>NC_136415.1:274432678-277150178 GCF_051521515.1 Lactuca serriola
ATTCAACTCTGTTTATCTTCTGCAGCACTTGCTGTTCAGTGTGACTGAACCACAACTTAGGACAAAGCCTGCTGGTGTATCAGATGTAAGTTTACTCGCATCCTTCATTCCTTCTTCCTTGTTTTGAATCTATAAACCCCTTCCATGGAGTTTCTTCCTTCACAAATTATACCTTGCTAAGATTGGTAGATAGTTTATGATTTCCAGATAATGTGGGCAGAGGCAATGGGCAAGCTAGAAGGTATGGAAAGTTCCAACCGTGAACGTCTTTGGCCCCAACTTGTTAAGGGTTTCAAAGATCTTTCTGAGCGCTTGAAGGTATTTGATATGACTTTTCTTATTCTTAATCAAAACAAATGTCAAAACCTTTATTCTTTTAGCAATCAGTGTTAGTTTAATGTACAAACAATATTAGATGTGGTTATAACTTATGAGCTTGTATTCATTGATATTTATTTTATTTAGCTTCAAGATGAAGTCATACTTTCAGATGCTGAGAGATTGCAAATGACTCAAACCAATGTGAAAGTGGTAATCTTTTTCTATTCTATAATCTATGACACCTGTGCAAAAACACACCTTTTATGCTACATATTAATGGTTAAAACAAATTTACAGCTTCAGAGGCATTTCCAAGCTGATACTTTTCCTAGAATAGAGAGACTGAGACAATCAGAGAAAGCTCTACAAAGGCGCCTCTTAAGGGTACACAGAATATATAACTTTTTATATTTTACAGAGTTAATTAATTTAATTGTATACATTTTTACTTTTCTTGCAAAAGTTAATGAGAATATTGGAGGCATTAGAGGCCAAGGGATTTCGGTTGCCTTTGACCAAAGGAGAAGTTGAATTAGCCGAGAAGCTGGCTGCTATAATCAGACAGGTATAGTATAGTTAATAGTTTCATCTCATCTTCTGCATGCTTTTTTTTTTACAGACTTTTGGTTGAAATTACAAAAATACCCTTACAGTTGAAAGGATCTGGAGCTGAACTCTCGAGGCGGGTTCAGAATCTGCTGACTGTAGCTCGTGTTCAAGCAAATGGTAATGGGGGTAGTTCAGTCTTTTTACCGGGATCTACCAAAATTCATGAACAGAGTCTTTCAGATATGCATGAGGTAAGTATCCCATGACAGTTAGATTTGATGATAAAATGGCTTATTTACCCATATCATTAGGGTTACGAAACAATTTTTATTACTGTAATTGGTTAAAATTTTGAAGTAAGAAAAAAAAATTGAGTTAAATTTTCAGGTATTACAACAGCAAACGGAAGCGGTTGGTAGGTTGGGAAATGTGTTGAAGAGAGACATACGAGATATGGAAATTATAATGGCAGAGGACACTCAAATGGCAGATGTGTAGACTCAAAATTGGTCTTACTAAATCCATATGTTGTATTTTGATATGTGCAACTGAATTCTCTATTGTAGTAGTGGTGCTTTGTTTACTGCAATAAATCCTTTGGATTTTTTTTTTCGTTTTGGTTAGAATTTAAAATTCAAGTTTCAAAGACTATATAGGGAACAACATGAATACATGTAAGGTGCTCATTATTTTGTTTTGGTATTTAAGATCGCTTTTTTCAGTTTAGTTTTAGGTTTTTTCGGTTGGGTTTTGGTTATTATTTTGGTCTGGTTTCGGGAGTTCTGTTTTATATCCTATGGTATGGTCTTTTTTGGGAAGGTTTTGTCTCATGATATTAACTTATAAAACTTCAATAATTGTAAGTGTTGTTGCTATATGTGTATTTTTGGCTATGGCTGGCGTTAGAAAATGTATTTGCTACGCAATTTTGCATTTCGTTCTTGGCTGTAGGTGATGAGGTCTTCACCGGTTTATTGAACATCGGTTGGTATATGATGACATTTCTAACCTTTTTTCCATTTTGTCATCTACAATTGTGTTTTCCATATCCATGTGCAATAAGCCTTCTTAAGGTAGCCTTCTTAAGGTGTTGTTTGTTTTTTCTGAGGTACAATGTCTACAGTCTGCAGACCATATCTGCAGATCTTTGTAGTAGAAAAGATGGATCAAACGTCTGCAGTCTAAAAAAAGAAGATTGTTTTTTAATATTTGCAGGCTGTTAGAATAAACTAAAATCTAATTAAACCTTTTTTTTTTTTTTTTTTTTTTTTTTTTTTTTTTTTTTTTAACTTAAAAGAGTTTTTCAATAATTTTATGACTTTATTATAGATAATTAACAAATGTAGATCGATTTTTATGTATTATTTTATAAAAAATAAAAATTAAATGGTATGAATTAACATATATATTTGATAAAAACCAACAAACTTTGGTTGCAAAGATATACCTAAATATTGTAATTAACGATAAAAGAATTTAACATGTAAAATTGATGGAAAGAAACTTTGATTTTAAATAAAATTTTCAAAATTTTCATTTTATCTTTTCAATTAAATCGATCAAAAACAGGCCATAAATATTTATTTCAAGAAATGAATGATATAGTATTAAATAATATTTTAGAAAATTTGGCACAAAAAATATAAAACAGTATAACGAATTTTTTCATATCTATACAAACAGCTCTAACGATTATTATTGTAATTAAATTCTTATTTATAAATTTGTCACAAGAATCATGATTGTGTCGTCGAACTTTTGTTCTTTAAGTATTGTAACTTTTTTTAAAATTGTTTATTATAGATAAAGTTGGAATAAATCTAAGTTTTAAAACAATAAAAAAAAAAACTAAGATATATATGTTTTCTAGACTAGAATATGTCTGAAGAGGTTAGAAGACTTCAATCCACATCTGTGCCAAGAAGAGGACGTGCATACCTTTTTAGGTTTGCAGTCTTCATACAATCAGTCTATGAAGCCTAATGTCTATGCGGCGCAAACAAGAGAGGCCAAAAATATTTACAAACAAAAAACAATAAACACCTAAGAGTTTTGTGTTTTGTTGATCAAATCATAATAGCATTTAAACACCACATACATTTGCACCGTTTCTTTTATCAACATAAACATTCTTAAACTTGATATCTTGCCACTAAGGTTGGACCTAACCATTTCCCCCAACTCACTTGTCATGTAGATATCACATGAGCTTTTTCTCTCCTCTATCTTCTATCATTACCAACTCCCTATACAAGAAACTTATCTTTTTTTGAACCTTCTTAACTCACTCAAATATGCCAAAAAAAAGTAAAATATGTTTTTTATACAAATTTATACAAATAAAATACAGTTTTATATAAATTATAGATGCAAAATACATATTATATGTATAAATTATAATATAAATTAAGTATCATATATGTAAATACATTTTTATATATTTTTATAGGGAAATCTATATTAAAGTCCAATTATTTAATCCTAATTTACGAATAAATCCAAACTAAAATTTGTTTACGTAACACCTAGTTTTAATGATGTTCTAATTTCGAGATGCCATACCGGAATTTGATCAAGTGATGGTGTTGGGCTTCAAAGGAATAGAGTTTAGGCCCTTTTCGGATGTTGGTAATGTTGGATTAAGTAATTAAAGCCCCTAGATTTGTGCCTTAAAGCAAAGGGTAAAATTAGAAAGGTGATATCTCGAGTTTCTTGCATGAATTAAGTATTTTAGTTCAATATGGTTTTAGTCAAAAGTAACTAGATAAGATTGTGGATCACTTAAATTCCTTTCCGTGCATATAAAGAACGCCGAAAACAGAGTTGAAACGAAGAAGTTATGGTTGTTTGAAGTTGAATTGGAAGTTCATGGTTTTTCCCTACGCATGGCGTAGATGCTGAAATCAGATCGCGAGGTTAATTATTTATGCATGGCGTAATTTATGTTATGTAGGGTGTAGCTACCACCGATCAAAACCCTAATCCTAAGGTTTTGACCCATATTTAAGGGCTCTAACTTCTTGGAACCCTTCCCATTACCAGCCTCCATCACCTCAAATCATTCCCTTTGAAACCTTAGCAAACAATTGTGAGTTTTGGAAGCATTAGTGTGATTTTTGGGTGCATTCTTAAAGGAGTCCATTAGAGAAGCAAGTGTAAGCTCCAAGCTTTGTAGATCCAGACTTTGCACTTCATCACTAGTCTCCAGAAGGTATAAATCTTTCATCTCGATGTTCCATTTATGAGATCTAATTAGCTTATGAGTTTTTGTGCTTTTTTCCCTTAACATTGGTCTTTATGAGTAAGGGTTACTCTAGACCTCCTTCTGATGTTTTTGAGGTTATAAAGTCATAAAAATGAGAGCTTGGGCACTCTCATCCGTCCATGCATGAGTTCTTGAGCAAAAGGTGTCATCTTGGACTTAGATTTTGGTTGTGTGTTCATCTTGGCCATGTAAATGGATAAAGTTAGGGACTTTATCCATTAAGACATTTATTAAGATCAGATCTGGGATTTTGAGATTTGGGTTTGCTGTATTAAGAGCTTAATAAAGGTTTTTGGGATTAGATTAGTTACACAAGTCATCAGTCAACTGGGGGTTGACCGTTGACTTTTTGGAAAGTTTGACTTTGGGACTTTGTATTAGAAGGGCAAAATGGTCTTTTGTCCAAAGGAGGTTTAATTGCAAGCCTAGGTGGGCCAGTCATTTCTTTGATTTTTAATTAGAGTTTTATTGTGGATATATTTAGCAAGAGGAGGGTTGATATCTTCAGCTCGAGTGGCTAGTTTATCTTGTCTTCGGGGTTGAGGTGAGTTTTCCTCACTGTACCCGTGGGTCGAAGACACCAATGTCAACCCACTAGATTGTGTTATGTATCCTTGTGTATAGGATGTTGTTATGCTATAGTGGTCTGTTAGATTGGGAAATCTGTATGATTACATGTATTTATTTGTTTTCATGTGTCGACATAGTGTGGTTGGTTTGAGGCAGTACATCTTTATGTTGGACGCCAACAAACTTGGGAGCAAGCTAGTCATAAGCTAAGGACCAGGAAGGGCATTCTAGTCTTATGTTGTGGGCTTGGGAGAAATCCAATCATAAGTTGAGGGTCGGGAAGGGCATTCTAGTCTTATGTTGTGGGCTTGGGAGCAAGCCAATCATGGGCTGTGGGCCAATAAAGGGCAATCCAGTCCCATGTTGTGCGCTCGGAGGCAATCCAGTCTTATGTTGTGGGCCTGGGGTGCATGCATTGTATATGTATTTTTGTGTGGGGTATTTTGTGGGAACTCACTAAGGCTCCGTTTGATAGTGAACTAACTGGGTCCGGTCAACAATCTCGGCTGACTCGGCCCGGGTCCGCTTGTTTGCTAAAGCCCGAAAATGTCCAACTCGGTCATCAATCACTGACCTAGCTCCTTACTCGGTCCATGATTGAAAGATTGTTGACCGAGTCCATCATGCGTCTTTCTCATTTATGCCTTTCGCATTGCTTCCTTCGTACTTTGTCAAAAGTTCAAGAACGCAGGTTCCCTTCAATCAGCCGTAGAGTTTCTCCTATAGTCACCATGATGACAAACTGCATACGCGACCTGGAACATGAAGTTTGTCGATCCCGATTTTGTATCTGATTCAATTGGGATCGAGAATTGATCGACTATGGAACACGAATTTGTCAAATTGGGATCATAAACTGATACGATTGGAACTCAAATTGGTCGCCGACTGATTTAATTAAAATATGATTTTCTTCTGTGTGATGTGATTACGATAATTTGACAAATCAATTGCTTACATATGTACCGATGGTTGTCCACTGTTTTGAGTTAATGACTTCAGTTTTTGAAATTCTCGATTTGTTGCTGAGATTTTTTATTGCTGCTTGTTGTGCTCGTTTGATGTGCTTGTTGCTATTGATTGTTCAGATTTTTTTTGTTGTTGTTTGTAAAATTCTGATGGTTTGATCAAGTTTTTGAGATCTTATGGCAGCTCTCTGTAATATAACTTTTTAACTTGTTAAATCAAATTGACATGAATTTAATATATTCATTTTGCTAGTCAGTCAGATATAAAATCAAACAACAAGTTCGAGTCAGAAATTAACTCAATCAGAACTTCTAACCCAATCAGCTTCCAACTCAGTCAGTTCTAACCCAGTTAGCAACTATCAAACGAACTCTAAGCTTCATGCTTACTCAGTTGTTTGTAATTTTTTTAGATACTAATAGTGATTGATGGAAGGCGAAGGTGTGATCGCACACATCCTTTTACTGATTTATACTTGAGAGATTATTTGATACTTTGACTCTATGGATTTGATTTGAAAACGATGATTGATTATCTTGTGGTTTATGAAAATGTTATATAAAAATGAAAAATTTTATCTTGGTTTTTGGGATGTTACAAGTTGGTATAAGAGCCCTAGCTTGAGAGAATTAGATAAACACTTGTGATTCCGGACTCAAACTATGGATCTGCAAAATATTTTTCAAAAAATTAACTCTAAAATAATCGACGGATAGGATGCGATGTGTACAATCAGCCAAAGCCAACGAAAGCTATTCCCCAAGATACCTACACTTGTTTTATGTGTATTAGTGATATGTTAGAATACCTATTAGAGAAGCTACCTTTTGATACCTTTTTTCCTGTAGAGTTCCACTGCTCGAGTGCTTCTTGCTTTGTGTTTTGTAGGACTCATATTGATGTGAGTTAACTGTAACGCCCGCAGATCCGGGCTAGTCAATTTAGAGGCAATAGGGGTCGAAAACGACTTTTTGACAAAAATATTATTTAGAATAAATAATCTTAACCAATTTGTAGAATATGTCACAAGGTTTCCGTACATATAAAGAACGCTGAAATCCGAGTTATAACGAAGAAGTTATGACCCGTCGAAGTTTCGCGTCGGAACCGGCACGGCGCCGGGAAGCGTAAATAGTAAATCTATGATATATAGAGATTTAGCCTTAGCGCTCTAAACAAAAGTCGTAGAATATGTTAAACTAAGAACATCGATAAAAAGAACGCCCAAATCTGACTTCGTATGAAGAAGTTATGATTTTTCGAAGTTTCGGATTAGCGGTGTACAGCCCGAAATTCGAATTTTAGATCGATTGATTTTTAGCCGACACAACCTAAACAAGAATCGAAGATCTCGTTATTAGTAGCGTAACGATAAAAATACAGACGAAAATGGACATCGAATAAAGAAGTTATGAGATTTTAACGGACCAATCCTGTCCTGGCCTGTTAAAAATATAACTTTAAAAATAAAGTCAAAATTAACCAACGGAGTCTAAACGAAAGTTGTAGAGTATGTCTCCACCTACGCGTGGATATAAATAACGTCAAAAACGGAGTTCGTATGAGCGAGTTACAAATTATAGTAGTATATTTACGTATTAAAATAAAGTATAAATCATGTATACGTACACATATATATACATATGTATATATCATTAGAAAGGTATCGACGATGCGGTTATTATAAAACTAATGTTGAGTTCTTTCGACATTAGTTTAGTACAAAGATCATTAAATCCATTTAAAATAGTATTATAGAGGGGTGTTTAGTTGTTTATATAACTAAAAGGTCATTAAGTAATTATGGAGGGTAGTTTTTGAAAATTCAATTAGTATAAATAAGAGCCTTGGGCTCTCATATTTCTTGCACCATTCTCTTGATTCAAGAGTCTTTCTCTCCTTATCCCTCGAGCATTTCGGTCCCTCGTGATTCGACTTCTCTTTCTGTAGTTTTAGTATAGTAAGGTGAGCGCTGAAGCGCTGCACGAATCTTTCTTAGAAAGATTCAGCGACGAAGTTCTGCCCCTGCAGAGCCCGACTCCTAGCTAAAATCCCCTTGAAAGTAAGTTATGTTTACCCTATTTTAAATATAGTTTATATTTAAAATTAGTATTGTTATTATAAATTTATAATAAATATTTGGGCTATTATTATGACTTATATAAGTGTCGTTATAATATCTTTTAACTACTCGCGGTACGGGGAATCTGGTTTAAAGGGCCGCATAGGGTTGTTGGATTTCAGAAGTGCTATACGCCAAAATGGTCCTGCCCTCCGGTGTTTTATGTCTGGCCCCTGTCTGTACATAGTAGTTGGAAAGTATTGTTTAAACGCTTATATAATAATAATAATAATAATAATAATAATAAGACTAATAATTAGTCACGGTAATATTAGACTAAAATCTAGTGGTGATAATACTAGGTTTCGTCAAAGGAAATTATTTTAAAGTAAACGAAGCGCTGTCCGAGTACCGAGTCACCACCTTCTCAGGTGAGTGCATAGTTACTTTCAGCTTACACATAGATATGAAGTATTTTATATAAATTACGTGCTGTGTGTGTATATTATCTGTATACTTGCTATCTATGCTGGATGAACGTTTTATACATGTTTTCAATGATTTAAACTGTATATGTATTTTATATCTACAAAATGTGTTGGGTAAAACATGGGTAGATGTATTAGTTGCTGTGTGATAAAATGAAATAATGAGATGCCTCGTTATAGATGTTCTTGATGATCTAGTCATCTAGCGGAGTATAGATGACGACCACGGACTATTCTAGACAGTCCAGTGGAACACTAACAGGCTCGCAACCTGTAGGTGTTTATTCGAACTTTGTGTTTAACCGAACTGTGTGTTTATTCGAACTGTGTGTTTATTCGAACTGTGTGAACTGTGTGCTCACCAGATATACTCCATCCCAATGATAGTCCTTTGACTAGGTCCCTTATGTTAGATGTTTTAGGGACGTAATGTGAGGATAACGGGAATGGGTAATTGGGTTGATTGTTTGATGTTTAAAAATAATAATTATATTATTGTGGGTTGAAAACCCTATGTGCTCACCAGGTTTCCCAACCTGACCCACTCAGTTTATTTTTATCACAGGTGTTGATATGAAGTCACAATACACTGAGAGATTTAAAGAGATGTAGATCACTAGTGTAAATAATTGTAAGTTCTGTTTATGCTTATGTTTCTGTATTAACGATGACATCCCAAACGTTTTAAAATGAAATAAATACGTTTCATCGAAAATGTTTTAATAACGTATTTACCATGTTTTTCTGGGAACAAATTCCGCAACATTTTTATAAAATGAAGTACTCTGATTTTTATAAAGCATAAACAAAATCGGTCTTTTCTGGCCATGAAAATGGGGATGTCACATTAACTAATGAATGAATACGCTAAGTTGCATGCTGCAAGGGTTAAACAATTAGAGTGATTGATTTGGACCTATTGCGCAACTCTCGTTTGCATCTAACCGTTGTAGGGCTGAGTCTTTTAGTCGAAGGATTATTTAAGCTTTGGTGCATGTAATTTTATTCATGAAGTAGTTAGCTGGCAATGGTAGGGGTCTTTTAGCAGCTGATGGCAGGGTGAGGCGGGGATCCTAGGAGAGCCTAGGAAGTGCTTTAGTGCAGATAATACGCTTTTTAGCGGGTATTGGGAATTTTATTAAGAGTAGGTGGCTTATAGGACTCGAGGTGGTCCTTGAAGAAAGTATGAGCGTATGTGGAAAGTAGTATCGGGCCCGTACTACTGAAAGCACAAGATTCGTACTTGAATCGAGGAAAGTCATTAGGGACTCTAAGAAGCTAGTTGAGGGAAGATAGCATGGTTTGGCACCATGATTTGTTGTAGTGTTTCCGTATCTGTCAGTCTTTCGGTTATGATTTGCCAGGATGAAGAAGAGCCTGGTATTTATTCGGGCGTTAGAGCCCATGGAAGTTTGGATCTGAAAGGTAAAAATTTGTATGAATTATTTGGTCTTGAGGTGTTGAATACCTTGTTCAAAGTAGTATCATTTTGAGTCGCGAGACTCATGTAGAAAGCGAATGAGATGGTCGACCCGAGTGTTGCAGCCTGAGGATGAATGGTCGGCCGATGGATTAGGACGTCATTCTCTATGATATGGTTATGTTTTTTCAACCTCCCACATTGAGGGGGATGGGGTAAAGGGATCAGATGCATCTCAGTTGATGGATAAAAGAAAAGGAGGGTGTGCTCCGCATCCATTTCTATTGAAAGGAGGTATCGGTCGATTTGTGGTGAATCTCTTCCGGCTTCTAGCAAGGAAATGTTTGATACTCGACTATTCTTTTGGTTCGGTGGCGTACGTAAGGATCATGTTGCGAGTAGGATGTGTGTCATAATTTTCAGAAGATCAGGGGTATACAGGGAGGATCGAGATGTTCTAATTTGGGACAGAGAGTTCTATTGAAATATTGAGTTTTTTGGAGCTATTGATTGAGCATCTATAAAGGATCCTTGAATCCTAGAGGAAGGTAAGGTTGTGGATAAACTCCTCTAATGCAATTTTTGGTTTCCAAATGCTCAGTTCTTAAGGTGCCCCATCAATCCAATGGTGTTTTGATCGATTATGTTAAGATTGAGGCGATGATGTTGGGAAGAGTTTCTGACATCTCCATGTAAGGCTCAGTACTTCCTTCCGATTGTTGGTTATTATTCAGGTATTGGTGTGGGGGACATCAACTAATTATAGAATAAGTCCTAAGTGGAGGAAGGTTAAGCATTATGCTTGAAGAATCAAAAATCGTATTGATTTTGATGGCTTCATCAATGGGTCAGAGGAAATTACAGTGTAAGTTCATTGGATTTATGGTGTTCGAGATTGTTGAGATCTTTTATAGTGGCGAGGATTAAGGGATTGGTCAAAATATAGGTGTAGGGTGAGTTGTTGTTGGGTTCATACTTTCAGGGTTCTACGCATGGTCCTTGCATCGAAAGCTTCTATATAATATCTCGATGTAGCCAGTTGTCCCTTTTGGGACAACGAAAAAGAGTTAAGAGGAGCATGTGTCGTTTAGTTGAAGGGTTGGTTAGCTCGTTGAACCGATCACTATCATTAGTAAGGGTAGAGCTATTGTTGATTTATCAACCTACTTCAGGGTGTGGTGGATGCATTTCCGCATGGGCTTTGTTTAGTTGAGATTGTTCGAGAATTGTTGAGGTTTATCAGTTAACGATTTTGTGGGTGCATCGATGTTTCTTCAAGTATGGAGCAATAGATATTTTGGAACCATATTTAGGGTGAAAGAGAAACATTGATTAGTTTTTTGGAAGGGCCTCAGATCTACACAAAATCTAATTTTGGCGGGTCGCATCAGTAGGGTTGGAAATGAGTCAATCTAATATCGGTTCTGTTAGCATTCAAGTTAATTATGGAGTTTTACTTCAACCATGAAGTTTGGTTCAATAAGTGGAGCAGTTGTAGGATCTACTCGATTATTTAATATTGGGATATTACTTTGAGAATGTTTTATAGTTGGAATGTTTACTAATATGAATTGTGATCACTAGTTGGAAATCTTAGCGTGTCGTCGCTATAGATTATGTACACATAGTGGAATTATTGAAGTTGTTAGGGAGTGGCTGGTTCCATGTGGGGGAGAATATCTTGGGAATATCAAAAATATTTCCAAGTGAGGATTAACTTGGAGTTTCGTATCTAAGGACAAGAGGATAGTTGGTTTCTGGTTATGGTATAAACCAAGGCTCATGCAAGGAATAGTGTTCATTGGTCAGTTGCAATCAGGGAATCAAAGGTTAAGGATTCATGTTATTTCATCCGGGGCATTAAACAGAGGTAGGGGGCGCATTTTAGATCCATAGCTAGGTTTAGGTTGAAGGTTGTGTTAGGACCTCTTTGACTGTTCTTGTTTGATGAAGGCTCTGAGGTTCGAAGCACGACCCGAATGCCTTATATGATCAAAGTGTTGGGGGTTTGGCTCGTATTGATCTTTGGTTAGGTATTCTTATGGGTAGTTGGAAAGACCATAGGTTGGTCCCATGTCAGTTGTGAAAGTTTTTTAAGACTGCGAGGTAGTCTTAGCATTCACTAGGTTGGTAGACGGTTATGGCGGTGTGTTAAGTCTACGACTTGGCTCATAGCATTCTATAGGGTGAGTTAAATTGTACCAAGAATGGTTGTGAGAAGGGTTTCATATTGTACTATGGTATGTCTCTTGTGGTTTTGGTAAGTGGTACGTGGGACATTGACTGGATTCCTGCAGGTCAGTGGGATGATGATTGTATTTCTATAGGGTCACCGGGCACTGGTCGGGAACTTTTATGGCTGGGATTGGGTGATGGAAAGAACGGTAAGGAACTATGATCTTCTCATTCCAATGGTTGGATGGTTTCATGACGTGTCATGGACCCTCGTGGATTTCACTTATGTGTTCGGCCGATAGTTATGTCGTGGAGATCCATATGGTGTAATTCGGTTGGTCTTTGGCCTAATTGAGTATTTTGAACAGTATGGAAATACTGTTGATGGCTAAGTAGCCCACATGTATAGGTCAGATTTTTGTAGGATTTTGATTTGCTGAAAAAGTCATGGTAGTTTATCGGCAATTCCTCATGGAGTTCTTTGGTGGATCTTTATTCGTTGTTGCAAGATTGGTTTCAAGTGAGTTGAGTCACCGGTGGTAAAGTTTGTTGCAGGAAAATTGGATGAATTGTTAGAGCGTATGGGATTATGTATGTTGCCCAATATTTTCTTCTAGATTGACAACTGATACACTCGTGGCAACGATGAGTGTCACACCCCCGAACCAGACGGCGGGAACGTCCGAGGGCTCGCGTGACTTAAATTGAAATATCATCACAATGAATATATATGAAACATAACATAAACATCACCATGCATTAATACATTACAATTGACCTTGTTCACATGAAGTACATTGTCTAAATATTAGATATCCATAGCATAAATTATTTAAGAGTTTTCAAAACATAACATCCTAACACACTTGGTATTGTTATTCAGCTTATCTGTTACCTGAGAATACAAGTTATTTTGAAAACGTAAACATATAGAATGTTGGTGAGTTCATAAGAATGTTTGATATGAAAATGTTTTGTGTAGTTTATAAAACCCATAAAATCCGATATTTTCTGAAATGACAATTGTTTATACAAAAAGTGTGATGATCCATAGGTATATACGTGAATGATTTCAAAACGTGTATAAATGAGAAGTTTTGCATTATAGTTATTGAAAGTACAAGTGAATAATATTGATTTCCCCGGAAAACCCGATGTTTTCCGATAAAATAGTATGATCGTTTTGTATTATTATATCGTCACAACGAATGAATATGATTTACCTTGATTACTTAGATGGTATTGGATCTCTATGTGAGTCATTATAACCATGCATGATAATGATTAGTTCGTCTGTCTTGGCATTCTAGTGAACACCGGAATTGATCTTAAGATTTTGTCACCCTAGACTGGCCGAGTCTAACTGTAGCGAACAACTTAGGTGCGGGGGAGTCACCCCCATATAGATCTATACACAAACTCTCGCTCTCCCTCCAAAAGACTTTGGTTATAACTACAGACTACGACCGACACTTATTGGTGTTTCCCGTCATTACTCACTTAATCCAAATGAATTTGATTAACCTTGATTAACAACCTGATTTTTGTTTACTTGAATAGAAGGTAAGCCTAACAGACGAGGAGAATAGGACCACATGTCCTACTAATAACGTATGTTATTTAAGGCTGTTGAGTATACGAAGGACACGTTGGCCTATTTCGCATATGATTTATTTGGACCTTACTATCAATGCTAATGAACCACTGAGGCCCAGTAGCATGTAAAAGCCATTGAGGGTCCTTTAAGCATGTAATTGGGTCACAGGAGGCCCAATAAACATGTATTATTTATGTTAGGCCCAAAAGTCATGTTAATGGGTCACAAAGGCCCAATAATCATGATTAAAATCTTTCAAGCCCAACAATTAGAATGTTTACTTTTTTTTTTTGTATAGTATTTGTAACGTACGTAAATCCGGGCTAGTCAATTTAGAGATAATAGAGGTCGAAAATGACTTTTCGACAAAAGATTATTTAAAATAATCTTAACCAAGTTGTAGAATACGTCTCAAGGGTTCCGTACATATAAAAAACACCGAAATCCGAGTTATAACGAAGAAGTTATGGTCTGTCGAAGTTTTACGACAAAACTGGCACGACACCGGGAGACGTAAATAGTGAATTTACGACGGAGAACTTTTTGGCCTTAGTAAACTAAACCAAAGTTGTAGTATACGTTAAACTGAGAGCTTCCATAAAAGGAACGCCCAAATCTGACTTCGTATGAGGAAGTTATGAATTTTCTAAGATTTGGCTTAGCAGTGCACAACCCAAAACTCGAATTTTAGATCGAGCGATTTTTGGCCTACGTGACCTAAATGAGAATTGAAGATCGCATTAATAGGAACTCAACGGTAAAAAGACAGACAAAAACAGAGTCCGTATGTAGAAGTTATGAATTTTACGCGAATATTTAACAGTATAATCTCCTCGTACTGTTAAATTTAAGATCGATCGAGAATTAGCCTACGCGTGGATATAAAGAACGTAAAAAATGGAGTTCGTATGTGAAAGTTACAGATTTTAGAAGTCGGAAGTGTGCTGTGCGAAAATGGTGACGTGACACAATCTTGGCCATTGCTTTCTCCCCAAGTCTTGCCACTAGATGGTGACATGTGGCACCAAGTTCATACATTTTCACCCTATAAATAGAACCTCTCCCACTCTCATTTTCTTCACACCTTTCTCATTCTGTCTTCTCTTTACTCTCTCTCTAGAACCTCTCTCTAGCCCCGAAACCCACCGAAAAGCCTAGGGAACCTTAGCACGAGGCAGAATCCCCGGAGTGCTCGACGGCTCCGAGAAGAAGAGCTTTTTGGCTCAGGAGCGCTGTTCCAAGCAAAGCCCGGTTTTCTATAAAACCCGTTGTAAGTGAGCTACGCCTATGCTATTTTAATATATCGTTTATTTAATTATAGTAACGTTATTACGAACTTATAATAAGTACTTGGGCTATTATTATGGGTTATATAAGTATTGTTTAACGCTTATATAATAGTAATAATAGTTAGACTATTAATTAGTCTCGGCGAATAATAGAGTAAACTCTAGTGGTAATAATACTAGGTTTCGTCGAAGGAAATTATTTTTAAGAAGTGAAACGCTGTCTGAGTTCGGATTCACCACCTTTTCAAGTGAGTGCATGGCCCCTTTCATCTTACACATAGATATAGAGTATTTTATATAAATTACGTGTTATATGTGCATATTATCCAAATACTTGTTGTCTATGATGGATGAATGATTTTTTATATGTTTTAAATGATTTAAATTGTATATTTATTTTATATCTACATAATATGTTGGGATAAAACATGGATAGATGAAATAGTTGATGTGTGATGAAATAAAATGATAAGAGATAGGTGATGATAATTAGGTGAGGATAGATAAGTGATGATGAATCCGTGATGTAGGATGAAAGATACTATAACCTTGTCCAGCAATTTAGAGATGTAGTCATCTACCAGAGTATAGATGGCGGCCACAAACTATTATAGACAACCCCGTGGAAACACCAGCAGGCTCATAACCCGTAGGTGATGAATTACGAGTTCAGACGATGTTGTAACTACGTATTCATGCGATGATACTCTAATCCTTTACTATGAATTAAGAGTTCAGGCGATGTTGTAACTACGTATTCATGCGATGATACCCTAACCCTTGTTGGGCACGTATTGAGGGAGTAATCCTTGAATCAATATTGTCTATGCGATGTAGGCGATGATCCTTAGGGAGAGTCCTTAGGAACAAACATATAAGGAAATATGATGTAAGGAGATGAGAGGTAAATATGATGTAGGAGACGACCCTTAGGATAAATCCTTAGGGAAGGTACTTAGGAATAAAGAAGATAATGGGGATGGGGAATTGGGTTAATTGTTTGATGATTAAACATAATAATTATATTATTGTGAGTTGAAAACCCTATGTACTCACCAGGTTTCCCAACCTGACCCACTCAGTTTACTTGTATCACAGGTGACGATGTGAAGTTACATTACACTGAGAGATTAAGGAGATATAGATCACTAATGTAAATGAATGTAAGTTCTGTTTATGCTTATGTTTATGTATTGACGATGACATCCCAAATGTTTTAAAATGAATAAAAATACATTTCTTCGGAAATGTTTTGATAATGAAATTATCATGTTTTTATTCTGGGAACAAATTTCGCAACGTTTTTATTAAAAAAGATACTCTGATTTTTATAAAGCATAAACAAAATCGATCTTTTTTTGCCGTGAAAATGGGATGTCACAGTATTAGTGTTGCGAAGTTATTTAATCGATATGTCGTAATAATCACCAAATTGTTTTATAATGATTCATAGATTTACAAAAATATATATTTTTCTATTTAAACCCATAAGTTATAAGTTTTCTATATTTTGACCCAATTATTTTATTATTAACACAATTGACCAAAAATATTAGTTTGACCAATTCAGACCTCTTATTTTGGTAAAGTTGGCAAATTTTTAGCCCTTTTTATGAAAAATGACATATTGGGTCCTTGAACTATTTTCCTGACATTTTTGACCTAAACACTTAATTAAATAATGTTTTATACCAAAATTTTATTTTGGACAGTTTCAGCCCCTTAGTTAAAAGATTTGCATTTAAATCCACACTTTTCGCAATTTTTACAATTTTTACCCAAAATCCAAAATCTTTGCAGTTTTAGTCCCTTTTGATAAATAAGGCCATTTAAGCCCCTGAAATAGGTTCATTTACGTTTATAGCCCCTGTTTTGATAAAACTTTCCATTTCAGCCCCCTTAAATTTGATTTTTCGCATATTTGGGCCTAAATAGCCGAAAAGCCCAAATTTTAGCCCATTAGGCTAAAATTTACATTTTTAGTCCTTTTAAAAGCATAATATTTATAAAAACTTTTATTTTAGATGTTTTGACCTTTTGATCCTTGTAAAAACCGTAAATGACATCTTTTTCCCCATCTTTTGTTTATTTATCAAAAATAGTCCAATAACAAATTTTATGTTGTAGTATGCTTATTATAACCTTGTATGGTAGTTTATCTTGACGTGTTAAGTGAAATATATCTTAGATCACATATTTTCCCTTTTTGAACTATAGATCTCGAAATATCTTTTGTTTTTAGCACATATTCACCACATAAACACAATAAATCACACATAACATACAAATACACATAGATCTTCACATTTTACTTGTATTCTCCCCCATAAATCATATGAAAACCGAAAATAGAGGGGTATGAAATCACCTTGAATTTGTGGATTCGTTTTTTTTAAGAACATGTGGAAAGATGAAGTGATTTTTCGCCCTAGGAACTCCCTTGAGTAGATCTCGAACTCAAGAAGATTTCTAGGAGTATAATCACCAAAGACTTTGTTTAAAAGAATGATCTATCATGAAGATGGAGTTATGAAACTTGAATGTGTAAAGGCTTACCAAGAATGATGATTATCTTGTGAAGATCCTCTTGAAACCTAAGCAAATCTCGAAAATGTGATGGAAGTGAGGAAATGTTCTTGCAATATTTGAGAGAGTTTGGGGAGAAGATTGAAGAGGGTGGTGGGGGTTTGTGGTCTCGGCCGAAGATAGAAAAAGAGAGGGGAGAGAGTGAGATGAGTTGACTTGCATGGAGACATGAGAATGGTGCATGGATATCCTATGTATATTTATAAGGTGACACCACAAATTTCAACCCTCATTTCATCCTTTCTTATTATTAATATTATTATTATTATTATTATTATTATTATTATTATTATATGTTTGGGCCGAAAACATGGGCTAGAAGATAAGAGTTGCTTAGTTTGGGCCATTATTTGCCTCATTTCGATATTTTAAGGCCCGAAGAGTATTTCTCGGCCCATTGGGCCCTTAGGGTAGCTCACGGCCCAATTTTTGTATAAGAGAATGGATTTGAGTCCATTAAAGCTAATTGGATTTGTTATGGCCCAATAAGGCCCATTAAAGATAAACTAGTCCGTTTTAGGCTTATAAGGCCCAAAAAGGTTAAGTCTCATGAAAGTGGGTCCAATTAGAGCCCATTTAAGAGTTCTAAGCCCAAAATAAGCAAATTGTAAGCTTATCGGTCCATTAGGCCCAATAATGAAATCCCAGTCCATATTGGACTTAAACCGGGATTTCTAGGGTTTCCAATCTTTTGTTGACTATTTGAGTGTTTGTATAGGGTGTTTGATGAAATTTTGTTGTCATTGAATAAGCATCATACATGCTTTCAAGTTTTAGTTACAATGTTATCCTTGTTAAGTGTTTACAAAGCATCAGAATTCCTAGTTGTGACAGCAGGATAGTGATGACTTTGCAGGAAGCCAAGTGTATTTAGGAGGTTTCTGAGCTTGGGTTGGGTTGAAATTCTCGATCGAAATATTTTGAGTATTGTTATACTTGTTTTTGGTGGTGTTCTTGGTCAAATACTTAGGATAAGTATAACGAGTGGATGATCATCAACTAATATGTTTGTCCCTAGAATTTTAGATTGATGGATTCTCGATTCTTTGAAGTATAAGTTAGTTTAGTCTTAGCTTCGAGACTTTCCTGGTTTGAGTAATTCACTATGAGTGGGGTCGTATCATTGGGGGATGTGGAGATGGTTGTTGTAATTGAATGTTTTCAAGTGTTTCGATTGTGTTGGCATCATTTGGGTTCTGCATGGTCTCTCGAGTTTTCAAATTGGATGTGTTAATTTTATAAATCGATGGGAGGGGGCATATGGAATAGTGTTGGTATGGTTTTAAGTAATTCTAACCAAGTCAGATTTCGAGGACTAAATCCAGTTTAAGCGGGGGAGAATTGTAACACCTGGTTTTAGTGATACTCTCGAGATGTTCGGACATAATTTGATCAAGTGATGGGGTCTAAAGGAATATTGTTTAGGCCCTTTTCATGTGTTGGTAATGTTAGATTAAGTGATTAAAGCCCTCGATTTGTGCCTTAAAGCAAAGGGTACAACTGGAAAGGTGATATCTCGGGTTTCTTGCATGAATTAAGGATTTTAGGTCAATATGTTTTAGTCAAAAGTAACTAGATAAGACTGTGGATCACTTCAATACCTTTCTGTGCCTATAAAGAACGCCAAAAACAGAGTTGAAACGAAGAAGTTATGACTGTTTGTACTTTAATTGGAAGTTGGGGGTTTTGCGCTACGCAGGGCATAGATGCTGGAATCATATCGCAAGGTGCATGGCGTAGTAACTACTGCTGACTAAAACCATAATCCTAAGGTTTTGACTCATATTTAAGGGCTCTAACTTCTTGGAACCCTTCCCATTACCAGCCTCAATCACCTAAAATTGTTCCTTTGAAACCTTAGCCACCAATTGTGAGTTTTGGAAGCATTAGTGTGATTTTTGGGTGCATTCTTGAAGAAGGATTCCATTGGAGAAGCAAGTGTAAGCTCTAAGCTTTGTAGATCCATACTTTGTTGGATTTGATGTCTAAGCTTATAACTATAACTGGGATGTACTTGACCTGATTGTAGCATGGTCCTTTTTGGGTTGCGTTCACCAATGCAACTTGATAGGATGGATTTTGAGAATAAGATTGTATATGGTTTATTAATATATTACAAGTATAATATATTAATATGAAACCGTATTATTATTTAATTAGTATTGATCAAGAGTTAGTTTGGAACTAATTTTGTGATCAAAAGAGACTAATTAAATATAGGGGGATTGATTATGTAAATCAATCATTCTTGTAGTATGGGCTAATGATCCATGATCATGTAGGTGGGCTAAACTAATCCATGGATAGTCCATGGAGGTTAAACCCATGGAACATTAGAATGTGGAAAGTCAAGGGTTATTAGGGTTTGCAATGTGTAACCCTAACATGAGCAACACTATAAATAGAGACCCTATAAAGCCAAAATCGTCTACACCATATCTTGGAGATAACCAGCTTATTCTATCAACCCTCCTTTGCATTTTGGTGTTTGTGAACCAATAGAGGCATCACACTTGAGGTGCTAAAGCTTTCAAAGGTCAAGAACTCTACCCTACTCAATAGGTAAGCATCCAAACCAACGTTTTATATTATACAACTTCAATTGTATGCTAGATAGGGAGAATGCTTTGGAAAAACAAAATGCATGTATAATTAGAGAAAACATATATCCAAAGCATTTAGGGTTGCATGTGCACCATAGGAGTGTTATAGTGCTCAAAACCCAATAGTGTTATCAGAGCCTAGGATTGTTTTCTATTTTATTTGATGCTTACTAATTTTTCAAAGCTGGAGAAACTCAAAATTTTTCCTCTGATTGGCGAACTCGTCGAGTACATAAACAGACTCTCGAGTCCACTCAGTAAACATGGCAACTCGGCGAGTCAGTTCATGCTCTCGACAAGTTGAAAGCCTTGTTTGCATAATTTCAAGTTTTTTTGGCCTGGTTTGGATTTGGAACACTACCACAAACTGTTTTGGATCATTAGAAATGTTTTTATGACATGGTAGTGCTTGTACACATCCAACTACAAGATAATTGTCAAAGTTTTTAAAATAAATTTTGTTTTATATGATAAACCAAGTTATTTTTAAAATTGTTGATCTAGAATTGTCTTGTTTATGAGTTTAGTTAGATCATGAATTATGTGATAATTTAGTTGTTAGAAAAATGATCTAATTGATGTTTAATGACCTTCATAACTTGTCCTCAAGTTATGGAAAATGAAAGATGTCATCATTAAAATCAAATTAAACTCATAGGTTATGAATGTGAAGAGTTTTGACAAGTTTCAAAACTTGCCCTCAAGTTTTGGAATTTGCAAAGTCTCATTAAATGAAACTTTAATTACAATCCCTAGAGTTTTAAAAGTTAAAATTCAACCCTTACACTTTATAGTATTATAAGTTTAATATATATATATATATATATATATATATATGTATGTATAAGATCAAATCAGTCTTACAGTTAGTAGGCCTCATTCACGAAGCTGGTCTATAAGGGGGGGGGGGGGGGTATAAGGTTACTGCATATAAAATGGTGGTTTAATGGGTGTCCACTCTCACCCACCGCTTCCTTGACTGGTAGAGGTGTTGAATTAGTGTCTAAGTCCATAATTATTTTGGTATGTACTTGACCCGATTATGAGCATGGTCCTTTTGGGTTGCCTTCACCATAGCAATATATAGGATGAATTAAGGAGAGAAAGATTTAATTATGATTTATTAATATATTATAAGAATAATATATTAAAGGAGAAATCATATTGTTTAATTAATATTAGTTAATAATTAATTAAGAATTAATTTTATGTCTAAAAGAGATTAATTAAACTTAAGGGACTTATTGTGTAATGATAAGATAATTACATAGATAGGCTTATGGACTCCATAGAAGTGGAGTGGACGAATTCTATGGGGAAACTCATTAGAAATCGTCCAAGGCTTCTAAAGAAGGAGTCCATGGGCTGCTTAGGGCTTAAGCAGTCAAATTAGGGTTTCCTAGCTTGATAACCCTAATAGCCTAAGTATATAAGGAGCCCTTAGGCACCAAAAACGTGGCTAATACTAGGATTAGGGTTTCCAGCCGTTTTTTGGTGCCTCCCCTCTCTTCTCTTCTTCATCTTGTTGCTTAGTGGTGTTTGTGACTCCATTAGAGGTGCAACACTTGAGGCACTAAGCTTTCTGAAGCTAAGGATTGATTGTTATTGCTATATAACAATCAAAGGTCAGATCTAAACCCTATTTTATGTTAATATGATTAATTGTATGCTAGATCTAGGGTTTATAGCTTTGGATATTCAATTGCATGTTCATTAGACAAACTAGATCCAAAAGCTATTAGGGTTTGCATATACACCATAGGAATGATGCATTTCTCGAAACCCATCAGTGGTATCAGAGAATAGGGCTGTTTGTTAGTGAATTTGATGCTTATTTGAATGAAAAATCGAATTTGTTTGACTTTTTGGGGCTGGACTCGCCGAGTCCACTGGGTACTCGACGAGTCCAGTGCTGACTCGACGATTCAGCGAGTCTGACAACTATATTTCCCAATTTTCTTGCCTTTTTTTTGTTGTGGGATAATTACCAAAACGTTTTTGATTGATAAAAATCGATTTTTTGTGATATTTGGTGATTATCCTTGCCAAAATAAAAGATATCTTCATATTAATTGAATAATTACTTCCTTATATGATTAAATTTAATTATTTGAATTATTTGGTGAATTATCTTGCAAGAAATTGGACTAGGTCAAAATTAGATAACCACCAATTAATTGTTAATTGCCTTATTTGAATTTTTAATCTAGAATGTTCTTGACAAAGTTTCAAATTACTCCCTTTAAGTTTAATAGTTTAAATTTGAACTTAAATGTTTTGTTTTTGAAATTTAAATAAGTTAAACCCTAATGTTTTGAAAAGTTTCAAGACTTGCCCTCAAGTTTTGGATTTTAAAATTTAAATTAAAAGTCTTAATTTGAAAATTTTAAATTCTAAAACCCAAGTATTTTGAAAAGGTTCAAATTACACCCTTATGATTTTATTAATTAATTAAGGTGTATAATTAAAAGAGATTTAACAAACCCATAAAGTTTTGGTTTACATTTAATTAAATTAAAAGTATAATTTATTAAATTTGACCACCTAGTATTTTAAAAGTGTAAAATACACTCTATACTATATATAACATTAAAAGTCTAATATTATATATATGTATGAGTAAAAAGTCAGTCTTACCGTTACTAGGCCTCATTTGCGAAGCTGGTCTATAAGGGGTGTTTAAGGAAATTGCCTATAAAATGGCGATTGAATGGGTATCCACTCTTACCCACCACACTCTTACTAGTGGAGGGTTGTTAGCCGAACGGGTAGGATAGGACGAAACCTATCATTATAAGTATAATGAAGTACAAAGTAACTAAATGTTTTTTAAATTCCCAAATCATAGTTACTTTAGGCAAAATGTGAAATTGTATGCTAATCCATGGAATGACACTTTGCACCCTTGTCGAGACGTTAGTAGAGCGTGTGTGGTTAACCGGCACACTAATTTGGGTTTGGTATTGGTAGCGAAGGGTGACTCGATGTTTGTCATAGATCAATGGAGCGTGTGTGGCTAATCGGCACATTGATTAAGTGATAGTAGCATTGAGTGCACCACGTAGATTCGTATGGTTATTCACACCTTGTTTGTGCTCCTCGGCATCCCAGTCGCAAACTTGAAGGGCATAATCGAGATTAAACATGCCATTGAAAAGTTAAATGAATCACAAAAGATCAAGGAGTTTCAATTCATTTAAAACTTAAACTTCATTTTCGTTTTTCATGGTGGAAATTGGTAAATCGTCATTTACCTACCTTCAAATATTCTGCAACTAGATTACGACATCCCTCTTCTAGGTTGTAGAGTATTGTGTTGGATCCTAGCCTTGATGTTTCATTTTGGGTGTTACATCAAGGATTTTTATCAACTGATTTGAATTTTCTCCCATTTTGTAGATGTCTGAATCTTACAATGGTCTTCCCAAATCCTTTGGAACAAGCTTTCCAAATGAAGATGACGTTCCGAGATACGATCAAGGAAATGAGAGTCATGCTTCACTTCCTCCACCTCCTCCAATTGTTTTCCCTGACCCACAAGTTCAAAGGCTTGAAAAGTTCAAGCTCACTCAAGCTCGTTTGGCAAGTAAACACGAAGATGGGAAACCTGTGTGTGCACATGTCTTAGAGATGAAGTCACACATTGATAGGTTAAGGATGTTGGGTGTCTATATCAGAGATGTTGGCTGTTGACTAGGTTCTTCAGTCACTTCCTAATTCGTATAGTGAGTTCGTAAGAGAGTACTATACGATGGTTCAAGACGTGACCCTCATTGATTTGACCTATTTGCTTATTGCTGTTGAATCAGCGATGATTTGGCTCAATGGTCAAGTATGCTTGATTGGTCGATCAAACTCCCATACTTCATTGGACACTGGCAACATTGAAAGTCCAGAAAGGACTGACCATGAGATTGTCCCATGTAATGTGCCAAGGGAGTCCATTTTCTTTTATTTCCAAGAGAAGGAGCATTGTAGATGAAACTGTTACTTATTTTTATTCGATTGTGGTATCTGCTAGCAATGAGGCTAAGAAGCTATCTATGAAGTTGATAGAGACTCAGAAGAAATTAGATTCGAAAATCACTAAGATAGATTGTTTAGAACTTCAAATAACTAATATCATGGTTGATAGAGACAATTTGTCTAGTGATAATAAATTGTTATTAGCACAGAGGAACATTTACTGTAATGCTGCTAAAAGATTGTATGGGAAAATAACTGAACTTCATCATTCATGCGAAATCAGTAAAGAATAACATAGAAAATTGTTGCCATTTTTAGCTTATGAAAGAGCTAAGGTAGATAACATTTCGTATGACTGTGAAAAGGAAATAGCTGACTTTAACAAAGTTCCGAATGATAAGTATAGATATGGAATAGTCAAAGTTGATGAATGTCTTGATTCAGGTGATTTAGTTAACATTGTAAATGATACTTTGACTAAATCTGAACAAATTCACATTTTGAAAAAGACTGAGAATTCAACATCTGATTCTCAATCTAATTTTGCTGATATTAAAGATAATTCTGACAATATTAGTGAAATTAGTGAGCTTGAAGATGTTGATTGTTCTCAGTTGTCTATTGTTAATGTTGCTTCGAATTCTAAAGGGAAAGAAAAAGTTAAGGATTTGATGGTTGAGAATGAAACTGATATACCCTCAACTTCGAAAGTTAGTGAAATGAACTTCGTGGATCTCAAAGATTACCAAACTGATGATAGTGATGATGAAGATGTTGAGAAAGTTTCGAAAGAAAAGGCATCCTCAAAGGAAGAAGAAATTCCATGAATAGTTGTTGATCAAGTGTTTGGTGATACTCAAAAGTTCGAAAAAGTAATGAATGAAAAAGGCGAACATTATCTTGAAACTAACACGGTGGTTTATCCAAATTTCAAATGCACAGATGATGTCATTTTTCCAAATCAAGTTTTTGTAAGTACATGAAATGTTGAGAATATTAAACCAGAGTTAAGGAAGATGGTTGAGGAGGATAACTCAAAAACAACTGAGGAAGGTTTTTTCGCAAATCAAAACACAGTTGAAAACAACTTAACAAAGTATTCGTATGTTTTTCAAAGAAAAAAACCACAAAAACAATGGGTTGAAAAATCAAAAGTTGAAAAAGAGAAAATAATACTTGTTGAAAAGGAAAAAGAAAAAGTTGTCAAATTAAACTCTAAGGAATTTAAAGATCAAATTGACAAATTTTCGAGGGAAAACAACATTTCAAAAAGACAAGCAAGAAAGAAAATGTTTTGGCAAAATATTGAGTCACAAAAGATGTCTGAATTACTATCAACCAAAACTGTTTTCAAAACTAAAAATGCTTCTTTTTCAAAAACCCAACAATCATCTCAAACAAATCAAACAAGGTCTGAAGTAAATAAGCACCCAAGGTTTTTTGAAAGTTACTGAAACGAACAAATCAAGAGATTTTTCAAAAAGATCTAACTCAAATCAAAAAGTTTTTCAATGTCAACATTTTAAATCAAAAATTGATTCATCTTATGCTTACTCTTATGTTACAAAACCCAAAGTTGAATTTGTACCTCAAAAGCCAAATTTTCCTAATTACACAAAGAAAGAAACTATGAGGACGTCTCGGGAAAAAGGAATGACTTCAAGAAAGAGCATTGATCATTGGCTTGAAGGAAAAGGAAAAATGTATCAGTCGAATACATATTCAAAAGAGCAAATTCATGAAGCATACGAAAAGTATGTCAATACTTCTTCGAATAGTAGCTCATCATCTAAGGATTCGAATATCTCGGTCAAAGCTTGGAGACCAGTCACAAAAGTAAAGCCAGTTCAGTCACAAACTCAAAAAGCGAAGGGTAATGTCAGAGAACATTCGAAACTATCAAACACTTATGTTTCAGTTCCTTTAAATGATGAAGTAAACTTAATTGATAGTCTCAAAACCAAAGTTTGTGATTGGGTTAAAAGTTCTTCATTTCATTCGAAATTGAAATCTAATTTCCAAGGACCCAAAAAGCCTTGGGTACCTAAATTTTTCCATTGATTGCAGGTATTATGTGACGAGCAATATGATAACAAGTGGTACATTGATAGTGGTTGCTCTCGTTACATGACTGGGAAGAAGGAGAATTTAAGAGATTTTCGAAGTCTCAAAAATGCTGGAGTAGTAAAGTTTGGGAACAATCAGAAGTGTCAAGTCAAGGGATATGGGAAAATTACAAATGGACAATTCACAGTGAATTGTGTTGCATATGTTGAAGGTCTTCAACATAACTTGATTAATGTTTCTCAACTTGTTGTGAGCACTGGCAATCAAGTTCTCTTTAATGAAGAAGGAAGTGTTATTTCGAATGTTAACACAAAAGAAATATTACTGAAATCTAAAAGAAAAGGTGACATGTTCACTCTGGACATCAATCCAATTGTAGGAAAACCAGCAGTATGTCTTCTTTCGAAAGCTACATCTGATTTAAGTTGGTTATGGCATCGAAGACTTTCACATCTCAACTTTCGAAACATCAATAAACTTGTGGTACAAGATCTGGTAAGAGGTTTACCTGTACTTAAATTTGACAATGATTATTTATGTGCAACTTGTGAAGTTGGCAAGCAACATAAACAAGGTCATCCAATCACAATTGATTCAAAAATTGTTGCACCTCTGGAGTTGTTACATATTGATTTGTGTTGTCCTTCGACTATTTCTACTCTTAACAATAAACGGTACATTTTAGTTATTGTTGACGATTTTTCCAGATTTAGGTGGGTTTATTTTCTCAGACTCAAATCTGAAGTTGCACAAACCATGATTGACTTCATCAAAAAGATGGAAACCACGTTGAAGAAAACTGTTCGAAAAATCAAGAGTGATCATGGAACTGAATTTAAGAACAATGTTCTTGATTCATTTTTGGTAGACAAAGGGATTTCACATAATTTTTCATCTCCATACACTCCACAACAAAATGGTGTTGTAAAACGAAGGAATCGCTCATTATGCGAAGCAGCAAGAACCATGTTGGCATATGCGAATTTACCTCAATATCTATGGGCTGAAGCTGTTTCAACTGCATGTTTTACTCAAAACAAATCGTTTATTCATCGTCGGTTTAATATTACACCATACAAAATTATGAATAATCGTAAACCTAATGTGAAGTTCTTTCATGTTTTCGGATGTAGGTGCTTTATTATGAATCTCAAGGATCATCTTTCGAAATTTCAAGCAAAAGCTGATGAAGGGATTTTTCTTGGATATTCGCACAATTCTGTTGCATATCGAGTGTTAAATAAGCGAACACGAAAAGTGGAAGAAACTTTCAATCTCACATTCGATGAATACTATATTAAACAAAATGAGCATACATTTGCAAATCATCCAATTTTGCAAGAAACTCAAGTTGAAAATGAAACTATACAAATGGATGATACTGATTATGATTTGATTTTTGGTATTTCAGATCATGCAGTTGATGCTGAAGTTCATGCTCCTGATAATCACATACCAGAATTTGCAAAGTTAACTGATGAATCTACATCAACTTCACAACAAAGCGAAAGTATGCAAAACAGTCCAGTAGAGGGGGAGCAATTGGATTCGAATACTTTAAATGATGAAAAACATTATTTCGAGGGGGAGAAACATCAAATGAATGCTGAAGTTGAGGGGGAGCATGTTGTTGAGGGGTAGCATAATGTTGATGATGCTTGTTCGAATGCAGGCTCAGAAAATGGTGAAATATACGAAGATGCACCTTTGGAATTTGATCTAGCATATCCAACAATGGAAAAAATGGACAAGAGATCATCCAAAGGATCAAGTAATTGGGACTCCACAAGAGGGAGTTATGACAAGAGCTCAAATTCGTGCAAAGAATGAGGTATTGAATACTCATCAAGATTTTTTGCATGTTTAATGTTTTCATATCTAAAATTGAACCAAAAACAATTAAGAATGCAATGGACCACTCAGATTGGGTTGTTGCAATGCAATCTGAATTGTCAGAATTTGAACGAAACAAGGTTTGGAGAGTAATTCCTAAACCTGCAAATGTTTCGATTGTCGGGTTAAAATGGATTTTCAAAAATAAAACCGACAAAGATGGAAACATTGTTCGAAACAAAGCCAGACTTGTTGTAAAAGGATATTCACAACAAGAAGGAATTGACTATGAAGAAACTTTTGCCCTTGTCGCAAGACTCGAGGCGGTTCGAATATTTCTGGCTTATGCAGCTCACAAAGATTTTGATGTTTATCAAATGGACGTGATGTGTGCATTTTTAAATGGAGAGCTTGAAGAAACTGTTTATATGGAACAACCTCCAGGTTTTATTAACAAAGAATATCCTAATCATGTTTATGTTTTAGATAAGGCGGTTTATGGTTTGAAACAAGCACCACGAGCATGGTATGCAACTCTTACATCATTTTTGAAACAATCTAAATTTAAACAGGGATATGTTGATCCCACATTATTTCAAAAGAAAATGGGGAATCATCTTATGCTTGTTCAAATTTATGTTGATGATATTATTTTTGGCTCGACTAACCCTACTTTGTCTAGAGAATTCGAATATTTGATGAAAAGCAAGTTTGAAATGAGCATGATGGGAAAAATCAATAATTTTCTTGGCTTGAATATTCGTCAAAACAGAGAAGGGATTTTCATTAATCAGGAAAAATATACGAAAAATCTGCTAGAAAAGTTTGGATTGACGAATAGCATAAAGCTTCGTGTACCAATGGCAACGGGCATAAAGCTAACACCATCGTTAGACAAACCTGCTGTTGATATAACGTTGTATAGGAGTATGATTGGTTCATTACTTTATCTTACAACAAGTAGACCTGATATCATGTTTTCTGTGTGTAATTGTGCAAGGTATCAGTCTAATCCATGCGAACCACATCTAAGTGTTGTGAAGAATATTTTTCGTTATCTTAAAGGAACAATTTCGTTAGGATTGTGGTATCCTTCGAAAACAGGATTCTTCGTTCAAGCATACTCAGATGCAGACTTGGGTGGCTGCAATCTTGATCGAAAAAGCACAAGTGGATGATGTCCACTTCTTGATGGCAAATTAGTCAGTTGGCAGTGGAAAAAGCAAACGTGTGTGTCAATTTCCACAACTGAAGTAGAATATGTGGCTGCTGCTGCTTGCACTTCGCAAATAATATGGATCCAAAGTCAATTACGTGATTATGCAATTAATATGAAAAAGATTCCATTATATTGTGATTCTCAAAGTGCAATAAGAATTTGTCATAATCCTGTGCGACATTCGAAGACTAAGCACATAGCTCTTCGTTATCATTTCATTAAAGATCACGTGGAGGATGGGAACATTGAAGTACATTTCGTGAAAACAACTGATCAGTTAGCTGATATTTTCACGAAACCTTTGGATGAAAAGTCATTTGTGAGAATAATAGAAGGGCTTGGAATGATCGATGGAAATTCTGTTCCATGCGAAAAAGAAGAATGATGGGTGACAAAGTATGAATAAGAGGGCTGTATAAAAGATAAAGCAAAGTCATTCAGTATTCAGCGGTTACTGTTCATGGTTAACGCTTCGACCGCTTCAAATTCGTACGTTTGTTACTTATTTTCAACGTTGAGGTAGTGGTTACTGTTCATAGTCAACGCTTCGAATTCGTATATTTGTCACTATTAAAGGAATGTCAAAAATTCATATATTTGCAACAAATTCAGTCTCCTTGTCAAATTTTCGAAAACTCAAAAATCCAAAAAGATTTTCTTTTGTTTTGTTTTTTATATTTTCGAATAATCAAAAATCCAAAAAGATTTTATTTTGTTATGTCTTTATTTTCGAAAAATTCAAAAAAAAAAAAAACAACAAAAATATTTTTACTTCTTTTTAGAATTTTGTTGTAGATTATGATGATGATTCACAGGGGACAATGCAAGCAGTATAAGGGTTAGGTAAAAAAAATTCGTATGAATTGATATGTTTCTCATTATTCGAACTAGTTAGCATGTCCCTAGAAGCATGCTGCTGCATGTTGTCCAAAGCCTCCATGACTCAATGTGTGTGTACGAAAGCCTTAATGAAAATTTTCATACGAAAATTTCTTCCTAATCAAGCTTATATTCACATTAGTCTCTGAGCTACCTTACTCTTCTCAAACTAAGTAAAGAGTTTTCTGTTTGGTCCAAAACATAACAGAGGTACTTTTCGTGTCTTATACCAATCTTTTTCATCCAAAATATTCTTACATGATCACACACAAAGACGTATGTCCGAGAGGTCTCTGATCAAACCCATCGAGACTTAGATATATAACAACTCTATGTTTATGATCTGACATCATGAGTCCGTGATGAAAGTGAAAACCAAACATCTTGAAAATTAAGGAATTGACGGGGAACATTGATCTAGATATATACGGAAATTTTGTTTCTATACCAAGGTTCGAAACTCCAAATCATATTCATTTCGAATGAGTGGTCTTGATCAAACATTCGAAACCCACGATGTTTGTTACCCAACCAGATCCAGTACACAAATTTTTTTCATGAATATGATTTCAGTGTGAGTTTCATTCGAATGTCCCAGTTAAGTTAAAAAATTTCAAAGCCAACTGGTCACTGACTACACTGGTCAAACAAGTAATTTTTGTTACACTTTATCACCTTATGTTTAGGTTGATATGTAACGAAATTTTGAACCTACCCATGAAGCATTCACAAAAGAAGCCCTTTGATACTTATTAAAAAGTATTCGATTGTAATTCATGAGAACATACACAAGCTGTTGATCATCTCTCTTGATGATTAACGAAGCAACCTTTGCCTGGGGTTTAACTGCCTTCGTGTCAAATTGCATTTTTGACATCACCACATTCCAAAAAAAAAAATAATTGTTGAGGTTCTGACAGCTCTGAGTAATACCAACTCAAGCTGATGATTTCGAACATCTGTCATATGACTTCGCTTTTAATCCCAAAAGTGAAAGAGCCTTGCTTCCATTCGAAGGGTTCTGACGGTTACAATTCTCTTGAGGGGATAATGACAGGCTGTTTATCCATGACGTATGGAATTCTGTCTGGTTTTCTAGGTGAAGTGACAGCTACTTTTTAATGCATGGCTAACTTTCCGCAGTAATGGTCCGATTTTCAAGGTGTCACGTCGGATCTCATTAAATGTATCCCACTTCAAATTCAAATCATTCAGTGTTACTTATAAAAGGGGGTTCAAGAGTACTTTATACGTTTACGCGATCAAACTCAACAATTCCCAAATTCTCTGCTCTTCATCTTCTTCAAACCCTAACAATGGCAACTGATGCTCACGTTGATCCTTCAACTGAAGATATTTCCTTTGCTCCTGTTATGAAGATTCAATCTACCAATTATTATGTCAATGGTGAAATTTCTCAATGTCCAGAGGAATTCAAGATGCTTATTGTTGCTTTAAAACACTCTGTTTTATCCAAAGCACTGTCCAATTCCTTTTCTGTTCTGATATCCTGGCTTTCACAAGCAGGATCTACTGCCACGTATAACAAAGCCTCTGATTTGATTACTTTCCACCTGATCAATGACAAAAAGGTTAGGCTTTCCAAGAAACTATTTTGCTAGATTCTAGATATTCCAAATACCCCTCCTTTTGCTGAATTTCAATTTCCCCAAATTATTCATATGTTTAATGAAATGGGATATCAGCCCCTATTGTAAAAAATAAGTGATTTTAAGAAGTCTAGACTTCCAAAAGTATGTAATTTCTTGTTTGGGATCTTTCTGTGTTGTTTAACCGGAAGAACAGTTGGGTTAGACAAAGGAAGGATGGAGGTTTACGCCATGGTGGCAGGATTATACTATGATCTTCCAGCAGATTACTCTACACATTTATGGAAGGAATTCCAAAAAGGTGTAGAACATACGGATGTTGTTCATGGCATTTCGTGTGCTCGGTACTGGAGCCTTATTCTGCCACACTTTTACAATAAGGAAGGCATCTTGGTTTCAAATGAAGAAGAGAAGGTTACTTTTCAAGCTTATCACTTTCCGAAGGAGGTTGTTGACGATGCCGATGAATTTCCACACGTTGCTCAGATTCCAGACGCGATGCTTAAAAGGGTGGATCCTAAGAATCCTATTTTGATTGCCTACCTAAAAACATTTGATTCATCTATTCCAACGGGAATTTTGTTGCCAAGGGAAGGAAAGAAGTCAAAAAAGTCAAAGAAGGCTACTCCTGCTTCACCTGAATAAAAGACAAAGGGCTCAAAATCCTCTAAGTCTCCAAAGAAGCCGACTGAAAATGTTGAAGTGACAGTTGATGAAACACAAGTGATTGAGCCAATTGTGGAAGAGAATCAAGAGAATGTCGTTATTCCTTCGAAAACTGGGATGTTTCGAAGAATCAAGATGAAATCTACTCACAAACGAAAGTAATCATCACAGAAGCTGGTTCGCAAACCTCAAATTACTCACCAAGGAATTTTAATTCGTGATGTACCTGCTCTTGTTTCTCTCGGGTCCAAGAAACAAGTAGCAGAAGATATGGAAAAATACTTGTCACAACCGAAGAAGAAGAAGATGAAGAAGACTCGAAAGCTTGTTTTATCTACTGAGTCTACAGAAGAAGATGAATGAATACCAGAAACTTCAGAGCTCACTCCTATCATTACAAGTTCCATTCCTGAGAAGACTGTTATCATACCACCCGAAGTTTCGAGTGCCGAATCAATTTTTGAGGAGGTTCGAACTTTAGACATCCCTACACACGTATCTGATAAGGATGCAAATGTCAACATGGGTGAAGGAGGTTCGAAAGATGCAGATACACCAACATCTACTATTCCTCTCACATCAACCACTGTTTCACCAACCTTCGAACATATCCTCAATCAACCATTCACTTCCATTTTTCCTTCTCAATCCACTGATACACCCAAACCATCTTCACCCACTAAAATTGATAATGAAGGGTTTGGCGGTACGTTCGAAAATCTGGAATTTCATGAAGATGAAGAAGAATTTCCTGATCACATGTTGATGACAATGAAGCAATACAAAATTCTTAATCAAAAGTTGAACTCCATCATTCAATCCCAAGCTGATCTTGGAGGAAGTTCATCTATTTCAAATTTGGAGGTTGATTCCATGCTCAAGATGTTCGAATGAAGAGTAATCACCAAAGTTTCTGGAATGTTGAAAGCCTCAGAGTTTGCTATTTTAGAAAAGGTTGATTATATAGATCAGAATTATGAGCTTCGTGTTAAAACTCTCAGATCTGATTTTATGGGAGAAGTTAAGAATCTGAAAAGCACAACAAAAGAACGTCATGTTCTTTTTGTTCAGGAGGTGAAGAAGGTGAAGGAGGACGTTAACTCACAAATTCACGAACTTCATGAAGATATGAAAAAGGAAATTCTCTCTGTTCAACATGATTATGCGTCCTTGCATCAGAAGGTCGATATCATTTGTGATGTTGTAACTCGTTTTGTCAAGCTATATGAAGGTTTGAGTTCTCAAATAAATCAAATCTCCAAATCCGAAAGTGAAAATTTGGAAGGTGTGATAAAGTTGCTAAAGGAATTGAAGGAGATCTCAACAAAATCGATTTCGTCACTGTTGATTACTCCAAAAATTTTATCCCAGAAATTTGTGCAATTCGAAGCCATACTTAACAAGCAACTTGCTCCACTATTTCGCATATCTAGTCTTCTTCCCTCAACTACTGCCCCTCCTGTTTTCACAAGGGTGCAAGGGGGAGAAAGGAAGTCAGGAGAAGAAGAAGCGAAAGTGGTGGGCAAGGTATTCTCTTCAAACATTCCTTCAACAAAATAGTGATAGTGTCTTCTGAACTAGTGACCTCAACAATCATAACAACATTGCCAATTACAAGAACAATTTCGAAAGGAATTGTAATTGGTAAACCTTAGGAATCTGGAGGGAGTGGTTCGAAGCCAAAAGAGGTAACTAAAAATTCTGCTTCAACAGACAAAGGAAAATCAATTCTTGTGGAAAAATGTAAAGAAGAAAAGAAGGCTGAGGCTGAAGCTAAGATTGAAAAGCTCAGAATTGTTCAAAGTATAATGGCTCAGAGGACTAATGATCCGAAGGGGATGGATAAAGGTGATCCAGCAAAACACTATAACTATGAAACAATCGAAGCCAAGGTTGCTTTCAACCACATGTATACATTCGAAAAGAAGCCTAAGAAAAGTTATGTGATCACAAATTCTGATGTTTGCCAGTTGGATTTCCCTATAAACGAGATGATGTTTATCATGCATCAATTCAAAGCTGAAGGGAATTTCAAAGAAAAAGATGAAGGGACTCATATGAAAATTCGTTTTCATGCAGTACTTGGCAAAGCTCCTGAGGATGTTTGGTCACTGATCAAGATCAAGAAGGTGATAATCATGAAAAAGGATGTGGTTTTTGAAAACACAATCCAAAATATCAAGTATGTGGTTTCTAGGGCAAATGGAAAAACATGCGAATTCACGATTGCAGATTTTCCTCTGATGAACTTGTATGATCTTATACAAGTTGCATTGCTTTTGAAAGACAAATCTATTTCTTTTCTTCAAAGCACAGATCCAGAGGAATTCAAACTTGGAATTGCTCACATCAAGATCTTCATTGAGAATTACTATGAGTGTCTAGCTCTAACTGATGTGGAGTTAGCAACTACCAAGGGAATGAAGATAAATGCACCAAAGGCTCCTTCGAAGACACGCGCTGAGTTAAAGAAATATGCTGATGGAGAAATTTGTCTTAAGCCATTTGGGATAGTTTTTGCTGGAAAAGATAAAGCTGGAAAAGCGAAGCGGTTTTTGTTCCAAGCTATCGAAGTGGAGAGATATTCTACATCTCAATATATGAACTTGATTGTGCGTATGAACCACTGCAAGAAGAACAATGAAGGAGACAATAAGGAGTTGAAGAAAATTATTTCTTGGTATACTGAGGTTCGAAGAGTTTTGCTATTCTCCATTACACTTCTCACAAACTAAAGACTTCGACTTTGATTACAAAGGGGGAGATTCTTAGAGTCGAAATGTTGTAATGAGTCAAAGTTTGTCTTTAATATCTTCGAACATTTTTGTAATGTATTTTACTAGGGCATAATATTCGAAGCATCATGTTTAGTCCTTAGTATATTTTTTGTACGCTTTCATCTCCTATAAATAGGAGTGGTTACTAGTGTCTTAGAAACGAAGTCTTTACACTATTTTCACTTGTACTCTGTAAAACTTGAAAGCGTAATAGAGCCAAACAGATCATATTTACATCGGTGTTCAATTCTCGAAATCATATTTTGAATTCACATTCTGATTGATTCAATTCTCAATTCTTTGTTTCATCAGCTGCCCTGTTTACCTGAGAGATCTAAGAGATGGGAGAGTCAAGACGTATGGCTCTACTTCAGGTAAAATCCATTAACTGACTCTGTAAGTTCCTATTTTTAATTGTTAATAAATGATGTGATAAGATTACATTTTGATGTTTTGTAGGATCGAAGAAAAGAAAGGAAGCTTAAGGAAGAAGAGTGATGAATCTGATCACGAAGAAATGAATTTCGATCGCATAGATTCAAAGATCGGATTTTTGAGCTGCTACTTTAGAGTTAGGGTAGATTGCTAAGAAATATGTAATAGCATAGTTTTTCAGTTGAATTGCATTGTAAGGACAAGTTGTTCCGCAATAAAATAAATTTTGATTTTATCTTATTTATTTATCCTTGCAATGGCATGTATGAAAAATTGATGTTTGAAGGTTTCTATTATTAGCAATAATGGATTTGATTCTTAATTATGTTATTTGTGGAAATGTCGAGAATTTGCCAAATAGGGAGAATTTCTCATCGCCCAAGTTTCAATTGGACAGAAACTTGGAATCATACAACTTGCTTGTGTGATGAATGAGAAACTTTATAATTGGAAATTCAAGACTAATTCATTGACAAAGAGTCAAGTGAAGGACTAAGAGATCGAGTTCACAATGTTGTGCATCAATCAAGTCCACCACAAGAGTGATAAAGATATTCGTCATGATTTACTAAAGTTTAGTAAATATGATTATACTTATAAGATTAAGTGTAACTCTGAGTTAATTGAAAAGGTTTCAATGAATGGCAGAACGAATAAGAAGAATCAAGAAGGCAGAAAGATAAAATTTTCTCTGTTCTTAGAAAGGAGAGTACCTTTTATTGTGTTTTATGATAAAGTCTTAATGATTAAGAATCATATCTCAATTAGTCCTCTAAGTAAGTCTTAGTACATTTGTATGTCTAAGAAGAGGGATCAGGAATTGTGGAAATGGTTAAATCAAGAAGTTAATCATACTTTGTTCCAATATCGAATCTTAGAGTCATTCTCCAAGATTGAGAATTGAATGATACGTCTTTAGTAGGTTTATAACACTCAACAAATGTGGAATTTGGAAAAGTTTTCTTATTCTTTCACATTTGAAATTGGTAAGTTGTGCTGTCTTGGATAAGACAAAGACCAATTAGGACCAATTATGTGAAGTGTTTTGTCTTGATAAGAACTACACTAACTCTTGAATATTTGTTTTGTCTAGGAAAGTTTCCTGACAAGAGAATCATATATGTCAAGAGGTCAGTGGTAGTTTTAATGATCTTGAAAAAGGTTTCAAGAAAAAATCAAGAATAAACCTTATCGATCATCACTAGCACACGGCTTGAGGTTTACAAGCTATCGTGTTGACATTATTTTGTTTCTGTGCCATTCCAGTTCAGTTAATTATGTATGTGAGTTCTATGAGTTCTCATTTGAATGCATAAAAACAAAGGGCCTTGATCGATAGAAAGTACATTGATATGTAAGGATAAGTTGCTAAACTACTTGGAAGACATGGTGGGCACTCGTGTTACCATAAGGCTAAAAATCAAGAAAGTTCAATCCATATGAGTTTGGATTTGTCGCAAACTTGGTTTTGGAAAATTCACATGGATAGGAACTCATACACCATAAAATCTAAGTGTCATAAGATTCCCTCCTTCATGAAAATGACTGTGAGGAAATGCTTTCACTAAGAGAGATTTTAAGAAGATAGCAATTGTGAAAATTGTATTCTCAAATTCGATTATGGTTACGACATCCCTTTCCATAGTGCGAATTATGAGATTTGGCAATTAGTCTAACATTTGGGACTTATTGATATAAGTTCTGAATTGATTAGATACACATATGAGCTATCTAAGGCAAAAGTGTATAAGTTTAAGAAGCTTAGATAAAGGCTTATCGAAGCATCTGGTATTAGAAATACGAACTTCAGAAATTCAATAGGCATTGTTTTCTGGAAGTTCAGCTGTTTTCAGAATACATGTCAAAGCTAGTGGGAGCATAAGTGTTATGCTAATATGATAATAATCATCATGATAGTGGGAACATAAGTGTTATGCTTGTATGATTATTATGGCAAGTATTGCAAGTAAGCAATATTAATTATATAAAAACAAAGATTTAATTTGCAAAGTTGCATGGGTTGAAAAGTTGTTTTGCTATAATTAAGGGAGAGAATATTATACTTCGTTTCAAAATATAAAGCTTAGATTGAGAAATTTTAATAATATTAGTCAAAGGATACATAGTGTGTTCTTAAATTTTGATTATGATTACGACATTCCTCTTCATAGTTCGAATTGTGACAGCGTGACACATAAAATATTATGGCAGAAGATTGATAAAGTATCATATCTTTATGTAAGACATTATGCATCGTGTCCTATACGCTTCGGGTATAGGATTGATTGCAAATGATATAATATTTTACCATTCTAAAATTTTCCAAATGTCTAGCGCATTAAGAGGGAAAAAGGACTAGAATCGGTTTGGACTAAAATAATTAAACAACTATCAAACGACGATCCAAAGTTTGCTGAGGATTGGTCGCTTGTGAGTAGTTGGAAGTATGGTATTGGATGGACCATATCGACAATATTATGAATAGATAAGATTCTATTAAGAATGAGTTGTCATTTGGAAAATATGGAAATGTTTCCATATTAGGAGTTGGATATTGAGAGTCTATGTCTAGATTAGAAAATTTTATGCAAGAAGGATGTTCAAAGGAATGTACTTTGAATGTGAGACTTCACGTCTATGGAATTGTCTTGTAACAATTTCCGATAGAGTACTTTGTAATTTCATTGGCCAAGTCTTGGTGACTTTTGTGCTATGATTTTGCAAAAGGATCATTGCATAAAATGTTAGAATCTAGCATATTCTAGTAGTGGAAAGAACCTTGTGTTCTAACACTAATGATAAGGATTAGGAGTTGTGAAATGAGCATCATCGGAAAAAAATTTCAATTGATCTATTTCACAAAGTAAGGACCATAGGAAACATAGTGTGCATTCTTTGTGCATGGGACAACTATTGTTGTAATTTGAGTAATAAGATGATTTTCTGAAACAGTAAACGATGAATAATGAGTAATCAATATGGTGTTTAAACAAAAGTGTTTTATTTACTCCCACAAGTTTGGGGCCATATAGGATTAAGTATTATTGTTGTGTTTTAGTTTGCATGTTTTGACTTCCAGAATAATTGGGTTATTCAAACCTCCACAGTCGGTCATACATTGGAAGTAGGTATGAAGGAAGACTGTCATGAAGAGTCTGTAGATTGTCTAAAGAGTTTAGACATAGCACAAGTTTGTTGCAGAGTTCATGAGTGATTTAATAAGATTAGAGTATTGGATTAAACCCACGCTCACAAGAATCACTTCATGGTGTTGGGTAGCAGATTTGTTTGTATTGCGTCATTGGGCTTGGTTAATAGTCCAATATTTTGATCTCCGGTTTGGGCCTGTCCAACCGTGAGCTGTAGGGTTTAGTATATAATAATATGCTTGCATGCATATTAGGTTAACGATCTAGAATACGATTGATAGAATTACGATAGCTTTGCAGATTTCTTTATCGTTCCTGTAGACCCTTTAATCCTCTACAGTTGATGTTCTTTATCGAGCTCTTCTGAGGATTATTTTATAATCATTCGACACGTTTGATTCATTCTTGAGTTGTTTACTGTTTTCGTGTTCTTGCTGTTTACTCTTTATTTTACCTGTTTAAGATCTAATCGATCTTCAAGTTTAGTTTTAAACTTATCAATTGGTATCAGAGCAGGAGGCTGTGTAATCGATACACTTCTTTTCTGTGAAAAAGGTTTCGATTAGGGTTATTCCGCAATTATTGATATTTATTGAGCCGTCATCTCATTATTGACGTATCTCGATATTTATTGTTTTGCCCTAATTTGATTTATTACAAGTCTGATCTTTGAACGGGTTATTCGATCATAATGGACGAGTCGCAATCGAATCCCATCAATATTTCCAACAGCATTGGATCAACCACGAAGATTCCCATCCTGTACACCCATGATTATGAAGTCTGGGCGCATCACTTTGAAGATTATGTTATAGGATCTGAGGATAATGGATACCTCATCTGGGAAGCAATTGTTTCTGGACCGTTTTCTCATTCTACAACTTCAAGGATTATTAAAACTCAAAAGGAGTATAATGATCTTATGAAAGATGTCAAAGATATTGCGCAAGATGAAAAAGATAAATTTCAGTGCAATATCAAGGCGTTAAGATTGATCAGATTCGCCCTTCAGTCCGACACTTTCAGGCTGGTGAGTTCATGCACGATGGCAAAAGAGATTTGGGACAAGCTACGTGAATTATACTCTACAGACGAAGACCTTGAACACTCAATTCAAACCTTACTCTTGTCTGAGTTTGGTGAATTCAGGCAAGGAGCCGAAGAAACAGTGACCCAAACGTTCGATCGCTTCAATCATCTTCTCAGCAAGATGATCAAACATGACATCGAAAGGAAGCTTATAGAGCAGAAGGTTACGTTCTTAAATGGTCTCAGATCAGAGTGGAGAGCAGTTGTGTCCACAGTTAAAGCCCACGAGCAATTTAAATCATATTCTTTGGCGAAACTGGTGGGCATCTTGAAATCTCAGGAGAAGATTGTGTTGCAGGAGAAGAATGTAGTTTCAAGCCTAGGTTCGTTAGCCCTCTTGTCCAAAAGTAAAGCTTTGGTGGATAACGAAGACCTCAACCTGGAGGATTATGACCTCACGTTTGAGGATTATGCTATGATGGTGTCTAACCCCAAGAGGTTCATCAAAAAGATATTCCCCTCTAACAAAAACCGAAACTGGCAGGGGAGTTACAGTTCAGAAAAGGTTAAAGATGAACCGAAGGTTGAAGAGTCTAAGAAGGAACCGAAGGCAGAAGGTGATTCTGGAGTAAGCTGCTACTATTGTGGAGGAAAGAACCACTATGCAAAGGATTGTGTCCTTAAAAAGATGGCTGAAAAGGATGAGGAAAAGGATGAGGAAGATTTGCTACAGAAAAAGCTTGATGAGATCAGGAAGAAGAAATCTACCGCTAACCCTTCTATGAATGCTCTAATTGTGCAGGGTTCGGTTGCTGATGACAAGTTCGGTGGCGTGGAGGTTTGGTCAACCGACTCTGAAGATGATGAAGTGAGGAAGCCTTCTCATGGAAAGGCTTGTGTGGCAAAAGAGGAAAGCAGTGGAGGAAGGTGCTTGATGGTGTCTGACGTGTCTCAGATGAGGGGATACAACACTGATGGTGGGAGTAATGAACCGAAGGAGCAACAGGATATATGCTTTACAGCCAAACCGCTCAGCGTGCAGTTCAACGAGCTCGATGAACTGATCAAGAAGGTACAATCGGTTTTTGTCTCATTTAAAGTCCCACAATGCTCATATGAAAAAAGAACTAAAAAGTGTTAATTCAAGAATCTCTCATCTAGATAGTAGTTTAACTCAAACTCGAGTCACCAATTCTAACCTAACTGATCAATTAAGCAGGGTGTCTTCGAAGAGTGAGGAACGGCGCATGTGGATCGAACTGAAGGAGTCGGAATTAGTCAAAATAAAAGATGAAAACATTTATTTACAAAGAGACAATTTAAAGCTTTTGAAACAGCGAAATGTTTTTTGTTTGATTGCTAAACGTCTTTACACTAATATTACTCAGCTTCATCTGGATTGTGAAATAGGACAAAAGATTTATCGCATGATTTTGCCCTTCCTTGAGTTTAAGGAGGATGAAATTGATGCCGAAGCGTATAATTGTGAGAGTGTGATATCATCTGAAGACGTTAATCCGACCTATATGTATGGACTGGACAAAATAGAATCTTTCATTAAATCCAAGGACCATAAGGACATGCTTAAAAACCTTTTGGATGAAAATGATAGACTGAAACTGAGAACCGAAACCATACAAAAATTTGACTCTTTAAACGCCAACTTGAGCTCAGAAAACAAGATTGATGTTGAAAATGCATCTGAGCTTAATGAGGATGACAATATGAGTGAAATTTCTGTAGAGGACACGGTTGACTGCTCAGAATTTGTGAAAAGCGAACCTGAAAACCACAAGAATCTAATTTCAGAAAATTCAGTGGAGTTCGCTCGAATGTCCCAACAAAAGTCCCCGATTCTTGCAGAGAAGGCCGTAGTATATCAAAAGGTTAGAACTACTCCAAATCAGGTATACAAGGTCACAGGCGTAACTGAACATCAGACTGCTGAACTCACAGCAATTGTAAACGAAGACAATGCTGATGGCTGCGATGAGTTCTTCTGGTCAGCTCCAATCGATAATGCTGATGAAACAGTAGGCTTATCTGAAAGGACCTCATGGAAAAGTAAAGGTTGATACGTGCCAGAACCCTTGAACAAGCCTGATAACTTTGATGTGCCAAGTACAAGTGGTACGAAAGACATTCCTCAAGAAAAAGAAAGTCCGGCAAAAGAAGTCACATCTTCAAGTGAAACTTCATCTGTTCAGAGTGAACCAGCTATAGAAAAACCAAAACCGAAAGCCAACATCCATCATCAACCGAAGTAGATGAGAAATCAGAAACATCAAAGTAATCAGAGATACAGGAAGAATCTCTCTGAAAGAAAACAGTTCTGGAAATCCCAGAATGCTTATTTCTCACATCAAGACAAGAACCTAAAGTATGAGAAAAATCCTGTTGAAACGCACGAGAGCCACAACGACCGAAAGCAGAGGTTCGGTTCGGAGAAAAATATCAACCGAAAGCAAAGGTTCAGTTTAGAAAAGAATACCAACCGAAAGCAAAGGTTCGGTTCTGAGAATGACTCCAACCGAAAGCAGAAGTTCGGATCAGAGAACGAAACCAACCGAAAGCAAAGGTTCGGTTCTGAAATCAAAAGAGATCAAAACTCTAAGGTTGGTCCCACCAATGATCAAAAGCAAAAGGGTCACCTAGAGTCTCCAGCCAAGAAGTCATCTCAATCTAAACCCTCTCATTCTCACTCATCTAATTCTTCTAATTCTTTCAATTCTTCTCCACCTCGTTCCAAACTCCATTCTGTTCCTTCTCAAAAATCTCAATCATCAGCTGAACAAAAAGGTAAACAGAAGGTTTCAGCATCCAAACCAGAGTCTAAACCAAAAGCACCAAACCCTAATAAAATTAAAGTTTTTACCATCAAAAAGAAAGATGAAACAACACTAATAAAACGAACATATTTAGTTGACATCTCTCTTACTATTCATGTTCCTGTGAAAGGCTCACGTGGACCCAAGAAACTTTGGGTTCCTAAATCTGCTTAATTTTTGCAGGTTATCAGTGACGAGCAGTTTGACGAAGAATGGTACATTGACAGTGGCTGCTCGCGTCACATGACAGGAAGGAAAGAAGAACTGAGGGAATACAGGTCTCTTTCAAATGGTGGAAACGTCAAATTTGGAAACAACTCCTTCGACACCATAAAAGGCTATGGAATGATTACTAATGGTGATTTCACGATAAGGAAAGTGGCATATGTGGAAGGACTACAACACAACCTCATCACTGTATCTCAGCTTGTTGGAGGTACCGGTCTCAAAGTCTCATTTGACGATGAAGGTTCTGAAATAATAGAGAAGAAGACGAAACGAGTTATTCTCAAATCGAAGCGTAAGGGTGAAATGTTTCCTCTAAACCTCAAACCCATCAAAGGAAACCCAGCTATCTGCTTGTTATCGAAAGCACAATCTGACGAAAGCTGGTTGTGGCACCGAAGGCTCTCTCATCTCAACTTTAAGGATATCAACAAACTTGTCACTGGAGGTCATGTTCGAGGTCTTCCACTGCTCAAGTTCGACAGAGATCATTTGTGTGCTGCATGCGAAATGGGGAAGCAGAGTCGTCAAAGTCATCCATCTATAATAAACACTAAAGTTGTTGAACCACTTGAATTACTTCATATTGATTTATGTGGTCCATCATCTATCGAAAGCATCGGTGGTAGCAAGTACATTCTTGTTATTGTTGATGACTTTTCGCGTTTTACATGGGTGTTCTTTCTAAAGCTTAAATATGAAGCGACTCACAAGCTGAAGGTGTTCATCAAGCAGATTGAAGTACAGCTGAAGAAGGTTGTTTGCAACATCAGGAGCGACAATGGTCTGGAATTCAAAAATAGAGAATTCGAAGAATTCCTGGCAGAAAAGGGAATAAGTCACAACTTCTCAGCTCCCTACACACCTCAGCAGAACGGAATTGTCGAAAGACGAAACCGATCTTTGTGTGAAGCTGCCCGAACCAAGCTAAGTTTCGCTTCCTTACCTCTTTATTTTTGGGCTGATGCTATTTCTGCTGCTTGTTTTACACAAAACAGGCCATATCTCAACAAGCGATTCATGCTCACTCCTTATGAGATTCTCAATAACAAGAAGCCCAATGTGAAATTTTTCCATGTGTTCGGTTCACGGTGTTTCATCTTTAATTCTAAAGAACACCGCAACAAGTTTGATGTTAAATCCGACGAGGGAATCTTTATGGGCTACTCTCTCACTTCCAAAGCGTACAGAGTATTAAACAAGCGTTCGAGGAAAATCGAAGAGACTTATTACGTGACTTTCGATGATAGCTATGTCAAAAAGCTACAGGCCAAAGAAGACACAGCTGGGGAAATCTTTCCTCAAACTGGCCAAGTCACAATCTCGATCGCTAATCTATTCGAGAAGTTCATGGAGCTTTTTGATGAACCTGAGAAAGCCACTCTCTCAGAAGCAGGTGCAACAGACAATAAAGTAGATCACATGAAACAAATTGTTGAAGATGCTGCAAGGAGAATGAATGAAGGAGGATCATGTTCTGACGAACCTCCATCAAACAATGCTTCAGTCGAGGGGGAGGATCAACCATCGTCATCTCAGTCAACCTCACATGTTGAGGGGGAGCCAAGGTCTCCAACTACTCCCGAAATCACTTTGCCAACCGAAAGTGCTTCACCATCCGAAGGTGCATCAATGCATGAAAGCCCAACACCACAAGAAACCTCTGAAGCTCAAGATTCTCAAAGCATTCCTGAAAGCTCATCTATCGAGGGGGAGCAAGCTGATATGTCATACGACTATGAAAGCCAGTCCGAACCAGAAGAAATGATAAATGCTGAACTGGATCCAACCTTTGATCCAAACTACCATCCTCTCACCAAATGGACCAGAGATCATCCTGTCTCTCAAGTAGTTGGTGATGTCTCTGAAAAGGTTCTGACCCGATCACAACTCAAGGCAAAACAGACATCCTTATTTTCCAAAGTTGAATTCTGCATGTTTAACTCATTCGTATCAAAAGTTGAACTGAAGACAGTTAATACTGCTTTTGATCACTCCGATTGGGTTCAAGCCATGCAAGATGAACTGAACGAATTCGAGAGGGACAAAGTCTGGCGCCTCATTCCAACTCCTCCAGATGCCTCAGTTGTTGGTCTCAAATGGGTCTTTAGGAACAAAATGGACAAGGAAGGGAACGTTATAAGGAACAAAGCTCGTCTGGTCGTGAAAGGATACTGTCAGGAGGAAGGGATTGATTATGAAGAGACTTTCGCTCCTGTAGCTAGGCTGGAATCTGTAAGAATATTTCTAGCTTATGTTGCCCACAAAAACTTTGAGGTTTTCCAAATGGACGTCAAGTGTGCATTTCTTAATGGAGAACTCGAAGAAACAGTGTATGTGGAGCAACCTCCTAGTTTCATGAACGAAAAGTATCCTAATCATTGCTACATTCTGGATAAAGCCGTGTATGGACTGAAACAAGCTCCAAGAGCCTGGTATGAAACGCTTACTAAATTCTTAAAGATGTCCAAATTCAAACAAGGTTCGGTTGACCCAACCTTCTTTCGCAAAAAGGAAGGTAACCACCTTATGATCGTTCAAATTTATGTCGATGATATCATCTTTGGCTCAACGAATCCTAGCCTAACAGCTGAATTCAGAAAGCTGATGGAGACTAAATTTGAAATGAGCTCAATGGGTCCTATTAACTTTTTCCTTGGTTTAAATATTAGACAGGGACCCGAAGGCATCTTTATTAATCAGGAAGCTTACACAAAGACTCTCCTAGCAAAATTTGGCATGATGGGAGATTCCAAAGTCAAAGTCCCAATGGCGTTCGGCACCAAGCTCACCCCATCCCTGGACAAACCAGCTGTTGATATCACGCTTTATTGTCAAATGATAGGCTCTCTGATGTATCTTACTGCTAGCAGACCTGACATTATGTTTTCTGTGTGTTACTGTGCTAGATTTCAGGCAAACCCATGCGAACCTCACATGCTTGCAGTGAAGAACATTCTACGATATATCAAGCGAACTGCCTCTTTAGGTCTATGGTATCCTTCCAACTCAGGCTTCTTCGTTCAAGCCTACTCAGATGCAGACCTTGGAGGATGTGGACTCGACAGAAAAAGCACCACTGGCGGCTGTCAATTCCTTGACGGGAAGTTGGTTAGCTGGCAATCAAAGAAACAAACGTGCGTGTCTTTGTCTACTGCTGAAGCTGAATACATAGCAGCTGCATCCTGCACCTCTCAAGTGATTTGGATCCAGAGTCAACTTCGAGACTATGGACTCAATATGAAGAAGATCCCACTATATTGTGACTCTGAAAGTGCAATTAGGATCTGTCATAACCCAATGCAACACTCCAAAACCAAACATATAGCACTGAGGTATCACTTCATCAAAGATCATGTGGAAGATGGAAACGTTGAAGTACACTTTGTTAGAACCACTGATCAACTGGCCGACGTCTTTACCAAAGCTCTTCCTGAAGCGTCATTCAACAGAATTTTACAAGGGCTAGGTATGATGGAATCAGAGTCAGTACCACAAACTACCTCTCAACCTCAAACGTAAGAAGCGATATTGACCGAACGTTCAGGTTCGGTTGCATCATCTGCACTCGCTCATCACTTCAAAGGTAGTTTTCTTGGTTGTAAATTTCATGTACAAAGTTGTTTTTCTTATTGTCAAAAGTATTTCCTTTTTCAAAGTCTATATTCCTTGGTTTTTCAAAATTTTCCAAAACCGAAACCTACCGAAGGTTCGGGTTCGGTTTTTCAAAATTCTCCTAAACCGAAACCAACCGAACGCTCGGGTTTGGTTTTTCAAAATTTTCCAAAACCGAAACCAACCAAACGCTCGGGTTCGGTTTTTCAAAATTTTCCTAAACCGAAACCAACCGAACGCTCGGGTTCGGTTTTTCAAAATTTTCCAAAACCGAAACCAACCGAACGCTCGGGTTCGGTTTTTCAAAAATTTTTCTCAACCGAAACCAACCGAACGTTCAGGTTCGGTTCCATAATTTTCCAAAGTTTATTTTTATCTTTTTATTTTCTTTCTTAGTCTTATTTTTTTTTATTTTTTATATATCAAAAATTCCAAAAGTATTTATTTCCTTCTAATATCAAAAATTCCAAAAATATTTTGTTTTTTTATTTTTATATTTTTTTTTGTCTTTATTTTTTTTGTGTGTTCGTTCGTTTATGGGGATATAATTGTTGGATTAGTTAAGTGTCCCTAGAAGCATGCTGCTGTATGTGTCCCAAGCCTCATAAGATTCTGAATAATAGCCTTAATGACTTGGTATAAACAAACCTTGTCTTCCCAATTAGGCTATCACATTTATTCTAATCATGAGCTACCTAACTCTCTTCTCACATGAGATAAGAGTTTTCTGCTTGGTCCTTATTTTCACAGCAGAGGTATTTTAATTTCTCACACCATCTCCATTACATTCGTTTCATCAACGTAACCCTTGAGACTCTCAGAAATTACCACTGAGGTTTATGGTTACTCAAACACTGTGTTTATGATCTTAGTTTCGTGCCACTACGAGCTGAGTGAAACCCAAAATTCAACACCAAATCTGAATTGACGGTGACCAATTAATTTGCTCAAGTTTTCACCAAAGAATTGACGGATGTATCTTGATGAAATCTCAAATTTTTATTTTGTGTGATTCCTATGAAATTGTTAAATACCATAACATTTCTTCCCTTGGGATCCAGTTTTTAATTTTTTTTGAGATTTTATATTTTCCAAGCCACTTTAGAATTTATTCCTACCTACTTGTTCAACAGACTACACCGGTCTCACAAGTACTTTGTTCACTTTCTATCTTATTTCAAGATTAGAACTGTTGAATCAAAGATAAAGCCACCCTAAGGAGCCTAATTAAAAGAAGCCTTTCAACACTTATTAATAAGTGTTTGATCGTCATTCAACGGGAAACCACACTAACACTTTAAGGTCTCTCTTGACTTTGAAGGAAGAGATTCGTGCCCGGGATCATTTGTTTCATGTCTTTATTGACATCACATTTATTCCTAAAAAGATTTGCTTTATTTCTTTTCTTTTTACACTCTTAGCACGAAAATCTTTGATTTTCCAAAATTCTGGTACTAATAATTACAGGCTGTTTTACTGAATTGGTGGTTACTTAAAAGATGTGGTCAAAAATAATCCACGTAGGAGTATTATTCGAAAGATGCCATTACAGGGATAAGATGAAGGGTTGCTGACTCAGGCGGGAGTCTAATGGATTGAATTTCAAACGGCGGTAAAAAGGGACGCATGCGAATTTGAAACGTCCATTCTTTAACTGACGTCGTGGACGCGTGTGCGAATATGAAGCGTTTCCTCTCTGGCACAAAAAGGCGCGTGTGGATTTGAAACGGTTTCTTCAGAAACGGTGCTTGTTGGGCGGCGTGTTCCAAGGAATCTGACACTCTCTCTCATGCGTGATCATCGCTTAACTTAACTGTCACACATCTGTCATTCCGGGAAAACCTTTTGTATTTCGATAGAAGATTTGAACAGATTTTTCTCTCTCCTTACAACCACTATAAAAGGCAACCTCATCTCCCTTTTACCTCTTTACCGCATCCAAATATCCAAAAGAGCAAAATTTCCCTGAAACCCTCACTGTTCATCATCTTCTTCCCAACTTCGACAATGGCAGAATCATCGTCTGTTCACGCTACTTCCCACATCCTTCCCATTCGCCCTCAACAGTGTTTGGTGATCGATTTAATCCCTCAGTCGTACGACTCCTATATGTTTCCCATCATCGAGTGCCTGAAATACTTGCCGATAGCACCTGCACTTTCACGGGTGGAATCAGTGCCCGTGGAGCTTTTATCGCAGATCTATGTGACTGCACATTATGATAAAGCAGTCGATAGAATTTTCTTCGAGGTTTCTGATCACAAAGCCTCGATTTCCAGGCAACGATTTGCCTCATTGCTAGGGTTTGCTGCTGACCCTTCTAGGGTTCATCCGGAGACGATTCCGATAGGACACCTCTACAATATGTTCTACAATATGGGGTACACGGAGGCGCTCACCTCCGTCGCAAAATTTAAAAAGTCGTGTTTGCCGCCACAGTGGAACGGCATGTTCACTGTGCTTTTCAAGGGTCTTTCAGAACGGAGCTCCGGTTCAGACGGCTCCAGTCGACTCTTCCTCTCCATCATGTATGGGGTTGACAACGGCGTCAACGTCGATTATGGGTTGGTTCTCTGGCAACAACTCATCCAGAGTTTATCATCCTCTTCACGACATTCTGAGGTGTCGTATGCCAGGTTTTGGACCATCGTTGCTAAGTGGGCAATGGATAAGTACGATGTCCCCACTGCTACCGGTGCATCGATGTCTTCGATTGGTACATTCCATACCACGAAGATTATCGTCTCAGATGCATTGAAGTTCTCTTTCATTGGTTCCATTCCGGAGACCATGTATGCTGATGTCCCAACAGACAGCAGAATCATCCGGACTATCAAGGAGTTCAAGCAGTCTGGACCGAGGGATCTAACGCAGGAGATGCTCAAGTCCATTCACGATGCTGATAAGCCTGTTCATAGAGGCAAAAAGGCAGACAAAGGGAAGCAAGTGACCAAAGGGGCTAAAGGTCCTTCTCCCAGGAAGAGAAAATCAACAAAAGCTGCACAGTCCCCGCAGCCGAAGAGGAGAAAGACTCAACCGAAGAGAAAGCTCATTATCGCTTCCTCTTCGAGTGAATCAGAAGGTGAGAGTTCGGATTCGGACGGCTCTCAAAGAGGCGAAACCCCTCCAAGAGGCAACACCCTACCCCGATCACCTACCCCTGATATGGAAATCCATATCTCACCAATTCCCTCTCCCACTCAAACAATTCCCACTTCCATTCCCACCATAAACCCCTCTACCACAATTCCTAAAACTTCTTTCCCTATACCACCACCCATTTTCACTGATACAACAACAACAACCACTGCAAAGGTTACAACCAACGTATCTGATACGGGGGTTCATACCGATGCAACCGAACCACCACCTGTAATCGAACCCCTACATACAACCGAAACCCAACCACCACCCGAACCTACCCATACTCAACAACCACCCGAAACTACCCCCACTCACACTCAACCTAAACCTACTCATACCACAACACCCCCAGCTTCACCACCCCCAACATCTCCAGGTCATGCCTCTGATGGAGATAACCCTTTCCTTGGAGGGGAAAATATGACCTTCGATTCGGTCTACTTCAGTCCGTTTCAGGTCCAAAGCGACGACGATGAGGAAGCTATAGTAACAAAGAAGCATCTTAAGGAGCTGCATGAGAAGGTTGACCTGCTTATTGCCTCATCTTCCAATTCTCAATCCTCTCTCTCTGAAGCCGCTCTTCAGAAAATTGTTGATGCCTTCTCAAGGGCTCAACATGATTCCGTCGCTTCTGCCACTGCTGTAATTGACACCTCGACGAAAGCTTGTGAGGCTGCGACCGAAAAAGTCGATAAACTATTCTCAGATGCCTCTGCCCTGTTACAATCTTTACAGGAGAGTGCTGCTGCAACCAAGACAACGCTGGAACCGATTGTTCAACAATTGGCCACGTTCGTCTCAACAGAGTTGAAGTCCTTCGCTACCCTTCGTTAAACTTTAACCGACGAAAACTCTGCCCTTCGGACCTCTATCGACGAGCGCCTCTCTAAACTCCAAGAGGATCTTGCTTATGATAACTCGTTGATGGACGCTCTCGCAAGGAAGACCACTGCCCTCAAGGTCAAGAGTGCTCAACTTTCAAGTTCTCAACAACAACTTGACGCTCTTCGATCCGAACGGGAGGTAATAAGGACGTGTGTTTCGGATGTCCACTCAGCAATATCCAACATCCTGGAAGCGCACGATCCCATTCTGAACCACACTGTGAGGCGAACCCTTGCAGAAAAATTCGCCCCTGCCCTGGATCTTCTCAGCAAAATTGAAGGGCTACCTAGTTTCGTGTCCACTCCGAAACAAGGGGGAGAAAAGGAGTCCGGATCGAAACCACCTCCTTCCTCAAAAGCTGCTCACACAACCGAACCTCCTCCTACAGGTCAAACTTCGGGTTCGGGTGTGAAGGATAAAGGAAAGAAGATAGCTTAGGAAGAAGATGAAGATGATCAAGAAACCATTGCTGACTTGCTGAAACGCAAAAATAGTCGCAATGTTGATAATGACAACATTCGTGTGGCGCGAGAGGCTGAAGAAGCTGAACGCAAAAAGAAAGAAGCCCACGATCTCCTCGAGAGCAGGAAGACTCTTTTCCCTGCTTGGACTCGAGAGAGAATGATAAAGGAGGCTATCGATACTCCGAGCATCCTATGGCTCGAACCGGTGATCTCCTTCGACTGCTACAATTCTGTCGACTCGCAGTTCGACATGCCCTTAACCCGAAAGGCGTTTATCTTCCACGCCTTCGCCAACGTTGCCGAAGTTCCTCATCCTCATCCTGAGGTTGATCGTGAACTGATCGAATTCTATCTGAAGGCCGCTCAACCCCATTACCAAACCTGGAGCGCTCAGAAGATCGCCAACGTTCGGGTGCTAAAGCCTTACATTGAAGGGAGATTCATCAACGTTCGGTTCAGGGTGATCAGAGGGTCTGCAAAAACCGAACATCTCATCTCTCTAGCAGATCTACCAAACCTCAACCCCCATGACTGGATCGTTCTGCACAACATCCTCTTGACGAATGAAGCTGAATATGGTCCAATCATAGACCATCTCAAAAGGATGTTGGTGTGCTATATCATGGAGGTCGCCTTGATGGATCAGGAGATTGCCAATGTCTTCAAGAAGAAACCGAAGATCTCTCCTGTTGGCTCGGCCAGTGATCTCAACCAGATGAAGATGGGAAAGATTGACCCAAGGCGAAACTCGGTCATGTTCACTAGGGCTGAAGGACAGAAATGTCTCTTTGCCTTAGTGGATAAACATCTTTATACCACTTCTTGTCTTGAGCACGTGCTGGGGATCATCCATCGGTGTAAAGAGAATACAGCGGATGATATCAAATACTTCGATGATATGATACAGTGGTACATCCGATTCAGACAGACGATACTTGCCCTTATTTCGCGTTTGTTTCAGACTGTAAAGAAGAAGGTTCCTGCTGCTGCTGGCCTAAGTAAGAAGTAATGATCTCGCTCCAATTGACGCAAAGGGGGAGATTGTTGGGTAGCAGATTTGTTTGTATTGCGTCATTGGGCTCGGTTAATAGTCCAATATTTTGATCTCCGGTTTGGGCCTATCCAACCGTGAGCTGTAGGGTTTAGTATATAATAATATGCTTGCATGCATATTAGGTTAACGATCTAGAATACGATTGATAGAATTACGATAGCTTTGCAGATTTCTTTATCGTTCCTGTAAACCCTTTAATCCTCTACAGTTGATGTTCTTTATCGAGCTCTTCTGAGGATTGTTTTATAATCATTCGACACGTTTGATTCATTCTTGAGTTGTTTACTGTTTTCGTGTTCTTGCTGTTTACTCTTTATTTTACCTGTTTAAGATCTAATCGATCTTCAAGTTTAGTTTTAAACTTATCACATGGATTTCATCACGAGTGATTTTGAGTCGATAATATTGTCTATTCTTAAAACCGAGATGTGTGAGTTGTTATTTGTTGGTCGGTTGCACATTGATAATAAGAAAACGCACCAGTAACTTGGTGTTATATAACTTATTGTTGTGTGTGATTCGATCAGTGAATGCAAGCGAGCATTTGATTCGAAGTTCATCCATTCCTTTTACCCAAAGTAGGATAAAAGTGATATCTGTGGGCCCCCCGATGATTTAATGATGACACCTAAGCGCTTGGCCAAGCCAGGACTAATTTGATATGTTCAATTATAGTCTGTTGTCAGTCGTTATAAATCGGAAGTTGTGAAACAGTATCGAGAGAATGATTGAAATTCATGTCTTGTGTCTATACGATATCTTGAGAATGGAGGAATATACGATCCCTTATCTAAAGGACACACGTATCTGATAAGATCAGAGTTGACAACGGCTTATGAAAGCTATGATTGCTGATTAGGTTCTGAAGTCATACGGAAAATAGTTATTAGACTTATCCAAGTGGGAGACTGTTGGAGTCATGTCTAAGTCCATAATTATTTTGGTATGTACTTGACCCGATTATGAGCATGGTCCTTTTGGGTTGCCTTCACCATAGCAATATATAGGATGAATTAAGGAGAGAAAGATTTAATTATGATTTATTAATATATTATAAGAATAATATATTAAAGGAGAAATCATATTGTTTAATTAATATTAGTTAATAATTAATTAAGAATTAATTTTGTGGCTAAAAGAGATTAATTAAACTTAAGGGACTTATTGTGTAATGATAAGATAATTACATAGATAGGCTTATGGACTCCATAGAAGTGGAGTGGACGAATTCTATGGGGAAACTCATTAGAAATCGTCCAAGGCTTCTAAAGAAGGAGTCCATGGGCTGCTTAGGGCTTAAGCAGTCAAATTAGGGTTTCCTAGCTTGATAACCCTAATAGCCGAAGTATATAAGGAGCCCTTAGGCACCAAAAACGTGGCTAACACTAGGATTAGGGTTTCCAGCCGTTTTTTGGTGCCTCCCCTCTCTTCTCTTCTTCATCTTGTTGCTTAGTGGTGTTTGTGACTCCATTAGAGGTGCAACACTTGAGGCACTAAGCTTTCTGAAGCTAAGGATTGATTGTTATTGCTATATAACAATCAAAGGTCAGATCTAAACCCTATTTTATGTTAATATGATTAATTGTATGCTAGATCTAAGGTTTATAGTTTTGGATATTCAATTGCATGTTCATTAGACAAACTAGATCCAAAAGCTGTTAGGGTTTGCATGTACACCATAGGAATGATGTATTGCTCGAAACCCATCAGGAGGTCGTTAGCCGAACGGGTAGGATAGGACATTAATTCTCCCTTCATTAAAAGTATAATGATAAATATAAAGTAACTAAACTTTATTAAATTCCCAATCTTAGTTACATTAGGAAAAATGTGAAAATGGTGCTAGTCCATGAATTGTACTATGTACCTTTGTCAAGTTGTTAGTTGAGCGTGTGTGGTTAACTGGCACACTAATCCGGAACTGACAATGTGTAGCAAAGGGTAATCATGTGTTAATCATAGACCAATGGAGCGTGTGTGGTTAACCGGCACATTGATTAGGTGATATGTAACATTGGGTGTACCAAACTAATTTTCATGGTTATTCACACATTGTTTGTGGTCCTCGACATCCCAATCACAAACTTGAAGGGCACACCGAGATTTAAACATACCATTGAAAAGTTCAATGAATTCAAAGATCCAGGAATTTCAAACCAATTAAAACTTAATAATCTATTTCGTTTTTTAATGGTGGAAATTGGTAAATCGTCATTTACTTACCTTCAAATATTCTGCAATTGAATTACGACATCCCTCTTCGCAATTGTAGAATATTGTGTTGGGTCCTAGCCTTAATATTTCATATTGGGTGTGATATTAAGGATTATCATCTAATCTAAACATTGTTATTCTTCTTTTTCAGATGTCTATTCCAAACAATGCTTCCACACCAATTCTTTTTAGGCTCTTTCTCCCTCATGAACCTATGTGGGAGGGTCATTTCGATGGCTCGAACTTCAATGATTGGATTCAAAAAATCAGAATGGATATTCGCTATAAGGACAAAGAATATGTCCTTGATAAAGAGATAAAGGAGATTGATGTAATCACTGCTACTCCTAAAAAAATCATTGAACACACTACTCATGAGAGGGATGTGACAAAGGTGTCATGTCTTATGATTGCTACCATGACTGCTGAGCTACAGAAGTCCTATGAGGATTATTATCCCTATGAAATGTATCATGATTTAATGGAAAGATACCATCAAAGTGCTCGGCAGGAGAGGTATGAGATCATTGCCTCCATGATCACAACATAAATGAAGGATGGTGAACCCATCACGACCCACTTGCAAAAGATGGAAAGATTCGTGGACCGCTTGCTTAAATTGAACATCAATTTTGATGAAGATTTGGCCATAAATATTATTCTACACTCTTTACCTCCTTGATATGATCAATTTCGTATGACTTTTCATATAAACAATAAGGATGTCACTCTTAGCAAGCTTCAAGGCCTTTTAAGGATTACTGAAAGCAACCTGAAAGGCAAATCGGTTGTGTTTACTCCTACTACTACTACTACTACTACCCCTGTTTTGGTAATCGGACATGGAAAGGGAAAGAAGAGAAAGGCTCCCTCCAAGAGCTGCAAGGGAACGTCTCTTGATGGATCCTCTTCTAGTGGGACCAAAGCTAGTTTTGCTAATTCCTCTAATCCGAAGGATGCAGAGTGCTTCCATTGCCATGAAAAAGGGCACTAGAAACGAAGCTGCCCAAAGTACTTGGAGGACATAAAGGATGGGAAGATCAAACCCTCATTTGCAGGTATTTAGACTATTAAATCTAAAAACTCATCACATGCTAATTCTTGGGGTCCTTGATACAGTTTGTGGATTTCACATTTGTTCTGATTTGCAGGGACTAAAAAGAAGTAGGGATGTGGAGCACAGGAAGATAAACTTAATCATGGAAATAGGAAAATGTTACATGTGACCAAGATTGGAGTTTATTCTTTATTGTTTAGTAATGGTTTAGATTTATATTTGAATAATTGTTGTTATTCGACCAATATGGAGAGAAATATTATTTCCTTTCACAGTTTGCACAAACAAGGTTTTACCTTTTCTTTTAATAATGAAATTGGTGGCATTAATGTTTATTACAATGGTGTATTTTATTTCAAAGCATTACCTTGCAATGGTGTATATGAAACTGAGAATGTTGTAGATAACCTAGGAAATAATGTGTTACACATTGATTCTTCCAATTATTTGGATAAAGCATGCTTGTGGCATTGTTGTCTTGGACATGTCAACAAGAAGCGTATAGCCCAAATCCAAAAGGATGGAGTTTTGGAGTCATTCGACTTAAAGTTGGATGACACTTGCGAATCTTGTTTACTTGGAAAGATGACAAAGTCACCCTTCAATGGTATTTGTGAAAGGGGTGAAGGTCTGTTGGATCTCATACACACTGATGTGTGTAGACCATTCAGAACCGCCACAAGGGATGAAAATCGCTTCTATGTGACTTTTACTGATGATTACAACAAATATGACTATATCTACTTAATCAAGCATAAGTCGGAAACCTTTGAAAAGTTCAAAGAGTTCAAGAAAGAAGTGGAAAATCAATTGGACAGGAAGATAAACATGCTTTGATCCGATCGAGGAGGAGAGTATCTTAGTATCGAGTTCCTTGACTATCTTAAGGAATGTTGAATTGTTTCACAATTGACGCCACCTAGGACACCGAAACTTAATGGTGTGGATGAGAGACACAATAGAACCTTGCTAGACATGGTTCGTTCCATGACGAGTCGAGCTTTGTTACCTATATCATTCTGGGGTATGCCTTAGAGACTGCCGTCCATATCCTTAATCTAGTCCCTACCAAAAAGGTTTCCAATACACTTCACGAGATGTGGAATGGGAAGGTTCCCACATTAGATCACATCAAGGTTTATGGTTGCAAGGATTTCATGAGACACGAGACTCACGACAAGCTTGAACCTTGGAGTGAGCGATGTGTTTTCATCGGCTACCCACAGAAGTCCTTTAAATATCTCTTCTATAGGCCGAGTGACAATTTTGTCTTTGTCGCAAGGAGATGAGTCTTTCATGAGAGAGAACACATATTTCGAGGGGACAGTGGGAGACAAATTGACCTTGAAGATCTTTAAGAATCAAGCTATGAAGGATCCTCAAACACTAGCAGTCAACCTGAGGAGGAAACTCTGGTTGAACCGTTTGACGAGTCCGTACCTCTAAGGCATTCCAGTAGAGTTAGAGTTCCACCTGAGTTTTATGGTTTCCATATTACTGTAGAAGGTGATACATTTATCAGTGATAGCACACTGGTAAATTTGGATGAACCTAACAATTACAAGGAAGCCATGGCAGGCCCCGAGTCTGCCAAATGGAAAGAGGCTATGGACAGCGAGATTCAGTCTATGTATGACAATCAAGTTCGGAAATTTGTTGACAATGTACCGGGTCGTAAGACGGTCGGGTGCAAATAGATCTTCAAAAAGAAGACTGACATGGATGGAAATGTACACACATACAAGGTGCAACTGGTTGCGAAGGGCTTTACTCAAAATCTGGGAGTTGACTATGATGATACCTTCTCACCAGTAGTGAAGATTAAATCTATCATGGTTATGCTAGCCATAGTTGCATTTCATGAATATAGAATATGGCAAATGGATGTCAAAACCGCTTTCCTTAATGGAAAGTTGGCTGAAGATGTTTACATGAGTCAGCCAGAGGGATTTGTCAATGCAAAGTACCCAAATAGAGTGTGTAAGCTTGAGAAATCCATTTATGTATTGAAACAAGCATCTCGCAGATAGGATATTTGTTTTGATGAGAAAGTAAAAGAGTTTGGTTTTTTGAGAAGCGAGGATGAGTCTTGTGTATATGTCCAAGCTAGTGGGAGTATAGTGAGGTTTCTAGTATTGTATGTAGATGACATACTATTCATAGGAAATGAAATCCCAATGTTACAGGAGGTTAAGTCTTGGCTTGAGAAGTGTTTCACTATGAAGGACCTTGGACAAGATGCCTATATCCTAGGGATAAGGATATTGAGAAATATAAGTAGAAGACTAGTAGCACTTAGTCAAAGCACCTACTTGGACAAGTTGTTGAAGCGTTTCAGCATGGAGAACTCCAAGAAAGGTAACCAACCTATCCTAAGCAATACCAAACTGAGTAAGACTCAGAGTCTGAGTACAGAGGCTGAGATAGCAGAGATGAGTCGAATTCCATATGCTTCAGCAATTGGTTCGATCATGTATGTTATGACTTGTACTTGCCCTGATGTGGCCTTTGCTTTGAGCATGATCAACAGATATCAAGGGAGCATCGGTAAAGCTCATTGGACTGCGGTTAAGAATATTTTCAAGTACTTGCGGAGGACTAAGGACTGGGTCCTTACCCTTGGTGGGAGTGATGACTTGAGAGTGACAAGGTATAGTGACGCCAGCTTTCAAACCGACAGAGATAATTTCCGCTCTCAGAATGGAGGATCAGTGACATGGAAAAGTTCCAAGCAGGAGTCTGTAGTTGATTCAACGTGTGAATCAAAGTACATATCAGCAAGTGAAGGAGGCGATATGGTTGAAAAACTTCATCGGAGATCTTGGAGTTATTCCATCCATAAAGGAGCTTGTGGAAATTTTCTGCGATAATGAAGGGGCGATTGCCTTAACCAAGGAACCGAGAGATCATGGAAGATCCAGGCATATCGACAGAAAGTACCACTTCATAAGACATCAAGTAGAGGAAGGACACCTCGTGGTGAAGAGGATATCGTTAGAGGACAACCCATTAGATCCTCTTACAAAGGGAATGACTTGGGTTAAGCACTTGCAACATGCGAGGGGCATTGGGCTAAAGAACGATATTAGTTTTAGTGACTAGATAAACCGAAACGTATAATATCTAAATTGTAATTCACATTTGATGATGAATAAAAGAAGTTTTGTTTATAAGTAAAGTTATTGTATTGTGTCAATCGTTTACTATTGTTTCACTTTGCATGTTTTGACTTCCAGAATAATGATATTTGGTCAAACTATCCACAGTCGATCATACTTTGGAAGTAGGTATGAAAGAAGACGGTCATGAGTTGGCTTGTAGATTTTTCTAAGGAGTTAGGCATAGAAATAGGTTTGCTGCACCATTCATAAGTACATATGAAATAATATTTGGAGTATTGGATAAACCTGCGCTCACTTGAATCACTTCATGGAATTTATCTCGAGTGATCTTGAGACGATAATATCATATAAGACTTCAAACCTAGATATATTAGTTGTTGACTATGAATTAGTTGTGCATTGATGATAGGAAAACGCACCGGTAACTTGATGTTATAAAATGCATTGTTGTGCATGATTTAATGAATAGTTAGTATAATCATATAATGTCGAAGTTTATCTGTTCCCTTTTATCCTAAGAGGATTAAAAGCGATATCTTGGGCCCTTCGATGATTTTGTTTAGACTATGTGTCGGGCCCGATCAGAACTAAATTGATGTGTTCGATTAAGTTCTATGTCAGACGAATCGAAAATCAGGAAACAAACTGTTGGACAATAAGTATGACATTGTTCCATGTAATTGTCCAACCGATATCTTGAGAGCAGAGAATTATATGATTCCTTATCTAAAGGATGTGTCACTGACTGGGTCAGATTTGACAGCGGCTTTTGAAAGCTTACGATTGCTAAGTCGGATCCTACACATTAGCAGTTATAGTTACTAGACTTATCCAAGTGGGAGACTGTTGGATTTGGTGTCTAAGCCCATAACTATAACTAGGATGTACTTGACCTGATTGTAGCATGGTCCTTTCTGGGTTGCCTTCACCAATGCAACTTGATAGGATGGATTTTGAGAATAAGGTTGTATATGGTTTATTAATATATTACAAGTATAATATATTAATATGAAACCATATTATTATTTAGTTAGTATTGATCAAGAATTAGTTTGTAATTAATTTTGTGATCAAAAGAGACTAATTAAGTATAGGGGGATTGATTATGTAAATCAATCATTCTTGTAGTGTGGGCCAATGATCCATGATGATGTAGGTGGGCTAAACTAATCCATTAATAGTCCATGGAGGTTAAACCCATGGAGCATGAGAATGTGGAAAGTCATGGGTTATTAGGGTTTGCAAAGTGTAACCCTAACATGAGCAACAATATAAATAGAGACCCTATAGAGCCAAAATCGGCTACACCATATCTTGGAGATAACAAACTTATTCTCTCAAGCCTCCTTTTGAATTTTGGTGTTTGTGAACCAATAGAGTGGGCAAGTTGGGCGACAATCTCGGGCCTCGCTATGGCTCGAGGCCCCAAAATTATTTCTCTTATATATATATATATATATATATATATATATATATATATATATATATATATATATATAGACACAAATTTTTTTAATAATTTTACCAAGGTTTTGATAGTTGAGTTGGATAGAAGTAGGTTACCCTATTTTTCTTTTGTTAATTTCTTTTTTATCATAACCAGACGCTATAATTGTTAGATTTTATTATATTGTATATGTGTATTTTCCATATACAATGATTAAAATAGACACTTTGAAAACTATCAATGATTAAAATAGTTTATTCACATCCGAAAACCACTTTGAAACTATCAATGATTAAAATAGACCGATCACATCATTCATTTATTGATTTTAAATTTGAAATTTTTACATTTTCATATTTTCTCCTTTCAATTTACTATAATTACAAAGACAATCCTTTAAATTTTAGTTTTACATTTTACCAGTTCATATTTCTTGTATTTTATTTTTAATTTTTTTTCGTATAAATTTTTTATTTTAACTACAAAACAAATCTTTTATAATTTTATATATTGTCATTTTATTTAATTATCATTGATGTCATATATATATATATATATATATATATATATATATATATATATATATATACTAATAAAAGAGTAGTTTTTTTGTCATGTGTCGTAATAATAAACCGCCTAATTAATATAATATCACTTGTCAATCTATTAATTCTCTATTTTGAATAAACAATTATAATTTTACATAACTAATAAAAATATCTCCTAATAAATAATTTATTTAAAAATTTATATAAATTAATTGATTAATAATTTTGAGATTTTACTATAAAAGTTTAATTAAATTTTTAACAAAAGTTAAATTAAATTTTTAACAGTGACTCCCACAGGTTATAAACATATATATATATATATATATATATATATATATATATATATATTCTAATAAAAGAATAATTTTATTCTCTCTTGACATGTGTCATCATATTAGAACTCCTAATTAATGTATATTTTATTTTCTTTTTGTCATGTCTCATCATATTATGTCTCTTGATTAATACATGCCACTTGTCAACCACATTTCAAAGTTCATATTTCAAATTTCAAAGTTTCCACTCTAATTACTTTAAATTAATAACATTATAATAAAAATTAAAATAAAATTAATGCAAATTATAAAATGATATAATTTCATATATTTATTTAAATAAATGCTTAAAATTTATATAACTAAAAAAATCTATTGATTAATAATTTATTTAAAATAATTAATTAATAAATTTGAGTTTTTTACTATAAAAATTTAATTAATTTTGTAACTGTGGTTTCCACGGGTTATAAACTAGTGTGTATGTGTGTGTGTGTGTGTATATATATATATATATATATATATATATATATATATATATATTATGGGTGTTCGCGGTGCGGTTTGGTGCGGTTTACAGTCAAAACCGCACACCACACCGCATATACGGTTTGAAATTTTTGGAAAGCACGAACCCCACCGCGAAAGGTGTAAACCGCGGTTTGTGGTGCGGTTTGTTGCGGGCGGTTTTGCGATTTTAGTGCGGTTTGTGCAATTTGATTAGTTGTTAAACTTTAAATCTACTTTCAATCATTTGATCTAAATTAAAATTTTATATTTTATTAAAGAAATACTATATTGTAATATTTTTTAACATATATATCTATGGTCATTGCTTAATACTGCCAAATATTTATACATCTTATTTAACATATTATTTCGCAATATCTTACAACTAATATATATTTTCATCAGGTGAAGTTATAACATAATTTCTTTGTAAATGCTAATGTAATTTACCAAGAACTAATGTAAATTGTGGTTTGTTGAAGAATCCACGTTTAATGAACTACTATAGTTTAGTTAGTCGCATAATCTTATTATTACATAAGGTTTATTGATAAAATCGAACCGTTATCGATTATATATATATATATATATATATATATATATATATATATATATATATATATATATATATATATATATATATGCGGTGCGGTTTGAACTGCAGTTTTAAAACTAAAAACCGCAAACCGCACCATATAGTGCGGTTTATCGAAATTAGGATCCGCGAACCGCAACACAAAAGATCTTTATGCAGTGCGGTTTGGTGCGGTATGGGTAGTTTATGCGGTTTGATGCACACCTTTATATATATATATATATATATATATATATATATATATATATATATATATATATATATATATATATATATATATATATATATATATATATATATATATATATATATTACCAAAATGGGTTTGTGAATACACTTTACTGTTCATTTCAAATTAATGTGAACCATAGGATTTGAGAATGTGGGCACGTGGTGGTAAGCAAGAATTGGACCAATTTTTCAAAATGTCGTCCTTTTCTTTTACTTATACTTTTCTACTTTCTAATTTCTATATTTGCTATTTCATTTTCCTCCCCTAAACTTTATTTGCTATTTGGTCTTTTACTGCATATTCTAAAATTACGCTTTTAGTCTTTTAGGTAATTTGTTTTTATACTATCAGGTGTAAAATTCGTGTATTACATGAGTTTGTTAAAAAAATAATATAAAATTTTGAACATCAAGCAATTATTAAAATAATACAATACATATAAGTAAAGACTTTATTGCATAAGTATGTAATTGAATGCAAATTACAAAAAAATCATAGAATATTTTCATATTTATATTTTTTTTCCTCAATTAAATTTTATTTAACAATTTTTCTTCCTCATAATTTTAAAGTTAAATTATTAGTATTTTATACATTTTGGCCCCTCAAATAGGTTTTTTTTAGGATACAATTTCAAGTTTTATTTTCACTCGTTCTCCGTACATAATTATTTGTATCCAAATTTTGTTTTGATATTTTTGTGACCAATTTTATATGGTTTAAACGTTACGTAGTAAATATGGTGTCAGACTGCGTTTTCAACATATCGGGCTTCCACAACATCGCGCGGATGATCCAAACCCTAATTTAAAATAAATTGCATAAACGACTATTATTGTTGGTTCCAAACATTGATGTTATCCCAAGTCCCTGCTCATATCCTCCTTGTTCAAAGATCCAACAACCACAACCTACAACCACCACCATAAACTGACATTAGAACAGAACATTCGTTCACCACCATCGACCACCACTAGTCACTGCCTCATAATCATATTCATTCACTGCTAAACAACAAACTCCAATATTTTTGATAATCTTCAGATTTCTTAAAACCCATAAATCAAAAATCAAAATGTTTGAATCGATGTTTCGGTAAGGTTAAAAAACCCAAAAAAAAAGGCCTGATCGATGAAACACAATAGGAAAGCATGTAAATAATTCAAATAAAATGGTCATAAATGTTATATTTGAACATATCATTCCATTTTATCTAACAAATTCAATTTCTCGAATGAATGTAAAAAAACAATAACTTATTATCTTAAGAAGTAATATATTTTATTAGCTTCAAATCCATGGAGAAGTAAATGGTTTCCAATGGAGAAGATTTCTTGCGTCAACGTCGGTCAAATCGTGTTTTTTGGTCGTCGACAACAGTCTGATGGTCAAACAATTACTTAAAGATTCATAATGGGAAATGTTAAGATAAAGTATGTGGGTGTTTTGGTGGGGTGGGGTGAAGGCGGGACCAACAATTATTTAAAAATGTTTTTTTAATAATTGAAAATATTCAGAAATATTAAAATAAAATGAAAGAGAAATAAAAAGGTTAATATAGTCATTTTCTTCTACAAGGGATAAATTATGCATATTTTTACAATATAAAAAGAAATGTCCGAATTAATTTTTAAAAATACGGATTTAATGTGGCTTTTGACACGTACACGATGGACGAATCATGTAATTTACTCTTAATATTAAAATATAATTAGTTTATTTTATATAAATATCAATATGTAATTTATATTAGAAATAACTAGAAATTGTGTTGTTTGTGCTCTACAGGGGACGCAAGTGAGGTTTTGTGTGTGTAATTATGAAAGTTTAGGGATAAAATATGCAAATATGTAAAACTAATGTGATAAAAGTGTGAAAACAAAAGTGTAAGAACAAAACATGATAATTTATTACAGGGACAGGGAGGAGTAATATGCAAATTTTTTATTGGGTATGGATTAATTTTTTGATTTTTTAAAAATATGAACAGTTCTGTAATATATAATATAATATATATTAATTATAATAAAGATTGTATATAAAAGTTATTTATGTTAATGATGAATCAATGAATCGAGTAAGATATTAATCAGAGTTAATATTGAAGAAAGTATGAGAGATTGAACACAAGATGTAAATAAGATTTCGCTTCAGCTCTATTACGTTTTTTTGTTTACAGAGAACAATAGACAATACTGTAAAGGTTCTGTCTAACTCTAGTAAATGATCCTATTTATAGGATAGATAAAGCGTACAAAAAATATACTAAGACATAAACACTTAAGCTTCGTATCAAAGCACCCTAGTAAAATAGATTACACAATATACGAAGAGTACTAAACATGCTTCGACTAATTACAACAAAAATAATCCTTACAATCTCCCCCTTTGTAATCGTAGTCGAAGACTTCAATTCGTAAGCAGTTGGATGGAATACAACATCACTCTTCGTATCTCAGTATACCAGGAAATTATCTTCTTAAGCTCCTTTTTATATTCTTCATTATTCTTCTTACAATGATTCATACGAACAATTAAGTTCGTATATTGAGAAGTTGAGTATCTTTCTTCCTCACCAGTTTGGAACAAGAATCGTTTCGATTTCCCAGCCTTGTCCTTTCCTGAGAAGACTAACCCATTGGAGCTATTATTTCTAATCCTTTTTCTGTAGCTAACTCCACATCAGTCAAAGCCAAGCATTCATATAATTTTCGATGAAGATCTTGATGTGAGTAACTCCAAGTTTGAACTCATCCGGATCAGTATTTTGAGGATAAAAAAAAAGATATTTCCTTCAACAACAATGCAACTTGTATAAGGTCATACAAATTCATTAATGGAAATATGCAATAGTAAATTCACAAACATTTCCATTTGCCCTGGCCACCACATACTTAATATTTTGGATTGTGTTTTCAAAAACAACATCCTTCTTTATACTGATCACTTTCTTTATCTTTATAAGTGATCACACTTCTTCAGCAGATATTGCAAGAACTGCATGAAATCTGATCTTCATATGTGTTCCTTCATCCTTCACTTTGAATTTACTTTCAGCTTTAAACTGGGGCATGATAAACATCATCTCATTGATCGAAAAATCCAATTGGCCTGCATCAGTATTCGTAACTATGTAGCTCTGTTTTGGCTTCTTTTGGAATGAATACATATGATTGAATGCAACATTGGCTTCGATTGTTTCGTACTTATAATGCTTTGATGGATCACCTTTATTCATGACTGGAGGATCACTTGCTCTTTGTGTAATTATGTTGGATTAGTGTCTAAGGCTGTAACTATATTTGGTAAGTACTTGACCCGATTGTGCATGGTCCTTTTGGGTTGCCTTCACCATAGCAACTTGACAGGATGATTTGTTAAGAGAGAAGAGATATTTTGTTAATATATTATGAGAGTAATATATTAAAGGAATAATAATGTTATTTGATTAATATAAGTCATATAAATTAATTGAGAATTAATTTGGTGACTTAAAGAGATTAATTGAATAAAGGGGCATAAACTGTCAAATGTGTGATAGTTGTGTTTAGGGCTATGAATCCTTATGGATATGGAAAGGGATGATTTTAAGGATATGGATATCTTAAAATCTTCCAAGGCCTTATCTAGAAGGATCTTTGGATTGCTTTGAGGCTAAGTTATCCAATTAGGGTTTAAGGTGAAACCCTAGGAGCTCATACTATAAATAGGCCCTTAGGGTTGGAGAAATCGGCCACTGAATCTTTATGGAAACCCTGGAGCCGATTTCTCTCATCTCTCTCTCTCCCTCAAATCATCTTCTTGCTAGTTGGTGTTTGTAAGCCATTAGAGGAGTGACAATTGTGACTCTAAGCTCCAAGAAGAAGTATCTAGCAAGTAATCCAAGGTATTGTTCTAGATCCTAATTCACATGATTAGAATCAATTGTTTACATTAGATCTAGTATTGGAAGTCTTGGATACAATGCATGTTTAATTAGAGAAACCTAGATCCAAGCAATTAGGGTTTACATGTGCACATAAGAAAGTTCTTATGGCTCAAACCCATCAGTGGTATCAGAGCTTTGATTGATTTCTATTGAATTGATGCATTGGTTGATTGCTTGAAAAATTCGATTTTTGTGATTCTGCCTGATGAACTCGGCGAGTAGCTCCAACTCCGCGAGTCCATAGTGGGAACTCGGCGAGTTCGAGCGTCAGAAAGAGGGAGTTTCGGGATTTCTTGCTGTTTTACTTGAGGAAACTTGCCTTAACTGCTTTGGGTCATTAAAATACGATTTTAAACATATATATGAATATATTCTTGACCAAACAAAAGATAATTACCAATTAGTTGAATAATAATTTCCTTATATGATAACAATTGATTATTTGAATTGAATTGGTGGATTGTCTTGCAAGTAATATTAAATAAGATCAAATTGAGATAATCTAATTAGTTGATTTATGTTATTTTCTATTTGATCCTTATGTTTTGAAAAGTTTAAAACTTGTCCTCAAGTTTTGAAATTAAAAGTCTAATTTGAATAATTTAAATTTCAAACCCTAGAATTTTGCAAGTTTAAAATTCAACCTATACTAATATAATATTACAAGTTTAATATATTTATATGTATAATTAAAGATGCTAGTCTTACCGTTAGTAGGCCTCATTCACGAAGCCAGTCTATAAGGTGGGTATAAGGTTGCTGCCTATAAAATGGCGCTTAATGGGTGTACACTCACACCCACCGCTTGCTTGACTGGTGGAGGTTCGTTAGCCGAACGGGTAGGATAGGGCAAACCTCTTCTCATTAATAAGTATAATGAATCTATTTAAAGTAACTAAACTATTTTATAAAATTCTCAATCTTAGTTACTTTAGGAAAAGTGAATTGATGCAATCCCATGAAATTACACTTTGCACCCTTGTTTAGATGTTAGTGGAGCGTGTGTGGTTAACCGGCACACTAATTGGTTCTAAGCAAAGGTGGAAAAGGGTGATTCATTGTTTGTCATAGTTAGGTGGAGTGTGTGTGGTTTACCGGCACATCGAATAGGTGATTGTAACAATGAAGGCACCATGTAGATTTACATGGTTATTCACTCCCGCTTTGTGATCTTCGGTATCCCCGTCACAAACTAGAGGGGCATATCGAGATTTAAACATGCCATTGAAAAGTTCAATGAATCTCAACATCTAGAAATTCTCAATACATTTAAAACTTAAAGCTTATGATTTTCGTGGTGAAGAATTAGTGAATCGTCATTCACTTACCTCCAAATTATTTGCATGTTGGATTACAGTATCCCTTTTCTAATGTGTAAATAATGTTGTTGGGTCCTAGCCCTAAATTTCCATTTTGGGTGTTAATTAGGGACTTAACTCTAATCAACTTTGTTCCTTTCTATTTGTGGATGTCTAACGCAAACAACGATGTTGCTAGCTCATTCACGCTAATGAGCCTTTGTCAAAAAGTGACTTTCGATGGATCGAACTTTAGCGAATGGATAAGATACATTCGCATGATCGCTCGTTACGAGGACAAGGAGTATGTTCTCGATGAGAAGCTTGAAAAGATCAATCCAGAAACTGCCACTCCCGAAGAAACGGCTGTGTTTGAGACACATGAGCGTGATGCAACGAAAGTCCATTGCATCTTGATAGCCACAATGAACTCCGAATTCCAAAAGTCCTATGAGGACATGTATCCTTATGAGATGCATCTAGACTTGATGGAGAGATATCAACAAAGCGCGGGGCAAGAGCGCTATGAGATCATAACGAATATGATCACTGCTAAAATGGGAAGTGGAGAATCTCTAACCGTGCACTTGAAAAAGATGAAAAGGTATGTCGATCGTCTTCGCAAGTTGAATGTCAACTTTGGGGAAGATTTGGCTATCGACATTGTTCTTCACTCCTTGCCCTCATTCTACAATCAATTTAGGATGACCTACCATATGAAAAAGGAAGAGGTCACCCTAAGCAAACTCCAAGGTCTCCTAAGGACTGCTGAGAGCAACCTAAAGGACAAGTCTGTTAAACCAACTTCCAATTCGTCTGCTGCTCCTGTTTTGGCTATTGGGCTGGGAAAGGGCAAGAAGAGGAAGGCTTCTTCGAAGAACCACCGCAAGGGAAAGTCCCAAGATGGTTCCTCTTCTAGTGGGACCAAGGTTGATCCTGCCAAGCTCAACCGTAACCCAAAAGAGGCAGAGTGTTATCATTGCCACAAAATAGGGTATTGGAAGAGAAGCTACCCGAAATATCTGCAAGCCATCAAGGATGGAAAGATCAAGCCATCTTTTGCAGGTATATACACAATTAAATCTAATGATTCATCCCATGCTATTTCTTGGGTTCTTGATACAGGGTGTGGTTACCACATTTGTTCTGATTTGCAGGGACTAGGAAGAAATAGGGATGTGGAGCTTGGAAGAATAAATCTAATCATGGGGAACAGAAGATCGTCGCCTATTACCAAGATTGGAGTGTATTCTTTAGTGCTTAGTAATGGATTGAATTTAGATTTAAATAATTGTTGCTACTCGCCAGATATGGCAAGAAACATCATTTCTTTTCATGGTTTGTTTAAACAAGGATTTAGATATTCGTTTAATAATGAGAATGGTTCGATTTATGCTTATCTAAATGGTGTTTTATATTTTGAAGCAATTCCTTGTAATGGAATTTATGAGACTGTTATGGTTGTAGATAACCTAGGAAATGATGTGTTGTGTATGGACTCTTCCAATAGTATGGATAGAGCATCCTTGTGGCATTATCGTCTTGGACATGTCAACAAGAACCGCATAGCCCAACTTCAAAAGGATGGAGTTTTGGAGTCATTCGACCTTAGGGAAGATGACACGTGCGAATCTTGTTTACTTGGAAAGATGAACAAGTCACCCTTCACTGCCACTTGTGAGAGGGGTGAGGGTTTATTGGATCTCATACACACCGACGTGTGTGGGCCCTTTAGATCTACCATAAAGGATGAGAACCGCTTCTACGTGACTTTCACCGATGATTATAGTAGATATGGGTATATCTACTTAATCAAGCACAAGTCAGAAACGTTTGAAAAGTTCAAAGAATTCAAACATGAAGTGGAGAATCAATTGGGCAGGAAAATCAAGATGCTTCGATCCGATCGAGGAGGAGAGTACCTAAGTCTTGAATTCCACGACTATCTCAAGGAATGCAGAATAGTTTCGCAATTGACGCCACCTAGGACACCACAGTTGAATGGTGTGGCAGAAAGGCGTAATCGAACCCTGTTAGACATGGTTCGTTCTATGATGAGTCGTGCTTCACTACCTATCTCATTCTGGGGGTATGCCTTAGAGACTGCCGCCCATATCCTTAACCGAGTCCCTACAAAGAAGGTTGCCAAAACACCTCACGAGATGTGGACAGGGAAAGCTCCCTCATTGGCACATATCAAGGTTTGGGGCTGTGAGGTTTTCGTAGACGAGAGACTCATGACAAGCTCAAACCTCATAGTGAGCAATGTATTTTCATCGGCTACCCGCAGAAATCCTTTGGATATATCTTCTATAGACCGAGTGACAATGTTGTCTTCATTGCGAGGAGAGGGGTTTTCCGAGAACGAGAACTCATAAGCCAAGGAGACAGTGGGAGGCAAATCGATCTTGAAGAGATTCGAGAGTCGAGCGATGAAGGAATTATTGGATTAGTGTCTAAGTCCATAACTATTTTGGTATGTACTTGACCCGATGGTGCATGGTCCTTTTGGGTTGCCTTCACCAAAGCAACTTGATAGGATGAATTATGGAGAGAAAGGATTAAATATGATTTATTAATATATTATGAGAATAATATATTAAAGGATAAATCATATTGTTTAATTAATATTATTCAATAGTTAATAAGAATTAAGTTTGTGACTAAAAGAGATTAATTCAACTTAAGGGACTTTCACTGTCGATTGTATGATAGTTAAATATTGAGCTAATGGACTCAATATTAAAGGAGTGGATGAATTCTATGGGGAAACCCATTAGAAATCTTCCTAGGCCTTTAAGGAAGGAGCCCATGGGTTGCTTAGGGCTTAAGCATCCAAATTAGGGCTTCCTTGTTAGATAACCCTAATAGCCTCTCTATTTAAAGGACCCTTATGGCTCAAAAACGTGGTGAACAAGTTGTCTAGGGTTTTCACACATTTTGGGAAGCCTCCTTCTCTTCTCTTCTTCATCCTCTTGCTCTTGGTGTTTGTGAACCATTAGAGGAGTGACATTTGTGACTCTAAGCTTTCTAAAGTCAATACAAGAAGGATTTGAGATTGTTATTGCTACATAACAATCAAGGTATGATCTAAATCCTAATTTATATGTTATATTGATTATCATATACTAGATCTAGGGTTTATAGTCTTGGATGAATTGCATGTACAATAGAGAAACCTAGATCCAAGCATTAGGGTTCCTATGAGCACATAGGATGTTCTTATGGCTAAAACCCATTAGTGGTATCAGAGCCTTGATTGGTTTCTATTGTATTGATGACTTGTATGTTTGTCCAAGTTGCAAAATCGAGTTTTGAGCTCCCTGCCTGATGAACTCGGCGAGTACCACAATGTACTCGGCGAGTAGGCCTCAACTCGGCGAGTCCAGTGTGGTACTCAGCGAGTTCGAGCGTCAGATGGAGCTATTTTCGGGATTTCTTGCTGTTTTACTCATGGATACTTGCCTTATCTGTTCTAGGACATTAAAATGCGATTTTATACATATTTATGTGTATATCCTTGATTAAACAAAAGATAATTACCAATTGATTAGATAATAACTTCCTTATAGGATAAAGTTTGATTATTTGTATTAATTGGGTAACTTATTTTGCAAGAAATTGAAATTAGGTCAAATATAGATAATGATGAAATTAATTGTATAATTTATATTTTTTGTTATCTGATTCTTGTTTTATGAAAAGTTTCAATTTTCCCCTTTAGGTTTTATAGTTTAAATTTGAACTCAAAAGTTTGATTTGAAATTTAAATAGTTGAAACCCTAGTGTTTTGAAAAGTCTCAAACTTGCCCTCAAGTTTTGGAATTTAAATTTTGATTAAAAAGTTTGATTTTGAAATATTTAAATTCTAAACCCTAATGTTTTGAAACGTTCAAAACTTGCCCTCAAGTTTTGGAATTTAAAAGTTGATTAAAAGTTTAATTTAGGATTGTTAAATTCTAAAACCCTAGTATTGTTTTGAAAAGTTCAAATCACACCCTTATGGTTTTATTAATTAATTAAGGTGTATAATTAAAAGAGGTTTAATAAATCCATAAAGTTTTGGTTTACAATTTAATTGAATTAAAAGTATAATTATTAAACTTGACCACCTAGTATTTTAAAAGTGTAAAATACACCCTATACTATATATAACATTAAAAGTCTAACATTATATATATGTATGAGTAAAAGTCAGTCTTACCGTTAGCAGGCCTCATTCACGAAGCTGGTATATAAGGGGTGTTTAAGGAAATTGCCTATAAAATGGCGATTGAATGGGTATCCACTCTTACCCACCGCACTCTTGACTAGTGGAGGGTCGTTAGCCGAACGGGTAGGATAGGACAGAACCTTCCATTATAAGTATAATGAAGTACAAAAGTAACTAAATGTTTTACAAATACCCAATCTTAGTTACTTTAGGCAAAAGTGAATTGATGCAATTCCATGAAATTACACTTTGTGCCCTTGCGAAGACGTTAGTGGAGCGTGTGTGGTTTACCGGCACACTAAATGATTCTAAGCAAAGGTAGCAAAGGGTGACTCAATGTTTGTCATAGTTCGGTGGAGCGTGTGTGGTTTACCGGCACATCGAATAGGTGACTGTAACATGTGGGGGCACCATTTAAGTTTGCATGGTTATTCACACCCGCTTTGTGATCCTCGGCATCCCAGTCACAAACTAGAGGGGCATATCGAGATTTAAACATGCCATTGAAATGTTCAATGAATCTCAAAGGATCTAGGAGTTTCATAGATTTAAAACTTAAATTTCTGTTTCATTTTTCATGGTGGAAATTAGTGAACCGTCATTCACTTACCTTCAAATATTCTGCAACTAGATTACGACATCCCTTTTCTAGGTTGTAGCGTATTGTGTTGGGTCCTAGCCTTAATATCTCATTTGGGTGATTCATTAAGGACTTAATCAATCAACTAACTTGAATTTGTTTTCTCCTATTTTCTAGATGTCAAAGTTCGACAACTATGGTCTTCCCAAATCCCGTGGAACAAGCATTCCACATGAAGATGATATTCCACGATTCGATCGAGGAACAAGATATCATGCTTCACCTCCTCCAATCATTCTCCCTAACCCACAAGATCGAAGAATTGAAAGGTTCAATGTCACTAAAGCCCTAATGGAAATGAAACATGAAGATGGTAAACCCGTGTGTGCCCACGTTTTGGGAATGAAATCACACATCGATAGGTTGATAATGTTGGGTGCGTCATTCCCTGATAAGTTGGCTGTGAACTGGGTTCTGCAGTCACTTCCCGAATCATATAATGAGTTCAAAAGAAAGTATTATATGATGGATCATGTCGAAAACCTCATTGACCTAACTTACATGCTCTTTGCTGCTGAATCAGAAATGATTTGGCAAAACAATGGAGCATATTTGTTGGGAAAGTCAACCAACCATGCTTCCGAGGACGTTCTAGGAGAACCGACCTGCGTTTGCTGCCAAGAGAAAGGGCGTTGGATTCAAGTCTGCCCTAAGAGCCTGAAGAGTCCAGAAGATGGGAGAGTCATAGAGTATGGCTATGCTTCAAGTAAAATCCACTATCTAACTCCATTAAGTTCCTATTCGTTGATTCTTAATACATAATGTGATAAGATTGCATTTGAATGTTTTGCAGGATCAGTGAAAAGAGAGGAAGCTTGATGAAAGAGCAAGATAAGTCTAATCACGAAGAAATGGATATCGATCGCATGGATTTGAAGATTAGATTTTGAGCTTAGGAAGTTATGATAAAGTTGTTAGGAATTTTGCTTTTTGACTACATAGTTTTTCAGTTGATTTTGCATTGTAAGGACAAATGTTTTCCGCTGCTTTTATGAATAATATAAATTTTTTGATTGACATATTTATTTATTTATTTCCTTGCAATGAAATCGTTATGAAAAATTGATGTTTGCATATTTCTACAACGAATGGATAAGATTCTTAATTATGGAAATGTCAAGAATTTACCAAATAGGGAGAGTTTCTCATCGCCCAAGTTTCAATTGGACAGAAACTTGGAATCATGCAACTTGGTTGCACGATGAATGAGAAATTTCATATTTGGAAATTAGACTAATTCGTTGACAAAGTGTCAAGTGAAGGACTAGGAGATCGAGTACACAAAGTTGTGTGTTGATCAAGTCCACCACAAGGGTAACAAAGATATTCGTCATGATTTACTAAAGGATTAGTAAATATGATTATACTTATAAGATTAAGCGTAATTCTGAATTGATTGAAAAAGGTTTAAACCAATAGCAGAACGAATAAAAGAATCAAGTAGGCAATAAGATAAAAGTTTCTCTATTCTAAGAAGAAGGGAGAGTACCTTTTATACTTTATGATATGTCTTAATGATTAAGAACCATATTTCAATTGATCCTCTAAAATAAGTCTTAGTACAAGTGTATGTATAAGAAGAGGAATCAAGAATTGAAGAAATGGTTAAATCAAGAAGTCAATCATACTTCATTCCAAAACAAGTCTTAGAGTTAAGATTGTAATATTGAGTGACAAGTCTTAAGAAGGTTTATAACATTCATCAAATGTAGAATTTGGAAAAAGGCTTTCCTATTCTCGCACATTTGAAATTGGAAAGTTGTGATGTCTTGGATAAGACAAAGAACAACTAGGACCAATTTTATGAAATGTTTTGTCTTGATAAAGGCTACACTAACTCTTGAATATTTGTTTGTCAAGAAATGTTTATTGACAAGAGAATCTTATATGTCAAGGAGTCAATGGGAGTCTTAATGGTCTTGAAAAAGTTTAAGAACTAATCAAGAATAAACCTTATCGATCAATACTAGCACACGAGTTGAGGTTTACAACCTATCGTATTGACACTATCTTGTTTCTTTGCTATTCCAATTGAGTTAATTATGCATGTGAGTACTATGAGTTCTCATTTGAATGCATAAAAGGCAAGGACCTTGATCAATGAAAAGTACATTGATAGGAAAGGGTGAACTGCTTAACTACTTGGAAGACATGGTGGACAGCCGTGTTACCATAAGGCAAGAAATCAAGATTGAGAAAGTTCGGTCCATATGAGTTTGAATTTGTTATAAACTTTGGTTTTAACAAATTCACATGGATAGGAACACATACACCATTAAAATCTAAGTGTCATAAGATTCCCTCCTTCATGAAAATGACTGTGAGGAAATGCTTTCACTAAGAGAGATTTTAAAAAGATAGTGATTGTGAAAATTGGATTCTCGAATTTGATTATGGTTACGGTATCCCTTTCCATGATTCGAATTATGAGATTTGGCAATTAGTCTAAATTGTTTAAGACACACATATAAACTATCTAAGTCAAAGGTGTATAAGTTTAAGAAGCCTTGATAAAAGATTATCAAAGCATTGGGTATTAGAAATATCAACTTAAAGAAATTCAATAGGCATTGTTTTTCTGAAAGTTAAGGTGTTTCTGAATACATGTCAAAGCTAGTGGGAGCATAAGTGTTATGTTTATAATAATCATCGTGATAGTGGGAGCATAAATGTTATGCTTGTATGATTATTAAGGCAAGTATTGCAAGTTAGCAATATTAATTATAGAAAACAAGAGTCATATTTTGCAAAGTTGTAAGGGTTAAATAGTTGTTTTGCTATAATTAAGGGAAAGAATATTATGCTTCATTTCAAATCTAAAGGCTTAGGTTGTGGAATATTAATAATATTAGTCAAAGGATACATAGTGTGTTCTTAAATTTCGATTATGATTACGACATTCCTCTTCATATTTCGAATTGAGAGAACGTAGCACATAAAATATTATGGCAGAAGATTGATTAAGTATCGAATATTTATGTAAGACATGATGCATCGTGTCCCATACGCTTCAGGTATAGGATCGATTGCAAATGCTATAATATTTGACCATTCTAAAATTTTCCAAATGTCTAGTGCATTTAGAGGGAAAAGGACAAGAATCAGTTTGACTAAGAAAATCAAACAACTATCAAAGGACAATCCAAAGTTCGTCGAGGATTGGTTGCTTGTGAGTAGTTGGAAGTATAGTATTGGATGGAACTTATAGACATTATTATGAATAGAAAAGATTCTATCAAGAATGAGTTTTCATATGGAAAATATGGAAACGTTTCCATATTGGGAGTTGGATATTGAGAATCAATGTCAAGATTAGAAACTTTTCTGCAAAAGGATGTTTAAAGGAATGTACTTTGAGTGAGAGACATCACATCTAAGGAATTGTCTTGTAAAAATCTCCGATAGATGACTTTGTAATTCATTGGCAATAGTTGTAACAACCTGAAGTTGTTCATCACCGAAAACCCGTTCTACCCGTAAAACTCGTCGTCTATCGAAATGTTCCGATGTCGTTTTTGGGTTAAGTTAATTAAACTTATATGTTTAATTGATGCTAATGAGTGTCCAAACCCCTTAGGAACTCATGAAATTAGCCCAAAATAGTTATTTCAAAAATTATAGAAACGTCCCCGCCGGGTTACGAAAACTTAATCGGGTGCGACCAAAAGCCACGTTTAATGTCGGTATCGGGTAGAATTCCACCGTGTCCAAGTTTTGCAACCTATATAAACGTGTTAAACCTTTCATTTGAAGCTTTTTTTCTCTCTCTCTCTCTCTCACTACTCTCTCTCTAACCTCTCTCCAAAATTCAAGTTTAAGGGTCCAAATCATCAATTTAAGGCTTCAACTCTTTGAGAAACCTTCCTAAACTCATTGTATAGCATATTTGGCTTTCAAATTCGGGATTAACACATGAATTAAGGTATTGTATATGAGTTTACGGCCCTGGAAGGAGCTTGGGCCGTAAACACATAGTAAGGGGGGGGGTTATGCCTTTAAACCCCTCCTAAACAATTTTGGGACTTAGATATGGCTTAATGGCTTAATGGACTAGACTTAGAATGCCTTTAACATGTATTTTGAAGAGTAAACATGAGTTTACTGCCCAAGAACATGCTTGGGCCGTAAACTCTTATATATGGGGTTTTAATGACCTTAAACCCTTCCAAAACACTAATAAGGCTTAGATATGAATTTTAGAATATTGGTTTTAGCCTTAGAACACCTTAAACATAATTTTTGAGGGAAAATTGAGAGTTTACGGCCAAGACTTATGCTTGGGCCGTAAACCCTTCATATTGGGGAGCAAACTCCTTTAAAAGTGTTAAAATGGCACTTTAACACCCCTAAAGCCTTGGGATAAATTCTAGAAGTGTATACAAACAAGTTTTAGACCTTAAAACATATTATTTTCCCCATCTAAGGAGTTCATGGCCTTGAGGGTGTTCATGGGCCGTCAACTCCGAAATCTAGGCCAAAAGTCCCTTAAAAATCCATACAAGGCTAGGAAAAATCATTAGAATCACATGTGATTGAGTAAGGGACCAAAACATTAAGGATTTGATGTGAGGGGGGAGTTTACGGCCGTAAACTCCATGTTTACAGCCGTAAACTCCAATAAATAGTCCTTAAATATGTTTAATCCATTCCAAGGCCCTAGAATTGATCCTAGCAAATTTTCCCCAAGTAGAATAAGGCCATTTTGCACCATAAAACACCCCACCATGAGTTTACGGCCGTAAACTCATGGGGAAGGGGTCATTAGGGCCGAAATCTCCTCTATGAGTTTACTCTTGAAGAGTAAACTCCATATCCAAGCCTTATGTGACTTTAAACGCCACCCGGGTCCCTCCAAACACTTGTAATGGGGTGTTTCCGCGACTAAAAGTGTTTGTCCCTAACAATTAAATAATCTAAGTCCTAATTAGATACAAATGTGTATCTTTGCATTATACTTAGAAACCTCGTGCGTTTGGAAGCCCCGAACCAACGTTTAGTATCCTAAATCGTCACGTTTCTCGTCCGGTGAGTTCATACCCCAACGCTTTTTCTTTGTTTTTCAATGTTTTCAGGGGGGGAATACAAGCAAACTATAACTGTTTTCGAATTATAACATTGATACGTTTCAAATAATATCTGGCAAACTTATAAACACTTTAACCCCTTATATATTATGCTGAGCATAAGGGATGATTTATCAACTACAACTAAATGGATTTTAGTTAAGAAAATAACCAAACTAATCAAATTATTATGGGAATAATTTGGGGTTCTTTAGTTCTCGTTTTATCATGTATTGATATGTGTATAAAGTTATTAGATAAACTATGTCTGATTCAGTTTATCTCCGCATCATTTGAATGTATTGCCAGATAGTTTCATTGTATGTATCTATATTCACTGTATTATGTTTCATAATCTTTTGTATGTTTGATATTGTATGAGAACCCTGTGAATAGTTTAGTACTAGTTTGTGAGTTAGTCACTACCCTTTATGGATGATCAGTAAATCCTCCCCGGAAGTGTAACCATAGTCTCCTAGAGGGAGAGCGAGGAATTTGTGAATAGATCTATTCGGGACTGACAATCCCACACCTTAACTGCTAGCTACAGTTAGGCGGGCACGCCTGGGGTGACAAATTCTGCATATCGTCCGACGTCTGAAAAGCGTCAAGAAGGTCTCTTTGTCGTATCAGCATGGTTACCCGACTCACAATACGTATTAATATAAGATTATTCACGACTTTGGTTTTGGATTTGATTTTATATCAATCTTCTATATTTAGATCTTATATCTAGTACGGGATGGTAATCCCATGGTTTTTGGTATATAGGGTTCATATCTATTGCAGGATGTTATTCCTATGGTTAGAATCTATATCTAGTTCGGGATAGTGATCCCATGGTTTTATCAAACTATCTTATATCTAGTTCGGGATAGTAATCCCATGGTTTTATCAAAATATCTTATATCTAGTTCGGGATAGTAATCCCATGGTTTTTAACAAACTATTTTGTATCTAGTCCGGGATGGTAGTCCCATGGTTTTCAGTCTATATTTTCAAGTATATCAAACTATCTTGTGTCTAGTCCGGGATGATAGTCCCATGGTATTAAATCTATATGTAGTACGGGATGTTAATGTCATGGTTTTCAAACTATTTTCCATCTACAGTTCACGTATATTAAAGTATTTTATATCTAATTCGGGATAGTAATCCCAAGATTCTCAATATATAGTTTTGTGTATTAAACTATACTCTGTGATATTAAATCGGTCTGTATTTAGGAAAATATGGGATTTTCCTGGGGTAACATATAACGCGTAATTGAACTGTAATGAAGGATAATTAAACTATTTTACATAAGAAAATATGGGATTTTCTTGGATAACAAACCTTTTCGGAAAACTAAAGGAAACCGGTACATTTTTCAGAAAACAAACATCTTATGAACTCACCAGCTTTATGCTGATTTTCAAACCGCTTGTATTCTCAGGTCCACGTTAGACAGGTACCCGATGATATCTTTTGGTGAAGACGGAGTGCTCAGAAGACTCGTCTCTACTTTTGTTCATATGATATATGTATAACTTGTACCATTTACTTTTGAGAAAAATGTAAACTTTCAAATATATGTAATATAATGGTTGTTTACTGTGATTACTATGCACATTGGATTTGATACTCAACGTGGAGTCAACCCCAGAAACGTTTCCGCCTTTGGTTTTCGGGGTGTGACAGATTGGTATCAGAGCCCTTGTTTATAGTGAACGGAGTATACCAAACCTTACATGGTAGAAAACTATAAACATTAAAGGGCCTAAGTGCTCTGAACTAAAAGTATCCTTCAAACTATAAGTATTTTCAAAAGTATACAAGTATACCGAGCCCTCGAGATCCGTAACTACAAGTAGAACAAAATATAAGTAAATGGGTGTTGTACGCTGCGGTTAAACCTGGGCAGTTATGTAGTCGTGTCTAGGGTCAATATAGCCTGGCCAACTATATTCATTTGAGACACGGCTGACATGTGCTTGGGAGTGACTTTGGTACGCAGCATACCTAAAACTTACCCAATACCCCAAACAACGAGTCGTCGTTGCAGTGAATCTTGAAATACTATGGGAGTATTTCTCGAGTAAATCCTTTGTAGAAAGTCTTCGTATACGTGTTGTTCCTTGATCATTCCTCTAGCGATAAAATGTTCTGTCTTGATAACTCTTTCCTGCCTTATCGCTTAACACGGTGCTATATCTGTCTTGATGAGATATTCCTTGTTCCATATCTCTTGATTCAATTCAGAGGACTTATGATCCTCTCTTTCCTGATCTTATTAGACCACGATGCCTCCAAGAAAGAGATCCAAATCGAAGAACACCAACAACCCTCCGCCACCACCTCCTCCTGAATTTGACCATGTGATGTTCCAGGCAGCTGTCAATGCCGCGGTGGCAGCTGCTATGTCTCAAAGGAACTCAGATGGTTCCGGTGGTACTCAAACCCAAAACCAAGAGAATAGTCAGGGACACCAAAAAGGGGGTTCCTATAAATACTTCATGAACGCGAAGCCCACATCCTTTGATGGCAATGGAGGTGTCATTTCCTTCACCCGATGGTTCGAGAAAATCGAATCAATCTTTGAAATATGCGCCTGTTCGGAGTCTGATAAAGTAAAGTTCGCCGCCTGCACCTTTCTTGACAAAGCCTTGACTTTGTGGAACGGCCGAGTCAAATCCTTAACTCTACCTGTAGCAAATGCCATGGGTTGGGAAGCTATGAAGGAGCTTCTACTCGCAGAATATTGCCCTCGGGGTGAAATTCAGAAGCTAGAACACGAACTCTGGAACCTTAAGATGATGGGTTCCGACATAGCCACTTATACTTCAAGATTCGATGATCTAGCGTTACTCTGTCCGGGAATGGTTACCCCGGAGAGTAAAAAGATCGAGAGGTTCATCTGGGGATTGACCCAGCCAACCAAAGGGAATGTCTTGGCTGCGAAGCCAGACACCTATGATAGTGCTAAATGTCTTGCGCAAATCCTGATCGATCACGAAGACAACTCTGATGAGGAGGCTACCACTCCCGAACCAGTCACAAGTGGAGGTGGAAGTAAAAAGAAATTTTGGAACAAGCGGAAGGCTCAGAGTACGCAAGGGTCTTCTAAGAAACAACAAACAGTAGCAGTCCATGCTGCTACTGCCCCTGTTGCTGTTTCAGCTGTCGGGTCCACGACCCAAACTCCTACCAGTGGATACACTGGTACCCTTCCTTGGTGTGGTAAGTGCAGCTACCACCACCGCATTCCTGGTCCATGTCGCGAAAGGATCTGTGACAACTGTGGCAAGAAGGGCCATATTGCTCGAACCTGCAGAAAACCAGCCAAATCAACGAACCAATCATCTAGAGCGGGAATCAGTCCAGCCTGCTACAGTTGTGGCGAAGTAGGGCACTTCAAAAGAAATTGCCCCAAAGCAGCTACAACCGTTGATCCCACTATCGCCGCAGGTATACCCCTCTTTGAATATTCTTATACCTGCAACTCTTTTCGATCCTAGTACCAGAAGGGAAACTTGTTATCTATCCATCCGAGCAATTTCTAAACTTAATCCTTTGTTTGTAATCAAAATTGAGTACAATCGAGACGGCTAACCAGTGAGATAGAGAACACTAACTTCGTACCTATAGATTGTATCCTCAATCTGGAGGATTACTCTGTTCCATTCGATTTAAATGGGGGAAAACTTTTCACGAAATGCTTTGATGCTATGTTTGACATGAAATGACCGAGTCTCATTCATGTTGTTATCTTTGGTTTCGAAAGGGTCGCTCGTCTAGATCTCTTCCCCGACCCGGCTCTTGTGATCTTCGGCATCAAACCTTCGTATCATTTCATGCTTTAAAGCTCAAAAGTTTTCCCGATATGAATTGCCATGCACCCCTCGTTCCTGTAACCATTGAGAAACGGGAAGTCTGCAGCTCTTTTCCCTAAATGTCTTTCCCGAAGAATTCCCAAGAATTCCTTTCGAACGTTTAGCTTAATTCCGCATCGGCCTAATCTCTGGATGTACCTCGTGACCGAACCTCAGTGAGAATGACGTGTTCAAAACGGTGACCAAGAACTGATATGATCACTACAGATTAGTAGTGGTATCCTTTCGGTCGAATCTCTTTCCCTCGATCATGTAGCCAAGCAAAGTAGTCGTAACCGTGTACTTTTCCAACGTCTAAGGCAATAGGGAATTAGTCGGCACCGAAAATACCCATAGAAACCTGTAGATTCTTGGGTCCCATCGACTAATATCGCAGTCTTACCCATAAATTTCTTATAAAGCCATCAAATCCTTAGCTACCCGGCTCCTTGAAGATGTGCTTTCCTGTTGGAGCGTGTGTTCTGTAGATGGCTTTATCCTAGAAAAGCATGATATGCTTTGAGAAGTGTGAAATACTTCCCTCGTGATACATTAGACCCTTCGTGATCCTCATAGAATCGATTTCGTAATCTTCCAACTTCGGCTACCTTCAGAACTTGGTAACATCCATCCGGTACTTCACGTCTCGAATCCTTAGAAGTACCTACCTGACGAAACCCTAGTGATTTCCTTTGAGGAAACCGAAGTCGTCCAGGGTTGAAACTTCCATGAGAAAACCGATTGAGATCGTAGATTGAGAGAGAGTCAATGTGCGAAACAAAGTCACGTCCCAATAGTAAGAATTCGCTAGAACGCTCAGCAGAGACCTGATTCCACTTGTGAACGTGAAGATCCGAGGCAACAAATCCATTCGTGTCTCATTCCAATTCATGATCTATATCTTATTCTTTGAATTTCGGGACGAAATTCCCTCTAACGGGGGGATAATGTAACAACCCGAAGTTGTTCATCACCGAAAACCCGTTCTACCCATAAAACTCGTCGTATATCGAAACGTTCCGATGTCATTTTTGGGTTAAGTTAATTAAAATTATATGTTTAATTGATGCTAATGAGTGTCCAAACCCCTTAGGAACTCATGAAATTAGCCCAAAATAGTTATTTCAAAAATTATAGAAACGTCCCCGCCGGGTTACGAAAACTTAATCGGGTGCGACCAAAAGCCCCATTTAATGTCGGTATCGGGTAGAATTCCACCGTGTCCAAGTTTTGCAACCTATATAAACGTGTTAAACCTTTCATTTGAAGCTTTTTCTCTCTCTCACTACTCTCTCTCTAACCTCTCTCCTAAATTCAAGTTTAAGGGTCCAAATCATCAATTTAAGGCTTCAAATCTTTGAGGTACCTTCCTAAACTCATTGTATAGCATATTTGGCTTTCAAATTCGGGATTAAAACATGAATTAAGGTCTTGTATATGAGTTTACGGCCTTGGAAGGAGCTTGGGCCGTAAACACATAGTAAGGGGGTTTTTATGCCTTTAAACCCCTCCTAAACAATTTTGGGACTTAGATATGGCTTAATGGCTTACTGGACTGGACTTAGAATGCCTTTAACATGAATTTTGAAGAGTAAACATGAGTTTACTTCCCAAGAACATGCTTGGGCCGTAAACTCTTATATATGGGGTTTTTATGACCTTAAACCCTTCCAAAACACTAATAAGGCTTAGATATGAATTTTAGAATATTGGTTTTAGCCTTAGAACACCTTAAACATAATTTTTGAGGGACAATTGAGAGTTTACGGCCAATACTTATGCTTGGGCCGTAAACCCTTCATATTGGGGAGTAAACTCCTTTAAAAGTGTTAAAATGGCACTTTAACACCCCTAAAGCCTTGGGATAAATTCTAGAAGTGTATACAAACAAGTTTTAGACCTTAAAACATATTATTTTCCCCATCTAAGGATTTCATGGCCATGAGGGTGTTCATGGGCCGTAAACTCCAAAATCTAGGCCAAAAGTCCCTTAAAAATCCATACAAGGCTAGGAAAAATCATTAGAATCACATGTGATTGAGTAAGGGACCAAAGCATTAAGGATTTGATGTGAGGGGGGAGTTTACGGCCGTAAACTCCATGTTTATAGCCGTAAACTCCAATAAATAGTCCTTAAATATGTTTAATCCATTCCAAGGCCCTAGAATTGATCCTAGCAAATTTTCCCCAAGTAGAATAAGGCCATTTTGCACCATAAAACACCCCACCATGAGTTTATGGCCGTAAACTCATTGGGAGGGGGTCATTAGGGTCGAAATCGCCTCTATGAGTTTACTCTTGAAGAGTAAACTCCATATCCAAGCCTTATGTGACTTTAAACGCCACCCGGGTCCCTCCAAAACACTTGTAATGGGGTGTTTCCGCGACTAAAAGTGTTTGTCCCTAACAATTAAATAATCTAACTCCTAATTAGATACAAATGTGTATCTTTGCATTATACTTAGGAACCTCGTGCGTTTGCAAGCCCCGAACCAACGTTTAGCATCCTAAATCGTCACGTTTCTCGTCCGGTGAGTTCATACCCCTACGCTTTTTCTGTGTTTTTCAATGTTTTCAGGGGGGGGGGAATACAAGCAAACTATAACTGTTTTCGAATTATAACATTGATACGTTTCAAATAATATCTGGCAAACTTATAAACACTTTAACCCCTTATGTATTATGCTGAGCATAAGGGATGATTTATCAACTACAACTAAATGGATTTTAGTTAAGAAAATAACCAAACTAATCAAATTATTATGGGAATAATTTGGGGTTCTTTAGTTCTCGTTTTATCATGTATTGATATGTGTATAAAGTTATTAGATAAACTATGTCTGATTCAGTTTATCTCCGCATCATTTGAATGTATTGCCAGATAGTTTCATTGTATGTATCTATATTCACTGTATTATGTTTCATAATCTTTTGTATGTTTGATATCGTATGAGAACCCTATGAATAGTTTAGTACTAGTTTGTGAGTTAGTCACTACCCTTTATGGATGATCAGTAAGTCCTCCCCGGAAGTGTAACCAGAGTCTCCTGGAGGGAGAGCGAGGAATTTGTGAATAGATCTATTCGGGACTGACAATCCCACACCTTAACTGCTAGCTACAGTTAGGCGGGCACGCCTGGGGTGACAAATTCTGGATATCGTCCGACGTCTGAAAAGCGTCAAGAAGGTCTCGTTGTCGTATCAGCATGGTTACCCGACTCACAATACGTATTAATATAAGATTATTCACGACTTTGGTTTTGGATTTGATTTTATATCAATCTTCTATATTTAGATCTTATATCTAGTACGGGATGGTAATCCCATGGTTTTTGGTATATAGGGTTCATATCTATTGCAGGATGTTATTCCTATGGTTAGAATCTATATCTAGTTCGGGATAGTGATCCCATGGTTTTATCAAACTATCTTATATCTAGTTCGGGATAGTAATCCCATGGTTTTATCAAAATATCTTATATCTAGTTCGGGATAGTAATCCCATGGTTTTTAACAAACTATTTTGTATCTAGTCTGGGATGGTAGTCCCATGGTTTTCAGTCTATATTTTCAAGTATATCAAACTATCTTGTATCTAGTCCGGGCTGATTGTCCCATGGTATTAAATCTATATGTAGTACGGGATGTTAGTCTCAAGGTTTTCAAACTATTTTCCATCTACAGTTCACGTATATTAAAGTATTTTATATCTAATTCGGGATAGTAATCCCAAGATTCTCAATATATAGTTTTGTGTATTAAACTATACTCTGTGATATTAAATCGGTCTGTATTTAGGAAAATATGGGATTTTCCTGGGGTAACATATAACGCGTAATTGAACTGTAATGAAGGATAATTAAACTATTTTACATAAGAAAATATGGGATTTTCTTGGATAACAAACCTTTTCGGAAAACTAAAGGAAACCGGTACATTTTTCAGAAAACAAACATCTTATGAACTCATCAGCTTTATGCTGATTTTCAAACCGCTTGTATTCTCAGGTCCACGTTAGACAGGTACCCGACGATATCTTTTGGTGAAGACGGAGTGCTCAGAAGACTCGTCTCTACTTTTGTTCATATGATATATGTATAACTTGTACAATTTACTGTTGAGATAAATGTAAACTTTCAAATATATGTAATGTAATGGTTGTTTACTGTGATTACTATGTACATTGGATTTGATACTCAACGTGGAGTCAACCCCGGAAATGTTTGCTGCAACGTTCATGAGTGCTATCGTGAATTGGTGTGTGGATTGTCTAAAGAGCATTAGACATAAGCAAATATTTGCTGCAACATTCATGAGTGCTTATGAATATTATTTGAGCATTGGATTAAACCCACGCTCACTTGGATCACTTCATGGATTTTATCACGAGTGATTGGTGAGACGATAACATCTTATATTCTTGAAACTGAGATGTGTGAGTTGTATCTTGCAAGTCGGTTGCACATTGATAATATGTAAACGCACCAGTAACTTGGTGTTATAAAACATATTGTTGTGTGTGATTTGGTGAGTGAGTGCAAGCGAGCATTGAGTCAAAGTTTATCCGTTCCTTTTATCCAAAGTAGGATAAAAGCGATATCTGTGGGCCCCTCGATGATTTAGTGATGGCACCTAAGTGCTTGGCCAAGCCGGGACTAAATTGATGTGTTCAATTGTAGTCTGTTGTCAGTCATCATAAATCTGAATTCAGGAAACAACACATAGATAGAGAGGATGATTTAGATCCATGTCTCAGTCTATACGATATCTGGAATGGAGGAATATATGATCCCTTATCTAAAGGACACGCGTATCTGATATGATCAGAGTTGACAGCGGTTTTAGAAAGCTACGATTGCAGATCAGGATCTAAAGACATACGCATAATAGTTATTAGACTTATCCAAGTGGGAGACTGTTGGATTAGTGTCTAAGTCCATAACTATTTTGGTATGTACTTGACCCGATGGTGCATGGTCCTTTTGGGTTGCCTTCACCAAAGCAACTTGATAGGATGAATTATGGAGAGAAAGGATTAAATATGATTTATTAATATATTATGAGAATAATATATTAAAGGATAAATCATATTGTTAACCGAGTCCCTACAAAGAAGGTTGCCAAAACACCTCACGAGATGTGGACAGGGAAAGCTCCCTCGTTGGCACATATCAAGGTTTGGGGCTGTGAGGTTTTCGTAGACGAGAGACTCATGACAAGCTCAAACCTCATAGTGAGCAATGTATTTTCATCGGCTACCCGCAGAAATCCTTTGGATATATCTTCTATAGACCGAGTGACAATGTTGTCTTCATTGCGAGGAGAGGGGTTTTCCGAGAACGAGAACTCATAAGTCAAGGAGACAGTGGGAGGCAAATCGATCTTGAAGAGATTCGAGAGTCGAGCGATGAAGGAACTATTGGATTAGTGTCTAAGTCCATAACTATTTTGGTATGTACTTGACCCGATGGTGCATGGTCCTTTTGGGTTGCCTTCACCAAAGCAACTTGATAGGATGAATTATGGAGAGAAAGGATTAAATATGATTTATTAATATATTATGAGAATAATATATTAAAGGATAAATCATATTGTTTAATTAATATTAGTCAAGAGTTAATAAGAATTAAGTTTGTGACTAAAAGAGATTAATTCAACTTAAGGGACTTTCACTGTCGATTGTATGATAGTTAAATATTGAGCTAATGGACTCAATATTAAAGGAGTGGATGAATTCTATGGGGAAACCCATTAGAAATCTTCCTAGGCCTTTAAGGAAGGAGCCCATGGGTTGCTTAGGGCTTAAGCATCCAAATTAGGGCTTCCTTGTTAGATAACCCTAATAGCCTCTCTATTTAAAGGACCCTTATGGCTCAAAAACGTGGTGAACAAGTTGTCTAGGGTTTCCACACGTTTTGGGCAGCCTCCTTCTCTTCTCTTCTTCATCCTCTTGCTCTTGGTGTTTGTGAACCATTAGAGGAGTGACATTTGTGACTCTAAGCTTTCTAAAGTCAATACAAGAAGGATTTGAGATTGTTATTGCTACATAACAATCAAGGTATGATCTAAATCCTAATTTATATGTTATATTGATTATCATATACTAGATCTAGGGTTTATAGTCTTGGATGAATTGCATGTATAATAGAGAAACCAAGATCCAAGCATTAGGGTTTGTATGACCACATAGGATGTTCTTATGGCTAAAACCCATCAGGAACCTCTAACACTGGCGCTCAACCCGAGGAGGAAACTCCGGTTGAACCAATTGACGAGTCCTTACCTCTTAGACGTTCCGAAAGAGTTAGAGTTCAACCCCAGTTTTATGGCTTTCATATTACTATTGAAGGGGATACATATATTAGTGATGGTACACTAATAAATCTAGATGAACCTAATAGCTATAGAGAAGCCATGGTAGGCCCAGAGTCTGTAAAATGGAAAGAGGCGATGGACAGCGAGATTTAATCCATGTATGACAACCAAGTTTGGAATTTGGTTGACAATGTGCCCGAACGTAAGACGGTTGGGTGCAAATGGATCTTCAAGAAGAAGACCGATGTGGATGGGAATGTGCATACGTATAAGGCACAACTAGTGGCGAAGGGCTTTACTCAAACTCCCGGAGTTGACTATGATGAGACCTTCTCACCAGTTGCTAAGATAAAATCTATTAGGGTGATGCTAGCCATTACTGCATTTCATGATTATGAGATATGGCAGATGGATGTCAAGACCGCTTTCCTTAATGGGAAGTTGGCTGAGGATGTTTACATGGCTCAGCCAGAGAGTTTTGTCGATCCGAAGCATCCCAATAGAGTGTGCAAGCTTGAAAAGTCCATTTATTGACTTAAGCAAGCGTCTCGTAGATGGAATCTTTGCTTCGATGAGAAAGTCAAAGAGTTTGGATTTGTACAAAGTGAAGATGAATCATGTGCATATATCAAGGCCAGTGGGAGTATAGTTAGCTTCCTCGTTTTGTATGTCGATGACATACTGCTCATAGGAAACGACGTCCCGACTTTGCAGGAGGTTAAATCCTGGCTCGGGAAGTGCTTCGCTATGAAGGACCTCGGAGAGGCTTCCTATATTTTGGGAATAAGGATAGTGAGAGAACGAAGTAAGAGACTAATAGGACTTAGTCAAAATGCTTACTTTGATAAGGTACTAAAACATTTTAGTATGGAAAACTCGAAGAAGGGAGAACTACCGATACAAAGTAATGCCAAGTTGAGTAAGACTCAAATTCCGAGTACCGAAGCCGAGATAGCTGAGATGAGCCGAGTTCCTTACGCTTCCGCAGTTGGCTCAATCATGTATGCTATGACTTGTACTCGCCCTGATGTGGCCTTTGCTTTGAGCATGGTCAGTAGATATCAAGGGAACCCGGGCAAAGCTCATTGGATTGCGGTCAAGAATATACTTAAGTACCTTCAGAGGACCAAGGAATGGTTCTTAGTCCTTGGAGGGAGTGATGACTTAAAGGTGCGAGGGTATAGTGACGCTAGCTTCCAGACTGACAGGGACAACTACCATTCGCAGTTGGGCTGGGTCTTTACCCTTAATAGAGGAGCAGTGACTTGGAAAAGTTCCAAACAAGAAACCGTAGCTGATTCAACGTGCGAATCAGAGTACATTGCAGCGAGCGAAGCATCAAAGGAGGCGATGTGGTTGAAGAACTTCATTGGTGATCTTGGAGTTGTGCCTGCTATAAAGGAGCCTATGGAAATTTTCTATGATAATGAAGGAGCGGTTGCCTTGACCAAGGAACCGAGGGATCATGGTAGATCTTGAAATATCAAAAAAAAATATCACTTTATTAGATATCGAGTAGAAGAAGGACACCTCGTAGTAAAGAGGGTATCGTTGGAGGATAACCCAACAGATCCGCTTACAAAGGGACTGAGTAGGGTTAAGCATTTGCAGCACGCTAGGAGCATTGGACTGAAAGACGATATTAGTTAGATTAGATAGTTTTTGAAACATATAATAGATAAATGTAATTGACATTTGATGATTAAATAAAGGAGTATTATTTATAAGTAAAGCTATTGTCTTATGTTAATTGTTTAACTATTGTTTCATTTTGCATGTTTTGACTTCCTGAATAATTGAGTTATTAAGAATAATCAAATTATTCGAATGGTCCACAATTGTTCATATGTTGGAAGTAGGTATGAATGAAGATTGTCATGAATTGGTATGTAGATTGTCTAAAAGGTATTAGACATTGCAAAGGTTTGTTGCAACGTTCATGAGTGCTTATGAACAAGTTTTGAGCATTGGAATAAACCCGTGCTTGCTGGAATCATTTTTTGGAATGGGACACAAGTGATCGCAAGACGATAATATAATATGGTCTTAAAACCAAGATATATGATTTATTGTTTATTAATTGGTTGTGCATTGATAATGTGAAACCGCATCAGTAAATTGATGTCATAAAACGCATTGTTGTGTATAGTATATTAGTGAATAGTAAATGCATATAATTCGAAGTTTATCTGTTACTTTTATTCCGAGAGGATAAAAGCGATATCACAGCCGCTCGATGATTTGATTTGACTTATGTGTCGGGCCCGGTCAGGACTGAATTGACGTGTTCAATTAAGTTCTATGTCAAATGAATCGGAGATCGAGAAACAAATTGCTAGACAATAAGTTCCATAAGATTGTCCGCATAATATCTAAACAGAGGACTGTACGATCCCTTATCTAAAGGACAGGATACTGATAAGATCATAGTTTAACAGCATCTTTGAGAGCTATGATTGCAAATCGGATTGTGTTTGCATATATAGTTACTAGACTTATCCAAGTGGGAGACTGTTGGATTAGTGTCTAAGGTTGTAACTATATTTGGTAAGTACTTGACCCGATTGTGCATGGTCCTTTTGGGTTGCCTTCACCATAGCAACTTGACAGGATGATTTGTTAAGAGAGAAGAGATATTATTGTTAATATATTATGAGAGTAATATATTAAAGGAATAATAATGTTAGTTGATTAATATAAGTCATATAAATTAATTGAGAATTAATTTGGTGACTTAAAGAGATTAATTGAATAAAGGGGCATAAACTGTCAAATGTGTGATAGTTGTGTTTAGGGCTATGAATCCTTATGGATATGCAAAGGGATGATTTTAAGGATATGGATATCTTAAAATCATCCAAGGCCTTATCTAGAAGGATCTTTGGATTGCTTTGAGGCTAAGTTATCCAATTAGGGTTTTAGGTGAAACCCCTAGGAGCTCATAGTATAAATAGGCCCTTAGGGTTGGAGAAATCGGCCACTGAATCTTTGTGCAAAGCCTGGAGCCGATTTCTCTCATCTCTCTCTCTCTCTCTCTCTCTCTCTCTCTCTCCCTCAAATCATCTTCTTGCTAGTTGGTGTTTGTAAGCCATTAGAGGAGTGACAATTGTGACTCTAAGCTCTAAGATGAAGAAGTATCAAGCAAGTAATCCAAGGTATTGTTCTAGATCCTAATTCACAAGATTAGAATCAATTGTTTACATTAGATCTAGTATTGAAAGTCTTGGATACAATGCATGTTCAATTAGAGAAACCTAGATCCAAGCAATTAGGGTTTTCATGTGCACATAGGAAAGTTCTTATGGCTCAAACCGATCACATTATACTCTGTATCAATCTCATCCTCTCCGGTTCAGCCTCAGCCTCAGCCTCAGCTTTCTTTTCTTCCTTTCACTTCTCTACGAAAATAGTTTTTCCTCTTGCTTTCAAAGCTGAATCTTCTATTATTTCTTTCATTTTTGAACCACTTCTACCAACATCAGCAGATTTACCAATCTCAATACCTTTCAAAATTGGTCTTGTAATTGGCACAGTTGTTACCACTGTCGAAGTAATCGGGCCAGCAGTTGCTATGATTGGCTTCGTAGTTGGGATTTTTGAAGAAAACACCTTTCCCACCACCTTCGCATCATCACCACCAGCCTTCAAATCTTCACATTTCCTTTCTCCCCCTTGCACCCCTGTATGAACATGCGGGACATCTGTTGTTGGAAGAAGGCTGGATATGTGAGAAAGAGGAGCCAATTGTTTGAAAAGTATATCTTCAAATTGAGAAAATTTTTGCAACATAAAATCCGAAGATAGTTGAGAAGATGAGACTGGCTTTGTAGATAATTCTTTGAGCTCCTTTAACAAAGTGATGACCTCCATAAAATTTTTGTTTTTAGTTGTAGAAAGTTGAGATAATTGAGGACTCAAACTTTCATACAACTTGGCAAATTTCTTCACAACATCACAGATGATGTCAACCTTCTGATTTAGAGAAGCATATTCCGTTCGAACACATGCAATCTCTTTGTCCATATCTTGACGAAGCTCTTGAAGTTTGAAGTTGACATCCTCACGAACCTTCTTAACGTCTTGAATAAACAATACATGACGTTCCTTGGTCGCCTTTCGCAATTCCTTCAAATCTCCTTCAAATGTGGACTTCTGAGAATTCACCCTTAGGTCATTGTTATGATCACACAGATCAATCTTCTCCAAAATACGAGACTCAGAGTCTTTGAGCATGCCAGAAACTTTCGAAGTGATCCTTCCTTCTAACAATTTTAATAAACCATCAACCTCTAAACTTGACAAAGAATTACCTCCCCCAAGATTTGCTTTTGATTGAAGAATAGAATTTAGCTTTGTATTCAAGATTTTAAATTGCTTCATTGTCATAAGCATATGATCTGGGAAATCAGCTTTGTCTTCATCAAATACCAAATTCTCAAAAGTACCTCCAAAACCTTTAGATTCATTATCAGTCTCCATAAAGGTAGATTATTTAATTGGTGAAGTGGTTGTGGGTGGATCAATTGATTGAGAAAAGAAAAGAGAAGTAAATGGATGTTTCATGATGTTTTCGAATGTAGGGGAATCTGTGGTGGAAGTAATGGGTATGACAGGTGTAATTTGTGGAGGAAAAGAAACAAAAGTTTCTCAGGTAACATGTGAAGATTTACCTTCTTCATCTTTCTTCGAATCATCTTCATCCATGATAAAATTTGCATCCGTATTAGATACGTTTACAAGAATGTCAGAAGTTTGTGCCTCCTCAGAAAATGACTTGGCAACCGAATCTTCGGGTGGTATAACTGTTGTCTGTGAAGGAATTGAAGTATCTTTTTGTAGATTTGCTTCAGGAGTTTCTGGAATCCTTTCATCTTCGTCATCTGTAGATTTAGAATAGATGATCATTGTGCTTGTCTTCTTCTTCTTCTTTGGGATATGTTTAGCCATATCTGCAACCCTTCATTTCTTTGATGATGGAGAAACAGACGCTGGAATTTCATGAAATAGGACTCCCTGATGAGTAATGTGTGGCTTTCGTACTACATTAGTGAGTGGAGATCTGCTCTTGTGCTTCGACTTCATTTTGATTCTTCGAAAAACACTAGTCTTCGAAGGAATAATTTCTTTTTCTTGAGTTTCTGGAGCAACAGGCTTAGTTAAGGTTGTGTCAGCAACCGAAACTTCGTGTGTTACTGGCTCTTCATTAGTAACTGGTTGCTTCTTTGGAATCTTCGTAGACTGCGACTCCTTGACTGGTTAATCAAAAGAACCAATTTCAGTCTTCTTCGTACGTTTTGACCTTGTCTCCTCCCTTGCCAATAGAATCCCAGTCTCAATAGTAGTATCAATTGTTTGCAAATAAGTCACTAAGACTGTATTTGTTGGATCAACACGTTTGATCATCACATCAGGAATACGAGCTACAAAAGAAAACTCCTCAGTATCATCAGTTGCATCCTTCGGACAACTGTATACATGAAAAACTGCTTTTTCCTCATCATTTGATACCGGAATCCCCTCCTTCTCGTAAAAGTACTGCAAAATTAAGCTCCAATATCTTGCACACGAAATGCCATGAAGAGCATTCATGTTTTCGATACTCTTCAAAAATTCTTTCCACATTTGAGTAGAATAATCCACTTGTAGATCATAATAAATCCCTGCAACCATGACATATACCTCCATTCGACCCTTATCAAGACCAACTGTTCTTCCAGTCAAACACCTCAAGAAAATACCAAATAAGAAATTCCAAACACTGGGAAGACCAGACTTCTTGAAGTCACTGATCTTTGCTAATTGAGGTTGATGGCCCATTTCATTAAACATATGAACGATTTGAGGAAAGGTAAAATTGACATACGGTGGGGAATTAGGGATTTCCAAAATCTGATAGAAAAGCTTCTTGGACAGTGTGACCGTTTTATCATTCATGAGATTGAAAGTAACTTCATCAAAAGCTTTTGAATATGTAGCAGTTGATCCGGATTGAGAAAGCCATGAAAGTGGAACAGAAAAAGAACTGAACATTGGTTTTGACAGAACATAACTCTTCAAAGCAACGATTAGCATCTTGAGTTCTTCAGGGTATTGAATATGTAATGCAGTTAATTTGGCATACAAACGTTTTGCAGAGTTACAATATATGTTACGTTGTGCCAACAACATTCTTACATCTTTGTCTAGATTCTCTCTATCATTATTGACATTTTGTAATTGTTACTCTAGATACTCTCCCCTGCTACGTTTCGTGTCTAGCAACTTTTGAGTCTCAAGCAATTGATTATTAAGTTTCTTTGCTTCGTTACTAGTAGACACAACAATAGCATCAAAGTAAGCAACGATATCATCAAAAGAAATTATTTCAGAATCATATGCATGTAAATGAATATTAAAAGATTCGAGTATAGAACGTACCTTAGTTGTCATACGAGATTTGTCACTTGACTTCGTAACAAAGCAACGTCCAGAAATCTCCTCTTCTTCTTCATCCTCAAAGCTTACAAACATGGCACCATGAGTAGGATGCCTCATCTCCTCATCATCAGACCCGGATGACCAGATCTGATAAGTGCCACTTTCTTCGTCTTCACTCTCTCTTCTTTCCATAAGAGAAAATCCCTTGGCCTTCTCACAAACTTCCTCCAGTTTTTCAACATAATATGCTTCGTCCTTAACTATATTCTTCTTTTCTTCTTTCTTTCGAAGCATACAATCAACTGCATAGTGATTCGCACCATTACAATAATGACAGTCTACTCCAGAATCTTCTTTCAATTTCTTTTCTGCCTTAAACTCTTTCACCTTATCATCATTCTTCTCAGACTTTTCAAATTTCTTTTTCTCTTCTACACCAGACTTCATAAAATTTCCTTTCACCTCACTTTGCTTTCCCTTAGGATTAAAAGGCTTTTTGAAAAACTTTTTAACTCGATTATTCGAGTAAAAAGCCACAGCTTCATCATCCGAATTTAAAAGAAAACCTTCTTCATCTGAATTTTCCTTTTCAGCAGATTCCACCTTAGACACTTTCGAAACTAAAGCCAGTGGTCCTCCTAAACTCTGCTTCGATTCTTCAACTATTTAAGAAACTTCACTTTCGTGTGTCTTTAACTGATTGTAAACATCATTCAAAGATGAACTGTCGAAGCTCTGCTGATTTTTAATCATCATACTTACACTTCTCCATTCCTTCCTTAGTCCCATAACAAAAGTAAGTGTAACAGCCCAGAATTCCAGGTATTGTTATATTTATGATTTTGGGTGTTTTAAGAGGGGACTCGGCGAGTTGGAGCCTAGACTCGCCGAGTAGGATCGCGGATCTGGTCGCGGGTTCGCGACTGGACTCGACGAGTCCGGATATGGACTCGGCGAGTTTACGCTGTTAAGCGAAAACCCTAACCGTTCAGGGTTGGGACGTATATGAGGGACCTTATGGCCGTCATTGTTCACCCTAGTCCTGTGAGTGAAACCCAAATCCGATTGTGAGCATCTGGAGCAAGGTAGAAGACCATTGTTGATTTGGAAGTGTTGTTTTGCAAGGAAGAGGAGGCTTGGTTAAGGGAACAACAAGAGAAGTCACGTTCTGTGGATTGGGGACACAGAGAGCACATTATTCAGGTAATATTTCAAGTTACATTCTTCTATGTTGATGTGTATATGTATTTAGGGTTTATTGAACCCTTTTGTGGCTAGATTGAGTGTCTCCTTAGTCCCCCAAGCGATTGGAACCTTTCATTGGGACCTTTGGAAGTCCAGAATGTCCCATGCCTGAGTATTTCGGGAATCAATGGAGGTTTTGGATTGGAATCCTTATACCTTAGGTCAAAATGTAATTATGAGTCATGGGGTGTATTATGAGCACCGAAATGAGGACCTTACGCGATGAACCAGTCTAGGAAGGCCAGACCTATGAATGGTCGGAGCAGTTCTGACCTTAGAAAGCAGTTTGAGCGGTTGCATGGCATGGACTCGCCGAGTCCGATGAACAGGCTCGGCGAGTAGCTTGAAGATTAACTGGGACTCGTCGAGTTGTTCTTCAGACTCGGCGAGTTGAGTCGGGGTGGCCCCGCGATTCGTCCAGGAGGAACTCGTCGAGTCAAGGGGGATACTCGACGTGTAGAAAGGGAATCTTAGAGAATCGGTGAGTCAAGGGCGAGTGGACTCAGAGTTGTTGAACTCGGCGAGTCTTGGGGTGACTCGGCGAGTTAGATCGCGGGTTGAGTGAAGTTCTGAGTATGGGGACTCGGCGAGTCATAGGGTTGACTCGGCGAGTAGGGTCAGTCAGGGGCTGACTTTGACCTTGTCTTTGACCAAGGATTGACCAGTGGTTCCAGGGGTATTTTGGTAATTGTTGTTTATTGTTTAGGTTCAGTGCATTGGTGGCTGTCCAGAGGTGGAGATCGTATCAGTGATCGGAGCAGCTTGAGCTATCTATTCAGTCGGCAGTTTCGAGGTGAGTTATCCTCACTATATCGCTAGGGTTCATGGCACCAAGGCCGACTCTTTTATCGGATGGAAATCCGGGTAGTTGTCATTACATGATATGGGCCGGAAGGCATTGCTATGTGGACCGGAAGGTCATGGTCTGGAAAGGCGTATGTATGCATTTAGTATGTTGACTGATTCGTAGGGTAATGTTATGCTAGTGACCGGCTAGACCGGTATCTTGTTTAGAGTAATGCTATGATATGTGATCTGTTGATCGATTGTTGTCTGTGAACTGCTATATGACGATGTGTTATGATTGCTAGATCTGGGGTGTGACCCGATATGTAGGGTCGTTCTATGATTTGTTATGTTATGTATGCGTTTTATGCTATGGGCCGGAAGGCAATATGTTATGGGCCGGAAGGCAATATGTTGTGTTGTGGACCGGAAGGTCGGCGTGGGTAGGACCAGAAGGTTTACCCAGCAGGGACGAAAGTCCCCTGAGACACATGGACCGGAAGGTCGTGGCCTGGAAGGGCGTATATGTGGTTGGTATTTTGGGGGTATCTCACTAAGCTTTCGGGCTTACAGTTGTGGTTTTATGTTTCAGGTTCTCAAGAGTCTGTGGCAAGGCAAAGGCGTGATCGTACCGTCCTCGCGTTAATGTTTATTGATATGAACCTGGGAAAAATACTCTGTTAAATAATGTATTGAAAACCTTTTGTAACAACGTTATTAAAATGAGTGGCTTTTGAAAAGTTTTAATTGTTTTGAAATTTTGGATGTTACAAGTTGGTATCAGAGCCTTGGTTTGAGTGAATTGGGGAAACATTCGTGTGACTCCAGTCTCAAATCGAGGAGGATTTTAAAAAGAGAAATTAAAATGGTTTTGAAATTTAGTAAAAGGAGGACGCGGAGGTACGATCAGCCGGAGCCAGTAAGTAACCCCAAGATACCATACATGATATTTGTTTTATTGAGCTTGATAGAACAGCATGCTAGAGTTAGGCTAGGGATCTTCAGGAATTCATGCTAATGTTGCCTGATTTGTGATGCCTGTAGCCTAGGGTCCCTTATGGGATATTCTCAGTGTTCCTCTAGTGGTGAGGGTTGATAGTTGTTATGCATGTGCTCTAGGGTATTGTGGTAGTACTTCATACAAATATGGGTAGGTGTGGAAGGTAGTATGCGCCCGTACTACTGAAAGCACAGGACCCATACGCGTATCAGGGAAACCATGATCTCTAGTGTTGGGTTGCGAGAGTTGGATCCCAGGATTGTGGAAAGTGTCTGAGATTGGTATGGTGTCTTCAGTATGGAGATTTCGAGGCATGATGATAGTGGATCCGGATCAGGATCGGGAGCTGGAGAGCGAGTTCCGAGTGGATCGGTGCCGTCTGAGATTATCGATCAGATGAGCCCGAGCGAGTTGGATGCGAGGATTCGCAAGATCCTGCGTGATGGGGTTGCTGCATTGTTCTGGGCTGAGTTGCCGGAATTGTTTGGGTCGATCAAGACCGCCATGATTGAGTATTTTGATGAGCGATATGCGGCTCTCGCAGAGACGGCTGCCGCGGTGGCTACGGCGGCTGTAGTAGCGGCAAGGGGAGGAGCTAGTCGGAGTTTTCAGTATCGGGACTTCTATTATACGAAGCCTCCCATATTCGATGGAGTTCAGGACCCGATTGTCGCCATGAGATGGTTATCAGACGTGGAGGGGTGTTTCTTCACGAGTTTATGCCCTGCTGATCAGAGGGTGAGGTGTGCTCTGGACCTATTGGGGCTCGGGGCGAAGGATTGGTGGAGATTGACCACGGAGTCATAGTCCGATGCGCAGAGGACTGCGGTTTCACGGGATCAGTTCAGAGAGATGTTCAGTACTCGCTATGTTCCGTGAGATGAGAGGGAGAGATCGGATCGGGAGTTCCTTGAGCTGAAGCAGGATTCGGAGTAGGTGACTGAGATCACCAGGATGTTTATTGAGAGGGCGATGTTTTGCCCTGAGTTCGCTTCGGAGCAGGCTCAGATGACCCGATATCTGAGTATGCTCAAGGGGGAATATCAGACAGTTTGTGTCTGCGCAGAGGTGCGAGACCTTGTTGGTGTTGCAGGAGGCCGCCATGCGGCGTGAGTTAGAGGTTGAGTTGCAGTTGCGTGAGCTGAGGCAGGCTCCGATGCAGCCGCAGCTAGCGCCGAAACGGTCCAGTACCATTAATGTTAGAGTGGGGGATCGGAGCGGCCACACTTGTGGGAAGTGTGGGAGGGGTCACACCGGATTTTGCTGGTCCGGTGGTGCATGCTGCAAGTGCGGAAAGGAGGGGCACTATGCGCGGGATTGTCGGCAGTCAGTGCCGGTTCGGGATTTGAGGATTTGTTATCATTGTCGGCAGGTTGGACATTTGAGGGTCAACTGTCCACAGCTTTCTGCAGGACCGGTGCAGGCTCTAGCACCGGCCACCTTGAGGAGTTCAGGAGGAGGACAGGATGGAGCGGAGCCCCAAGGGCTCAGGGTCGTGCTTATCGGCTTGCGGCAGAGGGAGACGGAGCAGTGCCGGAGGCAGCTGCGGGTATGATGCTTTCTTGATGTCTTGATTATCTTGCGTTGATTGTGGCGTATTGTTTGTGCTGGTATCTTGTGTGGATTTCAATGCGGTATTCGTTGTTTCGTGGGTTTGGCATGGTTATGGATTGGTGTTTCAGGTTTTCGCTTTGGCATTCGTTGTTCCCTGATGGTTTGGTATGGTTATAGTCTGGTGTTTTGGTGCCGATATTATTGTGCGGTTTTCGATGCGGTATCCATCCTTTTGCAGGTTGTGGGTTTGGTTATGGGTTATTGTTTGGGAATTCCGTTGGTTATCATTCGTGAGGGTTGATGGTGGAGATGCGGCACTGGGTTGAATGTCGGGTAGCATCTGCAGTCGTGGAGTGGATAATTGAAAGACCGGATTCTTTTGAGCGGATTGATCAGGGAGGAGATGTGTTTTGCTGAGGGTTGCTTATGCTTGTGGGAAGCAGTCAGTGTGTAAGTGTTCTCTTTGTGCGGGGTTGTTCTGGAAGGTCGTTAATGGCGATCGGTGGCTGTTAGTCAGTGCTTTATGTGGGGGAGAATTGGAGAATTCTCCGGGAGATCGATGAGTATGTGAGGGTGCTTAGCTGTTGGGATTCAGCAGTGTTCTGTCAGCTCAGAGTATAGGCTGACAAGAGCGAGTGTCGGGTATGCGGGGCGGGATACAGACCTAGGGCATTTGATTGTGGAGGATTGGGAGCAGGCCGGGATCAAGTTTGAGTAGGTAACCGGGGTTATGCGATCAGAGTATTCGTATGCTTGATGTACGTGATGGGTTGTACTGCAGTAATCCCACGGGATTTATGTTGTGCATGTTTCTAGAGTTGGAACCGGAAGGTTCCCAGAGATAGAACCTGAGGGTTCGCAGAGTTTGGGTGTACGGACCCACAGAGATATAGCCTCGAGTGGCTAGTGTGTGTTATGAGAGTCGGTCCAGTCATGCTGGAGACTCTGATGGTATTGTTGGATCAGTTTGAGATTTCGGATTTTGTATGTTGCAGTGTGATTACATTGGAAGGTCTGGCCCCGGGTTAGTGATTTTGTTTAGTTGAGGTAGTGAGTTGGTGGAGTAGAGAGACTGCATGGGCTTGAGAACCCCTGCAATGAGAGCCAGAGTATGTGAATAGCGGTTACGCAAAAAGGGTGGTGTCGCTTGGGGCGAGCACCGTGGCACCGGTTGGGGTGGAATTATGGCCAAGAGGGTTCCTTGGAAAAGGAAAAGAGAAAGGTGTGTAACTCCGAAAGGGAGTGCAAGTTCACGAAAGTGAAAGCTGCAGAGCAGAGTTATGGTTAGAGTATTTCGAGTATGGTTTTGAGCATCGTGTTCGCGGCAGTGAAGTAGGAACCCATCCGGTTTGGGATGTCTGTCGAGACTCAGAAGGGATGCAGGGGGAGAGAGAATCTTGAATTCTCAGTGTGATTCTGATCAGGGTATAGGGTGGATATTAGTGGTTCATCCTGGGAGATGTTCGAGGATATCATCAGTGTAACGGGGCTTCCAACCTGTGGGTGTTGGGGGCTAGTTCAGCAGGTGTATGTGATTGCAAGAGGAGAACTCGTGAGAGTTGCTCTAAGAGTGAGAATGGGTCTCTCATTCGGTCCGGAATGGACAAAGTGGGCTTTGGATCGAGGATCCGGTGGTTCATGGTTTCCTAACCCTTATGGGTCGAGTGATCGTTGAGATTTAGAGCAGAGTTGCATCTTGGGTAATTTTCGGTTACAGAGAGTGATGGGCAGTACAGAGATCGTGCTTCAGTCGACAGAGCAGATTCAGCAGGTTAGACAGAGGTTATTGACCGCCTAGAGTCGACAGAAAAGTTATGCAGTCAGACGCCGGTCCGAGCTTGAGTTTCAGGTCGACGACTTCGTACTCCTGAAGGTCTCTCCTTGGAAGGGAGGGATTCGATTCGGGAAGAGGGACAAGTTGGGGTCCCGGTATATTGGGCCTTTTCGTGTGGTTGCGAGGGTAGGCCGGGTGGCCTACCGTTTTGAGTTGACAACGGAATTGAGACAGATCCACGACACTTTTCATGTGTCGCAATTGAGAAAGTGTATAGCCGATGAGACGGCAGTAGTTTCATTAGAGGATATTCAGGTGGATGCGAGCCTGAATTATGCTGAGAGACCAGTGGCCCTCAAAGATCGGAAGATCAAGGTTCTGAGGAACAAGGAGGTACCTCTGGTGTTGGTTCAGTGGCAACACCGGAAGGGATCGGAAATGACTTGGGAGCCGGAGCGTGGGATGCGGGAGCAGCATCTGGAGCTATTTTCAGAGTGAGACTTCGAGGGCGAAGTCTATTCCTAGTGGGGGAGAGTTGTAACAGCCCGGAATTCCAGGTATTGTTATATTTATGATTTTGGGTGTTTTAAGAGGGGACTCGGCGAGTTGGAGCCTAGACTCGCCGAGTAGGATCGCGGATCTGGTCGCGGGTTCGCGACTGGACTCGACGAGTCCGGATATGGACTCGGCGAGTCTGCGCTGTTAAGCGAAAAACCTAACCGTTCAGGGTTGGGACGTATATGAGGGACCTTATGGCCGTCATTGTTCACCCTAGTCCTGTGAGTGAAACCCAAATCTGATTGTGAGCATCTGGAGCAAGGTAGAAGACCATTGTTGATTTGGAAGTGTTGTTTTGCAAGGAAGAGGAGGCTTGGTTAAGGGAACAACAAGAGAAGTCACGTTCTGTGGATTGGGGACACAGAGAGCACATTATTCAGGTAATATTTCAAGTTACATTCTTCTATGTTGATGTGTATATGTATTTAGGGTTTATTGAACCCTTTTGTGGCTAGATTGAGTGTCTCCTTAGTCCCCCAAGCGATTGGAACCTTTCATTGGGACCTTTGGAAGTCCAGAATGTCCCATGCCTGAGTATTTCGGGAATCAATGGAGGTTTTGGATTGGAATCCTTATACCTTAGGTCAAAATGTAATTATGAGTCATGGGGTGTATTATGAGCACCGAAATGAGGACCTTACGCGATGAACCAGTCTAGGAAGGCCAGACCTATGAATGGTCGGAGCAGTTCTGACCTTAGAAAGCAGTTTGAGCGGTTGCATGGCATGGACTCGCCGAGTCCGATGAACAGGCTCGGCGAGTAGCTTGAAGATTAACTGGGACTCGTCGAGTTGTTCTTCAGACTCGGCGAGTTGAGTCGGGGTGGCCCCGCGATTCGTCCAGGAGGAACTCGTCGAGTCAAGGGGGATACTCGACGTGTAGAAAGGGAATCTTAGAGAATCGGTGAGTCAAGGGCGAGTGGACTCAGAGTTGTTGAACTCGGCGAGTCTTGGGGTGACTCGGCGAGTTAGATCGCGGGTTGAGTGAAGTTCTGAGTATGGGGACTCGGCGAGTCATAGGGTTGACTCGGCGAGTAGGGTCAGTCAGGGGCTGACTTTGACCTTGTCTTTGACCAAGGATTGACCAGTGGTTCCAGGGGTATTTTGGTAATTGTTGTTTATTGTTTAGGTTCAGTGCATTGGTGGCTGTCCAGAGGTGGAGATCGTATCAGTGATCGGAGCAGCTTGAGCTATCTGTTCAGTCGGCAGTTTCGAGGTGAGTTATCCTCACTATATCGCTAGGGTTCATGGCACCAAGGCCGACTCTTTTATCGGATGGAAATCCGGGTAGTTGTCATTACATGATATGGGCCGGAAGGCATTGCTATGTGGACCGGAAGGTCATGGTCTGGAAAGGCGTATGTATGCATTTAGTATGTTGACTGATTCGTAGGGTAATGTTATGCTAGTGACCGGCTAGACCGGTATCTTGTTTAGAGTAATGCTATGATATGTGATCTGTTGATCGATTGTTGTCTGTGAACTGCTATATGACTATGTGTTATGATTGCTAGATCTGGGGTCGTTCTATGATTTGTTATGTTATGTATGCGTTTTATGCTATGGGTCGGAAGGCAATATGTTATGGGCCGGAAGGCAATATGTTGTGTTGTGGATCGGAAGGTCGGCGTGGGTAGGACCGGAAGGTTTACCCAGCAGGGACGGAAGTCCCCTGAGACACATGGACCGGAAGGTCGTAGCCTGGAAGGGCGTATATGTGGTTGGTATTTTGGGGGTATCTCACTAAGCTTTCGGGCTTACAGTTGTGGTTTTATGTTTCAGGTTCTCAAGAGTCTGTGGCAAGGCAAAGGCGTGATCGTACCGTCCTCGCGTTGATGTTTATTGATATGAACCTGGGAAAAATACTCTGTTAAATAATGTATTGAAAACCTTTTGTAACAACGTTATTAAAATGAGTGGCTTTTGAAAAGTTTTAATTGTTTTGAAATTTTGGATGTTACAGTAAGATTATAGTCCATTAAGGACCTTGTAATTACATAGCGATTGCACCTGTAGATCAACTCATTCAGACAATCGTAGTAGACTTCAATTGTTTCAGTTTCCTTCTGTCTGGACTCCTTAAGTTCAACCAAACACTGCTTAACATAATTGATCTTTTTCTTCTCACTTCCTTGATACTTCTTTGAAAGTATTCCAAATGTCCTTAGTAGTTTTACAACCACGAATGTGGTTGTAAACTACAGGTGGCAAAGCACCTCTCAACTCTGTCATGCATCACTTTTCATTTTTCTTCAGTCTTGTTTGTTGATCTTCAACAGTAGAAGTAGTTCCAAATGAACCTATGTTTTCAACATTCAATGGAGGTTGAGCTGTTCCATTGATGTAATTCCATAATTCTTCATCAAGCCCATTTAGATAATCCTACATACGATCAGCCCACTGATCATAATATTCAGAAATTAACATTGGAATTTTGGTTGATGATCCTAGCAGATGAGAAAACGAAGTCATTGAATTGAGATTGAAGTTCGCTGTTGATGAACATAGGAAGTTTTTAGAGATTTTTGAAATAACAACGAGAATTTGAAAACAATTATCTAAAACGATTCACAAAATCCAGTAGAACACTCGATTCAACAATCCAAATGCAGAATCGAATCACAATCTTAGATCTAAGAGAATTTTTCAATTTCAAAAAGTACGGAAACTTTTGAACCAAAAAGTTGAGTCAAAAACCTTTTTAACAAATGAAAATCAGATCACAGAGATGATTCCTGCTCTGATACCAACTGATGAATCAATGAATCAAGTAAGCTATTAATCAGAGTTAATATTGAAGAAAGTATGAGAGATTGAACACGAGATGTAAATAAGATTTCGCTTAAGCTCTATTACGCTTTTTTTACAAAGAACAATAGACAAGACTGTAAAGGTTCTGTCTAACTCTAGTAAACGATCCTATTTATAGGATACATAAAGCGTATAAAAAATATACTAAGGCATAAACACTTAAGCATCATATAAAAGCGCCCTAGTAAAATAGATTACACAATATACGAAGAGTACTAAACATGCTTCGACTAATTACAACAAAAACAATCCTTACAGTTAAATAATATAAATATCATAAAATATAACGTGATATATAAAATAGATGACAATAAATGTGAAATCTATTAAATATGATGGATTTATTTATATCTAAAAATATAAAAGATTAATATCGAGAGTAATGTATAACATGAGGAACCTTAAATATAGAATTAGTTTAACATGAGACACCTTAAATGTAAATTTGGTTATAGCCAGATTGATTTGTGACTTTGATAAGAATAAGTAAAGTGGTTTTGACTTTTGAAAATCGAGTGTGAATAACAACACATATGGTGCTCATTATTTTCTTTTGGTATTTATGATCGCTTTTTCTCGGTTTGGATATATTTATTAGGATATATTTGTGTTAACTAATTAAATTGCAAATTGAAAAATTATTTTGGGTTGACAAAGAAATAAGTATTTTTTTTAGGTTAAGACGATCTCTAACCCATTGATAGTTTCATTTTATTTATTTTTACTTTATAGTTTATTTTAGCATATTTCATGCATAATTTAGTTAATCATCATGAATATTTTCCTTTTTTTGTTAGTTTCTTGAGATTAGACTTCCTAAGCTAAACTTTCTTTAATTGATTTTGGTGAAATCCATGGACATTTAGTTATTTGAATACTATTATGAACTTGTGGTGATTTTTATGAAAGTGTTTTGCATTTGAACATCTTGTCATCTATATATATTTATTTGTGAGTTTGGATGTATGTTTGATGATTAGTTGACTAATTTCTTGATTAAGTAATGAACCATCAAATTAGTAATCAACAGATGGCTCTTGTGATGATTTACACTTCACACAATCATAAAAATACTTTTCCAACATGGTAGTGAAAGCATTTGACTCCTTTTGGATTTAGTGACTTTTTAATTCTTAATGCTAGTTAACTTTTACTAATTGCATGATTAATGGAAATTATGACTTTAACTAAAGAAATATGTTATGAGCTCCTGAGGCTATTTTATTAATTAACAAAAGTATAGGTGATCTCAAGTTTCATGGATTGTTATAGCCAAATTAAATTCAACCATAAGTCTTGCACCATAATGTCTAATGATAATTAACTAAGAGTCCGTATGATGAAATTCAAACTCAACCATATTTCTCTCATTGATTTACATCAAACTTTTTTCTTTGTTTAATTGTAATTTCCAAGTCTTAGTATAATTTTTAATTTCTTAAAACAACTAAAAGATTAAAACCCCCAATTTTTATTTTATTTTAGTTTTACAAGTATTTCTACACAACATTCTGTAACGCCCCGACTCTCAGGTATTAATTTTACAACTTTATTTTTCATATTGGAAGGTCTACTAGACGAGTTGGATGCCCTCACTCGTCGAGTGGGAACTTTTAGGGCCACGTGTTTAAATGACCAACTCGTCGAGTCGGAGGCATGACTCGACGAGTTGGAGTTGGGGGATGAGACCCTAATTTCTAGGCTTTTGCACCCTATTTAAAGGGTCATTAGTCTCCCTTAGCCTCCCTTACAGCCCCTTGTGAGTCCAGAAACCCTAACTCGTGTGTGTGCTCCGTTCTTGTGTGATTTTCAAGTTTAAAAGGTGTTTTGCAATGAGAAGACTTGAAGTATAAGAGGAGCTAGCGGATCTGTCTCTTCTGCTTCTTGACATCAGTTTGAAGGTGATGGAGTTCATGGTCGTGGTTCGAGAGTTTGAGTTATCACTTTCGACTTGACAGTTGAGAGGTGAGTTATCCTCACTATACTAAGGGGTCTAAGGCACCAAGGCCGGCCCGTTGGATTGATATTCCAGTTGTTTGATGATGTGTTGAGTATGAGATAGTGATACATGCTAGTTTGCCATGCTAATTAGGTAGATCTGTAGGACTACCTGTGTTACCGTTTGATTATTTGTATGCGCAATTTGCAGTATATGTAGACATGTTGTGTGGATAGGTTTGAGGTTGCACTACCTCGTTCAGTGACCAACAAACCCTGGAGTATGCCAGATATGAGGTGAAGGCCAGGAAGGCATACCAGACTCATACTGAGGACTCATTAGCATGCCAGATACGAGCTGAGGACCAAATGGTATGCCAGACTCGTACTGAGGGTAGATCAGTTATGTTTCGGTCCTAGGACTACGGGGGGACCAGTCATAAGCTGTGGGCTCGAAAGCAAACCAGACTTATGTTGTGGGCTCAGAGGCAGGCCATATGTGAGTTGTGGGCCCAGGGGTAATCCATTCTGTAGAGGTGTGGTCCCATTACATGTTGTTATTATATGTATTGTTGTTATGTATCGGTATTTTAGGGGAACTCGCTAAGCTTTGGGCTTATAGTTTTAGTTTTTGTTTCAGGTACATCAGATGATCGCGGGAAGGCAAATGCGTGATCGTACAACTCCTCATGTTTATGACTTGTTTCTGGGATACTCTAAAATTATACTATTTTGAAAACAAGTTTTGTAATAATGAATGGTTTTGAAATGTTTTGAAAAAGTTTAACTATGGCATGGTTTTTATAGATGTTACAAGTTGGTATCAGAGCCTTTGTTTGAGTGAATTGGAGGAACACTCGTGTGTATGCAGTCTCAAATAAAGGAAAGGATTTTCAAAATGATTTTTAAATGGTTTTCAAAAAAATAAGTAATGGAGGATGCAATGAGTATGATCAGCCGAAGCCAGTAAGTAGACCCCAAAATACCATACGGTTATTTGATATTGTGATATGTTAGAACATCATGCTAGTACTAGGCTAGGGATCTTCAGGAATTATATGATAGAATTGTCTAATTACATGATGTCTGGTAGCCTATGGTTTACCTTACATGAACTTGACATCATTACTGTAGTTGCTTGTGTATGCATCACGGTTGTACATTATCAAGATCTTATAGCCTGATAATGTTTGGTTTGGCCTTATTTCCTGTTCTTGTCTGATGAAGGGCTTATGGTAGGATCGGGTATTCGACTTAGAGTCGGTACGTCAGTTATGAGATAGTTAGCTTTCCTCTAGGAGCGAGGAATGAGGGACCACCATGCATATGTATAGTGTTAGGGTGTTGTGATGATACTTGAGACAAATATGGGTAGGTGTGGAAGATAGTATGAGACCGTACTACTGAAAGCACAAGACCCATACGCGTAGCAAGGAAGTCACAACCCCTAGGGTTTAGTTGGGAGTTGGTTCACTATTATTATGTGGATTATTTGATATCTTTCTGGTATATTTTCAAAATGGTGGTTACGAGGCATTTTTTGTCCGTATCCGGATCAGGATCAGGGCAGGACGATCAGGGTGCTCCGACAGAGCCCAGGATTATCGGCCAGGATGGGCCAACAGTGACAAAGGATCGTATCAGGGAGATCATCTGCGAGGAGGTGATCGAGATTGTCCAGGGTCATATTCTGGAGATGTTTAGGTCTACTAAGACCGCTATGATGGAGTATTTCGATGACAGATATGTAGCCCTTGCCGAGGCGGCTGTCGCAACAGCTACAACGGCTGTAACAGCAGCAGGGGGAGGAGATGGCTGAGCTTTTCAGTACCGAGACTTCGATAACATGAAGCCCCTACTTTTGATGGGACTCAGGACCCCATCAAAGCCATGAGATGGGTGTCCGACGTAGAGGGTTGTGTCTTTACATGTTCATGTCCTACTGACTAGAAGGTTAGATGGGCCTTGAATCTGCTGAGGTCCGGGGAAAAGGACTAGTGGAGATTGGTGACTGGGTCTTATTCAGATGACCAGAGAGTTGGGGTTACTTGGGAGCAGTTCATGGATATGTTCCGCTCTCGCTATATTCCACGGGTCGAGCGGGAGCGGCTGGCTCATGAGTTTTTGGAGTCGAGACAGGATGGTGAGACTATGACTGAGATCACCCATATGTTCACAGAGAGGGTGATGTTTTGATGGGAGTTTGCTTCTGAGCAGGCTCAGATGACATGTTATCTGATCATACTCAAGACCGACATCCATCAATTTGTTGCTACCCAACGATGTGACACACTGTTGGATTTACAGTATGCTGCTAGGCAACATGAGCTGGAGATCGAGTTACGGTTGTTGGAGCAGAGGCGATCCTCGACACAGTCACAGCCGGTGTCGAAGCGGTCCAAGACCGCTGATGCTAGGACCGGAGGTCAGCGTGGCCGCACTTGTGGAAAGTGCGGAAAAGGTCATTCTGGAGTTTGTCGATCAGGTAGCGGGTGCCACAAGTGTGGCAAGGAGGGGTATTATGAGAAGGATTGTTTCCAGCCTGCCCCAGTTCCGAGTGTGAGGTTATGTTACCACTGTGAGCAGATTGGCCATGTTAAGGCCAACTGCTCGTTGCTCACCGCTAAGCCGGTGTCGGCTCCCGCACCAGCCACATTGAGGATTACAGCCGGGAGACAGGGTAGAGAAGAGCCCCCGATGGATCACGGACGCACCTTCCAGATCACAGCAGAGGAGGCCAGGGCAGCCCTGGATGTGGTTGCCGATATGTGTTCTATCCCTTATCTTATTGATTGTATATGTTTTATGCTTATCTATTTATACATGTGATTAGGTACGTTTTTAGTGAAGTCTGCCTGCTTTGGTTTTGTTTGGCTTGGGGGCGAGTCGGTCATTTGTATCTCAGAAGTTTAGTAGGGAGTGGAGTGTGCTAGTAGGAGAGCTAGAGTGTCCGTTGCGAGTATCTATCGCCAAGGAACATGGGATTTCCGCTTCTTCGGTCTACCGGGGATGCAAGTTGGAGATCTTCGGGGTATCTTTTCTGATTGACTTAATTCTAATCCCCATGGGGGATGTATGTGTGATTATGGGGATAGACTGGCTTAGTCGATTTAGTGTCATGATAGACTGAGAGGGTAAGCGGGTAGTGGTTCGAACCCCAAGTGGGGGAGAGTTAATTATCTATGGCAAGGGTACCAGAGTGGGATTAGGGTTTTTTTCGGTCGCCAGGGCTAGACTGTATATTCAGCACGGGTGTGCAGGTTATCTAGCGTATGTGGTGGATAAACGAGACAGAGATCAGATTTCTGTTTCAGAGGTTCTAGTGGTCAGGGAGTTTGCAGACGTGTTTCCGGAGGAGTTACCAGGGATACCTCCGGAGAGGCAGGTCGAGTTCCGAATTGACCTGGTTCCAGGTGCGGCCCCTATCGCCAAGGAACCGTACCGATTGGCGCCACCAGAGATGCAAGAGATGTCCTCACAACTGCAAGAACTACTGGGCAAGTAGTTCATTCGCCCGAGATGTTATCCATGGGGAGCACCGATCCTTTTCGTCAGTAAGAAGGATGGTTCACACCGAATGTGCATTGGTTACTGGGATTTGAGCAAGCTGACGATGAAAAACTGTTATCCACTCCCGAGGATAGATGATCTCTTTGATTAGTTGCAGGGAGCATCTTGGTTCTCCAAGATAGACCTGAGGTTCGGGTACCATCAGGTCAAAGTGAGGGAGGAGGATGTGGAGAAGACCGCATTTCGGACTCATTATGAACACTACGAGTTTGTGGTGATGCTGTTCGGGCTCACCAATTCCCCAGCAATATTCATGGACCTGATGAATCAGGTTTGTAGACCGATGCTCGATCGCTCGGTCATGGTGTTCATAGACGATATCTTGGTGTATTCCAAGACCCGAGAGTAGCATGAGGAGCACCTACGGGAGTTATCGGGAATTCTGAGGCGGGAATGAATTTATGCTAAGTTCTAGAAGTGTGAGTTTTGGTTACAAGAGGTTTAGTTCCTCGGACATCTCGTTAACCATGAGGAGATTTTGGTCGATCCAGCCAAAATCGAGGTGGTTATGTAGTGGGAGGTTCTAAAATCTCCTTCGGATATCAGAAGTTTTCTAGGATTGGCAGGGTACTACCGGAGATTCATTCAAGATTTCTCCAAGATTGCAGTTCCCCTCATTCGTCTTAGAAGGTAGGGGTGGATTTCCGGTGGGGCCCCGAGCAGTAGAGGGCGTTTGAGACCCACCGATAGCAATTATACGAGGCTCCAGTCTTGACTCTCCCGGAGGGAGTTGAGGATTTTGTAGTGTTCTGTGATGCATCTATCACGAGACTGGGGGCGGTCCTTATGCAGAGAGGATGGGTGATAGCCTACGCATCACGGTAGTTGAGGCCGCATGAGACGAGATACCCTACTTATGATCTGGAGTTGACAGCAGTGGTATTCGATCTCAAGATTTGGAGACATTACCTCTATGGGGTCCACTGTACCATTTACATGGATCACAAGAGCCTGAGACACATCATGGATCAGCCGAACCTGAACATGAGACATCACAGGTGGTTAGATGTAGTTAAGGACTACGACTGTCAGATCCTTTACCACCCGGGTAAAGCGAACGTGGTGGCGGACGCTCTGAGTTGCAAGTCAGTTGGGTCTTCCATACCAGCAACATGTATGAGGATATCGGTGAATTCTCTACCCGTTAGCTTGATTAGAGATGCTCAGGCTGAGGGCATGCGACCAGAGAACTGGAAACTGGAGAGGATCAGGGGTGAGAACACCCGATTTGTGAAGGATAGTCGGGAATTGTTAACCCGATGCGGTCGGGAATGGGTACCGATGTCTGGTGGAGTCAGGCAGATGGTTATGGAGGAGGCTTATCGGCCACTTCTCTATTCACCCGGGAGGCACCAAGATGTACCTGGATTTGAGTTTGAGCTATTGGTGGTCGTGCATGAAGCGAAAAATCACTTGGTACGTCATGAGGTGCTTGACCTGTAGGTTGGTCAAGGTTGAGCATCAGAGGCCGCATGGCAAGCTGCAGCCTCTAGGGATTCCTATGTGGAAATGGGAACAGATCACGATGGACTTCATTACCAAGTTTCTGAGGACGGCGAAGGGATATGATGTTATATGGGTTATTGTGGATCAATTGACCAAGAGTGCCCGTTTCCTGGCCATACGGGAGAGTTCTTCGGCCGAGAAGCTAGTCGACGTGTATGTTTGCGAGATCGTTGCTCACCACGGAGTTCCGATCTCTATTGTTTCCGACTGAGATGTTAGATTCACCTCCTGCTTCTGGAATAAGTTCCATGAGGAGCTGGGCACGCGGTTGTATTTTAGCACAACATATCATCCGTAGACCGACGGCCAGAGAGAGCGGACTATACAGACCCTCGAGGACATTTTGAGAGCTTGTGTTATCGATTTCGGTGGGAGCTGGGATTCCCCCTACCCCTTGTAGAGTTTGCTTACAATGAAAATTATCATTCTAGTATCGGTGCCCCACCTTTTGAACTATTGTACGGGCGGAGATGTCGCACCCCGATCTGTTAGGGTGAGGTTGGTCACAGAGTGATAGGGCGGATAGAGGTAGTTTTACAAACTACTGAGAAGATTCGGAGGATTAGACAGCGATTGCAGACTGCACAGAGTAGACAGAAGATCTATGCCGACCGAAACTAATCAGAGTTAGTGTTCCAAGTCGGTGACATGGCCCTCCTGAAGGTCTCGCTCTGGAAGGGTGTGATCTGCATCAGGTTGAGGGGGAAATTGGGTCCCCGATACATCGGGCCATTCAAGGTCATTTCCAGGGTGGGCAAGGTAGCTTACAGATTAGATCTTCCTGAGAAACTCAGTCAGATTCACAACACTTTCCACGTTTCGTAATTACGAAAGTGCATACTAGAAGAGGAGGTTGTAGTATCATTGGATGACATTCAGGTTGATGAACGCCTAAATTATGTGGAGAGGCCCGTGGACATCTTGGAAAGGAAGGTGAAGGTTCTGCGGAACAAGGAGATACCTTTGGTAAAGGTACAGTAGGATCACTGAAGAGGGTTTGAGTGGACGTGGGAGCCAGAGGTTGAGATGCGGGAGCATTATCCAGAGATGTTCACCACAGCGGACTTCGAGTATGAAGTCTAGTTCAAATGGGGGAGAATTGTAACGCCCCCACTCTCAGGTAATAATTTTACAGCTTTATTTTTCATATTGGAAGGTCTACTCGACGAGTTGGATGCCCTAACTCGTCGAGTATGAACTTTTAGCGCCACGTGTTTAAATGACCAACTCACCGAGTCGGAGGCAAGACTCAAATAGTTGAGCTGGAGGATGAAACCCTAATTTGCAGGGTTTTGCACCCTATTTAAACAATCATTAGTCTCCCTTAGCCTCCCTTACAGCCCCTTGTGAGTCCAGAAACCCTAACCGTATGTGTGCTCCATTCTTGTGTGATTTTTAAGTTTGGAAGATGTTTTGCAAGGGAAAGACTTGAAGTATAAGAGGAGTAGTGCAAGAGGAGCTAGTGGTTCGAGAGTTTGATTTATCATTTCGATTCGACAGTTGAGAGGTGAGTTATCCTCACTATACTAAGGGGTCTAAGGCACTAAGGCCGCCCATTGGATTGATATTCCAGTTGTTTGATGATGTGTTGAGTATGAGATAGTGGTATATGCTAGTTTTCCATGCCAATTAGGTAGATCTATAGGACTACCTTTGTTACCGTTTGATTATTTGTATGCGGAATTATCTGTATATGTAGACATGTTGTGTGGGTAGGGTTGAGGTTGCACTGCCTCGTGCAGTGACCAACAAACCCTGGAGTATGCCAAATATAAGATGAGGGCCAGGAAGACATACCAGACTCATACTGAGGACTCATTAGCATGCCATATACGAGCTGAGGATCAAGTGCTATGCCAGACTCATACTGAGGGTAGATTAGTTATGTTTCAGTCTTAGGACTGCAAGGGGCAAACCAGTCATAAGTTGTTGGCTCGAAAGCAAACCAGACTTATGTTGTGGGCTTAGAGGCAGGACAAATGTGATTTGTGGGACCGAAAGACAAGCCAGACTCACACTGTGGGCCCAGGGGTAATCCAGTCTATAGAGTTGTGGACTCATTACATGTTGTTATAATGTGTATTATTGTTATGTATTGGTATTTTGGGGAACTCAATAAGCTTTGGGCTTATAGTTTCAGTTTTTGTTTCAGGTACATCAGATGATCGCGGGAAGGCAAAGGCGTAATCGTACAACTCCTCATGTTTATTACTTGTTTCTTGAATGCTTTGATATTATACTATTTTGAAAACAAGTTTTGTAATAATTAATGGTTTTGAAATGTTTTGAAAAAGTTTAAATTTTGCATGATTTTGATAGATGTTACACATTTTTCATAGAGTAACAACTTGAACCAATCTCCATTGATACGATCCCTTTACCATTATACACTATTTGTGTGAAATATTAAGGATATTTATTTTTGTTGGCCTCAACAACCACCAAATTTTGGCATCGTTGCCAGGGATTAGTTTATTTTTAATCAGTTTGTTTCTCTATGCTCGAATCTTATTGTATATGTACTTTAATCTACAATCTAAATATTGAAAAAGAAGCAATGAGTTTGGCAAAGCAAAGGAGAGTAGAGTGAGGTCAAACTTCCTACACTAACGTAGCCCTGGAGGTTGAAACCACTTCTTCCAGTGACCTGGATACTAAATGGAACCCGAATGTAGTCCTGATCCTCGCCAAGAAATTCCCAAAACACCATCCATCGATCAAATCCCAAACAATCCATATATACCTCCCAATCCACCCATCATAAATAAAATCCAATTGATATGGCAGACAGATCCCCTGAGAGAACCTTGATACAAATGATGGAGACCGATGTCACGTAAACTCTAACTGGTATTAATCATCCAGTTTAGAAGGAGGCTTGGAATTAAAGTCATGTTTAGTTCACCATCATCCAATTTTTTTTGGATTGGAGAATGAAGATCCTCACAAACACTTAAAGATGTTTCACATCATTTGCACTAGCATGAAGCCACAAGGGTCAACCAATGATTAAATCAAACAAAGGGCATTCCCGTTGTTGATAGAGAAAAAGATTGGCTATTTTATCTTCCATTAGGGTTGACAAATTCTTAGACCGACATGGCAATAGCTTTCCTTGATAAGTTCTACCTCGCTTCTAGAGTCTCAAGTCTTAGAAATGATATTTGTGGAATCTGCCAAGGTCAAAACAAAACGTTCCACGATTATTAGGAGAGGTTCAATAGCTTATGTTTGAGTTGCTCGCAACACTAAATACCGGAACAACTCCTCATCCAACACTTCTATGAGGATTTATTACCAATAGAGAGAAGACCTATTGATGATTCTAGTGGTGGATGTGTCTTTAGTAAAACTCCTCAAAAAACAAGACAACTCTTCAACACCATAGCCACCAAATCCCAACACTCCCCCCCCCCACCAAGATATGAAGAGGGGTACGCATTAAAAACTCAATGAAGTGGAAACATCAAGTTTAGAATCCAAGCTTATGGATTTGACGTCTGTTGTTTAAAAACTAACCATAGGAGGTAGCTCACAAGTAATGGTTTGTGGTATATGTGCAACAATGGGAAATCCCACGGATATGTGTCCCATTATCGAAGAAGATGTGGAACATGTAAATTCCATAAGTGAATTTCAAAACTACCACAACAAGCCATCCGGTTATCAAAATGCCTACAATTCAAGTTGGAAGCCTTATCCTAATATGAGCTACAACCTAAGACCATTGCCTCAATATGAATTACTTATACCTTCCTACCCACTATAATAACCCCATTACCAACATCCACAACACCAACCCCATTATTAATCCAAACCACATCCTTCACATCATCACCAACAACCTCATCAATCTTAACCAAGCAGCTCCAGAATGTCTCTTATAGACATTGTCAAATCTCTTTCCACTGTCACCTAAAAATTCGAATAATATATAAGAACTAGTATCTCCAACATTGAAGCACAAGCGGCTGATATAATCATTTCCTTGAGAAATTTGGATTCATGTGGTAAATCACCTTATCTAATAAAAAAGAACCCAAATGTCATTGTGGTGACCTTGAAAAGTGGTAAGCAAACATGAGAAAGTAGCTCAAAAGAAGAAGTCGAGGGAAGATGAGGAAGAAATTGGGATCACTCCAATAGAAGATCCCATTGTCAAGAGTGATGCACAACATGAGGCTCCAAAGAAGATTACCACTTTAGTCACTTCATTAGTCACTCAACGGCCATTCACTCCCGACTTGAAACATCAAAGAATAATGCGGAGAAGAAATAGATCTTGGACACCTTCCAAAAGGTGGTGGTAAGAATTCCCTTGCTTGATGCAATCAAGAATATTCCTAGATATGCCAAAATTTTGAAAGAACTTTTCACTAACAAGAGAAAATTGATAGGGAAATAAAAGATTTCTTTGAGTGAAAACGTGTATGTGGTTTTATAAAGAAAACTACCATCTAAATGCAAAGAACCCAAAATATTTACGATTTGTTGGAAGATAGGGGATGTTAATTTTAGTAGTGACATACTTGATCTTGGTGCTTCTATTATTTTCATTCCCTATTCGATATACAAATTGCTAAATGTCGGTCCTTTAAATAAAACGGTTGTCATAATTCAACATGCAGACAAATGAAGTGTTTTCCTAAAGGTGTCTTAGAAGATGTTTTGGTACAAGTAAATCAATTAGTCTTCCCAACGGATTTCTATATGACAGATTTGGAGTAACAAGTTTCCTCCACATCGGCTCTAATCATGCTTGGAAGACCGTTTTTGAAATGGATAGGATGAAAGTTAATATGCATGCACATAACTTAACAATGGAATTTGATCGTGAAACAATAAGTTTTAACATTTACGATTCTATGAGATATCCTAGTGATATCTCATCTTTATATTGTGTTGATGTTGTTTAACCACTAACCCAAGAATTATTGGAGTTGACAAATGGTGACATGTTAGAGATCATCTTGAGCAAGGGGCTTGATTGAGAAAAGCTCTCCATAAAGTTGAAGTTGTATTCTTTGGAGCCGGAGGTCAAAAATTTGGTTAATAATTTGGAGGTGAAGAAATCTACAGGGGTTGATGTCAAGCAAGTTGATTTTCCTCTAACTCACACAAAGTTACCACATTCTATTGTTCCACTACCGAGATTAGAGCTAAAGGTTTTACCTCAACACTTAAAATATACATATTTGAGAAAGAACAAGACTCTTCCGGATATCATCTCCACTCACTTAATCGAATTTGAAGAAGAAAAACTCCTCAAAGTGTTGAAGGAACACAAAGAAGCAATGGGTTAGATAATTGTGAATATAACACAGTTGAGTCCCTCCACTTGTATGCATAAAACCTTGATGGAGGATGAATGCAAGCCAATTTGGGATGCACAAAGAAGACTGAATCCACACATGATGCAAGTTATGAAGAAAGAGATCTTAAAGTTTCTTGAAGTGGGAATGATCTATCCAATTTTGGATAGCAAGTGGGTGAGCCTGGTGCAATTAGTACCAAAGAATACGAGAATCACAGTGGTCGAAAACAACAAATGTATAATGGTCCCCACCCATGTGAAAAATTGGTGAAAAGTATGTATTGACTATTAAAAGCTTAATGCAAGCATGAGAAAAGACCATTTCCCATTGACTTTGATTGATCAAATGTTAGAAAGGTTGGACAAGAAGTCTCATTATTGTTGTCTAGACGGGTATTCTGGTTTTCACCAAATCCTGTTGGCACCGGAAGACCAAGAAAAGACAACATTTACATGTCCATTTGACACTTTTGCATACCGGCAGCATGCCATTTGGATTGTGTAATGCCCCGACTACTTTCTAACATTGTATGGTTAGTATTTTTCGGAATACGTCGAAAACATAATTGAAGTTTTTATGGATGATTTTACGATATACGATAATTCCTTTCAAGAATGTTTGATCAACCTCACAAATTTTTGAAAAGATGCAATGAAACAAATTTGGTCTTAAATTTCAAAAAACGTCATTTTATGGCAATTAAAGGTCTTATTTTGGATCACATTGTGTCAAAGAAAAGCATTTGAGGTAGATAAAGCTAAAATTAATGTAATTCAAAGCTTACCATACCCGAGATGTGTTCGGGAAGTTTATTCTTTTTTAGATCATATGGATTTTTTTTTCGAAGATTTATCAATGAATTTTCAAAGATAACAAGACCAATGTACTAACTCTTGTAGAAGGATGCCTATTTTGAGTTTAATGAGGCATGCAAAGATGCATTTGACAAGCTTAAAGAGTTCCTTACATACGCTCCTATCATACAAACACCAAATTAGGATCTCCCATCTGAGATCATGTGTGATGCAAGCAACTATGCTATAGGTGCCATTTTGGGTTAAAAGAATGGAAGATTCTCCCATGTGATCTACTATGCATCAAGGAAACTAGACAATTCTCAAAGCAACTACTCTTCCACAGAGAAGGAGCTATTCGCCGTAGTTTTCGCTTTGGAGAAGTTTCGACAATATCTACTTAGTACCAAAGTTATTGTCTATTCGGATCATGCGACTCTCAGTACTTGATGGTGAAGAAAGATGTAAAGCCAAGACTCTTTAGATGAATCGTATTATTGCAAGAATTTGATTTGGAAATTTAGGACAAAAGCGGATGCGAAAACCTTTTTGCTGACCATCTAAGCTAAATCATTTCAAATGAAACTCTTCTCTCATTGTGGGACGAGTTTTCGGTTGAGCATCTCTTTTCCCTCACTCAATCAATTCCTTGGTATTCTAAAATTGTTAACTTTTTGGCCACGATGAGCTATCCTGACACATTCACAAATGCTTAAAAAGATAAACTGAAAAATGATGCAAAATATTATGTGTGGGATGAGCCTTACTTGTGGAAACATTGTCCCGATCAAATCATTAGGCTTTGTTTTCCCTAAAAATAGCATCAATCTATTTTACAATTTTGTCATGAACTTGCTTGTGGGGGACAATTCATACCTAACCGAACTGTGAGAAAAGTTCTTGAATGTGGTTTATGTTGGCCAACCATGATACACGATTACTACTTGTTTTGTAAAAGTTATGAACAACGCCAAAGGACAGGGAATATTTCTCAAATGAATCAACTGCCAAAAAATCTAATCCTTGTCGGTGAAGTTTTTGACGTATGGGGGATGGATTTTATGGTCCGATTTCCCATCTCATCTAACAATGTTAACATCTTGCTCGCAGTTGATTATGTTTCTAAATGGGTTGATGCAAAAGCCACAAAACTGGATGATGCCAAAATGGTTATCAAAACTTAAATACTAATATTTTTTGGAGTTTTGGTGTGCTTAAAGCTTTGATTAGTGATCGAAGGGCACATTTTTGTTACAATATGATGAAGGCTTTATTGAAGAAGTACAACGTGGCCTATCGTGTCTCTATCGCTTATCACCCACAAACGAATGGTCAAACAAAGGTTTCGAATTGGGAAGTCAAGTCCATCCTTGAGAAAATGGTTAATACAACAAAAAAGGATTGAAGTTTAAGGCTTGATGATGCCTTGCGGGCTTATCAGACCACTTACAAGACCCCGATAGGCAGATATCCATTTAGATTGGTTTTTGGAAAGCTGTATCATCTTCTTGTTGAATTAGAGCATCGTGAATTTTGGGTGGTCAAGAAATGAAATTGCAACATTGATGAAGTGGGGAGACATAGGAGGCTTCAACGTCAAGAGTTGGAAGAGTTGAGAAATGAATCCTATGAGAACTCGAGAATTTACAAAGAGAAAACGAAGATCTTCCATGACAAGTCCATCACCTGTAAGCATTTTGAACTGGGATACAAAATCTTACTCTACCATTCATGATTGAAGTTATTTTGGAAAGGATGTTTGAATTAAGTTTTAATCAATCGTAAACAAAACCAGAGTAAGTATGAACACTGAGATCTAAATAAGATCTTGATTCAGCTCAATTTATTCAAAATTGATACAAGTAAAGTTGTAATGAGATAGAAAGCTCAGAGCATACAAGTGATAAAAGTTACAACCCAGTTATGTAGTTACCCTATTTATAGGATACTGACGGATACAAAAAATACTAGGACTTCGACATTACATAGCAAACCACTAATGTGCGTAGTAAATACATACATAACGAAGTCTTGTAGATCATCTTCATTTACAAACTATTCGTAATCAAGACCACTGTGTAAGGTTCAACATATCACAAAACACATACTCAACATTCTCCCCCTTTGTGATCAATGTTGAATTTTTAGACAGAGGGTAGTGTCTTTATAGTCTGCATCAAAACTTTTCGAATCTCCATGTACCTAAAGATGATCTTCCTTATCCCCGCCCTGTATACATTCAAAAATTTCTGACAATTGTTGATGCGAAGAACGATAGTAGAAACATGTTTATTGGAGTATATTTCTACATCATTGGTGTGAAATAGCAATTTCTTTTTTCCTCCCTTCTTTCCTTTGCGCTGGAACACAACTCCTAACAGTTTGTGAATAATTTCTCCATCTTCGCATTCATCAACGTTAATTTTCCATTTCAACAAATCCCTAGGAACTTTTGACTTTCTGTTGAAGGAAATAAAGAGATCAATATCTATGAAAGCTAAATGAGCAAAATAAGCATCCAAAAAGGTCTTGATGTGTTCATATGCGACGATGTACGAAGCTTTATCGTGTATTTAGGATTTGCTCAAATCACCCAAGAGCTTCATAACCGTAATGAGATCATTAAGATTCATCAATGGGAAATCGACAATGGTGAATGCAAATAATACGTTGTTTGCTCAGACAACAGTATATTGATAATTTTGCAAAACTCCTTCAAACAACGCATCATGAGCAATCGACACAATCTTAGCGATTTTCACCAAGGACCACACGTCCTTTTTGTTCTTCCTAATCAGAACATGAAAAAGACTTTTTAGCTTCTTAAACTCATCCTTATCCTTATAACTTTCTGTAAGCTTGAACTTAGGAAACACAAACAACAAATGATTAAATGGAAACTCCAGTTGATTGAACTCAATATCTTCTGTGTCGTAACTTTACTTTGGCTTTACAACAAAATCTTCATCTTTGCTAAAAGTTGTGCTTTCAATCGTTTCATAACGCCATACTTTGTTAGGATCACCCTTGTTAAGACATGGTTGATCATTCACTCTTTGCCTCATTATACTGTTTAGCCGCCTTAATTTTTCCATCTCGAGTTCTTGTAACTTCTTTTTCTCTTCTGCTGAGAGTTTGACATGAACACCTTTTCTTTTGTCTTTAGGCTCAGAGGTTGTAACAGGCTTGGATGTTGAAGAACTTGAACCTCCTTCCCTAATGTTTATCCATTTCTTAGATTGCAGCTTGGAAAAATCAACTTTGACATTTGGACGGATGTTGTTGTCTTTCCTCAGTTCAACTTTGACATTTGAAGAAGTTGTCATTATTGCCTTCATTAGTAAGGAAGTAAGAATCTGGGTAGAAATCAGCTTCCCCATGAGTTTCCCTTTGTCTTCCCCACTATCCTTTAATGAACCAACCACCATTCTCCCCTTGTGACACATTCACAATTAGAAGTGAAGCATTTGTTGGTAAACAAAGGACTAAATCCAGTATTGGTGACAACTCAGTCTTGAAGCAAGACTTTATAGATGAAAGCATTGAAGAAATCTGCCCTTGAGATAACGAAGTATGTGATGGAAAATCAAACTTCGATAGTATATCTTGAAACCCAATGAGAGACTTCTCAATATTAACAAACAACTTCCCATCTGCTTCTGTCTTGAGCTTCATCTCGTTAGTGTAACCCTTGTTGAAAGAATGAATATCTTCTATCATTGTACGAGTGGATCCAATCATAACATCAACCTTATTTTTGATTCTGTCACAAAACGTATCAAGCTTGTTAACTTCTTTGGAAAACAAGTCACTAAACTCTTTGAGCTTCCACTCGATTGAATCTTTGGAAGTTTTCACAAGCATCTCAAAAACCGCATGATGCTCTCGAGCAACATCCTGTAACTTCTCAATTTCAAAGTACGAGATTTAGTTGTAATGCATTCGTCAAGACCTTTAACATCATCAATTACAATTCTTGTCATGGCCTCTTGATACTTTAACAAGAATTCAACTTCCATACCACTCACAGAAGATTTCCACACACTATCATTAAGAAAGTGAAGAATTTAAGACCTTCTGCAACGTCTAAAATTGATGATCACGTTTGCTCGAGCCACGAGAAAGCAACCAGAACGTCACATACAACAGCTACTTCGTCATTCCCAATAAAAACAAAAAGTCATAAAGTTTCGTTCTAATTTTTTTTTATGGGAATAATAAATGAAAGACAAAATTACAAAAATGATCCATATGGTTTTCCAAAAGTCACAAAGTCAGTCCCTGCTAATTTTTTTTTTGATGCAAATGGTCCTTGTGGTTTACAAAACTTGCAAAGTTGACCCTTTTGACTAACACCGTTAGTAAAACGCCGTTAAGGACTGAATCTGTAAGGATATTTTTATCTTTTCAAGTATAAAGGGACTGAATTCGTGACATTTGATAAACCACATGGACCATTTTTGAAATTTCTTTGAAAAAGACAATAAAATTTATAGGGGGAGGGATCGAACTTGTGACCTCCACCCTTCTAGCACCCAATGGCTTAACCTCTTGAGCTAAAGACTCACTTGTTTTTACCTTCTAAAACTTATTTATATAATAATAAATCGATAAAAATAAACAATAAATAAATTAAAAAAAATTTACATATTTTTTTTTTAATAAAACAAGATATATTTTAGCGTATTATAAAAAAATACGTTTAGAAAAAGTACTTATTTTTATGTATTTATTTTACATAAAATGTTTTTTTAATAAAATATAAACAATAAATAAATTAAAAAAAACACTTTTTACATATTTTTTTTAATAAAACAAGATATATTTTAGCGTATTATAAAAAATACGTTTAGAAAAAGTATTAACTTTTATGTATTTATTTTACATAAAATGTTTTTTTTAATAAAATATAAACAATAAATAAATTACAAAAACATTTTTTTACATAATCTTTTAAAAAAAACATGTTTTCCTTATTATAAAAAATAAGTAAATTACAAAAAACATTTTAAATAAAACAAAACGTATTTTTTTTCTAAAACTCATATATACAATAATAAAATCGATAAAAGATAAACAATAAATAAAACGTATTTTTATGTATTTAGTTTACGTAAAGTATGTTGTTTTATGTATTTCTAAAAATCTTTTTTCGGTTATATGTATTTAAAAACACATATAAAACCTATTCGGTTATATGTCTTATTTAAAATATGTATTTCAACTTAACCCTTAGTTTTAAATCGTATGGTTAAAATGACGATGAAAAGAAAATAAATATATATTTTTTAAAATAACACTAATTGTGACATAAAAAAATATTAATTGTTTACATACATATAAGAAAATTGTTGTTAAGTTTTTTTAACCGAAAAACGGATTTTAGAAAACCGATTGGGCCAAAAAAAGAACCAATTCGGCCGATTTTGTCTTTCATTACAACGTAACAACATATTATACGAAAACGTATTTTTTAAGACGTAAAAAAACATTTTATGTAAAATAAATACATAAAAATAAATATGTAAAAAATGTGTTATTAAAAAAACCTTTTATGTAAAATAAATACATAAAAATAAATATTTTTCCTAAACGTACTTTTTTATAATAAAAAAATTATATAAAAAAAAGTTTTTTTAATTTATTTATTGTTTATGTTTTATCGATTTATTATTTTATAAATGAGTTTTAGAAGGTAATATCCAAGTGAGGCTTTATCTCAAGTGGTTAGGTTGTTGGGCATTATAGAAGGGTGGAGGTCACGAGTTTGATACCTCTACCTAGAAATTTAATTTTCTTTTTCAAACAAATTTCAAAAATGGTCCCTGTGGTTTATCAAATGTCACGAATTCAGTCTTTTTATACTTGAAAAGACGAAAATACCCTTATAGATTCAGTCCCTAACGGTGTTTTACTAACGGTGTTAGTAAAAAGGGCCAACTTTGCAAGTTTTGCAAACCACAAGGACCATTTGCATCAAAAAAAAAAAATAGGGACTGACTTTGTGACTTTTGTCAAACCATAGGGACCATTTTTGTAATTTTCTCTAAATGAAATCATAAGCCAGACTTTGCAAAATCTAGGTCTGAGTTTGTAATACCAGAAATATCGAGAATTTCAGTGCTTTTTTGTGTCAAAAGAAAAGATAGAATCAAAATAAGAAAATTTTGGACGTTGTGATATCAAAGAAACTTTGACATAAAAACAGTAAGATCCTGGGCAAAGATACTCTTCCTTCGACATCAAGAGATATATCAAAGTGTTTTCTTGGTTTCCCGTGAAGTACTATCGATAACTTTTATATAAGTATCGAAGGGCATCTTTTAACAAGCTTCGTATGTTGGCTTAACTTTCAAATAAGTTCGCAACTAAACATAAGAGCAAAACATTGTAAGAAAATACTTGTGTGATCGGTGTAATCAACACCAACTAAGCTTTGGAAATTTTATGTAACTTAGGATAGAAATAAATGTTCAAGCTGAAATCTCTGTTCATAAGAAAATTAAAGTATTTGATCTATTGGGAATAAATGACTTGGGTTTAGTACATTTCATTAAGATCATGCATAGGAAATGAAAAATGAGATTTTGAAGATTTAAAATGGTACAGTGAAACATAAGTTTTTGTTAAAATCTTGAACAATAAAATTGTTCACCGTCAATTCCTTAGATGTAAGGTTTATTGGGTCTCACCCTCATCATGGAAAAATGATTTAGGATCGTAAACATAGAGTTTTAGCACACCTACATCCTAGTTGTCTTTTACAAGAGATATCTTGGGATATGCATATATGTATGTGTAAATGTAAGAAATTTAGGGTGAAAAAAATTGGTTAAAAAGATCCATTCTACCTTTGTGAATGATAGTCACCATGCAGTCATCTCATAACTCAAATTGAGAAGGAAAAGGTAGCTCATGAACTATTGTTAATACAGGCTATTGCAAAGAACTTTTCAGAGGAAAATTTTCAATAAGGCTTCGTAAACAATGAGTTATTGAGGCTTTGGCCAACATGTTGCAACATGCTTCTAGGGACATTTAACCAGTCATGAGTTATGAATGATATATGATCCCTATTGAGCTTCACTTGTGCATGGTTGAGCAACATGTGTTAAATGAATTTCCTAATCATGATTTGAAACCCAAAAAATGAAGAAAATATTTTTTTATTTTTGTATTTTTGTTTTTTTTTTTTGTTTTTTTAACAATAAAAGACAAAAGTAAAAAAAAAAAAAAAAAAAAAAAAAAACTTTTTTTTGTATTTTGATTTTTAGAAATGAAAGACAAAAATTAAGAAAATCTTTTTTGAATGTTGAATTTTAAAAAATAAAAAAATAAATAAAATAAAAAAACCTTTTTGTGATTTTTGAATATTTCAAAAACAAAAAGAAAAGATATTACCTTCGTTATACCTTTGTCATTGATAACAAATAGTTGTGCAAAGGATCCAAGGTTAGACCTTATTTACCCAATGAAAAATACAAGTAGACCTTCACAACTTCTTCACTATTGATAACAAATAGTCTCAAAAAGACCAACGCTTCCCAAAAAGATTGTCACTTCCTATTCATTATCTCCTCACACAAGCCTTCTTAATACCTTCGCTATTTGGAAGCAGTCGCTGAGCGAATTAGATCGAATGTCGAAAACGGAGAGTATCGAAGCTCTCTACATGAACGTTAACCTCTAAATGAAGTTATCCAAATAATGAATGTTAGTCCAAAACTCCTCAATTCAAATATAAGAAAAATTAGTTAGAGATTGGAGCATAACAAGCTTCCATCATTCCCAAACCATTTAAAATTCTTAGAAAAGATTTTTCATTAGGTGGTTTAGTGAAAATATCAACCAATCGGTATGTGGTTGTAATAAAATGTACATCAATATTACTATCCTCAACATGATATTTGATGAAATGGTATCGAAGTGCAATATGTTTTGTTTTTTAATGTTGAAATGGATTATGACATATGCGAATTGCACTTTGAGAATCACAAAATAAAGGAGTTTTCTTCATATTTATGGCATAGTCACGTAATTAACTTTGAATCCAGATCACTTGAGAAGTATAGGACGCTATAGCAATATATTCAGCCTCAGTTGTTGATAGCGATACACATGTCTGCTTCTTCGACTGCCAACTCACAAGATTCTCGTCTAGAAATTGACATCCTCTAGTAGTACTCTTTCGATCCAACTGACAACATCCTAGATCTGCATCATAAAATGCTTGAATGAAGAATCTTGTGTTGGTTCGATACTGGTGGTTGTCGAGGCCAACACAAATAATAACCCTAAATATTACACACTAAAATAGTGTATAGTGGTAAAGGGATTGAATCCACGGAGATTGGTTCAATTTATAACTCTATGAAAAATCTCTTTGTAAAAATACTTGTAAAATGACAATAAAAATAAAATGGGGAGTTTTGGTGTTTTGAAATACTTGAAACAAACTAGAATTAACTATGATTTAAATAGACAAATGCAACAAAAATAAGAGTTTGATGTAAAATCAATAAGGGAGAGATGGTTGACTTAAAGTTTCCTCACTTTGACTTTTGATGAACATATCATTAGAATCCAATGGTGCAATACTTTGATTTAAATCCTTAATTTGGCTATAGTAATCCAAGAAGCTTGAGATTACCTAGACTTTTCTTAATTGTTGAAATGGCTAGAGAAGCTCATAACAATTTCCTTAGTCAAAGTCACTAATTCCAAATAGCATGTAATTAGTGAAAGTCAACTAGCATTAAGAACCAAAAAGTCACCAAATCCAAGAGGGGTCAAATGCTTTCACCACCATGTTGGAGGAAATGTTTTTATGATTGTGTGAAGCAAAAACAACACAAAAATCATTTGTTGCTTGCTAATTTGAGGATCCTTTACTTAATCAAGAAATTAGCCAACTAATCACCACAAACACATTTAAACTCATGAACTAAAACATACAAGTAGTGATAAGATGTTAAAACACAAAACATTCCCATAAAGATTTAAGAACATGTTCATGGATTCTTCAACATTCAACAAAAGTTCAAAGGATTAACCAAAAGTCAACCAATATTAGTTTAGCCAAGCATGGCTAAACACAAAGAAACAAAGTTAGAGAAAATTGTACCAAACATTAAGCAAGAATCAAGAGGTAAAAATATGATGTTCTTCAAGTGTTTATGGCCTTCAAAAGTCTTCAAAACTCCAGAGAGAATCTCCAAAAATCGGATGTCCAAGAGTCTCCAAAAGATGGGCACCAACCTTCCTCAAATAGCTCAAAAGAAGAATTTCCGAAACTACCCCTGCAGAGCCTTGCGCGACCCGCGTGCTGTTGCGCGGGTGGGTTGCGCGGGTGGTCCCTGGATGTAACATCTTTGAGGTTTTGGGCCTCCATAGCTTAGACCACTTAGCCCAGATCGAATCCAATCACCTCCTAGCCCATTTTCTTCAAGTTTTTCTTCATTTTAAGCCCAATTTGACCTCTCCAAATCCTCCAAAGCTCGTGCACTCTCCCGATTAACAATCTATGCAAGCTTGAATAAACTCCCGTATCTTGCAAATTTAAAGTCTATTTCTCTCCAAGCCTTCAAATAACCATCAAGCTCGCTCCATGCATCATCTCCACAATCACCAAGCCTAACATCATTTTTGTCTACCAAATCTCATCGCTTCCCATACGTCCCGAACACTCCAGCTCCGCTAGACCCGAAAATCTGCAATTATGCGCACAAGATTCGAAAGTACCTGAAATAGTCATAAAATAACAAAAGGGAAAATATGCATGGAAATTATCTAAATTATGAATGAAATATGCTAAAATAAACTATAAAAAGAAGTAAACAAAACTAACTATCAAATCACCCCAAGCTTAAACCTTACTTGTCCTCAAGTAAGACAAGACTAAAATGAACTTGGGATGAACTATCCTAGAGAAAATAAAAAGAATGGATAGAGCCGCAGAACCTGATCACCGTTAGTCAACATGGTCAGAATTGATCTTGCTATTACCTCAGGAATTTTTCATCCGATGACAATGGTACCATAAACCATAGCCAGGACAACTCCTTTAGGTGAGTAAGGAGGGATGAGCAGTCGTAGCCTCAATGGAACATGCATACAATGAAGAATATCTGTAGTAGGGAGAAAGCAGCTGGATGGGCTCGGGTGGAGCTCTTCTTTAAATGTACACTCTGATCTCACGTTTGCCGGTTTCTCTCATGTGTAACTAGGTTTAATCGCTCGGGCACCGTTGTAGGAATCGGATCACTTGGTGTTGGCCCAAACCTCCCGTAGTATCTGACTCGACAGTCTCCCTAACATCACCAATTTGCGAAAAACAACTCGATCTATATACAATAAAACATACCTAAATAAATGAATATCAAACGCCGGGTGACCAAAATGTTGGAAGATTTAGTTCAATAATTGAACCGGTCACCCTTCTCAGATTTCTGCAGCTGGGAATTTGCCTGCCCCCCTTTTTTTTTTGTTTTTTTTTTTGTTTTTTGTTTTTTTTTTATACTTGAAGGTAATGTAATAACAACCCTTTGACTCAAAATTTGGTTCCTAAAGTGTGTAAGTGGAACCGAAAGGGTAGTAATATAATCCGAATGGTCTAAGCGAGAAAATGACCATGTGTGGAGCATAAAGATATAATGTAAGCTCCTCTTCAAATTTGTGAATTTTTATTTCAAAAATAATGAAAATGTCCACATGCGGACTAAAAGACTTCTCCAAAATCCTAAGAAAATCGCAAAAAGATATGGTGATGTAAAGAGACCGGATATGGATTCTACTCGGGGACAAGCACTAGTGCTTCATCCTAACGGTTCAAACATGATCAAGTGTGATCCTCTCGGCGGTAGTGACTGCAAGGCTAAGAAATCCATTGCTATAGTATATCCTACAGTCATTAGTATTGTATGCATAATTCTTCATGAAAACTACCTGTCCATGATCACTTACCCCTTTAAGCTACCAGCATCTGATCCCAAGTATGAGATCCCAAACTGTAGCTAATGGTCCCCGTTCGATGGGTGAGATAACAACAAGATCCTGGACCAATAATGATACAATAACTGTGAACCTATTCCATGGCATCCAGGGGTGAGAATAAACAGACAACAAAAATGCATGAATGTTAATGCCTAAGCTAAATGTTATGCAAAAATATAAAAGGTGAAAAAGAAAAAATAAATTTTTTTTTGGATTTTAAAAAAAATGAATGAAAATTAGCTTAAATCTAAAATTTTATGCAACCTAATTAAAAATGCATGAAAAAAAATATAAAAGGAAAATGAAATGCCCCACCCCAAGCTTAAGAACAAGCATTGTCCTCAATGCTTAAGGTAAGGGCAAAAATGACCTAAATCGGAGGATTGGATGACGGGAGATGTTTGTGGCGGTGGTTTCGTGAAATTACGACCAGTAGAACTCCGACAATCTTGAATTTTCCGGCAAGGTGGGTGCTGGAAGGTTATATGAGAGGAATGGAGTGGGAGGTCAGATGATTAAATGAAGAAGAAGGGAAGCTGAACATTTTAATCTATGGGTCAAAAAGGGTCAATTTCGGTCAATGTTGGTCAAGAAAAGTCAAAAGGTCAACTCATTAAAACCTTTGGTCAACACCTGGTCAAATAATAGCCAAAAATAGCCCAAATTGCCTAGCACAGTGCGCGGGTCGCGCAGAGTAGCACGCGGGTCGCGCAGACCTTGCAGTTAAGTCTTGGGCCAATGTCGCTTCATCACACCTGGCCGCGCAACCCACCCGCGCAACAGCACGCGGGTCGCGCAACCCGCTGATGCTGATCTTCATTTTCGCTTCATTTTTCTTCGGTTTTCACCCGTTCTTGCTTCGGACAGCCCCAAACACCTAGAAACTCTTGATTTCTTCAAAAACAACTCTTTTAAATCCCAAAAATATCTTCCAAACTCATTTATTCAAATTAAAAACACAAAAACACAATGCTTTCCAAAAATGCCATTCTTTAACGTCTTTGGCGAGACGCCTCCAAACTTCACTTTAACACTTTGGGGCGTCCAAATGGACGACATCTTGGACATTTGAATCAAAAACTTCATTGAATGGCTTCAATCGATGTCCATTAACCTTGTAAATTTTCCCCGTGTCGACATTTTTTAATTTCCACACCTCCATTGAGACTCTTTTCTTGTATTTGACTTTCTTTTTACGGGAGAACCATATCGGACTCAAACCTTTGATAATAGCAATCATCCAACCATATTCTTTCTTGTACTTGTTCATTAAGGTGACCAACTCTTCCTTCTTTGACATGGTTTTTGAGTAGGTGACCGGTTGGGCGTCTTCTTTCTTGTGATACGTATCCTTTGAAGAGTCCGACAAATTTATCGCTTCCATCTCTTGTGGTTGGTCTACCAATGGAGTTAGTTTCTTAATGCTAGTGGGCGGCTCAACCTCTCTTTCATTAACCCATATCACTTCCTCTATAGTTTCATTGTCAGCTTTTTCAATTTCTTCTTCTTCTTTAACAACCTCTTCCACTTCTACTTCTTCTTCCTCTTCTTCATATAACACTCTTGGGCCATCACAAATTTTCTCATCATTCAAAGGAATGGAACATGCGCTATGCGATGGGCTCTTTTCAGATGGTATTTTTTTTCTTGAGCTTCCATTATACTAATTGATTGAGCAATTTGTGTTATTTGTTGCTCTAAGCTTTTGAGGCTAGCTTGAGTTGTTTCCTGGAAAATTTGGGTAGAAGTGGCAATGCTTTTCACAATGTCCTCTAAGGACATGCTTGGCGTTTCAGTTTGTTGAGGAGGGTAAGGATAGGGTTCTTGGAACAGTGGAGTTGGTTGGTATTGGTTATTTCCCCATGTTTGGTATGGGTTTTGGTAATGGTTATTTTCCCAAACTTGGTTGTTGTCCCACCATTGATCATGTTGAGGCTGATCATAACTCCATTGGTTTGACCAGTAGTACCTTCCTTTCTCTTGCACTTCTTCCCATTCTCCTTGTAAATATGGACACATGTCGGAATGATGTCCATTTTGGGCGCAAAAATCATGAAGAAGAGGTGTGGGTTGTACACTTTGGTTACTTTCAATTATCATAACTAACTGAGCTAGCTCAGAAAGTTGGTCTTCGGTGCAAGGAGTGTTCATTTCCGAACCATACTTCTTTTTTTTTTTATTTCGGGATTTTAAATTTGAGTACCTGCACAATGAGATCTAGGCATAGAGAAACAAATTGATTAAAAATAAACCAATCCCCGGCAACGGCGCCAAAAATTTGGTGGTTGTCGAGGCCAACACAAATAATAACCCTAAATATTACACACTAAAATAGTGTATAGTGGTAAAGGGATCGAATCCACGGAGATTGGTTCAATTTATAACTCTATGAAAAATCTCTTTGTAAAAATACTTGTAAAATGACAATAAAAATAAAATGGGGAGTTTTGGTGTTTTGAAATACTTGAAACAAACTAGAATTAACTATGATTTAAATAGACAAATGCAACAAAAATAAGAGTTTGATGTAAAATCAATAAGGGAGAGATGGTTGACTTAAAGTTTCCTCACTTTGACTTTTGATGAACATATCATTAGAATCCAATGGTGCAATACTTTGATTTAAATCCTTAATTTGGCTATAGTAATCCAAGAAGCTTGAGATTACCTAGACTTTTCTTAATTGTTGAAATGGCTAGAGAAGCTCATAACAATTTCCTTAGTCAAAGTCACTAATTCCAAATAGCATGTAATTAGTGAAAGTCAACTAGCATTAAGAACCAAAAAGTCACCAAATCCAAGAGGGGTCAAATGCTTTCACCACCATGTTGGAGGAAATGTTTTTATGATTGTGTGAAGCAAAAACAACACAAAAATCATTTGTTGCTTGCTAATTTGAGGATCCTTTACTTAATCAAGAAATTAGCCAACTAATCACCACAAACACATTTAAACTCATGAACTAAAACATACAAGTAGTGATAAGATGTTAAAACACAAAACATTCCCATAAAGATTTAAGAACATGTTCATGGATTCTTCAACATTCAACAAAAGTTCAAAGGATTAACCAAAAGTCAACCAATATTAGTTTAGCCAAGCATGGCTAAACACAAAGAAACAAAGTTAGAGAAAATTGTACCAAACATTAAGCAAGAATCAAGAGGTAAAAATATGATGTTCTTCAAGTGTTTATGGCCTTCAAAAGTCTTCAAAACTCCAGAGAGAATCTCCAAAAATCGGATGTCCAAGAGTCTCCAAAAGATGGGCACCAACCTTCCTCAAATAGCTCAAAAGAAGAATTTCCGAAACTGCCCCTGCAGAGCCTTGCGCGACCCGCGTGCTGTTGCGCGGGTGGGTTGCGCGGGTGGTCCCTGGATGTAACATCTTTGAGGTTTTGGGCCTCCATAGCTTAGCCCACTTAGCCCAGATCGAATCCAATCACCTCCTAGCCCATTTTCTTCAAGTTTTTCTTCATTTTAAGCCCAATTTGACCTCTCCAAATCCTCCAAAGCTCGTGCACTCTCCCGATTAACAATCTATGCAAGCTTGAATAAACTCCCGTATCTTGCAAATTTAAAGTCTATTTCTCTCCAAGCCTTCAAATAACCATCAAGCTCGCTCCATGCATCATCTCCACAATCACCAAGCCTAACATCATTTTTTTCTACCAAATCTCATCGCTTCCCATACGTCCCGAACACTCCAGCTCCGCTAGACCCGAAAATCTGCAATTATGCGCACAAGATTCGAAAGTACCTGAAATAGTCATAAAATAACAAAAGGGAAAATATGCATGGAAATTATCTAAATTATGAATGAAATATGCTAAAATAAACTATAAAAAGAAGTAAACAAAACTAACTATCAGATACTGAAAGCCTAATGTTGGACTTCGATGCAGAGAACAAAAAATATTCTTGAGTGCAGCGAGATGTGGTTCTTTGGGATTCACTTGATATCTAACACAATTACAACCGAAAACATAATATGTGACATCCCTAATTTTACAACCAGAAAATACCGATTTTGTTTATGCTTTATAAAAATCAGAGTACTTCTTTTAATAAAAATGTTGCGGAATTTGTTCCCAGAAAAACATGATAAATATGTTATCAAATCATTTACGAGGAAATGTATTTTATTCATTTTAAAACTTTGGGATGTCATCGCCACTACATAAACATATGCATAAACAAAACTTACATTCATTTACACTAGTGATCTACATCCTCTTTAATCTCTCAGTGTAAAGTAGCTTTGTATTGATGTCTGTGATACAAATACGTTGAGTGGGTCAGGTTGGGAAACCTAGTGAGTACACAGGGTTTTCAACCCACAATAATATAATTATTATATTTAATCATCAAATAATCAACCCAATTACCCATCCCCATCATCATCTTTAATCTTAAGGATCTACCCTAAAAATCATCTATCCTTCATTCCTAAGGATTGACCTAAGGAATAGGCACGAAGTCCATCGTTGCCCGAGGTTTATACTACAAGCACTTAACGAACGTCGATCCCCACGTACTTATCGTATACAATGATCTTACAATATCTAGCCTAAAGTATCGATATTAACAAAAAACTGACGAAGCTGCTTCGGAAATTCCCTAGCAGCAAACGAGGATCGATAAAGACATCAAATGAGTGGAATGGAACAAGTTTCACCACGAACCTTCGTTCGTAAAAGAAAGAACCACAAGACAAATAAGTCAGGGGTAGTTATCTAGATAACAATGCCTAGCCGTGGTCCGAATATCGTGAGGTATTTTACCCCCAGACCCACCCTATCTAGCATCGAACTTTACCTAGCAGTGATCTGAATATCTTGAGGTATTTTACCCCCAGACTCACCCTATCCGACAATATAACACCAGACATACCTAGTAGTGGTCTATTACCGATACACTTTATTAGGCAGTCTACGAAGTTCCCATAATTACTTAGTGAAAGGAAACGCTGACATATGAAGCTCGCCGGATCACTTCATAAAAGAAACGCTGACTCCAAGCTCTTTCAAAATAAAAAGTATAGGGAAAATATTAATAAAGTACTCCCGTACGCTCCCGTACCCCGACACACAATAGTGTCAAAAAGAAGAACTTTGTACATGATACTTATCAGATGAACACATAGTTCAAAAATACCTAATCCATACTCCCAGATTAATAACAAATAACTATGTCTATACTCTGCTAGATGACTAGATCATCTTAAACATCGAGACCTCTCATCAATTTTTATTTCATCACACATCATCTAATTCATCTACCCATGTTTTACCCAACATATTTGTAGATATAAAATACATATACAGTTTAAATAAATTAAAACATGTATAATATGGTTCATCCATCATAGATAGCAAGTATACATATAATATGCACACATAGCACGTAATTTATATAAAATACTTCATATCTATGTGTAAGATGAAAATAATATGCACTCACCTTAATAGCGTGAGTTGACATAATCTAACTAGAAACGGTCAGTGGTTCATTGTTGTTAGGCTCGGAAAGGGAAACGCCTTCATCAAACGAGAGAGAAAGAAAAGAAATGGTGTAAGGAGAACAAGGGCTGAACCTGCTATTTATAGGGTGTTCTAGGCCATTTCATGTCGTGGCATACCCAGGGTCATGTTGTGAACATCCATAAGTCACCCCTTAGCTTCAACATGTGTTTTCTAGCGTCGAATTAGTGTTCCGAACACGTTTCACGTTGTGGCCTTCATGTCCACGTCGTGACTTAAGGCGGCTAGGGTTTCTGGCACATGTCATGCCCTCAGACAACTACATCTTCGGAAGGCCATAACTTTTGCATACGAACTCCGTTTTTGACGTTCTTTATATCCACGCGTAGGTGGAGATGTAATATACAACTTTATTTTATGTCACAAAGGCTAAAAGGTATTTTATCATAAACTCACTTTTTATGATTCTCGGTGGTGTGCCGGTTTTGTTGCGAAACTTCGACAAGTCATAACTTCTTCGTTATAACTCGGATTTCAGCGTTCTTTATATACGGAAACCTTGTGATATATAATACAACTTAGTTAAGATTCTTTATTCTAAATAATCCTATATTAAAAAATCATTTTTGACGCTTATCGTCTCTAAATTGAATAGCCCGAATCTGCGAGTGTGACATAATATCAAGTCAACTTGCAATTAAATACTATAACGAACCAATCATGCTTCGATATATCTTTAGATCAACATTAGGCTTATCTAACAAAGGACTTAAGTGAGTTTTGACTGCCATGAAAACCTTACCTTCGCATCTGAACAATTAGTCATCCCAAAGTGCTCAAGAAAATTTTGCATGTAAGATTCTTGATTAATAAAGATTCCTTCTTTGCTTTGGCTAATTTTTAGTCCCAATAAATGATGGATCTTCCTCATCATACTCATCTCAAATTGAATATTCATTAAATCTTCAAATTCCTTTGACAATGAAGGGTCAGTTGAACCAAAAAAATGCCATCAACATAAATTTGAACAAACATTTAATGATCCCTAATTTTTTTTTGAAATAAAGTGGGATCAACTGATGCATGCTTAAATTTAGCAATTTTCAAAAAATTGGCTGGCTTTGCATACCAAGCACATGGTGCTTGCTTCAACCCATTAACTGCTTTATCAAGGATATAACAATGATTAGGAAACTTATCCATTACAAATCTAGGTGCATGTTCAACATAAATTGTTTTTAAAAGTTCACCATTGAGAAATACGCACTTTACATCTATTTGTTAAACATCAAAACTCTTGTGACCTGCATAAGCAAGAAAAATCCTTACTGCTTCGAGTCTTGAGACATGAGCAAAGGTTTCCTCGTAGTCAATTCTTTCTTGTTGAGAATAACTTTCTTGACTAATATAGCTTTATTATGAACCATATTTCCTTATTTATCGACTTTATTCTTAAAAACCCACTTTAAACCAACTATCGAAACATTTTCAGGTTTAGGAATTAACCTCTAAACTTTGGTTCATTCAACTTCAGCCAACTTAGATTGCATCTCAACAACCCAATAGGGATGTTCTAATGTAGTCTTGACTATTTTTGGTTCAATTTTCGAAGTAAAAACATTGAACATGCAATATTATTGATTAACATTAAGAACTTCATTCTTATATCTAATATTTGCATGTGTTAAAACACCAGAATTAGGATTACCAAGAATTTGTACTTTCGGATGATCACAAGTCCGTTTCTCCAAAGGAGGAAAGGATGGATCAAACTCCAAACGTGCATCTTCAAATGTTTCTTCAACTTCAAAGTATTCTTCTACAACAGAAAGATTATCATTAATGTTATCATCTTCATTACCTGGAGCGTCATTATCGTCTTCGTGGTTTGTTCCACTTGGCTCCCCCTCAACAAATGAATTAGCTTCTTGTTGCTCCCCCTGAACACCATCTTGTGAAGGTAATGACTCCCCCTCGATTAGAGGTTGTGTAGTCAATTACTTCCCTCAATTGGACATGATGTCGAAGATTGAATTTCTTCGACATTAGCACTTGGTGTCGATGATGAATATTCATCTATTCGTCCATTTGTGATTGTAGAGTCATCTGAATGCTTTGACACTTCCGATATTTGAGTGTCCTCGATATTGACTTTAGAATCAATTGCTCTATCAGGAATACTGTTAGGGTGCAAAGTCATGCTTGGATGTATTGTTTTAGGCTTTCCTCTTTGTATGTGTAAATGGGTTGAGTCTTTCCTATAAATAGGAAGTGAGTGACTCCCATTATGTAAGAGTCCATATGGAGTGTTAGACTAGAGAGAGAAACTTGTACAAACCCATTTGTATATTCTTTCTAGATCTAATATGAGCTTACAAATAATTATTTACTCCTTGTGTTCTTGAATTTGTATGATGAATCACTAGATCTTTTCTATTCCGCACAAGCCATCAGAATCAACACCAATACAATTGGTATCAGAGCGGGTGTTCTTGATTTTCATCAAGAATTGATCCTTGATGGCTATTTTGATTTGGTGATTCTTTTTGTTCATTGATCTTCTTGTTTAGAGAGTGTTTTTGTGTTCTAGAAGTCGAATTTTTCTTTGATTTGATCCATAATTCAACTTTCTCTCTCTAGAATACTTGTTTGTATCACTTTATCTCTCTAGAAAACCCATTCAAAATCACTTTCTCTCTCTAGTAATCTTCAAGTTCTAGTGATCAAAAATGACGGTTTTCTTGGAGCATGCTTCTTGGATTGTGATCATTAAAGATGTCAAATACAAAATCGGTTTAGAACAATTCCTTGGATTAATATTGAAAGGCTTAATGATTTCATGGGATACTTTGATTTCTTATGGAGGTTTGAAGGATGATCATGGAGGATTGATTTTTCAACCACTTTCAAAGATTGAATGCTTGACTCAAATTTGCCATAATCTGAAGAATGAAAGAGATAAAAAGGAAAGGAAGGAAAAAGAATTGTTTGATGAGTATTTCATTTCTCTTGTTGAAAAACCAAGTGATCTTCATGCTCTTATGTTTGTTGAAGATGTTCTTGATGATCATCATGTTCTTGATGTTCAAGAAAAAGGAGTTCAAGTTGATTTTCATGATGAAAAAGTTTTTTGCTCAATTGGAGTTCAAACCGATGGTGTTTTGTGTTCTTGTGATTCGTTTGAAGGAATGATTCCTTATCGGAAGCTGGTGGTTCAAGAAAATCACAAATATCAAACTCCAAAAGATTTGATTCAAACTCAAAATGTTCATGTTGTTGAAAGTGGGTTTGTTCATGAAGTCAAGTCTTCAAGATGCAAAAAGATGAGAAAGAAAAAGAAGAAGAAGATGAATCAGAAGAACAAGCGGGTTTACTCACAAAAATCGTCAAATGTTGTGAAGCCGAAATCCGTGAAACAAATTTGGGTTCCAAAGCAACAATCCCAAAAGTTTCATTGAATTTGAAGTCAAAACCCAAATGTGTTGGTGGTTCTTTTGAAGATGTTCTTGGTTTGTTGAAGAACACGAAGAACACGAAGAACGAGTTGTACATCTCGCATGGTGGGTGGTACAATGTTCGATTTGGAGATTTTCTCATTCCGACAAAAGAACCAAGATCTTCCAAATTTTATTTGTTTGTTGAAAACGGAACTCGATTCGTCAAAAAGGTATCTCAAATTCTCAAATGGATTCCAAAACGTCCATGATTTCGATTCGTATTTTGCGTTTTTCATTTTTGATCGATTTGCCTCATTGGATCAAATCCGTTTCAAACTCTTTGATTGATCCAATTATTTTTGTTTAGATCAAAATTCCAAAAATCAAAATCATATTCTCATAATTTTTTTTAATTTCGAAATCAATACTCTTTATCTCAATTGTTCGAAACTATGTACTGTTCATCTAGCCCCATTTGTGTGACAAAATCAATCTAGTTACTGTTCATGAACACATTGAGCCCAATCAATGTTCGATTGTAAATCCAAAACAATTGAGCCCATAAATATTTCGAGTACTGTTCATCAGTAACCCAAATAAGTTTCAATAACTTGTTTTAATTCACGGTTACTTCCTCATCTGATCTAGCATCAATATCTTCTTTGGTTCATCTCTGGATCATCATACAAAATTTCTCTCATGTTCGTGACTAGTTTTATGTTTCCGAGATTTTGAGTTCCGATTTTATTTCATAGATCTTGTGAATCGATCATATGTATTGAGTTTTATCTCATAGATCGTTCAAGATCAAGCCAGAAGATATAAGTCGATAATTGAATCTATGATTTGTATGAATGTTGACAAGAACACTTGATGAAGATGAAGAACAATTGAAAAACGCTTTTTGATCTGAAATAGCACATCAGATTCATCGATTTTATGTTTATAGATAGTTGACTCTAAAAAGTCAAACATGTTTTCTATGGATTGATTCATGGAATTGAAAGAAGAAATCGATGGATTTGAGTTCAATATGCGATTTGAAAGAAGAAATCGAGCTTAATTTGGAGATTAATTGGTTGGATTTGTGAAAATGTTGATGAATGATAGAAGGAAACGAACCGAGAACAAACGAATTGGAGATGAACTGAGATCGATAGTCGATGATTTTATTGATTTGATGGGTTGATTTTCGCAAGTAGATGCGAAGCCATCCAATTTTGATTTTGGAATGACGATGATTTGCTGTGTGCTAATGTCGATTTTTTTTGGAAGTCGACCGATGGTAGTATATTGAGGAATCGATTGGGAGTTGATTGTGAATTAAAGGATAGTTTATGCGACGGGTTGAATGAAAAGCGAAGTTTTGGGGACGAACTGAGACTTGGAATCGTTGGTGATTGAAAGGCTGAGAAATTGAAGCTGATTGATATAGCTTGGATTCAATTAAAGTAAAGAAGTCAAGAATCGATGCCGACTGGGATATCTTGGGAAGATATGCGAAAGTTTTTGATGATGCGAATTTGTGTTTGATTAATTACAGTTCGCATACTGTTTTTTTTTGGGATCGCATTTGAAATTGCATCTGCAATGGTTGTTTCACTTCGCATCTGGGTCTCAATTTTGAGTTCGCATATGAGATCAAAGAAGAGTTCACATATTTGTCTAGTTGGTTAGAGAGATTAAAATCGGGTTCGCATTTTCCAATTGAGAGTTCGCATTTGATTAATTGGGTGGAACATGCGAAGGGATGCGAAGGGTGTGGGAATGAAAATGCGAAGCATTCCCTGTTATTACCAGTTTAATGAAGAAGAAAGTCAAGAATTTCGCAATTGGTCCCTGATTTTTTCAAGAAATGACAAAATTGACCCAACTTCGCAAATTTGAAGAACATGCAGGAATTGTAAAAACGAGTACCTACAGTTTCGCATTTTTGACAGTTTATACCCAACTTCGCAAAATGGGTAATAAAAGCTGAAAAAAATGCAGAATTTTCAGTTTTGGTCCTTACAGTTTGTGCGAATTTACGCTTTATGCCCGGTTTCGCAAATGGGCTAGAGTTTCGCATATTTGACTGTTTTTGGCACAACGGGTCCCTGCAAGTTTCAGAAAGTGACAATTTCTACCCGGATTTTGAAAAATCTTGCAACTTTCACTCAAAAAGTCAAAATTTTTCATAAATTGGAAATATTTTGTGGCTTTTTCGTGATTGTTTTTCCGTGCAAGATTTTTGGTGATTCATTTTTGGTACACATCAAGGGGGAGTATTGTGAAGACTATTCCTCGGGCGCTTCTCATCCTTAGTGGGTTTTATAATCAATTTTTGATTATAAAAAGGGGGAGAATGATGGGTATTCGAAGCTTCTCGGGTTTGTCGAATATTCATTTGCGGATTTGAAGACTGGTGTTACTTCGAGGGGGAGTTTGGTCTTGATCGCGCTAGCTCGTTGGAGATTAAAGCCGGACATCCAATCCTAACTTTGAGGGGGAGAATGTTAGGGTGCAAAGTCATGCTTGGATGTATTGTTTTAGGCTTTCCTCTTTGTATGTGTAAATGGGTTGAGTCTTTCCTATAAATTGGAAGTGAGTGACTCCCATTATGTAAGAGTCCATATGGAGTGTTAGACTAGAGAGAGAAACTTGTACATACCCATTTGTATATTCTTTCTAGATCTAATATGAGCTTACAAAGAATTATTTACTCCTTGTGTTCTTGAATTTGTATGATGAATCACTAGATCTTTTCTATTCCGCACAAGCCATCAGAATCAACACCAATACAAATACCAAAAAGCAAAAATTAACATCGAAAGTAAGCATTGCTCACATTCATCATTTGAATCAGAAATAATTGGTTTCTTAGGAAACCATGATCAACTCTTTTGACATGATAGGCATCGAATGTGGTATTGAAAATTTCTTCAACTCTTCACGTTCGTTTGTACATCATCCTATATGCTACAGAGTTATGTGAATATCCCATAAAGATTCCTTCATCAGCCTTTGTTTGGAAATTTGAAAGATTTTCTTTGAGATTCATGATGTAACATTTGCAACTAAAAACATGGAAAATTGACATTAGGTTTCCTTTTGTTAATTATTTCATAAGGTGTGATGTTAAATCATCGATGAATAAAAGAGTGATTTTGTGTAAAGCAAGTCGTAGAAATTGCTTCTGTCCAAAAGTATCGTGGTAGATTTGCCTATGTGAGCATCGTTCTAGCAACTTCACATAATGAACGATTCATCCACACCATTTTGTTGTGGTGTGTAAGGAGATGAAAAGTTATGTGAGATTCCCAAATTCATCAAAAATGAATCGAGAACTTGATTCTTGAATTCTGATCCATCGTCACTTTTGATCCGAAATTTTTTCTTTTTCAGGCTTAATTCAATGCTTTTTATGAAGTCGGTCATAACTTGAGCAATCTCATATTTTTATCTAAGAAAGTAGACCCAAGTAAATATTGAGAAATAATTTACAATAAGGGGTATGCACTTCTTCCTATTGAGAGACTTAACGGTCGAAGGACCATACAAGTCAATGTGTAGAAGTTTCAACTGTTCGACAATCTTTGAAGCAATAACGATTGGATAACCATGACGATGTTGTTTTACATGTTCGTAAGCTACACATAACGAATCATTATCAAATTTCAAAACAGGTAAACCACGAACAAGATCATTTTAAACAAGTTTGTTAAATTTTTGAAGTTCATATGAGAAAGTTGTTGGATTAGGTGTCTAATCCCATAACTATATTTGGTATGTACTTGATTTGATTATGAGCATTATCCTTTTGGGTTGCCTTCACTCATGCAACTTGATAGGATGACAAGTGGAGAGAGAGTATGATTTATTATATGAATAATAAATTGGTACTCAGAATAAATTTATTAATATATTACAAGATTAATATATTGTTTGGAAATCATATTATTAATTAGTAATTAATCATAAATTAATTTGATATTAACTTTAAGATTAAAGGAACTGATTAATAATTGAGGGACTGTGGTGCAAATCATTAATAGTTGCATAACTGAGCTGATGGACTCCATAGAGTGGAGTGGACGAAATCTTATAGGGAAGCCCTATAGATTTCGTCCAAGGGCTCTAAAGACTAAAGAGGGAGTCCATGGGTTGCTTAAGCCTTAAGCAAGGAATAAGGGTTTCCACCGAAAACCCTAGCAGCCACAGCTATATAAAGACCCTTTACATATGCATTTCGACCCTATGCATCATAAGAGTTACCCTAGCCGATTTTCCACCTCTCTCCAAGTTATCCTTTGCATTGAGTTTCTGTGACTCCATTAGAGGTGCAACACTTGGGGCGCTAGGCTTTCAAGAGTCTTGCTAAGCAAGGATTGTTCTTGTTATTACAATATAACAAGTGAGGTAATCATCTAATCCTATTTCATATGTCAATTTCGAAATTGTGTGCTAGTATATAAGATTATTGCTTTGGTGTTCATAATTGTATGTTCAATAGAGAAAAACTTAGATCCGGGGCAAATAGGGTTGCATGTGCACCATAGAAATGTTGTAATGCTCAAAACTCATCAATGGTATCAGAGCCTAGGATGTTTTTTGATTGAATTGGTACATGAGTGAACTACCAAAAGAACAAGAAATTGAAATTTTTTGGTGTTTGACACTGGAACTCGACGAGTTGAATGAACTCGATGAGTTCAGAATCTAACTCGACGAGTTGACTCGTCAGATTCCTAATTTTTTGATTAGTGGCCAGATTTTGATTTGGATAATTACCATAATTCATTTTTAATGCCTAAATTCTAATTTTCTGACTGATATCATCATATTCGTATCAAAATTAAAGGATTTGGTTAAATATGGATAATAATAAGATTATTTTGATTTTGGAATTAACCTAGATTTTGAATAGTTTCAAATTGCATCCCTATGGTTTTATGGTTTAAATTTGAAATTAAAAAAGTATTAATTTTTGGAAATTTAAATGGTTAAACCCTAATATTTTAATAGTTTCAAAATGCATCTTTTAGTTTATAATTTAAAATTTGATTAAATAGTTTTAATTTTAAAATCTTAGATGTAGAACCTTGGTATTTTGAATAGTTTAAAATTTAACCCACATGGATTTTATTAATTAATTGAATGTTTTAATTAAAGGACAATTAATAAGTCCATAGATAGGTTTAAGTTTAATTAAATTAAAAGTCTAATTTTATAAAAGATTATAAGTCCCCAAATTGCTTGTGTATCAATCAGATCCAACTGATGGTGTGGAATCGCAATCAATTGGATGATGTCAGATCAATATAGAAGAGAAGGAGAAGAAGAATAATAAGAATCTTGATTGTATTGATGATATGAATGAAGTTCCTTATAATAGATTCTCTCACACACACTCTTCTTCTTTGTAGTTTCTCTCTCCTAAAACACATTGAGTTTCACACACTTAAGCTCATTTGGTCATACTCTCACATGCACTCCTCACCCTATATATATGAGACAAGGGCCACCAGCCACACACCCCGTGTACGGCCGTACACACCTATAAAATTACAAAAAAATACATTTTCTACAAAAGTAAAGTATAAACCAAATTTATAGACCTAACAATCTCCCCCTTGGTTTATAGCTTTCTTTTCTAAATGATCCAACAAGCTCCCCCTAAAAAGTAGCTGGCTTTTCTTGTCAATCTTCAATGGGAGCTTTGGCTTCAGCTATAATCTATGATTTCTTCACAGCTTCAAGATGAACTTGATGAATTTTCAATATATGACTTCATCTTGAGCGGTTGGGCAATTCTTCAAAATTTGACTCTGCACGCACATTGGGTGAGGAGACTTGATGTACTGATTCTTGAAAGATGGCGCTTTCAGCTTGAGAATCTTCAAAGAGAATCAACAGAGAAAACAAATCTTCTGGATCACATCAGCAGGTACATAGATAGCAGCAAATTGATTGAGGAGGCTTCAATGCAATCTGCCACATAATCTTCAAGTACAGCTTCACCATGCTTTTGGGGTTGACATATTAAATTTTGAAAGAATAATCTTCATTTCTTGTTCCTTCGAATGAGAATTCTTCGATGATCACGGATGAAGCCTTGGCTCAAGAAATCTCGATACAGTCTCCACGAGTCTCATCTAAATCTGAATTCACTTTTCAAGACAAAACAAAACTAAAAGAAAAATTAGCACACAAAAAATATTTTCAGATTTTTGATTTTTTGATTTTTGTTTGATTTTTGAATTTTTCTAATTTTTTTTAATTTGATATTTTAAATTTTGTTTTATTTTTTTTAATTCTCCCCCTAAATTTGTACGTAGAGGAAAACCATGGACAAATTTAACAAAAACAAAAATATTTGGGATCAAAGTTGTTAGACAGTCTTAATTCGTTTATCGGTACCTCCCCTTTCAGGAATAGATCTGGCCAATCGCCGGTATTATGGTCCACTTAAGCACGAAAAATTGTAACAAATTTTGGACATGCTATAAGTGACAAGACAATTTGATCCTATATTCCTAGATAAACTTCCAAAGGGCCATTCAACTGACAACGACCAAGGATATTGTTGTCCACCTAAATTGAGCAACGAGATCTACAGACAACCTATTAACTATTCAATTTTAGTTTTACTAGAACGTGTTTCCCGCTTCCTGATATACTCCAATAATCAGGGACTTCCTTAATACTCCTTACTTTAGATGAGTAGACAATTATTATGGGAGAAGACATATTTAGAATGCATATGCTATAAACCCAGGTCGGATCTCTTCCATTCACGCAGAGGGTGAAACATATGACTGACTAGAGTTTATAGGGATTAAGAAGTAGAGTGGTGCATATGTTGTGTACCAGGTCGGATTGTTAATCACGCAAAGGAGACAACATATGGCTAACAGACAGAAAGAATTGCATAGATAGAAGATGCAGAGAGACAGAGTTACATATGTTGCAATCCAGGTTGGATGTATTTCAATCATGCAGAGGAGGCAACATATGACTAACAAAAAGAAAGAAAGAAAATAACTTTCTACAGACCTAATTTATCGGAATTCCCCAGTCACCCCATCAATATCGAAATTAAGGACAGAGTCCGTACATCAAGGAAAAGTTAAACCACAGTTCTAGATACGGGTTCCTTTAATGTGACTAGTGGATTCTCATGTATATCTCCCTGCTCAACCTATCCAAGCGTCGTATTTTCAGGCTAAACGGATCTATCTAGGTCAAGATTTGTCAAGTCATTTGATTTCTTAAGTTCATCTTTGCCTAGTCAATTCCATTTAAATCTTTCATGCCTACCAGCGCATCCAACATAGAGCCTAGACAATTCAGCTTTGGTACTTTACACATACTCAGATTGCCCGCTATCACTTGTTGATATCACTTCCCAATAATAACTATTAACGAAAAACTATTAAGAAAATCAAAAATTGTCTTTAAAACGAATCAGAGTAAGATAAAATCAGGAGTATAGAGAATAAAACGCAAACCATAATTCACTGATTGAATCTGCATCCAGAAGGTCTGAGAATAGCACGCATAATCTCATAACATATATGAAAATTCTTCATGTCATTAAGCACTAACCCCATTTGTGATCTCTTACTTTCCTTCTTTCCCACAAAAGGACACATACTCTCAAACAAAGTTCTGAATGTTGTACAGTTGAGAGATACCCCCTATCATGTGCCTGGAACAGCCACTACCAACAAACTAAAGTCTGATGATACGCCTCCATAGCTGCTCCGACACAGAGCGGGATCAGTTGCTCTTTGGAACCCAGTCCATTTTGAAACTGGGTCAACCTTTATCATCTTTGCACGGTACTCTCTCCCACGACATATCCTGCTTATCACAAACAAAAGATGTATAAATATTATAAGCATTAGGAGATTTGGGAGAGTGAGCCTTTGGAACCCATTTGTAGTTGGGTTTAACCCATTTCTTTTTCGATCCGATGGGTGCCTCGGCACTTGATTTTGAACTCGAAGTCGGCTTCCGAGATGATTTTGACCTAACCGGTCTTGGCTTCACATGACCATCTCTTGGATTGGACTTCTTGGCTGGCATTCCCTTCTAGCCTTTCGGATTTGGATTCTTGACATTGGAAGTTTGATTCTTGGCCTTCTGTGCGTTCCAGTCACCATTGCGCGATTGTGACCCGGAAGGGTTTCTTTTGAAGTATCTCCCACTTGGTGCGTTCTGCCAGCCTTGTGCATAGTAGGGAATGTATGCACGATTAGGACAATTTCTGGCAATGTGTCCAGGTGTTCTACAGTGAAAACATGTCTTTTTCTTCACTGTGAAGTTGTTTCTTCCTGCCCCTGGTGGCGTATCCTTGCCTTGTGTCTTATTGTTCCCACAAGCACAATTACAACAGGCACTCTGTTTCACTAGAATTGGTGGCCTGTATTTCTCAACAGCAGGTTGATCAGAAGCAACTGAGTTTGAAGCAACAGATTCAGAGCTCAAGGAGATGTTGGTTTGTTCAATGGTTTTCTCTTTGTTCTCATCTTTCGCTACTTTACCTGCACAGGAAGTAGAAACATTAGTATCTTTTATCTCAACACCCTCAGTTGGCCCTAATTGTTCAGTCGTAACTGAAGCTGGAACAGAGAGTTGGCCATACTGATGATATGCTTCTTTTTCAATTTCTTCCTTAGTCAGAGGGATGCATGTGTAGTTATGATTGAAAGGTGGAGGAACACTATCATACCCTAAACCCTTTTGCTGGTTATTTTTGAATTTCAAACAACGGTTTATCATGTTTGCAACTATTTCTCTTGACACATCAAATTTTCTGAAATCAAAATCTGCAGTTTCAAATTTGCTTTTTAATGTGTCAAGCTCAGCAGTTAATTCAGCAAGTTGTCTCTTAACATAGTCATAATTTTCACATTTGTTGCTATAATCTTCTTGAAGCCTCCTAAAGTCTTTGGGTTTTGCTTCTAATTCAACCTTTAGGGGTTTCTTGTGACAAGCCAAAATTTCTATTTTGTACAAACAATATCAAGTCAATAGAAGTTAGAACAGTTGCAGTAAATTTTCAGACTTTTAGTATAAGTTTGAGTATTTCAGGGTTTACACTTAAAGAGATATTAGGAGAGAGGATGCACTAGGGTATTGTGCAACTCTGTTATTCCAAAACTCTATGATATTAGAGTTCACTTCCTAAATAAAAAATTTTCTGCCAAAAACCCCAGGGGTATATATATGGTCATTAGCCATATTTATTCATTTGTTCCATTTCCAACCAGAGAAAAGCCAAATTCTCTCTCACGGATCTTCGGCCTTTCGTCCCAAATCGTGAGTACTTCTATCTAAGTGTATTATAGGGCTTGATATGTGTCTAGTAACCAAGAAATCATAAGAAACCCACAAGATCAAAGAGTTTACGTCCCAAGAACATCTTGGACCGTAAACCCTTCTTTAAGGGACAAAAGAGTGCCCTAGTCCCTTCCTTTTGCAATAAAACTAGCCTAGACTCGTACCATAATGTATGTAGGACTAGAAAACACCCCAAGAACACCAAGAGTAAGGATTTCACGGCCCAATAAGTTCTTGGACCGTGAACCCCAATCAAGGGTGCCAAAGTGTGCTTTAACTCTTCATAAGCCTTGGACACTAGCCTAGATTCATTCCTAGTTAGGGACTTGAAAACACCAAAAACACCATTTCCATGAGAGATTACGACCGTAATCTCTAAGGGAATTGGTTCTAGGGCCGTGAACTCCTCAAAGGAGTTGAAAGGTGCCCTAATCTCTTCCAAAGACTTTCTCATTAAGTAGAAATGCTTCTTAGGGTCTTGTAAAGCCTCAAAACATCAAATGGTCAAGTAAGTATGAGCTTACGGCTGTAAACCCATGAGTTTACGACCGTAAACTCATTTGTTGATGACCTTAGGGCTGTGAACTCCATTAGGGAGTTTTCCTTGAACCCTATACACACTAGCTTTTCCCTACAACACTTAGATGCAATCCTTGAGGCTTATAACACTTGTTAAAGGTGTTTAGCATGTCCTAGGGTGTCTTGAATTTGTTTATTAGTTGTTTAAAGACTAATTTGATACATATATGTGATATTATATGTTAACTAGGATCATATAGTGTGTTCAAGACTTCACTTGACACCTAGCATCCTATTTCAGTCCGTTCATCCCAACCACTTGCTACAGGTGAGTTCATACCCCTTAATCAATGTTTTAAATGTTTTTAAATGTTTTTTATGGGGGGAATACAAGTAGAATCATGCTAGTTATTATATCAATCACATGTGATTAATAAGCAGCATTCAAATGATTTACTACTCATTAGCTGTTTTACCAAACAGATTTCTTCAAATGATTTTCGTAAACGTTTTATATGTTTAAAACTCTTTATTAAACAGTTCATTATACACTGTATGTCTCATTTCAAACTCATTTACAATTGTGTTTCAAACAAATGTTTCGTTATACTTAAACTGTTTTATAAATAAAATACTTTCAACCCGTTTTATAGGCTGACATCAAGTCGACCTTTTCTTAGATAGTAATTATGTTCAAAGGTGTTACAAAAATTATTTTATGCTTTTATATTGGCAATTGCATGCCTATGTATGTATAGTTATATAAGAAATGTTTAAAGGACTTAGGAAGGCTAGCCGCTTTATTTCCTTTTCCCCGTTGGGATGTGGTCTGGTATGGTACCGGGTATCCGTCCGAAGGTCGTTTAAATATTAGTTATGTATCATGTGTACATATATAGTCATAAAGGTTCTTCCAGTCAGTTTAATACCCTTGGGTAGCAAGGGTATACTTCCATGTTCATACGTACCAGTTATATTACTAGAAGCTACCATATGGGTAGTTTAGGAAGATACTAATACGTTTACTAGAATGCGGAATCATACCACGAGTCAGCTCATTCATGAGTCTATACATGCTAGATAGATAGAGAACACACATTACAGCCAATACACATAGTACATTACTATACATGTTAGATAGAGAGAGAACACATGTTACAACTAGCACACGCAGAACATTACAGTACACTAGTATACTATTACATGATTATGTTTACATGATTATGCTTACATGAGTACGTTTGCATAGATACGTTTACATGAGTGCGTTTATATATACGATAATAGGACGGACATCACTAGGTGCTATAGCATGGAACGATTTCGGGATCTAACTATACCAATGAATCACAACGAATTGTGATAGTTATATTGGGTATACATGATCATAGTAATGTGGATGTTCACGGCTTGCAAATATGCAAGGGTCGTGTATGGGTCCCAAAATCTCCTTGACAGGGGAGCGTCTAGCCTGGGATCTAGTCATCACATTATGCCTTATCCCTCAAATAAGGCAATATTAGTACAAAAGTAGTCACTTATTACAAATACTACAGTACTTACGAGATTACAATAGGTTAAAGGTAGTTAGTACGATGGTAGTTATTTGATACTACACCATAGTACTATTTCATTTTTCCATTACATTCACTTCGTGAACATTCACACGATGCACGATAATGTAGAAGCTATATTATGGATAATGATAGTCGGATTTGGGAAAATACACACTCTTACAAGAGACACACACATAGATACTAGATGCCTTGGCAGAAGGATACTTTTAGTAGGAAACATATGGTTTTCTAGGATGTTCAAAACGTTTTCATACTTACAGTTCACATACATACAAATACTTACATTTCATATACGTACAAATACTTACATACAAATTAAGACACTAAAATACTTATGATCTCACCAGCTTCAAAGCTGATACTCGCTTTCAAAATAAGTTGTATCCTCTGGCCAATAGTAGACAGGTACCGATGCAAGGTTTAGAGAAGATGGTGCTCGTTCAAGACTCATCTTTCATTTTTGATTTATACTTTAGTTTCCATTATAATTTGACAAAACACACTTGTATTAAAAATTATATTATTAATGCAATGGATGATGTTGTTGCTTGTTTACTACTTTTCATTGTTGTGATATTGTACATGACGTCCTCCTCCCTAGAACGTTTCCGCCGTTCAAGGTTTTGGGATGTGACAGATTGGTATCTGAGCATTGTTTATAGTGAATTAAGTATATCAACCCATAAAAGATATACAGACTATAAATACAATGAGATTAATATACTCTGACCAAGAGTTATACTTTAAATAATAAAATATTTAAATAAGTATACATGCCTGCATTCATACTAAAATCAGTGTCACTAGGACAGTACAAAAGAATTACGATTGTTGGGCAGAACAAGTAGACTTAGAGACATATAGTCAAAACTGGGAAGATATAGCCTGATCAACTATATTATTCGAGGGTTGACTAGCATGTGGCTAAGTGTAGTTGTGAGGTTGCAACAAGTCTAAAATCTTACCAACAATACCACAATGAGAACAATAGAACATAAACCTAAAATACTATAGGGTATTTGGTGTTATTATAAGTACTTCATACATGAAAACTAAAATGGGATCTTCATTACTAAGTTGATAGTTGCTAAGTGGATACACGAAGGCTATATGTAACTAGGATGTTATAGACTTAGAATCTGTGAAAATTTTGCTTTACTCCTATTCTTTGTGAATTTGGAGTTAAGGTCACTTATTCGAAGGCCTATCCTGTTTCGATTCCATATAACTGGTATGCACTTCACAAATAGTGATGTAACTAATGAAGATTTTCTAAATAATTATTTAGATAGTTCGTCTAATAATTATTTTCTTACCCCAATTCTCGCGTAGATAACATGGCTGGACTCCATCCCCACGGCAATCCATACCTTCCGAACGAAATCATTGCTAGATGGTTTGGAGAAGAACCAGAGATTGATCATCCTATCCCTTTGAATGATCACCATAATGAAGACCTTTCGGATGGTGCTAACTCCGAACCCGAGGTTGAGAACCTACCCCCATGCAGCTCCCGTTCCAAATCCTAACCCTTGTCCGGCTTTTCATGGCCTGACGCCTCAGTGGGTAGAATGCTTGGAAACATGGAGCCAAGGACAAGATCAGCCCATACCATTTAATGGTGACCGAAGCTTTTATGACCTGAGCAATGGGGGCTCAGCAGACAGAATCTTGCCAATCTTGGTCCGCAGAGTGGCCCAAAATGAGATTCAAGGCAGGACAGCCCTACATCAGATCACGGAAGTTGTCACCAATGCAAGAATGCATACCCTCTGCACCACTCGTCTAGAAGATGCTCGTGAGAGATCTAAGAGAGACCATGAAGCCCTGCTTCAAGCATTGGCTGAATCACGAGCCGAAGTCATAGAACTCCGTGTACGCCAGAGGGTGTACGAAAGTCACCTACTTGATGTGGAATGCCACCTGGCTGAACTAAGAGTTCACCAGAGGGATGACCGTCGCCAGTAGTAGACGCTTTACTTTATTTTCCTTGTTAAAAGGAATCATTTTTCTATCTATGCCGGTGTGGCATTTTCTATGAAACTATCTTGTACTGTAAGTACTTTAGTTAGGCCTTTATGCTGTCAAGAACTATCTTCTCTGGATATGATGTAAGACCTTTTACAAGGTCATTTTCCCGAACTTTTAAGTCCTGAATATCAAAGATATTGATAGTTGGCTAACTTTTGTGTCATTCTTTATTCAAATACTCTCATCATACTTTCATTGGAGTCTATCTGAAACATGCTTTAGCCAAGACATTGGACTATAACAATTATGTTGGATATAGTGTCTAAGTCCATAACTTTATTTGGTATGTACTTGTCCCGACCCGGCATGGTCCATTTGGGTTGCATGGCATTCCAATACTTGGATAGACTAAATGAGAGAATAAGGCACTTATGATTATTAATATATTATAAGTTCTAATATCTTAATAATAATATTATTTAATTAGTATTGATCAAGTATTAATCTAGTATTAATTTGGTGATCAAAGTGAGACTAATTAAATATATAGGGTTGATTATGACAATCATCAAATCTTTTATGGTAGATCAATGATCCATGGTTTATGGGTTATGGATGTAACCATTTGGAGCTCCATGGATAATCCATGGGATTTACAAACCCATGGGTCATGAGAAATGAAGAGTCATGACAATTATGGGTCTTCATAATGAAACCCTAATTGTGACACCACTATAAAAGGGACCCTTTGGCTAGCAAAATCGGTACCTAGTGTTACTAGAGAGGGCATAACCGATTTTTGAGTGTAAGAATTATTCTCTCAAGTTATTCTAAGTTTTATGGTGTTATGTGAAGCATTTGAGGCACAACATTTGGGGCGCTAGGCTCACAATGTCTTGAAGGAATCCAAGCAACAACAAGGTATGTATTTCTACTAGTTTCTATGTTTTATTTATCCCCATGCCATGCTAGTTAGGAAATAACCTTGAAAAAGAAATTTGCATGTATATAGAGAAACATAGATTCAAGATTATTAGGGTTGCATGTACACTTAGGAAGTGTTAGAATGCTCAAAAACCCATCAGTGGTATCAGAGCCTAGGATTGTTTTCTGTATACTTGATGCAAAACTGTTTGAAAATTGAAAAATCTGCTCACTGACGACTGGACTCGCCGAGTTCATGGGGAGGACACGCCGACTCCATGAACAAATTCATCCTACTCGTCGAGTAGGATCATGCACTCGACGAGTAGGACCGTGTTGGGCAGCTTTTCGTGTTTTGTTGCTGGAAATGGATTAAAATCATTATCCCAGTCTGTTTTGGACTTGTAAAATCTGTTTTTCAAAATGATAATGATTATGTTAACCCATTTTACATGACTTTTATCAATTTTCAAGTGTTGTATATGTTTATATGATTTCTTGAAATTGCTTGACATGAATTTGTGTTCTTATGAGTTTTTAGAAGATCATAGGAATTATGTGTAACCTCCATGTGCGTTTAATTCATGATCTTAATGGCAATGATGGTGTCCATAACTTGTCCTAAAGTTATGGATAACCAAAAGTCACTTCTTTAAATTGTAATTAAAGAACTAAAGAGATTTCATAAAATGAAGAGTCTTCATTTTTATGAACCATTAAAACTCATAAGTTACAAATTGAGGAGACTTGGAATAGTTTCAATTTTTGCCCTCATTCTTACCGTTAGTAGACCTCATTCACGAAGCCGATCTATAAGGGGGGTATAAGGTTGTTGCCTATAAAATGGTGACTTAATGGGTGTCCACTCTCACCCACCGCTTCCTTGATCGGTGGAGGGTCGTTAGCCGAACGGGTAGGATACAACTTTAAATTCTCATTAAAAGTATAATGAATTATAAAGTAACTATACATTATAAATTCCCAATCTTAGTTACTTTAAGAAAATGTGAAATTAGTGCTAGCCCATAAAATTACACTTTGTACCTTACCAAGTCGTTAGTGGAGCGTGTGTGGTTAACTGGCACACTAACATGGACTAGTAAGAGTGGCAAAGGGTAACTTGACTTTATTATAGATCGGTGGAGCGTGTGTGTTTAACCGGCACATCGATTAGGTAATATCGTTGAGGGTACCAAGTCAATTTGTATGGTTATTCACACCTTGTTTGTGATCCTCGGCATCCCAGTCACAAACTTGAGAGGGCACAATCGAGATTCAAACATGCCATTGAAAAGTTCAATGTATCTCAAAAGATCTAGGAGTTTCAAAACCAATAAAATCTAATAATCAAATATATTGTTCTTATGGTGGAAATTGGTAAATCGTCATTTACCTACCTTCAAATATTTTATAGTGTGGATTACGGCATCCCTCTTCCACCTATAAATAGTTTGTTGGATCCTAGCCTTAATATTTCATTTGGGTGACTTATTAAGGACTCTTAATCTAATGAAACTTATCTTCCTTTTATTTCAGATGTCTTCCAATAATGTTGTTGGCTCAAACCCTACAGGCTCCTTTTCCCTAATGAACTTGTGTGGTAAGGTCATCTTTGATGGATCCAACTTCAATGAGTGGATCAGAAACATCAGGATGATTACCCGCTATGAGGACAAAGAATATGTCCTTGACAGGGAGCTTAAGGTTGTTAATGAAGCCACTGCTACTCCTGAAGAGTTTGCAGAGTTCATTGCACATGAGAAGGATGCCACCAAGGTGTCCTGCATCATGATGGCCACAATGACTCCGGAACTCCAAAAATATTATGAAGATTTCTACCCATATGAGATGCACCTGGATCTGATGGAAAGGTACCATCAGAGCGCGCGTCAAGAGAGGTATGAAATCATTTCCTCCATGATAACCGCAAGGATGAAGGATGGTGAACCCATCACCGGTCACTTGCAGAAGATGCAGAGGTTCGTTGACTGGTTGCTAAAGCTCAATGTTGACTTCCCTGAGGAATTGGTGATTGACATCATTCTCCATTCCTTACTTTCAAGTTATGATCAGTTTCGTATGACTTATCATATGAACAAGGAGGAAGTCACACTTAGCAAACTTCAAGGACTCTTAAGGACAGCTGAAAATGGCCTTAAGGGTAAAGCGGTTGCTACTTCTACTCCTTCAACAGCCCATGTTCTGGCTATTGGGCAGGGAAAGGGTAAGAAGAGGAAAAACCCTTCGAAGGGTACCAAGGGTAAGACTCTTGATGGTTCCTCTTCAAGTGGGACAAAGAAAGGTCTCATTGCTCCTTCTTCAAACCCAAAGGAAGCACAGTGCTTCTATTGCCAGGATAAAGGACACTTCAAGCGAAGCTGCACCAAATATTTGCAAGATGTAAAGGATGGGAAGGTTAAACCCACCCATGCACGTATTTACACAATATTGTCTAACAAGTCATCTAATGCTAATTCTTGGGTGCTTGATACAGGTTGTGGTATTCACATTTGTACTGATTTGCAGGCACTAAGAAGAAGTGAGCAAGTGGAGCACGAGAAGATAAACTTAGTCATGGGCAACAGGAAAGCATCACCTGTTACAAAGATAGGAGTTTATTCTTTATTGCTTAATAATGGGTTAATGTTAGATTTGAATAAGTGTTGTTACTCGCCCGAAATGACGAGAAATATTATTTATTTTCATGACTTGTACAAACAAGGTTTTTCATTTTCATTTGATAATAAAAATGGTGCTATTAATGTTTATTACAATGATGTATTTTACTTTAAAGAAATACCTTGTGATGGTGTATATGAAGCTGTGAATGTTGTAGACAATTTAGGAAATAATGTGTTGTATATTGATTCTTCTGATAGCTTGGATAAAGCATCCTTGTGGCATTGTCGTCTTGGACATGTTAACAAGAAGCGCATAGGCCAACTCCAAAAGGCTAGAGTCTTGGAATCATTTGACCTCAAGTCGGATCATAGTCGCGAGTCTTGTTTACTTGGAAAAATGAGAAAGTCACCCTTTATAGGTACTTGTGATAGGGGTGAAGGTTTGTTGGACCTTGTACACACGGATGTGTGTGGGCCCTTCAGAGTTGCTACAAGGTAGGCTAATCGCTATTATGTGACTTTTACTGATTATTACACTAGATATGGATATATTTACTTAATCAGGCATAAGTCAGAAACCTTTGAAAAGTTCAAAGAGTTTAAGCAGGAAGTTGAGAATCAATTGGGCAGGAACATCAAGATGCTCCGATCCGATCGGGGAGGAGAGTATCTTAGCATTGAATTCCTTGACTATCTTAAGGAATGTAGGATTGTCTCACAATTGACACCTCCTAGGACACCACAGCTGAATTGTGTGGATGAGAGGCGCAATCGAACCTTGTTGGACATGGTTCATTCCATGATGAGTCGAGCTTTGTTACCAATCTCTTTCTGGGGGTATGCCTTAGAGACTGCCGCCCATATCCTTAATCTAGTCCCTACTAAAAAGGTTGCTAAAACACCTCACGAGATGTGGACTGGAAAGTGCCCAATTTGGACCACATCAAGATTTGGGGTTGTGAAGCTTTTGTGAGGCGTGAGACTCATGCCAAGCTTGAACCCCGAAGCGAGAGGTGTATTTTCATCGGCTACCCACAAAGATCCTTTGGTTACCTCTTCTATAGACCCAGTGATAATGTGGTCTTTGTAGCAAGAAGAGGAGTCTTTCGTGAGAGAGAATTCATAAGACAAGGGGACAGTGGGAGGCAAATTGACCTTGAAGAGCTTCAAGAGTCAAGTGGTGAAGGAAGCTCAAATGTTGTCAGCCAACCTGAGGAGGAAACTCCTGTTGAGACGATGGATGAGTCTATACCTCCAAGACGTTCCACTAGGGTGAGGAACACACCTGAATTTTATTATGGTTATCACATCACCACTAAAGGTGATACATTTATCAGTGATAGTACACTGATAGATTTTGATGAACCTAATAATTATAAGGAAGCCATGGCAGGCCCTGAGTCTGCGAAATGGAAGGAGGCTATGGACAGCGAGATTCAGTCCATGTATGACAATCAAGTTTGGAACTTGGTTGACAATGTACCAGGTCGTAAGACAGTTGGGTGCAAATGGATCTTCAAGAAGAAGACCAAAATGCATGGGAAAGTACACACTTATAAAGCGCGATTGGTTGCGAAGGGCTTTACTCAAACTCCGGGAGTTGACTATGATGAGACCTTCTCACCAGTAGCTAAGATTAAGTCTATTAGAGTGTTGTTAGCCATATCTGCATTTCATGATTATGAAATATGGCAAATGGATGTCAAAACCACTTTCCTTAATGGGAAGTTGGCTGAGGATGTTTACATGGCTCAGCCAGAGGGTTTTGTCAATCCAAAATACCCTAATAGAGTGTGTAAGCTTGAAAAATCCATTTACGGATTGAAACAAGCATCTCGCAGGTGGAATCTTTGCTTTGATGAGAAAGTCAAAGAGTTTGGATTTTCTAGGAGTGAGGATGAGTCTTGTGTGTATGTCAGGGCTAGTGGGAGCATAGTTAGCTTCTTGGTGTTGTATGTGGATGACATACTTCTCATAGGAAACGATGTCCCAACTTTGCAGGAGGTTAAGGCCTGGATTGGGAAGTGTTTTGCTATGAAGGACCTTGGGGAAGCTGCTTATATCCTAGGGATAAGGATATTGAGAGATAGGAGTAAGAGACTAATTGGACTTAGTCAAAGTACTTATGTGGATAAGGTACTGAAGAGGTTCAGTATGCAAGATTCCAAGAAAGGAGAATTACCAATCCAGAGTAATGTCAAGCTAAGTAAGACTCAGAGTCTGAGTACAGAGGCTGAGATAGCTGAAATGAGTCAAATACCATATGCTTCCGTTGTGGGCTCGATCATGTATGATATGACTTGTACTCACCCTGATGTGGCCTTTGCTTTGAGCATGGTCGGTAGATATCAAGGGAACCCTGGCAAGGCACACTGGACAGCGGTAAAGCACATTCTCAAGTATTTGCGGAGGACTAAGGACTGGGTCCTTACCCTCGGAGGCAGTGATGACTTGAGAGTGGAAGGATATAGTTTTGCTAGTTTTCAAAGTGATAGGGATAATTTCCGCTCTCAGTCAGGCTGGGTCTTTATCCTAAATGGAGGAGCAATCACTTGGAAAAGTTCCAAGCAGGAGATAGTAGCTGATTCGACTTGTGAATTAGAGTACATAGCAGCAAGCGAGGCAACAAAAGAGGCGATATGGTTAAAGAACTTCATCGGAGACCTTGGAGTTGTACCAGCTATAAAGGAGGCAATGGAAACTTTCTGTGACAGTGATAGTGCGGTTGCTTTGGCTAAAGAACCAAGAGATCACGGGAGATCTAGGCACATTGACAGAAAATACCATTTCATTAGACATAGAATAGAAGAAGGACTCCTCGTGGCAAAGAGGGTATCATCAGATGAGAACCCGACAGATCCCCTCACGAAGGGACTGAGCAGGGTTAAGCATTTACAGCATGCGAGGCACATTGGGCTGAAGGATGATATTAGTTTCAATAATTAGATTTCTGAAACTTGTAAAATGTAATTGACATTTGATGATAAATAAAAGTTGTTATTTATTTATGAGTAAGATGTTACTATCTTGTGTTGATTGTTTACTATGTTTCAATTTTGCATGTTTTTACTTCCAGAATAATCATGTTATTATTCAAACCATCCACAGTCAGTCAAACTTTGGAAGTAAGTATTGATTTAAGACTGTCATGAATTTGGCTTGTATGATTTGTCTAAAGTGATTTAGACAATGCAATGGTTGCTACAACATTCATGAGTACTCATAAGGGCTGAGTATTGGATTCAACCAACGCTCACTTGCATCACTTCATGGAATTTATCTCAAGTGATCGTGAGACTGTAATATCATATAAATCTTCAAACCTAGAGATATGAGTTGTTGACTATGAGTTGGTTATTCATTGATTATATGAAAACGCATTGGTAACTCGATGTTATAAAACGTGCCTTTGTGAATAATTCAACAAGTAGTTAGTACAAGCATATCAGTCGAAGTTTATCTGCTCCTTCTAGAAATAGAAGTGATATCTGGGCCCCTCGATGATTTGGTTTTGACCTATGTACCGGGTCCGGTCAGAACCTAATTGATGTGTTCAATTTAGTTCTATGTCGAAACAAATCGGAGATCAAGAAGCAAATGTTGGACAATAAGTAAGACCATGTTCCATGTGTTTGTCCGGCTGATATCATGAGAGTAGAGGATTATATGATCACTTATCTTAAATGGCGTATCATCATCATCTCAGTTCCGAGAGACTTTGAAAGAGCTACGATTTCTAGTCGGATTTTGAAGTCATATTTGCAAATATAGTTATTATACTTATCCAAGTGGGAGACTGTTGGATATAGTGTCTAAGTCCATAACTTTATTTGGTATGTACTTGACCCGACCCGGCATGGTCCATTTGGGTTGCATGGCATTGCAATACTTGGATAGACTAAATGAGAGAATAAGGCACTTATGATTATTAATATATTATAAGTTCTAATATATTAATAATAGTATTATTTACTTAGTATTGATCAAGTATTAATTTGGTGATCAAAGTGAGACTAATTAAATATATAGGGTTGATTATGACAATCATCAAATCTTTTATGGTGGATCAATGATCCATGGTTTATGGGTTATGGATGTAACCATTTGGAGCTCCATGGATAGTCCATGGGAGTTACAAACCCATGGGTCATGAGAAATGAAGAGTCATGACAATTATGGGTCTTCATAATGAAACCCTAATTGGGACACCACTATAAAAGGGACCCTTTGGCTAGCAAAATCGGTACCTAGTGTTACTAGAGAGGGCATAACCGATTTTTGAGTGTAAGAATTATTCTCTCAAGTTATTCCAAGTTTTGTGGTGTTGTGTGAAGCATTTGAGGCACAACATTTGGGGTGCTAGGCTCACAAAGTTTTGAAGGAATCCAAGCAACAACAAGGTATGTATTTCTACTAGTTTCTATGTTTTATTTATCCCCATGCCATGCTAGTTAGGAAATAACCTTGAAAAAGAAATTTGCATGTATATAGAGAAACATAGATTCAAGGTTATTAGGGTTGCATGTACACTTAGGAAGTGTTAGAATGCTCAAAAACCCATCAAATTTAACTCCGAAGACATTTCTAAGTCCCTTTTAGTGGTTGGATCATGTTATTCACCAACCAACGATACCTCGGCTGGAACGACAAATGTCCTGAGACCATTCTACGAACTTACTTCCACTCCTTACTTGGACTGCATCATAGGGATGTAGGTCAAAACTTCACGAACATACTTCTAATCCGTACTAGGACTGTATCATAGGGATGTAGGTCAAACTTTCGAGAACATACCCTTACTCTTTACTTGAACAGTAAAAGTGCATCTAGGGTCGACAAAAGTCGCTCACAAAATCCTTATTCATTTTACAGAATCATGTCATCATCCGGAAATAGCCAACCGAACAACGAAACCTCTGCTTTTCCTATGGACGCCACTACTTTTCAAGCCGCAGTTACGGCTGCCATGATGGCTGTCGTGACAGCCGTCCTTGCAAACCGCAGCACTATCAAAGCAAGCAAGACTGAAAAAGGAGTTGACAATCCCGATCGTGGTAACAATCTGAGAAATCAACAAATAGTAACACTCGCCACCGCCCAAAACAACAACTCAGAATTCAAGAAAAGAAAACGTCAAGCCAAAGTGGAACGCAAGCGATTTCAGAGGATGGCCATGCAACAGTAACCAGTGGCAACCCCTGCCATCACAACACCGGTCAAACGATACGAAGGAACAATCCGGAAGTGTAACCGGTGCAACTATCACCATACAGGAATTTGTCGAGCAAGGCAATGCAATAATTGCAACAAGATGGGACACACTGCTCATTTCTATAGAACTACCTCCACCACTGGAGCTATCCTAGTTTTCTATAATTGTGGTGAGGCGGGGCACTATTACCAAAATTGTCCAAAAGAGAAAATCAACGAAAGCAACCGTGTCCCCATAACTCCTACTCGACACGTCACTTCCACCGCCAATGTTGGTGTTGTCCAGATATGCCACCAATGCGGTGAAATTGGACACCTCAAGAAGGATTGCTCGATAGCGAAGAACTCTGGCACAGACGGGAAGATTCTCATGATCACAGCTGCAGGAGAACCTACTCCGAACCCACGTAAAAGTAATTAGGGCGTTTTGTTGTAACAGACTTATAAACCATGCAAAACTAGTGCAACTAGAGTCTTATCTTTTGCGAGATCCCGTCGGTATAGGGATGCTCGTGCTGCGTATACTTGTCTTTTGTAGTATACCTAGTTCGCAGAAATAGTCTTGTAGTAAGTCTAAAGTATTGTAACTCTGTTGATGGTTGCACGGTTGTGTTTTGTCTGTAATGCCTTATGTTCAAATTTAATGTCTTTAAGTTTCCTTATGATTCCGACATTACCATACGATTAGATTCAATTTGATCCGCACAATACCAGCTTCATACGTACATCTCTTTCTTCGAGATCGCCTTTACAGCAAAGCTGTCATATCAGAACACCGAAGTACTCATGCATGGAGTACCTCATAGTTCTTTTCCTTCCAAAGAAATCCCGAAGTACCACTCATACAGTACGTCAAGTTTGATCCAAAGATCCATACGGTTGATCTATCGCTGAAGAGTGTATACATAGGGGTGATATATAATCAAGGTCCTACAGGTTTAGAATTGATGATTCCACTTTAACTTCTTTTCCTCGTAGGGATATGAGCTTAAAGAAGAATCAGTTATTCGACTATCTTTTCAATCTTAATTATATACGACTCGTATACACGAGATTGTGATTGTTGAACCATGTAGGAATTCTAATATGAACTTCAGGACGGAGACTGCCCAAGACTACGAGTAATCGCATTATCATGTGAACAAACTTAGAACCCAGTATGACTCCTGTAACCAGATCGCCCTACAGTCTAAACACCTACGGAGATACAAGAATAGTCCGGACAACTTAGCGAACTACTCAGCAATAGAATTGGAAGACCAAGCTTCTCACCCAGGAGAGCTCCGGTCTTATTCTTCCAGAAGTCGACGGATTGAATCATATGTACCTCGGCTATCGAGGACTCCATCAAGATTTCCATTAGAAATCGTTATCTCTGCCTCGCATAGATGAATTGGTTGAGCAAACGCAAGGAAAGAATTCCTTTCATAAATCGACCTGAGATCCGAATATCACCAGTTCGAGTGTTAGGGAAGAATGTCCGGAAGACTACCTTCCGAACTCGATGCGGACACTTCGAGTCCGTAGTGATACCCCTCGGATAGGACCAATACGCCCGTAGCATTCATGAGTTTAATGAATAGGGTATGCCATTCTTACTTGGATCAGTTCGTCATTCTCTTTGTAGATGATTTACTTATCCACTCTATTAGTAAGAAGGAAACCATGGAAACATTTCCCTCGGAAAAACTCTTCGCGAAGTTCTCTAAACACGAGTTTTGGAATTGAATAGTCAAATTCCTAAGTGAAACTATTAGTGATGTGGGAATTCTTGAGTACTCTTTCAATTTATCAAAACCGTTGAGAATTTGTCGACACCGAAGACGCTGACAAAAATTCACCAAATTCTAGGTCTTGCAGACCTACTATCGTAGTCCATTCAGAACTCCTCGCAAATTATAGAAACCCTTACGACTTTGACCCAACAGAGGGTGGGCCTCGACTGGGAAGATAAGCAAGAAAAAGAAAACTTTGAAATTCCAAGTGAGAGATCAAGTTCTTTAGGAAAACTCACTTTGGGAATGGCTTAATACGCTTCGTAACGCGTGGAAAGCTAAATCCAAGATAGTCAGGACCTCCAAGATTCTTACCGGAATCGGTCTTGTATCTCACAGACAAGGCCTACTCCGCGAACTCAGTAACATACATTTTACCCTTCATGTATCGAACTTGAAAACGTACCTTTCCGTCAGGACTCTCGTAAGTCCACTCGACGAGATTGAGATTAACAAGATCCTCGCCTTCGTAGAAGAACTATAGTGACCCTCGACTGAGAGGTCAAGCAGACGAAGCAGCGCCGCCTCCCTTTAGTGAAGGTTCGTTGGGATACCAACCGAGGACCCGAATTCACTTATGAGCGCATGAACCAATCGATTAGGAATTTCCCACCTCATGACTCGATCATTCATACCTACTTCCTTACCTAAAGTCTAATTTCGGGACGAAATTCCCTCTAACAGGGGGATGGTGTGACAATCTGAAATTTCTATTCAGTACAAACAATATCAATTCAATAGAAGTTAGAACAGTTGCAGTAAATTTTCAGACTTTTAGTATAAGTTTGAGTATTTCAGGGTTTACACTTAAAGAGATATCAGGAGAGAGGATGCACTAGGGTATTGTGCAACTCTGTTATTCCAAAACTCTATGATATTAGAGTTCACTGCCTGAATAAAAATTTTTCTGCCAAAAACCCCAGGGGTATATATATGGTCCTTAGCCATATTTATTCATTTGTTCCATTTCCGACTAGAGAAAAGCCAAATTCTCTCTCACGGATCTTTGGCCTTTTGTCCCAAATCGTGAGTACATCTATCTAAGTGTATAGGGCTTGATATGTGTCTAGTAACCAAGAAATCATAAGAAACCCACAAGATCAAAGAGTTTACGGCCCAAGAACATCTTGGAACGTAAACCCTTCTTTAAGGGACAAAAGAGTGCCCTAGTCCCTTCCCTTTGCAATAAAACTAGCCTAGACTCGTACCCTAATGTATGTAGGACTAGAAAACACCCCAAGAACACCAAGAGTAAGGAGTTCACGACCCAAGAAGTTCTTGGACCGTGAACCCCAATCAAGGGTGCCAAAGTGTGCTTTAACTCTTCATAAGCCTTGGACACTAGCCTAGATTCATTCCTAGTTAAGTTAGGGACTTGAAAACACCAAAAACACCATTTCCATGAGAGATTACGGCCGTAATCTCTAAGGGAATTGGTTCTAGGGCCGTGAACTCCTCAAAGGAGTTGAAAGGTGCCATAATCTCTTCAAAAGACTTTCCCATTAAGTAGAAATGCTTCTTAAGGTCTTGTAAAGCCTCAAAACATCAAATGGTCAAGTAAGTATGAGCTTACGGCCGTAAACCCATGAGTTTACGACCGTAAACTCATTTGTTGATGACCTTAGGGTCGTGAACTCCATTAGGGAGTTTTCCTTTACCCCTACACACACTAGCTTTTCCCTACAACACTTATATGCAATCCTTGAGGCTTATAACACTTGTTAAAGGTGTTTAGGATGTCCTAGGGTGTCTTGAATTTGTTTATTAGTTGTTTAAAGACTAATTTGAGACATATATGTGATATTATATGTTAACTAGGATCATAGAGTGTGTTCAAGACTTCACTTGACACCTAGCATCCTATTTCAGTCCGTTCATCCCAACCACTTGCTACAGGTGAGTTCATACCCCTTAATCAATGTTTTAAATGTTTTTAAATGTATTTTTGGGGGGATACAAGTAGAATCATGCTAGTTATTATATCAATCACATGTGATTAATAAGCAGCATTCAAATGATTTACTACTCATTAGCTGTTTTACCAAACAGATTTCTTCAAATGATTTTCGTAAACGTTTTATATGTTTAAAACTCCTTATTAAACAGTTCATTATACACTGTATGTCTCATTTCAAACTCATTTACAATTGTGTTTCATACAAATGTTTCGTTATACTTAAACAGTTTTATAAATCAAATACTTTCAACCTGTTTTATAGGCTGACATCAAGTCAACCTTTTCTTAGATAGTAATCATGTTCAAAGGTGTTACAAAACTTATTTTATGCTTTTATATTGTCAATTGCATTCCAATGTGTGTATAGTTATATAAGAAATGTTTAAAGGACTTAGGAAGGCTAGCCGCTTTATTTCCTTTTCCCCGTTGGGATGTGGTCTGGTAAGGTACCGGGTATCCGTCCGAAGGTCATTTAAATATTAGCTATGTATCATGTGTGCATATATAGTCATAAAGGTTCTTCCAGTCAGTTCAATACCCTTGGGTAGCAAGGGTATACTTCCATGTTCATACGTACCAGTTATATTACTAGTAAGCTACCATATGGGTAGTTTAGGAAGATACTAATACGTTTACTAGAATGAGGAATCATACCACGAGTAAGCTCATTCATGAGTTTATACATGCTAGATAGAGAGAGAACACACATTACAGCCAATACACATAGTACATTACTCTACATGCTATATAAAGAGAGAACACACGTTACAGCTATCACACACAGAACATTATAGTACACTAGTATACTATTACATGATTATGTTTACATGATTATGTTTACATGATTACGTTTAGATGATTACGCTTACATGAGTACGTTTACATAGATACGTTTACATGAGTGCGTTTACATATACGATAATAGGACAGACATCACTATGTGCTATAGCATGGAACAATTTCAGGATCTAACTATACCAATGAATCACAACGCATTGTGATAGTTATATTGGGTATACATGATCATAGTAATGTGGATGTTCATGACTTGCAAATATGCAGGGGTCGTGTATGGGTCCCAAAATCTCCTTGACAGGGGAGCGTCTAGCCTGGGATCTAGCCATCACATTATGCCTTATCCCTCAAATAAGGCAATATTAGTACAAAAGTAGTCTCTTATTACAAATACTACAATACTTACGAGATTACAATAGGTTAATGATAGTTAGTACGGTGGTAGTTATTTGATACTACACCATAGTACTATTTCATTTTTCCATTACATTCACTTCGTGAACATTCACACGATGCACGATAATGTAGAAGCTATATTATGGATAATGATAGTCGGATTTGGGAAAATACACACTCTTACAAGAGACACACACACAGATACTAGATGCCTTGGCAGAAGGATACTTTTAGTAGGAAACATATGGTTTTCTAGGATGTTCAAAACGTTTTCATACTTACAGTTCATATACATACAAATACTTACATTTCACATACATACAAATACTTACATTTCATATACGTACAAATACTTACATACAAATTAAGACACTAAAATACTTATGATCTCACCAGCTTCAAATCTGATACTCGCTTTCCAAATAACTTGTATCCTCAGGTCAACAGTAGACAGGTACCGATGCAAGGTTTAGAGAAGATGGTGCTCGTTCAAGACTCATCTTTCATTTTTGATTTATACTTTAGTGTCCATTATAATTTGACAGAACACACTTGTATTAAAAATTATATTATTAATGCAATGGATGATGTTGTTGCTAGTTTACTACTTTTCATTGTTGTGATACTGTACATGACGTCCTCCGCCCCAGAACGTTTCCGCCGTTCATGGTTTTGGGGTGTGATGTTTCTGTCCTTTCCTAAGTTGATATCCTTCGTACTTTAGGTCATCGACTTCCCTTTTTATCAAATCATTATGTTCACGAAGAATTTTAATCGTAGCTTCACATGATTGTGTCACACCCCAAAACCGGAACGGCGGAAACGTTTTGGGGTGGATGACGTCATGTCAAGTATAAAAACATATGCAGTATAGTAATCAAAGTACAACATCCATTGCATTAATAGTAATAATTTTACATAGGTTACATTTCATAGTAATATCAAACTAATTACAGAACATAACATAGATGCAGCTCGGTACTAGGTTGTCTTCACAAAAGCTCCCGGGATGTACCTGTCTATCGATGACCTGAGAATACAAGTTATTTTGAAAGTGTGTATTAGCATTTTTATAATGTTGATGAGTCCATAAGTATTTAGTGTCATTTGTATAAATACACATTTTTATTCAAAATAACTTTCTGAAACATAGTAATCTAGAATCCACGGTGTAATAGCGTTCTTCCTAGAAAATCCTATATTTTCTAAATAAAAGAAGCCTTCTACCAAGACCCAACAGATTTATGTTTTAAGGAGTAATTTCCCCCAAAATACTATCATTACCAAAATACATAATTGACTTTAAAAGAATAATGAGAAAATTCCAAGTGAAAATACTAGGGGAAAATAATATATACCTCAGCAGTAACACTGCTAACTAAAACAAAAGAAAACATAGACTCCAGGAGAGTATCGTATGAATGATATGCCTGGCTCAATCTAACACAAGGAAGCACAGACTCCAAACAGTATCGAATGAACGATACAGCTAGCAAAGTCTAAAACAAGGGGTGAATGTGAACTCGTATGTAACCATGCTGATCGACAATAGAGTATCTGATGACCCTCCAGGTCACACATAGAGGTAGTGGCATTATGTCACCCATGGGCCTTACCGGCATGGACTGTAGCTAGTAGTCTGGGTGTGGGAGTGTCAGTCTCATATAGATCTATACACATGATGTTCGCTCTCCTTCTCGTAGACTCTGGTTACACGAAAATGGCGCTATGAGGCGTCGCAGAGGGAAATATTGTGTCACATTCTAAAGTAAAAGAGAGAGAGAGAGAGAGAGAGAGAGAGAGCGAGAGAGAGAGAGAGATAGAGGGAGAGATAGAGAGAGATAGAGAGAGAGAGAGAGATAGAGGGAGAGATAGAGAAAGATATAGAGTCTCCTAACTATTCCTATAATAGTTACTAGGGTTCCAGAAACATGAATAATAGAAAGATACATGTACTACTCAAGGCAATGAATTGACTGAGAGAGAGAGAGATCTTTTATGTCCATCATGTATACATGACATATAACTAATATTTAAATGGCCTTCGGACGGATAACCGATACCCCGAAGCCACATCCAAACAAGGAAAAGGAATCAAAGCGAGTTAGCCTTCCTAAGTCCTTTAAACATTACTTATATAACTATACATACACGGGCATGCATTTAACGAAATAAAAGCATAACAGAAACTTGGGTAAGACTTTTTGGAAAACTTTATAAGCAATAATTTATGACTCGATATCAGTTTATAAAACAAGCTTTTGAAAATGATTTGATAAAACAGTTTAAGTGAAGAAAACCTTTGGAAAACCCTTAACAAGAAATTACAACTTGATGTCTCTTTAGTAAACAAGCTTTGAAAAACTTTGGATAACCTTTAATAATCTAAAAAGGGATATTCATACTTTAACAAGATTCGAAAACATGATTTGGAAATCTTAAGCTGGATAAAACAGTTTAACATGCAAAAATCTATTTTGCTATATAGTTATTAATCACATGTGATTTATCTAATAACTGTACAGTTCGACTTGTATCCCCCCCCCCCCTATAAAAGCAGTTAAAATCATTTAAAAGGTTATTTCAGGGGTATGAACTCACCTGAAGCGAGTGGATCGGATGGAAGTGTCGGTTGAGTGCTTGGTGTCAAGTGAAGACTTGAACACACTTAATGACCTAGCAACATATGAAGACATATGTATACATATAACTAGTGATTATAACACTAATTAAACACGTATAAACATCCTAACGTGCAAAAAAACACTTTGGTCAAGTGCTAGGAGGCTATTGGGTTGCAATAAGGGCGTGTATGGCCTAGTTAGGGAGTTTACTCTTCAAGAGTAAACTCTTAGAGGAGATTTCGACCCAATGACCATATCCCCATGAGTTTACGGCCGTAAACTCATGGGTGGTGTGTTCTTGGATGTTTAAAGGTCTTACAAAACTTGTGGAATTAGGCTAGGTTCAATTCTAGGGCATAGGAAGTGGTTAAGTCCTCAAAGGGACCATTTATGGGAGTTTACGGCTGTAAACATAGAGTTTACGGTCGTAACTCTTACTTGTCCCCTTGCTTCATGATTTAAGGTCTTAAATGAAAGAATACGAGGTTCTATGCATTATTCCAAGCCATATGGGGGAGTTAGGGCATCATTTGACCTCCTTAAGGGAGTTTACGGTCAAGGGACCAATCCTTGGGGGGGGGGGGGGCAGGGGTTTACGGCCGTAAACTCCTAAGGTCATGTTTTCCTTGATGATTAAGGTCCTTACTTCGATGGTGGTTGAGTCTAGACATTACCTCAAGCCATAGGAGGTGTTTAAGAGGCAATTTAACACCTTAAATGGTGTTTACGGTCTATGAAGGAGGTTTTACGGTCCAAGAATGTTCTTGGGCCATAAATTCATGTTTACTCCACAAATGACAAGATTCTGGTGTCCGAAGTTCATTCATGCAAGTCCCTAAGTCAAAGCTAAGCACTAGAAGTGATTTGGAAGGGTTTTGGAGCTTCAAAACCCCATTTATGGGTGTTTACAGTTTGGGGCTGTTCCAGGGCCGTAAACACAAGATTTTGAGGGTTTTGGATGATTTAAACACGAATTTGCATGCTAAACAAGCTAAAAAACAAGGTAGGATAGATTACTTACAAGTTTGGGGCTTGAAAGAGGTGTTTTTGGATCAAAATTGGATTGTAGAGAGAGTGTGTGTTATGAGTGGGAAAAAGCTTCAAATGAAGTCCACTCACCCTTATATAGGGTTTGGGTTTGTTTCCCGGTTGAAATCTACCCGATACCGACGCTAAATGGGGCTTATGGTCGTACCCGATTAAGTGGTCGTAACTCGACGTGGTCAAAATCTAAAAACTTTTCAAAGGGATACCGAGGATGTTTCATGTGTTTCTAATTCGTTTGGAGACTTATGAAGTTATAATAAAAGTTCCAGTTTAATTAACCTAATCCAAAAGGTTAACGGAACAATTTAATAAAGCGAGTTTTATTAGCGGAAAAGGGTTTACTGTGACGGGATAAATTTCAGGTTGTCACATCATCCCCCCGTTAGAGGGAATTTCGTCTCGAAATTAGGGTTTTGGCAAGGAAGTAGGCATGAACAATTGGGTAGAGTGATGAGGGTACTTCCTATTCGGTTTGTCTTTGCGCTCCTAAGTGAACTCCGGCCTTTGCTTGGCGTTCCAACAACCTCCACTTAACGGGATGCGAATTTCGTTTCGTTCACTTGATCGCTTGGTTCGCGATTCCTACATGTTCCTTTACGAACTTAGGGTTCCCAATGATTTCCATCAAAATGAGTGGGATTTAGAGAGTTACGTCGGGCAAGCACTTTTTCAATTCTAGGGAGTGGATTGATTTGGGGTGAAACTTATGGAATTCCGAAAGTAGTTGTGGTCTGACAAGGGTTGGACCAATTTTTGTAAAGAACCTCGGATGGTCCTAAGCTCTTGGAAAGATGGGGCTTTTCATTACTTAGAACATAATGCACTTCTATGGTGAGATCATCACTGGCGTGATCGCCATTTTGAAGTTCCAAACGTCTTCTCATACTGGGGGTGTAGTTTTTCGGGTTGGTTCTTAGAAGGCTCGGGTTATCCTTGGATTCGTGTTTCCTGCTGACTGGCCTTCAGAGGTTTTCTGGATCATCGAATGAATTGGATGTCTACTGGTATCTATTTGCTGCAGGGCGTCTATCTCAACCTAGTGCAAATGAACCTGCACTTCTGATTCTTGAGATGTTTCTAACGGAAACTCTCAGGATCGGTGAGATAGGGTTTTACCAGACGATTGTTTAGAAAGTTTTTAAACTTCTCATCATCGTCTAGTTGACGCTTTCGCGACATGATTCCTAACAGGAGAGAATCATGCTCTTACTTGCTTTGCTGTTTCATGAATAGCAATCTCTGCTCAGGGCTAACTCAGTCCTTAGAGATTTTCTGAAGTGTTGGACTATCTCGGGATGTGGTTCTACTATTTCTGTGTGAGATAGTATTCTTGGAACACCTAGTAGTCCAATGAATCTCTAAGACATTCCCTATTCTCTAAGGTGTCGGTTTATTCCAGTTGCAGAAAGCGTGTGCTCTTGTATAACCCATCGAATAACATCTAGACTGGTGTCGAGTCTATAATCTCTTCGGGATCTGGGTTATAAGGCTTAACGCATCCTACTTTCGTACTTTATTCAAGTATTCATGGTTGCGGAGGTTATCCTGTGGTTCTTGGCATTCTAGTATTTACTTCGGAGAATGCAGTCTATCGTCTATAGGGCGACGGTGACTTCTTCCACGTGCGGAGGCGGAGTGTCCTAGGCACTACTCGTCAGTAATGGGGTGGACGAAGTGCCTGAGTAGTGCGAGTATCTTTTGCAACTACTCTTCTGATGCTTCGGAGCTTTCTCGATCTAGATCAAATCTAGAGAGTACAGGGTTTCGTTACCTGGAACTCCTAATTTCCTCATCCACTCTTCTCAGAATTTAACTTATCGCAGCTTCCAGATTTCCGGGATATCTGCTGAGATGCTTAATTCGTGGGATTAAGCGTGAATGGATGGTCATAGTCAATGTTTTGACTCTTACGACTCGGGTTTCTTTACTAACTGAGGGTGTTAGCTACTATGTTGGCTTAAATGGGATGGCAACAATTTTTGGATTTGTGGTCATTCTAATAGTTCAACCCACAACGGTTCTCTTGACTCTAACTCCTATTCTATGGGATAGGATGAAGGATTTTTATTACAAGGTTCGTGGTAGAGCTCATACTCGGCTTACTCACTAATACTTGGTGTATGCAAGCCGTATATAATTGAGATCGACAAGATGTTCGGTTGTGCGACTCCACCCCAGACCCACAACCCAACGAGGAACAGGGAGTAGGGAGGAAGCACACATCTTAAATCTTTTTGATCTAAATTATATACCACTCTTATGCATATACTCAGTTAATAGAAGTCAATCCCATGAGTTCTTTCCTCTTGATTCATGAACCTGATTGTGAGGTGCTAAGGGTCTTTCTGGGGGATCTACAGAGTAGGTTTCGGGTGGTTATTGTCTTCTGGAATGCCTGCAGTGTCTTTCGCTTTGGTTTCCATCTGTCTAAGAAGGGGTTGGTTAACAGCGTGAGGTACCCTTCTCCTGGGTACTTCGGAAGGTTTTAGATAAGAGACACGACTGACGGATCGCATTAGGTTTTATTATTAGGTTCGGAAGGACCTTTATTTGCCGAAATGGCTACGGTGAAAGTTCTTTTTACACAACACTAGGAATTTACACATGGTTGTACTAAGTCGAACCATGATTGATAGAGGCGTCGAAGTTGGCATACATCGACATGATATAGAATGAGGGTCGATAGGGCCATGTGCTGAACGGGCACACAAGTTCTTGGCGTCTCAGGTTTCGTCCCGAGTATCACTGTCGCAGATACTTGGACTGATAGAGTCGACGCGGAACTATTGAGGGTCCTAACGTTTCGGAATAGTGTACTTTTCATGAATGGATTCTCACAAGGCCTTTCTATAATCGCCTAGCATACACTAGTCATGTATAATTAAGGTGGGAAGGACTGTTGACTGAGCGACTCCGCCCTAAATCCACAACCAAACGAAGAACAGGAAATGAGGCAGCATCACTCACTCGAGGTCTATCCATCTTAATTATACATGGCTTTAACGTATATACCGAGCCATTATAGATTTACCTGATGAAATTTTAAATTTTACAACAGTGTTGTGACTTTCGCCTTAACTGGAGAGTAATTACATTTAGAATTATCCTTTTAATGTTTTCGGTTAGTTATCTGGGATTGAGAGACGTACCAAAATTTCTATCGGCTTCCTTGATGCTTCTCCCTAGGCATTCGGGTTATACCCCTCCTGTGCCCTTGTCATTTCCCTGAGTTGGGCAGTCCTTCTTGAAGTGTCCAATCTCACCACATAGATGGCATACTGGACTGGTCCCAACATTGGTGGTTGATGTAATGAACTCAATCGGGGTTCTGCAAATGCGAGCGGTATGCCCCTTCATGTTGCACCTAACACAAAGGAGTTCTCGACAGGTACCATGATGATGGTAGCTACATTTGCTGCAACGGGGGAGGCTTCCTAGGTATGGTCTTCTAGGTGTTGGGATGGAAGGGTTGGCAGGGATATTGACTGCCTCAGCTCGTTGCCCTTCGGAAGGTCCTTGAGCCGAGGTACTTCCCTCCTCATTCTTGAAATTTCTCTTCAATGGCTTTGGTTGGGGTTCTTGGGTAGCTGGGTACGCAGGATTTGGTTGCTTCCGTCTATTGCTAGGATCGAGAATCTCGATGGGGCTCTTGCTACCATTGGCGTTGTTAGCATTCAGTTGAGCCATGACAGCTGCTACGGCTGCCGAGACTGCAACTTGGAACGTAGCTTCATTGAATAAGAGAGTCGGTTTCTTGCCAGCGGATTGGTTACGTTTCTTCGGAGGCATGGTTTTCCTACACGGAAAGGAACACAAGCTGTTGAGAGACGATCTTTAACTCTAGACGTATCTATCCTTACTATAATAGGCATAAATTTTCCCGCGCCTCGGGTATTGGTTATCTGAGTGTCGACCTACATCCCTATGATGTGGTCCCGGTTTCAAGGTAGGAGTAAGATTATCGGAAAGCCATAAGATGGGAGGCGTTCCTACTACATTATCTTTATACTGGAGAGATTCACTCTCCGGCTTTGGAAAGATCTGAGGATAGTTCGGAACGAAGACTGCGGAAAGAAAGGCTCATGAAGACTTATGGCTAAACATTCTCAATCGAGGTTTTGAGATCCGATCTAATCGTATTACTTGCGACGGGAAAAGGCGAGTTACCTAACACATAGTTTGAGTATTGTAATCACTAACTCACTAAATTGTATTATTTTATGGGTGTATTAGCGCAACAAAAATGAGGAAAAGACACTTCTCGGGTTCCATGTATTGGCTCCCTCTGTCCACCTCTTACCCCTGACTGGAATAGGTGTTGGTTTTTCTTCGGGTATTTACCTAGGGTTCTCTTCTCTTGTAGACATACTGAATCTCTACTCCACCTTACTTCTGATCCTGACTCTGAGTGTCATCGCTTCATGATGGATGACTGGAAATTTCTGAAGTTCAGGCGAATTTCCCACCGATGTCCCTAAAAGGTATAGACACTTGGTGGTTTCAATAGTCTCATCCTAGTTCATTTATTTCCGAACTGGAAATATTCTCAATGAACTTCTTCTGGGTCCGAATCAACTCTTCTGTCGAACACTAAAGTGGATAGCGTTTTTGTAACGACCAAAATTTCAAAACAATTAAAACTTTTCAAAAACCACCCATTTTAATAACGTTGTTACAAAAAGGTTTTCAATACATTATTTAACAGAGTATTTTCCCAGGTTCATTTCATGAAACACCAACGCGAGGAACGGTACAATCACGCCTTTGCCTTGCCACAGACTCCTGAGAACCTGAAAACATAAAACCACAATTGTAAGCCCGAAAGCTTAGTGAGTTACCCCCAAAATACCAACCACATATACGCCCTTCCAGGCCACGACCTTCCGGTCCAAAACATATTGCCTTCCGGCCCATAACATATTGCCTTCCGGCCCATAACACATCGCCTTCCAGCCCATAACATATTGCCTTCCGGCCCATAACATAAAATGACCACATAACATAACAGATCATAGAACAGCCATACATATCGGGTCAAACCCCAGACCAAGCAATCGTGCACATAACATATAATCATATAACAGATCACAGTCAGCAAATCGATTCACATATCACATAACATATCAGCACCCTAACCAAGATACCAGCCTAGCCGATTACTAGCATAACTTCACCCTACATCTCAGCCAAAATACTACTTACGCACATACGCCTTTCCAGGCCATGACCTTCCGGTCCACATAATATATAATGCCTTCAGGCCCATATCATAATGCCTTCCGGCCCATATCGTAATGCCTTCTGGCCCATATCAAGCAATACCATAACAAACAACTATCCGGATTTCCATCCGATAAAGGGTCAGCCTTGGTGCCGTAGACCCTGTCGATATAGTGAGGATAACTCACCTCGAGACTGCTGACTGAACAGATAACCCAAGCTGCTCTGATCACTGATACGACCTCCACCTTTGGACAGCCACCAATGCACTGAACACAAACAATAATCAACAATTACCAAAACGCCCCTGGAAACCACTGGGAAACCACTGGTCAAAGACAAGATCAAAGTCAACCCCTGACTGACCCTACTCGCCGAGTCAACCCGGTGACTCGCCGAGTTCCCATACTCAGAACTTCACTCAATCCGCGACCTAACTCGCTGAGTCACCCCGCGACTCGCCGAGTCCAACAACTCTGAGTCCACTCGCACACAACTCACCGAGTCATCCCTTGACTCGCCGATTCTCGACTCAACAAGAAAATATCGGGACTCTTCGACAAGACTCGCCGAGTCCAAGAACAGACTCGCCGAGTCTATGGCTATCTTCAACCTACTTGCTGAGTTGTTCATACAACTCGCCGAGTTCCAGGTCATCTTCATCCGACTCGCCGAGTTGTTCTTCCAACTCGCCGAGTCCCAGCTCATCTTCAAGCAACTCGTCGAGTACACCCATGTGACTCGCCGAGTATCACCGGTCTGAATCCATTCAGAACCATTCCAGGCCACGCAATTGCTCCAAAACATATATCTAGTCTCCTACCACTCATCCATCACGTAAAGTGGCAAACTTTACGTGAATCCAAAGAGATCTAGGCTATTTTCACATTGGTTTAGGGTTTGGGACATGTAAGCTTCACTACACACTCCAACACAGGGACTTTCATGCTCTCTGATTCTTCTCCCTTCCAGATCTGAGGTAGCAACCTCAGATCTAACCTCTAGACTTCCAATTACATCCATAGACAAGTTCCCACAAACCCCAAAATGAAGAAACAACATATCAACAGTCCAAGAAAGAGATATTACCTCCAAGGGACGCCCCAACTGCAATGTAATTCGAATCCAAGCAAAGCCCCTTGCTCCAAGCCTTCAATCTCCCAAAATCCCTTCAATAATCATCGCCTTCAAGCTCCCAAATGAGATATGATCACTCACACACGAAGGCTAAGGGTTTCTGGATTTGGGGATGAATAAAGAGGCTGAGAGTGGGCTGTTATGTTCCTTATATAGGGCTCAACCCCGGGAATTAGGGTTTTCTCCACTCAGCGCCTACTCGCCGAGTCCTCCTTACTGACTCGCCGAGTCGGCTACTTAACACGCGACCCAGTCGTGACTTTACTCGCCGAGTCCATCCCTGGACTCGCCGAGTCACTCTTTCACAACTTACCCTTTTAGCCCTTCAACTCTACTCTTGATATTTCGGGATGTTACAGTTTTCTACAGGGTTCGTGCGAGAATGGAAATGTCTAAAGAATCCTAAGAGATTATTAAAACATTTCACTGGGTGATCCATATCGAGTCCTGCTACAATTACATAGGGTACACAAATTTTATATAGCTTAGATTCGATAGACCTTCGAACATGTGATACTACTCTATATCCACATCCAAACAAGGAAAAGGAAGTAGAGCGAAACCACACATTCTTAGTCTATGGGATCCTTATTATATATAACCTTGGAAGTATACCCTCTGTAATCATAGGTATATCAATAAGGATCTTTTTAGTTTTTCACACAAGGTTATCTATGGATCCTAAAATACCCCTATGGTATTTTAATTACTTGTTTGACTCTTAACTTCTGTATATGATTATGGGATTAATGTGATTCTTTTAGTATCCTAAAATACGCCCATATTATTTTAAACTTTATGTTTGGCTCTAGAATTCCTATTTGGTAAGTTTCAGATTCGTTGCAACACCACCATCACTCCCAAGCACACGTTGGTCGCATCTCGAATAAATGTAGTTGATCAAGTTACATTTATTCCAGCTTACGATTACATAACTGCCCAGGTTTGACGGTAATGGTCAACATCCAAAGACTTTTATTTTGTTCTTCTTGTGATACTTTTCTTCGAGTGTTTAGATTCTAGATGTTCTTATACTTTGGTAAAATATGGTTATATTTTAAAGTATAACTCTTGGTCAGAGTGTTTTATCCCTATGTATTTATAGGCTGTATATCTTTTATGAATTGATATACTGAGCTCACTATAAACAATGCTCTGATACCAATCTGTCACACCCCAAAACCGGAACGGCGGAAACGTTCTGGGGTGGATGACGTCATGTACTACTCAAGGCAATGAATTGACTATTCCTATAATAGTTACTAGGGTTCCAGAAACATGAATAATAGAAAGATGCATGTACTACTCAAGGCAATGAATTGACTGAGAGAGAGAGAGAGATATTTTATGTCCATCATGTATACATGACATACAACTAATGTTTAAACGGCCTTCGGACGGATAACCGATACCCCGAAGCCACATCCAAACAAGGAAAATGAATCAAAGCGAGTTAGCCTTCCTAAGTCCTTTAAACATTAACTATATAACTATACATACACGGGCATGCATTTAACGAAATAAAAGCATAACAGAAACTTGGGTAAGACTTTTTGGAAAACTTTATAAGCAATAATTTATGACTCGATATCAGTTTATAAAACAAGCTTTTGAAAATGATTTGATAAAACAGTTTAAGTGAAGAAAACCTTTGGAAAACCCTTAACAAGAAATTACAACTTGATGTCTCTTTAGTAAACAAGCTTTGAAAAACTTTGGATAACCTTTAATAATCTAAAAAGGGATATTCATACTTTAACAAGATTCGAAAACATGATTTGGAAATCTTAAGCTGGATAAAACAGTTTAACATGCAAAAATCTATTTTGCTATATAGTTATTAATCACATGTGATTTATCTAATAACTGTACAGTTCGACTTGTATCCCCCCCCCCTATAAAAGCAGTTAAAATCATTTAAAAGGTTATTTCAGGGGTATGAACTCACCTGAAGCGAGTGGATCGGATGGAAGTGTCGGTTGAGTGCTTGGTGTCAAGTGAAGACTTGAACACACTTAATGACCTAGCAACATATGAAGACATATGTATACATATAACTAGTGATTATAACACTAATTAAACACGTATAAACATCCTAACGTGCAAAAAAACACTTTGGTCAAGTGCTAGGAGGCTATTGGGTTGCAATAAGGGCGTGTATGGCCTAGTTAGGGAGTTTACTCTTCAAGAGTAAACTCTTAGAGGAGATTTCGACCCAATGACCATATCCCCATGAGTTTACGGCCGTAAACTCATGGGTGGTGTGTTCTTGGATGTTTAAAGGTCTTACAAAACTTGTGGAATTAGGCTAGGTTCAATTCTAGGGCATAGGAAGTGGTTAAGTCCTCAAAGGGACCATTTATGGGAGTTTACGGCTGTAAACATAGAGTTTACGGTCGTAACTCTTACTTGTCCCCTTGCTTCATGATTTAAGGTCTTAAATGAAAGAATACGAGGTTCTATGCATTATTCCAAGCCATATGGGGGAGTTAGGGCATCATTTGACCTCCTTAAGGGAGTTTACGGTCAAGGGACCAATCCTTGGGGGGGGGGGGGGCAGGGGTTTACGGCCGTAAACTCCTAAGGTCATGTTTTCCTTGATGATTAAGGTCCTTACTTCGATGGTGGTTGAGTCTAGACATTACCTCAAGCCATAGGAGGTGTTTAAGAGGCAATTTAACACCTTAAATGGTGTTTACGGTCTATGAAGGAGGTTTTACGGTCCAAGAATGTTCTTGGGCCATAAATTCATGTTTACTCCACAAATGACAAGATTCTGGTGTCCGAAGTTCATTCATGCAAGTCCCTAAGTCAAAGCTAAGCACTAGAAGTGATTTGGAAGGGTTTTGGAGCTTCAAAACCCCATTTATGGGTGTTTACAGTTTGGGGCTGTTCCAGGGCCGTAAACACAAGATTTTGAGGGTTTTGGATGATTTAAACACGAATTTGCATGCTAAACAAGCTAAAAAACAAGGTAGGATAGATTACTTACAAGTTTGGGGCTTGAAAGAGGTGTTTTTGGATCAAAATTGGATTGTAGAGAGAGTGTGTGTTATGAGTGGGAAAAAGCTTCAAATGAAGTCCACTCACCCTTATATAGGGTTTGGGTTTGTTTCCCGGTTGAAATCTACCCGATACCGACGCTAAATGGGGCTTATGGTCGTACCCGATTAAGTGGTCGTAACTCGACGTGGTCAAAATCTAAAAACTTTTCAAAGGGATACCGAGGATGTTTCATGTGTTTCTAATTCGTTTGGAGACTTATGAAGTTATAATAAAAGTTCCAGTTTAATTAACCTAATCCAAAAGGTTAACGGAACAATTTAATAAAGCGAGTTTTATTAGCGGAAAAGGGTTTACTGTGACGGGATAAATTTCAGGTTGTCACATCATCCCCCCGTTAGAGGGAATTTCGTCTCGAAATTAGGGTTTTGGCAAGGAAGTAGGCATGAACAATTGGGTAGAGTGATGAGGGTACTTCCTATTCGGTTTGTCTTTGCGCTCCTAAGTGAACTCCGGCCTTTGCTTGGCGTTCCAACAACCTCCACTTAACGGGATGCGAATTTCGTTTCGTTCACTTGATCGCTTGGTTCGCGATTCCTACATGTTCCTTTACGAACTTAGGGTTCCCAATGATTTCCATCAAAATGAGTGGGATTTAGAGAGTTACGTCGGGCAAGCACTTTTTCAATTCTAGGGAGTGGATTGATTTGGGGTGAAACTTATGGAATTCCGAAAGTAGTTGTGGTCTGACAAGGGTTGGACCAATTTTTGTAAAGAACCTCGGATGGTCCTAAGCTCTTGGAAAGATGGGGCTTTTCATTACTTAGAACATAATGCACTTCTATGGTGAGATCATCACTGGCGTGATCGCCATTTTGAAGTTCCAAACGTCTTCTCATACTGGGGGTGTAGTTTTTCGGGTTGGTTCTTAGAAGGCTCGGGTTATCCTTGGATTCGTGTTTCCTGCTGACTGGCCTTCAGAGGTTTTCTGGATCATCGAATGAATTGGATGTCTACTGGTATCTATTTGCTGCAGGGCGTCTATCTCAACCTAGTGCAAATGAACCTGCACTTCTGATTCTTGAGATGTTTCTAACGGAAACTCTCAGGATCGGTGAGATAGGGTTTTACCAGACGATTGTTTAGAAAGTTTTTAAACTTCTCATCATCGTCTAGTTGACGCTTTCGCGACATGATTCCTAACAGGAGAGAATCATGCTCTTACTTGCTTTGCTGTTTCATGAATAGCAATCTCTGCTCAGGGCTAACTCAGTCCTTAGAGATTTTCTGAAGTGTTGGACTATCTCGGGATGTGGTTCTACTATTTCTGTGTGAGATAGTATTCTTGGAACACCTAGTAGTCCAATGAATCTCTAAGACATTCCCTATTCTCTAAGGTGTCGGTTTATTCCAGTTGCAGAAAGCGTGTGCTCTTGTATAACCCATCGAATAACATCTAGACTGGTGTCGAGTCTATAATCTCTTCGGGATCTGGGTTATAAGGCTTAACGCATCCTACTTTCGTACTTTATTCAAGTATTCATGGTTGCGGAGGTTATCCTGTGGTTCTTGGCATTCTAGTATTTACTTCGGAGAATGCAGTCTATCGTCTATAGGGCGACGGTGACTTCTTCCACGTGCGGAGGCGGAGTGTCCTAGGCACTACTCGTCAGTAATGGGGTGGACGAAGTGCCTGAGTAGTGCGAGTATCTTTTGCAACTACTCTTCTGATGCTTCGGAGCTTTCTCGATCTAGATCAAATCTAGAGAGTACAGGGTTTCGTTACCTGGAACTCCTAATTTCCTCATCCACTCTTCTCAGAATTTAACTTATCGCAGCTTCCAGATTTCCGGGATATCTGCTGAGATGCTTAATTCGTGGGATTAAGCGTGAATGGATGGTCATAGTCAATGTTTTGACTCTTACGACTCGGGTTTCTTTACTAACTGAGGGTGTTAGCTACTATGTTGGCTTAAATGGGATGGCAACAATTTTTGGATTTGTGGTCATTCTAATAGTTCAACCCACAACGGTTCTCTTGACTCTAACTCCTATTCTATGGGATAGGATGAAGGATTTTTATTACAAGGTTCGTGGTAGAGCTCATACTCGGCTTACTCACTAATACTTGGTGTATGCAAGCCGTATATAATTGAGATCGAAAAGATGTTCGGTTGTGCGACTCCACCCCAGACCCACAACCCAACGAGGAACAGGGAGTAGGGAGGAAGCACACATCTTAAATCTTTTTGATCTAAATTATATACCACTCTTATGCATATACTCAGTTAATAGAAGTCAATCCCATGAGTTCTTTCCTCTTGATTCATGAACCTGATTGTGAGGTGCTAAGGGTCTTTCTGGGGGATCTACAGAGTAGGTTTCGGGTGGTTATTGTCTTCTGGAATGCCTGCAGTGTCTTTCGCTTTGGTTTCCATCTGTCTAAGAAGGGGTTGGTTAACAGCGTGAGGTACCCTTCTCCTGGGTACTTCGGAAGGTTTTAGATAAGAGACACGACTGACGGATCGCATTAGGTTTTATTATTAGGTTCGGAAGGACCTTTATTTGCCGAAATGGCTACGGTGAAAGTTCTTTTTACACAACACTAGGAATTTACACATGGTTGTACTAAGTCGAACCATGATTGATAGAGGCGTCGAAGTTGGCATACATCGACATGATATAGAATGAGGGTCGATAGGGCCATGTGCTGAACGGGCACACAAGTTCTTGGCGTCTCAGGTTTCGTCCCGAGTATCACTGTCGCAGATACTTGGACTGATAGAGTCGACGCGGAACTATAGAGGGTCCTAACGTTTCGGAATAGTGTACTTTTCATGAATGGATTCTCACAAGGCCTTTCTATAATCGCCTAGCATACACTAGTCATGTATAATTAAGGTGGGAAGGACTGTTGACTGAGCGACTCCGCCCTAAATCCACAACCAAACGAAGAACAGGAAATGAGGCAGCATCACTCACTCGAGGTCTATCCATCTTAATTATACATGGCTTTAACGTATATACCGAGCCATTATAGATTTACCTGATGAAATTTTAAATTTTACAACAGTGTTGTGACTTTCGCCTTAACTGGAGAGTAATTACATTTAGAATTATCCTTTTAATGTTTTCGGTTAGTTATCTGGGATTGAGAGACGTACCAAAATTTCTATCGGCTTCCTTGATGCTTCTCCCTAGGCATTCGGGTTATACCCCTCCTGTGCCCTTGTCATTTCCCTGAGTTGGGCAGTCCTTCTTGAAGTGTCCAATCTCACCACATAGATGGCATACTGGACTGGTCCCAACATTGGTGGTTGATGTAATGAACTCAATCGGGGTTCTGCAAATGCGAGCGGTATGCCCCTTCATGTTGCACCTAACACAAAGGAGTTCTCGACAGGTACCATGATGATGGTAGCTACATTTGCTGCAACGGGGGAGGCTTCCTAGGTATGGTCTTCTAGGTGTTGGGATGGAAGGGTTGGCAGGGATATTGACTGCCTCAGCTCGTTGCCCTTCGGAAGGTCCTTGAGCCGAGGTACTTCCCTCCTCATTCTTGAAATTTCTCTTCAATGGCTTTGGTTGGGGTTCTTGGGTAGCTGGGTACGCAGGATTTGGTTGCTTCCGTCTATTGCTAGGATCGAGAATCTCGATGGGGCTCTTGCTACCATTGGCGTTGTTAGCATTCAGTTGAGCCATGACAGCTGCTACGACTGCCGAGACTGCAACTTGGAACGTAGCTTCATTGAATAAGAGAGTCGGTTTCTTGCCAGCGGATTGGTTACGTTTCTTCGGAGGCATGGTTTTCCTACACGGAAAGGAACACAAGCTGTTGAGAGACGATCTTTAACTCTAGACGTATCTATCCTTACTATAATAGGCATAAATTTTCCCGCGCCTCGGGTATTGGTTATCTGAGTGTCGACCTACATCCCTATGATGTGGTCCCGGTTTCAAGGTAGGAGTAAGATTATCGGAAAGCCATAAGATGGGAGGCGTTCCTACTACATTATCTTTATACTGGAGAGATTCACTCTCCGGCTTTGGAAAGATCTGAGGATAGTTCGGAACGAAGACTGCGGAAAGAAAGGCTCATGAAGACTTATGGCTAAACATTCTCAATCGAGGTTTTGAGATCCGATCTAATCGTATTACTTGCGACGGGAAAAGGCGAGTTACCTAACACATAGTTTGAGTATTGTAATCACTAACTCACTAAATTGTATTATTTTATGGGTGTATTAGCGCAACAAAAATGAGGAAAAGACACTTCTCGGGTTCCATGTATTGGCTCCCTCTGTCCACCTCTTACCCCTGACTGGAATAGGTGTTGGTTTTTCTTCGGGTATTTACCTAGGGTTCTCTTCTCTTGTAGACATACTGAATCTCTACTCCACCTTACTTCTGATCCTGACTCTGAGTGTCATCGCTTCATGATGGATGACTGGAAATTTCTGAAGTTCAGGCGAATTTCCCACCGATGTCCCTAAAAGGTATAGACACTTGGTGGTTTCAATAGTCTCATCCTAGTTCATTTATTTCCGAACTGGAAATATTCTCAATGAACTTCTTCTGGGTCCGAATCAACTCTTCTGTCGAACACTAAAGTGGATAGCGTTTTTGTAACGACCAAAATTTCAAAACAATTAAAACTTTTCAAAAACCACCCATTTTAATAACGTTGTTACAAAAAGGTTTTCAATACATTATTTAACAGAGTATTTTCCCAGGTTCATTTCATGAAACACCAACGCGAGGAACGGTACAATCACGCCTTTGCCTTGCCACAGACTCCTGAGAACCTGAAAACATAAAACCACAATTGTAAGCCCGAAAGCTTAGTGAGTTACCCCCAAAATACCAACCACATATACGCCCTTCCAGGCCACGACCTTCCGGTCCAAAACATATTGCCTTCCGGCCCATAACATATTGCCTTCCGGCCCATAACACATCGCCTTCCAGCCCATAACATATTGCCTTCCGGCCCATAACATAAAATGACCACATAACATAACAGATCATAGAACAGCCATACATATCGGGTCAAACCCCAGACCAAGCAATCGTGCACATAACATATAATCATATAACAGATCACAGTCAGCAAATCGATTCACATATCACATAACATATCAGCACCCTAACCAAGATACCAGCCTAGCCGATTACTAGCATAACTTCACCCTACATCTCAGCCAAAATACTACTTACGCACATACGCCTTTCCAGGCCATGACCTTCCGGTCCACATAATATATAATGCCTTCAGGCCCATATCATAATGCCTTCCGGCCCATATCGTAATGCCTTCTGGCCCATATCAAGCAATACCATAACAAACAACTATCCGGATTTCCATCCGATAAAGGGTCAGCCTTGGTGCCGTAGACCCTGTCGATATAGTGAGGATAACTCACCTCGAGACTGCTGACTGAACAGATAACCCAAGCTGCTCTGATCACTGATACGACCTCCACCTTTGGACAGCCACCAATGCACTGAACACAAACAATAATCAACAATTACCAAAACGCCCCTGGAAACCACTGGGAAACCACTGGTCAAAGACAAGATCAAAGTCAACCCCTGACTGACCCTACTCGCCGAGTCAACCCGGTGACTCGCCGAGTTCCCATACTCAGAACTTCACTCAATCCGCGACCTAACTCGCTGAGTCACCCCGCGACTCGCCGAGTCCAACAACTCTGAGTCCACTCGCACACAACTCACCGAGTCATCCCTTGACTCGCCGATTCTCGACTCAACAAGAAAATATCGGGACTCTTCGACAAGACTCGCCGAGTCCAAGAACAGACTCGCCGAGTCTATGGCTATCTTCAACCTACTTGCTGAGTTGTTCATACAACTCGCCGAGTTCCAGGTCATCTTCATCCGACTCGCCGAGTTGTTCTTCCAACTCGCCGAGTCCCAGCTCATCTTCAAGCAACTCGTCGAGTACACCCATGTGACTCGCCGAGTATCACCGGTCTGAATCCATTCAGAACCATTCCAGGCCACGCAATTGCTCCAAAACATATATCTAGTCTCCTACCACTCATCCATCACGTAAAGTGGCAAACTTTACGTGAATCCAAAGAGATCTAGGCTATTTTCACATTGGTTTAGGGTTTGGGACATGTAAGCTTCACTACACACTCCAACACAGGGACTTTCATGCTCTCTGATTCTTCTCCCTTCCAGATCTGAGGTAGCAACCTCAGATCTAACCTCTAGACTTCCAATTACATCCATAGACAAGTTCCCACAAACCCCAAAATGAAGAAACAACATATCAACAGTCCAAGAAAGAGATATTACCTCCAAGGGACGCCCCAACTGCAATGTAATTCGAATCCAAGCAAAGCCCCTTGCTCCAAGCCTTCAATCTCCCAAAATCCCTTCAATAATCATCGCCTTCAAGCTCCCAAATGAGATATGATCACTCACACACGAAGGCTAAGGGTTTCTGGATTTGGGGATGAATAAAGAGGCTGAGAGTGGGCTGTTATGTTCCTTATATAGGGCTCAACCCCGGGAATTAGGGTTTTCTCCACTCAGCGCCTACTCGCCGAGTCCTCCTTACTGACTCGCCGAGTCGGCTACTTAACACGCGACCCAGTCGTGACTTTACTCGCCGAGTCCATCCCTGGACTCGCCGAGTCACTCTTTCACAACTTACCCTTTTAGCCCTTCAACTCTACTCTTGATATTTCGGGATGTTACAGTTTTCTACAGGGTTCGTGCGAGAATGGAAATGTCTAAAGAATCCTAAGAGATTATTAAAACATTTCACTGGGTGATCCATATCGAGTCCTGCTACAATTACATAGGGTACACAAATTTTATATAGCTTAGATTCGATAGACCTTCGAACATGTGATACTACTCTATATCCACATCCAAACAAGGAAAAGGAAGTAGAGCGAAACCACACATTCTTAGTCTATGGGATCCTTATTATATATAACCTTGGAAGTATACCCTCTGTAATCATAGGTATATCAATAAGGATCTTTTTAGTTTTTCACACAAGGTTATCTATGGATCCTAAAATACCCCTATGGTCTTTTAATTACTTGTTTGACTCTTAACTTCTGTATATGATTATGGGATTAATGTGATTCTTTTAGTATCCTAAAATACGCCCATATTATTTTAAACTTTATGTTTGGCTCTAGAATTCCTATTTGGTAAGTTTCAGATTCGTTGCAACACCACCATCACTCCCAAGCACACGTTGGTCGCATCTCGAATAAATGTAGTTGATCAAGTTACATTTATTCCAGCTTACGATTACATAACTGCCCAGGTTTGACGGTAATGGTCAACATCCAAAGACTTTTATTTTGTTCTTCTTGTGATACTTTTCTTCGAGTGTTTAGATTCTAGATGTTCTTATACTTTGGTAAAATATGGTTATATTTTAAAGTATAACTCTTGGTCAGAGTGTTTTATCCCTATGTATTTATAGGCTGTATATCTTTTATGAATTGATATACTGAGCTCACTATAAACAATGCTCTGATACCAATCTGTCACACCCCAAAACCGGAACGGCGGAAACGTTCTGGGGTGGATGACGTCATGTACTACTCAAGGCAATGAATTGACTATTCCTATAATAGTTACTAGGGTTCCAGAAACATGAATAATAGAAAGATGCATGTACTACTCAAGGCAATGAATTGACTGAGAGAGAGAGAGAGATATTTTATGTCCATCATGTATACATGACATACAACTAATGTTTAAACGGCCTTCGGACGGATAACCGATACCCCGAAGCCACATCCAAACAAGGAAAATGAATCAAAGCGAGTTAGCCTTCCTAAGTCCTTTAAACATTAACTATATAACTATACATACACGGGCATGCATTTAACGAAATAAAAGCATAACAGAAACTTGGGTAAGACTTTTTGGAAAACTTTATAAGCAATAATTTATGACTCGATATCAGTTTATAAAACAAGCTTTTGAAAATGATTTGATAAAACAGTTTAAGTGAAGAAAACCTTTGGAAAACCCTTAACAAGAAATTACAACTTGATGTCTCTTTAGTAAACAAGCTTTGAAAAACTTTGGATAACCTTTAATAATCTAAAAAGGGATATTCATACTTTAACAAGATTCGAAAACATGATTTGGAAATCTTAAGCTGGATAAAACAGTTTAACATGCAAAAATCTATTTTGCTATATAGTTATTAATCACATGTGATTTATCTAATAACTGTACAGTTCGACTTGTATCCCCCCCCCCTATAAAAGCAGTTAAAATCATTTAAAAGGTTATTTCAGGGGTATGAACTCACCTGAAGCGAGTGGATCGGATGGAAGTGTCGGTTGAGTGCTTGGTGTCAAGTGAAGACTTGAACACACTTAATGACCTAGCAACATATGAAGACATATGTATACATATAACTAGTGATTATAACACTAATTAAACACGTATAAACATCCTAACGTGCAAAAAAACACTTTGGTCAAGTGCTAGGAGGCTATTGGGTTGCAATAAGGGCGTGTATGGCCTAGTTAGGGAGTTTACTCTTCAAGAGTAAACTCTTAGAGGAGATTTCGACCCAATGACCATATCCCCATGAGTTTACGGCCGTAAACTCATGGGTGGTGTGTTCTTGGATGTTTAAAGGTCTTACAAAACTTGTGGAATTAGGCTAGGTTCAATTCTAGGGCATAGGAAGTGGTTAAGTCCTCAAAGGGACCATTTATGGGAGTTTACGGCTGTAAACATAGAGTTTACGGTCGTAACTCTTACTTGTCCCCTTGCTTCATGATTTAAGGTCTTAAATGAAAGAATACGAGGTTCTATGCATTATTCCAAGCCATATGGGGGAGTTAGGGCATCATTTTGACCTCCTTAAGGGAGTTTACGGTCAAGGGACCAATCCTTGGGGGGTTTTACGGCCATAATCTCCTAAGGTCATGGTTTCCTTGATGATTAAGGTCCCTACTTCGATGGTGGTTGAGTCTAGACATTACCTCAAGCCATAGGAGGTGTTTAAGAGGCAATTTAACACCTTAAATGGTGTTTACGGCCTATGAAGGAGGTTTTACGGTCCAAGAATGTTCTTGGGCCGTAAACTCATGTTTACTCCTCAAATGACCAGATTCTGGTGTCCGAAGTTCATTCATGCAAGTCCCTAAGTCAAAGCTAAGCATTAGAAGTGATTTGGTAGGGTTTTGGGGCTTCAAAACCCCATTTATGGGTGTTTACGGTTTGGGGCTGTTCCAGGGCCGTAAACACAAGACTTTGAGGGTTTTGGATGATTTAAATACGCATTTGCATGCTAAACAATCTAAACAACAAGCTAGGATAGATTACTTACAAGTTTGGAGCTTGAAAGAGGTGTTTTTGGATTAAAATTGGCTTGTAGAGAGAGAGTAGAGAGAGTGTGTTATGAGTGGAAAAAAGCATCAAATGAAGTCCACTCACCCTTATATAGGGTTTGAGTTTGTGGCCCGGTGGAAATCTACCCGATACCGACGTTAAACAGGGCTTATGGTCGTACCCGATTAAGTCGTCGTAACTCGACGTGGTCGAAATCTAAAAACTTTTCAATGGGATACCGAGGATGTTTCACGTGTTTCTAATTCGTTTGGACACTCATGAAGTTATAATAAAGTTCCAATTTAATTAACCTAATCCAAAAGGTTAACGGAACAATTTAATAAAGCGACTCTTATTAGCGGAAAAGGGTTTACTGTGACGGGATAAATTTCAGGTTGTCACAGATTGAGAGCATGAAGTTCTTCAGTTATAGCAGCAAAAATAAGATGATTGAGATCTTTTGTCTTCTTGATGACAGCCACGTTCATCTCCCATGACTTTGGAAGTGCATTCAACAACTTTTTGTTTATCTCAGACTTAGTCAAGAAGATCCCAACTATATTCATCTCAGTAGTAAGTGTAGTAAATCGCTGCAACTGAGCTTCCAGGGTTTCTCCAGGGATATAATTGAACATGTTGAAATTTTGTCTTAACATATTCTGATGATTCTCTTTCATGTCTTCATTTCCCTTGTTGACCTCAAAAGCCATTAAAAACACAACTAGAAGCCAAAATCAAACTTAAAAGTCAAACTTAAATTTAAAAATGTCCTTTGACTATAAACCTAAAAATTCAACCTCACAGGTCAAATTTAAAAAGTTAAACCCAAAAGTCAAACTTGAAAAATCAAACTTAAAAGTCAAACTGAAAAGCTAAATTTGAAAACTTGAAAGATAAATGAAGAAGTCAAAGTTTAAAGACAAAGGTCAAACTAGAAAAGTCAAAGTCAAAATTTAAGTAAAAAGTCAAAAATTTAAAAATAAATTATTTGGGTTGAAAGTGGAATTTAAAAAAAAATTGATTTTTGGGGTTGAAATTGAAAAAAATGCGAAATTGGAACCGAGAGGGACTTGTTTTTGAATTAAATTTCGAAGGAGTTAAACAAAGTGTTCGCTAGTCAAGTTGGTAAAGCGCTGTGTTGGTCAACCATAGGTCCCGTGTTCGATCCCCGGCACCTTCAACTTCGCTTCAATATTTTTTTAATGAATGCGCATATGAATAAGCCACCAAGCCGTCCACCAAGCCGACCTTGTCCGAGCCGCACACGTAGCCGTACACGTCCAAACCGCACACCGTCCCGCACACTCCAAGCCGTACACCTTCAACCACCCGCACACCTTCTTCAATCAGATCGCGAAAAAAACGACGCTTTTCACCATTTTTGCTCCAAAACCCGATCAAAAACTTGTGTTTAGGAAAAATGCAAAGAACAAACCCCCTTATTTTGCCCTGATCTATCCTAAAATGCAAAAATCCTTTCAAAATAAGATCAAATAAGCTCCAGATCTGACAAAATTGATTGATATAATCCAAGCTCTGATACTAACTATAAGTCCCCAAATTGTTTGTGTATCAATCAGATCCAATTGATGGTGCGGAATCCCAACCAATTGGATGACGTCAGATCAAAATAAGAAGAAAAGGAGAAAAAGAAGATGATGAATCTTGTATTATTTGATGATTAGAATGTAGATCCAAATACAAGATTCACACACAACACACACTCTTTTCTCTCTCTCCCCCTCTCTCTCTCTCTCTCTCTCTCTGGAACACCTTTGATTTCACACACTTAAGCTCCCTTGGCCGTACGCTCACATGCACTCCTCACCCTATATATATGAGACTAGGGCCACCAGCCGCACACCCCATGTACGGCCGTACACACCTATAAAATTACAGAAAAATAAATTTTCTAGAAAAGTAAAGTATAAACCAAATTTATAGACCCAACAAAGATTAAACCTTAGTATTTTAAACGTTTAAAATACACCCTTATACTATATAAGATTAAAAGTTTAATTGTATATATATATATATATATATATATATATATATATATATATATAAGTAAAGGTCAGTCTTACCGTGAGTAGGCATCATTCACGAAGCTGGTATATAAGGGTGTTTAAGAAAGCGGCATGTAAAATGACCGCTATTTGGTATCCACTCTTACCCACCGCACTCTTGACTAGTGGAGGGTCGATAGCCTAACGGGTAGGATAGGACACTAAAACCTCACTAAAAGTATAATGAATTATAAAGTAACTAAAACTTTTATAACTTCCCAATCTTGGTTACTTTAGGAAAATGTGAAAATGATGTTATTCCATGAAATTGCACTTTGAACCTTTCCAAGTCGTTAGTGGAGAATGTGTGGTTAACTTCTAACACTCAGAATCAGAAAAACCAAGAAAGGAAAGGAAAACCCTAAGTCAAAGGGGTCAACTCGTCGAGTCCATAGGTGAACTCGACGAGTTGGAGCGGGTTCCGTGTCGGGATTTAAGTGACCGACTCGACGAGTCGGAAGGACTGACTCGACGAGTTAGGTCTGGTTGGAACCCTAATTTCCGGGCTTGGTGCTCTATTTAAGCCTCCACCCCAGACTCCATCACTCCCTTTACCTTACGTCGAAACCCTAAGCCTCCATTGTAGTACTCTTAAGCTTTCTTTGCCATTTGGGTGCTTAGAAGCAAAAAGGAAGAAACGAACCATAGGTGATTCAAGAAGTGGCAGTGGGCTCTAAGTTGGTGTGCTATTTCAGATCATTGGAAGGTATGGAGCTCATACCTTGGCTGTTATTCATTTAGATTCCCTTTCCTAGATAGATTTTATCAATTTGGGCCATTTCCAAGGCCAATTCTTGTATTGTGCCTTTGTGAGCAAAGAGAACTTCGGATCTAGGGTTGTCTTGGCCCAGAAACCCATAGAGTAGCAGTCTTTGGTGTGTTGGTGAAGCATGCTTGTCTCAAACCCTAGTCCTAGAGTGTTTTAAGCCTATAGCTCCTTGGTTTCACGTAAAGTTTGCAACTTTAAGTGAAGGATGGGCCTTAGAAGAGTGGATCTACAGTTTGGAGCCCATGCATGGCTCGAAAAGCCACTGTATGGATTAAAAACAGAAGCTACACGGCGAGTCGCATAGGTGGACTCGGTGAGTTGTATGAAGATAGGCAAGAACTCGACGAGTTGGAAGAACAACTCGGCGAGTCTGCTGAAGATTGCCGTGGACTCAGCGAGTCTTTTCTTGGACTCGACGAGTTGGATCTCAGAACCTCAACCTTTTTTTGTTAAGACTTAGATCGGTGAGTTGAATGGTGACTCGGTGAGTTGGACAGGATGGGACTCGGATATCGTTGAACTCGACGAGTCGGCGGGGTGACTCGGTGAGTTGAGGCGTATTGTGAGAGTTTCTGAGTATAAGGACTCGACGAGTCAACGGGTTGACTCGGCGAGTAGAGTCAGTCAGGAAGGTTGACTTTGACCAGGACTTTGACTTTGTCAAGAGTGGACTTAGTCGGCTTCTACAGTTCAGTTTGGATCTAAGTGATATATATATATATATATATATATATATATATTGATATTGGTAGCTAGGGGAGCTAGTGGAGCAACGATTCAAAGAATTGTCGGACAGCAGCCAGAGGGTTACCAGCAAAGTTCAGCAGTGCATGTGAGTTTCCCTTTGTGTGAATGGGTCGACGGCCACAATGTCGGTCCATGTAGTTATGAGTAGGAAGACCCAGGGGTTAGCCCTAGGCACTGTTTGCTATTATGATATTCAAGACCAAGGTCCAATGCCGGGCGGGTGCCCAAGCAGTGGTTTGCATGATAAAGTATACATGTTGTCTGTGTGATGCATATATGTGCCTGGTAGGGAGGTGAGTGTGGGCGAGGTCCCGTATCTCATCAATAGCAGAGTATGGACGGTGTTCCATATCTCATTAGTAGCAGAGCAGGGGTGAGGCCCGAGATAGGTATGGAGTGAGTGTGGGAAGGGGGTCGTATCTCACTTACAGTAGGAGCTTGGACGGGGTTCCATGACTCACTTGTAACAGGATAGGGGCGTGGCCCAAGGCAGGCGAGGCCTTAGGAAAAGAATACAGTAGGGTATGTTCAGTTGTGTATTATATGCTATTTTGTATTATGTGGTTAGCGGGCGGGGCCTAAAAGAAACAGATCTGTATCCGAGTGGGGCTCGAAGCCAGGCGGGGCCTGGAGCGACGGGGCCTTTGTAGCGGGCAAGGCCCGAGGTAGGGGCGTGGCCCAGTATGTACTATATGTGTTTGTGCAGGGTATGTGGTAAGTTGGGGAACTCACTAAGCTTCGTGCTTACGGTTTTCAATTTTGGTTTCAGGTACTTCCGGTAGCGGAGGGAAGAGCTCGAGGTGATCGCATGACACACCCCATTAATTAGACAGCCTAGGATGTTTTACTCTGATAATGAGAATATGTTTTGAATTAATACTCTGAATGTATGTTATGAATTATGACATGGCTTTTATAAATATGGTTTTAGTAATGTTTAAAGAAAATTTTCAGTCGTGATTTTTGGGACGTTACAAATTGGTATCAGAGCCCTGGTTTGACGGATTCAGACATACTCTCGGGTGTGTCTGAACTCAAACTAAGGAACTGGTATAGAAGTTTTCAAAATGAAAAGACGGTTTTGTAAAAGAGTTTTGAAAAATGAAACAGTTTTAGAAAAGCGAAAAAAATTCAGAAAGAAAAGAACTTTGATAAGAGAAAAGGGTGTGGTGCATGCAATCAACCGAGCTTAAGTAAGTACCCCAAAATACCCATACAAGATTATGTTATGATTATCAGTTAGTACAACAACATGATATATTAGGACTAAGGATCTAGGGAGGATGCCTTATGTGCCTGTTATATGTGCTTTTGAGCTGCATGATGGTACTGGTTAGACAGTAGTAAGGTAGCCTGTTTAGGATATGCTTGACTATATGAGATTATGTTGCATGTTAGTACAGATTCTTGATATGCGATTATGATTTCTTGAGTATGTTAAGGTTAGATTTTCCCTTGTCTGAATATTGCTTGCTTTGTGCATTGTGGGATTCTGAGTGATGGGAGTTAGCCATTAGGTGAATATGTCACGTCACATGTGATCAGGGTTGAATAATCTCAGAGTGCCAGATTTGTCCCTATTGTGCAGCTCTCGTTTGAGTGTAACCGTTGTAGGGACGAGTCTTTTACTTGAAGGATTATTTAAGCCTCGTCACATGTGATGGTATTCAGGTGATGGCTAATTGGCATTGCAAAGAGGCCTTCAGCAGCTGAGGATTGGTTTGGGTGGATTCAGAGGTTTCCCTAGGGTAAGCCTAGGATGAGATAGTGCTAGGAGCAGTAGTGTCTGTGTATGATCCCTCAACAGTGATGAGTATTCTGATAGTTATTGCGATATGTTTTCAGCATGGTGACATTGCGTGAGAGACCAGTGGGCGGGTCGGGCACCGGAGAGGGATCAGGCTTAGGTTCAGGGACCGAGCAGCTTGAGGAGCGTATGAGAGAGTTTGTATCAGCAGAGGTTACGCGCAACATACTAGATCAGACTCCTGTGATCTTTGACACGGTCAAGGAGGGTATGCTGGAGATCTTGGATGAGAGGCTGGGAGCCTTCCGTACCGAGATGATGGCCTTGATGGGAGCGCGTACCTTGACATTCCGAGAGTTTAGAGATTGTGGAGCACGAGATTATCATGAGGCCAGGGACCCCATTGCCAGCAGCAGGTGGTTGGCCGATGTCGCCAATGCATTCCGTACGAGCCGGTGTCCCGAGGGGGACAAGGTCAGATCCGCCTCCTGCGTTCTAACGGACATAGCGTGGGATTGGTGGGAGGAGGTTGGACATGTCATTGGTGATGATGTCGCGTTGGACGCGATGGCATGGAGCGATTTCTCGGACAGGTTCATGGCTGAGTTTACACCAATTATTGAGGTGTAGCAGTTGGTACGGGAGTTTCAAGATTTGATGCAGACTATTGAGACTGTGGCGGAGATCACCACCAAGTTCAGGGAGAGGGCCCTTCTTGTTCCGCAATATGTCGCGGATGAGGAGATGAAGAAGGCCCGATACCACGAGATGTTGAGGGATGACACCAGGCAGTTTGTGAGCAGGTCCAGCTGCAAAACGTTGGAGGATATGATCGCTCGGGCTAGAGAGAGGGAGATTGATTTGGAACAGATCCGGAAGAGGAATCCGGATGAGGTTCAGGTAGCCACAGGTTCTGGAAAAAGTCCAAAGGGGGCAGATTCGAGATCGATGGATTACCAGAGCCGCGGACGATGCGGGAGGTGCGGCAAGACGCACGAGGGAGCATGTCGGAGTGGTAGTGGTGGAGATTCGGGTTGCTTCAAGTGTGGCCGGACTGGTCATTTTAGCAAAGATTGTACTGCTACCACCACACAGGGATCAAACCTGATATCTTTCCACTACAGTCAGCGGGGCCACAAGAAGGCCCAGTGTCCTAGTTTGCTTCCGGAAGGACGGGTGATAGCACCTGTCCCTGCAACTCTGAGGATCACAAACGGCCGTCAGGGCCGAGCAGAGGCGCCTGCGGTAAGAGGCAGGGCTTTTCAGATGACTACCATGGAGACGCGAGCAGCTGCAGACGCTGCAGTTATATGCCATCTGCATACCTTGGATAATAAAATGGTAGCTAGGGGTTTGTGCCCTATGGAAGCAGGTTACTTAGGATGCAATAACTATTGCATGCTTGTGTGGAACTCAGTAGTGGTCCGCTGGATTCAGGAAGGTGTTATTGAGTGATAGATTAGTTAGAACCCTAGTTGTGGCAAGCTTGGGATTTTCAGTAGATTGACTGCGGTATAGTAGAGAAGATTGGGAATTTCTCTCAAGCATTGAGCAACGAGGTATAAGCAGGATCAAAGTGGGGGAGAACCCTCCGAGTGTACAAGAGTAAGAGCACGCAGATCCAAAATGAGTACATGACCTATGAGAAGGAAAGGAAGTAGCACAATGATTGATGGATTGAGGAGTTCAGTGTTAGGAGTTTGAGAAACTTCCCAACAGTTAGATCATGTAATCAAGAAGGTTAGTATCTGGTTTGGAATTCGGTTAGAGGATCGCCCATAGGACTCGAGAGAGTTGGAATGAGGATTTTGAGATCAGTTGGCATGGGATGCTTTCGTGTTAGTAGTCAGGGGCAGAGACAGCATGTAGAGCATGGTAGAGCGGCGGGAGAGCTGCAACATTTTTCCATCAGCGAGCCAGTGGTGGAAGGTGTTGTAAGACTACGGGGTAGCCGTAGCATTCACCAGCGGTCAGTTAGCATGGAAGGTGTTGTAAACTATGGGTAAGCCGTAGCATTCCCTAGCAGCTTAGTTAGCGGAGAGTGGGCGGGGGCCCGTATCTCCTAGTTAGTGGAGTTTGTTCGAGGCCCTTACCTCCTAGTGATCAAGGTAAGGATCAGGGATGGGTAGTTGATGAGAATAGTATGGAACTAGCCTGCATAGCCCTAGAAAGGTGAGGCCTTGGTAGAGGCCGCTCCAGGATGTAGTCGGGTGAGACCTAAGAGCAGGGTTGCTCGGTAGTATAGTCGGGTGAGACCCATGGGTTTTAGTAGCATAGGTGGCACCTGGTAAGGACCTTAGGGTCAAGTTAGGGGACCGAGGATCCCATGACTTGTAGCGCCAGAGTGGCAGGGTAGATAGAGCAGTATTAGGTGGCCGAAGTTTCTTCGGAAGTCGCTGGGAGCGACTAAGAGATTATGATGGGACTAGCGACCGGTAGGAGTCCGGTAATCCAGATATTGATAGATTAGTAGGGACCAGGGTGGTCTCGGTTCATCCGGAAGGCAGATAAGAGACAACAGAATTTTCAGTCAGTGGCAGTGATGGTAAGAAGAGGATGGTATAAGACAGCTAATTGATCGGGGAGTGTTATGCATCCCACAGTAGGGTTGGATAATCTCAGAGGGAAGGGTTTGACCCTGTTGTGCAGCTCTTGTTTGAGTCTAACCGTTGCAGGGATGAGTCTTTTACTCGAAGGATTATATGAACCATTCACTGTGATGGGTGCTCAGCACTAAGATATAGTAGTAAGAAGTATTCAGTGAGTACTAGCAGTAATGACCCGCACTGGAAATAGCGGGAGTAATGGATTCGGTGAAGGATAGGTCCTTCACAGTGACAGGGGAAGTAGTTGGTTATGGGACGTTGCTTTGGGAAGGCCCGTAAATGCGCAAGGAAAAAGAGGTGAACCCATAGGATGTCCAGCATAAGTACTCGGGGAGTACCGGAAGGATCTTCGGTTGAAAGAGTTGTATTCGCAGGATTGATATTTGCAAGGTCACGTGTCATTCTGAATGTCCAGGTGGAAGGCCAATGAAAGTGGTCAGCGGGTGTTAGGCTTTTCAAGCAGGGTGTTGAAAGCAGATTGCAGGGCGTTTGGCCATACAGAAACTTCGAGGATGAAGTTTAGTTTAAGTGGGGAAGAGTTGTAACACTCAGAATCAGAAAGACCAAGAAAGTAAAGGAAAACCCTAAGTCAAAGGGGTCAACTCTTCGAGTCCATAGGTGAACTCAACGACTTGGAGCAGGTTCCATGTCGGGATTTAAGTGACCGACTCGGCGAGTCGGAGGGACTAACTCAGCGAGTTAGGTCTGGGTTGGAAAACCCTAATTTTCGGGCTTGGTTCCCTATTTAAGCATCATTTCATGCCTTCACCCCAGCCACCATTACTCCCTTTACCTTCCCTCGAAACCCTAAGCCTCCATTGTAGTACTCTCAAGCTTTCTTTGCCATTTGGGTGCTTAGAAGCAAAAAGGAAGAAACGAACCATGGGTGATTCAAGAAGTGGCAGTAGGCTCTAAGTTGGTGTGCTATTTCAGATCATTGGAAGGTATGGAGCTCATACCTTGGCTGTTATTCATTTAGATTCCCTTTCCTAGATAGATTTTATCAATTTGGGCCATTTCCAAGGCCAATTCTTGTATTGTGCCTTTGTGAGCAAAGAGAACTTCGGATCTAGGGTTGTCTTGGCCCAGAAACCCATAGAGTAGCAGTCTTTGGTGTGTTGGTGAAGCATGCTTGTCTCAAACCCTAGTCCTAGAGTGTTTTAAGCCTATAGCTCCTTGGTTTCACGTAAAGTTTGCAACTTTACGTGAAGGATGGGCCTTAGAAGAGTGGATCTACAGTTTGGAGCCCAGAAACCCTAAGCCTCCATTGTAGTACTCTCAAGCTTTCTTTGCCATTTGGGTGCTTAGAAGCAAAAAGGAAGAAACGAACCATGGGTGATTCAAGAAGTGGCAGTGGGCTCTAAGTTGGTGTGCTATTTCAGATCATTGGAAGGTATGGAGCTCATACCTTGGCTGTTATTCATTTAGATTCCCTTTCCTAGATAGATTTTATCAATTTGGGCCATTTCCAAGGCCAATTCTTGTATTGTGCCTTTGTGAGCAAAGAGAACTTCGGATCTAGGGTTGTCTTGGCCCAGAAACCCATAGAGTAGCAGTCTTTGGTGTGTTGGTGAAGCATGCTTGTCTCAAACCCTAGTCCTAGAGTGTTTTAAGCCTATAGCTCCTTGGTTTCACGTAAAGTTTGCAACTTTAAGTGAAGGATGGGCCTTAGAAGAGTGGATCTACAGTTTGGAGCCCATGCATGGCTCGAAAAGCCACTGTATGGATTAAAAACAGAAGCTACACGGCGAGTCGCATAGGTGGACTCGGTGAGTTGTATGAAGATAGACAAGAAATCGACGAGTTGGAAGAACAACTCGGCGAGTCTGCTGAAGATTGCCGTGGACTCAGCGAGTCTGTTCTTGGACTCGACGAGTTGGATCTCAGAACCTCAACCTTTTTTTGTTAAGACTTAGATCGGTGAGTTGAATGGTGACTCAGTGAGTTGGACAGGATGGGACTCGGATATCGTTGAACTCGACGAGTCGGCGGGGTGACTCGGCGAGTTGAGGCGTAAGGACTGAAACCCTATCTCTACACCTATATAAACACCCCTTTGGCTCATGATTTCTTCCATACCTTCCCAAGGCTTCTTAGGGACGAATTTTAATACCTTTCCTCTCTCTTTATATCTTCTCCATTTACTCTTGGAGATTGTGAGCCATTAGAGGCATTATGCTTGTGGTGCTTGCTTTCAAGACTTAGGGTTTGAAGATTTAAGTTGTTATTATAATATATTTTTTGGATAAGGTGTCTAAGTCCATAACTTATTTGGTATATACTTGACCCGACCCGGCATGGTCCATTTGGGTTGCATTTCATCCAAACTATTTATGGATAATTTTATGAGAGTTATACACATATGATTATTAATATATTATAAGTTATAATATATTAATATGAAGTAATGTTATTTAATTAGTCTTAGTCTTAAATTAATTATGAATTAATTTAGAGATTAAAAGGAAGACTAATTAGATTGTGGGCTATTGGTTTTATATAGTGTGGGCTAACACTCATTTGTTAATGGGCTAGGCTTGTATGGAAGTCCATGGATGATCCACTCTCACCCACCGCTTGCTTGATCGGTGGAGGGTCATTAGCCGAACGGGTAGGACAATGACTTTAAATTCTCATTAAAAGTATAATGAATATTATAAAGTAACTAAATATGTTTATTTAATTCCCAATCTTAGTTACTTTAGGAAAAATATGAATTTGGTGCTAGCCCATGGAATTCACACTTTGTACCTTACCAACTCATTGGTGGAGCGTGTGTGGTTAACCGGCACACTAACTTGGACTAGTAAGGATCACGAAGGGTGACTTAATGTTTGTCATAGATCAATGGAGCGTGTGTGGTTAACCAGCACATTGATTAGGTGATAATATTAAGGGTACCAAGTGAATTGGTATGGTTATTCACACCTTGTTTTGTGATCCTCGGCATCCCAGTCACAAAATTTGAGAGGGCACACTCGAGATTGAAACATGCCATTGAAAAGTTCAATGAATCTCAAAAGATCTAGGAATTTCAAATCCAATTAAAACCTAATAAATTATGTCGTTTTTCATGGTGGAAATTGGTGAATCGTCATTCGCCTACTTTCAAATATTTTATAGTTTGGATTACGGCATCCCTCTTCCAAATTATAAAATATTGTGTTGGGTCCTAGCCTTAATATTTCATATTGGGTGTTATATTAAGGACTTTGAATCATCTAACTTGATTTTCTCCCATTATAGATGTCTGGTTTAGACAACTATGATCTTCCCAAATCTCTTGAAGATGGTGTCCCTCAACATCATGCTTCACTTCCTCCACCTCCTCCAATTATTCTCCCTCACCCACAAGTTCTTGAAAAGTTTAAAGTCACTCAATCCCTATTGGCAAGCATAGTCTATGTGTGCTCACATCTTGGAGATAAAGTCACATATTGACAAGCCGGGAGAGTTGGGTGTCAAAGTCTCGTGAAAGTTGGATGTTCAATCACTTTGTTAGTAACATAGTGAGTCTCTTTGGGACTACTATGAGACAGACTATGACATGACCCTTAATGACGTTATCGATTTGCTTGGTGTTGTGGAATCAGCAATGATTTGGAACACCAGTAAAGCAAATTTGATTAAAAGAACAACTTCCCAAGTCTTAAATGGACATTGACAATGGTAGCATTGGATATCTAGAAAAGCATTTCTCTTCCCAATGGAAAAGGATCGGCCATAGTCAACTCGGTTGACCAAATGGTAAAGAGAAAGGCTAAGTCTGAGATAGTCTCATGTGCCATTACCAAAGGGTCCATGTGTTTTGTTGCCAAAGGAAGGGGCATTGGTTGCGAAGCTTCCCTATTCACCTGAAAGGTCATAAGGTTGATCAAGTCAAGAGTTTTGACTCTACTTCGGGTAAAGTCCACTGACTAACTCTATTAAGTTTCTATTTGGAGATTCTTATTACATAATGTGAATGGGTCACATGTTGATGTTTTTTAAGAATCAAAGAAAAGATAGGAAGCTTAAAGTAAGTATATGTTGATTCTGATTGCGAAGGTGGGTTTCGATCGCATGGTTCGGTAATCAAAATTTTGAGTTGTTGCTTAAAAGTTATAATATAGATTGCTTATGAATAGATAACAACAAGGTTTTCACGTGGATTGTAAGGATAAGTTTTTCCGCAAAGTTTTAAAAAAAAAAGAAAAAAAAAGGGTTTTAACTTTATTTATTTTAAAAATATCCTTACAATGGCATCTGTGGAAATTGTTGCTTATATGTTTCCAGTAATAGCAATATTGGAAAGTGGATTTGATTCCTTCATTTGTGGTAGTGTCTGAATTTACCAAATGAAGAAAGTTTTTCATCACCCAAGTTTCAATTGGACAGAAACTTGGAATCATACAAGTTGTATTGTATGATGAATGAGAATTTTCATCTTTGAAAATTAAGACTAATTCTTTGATCACATGTATATGTGAGTCAGTTGAAGGACTAAGGAATTAGGCACACTGGGTGTGCGCTGGTCAAGGTCCACCACAAAGATTGATTTGTCATGATTTACTAAAGATTAGTAAATATGATTATACTTATGAGGTTAAGTATAATTCTGTAACATTGGAAAGGTTACAATGTATGACAAAACAAATGAGAAGAATCAAATTAGGCAGAAAGATAAAAGTTTCTCAAATCTGAAAGGATGGGAGAGTACTTTAGTATCGTATTTCATGATCATCTTAATGATTATGAAACCATATCACAAATTCATACTCTAAGGACGTCTTAGTGCATTGTTATGGCTAAGAAGAGAGGTCATGAATTGTTGGATTGGTTAAGATCAAGAAGATGAGTCATACTTCGTTCCAAAACAATTCTTAGAGTCATACTCCAAGATTGTAACCTTGAGTGACATAAAGGAAGATTTATTAACACTAGTCAAATGTAAGAGTAAAATGTTTTCTACTCTTGTACATTTGAGATTGGTAAGTTGTGATGTCTTGGATGAGACAAAGACCAACTAAGACCAATTGTGTGAAGTGTTAGTCTTGATAAGAATCCGCACTATCCCTTGAATATTTGTTTTGTCAAGGAATGGTTCTTGACTGGGGAAACTTATATGTCAAGGGGACAGTGGAAGCCTTAAATATCCTGAAAGAGTTTCAAGATTTAATCGAGAGTAAAACCTGTAATTTATCACTAGCACACGACTTAAGGTTTGCAACCTATCGTGTTGACATAATTCTTATTTCTGTACCTACTTCAAATAAGTTGAATTTGCATGTGAGTTATCAGAGTTCAACCTGGAAGCATTGGTGGGCCTTGTGCTACCAAGGTGACAAGAAACTAAGATTGAACAAGTTTAATCCATGTAAGGCTGAATTTGTCACTAACCTTATCTTGTGATTATGGTTTTGACAAATTCACATGGATAGGAACTCATACACTATAAAATCTAAGTGTCATAAGGTTTCTCTCCGATTCATGAAAATGATGGTGAGGAAACGCTTTCACTAAGTAGATTTTAAGTAGATAGCAATTGTGTTATTTGCATTTTCAAAAGTCGTTAGTGGAGCGCATGTGGTTAACCGGCACACTAACATGGACTTGTGAGAAATGGCAAATGCCTAAGCAATTGAGACTATGATTTCGATATCCCTTTTCATAGTTCTGAAAATTGTTTAGACACACATGTGAGCTATCTAAGAAAGGGTGTATGAATCTAAATTTCAGAAGTCCAGCAGATTTTTGGAAATATGTCAGAGCTAGTGGGAGCATAAGTGTTATGTTGATAATCATCATGTTAGTGGGAGCATGATTATTACGTTTAGTGTTGCGAGTTAGCAATGTTAATTATGGAAAACAAAGTTTCAATTCGTGAAGTTGCAGGGGTTGAAAAATTGTTTTGCTATAATTAAGGGAGAGGAAAATTATACTTCATTTCAATTCTAAAGCTTAGATTGAGATTTTAATCATCTTTAGTCAAGGATATATGTATGAATTTTATGTCTGAATGGTTCGACTTAAGGAAATTCTGTATATATTGTGTTTTCAAAATTTGATTATGATTACGGCATCCCTCTTCATAGTTAAATTTTGAAAACATGGCAAATAAAAAATATTGTAGCAAAAGACTTGTCTAGTATCATGTCTTTATGTCAAACATCATGAATCGTGTCCCATATGCTTCGGATATAGGATCGATTGCATGTGCTATAATATTCATCTTTTCTAAATTTTCCAAATTCTTAAGGCATTGAGAAGGGAAAAGTCTAGAACTGGATATGACTAAAGTGATTAAGCAATTATCGAGGACAATCTGAGGTTCGCCAAAAATTGGTTGCTCAGGGACAGTTGGAAGTATGATGTAAGTTTTCGGAAAGGATAATATTGACATTTTCTGAAAAGAAGTAACTCTTGTTCGGAAGTGATAGTCAAAATGGGACTATGGAAATGTCTCCATAGGTGGAAGTTATTCAATCTATGTAAGATTAGAAAACCTTAATGCAAGAAGGATGTTCAAAGCAATGTACTTTGAATATGAGACTTCCGTTCCATAGAAGTTGACCTTCTTTGGAATACTCTGTAATAACTGGTGACAAGGTTTTGGTGACTTTGTGCATAATCATTACAAGAGGAACATTGCATAAAAGTTTAAAATCTAACAGATTTTTTGGTAAATGATAGGAATCGGGGATTCTCACATTTACAATAAGGATTTGGGATTGTGAAATGAGTATCAATGGAATCATGTTCAATTGATCTACATCACAATGTAAGGATCATAGACAAACATAGTGTGCATACTTGGAGTATGGCATAACTATTGTTTAGAAAAACAAAGTGTACATGCTAGGAGCATGGGACAACTGTTGTTTTATTCAAGTATTAAGTTGATTGTTTGAAGCATTATACAGTGAATAATGTGTAATCAATATGGTGATAAATAAAAGGTGGTTTTATTTATATTCAAAAGGGTTCTGAGACCATATTGGATTCGATTATTATTGTGTTTCACTTTGCATGTTTTGACTTCCAAAATAGCTAGGTTATTCTTTCCGAATGACTAAGTTATTTAAACACTCCACAGTCGTTCATATGTTGGAAGTAGGTATGAATCAAGACTGTCATGAATCGAGTTTGTATATGGCTAAATGGGTTTAGTCATAGCAATGGTTGCTACAACATTCATGAGTGCTCATAAGTTATGAGTATTGGAATAAACCCACGCTCGCTTGTATCACTTCATGGAATTTATCTCGAGTGATCGTGAGACGGTAATATCATATAAATCTTCAAACCTAGAGATATGAGTTGTTACCTATGATTTGGTTGTGCATTGATTGCACGTAAACGCATCAGTAACTTGATGTTATAAAACGTGCCTTTGTGTACAATTCAACAAGTAGTAGAACAAGCATATGAGTCGAAGTTTATCTGTTCCTTCTAGAAATAGAAGCGATATTTAGGCCCCTCGATGATTTTGTTGTGACCTATGTACCGGCCTGTCAGAACTAAATTAATGTGTTCGATTAAGTTCTTTGTCAAACAAATCGGAAATCGGGAAACAAACTGTTGGACAATAAGTACGACGTTGTTCCATGTATTTGTCCGGCTGATATCATGAGAGCAGAGGATTATATGATCACTTATCTAAAATGGCGCTTCATAGTTCAACAGAGTTTTCGAGAGCTACGATTGTTGGTTGGTTCCTGAAGTAACATACGCAAATATAGTTATTAGACTTATCCAAGTGGGAGTCTGTTGGATAAGGTGTCTAAGTCCATAACTTATTTGGTATATACTTGACCCGACCCGACATGGTCCATTTGGGTTACATTTCATCCAAACTATTTATGCATAATTTTATGAGAGTTATACACATATGATTATTAATATATTATAAGTTATAATATATTAATATGAAGTCATGTTATTTAATTAGTCTTAGTCTTAAATTAATTATGAATTAATTTAGAGATTAAAAGGAAGACTAATTAGATTGTGGGCTATTGGTTTTATATAGTGTGGGCTAACACTCATTTGTTAATGGGCTAGGCTTGTATGGAAGTCCATGGATGATCCATGGAGCTTTTAACCCATGGATCCTTGGAAAAGGAAAGGTCATGGGTTATTAGGGTTTCACCCTAATCATGTACACTGTATAAGCATGCTTATGTTGCTTGAAATAGCCACTAGTGGCACTAGTAAGTGTGTGTTTGTGTGTGGCCGACTTTCTATGTGTGTATACACTCTCTCAAAGTTTTCCAAGAGTTTGTGGTGATTTGTGATTCCATTTGAGGCATTCACACTATTGGTGTTTGGCCCTCAAACTCCTTAGGAATCAAACTCATCATCAAAAGGTATGTAATCTCATCTAATTCTTTTATGTTTAAAAGTACCCCATGCCATGTTAGATAGGTTATGAACCTTGGAAATTATTATTTTGCATGTATTTAGACAAACATAGATCCAAGGTTTATTAGGGTTGCATGCACACTTAGGAAGTGTTAGATTGCTCAAAACCCAACAATATCAACAAGAGGTATGCAATCTAACCTTCTTGGTTAATTTCGAAAATAGCAATCATCTTTAGGGTTTTATTATGTGTTCATAATGTTGTGTATCTAATAGTGAAAACATAGATCCAATGCTAGGGTTGCATGTACACATAGGACTGTTTGTATAAAACCCATCAGTGGTATCAGAGTCATTGGTTAATTTGTTTTCAATTAGTTTATTCAATTGTATGAACTTGACATATTAGGGTTTATTGTTAATAAACCCTAGGAGGCTAGGTTTTTCGAAATTAGGGTTTGCAAACCCTAATTTGCAAGAGTTTGAATAAGATCTTCAAATCCTTTCCTTAAACCCTTAAATTTCGAAATCTAGGGTTTGTTTTAATCCCTTGATTTTCGAAATTAGCCTCCTCCCCAAGATAAGATCCTAAATTTTAGGGATTTGGATTATCCCATATCTTGTAATTATCCTCTAATTGTTATATATGGTAATTATAGATTTTGCATTATCCTAACCATAATTTCGAAATCTAGAGAGATAATTAAGGGATTAGGATATCTTAAATGTATAAATGGTAATTATCCTCATGATTTAGACAATGCCTTATGATTTAATAATTAAATTAATAGTCTAATTCAAGATAATTATTAAATCAAGAGTTTTAATATTTAAAATTTTAATTTACATGTCATAAATTCGAAAATTTTTAAGAGAAATTAAAACTAAATTGTTTTGAAAAGTTTCAAAACTTGCCCTCAAGTTTTGGAATTTAAATTTTGATTAAAAGTTTAATTTTGATGCATATTTAAATTCTAAACCCTAATGTTTTGAAATGTTTCAAAACTTGTCCTCAAGTTTTGGAATTTAAAAGTTGATTAAAAGTTTAATTTAGGAATGTTAAATTCTAAAACCCTAGTATTGTTTTGAAAAGTTCAAATCACACCCTTATGGTTTTATTAATTAATTAAGGTGTATAATTAAAAGAAGTTTAATAAATCCATAAAAGTTTTGGTTTACAATTAAAAGTATAATTGTTATATTTGACTACCTAGTATTTTAAAGTGTAAAACACACCCTATACTATATATAACATTAAAAGTCTAACATTATATATATGTATAAGTCAAAGTCAGTCTTACTGTTAGTAGGCCTCATTCACGAAGCTGGTCTATAAGGGGTGTTTAAGGAAATTGCCTATAAAATGGCGATTGAATGGGTATCCACTCTTACCCACCGCACTCTTGACTAGTGGAGGGTCGTTAGCCGAACGGGTAGGATAGGACAAAACCTTCCATTACAAGTGTAATGAAGTACAAAAGTAACTAAATGTTTTACAGATTCCCAATCTTAGTTACTTAGACAAAAGTGAATTGATGCAATTCCATGAAATTACACTTTGTACCCTTGCGAAGACGTTAGTGGAGCGTGTGTGGTTTACCGGCACACGAAATGGTTCTAAGCGAAGGTAGCAAAGGGTGACTCAATGTTTTTCATAGTTCGGTGGAGCGTGTATGGTTTACCGGCACATCGAATAGATGACTTCATGTGGGGGCACCATGTAAGTTTGCATGGTTATTCACACCCGCTTTGTGATCCTCAGCATCCCAGTCACAAACTAGAGGGGCATATCGAGATTTAAACATGTCATTGAAATGTTCAATGAATCTAAAAAAAATCTAGGAAATCTTAACATATTTAAAACTTAAGCCTTTATGTTTTTCATGGTGAAGAATTAGTGAATCGTCATTCACTTACCTCCAAATTATTTGCATGTTGGATTACGGCATCCCTCTTCTAATGTGTAAATAATGTTGTTGGATTCTAGCCTTAATGTCTCATTTGGGTGTTTCATTAAGGATTCGTATCAACTAACTTGAAATTTCTCCCGTTTTGTAGATGTTTGATTCTAACCGTGGTCTTCCCGGATCCCAAGGAAAAGGTGTTCCTATTGAAAGTGATAGCTTGTTCCAAAGTGAAGGATCAATGTGGACTAGCTTGATCTCACTCCCTCCTCCTCCTCTCGTTGTTCTCCCCAACCCACAAGAACGAAGATCTGAAAGGTTCAAGATCACCAAAACCCTATTGGCAATGAAACATGAAGATGGTAAACCCGTGTGTGCTCACGTCCTATTGATGAAATCACACATTGATAGGTTGATTATGTTGGGTGCGTCTTTCCCCAATAAGTTGGCTGTAGACTGGGTTCTTCAGTCACTCCCTGAATCATATGATAAGTTCATAAGAGAGTATCATATGATGAACATTGACGCGACCCTTATTGACTTAACTTACATGCTTATTGCTGCTGAATCAGAAATGATTTGGCGAAGTAATGGAGCATATTTGTCTAGTCAATCAACCAACCATGCTTCCGTGGACGCTCTAGGAGAGGCCACATGTTTCTGCTGCCAAGGGAAAGGGAAATGGATACGAAGCTGCCCAAAGGAACTAAAGAATCTAAGAGATGGAAGAGTAAAGAAGTGTGGCTCTGCTTCAGGTACAAAATCCACTATCTAACTCCATTAAATTCCTATTCTTTATACATGATGTGATAAGATTACATTTGCATGTTTTGCAGGATCAAAGAAAAGAAAGGAAGGTTGATGGAATAGCAAGATGAGTCTGATCACGAAGAAATGGATTACGATCGCATGGATTCGAAGATCAGATTTTGAGCTTAGGAAGTTATGATAGATTTTTTAGGAGTATTTGAATACATAGTTTTTCATTTGAATTTTGCATTGTAAGGACATGTTTTCCACTGCTTTGATGAATAAAATAAATTTTGGATTTTATCTTATTTGATTATCCTTGCAATGGCATATATGAAAAATTGATGTTTGTGTACTTCTAATATTAGCAAAATGGATTTGATTCTTAATTAGGTTACTTGTGGAAGTGTCAAAAGTTTACCAAATAAGGAGAGTTTCTCATCGCCCAAGTTTCAAGTGGATAGGAACTTGGAATCGTGCAACAAGTATTGCATGATGAATGAAAACTATCACATTTGGGAAATTTAGACTAGTCTTTTGACAAAGTGTCAAGTGAAGGACTATGAGATCAAGTACACAAGGTTGTGTGTTGATCAAGTCCACGACAAGAGTGACAAGATATTCATTATGATTTACTAAAGGTTTAGTAAATATGTTTACACTTATAAGATTAAGTATAATTGATTAAAAGAGTTTCAATCAATAGCAGAACGAATAAGAAGAATCAAGTAGGCAGAAAGATAAAAGTTTCTCTGTTCTAAGAAGAAGGGAGAGTACCTTTTATTGTGTTTTATGATATGACGTAATGATTAAGAACCATATCCCAAATTGATCCTCTAAGTGATTCTTAGTACAATTTGTACGTCTAAGAAGAGGAAATGAGAATTGTGAAAATGGTTAAATCAAGAAGTCAATCATACTTCGTTCCAATGTCAAGTCTTAGAGTTATACTCCAAGATTGTGAATTAGGTGACAAGTCTTAAGAAGGTTTATAACTTTCATCAATGTGGAACTTGGAAAAGGTTTTCTTGTTCTTGCACATTTGAAATTGGTAAATTGTGATGTCTTGGATAAGACAAAAACCAACTAGGACCAATTATGTGAAAAGTTTTGTCTTGATAAAGGCTGCACTAACTCTTGAATATTTGTTTGTCAAGAAATGTTTCTTAACAAGGGAATCTTATATGTCAAGGAGTTAGTGGGAGTCTTAATGGTCTTGAAAGGTTTCAAGAACAAATCAAGAATAGACCTTATAATACAACACTAGCACACGACTTGAGGTTTACGACCCATCGTGTTGACACTGTTTTTGTTTCTGTGCCATTCTGAATTGAGTTAATTATGCAAGTGAGTTCTACGAGTTCTCAATGGATTGTATAGGGGAAAGGCACCTTGTTCAATGGAAAGTACATTGAAATGAAGGGGTGAGCTGTTGAATAACTTGGAAGCAATGGTGGGACCCTTGATGGCAAGAAATTAAGAAGAACTAGTTCTATCCATAAGAGTTTGGATTTGTCATCGACATTATCTTGTGATTATGGTTACGAAAAATTCACATGGATGAGAATGAATACACTACAAAATCTAAGTGTCATAAGGTTTCTTTCATTCATAAGAATGATTGTAAGGAAACGCTTTCACTGAGAGAGATTTTGAAGATGGTATCATGTGATTTGGTTTTCTCAAATTCAACTTTGATTACAGCATACCTCTTCATAGTTCGAATTGTGGGAAATGGAAAATAGGTCTGAACATCTTAGACTTATTGATATGAGTCTTAGAATCGTTTAGACATATACATATGAGTTGTCAAAGGAAAGGTGTATGAGTTTAAGAAGCTTAGATAGAGTCTTATCGAAGCATCTAGTATTAGAAATATGAACTTGAGAAATTGTTTTCTTAAAGTTCAGCTGATTTCTGAATACATGTCAAAGCTAGTGGGAGCATAAGTGTTATGCTAGTAAAGAAATAATCATCATGTAAGTGGGAGCATGATTATTATGGTAAGTATTGCAAGTTAGCAATATTAATTATAGAAAACAAGTGTTGAACTTTGCAATGTCGTAAGGGTTGAAAATTTGTTTTGCTATAACTAAGGGAGAGAATATTGAATTTCATTTCAAGATCTAAAGCTTAGATTGAGAAATTTTAATAAATTTAGTGAAAAGATACATAGTGTGTTCTTAAAATTTTGATTATGATTACGGTATCCCTCTTCATAGCAGAGTATGGACGGTGTTCCATATCTCATTAGTAGCAGAGCAGGGGCGAGGCTCGAGATAGGTATGGAGTGAGTGTGGGCGGGGGGCCCGTATCTCACTTATAGTAGGAGCTTGGACGGTGTTCCATGACTCACTAGTAACAGGATAGGGGCGAGGCCCAAGACAGGAGAGGCTTTAGGACAGGAATACAGTAGGGTATGTTCAGTTGTGTGTTATATGCTATTTTGTATTATGTGGTTAGCGGGTGGGGCCTAGAGACAGGCGGGGCCTAAAAGAAATAGATCTGTATCCGAGCGTGGTCGAAGCCAGGCGGGGCCGTTGTAGCGGGCAAGGCCTGAGGTAGGGGGCGAGGCTTGAAATAGCGGGCGTGGCCCAGTATGTGCTATATGTGTTTGTGCAGGGTATGTGGTAGGTTGGGGAACTCACTAAGCTTCGTGCTTACGGTTTACAGTTTTGGTTTCAGGTACTTCCGGTAGCGGAGGGAAGAACTCGGGGTGATCGCATGGCACATACCATTAATTAGACAGCCTGGGATGTTTTACTCTAATAATGAGAATATGTTTTGAATTTATACTCTGAATGTATGTTATGAATTATGACATGGCTTTTATAAATATGGTTTTAGTAATGTTTAAAGAAAATTTCCAGTCGTGATTTTTGGGACGTTACATAACTGGCACACTAACTTGGACTATCAAGGGTGGCAAAGGGTAGATCGAGAATTATCATAGATCAATGGAGCGTGTGTGATTAACTGACACATTGATTAGGTGGTAATTGACTCGAGAGTGCCAAGCTAATTTGCATGGTTATTCACACATTGTTTGTGATCCTCGGTATCTCAGTCACAAACTTGAAAGGCATAATCGAGATTAAAATGCCATTGAAAAGTTCAATGAATCTCAAAAGATCTAGGAATTTAATCTAAAACCTAATTCATTAATTTTTTTTTCGTGGTGGAATTGGTAAATCGTCATTTACCTACCTTCAAATAACTTGCAATTGGATTACAACATCCCTCTTCCGAATTGTAAATTATTGTGTTGGGTCCTATCCTTAATATTTCATTTGGGTGTTATATTAAGGATTGGATCAACTAACTTAAATTTTATCCTTTTATAGATGTCTAGTTCTGGTTACCATGGTCTTCCTTATCTTTTTGGAAAAAGCTTTCCTCATGAAGATGATATTCCACGTGTCGATCGAGGTGAAAGATTAATCCCTTCTTCGTGCATTGGTGGAAATGGGAATCATATTTCCCTTCCTCCATCTCCTACCATGATTCTCCCCAACCCACGTTTTCGTCGACTTGAAAAGTTCAAGGTCACTCAAGCCCTATTGGCATGCAAGCATAAAGATGGAAGTATGTGCACACGTTTTGAAAATGAATCTGCACATTGACAGACTGGGAATGTTGGGTGTCACTGTTCCGAGGAAGTTGGCTGTTGATTTGGTTCTTCAATCGCTTCCCGAGTCGTATAGTGAGTTCGTTAAAGATTACTATATGATAGACCACGATGTGACCCTCATCGATCTAACGTATTTGCTAATTGTTGTTGAATCAGTAATGATTTGGTGCGCTGGTAAAACAAATTTGATTGGAAGATCTACCTCCCAAGTTTCCATGGACAACCGTGATAGTCCAAAATTGATTTCTTCTCCTAAAGGAGAGAAATTGGCCAAAGTCAAAAGGTTTGATTTTAAGAGAAAGGCCAGTACGTTCTGGGATAATATCATACGCCGATGCAAAAGAAGCCATCTGTTTCTATTGTCATTTGAAGGGACATTGGAAGCGAAGCTGCCCTGACTACCTGAGAGATCTAAGAGATGGTAAAGTCAAATTGTATGAGTCTACATCATGAACATTCACTATCTAACTATATTAAGTTCCTATTTATAGATTGTTATTACATGATGTAAAGTCACACTTTGATGTTTTGCAAAATCAAAGAGAAAGAAGGAAGCTTAAAGGAAAAATCAAACTGAGTCTGATCATGAAGAAGTGGATTCCGATCGCATGGTTCGATGATCATATATTTTGAGCTACTACTAGGAGTTATGATAGATTTCTTAGGAATATTTAGAAACATAATTTTCATATGTATTTGCACTGTAAGGACAAGTTTTCCGCACATTATTAATAAAATTGTTTTTATTTACTTTATGGTTCCTTGAAATGGCATTTATGGAAAGTTGTTGTTTATATACATATTTCTATTATTAGCATTGTTGAAAATAGATTTGATTCTTAGTTGTATGATTTGTGGTAGTGTCATAATTTACCAAGTGAGGAAAGATTCTCATCACCCAAGCTTCAAACGGACAGAAAGTTGGAATCATACGATTTAAATTATATGATGTATGAAAATCTTGATCCTTGGAAAATCAGGACTCGTTCCTTATTCACATATGTATGTGAGTCAAGTGAAGGACCAGAACCGGATATGACTAAAGTTATTAAACAACTGTCAATGACAATCTAAGGTTACCAAGGATTGGTTGCTTGGGACAGTTGGAAGTATAGTAATGGATGGACCATATTAATATAATTCTGAATATATAGCATTCTATTAAGAATGGATTGTTATATGAAAATTATGGAAATGTTTCCATAATAGGAGCTGGATATTAAGAATCTGTGTAAGTTAGAAGATTTTATGTAAGAAGGATGTTCAAGGAATGTACCTTGAATGTGAGACTTCATTGTCGAGAAATTGTCTTGTAACATTTCCTAGTGGAATGCTTTGTAATTGGCAAAGTCTCTGTGACTTTGGTGCCTTGAAATTATAAAATGATCATTGCATAATAGTTTAGAATCTAACACATTCTGGTAGTGGCAAGAATTTGGTATTCTTACACTTGTTATAAGGATATGGAATTGTGAAATGAGCATCATTGGAAATGTGTTCAATTGATCTATTTCACAAAGGAAGGACCATAGATAAACATAGTGTGCATGCTTGGAGCATGTGATAACTATTGTTTTAGTTCAAGTATTGAGTTGATTAGTCGAAACAGTATACAATGAGTAAGGTCTAATTAATATGGTGATTAAATAATAAGTGTTTTTATATTAAAAAGTTTTGAGACCATATTGGATTAGGTTATTCTTGTGTTTCACTTCACATGTCTTACTTCCCGAATAATAAGATTATTCAAACGTCCACAGTCGATCATACTTTGGAAGTAAGTAATGAGGTAAGACTGTCATGAAGCCGACTATAGATTGTCCAAGAGCTTAGACATAGCACAAGTTTGTTGCAGTGTTCATGAGTACTTCTGAAATAAGAATTTGAGTATTGGATTAAACCCACGCTTATTTGAATCACTTCATGGATTTTATCACGAGTGATCGTAAGACGATAATATCTTATATTCTTGAAACGGAGACATATAGTTGTTGTTTACAAGTCAGTTGTGCATTAATAATACGTAAACACATTAGTAACTTGATGTTATAAAACATATTATTGTGTGTGATTTGATGAGTAAATAGTACAAGCATATGAGTCAAAGTTTATCCGTTCCTTTTACCCTTAATGGGATAAAAGTGATATATGTGGGCCCATCGATGATTTAGTGATGACAACCTAAGCGCTTGGCCAAGCCTGGACTAAGTGAATCTGTTCAATTGTAGTATGAGTCAATCATCAGAAATCGGAAATCGGGAAACAAATCTTAGACAAAGAGAATGATAATAATCCATGTCTTATGTCCATACAATATCTTGTAGAACGGAGTAATATTTGATCACTTATCTAAAGGACGCGTCACTGATAAGATCAGAGTTTGATGGCGGCTTTTGAAAGCTACGATGGCTAATCAGATTATGAAGTCATACTTGCAATAATAGTCATTAGATTTATCCAAGTAGGAGACTGTTGGATTAGGTGTCTAAGCCCATAACTGTATTTGGTATGTACTTGATTTGATTATGAGCATTGTCCTTTTAGGTTGCCTTCACTCATGCAACTTGATAGGATGACAAGTGGAGAGAGAGTAGGATTTATTATATGAATAATAAATTAGTGCTCAAAATGATTTTATTAATATATTACTACCTCCGTCCCAAATTGATAGTCTACTTTTGATGTTTGAAGTCTTTTTTCTTCAACTTTGACCTTAAATATTTTTGTGTTTGATAGATAATACTCGATGCAAAATATATGAATGGATTGTATTTTAAATGTGTTTTCATTGTTATAAGTTTTATCAAGTAATATATAACACAAATAAAAATATTTAAGGTCAAAGTTGAAGAAAAAAGACTTTAAAAGTCAAAAGTGGACTATTAATTTGGGACAGAGGGAGTACAAGATTGATATATTATTTGGAATTCATATTATTAATTAGTAATTAATCATAAATTAATTTGATATTAATTTTAGGATTAAAGGAACTAATTAATAATTGAGGGACTTTCATGCAAATCATTGGCAGTTGCATAACTGGGCTAATGGACTCCATAGAGTGGAGTGGACGAAATCCTATAGGGAAGCCCTATAGATTTCGTCCAAGGGCTCTAAAGAGGGAGTCCATGGGCTGCTTAAGCCTTAAGCAAGGAATTAGGGTTTCCACCTGAAAACCCTAGCAACCACAACTATATAAAGACCCTTTACATATGAATTTTAGCCCTATGCATCATAAGAGTTGCCCTAGCCGATTTCCCACATCTCTCCAAGTTATCCTTTGCAATGAGTGTTTGTGACTCCATTAGAGGTGCAACACTTAGGGAGCTAAGCTTTCAAGAGTCAAGATTAAGAAAAGATTGTTCTTGTTATTACAATATAACAAGTGAGGTAATCATCTAATCCTATTTCATATGTCAATTTCGAAATTGTATGCTAGTATATAGGATTATTGCTTTGGTGTTCATAGTTGTATTTTTAATAGAGAAAAACTTAGATCCAAAGCAAATAGGGTTGCATGTGCACCATAGGAATGTTGTAATGCTCAAAACCCATCAAAAGTATTCAATGCCAAAGCCAACCGAGGTCAGAAGTAGCCTTTGATAGAAAGAAAACAGAAGGAATGCCAACTATTGGTTTTATGTCCAGAGTGAAAATATCACCTTTCCTCTTCAACTTAACAAGACTTCCTTTGTAGCTTTGTTCGATATCACGCTTCCTTCCACCTCAAAAAGAACTTGGTTCTCAATACCAACAACGAGTTGAGCTACACTTATAAGGTTGTGCTTCTAACCTTCGAAATAAGCAACTCTGTTCACAGTAAACTTCCCATTCGTAACTTTCCCATATCCTTTCACTTTACACTTTTGGTTATTCTCAAACTTCACAACTCATGCATTATTCAACTTCCTAAAATCTGTCAGATTCTCCTTCCTTTCTATCATGTGACGCGAGCAACCACTATCGATATACTTCTCATTCGTAACTTTCTCATATCCTTTCACTTTACAGTTTTGGTTATTCCCAAACTTCACAACTCATGCATTATTCAACTTCCTAAAATCACTCAGATTCTCCTTCCTTCTGACACGAGCAAACACTATTAATATACCAGTTTTCGTTATATTGCTCATCACATAATACCTATGATTATTCAATGAGATTTAGGTCCCCAAGACTTTTTGGGTCATTAGATATTAGTGTGAAAAATTATGTGCAGTGACGAATTAAAAATCAAACTACGACTTTTGTTTTGATTTTGTCAATTAAATCAATTTCGTCAGTTTTGGGCACAAAAATATAATCATTCATTTTCAAAGTTTCAACTTTGATTTTCTCTTTTTTTCATCCTCTTTCTTAGAAAATCAACTTTTTTTTGTTTTAACTTTTTGCCATTTTGACTTTTTTGACACTAATTATTGGGATGAAGTACTTCCACTCATCGAATCATTCAAGTAATTCTCATAAACCTTTTTGACTTGTTCTTGAGAATACTTATTCGATTGAAATTGCTTTCTTTTTCCTCAAACCAGTGACTGAAACTTTTCATTTCATTTTTTTCCCTTGACAAATGAAACATTCGATTTATGCCTTGAATCTAGATTTGGAAAACACGGACCAACAAGTTTGAATGGTACATTTTTCTTTAAAACATTTGTTGGTTTTGAAAAACTCATTTGTGAAAAAGTTTTGTGTGATTTTTGCTGAAACAATTTTGATATCCAAAATGAGATTTATGTTGAAAACCATTTTGATTTTGTGAAACATTCTTTTAAGCATTTCTTTGAACATGATTTTGCTCTTTTTGATCTTGTTTCATTTTTGAACTTTGATCAACATTCGTCTGTCGAGAAAAATCATTTTGATTCTTGTTATCAACCTTGTTGTTAACAACTTTGGGATAAACGTTCGAAGGTTCTTTTGGAACTTGAGTTTTAGGTTTTTGTGAAAACTTCTTTTCCTGAGTTTGTGGCAATTTTTGTTTCAGTTTCTTTTCTTTTTGAAAATCTCTTCTTTTATTCCAATAAGCTTTATTTTTAGAAATTTCGTCTTCTGAAACAGTCTTTTCATCACCATTACTTTTCTCTGCTTCGCCTTCGACATCAGTCTTGATAGTTTTCACAACCCAAACACCATTTTTTTTATTTTTGTTTTCTTTAGGAAAAGATTTTTTTTGACTCTTTTGACGTTGGAAAGTTTTTAACCTTTGATTAAGATTAGTTTCCTCAACATTTGATTAGAATAAAAACCTTCGTCAGTCACTTTTGAATTATCTTCTTTTAATAATTTATTGAATTTAGGATTGACATTATCCTCATTTCCTTTGGTAACGAAAACTTGGTTTGGAAGTCCTTTAATGAATGTTGGATAACGAACTGAGTTTGTTTCAAGAAAATGTTTTCCTTTATCTTTCAAAACTTTCGTGAATTCCTCAGAATCCTTAAATACTTACAACTTGAGGAATTTCTTTTTCAAATGAATCTTCATCACTTTCAGTTTCATTATTCGTTATGTCTTCGAAAACTGGCTCTTAAGAAACACCAATGCTGGTTGACAAAGATGAATCATCGTTTAGCTTCATTTTTGAATCATCATTTTATTTGCTTTTAGCTAACTAATTGATATTAATGACTGACAATTTTGTGCAATCAACACATTCCTCTTCCTCAATTTCATTGATATTATCGAATCATCTTCAATATCAGCAAAATTTTGTTGAGTACCATGTGTCGAATTCTCATTTTTTTTTAAATCTTTACTTGTTTGTTTTTAGACAAGGTACCATTCATAATATTAACCAAATCATCAGCATCTAAGCAATCATTGATATTAACAACACCATAAGCATAAGAATAATTAGGAACTTGGTCGTATTTAACTACTTTACTCTCACAATCAAAAGTAGTTTCATAAACTAATTCATGTTTGAAATTTATAAAACAGGAGTAACTTAATATGCTATTCCTTGTATACGTCAGATGAATGATCAATGTCATTTAATTTCCCATACAGATGTTTAGCAATGTTGCGATAAATATTTATTTGCTTAATCAACATGCTATAATGAAATTTGTGATTTTTAACTCTAAGCCTTCAATCCTAGTGTTTTTCTCTTCCAATTTATCTCTTGTTTCGTAAATCATGATCTTAGTTTTCGCCGCTTCCTTACTCATAGAAATCAACATATCATTAGCGAAAATATCATCAAAAATAAATTTCCTTTAGATAAAACTTCAAAAATGGTCCCTATGGTTTCTGAAAATATCAAGTTTAGTCCCTAAGTTCAAAAGACCTCACAGATGGTCCCTATGGTTTCAAAACTTTTAATAAATGGTCCTTCCGCCTAACTCCGTCAGCTTTCTACCGTTAAGTGAGGGGCATTTTCGTCATTTCAATACACAAGGACCATTTATGAGGTTTTCTCTATTTAAAAAAAAAGAAAAAATATAATTATTTAATTAAAGGGCCCCACCTCTCTCTCTCTCTCTCTTTCTCTCTCTCTCTCCTGATTTGTGACCCCATCTACAAAAAAAAAAAAAATCTTTGTGTCTTCTTCACCATTTTCTTTTTACCATTGTTGGATCATTCTAGCTTCAAATGAAATCCGGTTAATAAGTTTCGACCAAACAATCACCCACATCATCTTCTTCCTCGCTACTACGACTCAAAAATAAAAAAAACCCCAAATATATTTTCCCTCTTCCTTTCTCATACACTATCTCACACAGGATTTGGAAAGTCAATCATCTTCTACCTGGATTTGGTTTCACGCAGGAAAGTCACGACCCATAATATAGGTCTCTTGTGTCGACTGATCAAGATATGTGAACCACAAAATAAATATAAGGAAACGATGGTGGTGGTGGTCGAATATTCACAGTGGCAGGATGTGGTGGCCAGTCGAAGTCCTCACGGTGGCAATAACCCAAAAAAATGGTAGCAGGTGGTGATGGGTTGTCGAGCTCTGGCGAATCCAAGTCGCCGCCACCGACGAGTTCAACCGACTGAAATTCCTATCACCTTCATCCTCAACCACCTACAAATTCAATTTTGATTTGGTTTCTTCCTCAACCACAGGAAATGGCCTAAATCGTCGCCTCCACCAAGCACCAAACATCACCGCTAATTCAGTGACAATCACCATGACCACTGATTTCACTTATGATCAACGATGTGTTGTTTATTTAGGTTTTTTGATTTGGGTGTTTGATTCATTTCCACCAGTGTAAATTACTAGCACCATGTTCTTAGAAAAACCTCCAACAACAATGGAGGCAAAACCAGATCCAACAGGAGAAAATAGTTTATCTAAAGCTCTATCTGAAAAACTATCTGAAAAATTGTTACCTGTATCACCTTTTCTTTCCCCAACTTTGTAGTTTGTAACCTCACAAGATTCCAACAGTTAAAGTTCTTGTAACAGTAATGATAGATTCTGAAAACTCATTGGATCTTGTAATCTTTGACATTTGCTTCAAACTTGGGATTTTGTCAGAATCGGATTGAATGAATTCTTTTAAGTCCTTTGAAACGAATCATATTTTGAGATGGTTGTTTTTTGTTCATTTGGGTCTAATTTTCTAGTGAAATGTAAGGAAGAAGAAGACGGGTTTAAATTTCATCTCTAAAACTTGTTCTCCATCTCTAAAACCTGTGAAAGAACACATATTCCATGCATATCTTCTTCTTCATCTGGATTCTAAAACTGATCATGGATCTCATCGCTCTGTTCTCCCCTCTGTTTTATTGGATTCATGTGGGCCGTTCGTGGTATACGCTCTTGGGTATATGTGTGATCGAGTTAAAATTAGGTGTATGTGTGTGTATGTTTTGAGTTACAGTTGTGTGTGTCTTTTTGAGTTGTAGGTGTGTGTTTTTTTTATGAGTTGAGGTGTATGTATGTATATGTGAAATGTTTGTTTAAGCTTCAATGTGTTTTGAAAGGGAAGAAGATGAAGTACGTGTGTATTTGTATGTGTATGTGTAAGAGAGAGAGAGAGAGAGAGAGAGAGAGAGGTGGGGCCCTTTAACTAAATAATTATATATATATATATATATATATATATATATATATATTTTTTCTTTTTTTAAAATAGAGAAAACCTCATAAATGGTCCCTGTGTATTGAAATGACGGAAACGCCCCTCACTTAACGGTAGAAAGCTGACGGAGTTAGGCGGAAGGACCATTTGTTAAAAGTTTTGAAACCACAGAGACCATCTGTGAGGTTTTTTGAATTTAAAGACTAAATTTGATATTTTCAGAAACCAGAGGTACCATTTTGAAGTTTTGTCTTTCCTTTATCTTGTTTCCTTTCGTACTTTCTTTCTCTTCTTTTTGTTTTCTTTGATTAAACTCGGGACTAGATTGAAGCTCAAAACTCACAAACACTCTCTAAAAAAAACGCTCCCAAACACCGCTAACCCTAAGAAAAATTTGATGCCTTCCCCATATTCTTTCTCGTCTCTCTCTACGTTCCCCATCAACTCTATCGCCGTTCACCACCACACCACTGTGTACCGTCGTCGTCGGCTTCGCATTCGCATTCGCCTCTCACCCACCTCCGCCTTCATCCTCTCCACCGGTTGAGGCTACTTCGCCACACAACCATCGCCACCATCTGCCTCCACCACGACGCCACCTTCCTCGCCGAAGAGAGCATCACCAGTGTCGACGACATCTCTACCATTATTGCCAACGACAGCCTCCCCACCACTCCATTTCGGGGATTTTTATCGTAAGAACCCTAAATTCATAATTTTTTGGTTAGATTTTAGTAAAATCTTTGTAATTAGTTTTTGGTTTTTTGTTAGTTATCAATTTCTATGTTTCATTGGTTTTGAAACACTTTGATCAAGGAAGAGCATCGATGATGTACTTTGAATCTTTCACAACTGATTATTTGAACTGAATACCTTAATAAATTTTACTTTACGTATTTACTGAATTTTTTGATTTGGGGTTAGAAGAAACCTCATCTCAGTTCATACCTACTAGTTTCCAATGTTAGATTCTGTTTTTTATGCAATACTTAACACAAACAATTATCAAATTAATTTGCACTTTGCAGTACTTTGTAAATACATTATTACAGCCAGCAGTTTTTCTTGATTAAAAATTCATCATAGAAAAGATTGCCCATTTGACATTCAAATTTTATGTTGATAACATATTGTTCTTACATGAACAAAGTACTTATTATTTATTGGCATTGTGAGAAGGATAAATTGTTTTGGAATTTTGTAAGCCATCTAATGAATTAGGGTAGGTGTTACTAATTATGAAATAAGTGCTAATAATAGGAGTTATTTATTTATTTATTATTATTTTTTATTTTGTAAGCCATCTAATGAATTAGAAAAAATGAATAAAAAGACTTTTTTTTTTGTCATTTCTCGTTATCTACATCCCAAATCCTTTGTATATATACAAACCAAACAAAAATATACAAAAAACCGAATTTGAATTCTATTTCTTTTCCAAAAGCATGATATAGTTGAATTTCTTAAAACCAAATGCATGATAGAATTGATCGATCTGATTTCAATTAAAAAAATCATCAGGATCAAGTTACTTTCATGTCTTAACCTCCCAAGTGTGGAATTGAGCTGCATTGCACTAATTCATTTATGCTATTATGGATCATGTTTCTTCATAGCTCTGATGTTCAATTGTTGAAAAATCTTGTAAGTGTAAAATGTAAATATTTACATAGTTATTATGCATGAGGATTATTTGTTAATACCAAGAAAATGAAGCTTATGGTCTTGATGTCATTATAGCTTCTCTTCTTGATTGCTAATGATAATGGAGCTTTTGTAGTTTCTCCTCTCGATTGCTAAAGAACATTCCATTTTTTGTTTCTTTGGACGTGCAGTGATAGTATAACAAGATGGATGGCAATGATAGTCATTTTAAATCCAAGAGAATTGTTTTAACCAAGTGAAAGAAGAACTCTCAAAGAAAGGATACACCCACCTTGTCATTCAAATGGGTCATGGATCCTACATCCCCAAAAAGGTATATTTAATAATGTTTTGATATTAATTTACTTTTAGTTGATTGAATTAAATTGAATCTAATTTGATTGAAGCCATATCTAACGGACTACCGGATAGAGTTTGACTTTTACGTGTTTGAGTTGACTTGCAAGTTGCAATCAACCGCTATCTAAAAAAATTGTTAATCCCTCAATTGCCATTTCATTTTGATATAAACATATCTCGCTTGAGTACTTCAATATTCTAAGCATATTACCAAATACCAAAGCATATTACCTCAGTGAAAGTTGGATATATTGTTTCTTAGATCAAGGACTTGTTGCATTATTTGGCCTTTTATGCTTAGCAAACAAAATAAACTTGAACTCTTTTTCCTTCTTTTTCAAACTAACCATTGGTCCTGTAGGTATAATACGTCTTTAGAGTAAAATTATATCACACATTCATTGTAGAAGGGTTACAAAGGGTGGTTGAATACAATATTTAGAAGAAAACATAATATTTGTTGTTAATAAACTCTTAAAGGTTAAGTTGATGACTTGTCGTATAGTATATTTAGCTTTTAGATAGATGCCCTTTTATGTAATTTTACATATTTCAAAAGTTTCTATCTACTTTTGCCAAACACTCATAACAAAAGCTCTAGCTTCTGGTTACCAGCTAGTTTTGTCAAACACGCCCTAAGCCTACAAGCATTTAAAAATGAATTGTTTTACCAAGTGTTACATGATAAAAAAGAGAAACAAAATATAATAAAGATTTTAAGAAATCATATATACATCATGCCTTTTTCCAACCTTTATGTTGTGTTTACGTATATACATGCCACTTTGTTACTTGATAAACATGAAAGATGTGAATAGTTTAGAACTTATTCTTAGAGCCGAATTAAAAAATCGATTTTGTTACTTGATAAACATGAAAGATGTGAATAGTTTAGAACTTATTCTTAGAGCCGAGTTAAAAAATCGATTGTTTGATAAAGGTTATGGATATGACTCCTAATGGCAAAGACAAGCATATGTGGAATTATAATTACGTTGCCCATAATAAAGTTTTTAGAAGCAAAGTATTTACATATTTAAAAAACTGCATAAATTTATATTTGTAGAACAACAATATAATAAAATCCACAAGCACATATCTCTAGATTTAATAAAGCATAAACATCCACCAATAAATGATCTTTAGATATAATAAATCATAAACATTCCGAAGCATTTGATGTATTACCAGCAAAGCAAAGGTTAATACAACTATTTCGTAAACAAAGTACCGAATGACAAATTCATGCATTACATGTATTTGGGTATGTTGTACATAGAAGCCTAAAGATATAAAGTGATAGCTTGATGTGTGTTATCTAGGTCATGATTTGTGTACAATGTTATATTATTTGCCAACGTAATAACCGGGTGTCATACATGATTATATAAACTTGATATAGGTTTGCATGAGACATCATCAATTTGATTTTGTTTCTTTAGGAGGTTAACTTTTGATGTTTAGAATTGAAGTATGTAAAATACTTATGGATTTAGAACTACTTATATGTAAGTCTACCAACCTTTATTGTTAGTATTGATCAATAAAGATCTATCTATAGGAAGTATCATCTATGTACCAACTATTAATTGCTGTGATTTCTAATATTCGGAGGATACTACCGGTAAGTGCCACATGTATCTAATAGTTGAGTTGAGCATACAAAAACAATTGTATCAAATAAAATATTAAAAGTTTTGCCTTAAAAGCTATTGTAGCTTTACCCTACATGTAGATTTAGAGATCCTTTTTGTAAATTTTCCTAGTTTGACCACCCTCAAAGTCCTTTCTGCTGCCACAACAGCCCCCGCGGTGTGCAACTTGCATTTTTTCTTACATCATTTGAAATTTGAATCAATATACCACGTGACCACATAAAACACACTATTATCAAACATTTGGGAAAAAAAGTAGTGTACTATTGAAAGTGATCAATTGAGAGGAGGGGCTCTTTATGCATTATATAATTAATATAGCAAACTAGTCCACTTATGTGAATGGACTTGAATCCTCAACTTTAGGAAGGGAGCACAACACTTGTAAATTTAATGGGTTACTTTTGAAATCACATCATTTTGTTGATTTCGGTTTACAAAAACGGAAGTCCTATATGAGTGGTAAAATAGTCATTTTTTTCACTTATGTCGTTTATTCAATCCATAAAACAAATATTATTATTATTATTTTTATACAATACTAAACTACAAATACACAATATTTATCGATTCTAACACTATATTCACACAATAGTTAATGAGAAAAACGGAACAGAGCTTTTAGATGTCAACAACTAAGTATTTGAAATGGTTGTGGATTACAAACTACTTATAAATATTTTTAATTGCCATTGTTGGCATTAAGCTATGAAGATTTATGTACGTGTATGGCAACATAGCTGGGAGCGGGTAGCTTGTAGCGTTTTGTTAAACGTTACATGAAGTAACATTTGGATTTGGAATGTTTTATTTAAACTAAACGCTAGAAGCTTGTAGTGCAAAACAAGGTTTTTTGTTCAAAATGGAGCGTTTTGTCAAACGCTAAAAGTAGAAGCTCGCAACCGCTCCATGCCGAACACGCCTTTGTGGTACAATTTAATTGCTACCCTTCATGGTAATAAACAGACATATGAGGTGTTTATATATAATAGATGTGAAATTAGCTTACTATAATTGTTGTAATTATTAATATTATTAATTTTAGTCGGAAAAGCCACCATAAAGAGAACTTGCAAAGCATCAAAACATTTTTTCCCATGAATATCCTTGCTACGAGTGAGTGCGTTTTGTTTGCTTTTCTATATGTTGCACAAATTTGATCCTACAAACATTTGAAAAAATGAACTATTATACCAAGTGATCACACGACAAAAAAAGGGAAACAAAAAATAACGAGGCATTTCGAAAAGGGCGGTGATCCGTACACAAAACTTTTTAGCTCTATACAACAAATTATGTTTTATACAGTTATACAGCACAATCATATAAATCATAAATTGTTGTGTATGGTTAAAAAGGGTTGTGTACAAATCACTACTCTTTTAAAAAACATACCCATATAGGATTGAGCCAAGAGTTGTAAGTATTAACAACAATATATGCATTTTGGCACGATGTTTCACAACATTATAAAATATGTGAATAATTGTGAAATTGGAGTGATCATCAAAACAGAATACACGTTGCAATTAAGTGTTGAAACAACATATCAACAATTAATAAGGAATAAAGTCGTGCTACTTAAATGTTCGAGTGGAGAAAGTGTAGTTAAATCTCCTACTTAATGAAGGGCGAGCACCATAAATCTATCATTTCAAAATCCACTAATCTTTGATACCATATGTTTTTCTTTAAAATTGGATTTAGGTATACAATGTCAATCACTTACTTACAAAACAAAAGAATTCAATGATTTACCATCTCATTTGAATCGCTATTTGATTGAAAAAAGATTGAGAACTTATAATAAATATGTAGGGCCATACCTAGTTAGAGTCCCTTTAACCATCAAATCCAAATAGAATAACAATATGATCTTTAAAAACTACCAAAACAAGAGGTCGTTCTGAGCAGAAACTAATTACTTAAAGAGTCATCCTGTCATGTGGTAGTTATTGTGACCATTTGTTGGTTGTTGAAGGCATCTAGATGTGTCTAGGTGATGCAAGCAATAATCAGTTCATTCATAACTATTCCTTCTACCTCTTTCGGCTTCGTGTTATTAATAAAAAATCTCCCTAAGTATTTTATTCCTTTGTTAAACAATAATGTCAATTTTTTTGCACTTACGAGTTATTTTAAATTGTGTAGTCGGAGGAGTTTACACTATTGTTTAATGAATGAATAAGATGTTTAAGGAGGTTTCTTATTAATAATACGGAGCTGAAAGAGGTAGAAAGAATAGTTATGGATGACCTGTTCTTTTTCGCATTACTTAACTGTATCTAGCTAGGTGCCTTCGATATCTAACAAAATAGCCACAATAACTGCCATATGACATGTTAGCTCTTTAAGCAATTAGCTTCTCCTCTGGACGATTTTTTATGGGTGTTGTCTATACGGATCATACTATATGCTATTTGGATTTGATGGTTATGGAACTAATAAGACCTTACGTATTTATTAGAATTTTTCAACCATTTTTTTTTCAATCAACATGTAATTCAAGTGATTTGGTAGATCAATGTGTTGAAGTTTGTGCTTCAGCTGTTGTGTTTAATTTCCAACATTTTAGACTCTTTTTATTTTTCTTATTAGTTGTTTGACTGCTTCAAATAAGTTGGTCAGTAGTTGCTTATTTTTAGGAAGTTTATTTGGTCATGGAAATATTCCATGTAATCCATTTTTTCACGTATTATCTGTTAGTTTTTTTAGCTGTATTTAAAGTCTCTTCTGGCTCAATAAAATGTAAACTACACAACAATTTTTTATTATTCTTTCTCTTGTACTTCCATTTTCTTCAAAACTCCCCGATAAAATTGGTATCAGAGCTTTCTTCCTAAGATCCCATGGATTCAGAAGTACCTTTCACTTTATTTACTCCACAAGCTTTCAAAGGTGAAGGTTATCATGTCTCGGAAGCAAGGATGGAGGCTTATCCGGAGGCAAATGATCTCTGGGAAGCTGTTGAAGAGGACTACGAAGATCCCCCATTGCCTGCAAATCCAACCATGCCGTAGATAAAGGCTCATAAGGAGAAGAAAACAAGAAAGTCAAAGGAAAGAGCTACGTTATTTGCAACTGTCTCACAAGAAATTTTCCTCAGGATTATGACACTCAAATCGACATTTAGGGTTTGGAATTTCTTGAAGAGTATAAAAGAGATGAAAGGATAAAAGGAATGCGTATTCTCAACCTCATACCATAATTTGAACTTCAAAGGATGAAGGATTCAGAGACAATCAAAGAGTATTCAGACAAATTACTCAACCTTGCTAACAAAGTAAGACTACTTTTGAATTTCCCAATTCCAGAATTGTTCAAAAAATTCTTGTAACTGTTCTTGACAGTTTTGAAGCAACTATTTCCTCATTGGAAAATACAAAAGATCTGTCAAAACTTAGTTTGGTAGAATTGATAAATGCTTTGCAAGCATATGAACATAGAATACTCATGAGGTCTGAAGGATCTGTTGAAGGTGCATTAATTGTGAAAGCTTAGTCCAGTCAAGGAGGAAAAGGAAAAAATATGAGAAGAACAAGAAGGGACGTTCAGGTTATGATTCTCTTAACACCAATAAGGGATCAAAATCTGACTGCTCTCCTTGTAAACATTGTGGAAGAAAGGGTCATGGACCTTCCAAATGTTTTTTTTTTTTTTTTGAAAGAGCATGGACCTTCCAAATGTTGGAGAACCCAAACTAACAATGTGAAAATTTTCAAAAATGGGACATCATCAAAGGATTTGCAAAAGAACATCCAGCAAAACACAGTCATACAAGAAAATTTTCAGCAAAAGAATGTTGCTCACTCAAGTTGCTGATGAAGAAGAGGAGGAGCAATTCTTTGTAGCATCTTGCTTCCAAGTAGTCATTCAAGTGAGAGATGGGTCATTGATAGTGGTTGTACATATGATGACTTATGACCAAGAACTCTTCAAGGAATTGGATACTTCAGTGGTTTCCAAAGTAAAAGTTGGTGACGGAAAGTACATTATTGCTAAGGGGGAAGGCACTGTGGCAATCGAAAGCATTTCAGGTACAAAACTTATTCAAGATGTGTTATTTGTACCCGATCTAGATCAAAATTTGTTGAGTGTTGGGTAGTTGATTGAAAACGGTTTCAAAGTACACTTTGAATTAGATCATTGTTTAATCCAAACTTCAAATAACAATGATTTACTCAAAGTAAAGATGAAAAGGAGGAGCTTTGCACTTGATCCATTGGAGGAGGAACAAGCTGTTTTTTATGCATTCGGAGTCCAGTGTTATCGATGGCGATAGTGAGGGCATAGCGACAACCTATCGCCATGCTATATAGCGATAGCGATGAAATAGCGATGACTATTTCATTTTTAGAAAATACCTTCACCTAATTAGCAATTATAACTAATAAATAAGCTAAAAACCCCAAAGACTATTAGTTCAACTAAGTTCTAAAACATGCATATTACAAAAAAAAAAAAAGAAAAAAAGAAAAAAAGAACAAGTATTAATCTTAGACTTTAAAATACGATTCACAAATCATCCAACTCCTCGTATACGGGCTCATCATCCACTTCTTCTTCTACAACCTCTTTATAAGCCCCAACATCATTTTCCTCTTCATCTTTCTCTATCAATTGTGGTCCTCTAGATCGCGAGCTCGACTCGGCGCCCTCTTTCCTCCTACTCGTTCTTCTTGTAGCATAAGGCTCCTCATCCACCCCCAGAGCCTCCGCAACTACATTCCATGTCAAGTTATCACCCTCAAATACAAGAGCATCTTCTTCCCCCTCCAGCCAATCATTCGGATCTTGAACATTCGAGTTGTCCAAAATGATCGGGTCAATCGTATCTCGCATATCATACCTCCTTAAAGCCCAATTGTATTTTATGTAAACTAAATCATTTAGTTTTTGCCATTCAAGTCGGTTTCTTTTTTTTGAATGGAGCTATAAAAATAAAAAATAAACATTAGTAAATATTATTTATTATAACATATTTGTATATTTCTAATTATTTTAAACATAATAAACTATTTACTTGTTTAAATACGCTCCAATTACGTTCACACCCTGATGAGCTACATGTAAGACTTAACACCTTAATAGCAAACTTCTTAAGTGTCGGTGTGGACGATCCATATTGCATCCACCACTCCGCCGATGAAAGCATTGATCTCATTCTTTTAGCCATCGGAATTCCAAAAATCCCTTGTGCACCTTTATATATAGGTAACTCGGTGTGAATCTTCAACTCATCCTCTTCCGACAATGACAATTTATATATGCATGCAATCAATCCCGTAATTACTTCACTATCATCTTCCGCGCTCCGGTTGTTGTAATATAATCCCGGATTCAAATCGTGGGCAACCGCGTGCAAATCTTGGTGTAGTTGACAATTCCACTTCTTATCGATTATTTCAAAATTTTGTTTATACTTGTCTTTGTTGTTGAAAGACGAGACAATTCTTTCCTTTGCTCTATTCCATGACTTCATAGATGTACCCCATAGGAGGCTTTTTTTCACTATCTACCAATCGAAGTACCGTTAATAAAGGGTCACCAACTTTGACCGCAATATCTATATTGGTCCAAAAACTAGGAGACAATATAGTGTTAGCCGTTTGACTTCCTCCTTCTCACGTCTTGCCCGGGAACTTGCTTTTGTTCCACACTTTAGATGCGAACATCTTCTTCAAAATTTTCTTATGATTTCTAAAGCAATTCAAAGTTATGAAGGCAGTTGCAAACCGGGTCTTTACGGGTCTAACCATATCTCTTTGGCCCGTGAAATCTCTCCTCATATTCAAAATCAAGGTGCGGTTGTAGATGTAACTATTGACCGCAATTACTCTATCAAGTGTCTTTTTAAGATGAGGTAGTTTAAATATGTCATCACGCATCAAATCGATGCAATGCGCCGCACACGGAGTCTAATAAATATGTGGATATTTTTCTTCCACAAGTCGACCGGCTAAAACGTTGTTGCTAGCACTATTGTTACAATCTGAACCACATTTTACGGGCCGTTTTTTTATGATTTGGTCAAACAATTTGAACAAATATTCACCTGCAAAAAACAGGAAAAAACCGGCCCGAAAAACGTGGTGAATATTTGTTCAAGGAATTGGATACTTCAGTAGTTTCCAAAGTAAAGGTTGGTGACGGAAAATACATTATTGCTAAGGGGGATGGCACTGTGGCAATCGAAAGCATTTCAGGTACAAAACTTATTCAAGATGTGTTATTTGTACCCGATCTAGATCAAAATTTGTTGAGTGTTGGGTAGTTGATTGAAAACGGTTTCAAAGTACACTTTGAATTAGATCATTGTTTAATCAAAACTTCAAATAACAATGATTTATTCAAAGTAAAGATGAAAAGGAGGAGCTTTGCACTTGATCCATTGGAGGAGGAGCAAGCTGTTTTTTATGCATTTGGAGTCCAGTGTTATCGATGGCGATAGCGAGGGCATAGCGACAACCTATCGCCATGCTATATAGCGATAGCGATGAAATAGCGACGACTATTTCATTTTTAGAAAATACGTATTAAAAATTAATATTACTTTTATCTTCACCTAATTAGCAATTATAACTAATAAATAAGCTAAAAACCCCAAAGACTATTAGTTCAACTAAGTTCTAAAACATGCATATTACAAAAAAAAAAAAAGAACAAGTATTAATCTTAGACTTTAAAATATGATTCACAAATCATCCAACTCCTCGTATACGGGCTCATCATCCACTTCTTCTTCTACAACATCTTTATAAGCCCCAACATCATTTTCCTCTTCATCTTCGTCTATCAATTGTGGTCCTCTAGATCGCGAGCTCGACTCGGCGCCCTCTTTCCTCCTACTCGTTCTTCTTGTAGCATAAGGCTCCTCATCCACCCCCATAGCCTCCGCAACTACATCCCATGTCAAGTTATCAGAAAATTTGAACAAATTTTTTCCTGTTTTTTGCAGGTGAATATTTGTTCAAATTGTTTGACCACTTCATAAAAAAACCGGCCCGGAAAATGTGGTTTAGATTGTTACAGATAGTGCTAGCAACAACGTTTTAGCCGGTTGACTTGTGGAAGAAAAATATCCACATATTTATTGGACTCCGTGTGCGGCGCATTGCATTGATTTGATGCGTGAGGACATATTTAAATTACCTCATCTTAAAAAGACACTTGATAGAGCAATTGCGGTCAATAGTTACATCTACAACCACACCTTACTCTTGAATATGATGAGAGATTTCACGGGCCAAAGAGATATGGTTAGACCCGCAAAGACCCGGTTTGCGACTGCCTTCATAACTTTGAATTGCTTTAGAAATCATAAGAAAATTTTGAAGAAGATGTTCGCATCTGAAGCGTGGAACAAAAGCAAGTTCCCGGGCGAGGCGTGAGAAGGAGGAAGTCAAACGGCTAACTCTATATTCTCTCCTAGTTTTTGGACCAATATAGATATTGCGGTCAAAATTGGTGACCCTTTATTAACGGTGCTTCGATTGGTAGATAGTGAAAAAAAGTCTTCTATGGGATACATCTATGAAGCCATGGATAGAGCAAATGAAAGAATTGCCTCGTCTTTCAACAACAAAGAAGACAAGTATAAACAAAATTTTGAAATAATCGATAAGAGGTGGTATTGTCAACTACACCAAGATTTACACGCGGTTGCCCACTATTTGAATCCGGGATTATATTACAACAACAGGAGCGTGGAAGATGATAGTGAGGTAATTACGGGATTGATAGCATGCATATATAAATTGTCACTGTCAGAAGAGGATGAGTTGAAGATTCACACTGCGTTACCTATATATAGAGGTGCACAAGGTATTTTTGGGATTCCGATGGCTAAAAGAATGAGATCAATGCTTTCATCGGCGGAGTGGTGGATGCAATATGGATCGTCCACACCGACACTTAAGAAGTTTGCTATTAAGGTGTTAAGTCTTACATGTAGCTCATCAGGATGTGAACGTAATTGGAGCGTATTTGAACAAGTAAGTTATAATAAATAATATTATGTTTAAAATAATTATAAATATACAAATATGTTATAATAAATAATATTTACTAATGTTTATTTTTTATTTTTATAGCTCCATTCCAAAAAAAGAAACCGACTTGAATGGAAAAAGCTAAATGATTTAGGTTACATAAAATACGAGTAGGAGGAAAGAGGGTGCCGAGTCGAGCTCGCGATCTAGAAGACCACAATTGATAGAGAAAGATGAAGAGGAAAATGATGTTGGGGCTTATAAAGAGGTTGTAGAAGAAGAAGTGGATGATGAGCCTGTATACGAGGAGTTGGATGATTTGTGAATCGTATTTTAAAGTCAAAGATTGATACTTGTTCTTTTTTTTTTTTTTTTTTTTTCTTTGGGGGGTTTTTAGCTTATTTATTAGTTATAATTGCTAATTAGGTGAAGGTTAAAGTAATATTAATTTCTAATAGGTATTTTTTAGAAATGAAATAGCCGTCGCTATTTCATCGCTATCGCTATATAGCGTGGCGATAGGTTGTTGCTATGCCCTCGCTATCGCCGTCGATAACTTTGATTACATCCAAAGGCCCTTTCACGGATCTTTTAGTGGTTGCAGTTGAGCCACTCGACGAAATACGCCTCTTGCCTTTCGATTGGAAAAACTCACTATTAGTTGTAGCTTCTTCATCTTCATCTATATCTACAACATCGTCATCAAAGTGGGGTATTTTGTTCGTTGCTTCTTTATCTTGTTTCTTTTTATCAGAAGCATCTATAAAAAGTTTTTGTATTTCTATCGGAACTCTCGGACATTTTAGTACTTGGGCAGAATCACCAGCAAGGTGATGCTTGTGTCTTGTAATCCCACCCTTGGTTGTTTTATTACAAAAAGTACATATCATCTTCTGATTACCCTTTCCTTCAACTGCTGTCCCGTATTGCCATCCCGGATCATTACTAGCCATATCTATTTCAAAAACAAATCAAAGATAAAGTTACACAATTAAGTGATATTAATGACAAGTATATAAAAATTAGATACATATCGGTTAATCAGTTAATAAATACATAACTGATTAAGTTAATAGATGCATAACTAAGTAAGTTAATCAGTTAATTAGTTAATAAACAAGTGAATAATTGCATAATTAGCTAAGTTGAGACACAATCACTACATTACAATATTACATTCATGCATATTTCAAAGAAACTTCCTGCATTGCATCTTTCATTAACAATACAACTTTAATTAAAAATTCAGGGTATCAATGTATCATATACAACATTAAACTAATACCTATACTAAAGTAATACTAAACCCATAACTAAACAATTAACTACACCCATACAGAGTATTAAGATTTACAGTTGAAGGCTTGATTCTTGAAGCTGATGGAAAAATACACACCTTTGCAGCTGATGGAGAGAAGGACCGGTGCAAGTCAGTTGGGAGACTTGAAGTGTCGACTGAAGTCACTGAACCAGAGAAATCACAGAGGAACTGCCGATCAGAAGAGGGGCGATCGCAATTAAAGGTCGACCGGTCGAGAAAAAAGATGCGACTGAGAAGCGAACGTTGGAGACTTGTATCGGATGCTATTTTGACTTAGTCAACAAAAAACCCTAATACGGGCCTTTTTATACCATTTAAAAAAAAGCCACCGATCGCTATGGTCGCTATACAGTCGCTATGGAACCTATGGCGACACATGGACGCCTCGCCTCGCCAAACGCCATAGCGGGCGCCATGGTCGCTATTGATAACGCTGTCGGAGTCCATGCTGAAGTCTGGCATAAAAGGCTAGGACATTTCAATCATAAAGTTGTGGTGAACCTCCAAAGAAAGGAGTTGGTTCAAGCTCTTCCCTGCCTTGAATCTCAAAATTATAGATAGTGGAACTTGCCAATAGGAAAGCAATTGAGACTTCTATTCAAGCAATCAATCTAGAGAGCTACTGAAAAGCTTCAATTGATACACACAGATGTGTGTAGACCTCAAAAAACCCCATCTCTCAATGGAAGTAGGTACTTTCTTATCTTCATTGATGATTTTTCCTGGATGTGTTGGATCTACTTTCTCAAATTCAAGTCAGAGCAAGGCTACTGCTGTATTTTGGAAACTCAAAAAATTGGATTGAAACACAAAGCGACCATAAATTTGAGCTTTGAGGTCTGATAATGGCAAGGAGTACACCTCCGATCAAAGTATTTGGATGCTTGTGTTTTGTTTATGTTCCTCAGATTAAAAGGGACAAATTGGATAAAAAAGCACAAGCAGGGATCTTCATTGGCTACAGCACAACCTCCAAGGCTTATAGAATTTTCCAGCCAAACACAAAGAAAATTCTAACAAGTAGAGATGTGCATTTCATGGAAAATGATGAATGCAAGTGGGAAGGAAATCAGGTAGCCACTGTTCCAGATTAACCTTCAAAATCACAGCTCAAAGAAGATGAATTAGTTGATGATACTCCTGTAAGAGGTATGAGATTACTTTCTGATATTTACCAAAGATGCAACCTGGCTTTACTTGAACGAAATGATTTTTGGGAAGCTGGGAAGAATCCAAAATGTGTTATAGCAATGAAGGAAGAACTCATGATGATCGACAAAAATAAGACATGGAAGTTGGTAAAAAGACTCACCGATAGAAAAGTGATTGGAGTCGAGTGAGTATTTAGAACCAAATTGAATCCCGATGGCTCAATCAATAAACTATGGTGTTGACTTTTCTGACACTTTCGCTCCTGTTGCAAGATTAGGTACTCTAAGATTGTTACTAGCAATCGCTGCAGAAAAAGGATGGAAAGTCTATCAACTTGATGTTAAGTCAGCCTTTTTAAATGGTTACTTGGAAGAGGAGATTTATGTTGCGCAACCCGAGGGATTTTCTGTAAAAGGATAAGAGGATGATGTGTAGGCCTTGTATGGCCTGAAACAGGCTCCAAGAGCATGGTATAGCCGAATTGAAGAACACTTGAGGCTGTTAGGGTTCAAAAGAAGTCTAAATGAAGCAACTCTCTACATCAAAGGTGATAAAATCAATTTTATGTTCAAAAGTTGGTCGGTAGTTGCTTATTTTTAGGAAGTTTATTTGGTCATGGAAATATTCCATGTAATCCCTTATTTCACGTATTATCTGTTAGTTTTTTTAGCTGTATTTAAAGTCTCTTCTGGCTCAATAAAATATAGACTACACAACAATTTTTTATTATTCTTTCTTCCGTACTTTCATTTTCTTCAAAACTCCCCAACACAATGTTTCTTAATTTTCGTATAAGTATAATGTTGATAACGTATACCTCATCCAATTTTGAGGAAAAAAATACGACATTTTTATGGTGTAGTCACTTTAATAGTTCACTTTTCAAAAGCATGTAAGATCAAATTTGTGCAACACAGAGAAAGACAATTGTTTTCAACAAATAAACACCAAAAACATATAGAAAAAGGATTACAAATCAGCCCGACGATTATTCAATCAAAAACACATAGAAAAAAAGATTTCAACAAATAATCTAAGGTTTACATCTTTCCCATGATTATATCTATAAAAATCAAAATGAAGGAACAATTATTCAATCAAAATCAAAATTAGAACAATAACCAATAACTCATTTAACAATTAACAATATGTGAAAACTAAAAAATGAAAAAAGTAACCTGAAATCAAAAGTGATTAAGTCAAGTGAAAACAAAAATAAAAAATAAAACAATAACCAAATATATCTTTGTTTTCAGTTTTGTTTGAAGCATAACCAAATCAATTTTTTTTCTATTCCTGTTCGGTGTCCTAGAGCTTACATTAAATCATAACTATCAACGATTAATTTAATCCAAAACTTTCAAGATGTAGTCATGTAGACATATCATTATGCTTATTTATTACATTGTAGCTAGATTTAGAAAAAGGTTATTAATTGGCAAATTGACAGCCAAGTTAAAAAAAAAAAACTCTAATTCCTAATTTGGAGTTTGGACCAAGAGAATCAGAAAAAAAAAAGTAATGGAGAGAATTAGGGAAACTCAAAAACAACAAACATCAGTAGCAGTACGACACAACAATCAATAATCAAAAGAAAGAACAAGAGAACTAGAAAAGAAAGAACAGGATTCGGGAATCGGGATTCCATACCTGATTTCTGTGAATGGCGACTTGGCGATGGCAAATGGCAAGAGTGAGACCAGGCGGCAGGCGAGACAGCAACACAATCACACAAACGAGACAGCAACACAATCACACAAACGAGACAGCAGACAAGAAAGCGACACATCGATTGGCGAATTGGGCAATTGGCATGAATCGATTTTGATTTCTTAAAGAATCGTCGCTTGGAGAATTCGTCTATTGGAGCCTGTGAGGAATCGGGAGGGACCAAAGCCTAAGTTTGGAAATAGTAGGCCTTTAACTATTTTTTTAAACTATAATTTCTACTTCTAGCCCGGGGGGGCCACTGCCCCTCCTGTCCCCAAAGAAACTTCGCCCCTGAGCCATACCGAAGACCTGATGATTCAAAGGAACTGGCGAAGAGTTAAGGCTCAGCAAAGAACCTTTTATGTTTTGAGTTACACCGAAGAGGAGGAGTCGACCGAAGAATAAAGATTGCTTAGTTGTCTTTTCACAGATAGTACAATGATTAACTATATGCTGACATTTCTTGTAAGACTATACAAATCAGTCGTAGGCATGGGCAGTATGGCCGCCCTAGCTATTCTTATTTTATATTTTATCATGTACTGTTTTTCTCTTTAAATAGATGATCATGTTGATCAATCTAAACACACCGGTTACTCTTATTTTATATTTTATCATGTACTGTTTTGCTCTTTAAATAGATGATCATGTTGATCAATCTAAACACACCTTCACTTCCATTATACTTCCTGTGTGTATTCGAAATATTGAAATACAAAAGCCTCTTTCTCAGATTATCTCTTATCTTATGTTGTTCATCAATTACTAACTTGGTCTTGACTGCAAGCCTTGTTACAATTCAACTAAGTTTTATTGTTTAGCTTGTTAAAAAAATCCATTGAGATTAACTTATTCCACATCTATCTCAAATATTATTCAAAAGTTAAGTTTTTCTTCTCTCAACACTTGGTATCAGAGCAATATTGGTTGCTTTTTAATTTTCTTTTAAAACCGAACTTGTTTTCAAAAGAAAAACTTTGATTTAAAAAGCGTTCTATACCGTTTAGCTCATCTTTTTAAATCTAAGGAAAATAGCACAAGCTTATTCTCTAAATATATTTAACTGAGGTTCAGATAGAGCTCCAATACTCGTTGCAAGTGAATACCATCATTGATCTTAAAGAATGGAGAGATATCTAAGAAGACTTGGAAAGGACATTTGAAGATCTGTAGAAGAAGGACCACATGTTCATATTCTCAAACCCATTTTCACTGACGGTGTCCAGGTTAGGTTAGACTTGGAGGAGGTCAGATCGCCATGACTACACCCACCAACGATGATATTAAAAAAATGGAGAAAGATTCTATAGCCATCTATGAAATCTCATGTGGTGTTTCTCCAGATAGTATCGATATTATCATTAATTGTAAATCTGCAAAAGAAATTTGGGATATACTAAAAAATCTTTATAAAGGTATTGAACAAACACAAGACAAGAAGCTCACCATTGCACTCAACGAGTTCAACAACTTCAAAGCACTACCTGGTGAAAGTCTTGATGATTCCTTCAAAAGATTCAACCTTATTGTTACAAGATGTCAAACGTTGGTACAATCAGAAGCAACAATGAAACAAACCTATGATCTTAGAATTATAAAAATTTTCGCCTTCTCTCTCTTCTTTCTCTCTCTTCCCCTGATTCTCTCTATCGGTGGTGCGATTTAGTTTGTGTTTCACCGGTGCTGTTTCTCAGGTGTTCCTCTTTTCATCGTTGAAGCATTTTCTCATCCCATTTCTGGTGTGCTGATGGGTGCTTCTTCTAAGAAAGACCGATTGAAGGATGTGAAAGTGAAGCCTCCTGATAAGAGTGCTGCTGTTCGTTTTGTGATGACGGAAGTTGATTTGAGTGAGGTTGTTCCGCCTGGGGTGGTTGAGCAATCTTCAGCTACCATTTACATATCTAGAAGGAAGCCAAGTGCATCGGGAGCTGTTGCTACTAGTATTAGCAAGTCGGAATGGAAATCTGATGGGAAGGTTTATGCTGAAAGGAAATTGAGGCGAAATGGAAATGATAATAGTAGTCCAATGGAGGCGGTGGAGTATTATAAAGAGGAAGTTTCTGAGGATGAAACTGAGGGTGATTCAGATTCGGTTTCAGCTTGGGAATCAGATGCTAGCATTTCGGTATCTGGAAATCGCGCTATACTGAAGGATCTTATGGCGGGTGAAGTAGATGTATTGAAGACTGTTGGAATTAATGATGCCTCCATTCCTATAGTGTTGCCAAGGGAATCAAATGTGAGTTTATCGATGGCTGGAGATCGTGTTATTGCTCAGGAATCTAAAGATGTTGAGTTTATTAAGGTGAAAAGGGATGGGATTTGTGAGATTTCGATCCCTTCAGGTAATACTGCTGCTTTATTGAAGAATTGGAATGGATCTAAGTCTGATGAGGTTGTTTTAAGTCCTAATTCAGAGTTAAATCTGGTTACGAATCAAATGATGTTGGCTAATCCGGCTATTACTGTTGTAGATGAGTCTAAATATGTGAATTCTGAGTCTGGTAGTGGAAACACTGTGGAATCTAGGGGTGAGGTGGTTGGAAAGGGTAATATCAAGTCGAGTGATGAATTTCTTCCTGGGATAGGATTTAGTTTTCTTAATGATTTGAAAAATAATAATGCTAAGCAGGAAATGATGCAAGTGGATTCGAATGTAGTTACTAAAGATGATCTTTCTTATTTGAATAACCAAGTTATTTGGAATGAAAGTGGGAGTGTGATTGTGGAATCTGAGAGTGATTCTAGTGATGAGGAAGATTTGATTGATGATGGCAAAGGAAATGGGAAGGAGAATTTAGAATCTTTAGAGTTTTTGAAGGCTGGCTCAGTTATTAATAGTATTAATTTAGAGCCCTCTATTTTGGGAGATGGAAAGAAGATCAATAAAGGTGTTGTTGATGGGAAGATTGGTTATGATAGAGAACAGGTAGAATTGGGGATTGATATGAAAATGCAGTCTTATGCAGGGGTGTTAAAAGGGAAGGTCCATAGAGGGAAAATTGAAGTGAAATTTATGCCTCAAGTTGATGGAAATGCTGATAGTCCGGTGATTATTCCTATAGAGAATTTGAAGAAGGCAAGTTTACCTTATTCTAATACTCTGTATGGATATTTGTTAGACAAACGTATTTCATTTCCTGCTGTCCAAAAAGAGTTAAAGAGAATATGGAGGAATTGTGGGCTGGAAGATATGTTTATGAATAGCAAAGGATTTTTTTTCTTTAAGTTCAGTGATGAAGTTGCTTTGCAAAACATTTTGGATGGTAGTCCTTGGATTTTGTTTGATAAAATTCCTTTATTTCTGCAAAGATGGAGGCCGGGACTTACCCTTACCAAAAATAGTCATGACAAGATTCCAGTTTGGGTTAAGATTTTTGACCTTCCTTTGGAAGTTTGGAGTGGGGAAAATCTCTGCATTGTTGCTAGTAAGTTGGGTATTCCATTAGCTTTTGATTCATTTACTGAGGAGATGTGTTTGAACCATAAGGGACGAAATGCGTATGCTAGAATGTTGACTGAAATGTCTGCTGATATTGTTTGGAAGAATAGCATTGATATTTGTACTTGGGATTTTGTTACGGAGAAGGTTGTTAGTCAGTGTTTCCATGTGGAGTATGCTTGGAATCCTTCTAGATGTTCACATTGTAAAGTTTTTGGGCATGAGTATAAAGTTTGTGCTGCAGCTATGATAGTTGATAGTGTGACTAAGGAAGGTGAAAAGATCAATAATAATAAGGAGATAAAAGGTAAAACAATTATGGATGAAGAGGGGTTTGTTGAAGTTTATAAAAAAAGAGGTAATGGAGGTAATGTGGTGGGGAGTAGTGGAGTAAAAGATAGGGTTCACACTAAGTATAATCAGTTTAATGGGGCAAACAATGGAAGTGGTAGAAATGGTAATAACAATAGGGGGAGAGGTGGATTTCAAGCAGGTAATGGTCAAGGGCAGAATAGGAATTGGGTGAATAGGAGTGTAAGTCATTGGAATATGGAGAAGAATAAAGTGTTTGAAGATACTACTAACTTGGTGAATGAGAGTTTAATTCCGAATGTTTCTGTGAAGGGCAAAACTGGAATGAATTCATCGAATAATAATAATATGGATAATAAGGAGAAATTAAAGGATGGTATTATTGTGAAGAAGGGAGGTGTTAAAAAGAGTATATCAAATAATCGATTTGATGTGTTAGGGTCGATTGTGGAAGATTTTTTGGAAAAAATGGAAGAGGATGATGTGATCTCTGGGAAAGGGACATTAGGTTCTGTGAATCTGAATTCGGAGTTGAATAGCAAGGATGTGAATAAAATGGATGGGGTTGTTTCTCAGGCATTAGAGGAGGTTAATGCCAATATTCCAATTATTGTTTAATGATGAATATAGGTGCTTGGAACATTAGAGGGTTAAATAAAAAAATTAAACAAAAAGAGGTGATTGAGGTGATTAAGGGTAATAAACTTGGGATATGTGCTGTGTTGGAGACGCATGTGAAGGATTGGAATCTGTCTAGTATTTGTTCTAGAGTTTTTGGTAACTGGAAGTGGGTGTCGAATTCTTCTGAATGTTGCAGTGGAGTGAGAATTATTGTTGGATGGGACTCGAATCTCTTTGATGTGATGATGCTGAGTCAGTCGGATCAGGTTATGCACTTTTTTGTGAGATTTCTAGAAAATAATTGTGAGTTTTTTATTTCTTTTTGTCTATGCTGCTTCAAAATACATTGACAGAAGAGTGTTATGGAAGAATTTAGAAAAACATAGAGTGGTTGTTGATAATAAGGCTTGGGCTTCATTGGGAGATTTTAATGTTGCTATGAAGCTTTCTGAGTGCTCTATGAGTTCTTCTAAAATGCCAGAAGGGGTTGTTGATTTCTTAGATTGCATCAATGTGATTGAAGTTGAGGATATTAATTGTTCTGGGCTTCAATTCACTTGGTCTAAATCTCCTAAAGGCGGGAATGGCATTATGAAGAAATTGGATAGAGTGATGGCTAATGTTAAATTTTTTTGATGAGTATCCTATGGCGCATGCTATGTTTAAACCTTATAGAATTTCGGATCATAGCCCGGCTATTTTGAATATTCCTTTGAATTTGCATAAAAGATATCATTCGTTTAAGTTTGTTAATTTTGTTGTGGATAAAAAGGAATTTTTGCCATCAGTTAAGGAAGTTTGGGAAAGAGATGTTAAAGGGGGTTTTATGTTTAAAGTTACTCAAAAGCTTGGTATGTTGAAGAAGCCATGTCGTAGATTGTATTATATGTACAATTGTTCTGGGAAGAGATTGCATGATTTAAGAAGATTATTGGATGAGAAGCAAGTTGAGTTGGATGGTGATCCTTTTAATTATGTCATTAGGGAGGATCATACTAGAAGACTGACTGAGTATTTGGAGGTTTTTGAAGATGAGGAAAAGATTTTGCTGCAAAAATCTAAGATCAATTGGCTCAAAGAAGGAGATAGGAACTCTAAGTTTTTTCACAAAATTGTCAATTGTCAATTGAATAAGAAGCGTATTTCTGCGGTGTTGGATGAAGAGGGAAGATGGGTTAGGGGTTTGGGCCTAAAAGAAAGATTTTTGGGTCATTTTAAAGCTTTTTTGGGTTCGGAGCATTTTGTGGATTTGGATAGTCTTGATGATAATTTGTTTATTAACTGTTTGGATAAAAGGGTTGCTATTGATATGATTAAGGTGGTCACAGATGATGAAATCAAAGCTGCAATGTTCGAGATTAATGAGAATCGTGCTCCTGGTCCAGATGGATTTTCTTCGAAATTTTTTAAGTCAGGATGGTCGATTGTTGGTCCGGATGTTTGCAAGGCGGTGAGAGAAGTGCTGTGGACTGGGAAGTTACCTAGATGTGTGAATGCTACGAGAATTGTGCTGATTCCTAAGGTGGATTGCCCTAGATTAGTCACTGATTATCGTCCGATAGCCTGTTGTAATACGCTCTATAAATGTATTAGTAAAGTGCTGGTGAATCGGATCAGAGGATGCTTGGATTCTATTGTTGATTCTAATCAGTCAGCGTTCATTCCAAGAAGGTCTATTTTGGATAATATATTACTTGCTCAAGATATTCTGGTGGGTTATAATAAGAAGGCTGGAGCTCTGAATTGTACGCTTAAAATTGATATCCAAAAGGCTTATGATACGGTTAATTGGAGGTTTCTTGAGAAGGCTCTTAATGGGTTTGGGTTTCACGATGTTATGGTCAAATGGATAATGATGTGTGTGAAATCTTCGTGGTTCGTGATAAGTATTAATGGAGAGGATAATGAATTTTTTGAAGGAAAACGGGGTCTAAGGCAAGGTGATCCGTTATCGCCTTACTTGTTCACTCTAGTCATGGAAGTTTTTAATCTCATTATCAAAAGAAATATTGAGATGTGTCCGTTGTTTAAGTATCATAGGAAGTGAAGGTTTCAAAAAATTACTCATATTTGTTTTGCTGATGATCTGTTGGTGTTTTGTAGTGGGTAGACTAGATCTGCGAGGATTATTAAAAATTCTTTGGACTTATTCAGGGATGTTTCGGGGCTTAATGCTAGTATGACTAAAAGTCAAATTTTTTCAGTTGTGTTAAACCGGAGTTGAAGATTTCTTTGATGGGTATATTGGCATTTGAGATTGGTAAATTTCCTTTTAGATATTTGGGAGTGCCTTTAGATACTAATAAGATGTTTATAAGGGACAGTAAAAGGTTGGTCGACAGAATCAAATTCAGAATTTTAAGTTGGAAGTTCAAAACTTTATCTTATGCGGGTAGACTTCAACTTATTGGTTCAGTTTTGAATTCTATTTATATCTATTGGGCTTCAGTGTTTAAAATTCCTATAGGTACCATTAAAGAAATTGAAAGCATTTGTCGTGGTTATTTGTGGGGTGGAAATGAGCCAGCTAAGGGGAAAGCTTGTAACACCCAAAGTTTTGAAGGCCAAGAAAGGAAAGAAAACCTTAATGTTAAGGGGTGACTCGGCGAGTCCAAGGAGGAACTCGGCGAGTCCGAGCGGGATCCGGGTTGAGGAGTAAGTGACCGACTCGGCGAGTCGGCCAAGGTGACTCGGCGAGTCTGGTCTGTGCGTGGAAAACCCTAAATTCGGGACTTGGAGCCTATATAAACGTCTTAATCTCCTTCCTAGGGTTCCTTACTGCCTCTTAAGCCCTGGATATCAAACCCTAGATGCCATATCCTCTATTTGAGCCATTTATTGCCTTCAAGAGTGCATTAAGCTTGGAGAAAGAAGAAGAATCTTGAGAGTGCAAGAAGGGGGCTGTAGATCCGGGATTGGGAAGACATTTATGAGCTTTTGGAGGTATAAACTAGTTCCTGGACCCTTTTTGCATCTAGATTTATGTGTGGTTGTTGGCTCTTTAGCCATAATGATATTATCTTGAGTTAGGAGTCGGATCTGGAGTTGCTACTTCAGATCCAAGTGTGTTATGGACTGGAGAAGCATAAAGTATCAGCCCTTGAGTCGATTTTGAAGCCCCTAGGCCTTAAACCCTAGTTTATGGTGCTTTTTGCCTAGATCTCCCTCTCTACACGTAAAGTTTGCAACTTTACGTGGGGGATAGGCTTGGGAAGGGTAGATCTACAGTTTGGAGTCCATGCATGACTCGAAAGTCCTCTGCATGTATGTAGATCTGAATGGACTCGGTGAGTAGCTTGAAGATGAGGAGGAACTCGACGAGTGGGATGAACAGCTCGTCGAGTCGGATGAAGATGGGTATGAACTCGACGAGTTGGATGAACAACTCGACGAGTTGGATGAAGATTGCCTTGTGCTCGACGAGTTTGCTCTTGGACTCGACGAGTCAGGTCGCGTAGCCCCAAACCCTTCGAGTTGAGATTCGAATCAGTGAGTCGGGTGGAGACTCAGCGAGTTGGTCAGGTCAGGACTCGGAAATCGTGGGACTCGGCGAGTCATGTCGCGAATGGAAGGACCCTGAGTATGTGAACTCGGCGAGTCAGTAAGTGGACTCGGCGAGTAGGGTTGACCTGGAAGGGTTGACTTTGACCAGGACTTTGACTTGACCAGAGTTGACTTGGTTGTCTGTCAGGGGTCAGTTTGACTCAGTGTTGTATTGATATTGGTAGCTCGGGGAGCTAGTGGAGCAGCAGTTCGGAGTCAGTGGTCAGGTAGCGGTCAAAGGGATTAGCAGCAGCAGTTCAACAGTATGAAGTGAGTTTCCCATTGTATGAATGGGTCTACGGCTACAATGTCGGCCCATGTAGTTATGAGTAGAAGACCCGGGGGTTAGCCCTAGGCACAGTATGCTAGTATGATACTCGGGACGAGGTCCAATGATAGAGGGCGGGTGCCCAAGGAATGGTTTATGTGATAGTTTATACTTGTTGTCTGTGTGATACTTGTATGTGCCTGGTAGGGAGGTGAGTGTGGGCGAGGTCCCGTATCTCACCAATAGTAGAGTGTGGATGGTGTTCCACATCTCAGTAGCAGCAGAGCAGGGGCGAGGCCCAAGTCAGGAAAGGAGTGAGTGTGGGCTGGGCCCGTATCTCACTACCAGTAGGAGAATGGACGGGGTTCCGTGACTCATCAGTAGCAGGTCAGGGGCGGGGCCCAGAGATAGGCGAGGCCTTAGGACAAGATCCGTTAGTATGTGTTTAGCTTATGTGAGATGTTTATGTGCTATTATATGTTAGTGGGCGAGGCCCTGTGACAGGCGAGGCCTACGTGAAACAGATCTGTATCCGAGCGGGGCTCGAAGCAAGGCGGGGCCTGGAGCGGCGGGGCCGTTGTAGCGGGCGAGGCCCGAGGTAAGGGGCGAGGCCTAGGATAGCGGGCGCGACCCAGTATGTGCAGTATGTGGTTATGCATGGTATGTGGTAGGGTGGGGAACTCACTAAGCTTCGTGCTTACGGTTTTCAGTTTTGGTTTCAGGTACTTCCGGTAGCGGATGATGGAGCTCGGGATGATCGCATGGCACACACCATAGGTTAGACAGCCTGGGAATGTTTACTCTGATAACGAATATGTATTTTGGAAACTAATACTTTGTTTATGATGGAAAACGATGAATTTGCTTAATGTAATGTTTTATTAAATGAAATTTTTAGTCTTGAATTTTGGGACGTTACAAGTTGGTATCAGAGCCTTGGTTTGAGGGATTCGGGCATACTCTCGGGTGTGCTTGAACTCAAACTGAGGGGTCAGATAAAAAGTTTCCAAAAAAATGAAAAGACAGTTTTGTAAAAAAGAATTTTTGAGAACGAAAGACAGTTTTAGAAAAGCAAAAAGAATTTAGAAAGAGAAAATTCTTGAAAAGAGAAAAAGGGGTGTGGTGCATACAATCAGCCGAGCTCAAGTAAGTACCCCAAAATACCCATACCAGTTTATGTTATGATTATCAGTTGGTAGAACAACATGCTAGAATAGGACTAAGGATCTAGGGATGGTGCCTTATGTGCCTGTTATTTGTGCTTTTGAGCTGCATGATAGTGCTGATTAGACAGTAGTAGGATAGCCTGTTTAGGTTATGCCTGAGTTTATGAGTTTGTGTTGCATGCTAGTTCAGATTCTTGCTATGTGGATATGATTGCTTGAGTATGTTATGGTTAGATTTTCCCTTGTCCGAATGCTGCTTGCTTTGTGCATTGTGGGATTCTGAGTGATGGGAGTTAGCCATTAAGTGGATACGACACACCACATGTGATCAGGGTTGAATAATCTCAGAGTGTTGGATTTGGTCCTATTGCGCAGCTCTTGTTTGAGTCCAACCATTATAGGAACGAGTCTTTTACTTGAAGGATTATCTGAGCCTCGTCACATGTGACGGTATCCAGGCGATGGCTAGTTGGCATCACAAGGAGACCTTCAGCAGTTGAGGACTGGTTTGGGTTGAGTCAGAGGTTCCCTAAGGGTAAGCCTAGGATGAGGTAGTGCTGGGAGTAGTAGAAGTGGTTAAGGGACCTAGTGGAGTCGAAGCAATTCCTGAGGAAAGTACGGATAGATGTGGAAGGTAGTATGGGCCCATACTACTGAAAGCAGAGGATCCGTACTCGATTCAGGAAAGGCCGAGACAAGACCGGGAACCTGGTGGGGTATGGTTGGTCTCGCATCAGGGATGAGTATTCTGATAGTGGTTGTGTTATATGTTTCAGCATGGTGACGTTGCGAGAGAGACCAGCGGGCGGATCAGGCACCGGAGAGGGATCGGGCTCGGGTTCAGGGGCCGAGCAGCTTGAGGAGCGGATGAGAGAGTTGATATCAGTCGAGGTTACGCGCAGTATTCTAGCTCAGACTCCTGTGATCTTTGGCACGGTCAAGGAGGGTATATTGGAGATCTTGGATGAGAGGCTGGGAGCCTTCCGTACCGAGATGATAGCTTTGTTGGGAGCGCGTACCTTGACATTTCGAGAGTTCAGGGCTTGCGGGGCACCAGATTATCATGGGGCTAGGGACCCCATTGCTAGCAGCAGATGGTTGGCTGATGTTGCCAATGCTTTTCGTACGAGCAAGTGTCCCGAGGGGGACAAGGTTACACTCGCCTCCTATCTTCTGAAGGACAGAGCGAGGGATTGGTGGGAGGAGATTGGTCATGCTTTGGGGGATGATGCCGCGTTGGACGCGATGACTTGGAGCGATTTCTCGGCCAGGTTCAGGGCGGAGTTTTCGCCGATTATAGAGGTACAACAGCTGGCACGAGAGTTTCAGGATTTGACGCAGACTACTGAGACTATGGCGGAGATCACCGCCAAGTTCAGAGAGAGGGCTCTTCTTGTACCGTAGTATGTCGCGGATGAGGAGATGAAGAAGGCTCGGTACCATGAGATGTTGAGGGATGACATCAGGGAGTTCGTGAGCAGATCCAGCTGTAAGACGCTGGAAGATATGATTTCTCGGGCTAGAGAAAGGGAAATTGATCTGGAGCAAATCCGGAAGAGGAAGCCGGATGAGGTTCAGGTAGCTGCGGGTTCGGGCAAAAGGCCCAAGGGATCGGATTCGAGATCGAGGGATCATCAGGACCGTAGTCGGTGCGGAAAGTGTGGCAGGGCGCACGGGGGCGCGTGCAGGAGTGGTAGCGGTGGTGAGTCTGGCTGTTTCAAGTGCGGTTGGACTGGTCATTTCAGCAGGGATTGTACTGTTACCGCCGCACAGGGAATAGACTTGATATGTTTTCACTACAACTAGCGGGGCCACAAGAAGGCCCAGTGTCCCAGTTTGTTTTCAGCAGGATGGGTGATGGCACCCGCCCCTGCAACTTTGAGGATCACGGATGGCCGCCAGGGCCGGGTAGAGGCACCTGCGGCAGGGAGTAGGGGTTTTCAGATGACTACCTTGGAGACGTGAGGAACGCCGGACGTTGCAGGTATGCAATTTTCCCATTTTCAGTTCTTTTATTTGTGCATGATTTTATTGTTATGGTTCTGCATCATTATCGGTAAAAGTATTTTATTTTGAGTGGTTGATTGTGATCGAGTATATGCCATCTGCATGCCTCGGATATTGGTATGGTAGTTAGGGGATGTGCTTTATTGGAGAAGGTTTTGGAGGATGCAGTAGCTATAACATGCTTGGGAGAGATTTGGTACGTCTCGCTAGTTCGGAATGGTACAGTGATTGTGATGGATTGGCTAAATCCCTAGCTATGGCGGGCTTGGGTTCCTCAGTAGATGGGTTATGGAATGGTAGCAAAGATCGGGATCTCTTTTGAGTATTGAGCAGCAAGGGGTAAGCAGGATCGAAGTGGGGGAGAATCCTCTGGGTGTGCCCAGAGAGGAGCACGCAGACCCAGAATGAGTACGTGACCTCCGAGAAGGAAGAGAAGTAGTTCAACGTTTCATGGATTGAGGATTTCAGGGTTGGGAGTTTGAGAAACTCCCCATCAGCTAGTGCTTGTGATGGTAATGGTTAGTTTATGGTTGAGAATTCAGGTTGTGAATCACTCGAAGGACTCGAGGGAGTCGGAATGAGGACCTTGAGAGCTAATGGCACATGGGTGCCTTCGTACTAGCAGTCAGCAATGGATGGTGATGTAAGACTATGGGTAAGCTGTAGCATTCCATAGCAGTTTTGTTAGTGGAGTTGAGGCGAGGCCCTTATCTCCTAGTGATCAGATAGGGATCAGGAATGGGTAGTGGATGAGAATGATATGGAGTTTGCCTGTATAGCCCTAGAGAGGTGAGACCTTGGGAGAGGCCGCTCCAGGATATAGTTGGGTGAGACCCGTGGGCGAGGCCCGTATGAGATTAGTAGTGTAGATGAGACCTGGGAGTAGGGTTGCTCAGTAGTATGGTTCGGTGAGACCCGTGGGTGAGGCCCGAGCGAGAGTGATTAGACTAGTGGGAATAGAAGGATAGAGGCGGGTGGGACCCGTGGGCGAGGCCCGTGAGTTTTAGCAGCACAGGTAGGACCTGGTAGGGACCTTAGTGTCAAGTTAGGGGATCGAGAATCCCAAGTTTGTAGTGCCTGAATGGCAGAGTAGATTGAGTAGTTATAGGTGATCGAAGTCCTTTGGAAGTCGCTGGGAGCGACTAGCGGTGGTGTTGGGACTAGCTACCGGTAGGAGCCGGTAATCTAGTCATTGATAGGTTGGTAGGGACCAGGGTGGTCTCAGTTCATCCGGAAGTCAGAAAAGGAACAGCTGAATTGTCAGGCAGTGGCAGTGTGAGCGTGCAGCGGATGGTGGAATTCAGTTAGTTGATCGTGGGGTGCTCTGCACCAAACCATAGTAGAAAGAAATGCCCAGTGGATACTGGCGATAATGACCCGTACTGGTAAGCGGGGGTGATGGAGTTGGTGAAGGATAGGGCCTTCACAGTGACAGAAGGAATAGTTGGTTATGGGGATTTGCCTTGGGAAGGCAAGGAATTGTGCAAGGAAAGAAGGGGTGAACCCCTATAGGTTCAGTGCAGTACTCGGTGAGTACCAGGCGGATTATCGGTTGAGTAAGTCGTGTTTCCAGAATGTTCAGGGTCAGGGTTGACCCGAGATGATTATTCGCAAGGTTTGATGTTCGTCAGAATGATCGGGCGGTAGGCCAGCGAAGGAAGGCAGCTAGTGTTGGGATAATTGGTTGGGTATTGTAGGCAGATCGCAGGCGGTGGGCCATAGCAAACTTCGAGGACGAAGTTTAGTTTAAGTGGAGGAGAGTTGTAACACCCAAAGTTTTGAAGGCCAAGAAAGGAAAGAAAACCTTAATGTTAAGGGGCGACTCAGCGAGTCCAAGGAGGAACTCGGCGAGTCCGAGCGGGATCCGGGTCGAGGAGTAAGTGACCGACTTGGCGAGTCGGCCAAGGTGACTCGGCGAGACTGGTCTGTGCGTGGAAAACCCTAAATTCGGGACTTGGAGCCTATATAAACGTCTTAATCTCCTTCCTAGGGTTCCTTACTGCCTCTTAAGCCCTGGATATCAAACCCTAGCCGCCATATCCTCTATTTGAGCCATTTATTGCCTTCAAGAGTGCATTAAGCTTGGAGAAAGAAGAAGAATCTTGAGAGTGCAAGAAGGGGGCTGTAGATCCGGGATTAGGAAGACATTTCTGAGCTTTTGGAGGTATAAACTAGTTCCTGGACCCTTTTTGCATCTAGATTTATGTGTGGTTGTTGGCTCTTTAGCCATAATGATATTATCTTGAGTTAGGAGCCGGATCTGGAGTTGCTACTTCAGATCCAAGTGTGTTATGGACTGGAGAAGCATAAAGTATCAGCCCTTGAGTCGATTTTGAAGCCCCTAGGCCTTAAACCCTAGTTTATGGTGCTTTTTGCCTAGATCTCCCTCTCCACACGTAAAGTTTGCAACTTTACGTGGGGGATAGGCTTGGGAAGGGTAGATCTACAGTTTGGAGTCCATGCATGACTCGAAAGTCCTCTGCATGTATGTAGATCTGAATGGACTCGGTGAGTAGCTTGAAGATGAGGAGGAACTCGACGAGTGGGATGAACAGCTCGTCGAGTCGGATGAAGATGGGTATGAACTCGACGAGTTGGATGAACAACTCGACGAGTTGGATGAAGATTGCCCTGTGCTCGGCGAGTTTGCTCTTGGACTCGACGAGTCAGGTCGCGTAGCCCCAAACCCTTCGAGTTGAGATTCGAATCAGTGAGTCGGGTGGAGACTCAGCGAGTTGGTCAGGTCAGGACTCGGAAATCGTGGGACTCGGCGAGTCATGTCGCGAATGGAAGGACCCTGAGTATGTGAACTCGGCGAGTCAGTAAGTGGACTCGGCGAGTAGGGTTGACCTGGAAGGGTTGACTTTGACCAGGACTTTGACTTGACCAGAGTTGACTTGGTTGTCTGTCAGGGGTCAGTTTGACTCAGTGTTGTATTGATATTGGTAGCTCGGGGAGCTAGTGGAGCAGCAGTTCGGAGTCAGTGGTCAGGTAGCGGTCAAAGGGATTAGCAGCAGCAGTTCAGCAGTATCAAGTGAGTTTCCCATTGTATGAATGGGTCTACGACCACAATGCCGGCCCATGTAGTTATGAGTAGAAGACCCGGGGGGTTAGCCCTAGGCACAGTATGCTAGTATGATACTCGGGACGAGGTCCAATGATAGAGGGCGGGTGCCCAAGGAATGGTTTATGTGATAGTTTATACTTGTTGTCTGTGTGATACTTGTATGTGCCTGGTAGGGAGGTGAGTGTGGGCGAGGTCCCGTATCTCACCAATAGCAGAGTGTGGATGATGTTCCACATCTCAGTAGCAGCAGAGCAGGGGCGAGGCCCATGTCAGGAAAGGAGTGAGTGTGGGCTGGGCCCGTATCTCACTACCAGTAGGAGCATGGACGGGGTTCCATGACTCATCAGTAGCAGGTCAGGGGCGGGGCCCAGAGATAGGCGAGGCCTTAGGACAAGATCCGTTAGTATGTGTTTAGCTTATGTGAGATGTTTATGTGCTATTATATGTTAGTGGGCGAGGCCCTGTGACAGGCGAGGCCTACGTGAAACAGATCTGTATCCGAGCGGGGCTCGAAGCCAGGCGGGGCCTGGAGCGGTGGGGCCGTTGTAGCGAGCGAGGCCCGAGGTAGGGCCAAGGCCCAGGATAGCGGGCGCGGCCCAGTATGTGCAGTATGTGGGTATGCATGGTATGTGGTAGGGTGGGGAACTCACTAAGCTTCGTGCTTACGGTTTTCAGTTTTGGTTTCAGGTACTTCCGGTAGCGGATGATGGAGCTCGGGATGATCGCATGGCACACACCATAGCTTAGACAGCCTGGGAATGTTTACTCTGATAACGAATATGTATTTTGGAAACTAATACTTTGTTTATGATGGAAAACGATGAATTTGCTTAATGTAATGTTTTATTAAATGAAATTTTTAGTCTTGAATTTTCGGACGTTACAAAGCTTGTGTTGGATGGGTGGTTTCCGGGGTTGTTAGATGGGCCTTTTGAATGGTTGGAGTGGTTTCCGGGGTTGTTGGATAGGCCTATGTTTTTGAATGATAGGACTAATGGAGATGGAATAGTTTGGAGGGATAAAGAAGGAGTTAGACAGTTATTTTCTTGTAAACAAGTTTGGAAGGATTTGAATAATTTTGGTCCAAAGGTTCCTTGGTGCAAAATTGTTTGGTTTAGTAACAATATTCCGAGAAATTCCTTCATTCTTTGGATGGCGATTTTGGAAAAATTAAAAACTCAGGACAGGGTTATAAACTGGGGAATAAATGGTAATCTGCTTTGCCCTTTTTGTAATTTGGTGTGTGATTCTCATAATCATCTATTTTTTATTTGCGAGTTTTCTAGTCGAATATGGAATTATTTCTTCAGTAAAATTGGAATATGGATTGAATTTGATAATTGGAATGATTTAGTTCATAAGTTTTGTTCGGTTACTAAAGGGAAAACTTTGGTTGCTGTGGTTAGGAAATTGGTCCTAGCTGGTTGTGTGGCTCATATTTGGAAGGAGATAAATGCTAGAATTTTTAGGAAGCTGGATAGACCTTGGCAGGAGGTTAGGAGCTGTATAGAGCAAGAGATTAAGTACAAATTGATGGGTTTGGAAGTTATTGATAATGTGGTTAATAAGGAGGTGTTTAAAAAGTGGGGTATTAATGGGATTCATAGGAGTAATAAGGGGAAAGATAATGATGATATTAGATAGATGTGTGGTTTCTGTGAAGAGGAAGTGGATTACGGAGATTGTTAGAATGGGCTGTTGGGGTTTAGATTGGGATATTTGTAAAAAGATTGGTGTGAGAAGTTTTATTCATAAAGGAATTGACGGATTCTGTTACATTATTGGAAGCTTGCTTTTAGTTTTTGTGACTTGTACCATTGGGGGATTCTATTTGGGTATGATCTTTAGTGAGATTATCCGAATGGAGTTCCCTAGACATGTGATTGACGCCATGTCTAGAATGCAACTTTTTGACATTGATGGTTGGTTTGTGTTTTTTGTTGCCTGTTTTTGGATGAATTTTATGCACAGGTACAACTCGATGATTCTGTTGCCTGGGAAGAGTAGGAGTTTGCTTTATAGGAGCTGTGAGAACAAGGATTGGATTGGTTGGCTAAGAAGTAAAAGATGGAGGACTGAATGTTGGAAGCAGTCGAATAGCAATTGGAATGAGATTTTATGGTTTCTTTTTATACATATGGTGGGAGAGTTGTGTAGTTATAATTTTGATAGACATGGTGTTTATGGTAGTTTATTCGTTTTGTATTGGTTGTTGGGTTGGGTTCTAGGATTAGTCTATTGGACAGTGGGTTTTTTTATGGGCCTTTCCCCTTGCATTGCATTAAATTTTTTGGTTTGATGTGGGCTTGGTGGTGCAAGGGGTTGAAGTTACCTTTTTTCCCACATAAAATAAGTCTTTGGACTAATTCTAGGATTTGTAAGGGTTTTTGGGGTAAAGGTAGGGGTTATTTGAGGATTAAGAAATGGCTTGGTAGTTGGCTTTGGATTGGTTGGACTTGTTAGGGTTGGGTTTTGTTGTTTGTTGTTTTTTTGTTTGTATTCTTTTATTTTTTATTAAGTTTGCTGAGCTTCGGCTCTTTCCAAAAAAAAAAAAACAATGAAACAAACCTACAATTTCTAAATGGCTTGGGTAGAATAGTGGATTACAACAAAGATGATCGGCTAAGGAGATATCAAGATCAAAACGCTCTCTCTGTACAAACTCTACAGTGAGCTCCAAGCACAAGAGTCTACGGTGATGAAAGACTGCGTGGATCTCGGTGGACCACTAGCAGTTGTTGCTCAGACACCTCAGTTTCCCAAAGGATCTCAGTATCCCTATACCAGAGACTCCTCATATCAAACTCCATATGACAACTGTTCTTAGTCATATGAAGCACATATAGAGCTAGAAGATGAAGAAGCTTTTCAAAATGCTTTAGCTCTTGTCAGTTAACAGCTCAACCAACTTCTACCACCCAACTTTCACAAAAACCAACAGTTCACCGGACCACCTTTTAATAGAAACTACACGACCACCTTTCAATAGAAACTACACGACTTTCAAAACAATCCATCTCACCATCCAAATCAAAGATATCACAGAAATCCACCTTATCAGTCTCACTCTCAAAAACACCTATGATGATCACAAACTCCACTAAACAACACATGAAGACAAATACTCAGATATCAACATCCAGGAAGAGAAAAAGGATGGAGTTCTCATCTGTTAGAAGTGTTATAAAGAGAATCAATTTGCAAGGGACTGTAAAGCCAATGTGGTCAAGGACAAAACATTCTACCTCAGAATGGCTCAGGAGGTGGAATATAAAGAAAAAAGGAAAAGCGTTGGTAACTCAAGTTCGAAGAGACCACCAAGTTTGGTCTTTAGGAGATGAAGATGATGAACCTGACAACAAGAGAAGAAGAGGAAATATATGTCTTGTTGCAATCGAGGAATATGGCTCAACTAATCTGAAAAAGAACTACTGTTACATAGCCAAAGAAGGAACTCTCAGCATCGTGGAACAGGTAAAAATTATGATTCAATTAAATAATTATAACATGCTTGAATGTGAACATAGCGACCCAAAAGCTGTATCACTTGAGAGGAAGACTAGAGGACAACAAACTTAAGGTCGCTAAGCTAAAAAGGAATTTGTTATTAGAAAAAGATGCTAGACTACTTTGTGAAACTCAACTAGATATAACTTTCAATCAATAGGATTTAGCCCGCAATAAAATTATACTTTTAAATCTTTTAATAGAGAAACTGTTTAATGAAAGCGAGGCTATGGAGAACCTAGTGAACAATGGATTTGTTGATAACTCTTATTACTGGGGATTGTCCAAAGGTTATCCTATCGGAGAGAAATCTCCACCACGGTTTGACGCTGATCATCCTTATGTCCCACCTGACTGGACCTTTCACTATCCCATTAATAGCAAGACCTTTCCTGAGGACTTAAGGTGTCATTTTGGAAAACTTCATGTCCTTAACAATAACTATGTAATAGAGGAAATCGTCCCATAGGAAACCTCTAAAAATTACCAGTTGCTACCCATCACTGGAACAATCCATTCAGGATCTATTTCCGAGGTAGATGAGGAAATCATTGTAGAAGGACCTAATGCACCATCAAAGTCCATCGAGGACTTCGCCATCTCATGCTCTGCGGTACCCCAGTCCTTGTCCAAAATAGAAGTCTTACCGAAGACCTCTGTTAAAACTACATCCAAAATTCAACCTCTTCCTCAAGGGGGGTAAAAACAGACAAATTTGAAATTGGTCAATGCTCTCGATGTTATGAACGTTATAGTTCTATTGACTAATCTCCCAGACCTATACTGAAGAATCAACTTTTCAAAGCAAGAATTTCAAGGAAAAATGGTTTATCGAAACCCCTAGAAGAAAAAATCTTTTCAAAATCATTCTGCGGAAGTCAAATCATTTCAAAATCACTCTGCGGTGATGCCATCACTCCATACCAGCCAGGTGATGCCATTCCGGTTGCTAAACTAATCAATTGGTATCTGGTATCTGGGTTTTCCTTCAGGTTGATCAAATCAACCTATTGATATATTTATTATGTCCATTTATTGAATTCTTGAATGCTCTTTTCCCCTTAAAAAACATTGTAAAAATTCAAATGTAAATACGTTATACCTCATGATTTTTTTAGTCATAGAATGTTGGATCCCTTGCAAATTGCAATCATCCTTTTAAAGGTCGAAATAAACAACTGTTCAAATTGGTCTTATCAATAAAATAATATACTTTTTTTGTAATAGTATACCCAAATATTTCCATCTTTGTCATTATAGATTCTTTTATAGAGATTCAAACTTCACTTAAATTTCGTAAGATTCGTTTGCAGAATTTGAATTCACTTAAATTCGTTCAAAGAAGATTCAAACTTCACTTAAAATAATATGTTTTTTGTAACAACAATAACACCCAAATACTACCATCTTTGTCATTATGTACAAACTTCCTATCCTATCTATCTATGTTTTTCCTCATCATACAAGAAATCAATCTCCCCTGTTGACTGAAGATTTTGCTGTGAAATCGCATGCATTTGAGGGACATCATTCAAAACCAAATTCCCACTTTGCCACACTTGATTAACAACAGATCCACCTGAAAACGGACCCACATCAGCAAAAATAGTAATCTCATTAATCGATGACTCAGCAGATAAACCTGAAACTTGAAAGCTAAGATTTCCTGGCACCATTGAAGGACTGTAATTATTTATCAAAGTTGTATAAACTGTCATACTTCCATTACTATTATGAAAAGCCACAAGTGCTTCTGACCCAACCATGCCTATTTGGTTCGGGTTAACCGCCCATGCAACCCACCCACGTGGGCCCTGGCGGGCGTGGTATGCGATCTGGGCTATGCCCGTTGATGAATTGTAGGTCCAATGAAGTTGTGCAGATAGATGGGGTAGATCCCTACAAGAACTATAGATTCTTCTTGATGTGAATTTGTATTCTGAACACATTTGAGCATATGATATATCAAAATGGGATACAAGAAAATGAAAATATACAAGTAGGGCAGAGCTTATAGTTATGGCCATTGATGGAGTTAAAAACTTAGGTTATTGATCTTTGTTTATGTTTAATAACAATTCTTAGTAAGTGTATGTAGGATTGTCATGAAACATTTGTTTACTCATAGAGGTGTATCATGTGTGATGAACCAACTACTTGATGAGATCAAATCAGTAAATGTGTGAAAAATCATGACTTTACGAATCACAAAAAATAGGTTTTGCGTTGAGATACTCTTGTAATTATGCCATAGCTAGATTTAATAGTTTGAGAATTGTTTTCTTTTGGGGTATAAGTGGTTGTTAAGAGAGAGAGAGAGGGAGGAAGCTACCTTTTTCCTTGAAAGGTATTTACTATTTATTGATGCTTGGGAATAAACATAATTTCATGCTTGTAATTAAATAAAGAATTTTAATAAACTCTTTCTCTAAATCTGTAGGTGATGGTGTAATACAAAAACTGGGATGGGACTTGCACCAGCCCTCTTATATGTCATATTTGTGCTAGTTTTTAGCTTTTATTGTTATACATTTAGCTTTATAACTATAAGTTGACAAAGCCTACCAATATTAAAAATCGTAGCTCTTTTCGTTGTAGCTTCAAATTAAACATAAGATCACATTTGGTTATGAAATATTCTTACGCATGGGTGGTCTTTTGATTTTTGTAGCAAAGATCGAGGTTGTTGTGTTGAAACTAACATGAGTCACCATAATTGGATAAATGATATATGATAAAAATGTAGAAACGATGTATGACTGTAAATGCAGAAACGAACTTAAAGGAACTAAGCTAATATTAAAAATAAAATTTTATTTTATAATAAACTTTGTTAGTAACTATATTTAAATTCCAATTGAAACTTTCTTAGTAACTAACATACATGAGTCATAATAATTGGACAAACGATATATGATATAGATGCACACATGATATATGATAATATTAACAATAAAATATTATTTTATAACAAACTTTGTTAATATCTATATATTTAAAGGAAATCTAAAGAAAAGTTTCAATATTTGGATCAGTTTATGAAAGTATTGGATTAATTATTTTTTTTACAAAAAAATTGATCCTAAAAGCCGGTAAAATGGAGCTTTCTGATCATTTTCCCGGTTTAGTTGGTAACAAATTAATTGAGACTACTTCGTAAACTGACCAAAAATATTGAGATTTTTTTGCAAAAACCAAAATGATGGGAGTATTTCGTAAACTGACCCAAAATATATATAAAAACATTTTTATATATTTTTACACCTTAAGAAACGTTTTCACACACACACACACATATATATATATATATATATATATATATATATATATATATATATATATACTAGGTTATAACCCGTGTGATACACGATTAATAAATTAATATAATATAAATAATAATTATAACAAAAAGATTTTGACAAATTTATAAAAGGTAATTAAAATAAAAATAAAATGAGAAAAAAATTAATATTTAAAATATTTTTTTTGGTGTAAAAAAGAGACTGAAAAATAGGGTGAAGTTTTATATGAATCACTATTAACTATATTTCTCACTCTAAAGATGGAATAAAAAACAAAATGTGATTGTAGATGGTCTCAAAAAATCTAAATAATTAAGGACTTTATTTTTTGTTTGTTGAGAGAATAACACAAATTAAATTTAAATAGAATATAATCTATTGTTCAAGTTAAAACAAAAAAAAAAGTTTAGGCCCATAAAAAAACATTTTGTCTTTATAGATGTAAATATGAATCTTAGATTGTGTCTAAATATTGTTATGACATATTTATTATTTACTATTTATTATGTCTATTGTTACTGTTATACTATTTATTTGGATCTCACCCACCTTCACTTCCTATGGAGACCCGAGTTTAAAAGTAACAAATAAAACAAATTATGTTATTATACGTAACTTTAAAAGGTTTAAAGTATCATATGATACATTTAGGAATATCTTAAACAAATGGAAATACTACTTTTTTTTTTTTTTTTTTTTTTTTTTTTTTTTTTTTTTTTTTTTTTGCATTCTATTATTTGGCCAGTGAGTGTAATTTTATTTATATCCATTAGTTTGTAGGTGAGAAGGTAAAAATAAAAAGAGTTGATTTGTATACAACAATTTTTTCTTTTTATACAACAATTTGTGTGTTAAAGTGTTGTATTTTACAACTCTATAAAAAATAAATTGTTGTGTACGAATCATTTTCCTAAAAATAATGATGAATAAATCATTCACTTAAGAGGCTTAAAATAACAAAGTGGTTTTTATATTAAAAAAAAATTTATATTACATAAATGGTAGCAATTCAAATAGAAATTACATGAACAATCCTTTATGAAAGCATTTTGCTGTAATTAAGAATAGATTTTATTTTATTTTTCACAAGTGTCACATACAAACATACGAAGTAACACACCATTACATACACAAACATTCATATATACACAAAATAGTCACTGATATATGAAATTACAAAAATGGTCCCTCATTTGAAGGAATTTTTTTTTCATTTAGAAATCATTTCCCCCCTTCTAAAGTTGAATCAAATACATGAATTCGAGGGAATTAGAATCTTTTTCCTATAAATTTCATTCATTTCTTGCCAACCAAACAACATCTTACTCTATAACCTATAAAGAAGAGTATTTTAGATATTTTGACTACAAAATAACACTTTTGTTGGGAGCAAATAGAAAACAATGGTTACAGAAATCACACACACGCATTACACAATGACAGATACATGCAAATAACACATACTTTTGATGTTGAAAATTTGTAGTAAATTTGAAGATATTATAATTATAGCGGGAATCAGTTAAACCAAACTTTATTCGTTTACGTCGATTATTAGTCAATGTATACCACTTTTCTAAGTTAAGTTTTGAATTTAAGACAAATTTTACATCCACGAAAGTTTTAGAAAATATTCATCATCAAAACTTAGATAAATAGAAGTACAACCTATAACATCAAAATACTTGGAAAATAAAATTTTGGTCCTTATGGCATGCTAATTTGTATATTTTTTTCAAAGGCAAAACCAGTTATTCTTGGAATAGCAGCCAAATAGTTTTACTTTAAGATTTAAGAACCAAAATCATTATTAAATTACAAGATAAGGACCAAAACCGCAAACAAAGTCCTTTTGAGACCAAAACTGGAAAAGGTGCTAAAGTGGGAGACCAAAAATTGTAAATTACTCTAAAATCATTTCTTTGCAAATATGTTATTTATGCTAATGTTTTTCCATGAGAAGAATTGATGATGGATTACAAACTTTATTTTTATGAAACAGAATATTCCTGTTGTAAAGAAGAACGATAATATACTATATACATTATAAAACAACTAATGATTATGATAATTTGATTAATTTTCTTAAATTCAAGAAGTGTTACCTGGAATGCAGCTTAGGCGCTTACAAGCCAATGAATTGGTACATAACATATCAACTACTTCTAAATATTCACAACAAAAGGACCTGGGGCATTAAGAAAATCAAACATCTTCCTTAGAAAATCAACATTGTTTTCCTTTTAAGCACCATTGGGTGAGAAAATACTTGTTTTTGGAAGCCTTAAAGTTTTAGATTTCACACCAACATACAACCTTTGGCTAGTCTCCTGCAAGCATAACAAATCATAAAATAAGTTATATCCTGTTTTGGAAGCCAATATATAACCTTTAGCTACTTTCTATTTTCATACCTCATAAAAGAAAATCAAACCATATACTTGTATTATCACAGAGGAGCGTTGTAAACATGTCTAGTTCCTTTTGTCGATAGCGAGTTGCTATTCATGAACACTTATTTTTTAGTTTGCAAGCTCTATAAAGAAAATCAAAAGCCAATGTGTTCCAAAATTTTGAAATACAAGAACAAACTTTGATAAAAAAAAAAGCCAAATAGCTGATGTTCCAAGTCGTGAAAAAAATACCATACTTATGTCTTCTACTACAAAAAAATGCAAGATAAAAACCTATAATACACATTAACATGGATCAGGTGTAATTACATAAAAGATGGATTAAGATACTAATAGCCCTTATAGATTCAAACATGTAAGCTATAGATAAAACTAATATTCGAGACAATGAATTAGGTGTGTACTTAAATAAAATGATAGATTATTACCTTCTTGTTGGTAAAGAAGAAACATCTATTATGCAAAACAGTTGAAACAATTTCAGCACACCATGTTCATCAATCACATGGTGTGCTGAAATTGAAGCAATTCATGGAACACTTGATAAGAACAAAAAATCTCATGGTAATTTTATCAAACACAGAGTGCAACATGCAGTATGTAAGGTAAAAAAGAGAAGCACCATGTTATTTTTAAAGGTGTGCTAATACAGAACCTTAGATTTTGCATATAACCCTAATTTCAATAAAAAAAAAAACAAATAAAGCATCATCGTATTCGAAAAAAGTCCCATATCAATATGAACAGTTAAATAGTAAAATAAAAATTGAAATTGAATATGTAAAATACACTTACATGATTGAGTTATCAATGACCATTTATGTCAGAATTTTAGTAGTCAGCTTGTAGCCTTAAAATCAGATTTTAAAAGAAGAAGAAGATTAAAGTCTCATATTTGTAGAAGAGAACAAAATGCTAAGGTAGGGTTCTGTATGATTATATGGAGACTAGAGAGTACGAAATTATGGTCGTAATTTTGGAGAGGGTTTAAAGTTTCAGTTTGGTTTTACCGAAAGGATTAGAATCCCTGATTTCTTGTGTAATTTAATTAGCAAAGTTCAAAGTGTAGCTAAAATGAAGGAGCGTAAAAGAGCGGGAAATCAAAGAGGTTGGGGAATATGAGCCTGCCACGTGGCAAAATAAGTGTAGAAAAATTAACATGTGGCATCTTAACGGATTCTTTTATCAGAACAGAATATATATATATATATATATATATATATATATATATATATATATATATATATATATATATATATATGAAGCATTCTACACTTGCTATATGCCACATGTCAAAAATTCAGCCTGAAAATTAGGATTTCATTTGAATCCTGTATATCACTTATTCTTTATAAACATTTCACATCCTTGATTCATCTTCTACACCCTCCTTTATCAATAGGCAAACCCTAGATGATAATCGTCATTATGAAAGTCGCCGCCTGCCATCACCTTCGTCACCTCTATCACCACCACTACTGACCTTTTAATCCACTGCCATTACCCTTCCTATTCTTCCTCCTTATCCCTCTCTCTCTCTCTCTCTCTCACTCAACACCATCGCAACTTACATCAGAACCTACTTCTCTGGCTAAACATAAGGTTTGAAGCTTCTTTCTTCTATTATAGTGTCAATTCTTTTAAACATTTGGAAGATACAATTGATCTTTTTATTTGTTTAATTTGTTTGTCGAGGCCGCTTTTTTATTCTCTTGTGTTTTAGTCTGTTGTGTTGCCAGAAAATAGGAGGTAATGTGAGCAACATATGTAAAAATTTGTGAGGCATGATCCCGAAACTATATTGGCTTAAATCTTTATATATATTTGCATAATGTATGAACTTTGTAGTGGCTAAATTTTGAGCTTGCAAGTTTTCTTTGATTTTTTAACTGTTTTTTGTGTGTATGTGTGTGTGTGTGTGTGTTGATAGGATGTGGAAAGAACATCGACTAGAGGCTATGTTATGGATTTGATTGTGGTTAAAGCAGTTGAAAAGGTATAACATCTGTTTATTATAAAGTAACTAGATTTATGCCAAATGGTGTATTTTTTTCAAAACACATACCAAGGCTTATTTCTTAGTAGGACTATTTACAATTTGGGTGTTTGATTGATTTATTTTATCTAAATGCTTTGATTCGTATATCTAATTGCTTTCCAAACCACTAATTAAAAATTAAATATATAATTATTATGACTTTTAGTTGTGTTATTGGCTGATGGAAAAGGATTTGGTGCTATACCTCAAAACTCCCAATATGTTGGATGTTTTTTAAACACAACAGTCAATGTGTATGTATATATTTACATGAACAGTAACAAGTCGCCTAAAACGTATTTTATAAACCCTTGAACTTGAATCATCTATTTTGTTGCTATTTGGGGGTTTTTTTATAGTTATTTTATGTTTTGGGTTTTTGTTTTTGGGTAAGTAATTATAAGTCTCGATGGTTGTGTGATTGGTCCAATACTATTTGTGGTCTCTCCTAGCTTAATCATGCATTATCTCGGATATTCTATATGTGGATTGTGTATCAATCTAATTTATTTTTAGCATATGCCTTATCATTTTTCGAAATATTATTGATTGATTGAATCGATGTTCTATGTCACTGATTACGGTTGTATTAGACCCTATATAATTATAAATGTTGCTCTTCTAATGTGTATTTGTGTGTTTTTTTGATAAATCCAACACAAATATGTGATTTATATATTATACATTTGGTTATTTTGTATTTGCAGATTAGAATGTGCTAGAAATTATTTGCATTTGTTTGTGATTTTGTCTATTCAAAGATCAGGAAGTGGGTGATTTGAGACTTTATTCAATCTATTGACTACTGTTTGGTAATCTATTAGAAATCACAACAGATGATCAAAGCCTGATTATGCTTACACAGGGAAGATAACTTTTGTATGAAAGTGATACTGAATCTTCTTATATTTCTTCACCAAACAAGTTACAAAAGCTTGCAATTTATAGACTCTTCTACATTTAAAACTAAAATAAAGTGCTTTAACAACTACTAAAACTATAACTGAAACTTTATTACCAGGTTAATCATAATAAGATAACCGTTTATTCCTTTATTGAATTAAACTCAAAATTAAATTAGAATCAATACCAACACTCTGCCCCTTAATCCTGATTTGTGTCATGCAGATCCTTAACTCCCAACATGTTTCGCATTTCGACAAATTTCACTCGTGGGAGTGCTTTAGTCAAAATATCAGCCTTTTGTTCTTCTCCACTTATGTGCCCAACGCAGATTAGGCCTTTCTCAACACATTCTCGAATGAAATGATACCAGGTGTCGATATGTTTACTTCTACCATGGAACACGGGATTTTTCATTAGCTCAATTGTTAACTTGTTGTCCACCAGTAACTTGACTTTTCCTGCTTCTTTGATGGTTAAATCCTTCAACAAACTTTTCAACCATAGTGCTTGGCAGGCCGCTGCATTCGCAGCCATAAATTCAGCTTCACAAGAGGATAGAGCTACTGTACGTTGTTTCTGGGAACACCACGTGATCAAGTTACCGGAGAAGTAAAATGTTGTTCCTGTAGTACCTTTCCCATCATCCCGATCCATGTTGTGACTACTGTCGCTATACCGAATCAGCTTTCTGTCTCCACCTGGTCTATACACCAAGCCATGATTAATTGTGCCCTTTATATATCTTAGAATCTACTTTACAGCTTTGAGACGACTGAATCTTGGTGTTTCCATATACATGTTGACCACTCCAACAGAATATGCAAGATCCGGTCTCGTATGTATTAGATATCGTAAGCTTCCAATAAGACGCCGACATTTAGTGGCATTTGCCAATTCCCCCTCTTCATCCTTTGTTAAGGATAGCTTCGGTTCCATGGGGTACTTTGATTCATTGCAGCCATCCATCCCGAAGAGTTTTAAAATTTTCTTTGCATATCCCGCTTGACCAATTGCAATCCCATCTTTACTTTGTTGCACTTTGATGCCTATGTAATAAGAAAGCTTCCCCATATCGCTCATATCGAACATCTTCCACATCCTGTTCTTGAACTCATCTATCTTTTCTTCACTTGATCCTGTAACGATCAAATCATCGACATATATTCCGACTATAAGCGTGTACCCTAACTTTTGAAGCTTGTACACGACTTGTTCTTGAGGACATCTTTGGAATCCCAAATCTTTGAGTGCCCGGTCAAGATGGATGTTCCATGCCCTTTGGCACCTGTCGCAGCCCATAAAGGGCTTTGTTTAGACGATAGACTAAGTGTTCCTTCCCTTTAATCACAAAGACATCCGGTTGGGATACGTAAACTTCTTCTTGCAACTCGCCATTCAAGAAAGCTGATTTTACATCTAAGTGATGAACTCTTCATCTCTCCTTAGCTGCTAAAGCTAGTAACAGTCGGATGGTTTCCAAACGTGCTACCAGTGCAAAGACCTCTTCAAAGTCTACCCCTTTCTGTTGTACATAGTCCTTCGCGACTAATCGGGCCTTGCGTTTTATAATGTTCCCATATGCATCCCTTTTGAGTTTAAATACCCACTTTAATCCTATTAGTTTTTGCCCTTTCGGAAGATAGGCTAGTCTCCAGGTTCGATTCTTATTAATTGAATCAAGTTTCATCTTCATCGCTTCTAGCCAAGCCTGATTAATCGATGCTTTTGTGTAAGTGGTTGGTTCCTCACCAACAAGTAGTAATTCTTCTGGTTCAAATTCAATTGGCTCTATTTCGTCATAGAGTTCAAATAAGTTTTGAAAACCTCGAGTGGGTGTGTGATCATTGATGGGTTTTGGTCATAAGACATCCTATGTGCTCATACAAACCCTAATGCTTGGATCTAGGTTTCTCTATTGTACATGCAAGTTATCCAAGACTATAAACCCTAATTCTAGCATTCAAGTAATCATATTAACATGAGAATAGGTTTAAGATGTTACCTTGATTCTTATGTAGCAATAACAATCCCAAATCTCCTTGTATTGACTTTAGAAAGCTTAGAGTCACAATTATCACTCCTCTAATGGTTCACAAACACCATAAGCAAGGGATGAAGAGGAGAGAGGATGGAGGCTGCCAAAAAACGTCTACAAACCCTAGAGGAGTCTTGGCCACGTTTTTGGGTCATAAGGGTCTTATATATAGTTAGGCAATTAGGGTTATCTAACAAGGAAACCCTAATTTGGATGCTTAAGCCCTCGCAACCCATGGACTCCTTTAATTAGGGCCTTGGACGATTTCCTGATGGGTTTCCCATAGAATTCGTCCACTCCTTAACTTAAGACAATCCATGACCCAAATTGCAATTATCTTATAATTACAATTCCAGTCCCTTAAGTTTAATTAATCTCTTTTAGTCACAAAACTAATTACCAATTAATTATTGACTAATATTAATTAAACAATATGATTTCTCCTTTAATATATTATTCTCATAATATATTAATAAATCATATTTAATCCTTTCTCTCCATAATTTATCCTATCAAGTTGCTTTGGTGAAGGCAACCCAAAAGGACCATGCACCATCGGGTCAAGTACATACCAAAATAGTTATGGACTTAGACACTAATCCAACAATCTCCCACTTGGATAAGTCTAATAACTATTATGTGTATGACTTCAGATCCTGATCTGCAATCGTAGCTTTCCAAAGCCGCTATCAACTTTGATCCTATCAGATACGCGTGTCCTTAGATAAGGGATCATATATTCCTGCATTCTAGATATCATATGAGACATGATTTCAAATCATTCTCTTTGTACTATATCTCGATTCCGGATTTATGACGACTGACTAATTGAACAAATCAAATTAGCCCTAGCCTAGCCGAGCATTTACGTTTGTCATCACAAAATCATCGAGGGGCCCAAAGATATCGCTTTTATCCTACTTTGGATAAAAGGAACGGATAAACTTTGATACAATGCTTGCTTGCACTCACTCACCGAATCACACACAACAATATGTTTTATAACACCAAGTTACTAGTGCGTTTACATATTATCTATGTGCAACCGATTTTCAAGATACAACTCACACATCTCGGTTTCGAGAATATAAGATGTTATCGTCTCACCAATCACTCGTGATACAATTCATGGAGTGATCCAAGTGAGCGTGGGTTTAATCATGTAGATGTTAGTTGTAAAAGTCGAATAGTGTGTCTTGTAATGATTCGCATTTTGTAAGTTTCCTATAAATAGGGACTTAGGCTTGAAGTAGAGATACGAAATCGAAACACAAAATCTCTCTTCAGCTTACTCTGTAATCAGTCTTAATAAAACGAGATCTGATTAATATTTACTTCGTGTGTTCTTTATCTTTCATCATTCAAATATATTGTTTCATATATTAATTCTCGATAACAATTCTCTTCAATTGGTATCAGAGCAGGATTCAAACTACTTAGATCTGATTTTCGTATAAGAATCATTTGCTTTTTGAGTTACAAAATTTACTCAGAATTTTCCGCGCAATTTTGGTTTTGAAAATCACTTTTGATCTTTAGATTTGAATTGATTCTGCATTTGAATTGTTAAGTCGAGTAATCGATTAGTGATTTTTGATCAATTCGTTTGATAGAATTCTGAAATTCGTCAAGTTCTCAAGATTTCAGAGATTTTTTTGTTGTTCATCAATGGCAAACTTCAACATGAACACAATGACTTCATTCTCTCATTTGCTTGGTTCTTCAACCAAAATTCCGATGTTAATTCCAGAATACTATGATCAGTGGGCTGATAGAATGGAAGATTACTTAAATGGAATTGATGAAGAACTTTGGAATTGTATCGATGGAACAGTTCAAGCTCCTGCAAATGTTCAACAAATTGGTACATCCACTGGATCTCCTGATGTTGAAGATCAACGAAAACGACTGAAGGATAATGAAAAGAGGTGCATGAGGGAACTAAGAGGTGCTCTTCCTCCTGTGGTTTACAATTACATTCGTAGTTGTAAAACAGCAAAAGACATCTGGAATACTCTAAAAGAGAAGTATAAAGGTAGCGAAAAGACGAAGATCAATTATGTGAAGCAATGTCTGATTGAACTGAAGGAATTCAGACAAAAGGATGCAGAAACTCTCGAAAGTTACTATGATCGTTTGTATGAACTTGTATTTCGCTACAATAGGTATGGTATCACTAGATCTATCATGGAATTCAATTTAACTTTCATTATGGGACTTCGCAAGGAGTGGCGAAGTGTGAGCATGATGATTAAGAATCAACAAAGTTTTGATATAACCAAATTGAATGATCTTTACAATCAACTGAAAACACATGAATCTGAGGTCTCAGAAATGTATGAAGAATCAAAATTAGCTATTGGTGGTCCTTTGGCTCTAGTTTCAAAGGTATCAGAAAATGATGAAAAAGATGGATCAGATGATGAAGCTGTAGCATTCTATTCAAACAACAGAATTAAAAAGTTTTTCAAAAAGCCTTTTAATCCAAAAGGAAAGATGAATGATGCGAAGAATGTTACCACAAGGACTGGAGGGGATGAGAGAAAGAAGATGGAGAAAATTGAGGAAAAACCGAAAAAAGTGAATGAAGAGAAAAAGTTGAAAGGTGATTCAGGAATCTATTGTCATTATTGCAATGGTGCGAATCATTTCGCAGCTGAATGCATGTTGCAAAAGAGAGAAGAGAAGAAAGAAAATTCAAAGATGAAGCATACTACTCAGAGAAGATTGAAGAGTTACCTGCTAAGACCAAAGGAGTGTCATTGGTTGCGAAGGGAGAAACTGCTGAAGAAGAGAGTGGGACTTATCAGATCTGGTCTTCAGGATCTGATGATGAAGAAATGAGGCATCCTACACATGGAGCAATGTTCACAAGTTTTGAGGATTGCGAAGAGAACATTTCAGGGAGATGTTTTGTGTCGAAATCCACTGACAAGTCACCCATGACAACCAAGGTACGTACAATTCTTGAATCTTTTAATATTCCTTTATCTGCTTATGATGCTGAAATTGTTTCATTTGATGATACTGTGGCTTATTTTGATTCTGTTATTGTGTCTGCTAGTAATGAAGCTAAGAAATTAAATGTGCAACTTAGTGAGACACGAAGAGATTTAGAAATAAAGAAGAGCAGAGTTGAAAAATTGGAATTACAAGTCAAAAATATAGACTGTGATAGGAATAATCTTACTAACGATGTTAGGTTATTACTAGCACAGAGAAACATATATTGTAATTCTGCAAAACGTCTGTATGCAAAATTAACAGATTTACATCACTCTTCTGAGATTAGCAAAGAACAACATAGAAAACTTTTACCTTTTCTTGAGTATGAACGTGAAAAAGTTGATGTTGTTTCTTATGATTGCGAAAACACAATTGCTCAATTTGACAAAATACCTGATGATAGATATGCATATGGTATTGTCAAAATTGATGAATTTCTGAATGCTGATGAGTTAGTTAAAATTGTCAATGAAAGTTTGACAAAGAATGAACAAGTGAAAATCATAAAGAAAACTGAAAATTCAAAGCTTGCCTCACAATTGAATTATGCAGATATTGATGAAAATTCTGATAATGTGAGTGAAATCAGTGAGATAGAAGAGGAAGAAGAGGTTGATTGTTCTCAATTGTCAATCATTAATATCACATCTAAGATCAAAGGAAAAGAAATAATAGTTGATTCAATAGTAGAGGATGAAATTGATAAACCTTCAACTTCGCAACATTGTATGTTTGATAATGTGGAAGTTGAAAGCTGGAAATCTGATGACACAAATATAAAACAAGAAGAAAAGAAAGTTTCAACTGAAACACCTCAAAGGGTTGTAGTTGATAAAGTGTTTGAAAATACAAAAGAATTTGATAAAATTTTAAATGATAAAGGCGCACATTATTTGGAAACCAACACTGTGGTATATCCAAATTTTGTATGTACTGATAAAACTATTTTTCCAAATCAAGTTTTTGTCACTACTGGAAATGCTGAGAAAGTTCATCCTGATTTTAATAAAATGATTGAAAAAGATAATCAAAAGTCCACAACTGAAGGTTTTTTCGCAAATCAAAACACAGAAGAAAATAATTTAACCAAAAATCCTTATGTGTTTCAAAAACAAAAATCAACACAAAAATGGGTGATTAAAGGTGAAAAATCAAACAAAGTTTTTGAAAAAGATGAAAAATCAAAGGTTGAAGTGAAACTAAACTCTCATGAATTCAAATTGATGGTTGGAAATTTTTCAACAGAAAATAATGTTTCAAAAAGAAAAGCAAGAAAAGCAATATTCTGGCAAGTAGTGTCTAAGGAAAAATCAAGAGATGAAAAAGAACAAATTTCAAAAACATCATCAAGTTTTCATAAACAAATAAACTCTGTTGACAAGGTTCCATATGTTGGCAAATATGACAACAATCGAAAAATTGAGAATTCGCAAAAATTTGCAAATAATCAAAAGTTTCAAAATGTTGGCAAATTCACGAATACTTCATCAACTTTGAAGAACTCAACTCAAGTCAAAATGAAATTTTCACCAAAACAACCAAATTTTCCAAATCCTTCAGCATCGAAAACAACCAAAGTTTCATATACAAAAGGAAAATCTGATGTTAGAACGTTCAATCATTGGTGTGAAGGGAAAGGAAAGAAATATCAAAGTGGAAAATTTTCAGAAGAACAAATCAAAAGTGCATTTGCTAAGTACATAAATAATTCTTCAATTGAGAGTGCATCATCTCATAATTCGCAAATTCCAGTTCAAAAATGGAAACCAGTTAGCAAAAATGCGAATGTTGTGAAGGATAAGATTACAATTAATGGAAATCCAAAATTAGTGAATGATTATATTTCAAAATCTAGAACTGATGATGTTGATATAATTGATTCAGTTACAAACAAAGTGAAAACATGGTTCTTAAATTCCAAAAATTTGTTTCATTCTACTAATGATGAACCCAAAAAGTCTTGGGTTCCTAAATTTTTTCAATAAATGCAGGTGATATGTGACGAGCAATATGACATGAAATGGTACATTGATAGTGGTTGTTCTCGTCACATGACTGGAAGGAAAGAAAATTTGCGAGATTACAGAAGCTTGGAAAATGCTGGAGTTGTCAAATTTGGAAATAATCACAAGTGTCAAGTGAAAGGATATGGGAAAATCACAAATGGAAACTTCACAGTAAATAGAGTGGCATATGTCGAAGGACTTCAACATAATTTGATAAGTGTATCATAACTTGTTGTGGGTACTGGAAATCAAGTTGTATTCAATGAAGAAGGTAGTATCATTTCAAATGTCAAGACGAATGAAATACTCCTCAAATCCAAAAGATATGGTGATATGTTTACACTGGACATCAAACCGATTGTGGGAAAACCAGCTGTGTGTTTACTATCAAAAGCATCAAATGATCTTATTTGGCTATGGCATAGAAGATTGTCACACTTGAACTTTCGAAATATAAATAAACTAGTAACTGAAGATTTAGTTCGAGGATTACCAATACTGAAATTTGACAATGATTCTTTGTGTGCAGCTTGCGAATAAGGAAAACAACATCGAAAGTGTCATCCGATTGTGATAGATTCAAAAATAGTAGATCTATTGGAACTTCTTCACATTGATTTATGTGGACCATCAACTGTTGCAACAATAAACAAAAAGCGGTATATTTTAGTTGTTGTAGATGATTTCTCTAGATTTATGTGGGTGTTTTTTCTCAGGTTGAAATCTGAAGTTTCTCAGACGATGATTGATTTTATCAAAAAGATTGAAGTTATTCTGAAGAAGAATGTGCGAAAAATTAAAAGTGATAATGGTTCTGAGTTTAAAAATCAAACTCTTGACAGTTTTCTCATAAGCAAAGGCATTTCGCATAATTTCTCATCACCATATACACCACAACAAAATGGTGTAGTTGAAAGAAGAAATTGATCTCTATGCGAAGCTGCCAGAACCATGTTGACATATGCGAATCTACCTCAATATCTTTGGGCAGAAGCTGTGTCTACAACATGTTTTACTCAGAATCGATCATTCATTCATCGAAGATTTAATGTTACTCCATATGAAATAATCAATAATCGAAAACCTAATGTAAAATTCTTTCATGTTTTTGGTTGCAGGTGCTTTATCATGAATCTAAAAGATAACTTGTCCAAGTTTCAAGTTAAAGCTGATGAAGGCATCTTCTTAGGATATTCGCAGAATTCAGTTGCATATAGAGTGCTCAACAAACGAACAAGAAAAATTGAAGAAACTTTCAATTTAACATTTGATGATTACTATCTTAAACAAATTGATAGTAAATTTGATAATAAACCAATACTTGTGGATTCAAATACTCCAATTGATAATTTTGAAATCAATGATTTTGATTATGACTTAATTTTTGGAATTCCTGACAGGGCCATTGATGCAGAAAATAATGCTCCTGATAATCAAACATCAGAATCCTCAAAACATACTGATGAATCAACGATAACTTGTGAAAGCTCATCAGATGTTCAAAATCAACAAGAACATCAAGTTGAGGGGGAGCCTTCGCAAAATCTACAAGAATATCAAGTTGAGGGGGAGCATTCGCAAAATCGACAAGAATATCAAGATACATATCATGTTGAGGGGGAGCATGATGAAACAGAGACAATTAATTGATAATAATGAAGAATTTCATGAAGTTAATGATAATTTTTCTATTGCAGGATCTGAAAATGAAGAAATGTTTGAAGATGCACCATTAGAATTTGATCCAAATTTTCCACCACTCGAGAAATGGACAAGAAATGATCCAAAAGAACAGGTAATTGGAAACCTACAAGAATGTGTGTTGACTAGAGCTCAAATTCGTGCGAAAAATGAGGTACTAAATGCAAACCAAGAACTTTGTATGTTTAATGTTTTTATTTCGAAAATAGAGCCAAAAACTGTCAAGAATGCTATGGAACACTCAGATTGGGTTGTTGCTATGCAATCTGAATTGGCAGAATTTGAACGAAACAAGGTTTGAAGATTAGTTTCTAAACCCTCTGATGTTTCAATTGTTGGATTAAAATGGATTTTTAAAAACAAAACCGACAAAGAAAGCAATATTATTCGAAATAAAGCAAGACTAGTGGTAAAAGGTTATTCGCAACATGAAGGCATTGACTATGAAGAAACATTTGCACCTATTGCAAGACTTGAAGCAGTTCGCATATTTTTAGCCTATGCAGCTCACAAAGACTTTGATGTTTATCAAATGGATGTTAAATGTGCATTCTTAAATGGAAAACTCGAAGAAACAGTGTATGTTGAACAACCACCAGGGTTTGTAAACAGTGAGTATCCTGATCATGTGTATGTCCTTGACAAAGCTGTATATGGGTTAAAACAAGCACCAAGGGCCTGGTACGCAACACTTACAAATTTCTTGAAACAATCTAAATTTAAACAAGGATCAGTTGACCCCACATTATTTCGCAAGAAAGTTGGGTGTCATCTAATGCTTGTTCAAATTTATGTTGATGATATTATCTTTGGTTCAACTGATCCAGCATTGTCAATTGAATTTGAAAATTTAATGAAAAGTCAGTTTGAAATGAGCATGATGGGAAAAATTAATAATTTTCTTGGTTTAAATATAAGGCAGAACAAAGAAGGAATCTTAATCAATCAAGAAAAATATACGAAGAACTTGCTTGAAAAGTTTGGAATGCTAAATAGCACAAAGATCAGAGTACCTATGGCAGTAGGCACAAGACTAACTCCTTCGTTAGATGCTCCTGCTGTTGATCTAACACTATATCGTAGCATGATAGGGTCTTTATTGTACTTAACTGCAAGTCGACCTGATATTATGTTTTCGGTTTGTTGTTGTGCTAGATTTCAAGCTAATCCAAGAGAGCCTCATTTGACTGCAGTGAAAAATATTTTCGCTATCTCAAGGGAACTGTTTCTTTAGGACTATGGTATCCTGTGAAAACAGGATTCTTCATTCAAGCTTTTTCAGACTCAGATCTAGGAGGATGTACTTTGGACAGAAAAAGTACGACTGGTGGATGTCAACTTTTGGATGGAAAGTTAGTGAGCTGGCAATCAAAGAAACAGACTTGTGTGGCTATATCAACCGCTGAGGCAGAATACATATCTGCGGCTGCTTGTACTTCGCAAATTATCTGGATTCAGAGTCAACTTCGTGATTATGCAATAAACATGAAAAAGATTCCCTTGTATTGTGATTCGCAAAGTGCAATTCGCATTTGTCACAATCCAGTACAACATTCAAAGACAAAACACATTGCTCTTCGATATCATTTTATTAAAGATCATGTGGAAGATGGGAATATTGAAATCAAAACAACTGAACAACTTGCTGATATTTTTACAAAACCTCTTGATGAAAAATCATTTGTTCGAATGTTAGCAGGTTTGGGGATGATTAATGCGAATTCAATTTTGTCATCACAAGAGTAAAAGCTTTGTTCAGTAGCTAAGAGTCGAAATCATTCAGAGGTTACTGTTCATTCAGAAGGCTTCGCATGGCTTCGCAACCATAGTTTTTCGCATCTGGCTCATAATCACTATGGGCTACAATGCGAAGAGGTCATACATTTATGTTTCTATGGGAAGGTATTAAATTTTTTTTATAAACTAGTTAGGATGTCCCTAGAAGCATGCTGCTGTATGTAGACCTCAAGCCTCGAATGATTCTATGTGTGAAAAATGAAAGCCTTGATGAAATTATCTCATGAACATTTCTACCCAGCAAGGCTTGTATTCGCATAAATCAACAAGAGCTACCTTACTCTTCTCAAATGAGTTAAGAGTTTTCTATTTTTTCCACATCATAACAGAGGTACAATTCGATTCTTAAACAATCTTTTTAAACCAAACTGTTCTAAAATTCCAAAATTTTTTTTGAAAAAGATTTGTCCTTGAGGTTTTTGATCAAACCAATCAAAACCTAGACAAATCACAACTCTGTGTTAAAGATCTAACATCATGAGTCCGTGATGAAAGTGAAACCCAAAAATCATATACCTTTAAGGAATTGACGGGGAACTTTGTTCCAGATTTTTACGAAACCTTTGTTTCAGTATCAAAAATTTTGAAACTTCAAATCATATTCAATTCGCATGCGTGGTCTTGATCAAATATTTACAACCAAGAATATTTGTTACCCAACAAGATCCAAAACAAATTTTCTCTTGAATATGATTTCAGTGTAAGTTTCAATCGCAACTTCTTGTCATGATAAAAAAATTTCACAAGCCAACTTGTCACTGACTACACTGGTCAAACAAGTAATTTCATTTACAATTTCTCACCTTATGTTAAGGCTGATATGTAATGAAATTTCAAACCAACCTAAAATGACTTTTAAAATAAGCCCTTTGAAACTTCTTTACAAGTATTCGATTATAATCCACGGGAAACCACACAAGCTGTTGATTATCTCTCTTGATAATTAACGAAGCAACCTTTGCCTGAGGTTTTACTGCATTCATGTCAAAATTAACTTTTTGACATCACCACATTCCAAAAATTCTTGATTCTTATCTTATTTCATTGGCACAATGCACACACGAAATCCTTGAGGTTCTGAGTAAAACCAACTCAGACTGATGATTTCGCAAGTCTGGCATATGACTTCGCTTTAAATCCCAAAAGTGAAAGAGCCTTGCTTCCATGCGAAGGGTTTTACCGGTTCGGATTCTATAACGGATACTTGACAGGCTGTACACTAAAAATGGTTGGTATTCTATCCGGTTTTCGAGGAGATGTGACAGTTACTTTTTGCTGCATAATAATCTTTTACAGCAATGATCCCAGATTCAAGGTGCCACATCGGATAACATTAAATGCATCCCGCTTTAATTTCAAATCAAATTTTGAGTAACCTATAAAAGGGGGATGAAGGACACTGTGAACGGTTACGCAAACAAGAATTATCAAAACCTTCAAAGCTTTCATCTTGATCAAAAGTTCCAATTTCTTTCAAACCCTAACAATGGCCGCCACAAACTCAAACACTGATGAGGTCCTTTCTCAATCCTTTATGAAGATTCAAAGCACAAACTATCAAGTTGATCCCAATGTTTCCGCTTATCCAGAAGAATTGAAGATGCTCATCGTGGCTTTGAAACGATCACCATTGTCAACTGCCATGTTCCGATCCTTCCCAGTTCCGATGATATGGTTATCTCGTGCTGCATCCACGGCTTCCTACAATCACACGGCGGATGTGATTACCTTCAATCTCGTCAACAACAAGAGGGTCAAATTGTCCAAGAACTTGTTCGTGGAGTTCTTGCAGATTCCCAACAACCCACCCTTTGTTAAACCTGTAAACTCCCAGATCATCCACATGTTCAATGAGATGGGACATCAACCGGAGTTGGAGAAGATTAGTGATTTCCAGAAGTCGGGATTGCCATGTATCTGGAATTTTCCTAAGGTGTCTTACAGGAAGATCAGTCGGCTTAGAGAGAGGAAGAGTCGAAGTGTATGCCATGGTAATGGGTATATACTATGACATCAATGTCGACTATGCAACGCAACTGTGGAAGGAGTTTGTGAAAAGTCTAGAAAATATAAACTCGGAGAAGGGGATATCTTGTGCCAGGTACTGGAGTCTGATCCTGGAGAAAGTATACGAGAAAGAAGCAATTCTGATCGTATCAGATGTCGAAGTTGCTGAGTTTTTGCTTTACCAATTTCCCAAAGTGGTAGAAGATGACGAAGCCATATTTACCCGGGTAGCTCGCATTCCGGATGCGATGCTTCGCAAAGTATCTCCCACTCACAAAGTGTTGGTGAGATATTTGCGAAACATTGATACAGCTGATCAGTCAGGTGTATTACCTGAAGTTGCTACTCCGTCGAAGAAGAAGAAGGGGAACAAGAAACCTTCGAAGGGTTCATCTTCACCAACCGTGCAAGATGAAGTAGTGAAGAAAGATGTTTTACCTTCCAAGTCTGGAGTGTTAAAACAGATTCGCAAGGCAGAGGTGAGTAGTAAGGGAGTTACTATTCGCAGCATTCCTGCCCCAGTATCTCCTGGAAAGAAACGACAAAGGGCAGAAGACGTTGCGAAAAACATGCAACGAACTCTGGGCAAGAAGAGGAAGATGGTGATTCGCAATGAATCATCAGACGAAGAAATTGTCCCAGAAACACCACCCGTCACAACCATGGTAACCGTTTCTTTACCAATCTCTCAACCTTCGCATATTTCCACCACTATTTCTCAAACCCAACCACTCGAAATAGTTCTTACCAAGTCAGTTACTGAGGAGGTACCTATTTCAGATATGGTTGTCAACGTATCTGATACGGGGGCACCTATCCCGAGTGTCGCATCCACACTACCAATATCCTTACCTATCACCACTTCATCTATATTCGATCATGCCCTTCAGAACCCATTCACCACCCTTTTTCCATTCCAATCACCTGAGAATCCTCCACCTTCGCAACAAATGTCGGATCCAGACATCGAAGGAGGTGCTTTTGGAGGTGTTCTCGATGACATTTCGTTTGATTCCGATGAAGAAGACATTCCTGATCATATGCTGATGACAGGAAAGCAGTTCAAAATACTGAATCAAAAATTGAAGGCTATTATCCAATCACAAGCCGATTCTGGGAGAATGTCTTCAATCTCAGCAATGGAGGTGGATGTTATGATCAAAGGAGCTGAGAAAAGAATAATGGAGAAATTCGATCAGTCCGACAAAAATAACGAACTCCGAGTGCAAGCACAAGGGAATAATTTCACGTCTGCAGTTAAAGATCTTAAAGCTGCTACAAAAGAAAGACATCTTCTTTTTATCCAAGACGTCAAGAAAGTTCGTGAGGACGTCAACTTCAAAATTCAGGAGTTGAAGTCTGACCTTGCGAAGGATCTTCAAGCAGTGCATACCAGACAAGAAGATCTTCACAAGCAGGTTGTGGAAATTTCGTCTCAACTCCACAAACTCAACAACATTCCTGTTGCTGATGATCACAAAGCTGCTACCTTGGAGAAGTTTGATCACCTGATCAAATTGGTCACGGAGCTCAAATCAGCAATTTCGCACTCAACGTCTTCGCAAATCCTTACTCCAGAATTCTTATCTCTAAAGATTAACACTTTAGAACAAGCTATTCAAAAGGCTCTTGCTCCGCTATCCAATTTCACTTCTTTACTTCCGAAGGGTGCTCCACCTGTTTTCACAGGGGCGCAAGGGGGAGAGAAAAGTCGAAGCAAAGAAGGTGAAGCCAAAACAGTGGGAAAAGTCATCTCGACTCAACTGGTGGCAACTCTTCCAATTCCTACTAAACCGATTTCTTCAACAACAATAACCACAAAAACAATTTCCAAGGGAATTGTTATTGGAGGAAACGAAGGAGGTTCGAGTTCTCAACCTCAGAAAGATGTAACAGGAAAAGGAAAGGGCATCCTGTATGAAAAGTCGAAAGAGGAGATAAAAGATGATGCTGAGGCTGAACTTGAAAGAATGAGACAAATCCAGAGCATAATGAGACAACGAGCAAGTGATCCTCCATCAATGAACAAAGGTGATCCTGTGAAACTTTACTCTTACGAAACGATAGAGTCTAAAGTTGTAGGAAGGGAGATGTATGAGTTCGAGAAGAAGCCCAAAAGAAGTTATGACATTGCGAACTCAGATCACTGTCAGCTGGACTTCCCTATTAATGAAATGTTGTTCATTACGGCTCAATACAAGATCAGTGAGAAATTCGATAATCCGGATGACTACACTCACATGAAAATCAGATTTCATGCTGTTCTTGGGAAGAATCACAATGAAGTCTGGTCCCTGATGAAGATCAAAAAGGTGCTCACGATAAAGAAGGATGTTTTGTTTGAAGACATGCTTCAAAATTTTCGATATTTTGTCATCAGGGCAGACAACAAACAATACGACTTTACTGTTGCTGACTTTCCATTGATGAACTGCAACAATCTCATTCAAGTTGCTCTTATTCTGAAGCACATGGAAGAGAACAAACTCAAAGGATCAGAAACAGATGTTTTTAAAGTCGGATTCGCACATGTGAAGACTTATATCGACAACTACTTCGATTGTCTTGCACTTACTGATGAGGAGTTAGCGAATGTGCTTGGAAGAGAGGTGAAAGTTCCATGGGAAGATACTTTGACACAATCAGCTTTGTCGAAGTATGTTGTGGGTGAGATATGCCTTAAACCATTTGGCATGGTGTTTTCGGGAAGAGACACTAAAGGAAAACCGAAGAAGTTCTTGTTCAAAGCTTCAGAGATTGAAAGATACAATTCTTCGCAATATACACACTTCATTGTACGTATGAATAATTGCAAGAAAAATAACGAAGGTGACAAGAAGGACTTGAAGAAGGTGATCTCCTGGTTTGGAGAAGTGCGAAGAACGATTCACTCTGCAATTCAAAAGCTTTTAAGTTGAATTGTATCGACTGTTTACAAAGGGGGAGAATGTAGATGTTAGTTGTAAAAGTCGAATAGTGTGTCTTGTAGTGATTCGCATTTTGTATGTTATTTTACTAAGTCAATATTATATGCGAAGTGTAGCATGTGAAGTTTCATTGTATAGACTTAGTATACTTTTTGTAAGTTTCCTATAAATAGGGACTTAGGCTTGAAGTAGAGATACGAAATCGAAACACAAAATCTCTCTTCAGCTTACTCTGTAATCAGTCTTAATAAAACGAGATCTGATTAATATTTACTTCGTGTGTTCTTTATCTTTCATCATTCAAATATATTGTTTCATATATTAATTCTCGATAACAATTCTCTTCAAATCCAATGCTCAAATCATATTCATAAGCACTCATGAACGTTGCAGCAAACATTTGCTTATGTCTAATACTCTTTTAGACAATCCACACACCAATTCACGACAGTCTTCATTCATATCTACTTCCAACATATGAACGACTGTGGCCCGTTCGAATAATTCGATTATTCTTAATAAATTCAATTATTCTGGAAGTCAAAACATGCAAATGTGAAACACAAGAATAATACTAATCCCAATATGGCCTCAAACCTTTGAGTATAAATAAAACTCCTTTTATTTATCACCATATCGATTACTCATTATTTGTCATTTCGGGTAAACAACTTCTTACTTGAATTATTACACTTGTCCCATGCTCTTAGTATGCACACAATGTTTACCTATGGTTCTTACTTTTGTGAAGTAGATCAAATTGAATACATTTCCAATCATTCTCATTTCACAACTCCAAATCCTTTTTCATAAGTGTGAGAATATCAAATTCATGTTACTTATAAAATATGCTAGATTCTAACATTCTATGTAATGATCCTTTCGTAATGTCACTGCACCAAAGTCACAAAGACTATTGCCAATGATATTACAAAGTCCTCTATTGGACATTGTTACAAGACAGTTCCTTAGATATGATGTCTCTCACTCAAAGTACATTCTTTTGAACATCCTTTTGCATAAAAGTTTCTAATCTACACATAGATTTTCAATATTCAATTCCCAATATGGACACGTTTCCATATTTTCCATATGACAACTCATTCTTAATAGAATCTTATCTATTCGTAATAAAGTCGATATGGTCCATCCAATATGGAAACATTTCCATAATTTCCATATGACAACTCATTCTTAATAGAATCTTTTCTATTCATAATAATATCGATATGGTCCATCCAATACCATGCTTCCAACTACTCACAAGCGACCAATCCTCGTCAAACTTTGGATTGTTCTTTGATAGTTGTTTAATTATTTTAGTCAAAACGAATTCTAGTCCCTTTTCCCTCTAAATGCGCTCGACATTTGGAAAATTTTAGAATGGTCAAACATTAAAGCATTTTCAATCGATCCTATACCTGAAGCGTATGGGACACGATGCATAATGTTTTATTTGCTATGTTCTCAAAATTCGAATTGTGAAGAGGAATGCCGTAATCATAATCGAAATTTTAAGAACACACTATGTACCCTTGACTAAACTTATTAACATTTCTCAACCTAATCCTTTATATTTGAAATGAAGCATAATATTCTCTCCCTTAATTATAGCAAAACAACTTTCACTACTAGAAAAAAGGCCTTTTACGACGCGCAAACCACGACACTCATTGATTTATGTTCCGCAAAAGAGAGTGACATCAAAAAGAGTCGTCTCTTCAAAAAATTTAAGGATTTATGTCACGCATTATTGCGTGACCTTAAATTAGTGTCTCATGTAAAAAAAATAAAAACACGGAGGGCACTTTATCTAAAATGCGCGTCCTCTGTGAATGTCGCTTTATGTTTTACTCAAAACGCGCGTTCTTTAAAGGGGGAAATGAAATCCACTCAAAATTCTTAAATTTTTTAATGCCCCGCTTCAAGATCCCCTTCATTCTCTTCTTCCTTCTCTCTGCAAACCCTAATCACGATACCATCTCTGCTATACACGTCCAACAACTGATAACTCTATTCAACATATGCAACCTATCCTTGATCACGAATAAAGATCTCACCTCGCCTCCCCTTGCCGGCAACATCAGGTCCGACGACCTTAGAACTTTCCAGAGCTCCTCTCAACCCAATGCCACTTGTCGTTCTTCTCCTCAGGCTCCTTGCTCCTCTCTTCGCTTATCTGCAACAACCTTCCTTCTTTAACCTCCACCTTTACCTCATCTTTCTTCAACCCAGGCAAGTCCGCCCTGAAAATGCGCGCCTCCGGCGTCTCCTTCCTCTCGATTCTGGCGTTGGCGATTGCTTCTTTTTCGTGTGATGGTTCGGGAAGGTTGCAGAGAGCACTGGAAAGGCCCTGGAAAGGGTCCCAGATGTCAAGGGAGAAGGGATTGAGTACATTGCTCCCCCTCTTTCTAAATCCCGTTTTCTTCCCGGCTTATTTTTTCTCCATTTGATTTATGATTGAAGGAACAAACTTCCGATTCTTGTTAAATCCCTTTTTCTTCATTTCTTAAATAAAATTTTTATTTGGTTCAGGGGACTGGCTATTTAGTTGCTTCATGGAAGCCCTCACATCTTGCTTTTGCTGGATTGTATCTTTATCAGTTGGAGTCTCAGACATCCACCAACTATCAGCGGTGCACCAGGTGCACATAGTTCTCCCTCTTTATGAATACTATTATTATTTTTATATTTTGTACATCAAATTATTTTTTATATTTTATATATATTATACAGACATGAAGAAAACCTAGTGGGATATGTGCAGCAGCAATATATGTTTCTTCTGTGTTACATGGACATAATTTTTCAAGAGGGGATGTTGTACGTATGACTTATATCTAAATCAATGCATTTAATTACCTTTTTTTTTGTCAATATAATACTATGAATGAAAAGTTTCTAACTCATTTCTTTATATACTTGTATTATTTTCAAGTTAAAACTGTACATATATGTGAAGCAACATTGCAAAAGAAATTGATTGAGTTTGAAAATACAAAAGCTAGAGTTTATCTGTGAGTTTTCATGTGTATATTCATAATTTGTTCATCTTGTAAATTTGAGTTTGATGTGATTTTTTTAAAAGATTGGTGAGTTTACTAGTAAAACAAAGGAGTATGAGAAGGAACTGCAATCATGCAAACAGAGTTCAAAGGAGTTAAAGATGCCTGGATTAACAGAAGTTGTTTGTCAATAGAAAAGCAATGCAGTTCAATCAGGTTTTGGGCTTTGTAAATATTGTTATTTGGAGTTTTGTGGTGGACTTTATGGTTCAGAGCCTCCAGCTTTTCAAAGGGCAGAAATGGAAAGATTAGCTAATCAATCTGTTGATAAAAATGATAAAGGCTCCTTAACAGAGGCCCAATGTGCTTGTTAGTTACTTGTATTCTCTTTCTTTCTTCTTCTATTGTTGTTAGGCTATTTTTTTATGATGAGGATGAGGAGGGTGTTTACGTCTTTTTACACAGATGGGTGTATTCTTTCTTTCTTCTTCTCTTGTTGTTAGGTTGTTTGAGGTGTAGGAATTGCAGCGCGTTTAGAGACTAAATTTAGGTGTTTTTTTTAATAAACACGGGTGTCTTTTTTCTGGTTCTTTTTCCAAAATAGAAATATGAAATACAAGTAATTGATCAACAATAACAACATCCTTAAGTTTCAGCCTTTTTTGAAATAAGCTTTTGATTTCTTGGTTTTTCCCTTTGTTTAAACTCTTCATTCAATTTTAATTGCGGGGAATCTACGTCTTTAAGGTGCAATGACAATTACTACAAAACAGGAAAAGCCATAGTTATCTGCAAGTATCCAGCGGACCCCAAAGTTTCCTTGGGGTATTTGTCCTTTGGTTTTCCTGTTGCCTTAACTTTGGCTGGAGGGTTATCTCTATTTTACCATTACAAAGGGAAGTCAATCCCATGGTCTGCATTGTTCCAAAGCACACGTTTCTTTGTATTTTTCCTTATAGCTTTGTAAGTACACATCACCCTAATCTTACACCTTACTTTCACATTAAAAATTAAAACCATCAATCAAATAGTAACATATATAGTTTTTATTAATTTTGTGACATGTGCACAAGGGTTCAACTGTATTGGCAGCTACAATGCTGTTGGGCACGTGATCTCAAAGATTTTCAGTAACTCCTCCACTAAAAAGCAACACAAAATGACCACAGATCTAAATAAGCCAACAAAGAGAATTTTTTTTCCACAGCATGACTTTATTACAATGACATAGACTAGTCTCCCCACCACCCTCCAAATATTTGACTAACATCTTTCCATACTCTAAGGTAGTGTTTGGTATGTTGTAATTGAGGGAATAGAATGAAGTATTATGGCTCAATGAAAAAATTAAGATTGTTTGTCAGAAAGGAATGGAATGGAATCAAGCATTACTTTTATTTCTGTAATAATTTAAAGCACTAATGTTTATATATATATATATATATATATATATATATATATATATATATATAATTGTTATTTGATTAAAGTTTATACTAAAAAATTAGAAATTTTGTATATTTGGCAAGAATTCATTTTATTTAGTTTTGTAATTATAGATAATGTTATTACACTCCTTGAAGCAAGTGAAGTTAAGATGAGAATGGAATAGAATAGAAATGATAGATCCATTCCATTCATTTATAGTTACCAAAGAAACAGACATTGAAGAAAAGAAAGGATGAAATTCCTAAAATATTTTTATTGATTGGGACACCAAATTAAAGGCTTGTTTCATATTAGCCAAGAGAAGAGGAGAGATGTCAACAGTTGTGTTAGTTATTTATTTAGGGTTGGTTTGGTAATAAAAGATGAGGTTTATGTTGTTTGATTGATAATAGATGCTGGTGTCTCCTTGAAGTGGACCATGGGACCAGTTGTTTGGAGGGGGGAATTCTCCAGCCTTTGCTATCGCAGCAGTTACAACCTTTGCTAGTACACTTGTAGCCATCCTGGCTATTCCCCGAAATAGGCCTGAAAAATCTAAAATCCGACATTGAGATACATCCATCCGCCTTCTTTTTTTGATCAAATTCAACAGAGTCATATTAATATCCATCTATATGTACGCATTGTTGTTGTTGTATTTATCTAATCTGGGACTTCAACCAAGATCATTTTAATCTTTTCAGGTGATCAAGCCTTCAAAACTTGTTCATGCCCTGCTGCAACTGTTTTGGTGGAGCGAACAACTAGTCCTGCTGCATTCACCAGGGCAACAGTTGTTGTTGCTGCGAAGTATTCAATAGTTGAAAGACCAGAGAAGATCGATGCAGTCCTGTACCCGGAAATTTCCTCCTTTCTTATGCTTATCAAGGATCAAGATCGGGTAAGTATCTCTATATATGCTGGAATCAGGCGAAGAATGGAATTCTTCATCAACGGAATGGAGAAAACCCTACTCTTTTTTTCCTTATAATTCTATACGTATGAGTTATTAGTATGATCTGTTAAATTTTGATAAACATGGGCAGCATGTTAGGCATGCAACTGTTTTGGCTTTGAGTATATCCTTCTATTTTATGTTTTCATACTAATCCTCCTATTCTATTTATTAAATGAAAACAAGTGTTAAAATAAAAAGAATGATTAAAAAAGGAATTAATAGGGCCCACATGTTATGTTTCATATAATTAAGGTTACAAATTTTTATATGCTAATTAATTTGGTTAAATTAAATTAAATCTATTAATTGAATGCAGTTGGATGCAACTACAGGCCGAATGAAAGTCTTGTAGTTGAAGTGATTGGATCCATTGGTGAGGAGAATTCAATTGGGAACATGTTGTCATTTTCTCTTCAGAAGGGGTAGTTAAGGGCTAATGTTTGCTATCAGCCTTTTCACTCGGCCAATCTAGTGGTACTTGCTGCTCTTCTCTTTTGTGCACCTATTTGATTTGAATCACCAATAACTGTAAATAATTATCTCCATCTTGTAACTTATTTATTTGAATTACCGCTTAAAATAAAAGAGATAATGTCTTATGATTGCCTCTACTAGTTTGAGATAAAAGCTTTTGGTGGATTACGCTTAAATCATTAGATGTGTCGTATAAGTTGTCCAACATCTGTGATTGTCATTGTTGATATCAGGTAAATCATATTGTAGTGTATTTATTCCAAATCCCACATTCTTTGGATGAAGAAAAGGGTAATTTTGTCTTTTACCACTAACATTCATGTTTGATTCTTCTAATACTTATATTATCATATTAATTTTTTAACTTTTATTTGATCAGGTCACAAGAATTATCGGAGCAGGGGTTCAACGAGTGTGGTGTATTTATTCCAAAGCCCACTTGCTTATAAGGTACTTCTAAAGTTCCAGGTGGAAATCCAATGACACGAAGGATCCAGTTATATAGTTAGGGATGTAGTATCATGTTATATAGTTAGGGAAAACCCTTTAATAACAATGTACAATTAGATCCCCTTAATATCAATGTATTAAATTTTTTTGATAACTTGTTTGACATGATGTTATTGGATGAAATTGATTGTTTCGGTATATATTTGTTTACATATTTTTGTATTATGCGTAAATGAGTATTGTAAAGACGCGTCGTAAATGCATATGAAAATGGTTACTGAAGTTTACGACACGCAAATGCGTGTCATCTTCATTTATGACAGGGGCTTCCTTGATACGCATTGCGTGTCATAAAACACATGCGTCGTATGGTTACGATACGCATTTGCATGTCGTCTTCCTTTATGACAGGGCCTTCCTTGATACGCATTGTGCGTCATAACTGCGCGTCGTAATTGCGTGTCATAAATGCACGTCGTCTATAGACGACGCACAAAAGTGCGTCGTCTCTCTTTATGACAGGGCCTTCCTTGACGCGCATTTGCGCGTCGTCTGAGTGTTTTACGACGCGCAATGAGTATCGTAAAAGGACTTTTTCTAGTAGTGTTTACAACCCTTACGACTTTGCAAGGTATAACTCTTATTTTCTATAATTAATATTGCCAACTTGCAATATGTGCCTTAATAATCATACAATCATAACTTTTATGTTCCCACTATCATGATGATTATTATAAACATAACACTTATGCTCCCACTAGCTTCGACATGTATTCAGAAACAGCTAACTTCCAGAAGAACAATACCTATTGAATTTCTTAAGTCCATGTTTCTAATACTTAATGCTTTGATAATCTTTTATCAAGGCCTCTTAAACTTATACACCTTTGCCTTAGATAGTTCATATGTGTGTCTAAACAATTGCCAAACCTCACAATTCAAATTATGGAAAGGGATATCGTAACCATAATTGAATTCGAGAATGCAATTTTACAATCACTATCTTCTTAAAATCTTTCTTAGTGAAAGTATTTCCTCACAATCATTTTCATGAAGGAGGAAATCTTATGATACTTAGATTTAAACGGTGTATTTGTTCCTATCCATGTGAATTTGTCAAAACCAAGGTTTACAACAAATTCAAACTCATACGGATCGAACTTTCTTAATCTCGATTTCTTGCCTTATGGTAGCACAGCTGCCCACCATGTATTCCAAGTAGTTAAGCAGCTCACCTTCTCTTATCAATGTACTTTCCATGGATCAAGGTCCTTGCCTTTTATGCATTCAAATGATAACTTATAGGACTCACATGCATAATTAACTCTATTGGAACGGCATAGAAAGAAAATAATGTCAACACGATAGGTTGTAAACCTCAACTTGTGTGCTAGTGATGATCAATAAGGTCTATTTTGATTTGTTCTTGAAAACCTTCAAGACCATTAAGACTCCCACTGACTCCTTGACATATAAGATTCTCTTGTCAATAAACATTTCAAAACAAATATTCAAGAGTTAGTGTAGTTCTTTTTATCAAAACACTTCATAAATTGGTACTAGCTGGTCTTTGTGTAACATCCCGAAATAGCGAGAGTAGAGTTGAAGGGCCAAAGTGTTAATTGGGAAAGAGTGACTCGGCGAGTCCATGGATGGACTCGGCGAGTAGAGTCGCGGCTTGACCGCGTGTTAAGTAGCCGACTTGGCGAGTCGATGAGATGGACTCGGCGAGTAGGCGCTGGGTGGAGAAAACCCTAATTCTCGGGGTTGAGCCGTATATAAGGAACATTATGTTCCTTCCCCAGCCTCTTTACTTCCCTCTTGAGTTCTAGAAACCCTAAATCGCAGAGGAGCTCCATTGTTGAGTGGATTGAAGCTTGGAGAAGTAATATTTGAAGGAATTTGTGGGAATTGAAGGCTTGGGGCAAGGGACTTTGCTTGGAATCAACTTCATTGCAGTTGGGGGCGTCCATTGGAGGTAATATCTCGTTCTTGGTTTGATCGTATGTTGTTTCTTCATTTTGGGGTTTGTGGGATCTTGCCTTTGGATGTAATTGGAAGTCTAGAGGGTAGATCTGAGGTTGCTACCTTAGATCTGGAAGGGAGGAGAATCATAGAGCATGAAAGTCCCTATGATGGAGTGTTTAGTGAAGCTTGCAAGCCCCAAACCCTAGTTATAAGTGATTAAGGCCTAGATCTCTTGGGATTCACGTAAAGTTTGCCACTTTACGTGATGGATGAGTTGTATAAGGCTAGATCTATGTTTTGGATCATTTGCATGGCCTATAATGCTTCTGAAAGGATTCAGATCGGTGGTACTCGGCGAGTCACATGGGTGAACTCGGCGAGTTGCTTGAAGATGAGCTGGGACTCGACGAGTTGGAAGAACAACTTGGCGAGTCGGATGAAGATAGCCTTGAACTCGGCAAGTTGTATGAACAACTCGGCGAGTACGTTGATGATAGCCTTGGACTCGGCGAGTCTGTTCTTGGACTCGGCGAGTCTTGTCGAAGAGTTCCGATATTCTCTGGTTGAGTCGAGAATCGGTGAGTCAAGGGATGACTCGGTGAGTTGTGTGCGAGTGGACTCTGGGTTGTTGGACTCAGCGAGTCTCGGGGTGACTCGGCGAGTTAGGTCGCGGATGGAGTGAAGTCTGAGTATGGGAACTCGGCGAGTCATAGGGTTGACTCGGCGAGTAGGGTCAGTCAAGAGTTGACTTTGACCTTGTATTTGTCCAAGGGTTGACCAATGGTATCCAGGGGCATTTTGGTAATTATTGTTTGTTGTTTTGAGTTCAGCGCATTGGTGGTTGACCAGTGGTGGAGATCGTATCAGTGATCGGAGTAGCTTGGAGTATCTGTTCAGTCGGCAGCTTCGAGGTGAGTTATCCTCACTATATCAACGGGGTCTAAGGCACCAAGGCCGGCCCTTATCGGATTGAGATCCGGGTAGTCGTTTTATGTTACTGCTTTATCATGTTTGCATCCTGTGAGTTAGGATGGTATATGCTAGAGACCTGATTGAGTTCAGTATCCAGAGAGATAGGGAGATGCTATGTTAGTGACCTGTTAGGTCGGTATCCTGGTTAGGATAGTGGCATGTTATGTGATCTGTTGATCTGCTTGTTATCTGTGAATTGTTAGATGATTGTATGTATATGTGCATGGATGTTTGGACTAGAGTTGGGTTGAGGCGGGTCCTGCTGTGTGCAGTAGGCCAAGATACCCAGGGCGGACCGGTTGTCCCGTAGGCCCAGCGAGCGGTCCGGATAGGCTGTAGGTCCCGGTAGGGGCGGACCAGACGTGCCGAAGGCTCGGAGAGTGGACCAGACAGACTGAAGGCCCGATACGGGCGGACCAGTCATACTGTAGACTTAGAGAGTGGACCATGTGGATTAAAGGCCCGGGAACGGGCGGACCAATCACACTGCAGACTCAATGGATGTGGATGGACTCATAGGGTGGACCATGTGGACTGTTGGCCGGTGCGGCGGACCAGTCACACAGTAGACCCGGAGAGCTTGGCTGTTCTATGATCGGATATGTTATGGCATGTTATGCGTGTATGGTATTTGTGGTTGGTATTTTGGGGGTATCTCACTAAGCTTTCGGGCTTACAGTTGTGGTTTCATGTTTTTCAGGTTCTTCAGGAGATCGTGGCAAGGCGAAGGCGTGATCGTACCGCTCCTCATAATTTTGTGGTGTTATGATTCTGGGAATACAATAAACATTTTGTATTGAAAACCTTTTTGTAAAGAATTATTGGAATTGAGATGTTTTTGAAAAATTAAAAATTGGTTGTGTTTTTCGGTTGTTACAAGTTGGTATCAGAGCCTTGGTTTGAGTGAATTGGAGAAACACTCGTGTGACTCCAGTCTCAAATCGAGGAGAGTTTTTGAAAGAGTAATTAAAAAACGGTTTTCAAAAATGAGTAAAGGAGGACGCGGAGGTACGATCAGCCGGAGCCAGTAAGTAACCCCAAAATACCATGCATGTTATTTGTTTTTGAGCTTTGATAGAACAACATGCTAGTATTAGGCTAGGGATCTTTAGGATTTCATGATATGTTGCCTGATTTGTGATGCCTGTAGCCTAGGGTCCCTTATGGGAGATTCTCAGTGTTTCTCTAGTGGTGAGGGTTGATTATTGTTATGCTTGTTCTCTAGGGTATCGTGGTAGTACTTCATACAAATGTGGGTAGGTGTGGAAGGTAGTATGGGCCCGTACTACTGAAAGCACAGGACCCATACGCGTATCAGGGAAACCATGATCTCTAGGGTGGGTTGAGAGAGAGTTGGATCCCAGGGTGTGGGAAGAGTCTGAGATTTTGTGTGGTGTTTCCTTTCAGTATGGAGATTCCGAGGCATGATGAGAGTGGATCCGGGTCAGGATCAGGAGCTGGAGAGAGGGTTCCGGGCGAATCGGTGCCGCCCGAGATTATCGGTCAGATGAGCACGAGCGAGTTGGACGCGAGGATTCGTGAGATCCTGCGTGAGGAGATTGCGGAGTTGTTCCGGGCTGAGTTGCCAGAGCTGTTTGGGTCGATTAAGACCGCCATGGTTGAGTATTTTGATGAGCGTTATGCGGTTCTCACCGAGACGGCTACCACGGCGGCTACAACAGCTGTAGCAGCGGCAGGGGGAGGAGCTAGTCGGGGTTTTCAGTATCAGGACTTCGATAGGACGAAGCCTCCCACATTCGACGGAGTTCAGGACCCGATTGTTTCTATGAGGTGGTTGTCAGACGTGGAGGGATGTTTCTTCACGTGTTCATGCCCTGCTGATCATAGGGTGAGGTGTGCTCTGAACCTGTTGAGGCTCGGTGCGAAGGATTGGTGGAGATTGACCACGGGGTCATTTTCGGAGGCGCAGAGGGCTACGGTTTCATGGGATCAGTTCAGAGAAATGTTCAGTACTCGTTATGTTCCGCAGGTTGAGAGGGAGAGATTGGCTCAGGAGTTCTTTGAGCTGAAGCAGGATTCGGAGTCAGTGACTGAGATCACCAGGATGTTCACTGAGAGGGCGATGTTTTGCCCAGAGTTCGCTTCAGAGCAGGCTTAGATGTCTCGATATCTGAGCATGCTCAAGAGGGACATCAGGCAGTTTGTGTCTGCACAGAGGTGCGAGACCTTGTTGGAGTTGCAGGAGGCCGCTAGGCGGCGTGAGTTAGAGATTGAGTTGCAGATGCGTGAGTTGAGGCAGGCTCCGGTGCAGTCGCAGCCGGCGCCGAAACGGCCCAAGACCGTTGATGTTAGAGTGGGGGATTTGAGCAGCCACACTTGTGGGAAGTGTGGGAAGGGTCACACCGGGGTTTGTAGGACCGGTGGTGCATGCCGCAAGTGCGGAAGGAATGGGCACTATGCAAGGGATTGTCGGCAGTCAGCGCCAGTTCGGGATTTGAGGATCTGCTATCATTGTCATCAGGTTGGACATTTGAGGGCCAACTGTCCACAGTTTGCTGCTGGATCGGTGCAGGCTCCAACACCGGCCACTTTGAGGATCACAGGTGGAGGTCAGGGTGGAGCGGAGCCCCCAAGGGCTCAGGGTCGTGTTTTTCAGCTTATTGCAGAGGAGGTCAGGGCAGTGCCAGAGACAGCTGCGGGTATGTTTCTTTCTTGATGTCTTGTTATCTTGTGATTATTGTGGTGTAATGTTCATGAGCCGGTAATTGTTTGGTTTTCGTTGTGATATTCTTCGTTTTGTGGGTTGTGGTTTTGGTCATGGATTTGAGTTTCGGGTTTTCGTCTTGGTATACGTTGTTCCCTGAGGGTTTGATATGATTATGGATAGTGTTTTGGTGCTTTCGTTGTCTATCGTTCGTAAGGGTTGTTAGTGGAGATGCGGCATTGGGTTATATGTCAGGTAGCATCTTCGTTCGTGGAAGGGATAATTGGAGATCGGATTTTTCTTGAGCGGATTGATCAGTGAGGAGATGTGTTTTGCTAAGGGTTGTTTATGCTTGTGGAAGTGGCCCGTGTGTAAGTGGTCTCTTTGTGTAGGGTTGTTTTGGAAGGCCGTTGATGGCGGCCGGCAGTTGTTAGTCAGTGCTATAGTGGGGGAGACTTGGAGAATTCTCCGGGAGATAGATGAGTATTGAGGGTGCTTAGCTGTTGGGTTTCAGCAGTGTTCTGTCAGCCTAGAGTATAGGCTGATAGGAGCGAGTGTCGGGCATGCGGGGCGGGATACAGACCTAGGGCATTGGTTATGGAGGCCTGGAAGCAGGCCGGGATCAAGTATGTCGATGGAGTTAGAGTTCGGAACCCCTAGAGGGCTAGAACGGTATGCATGAGAGGAATTGTGAGAGGGGATAGCATAGAATGTTGGTTGATAGTGAGCGGTCCGGATAGACTGAAGGTTGGAAGGCGTACCAGTCAGACCGAAGGCTCGAAGAATGGTCCAGCCAAACTGAAGGCTCTGAGAGCGGTCCAGATTGGCTGAAGGTTCTGAGAGAGTGGTCCAGATGGACTGAAGGCCTGATGAGGCGGTCCAGTCATGCTGAAGACTCTGCGGGTATTGTTGGATCAGTTTGAGATTGCTGATTGTGTATGTTGCATTGTGATTGCATTGGAAGGTCTGGCCCCGGGTAGTGATTTAGATGAGTTGAGAGAATGCATGGGCTTGAGAGCCCCTGCAATGAGAGCCTGAGTATGTGAATCGCGGTTACGCAAAAAGGGTGGTGTCGCGTTGGGCGAGCACCGTGGCACTTGTTGGGGTGGCAGTGTGGCCTAGTGGATTCCTTGGAAAAGGAAGAGAGAAAGGTGTGTAACTCCGAAAGGGAGTGCAAGTTCACGAAAGTGAAAGCTGCAGAGCAGAGTTATGATTAGAGTATTTCGAGTATGGTTTTGAGCATCGTGTTCACGGCAGTGAAGTAGGAGCTCATCCGGTTTGGGATGTCTGCTGAGGTTGCGGAAGGAATTCCGCATGTGTAGAGCCCAGTGGCATGGAAAGAATGCAGGGGGAGAGTCGTGGACTCTCAGTATGATTCTGTTCAGGGTATTGGTTATGTATTAGTAGTTCATCCTGGGGGATGTTTGAGGGTGTCATCAGTGTGTCGGGTTTTCCAAACCTGAGGATACTGGAGCTAGTTCAGCATGTGTATGTGTTTGTAAGAGGAGGACTCGTGGGAGTGCTCTGAGATAGAGAATGGGTTTTCCGTCGTCGCGGAATGGACAGAGTGGGATTCGGATCGGGGATCCGATGGTTCATGGTTTTCTAGCCTTTAAGAGTCGAGTGATCATTGTGATTTGGAGCAGTGTTGCATTATGGGTAATTCTCAGGGGTTAAGTGAAGTTATTAGAGGGTGAATCCGGTGCCCTATTTGAGACGGTGGTCAAGACACCGTGAGGAAAGGAAAGTGTGTTCGAGTTTCATTTGGGTATGCCTTGTGGGACCTGGTCTGGTTGGGGTCAGGTGGCGCGTTGCGGGAGTATCTTAGAGTTGAGCTGCTATAGGCTTCGAGGGCGAAGCCTAATATAAGTGGGGGAGAATTGTAACATCCTGAAATAGCGAGAGTAGAGTTGAAGGGCCAAAGTGTTAATTGGGAAAGAGTGACTCGGCGAGTCCATGGATGGACTCGGCGAGTAGAGTCGCGGCTTGACCGCGTGTTAAGTAGCCGACTCGGCGAGTCGATGAGATGGACTCGGCGAGTAGGCGCTGGGTGGAGAAAACCCTAATTCTCGGGGTTGAGCCCTATATAAGGAACATTATGTTCCTTCCCCAGCCTCTTTACTTCCCTCTTGAGTTCTAGAAACCCTAAATCGCAGAGGAGCTCCATTGTTGAGTGGATTGAAGCTTGGAGAAGTAATCTTTGAAGGAATTTGTGGGAATTGAAGGCTTGGGGCAAGGGGCTTTGCTTGGAATCAACTTCATTGCAGTTGGGGGCGTCCATTGGAGGTAATATCTCGTTCTTGGTTTGATCGTATGTTGTTTCTTCATTTTGGGGTTTGTGGGATCTTGCCTTTGGATGTAATTGGAAGTCCAGAGGGTAGATCTGAGGTTGCTACCTCAGATCTGGAAGGGAGGAGAATCATAGAGCATGAAAGTCCCTATGATGGAGTGTTTAGTGAAGCTTGCAAGCCCCAAACCCTAGTTATAAGTGATTAAGGCCTAGATCTCTTGGGATTCACGTAAAGTTTGCCACTTTACGTGATGGATGAGTTGTATAAGGCTAGATCTATGTTTTGGATCATTTGCATGGCCTATAATGCTTCTGAAAGGATTCAGATCGGTGGTACTCGGCGAGTCACATGGGTGAACTTGGCGAGTTGCTTGAAGATGAGCTGGGACTCGACGAGTTGGAAGAACAACTCGGCGTGTCGGATGAAGATAGCCTTGAACTCGGCGAGTTGTATGAACAACTCGGCGAGTACGTTGATGATAGCCTTGGACTCGGCGAGTCTGTTCTTGGACTCGACGAGTCTTGTTGAAGAGTTCCGATATTCTCTGGTTGAGTCGAGAATCAGTGAGTCAAGGGATGACTCGGTGAGTTGTGTGCGAGTGGACTCTGAGTTGTTGGACTCGGCGAGTCTCGGGGTGACTCGGCGAGTTAGGTCGCGGATGGAGTGAAGTCTGAGTATGGGAACTCGGCGAGTCATAGGGTTGACTCGGCGAGTAGGGTCAGTCAGGAGTTGACTTTGACCTTGTCTTTGTCCAAGGGTTGACCAATGGTGTCCAGGGGCATTTTGGTAATTATTGTTTGTTGTTTTGAGTTCAGCGCATTGGTGGTTGACCAGTGGTGGAGATCGTATCAGTGATCGGAGTAGCTTGGATTATCTGTTCAGTCGGCAGCTTCAAGGTGAGTTATCCTCACTATATCAACGGGGTCTAAGGCACCAAGGCCGGCCCTTATCGGATTGAGATCTGGGTAGTCGTTTTATGTTACTGCTTTATCATGTTTGCATCCTGTGAGTTAGGATGGTATATGCTAGAGACCTGATTGAGATCAGTATCCAGAGAGATAGGGAGATGCTATGTTAGTGACCTGTTAGGTCGGTATCCTGGTTAGGATAGTGGCATGTTATGTGATCTGTTGATCTGCTTGTTATCTGTGAATTGTTAGATGATTGTATGTATATGTGCATGGATGTTTGGACTAGAGTTGGGTTGAGGCGGGTCCTGCTGTGTGCAGTAGGCCAAGATACCCAGGGCGGACCGGTTGTCCCGTAGGCCCAACGAGCGGTCCGGATAGGCTGTAGGTCCTGGTAGGGGCGGACCAGACGTGCCGAAGGCTCGGAGAATGGACCAGACAGACTGAAGGCCCGATACGGACGGACCAGTCATACTGTAGACTCAGAGAGTGGACCATGTGGATTGAAGGCCCGGGAACAGGCGGACCAATCACACTGCAGACTCAATGGATGTGGATGGACTCATAGGGTGGACCATGTGGACTGTTGGCCGGTGCGGCGGACCAGTCACACAGTAGACCCGGAGAGCTTGGCTGTTCTATGATCGGATATGTTATGGCATGTTATGCGTGTATGGTATTTGTGGTTGGTATTTTGGGGGTATCTCACTAAGCTTTCGGGCTTACAGTTGTGGTTTCATGTTTTTCAGGTTCTTCAGGAGATCGTGGCAAGGCGAAGGCGTGATCGTACCGCTCCTCATAATTTTGTGGTGTTATGATTCTGGCAATACAATAAACATTTTGTATTGAAAACCTTTTTGTAAAGAATTATTGGAATTGAGATGTTTTTGAAAAATTAAAAATTGGTTGTGTTTTTCGGTCGTTACACTTTGTCTTATCCAAGACATCACAACTTTCCACATTCATGAATGTTATAAACCTTCTTAATACTTATCACTCATTGTCACGATCTTAATTCTAAGACTTGTTTTGGAACGAAGTATGATTGACTTCTTGATTTAATCATTTCTTCAATTCTTGATTCCTCTTCTTAGACATACAATTGTACTAAGACTCACTTAGAGGATCAATTGAGATATGGTTCTTAATCATTAAGACCTATCATAAAGCATAAAAGCTACTCTCCCTTCTTCTTAGAATGGAGAAACGTTTATCTTTCTGCCTACTTGATTCTTCTTATTCGTTCTGCTATTGATTTAAACTTTTTCAATCAATTCAGAATTACACTTAATCTTGTAAGTATAATCATATTTACTAAACCTTTAGTAAATCATGACAAATATCTTTGTTACTCTTATGGTGGACTTGATCAACACGCAACTTTGTGTATTCGATCTCCAAGTTCTTCACTTGACACTTTGTCAATGAATTAGTCTAATTTCTAAATATGAAATTTCTCATTCATCGTGCAACCAAGTTGCATGATTCCAAGTTTCTGTCCAATTTAAACTTGGGCGATGAGAAACTCTCCCTATTTGGTAAATTCTCGACATTTCCACAAACAACATAATTAAGAATCAAATCCATTATTGCTAATAATAGAAACATTCAAACACCAATTTTTCATGTACGCCATTGCAAGGATAAATAAATAATATAAAATCAAAATTCATTTTATTGCGGAAAAATTTTGTCCTTACAATGCAATTCATTGAAAAACTATGCTAATACATCTTTCTTAGCTATCTAATTCTAACTCTAAGTAGTAGCTCAAGAATCTAATCTTCGAGAAATGCGATCAAAATCCATTCCTTCACGGTTAGATTCTGCTCACTTCTTCCCTTAAGCTTCCTTTCTTTTCTTCGATCCTACAAAACATCAATTGCAATCTTATCACATTATGTATTAAGAATCTAGAATAGAAGCTTAAAAGAGTTAGTTAATGGATTTTACCTATATTAGAGCCATACGTTTCGACTCTCCCATCTCTTAGATCTCTTAGGTAAATGGGGCAGCTTCGTCTCCAATGCCCCTTCTATTGGCAATAAAAGCAAATTGGCTCTTTTGGAACATGACATGGAACTACTTCAGACATTGCCTTTCTCTTATGATCAACCTTTTCGATCATAGCAAGTCTTTCATTGCCAATGTCTATATCCATAGAGGTCTTGAAGGCAGATTCACCAATCAACTTTGCTTTTCTATTGCGCCAAACCATTGCTGATTCAGCAGCAATAAGCATATAGGTGAGATCTATAAGGGTCACATCGCGGTTCATCATATAGTACTCTCTTACGAACTCACTATATGAGTTAGGAAGTGACTGAAGAACCCAATCCACAGCCATTTCCTCACAGACAACGAATCCCAACATTCTTAACCTATCAATGTGTGACTTCATCCCTAGGACGTGTGCACACACCGACTTTCCTTCTTTATGTTTACTTGCCAAAAGGGCTTGAGTGATCTTGAACTTTTCAAGCCTTCGAACTTGTGGGTTAGGGAGAATAATTTGAGGAGGAGGAGGAAGTGAAGTATGATCTCTTGTTCCTTGATTGAATCGTGGAATATCATCTTCATGTGGAATGCTTGTTCCATGGGATTTGAGAAGACCATAGTTGTCAAACTTTGACATCTACAAAACGAGAGAAAATAAATTCAAGTTAGTTGATTGATTGAGTCCTTAGTAAATCACCCAAATGAGATACTAAGGCTAGGACCCAACACAATATTCTACAACTCGGGAGAGGGATGCCGTAACCCAAATTGCAGAACATTTGAAGGTAAGTGAATGACGATTCACTAATTTCCACCATGAAAAACGAAAAAGAAATTTAAGTTTTAAATCTATGAAAACTCCTAGATCCTTTGAGATTCATTGAACTTTCAATGGCATGTTTAAATCTCGATATGCCCCTCTAGTTTGTGATTGGGATGCCGAGGATCACAAAGCGGGTGTGAATAACCATGCAAACTTACATGGTGCCCTCACATGTTACAGTCACCTATTCGATGTGCTGGTAAACCAAACACGCTCCACCGAACTATGAAAAACATTGAGTCACCCTTTGCTACCTTTGCTTAGAACCATTTAGTGTGCCGGTAAACCACACACGCTCCACTAACGTCTTTGCAAGGGCACAAAGTGTAATTTCATGGAATTGCATCAATTCACTTTTGCCTAAGTAACTAAGATTGGGAATTTTATGAAAACATTTAGTTACTTTAATAATTCATTATACTTATAATGGAAGGTTTCGTCCTATTTTACCCGTTCGGCTAACGACCCTCCACTAGTCAAGAGTGCGGTGGGTAAGAGTGGATACCCATTCAATCGCCATTTTATAGGCAATTTCCTTAAACACCCCTTATAGACCAGCTTCGTGAATGAGGCCTACTAACGGTAAGACTGACTTTTACTCATACATATATATAATGTTAGACTTTTAATGTTATATATATATTATAGGGTGTATTTTACACTTTTAAAATACTAGGTGGTTTAATTTAACAATTATACTTTTAATTCAATTAAATTGTTAACCTAAACTTTTATGGATTTATTAAACCTCTTTTAATTATACACCTTAATTAATTAATAAAACCATAAGGGAGTGATTTGAACTTTTAAAAACATTACTACGGTTTTAGAATTTAACATTCCTAATTAAACTTTTAATCAACTTTTAAATTCCAAAACTTGAGGGCAAGTTTTGAAACATTTCAAAACATTAGGGTTTCAACTATTTAAATTTCAAAACAACAAAACTTTTGGGTTCAAATTTAAACTATAAAACCTAAAGGGGAAAATATGAAACATTTCATAACACAAGGATCAAATAACAAATAATCTAAATTAACATTTAATCACATAATTATCCATATTTGATTTATTTAATGATTTCTTGCAAAACAATTTACCAATTTAATCAAAATAATCAATCAATTATCACATAAGGAAACAAATATTTTATTAATTGATAAATATCTTCAATTAGATCAAGAATATAGTGAAATATATCATAAAATCGGATTTATATTGAGCTAATATGATAAAGGCAAGTATCTCAAAGATAAACAGCGAGAAATCCCGAAAATAGCTCAATCTGACGCTCGAACTCGCCGAGTACCACACTGTACTCGCCGAGTTGAGGCCTACTCGCCGAGTACACTGTGGTACTCGCCGAGTTCATCAGCCAGGGAGCCCAAAAATCGATTTTGCAACTTGAATAAACAAATAATGCATCAATACAATAGAAACCAATCAAGGCTCTGATACCACTGATGGGTTTTGGTCATAAGACATCCTATGTGCTCATACAAACCCTAATGCTTGGATCTAGGTTTATCTATTGTACATGCAAGTTATCCAAGACTATAAACCCTAATTCTAGCATTCAAGTAATCATATTAACATGAGAATAGGTTTAAGATGTTACCTTGATTGTTATGTAGCAATAACAATCCCAAATCTCCTTGTATTGACTTTAGAAAGCTTAGAGTCACAATTGTCACTCCTCTAATGGTTCATAAACACCATAAGCAAGACGATGAAGAGGAAAGAGGATGGAGGCTGCCCAAAAACGTCTACAAACCCTAGAGGAGTCTTGGCCACGTTTTTGGGTCATAAGGGTCTTATATATAGTTAGGCAATTAGGGTTATTTAACAAGGAAACCCTAATTTGGATGCTTAAGCCCTAAGCAACCCATGGACTCCTTTAATTAGGGCCTTGGACGATTTCCTTATGGGTTTCCCGTAGAATTCGTCCACTCCTTAATTTAAGACAATCCATGGCCCAAATTGCAATTATCTTATAATGTCACACCCCCGAACCAGACGGCGGAAACGTCTGAGGACTGTTGTGACTCAATTGAATACCATCACAGTGAATATACATGAAACATAACATCATTCATCACCATGCATTGAAATAGTACAACTGGTAGTGTTTACATTTAGTACATTGTTTCGTAACATCACATTCCCAAAAAGTAGATTGTTCGATACTAGTTAAACAAACAACAAGACATCACTGAGTACATTTTTCCCTTCGATTTACCTGTTACCTGAGAATACAAGTATTTTGAAAAACGTCAACATATGAAATGTTGGTGAGTTCATAAGTAATGTTTGCAACATAATGTTTTGTATTGTTTTGAAAACCACCAGAAAATCCGATATTTTCTGAAAAGAGTATCGTGTAAAAAGTGTGAAGATCCGTAAATATGCTTGTTTGTTTCTATAAATGTAAATAAAAATTGTTAGACTTGGTATGCATCTTGTAGGTGTATGAATTGAAAACCCTAGGAAAACCCGATGTTTTCCTAATACTTTGAATTATGCGTTTTATATGTCGTTATACCGTTGTGACGTGTGTATTCGATAATTCCAGGTAACATTGGATTAATTATGGATTGTGAATTGTTATAAACACGCATTAATGAAAACGACTAGTTTACAACTATACAAATGATCCCTTAGGCGTCGTCCGTACTATTCACTTAATCCAACCACCCTGACTTCCCATAGCCCCACAACCGAGGAGAAAAAAGGGTGCGAAGCCCCCGTTATTTCCATAAGTCGTTCAAGGCTATCGTGAATGCGAAAGGCCCTTGGCCCGAATCGCATTGGTGAATTCTCGACTTTGCTAGCAGTACCAAAAGACCCTTGGGGCCCAACAGCACAAAAGCCAGTGAAAGTCCTTTTACATGGAATTAGGTCATATAAGTCCCAACAACATGTAAGCGAGTTTCCTTCGGGCCTAAAGATCATGTCATTGGGCTAGCTAGGCCCAACAAGCACGATTTGAAACTTTCGGGCCCAAAGATGGTGTATCGACGTCTGGTGAATTCCCGCGTGTGTATTGACTTCCCGTAATTTCAGCGTGTGTATTGTAGTATCGTCGTGTATAGATTTTTGATTCATTATTGATTCGAGACCGAATCAATTCGTTTGGTAACGATTTTTGGTGTTGAAGGTGTATTATGTTTCGTCAGTAGTCGTGGTACTAGTATTTCATCATGACAGATTTATTGTTTAAAACATTGGAAATTTTACTTTTGCAGCCCCTTTCTTTTGAATAAATTTACACTTTTAGCTCTTTTTATAAAAGAATTTCCATTTTAGTCCTTAAACCATTTTTCTTGACACTTTAGTATCAAAACTTGTTGAAAAGGGTATTTTTCAGCTCAAATTTATTTGAAAAACAGTTTTAGTCCCTCAGAATGATTTTTTATCGGCTGAAACCTCATTTTTCGCAAATTTTACACTTTTGGCCCAAAATAGAAATTTTTTGCATCTTTGGTCCCTTTTAAATATGAAAAGTATTTTTAACCCTTGAAATGGACTTGGAGCACTAGTAGTCCCCTGTTTTACAGAAAAGTACAGTTTCAGCCCCTCTAATTTGAAAATCTCGCAATTTGGGCTTTATTGGGCCGAAAAGTTCATTTTTGGCCCATTATGCTTCAAAATTCACATTTTAATCCTTCAAAAGAGTAAATTTCCAGAAATACATTCTTGAAACTGTTTTGACTCATCTCATCCCTCAGAATTTGTATTTTGACATTTTGGGCCCTTTAGTTTCATATTTTTAGCATTTTGAGTCCAAAAATGGGTTTTAAACCCAAAGATGTTCATATTAACCAACTTGGTTATTTTTCTAGAAATGATTTGTGTGAAATAACATAGTTTATACTTATTTCATGCAAATTAATGTAGATCTCGGTCTTAAGGTCTTTTTGACTAGATCCAACACCACAATCACATAAGAACATATATACAAGCATAGAAATCACACAAAGCATACATATACTCACAGATCTAAACATTTGCTTGTATTCCCCCCGCCCCACAAAACTTATAAAAACCGAAAAATAGGGGGTATGAAGCTCACCTTGAGTTGTAGTTTTGGTTTTGAAGAGAGAAAAGAAGAAAATTTCGATCCTATCAAGTCTTCTTGGTAGATCTCGAGTTTAGTGAATTCTAAGGTGCATGATCACAAGTTGGAATAGATTTAGAAGAGATTTTTGATGAAATGAAGTAGCTAGATCATGGATTAGTCATCAACTTACCTTAGATGATGTGTTTGTAGGAAAAACCTCCTTGAAAAGCTCTTGATTCTCGAAATTTTTGAAGAAGGAGGGAGGAGATGTTCTTCAAGACTTAGAGAGAATGGAATGAATTTTTGTGAGTGTGTGTGTGTTGTTTTCGGCCGAGAGCAAGAAGAGAGGGGAGAGAGTGCATGGAAATATGAGTAAGGCTTGGATGCATGATGAATAATAACCTAGTTACCCACAAAATAACAATGAGGTGGCTAGCATAAGTCAACCCTTCCTCTTGGGCTTGCCTTGGGCCGAGAATGGAGAGGAGAAAAAAAAAGATTTTTGGGCTTTACTGCCCCTAAGCCCATGCTAGAGTTAGCTTGAATGATTGTTGGCCCTATAAAATATAAGTGTGATTTTTTTATACTTTGTTGGGCTAGTTTAAGTTAATTATGGTTCATAATGGTTCATAATAATTAATTCATTTCATTCTAGGCCCAATGTGGCCCAAAATGTTGGAATAAATGAAAGTGGGTCCAATTAGAGCCCATTTAAGAGTTCCAAGTCCAAGATGGTCAAATTGGAAGCTTATTGGTCCATTGGGCCCAATAAGGAAGTCCTAGACCAAAATGGACCTAAACAAAAACTTCTAGGGTTCCCCATTGCTTGTTGAGTATTTTGTAATGCTTGTATGATGTATTTGATTGCAATTTTGTTGTCACAGAGTAAGCATCATACATGCCCTTTTGTTTTTGATTCGTAATTGTACTTAAGTTTTGTAGTTACAAGGCACAAAATTTCTAGTTGTGACATATAATTACAATTCCAGTCCCTTAAGTTTAATTAATCTCTTTTAGTCACAAAACTAATTACCAATTAATTATTGACTAATATTAATTAAACAATATGATTTCTTCTTTAATATATTATTCTCGTAATATATTAATAAATCATATTTAATCCTTTCTCTCCATAATTCATCCTATCAAGTTGCTTTGGTGAAGGCAACCCAAAAGGACCATGCACCATCGGGTCAAGTACATACCAAAATAGTTATGGACTTAGACACTAATCCAACAATCATATGTCAAAGGGTCGAAATCAACATCCTCATTTGTCATTGGATTTTCTGTGTTCGATGGTTGAGTATTTAGGCTAGACAATGCACCTGATCTGAGGCTCGTTATTTGTGAAGTGGAATTAGACGGCTGTGAATGGTATGTCTCGAACATAGGAGTAGGGATTTAAGTTATTTTGTGGACTGGACTTTGTATTTGGGCTCCCCCTTCGGTGCTTGTATTAAAAAAGGTTTCAAACCAATATTGGTTTGATGTGGGCTTCTTCTCTTGGTCTACAGTCCAGTACCATTTTCTATTTTCTTCAAAAACAACATCACATGCTACCACCACTTTGTTCTCTTTAGGGTTATACATCCGATACGCCTTGCTACCTGGTTCCACTCCTAGGTACACCATCGACACACTCCTATCACTTAGTTTTGTGGTTTGATTTTTCGGTTTTTTCACGTGTCCAACACAGCCAAACACCTTCAGGTGCTGAAGTGTGGGTTTCTTTCCTTTCCACCCTTCGTATGGGGTCATTTCCTTCACCCCCTTCGTTGGAACCCTGTTAACTATATGGACAGCATGTCGAACTGCCTCCCCCTAAAACATATCTGGTACACACATACTCTTCAGCAAATGATTTTTAGCTTCAAGAATGGTGCGATTGCGCCGTTCAACCACCCCATTCTGTTGAGGGCAATAAGGACCTGTTAATCATCGCTCGATCCCTTCTTGTTTACAAAAATCGACAATGTCACAACTAGAAATTTTGTGTCTTGTAATCACTACACTCAAGTAAAATGTAGAATCAAAAACTCAAAGAGCATGTATGATGCTTACTCTATGACAACAAAATTTCAATCAAATACACCATACAAGTGCTACAAATAGTCAATAAGCAATTGGAAACCCTAGAAGTTCTTGTCTAGGTCCATTTTGGACTAGGACTTCCTTATTGGACTCAATGGGCCAATAAGCTTCCAATTTGACTATCATGGGATTAGAACCTTTAAATGGGCTCTAATTGGACCCATATTTATTTATTTCAACATTTTGGGCCATATTGGGCCTAGAATGAAATAAATTAAATATTATGACTCATAATTAACTCAAACTAGCCCAACAAAGTGTAAAAATCATATAATATTTTTGCTTGGGCCAAAAAAAATCATCCAAACTAACTATAATATAGGCTTAGGGGCATTAAAGCCCAATGATCTCCTTCCATTCCATATTCTCGGCCCAAGGCCCAAATCCAAGAAGAAAGGAGGGGTTTGACTTTCATTGCCACCTCTTTATTCTCTCATGGATCTCCATGCACAAACTCATGTTTCCATGCACACATCACTTCACTCACTTCTCTTCCCCCTCTTTCTTTTCCTTTGGCCGAGAGTCTCCCCAAACACACACATTTCACAACAAAAATCTCTCTAAATCACTCAAGACTCCTCTCTTCTTCCTCACCCAAGGATCTCGAAATTTTGCTTGTGTTTCAAGAGGATTTCACAAGATAATCATCATCCTTTGGTAAGTTTTCCTATGTCTAAGTTACAAAACTCCCCTCTCATATAAGATCACTTATTCTAAACAAGTTTTTTTTGTGATCATACTCCTAGAAAACTCCTTAAACTTGAGATCTTCAAGGAAAAGTTGCTAGGGCCGAAACTCACTTCAAACTTCTTCCAATCCTCTCCAAAACCGAAACCACACCCAAGGTGAGCTTCATACCCCCTTATTTTCAGTTTTTATAAGTTTTGGGGGGGGGGGGGAATACAAGCAAATGTGTAGATCTATCATTATGTGTATGCCTTGTATGATTTCTATGTTTATTTACATACTTTTGTGTGTTTATGGTGTTGAAACTAGTCAAAAGGACCTAAAAATCGAGATTTGTGTTATGATGCATGAAACAAGTGCTAAAATATATCATTATACATAAGTCATTACTAGAAAAATAACCAAGTTGGTTAGATGAACATCTTGGGCTAAAAATCACATTTTTGGACTTAAAATGCTAAGAATATGAAGTTTAAGGGCCCAAAATGTCAAAATACAAATTCTGGAAGTTAAGAAGTGTCAAAACAGTTTCATAAAGGAATTTTTCCAGAAATATACACTTTAGAATGGTTAAAATGTAAATTTCTAAACTTAATGGGCTAAAAATGAACTTTTCGGCCCAATAGGGCCCAATATGCGAAATTTTCCAATTTGAGGGGCTGAAACTGTGTTTTTCCGTAAAACAGTGGACTACTAGTGTTCCAAGTCCTTTTCAAAGGTTAAAAATGCTTTTCATAATTAAAAAGGACCAAAGTTGCAAAAAATTTCCAATTTGGGCCAAAAGTGTAAAAATTGCGAAAAAGAGAGGTTACAGCCGAGAAAACTGTATTTTGAGGGACTAAAACTGTTTTCAACTAAAAATGTGCTGAAAAATATCAATTTCAATAAGTTTTGGTGTTAGAATGCCAAGAAAAATGGTTTAAGGACTAAACCGGAAATTAATTTATTCAAAGGGTTGAAAAAGTAAATTTACAAAATAAAGAGGGGCTGTAAACAGAAGATTTCAATGTTAATTCAATACATCCGTTGTGATCAAATATTGACACTGCGACTACCGACGAATTACAATACACAACAACACCAAAAATCGTTATCAAACGAATTGATTCGGTCTCGAATCAATAACAAATCCGAAACTACTAACACGACGACAACTCGATTCATACACGAAAAATTTGGGAATTCAATACACACGTGAGAGTGCACAGACGTCGATACACCATCTTTGGGCCCAAAAGTGTAAAATCTTGTTTGTTGGGCCTAGCTAGCCCAATGACCTGATCTTTAGGCCTGAAGACATCAACCTTACGAGTTGTTGGGTCTTACATGATCCAACACAGCGTAAAAGGACTTTCAATGGCAATGTGCTGCTGGTCCCCAAGGGTCCTTCGGTACTGCTAGCAAAGTCGAGAATTCACCAATGCGAGTTGGGCTAAGGGCCCTCCGCATTCACTATAGCCTTGAACGACGTAGGGAATTACCTGGGGCTTCGCACTCACTTTTTCCCCTCGGTCGTGGGGCTACATGAGTCCGGGTGGTTGGGTTAAGTGAATAGTGCGAGCGACGCCTAAGGGAATCGTTTGTACGGTTGTCAACTGGTCATTTTCATTAATGTACGTTTACAACAATTCACAATCCACAATTAATCCAACGTCCCCGGAGCTCAACGAATACACCTGTCGTAACGAAATAATGAAACATAAAATTATTTAATGTAAAGTAATGGGAAAACGTCGGGTTTTCCTAGGATTTTCAATTATTACACCTACGAATTACATACCGAGTTTTACAAATCGTACTCTTACATTTATAGAAACAAACAAGCATACTTTCGGATCTTCACACCTTTTATACTATACAATTTTCAGAAAATATCGGATTTTCTGGTGGTTTTCAAAACGATACAAAACATTGGATTTCAAACATTACTTATGAACTCACCAACATTTCATATGTTGACGTTTTTTCAAAATACTTGTATTCTCAGGTAACAGATAAAGTGAAGGAAGAATTGTACTCTATGACGTTTTGCTGTTGTTTAATTAATATCGAACAATTTACTTTTGGGAATGTAATATTTTGAAATTATGTACTGAATGTAAACGCTACCAGTTGTAATATTCCAATGCTTGGTATTGTATGATGTTATGTTTCATGTATATTCATTGTGATGGTATTCAATTGAGTCACGACAGCCCCCGGACGTTTCCGCCGTCTGGTTCGGGGGTGTGACAGGTTGGTATCAGAGCTTTGTTTATAGTGAACTAGCATATCTAGCCACACATTGATATGCAACTATAAACCAAAAAGAGGGACTAACATAACTCTGAACTAAACAAGTAAATAAAACACCTTTGCTTGCATTAGGAGTAGGAACATAACGCCGAACCAAACATGATAATGCTAGTATCCCGGTTAATTCCGGACTGTTCTTAGTAGTATCAAGGGGTGGATGTAGCCTGATCAACTACATTCCCTCCAAGGTATAACTAATGCATGTCCCGATGAAATCGTGATATCTAGGGAACCTAAAACTATACCCCTATATCACCAAAAAGAGAACGCCTGTTTAGTCTATGCAATAGTGGTAGGGTCATAGGATAATATTAGTGAACTTTTACGTGTTTCATTATGACATTACAAATTGCTATGTGTTGCGAATCCATGGTTGTATGCTAAACGGTAGAAGTGTTTTAAGTTCGTACCATGCACCTAGTCAGTAGGATCACAACCTCACAGAACCCACAAACACTCAACATCTTTCCGTTTCGTGACAAGAAAGATGTCTCATCGACCTACTCGCGGAAACCCTGGACCAACCCCACCGAAGTTGACTCAGCCATGTTCCAGGTAGCTGTATCTGCTGCGGTCACTGCAGCAATGGCGCAAATTCATCAAGGGAACAATGGAGGAGTCAATGGGCAAGGGGCCGAAAGTTCGAACAACGGAATGAATCAAGGACCCACCAAAACATGTACCTACAAGGACTTCACAAACGCCAAACCACGAACTTTTAACGACACTGGAGGAGTGATCACTCTGAAGCGATGGATCGAGAAGGTGGAGTCAGTATTCGAGATATGCGATTGTCCTGAGCAGATGAAAGTGAAGTTCCCGGACTGCACTTTTGTCGATCAAGCGCTCACCTGGTGGAACGGACATGTGGAAGCCATGACACTTCCTGTAGCCAACTCTATGCTGTGGGCGGAGATGAAAGAAATGATGATAGCTGAATACTGCCCACGAGGTGAGATTCAGAAAACGGAGCAAGAGCTGTGGAACCTCACTGTGCAGAATGCGAATATCGATGCCTACATATCAAGATTTAGTGAACTATCTCTATTGTGCCCGGGTATGATCACCTCGGAAGGAAAGAAGATTGAGCGATTCATATGGGGACTAACATCACCAATTCAAGGAAATGTGATAGCTGCAAACCCCGAAACATATGACAGTGCAAAAAGATTGGCAAAGAAGCTGTATGACCATAACAACAAAAAGGGTGAGAAGCCAGCGAAGGCTGAAGGAAAGAAGGAAGGTGATGGCAAGAAGGGGAAGAACAATAAGAAGAAGGGGCGCCAGGGCCCCGAGACCTCTAAAAAGCAGCAGACAGTGGCGGTTAACGCTGTCACCGCACCGGTTCCAGCCACACCACATGCTCCAGCCTCAGCTGCTTCAAATGCTTCAAGACCTTATTCCGGTAATCTTCCCATGTGCAACAAATGCGGTTTCCATCACCATGGAGAATGCAAGGAGTTACAGTGCACTAGTTGCAACCGAAGGGGACACACAGCGAAGTACTGCAGGGCTTACCCTCCCCAGAACCAACAACAGGGAAACAACAACCACAACAACAATCACAACAACAACAACGTCACCACCGGCGGCAACAATGCAGGGCCTAGCCACACGTGCTATGGGTGTGGAAGGACTGGGCATTTCCGCCGAGATTGCCCTAACAACAACAATCCAGGAAACGGAGGAACAGGAAGGATGCTGACCATGGGTCAGGGAGATGTGATTCAGGACCCCGCTGTTGTTATCGGTATGTTTCCCCTAAATCACACTTATGCATGCATCCTATTTGACACCGGAGCGGAGCGAAGTTTCGTAAGCAATAAGTTTAAACATTTATTAAAACAACAGCCCCAGAAGCTAAATGAAACCTTTACGGTGGAAATGGCCAATGGGAAAACCGAATCTACCAGGGAAATCTACATCGGATGTACCCTAACCCTCAATCAACACGTCTTTCGAATAGACTTGATGCCTGTATCAATTAGGAGTTTCGATGTGATTATTGGCATGGACTGGTTAAGCCCCCACCATGCTGAAATTATGTGTCACGAGAAGGCCGTTCGCCTTCGCCTTCCCAATCACGAAACCCTAGTAATTTACGGAGACAAACCTAGCATGAACCTTCGCCTCATCTCGTGCATCAAGGCACAAAAATATCTACGAAAGAACAACTTGGCGCTCCTGGCTCACATAGTTGATAAAACCAAGGAAGAGGTTAACGTTCAAGACATTCCCGTAGCATGTGAGTTCCCATACGTGTTTCCTGAAGATCTTCCAGGAGTACCCCCAGAGAGACAAGTGGAGTTTCGAATCGACCTCGTTCCAGGAGCAACTCCTCTCGCTAAGTCACCCTATCGGCTAGCTCCTGCTGAAATGCAGGAATTGTCCAGCCAACTCAATGAACTCTTAGACAAGGGATTTATCCGCCCTAGTTACTCGCCATGGGGAGCTCCAGTCCTTTTTGTCAAAAAGAAGGACGGATCTTTTAGAATGTGCATCGATTACAGAGAGTTAAATAAACTCACTGTTAAAAATCGCTACCCACTCCCACGAATCGATAATCTATTTGAACAGCTCCAAGGAGCTAGTTATTTTTCTAAGATAGATCTACGGTCCGGATATCACCAACTCAAAGTCCGGGAAGAGGATATTCCAAAAACCGCTTTCCGAACTCGCTACGGACATTATGAATTTGTCGTAATGCCCTTCGGTCTGACAAATGCCCCTGCCGCATTTATGGATCTGATGAACCGGATCTGTCGACCATTCCTCGACAACTTTGTCATTGTCTTCATCGACGACATTCTCGTCTATTCCCGAAGCAAAGAAGAGCATGGCCAACATCTCCGACAAATCCTAGAAACTCTGCGATCGGAAAAGCTATACGTAAAACTCTCCAAGTGTGAGTTCTGGCTCCGGAGTGTGAACTTCCTAGGTCATGTAGTTAGCCAAGATGGAATTCATGTGGATCCCTCTAAAGTCAAAGCAGTTGAAGGATGGGCAATCCCGACAACACCTACGGAAATCCGTCAGTTCTTGGGTCTAGCAGGCTACTATAGGAGATTCATTCAAAACTTCTCTAAGATCGCCAAGCCACTTACCTCGCTTACACAAAAGGGCGTACCATTCAAATGGACGGACAAACAAGAAGCCGCATTCCGAACCCTGAAACAAGCTCTCTGTAGCGCCCCGGTACTATCGCTACCGGAGGGAACGAAAGATTTCGTGGTCTACTGTGACGCGTCAAATCAGGGCTTGGGTTGCGTTCTCAAGCAGCGTGGAAGGGTGATAGCTTACGCATCTCGCCAACTAAAAACACACGAAGTAAATTATACGACCCATGACTTGGAATTGGGAGTTGTGGTCTTCGCTCTGAAAATTTGGAGGCACTACCTGTACGGTACGAAGTGCACCATCTTCACGGACCACAAGAGTCTCCAGCACATCTTGAACCAGAAAGAGTTGAACATGAGGCAATGAAGATGGGTTGAATTATTAAACGATTACGAGTGTGAGATCAAGTACCACCCAGGCAAGGCCAACGTGGTAGCCGACACATTAAGTCGGAAGGAGTACTCAAATCGTCGTACGAAAACACTCTCTATAACCGTCCAATCTCACCTAGCCACTCAAATTGTGGTAGCCCAGTCGGAGGCCATGAAAGCGGAAAACAGGGTAAGCGAAGCACTGCGCGGAATGGAGAAGAACCTAGAGGCAAAGGAGAATGGAGTATACTACTTCATGAACCGTATTTGGGTCCCTAAAATCGGAGGATATAGGGAGGTAGTTATGAAGGAAGCACACAAGACGCGATACTCCATTCATCCTAGTTCAGACAAGATGTATTTGGATATTAAACAACACTATTGGTGGCCTAACATGAAGGCGGAAATTGCTACCTATGTTAGTAAGTGCCTTACGTGTGCCAAGGTAAAGGTGGAATACCAGAAGCCCTCAGGGTTATTACAGCAACCGGTAATCCCTGAGTGGAAATGGGAGGGGATTTCTATGGACTTCGTGACCAAGCTACCCAAGACGTCGGATGGACTAGACACCATATGGGTAATAATCGACCGACTGATGAAATCTGCCCATTTCCTGCCAATAAAAGAATCCTACAAGATGGAGAGATTGACATGTTTATACATTCGAGAAATCGTGAGACTCCACGGAGTACCAATATCTATTATCTCGGACAAGGACAGTAGGTTCACTTCACGTTTTTGGCAATCACTCCATAAGGCATTGGGAGCTCATCTCAACATGAGCACCGCTTATCATCCACAAACGGATGGTCAAAGCGAACGAACCATTCAAACGCTTGAAGATATGCTTCGCGCATGTGTGATAGACTTTGGGAAGTCATGGGATACTCACTTACCTTTAGTCGAATTCTCGTATAACAATAGTTATCATTCGAGCATCAAGGTCGCTCCTTTCGAAGCACTATACGGGCGTAAGTGTAGATCACCGTTATGTTGGGCTGAGGTAGGTGATACCCAACTAGCAAAAACGCATACATCAGACAAGGCACTAACAGGACCGGAGATCATTCGTAAAACCACGGAAAAGATTATTCAAATCAGAGCTCGATTACAAGCATCGTGCGACCGACAAAAGAGCTACGCCGATAAACGGCGAAAGCGCTTAGAATTTCAGGTCGGGGATCGAGTACTGTTGAAAGTCTCACCCTGGAAAGGAGTTATTCGTTTCGGAAAACGGGGAAAACTGAACCCACGATACATTGGACCTTTTGAGATCGTCGCCCGAATAGGTCCAGTGGCGTATAAACTGCAGCTACCCGCAGAGCTAAACAGTGTTCACCCTGTGTTTCATGTCTCCAATCTAAAGAAGTGCCTATCGGATGAAACACTCGTCATTCCCCTTGACGAGATCGAAATCAATGAGAACCTCCTGTTCATTGAAGAACCGGTTGAGATCATGGACAGGGAGGTGAAGCGTACTAAGCAAAGTCGCATCCCGATCATGAAAGTACGGTGGAACGCGAAGCGTGGGCCAGAATTCACGTGGGAACGCGAGGATCAGATGAAGCAAAAGTACCCTTACCTATTTTAGCATTCTCAAATCTAGCTTTCAAACAGAATTCGGGACGAAATTCCCTCTAACGGGGGGATGATGTCACAACTAGAAATTTTGTGTCCTGTAATCACTACACTCAAGTAAAAATGTAGAATCAAAAACTCAAAGAGCATGTATGATGCTTACTCTATGACAACAGAATTTCAATCAAATACACCATACAAGTGCTACAAATAGTCAATAAGCAATTGGAAACCCTAGAAGTTCTTGTTTAGGTCCATTTTGGACTAGGACTTCCTTATTGGACTCAATGGGCCAATAAGCTTCCAATTTGACTATCATGGGATTAGAACCTTTAAATGGTCTCTAATTGGACCCACATTTATTTATTTCAACATTTTGGGCCATATTGGGCCTAGAATGAAATAAATTAAATATTATGACTCATAATTAACTCAAACTAGCCCAACAAAGTGTAAAAATCATATTATATTTTTGTTTGGGCCAAAAAAAAATCATCCAAACTAACTATAATATAGGCTTAGGGGCATTAAAGCCCAATGATCTCCTTCCCTTCCGTATTCTCGGCCCAAGGCCCAAATCCAAGAAGAAAGGAGGGGTTTGACTTTCATTGCCACCTCTTTATTCTCTCATGGATCTCCATGCACAAACTAATGTTTCCATGCACACATCACTTCACTCACTTCTCTTCCCCCTCTTTCTTTTCCTTTGGCTGAGAGTCTCCCCAAACACACACATTTCACAACAAAAATCTCTCTAAATCACTCAAGACTCCTCTCTTCTTCCTCACCCAAGGATCTCGAAATTTTGCTTGTGTTTCAAGAGGATATCACAAGATAATCATCATCCTTTGGTAAGTTTTCCCATGTCTAAGTTACAAAAATCCCCTCTCATATAAGATCACTTATTCTAAATAAGTATTTTTGGTGATCATACTCCTAGAAAACTCCTTAAACTCGAGATCTTCAAGGAAAAGTTGCTAGGGCCGAAACTCACTTCAAACTTCTTCCAATCCTCTCCAAAACCGAAAACACACCCAAGGTGAGCTTCATACCCCCTTATTTTCGGTTTTTATAAGTTTTGTGGGGGGGGGGGAATACAAGCAAATGTGTAGATCTATCATTATGTGTATGCCTTGTATGATTTCTATGTTTATTTACATACTTTTGTGTGTTTATGGTGTTGAAACTAGTCAAAAGGACCTTAAAATCGAGATTTGTGTTATGATGCATGAAACAAGTGCTAAAACATATCATTATACATAAGTCATTACTAGAAAAATAACCAAGTTGGTTATATGAACATCTTGGGCTAAAAATCACATTTTTGGACTTAAAATGCTAAGAATATGAAGTTTAAGGGCCCAAAATGTCAAAATACAAATTCTGGAGGTTAAGAAGTGTCAAAACAGTTTCATAAAGGAATTCTTCCAGAAATATACACTTTAGAATGTTTAAAATGTAAATTTCTAAACTTAATGGGCTAAAAATGAACTTTTCGGCCCAATAGGGCCCAATATGCGAAATTTTCCAATTTGAGGGGCTGAAACTGTGTTTTTCCGTAAAACAGTGGACTACTAGTGTTCCAAGTCCTTTTCGAAGGTTAAAAATGCTTTTCATAATTAAAAGGACCAAAGTTGCAAAAAATTTCCAATTTGGGCCAAAAGTGTAAAAATTGCAAAAAAGAGAGGTTACAGCCGAGAAAACTGTATTTTGAGGGACTAAAACTGTTTTCAACTAAAAATGTGCTGAAAAATATCAATTTCAATAAGTTTTGGTGTTAGAATGCCAAGAAAAATGGTTTAAGGACTAAACCGGAAATTAATTTATTCAAAGGGTTGAAAAAGTAAATTTACAAAATAAAGAGGGGCTGTAAACAGAAAATTTCAATGTTAATTCAATACATCCGTTGTGATCAAATATTGACACTGCGACTACCGACGAATTACAATACACAACAACACCAAAAATCGTTATCAAACGAATTGATTCGGTCTCGAATCAATAACAAATCCGAAACTACCGACACGACGACAACTCGATTCATACACGAAAAATTTGGGAATTCAATACACACGTGAGAGTGCACAGACGTCGATACACCATCTTTGGGCCCAAAAGTGTAAAATCTTGTTTGTTGGGCCTAGCTAGCCCAATGACCTGATCTTTAGGCCCGAAGACATCAACCTTACGAGTTGTTGGGTCTTACATGATCCAACACAGCGTAAAAGGACTTTCAATGGCAACGTGCTGCTGGTCCCCAAGGGTCCTTCGGTACTGCTAGCAAAGTCGAGAATTCACCAATGCGAGTTGGGCTAAGGGCCCTCCGCATTCACTATAGCCTTGAACGACGTAGGGAATTACCTGGGGCTTCGCACTCACTTTTTCCCCTCGGTCGTGGGGCTACATGAGTCCGGGTGGTTGGGTTAAGTGAATAGTGCGAGCGACGCCTAAGGGAATCGTTTGTACGGTTGTCAACTGGTCATTTTCATTAATGTACGTTTACAACAATTCACAATCCACAATTAATCCAACGTCCCCGGAGCTCAACGAATACACCTGTCGTAACGAAATAACGAAACATAAAATTATTTAATGCAAAGTAATGGGAAAACGTCGGGTTTTCCTAGGATTTTCAATTATTACACCTACGAATTACATACCGAGTTTTACAAATCGTACTCTTACATTTATAGAAACAAACAAGCATACTTTCGGATCTTCACACCTTTTATACTATACAATTTTCAGAAAATATCGGATTTTTTGGTGGTTTTCAAAACGATACAAAACATTGGATTTCAAACATTACTTATGAACTCACCAACATTTCATATGTTGACGTTTTTTCAAAATACTTGTATTCTCAGGTAACAGATAAAGTGAAGGAAGAATTGTACTCTATGACGTTTTGCTGTTGTTTAATTAATATCGAACAATTTACTTTTGGGAATGTAATATTTTGAAACTATGTACTGAATGTAAACGCTACCAGTTGTAATATTCCAATGCTTGGTATTGTATGATGTTATGTTTCATGTATATTCATTGTGATGGTATTCAATTGAGTCACGACAGCCCCCGGACGTTTCCGCCGTCTGGTTCGGGGGTGTGACAGACAAATTGGTGGGAGGTAAATTCCCCTCCTCGATCAGTTCGCATAGCCTTAAGCTTAAAGTGACTCTTGTTTTCCACCTGTGCTTTGAATCTTTTAAAGGTTGCAAAAGCCTCATCCTTCGTTTTGATCATATAAACCTACATATATCGGCAATAGTCATCAACAATTAACATGAATATCTATTACCTACTGTTGTTGGTGGATTGATCGGGCCACACAAATCTGTATGCACCAGTTCAAGTGGTTTAGTCGCACGCCACTGAGCTTCTTTCGGGAAGGGCTGTCGGGTTTGTTTTGCAACCAGGCACCCTTCACATACTTGTGCCGGATGTTTTATGTTTGGTACACCTTGCACCAAGTCTCTCTGTACCATAGACTCTATAATTTGAAAGTTTATGTGGCCTAACCTGGCATGCCACAACCAAGTTGTGTCTTCAAGGCTTGCTAAAAGGTTCACAGGTTGAGAGGCGTGAAGTACAATTTTATACAACCGGTTCTTGGATCTTTGCACTTTCATCATCAGTCGATCGCCTTCATCATGTATTTTCAAGTACTCGTTCAACATTTCAATTTTGTACCTGATTTCAGTCATTTGTCCTAGACTTAAGATGTTACTTTGTAGTGCTGGGATGAAATACACATCAATAACGAGTTGTTGCTCACCAGTTTTGCACTATAGCAAAATTGAACCCATACCCGTGATTTGGACTCAAGACCCATCACCAAACCGCACCTGCCCGGTAATGCTTTCATCAAGTTCGACAAAAAAATTATGTACCCCCGTCATATGGTTACTTGCTCTGTTATCTAGATACCATATATCTCCACTATTCTCATTCTTTGCCTCGTGCTTTTTTGGAAAGACCTTCTCTTCATTTAGTAGTACCATATTAGTTGCATTCTCGTCACATACAGTAAAAAGCAACGCAAGTTCCTCCTCCTGTGTTAAGTTTGCTTCATCGCCATTCTTCTTAGGAGCCTTGCACTCAAACGCCTAATGGCTGTACTCATCACAGTTAAAGCATCTTATATGTCGCTTATCTCTTCCCCAGTGGTGATTATTATCGAAGTCTCGAGACGGGGTGAAATTCCCACGCCCGCCTCTAACTCGTCTGAATCCTCTACCTCGACCACCATTACGCCCTCCTCTATCGTGACGTTATGAACCATGTCCTCTTCTATCCGGTAATGTTTTCAACTGATCTTCATAATGTTTGCAACTAATCTTCATAAGCTTTGAGTCGGCCGATGGCCTCTTCGAATGGCATGGTATCTGTATCAGAATATTGTTCAATAGATGCCACCAGCTGAAGAAACTTGTCCGGAACTGAGTCGAGAAGCTTTCGAACAAGTGTGCTGTCTTCAAGTGTGGTGCCTAGACTGTTGTACTTTGCTGCTATTCCACTCAATTTACCAGCAAAGTCATCTATTGTTTCCCCATCTTTCATCCGTAAAACTTCGAATTCACTCTTCAATGTGTGCAATCTCGCATTTTGTACCCAATCGGCTCCATGGTACCTCACTTTTAATGCTTCCCAGATCTCCCCTGCAGTCTTTTTCTTTGCTACTTGAAGTAGTACATCTTCTGGTACCGCTTGGAAGATGAAGGCACGTGCTGACTTGTTTTTCTTTTCATCCACATCCACTCCAGTTGGTGGTTCGATAGATTCCCAAATTCCCTGGGCATCCATAATTGCCTCCATCTTTATACTCCATGTCGTATAGTTTATAGACGTCAACATCGGGATTTGGAATGACACTCCACCGTTCTCTCTTTGACTAGGTAACGACATGGTTTCCTAGCGGATATATTTGGGCATGAACCGTGATGCTCTGATACCAAGTATTAGAAATCACAACAGATGATCAAAGCCTGATTATGCTTACACAGGGAAGATAACTTTTGTATGAAAGTGATACTGAATCTTCTAATATTTCTTCAACAAACAAGTTACAAAAGCTTACAATTTATAGACTCTGCTACATTTAAAACTAAAATAAAGTGCTTTAACAACAACTAAAACTATAACTGAAACTTTATTACCAGGTTAATTATAATATGATAACCGTTTATTACTTTATTGAATTAAACTCAAAATTAAATCAGAATTAATTCCAACATAATCTGCATTATACATAGGAACTACAACACATGAGCATCCATGACACAATATTAAATTGTTAGACTTTCATAGTGTACTTATACATTGGATGTTATAATACACAAAGTAAGTTGCTACTTTTTTTGCATTTGTCTCTTTCTCTGAAAAAATTAAATTCAAAAAATAACATCATACTCTAATTAATTGGTTTATTATAGCATCGTATTTTCACTTCTTCGTGTTACAATGTTTTAATTTTTGTTGTATGTCATGATATAATACACAAATAAATAAATATATGTTGCTATTTTTGGGTTGAAAGCTAAATGTTATTTTGTGTGAGAATTGTGGGTTATAACTATTACAAAAATCAAAATATCGACTTCCAATTGCACATAAATATATGTTAAGGACCAAAATGTTTAAAAGTATGAAATTTATGTATTACCTGCAACAAATGATCTTCAAAATGTATAAATACTGTTTACTTTAAAAATTTGTAACTGACATTAATAGATTTTTGAAAAAAAACATTGTCTATAAATATAAACATTAAAAAGAATGTTTTGTGCAATAAATATAGAGTGACTATAAAGATGCTAAACTCTACAAGGTACTCTCGTAAGTGTTTCGGGAATCTCAAATACGACATTAAATATAAATGCCAAACTATAAAGTTTCTTATGTTTCTTTGTAAATAATATAAGCTAATTATATGTTTTATCATTATGGTTTTGTAGTGTTTTTGAATCGGTACATGTTTTTCAGTATTAATGTTCATCTTTCCATAAACCTTTTTTTCTCATTTTTTTGGTGTTTAGAATTGTCTTAACTTTATAATTGATGTTGAATATTTCTTTTAAAATGAAGATTTAATAACTAATGTCTCAGTTAATCATGCTGAAATACTTATTTATTTTAATTTTGTGCGTGATTTTCAATTAATACGTGTTAATCTTTTTTATAATAAATAACTTTAGGAACATTTATTATTTTTATGTGTTTATGAAAATCTAATTTCTCTACTTATATCTACTCCCATAACAACTTATTTCTATAAGTTGGTTGGTAGCTATTTATGGTGAACAATTCATGTAAAAAAGGACCAAATTGTCAAAAATGATCAAAAATAGAACAAGTCCCTATCACAACCTATTTCTACAAAGTTGGTTGCTATTATAAACTAACTTTACAAAGTATATTGCGATTTATTGCAATATTATCTTTAAAAAAGGAAAAATCATCATTTGTATGTGTGTTTTGTGTGTGTGTTCTGTATATGTGTGTTCTATGTTTGTTTTTGTGTTTGTATATGTAATTATCTACGTTATTTTAATTTATCAACCATTTAATACACAATTTTTAATTTAGGTTAAAATAAAACAATGTTATTTCAATGATTGATTGTCTCTGTTCTTTTTTCATTTTTTTCTATTTTAATATACAACAATTCATATTAATTTCAAATATCATGATATAGTTACGGTTAATATATCAAACTTTATATAAAAATAATATATGCAAATCTATAATTCATGATTACTATTTTTATACTTTATATGTTATATTACTTTGCAGACCGTGGTTTCCAAAGGTTATAATCTTGTGTGTGTGTGTATATATATATATATATATATATATATATATATATATAGAGAGAGAGAGAGAGAAATAACACTTAAAAGTATCATGGAAATCCTACATCCTAGGATACAATAACTCAATAAATGGGTCAGCCTTGGTGCCTTCCACCTAGGCCCGTCGAAAAAACCCGAAACCCGTTCTACCCACCCGACCCGTTCCGAATTCGGGTAGAATGGGTCGGGTAGAACGGGTAATGGGTATGAACATTCGGGTAATATGTGAACCCGATAATAATATAGGTCGGGTTTTAGGTATGAATATTTATTTTCGGGTATAGCCGGATACTCGAATTCATTTTTTAAATAATACCAAATATGCAATGCAGTCACGTACGCACACTTCAAATAAAACAAAACCCTTCGTTTCCTTCTTATGAACAACAGCTCGACAGTCGACGCAAACTTGCAAAGGGAATACGACACTGAAGCTGAAGTCCTGAACCATCATCACAATTCTCAGTTTCTCACTATCACACGGAATGGAATTAAAAAAGTACATAACATATTATAATGATTCGTATTGTTATTATATATATACTTGTTAATTGTATGGAGTATTTTCCTACCCAATAATTACCCGACCCGACCTCAAACCCGAATACCCGAAACCTGAAAACCCAAATTACAATATAGGTCGAGTATTGGGTATTATTTTCTTAAGGAAATACCCTTTCTACCCGAAACCCGAAAATTTTACCCGTTCGACACCCCTACTTCGACCCATTGCCATAGTGAGAGAACTAACATTTTCAAACCGAACAAAAGCTGAAATAAGTCTCGACTCCGAATATCAGCTCTACCCGTCACCTATTATGCAATTCATAGTACAACCTTAATTAACACTAAATTATCCAAAATACCATTTGGTCAACATTGGTCAAATTCAATTAATCGAACCCAACCGAGTCGACTCACTCCAGTACGCGGGGCGTTCTTTGTATCGACCAAAACAGTTGGTGGTCTAACTGCATACGTGTGGCGTACTGCCTGGTACACCCAACGTATGCAACTGAATGCTCTTAACTCATTAATGGCTTAATGCATAAGCCTTTTTCGACCAAACTACAGATCCAAGTCCCAAATGACGTCCTTGATAAGTTTCCAACTTTATGGTCTAGCATGGCCCTAAAGAGCTGAATCAATAAAACCCTAACATCTTAAGCAATTAAGACCATCATACTCATGCATGGTAAAGAATTAAGGGTCAAGAACACGTTTTTATCATTCTAAGCCTAGAAAAACGTCCAAAAGGACACCCATTTGCTCTATAGAATGCCATACACAAGAAGGCCGTATTTAGGGACAAAAGTTCATAATATCAACATACAACAAGTTCTATCGAGTTAATCACTAATGTATGAGCTTTATACCTTTTAGAGGTTGAGGATGATGCAAAACCTTCATATCCAAGCCTGCTTCTAGCTTCCAAGCTTCACTACCACCTTCTTCTTCCTTTGAACATAGAAAAACACACTCTCAAGCTTCAAAATGAAACATTGGGGCTAGGGTTTGCAAGGGACAACATTTCAAGTGGTGGGGCTAGAAATGAAATAATGGCATAGGACTTAAGGTACAATATATGGGGTATAAACCCTATTAAGGTTTGTGTCCAGATGGAGTCCGCCCATCGTACTTCTCAAAACGACGTTGTTTCCACTTAACCCACTTACGCCCAACGTACCATCCAGGTACGCCGCGCGTAACGGCCAAAACTACCAAAATCGAAAATATAAGGACTAGGAGAGCAATTTACCAGGACTCGAGTGTATCAAACAAACCAGAAAATGCTTAAGTATGGTGGATAAACGGAGACCAATCTTCAAAACACTTAACGTCAGGGGTATCTTCGCATCAACCTTCATCACCATCTTCACATAAGCCTACACAATCTTCGTATCATCAAGAACTTATCTTTACATGTATGAACACTTTTAAAAATGTATAAAAAACTTATCTTTACATTTATAAAAAACGTTTTAATGTTCTTTTTTGATTTATAAAAAACTTATCTTTACATTTATAAAAAACGTTTTAATGTTCTTTTTTGATTTAAATATTTATACATGTATTTAATAATACATATAAATAGTACAAACATAATCTAGTGGGCCGACATTGGTGCCTTCGATCCACAGATACAGTGAAGGAAACTCACCTTAGACCAAAGATATCAAATCACACTTGAGCTACCGACTCAAAAAATCCTCTCACTCTAAATCGTAAGTAATAAAACCCTATTAGAAATTAGGTTAATAACTCACCCTGACAGTCCAAACCCTAAATCCTAGCTTTAAGGGAAAAAGTTTACTTAATCATTGCCTTATTGGGCCTAACTCACCAAGGCCCAAATACAGTTAGTCCCAAAGCCCAAAAGATATACCATGTCTAAAATGGGTCCAAGTCTAAAGGTCCATCATAGAAAAGCTTACGGCCCAACAAGAGCCCAAAGTCCCCTTTGATGAGTACGCTAAGCGTATCACCAATATGCCCTTTCGGTGCTGCCACTGCACCTTCACCACTCCTTCAACCTTGTTCCTCAAGCTTTTCATCTTCCAGTCAAGGATCACCATCAGTCTCTCAATGTGGTCCATGCGATTATCCACCTGAATATCCTTCAATGGAACCACTACGGAATCATCAACCATGCTCTTCCGTAGTTGAGAGACATGAAAACTACTATGAATCTGATTGAGCTTTTTCGGAAGGTCTAATCAATACGCTACTCTTCCGACATGGGCTACAACCCTGAAAGGACCAATATACTTGTGGCCCAACTTATCCCGATTCTTGAACCGGATGACACATTTCCAAGGTGACACCTTTAGGAGTACCATATCCTAGACCCGGAACTCCACGTCTAACCGATGTCTTTCTGAATAGTTCTCCTACCGACTCTACATTGTCTGAAGTCTACCCCGACCCTCCTAAATCATCTCGGTCATCTTGAGTACCATCTCGGTACTCCCCATGACCCGCTGAATGACCTTACCCCAACATGTCGAGTTCCTACTCTTCCTCCTATAGAGCATCTCAAAGAGAGGTTGATCGATGTTGGCATGATAACTGTTGTTATACAAAAATTCTGCTAATAGAAGATACATATCCCAACTATCGTCGAAATCCAAAACGCATTCCTGCAACATATCCTCCATTGTCTGGATGGTCCGCTCACTCTAACCATCCGTTTGCGGGTGAAACACCGTGCTGAAGTGCAGACGAGTACCCAACACCTCATGGAACCTCTTATAAAAGCTGGAAGTAAACCAAACATCCGTATCCGAGACCACATAAATCGACACCCTATGGCATGCCACAATCTCCCGAATATAGATGTCTGCTAACTTCTCCATGAATATACTCTCCTAGATCAGGATAAAATGCATGCTCATGGTTAATCGATCCACAATGACCCATATTGAATCCACTATGCGCACTGTCCAAGGCAATTTAGTGATAAAATCCATAGTAATTTCTTCCCATTTCCAAACAGGAATATCCAACGACTCCATTTTTCCGTGGGGTCACTGATGCTCGAACTTGACTTTCTTGCAAGTCAAACACCTCTCCACATACCATGCTACATCCCACTTCATAAATGGCCACCAATAATCAGGCCGGAGATCTCTATGCATCTTTGTTGCTCCGGGATGAATAGAGAATCTCGACTTGTGCTCATTTTCCATCAAAATCTGTCACGCACCACCTTAATATAGAACCCACACCCTCTAATGAAGGGTCAATAACCACCGACTAACCTAATCGAATGAAGCCACCTGTTCCACGATGCGCTCACTCTTTCGGTGCTCTTCCTTCATAGCCTCAATCTGAGCCTCTCGAATCTGCTCTAATAATGGGGTAATCACTGTCATCCTCAAAGAAAAATCCCTGAACAGAGCCGCAACCACCTTGCGGCTGAGAGCATCGTCCACCACGTTAGCCTTTACCGGGTGATAAATGATCTCACAATCATAATCCTTCACCACATCCAACCATCTGCGATGCCTTATGTTCAGATTGGCTGATCCATCAAATACCTCCAGCTCTTGTGATCAGTGTAAATAGTACATCGGACCCCATAGAGGTAATGTCGCAAAATATTGAGGGAAATTACCACTGCCCCAACTCCAAATCGTGCGTAGGATAATTTGCCTCATGAGGCTTCAGCTGTATCGAATCGTACACAATCACATGACCCTACTGCATCAACACTGCACCTAAACCCGTGATCGAAGCATCACAATATACGATAAAGTCCTCAACACCCTCCGGTAGGGTCAGAATCGGTTCCTCATACAATTTCTGTCTCAAGGTCTCAAAAGTTGTCTGCTGCTCATGCCCCCAATGAAATGTGACAATCTTGTTTGTGAGCCTGGTCACAAGAACCGCTATCTTGGAGAAATCATGTATAAATATCCATTAGTAACCTGACAATCCAAGAAAATTTTGAATCTCAGATGGAGACCTTGTAACCTCCCACCTCATCACTGCGTCAATCTTGGCCAGATCAACCAGAATACCATTTTGGTTGACAAAGTGCCCCAGAAACCGCACCTCGTGCAACCAGAACTCACACTTGGAGAGCTTCGTGTATAATATCTCCCTCCTCAAAGTCTCCAATACCTCCCTTAGGTGCTCCTCATGCTGCTCCTGGGTCTTGGAATAGAGCAGGATGTCATCAATACACACAATCACAGACCGATCAAGCATGGTCCTGCATACGTGATTCATGAGATCCGTGAATGCGATGGGAGCATTGGTGAGCCCGAAAGGCATCACCATGAACTCATAATGACCATAATGAGTTTGGAAGGCCGTCTTCTATATGTCCTCCTCCCTGACCCTCATCTGATTATAACCTGAACGTAGATCAATCTTGGAGAACCAAGATGTGCCTTGAAGCTGATCAAATAAATCGTTGATCCTCGGGAGTGGGTAACGGTTCTTCACCGTTAGCTTATTCAGCTCTCGGTAGTCAATACACATCCAATGCGTCCCATCCTTTTTCTTCATAAAGAGGATCGACGCTCCCTATAGTAAACTACTCGGCCAAATAAATCCCTTATCTAGCAGTTCATGCAACGACGTAGAGAACTCCTGCATGTATGGAGGTGCTAGCCGATAAGGTGCTTTGACTATTAGAGTCACACCTAGAATCAAGTCAATCTGAAACTCCACCTGCCTATCTGGTGGCACTCCCGACAAATCCTCTGGAAACCTATTTTGGTATTCCCGAACAATTGGTATATCATCAATAGTTACCTCACCCTTCTCTCGGTTATCCTTCACATAGGCCACAAAACTAGAACATCCCTGCTAAAAATAACTCCTAGCTCTGGCTGTCGAAAAGAGAGCCGACCCACGTTGAGCACCCTCACCATGGATAACCAAATCGCATCCACTTAGGGTCCTAACATATACCAAATGAATCCCACAATCAATCATCGCCCCACTGGGGCTCAACTAATCCATCCACACAATGATCTTGCTCTCGTACAGGGGAATCGAAACCAAATCAATCGGATACTACTCACTGAATAACTCCAAAGTGCATCCCCGGTGAACCTACAACACTCATACCGGACGTTCATCAACAATCTCAAACTCTAATGGATAATCCAGTCTTCTCAGAACATTGTCAAACCTCTTGCTAAGTGAAAGGGATACAAAAGAACAGGTATCCCTCGAATTGAATAAGACCAATATAGGAATACCTTTCACAAGGAACAACCCTAAACAACAATACCAACATTTAACCATAACGAATAAAATAAATAAGAAGGTAAAGAGAAGATACATGCAAGTGACTACATCAGGTGCTGGATGAGCCTCCTTGACTGTTAGTTGAAATGCCCTACTCTGAACAACTAGCGCCTCTGCCTTGTCCTGGTGGCCATCAGTGATCCTCAGAGTCGTTGGAGCAGGTGCTGCTACTGGTCCTATTGATGCTAAACTTGGGAAATTGGACTTCTTTTGGCCCCTATGATTGCAATGGAAGCAAATTAGATCTGATGTATGGGTGGTGGTGGTAGTAGCAGTGCAATCCGTGCTGAAATGCCACGTATTATCGCACTTGTAGCAGCCTGAACCAGCTGCTCCACATTCTCCATCATGTTCCCTTCCACACTTTCCACATCGGCTCCGTCCCTGCTGGCCCTTTGATCTAGAATCGAAACCCTTGGGTTTCTTTGCTGAAACTCCATTCATCTGCCCATGCTCTTCCTTCCTCTTCCCTATGTTCTCCAAATCAATCTCTCGTTCATGAGCCCTGGATATCATGTCGTCTATGTTGGATTAATCTCTAAGTCCATAACTATATTTGGTATGTACTTGACCCGACCCGGCATGGTCCATTTGGGTTGCACTTCACCGACACAATTTATATGGATAATCTTTTGAGAATAGTATGTTTATGATTAATATTAATATATTATAAGTTCTAATATATTAATATGGAATCATATTATTTAATTAGTATTGATCAAGAATTAATTTATAATTAATTAAGTGATCAAAAGGAACTAATAAAATATGGACTCTTATATATATGGAATGGGCCAAGTTCATTTAGGTTGGGCTAAGCTTTCATGGATAGTCCATGGAGTGTTTAACCCATGGATCCTAGGAAATGAAAGGTCATGGGTATTAGGGTTTAACCCTAATCCTCCATACTATATAAAATGTCCTTGGTTGGTGAAATGGGCACTAGTGTGGTACACTAAGAAGGGCTAGCCAATTTCACTAGAGAGAACCAAGTATCCATATTCTCTAAAGTCTTCGAAGGTGTTTTGGTGATTTGTGATTCCATTTGAGGCTTCCACACTATTGGGGCTAAGCTCTTAAAGCTTGAAGACATCAAGCTACATCAAAAGGTATGTCATCTAACTAGTACTTTGTAGTATAAGAACTTCATAATATGCTAGTTAGGATTAAAGCCTTGGAAAGTTCTTATTTGCATGTATTATAGAGAAAACATAGATCCAAGGTTTATAGGGTTGCATGTACACCATAGGAGTGTTAGAATGCTCAAAACCCAACAGTGGTATCAAAGCCTAGGCTTGTTTTCTTGTTATGCTTGCAAAACTGCTTAAAAAATCGAAATTGTTGCTGTCTGATCATCAGACTCTGCGAGTCCATCAGGAGACCGGCGATTCCATGCCTAAAAAGTGATCAAATCGATCCAACTCACCGAGTTGGTTCATGCACTAGACGAGTTGGACCCCCAGACAGCATAAATTCGACTTTTTTGGCTGGAATTGGACTAGGAACATTACCCTAAGATGTTTTTGAACTTATAAACCTGTTTTTGATGTGGTAATGTTCATGCTAATCCAATTTCAAAGATAATTTTCAATAGATTCATGTTTTGTATTAGTTTAAGGTTTAGACTAATTACATGAAAAAGTTTGATTTGAATTATCTTGTTCTTATGAGTTGCTTAGATTAATAGAAAAGTTGAGTGAAATAGTTGTTTTCAATCCAAATTAATCTAAGAGTTGATTCTAAAATGTGTTTTTGTAACTTGTCCTCAAGTTATATGAAAAGTCACATTTAAGTTTCATAAAACTCATAATAGTTGGCAAAGGTTACAAAATGAAGAGTCTAGTTCTAATTAAATGGTGTTATGACTCCATAATTTGTCCTGAAGTTATGGAGGACCAAGAGTCTCTTTATTAAATAATAAATTAAAAAAAAGTGTAACCTTAATTAATTCCATAAGTTATAAAATAAAGAAAAGTTAATTCTTTTATTAGTTTAAAGTCTTCCATAACTTGTCCTCAAGTTATGGAACTTGAAGAGTTTTTGGATTAAAACTACTTTAAATACATAAGTTATGGAATTAATTAGTTTTGAATAGTTTCAAAACTTGCCCTCAAGTTTTGGAATTTGTAAAGTTTTCTCTTATGAATACTTTAATTCCAAGTTAGCCCTTAGAATTTTAAAAGTTAAAATTCAACCCTTATACTTTATAATATTATAAGTTAATAATATATATATATATATATATATATATATATATATATATATATATATATAAGAGTAAAGTCAGTCTTACCGCTAGTACGCCTCATTCACGAAACCGGTCTATAAGGTGGGTATAAGGTTGTTGCCTATAAAATGGCAACTTAATGGGTGTCCACTCTCACCCACCGCTTGCTTGACTGGTGGAGGGTCGTTAGCCGAACGGGTTTGACAGGACTATAATTCTCCCTTAATTAAAAGTATTAATGATAAATACTAAGTAACTAAACTCTTAATAATACCCAATCTTAGTTACTTAGGAAAAATGTGAATAAGGTGCTAATCCATGAAATTACACTTTGCACTTTGTTTTAGTCGGTTAGTGGAGCGTGTGTGGTTAACCGGCACACTAACTCGTATTTAACAAGGTAGGCAAAGGGTAACTTAATGTTTATCATAGTATCGATGGAGCGTGTGTGGTTAACCGGCACATCGATTGAGGGGTAAACACTTAAGGGTACCAAGTAATTTGCATGGTTACTTCACACCCTGTTTTGTGATCCTCGGCATCCCAGTCATAAAACCTGAAGGGCACACTCGAGATTGAAACATGCCATTGAACAGTTCAATGAATCTCAAAAGATCTAGGAGTTTCAAAACCAATTAAAACCTAATTATATATTTCGTTTATCTTGGTGGAAATTGGTGAATCGTCATTCACCTACCTTCAAATATTTTATAGCTTGGATTACGGCATACCTCTTCTAAGTTATAAAATAGTTTGTTGGGTCCTAGCCTTAATATTTCATATTGGGTGTCATATTAAGGACTTAAGATCAACTATGTTGAATATCTCCCAAAAGATGTCTGGTTTAGGCATTTATGATCTTCCCAAATCTCTTGAAACAAGCTTTCCTAAATGAAGATGATGTTCCTTGGAAATCATACTTCTTTCACCTCCTCTAATTATTCTCCCTAACCCATAAGTTCTTGAAAAGTTTAAGGTCACTCAAGCCCTATTGGCAAGGCAAGGTCTAGGTGTGGTCACATCTTGGAGGTGTAGTCACATATTGACAAACCGGGAGAGTTGGGTGTCAAAGTCTTGAGAAAGTTGGTGGTTCAATCACTTTCTAAGTCACATAGTGAGTTCCTTTGGGACACCTATGAAACAGACTATGACAAGACCCTTAATGATTTTATCTATTTGTTAAGATCAACTTCCTTAAAAACTTGATGGACATTGACAATAGTGACACAGGAAATCCAGAATAGCATTCTCTTCCCAATGGAAAGGGATCGGCCATAGTCAACTCGGTTGACCAAATGGTAAAGAGAAAAGCTAAGTCTGTGATAGTCTGGTGTACCATTATCAAAGGGTCCATATGTTTATATTGACAAAGGAAGGGACATTGGTTGCGAAGCTGCCAAATTTACCTAAGGATGTTAAAGTCAATAAGTTTGACACTACTTTAGGTAAAGTCCACTATCTAACTCTGCTAAGTTTCTATTATGAGATTCTTGATACATGATGTGACTGGGTCACATGGTGATGTTTTAAGAATCAAAGAAAAGTGAAGAAACTTAAAGAAAGAATATGTTGAATCTGACCGCGTAGATGGATTTCTATCGCGTAGTTTGAAGATCGGATTCTTGAGCTACTTCTTAGGAGTTATGAGATATTGCTTAGGAATAGATAACAACAAGTTTTCATATGGATTGTAAGGATAAGTTTTTCCACAAAGTTTTAAAATAAAAGGAAATTATTGATTTTATTTATTTTAAAATATCCTTACAATGGCATTTGAGGAAAAAAATTGTTGCTTATATGATTCCAATAATAGCAAGAGTGGAAATATGAAATTGATTCTTTCATTTGTGGTAATGTCTAAATTTACCAAATAAGGAAAGATTCTCATCACCCAAGTTTCAATTGGACCGGAACTTGGAATCATGCAAGTTGTATAGCATGATGAATGAGAACTTTCAAGTATTGAAAAATTAAGACTAATTACTTGTTCACATGGATGTGTGAGTCAAGTAAAGGACTAAGGGATCGAGTACACATTCTTGTGCACTGGTCAAGTCCACCACAAAAGATCGATAAGATTATTCGTCATAATTTACAAAAGCTCAGTAAATATGATTATACTTACAAGCTTAAGTGTAACTCTAAGACATTGGAAAAAAGGTTCCAATGTATGACAGAGCGAATAAGAAGAATCAAATTAGGCAGAAGGATAAAAGTTCCTCAAATCTGAAAAGATGGGAGAGTACTTTAGTATCAGTTTTTGTGATCATCTTAATGATTAAGAAACCATAGCACAATTAGTTCTCTAAGGAAATCTTAGTGCATTCTTATGACTAAGAGGAACTTGAATTGTTGAAGTGGTTAAATCAAGAAGATGAGTCATACTTCGTTCCAAAAAACAATTCTTAGAGTTATACTTTAAGATTGTAACTTGAGTGACATGTCTTAAAGAAGGTTTAAAACACTTGTCAAATGTAAGAGAAAGTTTTCTACTCTTGTACATTTGAAATTGGTAAGTTGTGATGTTTTGGATAAAACAAAGACCAACTTAGGCCAATTGTGTGAAGTGTTTGTCTTGGTTTGAATCCACACTATCTCTTGAATAACTGACAAGAAAGTCTTATATGTCAAGAGGACAGTGGGAGTCTTAAAGGTCTTGAAAGTCTCAAGAACTAATCAAGAATAAAACCTGAAGTTCTTCACTAGCACATGACTTGAGGTTTATAACCTATCGTACTGACATATTATGTGCCCATTTCAGTTAAAGTTGGCTTTGCATATGAGTTCTTAGAGTTCTCAATGTGTTGCACAACAACTTGGAAGCAATGGCAGGCCCTTGAGCTGCCAGGTGGCAAGAAGTTAAGATTGAGTTCAATCCATATGAGTTTAGATTTGTCATTATCCTTGCCTTGTGACTATGGTTTTGACAATTCACATGGATAAGAACACATACACCATTAAATCTAAGTGTCATAAGGTTTCTCTCCAATTCATGAAAATGATGGTGAGGAAACACTTTCACTAAGTAGTTTTAACTAGATAGCAATTGCGATATTTGCATTCTCAAAGTCGTTAGTGGAGCGTGTGTGGTTTACCGGCACACTAACCTGGACTTGTGAGAAGTGGCAAAAAGGTCTAACCATTATGATTACGGCATCCCTCTTCATAATTGTTTAGACACACAAGTATGCTATCTAAGGGAAGGTGTATGATTTTGATAAAGTTTATCAAAACAATCTAGTATCAGAAATCTGAACTTTGGTAAGAAAGTCAGCTGATTTCTGAGTACATGTCAAAGCTAGTGGAAGCATAAGTGTTATGCTAATAATCATCATATTAGTGGGAGCATGATAATTATGATAAGTATTGCAAGTTAGCAATGTTAATTATAGAAAACAAAAGGTTTCAATTGGGAAAGAGTTGTTTTGCTATAATTAAGGGAGAGGAAATTATACTTCATCTCAAATCTATAAGCTTAGATCGTGAGGTTTTAATCATTTAGTCAATGATATATATGAATATCATGTTGGAATGGCTCAACATAAGGAAATTTTGTATATGAGTCCATTATTTGCGTTCTAAAATTCTATTATTATTACGGCATCCCTTTTCATAATCTGAATTATGAGAACTTGACAAATTGAAATGGACATATTATAGCAAAAGACTGGTTTAGTCTTTATGTGAGACATCATGAAATCGTGTCCCATATGCTTCGGATATAGGATCGATTACATGTGCTATATTCATCCTTTCTAAAATTTTCCAAATGCCTAGGGCATTAAGAAGGAAAAAGGTTTAGAACTGGATATGACTAAAAGGATTAAACAATTGTCGGGGACAATCTAAGGGTTACCAAAGATTGGTTGCTCAAGGACAGTTGGAAGTATAGTGATAATTCTGGAAGGACCATATTGACATAATCTGTAAGGAGGCAACTCTTATTCAGAGGTGATAGTCGAAATGGAATCTGGAAATGTTTCAAAGTTAGAATTTTCAATCTGTTTAAGATTAGGAAACTTAGTGCAAGAAGGATGTTTCCAAGGAGTTGATCTCCTTTGGAATACTCTGTAATTATTGTTGTCAAGTCTTTCTGACTTTGTGCATAATCATTACAAGAGGATCAATGCATATAAGTTTAGAATCTAACAGATTTCAGTAAATGGCATGAGTTTGGAATTCTTGCATTTGCAGTAAGGATTTGGGAGTGTGAAAAGAGAATCATTGAAGTTATGTTCAATTGATCTAGTTCACAAAGTAAAGATCATAGACAAACATAGTATGCATACTTGGTGTATGGCATGACCAGTGTTTAGAAAACATAGTGTACATGCTTGGAGCATGGGACAACTATTGTTTTAAATTCAAGAATAAAGTTGATAGCTGAAACAATATACAATGAATAATGTGTAATCATATGGTGATAAATAAAAGGTGTTTTATTTATGTTCATAGGTTTTGATACCATATTGGATTCAATTATTATTGTGTTTCATTTTTCATGTTTTGACTTCCCGAATAAACTAGGTTATTCTTCCGGAATGACTAAGTTATTCAAACCATCCACAGTCGGTCATATGTTGGAAGTAGATATGAATTAAGACTGTCATGGGTTGGCTTGTAGAGGTCTAAGGTGTTGGACAAAGGGCTACAACACTCATGAGTGCTCATAAGTTCTGAGTATTGGATTCAACCTGCGCTCATTGGAATCACTTCATGGATTTTATCACGAGTGATCATGAGACGATAATATCTTATATTCTTCAAACCTAGAGATATGAGTTGTTACTATGAGTTGATAGTACATTGATTGCACGAAAATGCATTTGGGAACTCGGTGCTATAAAACGTGTCTTTGTGTATGATTCAACAAGTAGTAGAACAAGCCATATGAGTCGAAGTTTATCCATTCCTTTTACCTTCGGGATAAAAGCGATATCTGTGGGCCCCTCGATGATTTGATGATGACAAATGGAAGTGCTCGGCCGGGCCAGGACTGATTTGATTTGTTCAATTAGTCAGTCGTCATAAATCGGAAATCGGGAAACAACAAATGGACAGAGAGAATGATTATAATCCATGTCTCAGTCCATATGATATCTAGAATGGAGGAATATATGATCCCTTATCTAATGGACAAGTTCGTTGACAAGATCAGAGTTCGACAGCGGCTTTAAGAGCTACGATTTCCAGTTAGGTTTGAAGTCATACGCAATAATAGTTTTAGACTTATCCAAGTGGGAGACTATTGGATTAATGTCTAAGTCCATAACTATATTTGGTATGTACTTGACCCGACCCGGCATGGTCCGTTTGGGTTGCACTTCACCGACACAATTTATATGGATAATCTTTTGAAAATAGTATATTTATGATTAATATTAATATATTATAAGTTCTAATATATTAATATGGAATCATATTATTTAATTAATATTGATCAAGAATTAATTTATAATTAGTTAAGTGATCAAAAGGAACTAATTAAATATAGACTCTTATATATATGGAATGGGCCAAGTTCATTTAGGTTGGGCTAAGCTTTCATGGATAGTTCATGGAGTGTTTAACCCATGGATCCTAGGAAATGAAAGGTCATGGGTATTAGGGTTTAACCCTAATCCTCCACACTATATAAAGATGTCCTTGGTTGGTGAAATGGGCACTAGTGTGGTACACTAAGAAGGGCTAGCCAATTTCACTAGAGAGAACCAAGTATCCTTATTCTCTAAAGTCTTCGAAGGTGTTTTGGTGATTTGTGATTCCATTTGAGGCTTCCACACTATTGGGGCTAAGCTCTTAAAGCTTGAAGACATCAAGCTACATCAAAAAGTATGTTATCTAACTAGTACTTTGTAGTATAAGAACTTCATAATATGCTAGTTAGGATTAAAGCCTTGGAAAGTTCTTATTTGCATGTATTACAGAGAAAACATAGATCCAAGGTTTATAGGGTTGCATGTACACCATAGGAGTGTTAGAATGCTCAAAACCCAACAGTCTAGAGTTGGGTTGGTGGAAAAACTAACAAACTACCTGATATCAAGTCTCAGCATGTTATGTTACCGAGTCTTCCACATCTCCTTGTTTGTGGCATACTGGGGGTACCAATATGGCTCTCTCTCTGAACTTGGCGGTGATCTACGCTACGCTCTTACTCATCTATCACATATCTAGAAACTCCTTAGCTAGTTTTTTCACCTCAATAACTGGCGCAAACTCCACTCGGAACCGGGTCACAAAATCCGGCCAGGTGATGGCCTCAATGGTTGGGGCTCTAAAAGTATAACCAAACTCCTCCCACCAATCCTGAGCTCGCTCCCTCAGAAATCCTGCAACGAACCTCACTTTTGTCCCCTCGGGGTAGAAGCTCGTCATCTAGGCATACTCAATGTCTTCTAGCCAACGCCTAGCGACAAAGGGGTCCTTCACCCTAAAGAATTATGGCGCTCCACATCCCCTGAAATCCTTGTAGGTGAGAGTGTGGTCCCCAAACTGGCTAGTGGCTAGATCGACCCTGAAAATATGAAGTCGATCCTCCATCAACTCAATGATACCCTCCTTGATCGACCCAAACATCACCAGGGCCGCATCAAGGATGCCTATAGTAACCTTTGACGTAATAAATTTGCGTAATCCCTCATAAATTGGTTTGGTGCTCGTGCCCGAACCAAATCTAGATCGTGAACCCCCTGCCCCGTTGCGTGTCACCACCATGATGAAACCTAGCTACATAAACAATCAGTAAACACATGAAGAGGTTAACACTCTTGAGCTTCCTAGATTTATCGTGGTCATCCTCGTCTCGGGTATAAACCTTGTGCTTCTAGTAGTAAGGGCCCAATACTACCTTCCATACCTATTTATGGTTGGAATAGGTGTCTAAGCCCATAACTATAATTGGTATGTACTTGACTCGATAGTTGTATGGTCCATTTGGGTTGCCTTCACCCAAACAATTTTATAGGATGGATATTTGAGAAAAAGGTTATTTGTGATTTATTAATATATTATAAGAATAATATATTAATTGAGAAATCATATTATTTAATTGGTATTGATCAAGAATTAATTTGGAATTAATTTAGTTATAAAAAAAGACTAATTAAATAAACGGGGAATGATTATGTAAATCAGTGATACATATACTTTGGGCTAATGATCAAATATTGATTAGTAATGGACTAAGCTTTTGTGAGAGTTCATGAAGTGTTTGTCTAAATGAAATATTGGATCAAAAGCCTAAGTGAATGGATTAGGGTTTACAAGTGAATCTTGGAATTCTACACTATATATTTAACCCCTAAGCCCTATAATCGAATACACAAGTTTTCTAAGAAGAATATAGATGATTTTGGTGCCTCCAAGCTCTCACTCATTTTCCTCCACTGTTCTTGGTGTTTGTGACTTATGTGAGGCATCGCATTTGAGGTGCTAAGCTCTTGTAAGGCCATGTTCTACAAGCTACAACAAAGAGGTAATCATCTAACTTGTTTTTATGTTTTTATTATCAAAGTTGTATGCTAGTTAGGCTTCATGCTTTGGAAAAAATGAAATTGCATGTATAACTTGAGAAAACTTAGATACAAAGCCTCTAGGGTTGTATGTGCACCATAGGAATGTTATAGTGCTCAATACCCAACAATGGTATCAGAGCCTATATGGGAACTCGACGAGTTGGATCATATGAGATGAACTCGTCGAGTCCATGCCATGAACTCGACGAGTAGGATCCCATGTTTGCATATTTTAGAGTTTTTTTTTGGCCAGAATTGGACTAGGATCATTGCCACAAAGTATTTTGTATCACAGAATTTGTCACACCCCAAAACCGGAACGACGAAAACGTTCTGGGGTGGATGACGTCATGTCAAGTATCACAACACATGCATTATAGTAATCAAGTACAACAAAACATTGCATTAATAGTAATAGTTTTACATGGTTTACATTACCATACATCAAATTATTACAAGTAAATATAATAAGTACAGCATGGTACTAAGCTATCTTCATCAACAGCTCCGGGGATGTACCTGTCTAATGCTGACCTGAGAATACAAGTTATTTGAAAAGCGAGTATCAACATTTTTACAAATGCTGGTTAGTTCATAAGTATTTAGTGGCATTTTATTCAAATAACTTAATAAAAGTGGTAGTTTTAGAGTATCCATTACATTAGTGTCATTTCTAGAAAATCCTATATTTTCTTTAATAAAAGCAGTCTTCTACCAAGACTGGACGGAGTTATGTTGTAAAAAGTAGTTTTCCCTTAATCGCTATCATGATCAAAATGCAGAATTTGATTATTAAAGAAAGCAGGAGAAAATCAGGGAAAATAACATAAGCCTCAGCAATGAAGACTGGTGACTAAGGCAAGAGGAATCATAGACTCCAGGAGAGTATCGAACGAACGACACGCCTGGCTCAGTCTAACAAAAGAGACACAGACCCCAGACGGTACCAAATGAAAGGTACGGCTAGCAAGGTCTAAAAACAGAGGATACAGACCCCAGACAGAATCAAATGAAAGATACCGCTAGTAAGGTCTAAAACAGAGGATACAGACCCCAGACGGTATCAAGTGAAAGATACGGCTAGCAAGGTCTAAAACAGTGTGACTCTGAGAGTGGGTTTCCAACATACAGTGTAAATTGCTGGTGAAGTACCGTTACCTTAAGGCCATGAATTATAAGGTAACCTGGGATACTCGTAACCATACTAACCGACACTAGAGTACCTGACGCCCTACAAGCGTCTATAAAATGTGACATTTGTTACCCCTTGGCTTGGTAGGCTGTGGACTGTAGCTAGCAGTCAGGGTGCGGGGTGTAAATCCCGTATAGATCTATACACATAATGTCCGCTCTCCCTACAGGAGACTCTGGTTACCAACTAGACGACGGAGAAGGCCGTGTCCCGAAGATGCATCCCAAATAGTGGGTAGTGGGTTTTCCAATATAAGTGTTGAACTAAAGGTAGAGACTCATAACTGAACTGACTAGAGTAAACCTATATGGCTATGCTCGTATACATAATATATAACTAATGAATCAAACGACCTTCGAATGGACATCCAATCCCACCAGACCACATCTCAACGAAGAAAAGGAAATAGGGCGGACAAGCCTTCCTAAGTCCTTCAATCATTATTTATATGCATCTATACAAGCACATACATACATCTAACCACGTTTGAGTGTGTAACAAGTGGAAATCATATCATGAAGTATAACCAAATCGTGATGTATAACCAAATCGTGAAGTATAAGTGTACAGTGTGGAATAACCGAATTGTGAAGTATAGGCGTACAGTGTGGAATAACCGAATCATGAAGTATAAGTGTACAGTGGGGAATATCCGAATTTTGAAGTATAAGTGTTACCAAATATAAGTGTATCACGAAGTAGAAGCGACAACAAGTGAAGTAGGAGCGTATCGAGTATAAGTGAAGTAGAAGCGACAACAAGTGAAGTAGGAGCGTATCGAGTACAAGTGAAGTAGAGGCGATATCAAGTATAAGTGAAGTAGAAGCGATATCAAGTATAAGTTAAGTAGAAGTGTATCACTAAGTAAGAGTGTAAACAAGTATAAGAATTTAACTAAGTAGAAGTATCCACTAAGTAAAAGTATAACAAGGCAGTGGTATATAACGAGTGGGGTATCAAAACATGGAAGAAAACTTTATACTTAAGAAAATCATGACTGGGTATTCCTTTGTAAAATAAGTTTGAAAACCTTTAGAATTTCTTTGGAAACCTTTCATAAATCAGTTTTAAATGAACCTTTGATAAAACAATATAAGTAAGAGATTTGAACAAGTGGAAACATTTTAGAAAACCATTTATAATATCAAACTCGGTAAAATAGTTAACACTGTGGTAAATCCTTGTGCATGCGGGTTATCAATCACATGTGATTGATATGATAATTGGCATGTTTAACTTGTATCCCCCTATAAAACATGTAAAAACATTTAAAAGGTTCATTCAGGGGGTATGAACTCACCTGGTGTAAGTGGATCCGACGAAGGTGCCGGTTGGGTGCTCGGTGTCAAGTAAAGACTTGGACACATTTAGTGACCTATTAACATATGGTAACATACGTTTTCATACAATCAGTATATATAATACCAATTAAACAAGTATACGCACTCTAAGGAGCGGAAAACACTTTGGTTAAGTGTTTGGGGTGTCCCGGGTAACATTTAAGGGTGTGAATGGCTTAGGAATGAAGTTTACTCTCCAAGAGTAAACTCTCCATATGGTGTTTATGGCCCTGGGACAACTCCCCATGAGTTTACGGCCGTAAACTCATGGTGAGGGTGTTCTAGGGTGTTTAAAGGCTCTATCTTGATCGTGGAATTTTTCTAGGTCCAAATCTAAATGGTATGAATGGTTTTAAGGCTTTTAAAGGCACCAAATGGGACTTTACAGCCCATGAACCATCCCTATGGGAGTTCACGGCCGTGAACTCCTATACCTTGATTTTATTGAAGTTTTAAGCCCTTATTACACTCCTAGTAATTTATAATGAAGTATGAAGCCATTTGGGGGGATTAAAACTACCATTTGACATGGTTTGGAGGTGTTTACGGCCTAAGCATGTGCTTGGGCCGTAAACTCCATTTCACACCTCAAATCTATGTGTTTAAATGTTCTACACCCGAAATAGCAAAGTCCCTAATTTATGTCTTAAGCCTATGGGTGGTTTGGGAGTGTTTGGAACTTGTTTTAACAAGTTTAGAGGGTGTTTATGGCCTAAGCATGTGCTTGGGCCGTAAACCCTCTTTTAAGTTCCAAAAATTGTTGTTTTGTGCTTCAAACACTCCTAGGCTAAATCCTTAATTGGTTACTAGGCTCAAAGGGACAAATTTGGGTCATTTTGGCCTCATTTAAGGGGTTTATGGCCCTAGACTGTTCTTGGGCTGTAAACTCCTCTTTGGCAGCTTATAAGGTCGAATTTTGCGGTAAAGTCACAGCCAATAATGTTTAGGATAAGTTAGGGTAAGGAGACTCACGATTTGGAGGCGTTTGGTTGCGGATTTGAGGCGAAATCGGGCTTTGTATGAGAGAGTATAGAGAGAGAGAGAGTGAAAAGGGGTGGAATGAAGTCCATTCCCCCTTATATATGGGTTGGAGTTGGAGCTCAGTGGGAATCTACCCGATACTATCGCTAAACGGGGCTTTTGGTCGCACCCGATTTAGTGGTCGTAATAATAAAAACTAACTTTTTCCAAATTACTATGGAAATGTAATTTAAGTGTTTTCATTTACTTTATTACGACTATAACAACATAAACTATAAATAAATAAAACATTTATTTATTTTATGACCTCAAATTAACGGAACTTTTATACAGTGGAATATTCCGTCAACGGTAACAGGGTAATGTAACGGAATAAACTTGGGTTGTCACATCATCCCCCCGTTAGAGGGAATTTCGTCCCGAAATTCAGATCTAGGCAAGGAAGTAGGTATGAATGATTAAGGCAGGAGGGTACTTCCTATTCGGTTTGTCCTCGCATTCCCATGTGAACTCTGGTCTGTGTTTGTCATTCCAACAAACCTTCACCTACGGGATGCGGATTCCATCTCGTGTAGTTAGCGAGTTCCGACTGGTGTATCTACAAGGTTAGGGTTCTCAATGGTTTCTATCAAGATGAGTGGGATACGAAGACTGACGTCGGGTAAACACATATCAAGTCTAAGAAGTGGATCGATCTGGTATAAAGCTTGTGGAATATTCGGAAGTAGTAGTGGTCTGATGAGGGTTGGACCAAATCTCCGCGAGGATTCTCAGATGGTACTAAGCTCTCGGAAGGGTAGAGCTTTTCAGTACTTAGAACATAGTGTACTTCCATGGCAAGATTACCACTGGCGTGATCACCATTCCGAAGTTCCTAATGTTCTCTCTCATACTGGTAGTTTAGTCCTTCAGGTTGGTTCTTAGGAAGTTCAGGTTATCCTTGATTTCACATTTCCTGGAAATTGGTTGTTAGAGACTTTCTGGATCATCGGATGGGTTTTGTATCTATGGTATCTTTTTGTGGTAGACTGGATATCTCAATCTTGTGCAAAATGAACCTGCACGAGTGAATCTTGAGATATTCCCAACGGAAACCCTCAGGGTAGAGAAAATAGGGTTTCACCGGACGAGTGTTGGACTATCTCGGGAGGTGGTTCTACTATTTCTGTGTGAGATAGTATTCGTGGAACACCTGATAGTCTGATGAATCTCGCAAGACGTGCCCTAATTTCCAAGGCGTTGGTTTATTCTAATGCGGAAAGCGCGTGTCCCTGTATAACCCATCGACTAACACCTAGAGTGGTGTCAAGTCTATAATCTCTTCGGGATCTGGGTTATAAGACTTAAGGCACTACTTTCGCACTTTGATCAAGTATTCTTGGTTGTTAACGTTATCCTGTGGTTCTCGGTATTCTAGTGTTCACTTCAGAGAATGAAGTCTCTCGTCTACAGGGCGACGACAATTTCCTCCATGCGAGAGGGTGGAGGATCCTAGGCACTACTAGTCTGTAATAGGGTGGACGAAGTGCCTGAGTAGTGCGAATATCTTCGGCAACTACTCTTCCGAAGTTTCTGAGTTTTCTCAATCTAGGCCAACTCTAGTGAGTTTAGGTTCCCATCACTCGGAACTTTAATCTCATTACTAACTGAGGGTGTTAGCTACTATGTGGGCTTAACCGGTATGACAACAAATTTCGGATCTGTGGTCATTATAGTAGCTCAACCCGCAACGGTTCTCTTGACTCCAGCTCCTATTTTTATGGAATAGGATGAAGGGCTTCACTATGAGGTTCATGGTAGAGCTCATACTCGGCTTAACCACTAATACTTGGTGTATGCAAGCCGTATATAATTGAGGTCGGCAGGATGTTCAATTGTGCGAATCCACCCCAGACCCACAACCCAACGAGGAACAGGGAGTAGGGAGGAAGCACACATCTTAAATCTTTTTGATCTCAACTATATACCACCTTTATGCATATACCCGGTTATAGTGGTCAGTCTCATGAGTTCTATCCTCTGGGTTGACGAACCTGATGTGCAAGGTGCAATGGGCCTTTTAGGGGAATCTACAGAGTATGCTTCGGATGGTTGTCGTCTTCTGGAGTATCTGCAGTGTCTTTCGCTTCGGTTTCCATATGACTAAGAGGGGTCGGTCAACAGCGCGCGGTACCCTTCTCTTGGGTACTTCAGAAGGTTTGTGATAAGAGGGACGACTGACGGATCGCATTAGGTTTGATTATTTGTATTATGTTTAGGTTCGGAAGAACCTTTATTTTCTGACATGGCTACGGAGAAAGTTCTTTTTACACAGCACTAGGGATTTACACATGGTTGCACTACGTCAAACCATGATCGATAGAGTTGTCGAAGTTGGCATACCTCGACATGATATAAAATGGGGGTCGATGGAGTCATGCGCCGAACAGGCACACAAGTTCTAGGCGTCTCGGGTGTCGTCATGTGTATCACTGTCGCGGATACTTGGACCGATAGAGTAGGCGCGGAACTATAGAGAGTCCTAAGTGTTTCCGAGTAGAGTACCTTTCATGAATGGATTCTCACGAGGCATTTCTATAGTCGCCTAACATATACTAGTCATGTATAGTTAAGGTGGGGAGGACTGTTGACTGAATGACTCCACCCTAAATCCACAACCAAACGAGGAACAGGAAATGAGGCGGCATTCACTCACTCTAGGTCTATCCATCTTAACTATATATGGCTGTAACGTATATGTTTAGCCATTATAGTTTTACCTGTTGAATTTTAAATTTTATAATAGTGCTGCGACTTTCGCCTTAATGGGGAAGTATTTACATTTGAATTAGCCTTTTGATGTTTTGCATTAGTTATCTGAGATAGAGAGACGTACCAAAATCTACCGGGTTCCTTGATGCTTTTCCTTAAGCAGTAGAGTTAGGCTACTCCTGTGTCTTTGTTGTTTTCTTCAGTTGGGCAATCCCTTTTGAAGTGTCCAATCTCAACACATAGACGGCAGACTGGATTGGTCGTCACATTGGTGATTGATGCAATGCGCTCCACCAGAGTTCTACATACGCGAGCAGTATGCCCCTTCATGTTGCACCTAGCACATAAGAGTTCCCGACATATACCATGATGATGGTAGCTACACTTGCCGCAGTGGGGAAGGTTTCCTAGGTATGGCCTTCTTGGAGTCAGGAGGGAAGGATTGACAGGGGTATCGACTGTCTCAGCTTGTTGTCCTTCGGAAGGTCCTTGAGCCGAGGTACCTCCCTCCTCGATCTTGGGTTTTCTCTTCAGTGGATTCGGTTGAGGTTCTTGGGTGGCTGGGTATGCAGGGGTTGGTTGCTGCTGTCCATTGCTAGGATCGGGATTCCCGATAGGGCCCTTGCTAACATTGGTGTTGTTAGCATTCAAGTGAGCCATGACAGTTGCTACGGCTGCCGAGACTGCAGCTTGGAACGTAGCTTCATCGAATAAGAGAGTAGGTTTCTTGCTTGCGAACTGGTTACGCTTCTTCGGTGGCATGGTTTTCCTACACGGAAAGGAATACGAGATAATGAAAGACGATGGATAGCCTTGGACATATCTGTCCTGATTGTATTAGGCATAAATTTTTCCCGTGCCTCTGGTACTGGTTGTCTGAGTGTCGACCTACATCCCTATGATGTAGTCCTGGTATGCAAGGTAGGAGTATGAGTATCGGAAAGGCCATAAGATGCGAGTCATTCCTACTACGTTACCTTTATACTGGGAAAGGTTCCACTCGCCAGTCTAGAGATATTTGAGAACAGATTGGAACGAAAATCGCGGAAAGAGAGGCTCATGAAGGCTTATGGCTAGATACTCTCAATATAGGTGTGGGGATCCGTTCTAATCGTGTAACTAGCAACGGGAAACGACGATTTTACCTAACACATAGCGTGAGTAGTGTAACCAATAACTCACTAAATTGTATTATTTTAAGGGTGTAGTAGCGTGACGAACACGAGGAAAAGACACCTCTCGGGTTCCATGTACTGGCTTCCTCTGTCTGCCTCGTATCTTCGTCTGGAATCGGCGTTGGTTTCCTTCGGGTAGTTACCTAGGGTTCTTCTCTTGTGAAGACATATTGAATTTCTACTCCGCCTCACTTCCGAATCCGTCTCTGGGTGTCATCACTTCATGATGGATGACTGGAAATTTCGGAAGTTTAGGCGAATTTCTCACCGATGTCCCTAAAAGATATAGGCACTTGGTGAGTTCAATAGTCTCAACCCAGTTCATTTATTTCCGAACAGGAAATCTTCCCAATGAACCTCTTCTGGGTCTTCATCAACTCTTCTGTCAAGCACTGAAGTGGATAGGGTTGTCTACAGGGTTCGTGCGAGAATGGAAATGTCTAAAGAATCCTAAAAGATTATTAACATTTCACTGGATGATCCATATCGAGTCCTGCTACGATTACACAGGGTATACAAATCATATATAGCTTAGATCCGATAGGCCTTGGAATATGTGATACTACTCTATATCCACATCCAAACAAGGAAAAGGAAGTAGAGCGAAACCACACATTCTTAGCCTATGGGATCCTTATTATATATAACCTTGGGAGTATACCCTCTGTAGTTGTAGGTATATCAATAAGGATCTTTTTAGTTCTTCACACAAGGTTAGTTATGGATCCTAAAATACCCCTATGGTATTTTAATTTCTTGTTTGGTTCTTATCTTCTGAATATGGTTCTGGGATTAGTGTGAATCTTTTAGTATTCCAAAATACTCCTATAGTATTTTAAACTTTATGTTTTTCTCTAGCATTCCTAGTTGGTAAGTTTCAAACCTGTTGCAACACCACTATCACTCTCAAGCACATGTTCATCGCATCTATAATCAATGTAGTTGATCAGGTTACATTTATTCCAGCTTACGATTACATAACTACCCAGGTTTGACGGCAATGCTCAACATCCGAAGACTTTTATTATTGTTCTTCTTGTGATACTTTTGTTTGAGTGTTTAGATTGTGGATGTTCTTATACTTTGGTAATATATGGTTATATTTTAAAGTATAATTTTTGGTCAGAGTGTTGGAATAGTGTCTAAGGCTGCAACTATATTAGGCAAGTATTTGATCCGGTTGTGCATGGTCCTTTTGGGTTGCCTTCACCATAGCAACTTGATAGGATGATTTATTAAGAGAGAGTAAATATTATTAATATATTATGAGAATAATATAATGAATAATATATTTGTTATTTGATTAATATAAGTCATAGAATTAATTAGAATTAATTTGGTGACTTAAAGAGATTAATTAAATAAAGGGGTATAAACTGTCAATTGTTTGATAGTTAAGCTTTAGACTGTAAATCCATTGGGATATGCTTTGGACGAATTCTAAGAGTGTTAGGATAGCCTAAATCGTCCAAAGGCTTATCTATGGAATGGATTTGGATAGCCTTAAGAGAAGATTATCCAATTAGGGTTTAGGTTGTAACCCTTAAGGAGTCTACAAGTATAAATAGACCCCATAGCATAGGGAATTCGATACATCTCCTAAAGTAAGAGAACCCTGGCCGAATTCCTTCCCTCTCCTCTCTCCTAAATCATTCTTCTTGCTATTGGTGTTTGTAAGCCATTAGAGGAGTGACATTTGTGACTCTAGAAGCTCCAAGACCTCAAGATCAACAAGGAACTCAAAGTTATGATTCTAGATCTGTTTCAGTGTTGTTATTTAACCTAATTAGTCATTAGAAGACTTGGATTCAAAGCATGTTTATTAGAAAGCCTAGATCCAAGCATTAGGGTTTTGCATGCGCACATAGGAAAGTTCTTATGGCTAAAACCCATCAGTGGTATCAGAGCCTAGCTTGGTTTTCTTTAAATTGTTGCTTGATTAACTGAAACAAACCTGCATAATTCGATTTTTAGGTTTCTGAGTCACTGACTCGGCGAGTCCCAAGGTGGACTCGGCGAGTAGGCCTGACTCGGCGAGTCCCCTTGTGCACTTGGCGAGTCCAGGCGTCAGGAATGGCCAGATTCGGGATTTTTTCATAATTATCTTATGGAAACTTACCTTAATCATAATAGATCAATCTAAATCCGATTTTTTTGATATATATGACTATTATCTTGATCTAGTTAAAGGTATTTATCAACTAATAAAATATTTAATTTCCTTATATGATAATTAATTAATTATTTTAATTATTTTGGTAATTATCTTTCAAAGAAATCTTGAATAAAATCAAATATAGATAATTAGGATATTAATTGTTAATTGGAATTATTTGTTATTTGATCCTCCATGTTTTAAATGTTTAAAACTTACCCTCAAGTTTTGAAATTTATATTTGTGATTAAAAGTTTTAATTTAGAGAACTTAAATTTCAAACCCTAGATTTTAAAAGTTTTAAAATACAACCCTATACTAATATGATATTACTAGAATAATATATATATATGTATAACTAAATGCTAGTCTTACCGTTAGTAGGCCTCATTCACGAAGCCGATCTATAAGGTGGGTATAAGGTTGCGGCCTATAAAATGGCGCTTAATGGGTGTACACTCACACCCACCGCTTGCTTGATTGGTGGAGGGTCGTTAGCCGAACGGGTAGGATAGGGCAACCTCATCCTCTCATTAAAAGTATAATAAGAAATATAAAGTAACTACACATATTTTAAAATTTCCCAATCCTAGTTACTTTAGGAAAAGTGAATTGATGCAATCCCATGAAATTACACTTTGCACCTTGCTAAGATGTTAGTGGAGCGTGTGTGGTTTACCGGCACACTAATTGGTTCTAAGCGAAGGTGGCAAAGGGTGATTCATTGTTTATCATAGTTCGATGGAGCGTGTGTGGTTTACCGGCACATCGAATAGGTGATCGTTACAATGAAGGCACCATGTGAATTTGCATGGTAATTCACACCCGCTTTGTGATCCTCGGCATCCCAGTCACAAACAAGAGGGGCATATCGAGATTTAAACATGCCATTGAATAGTTTCAATGAATCTCATCCGAACCTAGGAATTCTCAAAAACACTTAGGACTAATAGTTTAAGTTTTGTGATGGAGAATTAGTGAATCGTCATTCACTTACCTTCAATTTATTTGCATGTTAGATTACGGCATCCCTTTTCTAGTATGTAAATGTTATTGTTGGATCCTAGCCCTAATTTTTCTTATCGGGTGATAATTAGGGATTCTTATTCTAATCTATCTTTGTCCTTTTTCTAATTGTAGATGTCGAACGCAAACAACGCTGCTGCTAGTTCTTTCACGTTGATGAGCCTTTGCCAAAAGGTCACCTTCGATGGAACGAACTTTAGCGAATGGATAAGATACATTCGCACCATTGCTCGCTATGAGGATAAGGAGTATGTCCTCGATGAGAAGCTCGAGAAAATCAACCCCGAAGTTGCTACTCCCGCCGAAATCACTGCTTTTGAAACTCATGAGCGAGATGCAACGAAGGTACATTGCATCATGATCGCTACCATGAACTCCGAATTCCAAAAGTCCTACGAGGACATGTACCCGTACGAGATGCACCAAGACTTATTGGAGAGATATGACCAAAACACGAGACAAGAGCGTTATGAGATTTTCACCAACATGATTTCCGCTAAGATGGGTCATGGAGAATCTCTTACCGTGCACCTGCAAAAGATGCAAAGGTATGTCGATCGCCTTCGCAAGTTAAATGTTGACTTCGGTGAAGACTTGGCGATCGACATGGTGCTTCACTCTTTGCCTCCGATGTACAACCAATTTAGGATGACCTACCACATGAACAAAGAAGAGGTCACCTAAGCAAGCTCCAAGGTCTCTTGAGGGTTGCTGAGAGCAACTTCAAGGACAAGTCTGTTGCACCTACTTCCAATCCGTCCGCTGCTCCTGTCTTGGCTATTGGTCAAGGAAAGGGAAAGAAGAGGAAAGGTTCATTGAAGAACTATCGCAAGGTGAAAGCCCGAGATGGTGCCTCTTCTAGTGGGACCAAAGTTGATCCCGCTAAGCCCTGCTCTAACCCGAAGGAGGCAGAGTGCCACCACTGCCACAAGATAGGACATTGGAAGAGAAGCTGCCCAGATTACCTGCAAGCAATCAAAGAGGGAAAGATCAAGCCATCTTTCACAGGTATATACACAATCAAATCTAACGATTCTAATCATGCTATTTCTTGGGTTCTTGATACCGGTTGTGGTTATCACATTTGTTCTAATGTGCAGGGACTAAGAAGAAGTAGGGATGTGGAGCAAGGAAGGATCAATCTAATCATGGGGAACAGAAGATCGTCGCCTGTGACCAAGATTGGAGTGTATTCTTTAGTGCTTAGGAATAGTTTGGTTTTGGATTTGAACAATTGTTGCTATTCGCCAGAAATGGCTAGATACATCATTTCATTTCATGGTTTATATAGACAAGGATTTAGATTTTCTTTTAATAATGAGAATGGTTCTATTTTGGCTTATCTAAATGGTGTCTTTTACTTTGAAGCTATACCATGTAATGGAATATATGAAACCGTTATGATTGTTGATAACTTAGGAAATGATGTTTTGAATATTGATTCTTCCACTAGTATGGATAAAGCATCCTTGTGGCATTGTCGACTTGGACATGTCAACAAGAAACGCATAGCCCAACTCCAAGAGGATGGAGTGTTGGAGTCATTCGACCTTAGGGAAGATGACACATGCGAGTCTTGTTTGCTTGGAAAGATGACTAAGTCACCCTTCACGAGTACATGTGAAAGGGGCGAGGGTCTATTGGACCTAATACATACCGATGTATGTGGACCGTTTAGATCAACCACGAAGGATGGGAACCGCTTCTATGTGACTTTTACCGATGACTATAGTAGATATGGGTATATCTACTTAATCAAGCAAAAGTCAGACACCTTTGAAAAGTTCAAAGAGTTCAAGAATGAAGTGGAGAATCAATTGGGCAGGAAAATCAAGATGCTTCGATCCGATCGAGGAGGAGAGTACCTAAGTTTTGAATTCCAAGATTATCTCAAGGAGTGTGGAATAGTTTCACAATTGACGCCTCCTAGGACACCGCAGTTAAATGGTGTGGCAGAAAGGCGTAATCAAGCCTTATTGGATATGGTTCGCTCTATGATGAGTCGTGCTTCACTACCTATCTCTTTTTGGGGGTATGCCTTAGAGACTGCCACCCATATCCTTAACCGAGTCCCTACTAAGAAGGTTGCCAAAACACCTCACGAGATGTGGACAGGGAAAGCTCCCTCGTTGGCACATATCAAGGTTTGGGGTTGCGAGGCTTTCGTAAGACGAGATACTCACGACAAGCTTGAACCTCGAAGTGAGCGATGTATTTTCATCGGCTACCCGCAGACATCCTTTGGATATCTCTTCTATAGACCGAAGGACAATGTTGTCTTCGTTGCGAGGAGAGGAGTTTTCCGAGAGCGAGAACTCATAAGCCAAGGAGACAGTGGGAGGCAAATCGAACTTGAAGAGATTCAAGAGTCAATAGATGAAGGAACCTCTACCGCTGGCATTCAACCCGAGGAGGAAACTCCGGTTGAACCGATTGACGAATCCTTACCTCTTAGACGTTCCGATAGAGTTAAAGTTCATCCCCAGTTTTATGGCTTTCATATTACTACCGAAGGGGACACGTATATTAGTGATGGTACACTAGTAAATCTTGATGAACCTAAAAGCTATAAGGAAGACATGGCAGGCCCAGAGTCTGCAAAGTGGAAAGAGGCAATGGATAGCAAGATCCAATCCATGTATGATAACCAAGTTTGGAATTTGGTTGATTACGTGCCCGGACGTAAGACCGTTGGGTGCAAATGGATCTTCAAGAAGAAGACCGACGTGGATGGGAACGTAAACACATATAAAGCGCGATTGGTCGCGAAGGCTTTACTCAAACTCCCGGAGTTGACTATGATGAGACCTTCTCACCAGTTGCGAAGATTAAATCTATTAGAGTGATGCTAGCAATTGCCGCATTTCATGATTATGAGATTTGGCAAATGGATGTCAAGACCGCTTTCCTTAACGGAAAGTTGGCTGAGGATGTTTACATGGCTCAGCCAGAGGGGTTTGTGGATCCGAAGCATCCGAATAGAGTGTGTAAGCTTGAGAAGTCCATTTATGGACTTAAGCAAGCGTCTCGCAGATGGAATCTTTGCTTCGATGAGAAAGTCAAAGAGTTTGGATTTGTACGAAGCGAAGACGAATCTTGTGTATATGTCAAAGTCAATGGGAGTATAGTAAGCTTCCTCGTTCTATATGTCGATGACATATTACTCATAGGAAACGACATCCCGACTCTGCAGGAGGTTAAGTCCTGGCTCGGGAAGTGCTTCGCTATGAAGGACCTCGGAGAGGCTTCTTACATTTTGGGAATAAGGATAGTAAGAGAAAGAAGTAAGAGACTAATTGGACTTAGTCAAAATACTTACTTAGAGAAGGTACTAAAACGTTTTAGTATGGAAAACTCAAAGAAGGGAGAACTAGATACAAAGTAATGCCAAATTGAGTAAGACTCAAAGTCCGAGTACCGAAGCTGAGATAGCAGAAATGAGCCGAGTACCATACGCTTCTGTAGTTGGCTCAATCATGTACGCTATGACTTGTACTCGCCCTGATGTAGCCTTCGCTTTGAGCATGGTTAGTAGATATCAAGGGAATCCTGGCAAGGCACATTGGATTGCAGTGAAAAACATCCTTAAGTACCTTCGGAGGACGAAGGAATGGTTCTTAGTCCTCGGAGGGAGTGATGACTTGAAGGTGCGAGGGTATAGTGACGCCAGTTTTCAGACCGACAGGGACAACTACCGTTCGCAGTCGGGCTGGGTCTTTACCCTAAATGGAGGAGCAGTGACATGGAAGAGTTCCAAGCAGGAAACTATAGCTGATTCAACGTGCGAATCAGAGTACATTGCAACGAGCGAAGCGTCGAAGGAGGCAATATGGCTAAAGAACTTCATCGGTGATCTTGGAGTTGTACCTGCCATAAAGGAGCCAATGGAGATTTCTGTGATAACGAAGGTGCGGTTGCCTTGACCAAGGAACCGAGGGATCATGGTAGATCAAGACATATCGACAGAAAGTATCACTTCATTAGACATCGTGTAGAAGAAGGACAACTCGTAGTGAAGAGGATATCATCAGAAGATAACCCAGCAGATCCGCTTACGAAGGGACTGAGTAGGGTTAAGCACTTGCAGCATTCTAGGAGTATTGGGCTGAAGGATGATATTAGCATAGATTAGATAGTATTAGAAACGTGTAATAGATAAATGTAATTGACATTTGATGATTAAATAAAGGATTTTTATTTATGAGTAATGTTACTATCTTATGTTAATTGTTTAGCTATTGTTTCACTTTGCATTTTTTGACTTCCAGAATAATTGAGTTTATTAGGAATAATCGAATTGTTCAAATGGTCCACAATCGTTCATATGTTGGGAGTAGATATGAATAAAGATTGTCATGAATTGGTGTGTAGAATGTCTGAATGGTGTTAGACATAGCAAAAGATTGTTGCAATGTTCATGAGTGCTTATGAACTAGTTTTGAGCATTGGAATAAACTCGCGCTTGCTGGAATGACCTTATGGAATACGATATAAAAGGTGATCGCAAGACGATAATATCATATAGTCTTAAAACCTAGATATATGGTTTATTATTTGTTAATTGATTGTACATTGATAATTCGAAAACGCATCAGTAACTTGGTGTTATAAAACGTATTGTTGTGTATAGTTGGTTAATGAATAAGTAAATGCATATAAGTCGAAGTTTATCTGTAACTTTTATCTAAGAAGGTAAAAGCGATATCTCGGCCGCTCGATGATTTGATTTGACTTATGTGTCGGGCCCGGTCAGAACTAAATTGATGTGTTTGATTAAGTTCTATGTCAAATAAATCAGAGATCGAGAAACCTAAATGCTTGACTAACCATTCCATAGGATTGTCAGCATGATATCTAACAGAGGACTGTACGTTCCCTTATCTAAAGGACAAGATTGATTAGATTAGAGTTGACAGCGTCTTTGAGAGCTACGATTGCAAACCGAATTGTACCTATAAATATAGTTACTAGACTTATCCAAGTGGGAGACTGTTGGAATAGTGTCTAAGGCTGCAACTATATTAGGCAAGTATTTGATCCGGTTGTGCATGGTCCTTTTAGGTTGCCTTCACCATAGCAACTTGATAGGATGATTTATTAAGAGAGAGTAAATATTATTAATATATTATGAGAATAATATAATGAATAATATATTTGTTATTTGATTAATATAAGTCATAGAATTAATTAGAATTAATTTGGTGACTTAAAGAGATTAATTAAATAAAGGGGTATAAACTGTCAATTGTTTGATAGTTAAGCTTTAGACTGTAAATCCATTGGGATATGCTTTGGACGAATTCTAAGAGTGTTAGGATAGCCTAAATCGTCCAAAGGCTTATCTATGGAATGGATTTGGATAGCCTTAAGAGAAGATTATCCAATTAGGGTTTAGGTTGTAACCCTTAAGGAGTCTACAAGTATAAATAGACCCCATAGCATAGGGAATTCGATACATCTCCTAAAGTAAGAGAACCCTGGCCGAATTCCTTCCCTCTCCTCTCTCCTAAATCATTCTTCTTGCTATTGGTGTTTGTAAGCCATTAGAGGAGTGACATTTGTGACTCTAGAAGCTCCAAGACCTCAAGATCAACAAGGAACTCAAAGTTATGATTCTAGATCTGTTTCAGTGTTGTTATTTAACCTAATTAGTCATTAGAAGACTTGGATTCAAAGCATGTTTATTAGAAAGCCTAGATCCAAGCATTAGGGTTTTGCATGCGCACATAGGAAAGTTCTTATGGCTAAAACCCATCACAGAGTGTTTGATCCCTTTGTATTTATAGGCTGTATATCTTTTATGAATTGATATATTTAGCTCACTATAAACAATGCTCTGATACCAATCTGTCACACCCCAAAACCGGAATGGCAGAAACGTTCTGGGGTGGATGACGTCATGTCAAGTATCACAACACATGCATTATAGTAATCAAGTACAACAAAAAATTGCATTAATAGTAATAGTTTTACATGGTTTACATTACCATACATCAAAGTAATACAAGTAAATATAATAAGTACAACATGGTACTAAGCTATCTTCATCAACAGCTCCGGGGATGTACCTGTCTAATGCTGACCTTAGAATACAAGTTATTTGAAAAGCGAGTATCAACATTTTTACAAATGCTAGTGAGTTCATAAGTATTTAGTGGCATTTTATTCAAATAACTTAATAAAAGTGGTAGTTTTAGAGTATCCATTACATTAGTGTCATTTCCAGAAAATCCTATATTTTCTTTAACAAAAGCAGTCTTCTACCAAGACTGGACGGAGTTATGTGGTAAAAAGTAGTTTTCCCTTAATCGCTATCATTATCAAAATGCAGAATTTGATTATTAAAGAAAGCAGGAGAAAATCAGGGAAAATAACATAAGCCTCAGCAGTGAAGACTGCTGACTAAGGCAAGAGGAATCATAGACTCCAGGAGAGTATTGAACGAACGACACGCCTAGCTCAGTCTAACAAAAGAGACACAGACACCAGATGGTACCAAATGAAAGGTACGACTAGCAAGGTCTAAAAACAGAGGATACAGACCCCAGACAGTATCAAATGAAAGATACAGCTAGTAAGGTCTAAAACAGAGGATACAGACCCCAGACGGTATCAAGTGAAAGATACGGCTAACAAGGTCTAAAACAGTGTGACTCTGAGAGTGGGTTTCCAGCATACAGTGTAAATTGCTGGTGAAATACCGTTACCTTAAGGCGATGATGTATAAGGTAACCTGGGATACTCGTAACCATACTAACCGACACTAGAGTACCTGACGCCCTGAAAGCGTCTATAAAATGTGACATTTGTCACCCCTTGGCTTGGTAGGTCGTGGACTGTAGCTAGCAGTCAGGGTGCGGGGGTGTCAATCCCGTATAGATCTATACACACAATGTCCGCTCTCCCTACAGGAGACTCTGGTTACCAACTAGACGACGAAGAAGGCCGTGTCCCAAAGATGCATCCCAAATAGTGGGTAGTGGGTTTTCCAATATAAGTGTTGAACTAGACGTAGAGACTCATAACTGAACTGACTAGAGTAAACCTATATGGCTATGCTCGTATACATAATACATAACTAATGAATCAAACGACCTTCGGATGGACATCCAATCCCACCAGACCACATCTGAACGAAGAAAAGGAAATAGGGCGGACAAGCCTTCCTAAGTCCTTCAATCATTGTTTATATGCATCTATACAAGCACAAACATACATCTAACCACGTTTGAGTGTGTAGCAAGTGGAAATCATATCGTGAAGTATAACCAAATCGTGATATATAACTGAATCGTATGTAATAACCGAATCGTGAAGTATAAGTGTATAGTGTGGAATAACCGAATTGTGAAGTATAGGCGTACAGTGTGGAATAACCGAATCGTGAAGTATAAGTGTACAGTGGGGAATATCCGAATTTTGAAGTATAAGTGTTACCAAATATAAGTGTATCACGAAGTAGAAGCGACAACAAGTGAAGTAGGAGCGTATCGAGTATAAGTGAAGTAGAAGCGACAACAAGTGAAGTAGGAGCGTATCGAGTATAAGTGAAGTAGAGGCGATATCAAGTATAAGTGAAGTAGAAGCGATATCAAGTATAAGTGAAGTAGAAGTGTATCACTAAGTAAGAGTGTAAACAAGTATAAGAATTTAACTAAGTAGAAGTATCCACTAAGTAAAAGTATAACAAGGCAGTGGTATATAACGAGTGGGGTATCAAAACATGGAAGAAAACTTTATACTTAAGAAAATCACGACTGGGTATTCCTTTGTAAAATAAGTTTGAAAACCTTTAGAATTTCTTTGGAAACCTTTCATAAATTAGTTTTAAATGAAACTTTGATAAAACAATATAAGTAAGAGATTTGAACAAGTGGAAACATTTTAGAAAACCATTTACAATATCAAACTCGGTAAAACAGTTAACAGTGTGGTAAATCCTTGTGCATGCGGGTTATCAATCACATGTGATTGATATGATAATTGGCATGTTTAACTTGTATTCCCCCCCTATAAAACATGTAAAAATGTTTAAAAGGTTCATTCAGGGGGTATGAACTCACCTGGTGTAAGTGGATCCGACGAAGGTGCCGGTTGGGTGCTCGGTGTCAAGTAAAGACTTGGACATACTTAGTGACCTATTAACATTTGGTAACATATGTTTTCATACAATTAGTATATATAATACCAATTAAACAAGTATACACACTCTAAGGAGCGGAAAACACTTTGGTTAAGTGTTTGGGGTGTCCCGGGTAACATTTAAGGGTGTGAATGGCTTAGGAATGGAGTTTACTCTCCAAGAGTAAACTCTCCATATGGTGTTTACGGCTCTGGGACAACTCCCCATGAGTTTACGGCCGTAAACTCATGGTGAGGGTGTTCTAGGGTCTTTAAAGGCTCTATCTTGATCGTGGAATTTTTCTAGGTCCAAATCTAAATGGTATGAATGGTTTTAAGGCTTTTAAAGGGACCAAATGGGAGTTTACGGCCCATGAACCATCCCTATGGGAGTTCACGGCCATGAACTCCTATACCTTGATTTTATTGAAGTTTTAAGCCCTTATTACACTCCTAGTAATTTATAATGAAGTATGAAGCCATTTGGGGGGATTAAAACTACCATTTGACATGGTTTGGAGGTGTTTACGGCCTAAGCATGTGCTTGGGCCGTAAACTCCATTTCACCCCTCAAATCTATGTGTTTAAATGTTCTACACCCGAAATAGCAAGTCCCTAATTTATGTCTTAAGCCTAGAGGTGGTTTGGGAGTGTTTGGAACTTGTTTTAACAAGTTTAGAGGGTGTTTACGGCCTAAGCATGTGCTTGGGCTGTAAACCCTCTTTTAAGTTCCAAAAATTGTTGTTTTGTGCTTCAAACACTCCTAGGCTAAATCCTTAATTGGTTACTAGGCTCAAAGGGACAAATTTGGGTCATTTTGGCCTCATTTAAGGGGTTTACGGCCCTAGACTGTTCTTGGGCCATAAACTCCTCTTTGGCAGCTTATAAGGTCGAATTTTGCAGTAAAGTCACAACCAATAATGTTTAGGATAAGTTAGGGTAAGGAGACTCACGATTTGGAGGCGTTTGGTTGCGGATTTGAGGCGAAATCGGGCTTTGTATGAGAGAGAGTATAGAGAGAGAGAGAGAGTGAAAAGGGGTGGAATGAATTCCATTCCCCCTTATATATGGGTTGGAGTTGGAGCTCAGTGGGAATCTACCCGATACTATCGCTAAACGGGGCTTTTGGTCGCACCCGATTTAGTGGTCGTAATAATAAAAACTAACTTTTTCCAAATTACTATGGAAATGTAATTTAAGTGTTTTCATTTACTTTATTACGACTATAACGACATAAACTATAAATAAATAAAACATTTATTTATTTTACGACCTCAAATTAACGGAACTTTTATACAGTGGAATATTTCGTTAATGGTAATGGGGTAATGTAACAGAATAAACTTGGGTTGTCACAAAATTCAAATTTTCTGATATGATAGTGATTATCCTCCTCCAATTAAAAGACAATTATCAAAATTTAAGATACTTTCATTATATGATTAGTTGATTATTTGTATTATTTGATTTGAATTGTCTCACCCACCGCTTCCTTGACTGGTGGAGGGTCGTTTGTCGAACGGGTAGGATAGGACATTAATTCTCGTTAAAAAGTATAATGATAATTATAAAAGTAACTAAATGTTTTTTTATAAATTCCCAATCTTAGTTACTTTAGGAAAAATGTGAAATTGGTGCTATTCCATGAAATTGCACTTTGCACCTTGCCAATTCGTTAGTGGAGCGTGTGTAGTTAACCGACACATTAACATGGACTATCAAGGGTGGAAAAAGGTAGCTTGATGTTTATCATAGATCAATAGAGCGTGTGTGGTTAACCGGCACATTGATTAGGTGATAAATGACATCGAGAATACCAAGCAAATTTGCATGGTTATTCACACCTTGTTTGTGATCCTCGGTATCGCAGTCACAAACTTGAAGGGAATAATCAAGATTTAAACATGCCATTGAAAAGTTCAATGAATCTCAAGATAATTTAGGAATTTCAATTGATTTCAAACTTAATCCCCAATTTTGTTTTTCATGCTGGAAATTGGTAAATCGTCATTTACCTACCTTCAATTATTTTGCAATTGGATTACGGCATCTCTCTTTCGAATTGTGAAATATTGTGTTGGGTCCCAGCCTTAATATTTCATATGGGTGTTATATTAAGGATTCTTATCTAACCTAAACTTTGTCTTTCTTTTCAGATGTCTACCCCAAACGCTTCTGGCTCTAACCCTTCCGACTCTTTCTCTCACGAACTTATGTGGGAGAGTGATTTTCGATGGGTCGAATTTCAATGAATGGATTCGAAACATTCGAATAGTCACTCGTTACGAAGATGAGGAATATCTCCTCGATAAAGATCTAAAATAGGTTGATAAAGCGACTGCTACTCCTGAAGAAATTGCTGAATATGGGGCTTATGAGAAGGACACGACAATGGTGTCGTGTATCATGCTTGCCACTATGACAGCTGAACTCCAAAAGTCCTATGAGGACTACTATCCTTTCGAGATGCACCAAGACTTGATGGAAAGGTACCATCAAAATGCTCAACATGAAAGGTATTGAATCATTTCCTCCATGATAACAACAAAAATGAAGGATGGAGAGTCCATTACGGCCCACATGCAAAAGATGAAAAGGTTTGTGGACCGCTTGCTAAAGTTGAATGTCAACTTTGATGAAGAGTTGGCTATTGACATTATCCTACAATCGTTTCCTCCTTTTTATGATCAGTTTAGAATGACTTATCATATGAACAAGGAGGAAGTCACTTTAAGCAAGCTTCAAGACCTACTGAGAACTGCTGAAATTAGTTTAAAAGGCAATTGTATTGTATCTACTCCTACTGCTGCTGCCCCAATCCTGTCAATTGGACATGGAAAGTCCCATGATGGATCCACTTCTAGTGGTACCAAAGTTGGTTATGCTATTCCCTCTTCCAATCCAAAAGAAACAGAGTGTTTTTACTGTCATGAAAAAGGGCATTGGAAACGAAGCTTCCCTAAATACTTGTAGGACATCAAGGATGGGAAGATAAAGCCCACCTTCGCATGTATTTATACTATTCTATCTAATAAATCATCATATGCTAATTCTTGTGTCCTTGATACAGGATGTGGTTTTCACATTTGTTCTGATTTCCAGGGTCTAAAAAGAATTAGTGATGTGAAGCATGGGAAGATGAACCTAATCATGGGGAATAGGAAAGCATCGCATGTCATCAAGATTGGAGTTTTTTATTTATTGCTTAGTAGTGGGTTAGAATTAGATTTGAATAATTGTTGCTACTCGTCAGATATGGCGAGAATCATTATTTATTTTCATGTTTTGTATAAACAAGGTTTTAGATTTTCATTTAATAATGAAATTGGTTCTATTAATTCTTTTTATAATGATAAATCTTATTTTGAAGCATTGCCTTGTAATGGTATATATGAAACTGTGATGGTTATAGACAACTCAGGAAATAATGTATTGCATATTGATTCGTCTAATGGTTTGGACAAAGCATGCTTGTGGCATTGTCGTCTTGGACAGGTCAACAAGAAGCGCATAGCCCAAATCCAAAAGGATGGAGTGTTGGAGTCATTTGACTTAAAATTGGATGACACATGCAAATCTTGTTTGCTTGGAAAGATGACCAAGTCACCTTTCACTGGTACCTGTGAAAGAGGTGAGGGTTTGTTGGATCTCATACACACCATGTGTGTGGGCCCTTCAGATCCACCACAAGGGATGCTAACCGCTTCTATATGACTTTTACCGATGATTATAGCAGACATGGGTATATCTACTTTATTAAGCATAAGTCAGAACCCTTTGAAAAGTTTAAAGAGTTTAAACAAGAAGTGGAGAATCAATTGGGCAGGAAGATAAATATGCTCCGATCTGATCGAGGTGGTGAGTATCTTAGCATCGAGTTCCACGAATATCTTAAGAAATGTGGAATTATTTCACAATTGACGCCACCTAGGACAGTGTAGCTAAACGGGGTGTCTAAGAGGCACAATTGAACCTTGTTAGATATGGTTCGTTCCATGATGAGTCGAGCTTCGTTACCTATCTCAAATTGGGGGTATTCCTTAGAGACTTCCGTCCATATCCTTACTTTAGTCCCAACTAAGAAGGTTGCCAAAACACCTTACAAACCGTGGACATGGAAGGTTCCCTCGTTGGCACATATCAAAGTTTGGGGTTGTGAGGCTTTCCTAAGATGAGAGACTCACGACTTTCATCGGCTACCCACATAAGTTCTTTGGATATCTCTTCTAAAGACAGAGTGACAATGTAGTCTTCGTTGCAAGGGGAGGGGTTTTCCGCGAAAGAGAACTCGTATGTCAAGAGGACAGTGGGAGGCAAATTGATCGTGAAGAGCTTCAAGAGTTACGTGATGAAGGAATCTCAAACACTAGGACTCAACCTGAGAACGAAACTCCTGTTGAACCAATTGACGAGTCCTTACCTCTGAGATGTTCCGGTAGAGTTAGAATGACACCAAAGTTTTATGGTTTTCATATTACTATGGAAGGTGATACGTTTATCAGTGATAGTACACTGGTAAATTTGGATGAGCCATCTAACTACAAGGAATCCATGGCGAGCCTTGAGTCTACTAAATGGAAAGAGGCTATGGACAGTGAGATTCAGTCCATGCATGACATTTAAGTTTGGAACTTGGTTGAAAATGTACCTGGTCGTAAGACGGTCGAGTGCAAATGGATCTTCAAGAAGAAGACCGACATGGATGGGAAAGTACACACATATAAGGCGCGATTGGTTGCAAAGGGATTTACTCAAACTCATGGAGTTGACTATGATGAGACCTTCTCACCAGTAGCTAAAATCAAGTCTATAAGGGTTATGCTAGCCATAGCTGCATTTCATGATTATGAAATATGGAAAATGGATGTCAAAACCGCTTTCGTAAATGGGAATTTGGCTGAAGATGTTTACATGAGTCATCCAGAGGGTTTAGTCGATGCAAAGTACCCTAATAGAGTGTGTAAGCTTGAGAAATCCATTTATGGATTGAAACAAGCATTTTGCAGATGGAATCTTTGTTTCGATGAGAAAGCCAGAGTTTGAATTTTCGAGAAGCGAGAATGAGTCATGTGTGTGTGTCAAGGCTAGTAGGAGTATAGTTAGCTTTCTGGTGTTGTATGTAGATGACATACTTCTCATAGGAAATGACGTTCCAACCTAGCAGGAGGTTAAGTGCTGGCTTGGGAAGTGTTTTGCTATGAAGGACCTCGGGGAAGCTGCTTACATTCTGGGGATAAGGATATTGAGAAATAGGTGTAAAAGACTAATAGTACTTAGTCAAAATACCTACTTGGACAAGGTGTTGAAATGTTTTAGCATGGAGAATTCCAATAAAAGGAGAATTGCCTATACAGATCAATACCAAACTGAGTAAGATTCAGTGTCCGAGCACCGATGCCGAGATAGCAGAAATGAGCCGAGTACCATATACTTCGGTAGTTGGCTCGTTAATGTATGCTATGACATGTACTCGCCCTGATGTGGCATTTGCTTTGAGCATGGTCAACAGATATCAAGGGAATCCTGGTAGAGCTCGCTGGACTGCGGTAAAGAACATTCTTAAGTACCTCCGAAGGACAAAGGACTGGGTCCTTACCCTCGGTGGGAGTAATGACTTGAGAGTGATAGGGTATAGTGACGCTAGCTTTCAGACCGTCATAGATAATTTCCACTCTCAGTCGGGTTGGGTATTTACCTTAAATGGAAGAGCAGTAACATGGAAAAATTCCAAAATAGGAGATTGTAGCTGTTTCAACGTGCGAATCAGAGTACATAGCAGCAAGCGAAGTGTCGAAGGAGGCAATATGGCTGAAGAACTTCACCGGAGACCTTGGAGATGTACCAATGTAAAGGAGCCTTTGGAGATTTTATGTGACAACGAGGGTGCGGTTGCCTTAACCGGGGAATCGAGGGATCATGGCAGATCTAGGAATATCGACAAAAAATATCACTTCATAATACATCAAGTAGAAGAAGGACTCCTCATAGTAAAGTGGGTATCATCAGAAGAGAACCCAATAGATCCCTTTACAAAGGGACTGAGTAGGGTTAAGCACTTTGTAGCATGCTAGGAGTATTGGGCAGAAGGACGATATTAGTTTTAGTAATTAGATAGATATTTAGAAACTCGTAATAGATAAAATGTAATTGACATTAGATGATTAAATAAGAGGAATTTTATTTATGAGTAAAGTTACTATCTTGTGTCAATCGTTTAGTATTGTTTTATTTTTCATGTTTTGACTTCCATAATATTAAGATTATTCAAATTTTCCACAGTCGATCATACTTTGGAAGTAGGTTATGAACTTAGACTGTCATGAAGAAGTTTGTAGATTGTCTAAAGTATTTAGACATAACAAAAGTTTGCTACAACGTTCATGAGTGCTCCTGAAATAAGATTTTAGTATTGGATTAAACCCACACTCACATGAATCACTTCATGAAATTTATCATGAGTGATTGTGAGATGATAATATCGTATAGTCTTCAAACCAAGATATATGAGTTGTTGATTACGAGTTGGTTGTGCATTAATAGTACGAAAACGCATCAATAACTTGATGTTATAAAATGTGTTGTTATGTATAATTTAACAAGTAATTAGTACAAGCATATAAGTCGAAGTTTATGTGTTCCTTTTATCCTAATAGGATTAAAAGCAATATCTTGGGGTCATCGATGATTTTTTTTGACTTATGTGCCAAGCCCGGTCAGGACTCAATTGATGTGTTCAATTAAGTTCTATGCCAAACAAATCAGAAATCGGGACGAAACTGCTGGACAATAAGTATGGCTATGGTATATGATCCCTTATCTAAAGGAAGCGTCAGAGTTCGATGGCGGGTTTTGAGAGCTATGGTATATGATCCCTTATGCTAATCGGATTTTGAAGTTGCATTGACAGTTATAGTTATTAGACTTATCCAAGTGGGGGACTGTTGGATTAGGTGTCTAAGCGCATAATTATAATTGGTATGTACTTGACCCGATAGTAGCATGGTCCATTTGGGTTGCCTTCACCGAAGAAATTTGATAGGATGAATATTTGAGAAAGAGGTTAATTGTGATTTATTAATATATTATAAGAATAATATAATAATTGAGAAATCATATTATTTAATCGATATTGATCAAGAATTAATTTGGAATTAATTTAGTGATAAAAAAAGACTAATTAAATAAACGGAGACTGATTATGTAAATCAGTGATACATATAGTTTGGGCTAATGATCCATGATTGATTAGTAATGGACTAACCTTTTGTGAGATTTCATGAAGTGTTAGTCTAAATGAATTATTGGATCAAAATCCTAAGTGAATGGATTAGGGTTTACAAGTGACCCTTGGAATTCTACTCTATATATGTAACCCCTAAGCCCTAAAATCGGATACACAAGTTTTATAAGAAGAGTATAGTCGATTTTCGTGCCTCCAAGCTCTTTCTCATTGTCCTCCATTGTTCTTGGTGTTTGTGACTTATTTGAGGCATCACATTTGAGGTGCTAAGCTCTTGTAAGGCCAATTTCTACAAGCTACAACAAAGAGGTCATCATCTAACTTGTTTTTATGTTTCAATTATCAAAGATGTATGCTAGTTAGGCTTCATGGTTTGAAAAAATGAAATTGCATGTATAACTTGAGAAAACATAGATCCAAATCATCTAGGGTTGTATGTGCACCATATGAATGTTATAGTGCTCAAAATCCAACATTTATACCCTCGTCAAGGACTACCTCGACTCCTCCAAGTCATTGCTCCCCGTCTAATACCCTCCTCATACTAAAAGGTGTCCTACATAAAAATACACAATCTAGGGACTTCCTTGGGTTCCTTTCCTCACCACTCTCTGCTATCAGCTGTAGAAGGAACTCCCATTAATACCATCTAACTACCACACGAATACAATTACACACTATCAGTACTAGATAATTCTTTGAATGAAAGGTCCCACACTACAATGGTTCGACTCAAATAAGAGCTGTGCAATAGAATTAAACCTATCCTTCTAGAATGATCTAATCTCAATAATATGTAACCAAACGTATTCGTGCACTAGTTAGTTGGTACTAATAAAATTCCTAAAAGCACAAAGCACTCAACATTCAAGCATCAAGCAATTCAAATCAGAACACAATCTAAACATGCCATCCTATCAAATAACCAATCTCATACTAGCATGCGAATCTATAAGCTTATATAATAAGCACATAAATGCATCTTTCCTAGCATTCTATCATGTAATATTGAGCATATCCTTATCCCTAATCTAGCATGCAATTCTCATATCATAGCGTAAAACATATAAAATGTGTGAGTATTTTGGGAAGACTTACTTGAGCACGGCTGATTGCACACATCACACCCTTTTCTTTTATTAAAATTGCTTAGTTAAAGTGTTTTTTTATGGGAAATCAACCAAATCCTCGATTTGAGTTTAGGCACACCCGAGAGTATGCCTGAATCCCTTAAACCAAGGCTCTGATACGAACTTGTAATGTCCCCAAATTTTCAGATAAAAATTTCATTTTAAATTCATTCCAATCATATGATAATCATATCAAAACAGTCGAGACTATATCATAGTAACATATTATCAGAGTACAAAATCCCAAAATCACATGATGCGGAAAAACCAGATGATAACCAAAAAGTACAGATAACATATAGTTCTACAGATCATTACAACAACGCAACATACTCGATACCAGGATACATATGTAACAAATCACTACATCATAACAACATACTCAATACCAGGATACAAATCTAACAAATCAGTACAACATACCAACATACTCGATACCAGGATACATATCTAACAGATCACTATAGCATAGCAACATACTAAATATCAACAATCCAAGGAATGCATGACCATATATATTTATAGGTGAGATAGACAGCCGGACAGGTGATCTTACTCTAGAACCACAACCAAATAAAGAACAGGTAAAAGAGCCTAAATCAAGAGACCTCAATCTATCCTAAATGACTATATACAGTCCGTAAGGCATCCTTCTACTAAAAGATAACCAATAATACTGGGCCGACATTGGTGCCTTCGACCCACGGGTACAGTGAGGCGAAACTCACTTGAAATGAAGAAACCTGGAACATTGTGATACGGTTCCTGCTACATTTCTTTCTCCCACAGATCCACTAACATCATGACCATATAAAATCTTAATCATCAATCAAAACCCTCAAGTTTGACATAAAGTCAAACTTGGCCAAAAAGTTAATGGTCAACAGAGTCAATAAAAGTCAAAGTCCAAGGTTGGTTGAGTACCCCCTGCACACTCAAGTTACGCCCCACATACATGGGATGGCTTAGTACGCCCAACGTATGAAAATTACACCCAACGTACTTGACATGGTTCCATCCTTTCCATTAAGCAGTTAAACCCTTAAGGACTTTTCACCCAAACTTAAATCTAGCCTCAAAACATTGTCTTAAGTCATAAAGTTTCCACCTTTATGAATTTCCATGGCTAGTGAAAGTGCAAAAGCTAAAACCCTAACTTATTAATCCATTACGACGTTACAACTCTTGCATGGAAGGGATGGAAGGACCAAGATCACATTTTTATGGTTCCTAATAGCTCCATAATGGATAAATTTTCCAACCTTATCCATTAGAATGGTCCTAACAAACAAGATCTAGTGTTTATGTCATAAAGGGACCAAAAGTGCATCTTTTTCAACTTAATCCATTAAGTCCAGGTCTCCAACCTTCAGATCTGTATCAACATGATGTTTACATTGATAAAGTTTCCAACATTATCCATAACAAGGTCATAAACTTTCAAGATCTAAACTGTTTCGACTTAAAGTGACCAAAAGTTTATAACACCCAAAACTAGCTAGATATGACAATTTCATCATCAAGATTCAAACTTTATAGCTCCAGAAGAAAGATCAACGTGAACAAGATTTGGATCTACAAGATCCAATGCAACCAACGCTTCTTCAATGAGTTCATTCATCTACAAGGTGCACCAAGAACACTCCAAAGCACTTAAAAACACATTCTCTTTCCTCACAAGGATCAAACTAGGGTTAGGGTTTCAAGAGAGGGTGTTGGAGAGGTGGAGGCTAAGAATGGAGTGGGTTTGGGGAAGTTAAGGAGCTTAAATAGGGCTCAAATCACGAAAATAGGGTTTGGACACTGATCGTGTATGCCTAGCGTACGCTTGGTACACACAACATACTAGGGATGCCCTAGTACGCCCAACATACTTCTCGTACACCTAGCGTGCGCCAATAGCCCTAAAATCGCCATAACTTCTAACAGTCGCAACCTTTTTGTTACAACTCCGTTTTCAACGTTGTTTATATCCACAAAATGGTGTTGAGGATCTCTACAATATTATCTAATAATATTGGGCTAAAAACTTCTCAAAGAAAAATCATACTTCATGCAAGAACCCGGCCTATGACTCTTCCTTTTTTAACCTTCAACCCAAAACACAATTCAAGGGTTAGATATCGCAACCATCATTACTTCCTTCCATCAGGTCTAATATTTACCTCCTTAAGGCCTAAAAATTTTACACAATCGACTTCCAACCCACTATCCTGAAATAAGAAATGACGGGATACATGATGTTACAATAGTGGGTTCTGAAACATCTTTAAGTTCTAATTTGACTTTGGTATCGAGATTGGTTTATTGCAACTCAATGATATAGTCTCTCAGAACTTCATACTGCTTTTTGTAATCACCCACCACATGTGGTTTTGCATCCGCTTTAGCTGTAAAAAATTCATGAATAGAGAAACCTACTCCATACTTCTTATGTAGCTGGTCGAGTAGAGATTTAAATCGGATAGTGGGGTTGGATTCTACCCGATCCATAATTTGTTTGGACATAAAATTTTCTGTTGCACCTTTGATCTTCCTTGTCTTCATGCAAGTGTGTGTGTCTTCATAAGTTTTAATGTACCAACTGTTTTCCACTATAGATCTAGAAGCTTGTAGCACCTAAGGACAAGAAGAATCTACTTTTTCTTGACCTGTTTTTTTTTGTTTTTTTTTCTCTTTAGTTTCCCCTTTACTTTTCTTAGCATGGGTAGGTCCACCAACCACATCATTACTAAATTCCACAACTCCCTTACATATGGACCTCAATCTGCACTTGTCATTATTTAAAGGAAATGTTCTTTTTTTGTTTCCAATGCATGCATTTTGATTTTTTCTTTCAACTCAAGCTTACTATTATTCTTTTGACCTATTTTAAAATGACACTTATTCACCTCACCTAAAGTACAACTTTTTTCTTTGCTTAGTTGTTACATAAATGCTCTTCTTTTCATGTCCTGGTCAGAATCCTCATCCATAGAATCAAAAGCATCATTGTCAATGACATCTAACGTATCAGGTTCGTCATCAATCTCATGTTGTCTTGAATTCCTAACCCTTTTATCCAAGAACTCTTCTTTTGTATCAATGATCAGGTTAAAATCCTCATATCAACTTTAACATCATCAATGACATTACCTTTATCTACCCAATAATCACTATCCTCACTATCATCTTCCTGGTCTGCTTCACTTCCTTTTCCACTTCCAAGCTCATCTACATTGTGTTTTCCACTACTATTCATGTTAGACTAAAACTCATCTTCACTTGCATCTTGGACACAAACATCAGTTTGAAAGTTAAAATCCCAAAACTCATTCATCTGAGGTTGGTTCACTTCATTCATTTGAGGCACATTCCAATCATTTACCTGAGATTCATTAACCTCATCCATGTGAGGTTCATTTACTTCTTTCACCTGAGGTTCATTGACTTCATCCACATTCTGGAAATTCAAAACTTCTTTGTCAATATTGCTTTGTAATATTTGTTGGTATAATCCAATATCAAAGTCAATAGCTGCCTCAACAAAGTTTTTAGCTATCTGTTCAGTCTTACCAATATCATCCAAGCATAATTTCTTACTACAAGATGCCATCCCTCCATCCTTTCTCCTAACTATTCTCCTATTATACTCAAGTGATAAGGATACAAATTGTACTATTTCATATCCTTGGATTTCAGTGTGGTTTGGTGGAGTGGGTACCACATCAACTATACTATCAGTAGGGGTAAGCATCACATATGCTTCATTAGATTGGTCATCAAGAGCTTCATCAGTGTGATGCACATCCTCATGAATATCATCTAAATCTACAAGGGTAATCTTTGTAACATGTTTTGGATTCAAGAAATAAGTGAGTAGTATTCTCTCACCGTGTTCTGTGTACACCTTCATGACTTTGTGCTCACTCACATACTGAGCAAAGTTAACAACATCTTCATTATTTCTTAAAAGGATAAGACCAAAGTAGAAGTATCCACTAGGCATAAGGAAATGATAATATATATAACATGAAGAACCATGTATCTTACCCTTTCATGATTGCATCGACCTCATGAACTAAAAACTCATCTATACCAACCATGTCAACATAGTTTACACTTACCTCGATGTAACAAACATTAGGGTACTTGGTGAACTCACCTCCATTGTACAACTTAATGGTAAACAATGTTGGGTATCCATCTTCAAAACAAGAAAAAAATGACCTCAGTTGGAGTTGTTTCAAAGAAATCAAGTAATCAATAGAGGAAAAAAGGGAAAATTACGTCCCATAAGCAACCTTGGATTTGAAGGGTTTGTTTGACAACCTTACATACCACTTGGTATGTTCATCCATTGTTAATCTCTACAAATCATAACTTAGAGAGCAAAATTTGCGGCTAGGGTTTTATTGATCTTGGTTAACGATGATCAAAAAATATGGGAAAACAAGGAATCGAACTGCTTTCTTGATCTTTAATGGAAACATTACACGAATTAAAGGACTAAAATACCCTCAAGTGAGGAGGCATGGCAAAATTATTGTTGGAAAGAGTGTCCAAGGTCATTAACTATTGATAATAACTCTAATAATAACATGGTCCTTTTGGGTTGCCCTCAAGACACAAATTGATTAGAATAAATAAAAGAAAAATTGGTTTATTAACTATTATGATTAATAATTAATTAGAAACTAATTAGAAATATATTTTTGGAATTAACTAACAATTTAATTAACTAAAGGGTTGAATATTCAATTAATCAATAGTTGGTTGATCACGAATATTCCAGAACCCTTATGGAATTAGGGCTGGACAGAAATCACTCCATCCAACATAGGAAGGAGTACAAAACCTAGGAAGGGATTGAAGGCTATAAATATCGCCTTAGGGATTTCATTCTTCCTTGCATCTTGGCTTGAAGTTTCGCCAACTCTTCTTCCTCCTCCCATAGGGACGATTTCTAACCCTCTTTGGGTTTATGAAATTAACCATTCTCCTAGTTACTATATTCCACTCTTTGGTGTCATTGGATGTGATACCATTAGAGGGATTTTGGTTTGGCTCCTCTCATCCAAGCAACTTCATGAAGGATCAAGATCTCAAGCAAGGAGATCAAGGGCTACATAAGAGATATGTTTTTCTTCTTTGTATGTTTGTTCTCTAGGGTAGATGTAATTAGCATGAAACCATAGATCCATAGGTTTCATGTACATTTAGTTATATCGTTCAATTTTTCTGCCACCTAGTTTAGAGTGTATTTGATGCTTAGAAAATCCAGTAGTGGTATCAGACCCATTGGTTTATGATTAAATTCACCCTAGATCCATATTTTATGTAAATGCTTGTTTGAAATTGAATGAAAGAAGAAGGAATGAAATTTCCATAATTGTTAAAACCTTTTAATCGCAGGCCACGACGTGGGGCTGCCGATTTTATGGTTTCATTTTTTCTTTTATTTTTCAAACTTGGAGATTTGTTAAATATGGATAAATACCAAATTTGAAATGTTTTAATCTAGAAAATTAATAAATACTTTTTGAATATGATAATTTAAATTTGAGTATTTATTTATGATTTAAATAGTGAATTTAAATATTTAATATTATTTATAATAAAGATTTATAGATTTGAATATTAACCCTTCATGATTTATTAATTGTTACATTGCATCCTCGCAATTAATTAGAATTAATAATAGACAACTGAATTTAAGGAAATTTAAATTTACCCCTTATATATATTAGAATTATATCTTATATACGTATGAGCAAGTTACAATATGTGTCCCCATGTGTTTAAATATTGAAATTATGAGTCTTACCGTGACTAGGCTCACCTATTCTGATGTAGGTGTTTAAGGAGGTCTCTATGATTCCTAATGAGGTCAATTTTTAATATGCTTCGCGCTTACCAGCCTCACTGCCCTATTGCATTTTGAGAATGGAGTTACCGAAAGGGGTTGATAGTGATAATGGTCAATCTAGAAGTATTCTAAATAAAAGTATAAAATAAAATCCCATTTTATTAATAGAATGTGAGTCTCATATTATCCATGAAAATTGCACATTCTCTTTATATTCTGTTGATGGAGCTCGTGTGGGTAACTGGCACGTCAATCTAGAGTATAGTTAAGAATGATATGGAACTTGCAAATCTCAAGCGTAACTTGGGCCGAGATCATGTGATTTTGTATGGTTAATTCATAATCTAGTTAATGTGAATCTTATGTTTTCCATAAAAGCTGCACATTCTCTTTATAATTTGTGGATTGAGCTCATTTGGTTAACCGATACATCAATTTCAGAGTATAAATAGAGAATGATGTGGAACTCGTGAATCTCAAGCGTAACTTGAGCCAGGGACCACACCATTTTGTATGGTCGATTGACCATCTATTCAGTAATCCACAATTACCCCGTCATTAAATCTAAGATGAACATAATCTAAGACTAACATGCCATTGATAGTCAATGAATCTCAAATATCTAGAAATTTCATGGTGATCGAAATTAGAAAAGGGCTTTTCCTACCTAAATAACTTTATGGTATGTTTACGACAGCCCTTTACACATCATAGAGCCAAATATGGATCCTAGCCTTCTAAAATAATTTTATTTAGGGTGATTATTTTCTAAGGATAAGTAAAACAAACTATAATGGGAATTGATAATGAATGATGTTTATAACCTTATCCACTAAAATCTACTGCTATAAAACCTTTGAAAGGATTAGCTATAAGGATGATCAATCTTGTCAAATTCGTAGTTTAAGAATAATTCTCATAAACAAAAGGAAAGATCATTCCTTGAATAAAGCTCTTCCTAGGTTATAAAGATTGCATTCTAAACTATTAGAAAGAGTAGTTATCAATGTAAGTTGTAAACTGACATATTGAAGTAAATTGGAATTTCCATGAGTTAGAAGTTGACTAGGGTTAGTCAATTAGCTGACATTTACATATAATTAGTTCATTCTGATTTTTATATGAACAACTTGGAATCTCCATAAATGAGTTATGTAACATGATGAGATTTCCTTTTGAATCTAACATGGCCAATCATAGAAACTCAAACTTCAAAACCCTCCCATATGTTTACAGTCATGAATAGAAATTTCAAGGGGAAGAAAGCCAATTATCCCCAGGTTAAAAGGCGATTAGTACTGGTATACCTAATCTAGGCCCAAATACACAAGACAAAGGAAGGCTTATTCTGAGACATGTTTTGATAGCTATTCATTTCCATAATAAGAAAGGACTAAGAAAGCATACATGCCCAATATATAGTTGAGGTGAAAGGACCGAAACATAAATAAGTTAAATTTGATCATGGACCAGAAGCCCTTGCTACTTTCTATACGATCAAAATACAACTAGTTCTCCCATGTTTGGTGTTCAATCAAATATATGGATTTATAATGCCATCAAAACATTACTTCTAAACCTTAAGTATTTTACTAAGGATTAAGTATTAAAATTTGCAAGAAGATGCAGTGACTAAAATGAAGTAAGAATACTAAAACATGGAGAAGAGAATTTGATCATTAATTTCAAGCCCTTAAAACTATTCATAAGATCAAAAGACAACTCTTTCCAAATGTTTAGTCTATGGTCTTATAATAGAAATTCTTTATACTATGTTCCATGAGATAGTTCTGAGTTATTTAAATGTAGAACATTCTAACATGTTGAAAGAAAGTCATGAAATCTATGAAGCAAGTATAGTAACAATAGTTTAAAGTTGATTCAAATATTTGAATAAGGTGTATTATTGTGGTGTAAATATTTGTTGAAATTAGTTTACCTAATGGATCGTTCAGATTAACCACACTACATACTAATTCAAATACATCCAAAAGGTTTAGGTGAAATGTATTTGTGGAATCATAGTCTTGGATATATAAATGAGAAATTCATTACCAAGTATCAAGTTGGATCGGATTTTGGATATCATCTGACCTGGAGTCTCATGATAAATGCAAATCTTGTTAATCAAGATAGATGATGAATACATCACTAGGTGATGAGAATATCTGTTGGAATTAGTGTGCACTAATGGACCGTTCAGATTAACCACAATACTTGGTAAGACTGACTTCATATGAATATTAGTCTGGAACCTTTCAGGTGTTAGAGCTCTCATAAAGAGAAGTTAAGAATAAATTGGGTAATAGGATGAGACACTCATATTGATCATCTCAATCCAAAACCTTATCGATCATCGAAGTAATTATGAATGAGTTTTATGAGATATCTCCATCCAGAAAACTACCACTAAGAGTGTTAGTTGGATAGAAACACAAATCATTTATTTACTTTATACTAGACGAGTCATACTATTCTTGCTAACAATTCATGGATTGTACCATGAATAGTGTTCAGAAACTCATATGGTCTTGTATAAACTAGTAAGGTTCATAAAATACTCTATGATATATGAAGTGGGATCCACTTCTCACGACCACATATGGAAGTCTACAATTATGAGGCTTACAATCGTCGTGAAGCGCTCGACAATCTATAATTTATAATAGAGATGTGTTATCTCGTTGGAAAACCCATCAAGCATTTTGGATAATTGTTCAACAATCCTTTTGAGAACAAAGTGTATGTTGCTCGAAGGGCAGTCTTCCAAGAAAGGGAGTTGTATTCCAAAAAGGCTAGTGGGAGCCACATTGATCATGATAAGATTCGAGAGTTACCCAACGAAGAGCCTAAAGTTGGACCTTGCATTCAATTTGAGGTTGAAAGATCTATTGAGGAAACTGACATACCTCTTGTTGACGTACCCCACCGGGAATCCGTCAAATACAATGGAGCCATCATCTGAAAAACGAATTTGAGCGATGAACAACTAACGCCGGGTCCTCACTCTCTCTTCTTCCCTCGCACTCCGTGCTTATTCCTTAGCGCTCAAGCATGAAGGCTAGAGTCAAGACAAAACAATACCAACCCACTCGCAAGAAACGAGAATGAACTTCATCAAAATGTGACGTGCAAGCTCTGATCGGACGGGTAAATAGTATTAACTTTTTTCCAGGCAACCCGAGACCGCCAAAGCGGGATCCCAGAGACCCAATCCTCATAACAACATGCATAAGACACAAACAAATCCATTGAGTCTACATAGATAATGGCAGTAGCACAAACATCTTATACGAACATTGCTTTCGACAATTACCAGACTCGTGGAAGAAAGAGTTGAAGCCCCTCAGTAGGTGGACCCCTGAACGGCTTCACGAGGCACAGTCTATGGCCTTTCGGCAAAGTACACCTCCCACTAATGCTAGTCAGCCACGACGGGAGAGAGAGAGAGAGAGAGAGAGAGAGAGAGAGAGAGAGATAGAGAGAGAAACAAGAACAATCAAATTCTATGTAATTCGTCACCTAGATGAACAAAATATACTGTTAGGGCGTCCGACATTCTACGAGCTACAGGCCGTGCTATCAACAATTCACAGCACAATCAAATTCGGCACAAGGACCGGATCAGCAACCATTGTCGCCAATGCCCCGTACAGACGGACATGTCACCAGATCGTGGTAGCGGCAGACCTGGTCAGCTCCGCCAAGAAATGTAAAGAAGACCACTCAATAGAAAAGCACGCCATACATAATGAACACCCTGAATAAGCAATAAATATCTAAGCTAACCTATATGCGGAAACCAAAGCCCAACTAGTCGTGCTACTAACACGGTTCGTCGTGGTCTTCGTGGAAACCCGGAGATATGACAGGTGTAGACCGTAGGATCATCGAGCACAACCTTAACATCTTACAGGGCAGTGTTCCAATTAAACAAAAAAGGAGGGGGCATGCGAGTGATAGAAACAAAGTAATTAATGAAGAAGTTTTGAAACTCGTGGCTACGAGCATTCTCCGGGAATCAATGTTCCCTACATGGATTTGAAACCCGGTAATGGTAAAGAAGCATGATGGCTCATTGCGGATGTGCATTGACTACTCCGAATTGAACAACGCATGCCTAAAAGAGCACTACCCCTCCCTGAAATAGGCCAAAAGATCGAATCCCTCAGATACCTGAGCCTGAACCGACTTCCTCTTCCTTACCATCTTCAAATAAATCTCCTGTTCCCAAGCCTGAGCTATCATCTCCTCCTATGTCCTGTAGTTGGACATGCTTACAAACTCTGGTATATCATCCTTCAGCATATCATGGTACCTGGCCTTATTCATCCCCTTGTCTGCCACATACTACAGAACCAATAAAGCCCTCTCTCGAAACATTGTGGTGATCTCCATTATAGACTCAATAGTCTGGTGGAAGCCTTGAAACTCTCTCACTAGATGTTGTACTCAATCACTCGTGCAAACTCAACTTCGAATCTCATCACAAAATAATCCCAAGTCATCTTCTCAACAACCTCGCCTCCTAAGGCATGTCCTACCTCCTCCGACGAATCACGTGCTCTGTCTTTCAAAAGATAAGATGCAAGTATGACCTTCGGCTCATTGGGGTAGAAGCTAGTCTGAAAATCATTCGCGATGTCCACCAACCATCGCCTTCTAATAATTGGGCCCTTCTTCCCGAAGAACTCAGTAGCCCTACATGCACAAAACTCTAGCAAAGTCGGAGAGCATGCACCCACCATAGCCACCATCTCAGTATGAAACATGCCTAGACGCTCACCCAAAATCTCCATAATGCCCTCCTTGATCGTACCAAAGATCACACGACTCTTCTCCAGAATGTTGTGGGTGATCTCTAAGGAGATCAACTCTCGCATCTGATCATCCAACGGTTCGCCTTTGGCTCCCAACCCGATCCCTCACTACAACCTAAACCACATCGAGTGACCACCATACTGAAAATAAACATTACAAACCATCAGAAACACTCGAATAATCTTACACGATATGACTCCCTTAGTATCCTCATGACCCCCCTTGACTCAAGTACATATTGTGCTTCCAGTAGTAATGCCACAATACTACCTTCCACACCTATCTATACCATCCTTAAGAGTCGTCCTAATTCCCCTAAGTGTCTCCCTTACTACCCAACATTCTCTATTCCAGCTAAACAATGCATTTGCTAAGCTAACATGCTTTTTTTTATTATCCTAGGATTCCCTTCCCGCTACTCTTCACCATCAGCTGCAGTAGAAACCCCCACTAACACCTGCTACCTACCTTATAAATATAATTGCATGCAACAAGCAGCAGATAATTCTTTGACTACAAGATCTCACACTATAACATTGGACTCAAACAATAGTTGCACAGTAGAGTTAAACCTAACCTTCTAAAATTATCTAAATTCTAAAACATGTAACGTAGCATATTCACTTGATAGTTAACTAATATTTGTTGGGTTTTGAGCACTTTAACATCCCTATGGTACACATACAACCCTAATGCTTTGGATCTAATTTTTCTATATTTATATATGCAATATTCTTTTTCCAAAGCATGAAGCCTAACTAGCATACAAATTTGATATTTGAATCATAAAACTAGTTTGATGATTACCTCTTGTTATAACTTGTAGAAGTTGGCCTTTCAAGAGCTTAGCACCTCAAGTTTGATGCCTCAAATGTTTCACAAAACACCACCAACAATTGGATGACAATGAGAGAAAGCTTGGAGCACCAAAAAAATCGGCTATATCCTCTTAGAATACTCTTGATGTTGATTTTAGGGGATTAGAGGTTACATATATAGTGTAGAATTCCAAGAGTCACTTGTAAACCCTAATTCTTACACTTAGGCTTATAATCCAATAATTGACTTGGACTAACACTTCATGGACTATCTCATAAGCTTAGTCCATCACAAATCAATCATGGATCATTAGCCCAAACCATATGTATCACTGATTTACATAATCAGACCCTGTTAATTTAACCAGTCTCTTTTGATCACTAAATTAATTCTTGATCAATACTAATTAAATAATATGATTTCTCAATTAATATATTATACTTATAGTATATTAATAAATAAAAAATAACCTCTTTCTCAAATATCCATCCTATCAAATTATTCTGGTGAATGCAACCCAAAATAGACGATGCTACTATCGGGTCAAGAACATACCAATTATAGTTATGGGCTTAGACACCTAATCCAACAGTCTCCCACTTGGATAAGTCTAATAACTATAACCGCCAATGTAACTTCATAATGCTATTAGCAATCGTAGCTCTGAAAAAGCCGATGTTGAACTCTGATCTTATCAATAACACGTCCTTTAGATAAGGGATCATATATTCCTCCATTCTCCAAGATATCATATGGACATGAGACATGGATTATAATCATTTTCTTTGTCCATGTGTTGTTTCTTGATTTCCGATTTATGACAACTGACAACAGAATACAATTGAACACATCAACTTAGTTCATGCTTGGCCAAACTCTTAGGGTGTCATCACTAAATAATCAAGGGTCCCACATATATCGCTTTTATCCCTATTAGGGTAAAAGGAATGGATAAAGTTCGACACATATGTTTGATCAATTCAATCATCAAATCACACACAATGATATGTTTTATAACACCAAGTGACTGGTGCATTTACATATCATCAATGTGTATCCGACTTGTAAACTACAACTCATGTCTCTGTTTCAAGAATATAAGATATTATCGTCTCATAATCGCTCGTGACAAAATCCATGAAGTGATTCAGATGAGCATGGGTTTAATCCAATACTAAAATATTATTACAAGAGTAGTCATGAACACTACAGCAAACTTGTGCTATGTCTAAGCACTTAGACAATATATAATCATATTCATGAAAGTCTTGCCTGATTACTTACTTCCAAAGTATGATCGACTGTGGATGTTTGAATAATCTTATTATTCGGAAAGTCAAAACATGAAAAGTGAAACACAAGAATAATCCAATCCTATATGGTCTCAAAACCTTTGAGTATAAATAAAACACTTATTATTTAATCAGCATATTGATTACACATTATTCATTTTATATTGTTTAGATTAATCAACTTAATACTTGAATTAAAACAATAGTTATCCCATTCTCCAAGCATGCACACTATGTTTATCTATGGTCTTTCCTTTTTGCAATAGATCAAATGAACAAATTTCAAATGATGATCATTTCACAATTCCCTTATCCTTATCACAAGTGAAAGAATACAAAATTCTTGCCACTATTAGAATGTGTTAGATTCTAAACTATCATGTAATGATCCTTTTGTAATTTCAAGCCACCAAAGTCACAAAGGCTTTGCCAATTACATTACAAAGCATTCCATTGGAGATTGTTATAAGACAATTCCAAGGAAATTAAGTCTCACATTCAAAGTACATTCCTTTGAACATCCTTCTTGCACAAAAGTTTCTAACCTACACATAGATTTTTAATATCCAACTCCCATTATGGAAACATTTCCATATTTTCCATATGACTATCCATTCTAAATAAAATCCTATCTATTCAGAATTATATCAATATGGTCTATCCAATACTATACTTCCAATTGTCCACAAGCAACCAACCTTTGGTACACCTTAGATTGTCCTTGATAATTGTTTAATAATTTTAGTCATATCCGGTTCTAATCCTTTTTCCCACTTAATGTGCTTGGCATTTGGAAAATTCATAACAAGTGAATATTATAGTACATGCAATCGATCCTATACCCGAAGCATATGGGATACGATTCATAATGTATTACATACAGACATGATACTAGATCAGTCTCTTGCTATAATATTTTCATATACAGAAGTTCCAATGTTGAAACATTTCAACATTACATTCATATATATATATATATATATATATATATATATATATATATATATATCCATGACTAAGTTTAATTAATATTTCAATCTAAACTTTTAGATTCGAAATAAAGTATAAGTATCCTTTCCTTTACTATATCGAAACAACTTTTTCAAACTCTACAACTTTGCAATTTAAAAATTTGTTTCCTATAAATAGCATTTCTTACTTGAAATCATAATAACCATGCTCCCACTATCATGATAATTATATCCTTTCTAGCATAACACTTATGCTCCCACTAGCTTTGACATCTATTCAGAAATCAGCTTGACTTCTAGAAATCAATACTCATTGACTTGCCTACCAAAGTTCAGATTTCTGATACGAGATGCTTCAATAATCTTTTATCTACGCTTCTCAAGTTCATACACCATTCATTATACAGCTCAGGTGTGTGTTTAAACCTTTTCAGAACTTATAGCGATAAGTCCCAAATGTTCAAACCTTTTGCCATTTCTCACAATTCGAACTATGAAGAGGGATGTCGTAATCATACTCGAATTTGAGAACACAATTATCACAACTTCTTACTCCAATCCTTTAAAAAATACTCATGTAAGTGTTTCCTCACAATCATTTTCATGAAGTAGAGAGAAACCTCTTACTACTTATATTTTTATGGTGTATGTGTTCCTATCCATGTGGATTTGTCATTTCCAACCATTATCATAAGACAATGTTTTTGACAAATCAAAACTCATATAGATTGAACTTTCTAATCTTAATTTCTTGCCATTGCTTCCATGTTATTGAGCAGTTCACCCTCACCGACCAATGAACTTTTCACTGATCAAGGTGCTTTTCCTTATGTAGTCAGATGAGAACTCATAGGACTCATATGCATAGTCAACTTAACTGGAATGACATAGAAAAAAGAATGTGTCAACACAATAGGTTACAAAACTCAAGTCATGTGCTATCGATAAACAATAGGTTTTATTCTTGATTAGTTCTTGAAATTGTTCAAGATAATTAAGATTCCCACTGACCTCTTGACATATAAGATTCTCTTGTCAAGAAACATTCCTTGACCAACAAATATTCAATAGTTAGTGTGGATTCTTATCAAGAAAAACACTTTATACAACCAGTCTTAGTTAGTCTTTGTTTATCCAAAACATCAAAACTACCAATCTCAAATGTGCATGAGTAAGAAAAATTTTCTACTCCATATTTCATGATGTGTTATAAACCTACTTAGGACATGTCACTCAAGACACAATCTTGGAGTATAACTCTAAGACTTGATTTTGGAACGAAGTATTACTCACCTTCTTGATTTAACCATTTCAAGAATTTCCGATACCTAGTCATGTAAATGCACTAAGGTGTAATTTGAAGATCAATTGGGACATGGTTCCATAATCATTAGGATGAACATAAAACACGATACTAAAGTACTCTCCTTTCCTTTTAGATTGGAGAAGCTTTTATATTTCCTCCTATTTGATTCTTCTTGTTTGTTCTGCTATACATTGAAACTTTTTCAATGAATCAGAATTACGCTTAATCTTGTAAGCATAACCATATTTACTGGACTTTCAGTAAATCGTGACGAATCGACCTTATCGTCCTTTGTTCTGGATCTGACCAGTACACACAATGTGTACTAGATCCTCTATTCCTTCACTTGACTCACATATGTGAACAAGGAATTAGTCCTAATTTTCCCATGTACCAAGATTTTCATACATCATATACTTCAATGTTTGTTTAATTGAAACTTGGGCGATGAGAATCTTTTCTTACTTAGAGAATTACGGCACTACCACAACCGATATAACTAAGAATCAAACCCTTTTCAACATTGTTATTAATAGAAACATAAAAACCAATTTCTACAAATGCCATTGCAAGGAACCATAAAATAAGACAAAATAAAAAAATATTTATAAAAAAAGTGCGGAAAAACTTGTCCTTACAACGTAATTACAAATGAAAACTATGTTACTAAATATTCCTAAGCAATCTATCATAACTCCTTAAATGGCAGCTCAAAAATCTGATCATCGAACCATGCGATCGAAATCCATCTCTTCGTGACCAAACTCAGCTCACTCTTCCTTAAGCTTCCTTTATTTTCTTCGATCCTACAAAACATCAAAATGTGATCTCATCACATCATGTATTAAGAATCTACAAATAGCAACTTAATAAAGTTAGATAGTGGACTTACCTAAAGTTAAGTCAAACATTTTGACATTACCATCCTTGTGGTCCTTCAGGTAGATACGACAGCTTCGCATCCAATGCCCCTTCCCTTGGCAGTAAAAGCAAAAATTTTGGAATGGCACATGGGACAATATCAGACTTAGACTCCCTTTCCATTGGGAAGAGAAATCTTTTCTGGATATCCAACGTTTCCATTCTCAATGTCCATGGAAATTTGGGAAGTAGATCTTCCAATCAAATTTGCATTACCAGTGTGCCAAATCATTGTTGATTCAGCAACAATTAGCAAATAGGTAAGATCAATAAGGGTCGCGTCTTGATCTGTCATATAGTAGTCTTTAATAAACTAACCATATGAATCAGGAAGTGACTGAAGAACCAAGTCAACAACCAACTTCCTTGGGAAAACGACACCCAACATTCTTAGCCTGTTAATATGCAACTTCATCTCTAAGACGTGAGCACATACAGACTTTCCATCTTCGTGTTTGCTTACCAATAGGCCTTGAGTGACCTTGAACTTTTCAAGTCGACGAACACGTGGGGTCAGGGAGAATAATTGGAGGAGGTGGAGGAAGTGAAGTATGATTTCCAGTTCCTTCATCAAAACGTGGAACATCATCTTCATGAGGAAAGCTTTTTCCAAAAGATTCAGGAAGACCATAGTTGTCAAAACCTGACATCTACAAGGGAGAAATTCAAGTTAGTTGATTTAAGTCCTTAATATAACACCTAAATGAAATATTAAGGCTAGGATCCAACACAATAATTTACAATTCGGAAGAGGGATGCCGTAATCCAATTGTAAATTATTTGAAGGTAGGTAAATGACGATTTACCAATTCCACCATGAAAATGAAATTTTAAATGAATTAGGTTTTAAATGAAATTCTTAGATCTTTTGAGACTCATTAAACTTTTCAATGGCATACTTAATCTTGATTATGCCCTTCAAGTTTGTGACTGTGATACCGAGGATCACAAACAATGTGTGAATAACCATGCAAATTAGCTTGGTACTCTCGAAGTTATTTATCACCTAATCAATGTGCTAGTTAACCACACACAATACATTGATCAACGATAATTTACGAGCTACCCACTGCCATCCTTCATTAATCCCATATTAGTGTGTCAGATGACCACACACGCTCCACTAACGACCAATGAGGTGCAATGTGCAATTTCATGGGTTAGCATCAAATTCACATTTTTCCTAAGTAACTAAGATTGGGAGTTTATAAAACATTTAGTTACTTTATATTTCATGATACTTTTAATGAGAATTTAACTGTCCTATCAAACCCGTTCGGCTAACGACCCTCCACTGATCAAGAGTGCGGTGAGTGAGAGTGGACACCCATTCAATCGCCATTTTATAGGCAATTTCCTTAAACACCCCTTATAGACCAACTTCGTGAATGAGGCATACTAATGGTAAGACTGACCTTTTACTTATACATATATAATATATTACACTTTTAATTTTATATAGTATAAGAGTTTATTTTACACTTTTAAAATACTAAGTAGTTTAATCTATTAATAAATTTAATTAAACTTAAACCATGGCATTATGGATTTATTAATTCACTCTTTTATTTAAACACTTAATTAATTTAATAAAACCATAAGGGTGTAATTTGAACTATTCAAAATATCGAGGTTCTAAATTTAAGATTTCAAAATTAAGGCTATTTAATTAAATTTGAAGTTACAAAACCAAGTGTTGCACCTTTTGGTAACCTTTTCAAATACTAGGGTTCTAGAATTTAATGTTTCATAAATGAGACTTTTCAAATTCCAAAACTTGAGGGCAAGTTTTGAAACTCTTCAAAACCTTTTGGATTCAAAAACTTGATGGCAAGTTTTGTAACTCTTCAAGACCTTTTGAATTCCAAAACATGGTGGGATGTTTTGTAACTCTTCAAATCCGTTTAGATCGAATTTTAAACAAGTAAAATAATCACATATTTTTATCATATACCAATTTGATCTAATTCAACTCATATTGCAAGACAATTCAAATCAAATAATACAAATAATCAACTTATCATATAATCAAATAATTATCTTAAAATTTGACAATTGTCTTTTAATTGGATGAGGATAATCACTACCATATCATAAAAAATGAATTTTATGATTCAAAATAGTTTGTGGTAATGATCCTAATCAAATTCAGGCAAAAAACTTGAAAAATCTATCAACAGGTGGTCCAACTCATCGAGTCATGGCATGGACTCGTGGACTTCATCACCAGATGATCCAACTTGTCGAGTTCCCATATGGGACTCATCGAGTACAACAGTCAAAGGCAAAAATGAAACTTTTTCAGCTTTGAAAAAATTAACCAATGCATCTATATAACAGAAAACACCCTAGGCTCTGATACCACTGTTGGGTTTTGAGCACTATAACATCTCTATTATGCACATACAACCCTAATGCTTTGGATCTAAGTTTTCTCTAGTTATATATGCAATATTCTTTTTCTAAAGCATGAAGCCTAACTAGCATACAAATTTAATATTTGAATCATAAAACTAGTTAGATGATTATGTAACGCCTGGTTCATGTTACGTATTTTAATAAGAATGTTTGCACTTTTATGCTGGGAATCGACGAGTTGGAGGCCCCAAACTCGTCGAGTAGGGATGGATCTTGGTCACGGGTGGAAGAGTCTACTCGATGAGTCGGAGGCCCCAGACTCAACGAGTAGGTCTGCCAGAGTGAAACCCTAATTTTCAGGGCTTGCACCCTATTTAAAGACCTTATACGGCCTCCACTCCAGCCTCCATCGCCTTCAGACCCTATTTACGAAACCCTAATTACCTTATGAGTGTTCTTGAGCTATTTTGTGCCATTATAGTGATTTAAAGTTTGGAGAAGGAAGTAAAGGCTTGGAGATTCAAGAAGAAGGCAGTAGATCCAGAGCTTTGGTTGCATTTCCATCTTGTTTGAGGTAAAAAGCTTATAATTTGGCTTTCCATCACTTAGTTCTTCTTTAGGGCTTGTATATTGACATTTTTGGGCCATTTCTAAGCCACTCCCAGGATTTGGGTGCATAATAAAGTAATGACTTCAGATCTGGGAATTTTTGAGCTCAAGAAGCTTAAAGTTACCACCTTTATTGAGCTATGGACCTATCACATGCATTAGAACTCCTTCATCACTTAGTTTTGGTGTTTTAGCTTCATAACACCCATACATGCATGTAAAGTTTGTAACTTTACATGTTATATCGACCCTAGGGGCTAGATCTATGCTTTGGACGTAATAAGTCCGACTAAAATCGACTGTATAGACTTGGACTTTGGGGGACTCGGCGAGTCGTTCATAGGACTCGACGAGTCGGGTTATGGTTCCCCAACCTTTTATGTTTCTAAGTAATCTGGTTGAGTCTAGAAGAGGACTCAGCAAGATGGACGCGACTATAGACTTGGAGATCAAAGAACTCGATGAGTTCAAGGATGAACTCGGCGAGTTGAAAGCAAATGTCCTGACTGATATGAAGAAGAACTCGACGAGTTCAAGGATGAACTCGACGAGTCAAGGGCTAAATTCCCCAACTGATATGAAGCAGGACTCAACGAGTTCAAGGATGAAATCGGCGAGTCATGAGCAAAAGGTCCTGATTCTGTATGTAGGAGAACTCGACGAGTTCAAAGAGGACTCGACGAGTTATATGTAAAAGTCCCGACTATGTAGGAGGGAACTCGACAAGTTCTTAGAAGACTCGACGAGTGGGATCGAAGTTCTAGAAGTTTGTGGATTATGGAACTCGATGAGTTGGTGGACCAACTCGGCGACTTGAGTCAACTAGATGTTGACTTTGACCAAAAGTCGACTTTGACCAGGGTGTTGACCTTGACTTTGACTTTGACTTTGACTTGAGTTGACCCTTGTAAGGGTTATGAGTATGAAAGGGTAATTAAGGAAGATGTTACATGTAGGAGTTTGAGAGGAGTTGATCCTGGCATCGAGGATAGTTCAGACACTATATGACATTGAGGTGAGTTACCTTCCAGTAGAAGTGGGTCTAAGGCACTAAGGCCCGCCCACTAGTAAGAGTTATAGTAGAGATAATTGTCTTTGCGCTAATTATTTAGTATGTTTTTATCTATTATGATTATGTGCTAGCATGATATGATGTTATGTGATAGTAGGAAGTAGGAGGAATAGTCCCCAAGTATGGTCATAATGACCAAAGGGTAGGTCGGGCACCCCAGATATGCCTGACAGTATGTTCATGCTATGTTATTATGTGGTAGTAGTAGGGGTGAAGTAGTCCCCGTAGTCGGTTGGGATAAACCGTAGGGTAGGCCGGGCACCCCAGAATTGCCACGCAGGGTTGGTCGGGTACTCCAGAATTCCCCGACAGTATGTTTGTTATGTAGTATGTGGTATGATGGGGGAACTCACTAAGCTTTGTGCTTACAGTTTTCAGTTTTGTTTTCAGGTACCTCTTTAGCGAAGGGGGAGGAGCTGGCACGGTAGTAGCGCATCACACACACAGGATTTCCGCATTATGAGATTATTAGGATTGTACTCTGACATTGTTACTATTTTTATGATATGGTTTGAGACATGTGACTCTGGTTTTATGAAATGATGTGACTCAATGATGTTTTCTTATAATTGTTTTTCTAAATCGTTATATAAAAATAAAAATTTTGGTCTTGAAAATTGGGATGTTAAAGATTACCTCTTGTTGTAACTTGTGGAAGTTAGCCTTTCAAGAGCTTAACACCTCAAGTGTGATGCCTCAAATGTTTCACAAAACACCACCAATAATTGGATGACAATGAGAGAGAGCTTGGAGCACCAAAAAATCGACTATATCCTCTTAGAATACTCTTGGTGTCGATTTTAGGGGCTTATAGGTTACTTATATGTGTAGAATTCCAAGAGTCGCTAATTCTTACAATTAGGCTTATGATCCAACAATTGACTTGGACTAACACTTCATGGAATATTTCATAAGCTTAGTCCATCACAAATCAACCATGGGTCATTAGTCCAGACCATATGTATCACTGATTTACATAATCAGTCCCGGTTAATTTAATCAGTCTCTTTTGATCACTAAGTTAATTCCTAATTAATTCTTGATCAATACTAATTAAATAATATGATTTTTGTGACAATAGTCAAATTCGGGTCAAGTCTAAGTCGAACAAAGTCATCGAGTCAAACAGGTCAACTCAATTAAACCTTGTATATTAGGGTTTGTTTTATGTAATTACTGTATAACTCACTATTTTAATGAGAAAACATTACTTGGAAAAAAAAATCGTGTGTTTAATTTTCCTTAGCCTTAGTGTTAAACAATGAACAAAAACAATAAAACTATGTTGCATACTCATCGGGAGTGTGTAAGATCCTAAAACATGGCTTAACGGGGTTCACGGACCTTGCGTTGCGGAGCCAAACACTCATAATTTTCACACATGAAACCTTTCTCAATCGTTTTCACTCTATCTCTCTCTATTTTGAAATCTCTCCCAAATCTCTCTTTGTATGAGAAATCTCTCCAAGAATGTCAAATCTCTCCCATATCTCTCTAAGTATGTAAAATCTCTCCCAAATCTCTCTTTGTATGAGAAATCTCTCCAAGAATGTCAAATCTCTCCCAAATCTCTCCAAGAATGTGAAATCTCTCCCAAATCTCTCTTTGTATGTGAAATCTCTCCAAGAATGTCGAATCTCTCCCAAATCTCTCTAAGTATGTGAAATCTCTCCCAAATCTCTCTCAAAAGTTCCGTAAACTTTTTGTAGTCTTTCGGGCCATCCCGACCCTTAACCGGGTCAAAAACCGCTTAAAACGGGGCAAAAACGGACAAAAAGGGCTTAAGGACCCGAAACCCCTCTTAAGGAGCCGAACCCTCTTAAGGACCCGAAAGTCCTCTTAGGGACCGAAACCCCCCTCTCAGGACCGAACCTCGCACATGCCCGAACCCCAAGTTCCTGTTCATTTCGGTCATTTCGCTCCCTTCGGTTCTTCTGACGCTTTCGGACCGAACTGACTTCGCTTCTTGCTGGTTTGCCTCATTTCGCTTCGGCCCAGCACCAGAAGGGACCGAACCTCCGGCCAAGACCGAGAGGCCTCGCTGGAAGTCCATTTCCTTCCGGTTTTCAACTACGACTTCATTTTAGCTTCGTTTTTAATTATTTTAACGCGGGATTTTCACCCAAAACTTTATTTTAACATATAAGACCCCATATTTACTAATTATCCACGTTTTTTGGGGATAAACCTTATCCAAGAAGAGTGGGTGAAATACAAGAGATGGAGTGTTGACTTATCTTTGTATTATGACACAAGCAACCCCCATACCCACTACATGCCTAACCCACACTCCTCCCCACCATACCTTGTCACTTCATTGTACTTTTTACCTCTCTCACAAGCCATCCCCACATTTTTAGAGCTGGTCACTCAACCTCTCTCCTCATTTTCTTTCACTTGCTCTCATTTCACCAAAAATCAAACACAACTTTTCTCTCAAACTTTTTCTCTCTATTTCAAGACTCCAAGGCTGATCTTCAAGCTTTATTCTTCTCTTGGTAAGTATAATTCATCCTCCTTGTGATTATTGCACTTCATTCTACTCAAATCATTGATTGCTTACACAAATTCCATCACTTTGATGTTAGATTCTCGAAAATCTTCAAGGCATCTTCAAGTGTTCTTGAGTTGATCACTTCCATTCTTCAACAATCATCTACTGAAATCACTCAAGGTGAGTTCATACCCCTACATTTTCATGTTTTCTCAAGTTTTTAGGGGGGGAATACAAGTTAAAACACCAAGAACATAACTAAACTTTTCTAACAGCCTTCATCAGAAAAGTTGGACACCATTCACGAACTATTTTGGACAACTTAAACATTTTTGTTTTCAAAACTGTTTTAGGTGTATGTAGCTCCAGTTCTTAGCTTTAAAATGACTACTTTCACATCTCCATACGATTTTTCTACAATTTATGGTGATTTTTACAAAACTGTCTATCATTTCAAACATCAATCCGGATCAGTCTGTGATTATGGACTTGTTCACACAAGTTAGAGTTCATTAAAACTCATAATAAAAATTATGAATAAACTACTCATTTCCCAAACTCTCAGAATTTACAGATTCTGATTTGGACCTTCGATGACTTTTCTAAGAACAGTAAATGAAAATATTAATAACAGAAAAATGCTATCAATTTCATTTCACCTTGTAACATGTTGAGCAAGGTGTATATCTTTATGTGATTGTATGTTTTTGCAAATAAATGAAATTTTTACTTAGTATATAGTCATACATCAGTTAACAAATGGAGTTTGCTAGATAAAGCATAGAAATAACAAATTGTTATAATCATAGCACATCTAATTACATACAAACATTTGAATAAACTATGTTAAGTATAGTTTATGTACATTGCCACTTTTGCCCTTGCTTTGATAAACTATAATAGGTATAGTTTATGATTTATCACATAGCACACTCATACAAAAAGGGTACATTCATACAAAAAGGTTTTACATTCACGCACACCACACGTAAACTTGTTAACTTAAATTGTGAGACATTCTCCTTCCGTACGTCCTTTATTCCCTTGGCTATTAATCACCAAGAAAAAGGCTATTCATTAGCAACAAAAAGAGTAAGACAGAAGTGCGGGATCTAAATTCCTGGTAGCTATATCCAGAGTCTCTTGTAAGGAGAACGTGATAGTTGTGTATAGATCTATATTGGGTTAGACACCCCACACCTGAGCTACATGCAACAGCTAGACCGGCAGGTCTGTGGTGACAAATGTCATATCAGTTTCGCGACGCCTGAGAAACGTCGTGGCAGGTTCATTGAGTCATAGTATGGTTATAGCGACTCACTTAGGAGGTTAACAACTCATAAAGTTTATGAGAATTTTTATAATCAAAAAGGGTTTTATGCCGATTTAAAACCATGGTTATATCATTAAGTATGGAAAATACTTGTCATTCTTGGTTCTGGGATTTAGGACCACATAACTTTATAAAGGAAAATATTGGATTTTTCTGGAACAAACACTACTTTTACAAGAAAAAGCTTTTCATAAACCGTCTACAAATGCTTATGAGCTCACCAACCTTTGTGTTGACACTTTTTCAAACAACTTGTATTCTCAGGAAATCACTAAACAAGAAATCAAGTGCATTTTGAGGATGGGACGTTAAGGCGTCAAACATTTCATATTTTGTCAACATATTGTAATTGATTTTGAAACATGTAATTCATATAATGGTGTAACTCTTTCAATTATATATATGTTGGTTGCGTTTACTTTCATCACCATTGCCATTGTTGTTATGATACGATACATGAAGTCCTCCACCCCCAGACGTTTCCGCCATCCTTGGTTTGGGGGTGTGACAATTTCTCAATTAATATATTATACTTATAATATATATATATATATATATATATATATATATATATATATATATATATATATATATATATATCACAAATAACCTCTTTCTCAAATATCCATCCTATCAAATTGTTCTGGTGAATGCAACCCAAAATGGACCATGCTACTATCAGGTCAAGTACATACCAATTATAGTAATGGGCTTAGACACCTAATCCAACAATATTAACAGTGGTTCCTAAAAGCACAAAGCAAACAACATTCGAGCATCGAGTTCTAACCAGTGCGCTACCTAACAGGCCATCATATCATATCATCTGTAATCCATACTAGCATGCAGTTCTAGAGGCTCATACAGTAGCCATACAAACGAATCTTTCCTAACATACAATTTTGAGAAGATCCTTAGCCCTAACCTAGCAAGTTATTCACATATTCACATACTAAATCAAATAAACATGTTTGGGTATTTTGGAAAGACTTACATAAGTTCGATTTATTGCGCGAATCACACCCTATTTTTATAATGACCCTTTTAGAAAATATTCTTCCTTTTACCAATTTCTCAGTTTGAGTTCAGACACACCCGAAAGTGTGCCCAAATCCCTCAAACCAAGGCTCTGGTACCATCTTGTAACATCCCAAAAATACTAAGTAAAACTATTTATTTTTAAGTCAACCAAAACCATCAATAATTCATTTCCAACCATCAAAGTATGACAATATGGAAAAATAGTTATTAGAGTACAATCCCAAAATCATAAAATGATGAACACTAGTGGATGTGATGCGATCATGTCGGGTCCTACTCTTTCAAACTAGAAGTACCTGAAAAACATTTAAACATAAACTGTAAGCACAAAGCTTAGTAAGTTCCCTAAAATACCACATATAATACAAGCAACAAGCCCCAACCAATGAGTATAATGGGCCTCACCTTAACTCATATAACATGCCCCACCCAATGAGTATTGCGAACCTCATCCTAGATCACATAATAGGCCTTGCCCAATGGGTATAACGGGCCTCGCCCAAACTCGCATAATGGGCCCCGACCAATGAGTATAATGGGCCTCACCCTTACTCACATAACGGACCCCACCCAACATACAAAAGATGCAAGTATCATACAGACAACTAGTATCCTACAAACATAATCCAGTGGGCCTGAATTGGCGCCATCGACCCATGAGTACAGTGAAGAGACTCACCTTAATCTGATGATAAGCAAATCACACACTCGAGCTGCTGCTATAATGACACCTCACATTGAACATATCCTAAGCCAACCTTAATTAATAATTAGGTTAACAACCCATGATCAATGATCCTTTTTATATTCTCTCTCACTAGGATAAAAGTTCATTTTACCATTTCCAAGTTGGACTCACACAAACATTTCCCAAGGCCCAATAATGGCCCTAGTATACTTCTGGGAGTACGCTATGCGTACTCCTCCCTTACGCCCGACATACTATGTGACCACATAAAAGGAATATAGGGAAACCTGTTATTCCTTACGTACCTCAGGGTTACGCCCTGCGTAACCCCCTGCTATCCAAAACCACTATTAAGCTCTTTTTATCTAAAGACGAAATGTCCAACTCATAGATCTCAATATTAGGAAGGTCTTAACTGAAGAAAGTCTACAACATTAAGCTTTTGCATGGCTTAATAGAGCCCAAAACAAAGCCTTAGGTTAATAACTTCACAAAATGACCGATAATTCATGCATGGGTGGAATATAACCCTTAAGATCTGATTTTTTTTTTGACTTATTAACCTTAGAAATGGCTAAGCAGATGCTCAAGGGTTCTAGAGTAGCTCATACTCACAAGAACCAAAGCCATGGGACCAAAAACTCATCAAAATTCAACAACCAACAAGATCTAGCAAACGAACCATCAAGGAGGGTGCTTTTTACCTTCTAAAGAAGCTAGAATTAACAACAAAATCTGGATCTACAAACAATGGACCCCCATGAGCTCCTCCAATGGTCACCTTCTTCACAAAAAACAAAAAATATCACTCTAAAAGCTTAAGTACCTCACAAGGTGGCTGGGATTTCCAAATGGTGCTTTCAGACAGTGGGGGATGGTGATGAGGGTGGCCTCAAGGACTTAAGGTCATTTAAATAGGGTCCAAACCCTAAAAATTAGGGTTTGAAGTCTGTATGAGTACGCTCTGCATACTTCACACATACTTTTGGCATACTCGACGAGGTCTGCGTCCAACTTATATGACCTACACCCGATTTATGCACCAAGTATGCCCTGTGTAGGGATTGATATTGTAATACTTTGTTATTTAAAGTTAGAAATAAAAATACCTAGAAACAAATGTTGAAACTCTCGGTCACTTGAATTAGACTTCCGTCCTCGAAGTATGCCTCTACAAATAACTTTGGATAATGCTCCCTCATATCCACCCAGGCTCCCAAATCTACTATGAGCCTTTCCAGTGCTACCATCTCACCTTCACTAAACCCACCTCCCTGTTTTGCAGAGTATTGTCTTCGTATCGAGGATCATAATTGGTCTCTCTATGTAGTTCAGGCGCTCATCCACCTGCATATCCTCCAATGGGACCACTGCGATGTCATCAACCAAACACTTCTATAGTTGAGAGACGTGAAAAGTGTTGTGGATCTAACTGAGCTCCTTGGGTAGCTACAAACGGTATGCAACCCTGCCTACCCGAACAATAATCCTGAAAGGACCAATATATCTGGAGACCAACTTACCTGAATTCCTGAATCAGATGACACCTTTCCAACGTGACACCTTCAGGAGTACCATATCCCTAACATGAAACTCTAAATCCAATTAGCGCCTATCATCATAACTCTTCTATCATCTCTTTAGGGTCTGCAATGTCCTGCACACCTGCTGGATTAACTCAGTAGTCCATAGCACCACCACTGTGCTACCCATGACTCGATGATTGACCTTACCCCCAACAAATCAGGGTCCAACACTTCCCCCCGTTGAGAATCTAGATAGGAGATCGATCAATATTGGTGTGGTAGCTGTTGTTGTAAGAAAACTTAGCCAATAGGATATACATATCCCAACTATTGCCAAAATCCAGCATACATGCTCGAAGCATATCCTCCAAAGTCTAAATAGTCCGCTCACTTTGCCCATCTAGATGAAAATCTGTGTTGAAATGTGGACGAGTACCCAACTCCTCATGGAACCTCTTCCAGAACCTAGAAGCGAACCATACATCCTAATCTGAAACCAGTGAGACTAGAACCCCATGCCATGCCACAACCTCCCGAATATAAAAATCCGCCAACTTCTCTACAAAGATGCTCTCTTGATGTAACATCTTAACTTTTCACCCAATTTTTTTTATTTTCAAAACATTTATTTTACAAACACTACTAGAAAACAGCCTTTTACGACGCTCATTGCGCGTCGTAAAACGCTCAGACGATGCGCAAATGCGCGTCAAGGAAGGCCCTGTCATAAAGAGAGACAACGCGCATTTATGTCGCGCATTTACGACGCGCAATGCGTATCAAGGAAGGCCCTGTCATAAAGGAAGACGACACGCATTTGCATGTCGTAACCTTACGACGCGTGTGTTTAGGACACGCATTGCGTATCAAGGAAGCCCCTGTCAAGAAAGGCCATGTCATAAATGAAGATGACACACATTTTTGCGTATCGTAATTTTATATGTTTAAAAAAAATATTTTTTCTAGATTTACTAATTTTTGAAGTAAATTTTCATTTAATGTCTCTTAATAAATAAAATATCATATACAAAAATACAATTCATTGCACAAAATATAATGTCATACAAATAATCGTTCCATGGAAAGATAAACAAATCAATAAAAGTTATAACGGAAATTTACAAACTAATTAGATACAAGAAATATGAAAAACTTGAAATCTCTAAGATTAATAATTCTAGCAGAAGCTTCATGTGAGATGCATACAGTTGGACCAGTAAGCAAGAATGTTCCCGAATCCACAATAGCAGCAGAAGAACACGTACACGATATCTTTTGCAAGAAGTTGTCGGTCCAAAACTACTGTTGAAGGTTGCCATGATAGCTGTTAAGATTTAAGCATAACAAGAAACCAATCAATGACTATAATAAGCTAGAAAACAAGCAACTAATAAACAAAATAAGCAACTAATTAAGTCAAACTATGACTATGTATTGTTCATACAAGAAAAAGAAGGAAAAAAATGTTGATTTATTGTTGTTCATACAACACTCTCCAGACAACACTTAATTGAAGAAAAGAATAAGGCTAAACTTACAAAGAAAAAGAATTCAGGAAGAAGACAAGTTTGAAAGCATACAAAATAACATTTAGCCAAGCAAGTGTGATCTACTAGTAAACTTGAAAACGCAAAATTCTGAGTAAATGACCTAAATACCCTCAGAATCGTTAATCATAATAACAAGTAACAGACCTTGTAGGAGGCAATGCAGAGGTCTGGCAAGATGGCATAGCATGATAAGCACCATCCATTGTGATATAAGGTGAAGCATCCAAAAGCCCCAGCAGCACCAGCCAAAATAGGTAGCCTACAACAAAATTTCACAATTTTAACCATTTAATCACCTAACTATTATTATCTTATATATTTATTTACTTATATATATTTAAAGTACCATGTCATTTCTGAATTCCCCATTCCATTGGGCTGAGTAACGTAGCCAGGGAACACCATGCCAACAGCAGGAACTCCAAGCCCACCAGAATGCTGCCCCGCAAATTGCACAACTGCAAATTTAATAATAGATTAGACACCATAAAAATTGAACATTTTTTAATGACCAAATAGCCCTTGGGTTTACCTGGCAAAAATGTTGGAGCACCAGGGAAATTTTGATCACATGGATCCCAAAACATACATACACGATATGATAGATATGATAATATTGGATTAATAAAATATTTAAGAAAACGGAAGGGCAAATTTGTAAATTGTAATTGAACCTTCTCTGAGGATTTAGCTTTGTTCTCGGCTCCTAAAGTTTTAGTGGCGGTGCCTCTTGTTTGGCACCATATACAAGCTTCATCTAGCGGCTACACAAGCCCTATTTGTTTCATAACAACACACCATGCTTTTATCTAATATTTATTTTACTAAAGAAAAATAGATACAATGGTGAAGTGAAAGAGCATGTAGATAGAGACAGTTAATTAATTACCGGGTAACAAGCTGAAATGTTGAATATGATCCACGTGAAGTCCCAAGACACCAAAACCACTGTCACATCGGTAGAGCACATGATCAAAAGATTCTCCAAGAAAATAAATCGGCTTATTTGGTGAAAAATTTTGATCAATCTTTACACTTTCCTCCACAATTTTAATCAACCCTTCATGCAAATATAGTGGTAAAATGGTCATTTACTCTCTCATTTGCTTCCTTGAAGTTTTAACATAATATAAATACAAGAGAAGATGATAACCATCAAATGGTGTTCGATCATGAGAAGGAATATGCAAGCATTGAACATGAAAAACCCTGTCATTGTATAAAATTTAAGCAAACATACTCCTATTAAAGATTCTATAAAACAAAATTTTATAAGAAAGAATGTTCAAAGAGAAGATGAAGATCAAATTCAACTCACTTTCCAAGAGGTTTCTCAGGTACAACAAGGCCAGTTCCAGTTCCTTCCAACCGTACACAAAGTATCACATCCAATTAGTAAGTAAATATAAGCATATCTTGCATGGGTAAAATGGTAATTTGTGTAATTTTATAACCAAACACAAATTACCAGGAAAAATGATTGTTTTCTGTTCCAAAGACTAAATACCTCTATGGAAATTCCTGATTATAGACAAAGGCTAGGCAGGAGACAAATCTGCCATTGAATATAGATGCATGACAAAGTTTATAAACCATGTCAAACTAATTGAGTAGTCAACTTGCACTTCACATCTTCAGAAAAACCCATTGCCATTAATTTCTCCTTAACATCATCAAGTGTGGTCTCAACACCTGAAACACAAGAAAAATAAATAAATCCAATCAGCAAATTAATACTTGCACAATCTTTTTAGAAACAAATATTATTATTAAATCAAAGAGAAAAATTTACCATCACCGAAAACACTGGAATTCTTGTATTGACTAACATGCTTGGCCATCTTTTGTAATCAAACTGTTGTTGTTCGTTTGATTCCCTGAAAACAGAGAATTGAGGAATTCATGAAGCTTCAATTTCCAACTAAATATCTCAACAAAATTTATTAACATAACATACAAACAACATGCAGTCCATTTGTCAGCAAGAAGCTGGTTTCTGTCCATTTGATCCTTGCTCCCCGAGACTTTCTGATTCAGGTACTTATTTCAGAGTTTCATATCGATTTTGGTTCTCATTTCAAGGTTCCAAGGACCAAAATCGATATGGAACCTTGAAATAAGGACAAAAATTAAAAAAGTTTCAATTTTGGATCAAACACGATGAAAATCAGAAAGCACAGGGATCATTTTCTAATTTATTCTTAATCTGATACATTGTAACGCAAATAGCATAAAAAAGTTGGAAATCAGTGCAGATTGCAAATCAAAAGCAAGTAATAGGTAAATAATCAATGATAGACATACCCTAATAAAAGACTTGGAAGCCTGATTTTCATTCTGCTACAAATTTGATGAGAAAGCCTGATTTTCTCTGTGGGTATCTTCACTGTAGATGAACATTTATGATCACCAGCAGGAAGACAGAGTACAACAACACATTGTGCAATGGAAAACAAAGCTTTTTTTGCAATAACACCAGACTGAGGTGATGGTTTGGTAGTTGAAAGAAGAGATTCCAACAAAGCATCAAAACTCGTGTTTGCAGAGCACACCAAAGTAGCAAAAAAGTTTTGAAAGTTCCACAATGATGACTTCATAAGCAGTGGAAATGATTTTTTCACCAAATGCCACAATTAGTTAGTGTATTCAAGTTAGAAAGTGTTGCTTTCCTTAATGCTCGATTAGCCGATTTTTGAAAAGAAGAAAAACCATGGTTCAAATTTTGGTCCAATTTTCAATGTAACAAGTAGAATTCCCTTAAATGTTGGTGTTGGTTATACCTTGCAGTTAACTCCACAATAACATGTTCTAGGACACATGAAAGGTCTAGGTACAGTGGAGATGTAGCTATAACTGCAAAAGCATGAAAAAAAATTCAAGGGTCAGAGATAAAAGTATATGTTGTTGCCCACATTGTATCTTCTACAAGTTCCAACCTTTTTTTCATTCAGTTTCCTCTTTATTACATATTATTTTGTTTACCAAGTATATGATACTGAGGGGGCATTTGGCTCCCATAATGTTTTGGACGGAATTAGAATTTGTCAAAGGAATCAAAATCTAAGAGGATTGGAATCTGACAAATTGTATTTTGCTGGTTGACAGAAAATAGAATGGAAGATTATAACGAAAATTAAATAGTTCTAGATTCACTTTTAAATATATATTTTTTGTTATGTATATTGAGGGTATGGTATGGAATTGAATTCCTTCCACCCATTCCTAGGAATGGTAAACTCCATCAAACATGGAAAACTGAAGGAATCTAATGAAATTGATTCCGACCATTTAGAACCAAACACGCCATGGAAAGGAATCTCGAATTCCAATTCAACCGGAATCCACAAACTAAACACATCCTAACTTGACTTGGAAAAAGCTTCAACATTCAATAAGGAAACCTAAAGAAAGTATATAAACAAACCTTAAAAACGGTAAGTCGGGTAATCTCATTTCCCGGGTCCACAAACTAAACACATCCTACTCTGACTCTAATCGCAGGGACTCTCCAGCCCATGCACTATCTCAACTAATCAAGATCACTACCCGGGTCCAGACCTTCTAATGCTATCACACTGCAACATACACAATCCATATCCTCAAACTGATCCCACAATACCTGCAGAGTCTTCAGCATGACTGGACCGCCTCACCAGGCCTTCAGCCAATCTGGACCACTCTCAGAACCTTCAGCCAATCTGGACCACTCTCAGTGCCTTCAGTTTAGCTGGACCGTTCTCCGAGCCTTCGGCCTGACTGGTACGCCTACCGGCCTTCAGTATATCCGGACCGCTCAACTAGCATTCATCATTCTGAGCTATCTCTCCGGGAAATCCTCCCATGCATACCATTCTAGCCCTCTAGGGGTTCCGAACTCTATCTCCATCACACATAATCGATCCCGGGCTGATCCCCATGCCCTCCATAATCAAATGCCCTAGGTCTGTATCCCGCCCCGCATGCCCGACACTTGCTCCTACCAGCCTACACTATAGGCTGACAGAACACTGCTAAATCCCAATAGCTAAGCACCCTCAAATGCTCATCGATCTTCCAGAGAAATTTCCAATTCTCCCCCACTTGTAGCACTGACTATCAAACACCAGTCGCCATTACCGACCACCCAAACAACCCTGCACAAAACCAACACTTACACGCAGACTGCTTCCCACAAGCATAAACAACCTTAACAAAATCCCATATCAACACTGATTAACCCGCTCGAAAGAAACTCAATCCGCAGCTAACCACTCCCCAGAAAGCAGATGCTACCCGGCCTTCATACCAATGCCAGGTTTCCACTAACAACCCCTCATAAATGATAACCACGAAATTCCCAATACTAACCCATAGCCATGCCATAACCCTCAAAGAACAACGAATACCACACCGAGAACCACACAAAGATACTAGCACATAAACAATACTCCACAATAATCACAAGATAACAAGACATCAACGAAGAAACATACCCGCAGCTGCATCCGGCACTGCTCTGACCTCCTCTACTGTAAGCTGAAAAGCACGACCCTGAGCCCTTGGGGGCTCCGCTCCACCCTGACCTCCACCTGTGATCCTCAAAGTGGCCGGTGCTGGAGCCTGCACCGGTCCTGCAGCAAGTTGTGCACAGTTAACCCTCAAATGTCCAACCTGATGACAATGGTAACAAATCCTTAAATCCCGAACCGGCGCTGACTGCCGACAATCCCTCGCATAGTGCCCCTCCTTTCCGCACTTGCGGCATGCACCACCGGACCTACAAACTCCGGTGTGACCCCTCCCACACTTCCCACAAGTGTGGCTGCTCAGATCTCCCACTCTAGCATCAACGGTCTTGGACCGTTTCGGCGCCGGCTGCGACTGCACCGGAGCCTGCCTCAGCTCACGCAACTACAACTCAATCTCTAACTCACGCCGCCTGGCGGCCTCCTGCAACTCCAAAAAGGTCTCGCACCTTTGCGTAGACACAAACTGTCTGATGTCCCTCTTGAGCATGCTCAGATATCGAGACATCTGAGCCTGCTCCAAAGCGAACTTTGGGCATAACATCACCCTCTCAGTGAACATCCTGGTGATCTCAGTCACCGACTCCGAATCCTGCTTCATCTCAAGGAACTCCTGAGCCAATCTCTCCCTCTCAACTTGCGGGACATAACGAGTGCTGAACATCTCTCTGAACTGATCCCATGAAACCGCAGCCCTCTGCGCATCTGAATATGACCCCGTGGTCAACCTCCACCAATCCTTCGCCCCGAGCCTCAACAGGTTCAGAGCACACCTCACCCTCTGATCAGCAGGGCATGAACATGTGAAGAAACACCCCTCCACGTCCGATAACCATCTCATAACAACAATCGGGTCCTGAACTCCATCAAAGATGGGAGGCTTTGTATTGAAGTCCCGATACTGAAAGCCCCGACCAGCTCCTCCCCCTGCCGCTGCTACAGCCGTTGTAGCCGCCGCGGCAGCCGTCTCTATGAGAGCTGCATAGCGCTCATCAAAATACTCAACCATGGCGGTCTTGATCGACCCAAACAGCTCTGGCAACTCAGCCTGGAACAACGCAGCAATCTCATCACGCAGGATCTCACGAATCCTCGCATCCAACTCGCACATGCTCATCTAACCAATAACCTCGGGCGGTACTGACCCGCCCGAAACTCCCTCTCCTGCTCCTGATCCTGACCCGGATCCGCTCCCAGCATGCCTCGGAATCTCCATACTGAAAAACACCACAAAATCTCAGACACTTCCCACTATCCCGGGAACCAACTCTTTCAACCCAACCCTAGAGGTCATGGTTTCCCTGATACGCGTATGGGTCCTGTGCTTTCAGTAGTACGGGCCCATACTACCTTCCACACCTACCCATATTTGTATGAAGTACTACTACAACACCCTAGTGAAAACATACAAACAAGCGCTCAACCCTCACCACTAGAGGAACACTGGAAATCTCCCACAAGGAACCCTAGGCTACATGCATCACAATCAGGTAGCATTATCATGAAATCCTGAAGATCCCTAGCCTAACACTAGCATGATGTTCTATCAAAACTCAAAAACAAATATCATGTATGGTATTTTGGGGTTACTTACTGGCTCCGGCTGATCGTACCTCCACGTCCTCCTTTACTCATTTTGAAAACCATTTTAAATTCTCTTTTGAAAACTCTCCTCGATTTGAGACTGGAGTCACACGAGTGTTCCTCCAATTCACTCAAACCAAGGCTCTGATACCAACTTGTAACGATCAAAAATTTCAACCAATTTAAAATTTTCGAAAACAACCCGATTCCATTATAGTTATTACAAAAAGGTTTTCAATACAATTTATTTTAATTATTCCCAGAGTCTCATCACAACATAAACACGATGAGCGGTACGATCACGCCTTCGCCTTGCCATGGTCTCCTGAAGAACCTGAAAAACATAAAACCACAAGTGTAAGCCCGAAAGTTTAGTGAGATATCCCCAAAATACCAACCGCATATACCATACACGCATAACATGCCATAACATATCCGATCACAGAACAGCCATGCACTTCGGGTCTACTGTGTGACTGGTCCGCCGCACCGTCCAACAGTCCACCCTCTGAGTCTAGCCATAAACCTCGAGTCTGCAGTGTGATTGGTCCGCCCGCACCGGGCCTTCAATACACTTGGTCCACTCTCTGAGTCTACAGTATGACTGGTCTGCCCGCACCGGGCCTTCAGTCGGCCTGGTCCACTCTCTGAGCCTCGGCACGTCTGGTCCGCCCTCTTGGGGCCTACAGCCTATCCGGACCGCTCGCTGGGCCTTCGGGACAACCGGTCCGCCCTGGGTATCTTGGCCTACATCACAAATCAGGACCCGCCTCAACCCAACTCCAGTCCAAACAACCATGTGCACATAAACATACAATTATATAACAATTCACAGTCAACAAACCGATCAAACAGATCACATAACATATCATCATCCTAACCAGGATACTGACCTAACCGGTCACTAGCATAGCATCACCCTACATATCAGGATACCGATCTCAACCAGGTCTCTAACATATACCATCCTAGCTACCAGGATACAAACATATCAAAGCAATAACATAACAACAAATACCCGGATCTCAATCCGATAAGGGCCGGCCTTGGTGCCTTAGACCCTGTTGATATAGTGAGGATAACTCACCTCGAAATTGCCGACTGAACAGATAACCCAAGCTGCTCCGATCACTGATACGATCTCCACCATTGGACAACCACCAAGGCACTGAACTCAAAACAATATCCAACAATTACCAAAATGCCCCTGGAAACCACTGGTTAACCCTTGGTCAAAGTCAACCCCTGACTGACTCTGCTCGTCGAGTCAACCCGATGACTCGCAGAGTCCCCATGCTCAGAAATTCCCCAATCCGCGACTCAACTCGCCGAGTCACCCCGAGACTCGCCGAGTTCAACAACTCTGAGTCCACTCACACACAACTCACCGATTCATCCCATTGACTCACCGATTCACGGCTCAACCAGAAAAGATTGGGACTCTTCGACAAGACTCACCGAGTCCAAGAACAGACTCGTCGAGTCTAAGGCTATCTTCATTCTACTCGCCGAGTTGTTCTTCCAACTCGTCGAGTTCCAGGCCATCTTCATCTAACGCGTTGAGTTGTTCTTCCAACTCGTCGAGTTCCAGCCTATCTTCAAGCAACTCGCTGAGTCTACCCATGTGACTCGCCGAGTACCACCGGGTCTGAATCCATACAGAGGCTTTCCAAGCCATGCAGATGATCCAAACCATAGATCTACCCTTCCTAAGGCCATCCATCACGTAAAGTGGCAAACTTTACGTGAATCCAAGGAGATCTAGGCACTTACACTCTAGGTCTAGGGTTTGGGACAAAATAGCTCCTTCAAACACTCATCAACAGGGACTTTTATGCATTCAAGCCTTTCTCCATTCCAGATCTGAGGTAGCAACCTCAGATCTAACCTCTAACTCCAATACACCAAAAGATATGATCTCTAACACCCCCAAAAATAATGAATCTAGACAATAGCAGCTCAAACAATGAAATAATACCTCAAAAGGAAGCTCCAAGAGAAGATTAATCTGGATCCTTGTAAAGCCCTTTGATCCAAGTCTCTTCTCCTTCAAGATTTCTTCAACAACCACTTCTCCAAGCTCCAATTCACTCAACAATGGGGTTTCTTCACGAAATTAGGGTTTCTGGAACTCAAGGAATGATAAGGAGGCTGGGGAGAAGACATAATGTTCTTTATATAGGGCTCAACCTCCGAATTTAGGGTTTTCTCCACTCAGCACCAACTCGCCGAGTCCACCCATGCTACTCGCCGAGTTGGTCACTTAACACGCGACTAGAGTCGCGACCCTACTCGCCGAGTCCACTCGTGGACTCGCCGAGTCGCTCTTTCCCATTTTACTCTTTTAGCCCTTCAACTTTACTCTTGCTATTCTGGGATGTTATAGAAACAACAAGCCCCATACAAGAGATAGCACATTCCTTAACCTCCTGGAGAGAGACAATTATGTTATCCCAAATTCCCAATACAAGTTCACAAACAAGTACTAACATGGTCTTGATCTCGGTTTGTCAATCGTGACAAGATGGCATTATATATTGGATGGACATAAGGTTTGAAATCAAAATTAGAAACCTAAACAAATCAATAAAGTAATATCAGAGCAGAAAAATAGATAAATACAAGATATCTTTGGAATAGATCATGAAATAGAAAGGGATAACACCTCAATGTTTGCTCTAACAAGTTCCCCGCATACTCTTAATGCCTCTGCAGTAACTTTGTAATAGCGTTCACCAACAACAGATAAAACATGAGCAGAAATAGCCTACAAGAAGATGTCAACATAACAGTAGTATTAAAATCTAGAAATACTAAAGTAGAAACCAAAAAAAAAGTGGGACCCTTTATATGGATAATACATTATAAGGGACCAGTAATAGTAACTGTCAGATGCAAAACATTATTGCTCTCAAGAAACTACAATGAAAATATTAACGAAATCACTGATTTTTTTCCTAAGTTATAATAAGCAGGTGGATCATAAAGTGTCTTTTGGGATATAATGTAACATAATAATCCATTCCATACTATTGTCTCTTAAACTAGACAGTTCAAGCTGGTAATTGCACTACTAAAAATAGATACCAGCTACATAGTCTTTTAACTGTTCATTTGAGAATTCATCTTCTTTTCTTCTTTCTTGAATTTTATCCATTTGAGTACTACTTCTTGTTCACTAACAGATCCCAATATTTTTTTTTTGTTATGTTTTTTTTTTTAATTTGACTTTTGGGGATTTTGTTTGGTTTCAGGTTTCTTGTGGAGGAAGATGAAGGACATTAAGAAGACGAAAGAGACAAGGGCATAATGGTTATTTTCATAAATAATTGGTTGTGTCGTAATCAATACTCTTTAAATAATTCCGTAAAACATCTGAAATGCATTGTTTTTGTGATTCTCATTAAGGATCCAAGAATTTATTTAGACATGAACTTTGTAGTTGAATCCATTGAAGAATCAATCAACATTCTCATTTTCATTCACGAGGGTAAAAGTTGAAATGAAATAGCTTTTACCATAGAACAAATACAGTCCTAACAAATGATCCTATGGCAGAAAGTGCAAATAAAATTCATAAATTGAGCTCTACTAGAAATATATGCAAAAACCAAAAGAATTTTTTTCGTTCAGTTTCCTCTTACCGAGTATAAGACTCACAGGAACACAGTAGAGAAGGGACTTGGACATGATGATAAAAAAAACTTAATAAAAACTATGAGTAAATTAACCTAATCACTACAGATTACCTAAAAAATCATAAACCCTAGAAGTTTCTCTAGATTAATTTGGGGAAGTTGCATATAAATTGAAACATACATAAGCCCTATAAATCTATTAACATGTAAAGTACCTGACTGATGCCACCGTTGTCAAAAAGAAACTCCTGGAAGAGATCAGCGATGCCCAATCATTGCGTTCCAAAGAAGCAGGATCTGCAATCCGTGTTTTGATGTTGTAACGTTTTTGGTTGCAGATTTGTAGGTCATTTGGAGATGGAAGACTATCACTAGAACAATACGTGTTCTCAACGACTTATTCTGGGAAGCCATGTGGCACCGATGAGCAATAGAACAACTCCTAGATGAAGATGATGACAAACGTGGTGGGCGGTGGAGGCGCTGCTTAAGGCATCGGGTTAGGGTGTCCATCGGAAGGGTTTTTTTACCAGCCGGAAGGGCTTCTAAATGTGAGAAGTTGTTGTGAGCTCTAAGAAGTATGTGAGGTCTGGTTCAAAGCCCTAGTAACTTATTGATTATGTGAAGATGGTCCATATGCGAAGATAAAAGATGAAGACGGACCATATTTGAAGAATTTTGGGCAAAGGTATGGTTAGATTGGTTCAAAGCGTATCTATGGATATTAAAGCGGCCATGGAATTTGCAGAAGTTGTACCAGTTTTAGGGATAAATCGAACTAGTTGGTCTTTGTTGTTGATCTTCTTTGTCGTGATTACTGGCTCGTCAATAGAGAGAAAGGTTAGGGTTTCTTGACTGAGAGAAAGGTTATGATTGATAGAATTTACGAGAAAGATCTTACGGAAGGAGTTGATAAAGCCCGACGCTGTGACAATGACCATATGGGATAACGAACGACTGACTCCGGGGAAGGTGCAATTTGCATGCATTGATGTTTTCTCTGAGTTATAGAATGGAGAGGTTCTTGATTGAGAGAACCTGAACTAATTCGAAGTTTAATTCACAGTTTTTGATCTAAGGCATCGTTTCTCAAGAACAAATTAGGGTTCTTAATATTTAGGGATTTATGATTTAGGGTGATTTGGGGAGTTGTAGTAGGCGGGATGTTTATTTATTTTGGGAATGGAAAATGGTTATGAATGATTTAGGGTTCTTAGCAGAGATTTTAGAAGGAGAAGAAGGAAGGAGTATTAGGCGGGGTATTTAATTTTTTTGGGATTTCATTTCCAAAAAAAAATACGGAGAACGCGCCTTCTTAAAAAAAATATAAAGCGACACCTTTACACGACACGTTCTTTATGATAGGTGTCCTCCGTATTTCTTTTTTTTTCTTTTCTAACACTAATTTCAGGGCACGCATAAATGTGTGTCCTCTATCCTTCAAATTTTAGAAGATATGAGATTATTTTAAGGGTGCCCGCTTTTGCGAATCGTAAATCACTGAGTGTCATTGTTTGCGCGTCATTAAAGGGCTGTTTTCTAGTAGTGAAAATACATTAGAGGGAGTCTTATTTAAAGTTTAAAGGAAACATCACCAATGTTATGTTTATTTTTAAAACATCATTCATCAATATATAGTTCATAAACCAAATCAAAAACAAGTTCTAAAAAACAAGTGTTAATAAAACTCCATGACATGTCCAAATAGTATCAATACTAAGACATAAAATGGAATGTAACTACCTAAATTCCCCATCCTCACCAAGCCGTCAAACTATGCTGCCTGTACCAATGTAAGGCAACAAAAAGCAAAGAAACAAGTGTGAGCAAATGCTAAGTGAGTCAACAATAAGTATAATGTTAGGAAAACACACATAGCATATCATCACATACATCTCATGCATCATATACCACATATACATCACATACATCACACACACACACACCATATACATCGCATGTTATCCACTAGATTATCATTAGGGTCTATCATTATTATTTATCTTTTAATACTAGATAATTAATAATTATTCCTACCCCTGGTTCCATCACTAAACCGCAAGGAAGATTCCCCACACATTGTTCCGTTACTAACCTGTAAGGAAGACTCCCTACACATGGGTCCACTACTAACCCATGAGGTAGACACCCCGAACGTAAGTCCATCACTAACCTGAAGGCAAAACCCATTTACTACTAAGTGACCGACTGAACCCTATCCCATTGGGTCCATCACTAACCCTGGTTCCATCACTAACCCAAGAGGTAAAAACCTCATTCACTACTAATGTGACCAACTCGACCCAATGCACCAAGAGAGACGCGACTCTCACTCGTAACATTACTCCCAGTTTGCTGCATCTGCTACTCTAACATTTCACATAAAAGTATGTGTATTGTCATTCTAGAGTGGTACTTGTCATTGTTTCCCATAACTAGAAACTTCCCACCCAAACATGTTATTTGATCCAGCGTCATCACTATGCTAATATCACTACGGTCCTTGAGCACCTTAGGGTCGATGAACCATGTCCCGACTCGCGAGTGGTGGTCTAGAAAAATCACACGGTGTCTCCATCTGGATTAAGCTCTTTTCCTCTACGTATCTTCCACGTCGTGGTCATGCATAGGCTCCAAGGCTTCGCCTAGTGCTGACACGTGACACTAGGCGCAGGTAAAATAACCAATGTTTAAAAATTCATAACTTTTTCATACGAGCTGCGTTTTCGATGTTATTTATATCCACACCTAGGTAATGAAAAGGTCTACAACTTTCCTCTTGACTCTGTTGGTTAATTCTCGGCTGATTTTAAATTTAACAGTATGAGAAGATTATATTGTTAAATGACTACGTAAAATTCATAACTTCTACATACGGACTCCGTTTTCGTCTGTCTTTTAATCGTTGAACTCCTATTAATGAGATATTAAATTCTCATTTAGGTTGCGTTGGCCAAAAACCGCTTGATCTAAAATTCGAATTCTTGGTTGTGTACTGCTAGGCCAAATCTTAGAAAAATCATAACTTTCTCACACGAAGTCAGATTTGGGCGTTCTTTTTATGCACGCTCTTGGTTTAACATATAATACGACTTTTGATTAGATTGATAAGGCTAAAAAGACTTCTATCATAAATTCACTATTTACGTCATGCAATGTCGTGTCGGTTCTGTCGTGAAACTTCGATGGACCATAACTTCTTCGTTATAACTCAGATTTCGGCGTTCTTTATATGTACGAAACCCTTGTGACATATACTATAACTTGGTTAATATTATTCATTTAAAATAATCTTCCATCAAAAATTCATTTTTGATGCTTATTGTCTCTAAATTGACTAGCCCGGATCTACGGGCATTACAATTATCTCCCCCTTAGGATGATTACGTCCTGGAATCATTAACGAAACAGGGCTCTATAATGACTCCATATGTTATCTCTTCATCCTAGGTAATAATCGTAACTTCTATGTTCCTTCGAATGAGTATCTAACTCTTGGACCTCTTGACCGCAGGCGGTGTGCAATCTCGCACCCGCTCTCTATCTCACATTGGACTTTCAATCGTGACCTTCAAGTCACAATCTTGGTCCACATTGGAGACTCCTGCTCCTTCGTAAACAATCTTTACTTTGATTATTGTAACAGACCGATGGGTCATGTTCTAATGACCTTTCATCATATGATGCAACGCTTAGACTTGGGTCTTTTTGAGTCAAAATCTAGAACGGAATATATCTTCTTTCAGGTTCTAATGTGATATAATCACATTCTAGCATGTAGCATTTCTAGCTACAAGTTTCTTACTTTCACGGTGATTACGATGCTTCGATTATATTCCACTTCAATCTTCTGGCTTAAGTTAGATGGTACATCGATCTTGGTTGTCAGAACCACGTAACACACTCATCTTAGTCAGACTCGATTTGAGATGACCTCTAGGGTCGGAATATCAATCATCTTCTTAGTCATTATGGAAACGATGGTAACGACAGACATGAACAAAACAAAATTAATTACTAGTGCCTTGGTAACCTTGTATTTTCCCTGATCCAAGCGTGAGTCTTGTGCTTTCGGTAGTATAGGCCTCTACTACCATTCACACCTACTCATAAACGTCCCAAGTATTGTCTCACAGTTTTCCAAGTCACCATGCAAGAATTTCACATAATCATTTAACACAACGGATAACATAACAAAGCTTTATATTATTCCCTTAAACAATTACATAGGTGTTCAAGTTCACCTTAGACTATGCCTCTAATAGGTTACATCATATGCTACTATCTACATGGCTACTTCATGGCTTGATCTTTAGATATCAGTCCTCACTCCTGATTTCTTGTATTGTCAGCTGCCTCATCAAGGATCATATGGAATGCTCTTGCTTTCAGCTTTGGCGGCACATTTGACTTTGTAGCTTCTTCTCTTATTGGGCAGTCTTGCTTGAAGTGTCCATCTTCACCATACTTAAATCAGGCTTCTCTCTTATTTTTGCATTCGCTAGCGTAATGACTAGTCTTCCTGCATTTAAATCAGGTTATCACTTTAGAGCATCTCCCAATGTGCTTCCTTCTGCACTTGTCACACCATCGTGCTATTTCTTCAAACTTCTTTGAAACAGACTTCGAGAATTTTCTCTTCTCGTCGGACCTTGAGGATCCTTCAAACTTTCTCTTCTCGCCAACTTCAACCTTGTTGGCGGATCTTCCCTTGATCATATATTCAACAAACTTGGCAGCCTAGATATATAGTTGCCTCTAGAGTAGGTGCCAGACGTATGGGTACCACATACTCCCAGGGAAGTCCCTTTGCGTACTTGTCAATTTTTTTCAGCTCATATGGGACAAGGCGCAAAGCAAATTCCATTTTGTCTGTGAAGTTGTTGGTGTATTCATCGATGGACATGCTTTCTTTCTTCAAAGTCAGGAATTGGTTTTCTAGCTCGAGCAGATTTTGGCTGAGCAGTACTTGCGCTTGAAATGCACCAAAAACTCTACCCAGGTCAGTTGTAGGGGCTTATTGGGTCTTAAAGTCTTCCCCGAGGTGTTCCACTAGCGAACAACACCTCCTCTGAACTGACGCACTGCAAATGTGATTTGTAACTTCCCTCTGCAACCACATGTCATAAAGGCCAACTCCATTTTTGAGATCCAATCCATAACTCCAATCAGATCTTCTTTCCCAGTAAAAGCCGATGGTTTTCAAGTCATGAAGTCTTTGTACTTGCATCCATTTCTTTCAATTCCTTCGTCTTGGTTATTTCTCCTAAACACTGACGGTTCATCTGGACCAATGGTTCTACTATAGTTACCTTCTTTTGACTGACCATCATTCAGTTCAGGTTGTTCAATAGGCATAGTAGGTTTATCCCTATTAAGCAACATTTGCCTCATTTCCTCCCTTTGTTCGGCCATCATAGCCCGAATAATTGCTTGGACTCCTGCCATTGTGATTGGCTTGGGTGCAACTGCTACCTCTGGTGCATATTTAATCATAGGCCGCTGATCAATATTTCCATTAGCGTTTCCTAATTCGCTTCGAGTTCTCACCATGTTAATATATACACCAAATTAGACGTTTGGTGTGTAATGACAAGAATAAGGAAAGATTTTATTTATGATCGACGTGTAAATCTCCTTATCGCTCCAAAAAGTTACATGCCAGTTCTAATACCGTAATTAAATGTTTAGAAATCTGAACACATAAAGTTTCCTGACCCGGTCGGTAATAGACCATAGATCGGATAAATCAATGGCATCATAAAGCATTACAAATCATTTAGCACATAAAAGCATTTTAGGCATCCTCCTTAAATAAGCTAGTTCTTGTGTCTATTCATGTATACCACCTAAAATAAGTTAGACACACTCCTCACGATCATTTCTTAGCATTCTAAGTTTAAGTCTAGAAATAAATCCTTATTTCTAGTTCGCTTAAACTAATGCTCTGATACCAACTGTGACATCCCCATTTTTACGGCCAGAAAAGACCGATTTGTTTATGCTTTATTTTGAAAATCAGAGTATCTTTTAAGGAAATATATTGCAGAATTTGTTCCCAAAAAAACATGATAAATATGCTATCATAGCATTTCCGAAGAAATGTATTTTATTCCTTTTAAAACGTTGGGATGTCATCGTCAATATAGAAACATAAGCATAAACAGACCTTACATTCATTTACACCAGTGATCTACGTCTCCTTAATCTCTCAGTATAATGTAGCTTCATATCGACACCTATGATACAAATAAACTGAATGGGTTAGGTTGGGAAACCCGGTGTCAATCCCACAATGGTATGTCATATATATAGTTTAGAACTCACAAGTATACAATTTCACCATGTATAAACAACTCTTACCCCACCTCGTCAATCCTTTCAACAACATTGTCCATACTCTCGGATCTAAAATTTACCTTTTTACTTATTCCATATTCTCGGATCAAGTATGTCTAATCCATGCTCTCGGATTAATAACTGTGCCCATTCCATATTCTCGGACTAGGGACAATTGACTATGCCTCAATCCATACTCTCGGATTAATGACAGATAACTATGTCCTATCCATGTCGGACTAAGGATAATTGTATTTGTCTAAATCCATACTCCCAGATTAATGACAAATAACTATGTCCTATCCATACTCTGGGACTAAGGATAAATGACCATGTCTAATCCATGCTCCCGGATCAATGACATATTTTAAAGTTCTATTCTCCAGGTATATCTCACTCGTACTCATAAGAAGATACTACCCAATATGCCTAATAATTAATTTAGGTTTACTCTTTATCCTAAATCATCATATATTATCATATATGTTCTTTAACACGTATTTCAGGCAACATCAAATAATTCGCACATAAACATATATTTAATACTTCGATCAATACTTGTATTAAAATCATGTTCATGAAAGGGACTATGCACTCACTTGTTAAAGTGATGATTCCAAACTCGGGCAGCGCTTCACTTCTAACGATTCTATTTTCCTTCAATGAAACCTAGTATTATTATCGCTAAGTTTTAGTCTAATCTTTATTGCGACTAATTATTAGTCTAGATTCATCATTAACTCAAAGTCTACTTTCATGATCTATTAAGTAAGGAACAACCAGGTAGGATCATATCGGAGGTAGGGTCCATTTGGTATACGAAGTATACTGTTTGGAAATCCCACTTTAAACACCTCACTAAATCACATCCTAGAATCATCCCCGTAAGTAGATCAATCAGTATAACGACTTGGAATAACTAATAAATCTTGTTTATAAGTTCATAATAACGATAATGAACTTAAACATAAGTTATACTTAAAGTAGGGTCAGCATAACTCACTTAACGGGGGGTTTGGCTAAGAACGGGGCTCTGCAGGAGCAGAACTTAAGAGCTGAAAGCTCTTCTTCTCCGAGCCGTCGGGAGCTCCGGGGCTTCCTTCTCGTGCTAGCGGGTACCCTAGGCTTTGGGGGGGGGGGTTGGGGGTGTTAGTGAGTGTTTAGAGTGAGAAAGAAGTGGGAAAAGGTGTGAGGAATGAGGTAACCCCCACACCTCTATTTATAGGCTTCCTAGAGCGACTCCACGTCGTGGTCATGCGTAGGCTCCAAGGCTTCACCTGGTGCTGACACGTGGCACTAGGCGCATGTAAAACAGCCAATCTTTAAAAATTCATAACTTTGGCATACTATTTCGATTTTCTAAGTTCTTTATATACACGCATAGGTAATGACAATAACTACAAGTTTCCTTTTGACTCTGTTGGCTAATTCTCGAGCGATTTTAAATTTAACAGTATGAGAAAATTATACTGTTAAATGACTGCGTAAACTTCATAACTTCTACATACGGACTCCATTTTCATCTGTCTTTTTATCATTAAGCTCCTATTAATGAGATCTTCAATTCTCATTTAGGTTACGTTGGCCAAAAACCGCTCGATCTAAAATTCGAATTCCGGGCTGTGCATTACTAGGCCAAATCTTAGAAAAATCATAACTTTCTCATACGAAGTCAGATTTGGGAGTTCTTTTTATGCACATTCTTGGTTTAACATATAATACAAATTTTGTTTAGATTGCTAAGGCTAAAAATTCTTCTATCGTAAATTCACTATTTACGTCACGCAAAGTCGTGCTAGTTCTGTCGCGAAACTTCGACGTGCCATAACTTCTTCGTTATAACTCGGATTTTGGCATTCTTTACATGTACGGAACCCTTGTGACAAATACTATAACTTGGTTAAGATTATTCATTTAAAATAATATTCCATAAAAAAATCATTTTTGACGCTTATTGTCTCTAAATTGACTAGCCTGGATCTATGGGCATTACAGATCCTGACTTACAAGGATCTTAAACAGGTGAGCTTTCAAGGATCTTGGTACCCAAGGGACCATTGATAGTCCCATGACTAAGGACATCTAGCGAACCAAGATGTGAATCTCCCGAGAATAGATACTGATCATCTCTCCTACGAATAAGGGTACTTAATCCCCTCTAAGGTTTAAAGAGTTAATTATCTCTTTCAAATGAGTTAAGGTTTATACACCTCACTTGGACGCATGATATCTATCTATGGGATGTAAATAAGGGGTTCATTTTATGCTTCAGTGACTTGGAAACCCTCTTATTTCTGAACATGGATTAAGATCCTAAAGTCTGAATCTAAGGTTAATAGCATTTACATGTTATCTCAAGTTTGGATCTTCCCCATAAAATTCATAAGGTCAATAACATTTACATGTTATCTCAAGTTGGGTTCTTCCCTAGAAAATTCCTAAGGTATATAACATTTACATGTTATCTCAAGTTCGGATCTTCCACAGAAAACTATTATGATTTATAACATTTACATGTTATCTTAAGTTAAGGATCCTTCTTGAAATTTGACGATTGGGGATCCTTCCTAAGAAACTTCTATAATAAAGATCCCTTCAAGCATGAAGGTCATACGAAGACAAAGAGTTCATGAATTCAAACTTTTCCTAAGATCACCAGGTTTCATCTATCCTTATTTTTGAAAAACTCTAAATAAAGTTTGAGGATTCAAAACTTTTTAGGATCCTAAACAAAGATTATTTGGTTACCAGAACTTAAGTCTTTGAGTTTACGAGGGTTACTTATGATATACTAAGAGATGTTTTAGGATTGTTTGTAGGAACTAAGTTCTTCAGGATCCTAGTGAACTAAGGATCCCGGTATCATAATCAATTATGTAGGATGATCAAAAGAAAGATATGAAAATAAAATACAACCATTTCATTCAAAAAAAAAGGTTGTGCACCAACCCACCAAAAGATTAATTGTTATACAACCCAAATAAACAAAAAATTATTTAAACTAATCTACGAAGGCCTAGACCATAGCCTGGTCATCATCGGTAGCATCTTTCTTTTCCCCTCCTTCGGTCAACTATAGTACAGGATCCTAATTGGTGGTAGGAGGCGTGCCAGTCAGCTTGGACAGTGCCTCGCACCAACCGTCCACATCCCAGGAACCTGCATTATCTAGATCCTTAGCAAGACATATGTTGGCCTCCCAAATAGTCACTGCAGCGCTGAACTTCGCATCAGAGATCACCTCCTCCATCTTGAGTAAGTGATCCTCCTCCTTTTCAGCCTTCTCCTTGTTGAGCATCTACACTCTCCTCAATATATCCTTGTTGATCACTTTTCACATCCTCTACTATCCTTGAATGGCTTGTTTATCCCTCTCCGATTGGATCCTTAGATCAGTGTAAACGTGATTAGAGACCTGAAACATAGTGGGTCAGCAAAATGTAGAATATAGGTCAAGAATAAAACCAACGCTCACAACTTGGGTGAAAGAGACAAACTTCTGGAGCGCATCCTCAACTCTAAGGTTCTCCAAGGATAGACCTGCAGACTCAACGGTTTTCCTTTTCCAAGATCCTAGAGTTTTCACTATTAAGTCAATGGCTGATCTTTTGGGAGGAAGAGAAGACGAGCTCTTCTCCTTTTTCACCATTAGCTGATCCCTAGACATGGTTGTGTCAAGAACAACAAGTGCAAAGCGGGCGCTGGAACTTGGATCCTACATATAACAGATAAAGGTTAAGATCCTTTGTTACAAGCTAAAACAATCATGGATCCTTACCATTTGACATGAGGTCAGTAGTAGAGGAGCTTTGTTGCAGAGTGTCATGTTCGAATTGAAAGGATCTCTCGACTTTAGACAAGGCCAAGAACTTCTTAGTGTTCTCTTCCAAATCCTGAGCAATGGAAACAAGCTCTTCAGATTTAAAAGCTGTAGAAAAGCAAACAAAATAAGAACAAGTGAATTTCAGGATCCTTATATTAGTATAATAGAATCCTACCCTTATTAACCTAAGAATCCGGCAGGAGATTCCCACCAAGAATAGAGTCACGTCTCACAAAAATGTATCTTTCATTCCAAGATTCGTCTTTGTGTTTGGTTTTCAGTACAAGAGAAGATTTGTGGGTTTTCACTTTGAGAAGAAAGAGAAAATTCCCGAAGGTCGTAAGATCATACATACAGGCCAGTTTAGAAAGACATATATCAAGGTCTTTTGACTGATTCACTTGGTCGATCTAATATAGGATCGTCCAAACGATCGACATGACCTGAATATATGAGATCCTAGTCAGCTTAAAGAATTCAGAGACAACTCCAGGGAAATGGTATTTTAACCCTAGGGAGAATGGATATTCGGGGAAGCATACCCAGGTAGGAGCCAAGATGTTTTTGCCAGAAACAACCATTTTGTACCCACGACAGAGGAAGTAAAAATATAGAAGAAGAAATATAGAGTTACCGTTAAATAAATCACCGATAATTGAAAGATAGCAAGGAAAATTAAAGAAAATGAAAAGCTAATCATCCCTATTTATACTGGAGGAATAGCTGATTTGACCTCCTGTACGGCTAGTAATTCACCCGTTGAAATTTGAATTATCCTAGCCGTTAAGGTTAAATTCAAAAAATTACCATTATCTCTTTTTTCATTTATTTTCTTTAAGTTATCCCTTTAATATTGTCAAAACTAACTCACTTATTTTCAGGAATGACTTGGGGGCAATTGTTAGGGCTAGTATCTCGGAACTAGTTTAAGATCCTAAACTCTAAGGATCCTTAAAGGCTAAGGATCCTCGAAGCTTGGGATCCCAAATAAACCCCAGGATTATGACTAATATTTTTAATTATTTGTAACGGTCATATATTTTATTTTCTTTATCACATGTGCAGAAATAACTAGTCAAAGTCACTCTCTCAACGAATAGTCGTCACAACCATGAAAAAGACCTGGAGGACCAACTCAAACAACGACTATAAGTTGATCTCTGAGGATCCTAGAATTTTTGGAGTTCTAGTTATTAGGTTTTGACTATATAAGACACGTGTATTCATCACACTACACACGATTATTGGGCAGAATACTAGCACTTTTACTCGTACTCGTTCTATTTTCTCTATAATCTTTCATTTTAATCAATAAATCATCAAGGCAGGTAATCATTATCATCTCCCAAGGTTTAATGTCGAAGATCCTAACAATGATCAAGGGGTTTCCTTGTAAACCGATCGTGTAATTTTGTTCTAATTTCACTAATCAATTCATCAACAACACCACAACCTCTCATACACTTTGATTGATTTTCAATTAGTCAATTTTTGACCAATACAAAGAGGTACCACAAATGTTTGATCCTCCATAGATCACATTGATTACCTTGGTGTCAGTAGGAGGGGATCCTGGTCTGTCGAGGATCTTTTGAGGATCCTGATCTTTCTCTTTGGATCTCTCCTTTCTTATTTCAAGGATTTCATTGAGGTATCCTTTGCCTAAGAGGTATCTGATCTCCTTCCTGAGAGCTATGCAATCCTTTGTGATATTACCAAAGTCTTCATGTTATGCACACCATTTGGTCTTGTCTTTCCAAGAAATGGATTTTTCTCCTTTTCTTATCCATCTTTCTTTGTCTCCAAAATCCTGCATAACAAATATTACACCTAAAATATCCATATAAAAACAATAGTAAGTAATTTTAGGAAAGCCTTCTTCCTCTCCTTCATCTTCATTGGTATTAACCCTATGATGGCCAGGTTTAGAATATCATTTTGAGTTATAGGATCTTTGGGCCGAAGGGTCGGCCTTCCTATTAGGGTGCTCGTATAAGCTTGGTGGGTTGCTCCTCTTTTGGATCTCCTTGTGTTTTTCGAGCCTTATGAACCTTAGTGCTCTTCTCCTGGCTTCGTCCATCCTTTTGCATGGGATCATTACGAGGTCTTCGTAGAAAGGATAATCCTTTTTTAAGCCCATTTTAAAGGCTTCAACCGCGGTCGCCATGTCAATGCTGGGGATACTCAGAGCTTCCCTACCAAATCTTTTCACAAAAGTACTAAGGGATTCCTTAGCATCTTGGACTACTCGTTAGATATCACTAGTGATCTTTTCGAATGTTCTGCTACACAAAAATTGATTGTTAAATAAATTAACTAAATAAGAAAACGATGTAATAGAGTAAAGAGGAACATTAAGAAGCCATTTTAAAGCTGGTCCTGTGAGGGTTGAACCAAAACCCTTGTATAGGCAAGCTTCTTTCAAGTTAGTGGGGATGGGAATGATATTCGTCCTTTCCCTGTATTGTACCACGTGCTCCTCAGGATCTCTATGCTGGGGGTTTGGAAGCGCTTTGGCACTTCAGTATCAGCTATTGTCGGAAAAAAATATTAAGTTCCTGTGACTTGTGGGGGATACTTCCGGTACATGTTGAACTACTTCAGGTACGCTCGAGATCATTTGTCTTGATTGCTGAAGCTCCTTAGCCATGATCGGGCTTAAATATGTATCAAGGTTGATAGAGTTAATGGTAAATATATAGAGTTAAATATGACGGGGTTACCATGATCCTTGTCATTAGGAGTAACGAAGGTTTCGTTGGGATCCTGGGTTGTATAGGCTTGCTCTCTAGGAGTTGCACCCCAAGTAGGAAGGTAAGAACTTTTTTTTCTACATATTTTTTAGCAAACAAACAAAATGAATCATCACATTATTTATTTGTAAGATGATTCATAAGAAAAAATTCTCAAAAAAACATGTTGATGATTCATTTATATAATGATTTTGTTGTTATTCACTAAAATTATCATAAAAATGAATATTTTCTTAATTTACTTAAAAATGAATCATGAAGATGTTTTTTTGAAATTTTTTTCTTGTGAATCATCTTACAAATGAATCATCTAGTGATTCATTTATTTTGTTTATCAAAAAAATATGTACAAAAGAAACTTTTTACTTTCCTACAAAAAAAAAAAATTCTTACCGGATATATATATATATATATATATATATATATATATATATATATATATATATATATATATATATATATATATATATATAATGTCTTGTTGTTTTGAGGGCATCCCTTTCAAACATGCCGTGGAACACTTGAAAATTTAAATGCATTGATTCTCCATTTCAGAATAAATATAATTAAAAAATTATTACTTATATAAACTAAAATAATATTTCAAGTAAAAGTAAAATTTTAATTCAAATTTTATTTTTATTGATTAGAATTTGCTATAAAAGGTATAGATTTTATATTTAAAGAGTACTGAAAGTTTTTCGTCAAAGCACACTAATGATTAGAAATTACTAAAGTAACATGGCATAAGTGTGTTTTTAACAGCATTAATTATAGTCTAGATATTGAAATTGCTCTTCAAAACACACTTTAATAATTATTATTCAATTAAATAAGTAGAAAAAATAATTTATGAACAAAAGGTTTTTATAATATTTTATGAAAAAAAAATAAAAACCAATAGCGTCGGGAGCGTTACGAAAGAGGGGAAACTTTTTGACGCATGCCCACGTCAAATAAGAAGAATAACATCATTTTCAAGGTGCTCCCCAACCTTTAATTAAATATTTAAAGGATAATAAAATCTTATTGTTCGAAAGTATCATACCTAGAAGAATACAACACTGTTTATAATAATAATTATTACAAATACATCAATTAGCAAACAATAAGAAATCATTTTGGCTTATTCTCTGGTGTAAGTTAAGTTACCTTTAACTATAAGAGATACACTAACATTTGGTAACAAAATTTTCTTTATTCTTAAAAAACATAATAAACAAGAATTTACTAATTAAGTAAGTTAAGTTACCTTTTAAATGGATATCCATAACAGTGATATAATATGGGTAAATGACACAAAAAATATTTTTGTTATATAGAAATTCGATTTTAACACCGTGTTTTTTTATGTCAATTTTGACATTGTGTTTTCCAATTTGTTACAATTCTGGCCACTTGACCGGTTAACCAGGTTACATGCTGGCGTGGCATGATGACGTGTCAGTTTTGATGACGCGGCATGTTGACATGATTTGCTAACGTGTCAAAATTGATTTTTTTTCCATAAAAAACACTAATTTTTCACATTTTTTCGATTTTGACACTAAAATTAATTTTTTATTTCAATTTTGAAACTATGTTTTTTTTTTGTTCCAATCGAACATTATTTATCAAATTTTGTTCAATTTTGTCTATTTTTCATTTGAAACCGTATAAACATATTTTTTTATTACATTTTAAACTGTATAAACATATTTTTTTCGTTTATAAACCTTATTTTTATTTAAATACAAAGTGTTTTTTTTTTCATACATTCAAAGCATTAGTTATATCATGAGAATCAAACTAACCATAAGCTTCTAATAAGATGTAAAAATTTAATGGGTTGCAAACTTGATATCCGAGTTTTGATCGACTACACGCCTCCAAACTTCCAAACATATTTTAAAGCTGCATATTTAATATAAAATATAATTTTTATATAACTAATACATATTTATACATAAAAATATGGTTTGAGTGTAAAAAAAATGTATTTATACAAAACTATGGTTTTTAAATGAAAAAAAAACATATTTATACTATTTAAATGTATTAAAAAAATATTTATACGATTTCAAATAGAAAATTGTCAACATTGAACAAAATTGGAAAAAACTATTCGTTAGCAGCGACCTTACCACGCTTACCACCAGCCATTTGGTGCTCGATTTGGAACAAAAAAACATAGTGTCAAAATTGAAAGAAAAAATTAAACTTAGTGTCAAAATCGAAAAAAAAAAAAAAAACTTAGTGTTTTTTGTGAGAAAAAAAATTCAATATTGACACGTCATCATATCATGTCAGCATGTCATGTCATCAAAAACTGACACGTCAGCATGCAACCTGGTTAACCGGTCAAATGGTCAGAATTATAACAAATTAGAAAACACAGTGTCAAAATTGACATAAAAAACACGGTGTCAAAATCGAATTTCTGTATAAAAATAGTGTTTTTTTGTGCCATTTACCCATATAATATTGTTTAATACAGTAAAAATCTATGATTATAATTATAATATTTTCTCTAAGAAGGTTTTATGTTGAAAACCTAGGTTTTGTCAGTGACAAACTCATGTAAACTTCACTGTCTTTATTTGTAATAAAACAAATAAACTTTAAAAAAAAATCTCTCTCTCTCATCCAAACACAAGTATTAAAAGGCTAACCCCACGATCCAAACCAAAACCAAACGGCACCTTCACCATCAAGCTCAAAAGCTTACATTATAATCAATGGAGGAAGGAGATGATCTAAGGACAAGAAGCTTTAGGAACGAAGACTACACCAATAGAAGGGTGTTTTTAAGAAGTTATCCTCTCTATTTCAATAACGATGACGATCATGATCAAGAACAACAAGCATATGTAGTCGCAGATGATACTGCAGCTGATGATGATCATAAGAAACAGAAGAAGATGATGAAGATAAAGAAGAAGAAAGAAGCAATGAAAAAAATAATCGTGACAATTGTGGAATGGGGAGGTGGAAGAGTTGTGGTTTTAAGAAAGTTTAAACACAAAGTTTCTTTCTATGTTGTCGCTTGTTTTCCTCTTGTTTTTAAACCCCCTAAAACCTTCATATCAGCTCCTTGATGCAAACATACAAACGGATAGCTGCATGGACGTACATGTCTGTGTTTTATAATTAGATGAATTAAAGAGATTGGTTTGAAAATACATTGTATGTTTATAGTTCCAATATCCAGAACTGGCTATATCAATCCTTTCATACCTTTACTTTTGAATTGCATAAATGATATACATTTAAAGCCATGCATGAGTTCAAACTAAGTTTGAAAGAAAATTTAAATTGGAATAATTGTGTAACAAAGAAGAAATTAATTAATTGAAACCACTGTTACTGTATTATTGTTTTAATTAGAAGTACAGAAACAAGCTTTTTCCTGGATTGTTAGTAAAGACGAATATGCTTTTGCGAGTTATACGTACCATTGTGATGTTCGATAGCTAGCCAAAAGATGGCCTAAATTATCGTTTTGCAAAGAAAATTAACATTATTTAACTATATTGTTTTATGTTTTGAACAAGATTCGAGATCACTAGCTACAATAAAAGTCCTTTTTAGTGACTAGTTTTTAGTGACGATCGAAAACTTGTCACTAACGACATCCTTTACTTACCATATATTAAGTGGTCATTGAATTTTGGTAGTGTTTCAAATTTAGTGACCAAATATATTAAGTGTTATTGTATTGGAAATTTAGTGACTAAAAATAGTCGTCACTGGATTTTCAAAACCACCTGACCTTCATCTAGAAATATTGTGGCGACATAATAACGGTCAAAAATATGCGGCAATGGGTTTAGTGGGTTGGAAGGGAATGACTCCTTCCTCCCTTAATAACAAGAAATAATTGTCATTATATTGAAGATTTAATTACAAAAAATAACCGGCATTGCATTTCACGCTTAGACAAAATAACCGTCCAACATTTTATGCTTTTAAAATTTAACAAGTGAACAAAGTCCATTTAATCTTTTGTTAGAATTTTAAACAATAATACTCATCTATTCTTTGGGGGTGTTTGATTTGCCATCCAACCGGATCCAAAACTGAAGGGGGTCCTCAATCTTCAATCAACATGTTTTTTTTCCCTTCTAAAACATTGGACTGGTCCAAACTTGGGAATCGATCCGAATTCGGTCCCCAAGAAGAATGTGAACGATTAGGAACAAAATTGGTAATCTCCATTTTGCCCTAACTTCGCAAGAATAGAACAAAGCGAACGAAAGAAGATCAATGTATGAAGAATGCAGCCTCTGCCTCCACAACTTCTTCCTCCTTTCTCCACCGAGGCCATACACCCTTTCCTCCGTCGTCCTCCGTACATGCGAACCCGATTGGCTATTTAAAATCTTGATAAAAATCAAATCTTCTTCAAGCTTTCTTTCTACGAATTGACTATTTATGTGTTGCCAAGCTCTTGTCAAGCTTTTGTTATGCTTTGATTTGTTTAAATTCGCACCCTTTAAATTGTTTATTCAAGCTTTCTTTCTACCGATTTTAAATGATGTATGTTTAATTTAGATTTTGTATGACAGTTTATATTTTTTTTATAATTATTTTATCCGACACAAAAGACAAAATAAGAATAATATGAATATTTTTCATCATTCATCATAGTCAATAGATATATAATCAAACAACATGGTTTCAGTTACTCAGTCCAACCTTTAACCCAATAAGTGACTATCAAATCTTTAACCCAATAAGTGACTATCAAACGATCCTTTTAAAATTAGATTCCTGAGTAAACAAATGATTTTTTAATTACATATTATTATATACGCTATTAATTCTTATCTCATTCTTTAAAAATTAACTCCACAACCTAATGTATTTGGTTCATTGTATTTATTTTTCATTTTTTATAGATATTTCATCTTTAACTAGGAAACAAACCCCGCTTTACAGGGGTCAAATTTCGATTGAACGATGTACGAAAGGATCAAATAGTAGATATTTTATTGATCTATTTATTCCAATCCTTTTTATGGATTTGCTTTCCCTCAGGCCAAGGCAAGCATTGCAAGACTATGCAGGCAAGCATTGCAAGACTATGCATATGCCCTCTACAAATATTATGTGTACAAGAAATGTCATTCAAAGTCCCCCAACACATATATCATGATTCGCCCTATGATAGTTAAATCTATCATAGAAGTATAATGGTATATTTTAATGGATTTTCAAAAACAATGAAAATACAATTTAATATCCGGGTAGTTTTAAATTAAAGTACAAGGCAATCTATAATAAATGCAGAAAGACCATCTTCATACTTAGCCCATAAAATCAAATCATACACCTACCATTAGAGTTAAAGTAAAACGTTATATATTACAAACATATAAAATATATCTATTACAATACTTGATGGAGCCTCAACCTCATGTGCTATTGTTTCTACTGTTGGAACTGTATTTTTCCCTTGAATCCATATTGTCCAAAATTAATAATTTTTTGTAATTTGCCTCAAATCTAAAGTGAAAAATGTCTTTAAAATATATTATTTCTCAATCTTTATATATTGTACTTGTCGAACGACAACTAAAGTTACTTTTGAGAAAATAAGGTCAGGATATGAGGATACGGCATATCACAAAAATATATTTCCCACAAGTCATTCAAGTATGAACAATTGTTGCCCGAATCTAGATCCTTAGAAAAAAAAATGTATTGGAAAAATGTAAATCACTAATGCTTAAGAAAACCTTTGTCCTATGTAATTTGTTGCAACCCCAGAAACAGCATATTGAAGCCTTACATTTGATTAGTCCAAGTTAATTAAAACTCAGTCTAATTCGAACCACTGAAATGATCCTCACCAACATCATTACATGGCCACAAACACAAAGCCATTCTGGTGTGAATTACAGCAAACATAAATTAATACATACCAGGACTAAATACTTTGATACAATTTTTGATACATTTCTCAATCTCCGATAGTAGCCTGCTAATCCTAGGAAACTCCGAATCTCGGGAACCTCCCATCTCATCACGGCCTCCACCTTGGCCGGGTCTATTGAAATCCCGTTCTAGTTGACGAGGTGCCCAAGAAACTGCACCTCGCGCAACCAAAACTCACATTTGGAGAACTTGGCGTACAAGCTCTCCCTCCTCAAGGTCTCCAAAACCTCTCTCAGATGCTCCTCGTGCTCCTGCGGCGTCTTGGAATAAACCAAGATGTCATCAATGAAAACTATCACAGACCGATCCAGCATCGGTCTACACACGCGGTTCATGAGATCCATGAATGCGGCAGGAGCATTGGTGAGCCCAAACAGCATCACCACGAACTCATAATGGCCATAATGCGTCCGAAACGCGGTCTTCTATACATCCTCCTCTCTGACCCTCATCTGATGATAACCTGAACGCAAATCGATCTTGTAGAACCAAGATGCTCCCTGCAACTGATCAAAGAGGTCATCAATCCTCGGGAGTGGGTAACGGTTCTTCACTGTTACCTTATTCAGCTCCCGGTAATCTATACACATCCGATGCGACTCGTCCTTATTCCTCACAAACAGGATCGGGGCTCCCCAGGGTGAACTGCTCGGTCGAATGAATCCCTTGTCTAATAGCTCCTGCAGCTGTGTAGACAACTCCTGCATCTCAGGAGGAGCCAACCCATACAGTGCCTTGGCTATCGGAGCCGCACCAGGAACTAGGTCAATCCTGAACTCTACCTGACGCTCCGGAGGTATCCCAGGAAGCTCCTCCGGGAACACATCAGTGTAGTCTCGCACCACTGGAACCTCGCTCACTGTCGCCTTACCCGTCTCCCGGGTATCCAAAACATACGCGACATATCCCGCGTAACCCTGCTGAAGGTAGCGCCTAGCTCTTGTTATTGAACATACTGCAGGTCCACACTGTGGCCTCTCGTCGTGGATCACCAACTCTCCCCCACTTGGGGTCCTGATTCGTACTAATTGTTGTGCGCAATCTATCACCGCCCCATTAGGGCTCAACCAATCCATGCTTATAATCACCTTGTTCCCCCGCAATGGGATGGGAACCAAATCCACTAAATAGCGCTCCTCAAATAACCTTAGGACACAACCCCTGAATACTGCTGTCGCTCACACCGATCGATCATCGGCAATCTCCACCTCTAAAGGGCAATCCAACATGCTTGAAGACTCAGTAAACCTCTTGCTAAGCGCAAGGGAAACAAATGACCGGGTGGCACCCGAGTCAAACAACCCCTGAACTGGGATACCGTTCACATGGAACGATCCTAACGCATAAACACAGCGCACACATCAATAACATAACATCATATAAAATAAAATAAAGGGAAGAATCATACCCGTCACCATATCGGGTGCGGCGCGTGCCTCCTCGGTAGTCAGCTAAAATGCCCGACTCCTCACCAATGGAGCCTCTGCCTTGCCCTGTCGGCCATCAGTGATCCGCAGGGTCGCTGGAGCTGGTGCCTTAACCGGCGCTGATGCTGTCAACTGGGGGCAATTGGCCTTCCTATGGCCCCTCTGGTTGCAGTGGAAACACAGCAACTCCGATGTCTGAACCACAAGTGCAGGGGTAGTACAATCCCTGCTAAAGTGTCTCGTCTTGCCGCACTTGTAGCAGTCCGACAATCCCAATCTACATGCTCCCTCGTGTGACCTGCCGCATTTCCCGCAGCGACCTGGTCCTCTTTGGCCTATCGGCCTACCATCTGATCCCCTAGGCTTCTTCCCCGAGGCCCCTCCTGCCTGTCCCTCCTCTGTCTTCCTCTTCCAGATGTGCTCTAGATCTATCTCTCTCTCCCTTTCCCTGACAATCATAGAGTCCAGGGTGGGGCAAACTGAAAAATTGACATGCTCCCGAATATCAGCTCGGAGCATGTCATGATAGCGGGTCCTCCTCATGCCCTCATCACCCGCGTACTGGGGCACCAACAATGCTCTCTCCTGGAACTTGGTGGTGATCTCCGTCGTCTGTCTCATGTCTAGGAACTCACTGGACAGCTGCTGAAGCTCGATAGCCGGTGCAAACTCTACCCTAAACCTGGTCACGAAGTCCGACCAGGTCATAGCCTCGACAGCCGAGGCTCCCAACGAGTCACCAACGGACTCCCACCAATCCCTAGCTCGATCTCTCAAACATCATGCTGCATATCTCACCTTCGACCCCTCAGGGCAGAAGCTAGTCAACTGCGCAGACTCAATGTCTGCAATCCATCGCCTAACAGCTATGGGGTCCTTCGCCCCGTGAAAATCCGGCGCACCACTGCCCCGGAAGTCCTTGAAGGACAGTGTGCGAGATCCCGACTGGCCAGATGCCATGTCGCTCCTGAATGCTCGGAGGCGATCCTCCATCAGCTCCAATATCCCTTCCTTGATTGACCCGAAGATAATGGGGGTCGACTCAAGGATGCCTCTGGTGATCTCTGATGTGATGAACTCGTGTAGCCCCTCATCTACTGGCTTGGAACCTGATCTCGAACCCGATCCCTCTCCTGTACTGCCAACTGCTGGCCTCGAGCGTAGTACCACCATTCTGAAATACATAAATAATAATCGTTAGCGATACTGATACCTCTGGAGGGATCACACCTACTACAAGTTCCCTGGTCTTATCTTGGCCTTCCTCGGTTCGGGTACGGATCCTCTGCTTTCAGTAGTACGGGCCCATACTACCTTCCACATTTATCCGTACCTTCTCTAAGGACTGCCTTGACTCCACCAGATCCCTTTCACTACCGCTGATCTCTGCTACTCTTATCCTAGGCTTACCCTAGGAAACCTCTGACTCCACCCAACCCAGTCCTCAGTTGCTGAAGGTCTCTTTGTGATGCCAATTAGCTATTACCTGAATACAATCACATGCAACGAGGCTCGGATAATCCTTCGAGTAAGGGACTCATCCCTACAACGGTTAGGACTCAAACAAGAGCTACGCAATAAGGTCAAATCCAACACTCTGAGATTATTCAACCCTGATCACATGTGACTTTAACGTATTCACCTAACAGCTAACTCCCATCACTCAAAGCCCACATAGCACAAAGCAAGCAGCATTTGAACAAAAGGAAACAATCTCAAGCAACTCTATCCTCGTAGAGAAAAACTGAACTAGCATACAATGTTAAACTCGTACTATCAGGCATAACCTAAACATGCTATCCTACTGCTGTTTACTCAATTCTAGCATGCAGTTTTTCATACACTGAAGCACATAAAGCAGGCACATAAGGCATCACTCCTAGATCCTTAGTCCTATTCTAGCATGTTGTTCTACTGAAACTGATAAACATAACATAAGCTTGTATGGGTACTTTGGGGAATACTTACTTAAGCTTGGCCGGTCGTGCACATCACACACTTTGTTCTTTTAATCCCTCGATTTGAGTTCAAACACCCTGAAGGTGTGTTCGAATCCCTCAAACCAGGGATCTGAAACCAACTTGTAACGTCCCAAAAATACGAGCCAAAAATTTCATTTATAAAGCATATGCTTAGCAACCATTAGAAATATAATGTTCACTGATCATATCATTTCATAAAAATTATTGCATGTCTTGAAAAACATTTTATAAAAACATAATATCATCAGAGCACAAATTCCCAGGAGGATCTCATAGTGCGGAATACAAGGCATGTGTGTGATGGGCAGCTACTGCGCCAGCTCCTTCCCCTTCGAAGAAGAGGTACCTGAAACCAAAACTGAAAACTATAAGCACGAATCTTAGTGAGTTCCCCCATAATACCACATTCCATACAATCATATAATGAACAGCTAGGAGATACGGGCCTCGCCCACACTCCGCTATCTAGGAGATACGGGCCTCGCCCACACTCCATTACTAAACCATAATATACAAGTATCACACAGACAATGAGTATAAACAATTCTACCACGCTAACATATAGCATCATCAGACTCAACTAAGAGATATGGGCTCTGCCCACACTCCGACACTATCATATCGTCTATACACGCCGGCCTTGGTGCCTTAGACCCGTTCCTACTGGAAGGAAACTCACCTCGAAGTAGCTGCTGAAAGTCTGCTTGCTGAGCGCCTGACTGCTGAACCGGAACTCCTCGGCTACAATTTCCATAAACACTAAGTCAGATACTGATAACTAATTTTAGGGTAAAATAACTATTTTACCCCTGATCAAAGTCAACATCCTGGTCAAAGTCAACTTCCTGGTTGACCGGACTCGCCGAGTTGGCTCGCCAACTCGCCGAGTCCCTTCCATCTATTCTAGTTCTACACCCGTTTCTACTCGTCGAGCTTAGCGAAGACTCGACGCGTTCTTCCTCGATGCATACATACTAAGTCCAAGTTCATCTGACTCGCTAAGTTGAAGGACAACTCATCGAGTTTAAGGCAATCTTCATCGGACTCGCCGAGTTGCTCATCCAACTTGCCGAGTCCACGGCTAACTTCATAGGACTCGCCGAGTCCATCGTTCTACTCGCCGAGTTCATTCAGTCCTTTTTTCTATACAAACCTGATTTGAGCCATGCAGTGGCTCCAAACCACAGATCTAGGCTTCTAGGGCATGCTTATCACGTAAAGTTGCAAACTTTACGTGCATGCATAGCTTTAGAGGCTTCAAATGTCCAAACTAAGCTCTTAATGGGGTTCTAAGCTCAAGAGGGACCTTAATCACCAATATGACTGAAACTTAACACTTCAAGAAAGTAATGAGAGTCCAGATCTGAAGTATAACCCAACCATAAGGTTTCTCTTCAAGGATTTGGGGTTTTAGGGCTTAAAAGCAACAATTTAGGGACAAACAAGATCTAATAGGTCAATAACCAAGATGGAAACTTTATTACCATAATGGAAGACCACAAATGAATGTGTTCTCGATCTAAGTCCCCCTCCTTGACCTCCTCAACCCCTCCCTTCTTCCACTTGCTCCATGGTGCACCAAAAGTCCCTTCACAAGGCAACAATCACTCAAACTTATCAATGGAGGCTAGGGTTTTCGATAAGGAATGCTCTGAGGGTGATGGGGGCTGAGATGGGGCTGTAAGGACGTTTAAATAGGGTGCAAACCCTAAGGATTAGGGTCTCCTCCTGATTGGCCGACTCGCCGAGTCCAGGCGTGGACTCGCCGAGTAGATCACTTAAAGCCCGCATCCACTCGACATCTACTCGGCGAGTTAGGGTTACAACTCGCCGAGTAGCTCTTCCCAAAAGAACATTTAATCAAAATAAATACGTACTAGGAACGGGGCGTTACACAAGCTAGTCTTATACATTTTAATATAATTATACATATTCTAAAAGAATATTAACAAAAATGAATAAAACTCTTAAAAAATAACAACATTATTAAAATGTGAGTATGTTCAAACTTTATTCATTCTTCAAGCAATTCCTATTAGGACTTCAACACATTCTTGCCATTCCTATCACAAATACAACAAAAACTAATATAATTTTAGATTCCAAATACACAATAACAAGGGAGAATAGAAATTGGAATTCAAAATCACAAAATGAACCAAAATAATACATAAACAAATTACTTACCTTTTTAAACAATTTTCTAGAACAAGATGAGTAGCTTTCACCAATCTATATTGGCATATGATATTAAGCCTTTACTATGTTGGTATACGAAATCAAACAAAATTAATTCACTGTGTTGGCATATGAAATCGACCACATCAGTATATACATAGCATATGGAAGACTACATAGTATACATTTTGGCAGAATATTGTCCATACTTTCTTTGCTTGTGCTCCTTCAATGGTTTACCTGTAAGTTACAAATCAACAACACAATTACTTACTTAATCTCCATGAGATGAGATAACATAAATTAATTTCGTGATCATTCTTTTAATTAGGCCTATTGAAATTATATATCCATATGATGCGAGAATTGAACCAAACAAGATTAGTGCACTTTACACAAACATACATTGATAATTGAACCAAACATAATTGAAAGGTAAACAACTATTTGAAAAAGTAAAAACAAAACAATTACTCAAAATATAAGAACTATCTAAACTCAGTAACAATTCAATTAGGACCATAGAAAAGAGTTTTTAATGGACAAGTGACAAATTACAAAGTAAATCTTCATTTAGGCATTTAGTCGAACACTTGGTGTTTAGAAAAAAAGGACTTGGATAACTAAAAACACTTCCTGAGAAACTTATATTATTATCAACAAATAAATGGTCTGACTGAAATCTATCAGAAGAGTTAAAATATATAATTTAAATTTAACAAAAAAAAAATCGATTAGAACCCAAAAATCGCAAAAACAGAGGCTTTAAACTGGAGACAAATTGTAAAAGAAAGATGATGTTTTTTTCAACCCATTGAATCGACTTACCATATGGACAAAATAGAGGCTACATAAGAGATTGAGAGGATGACAAGTGAGCTTTTGTTTCATCAATTGAAACTTTTTTGGGGTCGAGGTCGACTTCTGTGGGGATGCTAATGAAGGGACGATGGTTGTTGAAGAACAAACACCCACGATGAACAATTTTGTATCCTACAAAATCATATTCCAAATCAATTAGAAAGTATTACTTAAAAAAATCGATTTCAAATAATCAATGGATTTCACATATGAGAAGAGAAGCAATAAAATTGATTTCAACAAATCAATTTTTGCGAAGAAAGAAATCGATTTCAACAACTGATAGAATCTAAAAAAAGAAATTTTGAGAAAAAAGAAAATCGATTTCATCGGTGTTGGTGGAGGAACTCACGACACTGATGGAGGCGGGAGGTGGAAGTATTGGTGGACATTGATCGGATGGTTTCGACTTCACCGGTGAATGGTGGATGAATCCGATGCAGTGGATGAAGTCGGAGGCAGCTACAACTGTTGAGCAAGTCAGAGACGGGTTTTACCACACACGAGTAGGTCACATATATTTACCTTATTTCCTTAATTGTAGGATTTCAAATAAATGATTTCCATAATTAAAAGTACAAAAGGTCCAAAATACCCTTAAATGATTTATTTAATTATTTATTATTTCTTGAATTCTCATTGGTGCATTTAGGCACACAATAGTTGCTAAAAACATTTTAACCTAGCTCTCTCTCTCTCTCTCTCTCTATATATATATATATATATATATATATATATATATATATATATATATATATATATATTCTTCATGCAACAAGGATTTCCGTTCGTTTCGATATAAAAAAAACTATAAATTTTACACATACAGATACGTCTCAAATGTTTATAAATGAAAATCTTGATTATATTATTTTTTTGTCTTTCTTATAAACATATTTTCTATTCATAATACTCATATTTTCTTGATAAACGAATAATTAAATTATATTAAATGACTAATATCACAAAAGTCTCATGTTTTGCCACTAAATTGGCAAAAGCTCTTAATTTAATTTTTCGTTGATTGTGGATAAGATATTTTCATGGAGTTATGGGAAAATGGAAAAGTGTCGGTTTCACCGGTTTCAGTAGGTTACAAAGCAAAGATGAACATTGGAGGTAAGTTGTTAGCTAGGTCAAAGTCAATTCTCCTCTCCAACCTCAATCCTACAACATTGTAACACCTAAAAATTTCATGCCAAATTAAAGCTTTTTCAAAACATTTAAAACCATCCATCATTACAAAGTTTGTTTTCAAAATATCTAATATCACAGTTTTTCCCAAAAACATAAACAATTCATGAGGAGTTTTACGATCATGCCTTCAACTTTCCGCGATCCCCTAATGTACTTGAAACAATAAACTGAAACTATAAGCCCGAAATCTTAGTGAGTTCCCCCAAAATACCAATATAACAACTACATATAACAATTGTAGACCAGCATGCATAATGAGCCTTCAGCTTGACTGGACCACCTCGCAGGGCCTACAACCTATCTGGACCGCTCCCAAGCCTTCGGCATGACTGGACCGCCTTGTGGGCGTAAAGCCTATCCGGACCGCTCACCGGGTATGTTGACCTACAACACAAAGCAGGACCGCCTTAACCCAAACCCCAATCAAACAAACATGTGCACATAAGTATCATACGCTAGCTCACATCATATAATAGTCAAACCGATCTAATAGATCATTAATCATAGCAACATCCCAATAATCGGGATATAAACCTTACCGGTCACTAACATAGCATCATCCTATAACCAAGACACTGACCTAACCAGGTCACTAAGCATAAGCATACCACCATCCTAACTACCAGGATGTGATCAATAAACATATCATGCCATAATCCAGATACAAATATATAAGGGCCCGACCATGGTGCCTTAGACCCATTAGCATAATGAGGATAACTCACATTGCACTGTCGACTCGAAGATAAACCCAAGCTCTTGGATTGCCGGCATAACTCCACCACCTAAATGCACCATGGAACCATGCTTGTAAATTTCCAATTTCCCAAAATGTCCCAGAAATGGTCAACCCTTGGTCAAAGTCAAGGTCATTTGCCAAGGTCAACGGTCTATGTTGACCTCAACTCGTCGAGTACATCCAGCCAGTCGCCGAGTTCCTTGCATACTCATCAACTCGCCGAGTCACTTGAGTGACTCGTTGAGTTCCTAGTGTCAGTGGTCGTAACTCCTTGGCAAACTCGGTGAGTTTTCCCCTTACAACTCGTCGTGTTCATACGTGTCCAAAGGTTGAGAAGACCCTAGCTGACTCGTCGAGCCATCGACTGACTCGCCGAGACCAAAGAAATCTTCATTGGACTCGCCGAGTTGTTCATCCAACTCGTCGAGTTCATGACCATCTTCATATGACTCGCCGAGTTGACCTTACGACCCGCCGAGTCCCTTTAATCCTTCATCCATACAGATGCTTTTTAAGCCATGCAAAGGCTTCATACTGCAGATCTAGGCTCCTAGGGCATGTTTATCACGTAAAGTTGCAAACTTTACGTGCATGCAATATGATAATGGCCCAAAACAAGCTAAAGGAGTGGCTTAAGGTAAGGGGAAGGTCATAGCTCGACAAGGAATGAAACTTTATGACAAAGAGGGGCTAAAGGAGCCCAGATCTGAGGTTGCAACCTTAGATCTTGACCCAAATCGGAGAACCACCACGCAAACCCTAAAATACCAAACCCATAAATGAAGAGATCAAATTAAGAGAGAGCCACGGTAACAACTTGTTACCTCCAAAATAGTGCCAAGACAGAGAAGAATCCGGATCTACAACAGCCCCTTGCTCCAAACTTCTTGAAATCCAAGCTTTTTACTCCAAAGATCCCTCTTCCAAGCTAAAAAGCACACAAATATAAAGAGCAGCCACGAATTAGGGTTTTCTAAACTCAAGGGAGGTAGAAATAGAGGATAAGGGGGATAAGTGGTCCTTAAATAGGGTGCAAATCCCCGAAATTCAGGTTTTCATCTGCTAGCTCCTACTCGTCGAGTCCCTTCTTGGACTCGGCGAGTAGGTCACTAAAACACGTGGACCAACCCGCTGCTACTCGACGAGTAGGGCAAACAACTCGTCGAGTAGACCTTGAAAACAAGAAAATTCTTATAACATCGATACCTGAGAGTCGGGGCATTATAATTCTCTCCCACTTGAAGTAGACTTCGTCCTCGAAGTCTGTCGCGGAAAACAACTCCAGATAGTGCTCCCGCATCTCTACATCTGGCTCCCATGTCCACTCAGACCCCCTCCGATGCTCCCATTGTACCTTCACCAGAGGTATCTCCTTGTTCCGCAGAACTTTCATCTTTCTCTTCAGTATGGCCATCGGCCTCTCCACGTAATTTAGGCGTTCGTCGACCTGAATATCATCCAACGACACCACTACCTCCTGATCCATAATGCACTTCCGCAACTACGAAACATGGAAGGTGTTGTGGATCCGACTAAGCTCCTCTTGTTGCTCTAACCTGTAAGCCACCTTGCCAACCCTAGCAATGATCCTAAACGGCCCAATGTAATGGAGACCCAATTTCCCCATCTTCCTAAAGCGGATCACACCCTTCCAGGGTGAGACCTTTAGGAGAACCATATCACCCACCTGAAATTCTATCTCAGATCGGCGCTTGTTGGCGTAACTCTTCTGCTGACTCTGAGCAGTCTGCAGTCGCTGCCTAATCTGCTGAATCTTATCGGTAGTCTGTAAGACTACTTCCGTCCGTCCAATCACCCTGTGTCCGAAATCACCCCAACAAACTAGGGTACGGCATCTCCGATCATACAATAGCTCGAAAGGCGGGGCGCCAATGCTGGAATGATAGCTATTGTTGTAGGCGAACTCTGCAAAGCGGTAGGTGGGAATCCCAACTCCCACCGAACTCAATGACACACGCCTTCAACATATCCTCGAGGGTCTGGATGGTCCGCTCTCTCTGACCATCAGTCTGCAGATGGAAAGTTGTGCAGAAGTGCAATCGCGTGCCCAGCTCCTCGTGGAACTTCTGCCAGAAACGGGAGGTAAACTTAACATCCTGATGGGAGACAATAGAGATCGTAATCCTATGGCGAGCCACGATCTCGCGGACGTACACGTCGGCCAACTTCTCGGCCGACGAACTCTCCTGTATGGCCATGAAATGGGCACTCTTGGTCAATCGATCCACGATGACCCGTATGGCATCAAACCCCTTCGTCGTCCTCGTCAGCTTGGTAATAAAGTCCATCGTGATTTGTTCCCATTTACACATGGGAATCTCTAGGAGCTGCAGCTTGCCATGCGGCCTCTGATGCTCGGCCTTGACCATCCTACAGGTCAAGCACCTCTCGATGTACCAAGCGATTTCTCGCTTCATGCACGGCCACTAGTAGCTCAAACTCAAATCCTGATACATCTTGGTGGCCCCGGGTGAATAGAGAAGTGAGACTTATGAGCCTCCTCCATGACTGTCTGTCTGACTCCACCAGACATCGGAACCCATACCCGACCGCATCAGGTTAATAATCCCCGGCTATCCTGCATAAACTGGGTACTCTCTCCCCTGATCCTCTCCATCTTCCAGTTCTCTGGCCACATTCCCTCGACCTGAGCATCTCTGATCAAACTCACAAGAGAAGAATTCACCGCTATCCTCATACATATCGCTGGGGTGGAAGACCCAGTTGACTTGCTGCTCAAAGCCTCCGCCACCACATTCGCTTTACCGGGGTGGTAAAGGATCTCGCAATCATAGTCCTTGACTACGTCCAGCCACCTGTGCTGCCTCATATTCAGGTTTTGCTGACCCATGATGTGTCTCAAGCTCTTGTGGTCCGTATATATGGTACAAAGGACCCCATATAGGTAATGTCTCCATAACTTGAGAGCAAACACCACCGCTCCCAACTCTAAATCACGAGTAGGATATCTCGTCTCATGCGGCTTCAGCTGCCACGATGCATAGGCTATCACTCATCCACTCTGCATGAGGACCGCCCCTAAACTTGTGATGGATGCATCACAGAACACCACAAAATCCTCAACTCCCTCCGGGAGTGTCAAAACTAGAGCCTCACACAAACGCTGTCGGAGGGTCTCAAATGCCCTCTACTACTCAGAGCTCCGCCGGAACTCCACCCCCTTCCTTGTTAGACAAGTGAAGGGTACTGCAATCTTGGAGAAATCCCGTATGATTCTTCGATAGTACCCTGCCAATCCCAGAAAACTCCTGATATCTGAGGGAGATTTCAGAACCTCCCACTGCATGATTGCCTCGATTTTGGTCAGGTCGAGCAAAATCCCATCCTGGTTAATGAGGTGCCTGAGGAACTGGACCTCCCATTACCAAAACTCGCACTTCAAGAATTTGGCATATAGCCGCTCTCGTCTCAGAACCCCCAACAATTCCCTGAGGTGCTCCTCGTGCTGCTCATGAGTCTTAGAGTACACCAAGATATCATCTATAAACACGATGACCGAGCGATCCAACATTGTTCTGCATACTCGGTTCATCAGGTCCATAAATACTGTCGGCACATTGGTGAGCCCAAACGGAATCACCATAAACTCGTAATGACCATAACGAGTCCGAAACGCGGTCTTCTACACGTCCTCCTCTCTGATCCAGGCCTGATGATACCCCAAACTCAAATTTATCTTGGAGAACCAAGATGCCATCTGCAATTGATCAAAGAGATCATCTATCCTCTGGAGTGGACAACGGTTCTTCACTGTCAACTTGTTCAACTCCCTATAATCAATGCACATCCTGTGCGAGTCGTCCTTCTTCCTGAAGAAGAGGATCGATGCTCCCCATGGAGAACTGCTAGGTCAAATGAACTGCTTGCCCAGCAGTGCCTACAGCTGTGATGACAGCTCCTACATCTCGGGGGCGCCAATTGGTATGGCGCCTTAGCGATAGGAGCCTCACCTGGCACCAGGTCGATCCGGAACTTGACCTGCCTTTCTGGAGGTATCCCTGGCAACTCCTCTAGGAATACATCAGTAAACTCTCTAACCACCGAGACCTCTGAAACTGGAGTCTGGTCCCTGACCCGTGTATCTACCACATATGCCAAATAACCCGCACACCCATGCTGAATATATTGTCAAGCCCTGGCAGTTGAACAAAACCCTGATCGCACTCTGGTGCCCTCACCATATACCACCAGTTCTCCCCCACTTTGGGTTTGAACTACCACTCGTTGGCCCTCACAATCAATCATAGCACAGAACCGACTGATCCGATCCATGCCTACAATCACACCCACCTCCCCCATAGGGATCGGAATCAAATCTATCGGAAAGGACACTCCAAAAATATCCATCTCACACCCTCGGTAGATCGAAGAAGCAGAAACCCCGTGTTCATTGGCGATAGAGACTCGCAACGGACACTCTAACTGGCCCACTAGCACACTGAACTCCCTACTAAACGAGTAAGATATAAAGGACCAACTCGCCCCCGAGTCAAATAAAACCAAAGTAGGCAAAGAGTTCACTAAGAACATACCTAATCACAGGTACAACAGATAAGCATAACACAATTATAATAAATGAAATAAAGGAGAGAAACATACCAGCAACCACATCTGGTGCTGCCCTGGCCTCCTTTGCGGTCAGCTGGAAGGCACGCCCCTGATCCTTCGGAGGCTATGTCTTGACTGGCCTCCCATCCGGTATCCTCAATGTTGCCGGCGCAGGAACCTGCGCCGGCCTGGCTGCGAGCTGTGGCAGTTGCTCTTCACGTGACCAACCTGATGATAGTGATAGCATATCCTCATATTCGATGCAGGGGCTGTTTGGCGACAATCCCTAGCATAGTGCCCCTCCTTTCCACACTTGTGGCATCCACTACCCGTCCGATAAACTCCAGAATGACTTTTGCCGCACTTTCCACAAGTACGGCTTTGTTAACCCCTGTTCCTAGAATCAGTGGTCTTAGACCGCTTAGGTGCCGACTATGACTGCGCCGGGGCCTGCCGCTGCTCCCTCATCTACAGCTAAATCGACAACTCACGCCGCCTAGCGGCCTCCTGCAACTCCAAAAGAGTATCACATCGCTGGCAAGACACAAACTGACGGATGTCAATCTTTAGCATGCTCAAATAACGGGTCATCTGAGCCTACTCAGAAGCAAACTCTGGGCAGAACATTGCCCTCTATGTGAACATGGGGGTGATCTCCGTCACCGACTCCCCCTCCTGTCTCAAACTCAAAAACTCATGTGACAAACGTTCCCGCTCGACCCGTGGAATGTATCGGGCGCGAAACATATCCCTGAACTGCTCCCAAGTAACAACAGCTCTTTGATATTTAGTGTACGACCCAGTCGCCAATCTCCACCAGTCCTTGGCCCCGGACCTTAACAGGTTCAAAGAACATCAGACCTTCTGGTCAATAGGACACGAGCAGGTAAAGAAACACCCCTCCACATCTGAAATCCACCTCATAGCCTTTATGGGGTCCTGTGTCCCATTAAAAGTAAGGGGCTTCTTGTTGTCGAAGTGCCTGTACTGGAAGCCCCAAGTGCCTCCTCCTACTCCCCCTGCCGCTATTATAGCCGATGCAGCTGCAGCGGCAGCCGTCTCTGCAAGGGCTGCGTATCGATCATCAAAGTACTCGACCATGACAGTCTTAATAGACACAAACATCTCCGGCAGCTGTTCCCGGAACGCAACAGTAACCTCATCATATAGGATCTCCCGAATCCTGGCATCCAACTCCTCGGTACCCATCTGCACCACGGGCCCAGGTGCTGTTGGCCACTCTTGGCCTTCGTCTCCTGATCCTGATCCTGAACCGGATCCAGTCACGAAGCGTCTTGTCTTCACCATTCTGAAACATACCACAAGATATCAGATAATCCACATAATAACTGGTAACCAACTCCCGACTAAACCCTAGGGGTTGTGACTTTCTTGATATGCATATGGGTCCTATGTTTTCAGTACTACGGGCCCATACTACCTTTCACACCTACCCATATTTGTCTCTAGTATCACCACAACACCATAACAATATACATAAGCATAGGGAGCGCTCAATCCTCACCCCTAGAGGAAGGCTAACTGAATCACGACTGACCTACCGGCCTCACACAACCCACCCATTCATGAAACTTCCACCAACTCTGCAGCATTAGTGTATGCTAATCATACATAACGTTGGACCCTATAGACTTTCGAATATCCGACCCTACCCCAAGCCCTAATCAATAATAGCAGACAATAAGGTCCAATCAAACATTCTCATGCTATAAGATCTTAATTATGTACAACCGTGATACATACACAAGTAACTACAGTCATGATGTCAATCTCATGTAAAGAAACCCTAAGCTAGCAAGCATCACATAATCAGGCAATTCTATCATGCAATTCCTGAGGGTCCTAGCCTAGTATTAGCATGATGTTGTATCATATCACAATATCAAATAAATGTATGGTATTTTGGGGTCAACTTACTGGCTCTGACTGATCGTACACTTGCATCCACTCTTACTAATTGTGAAAACTGTTTTTTTAATGTCATTTTAAAATCTTTCCATTGATTTGAGACTGGAGTCACACAAGTGTTCCTCTAATTCACTCAAACCAAGGCTCTGATACAACCTTGTAACACCCAAAAATTTCATGCCAAATTAAAAATTTTCAAAACATTTAAAACCATCCATCATTACAAAGTTTGTTTTCAAAATATCTAATATCAAAGTTTTTCCCAAAAACATAAACAGTTCATGAGGAGCTGTACGATCATGCCTTCTCCTTGCCACGATCCCCAGATGTACCAGAAACAATAAACAGAATTTGTAAGCTCAAAAGCTTAGTGAGTTCCCCCAAAATACCAATATAACCACAACATATAACAATTATACAACAACATGCATAATGAGCTTTCAGCCTGACTGGACTGCCTCGCAGGGCCTACAGCCTATCTGGCCTGCTCCCGAGCCTTCGGCATGATTGGACCACCTCGCGGGCCTATAGCCTATCCGGACCGCTCACCGGTTATGTTGGCCTACAACACAAAGCATGACCGCCTCAACCCAACCCCCAATCAAACAAATAAGTGCACATATGTATCATACGCTATCTTACATCATATAACAGTCAAATCGATCTAACAAATCATTAATCATAGCAACAGCCCAATAACCAGGATACAGGCCTAACCGATCACTAACATAACATCATCCTATAACTAAGACACTGACCTAACCAGGTCACTAAGCATAAGCATACCACCATCCTAGGTACCAGGATGCGATCAATAAACATATCATGCCATAATCCAGATAAAAATATATAAAGGGTCGGCCTTGGTTCTTTAGACCAATGTATAATGAGGATAACTCACCTTGCACTGCCGACTCGAAGATAAACCCAAGCTCTTGGATTGCCGGCATAACTCCACCACCTAAATGCAACAAGGAACCACACTTGTAAATTTCCAATTTCCCAAAATGCCCCAAAAGTCCAATGGTCAACCCTTGGTCAAAGTCAAGGTCATCTGCCAAGGCCAACGGTCTATGTTGACCTCAACTCGTCGAGTACATCCATCCACTCGCCGAGTTCCTTGCATACTTATCAACTCGCCGAGTCACTTGAGTGACTCGTCGATTTCCTAGTGTTAGTGGTCGTAACTCCTTTGCCAACTCGGTGAGTTTTCCCCTTACAACTCGCTGCGTTCATACGTGTCCAAAGGTTGATAAGACCCGCCGAGTCATCGACTGACTCGCCGAGCCCAAAGCAATCTTCATTGGACTCTCTGATTTGTTCATCCAACTCGTCGAGTTCATGACCATCTTCATATGACTCGCCGAGTTGACCTTGCGACCCTTCGAGTCCCTTCAATCCTTTATCCATACAGATGCTTTTTAAGCCATGCAAAGGCTTCATATTGTTGATCTAGGCTCCTAGGGAATTATTATCATGTAATGTTGCAAACTTTACGTGCATGTAAGATGATAATGGCCCAAAACAAGCTAAAGGAGCGGCTTAAGGTAAGGGAAAGGTCATAACTCGACAAGGACTGAAACTTTATGACAAAGAGGGGCTAAACGAGCCCAGATCTGAGGTTGCAACCTCAGATCTTGACCCAAATCGGAGAACCACCACACAAACCCTAAATTCCCAAACCCATAAATGAAGAGATCTAACTAAGAGAGAGCCAGGTAACAACTTGATACCTCCAAAATAATGCCAAGACAGAGAAGAATTTGGATTCACAACAGCCCCTTACTCCAAAGTTCTTGAACTCCAAGCTCTTTACTCCAAAGATCCCTCTTCCATGCTAAGAAGCACACAAATACATAGAGCAGCCACGAATTAGGGTTTTCTGAACTCAAGGGAGGTAGTAAGAGAGGTTAAGGGGAATAAGTGGTCCTTAAATAGGGTGCAAATCCCCGGAATTTAGGTTTTCATCTGCCTGATCCTACTCATCGAGTCCCTTCTTGGACTCGATGAGTAGGTCACTAAAACACACGGACCAACCCGCTGCTACTCGACGAGTAGGGAAACCAACTCGTCGAGTACACCTTGAAAGAAAGAAAATTCTTATAACATCAATATGTGAGAGTCGGGCCATTACAAACATGGTATCGTCCTCCAACACTGTGACAACCCAAAAAAATTTATCTTGTAAGTCCAGCCAATCAATCGAGAGTCGGACTTGTTTCTGCTATCTTTTAGCATTGTTAAGGGTCATTTTATGAGTTCTAAGCCTAGTATAATCAAGGATTGTGTGTTAGGAAGTGAACCAAGTAAGAACCAAGAGCCTAGAACAACATATGAGCCATAAACCCCAACAAGTGAGGTTCACGGCCAAGGTCCATGTTCACGGCCGTGAACCCTTGTTAGGTCGTGAACCCTTCCTATATGGATGCATTTTTGCCACTTTTTCTTTGCTTCTTCTTCTCTTAGCCGCAATCACCCAATTCTCTCTCAAGTATCATCCAACAAAGGCTCTCTTTTCACCTCAAAATCGTAAGTATCTCATCCCTTACTTGTGTATACTTAGAAACCCCTTTGATTCCATATTGATTGATCACTTTTCCTTCAAGATCTTGAAGATCATCATCTTTCACCAAGAACACCAAGAACACACACTTGTTCGTGGTGGCCGTGAACACCTTACAGGCTTCCAAATCATAAGTAGCTCATTCATATACTTGTTTATACCTAGAAACACTTGATTTCCACACATGAAACAAGCACCAAATGCAAGATCTTAAATATTTCACAGCCTTGAACCCTTCATGTGGCCGTAAAGCCTTCAAGGATGCTTGATAGGACCGTGAACCATCCTTCCTTGGCCGTAAACCCCTTCATATGATCATGCTCGGGCCGTGAACTCCTTTTATACAATCACATGTGATTGTAACACTTCATTTCAAGTGTTTCCTAGTCCTAATGTTGTTTCCTTGCATGTTAGTTGTTTTAAACACTAATTACATGCCTAGATATGTCGTTATATGTCATTTAGGACTCGTTTGTGTCTCGGGAATTCATCCGTGGAACTTCTCATCCTTACGCGGATCTTCAATTGAATCACCCACATAAGGTGAGTTCATACCCCTATAATCAATCTTTTAAATGTTTTAAATGCTTTTAGGGGGGGAGGGGGGAATACAAGTTGAACACAATGATAATTGTGTAAATGTTATTTGTGATAACCATCACGTTAAAAGATTTCTTATGCTTTTATAAGTGATCAAAATCATTTCAAAAACTCTTTTTAAGTGATGTTACTTTATTGTTTATAAAACTCCGTTTTTAATGTACAAGCATAACTCAGTAGATAATCGAGTCTTTTCTACAAATCAGGAACAGTTCAAAAAAAACATACTAGTAAACTATAATAGGTATAGTTTAGGGGTTCAGTACATACTATTGTTGGATTAGGTGTCTAAGTTCATAACTATTTCTGGAATGTACTTGACCCGATTAGCATGGTCCATTTGGGTTGCATGGCATTACAACACTTGGATAGATTAAATGAGAGAAAGGGCACTTAAGGATTATTAATATATTATAAGTTCTAATACATTAATAATATTATTTAATTAGTATTGATCAAAGAATTAATTTGGAATTCATTAAGTGATCAAAAAGAGACTAATTAAATATATAGGGTTGATTGTGTAAATCATCTATTCTTGTATAGTGGGCTAATGATCCATGGTTTGTATGGATTGGGCAAAAACCCATAAGGTGCTCCATGGATAGTCCGTGGAGGTTACAAACCCATGGATCATGGAATATGGAAAGCCATGACAATTAGGGTTTACATGGTGTAACCGTACTTGTGCCACAACTATATAAAGTCCCCTAGACTAGCCAAATCGGCACTTTTTGTACAAGCAAGAAAGAGGGCTATCCGATTTTGAGGTGTTAGTGAACTTCTCTCACGGTTATTCCAAGTGTTGTGGTGTTGTGTGAGACATTTGATACATTACACTTGAGGTACTAGGCTCACAAGGTTCTCAAAGAATCCAAACAACAAAAGGTATGTTCTTCTTCTAACATTTATGTTTAAAAGTTCCCCATGCTATGCTAGATAGGTTAAGAACCTTGGAAAACAATTTTGCATATATCTTAGTAAAACATAGATCCAAGGTTTCTAGGGTTGCATGTACACCTTAGGAGTGTTCGAATGCTCAAAACCCTTCAGTGGTATCAGAGACTAGGCTTGTTTACTTGATAATTGATGCAAACTTGTTTTTCAAAAGCCAATAACTTCCCAGACAAGAAAACTCAACGAGTTTTGGCCAAAAACTCGCCGATTTCATGTGTTATTGGATGAACTCGACAAGTTCCTTGATGAACTCAACGAGTTTGTAATCTAATGAGTAGTTTTTCTTGTTGTGCTGTTGGAAATGGACTAGAAACATTACCCTAAACTGTTTTGGTCTTATAGAACTTGTTTTAGATGGTGTAATGGTTATGCTAATCCATTTTCAATGGCTATTATCAAAATTTCAAGTTTGATATGGTTTATTTATGATTCTTGAAATTGTTGATATTCATGTTCATGAACTTATGAGTTTAGAAGATCATAGGAATTATTTGAAACTTGCTTGTTAGTTTAATTCTTGATCATTATGTGTTTTAATGGAATCCATAATTTGTCCTCAATTTATGGATTACCAAAAGTCATTCTTTTAAAATCCATTAAGGAACACATAGGTTACATAAAATGAAAAGTCTCTCATTTTAATAAACCATTAACTCATGAGTTATGAAAGATGAAAAGCTTTGAAAGTTACAAAACTTGCCCTCAAGTTTTTGAACATGTAAAGTCACTTTAAAAACTTCAGTTCCAACCCCTAGAATTTTAAAAGTTAAAATCCAACCCTTATACTTTATAATATTATAAGTTTATATATATATATATATATATATATATATATATATGTGTGTGTGTGTGTGTGTGTATGTATGTATGTATGTATGTATGTATAAGAACAAGTCATTTTACCGTTAGTAGGCCTCATTCACGAAGCCGGTCTATAAGGGGTGTATAAGGTTGTTGCCTATAAAATGGCAGCTTAATGGGTGTCCACTCTCACCCACCGCTTCCTTGACCGATGGAGGGTCGTTAGCCGGTCTAAGTTATAAAATATTGTGTTGGGTCCTAGCCTTAATATTACATTTGGGTGTCTTATTAAGGACTATCTTTATCTAATCTAAACTTGTCTTTCTTCTTTTCAGATGTCTTCCAACAATGCTGCTTCTAGCTCAAACCCTACCAGCTCCTTCTCTCTCATGAACCTTTGTGGGAGAGTCATCTTTGATGGATCCAACTTTATGGATTGGATCAGGAACATCAGGATGGTCACTCGGTATGAAGACAAGGAATATGTCCTCGACAAGGAGCTTAAGGAACTTGAGTCGCCTGCTACTCCTAAGGAGATCACTGAATACCAGGCACATGAGAGAGATGCTACCAAAGTGGCATGTATCATGTTGGCCACAATGACAACCGAGCTCCAAAAGTCCTATGAGGACTACTATCCTTTTGAGATGCACCAGGATTTGATGGACCGCTACCATCAGAGTGCTCGACAAGAGCAATTTGAAATCATCTCCTCTATGTTAACAACCCGAATGAAGGATGGTGAACCCATAACGGGCCACATGCAGAAAATGCAAAGGTATGTGGACCATTTGTTGAAACTGAATGTGAACTTCCCCGAGGAGTTGGCAATTGACATCATTTTGCACTCCTTACCTTCGCGTTATGATCAATTATGTATGACATACCACATAAACAAGGAGGAAGTTACACTTAGAAAACTTCAAGGGCTCTTTAAGACCGCAGAAAGTGGTCTTAAGAGTAAATCGATTGTTACCACTCCTACTCCTACCGCGGCCCCTGTCTTGGTAATCGGGCAAGGCAAAGGAAAGAAGAGGAAGAGCCCTTCGAAGGGTACCAAGGGAAAGTCCCTTGATGGCTCCTCTTGAAGTGGAACCAAGAAAGGTTTCGCCACACCTTCTGCTAACCCTAAAGAGGCTATATGCTTCTATTTCCATGAAAAGTCGCACTGGAAGTGAAATTGCCTAAAGTACCAGCAAGATGTGAAGGATGGGAAAGTGAAACCCAACCATGCATGTATATACACTATATTGTCTAATAATTCACCCCATTCTAATTCTTGGGTCCTTGACACAGGTTGTGGTATTCACATATGTACTGATTTGCAAGGACTAAGAAGAAGTGAGAATGTGGAGCATGGGATGATAAACTTGATCATGGGGAATAGGAAAGCTTCACCTATCACCAAGATTGGAGTTTATTCTTTGTTGCTAAGTAGTGGATTAGTGTTAGATTTGAATAAGTGTTGTTACTCATCTGAAATGGTGAGAAATATTATTTCCTTTCATGGTTTGTACAAACAAGGTTTTACCTTTTCGTTTGATAATGAAAGTAGTGGTATTAATGCTTTCTTTAATAATGTTCTTTATTTTAAAGCATTACCTTGTGATGGTGTGTATGAAATTGTGCCGATTGTAGATAACCTAGGAAATAATGTATTGTGTATTGATTCTTCTACTAGTTTAGATAAAGCATCATTATGGAATTGTTGTCTTGGAAATGTAAGCAAGAAACGTATAGGAAAACTCCAAAAGGATGGAGTCTTGGAGTCATTTGACCTAAAATCAGATGATAGTTTTGAATCTTGTTTTCTTGGGAAAATGACAAAGTCACCCTTTACTGGTACTTGTGCTAGGGGTGAGTGTTTGTTGGACCTTATACATACTGATGTGTGGACCCTTCAGAACCGCCACAAGAGATGCTAACCACTTCTATGTGACTTTTACTAATGATTTTTTTAGTAGATATGGATATGTCTACTTAATCAAGCATAAGTCAGAGACCTTTGAAAGATTCAAAGAGTTAAACAGGAAATGGAGAATCAGTTGGGCAAGAACATTAAGATGCTTCAATCCGATCGAGGTGGTGAATATCTTAGTACAAAGTTCCTTGACTATCTTAAGGAATGTGAGATTATCTCACAATTGACACCTCCCAGGACACCACAACTTAATGGTGTGGCTGAGAGGCGCAATCGAACTTTGTTAGATATGGTTAGTTCCATGATGAGTCGAGCTTCGCTACTAATCTTATTCTAGGGGTATGCCTTAGAGACTGCCGCCCATATCGTTAATCTAGTCCCTACAAAGAAGGTTGCAAAAACACCTCATGAGATGTGAACCGGAAAAGTTCCCAATCTGGACCACATCAAGATTTGGGGTTGCGAAGCTTTTGTGAGGCGCGAGTCGCACGATAAACTCGAACCTCGAAGTGAGAGGTGTATTTTCATCGTGTGACAACCCGAAATTTCTATTCTGTACAAACATATCAAGTCAATAGAAGTCAGAAGAGTTGCTGTTAATTTTCAGACCTTTTTTGAATAAGTTTGAGTATTTCAGGATTTACACTTTAAGAAATATCAGGAGAGAGGATGCACTAGGGTTATTGTGCAACACTGTTATTCGAAAACTCTAAGAAATTAGAGTTTACTGCCTAAATAAAATATTTTCAGCCAAAAACCCTAAATTTGGGAGTATATATATGAGAATTTGTCATTATTTACACTTTTTCCAAAACTCAAGATCCAAACCCATTTCTCTCTCAAGTATCATCCAAAAGATTTTCAAGATCTTCAAACTAGTAAGTGATTCTAGCTTTATTAAGTGATTATATGGCTTAATCTAGTGTTTTAACACTCTTCTAACCGTGAAATCATTCCAAAAGGTTGATTCTTCCTTTTTCACCAAGAACACCAAGAACACACACTAGTGTTCTTGGACTTTTAGCTCTTTTCAAGCTTCAATATAGTAAGTACCTCTATCCTAGAGTCTCATTGTGACAACCCGAAATTTCTAGCTGTCATTCTTCATTGTAATTAAAGTTAGCATCGTTTTGCTATTTTATAATGAAGTTTTGGGTCTAAAAGAGTGCTTAAAGCTTAGTATATTTGAGTTATGTATCGGAGGATGGATTAGATTGGGTGTAGCATTGGAAAAACGGGCCAAACACACCAAACCCGGTGTGTGCGGCCGCACACTAGTGTGTGCGGCCAGCCAGCCGCACACAGGCCAACCACACACACCTCCAGCCGCACTCACCCTCCTATATATACTATCCTTGGTCATTTTGATCATTTCTTACACTTCTACAAAGCAAGGACCCGAAAATCCTCTCAAGTATCATCCGGAAAGGTAACATCTTTCACCAAGAACACCAAGAACACCAAGTTTTCTGACAGCACACGCCTTCTGGCAGCACACCTGTCCGCACACAGGGCCGCACACACGTGCTGGCAGCACACCTGGCCGCACACACACATATAGTGTGTATTTTGGCCGTACACTCTCTTGTATAGCCTTATAACCCTTCATACAATCATATATGGTTGTAACACTTCAATATAAGTGTTTACTAGTCCCTAAGGTGGTCCCAATTAATTAATTAGTTGTTCGTAACACTAATTATACTCATATATGTGCCAATATATGCTAAATAGGATTCGCGTGTGTACTCAAGTCACCACTTGGCACTTAGCAACAGATCCAACATTGTCATCAGAACCACTCACTACAGGTGAGTTCATACCCCTAAATTAACCTTTGAAATGTTTTAAATGCTTTTATGGGGGGAATACAAGTTGAACAATTATAGTTATTACATCAATCACATGTGATTAATGACTACCAAGCAAATGGTTTTCTTACTTTCCAAACTATTTATCAAACTGTCTTACAAACTCCTTTAATTGTCGAATACTTTTACTTAAACTCTTTTAAACTTATATTCTGTGTATCTGTATAAATATAGTTATATAAGTAGGATTGAAAGGACTTAGGATTGCTAGTCTACCCTGCTTCCTGTTCTTGTTTGATGTGGTCTTAGGGTATCAAGGTTAGTTGTCTGAAGGTCGTTTGAATCCTAGTTATATATTATGTATATGTATATAGATATAAAAGGTTATTTCTTTCATCCAATCCCATGCCCTTGGGTAGCAAGAGTATACAAACATGTTCATACTTTACTAGTAAGCTACCATAGGGGTAGTTTAGGAAGATACTATTACTAGAACAATGAAATATACAATGAGTCAGTTCATACATGAGTCAATACATACTATGATGAGAATCAAACATGAAACAGAGTGATGAGAAACAAACAATAGACACTATGATTTGAAACAAACATAAAGGCTAGACAGAGAAGAACACACAATACAGCTAGCACACAAATCACATTTCATATACATTAACCACCTTTATGTGAGCCATTAAGCAGGGCATGGCACTACCTTCCATGACTGTTTTTGTATCAAAATCTCCTTCATTGGAGAGTGTATTGAGTTTGCGTATAGAGCTATACTAGATTGACTATCCTACACCTTGTTGCTCGCTACAGTGGGACTTGCAAGTCTACGGGTGCCAAACGTCATTTTCACGGCATCTTACATTGTCATATTTCAGCTAAGTCAGTAGCAAGATACAGGCCGATCACATGTTACCTTAAAATTTACATTTGGTTTAAGGTAGTTAGTACAGCAGTAGTTACTAATTACTACATTACAGTACTATAACATTTTCCCTTTACTTTTTACTTTGTGATATTCACACAATAAATAATAATGCAAAAACTATATTTTTGGGTAATGAAAGTCGGATTTGGGAAAATACACACTTTTACAAGAGACACACACACAAATACTAGATGCGTTGGTAGAAGGCTACTTTTAGTAGAAAACATAGGGTTTTCTAGGAGAATTCAATCAAATACAAAACTTTTACAAACATACACAGTACATCTTACAAAACATATTACAAATGCTTTCATACAAACACAGACACTAATATACTTATGATCTCACCAGCTTTAAAGCTAATACTCGCTTTCAAAATAACTTGTATTCTCAGGTCGCCAGTAGACAGGTACAGGTGCCAGGTTGTGAGAAGAAGGAGCTAGTTCAAGACTCCTCTTTCATTTATGATGTATATAATTTTTGGTGTCTATATAACTTGACATAACACACTTGTATAAAATTATACTATTAATGCAATGGATGATGTTGTTGCTTGTTTACTACTTTTCATTGTTGTGATACTGTACATGACGTCCTCCCCCCCCCCCCCAGAACGTTTCCGCCGTTCATCGGTTTTGGGGGTGTGACACTTATAAATCTTTTTATACATCTTTACATCAAGAAATAGTCCCAAGAACACCAAGAACAAGGTGTTTACGGTTCAAGAAGTTCTTGAACCGTAAACACCAAGTAAAGGTGCCAAAGTATGCCTAGTCCCTTCCTTTGCCTTAGTAACTAACATGGATCCATTACTTGATGAGCTAAGGAATTGAAAACCCTCAAAATACCATAAACCTTATGAGTTTATGGTAGTAAAATCAAAGGAAAATGGTTTAGGAACCGTAAACTCCAAATAGGAGAGAAATGGTGCCCTAGTTCCTTCCATATACACATACTTCAAGTAGAAAAGCTTCTAGGGACTTTTAAGGCTTCAAACCAACAAATGGTCAAAAGTGTATGAGCTTACGGCCGTAAACTCAAGGGTTTTGTTAGTGACCACAAAAACCGTAAACTCCCTAATGGAGTTTTCCTTGAACCCCAAGCACACTAGCCTTTCCCTACAACACTTAGATGCAATGCTTGGGACTTATAACACTTGTATAAGGTGTTTAGCATGTCCTAGGGTGTCTTAACATTGTTTATTAGTTGTTTTAAGACTAATTGGAAACGTATATGTGATATTATATGTTAACTAGGATCATAGAGTGTGTTCAAGTCTTCACTTGACACCTAGCAATCCTACATCTTCAGTTCATCCGTACCACTCACTACAGGTGAGTTCATACCCCTTAATCAATGGTTTAAAATGTTTTTAAATGCTTATATGGGGGGGGGGGAATACAAGTTGAATACTTATAGTTATTATATCAATCACATGTGATTAATAACTACCAAACCAGTAGTTTGCTTACTGTTTAAACTATTTACCAAACCGTTTTGCTTCAAACCGTTTTACAAACTCTTTTACTTGTCAAATACTTTTACTTGAACTCTTTTATACTTATTATCAAATGCATGCCTATGTATGTATAGTTATATAAGTAATGTGTAAAGGGCTTAGGAAGACTAGCTCGCTTTATCTCCTTTTCCTCGTTGGGATGTGGCTTTAGGGCATCGGCTATCAGTCCAAAGGTCGTCTATCCATTAGTTATATATTATGTATACATATATAGACATAAAAGTTCTTTCAACCAGTTCCATACCTTTGGGTAGCAAGGGTTTCACAAACATGATCATACATTACTAGTAAGCTACCATAGGGGTAGTTTAGGAAGATACTAAAACTATTACTAGAACAAAGAATCATACAATGAGTCAGTTCATTCATGAGTCAATACTTGCTAGATAGAGAGAACACACATTACAACTAGCACACACAGAAGATTACAGTACATACAGGGTAGACAGAGAAAGAGCACACTTTATAGTTAGCACATTCATTACATGTACATTCATGCAGTTATGTGAACCATTAAACGGGTCATGGCACTTCCTGCCATGACCATTTTTGTATCCAAAATCTCCTTAATTGGGTAGCGTATGAGTTTGCATATATATATCTATACTGCATTGACTATCCTACACCTTGCTGCTCGCTACAGTGGGACTTCCAAGTCTACGGGTGCCAAATGCCATTTCTTACGGCGTCTTACATCGTCGTTTTACTAGAGTCAGTAGCAGGATACAGGTCGATCACATGTTACTTTAAACGCCTTTTGTTTTTAAGGTAGTTAGTACAACGGTAGTCACTTATTACAAATACTACGATACTATGATATTTTCCCGTTACTTTCGCTTCATGAATATTCACACGATGCACGGGAATGTAAAAACTATATTTTTGGTTAATGATAGTCAGAATTGGGAAAACACACATTCTTCGAAGAGACACACGTACAGACACTAGATGCCTTGGTAGAAGGCTACAATTAGTAGAAAACATAGGGTTTTCTAGGAGAGTACAAAACATCTTACAAACATTTTACAAATGCTTACATACAAACACAGACATTAAATATACTTATGATCTCACCAGCTTTAAAGCTGATACTCGCTTTCAAAATAACTTGTATTCTCAGGTCACCAGTATACAGGTACATGTTCTAGGTTTTGAGAAGATGGAGTTCGTTCAAGACTTGTCTTTTATTTTGATATGTATATTTTGGTGTCTATATAACTTGACAGAACACACATGTATGAAATTATATTATTAATGCAATGGATGATGTTGTTGCTTGTTTACTACTATTCATTATTGTGATACTATAAATGACGTCCTCCGCGCCAAAACGTTTCCGCCGTTCATGGTTTTGGGGTGTGACAGATTGGTATCAGAGCATTGGTTATAGTGAATTGAGTATATCAACCCATAAAAGATATACTAACTATAAATACAATGGGATTAAAATACTCTGACCAAGAGTTTATACTTTAAATATTAAAATATTTAATTAAGTATACGTGCCTACATTCATACTAAAATCAGTGTCACTAAGACAATACAAAATTATTACGATTGTTGGGCAGCACAATTAGACTTAGAGACATATAGTCAAAACTGGGAAGATATAGCCTGATCAACTATATTATCTGAGGGTTGACTAGCATGTGCCTAAGTGTGGTTGTGAGGTTGCAACAAGTCTAAAAACTTACCCACAATAGCAGAATGAGAACAATAAAACCTAAACTTAAAATACTGTATGAGTATTTTGCATTACTATAAGTTACTTATGTGCTAGATTCTTATACCTCTCTTCCCGCGTAGATTTAATGGTTGGATTCCACTTTCCCGGAGACCCATACTATCCCGACCACGGTAATGCAGGATGGCTAGAAGAAGAACCAGAAGATGATCACCCAATTCCTTTGGATGATCATGAAGTTGAAGGCTTTCCTGATGGTTCTGACTCAGAGCCAGAGGTCAATAACCTACCTCCAGCCGATCAAAACCCAAACCCTCGTCCAGAATTTCAAGGACCCACACCCCTGTGGGCCACAAACTTGAATACATGGAGCCAGGAACAGGGTCAACCTATCCCCTACAACGAAGACAGAAGCTTCTACAACCTCACTGAGGGAGGTTCTGCTGACAGGGTCCTACCCGACATGATTCGTAGGATTTCTCGGAACACGATATTGGGTCAATCAACTATCAATCGAGTCTTGGAGATTGACGCCAACTCTGGCATTAACACTGTCCGCATTCACCAGCTAGAGTCTGCTCACGAAAGGACTCTGGTTCACAATGCAGCTCTTCGGAGGGAACTCGCTGAAACCCGAGCTGAAGTCAGAGAACTTCGAGCTCAACAAGCAAGATCTGATATGCGCATGAGGGACATAGAACGTCTCCTGTCGAGATCAAGAACTCACTATGGTAGTTCTCGTCATTGATAGATTCTCATCAACTTCTCTCTTTTGGATATAAGCTAGTTATGTAAAAACTCTGGTCTAATTCCCTATCTTTGTAAATCATAGTCCTGTTAGGTCTTGGTTAGGTTGTAATTCTGTCAAAATTTTCCCATTTTGGTTGATGTAAGGCCTCATTTCTGTTGGCCGTTTTTCCTGAACTTGTTACATCTGTAATTCCAGTAATATAGACAGGTACCTAATCTTATGGGAGTTATTATCCAAATGTGATCATCTATTAGTTCTAGATCTACATTCAATCGTATTATTGGGCTATGAAGGGTTAGTCCATGAGTCATTCTCATCAATTTTTCCATTAAATTCTTATCAATTTTTTCATCTTCATAAACTTATAGATCGAAGATGCCGCCTCGCAGAAATCCAAGGAGAAACCCTAATAACGAAACACCACCTCCTCCACCACCACAACCACCTACTCCTTAGTTCGACACGACAGCCTTAAATGATGTTGTAGCTGCAGCTGTGGATATAGCCATGGCTCAATATCATTCATCTGGTTCCACTGGAGGAGGAACCCATGTCTAGTCTACTCATGGTGAAATCCCGGTGCGCTTGAAAGAGTGCTCCTACAAGGACTTCACCAACTGCAAGCCGTTGTCCTTCAAGGGGACTGGCGGAGTCATTGCCCTCTCTCAATGGTTCGAGAAAACCGAATCTATTTTAGAAATCTGCTCTTGTCCCGAGGAGAGCAAGGTGAAGTTCGCTGCTTGCACCTTTGAAACGAAAGCCCTAACATGGTGGAAAAGCCATGTTAAGTCACTATCTCTTATAGTGGCTAATGCTATGGGTTGGGAAACTTTGAAAGACCTCATGATTGAGGAGTACTGTCCAAGGGGCGAGATTCAGAAGCTAGAGGAAGAGCTATGGAGCCTAACCATGAAGGGCTCCAACGTAGTCGCCTACACCGCCAAATTTTGCGAGCTGGTGGCCCTCTGTCCCAACATGATTCCTACAGAGGGAAAGAAAATCGAGAGATACATATGGGGGTTGGTGCCACCATACCATGGAAATGTATTGGCATCACACCCCACTACATTTGATAGTGCCAAACGATTGGCACAGCAACTCATAGACCATGGGGTTCGTACCCCGGCCGCCACAACTACCCTGGCCATCTCAGAACCCGCAAGAACAGCTGATTCCAAGCGGACGTTTTGGGATGACAAAAAGAAGGCTAAGGCTGCCAAAAAGTAGCAGGTCGCGACAGTACATGCTGCAATAGCACCTGCCACTGCTGCTCCGGTAAAGCAGTACGCTGGAAGTTTGCCCAAGTGCAACAAGTGCAATTTCCATCACGTCGGCGCCTGCCGGGAGATGCAATGTCTAAACTGCAATGGGAAGGGGCACATTGCCCATTTCTGTAAAGCTCCGGCGAAGCCAATCAACCAAGACCCCGGTGCTGGAGTGGGCCAAACTTGCTACGGATGTGGCGAGGTAGGCCACTTCAAGAGAAACTGCCTGAAGGCAGGGTTTTCCGGTGGAGCGGCAAGAGTTCTGGCCATAGGCCATGAGGAAGCGGTTGTTGACCCCACAGTAGTCACTGGTACGTTCCTCCTCGATAACTCTTATGCATGCATTCTATTTGATAGTGGAGAGGAGAGGAGTTTCGTGAACCAAAAATTTGCTCATTTACTTAAGCTAAAATCACGAGCACTTAATGAACCGTTCACTGTAGAAATGGCTAATGGAAAGACAGAGAGCACTAGCAGTATATTCTTAGGGTGTACCCTAACTTTAGATAGCCATTCATTTTCGATTGATCTCATGTTGGTCTCAATTAAAAGTTTCGACGTCATTATCGGTATGCATTGGTTGAGTCTTCATCGTGCCGATATTATGTGTTACGAAAAGGTTGTTCACCTTAATCTGCTGTCTGGCGAAACCCTAGAAGTTTATGGCGACAAACCCGACATGAACCTTCGTATCATTTCGAGCATTCAAGCTCAGAAATTCTTGCGAAAGGAATGTCGTGCATTCCTTGCTCATGTAGTCGATGTGAGCCAAGAAATGAAGGACATTCAGAACATTCTAGTAGTACGTGACTTCCCCGACATTTTTCCAGAAGAACTCCCAGGATTACCTCTGCAACGTGAAGTCGAGTTCCAAATCAACTTAGTTCCAGGGGCTACCCCCGTGGCCAAATTGCCCTATCGTCTAGCACCTGTAGAGATGCAAGAACTGTCCGATCAACTTAACGAACTGCTCAGCAAGGGCTTTATAAGACCAAGCTTCTCGCCCTGGGGAGCTCCAGTCTTGTTCGTCAAGAAGAAAGACGGATCGTTTCGTATGTGCATCGACTACAGGGAGCTCAACAAGCTGACTGTCAAAAATCGTTATCCGTTGCCTCGTATCGACGATTTATTTGACCAACTTCAAGGGGCGAACTTCTTTTCAAAAATCGACTTGAGATCCAGATATCACCAACTACGAGTGCTAGGGGAGGATGTTCCGAAGACAGCCTTCCGGACTCGTTATGGGCACTACGAATTCGTAGTGATGTCGTTCGGATTAACAAACGCGCCCCTGTATTCATGGACTTAATGAATAGGGTGTGTCATCCTTACTTGGATCAGTTCGTCATCGTCTTCATCGATGACATACTTATCTACTCTCGAAGTAAGGAGGAGCATAGTCAACATCTGCGTCAAGTCCTCGAAACATTACGTTCGGAGAAGCTCTACGCGAAGTTCTCGAAATGCGAATTTTGGATTCGACGAGTCGAATTCTTAGGGCACGTGGTTAGCGAAGAGGTTATACACATGGACCCTTCCAAAATCAAGGCCATTGAGAACTGGTCAGCACCGAAGACGCCTACAGAAATTCGTCAATTTCTAGGTCTCACTGGATACTATCGCAGGTTCATTTAGAACTTCTCCCGCATTGCAAAACCTCTTACAACACTGACCCAGAAGGGCGTGGCCTTTGACTGGGAAGAGAAGCAGGAAAGAGCATTTCAAACGCTCAAACGAGCCTTGTGCACCGCACCAATACTATCCCTCCCTGAAGGAATAGAAGACTTCGTTGTCTATTGCGATGCGTCGAATCAAGGACTCGGATGTGTTCTGATGCAGCGAGGTAAGGTCATCGCCTATGCCTCGAGACAGCTAAAGACACATGAGGTCAATTACACAACCCACGATCTTGAATTGGGAGTAGTTGTGTTTGCTCTGAAGATCTGGAGACATTACTTGTATGGAACGAAAAGCACTATCTTTATAGACCACAAAATCTTACAGCACATATTCGACCAAAAGGAGCTCAACATGAGACAACGACGGTGGGTCGATCTATTCAGTGATTACGAATGCAAAATTCGTTATCATCCGGGTAAAGCCAATGTAGTAGCTGAAGCCCTAAGTCGGAAGGAATATTCTGGTCGTAGAGTCAAATCATTGACTATGAATATCCATTCACACTTGTCCACATAAATTAGGCGGCTCAGCGCGACGCTTTCAAGCCTGAAAATGTGGCGGGTGAATCCCTGAGAGGGATGGATAAGAACTTGGAGGTTAAGGTTGGCGGATCTTATTATTTCATGGATCGGATCTGGACCCCAAAACTCGGTGGTTTCAGAGACTTGGTCATGAACGAGGCGCACAACACTCGTTATTCCGTGCACCCAGGATCAGATAATATGTATCTGGATCTTAAAAAGTTATACTGGTGGCCTAACATGAAAGCAGAAATTGCTACCTTCGTGAGTAAATACCTTACTTGCGCAAAGGTCAAGGTCGAATACCAGAAACCCTCCAGTCTATTACAACAACATGAGATACCGGAATGGAAGTGGGAGCGGATAACTATGGATTTCATAACCAAGTTGCCCAAGACAACGGGTGGACTTGATACCATATGGGTCATCATCGACAGATTGACCAAGTCTGCACACTTCCTGCCGATCAAAGAAACAGACAAGATGGAGAAACTTACAAGAACTTACATTAGGGAGATTGTATGACTGCACGGTGTTCCCTTATCCATTATCTCGGACAAAGATAGTAGATACACTTCGAGGTTCTGGCAGTCGTTACAAAGTTCCTTAGGAACTAGGCTGGACATGAGTACAGCCTACCATCCACAGACCGACGGGCAAAGTGAGAGAACTATCCAAACCTTGGAAGATATGTTGCGAGCCTGTGTGATCGACTTTGCGAAAGCATAGGATACTCATTTACCCCTTGTCGAATTTTCCTACAACAACAGTTATCACACGAGCATAAAGGCTGCTCCATTTGAGGCCCTCTATGGCCGAAAGTGCAGATCCCCTCTGTGTTGGGCTGAGGTGGGTGATACCCAGTTAGTAAAGGACGAGTTCTTGACAGCACTCTCACATATCCGGAGATCATACGGGAAACGATGGAGAAGATCATTCAGATCCGTGAACGATTGAAAGCCTCCAGAGACTGACAGAAAAGCTACGCTGATAAACATAGGAAACCGTTGGAATTCCAGGTGGGTGACCGTGTTCTATTGAAGGTCTCGACCTGTAGCTTACAAACATAACTTACCACACGAACTCAGTAACGTACATTCTACCTTCCATGTATCGAACTTGAAAAAGTGTCTGTCCGACGAGACTCTTGTTATCCCACTCGACGAGATCGAGATCAACGAGAGCCTCAACTTCGTGGAAAACCAGTAGAGATCATGGACCGAGAGATCAAACAAACGAAACAAAGTCGAATCCCGATAGTGAAGGTTCGCTGGAACGCCAAGCGAGGACCGGAATTCACTTGGGAGCATGAGGATCAGATGAAAATAAAATATCCTTGTCTTTTTACTTAGTTATTTGTAACTACTTATTTGCTTATTTGCTTAAATTCTAATTTCGGGACAAAATTCCTTCTAAGGAGGGGATGACATGACAACCCGAAATTTCTATTCTGTATAAACATATCAAGTCAATAGAAGTCACAACAGTTGCTGTTAATTTTCAGACTTTTTTTGAATAAGTTTGAGTATTTCAGGATTTACACTTTAAGAGATATCAGGAAAGAGGATCCACTAGGGTTATTGTGCAACACTGTTATTCCAAAACTCTAAGAAATTAGAGTTTACTGCCTGAATAAAATATTTTCAGCCAAAAACCCTAAATTTAGGAGTATATATATGAGAATTTGTCATTATTTACACTTTTTCCAAAAACTCAAGATCCAAACTCATTTCTCTCTCAAGTATCATCCAAAAGATTTTCAAGATCTTCAAACTAGTAAGTGATTCTAGTTTTCTTAAGTGATTATATGGCTTAATCTAGTGTTTTAACACTCTTCTAACCGTGAAATCATTCCAAAAGGTTGATTCTTCCTTTTTCAACAAGAACACCAAGAACACACACTAGTGTTCTTGGACTTTTAGCTCATTTCAAGCTTCAATATAGTAAGTACCTCTATCCTAGAGTCTTATAAATCTTGTTATACATATTTACATCAAGAAATAGTCCCAAGAACACCAAGAACAAGGTGTTTACGATTCAAGAAGTTCTTGAACCGTAAACACCAAGTAAAGGTGCCAAAGCATGCCTAGTCCCTTCCTTTGCCTTAGTAACTAACATGGATCCATTCCTTGATGAGCTAAGGAATTGAAAACCCCAAAATACCATAAACCTTATGATTTTATGGTAGTAAACTCAAAGGAAAATGGTTTAGGAACCGTAAACTCCAAATAGGAGTGAAATGGTGCCCTAGTTCCTTCCATATACACATACTTCAAGTAGAAAAGCTTCTAAGGACTTTTAAGGCTTCAAACCAACAAATGGTCAAAAGTGTATGAGCTTACGGCCACAAACTCAAGGGTTTACGACTGTAAACTCTTTTGTTAGTGACCACAAAAACCGTAAACTCCCTAATGGAGTTTTCCTTGAACCCCAAGCACACTAGCCTTTCCCTACAACACTTAGATGCAATCCTTGGGACTTATAACACTTGTATAAGGTGTTTATCATGTTCTAGGGTGTCTTAACTTTGTTTATTAGTTTTTTAAAGACTAATCGGATAAATATATGTGATATTATATGTTAACTAGGATCATAGAGTGTGTTCAAGTCTTCACTTGACACCTAGCAATCCTATATCTTCAGTTCATCCGTACCACTCACTACAGGTGAGTTCATACCCCTTAATCAATGGTTTAAAATGTTTTTAAATTCTTATATGGGGGGAATACAAGTTGAATACTTATAGTTATTATATCAATCACATGTGATTAATAACTACCAAACCAGTAGTTTGCTTACTGTTCAAACTGTTTACCTAACCGTTTTACAAACTCTTTTACTTTTCAAATACTTTTACTTGAACTCTTTTATACTTATTATCAAATGCATGCCTATGTATGTATAGTTATATAAGTAATGTGTAAAGGGCTTAGGAAGACTAGCTCGCTTTATCTCCTTTTCCTCGTTGGGATGTGGCTTTAGGGCATCGGCTATCCGTCCGAAGGTCGTCTATCCATTAGTTATATATTATGTATACATATATAGACATAAAAGTTCTTTCAACCAGTTCCATACCTTTGGGAAGCAAGGGTTTCACAAACATGATCATACATTGCTAGTAAGCTACCATAGGGGTAGTTTAGGAAGATACTAAAACTATTACTAGAACAAAGAATCATACAATGAGTCAGTTCATTCATGATTCAATATTTGCTAGATAGAGAGAACACACATTACAGCTAGCACACGCAGAACATTACAGTACATACAGGCTAGAAAGAGAAAGAGTACACTTTATAGTTAGCACATTCATTACATGTACATTCATGCAGTTATGTGAACCATTAAACGGGTCATGGCACTTCCTGCCATGACCGTTTTTGTATCCAGAATCTCCTTAATTGGGGAGCGTATGAGTTTGCATATAGATCTATATTGGATTAACTATCCTACACCTTGCTGCTCGCTACAGTGGGACTTGCAAGTCTATGGGTGCCAAATGTCATTTCTTACGGCGTCGTACATCGTAGTTTTACTAGAGTCAGTAGCAGGATACAGGTCGATCACATGTACAGCTGTAGTCACTTATTACAAATACTACGGTAGTATGATATTTTCCCATTACATTCACTTCGTGAATATTCACACGATGCACGGCAATGCAAAAAATATAATTTTGGTTAATGATAGTCAGAATTGGGAAAACACACATTCTTTCAAGAGACACATGTATAGACACTAGATGCCTTGGTAGAAGGCTACAATTAGTAGAAAACATAGGGTTTTCTAGGAGAGTACAAAACATCTAACAAAACATCTTATAAACATTTTACAAATGCTTTCATACAAACACAGACATTAAATATACTTATGATCTCACCAGCTTTAAAGTTGATACTCGCTTTCAAAATAACTTGTATTCTCAGGTCACCAGTAGACAGGTATAGGTGCCAGGTTTTGAGAAGACGGAGTTCGTTCAAGACCCGTCTTTTATTTTGATATGTATATTTTGGTCTCTATATAACTTGACAGAACACACATGTATGAAATTATATTATTAATGCAATGGATGATGTTGTTGCTTGTTTACTACTATTCATTGTTGTGATACTGTACATGACATCCTCCGCCCCAGAACGTTTCCGCCGTTCATGGTTTTGGGGTGTGACACATCGGCTACCCACAGAGATCCTTTGGTTAGCTCTTCTACAGACCTAGTGATAACGTGGTCTTTGTAGCGAGGAGAGGAGTCTTTCGCGATAGAGAGTTCATGAGCCAAGGAAACAGTGGGAGGAAAATTGACCTTTAAGAAATTCAAGAGTCACGTGGTGAAGGAACCTCAAACCCTAGCAATCACCTGAGGAGGAAACTCATGTTGATCTGACAGAAGAGTCTGTACCTCTAAGGCGTTCCACAAGAGTTAGGAATGCACCTGAGCATTACTATGGTTTCCATATTACTGCGAAAGGTGATACACTTATCAGTAATTGCACACTGGTAAGTCTTGATGAACCTATCAGCTACACGGAAGCCATGGAAGGCCTTAAGGCTGCTAAATGGAAAGAGGTTATGGATAGCGAGATACAATCCATGAATGTAAATCAAGTTTGGAACTTGGTTGACAATGTATCAGGTCGTAAGAAAGTTGGGTGCAAGTAGATCTTCAATAAGAAGACCGACATGGATGGTAATGTACACACTTATAAGGCGCGACTAGTTGGAAAGGGCTTTTCTCAAACTCCGGGAGTTGATTATGATGAGAACTTTTCACCAGTAGCGAAGATTAAGTCTATTAGAGTTATGTTAGCCATTGATGCATTTCATGATTATGAAATATGGCAAATGGATGTCAAAACCGCTTTCCTTAATGGAAAATTGGCTGAGGATGTTCACATGAGTTAACCAGAGGGTTTTGTCAGTACAGAGTACCCTAATACAGTGTGTAAGCTTGAGAAATCCATCTATGGATTGAAACAAGCACCTCGTAGATGGAATCTTTGTTTCGATGAGAAAGTCAAAGAGTTTCGCTTTTCGAGGAGTGAAGATGAATCTTGTGTATATGTCAAGGCTAGTGGGAGTATAGTTAGCTTTTTGGTATTGTATGTGGATGACATACTACTCATAGGAAATGACATCCCAACTCTGCAGGAAGTGAAGTCCTGGCTTGGGAAGTGTTTTGCTATGAAGGACCTTGGAGAAGCTGCCTATATCCTAGGGATAAGGATTTTGAGAGACAGGAGTAAAAGACTAATTGGACTTAGTCAGAGTACATACTTGGAGAAGGTGCTGAATAGGTTCAGCATGCAGAATTCCAAGAAAAGAGAGTTACCGATCCAAAGTAGCGCCAGACTGAGTAAGACTCGAAGTCCGAGTACAGAGGTTGAGATAGCAGGGATGAGTCGAGTACCGTATGCTTCCGTTGTTGGCTCGATCATGTATGTTATGACTTGTACTCATCCTGATGTGGCCTTTGCATTGAGCATGGTCAGCAGATATCAGGGGAACCCCAACAAGGCTCACTGGACTGCGGTAAAGAACAATCTCAACTACCTGCAGGGGACTAAGGACTGGGTCCTTACCCTCGGTGGGAGTGATGACTTGAGAGTATTAGGGTATAGTGATGCTAGCTTTCAGACTGATAGGGAAAGTTTTTGCTCTCACTCAGGCTAGTTCTTTACCTTAAACGGAGGAGCTATTTTTTGGAAAAGTTCCAAGCAAGAGATAGTGGCTGATTCAACTTACGAATCAGAGTATATAGCGGCAAGCGAGGCAACAAAGGAGGCTATATGGCTAAAGAACTTCATTAGAGACCTTGGAGTTATACTAGCTATAAAGGAGCCTATAGAGATTTTCTGTGATAGTGAAAGTGCAGTTACCTTAGCCAAGGAACCAAGGGATCATGGGATATCCAGACACATCGACAGAAAATACCATTTCATCAGACATCAAATAGAAGAAGGACTCCTCGTGACAAAGAGGGTATCATCGGATGAGAACCCGACAGACCCCTCACGAAGGGACTGGATAGGGTTAAGCATCTCCAGCATGCGAGGCGCATAGGGCTGAAGGATGAAATTAGTTTTAGTAGTTAGATAGCTTGAAATGTGTAAAGTGTAATTGACATTTGATGATGAATAAAATTTGTTGTTTATTTATGAGTAAAGTGTTGCTATCTTTTGTCAATCGTTTACTATCGTTTCATTTTGCATGTTTTAACTTCCAGAATAATTATGTTATTGTATTTCATATTATTCAAATTCTCCACAGTCGGTCATATGTTGGAAGTAGATATGAATCAAGACTGTCATGTAGTTGGTTGTATATGTCTAAGATATTGGACATTGCAAAGTGCTGCTACAACACTCATGATTGCTCATAAGTTCTGAGTATTGGATTCAACCCACGCTTACTGGTATCACTTCATGGAATTTATCTCGAGTGATTGTGAGATGGTAATATCATATAAGTCTTCAAACCTAGAGATATGACATGTTTCCTATGATTTGGTTATACATTGATTGTACGAAAATGCATTGGTAACTCGATGTTATAAAACATGCCTTTGTGTATGATTCAACAAGTTGTAGAACAAGAATATGAGTCGAAGTTTATCTGTTCCTTCTTGGATTAGAAGCGATATCTGGGCCCCTCGATGATTTTATGTTGACCCATGTATCGGGACCGGTCAGAACTAAGTTGAGGTGTTTAATTAAGTTCTATGTCAAACAAATCGGAAATTGGGAAACAAACTGTTGGACAATAAGTAAGACATTGTTCCATGTATTTGTCCGGGTGATATCTAGAACAAAGGATTATATGATCACTTATCTTAAAATGACGTATCGTCATCATCTCAGTTCCACGACACCGTGAAAGAGCTATGATTGCTGATCAGATCCTGAAGTCATTCTTGCAGTTATAGTTATTAGACTTATCCAAGTGGGAGACGATTGGATTAGATGTCTAAGTTCATAACTATTTTTGGAATGTACTTGACCCGATTAGCATGCTCCATTTGGGTTGCATGGCATTGCAACACTTGGATATACTAAATGAGAGAAAGGACACTTAAGGATTATTAATATATTTAATTAGTATTGATCAAAGAATTAATTTGGAATTAATTAAGTGATCAAAAAGAGACTAATTAAATATATGGGGTTGATTGTGTAAATCATCTATTCTTGTATAGTGGGCAAATGATCCATGGTTTGCATAGATTGGGCTAAAACCCATAAGGTGCTCCATAGATAGTCCATGGAGGTTACAAACCCATGGATCATGGAATATGGAAAGCCATGATAATTAGGGTTTACACGGTGTAACCCTACTTGTGCCACTATATAAAGACCCCTAGACTAGCAAAATAGGCATTTTTTGTAAAAGCAAGAAAGAGGGCTAGCCGATTTTGAGGTGTTAGTGAACTTCTCTCAAGGTTATTCCAAGTGTTGTGTTGTTATGTGAGACATTTGAAGCATCACACTTGAGGTGCTAGGCTCACAAGGTTCTCAAGGAATCCAAACGACAAAAGGTATGCTCTTCTTCTATTATTTATGTTTAAAAGTTCCCCATGCTATGCTAGATAGGTTAAGAACCTTGGAAAACAATTTTGCATGTATCTTAGTAAAACATAGATCCAAGGTTTCTAGGGTTACATGTACACCTTAGGAGTGTTAGAATGCTCAAAACCCTTCAACTATAACTAGGACAGAGAGGAACATACTATAACAAGAACATGAAGGAACATACAATATTCTAGAACTGAAGAACAAATCATGATTTATGAAATTATACTTTACATTCCCGGTAACCTAGGAAGGGAACGAATCATTAACTCATTGTCTATAACAAAAGATGATAATATACAAGGTATAAGGATATATATATATATATATATATATATATATATATATATATGGGGTACACCTACAAAGTACCAGGTTATATATGGGGTACATCTACAAAGTATCAGAGTTATATATGTGGTACATCTACAAAGTACCGGATGTTATTTATAAAGGGTACATCTACAAAGTACCGGACAATAATAAATAAAACATATTAACATATACAAAACTCACAACAATATCGACAAAGGCGTTTAGAGTACAGGATTTCATCACTTCTAGTAGTCATCCTAACAAGTTGAACAACACCACATAACCTCCTAGTAACATGAACATTCAGTAAAAGGGGGCCTATAATGCTAACTTTATGATTCATCGATAGATACATCAGGAATATATATTAATCGGGTCCGGCAGACAGTAGGATGTGTGCTTTCCGCTTCATTTCTTGTTCCTTGTTTGGTTGTGGGCTTAGAGCAGATTCACCCAGTCTACTATCTATTCGATCTTAGCTATATATATATATATATATATATATATATATATATATATATATATATATATATATATATATATATATATATATATATATATATTCTGTATACACCAAGTAATCATAAGGAGTACCAGGTATAGGTCAGGTCATAGCATACAAATTCAATACACCGTTTTCTAGTACAAAAACATACTTTTCAGATAGAACATTTAGTAGGCTAAACTAGAAACTTATCAACAAAAGGGTTTAATCCATTTTATTAAACCGGTATAACTTAAAGGACCTTTAGTGGTTAATTCTATAATACCTTAGTTTATACATCAGGGTTATATATAATTAATATCTGATAGGCAGTTGGATGTGTACTTTCTGCCTTACTTCCTGTTCCTTGTTTGGTTGTGGGCTTAGGGCAGATTCACCTATTTAACTGTCTGTTCGATATTAGATTATATATAGCTTGTATAAACTAAGTGATTATAGAAGGACTATTGTGCTTACCATTTTAACTAAAGGAAACATATGATTTTCTTAAAGAATGTATTCATCAAATATAAAGAACTATTACAGTTAACTCCGTAAGTATCAAATGAATACATCGGGGTTATATACAGTAAAGATCTAACAAACAACAGGATGTGACTTCCGCCTCATTCAGTGTTCCTTGTTTGGTTGTGGGCTTAGGGCAGATTCACATAATCGATTGTCTGTTTACTCTAAATCGTATATAACTTGTATCCATTTAGTACTCATAGAAGGAATTGTAGAGTCATTTTTACTTTCATTCATCATATCAGGAAATATAGGATTTTCTGGTGGAACAGGTGAACTTTTCTAAAAGAACTTACAACTTAATTTTCATCACTTAAATACTTATGAACCCACCGGCTTAAATGTTGATCTACTCTTTCAAAATAACTTGTATTCTCAGGAAACTGGTAGACAGGTACACGCACTGGGATTCAGAAGATGAAGTATAGTAGCTTCATGTCTTGTTTTGTTATTTACTTTTGGAGTCAATCTTATGTGAACCACATACTTTGTAAACACTTTCATATTAATACAATGGTTGTTTGTTACTTTGATTACTATGATGCATGTGTTGTGATACTAAACATGACGTCCTCCGCCCTCGAACATTTCCGCCGTTCCGATTTAGGGGTGTGACAAACACGCACATGCAAGGGTATAGAGAATGGGATTTATGGAATCGGTAGTCTGAAGATTTGAGATATGAGTGTCATGAACAAGCCACTTTTCGATCTCTAAAACTGCCGAGAATCCATGGATGAAATTCAGGTGGTGTCCAAGCTATCAGGTAATATCGACCTTAAGTTTTCTACTTTTTTGTGCTCTTTAGCTAGTATGAACAAGTGGTCATGTTGTGCATGATTCCAAAAAACTGCGATTTTTTTATGGCTTCATCCACCAGTACCAAACACTTACTACAAGCAAACCATATGGAAATTCTATGTGGATTTGGAGGAGGCTAAGAAGAACAAAGCATTTGAAATGGAGATTTTGAAGCTTTTGGAAGAGGTCAAGAACAACAAAGCAGTTCAAGTGGAGATTTTAAATTTGTTGAAGGTGGTGCTAATTAAGATGGTCATGCTTTTGGTGGTGGTGATTGTGATGGGATTTATGCTTCACAAGTTTGTGGTTAAAGCACTGTGAAGTTGTAGGCATTAGTTAGGTTCATGTGGAATGCTAGTAGTAGTTTACATGTAAGGGTATTTTGGTCAATTTAGACTGTAATTTGATGCATGTGTTATGTATGTCAATATTTTGGTGTTGTAAGAGATGACAATGATAGTCCTGATGATAACAATGTATTATATATTAGTAATGGCAATAGCTTTAACACATACCTATGTAAAAAAAGACCAAATATTGAAAATGTAATAGCAAGCTACTTAAGAAACTAACCAAAACATGGAAGTTAACAACAATTATACTGATCAAGGCACATATATTGATAAGTTAACATTCATACATCCAATGTCAATGTAAGTTAACAACCCAAAAAGGGGATTGAACCTTCCAATGTGTAACGACCCAATTTTCACGTCCAAAAATTTCGTTTTAAAAACATTACTTTAGAAAACATTAATAATTAAAAACATTGTTTGATCAAACCATAACACAACGTAAACCATGTCTAAAATCCAAATCATACAACCAATCAAAATATCAGAGTATAAATCCCAGAGAATCTCGTAAATGCGGAAACCAGAGAGTGTGTGTGTGACATGCTGCTACCGCGCCGGCTCTTTTCCCCTAGCTGAGGAGGTACCTGAAACCAAAAATGAAAACCGTAAGCACGAAGCTTAGTGAGTTCCCCCATTGTACCACATACCATACACACACATAACATAACATACTGCCAGGCTATTCTGGGGTGCCCGACTACCCGGTACGGCCATTCTGGGGTGCCGACTACCTGTGCGGCCATTCTGGGGTGCCGTCCTACCCGTGTCAAGCCATTCTGGGGTGCTGACTACCCGTGTCAGACCATTCTGGGGTGCTGACTACCCGTGTCAAGCCATTCTGGGGTGCTGACTACCCGTGTCAAGCCATTCTGGGGTGCTGACTACCCATCGGTCCTAACAACCGATCCTCGGGGACTAGTCCCCTCCTACTACCTCTATCGCATATAACATAACAAGCCAGCATGCAAACATATCATCACGTACTGTCAGACATTTTTAGGGTGTCTGAACTACCCTTCGGTCCTATCAACCGATCTCTACTTCTATCTCATATAACATATCATGCTAGCATATAACATATCAGGTAGTAGCAACCTAGATGATATCACAAAGACAATCATCTAACATACGACTCCTACTGGTGGGCCGGCATTGTGGCCGTAGACCCACCGCTACTGGAAGGTAACTCACCTCGAAGTAGCTGCTGATCTGATCGGGAACTGACTGTCTACTGTTGCCGCTACTGCTCCGGAAATCCTCCGGCTGCAATTCCCACAACATACTCAATCAAACACTGCTAACTGTCCTTTGGGTAAAATGACCATTTTACCCCTGATCATGCCCTGAGTCAAGCCAGAGTCAACTTTCAGTTGACCCGACTCGCCGAGTTGACTTTCCAACTCGCCGAGTCCCTCCCCAAACGACTGTCCTGAATCCCGTTTCTACTCGTCGAGTTAGGCGACAACTCGACGAGTTCTCCTTCTAAACTGATATTCAAGTTCTTCATCCTACTCGCCGAGTTATATGAACAACTCGTTGAGTTCATCTTCATCCGATGAACACTTATGCTAAGACTCGCCGAGTTGTATGAACAACTCGCCGAGTCTGTTCTTGATCTAAGGAGATTGCCTTGAACTCGCCGAGTCAGGGCATTGACTCGCCGAGTTCCTCCATGGATGAGTTCAGCTTCTGACTCACTGAGTCACACCCCGTGACTCACTGCTCACTCGACACTATGAAAAGGGGACAAACTCGGAGACTCGCGAACAGACTCGCCGAGTCACATGAACGACTCGCTGAGTCGTTGTCATGCACCCACTAAATACACAGATTTGCTGGATTCCAGTCCATGCCATTCACAGATCTGGACTCCTAGAACACGAATCACATGTAAAGTTTCCAACTTTACGTGTAGATATTCACCAATACGGATTTTAGGGTTCAAAATGTACTTAAAATGGTAGATCCAAGGTCTTCAAGCAATGGGGTCCATAAAGGCTACAGATCCGAGCCCTTTGAGCCCAAACATGCCTAGATCCGAAGTCCCTCACCACTATAAGCTCATTAGACAAAGGTCAAGACTAGAAGAAGCCTTGAAATGGCTAACACAAGCTCTCAACAAGATAATAATGAAGGGACAGAGAGGGCTTCGAGTCCAATACCTCTAGAAGTTCTGAAATGGTACAAAGATTCTGGATCTTCTTCCTCTCCTCTTGATCTACCTTCTTCTTCTCTCCAAAACTTCAAAGAAATGCACCAAAATCACCCAAATTACTAAAAGAGGGGTTAGAGTTTCGAGAGGGAGTGTTCTGGACGCAATGGGGGCTGATATGAGGCACAAAACGTCGTTTAAATAGGGTGCAACCCCTGAAAATTAGGGTTTCATCCAACAGCGGTGACTCGCCGAGTCCGGAATATGGACTCGCCGAGTCGCCAACTTAAACATGTCCTGGGTCCCGTCCTTACTCGGCGAGTCGGACCTATGACTCGCCGAGTCCAAGGCTAAAAAGAAGGAAAATTCTCAATAAGATTTACATACCAGGAACCAGGTGCTACAAATCTCCCCCACTTATTTTAGACTTCGTCCTCGAAGTCTGCTGCTCGATCCTGAAACAACTCGGGATAATGCTCCAACATCTCGTCCACCGGCTCCCAAGTCCATTCCGAACCCTTGCGGTGCTGCCATTGCACCTTCACTAGCTCCACCCTCTTGTTCCTCAAATCCTTCGACTTCCTGTCAAGGATTGCGACTGGGCGCTCAATGTAATTCAGGCTGTCATCAACCTGAATATCCTCCAAAGGCACTACTGCTGAATCGTCCACTAGGCACTTCCACAGCTGGGAAACATGGAAAGTGTTATGGATTTGGCTGAGCTCGACTGGCATATCCAGTCTATACGCCACCTTGCCCACCAGGGCCATGACTCGGAATGGTCCGATGAACCTCGGACCTAACTTGCCTCGCTTCCTGAATCGAATGACGCCCTTCCAAGGCGACACCTTCAGGAGAACCATATCCCCGACTTGAAATTCCAAGTCGGATCGACGCTTGTCGGCATAACTTTTCTGCCGACTCTGGGCAGTCTGAAGCCTGCTCCGGACCTGCTGGATCCTCTCGGTCGTCTTGAGCACCACTTCGGTGCTCCCCATGACTCTCTGGCCAACCTCACCCCAGCATATCGGGGTCCTGCACCTTCGACCGTACAACATCTCAAATGGGGGACGGTCAATACTCGCGTGGTAGCTGTTGTTGTATGAGAACTCGGCCAGGGGAAGATAGGTATCCCAGCTACCACCGAAATCCAACACGCATGCCCGCAACATATCCTCCAAAGTCTGGATGGTCCGCTCGCTTTGACCATCCGTCTGCGGGTGAAAGGCGGTGCTAAAATGCAAACCAGTGCCCAACTCGTCATGAAATCTCTTCCAAAATCTGGAAGTAAAACGCACATCCCTGTCCGAGATCACCGGTACTGGCACCCCGTGCCGCGCCACGATCTCCCTGATATAGATGTCGGCCAATTTCTCGGCCGATATGCTCTCCTGAATCGGAATAAAGTGAGCACTCTTGGTCAATCGATCCATGATGACCCAAATCGAATCCACTCCAAGCGCGGTCCTGGGAAGCTTTGTGATAAAATCCATCGTGATATCTTCCCATTTCCACAGTGGAATGTCCAACGGCTGCATCTTTCCATGCGGTCTCTGATGTTCGGCCTTGACCTTCCTGCAGGTCAAGCACCGCTCAACGTACCATGCCACATCCCGCTTCATGCAGGGCCACCAATAATCCATACGAAGATCCCTATACATCTTCGTCGCCCCGGGATGAATGCATAATCGGGACTTGTGCGCCTCCTCCATCAAAATCTGGCGCACGCCTCCGAGATACGGCACCCACACCCTACGGTGTAGTGTCAATAGTCCTCGGCTATCATAATCAAAGGAGGAAACCTAACCCACCACACGCTCGCTCTTCCGATGTTCCTCCTTGATAGCCTCCTGTTGGGCCTCCCGAATCTGCTCCAACAAGGGAGTCACTACGGTCATCCTCATGCACATATCCCTGATCGGCGCCGCCTTGCGACTAAGCGCATCGGCCACCACGTTGGCCTTCCCCACGTGGTAAAGGATCTCACAATCATAATCCTTCACCACGTCCAACCACCGACGCTGCCTCATGTTCAGATTCGGCTGATCCATGAGGTACCTCAAACTCTTGTGGTCCATGTAGATGGTACATCGAACCCCGTAGAGGTAATGCCGCCAAATCTTGAGGGCAAAAACCACCGCCCCCAACTCCAAATCATGCGTCGGGTAGTTCGCCTCGTGAGGCTTGAGCTGCCTTGAAGCGTAGGCAATGACATGCCCCATCTGCATCAGTACCGCGCCCAACCCTGAAATGGACGCGTCGCAGTATACCACAAAATCCTCTACGCCCTCTGGCAGGGCTAAGATCGACGCCTCGCACAGTCTCTGTCTCAGCGTCTCAAACGCAGCCTGCTGCTCGGGTCCCCACCGAAAGACCACGGCTTTCTTCGTTAGCTGCGTCAGGGGTACGGCTATCTTGGAGAAATCCTGAATAAATCTCCGATAGTAGCCTGCTAATCCCAGGAAACTCCGAATCTCGGATGGAGACTTCGGAACCTCCCATCTCATCACGGCCTCGACCTTGGCCGGATCGACCAGAATCTCGTTCTGGTTGACAAGGTGTCCGAGAAATTGCACCTCGCGCAACCAAAACTCACACTTGGAGAACTTGGCATACAAGCTCTCCCTTCTCAGGGTCTCCAACACCTCTCTCAGATGCTCCTCATGCTCTTCCTGAGTCTTGGAATAAACCAAGATGTCATCGATAAAGACTATCACAGACCGATCCAGCATCGGTCTGCATACGCGATTCATGAGGTCCATGAACGCGGCAGGAGCATTGGTAAGCCCAAACGGCATCACCACAAACTCATAGTGGCCATAGCGCGTCCGAAACGCGGTCTTCTGCGCATCCTCCTCCCTGACCCTCATCTGACGATAGCCCGAACGCAAATCAATCTTGGAGAACCAAGATGCTCCCTGAAGCTGATCAAAGAGGTCATCAATCCTCGGAAGTGGGTAACGGTTCTTCACCGTTACCTTATTCAGCTCCCAGTAATCTATACACATCCGATGCGACCCGTCCTTCTTTTTCACAAAAAGAATTGGGGCTCCCCAGGGTGAACTGCTCGGACGAATAAATCCCTTGTCTAGCAGCTCCTGCAGCTGCGTAGACAACTCCTGCATCTCGGGAGGAGCCAACCGATACGGTCCCTTGGCTATCGGAGCCGCACCAGGAACAAGGTCAATCCTGAACTCCACCTGTCGCTCCAGAGGTATCCAAGGTAGCTCCTCTAGGAAAACATCTGCAAAATCTCGAACCACCGGAACCTCGCTCACTGTCGCCTTACCCGCCTCCCGGGTATCCATCACATACGCGACATATCCTGCGCATCCCTGCTGAAGATAGCGCCTAGCCCTCGCTGCTGAACATACAGTGGGTCCACACTGCGGCCTCTCGCCATGAATCACTAACTCTCCCCCGCTTAGGGTCCTGACCCGCACTAGCTGCTGCGCGCAATCTATCACCGCCCCATTAGGGCTCAACCAATCCATGCCTATAATCACCTTGTTCCCGCGCAACGGAATGGGAACCAAGTCTACCAAGTAGCGCTCTTCAAACAAACGCAGCACGCAATCTCGAAATACCATCGATGCTCGCACCGATCGATCATCAGCAATCTCCACCTCCAAAGGGCAATCTAACTCGCCCGATGACTCATGAAACTTCTTGCTAAGCGCAAGAGAAACAAATGATCGGGACCAACCCGAGTCGAACAACACCTGAACTGGAAGGCCGTTCACATGGAACGATCCTAATGCATACATATACATACAGAGCACATATCAATAACATAACATCATAAGAATAGATAGAGGGAAAGAATCATACCCGTTACCACATCAGGTGCGACGTGTGCCTCCTCGATAGTCAGCTGAAATGCTCGGCTCCTCACCACTGGAGCCTCTGCCTTGCCCTGTCGGCCATCCGTGATCCGTAGGGTTGCTGGAGCTGGCGCCTTCACTGGCGCTGAAACTGTCAACTGGGGGTAATTGGCCTTCTTGTGGTCCCTCTGGTTGCAGTGGAAACACAACAACTCTGATGTCTGAATAACTGCTACCGGAGCAGTGCAATCCCTGCTGATGTGCCCAGACTTGCCGCACTTGTAGCAGCCTGATGATCCCATCTTGCACGCCCCCTCGTGCGGCCTGCCGCATTTCCTGCAGCGGCTCAGTCTTGACTGGCCTTTCGACCTACCATCTGATCCCTTGGGCTTCTTCCCCGAAGCCCCTTCTGTCTGTCCCTCCTCTGATTTCCGTTTCCGGATGTGCTCCAAATCTATCTCCCTCTCCCTCGCCCTGGCAATCATAGAGTCCAGGGTAGGGCAAGCCGAAAAGCTAACATGCTCCCGGATATCAGCTCGTAGCATATCATGATAACGGATCCTCCTCATATCCTCGTCACCAGCATACTAGGGCTCCAACAAAGCCCTATCCCGGAACTTAGCGGTGATCTCCGCCACAGTCTCCGTCATCTGTCTCGTGTCTAGAAACTCCCTGGCCAGCTGCTGAAGCTCGACAGCCGGCGCAAACTCTTCCATGAACCTGGTCACAAAGTCCGACCAGGTCATAGCCTCGATAGCTGCAGCTCCCAACGAGTCACCTACTGACTCCCACCAGTCCCGGGCTCGGTCCCGTAAACACCCTGCTGCATATCTCACCTTCGACCCCTCGGGGCAGAAGCTAGTCAACTGTGCAGACTCGATGTCTGCAATCCATCGCCTGGCAGCAATGGGGTCTTTCACCCCGAGGAAATCTGGCGCACCACTGCCCCTGAAGTCCTTGAAGGACAGTGTGCGAGATCCCGACTGGCTAGATGCCATATCACTCCTGAATGCCCGAAGGTGATCCTCCATCAACTCCATGATCCCTTCCTTGATCGACCCAAAGAGGATGGGGGTCGACTCAAGGATGCCTCTGGTGATCTCTGATGCGATGAACTCGCGTAGTCCCTCATCTACCGGCTCGGAACCTAATCCCGAACCTGACCCCTCTCCTGAACCGCCATCTACCAGCCTCGATCGAAGTACCACCATTCTGCAATACATCACAACAAACATTAGAGATACTGATACTTCCTGAGGGATCACAACTACTTACAAGTTCCCTGGTCTTATCTTGGCCTTCCTTGGTTCGGGTACGGATCCTCTGCTTTCAGTAATACGGGCCCATACTACCTTCCACATCTATCCATACCTTCTTCAAGGAATGCCTCGACTCCACCAGATCCCTTTCACTACTGCTGATCACTGCTATACTCATCCTAGGCTCGCCCTAGGGAAATCTCCGACTCTACTCGATCCAGTCCTCAGCTGTTGCAGACCTCCTGGTGATGCCAATTGGCCATCACTCGAATACCATCACACGTGACGAGGCTCAGATAATCCTTTGATTTCCCAACTCGTCCCTACAACGGTTGGACTCAAACAAGAGCTGTGCAGTAGGATCAAACCCGATACTCTAAGATTATTCAACCCTGATCACATGGGACGTGACGTATTCGCCTAATGGCTAACTCCCATTATTCAGAGTCCCACATAGCACAAAGCAAGCAACATTCAGACAAGGGTAACAATCTCAATCAACTCTATCTGCTTACAGGAACTGTACTAGCATAAAGTGCTAAGCTCATACTATCAGGCATAACCTAATCAGGCTGTCCTACTTGATGTCTACTCAATAACTAGCATGCAATTCTCATACAACTGAAACACACAAAGCAAGCACATAAGGCATCACTCCTAGATCCTTAGTCCTATTCTAGCATGCTGTTCTACAAAAGCTAATAAACATAACATAAACTCGTATGGGTACTTTGGGGAATACTTACTTGAGCTTGGCCGGTCGCGCACATCACACACTTCGTTCTTTCTCGAAAATCTTTTCTCAGTTTTTAGAAAACATTTCCTTTTAGAAAATCTTTTAATCCCTTGATTTGAGTTCAGACACCCCCGAAGGTGTGTCCGAATCCCTCAAACCAGGGCTCTGATACCAACTTGTAACGACCCAATTTTCACGTCCAAAAATTTCGTTTTAAAAACATTACTTTAGAAAAAATTAATAATTAAAAACATTGTTTGATCAAACCATAACACAACGTAAACCATGTCTAAAAGCCAAATCATACAACCAATCAAAATATCAGAGTAAAAATCCCAGAGAATCTCGTAAATGCGGAAACCAGAGAGTATGTGTGTGACATGCTGCGACCGCGCCGGCTCTTTTCCCCTAGCTGAGGAGGTACCTGAAACCAAAACTGAAAACCGTAAGCACGAAGCTTAGTGAGTTCCCCCACATTACCACATACCATACACACACATAACATAACATACTGCCAAGCTATTCTGGGGTGCCTTACTACCCGGTACGGCCATTCTGGGGTGCCGACTACCCGTGCGGCCATTCTGGGGTGCCGTCCTACCCGTGTCAAGCCATTCTGGGGTGCTGACTACCCATGTCAGACCATTCTGGGGTGCTGACTACCCGTGTCAAGCCATTCTGGGGTGCTGACTACCCGTGTCAAGCCATTCTGGGGTGCTGACTACCCATCGGTCCTAACAACCGATCCTCGGGGACTAGTCCCCTCCTACTACCTCTATCGCATATAACATAACAAGCCAGCATGCAAACATATCATCACGTACTGTCAGACATTTCTGGGGTGTCTGAACTACCCTTCGTTCCTATCAACCGATCTCTACTTCTATCTCATATAACATATCATGCTAGCATATAACATATCAGGTAGTAGCAACCTAGATGATATCACAAAGACAATCATCTAACATACGACTCCTACTGGTGGGCCGGCATTGTGGCCGTAAACCCACCGCTACTGGAAGGTAACTCACCTCGAAGTAGCTGCTGATCTGATCGGGAACTGACTGTCTACTGTTGCCGCTACTGCTCCGGAAATCCTCCGGCTGCAATTCCCACAACATACTCAATCAAACACTGCTAACTGTCCTTTGGGTAAAATGACCATTTTACCCCTGATCATGCCCTGAGTCAAGCCAGAGTCAACTTTCAGTTGACCCGACTCGCCGAGTTGACTTTCCAACTCGCCGAGTCCCTCCCCAAACGACTGTCCTGAATCCCGTTTCTACTCGTCGAGTTAGGCGACAACTCGACGAGTTCTCCTTCTAAACTGATATTCAAGTTCTTCATCCTACTCGCCGAGTTATATGAACAACTCGTTGAGTTCATCTTCATCCGATGAACACTTATGCTAAGACTCGCCGAGTTGTATGAACAACTCGCCAAGTCTGTTCTTGATCTAAGGAGATTGCCTTGAACTCGCCGAGTCAGGGCATTGACTCGCCGAGTTCCTCCATGGATGAGTTCAGCTTCTGACTCACTGAGTCACACCCCGTGACTCACTGCTCACTCGACACTATGAAAAGGGGACAAACTCGGAGACTCGCGAACAGACTCGCCGAGTCACATGAACGACTCGCTGAGTCGTTGTCATGCACCCACTAAATACACAGATTTGCTGGATTCCAGTCCATGCCATTCACAGATCTGGACTCCTAGAACACGAATCACATGTAAAGTTTCCAACTTTACGTGTAGATATTCACCAATACGGATTTTAGGGTTCAAAATGTACTTAAAATGGTAGATCCAAGGTCTTCAAGCAATGGGGGTCCATAAAGGCTACAGATCCGAGCCCTTTGAGTCCAAACATGCCTAGATCCGAAGTCCCTCAACACTATAAGCTCATTACACAAAGGTCAAGACTAGAAGAAGCCTTGAAATGGCTAACACAAGCTCTCAACAAGATAATAATGAAGGGACAGAGAGGGCTTCGAGTCCAATACCTCTAGAAGTTTTGAAATGGTACAAAGATTCTGGATCTTCTTCCTCTCCTCTTGATCTACCTTCTTCTTCTCTCCAAAACTTCAAAGAAATGCACCAAAATCACCCAAATTACTAAAAGAGGGGTTAGAGCTTCGAGAGGGAGTGTTCTGGACGCAATGGGGGCTGATATGAGGCACAAAACGTCGTTTAAATAGGGTGCAACCCCTGAAAATTAGGGTTTCATCCAACAGCGGTGACTCGCCGACTCCGGAATATGGACTTGCCGAGTCGCCAACTTAAACATGTCCCGGGTCCCGTCCTTACTCGGCGAGTCGGACCTATGACTCGCCGAGTCCAAGGCTAAAAAGAAGGAAAATTCTCAATAAGATTTACATACCAGGAACCAGGTGCTACACAATGCTTCCCACAAACTACTACCAAAGCATGTAACATAATTAGAACCAAACTTCTAATTCTACCAAACTTTATGGACAAGAATTGGAAGCTTGTTACCAAAAGACAAGTATACCAAAAGTATATTCTTACAAAAAAGGAAACATATTTGTAATGCTCGTGTTCCTAGGCTAGGCATTAATATTGACATAATGGTCTAGGTTAACCTTTGCAACTCATTTAGAAGAAATGAGAAGGAATTATGTGAATTTTATGTGAATTATGTGTTTTATGCTTAATTATTAGGGTTTAATTAATTAAAAATAAAAATAAGCGTCAAATTAAAGTGTGAGATAATCCCAATATCTTTACATAAAGTTGTAGTGGTCGAAACAAGGATTTCAGGGATATAAAGAATACCAAAATCCGAGTTATAACGAAGAAGTTATGACCTGTTGAAGTTTCGCGACAAAACCGGCACGGTGCTGAATGTCGTAAAAAGTGAGTTTTGATAAACTACTTTTTAGCCTTAGTAATCTAAACGAAAGTCGTAGTATTCGTTAAACCGAGAAGTTCGATAAAAAGAACGCCCAAATCTGACTTCGTATGAGGAAGTTATGATTTTTTGAATTTTCGGCGTAGCAGTAGACAGCTAAAAACTTGAATTTTAGATCGAGCGATTTTTAGCCGACACAACCTAAACGAGAATTGAAGGTCTCGTCATTAGGAGCACAACGGTAAAAAGTCTGACGAAAACGGACGTCGGATGAAGAAGTTATGAATTTTTAACGGATTTCCTGTCCCGGTCTGTTAAAAATAATAATATAAAATTTAAAGTCAAAATTAGGCGACGAAGTCTAAACGGAAGTTGTAGATCGTAATTTTAGCTATGTGTGCATATAAAGAACGTCAAAAACGGAGCTCGTATGCGAAAGTTATGAATTTTAGAAGTTTTGGCATGAAAACCGAGAAATTTCGCATAGTCACAATTGCCACGTCACCCTCGCTTAGAATGTGACACGTGTCCTACTGAGTCACCTGGCTGCTGAGTCACCGAGGCTACTGAGTCATGCGAAGCCACGTGCCCTCTTCTGATTCGACCGAGGAGGAGGCCCAATCCGAAGCAGCCAGCTCCCCAGCCGAAGCTTCGCCCAGCTGTCGCGTGTGTCCGAGCCTCGCATAGCCTAGCTCCGAGCCTCGCAGGTGCGCCAGTAAGCCGCGGTCCACTTAGAAGCCGCCAGCGAGCCCTCGCAGGTGCGAGCCATGCGAGCCATGTGCGAGCCTTTGCCTGCGAGCATTCTCAGCCGTTGGATCAGAAGCTTCTCAGCCGTCCGATCAGAAGCTTCCCCCTATAAATAGAAGGCTGCGAGCCTTCTCGGATATTTTTAAGAAATTGCCACTTTTAGCCCCTTTCTCCATATTTCTTTCATTTTAACATCCCGCAAAGCCCCGGTATCGATTGTAAAGCCCGGAATACACCACGAAGTGCCCGAGAAGCCCGGAAAATTTATCTTTTCGGTTTCGAAGCCCGACCTTTCGCAGAGCCCGGTTTCTCAATAAAACTCCCGGTTTTATTAGAAACGATCGTTTTAGGAAATGAATTGCTGCTCGATTTTCACCAAAATACGTGAGTGTGTAGTTACTTTCAATTTACACATAGATATGAAGTATTTACCTTGAAATACGTGTTATGTGTAATATATTAATTGTTTGACTGAGGTGACTGTTGAATTGATGTTTTATACAAGTTTTAAACTGTATATGCTTTTCATCTACAAAATATGTTGGGTAGAACATGGGTAGATGAAATAGTGGGTATGATGAAAGGTGAGTTGGATAAAGGAGATTATCAATAATATTGATCATGAGTTGAGGGTGAGTGGTGAAAATTTGAGAGAATCACTTACCCAAATTGTTGGCCCCCGTCATTCAGCAGAGTATGGATGACAACCATGGACTATTCTAGACAGTCTATGGAACACTAGCAGGCCCGCAACCTGTAGGTGTAATGAACTATATGTTCATTTGCTGTACTCTAAAACCCATTGACATGTATTGCAGGAGAGAACACCTGTAAATAATACGGTTGATAAATGAGAGCTATGGACTTAGCACATGTTGAATAAACTTTGGCAGCTATGGAATTAGTGCCCGTTGTATAAACCCCGGTCACGAGGTGACTTTGTGTTTATTCCTTAGGATGAATCCTTAGGAAGGAATGATAGTTGATTCTTAGGGTAAACCCTTAAGAAATAAATAAAATAATGGGGTTTGGGGTAGTTAGGTTGATTGATTGATGTTTAAACATAATAGATTTATGTATTGTGGGTTGAAAACCCTATATGCTCACTAGGCTTCCAAGCCTGACCCACTCAGCTGTTTATATTACAGGTAGAGGACCCCGAGCATAGTCGGATTATGATGATGAGTGAATTTTGGATTATAGGCCAGTAGTTACAAATAATTGTCGGAAGGCTTATAATGTCTTGTTTATGCTTTTGATCTGTATTGGAACATGACATCCCGAGGTTTTACTATAAAAAGAAATGATATATTTCTTAAAGAAAGGTTTTGACAAACTTTTATCATATTTTGTTTTGGGGACCAACTCCGCAACATCTTTTATAAAGATTTCTATGATTTGATTTTTAAAAAGCATAAATTAAATCAGTCTTTTCTGGCCGAGAAATTAGGGGACCGGAGTACGCCCTGCGTACCCTCGTACGCCCCGCGTACTCGAATCAAGGGCTCCGAACCGTCCACGTCGCCCCTATGCGAAGCTACCGACCCGCCCCATCCGACCCGTCCCATCCGAAGCCGAGGCAGTCGAGGACTCGCTCATGCATGACGTACGCGTACGCGTTGCGTACGAGCGTACGCCCCGCGTACCGAGGCTTCTCAGACCCCCTGTAAATAGAAATGCGAGGGTTTCCAAAAAACTTGCTCATTTCTTCTCATTTCCCTTGCGTTTTGCCTTGTTTTCCGTGCCCGTTCAAACCCGAAGCCCTGGTCATTTTTGCTCAAGTCCCGAAGGTCAATTTTACTCCAGAGATTCCCGAGAATCCCGAGAAAAATCCGTTTCCCGAGACGAAACTCTGCCCGGTTTTCCATCTCGCTATCTTCAAACTTCCGGGTGAGTTCATACCCCTGCAAACACACTTTAAATACGTTTTTAAATGCTTTTTATACTCTTTTAGGGGGGGGATACAAGTAAAAACACAACTATAATCGTGTGAAACATCGATCTTTACTATACTTTTCATACTGTTGTTTTAACTATCTTAGGAAGTTATTATCATGCAAAACACCTCACAACACAGCTTTACCCTCTTGGGGTACAATATGTTTTATAAATAGAAATATGTTTTATTTATACGTTTACTTACAAATACATCATATCAAGGGTAACATTCTTTACTAAATCATTTTATGCATTCAAAAAACTTATGATTTATGCTTGTTCAAACATTGTGAAAAGGATAAACTTTGCATACAAAACTATTACTTTAATACAGACTTACTTGAGAATCCGTGAGACTTGCACATCCTCAAATACTGCCTTTTTGCTAAAAGGTATCGCTACAAGTCCTGTCTATAACTAGAGTCTCCCGTTCGGAGAACGTGTCAAATGTGTATAGATCTATACGGTAAGTCATGATCCCGCGCCCTGACTGTTAGCTACAGTCCGTCTTTTGGGGTGACAGTTGTCATAACGCTACGACGCCTGAAGAACGTCGTTGCAGGCATATTATGTTTAGTATGGTTATAAAACTCACCGGATATACAATTATTATGGTATTATGCTTTTATGAACGAGTAGCTATTAAAACTATTCTTCATCTAACAAGTGCGATCTTCGTATAGCTTTACTATGTAAAACTATGACACAACTTACGAGCACGTCGGTTGCTTGCGATTTTCGGTCTTGGAGACTGCCAGTATGTTAGGGTTTTTCCTGTATACAAACCAAACAACTAATAGGAAAATAAGGGATTGTCCTGGTGCAATTACTTACAACTTATAACACGAACATTCATATGCATTTCATACTTTTATAAGAAAATAAGGGTTTTTCTTGGAAAACACAACAATTCATATCTCAACCATTAGGGAAAATATGGGATTTTTCTGGATCTAATACATTCATTTTCAACACAACAAATCATAACTCTTTACATTTGAAACACTGCGTTTTCTGGAAAACATACACGAACTTTCGAATGGCGTACATTTTCTCAAAACACTACTCATGAACTCACCAACTTAAATGTTGACACTTTTTCTTTGAAATAACTTGTATTCTCAGGGAACCGCTAAGCAGATTTGGAAATCAACTTTTGGAGATTATCGTGCTGACGTTAATTACTTCTTTTGAAAGATGTTTATGTATTTAACTTTTGAACATGTAACGGATACAATTATGTAAACATTTTGGAAACTTTAATATATATAGTGGTGTGTACTTTCCTTTCTATGAATTGTTATGATACTGAATATGACGTCCTCCGCCCCCAAATGTTTCCGCTGTTCTGGTTTGGGGGTGTGACAGATTGGTATCAGAGCATCGTTTATAGTGAATTAAGTATATCAAAACCATTTTTGTATACAACTATAAACACAACTGAGCAAAAACACTCTGAGTAAGAGACATACTTCTAAAATTAAATTTATTAGGTTTTTGTAAAGTAGGCATGCATTCATTTCATACTAATAACATGGTCAATATCATAATTAAAACAATATAGAAGTATTATAAATAAGTTGTGCAGTGCAAGTATGCCTTAGGACATGTAACCGGAACTGGAAAGAATATAGCCTGATCAACTATATTTGTCCAAGAGCCGACTAACGTATGCCAAGGAGTGTCTGCAATGGACAACAAATTTAAAACTTACCAAAAGCATATCGTTAAAGAATACTAAGGGAGTATTCGAGTGCCTTCAACCCTTAAACTTAAAAGTAAATTCCATGTGCTTTAGCACATAGTCAATTCTTAACCCTATTCTCGTATAGACTCAATGGCTGGATTCCATCACCTCGATGACCCCTACTACCCCAACCAAGGTAATGGAGAAGGGATAGAGAATGATCCTGAAGAAGGAATGCAAGAAGAATCAGACTCAGATCCCGAGAACAATAACCTACCCTTAACGACTCCAATTCGAAACCTTAATCCTCGACCAGAATTTCATGGCTTGACGCCCCTTTGGGCAACTAACCTGGATAGGTGGAGCCGCGAACAGGATCAACCCCTTCCATTCAACGGAGACCGAAGCTTCTACAACCTAAGAGAGGGAGGCTCAACAGACAGAGCCCTTCGTATATTGGTTCGTCGGATTTCTCGCATTGGTGAACAAGGACGGACGACCATCCATCGAACTGAGGAAAATGATGCGAACACTGGAGTCAACACAGTTCGCATCCGACAGTTAGGATTAGCTCACGGGAGAATCGTAAATCGAAATGAAGCATTGCAGAGAGAGCTAACGACAACTCAAACCGAAGTGATAGAACTTCGGGCACGCCAAGCAAGACATGAACTACGTATGCTCGAGATGGAGCGTCAGTTGGCAGAATCTAAGGCCCCTGTAGCCAGCTCGCGTAACAAATAAAACCCGTCTGACTTCCAAAAGTTTGTCATAGCATAAGACCTCGGATAAAGTCCTTACTTTCCTAAACCTTGTAATCGGAGACCTTTAGATAGGTCAAAAATTTTCCTAACTACAAAATGTGACGCACCCTGTTTTATAATATATGATGTATTTCCTTTATTTAAACCCTTTGCATACCCCTTAAATTCATGAGTTTATCTACTCTCCTCATGATTCGAACTCAAAACCCTATTCAGGGGTGAACCAAACTTCTGAAATAGCAAATCACTAATGCGCGACTTTCGAATCATTAAAACTTATAGTTTTCATGTTATTTCCTTATCAGAACAATGTCTCCTCGTAGATCAGCATGTAGAAACGCAACCCCACCACCACCTCCTCAATATGACCCCAACATAGTGCAATCTGCTATCGCTGCGGCAGTAACAGCTGCACTGTCTCAAGCAAACTTTAGTGGCGCAGCAAGGGCCGGAAATAATCAACTTACCAACGCAACCCCATTCCTACGATTGGACACCGCCGCTTTGCAAGCTACAGTTATAGCCACGGTGGCAGCCATTATAGCATACAATAACTATGTCAACTCAAGCAGAGAAGGAAACGATATCAAAAATCCTAATCAAAGAAACAATCGAAACCACCTACCAATAGATACCTATAAGAATGCCGCAAGGTGCGAACACAAGAACATGAAACGAAAACCCTGTAGCAAGAGGGGAGGCAAATCAACTCAAAGAAACGCCAAAAAGCAGTCAACAAACCCTACCCCTACACCCAAAAGGTCGTACAACGGCAACTAGCCTAAGTGCAACCGATGCAACTTTCATCATCACGGATCTTGCCGTGAAATGTATTGCGTTAGGTGCAATAAAAAGGGACACACCGTCCGCTACTGCAGAGAACTAGCCCAACCCACTGCTCTAGCCACAAATGTAGGAGTAGACCGCGCTTGTTATGAGTGCGGAGTAAGGGGACACTTCCGAAGGGACTGCCTGAAGTCAAGCATCATGAATGCTGGTGGAGAAGGCCAAGTAATTGCGATGGGCCAAGAGGAGGCTATTGCAGACCCCACAGTTATTCTGGGTACATTTCTCCTTGATAACTTAATTGCATACATTCCATTTGATAGTAGGAACGCAGAAGAGTTCCGTGAGTCACAAGTTTAAAAATCTACTCGAACAAACACCCCAAATCATTAAACAAAACTTTCATAGTGGTAATAATAGAGATAGACTAAAAAGCACTGAAAACACATACGCAGAATGCTCTATCCCACTAACGAACGTCTTATAATGAGAAGTACCGACATTGGCATTCGACGTGGATTGGTGTGGCCCTACCCATACCAGTTCCATGTGTTATAAAGGACCCTTTCACTTTAACCATCGACTAATGAAACTCGATCGATTTATAATGACAAACCCCACACAAACCTCAATTGGTTTCTAGTTTCAAAACCCCGAAGTACTCATATGAGGAATCTTTACAACCTTCCCGTAGTATTCCCCAACAGATCATTTAGAAATACCGCGCATATAACAAGTCAAATCCAAACTCAGAAACTAGTAGTGAATTCAGCCATGAACTTCAAAACGTAGCTACCCTAATGCATCGAGTGAATATGCTAGCATTTAGAAGAACGTAAGTAATTAAACCCAAAACCACACGATCCCGATCAGTCGAAGTGATAGGCGAAGTAATGAAGGCCCGCTGAAACATGCACATTAGGATCTAGATTCATAAAGAAACAAGTGGCAACGCCTGCAAAACGCCTTAGGAAGCAATTCCCAAGGTGGGGTATTGAGAAAGGCACTCGTGTCCACTTAACACTGGCTAAACACCCCACTCCCGCCACTAGGGCTAGCACTAGCCAGTCATGCCACCAAGGCGAGGAGATAAGGGCACCTCAAGAAGGATTGCCCTATCACAATGAATTATGGCATAAACGGTAGGATTCTCAGGACCACAGTTGCAGGAGAACCTACTCCGAACCCACATTAATGTAATTTAGGCGTTTCGTGGTAACAGACTTGTAAACCATCCAAAACTAGTGCAACCAGAGCCTTGTCTTTTGCGGGATCCCGTCGGTATAGGGATGCTCATGCTGCGTATACTTGCCTTTGTAGTATACCTTATTCGCAGCAATAGTCTTGTAGTAGTCTAAAGTATTGTAACCCTATTGATGGTTGCACGGTTGTGTTTTGTCAGTAAACGTCTTATGTTCAAATCTAATGTCTTTAAGTTTCCTTATGATTCCGACATTATCATACGACTTGATTCAATTTGATTCTCACAAAAACAGTTTCATACGTACACCTCTATCTTCGAAATCGCCTTTCCAGCGAAGCCGTCATATCAGAACACCAATTACTCATGAATGGAGTACCTCATAATTCTTTCCCTCTCCGAAGAAATCCCTGAAGTGCCACTCATACAGTACGTCAAGTTCAAATCCAAAGATCCATACGGTTGATCTGTTACTGATGAATGTATACGTAGGGGTGATATATAATCAAGGTTCTACAGGTTTAGAATTGACGATTCCACTTTAACTTCTTTTTCCCTCAATGGGATGTGAGCTTAAAGAAGAATCAATTATTTGACTACCTTTTCAATCTTAATTATATGCAACTCGTATACACGAGATTTTGATCGTGGAACCATGTATGAACTTCTAATATGAACTTCAGGACGGAGACTGCCTAAGACTACGAGTGATCGTGCTGCCATACAAATAAACTTAGAAGCTCAACACATTCCCTTTCTGTCGATTGGTACAAGATGTACTACTCTCACAGTCCACAAAAACATTCAACATACGTTCGACCAAGAAGAGTTATCATGCCAGTGAAGTCAAACGAAGGAAGCAAAGTTGTATCCCGATAGTGAAAGGTTCGCTGGAATGCCAAGCGAGGAACCAAGTTCAATTAGGAACATGAGGAGCAAATAAAACTTCTATCCGTAGCATGAACTCTAATTTCGGGACGAAATTCCCTCTAACGGGGGGATGATGTAACAACCCGTCATTTCAGGTCCTTGAAATTCGAGTCTTGTAACCTCCTTGAAAAAGTAATTAGAATATCATCGAAAAATGAAGTATTCAAAGGCTCTGTTTGGAGTACGCTATGTAATAGATATCGTCTTAAGGTTTCCAAGCATATAAAGAACACTAAAATCCGAGTTATAACGAAGAAGTTATGACCATTCTAAGTTTTCCGACAAAAACCGGCGATACGAAGTTACGTAAAAACTCGAATCGGAGATCGAGCGACTTTTGGCCGGAATGACCTAAACGAGAATCGAAGGTCTCGTCAATGGTATTTCAGCGGTAAAAAGTCTGGCAAAAATCGACGTCAGATAATGAAGTTATGATTTTTTAAAGAAATTCCTTAATCACGTCATTTTAATAAATAAATAATAAAAATAATTTCATAATTTGCCAACGGAATCTAAACGAAAGTTGTAGATCTTAGTCTCACCTACGCGTGGATATAAAGAACGTCGAAAACGAAGTTCGTATGAAGGAGATATGAATTTTAGAAGTTTATTTAAAATAAATATAAAAATAAATAAAAACTCTTGGTAATATCCGAAGGGGAGTCAACAGATAGGACCGGAGTACGCCCCGCGTACTCGAATCAAGGGCTCCGAACCGTCCACGTCGCCCCTATGCGAAGCTACTGACCCGCCCCATCCGACCCGTCCCATCCGAAGCCGAGGCAGTCGAGGACTCGCTCATGCATGACGTACGCGTACGCGTTGCGTACGAGCGTACGCCCCGCGTACCGAGGCTTCTCAGACCCCCTATAAATAGAAATGCGAGGGTTTCCGAAAAACTTGCTCATTTCTTCTCATTTCCCTTGCGTTTTGCCTCGTTTTCCGTGCCCGTTCAAACCCGAAGCCCTGGTCATTTTTGCTCAAGTCCCGAAGGTCGATTTTACTCCCGAGATTCCCGAGAATCCCGAGAAAAATCCGTTTCCCGAGACGAAACTCTGCCCGGTTTTCCATCTCGCTATCTTCAAACTTCCAGGTGAGTTCATACCCCTGCAAACACACTTTAAATACGTTTTTAAATGCTTTTTATACTCTTTTAGGGGGGGATACAAGTAAAAACACAACTATAATCGTGTGAAACATCGATCTTTACTATACTTTTCATACTGTTGTTTTAACTATCTTAGGAAGTTATTATCATGCAAAACACCTCACAACACAACTTTACCCTCTTGGGGTACAATATGTTTTATAAATAGAAATATGTTTTATTTATATGTTTACTTACAAATACATCATATCAAGGGTAACATTCTTTACTAAATCATTTTATGCATTCAAAGAACTTATGATTTATGCTTGTTCAAACATTGTGAAAAGGATAAACTTTGCATACAAAACTATTACTTTAATACAGACTTACTTGAGAATTCGTGAGACTTGCACATCTTCAAATACTGCCTTTTTGCTAAAAGGTATCGCTACAAGTCCTGTCTATAACCAGAACGTGTCAAATGTGTATAGATCTATACAGGAAGTCATGATCCCGCGCCCTGACTGTTAGCTACAGTCCGTCTTTTGGGGTGACAGTTGTCATAACGCTACGACGCCTGAAGAACGTCGCTACAGGCATATTATGTTTAGTATGGTTATAAAACTCACCGGATATACAATTATTATGGTATTATGCTTTTATGAACGAGTAGTTATTAAAACTATTCTTCATCTAACAAGTGCGATCTTCGTATAGCTTTACTATGTAAAACTATGACACAACTTACGAGCACGTCGGTTGCTTGCGATTTTTGGTCTTGGAGACTGCCAGTATGTTAGGAAAATAAGGGTTTTTCCTGTATACAAACCAAACAACTAATAGGAAAATAAGGGATTTTCCTGGTGCAATTACTTACAACTTATAACACGAATATTCATATGCATTTCATACTTTTATAAGAAAATAAGGGTTTTTCTTGGAAAACACAACAATTCATATCTCAACCATTAGGGAAAATATGGGATTTTTCTGGATCTAATACATTCATTTTCAACACAACAAATCATAACTCTTTACATTTGAAACACTGCGTTTTCTGGAAAACATACACGAACTTTCGAATGGCGTACATTTTCTCAAAACACTACTCATGAACTCACCAACTTAAATGTTGACACTTTTTCTTTGAAATAACTTGTATTCTCAGGGAACCGCTAAGCAGATTTGGAAATCAACTTTTGGAGATTATCGTGCTGACGTTAATTACTTCTTTTGAAAGATGTTTATGTATTTAACATTTGAACATGTAACGGATACAATTATGTAAACATTTTGGAAACTTTAATATATATGGTGGTGTGTACTTTCCTTTCTATGAATTGTTATGATACTGAATATGACGTCCTCCGCCCCCGAACGTTTCCGCCGTTCTGGTTTGGGTGTGTGACAACATCTCTAGCAATGTCATTTGGGCTTCATGATTACATCTATCAGTTAGTGTTAGGCTATCCAATTGCTAGTAACTAGGGAACCAAAGTGATAATTGCTAGCACATAGATGAATATCATTACAGAATTTAATCTGGAATTTCCTTTCAATGTTCTTCCATACAACTGCAACCCTAAATGGACACCACATTTTTTTTTTATTTTCACAAGTTCCACTTCCACACTTAGTTATAACCCTCACTCTATCACTTTTTATCAAAATAAAGCTGATATCCTCCATGGACTGTATAGTTTGTTAAATCAAACTTGAGTTGAGTAGGGGATTCATAACAGTCTCCTAACCGTGGCCTCATTTCTTTCCAATCAACATTGGGATCATGCACACATACTCCACACCAACATCTTCATCGCCCTCATCTAAGTGGGCATGCTCATTTTGTTGGCCACCAAGATTTTCTCCATCATCCACCATTCCCTCAATACTCCTCCTTAACATGTTTTCATCACACAATAAGTTAAGGAAAGGGTCATCGCATAGTTTTGAGGGGATTTTGAAAGTTACTTCAGAAAAATCCAAGAAGCTAAAGTTAAATGCTTTATCATCGGAGTCAGAGTTTGGAAGATAAGTCTTCTAATGCACTTTAGGCTTCTTAGTTCCAGAATTAGAAGCCATCAGTCTCATAAAAAAACAAACTTGTTAGTTCATAGTTAGAACTACATAATGAAGATAACCACCCACAAAACCCTTCACCTTCTTTGTTTCCATATACATACCTTCCTAATCCACCTTACTTCACCAACGATTTTCAAGCTTAGAGATGCGAAATTGGGGACTGTGAAACCCTTCTCAAATGCATGAAAACCCTTTCTCAGTGATGGTTCGTGAAAGGTGATGGCTAGGAAATAGGTTTGAATTCGGATGGGGTAATGTTTTAAGGAGAGTGGTGAAAGGATAGTACATGTAACCTGCTCGTTACTAGCTATTAGCTCCCAAGTGATAAGTAAACAAAAATATCGTGTCTGTAGTCAACGAAAAATTAAATTCAAGGATTTTGCCTATTTAGTGGCAAAAACATGAGACATTTGTGATATTAGTCCTTATATTAAATATAGGGAAAAAAATTCATTTTAAAATTATCTATTTAATATATTTTGTACTCATATGCAGGAGAGGCTTCGCTTTGTAGTTTGTCCTAAATCAACTCTTGACGCACCTCCAGTCTTCCAATCAATCTCTCTCTCTCTCTCTCTCTCTCTCTCTCTCTATCTATTGGTTGTGTACCTCCAAGAAACCTTATCTCTGTCTCATATACAAAATGTATTGATCAAATTCAAAATCTTCCGTCATTGATCTGCGTCTATGTCGACCGTCATCTCCTTCCTATAAGTTCTGTTTAGTTGTTTCTTTAGTCAAATCCATTTACTTGTTTTGCACCTGAAAGTTAACCGTTTTTCTCAATTAAATTCAAAAATTTGTCTTTTCTCAAACTAGATTGTTGATTCTCGATTCGCTTCTCCATATTATCACACAAGTTGTCCTTAGATGTTGAATATACATGGTGCTGAGAAGGAATCAACCCAAGAATCTTGAAAATATCTGTTAACTTGAAAAAAATATATCCATATTGTATCTATGGCTAGATAAAACGTAATCATCATGAATTCACGAATTCAGGAATAGGAAGGTTTAAAACAAGATTTGAAGATCAAAAACTTTTAAGCTCGTCTATCACTATTATCGACATAGAGACAGAGACGGAGAAAGCTATGTCATATATCTACTCCTTGTTGGTTCACTACCAAAAGATACATTCTTCATATTTCATCTCATTTCCTCTTTCCACTTTTTGATCAATTGAGAAAAAATATAGCTAAACTAAACTACCTTCGGCCAAGGGCTAACTTCGGTTCACTTTCAAAACATCTTCACATTCGTTCTATTATTCACCAAAAACACTTAGCTGTCGAGGGTCACTTTCTTACACCACCAATCTTTTTCTGAATTTGTCAGAGTCTTGATCAAGAGGTCCTTGTCGTCGGTCTCTTTCTGGAACATTGTCGCTGTCAGATTGCCCCTATATCTCTAGCAATGCCGACGATGGCAACCGAAAACCAGTTTTGTAACTCGAAAACCCTAGCATTATCGAACGTTGTAACTCGACGAACATGGCGGAAGCCGAGCATTATCCAGCATCGACTTCACCGGTGTCGCCCATTTTGTTGTCGCCTACGCATATAAGAAACCCTAGCTCACAACTTCGTGTTTTTAGGTTTGTAGATTTGTTGTTCGTCGGGGGTTTCTGTAGCTCTTAGCTCAGCGTCGTCGTTAGCGAGACAAATCGACATTGCAACACTGTACGTTGGGGTCGAAGTCGACATGTCACCACCCCTCTACAAACTCATCGTGTTTGCAGAACTCTGGTGGTGGTGAAGAGTATGTGGGGGTAAGGCAGTAAATGTGACTACTCTAGTGGTATTTGCTCACCTCTGTCGCCTCCGAATCGTTTTTTTGTCTTTTTTTAATAGAAAAATGTTAAAGTAAATAAAAAACGTAAAAAGAAAATATCATAAGAAAATATGTTATTTTAGATTTTTACAAAAGAAAAAAAATTAAACCATAACCACAAAAAAAAAAAAAAAAAAAAAAAAAAAAAAAAAAAAACTTATTTTGGACCTTCAAAATGTTTTGGAGTATAGTGATAATTTTCGAAAAATATTAAGACCCAATTTTATGATTTTGTCAAACTTTTATAATGTTATTAACTATGATAAATAATTAGTGAACGAATACAATCATTTCCTATACAAATTTTACTCTGTTGTAAAATTTTAAGATTATAAATGACAACGATATTCTTCTGAATTCTTAATAATATATTCCTCATCTTCTAATGGTTTATTCTAAAAAAATAAATAAATAAATAAAAGAAGAACGCGCTGTGGAATAAATGTCATTATTGAATATCTGAAGTTTCGTGGTGAAATAATTGTCCCCAATTGCCTTGCAGCTTCGTCCCAAGACATGAAATCCGTGGAGAACCTGCTTGAAATTTTACCCAAAATTCGATTTCGTATCGTCTCAGCATCAAATTCAAACTTTTACATTCATTCAAAATTTCTGGCAACAAACGCGTATAATGGGTATCTATATAACTCCTACCAAATTCACCCAAGAACATCAATCCCCCAAATCATAAGTTACTCGTTTATTTCTTTTAATCGATCTAACTCAGAACATAAGCCCACTTACAAGAACTCCAGCATCATGACGAATTCAAGTGATTACAAACGCGTATTCAATCATTTCGATAGAGATGGAAACGGTATGATATCTCCATCAGAGCTGCAACACTGCGTCGGATTGATCTGGAACGAAGAGATTTTACTCGAAGAGGTTGAAGTTGTTGTTGAATCGTCAAATGGAAACAACGGAAATTTAGGGTTTGAAGATTTTGTTGGTTTAATGGAAAGCACAAAAGAAGATGAGAAGCTTGAGGATCTGAGGAAAGCATTCAGAATGTATGAAATGGATGGAATCGATTGCATCACTCCCAAGAGCTTAAACAGGATGCTGAATCGACTCGGTGAGTCGAGAAGTGTGGATGAGTGTGCTGGGATGATAAGTCGGTTTGATCTTAATGGTGATGGAGTTCTTAACTTTGATGAATTCAAACAAATGATGCTTTGAGATTTCAAATCATTTCATCTAACAAACCACATTCTCATTTTACGATAAAACCACACGTTCGTCTTTGTAAAATATGGACTGATCATGCTTTGAAATTTCAAGGTTTGTATGCCTACAGCCCTACACTCATGTATGTATGTATATATAGAGTAAAATCATAGGAATTCAAATATTAAATAATTTCTTATATAATATAGTAAATTGTGGCTATAATGTTTATTTATAAAATATTTTGTACAATCTTATACAGGTTAACTGAATTTTAAATTTAAAAAAAAAAAAAAAAAAAAAAAAAAAAAAAAAAAAACACAACACAATAAGGACTTGCACTTTAAATCATAGCTAGTCAATTACTCTTTGCACAAAATAGTCAATTACTCTTCTCCACTCATGCCGGCTAATCCAATGCTTTGAGCAATGACCGCTACTGTCCTTCGTCTTTAGCTCTCTCCTTTGGTACTTAATTGTAGTGAGATAAGGAATTCAATTGTATATGGTATTGTACAAATATAGTATGGCAGGATTGACTAGTTGGATGGTTTCAAAAGAATGATTTTTTGAGGTACTGAATAGGGAACTTAAGGGATATGAATGTAATTTAAGTTCTCAATTCTATTGCATTAGAAAGTGGGGAATTCAATCGGTATGGTCGAAGGCGATAAACTATCTGACTTCTGTAGATTCGTAGTAAGATTGACTAAATTCATTTTGAGTGAGAGTGAACAAAAACATCTTTTTAATTGAAATTACGATTAGTAATTTGATTTCCATAATCTAGTTGGACTTAGAGTCCGATGCCCATTGTGTAAGTCTTTATAGAATGGGCTTTGATTTTTTGAAAGTGTGGAATTTGGCCGGATCGAAGGTATTAGGTAAAAATCCACTTTCTTGAATGAAGTGGACTCGGACGGGAATGCGAATAGGATTGGTTTGCAAAGTGTTTATTAGTTTATTTGACCAAATTTAATCATATTTTGATGAGATCTTGACAATAAAAATCAAATGACACCCAAATTCCAAAAAAAAATGACCAGAAAAACAGACTTTTACAAAAGTGAACAATGAGTCTGAAGATAGGTTTCTGCGGATTTCACCTTTTGGACTGCAACTCGTCTACCGTACAGCAAGCCCATGTCATCTGTCAAAAACAAAGACTTTCGTAACTTTACATGAGTTCACAGTACGTAATATCAATTCGTAATATCCTCTCTATGGACCGATGTTCCGTACGTGGACTGAACAATATAAATTCTGAAAAATCAGACTTTTATTCTAGAAAATAAATAGTGTCTTTGGTTAAAAAAATACTAAAAAAGAACCTAACATTTGAACTTGACATACATACTACGAACTTGACATGCGTACTATGAACTTGACATATGTACTATAAACCAAACAGCCGGATGTATAACCCGCTATCGAAGAAGACAACTCCCATCTAGGTCAATGGAAGTTCAAATTCTATATATAAACTATGTAACTCAAGCAAATGACAATCGATTTTCTAGAAATTCTACGATTAAATCAAACACATGGCAAAGTGTGATTGTTGAAGTTTAACGATTATAAGGACCTCGATGACCCATAATAACCTGGGAAGAAACTTGTATGCTTGTCCAAAATTGGTATGCGATTATAAGGATCTCGACGACCCCATTGCCACGAAACGTTTATAGTGGGAACAAATTTCAACTCATACTTCATTCTCACCGTAACCACATGATTCGACTAAGAGGCTTGTGATGTATTTGTTTGTATGTTTTTAGAAAACTTGGTCTCCACCATTCTTTTACAATTATAACAGTCACCTAAAGGTGATGTTATTAATTATCGACACAAGATGGGTAACGTTTTCTGTGGTTGAAGATAAAATGTATTATTGATAAATAGACTTTGCAATAAATGTAATATTAGTACATGTGTTATTTGGTTCGGTTTATCATTTTCCGGTTTAATGTTTTTTAGCATCTTTAAAGACCGCAACAACACTAAATGAGGTTCGGTTTAATTGGTTTTGGGTTATTCGGTTTGGTTTATCAGTTAAATCAAATAAAAACAATGACATTATGTGTAAACATATTAACAAGAATGTGTGGCCTTCATTATTTACTTTGTTGAATTTTTTGTAGAATTAATTACAAACAGATCTTCAAATCGTAAACAAACAAAGTTTACTATTTTATTTTTCAAAGTACTCAAATGATTCAAAACTTATACAACAAATAATTACGTTTTTGGATTTCTTTAGTTCCATTTGATTTTGATATGGCTTAATATAATAATCATGTCAATCAATCCAAACAATAGACAATTTTTCTAATTTGATGAAGGTCACACGTGACATTGGCGTGGGTTTGAATGGTCAGTGGCAGTTTGGTCCAAAACTGTTAAAATCAATTTTTTAAGTATAAAAACAATATGCAGGGACTATATGGTCCAAAATTGTTAATATAAATTTTTAAGTATAAAAACAGTATGCAACAGTTTGGTCCAAAACTGTTAGGATCAATTTTTTTAAAAAAATATAAAAACAGTATTTAGGGGCGGTCTAATCCAAAACTATTAAAATCAAATTTTATTTACTATAAAAATAGTATGCAGGGGCAGTTTGGTCCAAAATTGTTAAAATCAAATTTTTTTTAAGTATAAAAATAATTAGCAAGGGCCTTGTAACCCAAAAAGTTTTTTTTTTTTTTTTTGATCCATTGAACTATCAGAATTGCAAGCTTTTGTTCAAATGAATTGTCAAGCATCTATGAATACAAAAAGTAAACGTTTATTGATCTTCGAAAAGTTTAATTTCGTTAACCCTATGGATATTTGAATTCATTTATATAACATTAAAAATGAAAAGAAATCGAATTTACGTACAGGTGCCTTCGAAGCATCCAATTCAAAAAAATGTGAAACCTTCTGAAAACAACATATGTATGAATATCCATGGATAAACATTTTCTCAAGACAACAAACACCTATAATACAACAACTTTCAACTTCAACAAAGAACATAATCTCCAAAAAGGCATTTCGGTTATGTTATACTAATCATATAAAGCAACATCAAAAATAACTATGAAGATTGAAAAAAATTCACATGAATCTATTTTCATGTATAAGATATTTTAAAAGACACCCATAATATACTCATAAACACATCCAAACAGAAATTTTGAATGATTTTCACTACATATTTTTATTTAAAATCCAAAATCCGACCATAACAGAAAATTGGAAATGTACTCTAGAGAAAGATACAAAATGCTCCCTGCACTTTCTAACTTTTATTGTGGTTAGTCCATAAATTGAATCATTTTTTCATTTTTCGTATTTTTTTTTAAAATTGAATTATTGTTCAATTTAAAGTGTTATTTCTTGCTATAATAGAAAAAATGAAATAATGATGCTATAATAGAAAAAAAAAATAAAGAATTATGCAGAAAAAACAATATCACATCAATTTGTGGTTTTTTGGGTCTTTATCCTAATTTTTGCTTCAAAGAATAAATCGAACCTTAGAGGTTATGCTTCAGGCATGTGTGTCGGATTTTGGCGGTAGGTAGGATACATATCTCCTATTGGCTGAGTTTTCTTATAGTAACAACTACCACGCCAACATTTATCGACCTCCTTTTGAGATGCTCTATGGGATGAAGTGTCGAACCCTAATTTTTTGGGGCGAGGTAGATCAACTAGTCATGGGTAGCAAGGAGGTAGTGCTCCGTACTACCGAGTTGATCCAACAGGTGTGCGGGAGATTTCAGACAGCGTAGAGCCGACATAAGAGTTTTGCTGATAGGCGTTGATCGACTTTAGAGTTTCAGGTCGGAGATATGGTACTCCTGAAAATGTCACCCTAGAAAGATGTCATCCGTTTCACGAAGCGGGGCAAGCTGGGCCCCATATATATTGGTCCTTCCAGGCGGTTACTTTCTGTTGGGGGCCTGCGCAGCAGGCGGCGTTTGAGACTTTGATGCAGAAGTTATGTGAGGCTCCAATTTTGACACTATTAGAGGGTGTAAATGATTTCTTGGTATATTGTAATGCGTCGGTTTCGGGATTGGGTGCAGTGTTGATGCAAATAGGTCGTGTGATAGCTTATGCTTCAAGGTAGCTGAAGCCTCATGAGGCGAATTACCCCACTCATGATTTGGAGCTGAATGTTGTGGTTTGTGCCCTCAACATTTGGCATCATTACTTGTATGGGGTTCAATGTATCATTTACACAGACAACAAGAGTTTCAGGTACTTAACGAATTAGCCAAATCTGAATATGAGGCAGTGTAAGTGGCTTGACGTGGTGAAGGTTATGATTGTGAGATCATTTATCACCCTAGGAAGGCTAACGTGGTAGCCCGTGCTGTTAGCCGCAAGGTGGTCGATACTCCTATCAAGGATGTATGTTTGAGGATGATAATGATTACGCCACTCTTGGAGTAAATCTGTGAGGCTCAGGTTGAGGTTATGAAAGATGAGCACCGGAAGAGTGAGTGCATAGTGGATCAGGTATTCTCTTTTGATTATGATAATCGGAGATTATTGACCCTTCATCGGAGTGTTTGGGTTGCATACTTCGGGGGAACATAGTAGATTTTTATGGAGGAGGCACATAAGTCGAAGTTTTCTATTCATCCGGGTGAAAAAAAGATGTATAGAGACGTACCACTTGATTATTGGTGGTCCTGCATGAAGAGGGATGTGGCCTGGTATGTAGAGAGGTGCTCGACTTGAAGGAAAGTGAAGACCGAGCATCAGCGACCTCACGACAAGATGGAGTTGTTGGGTGTTCCCGTCTGGAAATGAAAAGAGATTACGATAGATTTTATCATAAAGCTACCGTGGACAACGCGATAGGTGGATTCAATTTTGGTCATTATGGATCGGTTGACCAAGAGTGCGCATTTCATTCCTATTCAGGAGAACATCTCCGCAGAGAAGTTGGCAGATATTGATAAAATGCTAGTTGTTTATGTGACTCTTGCATGTATTTGACGTGTTTGTATGTTTATCGGGTTGGGCTCGATGCTAGGTCGGGCTTGATGAATGTGTTGGGTGGGGCCCATAGCATGTTACTGACAGATCTGTATCGGGCAAGGCCCGATGCCATGCGGGGCCCATTGTATGTATGGTATGTGGTATTTTAGGGAACTCACTAAGATTTGTGATTATAATTTATGTTTATGGTTTTAGGTACCTCTAGTTCGAAGGGGAAGAGCCCAACATGATAGTACAACATCTACCAGTGTTTCACATTCTATGATTTTGATTGTACTCTGATAATTATTTTTCTACTTTATTATACTTGATTGGTTTTTGAAATGGATGAATGATGGTTTTGGTTGACTTCAAATATAAAAAATTTTACTTAGTATTTTTGAGGCGTTACATTAGGTGCTTGTACCGTTTCACTCTTGCAGCTAAGGAAGTTATTTCTTGATGAGGACCAGATTGACGAAAGAGGCCTCTCAGAGGTGCTGGCCTTCTTTCCTTCATTGGAGTACTAGGTAATGACGCTAGAAGATGCTTCCTGGAGGTATAAATATCGCCTGTTCTTTTGCTCTTTCATTATTTAGAGATTAGGTTTTTATTTGGGTCAATCTAACATTTGTTTTGGTGGACTTAATGCACTTGATAGGCTAGAGTTATTGGTTCAAAGATTCGAGCCCATTATAATTAGATTATAAATATAATTTTTTTTTAATAAATTTAAATACACTCATCGAGTCTAGTAAACAGTATGATATATTATTTACTTATAATTATTTTAAAGATTGAACTTATCTTCAAACAATAAATTATATGAGAAAATGTTTTATCATTTGATGAAAATATATATTAGAACGAAGTGATAAGAGCTTGAATCATAAAATGGTATTTTATCCAAGAGTGTGTGTATTTAACCAAGACCCTAATAAGAAGGAAAGTTAAGTAATGTACCTTAATTTTTTTAAATTAGGGTTAATTGTTGTGTAGTGGTTTGAGGTAGTGTCAGCCCTACCTAACTTGTCGTGTAGATTAGAGGTTAGTCACTCAGGTGAGTTCTCATGGACTTTACTTATTATATGGACTATGTGATTTTATATGTTATTGTTACACCACTAAAGGTCACAATATGGGTAGGTGGTTAGGATGATAATCTAGTGGTAACATCTGGAGTATGTATACTAGCATTATGTGATAGGAAGGGAATCTAGTGGTACAATCTAGAGTATGTATGATTGCATTTATGTGATAGGGTGAGAATCTAGTGGTATCATCTGGAGTATGTATGCTAGTATTTATGTGATAGGATGAGAATCTATTGGTACCATCTGGAGTATGTATGCTTATATTTATGTGATATGATGAGAATCTAGTGGTACCATCTGGAGTATGTATGCTAGTATTTATGTGATAAGATGGGAATCTAGTAGTACCATCTGGAGTATGTATGTTAGTATTTATGTGATAGGAGGTAAGTAATATGTTACTTGTTACTTGAAGTATGTGTTATTACATGTCACACCCCCCAAACCAAGGATGGCGGAAACGTCCGGGGGTGGAGGACTTCATGTATAGCATCATAACAACAATTGCAATAGTGATTTAAGCAAACACAACCAACATATATATAATTGAAAAAGTTACATCATTGTATGAATTACATGTTTCCAAATCAATTACAATATGTTGACAAAATGTGAAATGTTTGACGCCTTAACATCCCATCCTCAAAAGCACTTGGTTACCTGTTTAGTGATTTCCTGAGAATACAAGTTGTTTGAAAAAGTGTCAACACAAAGGTTGGTGAGTTCATAAACATTTGTAGGCAGTTTATGAAAAGCTTTTTCTTGTAAAAGTGGTGTTTGTTCCAGAAAATCCAATATTTTCCTTAATATGTAAAAGTAGTCTTAAAACCCAAAGACCGAGGTATACAAGTAATTTGCTATACTTATGATAAAATAATGCAAGTTTAAATCTACGTAAACTCGTTTGATCGACATGAATTCCCTATAAATTCTATGTTTGTTAATACTTAATGTGATCTATTATAACCATACTATGACCTAGTTGGCCTGAAACGACGTTCTTCAGGCGTCGGAACTGTTATGACATTTGTCACCACAGACCTGCCGGTCTAGTTGTTGCAAGCAACTCAGTTATGGGTTTGTCAATCCCAATATAGATCTATATACAACTATCACGCTCTCCCTCCAGGAGACTCTGGTTACAATACAGGACTTATTGGTAAGGTGAAGCGAATGTCTCACAAAAGTCATTAATGAATTCACGTGTAATGTATTGGAAATTCCTTTTTGTATAAATGTACCCTTTTTGTATGAGTGTGTTATGTGATGTATCATAAACTATACCTATTATAGTTTATCAAAACAAGGGTAAAAGTGGTAATGTACATGAACTATACTTTAACATAGTTTATTCAAATGTTTGTATGTAATAGATGTGCTTTGATTATAACAAATCGTTATTTCTATGCTTTACCTAGCAAACTCCATTGTTAACTGATGTATGTCTACATACTAAGACAATAATCTCATATATTGCAATAACATATAATCACATAAAGATATACACCTTGCTCAACATGTTACAAGATGAAATGAAATAGATAGTATTTTTCTGTTGATAACATTTTCTATCCCTATTCTTAGAAAATTTGTAGAAAAATCATCAAAGGTCCAAATCAGAATCCAAAAATTCTAAGAGTTTGGAAAATGAGTCTAGTTTCTCTATAATTTTTCTCATGATTTTTAGGGACCTCTAACTTGTGTGAACAAGTCCATAATCACAGACTGGTCCAGATTGATGTTTGAAATGATAGGCAGTTTTGTAAAAATCACCATAAATTGTAAAAAAAAATCGTATGGAGATGTGCAAGTAGTCATTTTAAAGGTAAGAACTTGAACTATTTGCACCTAATACAGTTTTGAAAACTAAAATGTTTAAGTCGTCCAAAACAGTCCGTCAATGGAGCCCAACTTTTCTGATGAAAGTTGTTAGAAAAGTTTAGTTATGTTCTTGGTGTTTTAACTTGTATCCCCCCCCCCCCACCTTAAAACTTAAGAAAACATGAAAATACAGGGGTATGAACTCACCTTGAGTGATTTCAGTGGGTGAATGTTGAAGATGAGAAGTGTTCAACTCAAGAACACTTGAAGGATCACTTGAAGATTCGAAGATCTAACATGAATGTGATGATGTTTGTGTAAGGAATCTATGATTTTGAGTAAAAGGGAATGTAATAACCATAAGGAGAATGATGAAACTTACCAAAAATGAGAGAAAGTTTGATGATCAGCCCTTAAATCTCGAAATTGAAGTGAGAGGATTTGAGAGAAAAGTGATGTTTGATACTTGGAGGAAATGAGGAAAATGAGTGAAGTGAAGAGTGAAAGAGAGTTCTCCAGCTCATTTGGACGTGGGTTTGCTAGGAAAGGAGTGGGGTAGTGCCTTAAGGTGACTAGTAGTAGTGGGGAGTACAATGGTTGGTCAAAGGAATGGGCATGGGGTGATTGTTTGTGTCAAATATTATGGCAAGATCCACACTCCACCTCAAGATCTCACTTAATAGATTTTATTCTTAAATAAATATTTCCATAAAAATATGTCTAAATTATGAATATTTAGGGTCTTATATGTTAAAATATGATTTTTGGAGAAAATCCCACGTTAAAATAATTAAAAACGGGCTTAAAATGTTAAAAATGTCGAAAACCGGGTAGAAAGTGCTGAAATCCGAAGTTCAGGGCGAAGTCTTGGTCATCAGCAGCCTAAAATCGGAGTGGCTTAGTCGCCTGGTTGCGGTCCGAGGAGAAGGGGAGGTTGTGGATCCGAGCTACTACTGCAGGGGGCTCGTTGGCTGGGGTTGGCTTGTTGCGGCTCGTTGGCTGCGGTCGGCTCGTTGGCTACGGTCAGCTTGTTGCGGCTACCCCATTGCGGTCCGAAGACTGTGGCTGCTCAAGGGCCTCGGACTCAGATCATTGTGGCCTCGGATCCAAGAGGACTTGGCCCCTATAGAGAGGCTTCGGCCCTGTGGGGCTATTTTCCAAAATATCTCCCCTCTTTGAGTGTTTTCTCACCAAACCAAGTACCAGGATGCCCCCAAATGATCAAAATAAATCGAAAGGGGTTTTGAGAGATTTTGGGAGAGATTTCACAATCTTGGAGAGATTTCACATATGGAGAGAGATTTATTAGAGATTTCACATTCTTGGAGAGATTTGGGAGAGATTTGACATACTTGGAGAGATTTCACATTCTTGGAGAGATTTGACATACTTGGAGAGATTTCACATATGGAGAGAGATTTGGGAGACATTTGACATACTTGGAGAGAGATTTGTAATATAGAGAGATAGAGTGAAAGAGATTTAAGAGAGGTTCTATTTATGACCTTTTTGGGTATCCGGCTTCGCAACTCAAGATTCGTAAACCCCGTTAAGCCATGTTTTAGTGTCCTACACACTCCCGATGAGTGTGAAATAGTGGTTTATCGCTTTGGTTCATTGTTTAGCATTATCAAGGCTAAGGAAATTCAAACACACGAATTTTCCAATTGATGTTTTCTTATTAAAATAGTGAGTTGAACAGTAATTACATAACGTATACCCTAGTATACAAGGGCTAATTGAGTCACCAGGTTTTGACTCGTTGACTTTGTTTGACTTTGACTCGACCCGAAATTGACTATTGTCACATTACGTGCTATTATGTGTGTTGCATATGATTTGTATAATTGGTGAGTGTTGTGATTACTCACTAAGCCTTAGGCTTACAATTGTTACTTTATATTTTTAGTTGCATGTCCTCCAAGTTCGAAATGTAGGGAGCTGACATGATTGGGATATTTGGACATTATGTGAGGGGTATGGCATCTAGTTATACACTATTCATTACATTATAGTTTTCAAAACATGATTTAGCTTCCACGATTTTATTATGTTTATGTTGATACGACATGAGATCATAAATTTATGATTTGCTAATGATTATGAATAAAACCTTTTGGTAAAACTTATACTCTAATTTCAAAAAAATTATGGTTTGATTTTGGGATGTTACACACTCCTAGATACTTAAAATGGATTAACAAGATTATGATGTATGAAATTATTGAATCAAAGACGTATGAACAAAGTAGTGTTATGAAGAAACCCTAAAATATCTAGCTAAGAAAATTAAGAGATGACAAGAGGGAATGAAAAATATTATGATGTACAAACTTATTGAATCAAAGATGTATGAACAAAGCAGTGTTATGAAGAAATCCTAAAATATCTAGCTGAGAAAATTAAGAGACGATAAGAGAGAATGAAAATTGAGTTATGACATCTCTCTCTCTCTCTCTCTCTCTGAATATGAGTTAGGGCTGTTTAGTATTTAAATTAAAACTGAATTGTCCAATCGGACAATTTGGATTTGACTATTTGGTTCAGATATTCAGATGTTTCGATTAGTTTTAAGCTAAACGAATTATTATTTTGGATTTCAGATTGGTTTTGGTTTCTAAAATAAGAACTGAATAGTTCAAAAATACTGAATAACAACTTATTATTTATTTTTAATATATATATATATATATATATATATATATATATATATATAAAAGCATTTATAAATTCACTAAATTATTTTTTTAATCATTAGAAACTTTTATCGGGTATAATACCTTAATATGTACCTTTTATTAAAAGTTTTTTTGTCAATGAAATATTAAACTATAACCAATTTTTCTTAATAGTTGTTTATAAATAATAATTCATTACTAAAAAATTTTGTTAGTTACTTTTATAGAGTTGATTAATATTTAAGTTATATATTTTTTAAAATATCTTGTCTATTAATAACCGAATTATAAAACCGATAATTTGGTTGGATCACATCATATTTGAATTTAATTTAGACTATTCAAATATATATTTTAAAAATCAAAATCTATTTGGATTTACATGATTGGAATCAAACCAATCCATCCAAACAAACATCATATATACTCATTTAATGGGGGTTAAACCCATCCAATATGCCGACTTATTAGATCCCCACTCCTTTCTTCTATCAACTTTGAAAACAGGCGCCAAAGTCCACATGAATTAAGGATGTACAACTTTAACCCTTTCCATCGATAATCTCTTCATTTTTGCTACAAACTTCAGCCCAATCTTCTACGCCAATATAAGTAGTACAGTTGAAGCTACAAGCCCATAATTTTCTTCAAGGAAACGGTCCAACTTGTACAATAATAATTAAAAGTTGAGATTGCTTAAGATTTAAATAGAGATTTCATTACTTTTTTAACCTAATCGTTTTAGTTTATTGGCTGATTGGCCCCTAAACCATTTATAATTGCCTCTTTCTTATTTATATTCATTAAATATTGTTGTTATTATTTTAATTCTAGAATAAATCATATAAATGGTTCTTATGGATTACACAGTTTACTCTTTGATGAATGATGTTGATTAAGATTGTTAGTCACTATGACTATGTAGAACAGTTTGATAAAAAGGAGGACGTTTTATTACACCGAAATCCTGCATCTGGTTCCTATACCTAAATCCCGCATCATTCAAAAAACACTCGTAAATCCCGCATCAGGTTCCTGCACACAACATCCACATTAGAACTGAATCCACTCGTCTTCCAGCTGTCAATCAAAAAACACTACTAAACACACACAAACACAAATATAGTGAAACAGAAAAATTGAACTTAAAAAAAACTTATAAATTGATAAATACAGAACGAATAAGGAATTAGCAGACAACAATTTACACCAATTAAAAAAATAGTGATATACGTTTATCTAAATTAAAGTTATTATTATATCCATACTTTTTTTTGAGAATTATAAATATGGGCTTTAGACAAATCCATATTTTCAGATGAACTAAACAAACAAATATTAAAATTTATTTTTATGCAGTCAATCAGATTCTTGGGCCATGCTTTCTTTTTTACGTAGTTGATGTGTGAAGACACCTGCAATGGCAGTGCTTTGTTTGGCCTGCAGTCAAGTTTCAATTTTTTTTTATCCCTTAAATGAACACAAAGATTATAACTTTCAAAGGTGAAACATTTATACAGAAAAGCACTTAAAGTACTTGTCTTAATTATAACTATTTTGTTGGTATATTTGATTTAACATTATTTAACAATTTGGATTGTTTTAATTACTAAAAGTTCTAATTAGTAAATAGTTGATTAATTACACAAGTACATTGTCATTTCTTGTGTTTAAAGCAACTCTAATATAGCTTTCTATCTAGATGACATTGTTATAATTGATATATTTCTCAAAGTAAAAAGTTGTATAGGAAGCCTGAGTTAGTAATTACCAATTGTCGCTTGTGGTGACCATGCAAGTTCCCATCCAGTCGCATAAAAATATTTTAGCTGAACACCAGAAAACCCAACTACGCCCATAAGAATAAATAAATAAATTGTTTGTCATCAAATTAAAAAAAAGCATAAGAAAAAAGACACATTACCAATTGGAACAATTGCAACAGCAAAGTCATTATTTCCTGTATTGATGAAAGGATATGGGCAGTTTTGTCATTTCCCACAAACTAATCATCATTCGACTTAGGTATGGCTTCATTAATGAGTGGTATTTATAATGTTTAAACCCGTGGAAACCACGGTTGAGAAAGAAAAACACTATTATTAATTTCAATAGTTTATCTAGAAACCACGGTTCAGACTTCCTGTCTGCCTTTCCTTCCCTTGCTGTGACAACACACCCCCGTGAAATCTCAGACCATTGTCCCATCACCCTAAAATCCCTCAACGCAGACTATGGCCCTCCCCCATTTAAACTATTCAATTCATGGCTTCTAAAAGATGGATTCGACTCCACTGTTAAGGAGGCGTGGGAGAAGTTCTCTGGGTACGGTTACCCAGACGCATATCTTGCCAATAAGCTCAAATTCTTGAAAGATGAGATCAAGCAATGGAAGAAAAGGACCGCCTTAGAAGAACATCAAGATGTAACTAAAATCAAATGGGAAATTGCACAGATTGAGAAAGCGGCTGAAGTGAGATTCTTAACAGATCATGAAATAGAATCACAAAGTCAGGGCCTTCAAAAACTTTTAGAACTTGAGAAACTTGTTGTGTTAGATTTAAAACAAAAATCTAGGGTGAAATGGAATGTAGAAGGGGACGAGAACACAAAATTTTTTCATGGGTTTATCAATAGCAGGAATGGGAAGAATAGAATTAACGGCTTAATGATGAATGGTAAATGGACATGTGCGGTAGATGAAGTAAAAGGGGAAGCTCTCCGTTTCTTTAAAAGCAAGTTCACTAAGACTAAGACTTCGAGGCCTAAACTCATCAGTCCAATGTTCAAGTCTTTATCCATGATGGAGGCAATTAAACTTGAATCTCCATTTACGCTTGAAGAAGTAAAAACAGTGGTCTGGGCATGCGACAGTGACAAATCCCCTAGGCCTGACGGACTAACATTTAAACTCATCAAGACCTACTGGGATTTATTTAAAGTAGATGTGATGAATTTTGTTATTCACTTCGACAAATACGGGACTTTAGCGAAGGGGTGCAATTCATCATTCCTCACTCTTGCTCCAAAGATTAAAGATCCTATCTCGCTCATAGATTATCGCCCAATTAGTCTCATCGGATGTATGTACAAAATAATCTCCAAGATCCTAGCGTTGCGTCTCAAACAGGTCATTGGTGGGCTCATAGGTGATGTGCAATCCGCATACGTAGAAGGTAGAAGTATTCTTGATGGACCATTGGTGATAAATGAGTTGCTGTCATGGGCTAAGAAAGTGCAAAAGAAGGTGTTGATGTTCAAAGTAGACTTCGATAAAGCATTCGATTCTTTAAACTGGCAGTACCTTGACTCCATTCTCGTCCAAATGGGTTTCGGCAGCAAGTGGCGATCATGGATCCACGGGTGTCTTACTTTTGCGCGTACCTCGGTAATTATAAACGGATCTCCCACAGAAGAATTCGAAGTTTCTAAAGGGGTCAGACAAGGTGATCCATTGTCCCCATTCCTCTTCATCATATCAATGGAAGGTCTCAATGTTGCATTGGAGGCGGCTAGAGACAAAGGAATCTTCAAAGGTATTCAAATCCCGAACAACGGTCCTATTTTATCACATCTTTTCTATGCGGACGACGCCTTATTTGTCGGTGAATGGTCTAGAAACAATCTTAAAAATTTATCACGGATCCTCAAATGCTTCAACGCCTCCTCGGGTCTGAAAGTCAATTTCCACAAATCTAGGGTATTCGGGATCGGGGCTTCGGAGCGAGAGTCCGCAAATTGGGCTAGCATCCTTGGTTGTGAAGCGGGCACATTTCCATTCAATTATCTTGGTGTGCTGGTGGGTGCAAATATGAACTTAATAAAAAAATGGAAACCGATTTTAGATAAATTTCAGTCAAAACTTTCTGCCTGGAAAGCAAAGACGTTGTCCTTCGGTGGGCGGTTGACCCTAATTACCTCAGTTTTGGGGAATCTCCCGACCTATTTCTTCTCTTTGTTTGAGGCACCGACGGCAGTCACTGACGCTTTGGAGAAGATTCGTCGAAGGTTTTTATGGGGTGGTGATGAAAATAATAGAAAGATCCATTGGGTATCATGGGATAAAATTGTGGCCCCTAAATCCGAGGGTGGTCTAGGCGTGGGATCAATCCGTACCCTAAATACAAGCTTATTAGTCAAGTGGTGGTGGAGACTGAAAGTGGAAAAAAAATCGATCTGGAGCTGTACTATAAAAGGGATTCATAATATCTATAACAAACCACACGACTATTTATCAAGCAGGAACTTTCATGGTGTTTGGAAGAATATTGCTGCAGCAAGGACCGATCTAAAAAAACATGGGTTAGAGTTTGAAGACATCTTTAAAGTGCATATAAAATCAGGTGAAAACTCTCTGTTCTGGTTGGATAGATGGCTCGGTACGGTGCCCTTAAAAGTCAAGTACCCATCACTGTATGAGCTTGAATCAAGGAAGAATTGTTTGGTGGCTGATAGATTTTTTTAGGGTACTTTTGAAGGGCACTGGTCCATTCGAGTAGATGACACAGGTGAATCCAACAACTTGATCAATTTACATAGGGATCTTGATCTAGTTAGGCTGGTACCAGGTGAGGATCAATGGCATTGTATCCTAGATAATAGCGGGACATTCTCGGTGAGGACCATGCGGAAAAATATTGCTTCAAAATTGTCCCCATCCCCCTCTTGCGCCTCCACCAGCTTTGTCTTCAAATGGAATAAGGTATCTCCTAATAAAGTCAACTGTTTTATTTGGCGGGCAATTCAAAAGAAGATCCCTTCAGCGGTGGCATTACGATCTCGCGGTATCGATCTCACGACAGTTACATGCGGTGCATGCATCAATGAATCCGAGTGTGCCGATCACATACTACTTCAATGCCCATTTGCTCGTTTTATTACTGATAAAATCCTTTCTTGGTGTGGTGTGCAACATAACTCATTCACCTCAGTGGGTGAATTGTTGGAATATGCAAACGGATGGGGTCGGAATTTGAAGACGAGAAAGAGATTCGTCACCATATGTCACGGACTTATCTGGAACTTATGGAAACTCAAGAATGACCGTGTGTTTAAAGGAGTATTCGCAAAGCCTAGAACTGGTGTTGAAGCAGTAAAATCAATGGTGTATTTTTGGTTAAAATGTAGGGGTAAACAAGTAATGTGCACTTGGGAAGAATGGTCAACATATTCGTTCGGGTGATGTCTTTAATTTTCGTTTGTCGTTTTGTTGTATTTACTTTAGTTTGAATGATGTTTACGTCTGTTGGTTTGTTCCTTCGCTAGTTTTTTGCTAGTCGTTGGTTCTTTTTATAAAAGTTATCGTTTCCAAAAAAAAATCTATTATTAGTTTCAACGTGGTGTATTGGTAATTAATTACCTTTTAATTTGTTTTTAATTTTTTTTTGCTCATATTGCATAGAAAGAATGACAATATGGAAATTATATCCACATACCATCATTGGTTCTCTTGTATATAAGCAAAAGATTGAATATGTGGAAATGATAAGCAATTATAGTTCTCCATGTGAATAACTGGTATAATATATTCATTATATCGGTAAAAAATAGCAAATATATATATATATATATATATATATATATATATATATATATATATATATATATATATATTATTTAAATAAAATATACACACAAGTCAACCTCTAGACTACACAGACATGGGACAAACTACCACCTAATAATAGTAATTTACATAGAAACAACCACTTAGAATTTGATAATCATTATTCATTTCCATGACAACAACCTTATGTGTTGATATGGTTTGAGTGTAAAAAAATGTATTTATACAAAACTATGGTTTTTAAATTAAAAAAACATATTTATACGGTTTAAATGTATTAAAAAAATATTTATACGGTTTCAAATAGAAGATTGTCAACATTGAACAAAATTAGAAAAAATGATGTTCGATTTGGAACAAAAAAACATAGAGTCAAAGTTGAAAGAAAAAGTTAAACTTAGTGTCAAAATCGAAAAAAAAATGAAAACTTTGTGTTTTTTATGAGAAAAAAATTCAATTTTGACACGTCAGCATATAATGTCAGCATGCCACGTCATCAAAAATAACACCTCATCATGCCACGTCAGCATGCAACCTAGTTAACCGGTCAGGTGGTCAGAATTGTAACAAATTGGAAAACAAAGTGTCAAAATTGATATAAAAAAACACGATGTCAAAATCGAATTTCTATGTAAAAAGAATGTTTTTTGTGCCATCTACCCCAATTTATATCATTTAAATTTGTTTAGAAATTTCAAAAGCTTAGAAAACATTAAATTTAGAAGTTAAAAATTAAGCTTTTTAAACACTATATTTGGTTAACTATAACAATACCTGTTAAATTTCTGTTGGAGTAGCACACACATTATATTAACCTCAAATTGATTAAAAAAAAAGGTTCATTTAGGATCAAGATTTCACTCTTCAAAGTGGGAATAAAACGTCATGTTCTAGGACCTATCACAAACCCATCAATTTATTTAGATCACCAACACATAAAAAAATTACGACCTAAAATATCAAATTATCAACACGATTGTTTAACTGCTTGCATAATATGCATAAGGAGCTTGTTTAACTGCTTTTGTAGGTATTTTGGCATTCGAAACACTACCTTCAAACAAATGCAATATCTGGCCCAAATCCACCAATATATGTAACCCCACAATTAAAAAACTCATTATTATACATAAATACAATGAATTTTTTTTATTAACCTAATTATTAGATTGATAAGTAGAGTAAAATTGCTTATGATTATTTGATTCTTTAGCGACTAATTTGATACTACCAAATTGCTTATATACCCTTGTTTGATGTATTACTTTCCTACCTCTTAATATTGAAGTTCAATTTGATTATTATATTACATATGCATATTTAGTGTAACTTGAATATAATAAATTAGAACTAATACAAATGCAATAACCAGTAAAAAAATTCGAGAGATTTACTTTTGGAGGTATGTAAAGGCATAACCCGTTGTGCAAAGAGCCTCACACCATGCAACATCAAGTCCTTCTGCAATTTAGAAAGTTGTGCCTGAATAAGAATAGCTATCAAAAATTGATTTCAAAACCTATTCACAGAACTATCCAATATTATGTTCTCATAGGGCTTAAAATACAAGAAAAAAATTAACATCACTTACAATTCATACCTTAATTGGATTAGAATTTCAATTTATGGCTTCAATATCCATTAATATCTACAACAATCGCATATCAAATACAGAAAGAAATTGAAATCATGGCATAAAGACTAACCTTGAGTATTGTTGATTGAACATTGATCGAAGGCAAATTATTAGACTAACCGAATGAAAAATAATATATATGCCTCAATTAATATAGACCGATTGCAACCATGGTTTATATAAGAGACGATTTGGTGTCAAGGTGGACGATCAAGCGTAATGAAGATTTTGCTACTAATTTCTTGCTGCAACATAGATTAGGGGGTGTTTGAATTGTCTTTAAAGGCAAAAAAAAAAAAAAAAAAAGTCATGTTTGAAAGAAACATTTTAAAAGTTACATTGAAGGAAAAACTGATTTTTTGGAAAAGTTAGGGATTTTTTTGAACTTTTCCAAAAAGAACTTTTGTCTCTCAAAAAGACAAGCCAAACAACCCCTCAAATTAGATTTCTCATCAGTTATTCCCCATTTAAAACGGGATTGCAAATGATCGTTCGTTGGTTTCAGTGAATGGTGTAAGATTACAAATTTGTTTGAAACAGAAAAATGAATGGAAAGTAAATATCACCTTTGCATTCGTTTGGATACAAAATCAATTGTATAAGAGGTCTGTCAAGAAGAGCTAACAAAAGAATAAAAGATATTATAAATATTGTAAGCAAAAAAAAAAAAAAAAAAAAAAAAAAAAAAAAAAAAAAAAACCCTTGAGAGTATGAGTCCAGAATCTTGGGTATAGTTGACCCATAGAGGATTTAGTAATACTATGTTGGCATTTGAGTGGTTAATAACAGCTATAGAACATGAAAATCATCTAGTTATTAAGGTACACAAACTAACCTTCGTAGTCATGAACAGTCCAAGTGTGTGCCCATAAACCTGCAAGATAAAAAAAAATGAAATTTACATGGGATAAATGTAAATAAAACTGTTTATTTATGTTCTACTTGCATATAGAATCAAAGGGAGAAAAATAATGTCCGTTTATAGAACCATTTTTGGTGGGCTGGCTTCTGAAGACTTTTCAACTTTCTAAATTTTGACCAACAAAGTCATTTATTTGGGATGTAGGTATGTTTTTTTACAACTATATTAATAATTAAGATCACATATATCATCTGTTTATGGTGCGCATTACGTGATACTGTATAGATAAAACTAACTTGATGAAGTCTCTAATCTCTCTATCATGCTATGACTTAGGGGTGTAAACGAGCCGAATACTACCAAGCTCGAAGCTCGGCTCGACTAAAATACTCGAGCTCGAAACTCGACTCGAGCCTTGACTTTAAGCTCTAGCTCGGGCTCGTGAAATACTCGACAGTCTTGAGCTCAACTCGGCTCGGCTCGACTAATATTTAAAAAAAAAAATCAAAATCACTAAATTGAGTAAAAAATATTAAACATTTCATATGTAAATGTCCAATCTACAAAAAAAAACCACTATTAGTTACCTAATGTCAATATAACATCAACCATATATGTCATAAATGAATAATTATAAAGAAATGACATATATGTTATAAATGAACAATTATAAAGAAATGACATATATGTTATAAATGAACAATTATAAAGAAATGACATATATGTAAATTACACTAAGCTCGACTAAGCTCGCAAGCCTTATGAGCTGAGTATTTTTATACTCGAGTTTGGCTCGATAAGGTACTCGAGTAGCTCGAGCTCGAGCTCGGCTCGATTAAGGTCGAGTTGATTTCGAGTATTTTCCGAGTCGGTCTTGAGTTTCTCATGAGTTGGCTTGTCTCACTTACACCCCTACTATGACTGCATTGACACACCTGAAATCTTTTTGCAACAATCGGAAGCATAAGCCTTCTCCAGCTGAAGAACAAACCGTAATGGAAGCGAAGAAAAAAGAAATCGATTGCAGAGAGAAATCGTCTGAAATCGAGATTTGTTGAGTGTGGAGTTCATGTCTGCGATTGACACAACAGACCAAAGAAAAAAAACAACGACAAAACCCTAAATCAACAAAAAAAAAAAAAGTAAACACCTGAAAAGAAACAGCCGCTCGTTTTACTTGTCCGTATGGCCGACTTTCAATCGGAGGTGCAGCCTTGTAGAACCCAGGATGGTTGAGAAAAGGGTTGGCTAAAAAAGACACCCCAATTTTCCATTTATACACCCTATTTGATTTTTAAGGTTTTTATATTGGTTGAATTTGCATTGTTTTTTGAAAAAGTAAATTATAAATAGTTTATGATAGGCTGACTTTTAATAAAAGTGTTAATAAGGTGTTTAAGGGTAGTCAATTTAGCAACACCCATAAATGGTTGGCTAAAAAGACACCCCAATTTTAGAGAAAATGTATGTGACCGAAGATAGTGCTTGACGCAAAGAAGAAGCAGTGAAGCTTCAAAGAGTAAATATCAGAGATCGAGATGTAGTCGGTGGGAAATATGTGCAAGTATTTTATTGGACCAAATATAGGTACAATCACAGAGAAACGTAGAAGAAGAAGAAAGGTTAAAAGTAACACGTATTAGGAATGAATGGTAACGGCACCGATACTTACATACACACTTACGTACACGTGTAATCCACTATAGAATAAAAAATGGATTAAAAAAAAGTCAATCTCAGCAAAGAACTGTTCACTAAGAACTTTTAGAATTAGTATATTATACAATGGTTTTAATTTTTTGACGGGTTGTTTTTAGGGGTGCAAACCAAGCTACTCACGAGCTACTCGGGATCAAATCGATAAAAGCTCGACTCGAAACTGATTTTAAATGAGCCCGAGCCGAGCTCGAGCTTAATATTAAGCTTGTTTATTAAACAAGCTCGAGCTCGAGCATATGTCATTAAGCTCGATTAGGCTCGCGAGTCTAAACGAACCTTTATAGTATAATATAATTTATTATTACTTATATATATTAAAATAAAAACATATTAGGGGAATTATGGATTTAGGGTATTGGTAAACGAGTTTCTTAACGAGCTTGAGCCGAGCTTAAGCTTATTTAGGCACGTCAGATAAAAAACGAGTCGAGCCCGAATCCGAGCCGAAATTGTATAATTCTTTACGAGCTCGAGCCGAACTCAATACAAGAAAGCTCGAATCGAGCTCGAGCTTCATATAAATTAAACAAGTCCGAACCGAGTCTGACTAGACTCGGGCTCGGCTGCACCCCTTTCTCTAAACCATATAAAAATATAAAATGTGTATTTTGTCATTTTCTCATATTATTTTTTATCTTTATCATGTATTTATTTATTTATTTATCTATTTTTTTTTTATAAATATTAAATTGTAAACCCGCTCTACCCTTATGCACATCCTTCTCCATCTTCTTCTCCTCTCCCATCACCATCAGTGTTCCTCTTCCTTGCCTTTTTTTCGTCACCCTTCCTCACCGGTGAAACCCAAAATCAATTTTATACCTTCAAGTCCTCAAAATAATGTTTCCAAAGCAAGTAAAGCTTAGGGAGGTTCAATTTAATTGTGAAGGATGTGAAAGAACTTTGCCGAAAAGTATCACGGAACTACACACAAGAATACCAAGGCAAATGCATAAATGTTCTACAACAAGTTGCAATCTTTACAAACCTTACCATTATGATTTCCAATATCTTTCAGATCAACTGTTTCTAATTAACAAGTTCATTGTCTCAAGTATAATATGGAATGATAAAACAGCAATGGATGTAATCATATAAGGTTGAGAAGACCAGATTCTCTGCAAACGAGTCCAACCAGGTGTCCATTCTTATCAAAAATTGGATTTACAATCTGTTGAGATGCATTCAAACTGGATTTATCTTATGGCATCAACACCAGGGTATTATCTCTTTTATTTCTTTTACTATACTTGAATAAGAATTCTTTTTACATCTTCGAATTTGATGGATTATCCATAATACAAACAAAACGATTTGAAGTCTCAAAGCATCATTTGTTTGAATTCATCAAAGTTGAGAACTCCATCACCATTGAGATCAAATCGATTTATCATACCAACACACTCATCCAAACTTCTGGACTCACCGAGTCGATTCAGCATCCGTTTTAAGCTCTTGGGAGTGATGCAATCAGTCCCATCCATTTGATACATTCTGAAAGCTTTCCTCAAGTCCTCAAGCTTCTCTTCTTCCTTTGCGCTTTCCATTAATCCAAGAAAATCTTCAAACCCTAACTGTCCATTGTTTCCTTGTGACGATTTCACAGCAACTTCTGCCTCTTCGAGTAAAATTCCTTCGTTCCAGATCAACCCGATGCAGTGTTGCAGCTCTGATGGAGATATCATACCATTTCCATCTATATCGATGTGATTGAATACGCGTTGGTATTCACTAGATTTGTTCATGATTCTGGAGAAGTGGTGAGTGATTTTCTGTGCAAAGAGTAGTTGGAGAAAACTTAATATGAAGAATTGATGGTGTTGATAGAATTGTAGAATGGGTTATATAGATACTCATTATACGCGTTGTTGCCAGAAATTTCGAATTGAATTTGTTACTGAGACGAAACGAAAACCCAATTGCGGGTTAAATTTCAAGCGGTTTCTCCACGGATTTGATGGCTTGGGACGAAGCTGAAAGGAAATTGCAGAATTATTGCGTCATCAAAGCTTCAATTATTACATTTATTTCAATCTTTAATTTTTTTGTATATTAAAAGGAGGATTGAGTTTTTTATATAAAAATTTTGAAGAATATTGTTTTTCACGTTTTAATTTGTATGATCGAGATGCACAACTCTTCCAGGAACATCCAAAAAGGTATAATTTGGTCTTATTTTCTATTGTTAACTGTAGACTAATAATATTAAATATTTTACAACCGATTATTTGGTCCCTAATTAAGTTATATTAATATTTTAAGTTCAACAGTTGAGAATTATAACTTCAAAATTTTGAGTTTTGTGTTTTTGTTAGTTAGTTTAAAAAAAAAGTTAAAATATATTAGTGCTAGAAAGAAGTTTGAAAAGAAAAAAAAAAAACAGTTACAAAGATAATGCCATTAAGGGGTTTTCCATCCAATCGCTCCAAAATAAACATTAAACTTTATCTTGTTTCTGTTAACAAATCATTAAAAAAAAAAAAAAAAAAAATCTATTATACTCCAGAATTGAAGTTTATCACCAAACATCATCTTGTTTTTAAACCTCTATATCACCCAAAGTATCACTCCTAAAATAGCCTTGAGAGCCAATTAGGTCATCAAACCAACCCTAAACATCACACAACTTGTTTATAAGAGTAGTAACATCAACCCAATTAAAAACTTTGACCAAACGACGACAACTAAATGACAAAACCACTGAACATGATCTATCTTTTTCGGAAGAAACTTGCAAACATAGCACATGAGTGTGTTAAGATCCATACACAAGTATAACAATCGACATAGGCTACACAAAATACGACCACATTGACATTTAGTTGTTGTAGCAATTGAAAAAATATGGCCATATCATAAAAATGCAGCTAAAAAGAACCAATATTTCTTTTTGTAATCAAGTATTCAACAACCAATTTGATGCAAATCAGATCTTCATGTTGAAACCTTTGCTAAACCATCTTGTTAAGCATATAAGGTTGAGAAGACAACTTAAACGTACGCTACTCTACAAACCAGTCCACCAGGTGTCCATTCTTATGAAAAAATTGATTTAAAATATGTTGAGATGCATTCAAACTGGATTTATTTTATGGCATCAACACCAGGTGTATTATCTATTTTATTTCTTTTACTATATACTTGAATAAGAATTCTGAATTCATTTTTACATCTTCCAAATGGATGGATTCCATAATACAAGAATGTGAAATTAGATGAAACGATTCGAAATCTCAAAGCATCATTTGTTTGAATTCATCAAAGTTGAGAACTCCATCACCATTGAGATCAAATCGATTAATCATCCCAACACACTCATCCACACTTCTCGACTCACCGAGTCGATTCAGCATCCTGTTTAAGCTTTTCGGAGTGATGCAATCAGTCCCATCCATTTGATATATTCTGAAAGCTTTCCTCAAGTCCTCAAGCTTCTCTTCTTCCTTTGCGCTTTCCATTAAACCAACAAAATCTTCAAACCCTAATTGTCCGTTGTTTCCCTGTGACAATTCCACAGCAACTTCAATCTCTTCGAGTAAAATTCCTTGGTTCCAGATCAATCCGATGCAGCGTTGCAGCTCTGATGGAGAGATCATACCATTTCCATCTATATCGATGTGATTGAATACACATCTGTATTCACTAGATTTGTTCATGATTTCAGAGACCTGTTGAGTGATGTTCTGGATTAGGAGTTGGAAGAAACTGAAGTAAAATAATTAATATGAAGAATTGATGGTGTTGATAGACTTGTAGAAACTAGAAAGCGTTATATAGATACTCATTATACGCGTTGATGCAGAAATTTTTGAATTCAATTTGATACTGAGACGAAACGAAACCTAATTGCGGGTTTAATTTCAAGCGGTTTATCCAAGGATTTGATGCCCTGGGACGAAGCTGCAAGGCAATTGCAGAAATATTGTGTCACCACGAAACTTCAAAGCTTCGATTATCACATTTATTCCATTTTTTCTTTAAATCTTTCAATATTTTTTCTTTAAATCGAGTATACTAATTATGAATTTATGAATTCAAAAATTATTGTTTTTCACGTTTTTACTTTTTTTTTTTTTTTTTGACTAAAATAAGTTTATTGAAAAAAAACATTTACTGAAAAATATTTACCGAATTTATTTTATTTTATTTTTTTCAATTTTTCAGTTTTTTTATTTTTTATATTTTAAATATCCATTTTTTTTACTTTTTATTTTATTTCAGTTTTTTTACTATTTTTTTAAATATCATTTTTTATAATTTTTTTATTTCAATTTTTCTTTTTTACCTTTTTTTTTAAATATACATTTAACACAAATAAATATAGTCCATACAAGTTATTTACTTGTTTCAAATGTCAAAAATATTGTTTGCATAAATAAGATATTAAAACGAAAGAGTTATATAGTATACTTCTAAAAAATCAATCAATAAAAGTGCTATGTGCCAACCATAGTCTTGTCATTATGCCATGAGCTGCCTCGTGGTCTTCCTTGCCAGGCCGGGGGCCAAAATACTGGGTCTTACAGACAAGTGTCAGGTACAAGGTGTGAATAACCATGCAAATTAGCTTGGTACACTCAATAAACAGGTAACCGTAAGATCCTTTGAGACTCATTGAAACATTTCAAAATCACTTGTATTCTCAAAGAATCAGTAAACTGGTAACCAAAGAGTTTTTGGAGGATGGGACATCGTCGCATCACGTTATTTATTTTTGTCATATGTATTTGATACCATGTAAACAATGTTTTGAGCACAATGTAAATTTATTAAATATTCAATACCATGGTTGTAATGCTTTGATCGCTATTATTCAATTGTTATGATACTGTACATCAAAGTCATCCGCCCCCAGACGTTTCTGCCGTTCTGGTTTGGGGGTATGACACTTTACGAATTAGTTCCAAAACCCGCATAATTTCCAGTAAAAATCCCTCCATTTTACTAAGAATATTCATCATTTGAAGTTGATCTTCAAGGTAAAATCAATTTCCTTACATTTTGTTCACTTTTCTTTCAAAAATATCAAGTTTTCTTGCATTTTTCTTCTCCACAAACACTCTTCTTTGAGATTATTCACTTGTATGTTCACGCATGTCGAATTTTATGATAATGGGGGTAGGATTTCACCCCAAAACAACATGCATGTTGTTAGAAGGTGAAATCCAATGATCAAAACCTAAATCAAATTCATCAACTTAAGTTTTATAAGTTTTAAAGATCCCAAACCACATGCATTCAAGTTTTTCATTTAGAAACATCATTTTGAACAAAATAAGTTCATTCATGGTCTTCAAATCATAATGCATGTGATGAATATCAAGCTTAAAGGCTTGATTATCAAAGTACATTGTTAAGAATGTCATCAATGATTTATTCATAAATAAATATCTAAAACTTCTTTTTCTTCTCAAGTACGATTTTTCCCAGAATCCAAACAACAAAACAAGATGATCTGGAAATTTTCAGAAAATAACTCATTTTGCTCAGTTTATTGTAATTTTTGCAAAAACTAGATAAATAATTCATATAAAATACTTTTGATGGTTAATAAATTCTGGTAAATTTCGAATATCACCTATGCACTGAGTAAAAGCTTTTCATGAAGTTGTATGCATTTCTAAGTCTGTTTTCTGTTGATTTCTAATTTATTTTTCTTGAAGGGAAATAAATATCAAAACACCGTTATGAATGTCCAAAGCCATATTTCATAATTTTCGAATATTATAGAGATTATATCGACTCTATGAAAAAATTTCCAAATTTTTCCAAGACAATTTCTTATTTTTCCCGATTTAATGAATATTTAAGGGATTAAATTGATGAAAAATAGCTACACTTATCCAAAAATTATGAAACCTCATAAGAATATCTTCTATTAGATATAGATCATAAATAAAAAGTTTAGTGAATTTTACCTAATGTTTAAAAAATTTTCTCGAATTAATGTTTATTTAAATGAATATAACAAAGAAAAATAGTTAAACTATTTGGAAACCAGCTTTTATATTTTCCCAGATTTCATATGTGTAATAACAGTAGAACAAAAAGTTTGGGAAATTTTTGAAACTTTTCTTATTTATCTCTATTTTGATAGAATAAATACACAAAAATCAGAAAAAGCATGTTAAACTGTTTGAAAATACATTTTATTATTTTTCTTAGATTATATATGTTTCATATCAGTGGTGCATAAAGTTTGGGGAATTTTCTTAACTGACTGATTTTTTTCATGAATTTATATCTATCTAGAGAATTAAATATTGGAAAAACGGTTATGCATATCTAAAATCCATGAAAACTTATCTGAAAACCCTTTAATACTATTAGAACCAGAATCCAAAGTTTGGTAATTTTTATTAATAGTTTAGTATTTTTCATGATTTTATGATTATTCAAGAAATTAAAATGGTGAAAAATAACTAGACAAATCGAAAATTCAAGAAAATTTATATTGGGTTCTTTGAGTTCAGTTAGAATTAAAATACAAAGTTTGGAAAATTTTGGAACTAAACTGATTTAGTTTTTGAATATTTAATCATTGAAACACCACCTAAAATGTTAAATTTTAACATTTCAATAATGGGGATTTCCACTTGAATTTGTTATACAACAAATTGATTCATAGAAATCTAAATTTCACATAAAAATGTTGGTAACTTATCAATATCAAAATTTTGACACAATATTGACGTAATTCTATTGCAGTAGTAAGTATAATAGTATTAGATTTCGGTTAGAAACTCATCAGTGTGTAATATCGTTGTTGTAATCGATAGTGGTACAAGTGGAACGTAGTTCAAGGAATCATTTGCATCATCTCAATGCATTGTGAGTATTCACAACTCTCCCTGTTTTCGGTTTTTATGTTTTAGGGTGGAAAAGCATGTCCGAAAAATTGTTTATTGTTTGTTGCATTTAAATTGATTTGTATCAAACATGATTGCTGTATTTTGCTATGTATGTCTATGGAACTTGAAACATGAGGCCTTATCATCATAAGTCCCTTCCCTTACACTTGACTCCAACCATTAACTCTTTGAGCCAATGGTCATTATGGATAGCACTACTAGGAATTGACAACTCCTCACTCGTCCGATTGCTTGAGTGCATGATACCATATTCATCTATGGAACGATAAGCATAGATCTTGATAGGGCATCAGTCATAGATGCTTGCATGCATCCTAGAACGTAAGATTTTGAGAGATAATTTAATAGCGTTCATTGTTCTTATCTTTTGTAACCCAAATATCCTCTACAGCGGAAGTTCTTCATCGAGCTCTGCTGAGGATTGATTTATTTTGAATCATTCGACACATTCAGATTCATTCTTGAGTTTTACATTACTGTTTTTGCTTTCGTGATTTACCTGTTATAAGATCTAAACGATCTAAGAGTTTGATAAACTCATCAATTGGTATCAGAGCAGGAGGTTGTGTAATTCATACACATCTCTTCTGTGAAAGAAGCGATTAGGGTTTATTCCGCATTAACTGATATTTATCGAGCCGTCACTCCATAATTGCCGTATCTCATTATTTATTCGTTTTGCCCTAATATTACATATTACAAGTCTGATCTTGCAACAGGTTAAACGATCAAGCATGGACGATTCTCAATCCAATCCTATCAACATCTCAAACAGTATTGGATCTACAACGAAGATTCCAATTCTTTACACTCAAGATTACGAGGTTTGGGCGCATCATTTTGAAGACTACGTTATTGGATCTGAAGATAATGGGTATCTAATATGGGAAGCTATTGTTTCTGGACCATTTGCTCATTCAGGAACATCCAGAATCATTAAAACTCAAAAGGAGTATAATGATTTGTTAAAAGATGTAAAAGATGTTGCTCAGGACGAAAAGGAGAAATTTCAGTGCAACATCAAAGCATTGAGGCTGATTCGATTCGCTCTTCAATTTGACACGTTTAGATTGGTGAGCTCATGCAGTACTGCTAAAGAAATTTGGGATCGGCTGCGAGAGCTGTATTCCACAGATGAAGATTTGGAGCACTCAATTCAGACCTTGCTTTCGTCTGGGTTTGGAGAGTTCAAGCAAAATCCTGATGAGTCCGTTACACAGAAGTTTGATCGCTTCAATCATCTTCTCAGCAAGATGATCAAACATGATATCGAAAGGAAGCTTATTGAACAGAAGGTTACTTTTCTAAATGGCTTAAGATCCGAATGGAGAGCTGTTGTGTCTACAGTTAAAGCACACGAGCAATTCAAATCATATTCACTGGTGAAACTGGTGGGAATTCTGAAATCCCAAGAAAAGATAGTGATGCAAGAGAAGAGTGTGGTCTCAAACTTGGGGTCCTTGGCCCTCCTGTCTAAAAGTAAGAATGCAGTAGAAGACGAAGATCTGAACCTGGAGGACTATGATCTAACTTCAGAAGATTATGCTATTGATGGTGTACAATCCCAAAAGGTTCATCAAGAAGAATTTTCCTACCAATAAGAACCGAAATTGGCAGGGAAGCTACAGTTCTGAAAAAGTAAGGGAGGAGCCGAAGACTGAAGAACCAAAGAAAGAGGTGAAGGTTGAAGCGGATTCTGGTGTCAGCTGTTATTACTGTGGAGGAAAGAATCATTACGCCAAAGATTGTGTTTTGAAGAAAATGACAGAGAAAGATGAGGAGAAAGATGAAGAGGCAATCTTAATGAAAAAGCTAGACGAGATTAAAAGGAAGAAAGCTACTACTAATCCTTCTATGAATGCTCTTATTGTACAGGGTTCGGCAGAGGATGATGAGTTCGGTGGCGTACAGGTTTGGTCGACCGACTCAGAAGATGATGAGGTGAGAAAGCCTTCTCATGGAAAGGCTTATGTCGCAAGAGGTGGTGAAAGCAGTGGAAAGTGTCTGATGGTGACTGATATATCTCACATGAGGGGATATAATACTGATGGTGGAAATGAAGACGCCAAGGAGCGAGAGGACTTATGCTTCACAGCAAAACCTCTCAGTGTGCAGATCAGTGAACTTGATGAACTGATCAAGAAGGTACAATCTCTTTTTATTTCATTCAAAATTCCACAGAAATCATATGAAAAGGAATTAAATAACTTGAATTCAAGAATCTCAAATCTAGATAGTTGTTTACCTCAAACACGGGTCACAAATTCTAACCTGACTGACCAAATAAGCAGGGTGTCATCCAAGAGTGAGGAGCGAAGGATGTGGATTGAGCAGAAGGAGTTGGAGATCATTAAGACTAGAGATGAAAACATTTATTTGCAAAGAGACAATTTAAAATTGTTAAAACAAAGGAATGTTTTTTGTTTAATCGCTAAAAGGCTTTATGCTAACATTACTCAACTGCATCTGAATTGTGAAATAGGACAGAAGATACATTGCATGATTTTACCCTTCCTTGAGTTTAAGGAAGATGAAATCGATGGTGAAGCATACAACTATAAAAGTGTTGTATCTTCCGATGATGTGAATCATACTTATATGTGTGGTCTAGACAAAATAGAATCTTTTATAAAGTCCAAAGACCATAAGGACATGCTTAAAGATCTTCTGGATGAAAATGATAAGCTGAAAGTCAAGACCGAAACTATACAAAAATTCGACTCATTGAGTGCCAACTTAAGTTCAGAAAACAAAATTGATGTTGAAAACGCATCTGAACTTAATGTGGACGATGATATGAGTGAAATTTCTGTAGAGGATGAAGTCGACTGTTCAGAATTTGTCAAGAGCGAATCCGAAAACCACAAAAACCTGATTTCTGAAAATTTTGTAGAATTCGCTCGCTTGTCCAAATCTAAGTCGCCAGTCCTTAGAGAAAAGCTGTTGTGTTTCAGAAGGTTAGAACTACTCCAAATCAGGTATATAAAGTCACAGGAGTAGCCGAACATCAAACAGCTGAACTCACCGCCATGGTGAATGAAGACGATGTTGATGGCTGTGATGAGTTTTTTTGGTCAGCTCATATAGACAATGCAGACGAAACAGTTGGTCTGTCAGAGCGAACATCATGGAAAACCAAAGGAAGATATGTGCCAGAGCCGCTGAATAAGCCTGCTAACTTTGACGTACCAAGTACAAGTGGCACTAAAGAAATTCATGTAGAAGAAGTCACCTCCACAAACGAAACCTCATCTATGAAGGGCAAACCGGCTGCCAAGAAGCTGAAACAAAAAGCTAATATCCACAGGCAACCGAAATAGGTGAAAAATCAAAAGCAACAGAGAAAGCTGAGATACAAAAAGAATCTCTCAGAGCGAAAGTAGTTTTGGCGCTATCAAAATACTCATTTCTCATATCCTGATAAAAATTCAAAGTCAGGGAAAAAGACTTTCGGGCCACATGAGGAACACAACCGAAGGGATAGGTTCGGTCCCGAAAGCACCAGCAACCGAAAGGATAGGTTCAGTCCCGAAAGCACCAACAACCGAAAGGATAGGTTCGGTCCCAAAAGCACCAGCAACGGAAAGGATAGGTTCGGTCCCGAAAGAACCAGCAACCAAAAGGATAGGTTCGGTCCGACCAACAACAATCAAAAATCCAACTTCGGCTCATCAGCTAACGGCTACCGAAGATCCAGGTTCGGTCCTTCTAATGACCATAAACAAAAGGGTCATTTCGAACCTCAAGTCAGGAAAAACTCCCATTCTAAATTATCTCTTTCTGATTCTTCTCATTCTCAATCCTCTTCTAAACCCAATTCTGTTCCTGCACAAAATTCAAAATATCAACGAACTTGAAAGGAAAATCGAAGATTTCCTCAGTCAAGGATGACCGAAAGCAGAGTAATGCCCATACACCAGAACCTGAAACCAAAACGACTGTAGCTAACCCTAACAAAATCAAAGTGTTTACTATTAAAAGAAAAGATGAAACAACATTAATAAAAAGAACATATCTTGTTGATGTTTCTCTTACTATTCTTGTTCCTGTGAAAGGCTCACGTGAACCCAAGAAACTTTGGGTTCCTAAATCTGCTTAATTTTTGCAGGTTATAAGTGACGAGCAGTTCGACGAAGAATGGTACATTGACAGTGGCTGCTCATGTCACATGACAGGAAGGAAGGAAGAGCTAAGTGAGTTTCGATCTCTTCAAAATGGTGGCAATGTCAAGTTCGGTAATAACTCCTATGGAACTATAAAGGGTTATGGAATGATAACTAATGGAGATTTCACAATAAGAAAGGTGGCGTACGTTGAAGGGTTGTAACATAATCTCATCAGTGTATCTCAACTGGTGGGAGGTACCGGTCTCAAAGTTTCATTCGACGACGAAGGTTCAGAGATTATAGAGAAGAAATCCAACAAGGTCATCCTCAAATCAGACCGAAAAGGTGAAATGTTTCCTCTAAATCTCAATCCAATCAAAGGAAATCCAGCTATATGTCTGTTGTCCAAAGCTCATTCTGACGAAAGCTGGTTGTGGCACCGAAGGCTCTCACATCTCAACTTCAAAGACATCAACAAGCTTGTCACCGGAGGTCAAGTTCGGGGTCTTCCCTTGCTCAAGTTTGATCGAGAACACTTGTGCGCTGCATGCGAAATGGGGAAACAAAGTCGTCAAAGTCACCCATCTATTATAAACACAAAAGTTGTTGAACCACTTGGGTTGCTTCACATCGACTTGTGTGGTCCATCATCAATCGAAAGCATTGGCGGTAGCAAGTATATTCTTGTTATTGTTGATGATTTATCACGTTTTACATGGGTGTTCTTTCTGAAGCACAAATCTGAAGTCACTCCTAAGCTAAAGATGTTCATCAAGCAGGTTGAAGTGCAACTGAGAAAAGTCGTTCGAAACATTAGGAGCGATAATGGACTGGAATTCAAGAACAAAGAATTTGAAGACTTTTTGGCAGAAAAAGGAACCAGTCACAACTTTTCAGCCCCCTACACGCCTCAACAGAACGGTATTTTCGAAAGGCGAAACCGATCCTTGTGTGAGGCGGCCCGAACCATGCTAAGTTTCGCTTCTCTTCCCTTATATTTCTGGGCTGATGCTATTGATGCAGCATGCTTTACGCAGAATAGGTCTTATCTCAACAAGCGTTTCTCTCTTACTCCTTATGAGATCATCAATAACAGGAATCCGAACGTAAAATTTTTCCATGTGTTCGGTTCACGATGTTTCATCTTCAACTCCAAAGAACATCGTAACAAGTTTGACGTTAAAGCAGATGAAGGAATTTTTCTGGGATACTCTCTTACTTCAAAAGCATACCGGGTTTTAAATAAGCGTTCTAGAAAGATTGAAGAAACATATTATGTGACTTTCGATGATAGCTATGTCAAGAAGCTAAAGACTACTGAAGGAGCAATTGGAGAGATTTTCTCTCAAACAGGTCAAGTCACATCCACGATTGCTAATTTGTTCGATCAGTTTGTGGACTTATTCGATGAACCTGAGAAAGCCACTCTCTCGGAAGCCAAGGCAGCAGATAACAAAATCGATTATCTGAAGCAAATTGTCGAAGATGCAGCCAAAAAAATGGGTGAAGGAGAACAAGTTCCAAACGAACCTCCTCAGCCCAGCACTTCAGCTGAGGGGGAGAATCTATTTTCTTCAAATCAACCGAACTCACACTTTCAGGGGGAGAATTATATTCCTGTAGCACCCGAAAGCTCAGCTACACCCGAAAGTCCTGTAGCACCCAAAAGCTCAGCTACACCCGAAAGTCCTGTAGCACCCGAAAGCTCAGCTACACCCGAAAGTCCTGTAGCACCTGAAAAACCAAATGATTCATCGTCTGTCGAGGGGGAGAATTCCGATATATTCTATGATGACGATAGTCAATCTGAATTGGAAGAAATGGTGAACACCGAATTGGATCCATCCTATGATCCAAACTATCCTCCCCTCATTAAATGGACCAGAGATCATCTTGTATCTCAGATAGTGGGTAATGTATCTGAAAAGGTCCTGACCCGATCTCAAGTGAAAGCAAAGCAATCCTCCCTATTTTCCAAAGTAGAGTTCTGCATGTATAATTCTTTCGTATCCAAAGTTGAACCGAAAACAGTCAATACTGCTCTTGATCATTCTGACTGGGTTCAGGCTATGCAAGATGAACTCAATGAGTTTGAAAGAAACAAGGTATGGCGCCTCATTCCAACACCTAAAGATGCCTCTGTCGTTGGTCTCAAATGGGTATTCAGAAACAAAATGGACAAGGAGGGAAATGTGATTCGAAATAAAGCTCGTCTAGTGGTGAAAGGATATTGCTAGGAAGAAGGAATTGATTACGAAGAAACTTTTGCTCCGGTAGCAAGGCTGGAATCTGTTCGAATATTTCTTGCCTACGCTGCACACAAGAACTTCGAGGTCTACCAAATGGATGTAAAATGCGCTTTTCTGAATGGAGAACTTGAAGAAACGGTTTACGTGGAGCAACCTCCTAGTTTTGTGAATGAAAAGCACCCAAATCACTGTTATATTCTAGACAAGGCAGTTTATGGTCTGAAACAAGCGCCTAGGGCATGGTATGAAACGCTAACTAAGTTCTTAAAGATGTCTAAATTCAAACAAGGTTCGGTTGACCCAACCTTCTTTCGAAAGAAGGAAGGTAACCACCTTATGATAGTTCAAATCTATGTCGATGATATCATCTTTGGCTCGACGAATCCTAGCTTAACAGCTGAATTCAGAAAGCTGATGGAGACTAAATTTGAAATGAGCTCAATGGGTCCGATTAACTTTTTCCTTGGTTTAAACATTAGACAGGGACCCGAAGGCATCTTTATCAACCAGGAAGCATACACCAAGACTCTTCTTGCTAAATTCGGCATGATGGGAGACTCAAAGGTCAAAGTTCCAATGGCGTTCAGCACCAAGCTCACACCATCCTTGGAAAAACCGGCAGTCGATATAACGTTATACCGCCAGATGATTAGGTCCTTGATGTACCTCACAGCTAGCAGGCCTGATATAATGTTTTCTGTGTGTTATTGTGCTAGGTTTCAGGCGAATCCTCGTGAACCACATATGCTAGCAGTGAAAAACATACTCCGGTATCTGAAATGAACCACCTCCCTTGGTCTATGGTATCCTTCAAACTCAGGTTTCTTTGTTCAAGCCTACTCAGATGCAGACCTTGGAGGATGTGGTTTAGACAGGAAAAGCACTACAGGAGGTTGTCAATTCCTCGACGGGAAGTTGGTGAGCTGGCAATCTAAGAAACAAACATGTGTTTCATTGTCTACAGCCGAAGCAGAATACATTGCAGCCGCTTCTTGCACATCTCAAGTGATTTGGATCCAAAGTCAACTCCATGATTATGGACTCAATATGAAAAAGATCCCACTATATTGCGATTCAGAAAGTGCAATTAGGATCTGTCATAACCCAGTGCAACACTCCAAGACCAAGCATATAGCACTGAGGTATCACTTTATTAAGGATCATGTGGAAGATGGAAACGTCAAAATTCACTTTGTTCGAACCACTGATCAACTGGCCGATATCTTCACCAAAGCTCTTCCTGAAGCAAGTTTCAATAAAATTCTACAAGGGCTAGGTATGATGGAATCTGAGTCAGTACCAAAAATTACTTCTCCAATCTAAAAGTTAGAAGCGAAATGAACCGAACGTTCGGGTTCGTTTCACGTGTGTGCCGAAATGAACCGAGCGCTCGGGTTTGGTCATATTCTCTTGTCTTCGCTTATCACTTAAAGGTAGTCTCTTTGGTTGTAAACTTTATGTATACTTTTTCTTGATTTCATCTCTCTTATTTTTCAAAAAAAAAAAATTTCAACCGAAATAGACCGAACGCTCGGGTTCGGTTCCAAATTTAATTTTTCTTTTTGTTTTTGTTTGTTTGTTTCCAAAATATATTGTTTTTCTTTCTTTAAATCAAAAACTCCAAAAATATTTTTTTCTTTTGTTTGCGTTCGCTAATTTCTATGTGTGGACATTTGTGGGCAAATTCTTTTATTAGTTAAGTGTCCCTTGAAGCATGCTGTTGTATGTGTCCAAAGTCTCACCTGATTCTGAATAATAGCCTTATTGACTTGGTATATACAAACCTTGTCTTCCCAATTAGGCTTTTATATTTATTCTAATCATGAGCTACCTTACTCTCTTCTCACATGAGATAAGAGTTTTCTGCTTGGTCCTTATTTTAACAACAGAGGTACATTGGTTTCCTTACACCATCTCAAATATTTTTCTCCATCATATTTCGATCTCATACACATAACCCTTGAGACTCTCAGAAATTACCACTGAGGTTTATGGTTACACAATTTCTGTGTTCATGATCTTAGCTTCGTGCCACTACGTGCTAAGTGAAACCCAAAATTCACTACCTTCTATGCATTGACGGTGAACAATTAAATTTGCTCTAGTTTTCACTACAGAATTGACGAATTTACCCTTGAGGCTGTACCTTGAAATCTCTGAATTTTCTCTTTGTGTGATTCCTATGAAATTGTTAAATCCCATAACATTTCTTCCCCTGAAATCCAATTTTAATTTTTTTTTTTGAGATTTCACCTACAAATATTTTCACCATGCCACTTAAATTCTCTTCACACCTACTTGTTCAACAGACTGCATTGGTCTCACAAGTACTTCAGTCGATTTCTGTCTTATGTCAAGATCAGGAATTCTAAACTGAAGCAAAAGCCACCCAAATTAGCCTGATTAAAAGATGCCTTTCAACACTTCTCAATAAGTGTCTGATCGTAATTCAACGGGAAACCAAACAAACACTTTAAGGTCTCTCTTGACCTTGAACGAAGAGATTCGTGCCCGGGATCCATTGTTTCGTGTCTTTACTGACATGGCAATTTCCCACATATGTGTTGCTTTATTTCTTTTTCTTTTACACACTAAGCATGAAAATCTTTTTTGATTTTCCACAATTCTGGTTTCATTCCTTACAAGGCATTTTTTTCGCAATGGAATTTGAAGTAATAAAAGTGTTGTGGCTCACAATGTTACACATGGTTATTCTACTTTATGATGACATCTCACACTAAAGGGATAAGTTGCTGACTCAGCCGAAAATCCAATCGGTTTGATATTTCAAACGACGCTTGAAAGACAGGCGTGTGAAGTGGAACCGTTTTTGACATTTCAAACGGCGCCTGATGGGAAGGAGTGTGAAACGGGACAGTTTTTCTCTCTCCTGCGTAATCATTGGGGCTCCCAAATGTCACGCGTCAATCACCTAAGGAAACTCTTCGTATTTCCCTTGAAGATTTGGGAACAGATTTTTCTCTCTCTTCTCACCACGGTATAAAAGGTAACTTCGACCATAATTTACCTCTTTACTACACCCAATTCTCAGAGAGCAAGAAAAGCATTATTCCTTCTACTGTTCATCATCTCTCCCAAATTCTCTTTAATGGCGGACTCATCCTCAGTTCATGCAACTTCTCACATTCTGCTGATTCGTCCTCAACAAAGCCTGATCATCGATCTCACTCCACACGTTTACGATGCCTTTATGTTTCCGATCATCGAATGTCTCAAATATTCGCCGCTAGCTCCCGCTCTCACCAAAGTTGAAGCTGTTCCAATGGAGTGTTTGTCACAAATCTTCTCCACAGCCCACTATGATAAGTCTATCGATCGAATCTTCTTCGACATTCTTGATCACAAGGCCTCCATCTCCAAGCAGCGATTATGTTCGCTTTTAGGGTTTCAACCTGATGAATCTAGGGTTAATCCTGAATCCATCCCGGTGCACAGTTATTTTCCATGTTTTATAACATGGGATACACTGAGGTTCTGACGACGGTCACCAAATTCAAGAAATCGTGCTTGCCTCCTCAGTGGAACGGGTTCTTCACAGTGTTGTTCAAGGGATTATCGGAACGCAGTGCCGGTTCAGACGGAGCGAGTCGTCTGTTTATAACGATTCTTTATGGGGTATACCACGGCATCAACCTTGACTATGGGTCAGTTTTATGGCAGCAGTTGATTCAGAGTCTTGTATCTACATCTCGCCATTCAGAGATCTCCTACGCTCGCTTCTGGATGCTGATCACAAAATGGGTGATGGACAAGCATCACGTTCCAATTGTTGCTGATTCTCCACTCTCTTCGATAGGTACTTTCCACATTACGAAGATCATTGTCTCTGATTCTTCTAAGTTTCAGTTCATTGGCTCAATCCCTGAGTCGATGTTTGGAGACGTTCCAAGCGACAGCCGCATCATCAGAATCTACAAGGAGTTTTGTCGCTCTGGTCCTAGAGAGCTCACTCCTGATATGATTAAATCAATCCATGATGCTGATAGGCCCGCTCCGAGGGGAAAGAAAAATGAAAAGGGAAAAGACAAGAAGGTTGTCAAGGGAGCGAAAGGCCCTTCTCCGAAGAAATGCAAACCTACCAAGGTGGCTCAATATCCTCCACTGAAGAAGAGGAAAACCCAACCTAGGCGAAAGCTGATACTTGCCTCCTCCTCCAGCGATTCTGAGGGAGAAAGTTCTGACTCCGAAGAGTCCCCCTGTGGTAACACTCCTCCTCGATCGCCTACCCCAGAGGTACACGTTTCCACTTCACCTGTCTCTTCTCCACCAATCTCCATTTCTATTTCCATTCCCCCCATAACCTCCACTACTGAAATACCACCTACCTCTATCCCAATATCCCTCCCATTTTCACTGAAGCTACCACAACCACCGCTGAAGTAAGAACCAACGTATCTGATATGGGGGCTCCTACTAAAGCACCCGAACCCACTCCTACTATCGAACCTACTTTCACAACCGAGCCTCCACCCTCACCTCCTCCCTCATCTCCTGCTCACTCCGCAGATAATGAAGAACCTTTTCTTGGTGGGGAGAACATGACATTTGATTCGGTCTATTACAGTCCGTATCAGATGCAAAGTGATGATGACGATGATGCTCCTGTAACCAAGAAGCATCTCAAGGAGCTTCACGAGAAGATTGATTCTCTCATTGCTTCCTCCTCTACTTCCTCACAGTCTACCATCTCTGAGGCTGCTATTTAGGGGATTATTGATGCTTTTAATAAGGCTCATGAAGCCTCCATCAGCTTAGCCACTACTGCTATTGACGCTTCAACCAAGACATGTGTTGCTGCGACCGAAAAAGTCGAAAAACTATTTGTTGATGCTTCTTCCATTTTGCAGTCTTTATAGGGAACTGCTGATTCAAACGCAGCGCGGCTTGACTCTCTTGTCAACCAAATTGCCACCTCAGTTGCCTCTGAACTGCAATCGTTGGCCAGTCTTCGTCAGGCTCTCAGTGATGGCCACTCATCGTTTACGGCGACTATGGAGGAGCGCCTAACTAAGCTACAAGAAGATCTAGCTGCCGAGAACTCACTCATGGACGCTCTCGCTCGAAAGACCACTGCTCTTAAGGTCAAGAATCTTCAGCTCTGCAATTATCAAAAGGAAATTGAATCTCTTTGATCTGAACGAGAGATTGTTTCTTCATGTGTTTCGGATGTCCACGCCGCCCTTTCCAACCTCCTTGAAGCACATGATCCAATACTGAATTACTCAGTGAGGCATACTCTCGCAGAAAAGCTTGCTCCTGGCCTTTCTCTCCTAAGCAAAATTGAAGGGCTCCTTAAGTTCGTGTCCATTCCGAAACAACCGAAACTCCTTCAACAGGTCAAGCCTCAGGTTCGGGTGTCAAAGACAAAGGAAAGAAAATTGCTGAAGACAGTGATGACGATGATAAAGAGACGATTGCAGATCTCTTAAAGAAACAGGGTCGTGATAAAGAAGCTGACATGAGCGCTCGTGTTGCCAGAGAGGCTGAGGCGAACGAAAGGAAAATGAAGGAGGCTCATGACCTTCTTGAGAGTAGGAAAACGCTTTTTCCTCCGTGGACTCTTGAGAAGCTGTTGAAAGAAGCGATTGAAACTCCCAGCATTTTATGGCTTGAACCGGTGATTTCATTGGATCGCATCAACTCGGTCGATTCACAATTTGACATGCCACTGACCCGAAAGGCCTTCATCTTCCATGCCTTTGATAACGTGGCTGATATCCCTCATCCTCATCCAAAGGTTGATAGGGATCTCATCGAATTCTATCTGAAGTCTGCCCAACCACAGTATCAAACTTGGAGCACTCAGAAGATTGTCAACGTTCGGGTCCTCAAGCCACTTCGAGAGGGGAACTTCACGAACGTTCGGTTTAAGGTGTTGAGGGGTTCTGCTAAGACCGAACATGCCATATCGCTTGCTGATCTTCCCAACCTGAATCCACATGATTGGATTATTTTGCACAACATCCTTCTTACAAATGAAGCAGAGTATGGTCCGATTATTGATCACTTCAAAAGGATGCTTGTATGCTACATTATGGAAGTTGCCAAGATGGATCAGGAGATCGCTAGCATTTTCAAGAAAAAGCCCACTATCTCATCTGTTGGCTCAGCTAGTGATTTGAACATGATGCAGATGGGAAAGATTGACCCGAAACGAAATTATGTCATGTTTACAAGTAATGAAGGCCAAAAATGCCTGTTCGCTTTGGCAGACAAACATCTATACACCACTGCATGCCTGGAACATGTTCTGGGAATCATTCATCGTTGCAAGCAGAATTCAGCAGACGACAAGAAGTACTTCGATGACATGATCCAGTGGTACATTCGCTTCAGACAGACAATCCTTGCTCTCATCCCACGTCTGTTTGAAACTACTAAGAAAGTTCCAGCAGCTGGACCCAGCAAGAAGAAGTCATAGTCTCGCTCCAATTGATGCAAAGGGGGAGATTGTTAGGTCCAGAAGGTGTTGCGTCTTGGGCTCGATATTTAGTCCATTTAATCTCCGGTATGGGCTTGTCCATCCGTGAGTTATTTTGTAGGGTTTTATATTTATAGATGCTTGCATGCATCCTAGAACGTAAGATTTTGAGAGATAATTTAATAGCATTCATTGTTCTTATCTTTTGTAACCCAAGTATCCTCTACGGCGGAAGTTCTTCATCGAGCTCTGTTGAGGATTGATTTAGTTTGAATCATTCGACACATTCAGATTCATTCTTGAGTTTTACATTAATGTTTTTGCTTTCATGATTTACCTGTTATAAGATCTAAATGATCTAAGATTTTGATAAACTCATCAGTTTGCTCATATACATACAAAGTAACTTCTTGATTATTGCAACAAACTTTGTTTCTCATTATAGCAATGAACTTTTATTATTGGAAACTTATATACTTGTTTTAGCAATGAAATTGTTTGCTCCTTGTAACACCGGACTTTGTTTCTCATTATATCAACAAACTTTTATTACTAGAAACATATTTACTTGTCTTAGCAACGAACTTGGTTGTTCCTTGTAACAACGAACTTGCATGCTCCTTTTAGCAACAAACTTGATTGCTCATTATAGCAATGTAACTTGTTTACTCCTTTTAGTAACGAACTTTATTTCCCATGAGAATATGAACGTTGCATCTCATTTGGGCAACATACATTATCTCCCATAATGATAACAAACTTTGTTTACGCAAACTTATTTACTCATTTTTGCAATATATTTCTATTTATGGAAACTTCTATCAACACTTTGATTACGATTCATGAAACCAAGTTTATTTTTAACTTGTGAACTCACCAACTATTTTAATAGTTGACACTCGTTTTACATGCTTTTTCAGGAATCACCCAGTAAGAGGCAAGAGACACAACACTTGTAGGAGCATTTGCATGTGTTGTCCTTCAAATACATTGTAATTTATTTTAAAAAGATGTTAAAATTCATTGTGAATTGTAATAATTTTTAATACTATGGTTGGTGTTGTCTTTTCACTTTTGCTATGAAGTTCTACTGTCGCGTCCCGTGTTTCCACTTTAGCAGGGTGTGACACGCTTCCTGGTCTTTCATACAAATTGTCAAGGGTTAACCCCGGTTCTTCCTACAATACATAAACCAAAAGGTCTGGCATTGGTGCCTTCGACCCATAGAACAGTGAGGAGATTCACCTCGAATGCAGAAGCTCACTGAAAGAAATCCCTAGCTCCTGCCCTGACAACTTCTATGACAACCCGAAATTTATTCCGTCATTTTTAACCCCTTCTTCCGTTAATAAGCCTCGTTTTATTTAATTGTCCGTTAACTTTTGAACTAGTTAATTAATTTGGGACTTTTTGAATGACTTCATGAAGGTTGAAATAAATTAGAAACACCCCAAAATTTCCCTTTGAAAAATTTTAGTTTCAACCAAGTCAAAATACGACCACTAAATCGGGTGCGACCAAAAGCCCCGTTTAACGGCAGTATCGGGTAGAGTTCCACTGAGCCCCAACTCCAACCTCTATATAAGGGAGAGTAAACTCCATTCCACCCTTTTTACTCTCTCTCTCTACAACTTATTTTTCGAGCCAAAAATCGTCCGTTTCGAGCCCCAAACGAGTAAGCAATCTACCCTAACTTGTTGTATAGCTTATCTAGCATGCAAATTCGAGTTTAAGACTTAAATTAGGGGCAAGATTATGTGTTTATGGCCCAAGAACACTCTTGGACCGTGAACACCATTTAAGGGGTTTTTAAGCCCCAAAACCCCTCTAAACTACCCCTAAGGCTTAGATATGGCTAAATGGCTTATGGAATCGGACTTTGAACACCTTGAACTAATATTTTGGGGAGTAAACTTAAGTTTACTGCCCAAGAACATGCTTAGGCTATAAACTCCTCTTCATGGGGAGTAAACTCAAGTTTAAGTGTTAGAAATGCCCACAAACACCTCCTGATGCCTTGGAAAAATGTCTAGAAGCAATCCCATTGAAGTAAAGGTATTAAACTTCAATAAATCCAAGGAAATAGGAGTTCACAGCCGTAAACCCCCCTAGGAAAGGTTCATGGGCCGTAAACTCCCATTAAGTGCCCAAATGATGCCCTAAACTCCCCATTTGACTTGGAAAAATGCTTAGGATTTTATTCTCTATCATTTAAGCCCTTAAAACACCAAAAGAATATGTACATGGGAGCTTACAGTCGTAAACTCCTTGTTTAGGGCCGTAAACTCCTATTTGGTCCATTTAGATGCCTTAAATCCACTCATGTGCATTATATTTGGACTTAGCATAAATCTACAAGTGATATGAGACATTTAGGCATCCTAGAACACCCTCACCATGATTTTATGGCCATAAACTCATGGGGAGTTAGTCCCAGGGCCGTGAACTCTATAAATAGTTTACTCTTGAAGAGTAAACTCCCTATCTAAGCCATATACACCCTTAGATGTTACCCGGGACACTCCAAGCACTTAACCAAAGTGTTTTCCGCACTTTAGGATGCGTATACTTATTTAATTAGTATTATATGTACTAATTGTATGTAAACATATGTTATCATATGTTAATAGGTCACTAAGTGTGTTCAAGTCTTTACTTGACACCAAGCACCCAACCGACACCTTCGTCAGATCCACTTACATCAGGTGAGTTCATACCCCTGAATTAACCTTTTTAAATGTTTTTACATGTTTTATGGGGGGGGGGATACAAGTTAAACATGCAGTTATCATATCAATCACATGTGATTGATAACCCGCATGCACAAGGATTTATTACACCGTTAACTGTTTTACCAAATTTGATACAGTAAATGTTTTTCTAAAATGTCTTTACTTGTTCAAATCTTTACTCATATTGTTTATCAAAGTTATAATCAAATGCGTTTATGAAAGGTTTTCTCAGGTTTTTTAAAGGCTTACAAACTTATTTTACAAAAGAATACCAAGTCGTGATTTTCTTATGTATAAAGGTTTTTCCTAAAGTTTTTCATCAAAGATTTCTCCCATGTTTTTATACTCCTACTTGGCTAAGATACCACTGCTTCACTTCTACTTAGTTTAAACTCCTACTTGATAACGCTTTCACTTCGTGATACACTTATACTTGTTATCACTTTTACTTCACTTATACTTGTTACGCTTATACTTCACTTATACTTGTTATCACTTTTACTTCAGTTATACTTGTTAACGCTTATACTCCACTTATACTTGTAACGCCTTTACTTCGTAATACGCTCCTACTTATTTATGCTTATACTTCACGATACGCTTATACTTCACGATACGCTTATACTTCACGATACACTTATACTTCACGATATACTTATACTTCACGATACGCTCCTACTTGTTAACGCTTATACTTTGTGAAACACTTCTACTTCGTTAAACACTTAAACTTAGTTAAATGCATGCATGTGCTTGTATAGATATATATAAATAATGTTTAAAAGACTTAGGAAGGCTTGTTCTCCCTATTTCCTTTTCTTCGTTGAGACGTGGTCTGGTGGGATCGGATGTCCTCCCAAAGGTCGTTTGATCATTAGTTATATATTATGTATACAAGCATAGCCATATAGGTTTACATTAGTCAGTTCAGTTGTGAGTCTCTATCATTAGTCCAGTATTTTACATCAGATCTCACTACACGAGATACATCTTCAGTACACGGTCTTGTCCATTGTCAAGTTGGTAACCAGAGTCTCTTGTAGGGAGAGAGGACATTGTGTGTATAGATCTATATGGGATTGACACCCCCACACCCTGACTGCTAGATACAATCCACGGCCTACCAAGCCAAGGGGTGACAAATGTCATACTTACACCGACGCTTGCAGGGCGTCAAGTTCTCTAGTGTCTATCAGTATGGTTACGAGTATCTCGGGGTTACCTTATAATTCATGGCTTTAAGGTAACGAGTTTTCACTGTATTCACTGTTTTTAGACCTTGCTAGACGCATCATTCAGTTGACACTGTCTGGGGTCTGTTCTCACTGTTTAGACCTTGCTAGACTTATCATTCAGTTGACACTGTCTGGGGTCTGTTCTTACTGTTTTAGACCTTGCTAGACTTATCATTCAGTTGACACTGTCTGGGATCTGTTCTCACTGTTTTTAGGCCTTGCTAGACGTATCTTTCATTTGATACTGTCTGGGGTCTGTGTCTCCTTTTGTTACACTGAGCCAGGCATACCGTTCATTCGATACTCTCCTAGAGTCTATGATTTCTTTTTGCCTTAGTCAGCGGTCCTCACTGCTGAGGCATATGTTATTTTTCCCTAATATTCTTCTACTTTCCTTAAAGTCAAACACCGTATTTTGATAACGATAGTGTTTAAGGGAAAACTACTTTTTACCACATAACTCTGTCCAGTCTTGGTAGAAGACTACTTTTAATTAGAAAATATAGGATTTTCTGGAAAGGACTCTAATTCACTGTATACTTTAAAACTACTACTTATATAAAGTTATTTGGATAAAATGACACTATATACTTATGAACTCACCAACATTTGTAAAATTGCTGATACTCGCTTTCAAATAACTTGTATTCTCAGGTCAGCAATAGACAGGTACATTCCAGGAGCTTTTGATGAAGACGGTTTAGTACCAAGCTGCACCTATACTATCACTTGTATTACTTTGATGTTTCTATGTAATGTAAACCATGTAAAACTATTACTATTAATGCAATGGTTGTTGTACTTTGATTACTATACTGCATATGTTGTGATACTTGACATGACGTCATCCACCCCACAACGTTTCCGCCGTTCCGGTTTTGGGGTGTGACAACTTCTCCGTCTATCAATACCAAAATAACACCCAATTAGCAATTAGGTTCCAAACTATGATCCATAATCCATACTTGGGGTAAAATAACCATTTTACGCCTGACCCAACATGAACCAAAACTGAGGCCCAAGTCGAAAACTAAAAAGGCCCGAACTCCAAGATCAATAAAATCCCACTAATGGCCCAATTTACCAAATTGGGCTCAATCTCATATGGGCCTTATCCTAAAGCCCAATAATAAATCTCAGTTGGCCCAAAATCCCAAAGCAACAAAGTGGCCCAAGGATGCGAAGCCCAAAACACAACAAACCAAAACCCATCTACTCAACGAACGTAGGACGTAGGCTCAGCTACGATGGGCGTACTCGACGAATGATGGATCACGACCAAAAGAAGGTATGTTGGGCGTACCATCAGTTACGCGGGGCGTAACCGAAACTTCTCCAAAACTCAAAACACATCTTAATCCTTTTAGTCCATGCATCAAAACCTCATAAGACCTTCAAACTAAGCTCTTAATGCATAAAGTCGGAACCTTTATGCATTTACATGACTCAATGGGACCCAAAAACTAACTTAATCCAATAAGACCAGACATAATCCAACTAGAACATGCATGGACCATTCTTAAGCATCAAGAAAGCATTTTTCTGAACTAGAAACATCAGAAGAGGCAAGATTTATCACTCCAAGCTCCTGGAGTGGATCAAACTCACAAGGAGAACATAATACACCATAAAAACCCTTAATCTTTCACTAAACTCAACTAGCATAATAAGAAGTCAAGATGAGAACTTTATACCTTGAATGAGCTGGAAATGAAGCCAAAAGTCTGGATCTAAATGTCCTGCTTTGAACCACAAGCTAGCACCAAGCACCATTTTCTTGGAAATGAGAAAGAACACACCAAAAAGCACACTTAGATCTCTCAAACACGAAGAAAAATAAAATAAAATAAAGTCTTTAATTAAATACCTTCATGTGTTACTGTTGGATTAGGTGTCTAAGCCCATAACTATTTTAGGTATGTACTTGATTTGATTATGAGCATGGTCCTTTTGGGTTTCCTTCACTCATGTAACTTGATAGGATGACAAGAGGAGAGAGAGTAGATTTTATTATATGAATAATAAATTGGTACACGAAAATGGTTTTATTAATATATTACAAGTTTACTATATTATTTGCAAATCATATTATCTAATTAGCATTGATCAGAAATTTATTTGGTATTAATTTGGTGATCAAAAGAGACTGATTAAATAAAGGGGACTGATATTGCAATTAATTGTTAGTTGCTAGTTGGGCTGATGGACTCCATAGAGTGGAGTGGACGAAATTTATGGTGAAGCCCATAAGATTTTGTCCAAGGGCTCTAAGGAAGCAATCCATGGGTCGCTTAAGGCTTAAGCATTCATATTAGGGTTTCCACCAAAACCCTAGCAGCCACAAGTATATATAGACCCCATGACTAAGGGATTTCCGTCCAATGCTTGAGGAAATCTAAGGTGGCCGAAAATCCTTCTCTCATACTTCATCCTTTTCATAGAGTGTTGGTGACTCCATTAGAGGTGCAACACTTGGGGCACTAGGCTTTCATAAATCAAGATCAAGAAGGATTGTGATTGTTATCGCTACATAACAATCAAGGTAAGATCTAAACCCTAATCATATGTGTTTTTTAGATTTGTATGCTAGTCATTTAGGGTTTATTGCTTTGGTATTCGATGTTGTATGTTTACTTAGAAAAACCTAGATCAAAGCAATTAGGGTTGCATGATCACCATAGGATTGATGTTATGCTCATAACCCTTCAGTGGTATCAGCGCCTAGGTCGTTTTTTCTAGTGAATAGATGCAAAAATGAACCACCAAAGATCTTGAAAATCAAAATTTTTGGCTTCTGACTGGATGACTCGCCGAGTCCATGTATGGACTTGACGAGTAGGTCCTACTCGACGAGTCCCAGGGTCTGTTGTCGTGATTTTCGATTTTTTGAGCAGATTTTGTTGAGGATTACTTCCAAAACTCGTTTTTCTTGCCAAAATCCGAATTTTTAAGTTTGGAATGGTTATCCTCATCAAAATTGATGGATGTGGTTAAATATGGATAATATATGATTATTATTAGTCAAACATTTAACCTAGTAAATTTGAAAAGTTTCAATTTACACCCTTTAGGTTTTGTAGTTTAAATTTGAACTTAAAAGTTTTAGTTTTTGAAATTTAAATAGTTAAACTATAATGATTTGAAAGGTTTCAAAACTTGTCCTCAAATTTTGGAATTTAAAATTTAATTAAAAGGTATTAATTTTGAAATATTAAATTCTAAAACCCTAGTATTTTGAAAAGTTCAATTTACACCCTTATGGTTTATTAAATTAATTAAATGTGTAATTAAAAGAAAGTTAATAAATCCATAATGATATGGTTTAAGTTTAATTAAATTAAAAGTATAATTTATTAAACTAGACCACCTAGTATTTTAAAAGTGTAAAATACACCCTTATACTATATAGAATTAAAAGTTTAATATTATATATGTATAAGTAAATGTTAGTCTTACCGTTAGTAGGTCTCGTTCACGAAGCAGATCTATAAGGGATGTTTAAGGAAATTGCCTATAAATGTCGATTGAATGAGTATCCATTCTTACCTACCGCACTCTTGACTAGTGGAGGGTTGTTAGCCGAACGGGTAGGATAGGACACAACCTTCCATTATAAGTATAATGAAGTACGAAGTAACTAAACACTTTCATAAATTCCCAAATCTTAGTTACTTTAGGAAAAATGTGGAGTTGGTGCTAATCCATGAAATTGCACATTGCACCTTGTTGGTCGTTAGTGGAGCGTGTGTGGTTAACCGGTACACTAATATGGGACCAATGAAGGATGAAAATGGGTAGCTTGATGTTTATCATAGATCAATGGAGCCTGTGTGGTTAACCAACACATTGATTAGGTGACTTGTAACATCGAGAGTACCAAACTAATTTGCATGGTTATCCACACCTTGTTTATGATCCTCGGGATTTCAGTCACAAACTTGAAAGGCATAATCGAGATTTAAACATGCCATTGAAAAGCTCAATGAATCTCAAAGGATCTAGGAGTTTCAATTCATTTAAAACCTAATTTTTAATTTTCATTTTTCAAGGTGGAAATTGGTAAATCGTCATTTACCTACCTTCAAATGTTCTACAATTTGAATAATGGCATCCTACTTCCAAGTTGTAGAATATTGCGTTGGATCCTAGCCTCAGTATTTCATTTGGGTGCTATATTGAGAATTTTTTCAACTAACTTGAATTTCTCCCGTTTTGTAGATATCAAAGTCTATCAACTATGATCTTCCTGAATCCGTTGGAAAAATTTTTCCACTTGAAGATGATGTTCCATGATTGGATTATGGAAATGGAAATCATGCTTCACTTCCTCCACCTCCTCCAATAATTCTCCCTGACCCACGTGTTCGAAGGCTTGAAAAGTTCAAAGTGACTCAAGCCCTATTGGCAAAAAGACACGAAGATGGAAAGTCTGTATGTGCTCATGTATTGGATATGAAGTTACATATTGATAGATTGAGAATGTTGGGTGTCGATGTCTCAAGGAAGTTGGCTATTGACTTGGTTCTTCAGTCACTTCCTGAATCATATAGTAAGTTCATTGGAGAGTACTATATGATGGACGATGACGTGACCCTTATTGAATTGACTTATTTGCTTATTGTTGTTGAATCAGCAATTATTTGGCACACCGGTCGGGAAAATTTGTCTAATAAATCAATATCCCAACATTCTATGGGCAATGGCAACATTGAAAGTCCAGAAAAGTTTTCTCTACGAAAGAGAGAGGCTGAGTCTGAGATAGTCCCGTGTACCATTACAGAAGAATCCATAAGTTTCTATTGCCAAAAGAGGGGGCATTGGTTACGAAGTTGCCTTGACTACTTGAGAAATCTAAGAGATGGGAGAGTCAAGATGTATGACTCTGCTTCAGGTAAAATCCACTATCTAACTCTATTAAGTTCCTGTTTGTAGATTCTTAATACATGATGTGATAAGATTACATTTTGATGTTTTGTAGGATCGAAGAAAAACAAAGGAAGCTTAAAGGAAGAAGTGAGCTGAGTCTGATCGCGAAGAAATGGATTTCGATCGCATGATTCGATGATCGGATTTTTGAGCTGCTGCTTAGAGTTATGATAGATTGCTTAGGAATATGTAATAGCATATTTTTCATTTGAATTTGCGTTGTAAGGAAAAGTTTTCCGCACCTTCTATAAATAAAATAAATTTTGAGTTTTGTCTTATTTATATCTCCTTACAATGTCATTTGTGAAAATTGATGCTTGAGTGTTTCTATTATAAGCAATATTAAGTGGATCTGATTCTTAGTTATGTTATTTATGGTAATGTCGAAATTTTCTAAGTAAGGAAAGACTCCCATTGCCCAAGTTTCAAGGGTAAAAAATTCGTTTTAATTTAACTAAAACATTAATACCATTTAACTCAAACATTTCAAATCATAGTCAAGTAAATCATTTATCAGAGTTTATCCCAAAATCATTCATTGCGGAAATCGTAGGTGTGTGCGCTGCGATCAACCCAAGCCCTTCCTTTCCAAAACGATGATACCTGAAACCATAAACAAAACCTGTAAGCACGAAGCTTAGTGAGTTTCCAAGAGCATACCATAAACACAATCCACATATCACATATCCTGTTAGCTATAAAAGCTACATGTATCACATTTCATGCTAGTTATAGAAGCTACGTATAACACATAAGTCATGCATACATAAAACTGTAAGGATGTCGTGGGCTCCCCCCAAGGTCTTACACTATTGTGCCATGGGCTACCCTACATGGTCTTATATCCGATTGCCACGGGCTCCCCCGGGGTCTTCCATGCACATATCACAAAGACAACTAGCATAACACACATCACGTAAACATATCATATATCAAAGAAATATCTACATATAACACAACGATAAACCTGTAAGGATGTCGTGGGCTCCCCCCAGGGTCTTACACCATTGTGCCATGGGTTGCCCCACATGGTCTTTACCTAGGAATGCCATGGGCTACCCCACATGGTCTTACATCTAATTTTATGGGCTACCCCACATGGTCTTTACCTAGGAATGTCACGGGCTACCCCACATGGTCTTACATCCAATGTCATGGGCTACCCCGCATGGTCTTTACCTAGGAATGCCATGGGATACGCCGTATGGTCTTACATCCAATGCCTCGGGCTCCCCCTGAGGTCTTTTATGTAATAACACACAATCACATAGCATATCAAATCACAGAAATGACTAACACATAAACCATAATCACATAATGGGCCGACCTTGGTGCCTTAGACCCATGGGTATGGTGAGAAGACTCACCTGGCACTACTGAAATCCCGCGGATAAAACTACCATTGCAGGTTGACAGATTCCTGAACTGTCAACATCAAAATGACACCGAATTAGTAATTTGATTCCAAGCCCAAGGTCCAACTCACACACCAAAGGCCCAATAGACAAGTAATGGGCCAAAGCCCAACATATGGCCCAATTTTCCAAATTGGGCCCAAACCTCTACATGGACTTATTTTAAGGCCCACCCAATTATTCTAGCCCAAACAATTGGCATTCTGATGGCCTAATAGCTAATAATCCTCAAGGCCCAATCATGGCCCACTTATGGCCCAATTTTCCAAATTGGGCCCAAGCCTTTCTAATGAGTATTATCCTGAAGCCCAATAATTTCCCTTAGTCCATAAATATGTTCCCAATTGGCCCACCAAGGCCCACAGTAGCTTAGTCCAATAAATAGCCCAACAAGCATCCAAACCTAATTAAGGTTTTTCACATAAAATGTCGATTAGGGTTAAGTATTCCTGCTTAACACATTAAGGACTTAATCCATTAAGTCCAAATATACAATGAAATCAGGCTTGAGTCATAACTTCACTCCAATGGTCCAAAATGCGTGTCCCAATAAGTCCAAACCAATAATTCCAAAATTAGGGTTTTCAAAACCCTAATTAGGGTTTCCAACCCAATTATAACCCAACAGGCCCAAAAGTAACTCCTTAGATCAATTAGAGTTTTATTAGGCCCACTAGGGCCTAATAAGTCCTATTAGGGTTTCATAAGGCGGGCACCACCCACTACCACCTCGGGTAGTGGTGGTCAACGGCGGCTCGCGGTGGCGGTTATTATTCTAGTCTAAACATGTTTTCGCATTTCAAAAACAACTCAATCACACGCAAATGCACACTGCCACCCAAAAAGATGGCTGGTGGCGGCAGAAGGTGGCAGAAAAATTAGAAGTGGCGGAAGCCACCATGGTTAGCTGCCATTGTGGGCTCCTTTTTTGGTTTCAAGACAAGCATTGACAACATAATATTTTACAAATGAAATGTACACACACATACATCGCATTACAACCCAAAATACACCCGATCAACAATTTTTGTGGCGGCAGGCAGTGACCAGAGACAATAGCCACCACCTCTCGGTGGTGGTGATGGCTCCTCTTGTGGTTTTCGATCAAACAAAGCATACACACACTATATATGCAAGAGCATCAGAAGAAGCTCACTCATAGATCCATCTTTTACTCGTTAAATGGACCCAATCCCGCACATGTGGTGTACAACAACTCGGCAGCAACAGCAGCGCCTACAGCCGACATTGTCGGTAGCAGCGGAACCGCAACCGTGAACGATTTTGCCAGCAGCAGTTGTTCGTGATCTTGATAGCGGAGAGGGAGGGTCACAATCAACTTTTAATATCGTCGATACAACAGCTTGCAAGGTCAGCTTTGGGTCCCTAGCTTCATCGGCGACAATGGCCCATCGTGGCCTTGCTTGACTAGAACGGAAAAGGGAGGTAGGGCGGCGACGGTTGGATGAGTCATGCATGGCGGCGGCTGAAAGGTCTCCTAGGTTTAGGTCTTTGACTATGAAACGAGGGGGGAAAGGCACGGGTTTAATCCTGTGTCCATTCAAAGTTTGGTACCTTTTTGTGACAACCCGGAATTTTTATTTGTATAAACTTTGCATTTAAGCACTTCAAAAATTAGCCAAATTCATTTCAAAACATTTTTGTCTGGATTTAATCCCGTTGGAATATTTTAAATTATATTCGTCAAGCGAACCAAAAATAAGGAAGTATAAATTTAGAGTTTCCGTGTTTAACGTAAGTCGCGAAACTCCAAAAATTTGGAGTTTACGGGAGAAAACTTGGAGTTTGGACCATAAACCCCAAAGACTATATATATGGCACTTAGCCATTTTCCTTCATTTCTCCCATTTCAAGTTAGAGAAAACCCGAATTCTCTCCTAAGGATCTTCAAGCTTTCGTCCCAACCTTCGCATAACGTAAGTACTTCTATCCTAGAGCATATTAAGGCTTGTTATACTTCATTGTATCAATGAAACACTCAAGAAACACCAAGAACAAGGTGTTTACGGTCCAAGGTGTTTTTGGACCGTAAACCCTAAAATGGGTGCCAAAGTGTGCCCTAGTTCCTTCTAAGCCTTGATAACTAGCATAGATCCTTTCCTTGATAAGTTTAGCACTTGAAAACACCAAAAATCCCCCAAGAACATGCGTTTACGGTTTGGGGACCTCCCAAAACTGTAAACACCTTCCAAAGGGTGTTTTGATGCCCTTAACACCTTATATGGCTAATATATGTGACTAAAACCTTGCATGCTTAACCTAGAACCACCAAAACACAAGATAAATGGACAAACATGGGTTTATGACCGTAAAACCATGTGTTTACGACCGTAAACACCCAAGGGAGTGGTCCAAGGACCGTAAACTCCATAAAGTGTCCATTTTGAGCCCTAGTCACTTCCATAGCCCTTGATTCAAGTCTAGCATAATTCCTTGAGTGAGATAAGACCTTTAAACACCCCATGGCACCACTACCATGAGTTTACGGCCGTAAAATCATGGAGGTTATGGTCCAAAATCCGTAAACACCCCTAAGGGCCATCATTTGAAGAGTAAACTCCAATGTGAGGCCATACTCTCTTCATATGCAACCCTTGGTACTCCTAGCACTTGTAGCAAAGTGTTTTTGTGCTTTAGGATGTCCTTAATTGCATAATTAGTTATTAACTGAACAATTAGATAATTAAATGTATCATTACTTGTTAAATAGGATCCGAGTGTGTGTTTAAGTCCTCACTTGACACTTAGCATCCTATACCATCCGTTCATCTGAATCGCCCACGTCAGGTGAGTTCGTACCCCTGAATTAACCTTTTAAATGATTATAAATGCTTTCACGGGGGGGGGGGGGGGATACAAGTTGAACTATGGAGTTATTATATCAATCACATGTGATTAATAACTGTATAGCAAAATAGATTTTGCTTGTCAAACTGCTTTATCCAGCTGAAGGTTTTCAAATCTCGTTTTCAAATCTCGTTTTCAAATCTTGTTTTAAAGTATGAATTTCTCTTTTAGATTATCAAAGATTTTCCAAATGTTTTCAAAGCTTGTTTTATAAACTGACATCAAGTCATAAATTCTTAATTGTAAAGTTTTCCAAAGGTTTTACCAAAGTTTATTTCATGCTTTTATATTATTAAATGCATGCGTGTATATGTATAGTTATATAAGTAATGTTTAAAGGACTTAGGAAGGCTAGCTCGCCCTACCTCCTTTTCCTTGTTTGGATGTGGTTCTAGGGTATCGGTTATCTGTCCGAAGGTCGTTCAATTATTAGTTATATATCATGTATACATATATAGTCATAAAGGTTTCCATCAACCAGTTCATTTCCTTTGGGTAGTAAAGGCATCCTTCCATTCATTGTTCATATACCTGAAACATTAATAACTATTATAGGAATAGTTAGGAGATTCTATTTACTCTTTCTAGTACGAAGAATTCCACAAGAGTCAGTTCATTCGTGAGTCTATACTAGTACTATATTACTTTAAATAGAATGTGATGTACTATTTCTCGATACGACGCTTCCTAGCGCCATCGCCGTGTAACCAGAGTCTCCTGGAGGGAGAGCGGACATCATGTGTATAGATCTATACGGGACAGACACTCCCCCATCTTGACTGCTAGCTACAGTCCGAGCCGGTAAGGCCCATGGGTGACATAATGTTACTAACTCTACACGTGACCTAGAGGGTCATCAAGGATTCAATCGTCAATCAGCATGGTTACATACGAGGTCACATTCACCCTTTTATTCTCCTTTAGACTGAGCCAGGCGTATTGTTCATTCGATACCCTCCTGGAGTCTAGGTTTTACTTATTTTTAGACTTTGCTAGGCGTATTGTTCATTCGATACCCTCCTGGAGTCTATGTTTTATTCCATTTTAGACTGAGCCAGGCGTATTGTTCATTCGATACCCTCCTGGAGTCTATGTATTATTCTCCTTTAGACTGGGCCAGGCGTATTGTCCATTCGATACTTTCCTGGAGTCTGTGTATTTATTTACCTTTTTAGACTTTGCAAGGCGTCCCGCCTGAAGTCTATGATTTATTTACCTTTAAGCTTTGCGAGGTGTCCTGCCTGGAGTCTAGGTTTTATTTACTTTTAGCCAGCAGTGTTTCTGCTGAGGTAAAATATTATTTTTCCCTATTATTTTTACTTGTGAGTTTTCTCACAATTCCTTTAAAGTAAAAACTATATTTTGATAATGATAGTACTTTTGGGGAAATTACTCCTTAAACGTAAAACCATCGGGTCTTGATAGAAGACTGCTTTTAATAGAGATACTCCTTGGTTTAAACACAAAACAATTGGGTCTTGGTAGAAGACTACTTTTATTTAGAAAATATAGGATTTTCTGGAAAGAATTCTAGTACTCTGTAGATTCTAAACTACCATCTTTCATGAGGTTATTTTGAATAAAAATGTGTATTTATACTAATGTCATTAAATACTTATGAATTCACCAGCATTATAAAAATGCTGATACTCGCTTTCAAAATAACTTGTATTCTCAGGTCATCGATAGACAGGTACATCCCGGGAGCTTTTGCGAAGTCAGCCTAGAACCAAGCTGCATCTATGTTATGTTCTGTATTTACTTTGATGTTATTGAAAAATGTAACCTATGTAAAATTATTACTATTAATGCAATGGTTGTTGTACTTTGATTACTATACTGCATATGTTGTGATACTTGACATGACGTCCTCCACCATAGAACGTTTTCGCCATTCCGGTTTTGGGGTGTGACACTTTTACATGTTTGGTCCCTCTCCATTCATCCCCTCTCTTCCATCATTCCTTCCATTTTAAGTCCTAATAGTTACCAAGCAGCCCCTGACTTCAAAAATCCTTTACAAAATAAATCTTGAATCTACACTTTAACCCCATAATAATCTAAATTATAACATTTGGCTCCCTAAAACCAACACCCCACTAAATAATATGAATTTAGGGTGACTATTCGTTCATAAATTTTATCTATTAATTTATTTAATAAACAGGATGTTACATTTCAGTTGGACAGAAGCTTGGAATCATATTATTTGATTCATGTGATGTATGGAAATCTTGGTACTTAGGAAATTAAGACTAATTCCTTGTTCACATAGGTATGTGAGTGAAGTGAAAGACTCGGAGATCTAGTACACAATGTTGTGCACTGGTGAAGTCCACCACAAATAACAATAAGATTATTCGTCATGATTTACTAAAAGTCTAGTAAATGTGGTTATGCTTACAAGATTAAGTATAATTCTGAATCAGTGAAAAGTTTCAATGAATGGCAGAACGAATAAGAACAATCAATTAGGCAGAAAGATAAAAGTTACTTTAATCTGAAAAGATGGGAGAGTACTTTAACATCATGCTTTATGATCGTCTTATTGATTATGAAACCATATCACAATTGATCCTCTAAGTAAACCTTAATACGCTAGTATGGATAAGATGAGGAATCGAAAATTGTTGAAATGGTTAAATCAAAAGGTGAATCATACTTCGTTCCAAAATCAAGTCTTAGAGTCATACTCCAAGATTGTGACTTGAGTAACACATCTTAAGAAGTTTTTGACACACTCATCAAATGTGGAGTAAAAAAATGTTTTTCTTACTCTTGCACGTTTGAAATTGGTAAGTTGTGATGTCTTGGATAAGACAAAGACCAACTAAGACCAATTTTGTGTAGTGTTTGTCTTGATAAGAATCCTCACTAACTCCTGAATCTTTGTTTGTCAAGAAATGTTTCTTGATAAGAGAATCTTATATGTCAAGAGGTCAGTGGGAGTCTAAATGATCTTGAAAAGGTTCAAGAACTAATCAAGAGTAAACCTACTAGACACTAGCAGATGACTTGAGGTTTGTAACCTATCGTGTTGACATATTCTTGTTTCTGTGCCATTCCAGTAAAGTTACTTATGCATATGAGTTCTACGAGTTCTTAATAGACTGCATAAAGGCAAGCACCTTGTTCAATGAAAGTACATTGACTAGTATAGGTGAGCTGCTGAACAACTTGGAAGAAATGGTGGGACTCTTTATGGCAAGAAATTAAGAATGAAAAGGTTCAGTCCATATGAGTTTGATTTGTCTTAAACCGTGTCTTACGATTATGGTTATGACAATTTACATGGATAGGAACACATACACCATAAAATCTAAGTGATAAGGTTTCTCCCCGCTTCATGAAACTAATTATGAGGAAACACTTTCACTAAGAGAGATTTTAAGGAGATAGAAATTGTGATATTTGCATTCTCAAAATCGACTATGATTACGGCATCCCTCTTCATAGTTTGAATTGTGAGAAATGTCAATAAGTCTGAATATTCGGGACTTACTGTTGTAGGTTCTGAAATAGTTTAGACACATATGTGAGCTATCTAAGGAAAGGTGTATGAGTTTGAGAAGTTTTGATAAAGGCTTATCGAAGCATATCATATTAGAAATATGAACTTTGGAAGTCAATAAGTATTGATTTCTAGAAGTCCAACCGTTTTTTGAATACGTGTCAAAGCTAGTGGGAGCATAAATGTTATGCTGGTATGGATTTAATGATGGGTTTTAGGTAAAACAAATAAACTAGAAAACAATTCCTAAGTTCACATGCAACCTACTTTGGATCTATGTTTTAACTATTGAACATACAACTTTGAATTGCAAAACAAGAACCCTAGAGGAGAGAGGCTATTTTCGAAATTTACAAACTAGGGTTTAGTAATTATATACCTTTCAGTTGTTATAGTAAACAATTGATAATTCCCTTGATCTTGATCTTATTGGAAGCTTAGCACCATAAGTGTAATGCCTCTAATGGAATCACACCCAAACTAGCAAGAAGGAAACTAGAAGGAGAGAGAGGGAAGGAGTAAGCAATTTCGTCCCTATGGTTTCTTCAAAAGAAGGAGTGGCCAAAATGTGAACCAGGAGGCTCCTTATATAGCTAAGGGATCTAGGGTTTAGGGAAAACCCTAATGCTCCTTTTCTTAGGGCCTAAGCAAACCCGAGGGCCTTATCCAAGCCCCCTTGGACGAAATCCGTAGTGTTTCCCCTATAGATTTCGTCCACTTCCTTCCAAGGAGGTTCTGGAGCCTTCCACTCAACTATTAGATAATTGCAAACCAGTCCCTACACCTTATAATTAATTCTTTTAACCCCAAAATTAATTCTAATTAATTTCTGGTCAAATATTAATTAAACAAAATGATTTCTTATTAATATACTAATCTTTTAACATATTAATAAATTCATTTATATTAATTTATTAATCTTATAATAAATTAATATCTCTCCTTTCATAATTTCCTTGTCTAGTTGCTAGGTTTGAGAGCAACCCAAAAGGATTGTGCTGCTATTATTTCAAGTACATACCAATTATAGTTATGGGCTTAGACACCTAATCCAATAGTCTCCCACTTGGATAAGTCTATAACTATAATTGTTAGTATGCCTTCTAAATTTGACCAGCAAATTGTAGCTTCCAAAAAGTGGTTGCCGAACTCTGACGCAGTCAGTTACGTGTCCTAAGATATGTGATCATATAATCCTTCGTTCTACAAGATATCTCTAGACAAAAGACATGGAATGTAATCAATCTCTTTGTCCAGAATCTATGTTTCCGATTCCTTATTTGTGATGATATAGGACTTCTAATCGAACACATCAACTCAGTCCTGGCTGGGCCCAGCACATAAGTCAACACCAAATCATCGAGGGGCCCACATATATCGCTTTTCCCGTTAGGGCAAAAGGAACGAATAAACATTGACTCATATGCTTGTATCTTTTACTCATCAAACCATACATGACAATACGTTTTATAACACCAAGTTACTGATGCGTTTTCATATCACCAATGTATAGCCGACTTGCAAATTACAACTCATATATCTCTGTTTCAAGATCATAGATATTATCGTCTCAATATTACTTGTGATGAATTCCATGAAGCAATACTCTGAGCGTGGGTTTATCCAATACTCAAATCTCACTCTTCAAGTACTCATGAACATTGCAGCAATTCTATTGCTATGTCTATCCTTAGACAATCTGCAATCCTATTCATGACAGTCTTGATTCACTACTTATTTCCAAAAGTACGAGCGACTGTGTAGTTTGAATAATCTTATTATTCAGGAAGTCAAAAACATGCAAAGTGAAACGCAATAATAATATTAATCCTATATGGCCCCAAAGCTTTTGAGCGTAAATAAAAACACTTTTATTTAAACACCATATTGATTACTCATTATTCAGTGCTTACAGTTTCAGAAAATCAACTTATTACTCGAATTATAACCACAATTGTCCCATGCTCCAAGCATGCACACTTTGGTTTCCTATGGTCCATACTTTGTGAAATAGATCAATTGAAAAACTTTTCATCTCACAATCCCCAATCCTTATTATTAGTATAAGAATACCACATTCTTACCACTTCTAGAATATGTTAGATTCTAACATTTTATGCAATAATTCTTTTGTAATGTCATAGCACAAAAGTCACCAAGACTCGACTATTGAAATTACAAGGTATTCTATCGGAAATTGTTACAAGACAATTCCATAGACGTGAAGTCTCACATTCAAAGTACTTTCCTTTGAACATCCTTCTCGCATAAAAGTTTCTAATCTAGACATATTTCTTAATACCCAACTCCCATTATGGAAACATTTCCATATTTTCCATATGACAACTTATTCTTAATAGAATCTTATCTATTCATAATAATGTCGATATGGTCCATCCAATACCATACTTCCAACTACTCACAAGCCACAAATCCTTAGTGAACCTCAGATTTTTCCTTTGATAGTTGTTTAATTATTTTAGTCAAAACCGATTCTATTTCATTTTTCCCTCTTAATGCCCTAGGCATTTGGAAGATTTTAGAATGGTCAAATATTACAGCATATGCAATCGATTCTATACCCGAAGCGTATTGGACACGATGCATAATGTCTCACATAAAGACGTGATACTTTATCATCCTTCTGCCATGATATTTTATGTGTCCTGTTCCCATAATTTGATCTATGAAGAGGGATGCCGTGATCATAATCGAATTTGAGAATGCACAATATATCCTTGACTAAATTCATTAACGTTTCTCGATCTAAGCTTTAGAATTTTGAAATGAAGTATAATATTTGCTCCCTTAATTATAGCAAAACAACTTTTCAACCATTGCAACTTTGCAAAGTGAATCTTTGTTTTCTATAATTAATATTGCTAACTTGCAATACTTTACCATAATAATCATGCTCCCACTAACATGATGATTATTTTCTTACCAGCATAACACTTATGCTCCCACTAGCTTTGACATGTATTCAGAAAATAATTAAACTTCCAGAGAACAATGCTTATTGAATTCCTTAAGTTCATATTTCTAATACCTAATGCTTTGATAAGCCTTTATCAAAGCTTCTTAAACTCATACACCTTTGGCTTAGAAAGCTCATATGTGTGTCTAGACAAATTCAGAACTTATGTCACTAAGTCCAAAATGTTTAGACTAATTGCCAAATCTCACAATTCGAACTATGGAAAGGGATGTCGTAACCATAATCGAATTTTGAGAATACAATTTCCACAATCGCTATCTTCTTAAAATCTCTCTTAGTGAAAGCATTTCCTCACAGTCATTTTTAAAAAGGAGGTAATCTTATGACACTTAGATTTTGTGGTGTATAAGTTCCTATCCATGTGAATTTGTCAAAACCAAAGTTTGTGACAAATCCAAACTCATATGGACTGAACTTTCTTAATCTTGATTTCTTGCCTTATGGTAACACGAGTGCCCACCATGTCTTCCAAGCAGTTTAGAACCTCATCCTTACTTATCAATGTTCTTTCCATTGATCAAGGTGCTTTGTCTTTATGCATTCACATGAGAACTCATAGAACTCACATGCATAATTAACTCAATTAGAATGGCACAGAAAAAGAGTATGTCATCCACGATAGGCTGTAAACCTCAAGTCGTGTGCTAGTGATGATTCATAAGGTTTATTCTTGATTTGTTCTTGAAATCCTTTTCAAGATTATTAAAACTCCCTCTGACCTCTTGACATATATGATTCTCTTGTCAGGATACTTTCCTAGACAAAACAAATATTCAAGAGTTAATGTAGTTCTTATCAAGACAAAACACTTCACAAAATTTGTCCTAGTTGGTCTTTGTCTTATACAAGACATCACAACTTACCAATTTCAAATGTGCAAGAATAAGAAAACTTTTCAAAATTCAACATTTGATGAGTGTCATAAACCTTCTCGAGACTTGTCACTAAATTCACAATCTTGGAGTATAACTCTAAGTCTTGATGTTGGAACAAAGTATGATTGACTTCTTGATTTTAACCATTTCAACAATTCTTGATTCCTCTTCTTAGACATGCAAATGCACTAAGACTCACTTATAGGATCAATTAAGATACAGTTCCTTATCATTAAGACTTATCATAAAACACAATAACAGGTACTCTCCCTTCTTCTTAGAATAGAGAAACTTTTATCTTTCGGCCTACTTGATTTTTCTTATTCGTTCCGCTATTGATTGAAACTCTTTTGATCAACTAAGAATTATACTTAATCTTATAAGTATAATCATATTTAATAAACTTTAGTAAATCATGATGAATATCTTTATCACTCTTGTGGTGGACTTGATCAACGCACAACCTAGTGTACTTGATCTCCTAGTCCTTCTCTTGACACTTTGCCAAAGAATTAGTCTAATTTCCAAGTATGAAGTTTATCATTCATCATGCAACCTAGTTGTATTATTTCAAGTTTCTATCCAATTGAAACTTGGGCGATGAGAATCTCTCGACATTTCCACAAATAACTTAATTAAGAATCAAATCCATTCATTGTAGTAATACACAAACATCAATTTTTCATAACGATTTCATTGCAAGGATATATATATATATATATATATATATATATATATATATATATAATTATTCAAACCAAAATTTCTTTTATTCATAAAAGCAGCGGAAAACTTGTCCTTACAATGCAAAATCAACTGAAAAATTATGTATTTATTCCTAACAAATCTATCATAACTTTCTAAGCTCAAAATCTGATCTTCGAATCCATGCGACGGTGATCCATTTCTTCGTGATCAGACTCATCTTGCTTTTCCATCAAGCTTCCTCTCTTTTCTCTGATCCTGCAAAACATTCAAATGTAATATTATCACATTATGTATTAAGAATCAATGAATAGGAACTTGATGGAGTTAGATAGTGGATTTTACCTGAAGCAGAGCCATATTCCTTGACTCTCCCATCTCTTGGACTCTTCAGGTTCTCAGGGCAGATTTGTATCCAACGCCCCTTCTCTTGGCAGCAGAAACAGGTGGATTCTTTTGGAATGTCCTTGAAAGCATGGTTGGTTGATTCACCAAAAAAATATGCTCCACTACTTTGCCAAATCATTTCTGATTCAGCAGCAATAAGCATGTAAGTTAAGTCAATGAGGGCGGCGTCAAGATCCATTATATAATACTCTCTTTTAAACTTATTATATGATTTAGGGAGTGACTGAAGAACCCAGTCCACAACCAACTTCTTGGGAAAGGTCACACCCAACATTATCAACCTATCGATGTGTGATTTCATCCCTAGGACGTGAGCACACACGGGTTTATCATCTTCATGTTTCATTTCCAATAGGGCTTTAGTGATATTGAACTTTTCAATCCTTCGGTCTTGTGGGTTTGGGAGAACAATGGGAGGAGATGGAGGAAGTGGAATCAAGTTAGTCCACATGGCAGGGATTGATCTTTCACCTTCATAGTGGAACAGACTTTGAGCAGGAATACCTTTTCCTTTTAGATTCGGGAAGACCATGGTTAGATTTAGACATCTACAAAAACGGGAGAAAATTCAAGTTAGTTGATAAGAATCCTTGATGTAACACCCAAAAGAAACATCGAGGCTAGGATCCAACACAACATTCCACAAATTGGAAGAGGGATGTCGTAATCTAATTTGCAGAATATTTGAAGGTAGGTAAATGACGATTTACCAATTTCCACCATGAAAAACGAAAAAGAAGGTTAAGTTTTAAATGTATTGGAAACTCCTAGATCCTTTGAGATACATTGAAACTATTCAATGACATGTTTTAATCTCGGATTATGCTCTTCTATTTGTGACTGGGATGCCGAGGATCACAAACAAGATGTGAATAACCATGCAAATGTGCTTGGTAACCTCATTGTCTTTATCATTAACTATTGATGTGTCGGTAAACCACACACGCTCCATCAAAATGACAATTATGAGATACCCATTACTACTCTTTATTAGTGCCTTTTAGTGTGCCGGTTAAGCACACACGCTCCACTAACGACCAATAAAGTATAATGTGCAATTTCATGGATTAGCATACTTTTCACATTTTTCCTAAAGTAACTAGATTTGGGATTTTGTAAAATAATGTTCTAGTACTTTCTTTAATAACAATATACTTTTAATGAGATGTAGTTGTCCTATCAAATCTGTTCTGCTAACGACCCTCCACTAATCAAGGAAGCGGTGGGTGAGAGTGGACACCCATTCAACTACCATTTTATAGGCAGTTTCCTTATACACCCTTATAGATTAGCTTCGTGAATCAGGCATACTAGCGATTTGACTGACCATAGTCTTATACATATATAATATTTAACTTTTAATTATAATATATATATATATATATATATATATATATATATAAGGTGTGTTTTAAAACATTTTAAAACTCCAAGGGTTTATATAAATTTTCGAAATTTAAACTATTAAATTTTAAATTTAAATAAACCAATTAATTAGATTTAGTATTTATCTATTAAATAACTTTTAATTAATTTATTAAATCTTGTAAGGATTATCTAATTAAATTAAACAATTAACTTAATCCTAATCCATATCCCTTCTAGATTTCAAAATATGGGGATAGGATAATTTCCTTATTTTTTTCAACCAAATAACTAGATTTAATATTTATCTATTAATTATCTTTTAATTAATTAATTAAATCTAGTAAGGATTATCTAATTAAATTAAACACTTAATTTAATCCTAAGCCATATCCCTTCTAGATTTCAAAAATATGCGGATAGGATAATTTCCTTATTTTTCTCATTTATCCAATAAGGCAACTATTATCCAAAACAAAGAAACCCTAAAAGGGGGAGCATATTTCGAAATTTCAAGGGGATGAGGCTAGGGTTTTGGAAACCCTAACCCTAATTTCGACTAGGTTTCATGGAGGCTAGGGTTTTCGAAAACCCTTTGCACCAAAACCCTAAAATCGAAAATTTTGGCCTTTAGGGTTTAATGGCTATAAACCCTAATTTGCAATTCAACTATTATAGCAATTCAATTTAAAACAAAAATGGCTCTGATACCACTGATGGGTTTTAGGTAAAACAAATAAACTAGAAAACAATTCCTAAGTTCACATGCAACCTACTTTGGATCTATGTTTTAACTATTGAACATACAACTTTGAATTGCAAAACAAGAACCCTAGAGGAGAGAGGCTATTTTCGAAATTTACAAACTAGGGTTTAGTAATTACATAAATTTCAATTGTTATAGTAAACAATTGATAATTCCCTTGATCTTGATCTTGATCTTCTTGGAAGCTTAGCACCACAAGTGTAATGCCTCTAATGGAATCACACCCAAACTAGCAAGAAAGAAACGAGAAGGAGAGAGAGGGAGGGAGTATGCAATTTCGGCCCTATGGTTTCTTCAAAAGAAGGAGTGGCCAAAATGTGAACCGGGAGGCTCCTTATATAGCTGAGGGATTTAGGGTTTAGGGAAAACCCTAATGCTCCTTTGCTTAGGGCCTAAGTGTAACATCTCGGAATATCCAGAGTAAAGTTGAAAGGCTAAAAGAGTAAATTGGGAAGGGGAACTTGGCGAGTCCATGGGTGGACTCGGCGAGTAGGGTCGCGACTTTGGTCGCGTGTTAAGTGGCCGACTCGGCGAGTCAGCGGATGGACTCGGCGAGTAGGCGATGAGTGGAGAAAACCCTAAATCCAGAGGATGATCCCTATATAAAGAACATAACATCCTTTCCCCCAGCCTCTCTACTCTCTCTTAAGTCCAAAAACCCTAGTTGTCATGTGTGAGAGGATCAAAGTGCATTTGGAGGCTTGAAGAAGTGATTGTTGAGGAAATCTTGAAGGTTAGGAGGCTTGGAGCAAGGGGCTTTGCTTAGATTCGGGTTTCATTGTTGTTGGGGCTTCCTTTTGAGGTATTATCTCGTTCTTGGGCTGTTATTCTTTTAGATGCATCATTTTGGGGTTTATGGGGAAACATATCTTGTGATGTATTGGAGTTTAGAGGTTAGATATGAGGTTGCTACCTCAGATCTGGAATGGAAAAGGGTTAGAATGCATAAAAGTCCCTGTTTATGAGTGATTGAAGGAGCTATTTTGTCCCAAACCCAAACCCTAGAGTGAAAATGCCTAGATCTCCTTGGATTCACGTAAAGTTTGCCACTTTACATGATGGATGGCCTTAGGAAGGGTAGATCTATGGTTTGGATCATCTACATGGCTTGGAAAGCCTCGGTATGGATTCAGACCCGGTGGTACTCGGCGAGTCACATGGGTGGACTCGGCGAGCTTCTTGAAGATAGGCTGGAACTCGGCGAGTTGGAAGAACAACTTGGCGAGTTGGATGAAGATGGCCTGGAACTCGGCGAGTTGGAAGAACAACTCGGCAAATAAGTTGAAGATAGCCTTAGACTCGACGAGTCTGTTCTTGGACTCGACAAGTCTTGTCGAAGAGTCCCAATCTTTTCTGGTTGAGCCGAGAATCGGTGAGTCAAGGGATGACTCGGTGAGTTGAGTGTGAGTGGACTCAGAGTTGTTGGACTCGGGGAGTCATTGGGTTGACTCGGCGAGTAGAGTCAATCAGGGGTTGACTTTGACTTTGACCAAGGGTTGACCAGTGATTTCCAGGGGTATTTTGGTAATTGTTGGATATTGTTTTGAGTTCAGTACCTTGGTGGTTGTCCTGTGGTGGAGATCGTATCAGTGATCGGAGCAGCTTGGATTATCTGTTCAGTCGGCAGTTTCGAGGTGAGTTATCCTCACTATATCAACAGGGTCTAAGGCACCAAGGCCGGCCCTTTATCGGATTGAGATCCGGGTATTTGTTGTATGTTATATCTTTGATATGTTGCATCTTGGTAGCTAGGATGGTATATGTTAGAGACCTGGTTGAGATCGGTATCCTGAGATATAGGGTGATGCTATGCTAGTGACCAGTTAGTTCGGTATCCTGGTTAGGATGATGGTATGTTATGTGATCTGTTTGATCGGCTTGTTGACTGTGAATTGTTATATGATCGTATGTTTATGTGCACATGGTTGTGTTGGATTGGAGTTGGGTTGAGGCGGGTCCTACTTTGTGTTGTAGGCCAAGATACCCAGGGCGGACCGGTTGTCCCGAAGGCCCAGCGAGCGGTCCGGATAGGCTGTAGGCCCCAAGAGGGCGGACCAGACGTGCCGAGGCTCGGAGAGTGGACCAGGCCAACTGAAGGCCCAGCGCGGGCGGACCAGTTATATTGTAGACTCAGAGAGTGGACCGGGTGGATTGAAGGCCCGGTGCGGGCGGACCAATCACACTGTAGACTCAGAGAGTGGACCGGGTGGATTGAAGGCCCGGTGCGGGCGGACCAATCACACTGTAGACTCGATGTATATGGCTAGACTCGGAGGGTGGACCAGTTGGATTATTGGGCGGTGCGGCAGACCAGTCACATAGTTGACCCGAAGTGCATGGTTGTTCTGTGATCGGATATGTTATGGCATGTTAGGCATGTATGGTATATGTGGTTGGTATTTTGGGGATATCTCACTAAGCTTTCGGGCTTACAGTTGTGGTTTAATGTTTTTCAGGTTCTTAAGGAGACCGTGGCAAGGCAAAGGCGTGATCGTACCACTCCTCATGTTTATGTTGTGATGAGATTCTGGGAATACTTTAATTTAACTGTAATGAAAACCTTTTTGTAATAAATTAATGAAACCGGGGTGTTTTTTGAAAAGTTTAAATTGGTTGGAATTTTTAGAGTGTTACAAGTTGGTATCAGAGCCCTGGTTTGAGTGAATTGGAGGAACACTCGTGTGACTCCAGTCTCAAATCGAGGAGAGTTTTCAAAAGAGAATTTAAAATGGTTTTCAAAATGAGTAAAGGAGGACGCGGAGGTACGATCAGCCAGAGCCAGTAAGTAACCCCAAAATACCATACATGATATTTGTTTTTGAGCTTTGTTAGAACAGCATGCTAGTGCTAGGCTAGGGATCTTCAGGATTTCATGATAATGTTGCCTGATTTGTGATGCCTGTAGCCTAGGGTTTCCTTGTGGGAGATTTCCAGTGTTCCTCTAGTGGTGAGGGTTGAGCGCTTGTTTATATGTTTCTCTAGGGCGTTGTGGTAGTACTTCATACAAATATGGGTAGGTGTGGAAGGTAGTATGGGCCTGTACTACTGAAAGCACAGGACCCATACGCGTATTAGGGAAACCATGACCTCTAGGGTGGGGTTGAGAGTTGGTTCCCAGGTTATTGGGAAGTGTCTGAGATTTTGTGGTGTTGTTTCGAGTATGGAGATTCCGAGACAGGCTGGGAGTGGATCCGGATCAGGATCGGGAGCAGGAGAGGGAGATCTGGGCGGGTCAATACCGCCCGAGGTTATTGGTCAGATGAGCACGTACGAGTTGGATGCGAGGATTCGTGAGATCCTGCATGATGAGGTTGCTGCATTGTTCCGGGCCAAGTTGCCGGAACTGTTTGGGTCGATCAAGACCGCCATGGTTGAGTATTTTGATGAGCGCTATGCAGCTCTCACAGAGACGGCTGCCGCCGCGGCTACAGTGGCTGTAGCAGTGGCAGGGGGAGGAGCTGGTCGGGGTTTTCAGTATCGGGACTTCGACAATACGAAGCCTCCCACCTTTGATGGAGTTACGTACCCGATTGTTGCTATGAGATGGTTATCGGACGTGGAGGGGTGTTTCTTCACGTGTTCATGACCTGCTGATCAGAGGGTAAGGTGTGCTCTGAACCTGTTGAGGCTCGGAGCGAAGGATTGGTGAAGATTGACCACGGGGTCATATTCGGATGCGCAGAGGGTTGCGGTTTCATGGGATCAGTTTAGAGAGATGTTTAACACTCGTTATGTTCTGCGAGTTGAGAGAGAGAGATTGGCTCAGGAGTTCCTTGAGCTGAAGCAGGGTTCGGAGTCGGTGACTGAGATCACCAGGATGTTCACTGAGAGGGTGATGTTCTGCCCTGAGTTCGATTCGGAGCAGGCTCAGATGTCTCGATATCTGAGCATGCTCAAGAGGGATATCAGACAGTTTGTGTCTACGCAGAGGTGCGAGACTTTGTTGGAGTTGCAGGAGGCCGCCAGGCGGCGTGAGTTAGAGATTGAGTTGCACTTGAGTGAGTTGAGGCAGGCTCCGGTGCAGTCGTAGCCGGCGCCAAAACGGTCCAAGACCGTTGATTCTAGAGTGGGAGATCTGAGTAGCCACACTTGTGGGAAGTGTGGGAGGAGCCACACCGGAGTTTGTAGGTCCGGTGGTGCATGCCGCAAGTGCGGAAAGGAGGGGTACTATGCGAGAGATTGTCGGCACTCAGCGCCGGTTCGGGATTTGAGGATTTGTTATCATTGTCATCAGGTTGGACATTTGAGGGTCAACTGTCCACAGCTCGCTGCAGGACCGGTGCAGGCTCCAGTACCGGCTACTTTGAGGATCATGGGTGGAGGTCAAGGTGGAGCGGAGCCCCTAAGGGCTTAGGGTCGTGCTTTTCAGCTTACAGCAGAGGAGGTCAGAGCAGTACCGGAGGCAGTCGTGGGTATGTTTCTTTCTTGATGTTTTGATTATCTTGTGGTTATTGTGGAGTATTGTTTATCTGCTAGTCTTATTGTGTGGTTTTCGGTGTGGTATTTATTGTTCTTTGAGGATTATGGTTTGGTTATGGATCAGTGTTGGGAAATTTGTTGGTTATCATTCATTAGGGTTATTAGTGGAAATATGGCGTTGGTCGGAATGCCTGGTAGCATCTGCTTTCTGAGGAGTGGTTCGCTGCAGATTGAATTTCTTTCGAGCGGGATGATCGGTGTGGAAATGTGATTTTTGTGAAGGTTGCTAGTGCTAGTGGGAATCAGTCCGCGTGTAAGTGTTGGTTTTGTGCAGGGTTGTTTTGGGAGGTCGGTGATAGCGACCGGTGGTTAATAGTCAGTGCCCTAAGTGGGGGAGAATTGGAAAATTCTCCGAAAGATCGATGAGTATGTGAGATTGTTGAGCTGTATGGGATTTAACAGTGTTCTGTCAGCCAAGAGTGTAGGCTGGTATGAGTAAGTGGCAGGCATGCGGGGCGGGATACAGACCTAGGGCATTTGATTGTGGAAGGCCTAGGATCGGGCCGGGATCGAGTAGGTATGATAGAGATAGAGTTCGGAACCCCTAGAGGGCTAGAACAGTATGCATGGGAGGATTTCCCGGAGAGATAGCTCGGGATGATGAATGTTAGTTGAGCGGTCCGGATAGGCCGAAGGCTCGGAGAACGGTCCAGCCAGACTGAAGGCACTGGAGGGCGGTCCAGATTGGCTGAAGGTTCTGAGAGTGGTCCAGATTGGCTGAAGGCATGTTAAGGCGGTCCAGTCATGCTGAAGACTCTGCAGGTATTGTTAGATTGGTTCAAGGATATGGATTGTGTATGTTGCAGTGTGATAGCATTAGAAGGTCTGGCCCCGGGTATTGATTTTGATTAGTGAAGATAGTGCGTGGACTCGAGAGTCCTGGCGAGCAGATTCAGAGCATGTGTGTTGGATGGATAGCGGTTATGCTATAAAGGAGTGGTGTAGCGTGGGGCGAGCACCGTGGCACTTGTCGTAGTGACAAGGCGGCCAAGTGGATTTCCCCGGTAAAGGAAAGAGAGAGGAGTGTAACTCCGAGAGGGAGTGCAAATTCACGGAAGTGAAAGCAGCAGCGCAGAGTTATGTTTGGAGTAATCCAAGTATGGTCATTGAGCAGCGTGTTTGCAGCAGTGGAATGGAATCACATCCGGTTTGGGATGTCTGCTAAGGTCGCGGAAGGAATTCCGCAGGTGTAGAGCCATGAGGGCTCAGAAGGGATGCAGGGAGGGAGTCTTGGGCTCTCAGTGTGATTCTGATCAGGGAATTATGTATGTAGTAGTGGTTCATCTTGGGGGATGTTTGGATATGTCGTCAGTGTAACGGGTTTCCCAACCCGAGGGTGCTAGAGCTAGTTCAGCATGTGTATATGATTGCAAGAGGAGAACTCATGGGAGTTGCTCTGAAGAATGTGTCTTTCTGTCAGTGGAATGGATAGAGTTGGACTCGGATCGGGAATCCGGTGGTGCATAGTTATTTCTAGCTCACATGGGTCGCGTGATGGTTGCGATTTGGAGCAGTGTTGCATCATGAGTAGCACTCAGTTGTTAAGTAAGGTTATCAGAGGGTGAAGCCGGTGGCCGGCTTGAGACGATGGTCAGGACACCGTAAGAAAGGAGAAAACGAGTTCGAGTTTCGATGGTTGTGCATTGAGGAACCTGGTTTGGTTAATTCCAGCTGGCGCGTTGAGAAGTATTTCTAGAGTTGAGTTGCCGCTGGCTTCGAGGGCAAAGCCTAATTTAAGTGGGGGAGAATTGTAACATACCGGAATATCCAGAGTAAAGTTGAAGGGATAAAAGAGTAAATTGGGAAGGGGAACTCGGTGAGTCCATGGGTGGACACGGCGAGTAGGTTCGTGACTTTGGTCGCGTGTTAAGTGGCCGACTCGGCGAGTCAGCGGATGGACTCGGCGAGTAGGCGATGAGTGGAGAAAACCCTAAATCCAGAGGATGATCCCTATATAAAGAACATAACATCCTTTCCCCCAGCCTCTCTACTCTCTCTTAAGTCCAAAAACCCTAGTTGTCATGTGTGAGAGGATCAAAGTGCATTTGGAGGCTTGAAGAAGTGATTGTTGAGGAAATCTTGAAGGTTAGGAGGCTTGGAGCAAGGGGCTTTGCTTAGATTCGGGTTTCATTGTTGTTGGGGCTTCCTTTTGAGGTATTATCTCGTTCTTGGGCTGTTATTCTTTTAGATGCATCATTTTGGGGTTTATGGGGAAACATATCTTGTGATGTATTGGAGTTTAGAGGTTAGATATGAGGTTGCTACCTCAGATCTGGAATGGAAAAGGGTTAGAATGCATAAAAGTCCCTGTTTATGAGTGATTGAAGGAGCTATTTTGTCCCAAACCCAAACCCTAGAGTGAAAATGCCTAGATCTCCTTGGATTCACGTAAAGTTTGCCACTTTACATGATGGATGGCCTTAGGAAGGGTAGATCTATGGTTTGGATCATCTACATGGCTTGGAAAGCCTCGGTATGGATTCAGACCCGGTGGTACTCGGCGAGTCACATGGGTGGACTCGGCGAGCTTCTTGAAGATAGGCTGGAACTCGGCGAGTTGGAAGAACAACTCGGCGAGTTGGAAGAACAACTTGGCAAGTAAGTTGAAGATAGCCTTAGACTCGACGAGTCTGTTCTTGGACTCAACAAGTCTTGTCGAAGAGTCCCAATCTTTTCTGGTTGAGCCGAGAATCGGTGAGTCAAGGGATGACTCAGTGAGTTGAGTGTGAGTGGACTCAGAGTTGTTGGACTCGGCGAGTCTCGGGGTAACTCGGCGAGTTGAGTCGCGGATTGGGGAATTTCTGAGCATGGGGACTCGGCGAGTCATCGGGTTGACTCGGCGAGTAGAGTTAGTCAGGGGTTGACTTTGACTTTGACCAAGGGTTGACCAGTGATTTCCAGGGGTATTTTGGTAATTGTTGGATATTGTTTTGAGTTCAGTACCTTGGTGGTTGTCCTGTGGTGGAGATCGTATCAGTGATCGGAGCAGCTTGGATTATCTGTTCAGTCGGCAGTTTCGAGGTGAGTTATCCTCACTATATCAACAGGGTCTAAGGCACCAAGGCCGGCCCTTTATCGGATTGAGATCCGGGTATTTGTTGTATGTTATTTCTTTGATATGTTGCATCTTGGTAGCTAGGATGGTATATGTTAGAGACCTGGTTGAGATCGGTATCCTGAGATGTAGGGTGATGCTATGCTAGTGACCGGTTAGTTTGGTATCCTGGTTAGGATGATGGTATGTTATGTGATCTGTTTGATCGGCTTGTTGACTGTGAATTGTTATATGATTGTATGTTTATGTGCACATGGTTGTTTGGATTGGAGTTGGGTTGAGGCGGGTCCTGCTTTGTGCTGTAGGCCAAGATACCCAGGGCGGACTGGTTGTCCCGAAGGCCCAGCGAGCGGTCCGGATAGGCTGTAGGCCCCAAGAGGGCGGACCAGACGTGCCGAGGCTCGGAGAGTGGACCAGGCCGACTGAAGGCCCGGCGCGGGCGGACCAGTCATATTGTAGTCTCAGAGAGTGGACTGGGTGGATTGAAGGCCCGGTGCGGGCGGACCAATCACACTGTAGACTCAGAGAGTGGACCGGGTGGATTGAAGGCCCGGTGCGGGCGGACCAATCAAATTGTAGACTCGATGTATATGGCTAGACTCGGAGGGTGGACCAGTTGGACTGTTGGCCGGTGAGGCGGACCAGTGACACAGTAGACCCGAAGTGCATGGCTGTTCTGTGATCAGATATGTTATGGCATGTTAGGTGTGTATGGTATATGTGGTTGGTATTTTGGGGATATCTCACTAAGCTTTCGGGCTTACAGTTGTGGTTTAATGTTTTTTAGGTTCTTCAGGAGACCGTGGCAAGGCAAAGGCGTGATCGTACCGCTCCTCATGTTTATGTTGTGATGAGATTCTGGGAATACTTTAATTTAACTATAATGAAAACCTTTTTGTAATAAATTAATGAAACCGGGGTGTTTTTGAAAAGTTTAAATTGGTTGGAATTTTTAGAGTGTTACACTAAGCAAACCCAAGGGCCTTATCCAAGCCCCCTGGACGAAATCCTTAGGTTTTCCCCTATAGATTTCGTCCACCTCCATCCAAGGAGGTTCTGGAGCCTTCCACTCAACTATTAGATAATTACAAACTAGTCCTTACACCTTATAATTAATTCTTTTAACCACAAAATTAATTCTAATTAATTTCTGGTCAAATATTAATTAAACAAAATGATTTCTTATTAATATATTAATCTTTTAACATATTAATAAATTCATTTATATTAATTTATTAATCTTATAATAAATTAATATCTCTACTTTCATAATTTCCTTGTCCAGTTGCTAGGTTTGAGGGCAACCCAAAAGGACTGTGTTGCTATCAATTCAAGTACATACCAATTATAGTTATGGGCTTAGACACCTAATCCAAAATTTAATTATCATGTTAGTGGGAGCATGATTATTATTTTAAGTATTGCAAGTTAGCAATATTAATTATAGAAAACAAAAGTTTCACTTTGCAAAGTTGCAGGGGTTGAAAAGTTGTTTTGCTATAATTAAGGGAGAGGATATTATACTTCATTCAAATCTAAAAGCTTAGATCGAGAAATTTTAATTGAATTTAGCCAAAAGACATATATGAATGTTATGTTGAAAAGGTTTAACATATGGGCATTCTATATATGGCAATATTATAGCATGAAACCGGTAAAGTATCACGTTTTTCATTATGAATCGTGTCCCATACGCTTCGGGTATAGGATCGATTGCATATGCTGTAATATTTGAACATTCTAAATTTTCCAAATGCCTAGGGAATCAAGAGGGAAAAATGACTAGAACTGGATTTAACTAAATTAATTATACAACTGTCAAGGACAATCTAAGGTTCGCCAAGGATTGGTCACTTCTGGGCAGCTGGAAGTATAGTAATGAATGGACCATACTGACATTATCATGATTAGATATGATTCTATTAATAATGAATTGTCGCATGGAAAATATGGAAATGATTCCACATTGGGAGTTGGATATCGAGAATCTATGTCTAGATTAGAAACTTTTTTGCAAGAAGGATGTTCAAAGGAATGTACTTTGAATGTGAGACTTCATATCTATGGAATTGCCTTGTAGCAATCTCCAATAGATCACTTTGTAATATCATTGGCAAAGTCTTGGTGGCTTTGATGTTGTGACATTACAAAAGGATCGTTGCATAAAATGTTAGAATCTAACATATTCTAGTAGTGGCAAGAATCTTGTATTCTTACACTAACGATAAGGATTAGGAGTTGTGCATGCTTGGAGCATGGGGCAGTTGTTGTTATAATTCAAGTAATAAGTTGATTATATGAAACATTATACAATGAATAATGAGTAATCAATATGGTGATTAAATAAAGGTGTTTTATTTATACTCAAAAGTTTGGGGCCATATAGGATTAGTATTATTCTTGTGTTTCACTTTGCATGTTTTTGACTTCCTGAATAATAAGATTATTCAAACCATCCACACTCGATAAATACCTTAGAAGTAGGTATTGAAGCTAGACTATCATGAATACGAATGTAGATTGTCTAAAGCATTTTAGACATAGTAAATTCATGCTACAGTGTTCATGAGTACTCTTGAAATAAGATTTGAGTATTGGATTAAACCCACGCTCACTTCAAGCACTTCATGGATTTTATCACGAGTGATTAGTGAGACGATAATATCTTATATTCTTAAAACCAAGACGTGTGAGTTGTACTTTACAAGTCGGTTTCACATTGATAATATGTAAACACACCAGTAACTTGGTGTTATAAAACATATTGTTGTGTGTGATTTGAGTAGGTACAAGTGAGCATTTGAGTCGAAGTTTATCCGTTCCTTTTACTTAAAGTGGGATAAAAGCGATATTTGCGGGCCCCTCGATGATTTAGTGATGACACCTTAAGCGCTTGGCCAAGTCGGGACTAAGTTGATGTGTTCAATTATAGTCTGTTGTCAGTCGTCATAAATCGGAAATCGGAAAACAACACATGAAAAGAGAGAATGATTACAATTCATGTCTCAATTCATATGATATCTATAATGGAGGAATATATGATCCCTTATCTAAAGGACATGTTTCTGATATGATCAGAGTTCGACAACGGCTTATGAAAGCTACGATTGCTAATCAGATTCTGAAGTCATACGCTAAATAGTTATTAGACTTATCCAAGTGGGTGACTGTTGGATTAGGTGTCTAAGCCCATAATTATTTTAGGTATGTACTTGATTTGATTATGAGCATGGTACTTTTGGGTTTCCTTCACTCATGCAACTTGATAGGATGACAAGAGGAGAGAGAGTAAATTTTATTATATTAATAATAAATTGGTACTCGAAAATGGTTTTATTAATATATTAAAAGTTTAATATATTATTTGGAAATCATATTATTTAATTAGTATTGATCATAAATTAATTTGGTATTAATTTGGTGATCAAAAGAGACTGATTAAATAAAGAGGACTGATTTTGCAATTAACTGTTAGTTGCTAGTTGGGCTAATGGACTCCATAGAGTGGAGTGGAAGAATTTTATGGGGAAGCCCATAAGATTTAGTCCAAGGGCTCTAAGGAAGGAATCCATGGGTTGCTTAAGGCTTAAGCAGTCATATTAGGGTTTCCACTAAAACCCTAGCAACCACAAGTATATATAGAACCCATGACTAAGGGATTTTCGTCCAATGCTTGAGGAAACCCTAAGGTGGCCGAAAATCCTTCTCTCCTACTTCATCCTTTGCATAGAGTGTTTGTGACTCCATTAGAGGTGCAACACTTGGGGCACTAGGATTTCATAAGTCAAGATCAAGAAGGATTGTGATTGTTATTGCTACATAACAATCAAGGTATGATCTAAACCTTAATCATATGTGTTTTTCAGATTTGTATGTTAGTCATTTAGGGTTTATTTCTTTGGTATTCAATGTTGTATGTTTACTTAGAAAAAGTTAGATCAAAGCAATTAGGGTTGCATGATCACCATAGGATTGATGTTATCGTCATAACCCTTCAGTTATGTCTTTGCGGAATTCCTCTGTCGTCTTCTGGGTCAGTCCTTCTCCTTGGACTTTTCTCTGCCGCTTGCTAAATAGTTTCCTGAGTTGTGCACATTTAAAGGGTCTAAATGGGTAAGCCTAGGGTACCAAATGAAAGGTACAACTGGCCTAGTGAGTTCGTGCTGCGCATACATGTCTACCACTAAAAAACAAATAATTTCATCATATACTTTCAATAAATCATACATTAAAACATATCACATAACATAATTTGGGGGAACGATTAATTATCCAGAGAAAGAACCAATGGCTTGATTCCCCTCTCCTTGGTATAACCTATCAATTGTACTCAAGAATTTTAAATATCCAAGAAAAAGAGTATAATTCTTAATTTCCATCCTCGTCGATCACACACATCCTTCATGTTCACGACGAGTAAACACCCCATCCGTTCCAACTAAACATGTCATCACAAAAAGACACACAATAGATAAACAAGTTAAAATAACATTTACACGCAACCATACTTATCAAAAAAACACACTGTAATAAATAATTTAAAAAATGCATATAAATCACAAGATAAACATTTATGTGCGAGCAACCACAGAACACGAAAAACTCACCTCGTTGGCCTTAGGTTTCAACAGAATCTTGTCGCGCCACACACACCCTACATTCCACCAAAAAGTTTTATAAGGCCACAATCCTAGAAAACATCTTATGTGTTCGTCTTGGTTCCACTATCCATGTGTCTCGTTTGACCAACTGATAATTATTCAATTATGCTAATTTAAACGTTCGAAATATTTTTTTGTAAAAATATTTTTCTTTCTTCTTTTTATCTTTTACATTTCCAAAATTAGGTTTCACCCTAAAAATTAAAAAACCATGCTAAAACAATGAAACATTTAAAATATCGAGACTTATGGTTTTGAGGTTAATAATAAAACTAATATTAATAAAAACTTAGCAACTTGTTAAGACTATATGGACCATTCTTGAAAATATCAATTTTCAATTCAAAATGAATAAAAAGAAAGAAAATAGTTTTTTTTTCAAAAGAAAAACTGCAATAAAGTCCTTAAATATTGGGTTCATAATCGATTTAGTCCTTATATTTTTTTATTCAATTAAGTCCCAAAAACATGTAATCGTATTCAATTAACCCTTTCACCAGATCAACAGGTCATCGAGTTTTCAAAAATTACATTTTTGGTCCAGATTTCACAATGTATTACAAGCTTGGTCCAAAATTTACACTTTTGGAACAAATTTAAATATTCATTACAAATTTGGTCCAAAATTTACCTTTTTGGCTGAAAATTTATAATTTTGTTATGAATTCATCCTAACTTTAATTTTTTTTACAACGTTTTTTCTCAAAATTTTGTCTCGAATATGTTTTATCTTTATAAAATCATATTTATACGAAAAAACATATTTTCACATAAAAATTATTATATTTTCTATATAAAAACTTTATTTTAAAAAACCTTCTTGTATACGAAATACCTATTTATAAAAATAGATATTTATCAAATACATAAATATATATAAATCTGTTTTTATAAAAAAAAAAATTATACATGCATGCATTTTACAAAAAATATATATAGAAACACCTATTTTATTATAAATACATTTGTATGCAAATACATATTTATAAAAAATTATGTAGAAACATCTATTTCATAGTAAACGTACACATTTCTTTTGTAAACACACACACACACACACACACACACACACATATATATATATATATATATATATATATATATACAACTTGTGAGACCCATGTAATAATGGGTTAATTTTAAAAAAAAAATTAGATATAAAAGTCTAAATAATTAAGAAGTTTAAATTTATAAGAAAATAAGAAAAATAATGAATTATTAAAATTGAAGTGTTTTTTTTAATATTTTAAATTTAAACAAATAAACATAAGAAATTAATAAGCTTTAATTTGGAAATTTTGAAATTAGAAGGTAAGTCATTAATGAAATTAATATCTATTTATTACTATATTTATTGTAATTATAAGATTAAGATATTATGTGGACTTTAATAAAATAAAAAAAAAACTCATAAAATGACATGTGAAAAAAAATTAATTCAAAATAATCAAAAAAATGACATTTGATAAATTGAATAAGAATATGACATGTGGCAAAAAAAATCTTTATTTATTAGAGTACTAGTTGTGAGATCCATGTATTACCTGAGTTAATTTTTCTTAAACAATTACATGTAAATGTCAAAATATTTAAGAACTTTGATTTTATAAGAAAATAAGAAAAATAATGAATTATTATAATGAACATGTTTTTTTTCATTTAAATTTAAACAAATAATTTAAATAAATAAAAGACACTACTAAGCTTTAATTTTGGGAATTTTGAAATTAAAAGTTAAGGTCATTAATGAAATTGAAATCCATTTATTACTACATTTATTGTAATTATTACATTAAAATATTATGTGGAATTTAATAAAATAGAAAAACTCATAAAAAGCATGTGGAAAAAAATAATTCAAAAGAACTACAAAATGATATTTGGCAAAAGACAATCATTTATTAGACAGGATATATATATATATATATATATATATATATATATATATATATATATATATATACACACACACACACACACACGTTTACTATGAAATTGGTGTTTGTTTATATTATTTTTTTTATAAATATGTGTTTATATATAAATGTATTTATAATAAAATAGATGTTTGTATACATTGTTTTTGTAAAATACGTCTTTGTATATATTTTCTTATAAAAACGGATTTGTATATATTTATGTACTAAACAAATTCGTATTTTTATAGTTAGATATTTTGCATACTATAAAGTTTTAAAAACAAAAAAGTTTTTATATAAAAAATATAAGGTTTTTTATGTGAAAATATGTTTTTTTTCTTTCATAAACATATGATTTTATAAAGAAAAAAACATATCCACAACAAAATTTTGAGAAAAAAAAGTTGTAAAAACACTAAAATTAGGATGATCTCGTAACAAAATTCTATAATTTGGGCCAAAATAGTAAATTTTTGACCAAATTTAAAATTCAGGCCAAAAATGTAAATTTTGGACCAAATTTGTTATTAAATTTGCAATCTTGGCAAAAAAAATGTAATTTTTGAAAGTTGGATAACCTGTTGACTGGTTAAAAGGGTTAAATTGAATACGATTACCGGTTTTTGGGACTTAATTGAATAAAAAAAAGATATAATGACTAAATCGATTATAAGACCTATATGTAAGAACTTTATTGTAGTTTTCATTTCTTCAAAACCAAAAGGACTTGTTTTGTAAATTTGAATCCTTCAAAAGTAAAAGGAAATGCACATGGTATTAACCCGTGGGCTTCCGCCATTTTTTGTTTATTATCTCTACGTTTAATTATTTTTTTTTACAACCCGGTCCTTTGCTACCCGCCCAAATAAAGCCCCGAATCCATTTTTTCTTTACCCGACACTTCTAATTTTTTTTTCCTACCATTTTTGTACCTCACAGAGCTCTGAGTTTCACCCGAATAATGTCAAATGAATTCTTAAAATCATCATTAAGTATCTCTACTTTTTATCATTAACTATCTATAAATAATTTTCAGAATCTTGCTCAAATCAAGATGATTCTTAACCTTTTATACCAAAAATTTGAACCCTTTAAATTTTGGTAACTTAAACTACTAACGGCCTAAACAGAGACATTAGGTGGAACCAAATCATGTAAAACGCATATACAAACATTTATAACGACAATAGCAAGCCTAAATTTGTGGAACATACCTAAATTTCGAGAGAAATAACGAAAATCGTCACTAACTTATTCCTCTAATTTATTCCTCATTTCTTCACTGTTTTCAAAACTTCTAGTGGAGTTTTCACAGGGTTTTTCAAGCTTTATATACTTCCTAATATTGTTTCGGGTATCTGTTGGATCATGAAAATGTTCTACAAATTATTCGTGATAAGTTAGGTTATTTTATTACACTTTATTGTTTGTAAGGTACCTCTCTCTATAAATAGAGAGAGAGAGAGAGAGAGAGAGAAAAGTGTGTGTGGTCATTTTTCTAGAGTGCACCAAATATGTAGTCTTTTGTATTAGTCATAGAGAAAATCTCAGTTGGGATCTCTCCCACCGAGGCGTTCTTCATTCTTCATATTGTAACCTCTCTTTCTAGTAATATGTCATAACTGGCATTTTGCTAAGAAATTCTATTCCCATATAAGCATCATCCATTGTAAAAGCCTACATTCTATGCTCGTTCAAATACATCTCATATGGGCAAGTATGGGTTGGAAACCCTAGAAATCCCGGCTCAAGTCCATTATGGACTAGGATTCTCTTATTGGGCCTAAGGGACCAATAAACCATCAATTCATCAAATCTATAATATTTTGGGACCATTTAGGCCTAGAATGATCCATCTTATTTCTAATGCGCCTTATTGGGCCATAACAAATCCAATTAACCTTAATGGACCATAAATCTATTCTATTTGTACTAATTGGGCCGTGAACCCTCCTAAATGTCTAATGGGCCGAAAACTTATTTAGTGGGCCTCATATTTTCGAGCAAAAATCAAGAAAAGGCCCAAATTAATCCAAATCCTGCCTCCTAGCCCATATCTTGGCCCACACATATATAAAAAAAAGAAGACGGATAAGGATTAAACACATGCTTGACAACACATGTTTAACCCTCATGTATCAAAGATAAATCTCATGTTTCTAGGAGAGTATTATCCCACAAACATCAAAGTCTAGTCCTTTTCTCACTTTTATGCTAACTCTCGGCCAAGCCCCTCCTCTCACCCCACTCATTTTCAAGTTACAACTACTTCCAAAACCTCTCAAGAACTCCTTCACTACTCTCTAAATTTTCGAGACTATAGGGTGTTTCGAGGGAAATTCTTCATCAAGAACTCATTTATTTTGGTAAGATCTTACAAACCCAAGTGTATTACTTAATCTTTGAACACCTTTACTCCCCTTGAACTCTTGTTTTCGTAAATAATGTTCTTAGAACATGTTAGAGCTCAAGATCTATTCAAGGAAGGCTTACTAGAGCCGAACCTTTTCCATTTCTTCTTCAAAACCGAAACTACAACTCAAGGTGAGCTTCATACCCCTATTTTTTCGGATTCATATGTTTTATGGGGGAGAATACAAGAAAATGTGTAGATCTATGTGTATGTGTATGCTATGTGTGATTTTATGCATGTATGTGTGTGATTTTATGTGTTTTTGTGACAAATATGTAACCAAAAGGGGTGTTAATTCGAGATCTATGACATGAGAAAGGAAACAAACATAACCTAAGTTATTTTACACTAAACAAGTTAAGAAAATGGCTTATAAGGTTATGAGGAACATATTCTAACATAAAACCCATTTTAGGGCTTAAATTGTCAAAAATACAAAACTTGGGTTAAAAACTGTCAATTCATGGTTTCTTAAGGGTCAAAAGAGTCAAAACAATTTCTATAATCATTTTTATGAATATTAGAATTTTCAAAGGACTTGAAATGCAAAAATTTAGCTTAATGGGCTAAATATGGGCTTTTCGGCCCAATAAGCCCATAATTGCGAAATTTTGAAGTTTTTGTTGGATTAGTGTCTAAGCCAGTAACCATAATTGGTAAATACTTGACCCGATTGTGCATGGTCCTTTTGGGTTGCCTTCACCAAAGCAACTTGACTGGAGAAATAATAGAGAAAGAGGTTATTATGATTTATTAATATGTTATAAGAATTATATATTAAAGGAGTAATCATATTTGTTTAATTAATATTGGTCAATAATTAATTAGGAATTAATTTTGTGATCAAGTGTAATTAATTAAACTAGAGGGGCTGAATTGTAATTATGTGATAGTTACAAAATATGGTAATGGTTATACTAAATATGGGTTGAACGAATTCAAGGAGATAAGGATCCTTGAAATCGTCCAAAGGATAAAAGATAAGGGTTTTCAAGGCTTATCTTATGGTTGCTTGGTGGGCAAGCAACTAGATAAGGATAAGGACTGAAACCTAATCTCTACACCTATATAAATAACCCTAAGGCCATAAGAATTCGTCCATGCCTTGTCTAGGGTTCCTAGAAACGAATTTTATACCTCTTCCCTCTCTCTCTTGCTTCTCCATTTGCTCTTGGTGTTTGTGAGCCATTAGAGGCACTACACTTGTGGTGCTTGCTTTCAAGACTTTGGGTTTGAAGATTTAAGTTGTTATTACAATATAACAACAAGAGGTATGTAATCTAACCTTCTTGGTTAATTTCGAAAATAGAAATCATGATTAGGGTTTAATTATGTGTTCATAATGTTGTGTATCTAATAGTAAAAACATAGATCCAATGCTAGGGTTGCATGTACACATAGGATTGTTTGTATAAAACCCAACAGTGGTATCAGAGACTTTGGTTAACTTGTTTTCAATTAGTTTATTCAATTGTATGAACTTGACATATTAGGGTTTATGGTCAATAAACCCTAGGTGGCTAGGATTTTCGAGATTAGGGTTTGCAAACCCTAATTTGCAAGAGTTTGAATAAGATCTTCAAATCCTTTCCTTAAACCCTTAAATTTCGAAATCTAGGGTTTGTTTTAATCCCTTTATTTTCGAAATTTGGCCTCCTCCCCAAGATAAGATCCTAAATTTTAGGGATTTGGATTATCCCATATCTTGTAATTATCCTCTAATTGTTATATATGGTGATTAAAGATTTTGCATTATCCTATCCTTAAATTTCGAGATCTAGGGAGAATTTTAAGGGATTAGGATATCTTAAATGTATAAATGGTAATTATCCTCATATTTTAAATAATTCCTTATGATTTAATAATTAAATTAATAGTCTAATTCAAGATAATTATTAAAATCAAGAGTTTTAATATTTAAAATTTTAATTTATATGTCATAAATTCGAAAATTTTAAGAGACATTAAAACTCAATTGGTTTTGAAAAGTTTCAAAACTTGCCCTCAAGTTTTGGAATTTAAAAGTTGATTAAAAAGGTTTAATTGGGAATGTTAAATTCTAAAACCCTAGTATTGTTTTGAGAAGTTCAAATCACACCCTATAGTTTTATCAATTAATTAAGGTGTATAATTAAAAGAGGTTTAATAAATCCATAAAAGTTTAGGTTTACAATTTAATTGAAATAAAAGTATAATTGTTAAATTAGACCACCTAGTATTTTGAAAGTATAAAATACACCCAATACTATATATAACATTAAAAGTCTAACATTATATATATATATATATATATATATATATATATATATATGTATGAGTAAAAGTCAGTCTTACCGTTAGTAGGCCTCATTCACGAAGCTGGTCTATAAGGGGTGTTTAAGGAAATTGCCTATAAAATGGCGATTGAATGGGTATCCACTCTTACCCACCGCACTCTTGACTAGTGGAGGGTCGTTAGCCGAACGGGTAGGATAGGACAAAAACCTTCCATTATAAGTATAATGGAGTATAAAAGTAACTAAATGTTTTCATAAAATTCCCAATCTTAGTTACTTAGGCAAAAGTGAATTGATGCAATTCCATGAAATTACACTTTGTGCCCTTGCGAAGACGTTAGTGGAGCGTGTGTGGTTTACCGGCACACTAAATGGTTCTAAGCAAAGGTAGCAAAGGGTGACTCAATGTTTGTCATAGTTCGGTGGAGCGTGTGTGGTTTACCGGCACATCGAATAGGTGACTGTAACATGTGAGGGCACCATGTAAGTTTGCATGGTTATTCACACCCGCTTTGTGATCCTCGGCATCCCGGTCACAAACAAGAGGGGCATATCGAGATTTAAACATGCCATTGAAAGTTCAATGTATCTCAAAGGATCTAGGAGTTTTCATAGATTTAAAACTTAAATTTCTTTTTTCATGGTGGAAATTAGTGAATCATCATTCACTTACCTTCAAATGTTCTGCAATTAGGGTTACGGCATCCCTCTCCCGCGTTGTAGAATACTGTGTTGGGTCCTAGCCTTAGTATCTCATTTGGGTGATTTACTAAGGACTCAATCTATCAACTAACTTGAATTCGTTTTCTCCCATTTTATAGATGTCGGAGTTCGACAACTATGGTTTTCCCGAATCCCATGGAACAAGCATTCCACATGAAGATGATATTCCACGATTCGATCGAGGAACAAGAAATCATGCTTCGCTTCCTCCTCCTCCTCAAATTGTTCTCCCTAACCCACAAGATCGAAATATTGAAAGGTTCAATATCACTCAAGCCCTTTTGGCAAGTAAACATAAAGAAGGAAAGTCAGTGTGCGCACACGTCCTAGGGATGAAGTCACACATTGATAGGTTAAGAATGATAGGATCCGTTGTCGGTGAGGAGATGGCTGTTGATTGGGTTCTTCAGTCACTTCCTAACTCGTATAGTGAGTTCGTAAGAGAGTACTATATGATGAACCACGACGTGACCCTTATAGATCTCACCTATATGCTTATTGCTGCTGAATCAGCAATGGTTTGGCGCAATAGAAAAGCAAAGTTGATTGGTGAATCTTCCTTCATGGATATAGACAATGGCAACGAAAGACATGCTATGATCGAAAAGTCCGATCATAAGAGAAAGGCAATGTCTGAAGTAGTTCCATGTCCTATTCCAAGAGAGTGAATTTGCTTTTATTTCCAAGAGAAGGGGAATTGGAGACGAAGTTGCCATATTTACCTAAGAGATCTAAGAGATGGGAGAGTCAGAACGTATGGCTCTACTTTAGGTAGAATCCACTATCTAACTCCGTTAAGTTCCTATTCATTGATTCTTAATATATGCTGTGATAAGATTGCATTTGAATGTTTTGCAGGATCGGTGAAAAGAAAGGAAGCTTGATGATAGAGCAAGATGAATCTAATGGACTTGAAGATTAGATTTTGAGCTTAGATAGTTATGAAAGAGTTGTTAGAAATTTTCTTCATGAGATACATAGTTTTCAATGGATTTTGCATTGTAAGGACAAATGTTTTCCGCTGCTTTTATAAATAAAATAAATTTTGTTTGACTTATTTATTTATTTGTTTATTTCCTTGCAATGAAATCGTTATGAAAATTGATGTTTGCATATTTCTACAACGAATGGATATGATTCTTATTTATGTTATTTACGGAAATATCGAGAATTTACCAAATAGGGAGAGTTTCTCATCGCCCAAGTTTCAATTTGACAGAAATTTGGAATCACGCAACTTGGTTGCATGATGAATGAGAAATTTCATATTTGGAAATTAGACTAATTCGTTGACAAAGTGTCAAGTGAAGGACTAGGAGATCGAGTACACAAAGTTGTGTGTTGATCAAGTTCACCATAAGAGTAACAAAGATATTCGTCATGATTTACTAAGGTTTAGTAAATATGATTATACTTATAAGATTAAGTATAATTTGGAATTGATTAAAAAAGGTTTAAATCAATAGCAAAACGAATAAGAAGAATCAAGTAGGCAAAAGGATACAAGTTTCTCCATTCTCAGAATAAGGGAGAGTACCTTTTATGCTTTATGATAGGTCTTAATGATTAAGAACCATATCTTAATTGATCCTCTAAGTAAGTCTTAGTACAATTGTATGTTCAAGAAGAGGAATCAAGGATTGAAGAAATGGTTAAATCAAGAAGTCAATCAAGCTTCATTCCAACAACAAGTCTTAAAGTTAAGATTGTGACAATGAGTGATAAGTATTAAGAAGGTTTTTAACATTCATCAAATGTGGAAAGTTGTGACGTCTTGGATAAGACAAAGACCAACTAGGTCCAATTTATGAAGTGTTTTGATAAAAGCTACACTAACTCTTGAATATTTGTTTGTCAAGAAATGGTTATTGACAAAAGAATCTTATATGTCAAGGATTCAGTGGGAGTTTTAATGGTCTTGAAAAGTTTCAAGAACAAATGAAATAAACTTACCGATCATCACTAGCACACGAGTTATGGTTTACAACCTATCGTGTTGACATTTTTTATTTCTATGCCATTCCAATTGAGTTAATTATGCATGTGAGTTCTATGAGTTCTCATTTTCAACGCATAAAAGGCAAGGCATCTTAATCAATGAAAGGTACATTGACAGGAAAGGGTGAGCTGCTTAACTACTTGGAAGACGTGGTGGGCAGCTATGCTACCATCAGGCAAGAAATCAAGATTAAGAAAGTTCGGTCCATATGAGTTTGAATTTGTCGTAAACTTTGGTTTTAACAAATTCACATGGATAGGAACACATACACCGCTCAAATCTAAGTGTCATAAGATTTCCTCCTTCATGAAAATGATTGTGAGGAAATGCTTTCACTAAGAAAGATTTTAAGAAGATAGTGATTGTAAAATTGCATTCTCAAATTCGATTATGGTTACGGTATCCCTTTCCATGATTTGAATTGTGAGGTTTGGCAATTAGTCTTAATTGTTTTGACACACATATGAACTATCTAAGGCAAAGGTGTATAAGTTCAAGAAGCCTTGATAAAAGATTATCAAAGCATTAAGTATTAGAAACATGGATTTAAGAAATTCAATAGGTATTGTTTTTCTGAAAGTTAAGATGTTTATGAATACATGTCGAAGCTAGTGGGAGCATAAGTGTTATGTTCTATAATAATCATCATGATAGTGGGAGCATAAATGTTATGATTGTATGATTATTAAGGCACGTATTGCAAGTTGGCAATATTAATTATAGAAAACAAGAGTTATACCTTGCAAAGTTGTAAGGGTTGTAAAGTTGTTTTGCTATAATTAAGGGAGAGAATATTATGCTTCATTTCAAATCTAAAGGATTAGGTTGAGAAATGTTAATAAATTTAGTCAAGAGTACATAGTGTCTTCTTAAAATTTCGATTATGATTACGGCGTTCCTCTTCACAATTCGAATTTTGAGAACATAGCAAATAAAACATTATGCGTCGTGTCCCATACGCTTCGGGTATAGGATCAATTGCAAATGCTTTAATGTTTGACCATTCTAAAATTTTCCAAATGTTGAGCGCATTTAGAGGGAAAAGGGACTAGAATTGGTTTTGACTAAAATAATTAAACAACTATCAAAGGACAATCCAAAGTTCGACGAGGATTGGTTGCTTGTGAGTAGTTGGAAGTATAGTATTAGAAAATATGGAAATGTTTCCATATTGGATGGACCATATCGACTCTATTATGAATAGAAAATATTCTATTAAGAATGAGTTGTCATATGGAACATATGGAAGTGTGTCCATATTGGGAATTGAATATTGAGAAATCTATGACTAGATTAGAAACTTCTATGCAAAAGGATGTTCAAAGAATGTACTTTGAGTGAGAGACATCACGTCTATGGAATTTTCTTGTAACAATCTCCGATAGAGGACTTTGTAATATCATTGGCAATAGTCTTTGTGACTTTGGTACAGTGACATTACGAAAGGATAGTTGCATAGAATTTTAGAATCTAGCATATTCTATAAGTAGCAAGAATTTGATATTCTTTAACTAATGAAAAACGGATTTGGAGTTGTGAAATGAGAATGATTGGAAATGTGTTCAATTTGATCTATTTCACAAAGTGAGAACCATAGGTAAACATTGTGTGTATGCTAGGAGCATGGGACAAGTGTAATAATTCAAGTAAGAAGTTGATTACCCGAAACGAAAAATAATGAGTAATCGATATGGTGATAAATAAAAGGTGTTTTATTTATACTCAAAGGTTTGAGGCCATATGGGATTAGTATTATTCTTGTGTTTCACATTTGCATGTTTTGACTTCCAGAATAATTGAATTTATTAAGAATAATCGAATTATTCGAACGGGCCACAGTCGTTCATATGTTGGAAGTAGGTATGAATGAAGACTGTCATGAATTGGTGTGTGGATTGTCTAAAAGAGTATTAGACATAAGCAAATGTTTGCTGCAACGTTCGTGAGTGCTTATGAATATGAATTTGAGCATTGGATTAAACCCACGCTCACTTGGATCATTCCATGAACTGTATCACGAATGATTGGTGAGACGATAACATCTTATATTCTTGAAACCGAGATGTGTGAGTTGTATCTTGCAAATCGGTTACACATTGATAATATGTAAACGCACTAGTAACTTGGTGTTATAAAACATATTGTTGTGTGTGATTCGGTGAGTAAGTGCAAGCAAGCATTGTATCAAATTTGATCCGTTCCTTTTATCCAAGTTAGGATAAAAGCGATATCTTTGGTCCCCTCGATGATTTAGTGATGACAAACGTAAATGCTCGGCCGGGCTAGGACTAATTTGATTTGTTCAATTAGTCAGTCGTCATAAATCGGAAATCGAGATATAATACAAAGAGAATGATTTGAAATCATATCTCATATGATATCTAAAATAGAGGAATATATGATCCCTTATCTAAAGGACATGGTTACTAATAAGATCAGAGTGTGACAGCGTCTTTGAGAGCTACGATTACAAATCGAGGTGTACTTACATTTATAGTTACTAGACTTATCCAAGTGGGAGACTGTTGGATTAGTGTCTAAGCCAGTAACCATAATTGGTAAATACTTGACCCGATTGTGCATGGTCCTTTTGGGTTGCCTTCACCAAAGCAACTTGACTGGAGAAATAATAGAGAAAGAGGTTATTATGATTTATTAATATGTTATAAGAATAATATATTAAAGGAGTAATCATATTTGTTTAATTAATATTAGTCAATAATTAATTAGGAATTAATTTTGTGATCAAGTGTAATTAATTAAACTAGAGGGGCTGAATTGTAATTATGTGATAGTTACAAAATATGGTAATGGTTATAATAAATATGGGTTGAACGAATTCAAGGAGATAAGGATCCTTGAAATCATCCAAAGGATAAAAGATAAGGGTTTTCAAGGCTTATCTTATGGTTGCTTGGTGGGCAAGCAACTAGATAAGGATAAGGACTGAAACCTAATCTCTACACCTATATAAATAACCCTAAGGCCATAAGAATTCGTCCATGCCTTGTCTAGGGTTCCTATAAAAGAATTTTATACCTCTTCCCTCTCTCTCTTGCTTCTCCATTTGCTCTTGGTGTTTGTGAGCCATTAGAGGCACTACACTTGTGGTGCTTGCTTTCAAGACTTTGGGTTTGAAGATTTAAGTTGTTATTACAATATAACAACAAGAGGTATGTAATCTAACCTTCTTGGTTAATTTCGAAAATATCAATCATGATTAGGGTTTAATTATGTGTTCATAATGTTGTGTATCTAATAGTAAAAACATAGATCCAATGCTAGGGTTGCATGTACACATAGGATTGTTTGTATAAAACCCAACAGTTTTAAGGGGCTAAATTGTAACATTCTGCAAAACAGGGGATAAGAAGTGTAATAAACTATTTCCAAGGTCAAAAATCCTTTTCAATTCCAAAAAGGATCAATAATGTAAACTTTTTAGATTTTGGGCCAAAACTGTAAAATTTGCAAAAAATGGGGTTTTAACCGAGAAATGCCATTCTAGAAGGGCTAAAGCTATTAACAAAATAAATTTTGGGTTAAAACTGTCTTTTCAACAAGTTTATGATACAAAAGTGTCAAGAAAATGTTTTAAAGACTAAAAATGAAATTATTTTATATAAAGGACTAAAAGTGTTATTTTTATAAAAGAAAGGTAGTGAAAAGGTCAAATTCTACTTTTAAACAAATTAATTCATTAAGACAAAATACAAGATCCACGACTACCGACAAAACGGAAAACTAATACACATTCAACACCAAATATCGTTATCAACGAATTGATTTGGTCTCGAATCAATACAAAACAACAATCGTTAAATCAAAACAATTCAATAGATACGTGATGACTACAATGAGTAAATCTACAAACTTTGGGCTTATGAGTTTCAAATCTTGCTTGTTGGGCCTTGCAAGCCCACCAACATGATCTTTGGGCCCAAAGAGATAACGCTTATATGTTATTGGGCCTTCAATGATCCAATATGTTATAAAAGAACTTTCAATAGCTCTTATGTGCTAGTGGGCCAAAGTGTCCCGTTAGAAAAGCTAGTAAGGTCATAGTAATCAAGTGCGAGTTGGACCATCGTGTGTTTTGCATCCACGGTAGCCTAAGGTACTTACGATAGTAGTGGGACATAATGCTCCCCTTCTCTTCGTTCGCTAAGGCTTACGGGAATTTAAAGTAGACGAAATTAGGACGACATACAATGTGGATTAATCAATATTCATTCGTCAAGACAATGCAAAAATCAGTAATCACGAATACATTTCAACATCAGAAAACATCGGGTTTTCCAGGGTATTCAATACTACTCGCTCGAAATTTTATAACTATAATACAAAATACCCTTCATATATATGTTTTTGAAATCATTCATGCATCAACCTATGGATCTCACACTTTGATAAACAAAAGTCTTTTCAGAAAATATCGGATTTTCTGGGTTTTACCAACTACACAAATCATTTTATCACAACATTGCTTATGAACTAACCAACATTTCATATGTTGACGTTTTTCCAAAATAACTTGTATTCTCAGGTAACAGGTAAGCGGAAGAGTAATATGAAGTAATGTTAGGATTTTATGTTGTTAAAAGCACTCAAACAATTTCTGTTATGAATGTGAAATGTTAAAACAATGTACTTGATGTGAACAATCTCAGTTGTAATATATTGATGCATGGTGACGTTTATGTTATGATTCATGTATATTCATTGTGATGGTATTCAATTAAAGTCACGCGAGCCCTCAGACTTTTTCGCCGTCTGGTTCGGGGGTGTGACATGTTGGTATCAGAGCATTGTTTATAGTGAACTAGCATATCTAATCATGCAGGACATGCAACTATAAATACAATGGGACTAAACAACTCTGAACATAATAATTAAAATACATACCTTTGTGTGCATTTTAGAATAGTAACACAACAAGAACAGTAAAAGTCTTTGGAGGATTTGAACATCGCTATTAAACCCGGGCAGTTATGTAGTCGTATTGGGGGTAAATGTAGCCTGATCAACTACATTCATTCAAAATACGACCAACATGTGTGCGGGAGTAATTGTGATGGACAATGAATCAAAAACTTACCATTTAATTATCCAAAGAGCTTACAGAACAAAACCTAAACAAAACTAAATTACTATAGGAGTAATTGGTATGCTATTTGTTTCTAGTGTTTATACCCCCTTCGTGCAATGCACTATAGACGAGTATTATTAGCTACGAAACCCCTATCTCCGTAGTCAGGGAATAGTAGGGTGGCTCTACCCAGAGGAAGACCCAGAAGGAGACTTAGAGAAAGAACCATAGGAGGAACACGAAGTAGAACTCGCAAATGGACCCGCCGAGTCAATAGTGGATCTCAAAGAGGAAGAGCACGAGAGCAATGATGATGATGACTTGGATGCAGAATCTGATGTCATCAATCCTCCATGTAGGGACAGAGTATCGACTTATCGTGTGGGCCCCGGTGCCCTATTCCCCCTGGGCGCACGATATTTGGAGATAGAGTCACCAGCAGGGAATACGACCACACCACGGTAGGAACTAAGGTCTCTTCGATCTTAGTCATAGAGGACCAGCTGACCGGGCCCTCCCAGTCATGGTCCGGCGCACCTGAGGTATTGATAACCAAGCTCAGGACACCCCAAATCGAACGGAACAATTATGGTTTGCTATTGAGATGAGAAGCAAACACAGGAAGTGAACGGAGACTCTCGAGCAAGACAGTTAGTTTGGGAAGTACGACTACGAGATACCGAACAACAAGTAGCTGGCCTCCGAGGTGCATCCACTTCATCAGCACCACCACCAGACACTTTCCGCCACAATTAGGATCAGCCTTTTCTGTTTCCCCCTACTATCCGATGTGACTGTCTTTTGGGTACTAAGATGGTACTTACCAATGGAACAATTATGTGCTAACTTCATTTCAAATTACTACATAAATTCAATTATATGCACAACCGAACCCTCAAAAACCACTAGATACTTAAGGATCTCAAAACCAAAACAACCCATATACTCTAAGGATAGACGTAACGATCATGCCAAATCTGCGATTACCTACTACCGCAAATACATCATAGGAATGTAGATGGAAGCAGTGAGAATTATACGACAAGATGCAAAATTTATAGAGTATAACCAGGAATGACGGCCATTACTTGCGATCTGGCTTATTAACGTGCAGCAGGAAAATGCCATCCCGCAGGAAACAACCACACCCGTGAGGCACCGCTCCTGCAAATGGACTCTGCTACAGTCCAAGCTGTTGTAACAGCAGCGGTAACCACTGCTATAGCACAAATCAATGCAAACAACACCAATGGAGGCAGGAATAGCATTGACAACTCCAGCCGAAGGAACGGACATGGAAACCAACAAGTGAGAGCTTATCAAGGAACTCCAAACCCCAAGCTTAAGAGCGGGAAGTAGAAGTATGGAAGTAAGAAAAAGGGACGGCCCACTCAAGGGTTCTCAAAGAAGCAACATGTAGTTGTTGTTCATCCGACCGTGACCCCTATTACACCAACAACCACGAGACCATATGCTAGAGGCCTTCCAAAATGCAACCAGTGCAATTTCCATCATAATGGAGCCTGCCGGGAGATGCATTGTAAGAAATGAAACAGAAAGAATCACACCACCAAATACTGTAGAACTTATCCATGCCAGAATCATCAGCCAAATGACAACAACAACAACCGCAACAACCCTAACAACCACACCAATGATGAGACCAGTCACACCCGCTGTGGGTGTGGAGGAACCAATCACTTCAGGCGCAATTTCCCCAAAGCTATCAATCAAGGAGCAAAAGGATCAGAAATGGTCCTGACCTTGGGTCAAGGCGAAGCAAACCAAGACCCGACAGTTGTTACTGAAGCTAAACGAAGCTTTCACGGTGGAGACGGCTAATGGGAAAACCGAATCAACCTGCGATATTTATATAGGGTACACCTTAGCACTAAACAACCATTCATTTCAAATAAATTTAATGCCAGTAAATATTAGGAGTTTTGATGTGAAAATCGACCTGGTTGGGTTAAGCCCCCACCGTGCTGATACTATGTGTCGCGAGAGGGTCGTTTGCCTTCACCTTCTCAATCACGAAACTCTAATAATCCATGGTGATAAACCTGGCACCAATCCTCTTCCTATCTCGTGCATCAAAGCACAGAAGTGCCTGCACCAGAAGAACTACGTTTTCCTCACTCTTGTTGTGGACAAGACCAAGGAAGAAGTACGCATACAGGGTATTCTAGTAGCATGCGGTTTTCCAGATGTATTTCCTGAAGAACTTCCGGGAAGACCCCAAGAGACAGGTCAAGTTTTGAATCGACCTCATACCGAGAACCACATCAATTGCTAATTCATCCTATAGGTTAGCTCCCGCCGAAAATTCAGAAGTTATCCAGTCAATTAAGAAAATTTTGTGCAAAGGATCCATCGGACCAAGCTTATCACCCTGGAGAGCTTCGGTCTTGTTCTTCAAGAAGACGAATCCTTCAGAGGGTACATGGATATTAGGAAATTGAATAATCTCCCTATCAAAAATCGATACCCACTCCCTCGAACTGACGATCTATTTGACCAGATCCAAGGAGCTAGTTACTTCTCTGAAATAGATCTAAGAACTGGTTATCATCAACTTCGAGTCCGAGAAGACGACATTCCAAAAACTGCCTTCCGAACTTATCGCGACCATTTCAAATTCATTCTGATACCCTTCGGTCTAACGAATACTCCCACGGTATTCATGGACCCTACGAACCGAGTTATCCCAACCATTCCTAGTCAACCTTTTCATGATTTTCATCAATAACATACTCGTCTGCTCACGAAGCAAGAACAAAACTCTGTCAACACCTACGACCGGTCTTGAAAGCATCAAAGCCGGAGAATATCACGAAGAAAGAGCTACATGGATGGATAAAACTCTCGGAGTCGAAGGACGAAGATTATTGTTATGAGAGTTGAGTTTGGCGTTATCTAGGTGATCGTCGATAGGTTAACCCAATCTGCCCATCTTCCAGCTAATACAGACTTTGAACAAGACGGAAAGATTAACTTGGATCTATATCAAGGAGATTGTGAGACTCCATGAAATATCGGTATTTACTATCTTGGATCAAGATAACGAAATTTCTTCAAGACTTTGACAATCACTTCAGAGGGCTATGGGAACATAGCTAGCTATAAGTGTTGCTTGCCACCTTCACACCCATAGCCAAAGCGAACGAACCATTCAACCACTCGAAGTCATACTCCGAGCCTGAGTGTTTGAATTCAGCAAGTCATGGGATACCCAGTTGCCCTTGATTGAATTCTCACGCAATGACAGTTATCGCATGAGCATCAAGGATGCTCCTTTTGAGACTCTTATTGTCGTAAATGCAGATCACTCTTCAGTACTCTCATGGGACCAGAAACCATTCGTGAAATGACAGAGAAGATAATCCAAATCAGAACTAGACTTCAAGCATCACAAGACAGACGGAAGAGTTATGATGGCAAATGACGAAAACCTCTGGAATTCCAAGATGGAGGTTGGGTACTATCGAAATTCGTTCCCTAGAAAGGAATGATTTGCTTTAGGAAAGAGGAAAACTGAACCCGCGATACATTGGACCGTTCGAGATTCTTGCCCGGATTGGTCCAATGGCTAATAGGTTGCAGCTACCTACCGAAATCAGCAACGTACACCCTATGTTCAGCGCCTCGAATCTGAAAAAGTGCCCATTAGGAAGAACTTTTATCATTCCCTTAGAAGAGATCGATATAAACGAGAATCTCCTATTCGTCGAAGAACCAATCGAGGTATTGGATAGGTAAGTAAAGCATACAAAACAAAGCCGCATTCTGATTGTGAAGGTTCGACGGAACGCCAAACATGAACCGGAATTCACATGGGAACACGAAGATCAGATGAAGCAGAAGTACCCTCACCTATTCTCGCATTCTCAAACCTAGCCTCAAAAAGAATTTCGGGACGAAATTCCCTCTAACGGGGGGATGATGTCACAACTGGCATTTTGCTAGGAAATTCTATTCCCATATAAGCATCATCCATTGTAAAAGCCTACATTCTATGCTCTTTCAAATACATCTCATATGGGAAAGTAAGGGTTGGAAACCCTATAAATCCCGGCTCAAGTCCATTATGGACTAGGATTCTCTTATTGGGCGTAAGGGACCAATAAACCATCAATTCATCAAATCTATAATATTTTGGGACCATTTAGGCCTAGAATGATCCATCTTATTTCTAATGCGCCTTATTGGGCCATAACAAATCCAATTAACCTTAATGGACCATAAATCCATTCTATTTGTACTAATTGGGCCGTGAACCCTCCTAAATGTCTAATGGGCTGAAAACTTATTTAGTGGGCCTCATATTTTTGAGCAAAAATCAAGAAAAGGCCCAAATTAATCCAAATCCTGCCTCCTAGCCCAAATCTCGGCCCACACATATATAAAAAAAAGATGGATAACGATTAAACACATGCTTGACAACACATGTTTAACCCTCATGTATCAAAGATAAATCTCATGTTTCTAGGAGAGTATTATCCCACAAACAACAAAGTCTAGTCCTTTTCTCTCTTTTATGCTAACTCTCGGCCAAGCCCCTCCTCTCACCCCACTCATTTTCAAGGTACAAATCCTTCCAAAACCTCTCAAGAACTCCTTCACTGCTCTCTAAATTTTCGAGACTATAGGGTGTTTCAAGGGAAATTCTTCATCAAGAACTCATTTATTTTGGTAAGATCTTACAAACCCAAGTGTATTACTTCATCTTTGAACACCTTTACTCCCTTTACACCCTTGTTTTCGTAAATAATGTTCTTAGAACATCTTAGAGCTCAAGATCTATTCAATAAAGGCTTGCTAGAGCCGAAACTTTTCCATTTCCTCTTCAAAACCGAAACTACAACTCAAGGTGAGCTTCATATGTCACACCCCAAAACCGGAATGGCGGAAACGTTCTGGGGTGGATGACGTCATGTCAAGTATCACAACACATGTATTATAGTAATCAAAGTACAACAAAACATTGCATTAATAGTAATAGTAATAGTTTTACATGGTTTACATTACAATACGACGAAGTAATGCAAGTAAATATAATAAGTACAACATGGTACTAAGCTATCTTCATCAGAAGCTCCGGGGATGTACCTGTCTAATGCTGACCTGAGAATACAAGTTATTTGAAAAGCGAGTATCAGCATTTTTACAAATGCTGGTGAGTTCATAAGCATTTAGTGGCATTTTATTCAAATAACTTTAATGAAAGTGGTGGTTTCAGTGTATCGATTACATTAGCGTCTTTTCCAGAAAATCCTATATTTTCTTTAATAAAAGCAGTCTTCTACCAAGACTGGACAGAGTTATGTGGTAAAAAGTAGTTTTCCCTTAATCGCTATCTTTATCAGAATACAGAATTTGATTATTAAGAAAGCAAGAGAATTTAGGGAAATAACATATGCCTCAGCAGTAAGGACTGCTGACTAAGGCAAGGGAATCATAAACTCCAGGAGAGTATCGAATGAACGACACGCCTGGTTCAGTCTAACAGAAAGAGACACAGACCCCAGATGGTACCAAATGAAAGGTACATCTAGTAAGGTCTAAAACAGTGAACACAGACCCCAGACAGTATCAACTGAATGATACATCTAGCAAGGTCTAAAACAGTGAATACAGTGAATAAAGTGGATATAGTGAATACAGACCCCAGACAGTATCAAATGAATGATACGTCTAGCAAGATCTAAAACAGTGTGACTCCAAGAGTGGGTTTTCCAGCATACAGTGTAAATTGCTGGTGAATTACCATTACCTTAAGGCCATGAATTATAAGGTAACCTGGGATACTCGTAACCATACTAACCGACACTAGAGTACTTGACGCCCTACATGCGTCTATAAAATATGACATTTGTCACCCCTTGGCTTGGTGGGTCGTGGACTGTAGCTAGCAGTCAGGGTGCGGGGGTGTCAATCCCGTATAGATCTATACACACAATGTCCGCTCTCCCTACAGGAGACTCTGGTTACCAACTAGACGACAGAGAAGGCCGTGTCCCGAAGATGCATCCCTAATAGTGGGTAGTGGGTTTCATATGTAAGTGCTGAATTAGAGGTAGAGACTCATAACTGGACTGACTAGAGTAAACCTATATGTCTATGCTCGTATACATAATATATAACTAATGAATCAAACGACCTTCGGACGGCCATCCGATCCCACCAGACCACATCTCAACGAAGAAAAGGAAATAGGGCGGACAAGCTTTCCTAAGTCCTTCAATCATTCTTTATATGCACCTATACAAGCACAGACATACATCTAACTTCGACTGAGTGTGTAACAAGTGGAAACGTATCGTAAAGTATAACCGAATTGTGGTGTGTAAACGTACAGTGTGGAATAACCAAATCGTGATATATAACGTACAGTGTGGAATAACCGACTTGTGATGTATAACGTACAGTGTGGAATAACCAAATCGTGATGTATAACGTATAGTGTGGAATAACCGAATGGTGATGTATAACGTATAGTGTGGAATAACCGAATGGTGATGTATAAGCGTACCAGATATAAGTGTATCACGAAGTAGAAGAGACAACAAGTGAAGTAAGAGCGTCTAACAGGTATAAGCGACTACAAGTATAAGCGAAATAGAGGCAATAACAAGTATAAACGCATCACGAAGTGAAAGCGTTATCAATTAGGAGTTTAAACTAAGAAGGAGTATCAAAACATGGAAGAAAACCTTTATTCTTGAGAAAATCCCGACAGGGTATTCTTTTGTAAAATAAGTTGGAAAACCTTTGGAAATTCTTTGGAAACTCTCATAAATCAGTTTTAAATGGAACATTGATAAAACAATATAAGTAAAAGGTTTGAACAAGTGAAAAAATTTTAGAAAACCATTTATAGTGTCATACTCGGTAAAACAGTTTACAGTGTGGTAAATCTTTGTGCATGCAGGTTATCAATCACATGTGATTGATATGATAACTGGCATGTTTAACTTGTATTCCCCCCTATAAAACATGTAAAAACATTTAAAAAGTTCATTCATGGGTATGAACTCACCTGGTGTAAGTGGATCCGACGAAGGCGCCGGTTGGGTGCTCGGTGTCAAGTAAGGACTTGGACGCACTTAGAGACCTATTTAACATATGATAACATATGTTCACATACAATTAGTATATTATATACTAATTAAACAAGTATACGCACTCTAAGGAGCGGAAAACACTTTGGTTAAGTGTTTGGGGTGTCCTAGGTAACATTTAAGGGCTCAAATGGCTTAGGAATGGAGTTTACTCTCCAAGAGTAAACTCTATACACTTAGTTTACGGCCCTGGGAAAACTCCCATGAGTTTATGATGGGTTTTGGTCATAAGACATCCTATGTGCTCATACAAACCCTAATGCTTGGATCTAGGTTTCTCTATTGTACATGCTTTGAATCAAAGACTATAAACCCTAATTCTAGCATATGGAAATCGATATTAACATATAATTAGGTTTAGGATATTACCTTGATTGTTATGTAGCAATAACAATCCCAATTCCTCCTTGAATTTACTTTGGAAGGCTTAGAGTCACAAGTGTCACTCCTCTAATGGCTTACAAACACCAAGAGCAAATGGAGAAGGTATGAAGAGAGAGGAGAGGTATAAGAATTCGTCTCTAGGACCTCTTGGGAAGGCATGGACGAATTCATGAGCCTTGGGGGTCTTTATATAGGTGTAGAGATTAGGGTTTTAGTCCTTATCCTTATCTAGTTGATTGCCCATCAAGTAACCATAAGATAAGCCTTGAAAACCCTTATCCTATTCGAATTCTAAGGCCTTATCACCTTACATTCGTCCAACCTATTAATAAGATAATCCTTACCTTATTTTGTAACTATCACATAATTACAATTCAGCCCCCCTAGTTTAATTAATTACACTTAATCACAAAATTAATTCTTAATTAATTATTTGACCAATATTAATTAAACAAATATGATTTCTCCTTTAATATATTATTCTTATAACATATTAATAAATCATAATAACCTCTCTCTCTAGTTATTTCTCCAATCAAGTTGCTTTGGTGAAGGCAACCCAAAAGGACCATGCACCATCAGGTCAAGTACATACCAAAATAGTTATGGACTTAGACACTAATCCAACAGTCTCCCACTTGGATAAGTCTAATTAATAACTATTCTGCATATAACTTCAGATCCCGATCTGCAATCGTAGCTTTCCAAAGCCGCTGTCAACTCTGATCCTATCAGATACGCGTGTCCTTAGATAAGGGATCATATATTCCTCCATTCTAGATATCATATGAGATATGATTTCAAATCATTCTCTTTGTACTATATCTCGATTCTCGATTTATGACGACTGACTAATTGAACAAATCAAATTAGCCCAAGCCCGGCCGAGCATTTACGTTTGTCATCACTAAACCATCGAGGGGCCCAAAGATATCGCTTTTATCCTACTTTGGATAAAAGGAACGGATAAACTTTGATACAATGCTTGCTTGCACTTACTCACCGAATCACACACAACAATATGTTTTATAACACCAAGTTACTAGTGCGTTTACATATTATCAATGTGCAACCGATTTGCAAGATACAACTCACACATCTCGGTTTCAAGAATATAAGATGTTATCGTCTCACCAATCACTCGTGACACAATCCATGGAGTGATCCAAGTGAGCGTGGGTTTAATCCAATGCTCAAATCATATTCATAAGCACTCATGAACATTGCAGCAAACATTTGCTTATGTCTAATACTCTTTTAGACAATCCACACACCAATTCACGACAGTCTTCATTCATATCTACTTCCAACATATGAACGACTGTGGCCCGTTCAAATAATTCGATTATTCTTAATAAATTCAATTATTCTGGAAGTCAAAACATGCAAATGTGAAACACAAGAATAATACTAATCCCATATGGCCTCAAACCTTTGAGTATAAATAAAACACCTTTTATTTATCACCATATCGATTACTCATTATTTGTCGTTTCGAGTAATCAACTTCTTACGTGAATTATTACACTTGTCCCATGCTCCTAGCATGCACACAATGTTTACTTATGGTTCTTTCTTTGTGAAATAGATCACATTGAACACATTTCCAATCATACTCATTTCACAACTCCAAATCCTTTTTCATAAGTGTGAGAATATCAAATTTTTGTTACTTATAAAATATGCTAGAATCTAACACTTTATGCAATGATCCTTTCATAATATCACTGCACCAAAGTCACAAAGATTATTGTCAATGATATTACAAAGTCCTCTATCGGAGATTGTTATAATACAATTCCTTAGATATGATGTCTCTCACTCAAAGAACATTCCTTTGAACATCCTTTTGCATAAAAGTTTCTAATCTAGTCATAGATTTTCAATATTCAATTCCCAATATGGACACGCTTCCATATTTTCCATATGACAACTCATTCTTAATAGAATCTTATCTATTCGTAATGATGTCGATATGGTCCATCCAATATGGAAACATTTCTATATTTTCCATATGACAACTCATTCTTAATAAGGTCGATATGGTCCATTCAATACCATGCTTCCAACTACTCACAAGCGACCAATCCTCGTCAAACTTTGGATTATCCTTTGATAGTTGTTTAATTATTTTAGTCGAAACCAATTCTAGTCCCTTTTCCCTCTAAATGTGCTCGACATTTGGAAAATTTTAGAATGGTCAAACATTAAAGCATTTGCAATCGATCCTATACTCGAAGCGTATGGGACACGACGCATAATGTTTTATTTGCTATGTTCTCAAAACTCGAATTGTGAAGAGGAATGTCGTAATCATAATCGAAATTTTAAGAACACACTATGTACCCTTGACTAAATTTATTAACATTTCTCAACCTAAACCTTTAGATTTGAAATGAAGAATAATATTCTCTCCCTTAATTATAGCAAAACAACTATTTCATCCTTGCAACTTTGCAAAGAATGACTCTTGTTTTCTATAATTAATATTGCCAACTTGCAATACTTTCCTTAATAATCATACAATCATAACATTTATGCTCCCACTATCATGATGATTATTATAAAACATAACACTTATGCTCCCACTAGCTTCGACATGTATTCATAAACATCTTAACTTTCAGAAAACAATACTTATTGAATTTCTTAAGTTCATGTTTCTAATACTTAGTGCTTTGATAATCCTTTATCAAGGCTTCTTGAACTTATACACCTTTGCCTTCGATAGTTCATATGTGTGTCTAAACTATTAAGACTAATTGCCAAACCTCACAATTCAAATTATGGAAAGGGATACCGTAACCATGATTGAATTCAAGAATGCAATTTTACAATTACTATCTTCTTAAAATCTTTCTTAGTGAAAGCATTTCCTCACAATCATTTTCATGAAGGAGGAAATCTTATGACACTTAGATTTAAACGGTGTATGTGTTCCTATCCATGTGAATTTGTTAAAACCAAGGTTTACGACAAATTCAAACTTATATGGATCGAACTTTCTTAATCTTGATTTCTTGCCTTATGGTAGCACAGCTGCCCACCACGTCTTCCAAGTAATTAAGCAGCTCACCTTTTCCTATCAATGTACCTTTCATCGATTAAGGTGCTTTGCCTTTTATGCGTTCAAAATGAGAACTCATAGAACTCACATGCATAATTAACTCGATTGGATTGGCACAGAAACAAAATAATGTCATCACGATAGGTTGTAAACCTCAACTCGTGTGCTAGTGATGATCGATAAGGTTTATTTGATTTGTTCTTGAAACCTTTCAAGACCATTAAGACTCCCACTGACTCCTTGACATATAAGATTCTCTTGTCAATAACCATTTCTTGACAAATATTCGAGAGTTAGTGTAGTTTTTATCAAAACACTTCATAAATTGGTCCTAGTTGGTCTTTGTCTTATTCAAGACATCACAACTTTCCACATTTGATGAATGTTATAAACCTTTAATACTTTTCACTCATTGTCACAATCTTAACTTTAAGACTTGTTATTAGAACGAAGTATGATTGACTTCTTGATTTAACCATTTCTTCAATTCTTGATTCCTCTTCTTAGACATAAAATTGTACTAAGACTCACTTAGAGGATCAATTGAGATATGGTTCTAAATCACTAAGACCTATCATAAAGCATCAAAGGTACTCTCCCTTCTTCTTAGAATGGAGAAACTTTTATCTTTCTGCCTACTTGATTCTTCTTATTCGTTCTACTATTGATTTAAACTTTTTCCAATCAATCTAGAATTACACTTAATCTTGTGAGTATAATCACATTTACTAAACCTTTAGTAAATCATGACGAATATCTTTGTTAATCTTATGGTGAACTTGATCAACACGCAACTTTGTGTGCTCGATCTCTTAGTCCTTCGCTTGACACTTTGTCAATGAATTAGTCTAATTTCCAAATATGAACTTTCTCATTCATCATGCAACCAAGTTGCGTGATTCCAAATTTATGTCCAATTGAAACTTGGGCGATGAGAAACTCTCCCTATTTGGTAAATTCTCGACTTTTCCATAAACACCATAAATAAGAATCATATCCATTTGTTGTATAAATATGCATACACCAATTTTCATAACGATTTCATTGCAAGGAAATAAATAAATAAATAAATAAGTCAAAATTTATTTTATTTATAAAAGCAGCGGAAAACATTTGTCCTTACAATGCAAAATCCATTGAAAACTATGTATTTCAAAAGAAAAAATTTCTAACAACTCTATCATAACTATCTAAGCTCAAAATCTAATCTTCAAGTCCATGCGATCAAGATCCATTCCTTGTGATTAGATTCATCTTGCTCTTTCACCAAGCTTCCTTTCTTTTCACCGATCCTGTAAAACATTCAAATGCAATCTTATCACATTATGTATTAAGAATTAATGAATAGGAGCTTAATGGAGTTAGATATTGGATTTTACCTGAAGCGCAGCCATACTCTTTGACTCTCCCATCTTCTGGAATCTTCAGGTTCTTTGGGCAGACTTGTATCCAACGCCCTTTCTTTAGGCAGCAAACGTAGGTCGGTTCTCCTAGAACGTCCTTGGAAGCATGGTCGGTTGAATTTCCCAACAAATACGCTCAATTGCTTCGCCAAATCATTTCTGATTCAGCAGCAATGAGCATGTAAGTTAGGTCAATGAGGTTGTCGTCATGATCCATCATATAATACTTTCTTTTGAACTCATTATATGATTCAGGAAGTGACTGCAAAACCCAATTCACATCCAACTCATCTGGGAATGACACACCCAACATTATCAACCTATCAATGTGTGATTTCATTCCTAGAACGTGGGCACACACGAGTTTACCATCTTCATGTTTCATTTCCAATAGGGCTTTAGTGATATTGAACCTTTCAATTCTTCGATCTTGTGGGTTAGGGAGAACAATAGGAGGAGGAGGAGGAAGTGAAGCATGATTTCTCGTTCCTCGATTGAATCGTGGAATATCATCTTCATGTGGAATGCATGTTCCACGGGATTTGGGAAGACCATAGTTGTCGAACTTTGACATCGACAAAACGGGAGAAAAACAAATTCAAGTTAGTTGATTGATTGAGTCCTTAGTAAATCACCCAAATGAGATACTAAGGCTAGGACCCAACACAATATTCTACAACTCGGGAGAGGGATGTCGTAACCCTAATTGCAGAATATTTGAAGGTAAGTGAATGACGATTCACTAATTTCCACCACGAAAAACGAAAAAGAAATTTAAGTTTTAAATCTATGAAAACTCCTAGATCCTTTGAGATTCATTGAATTTTCAATGGCATGCTTAAATCTCGATATGCCCCTCTTGTTTGTGACTGGGATGCCGAGGATCACAAAGCGGGTGTAAATAACCATGCAAACTTACATGGTGCCCTCACATGTTACAGTCACCTATTTGATGTGCCGGTAAACCACACACGCTCCACCGAACTATGACAAACATTGAGTCACCCTTTGCTACCTTTGCTTAGAACCTTTTAGTGTGCCGGTTAACCACACACGCTCCACTAACGTCTTCGCAAGGGCACAAAGTGTAATTTCATGGAATTGCATCAATTCACTTTTGCCAAAGTAACTAAGATTGGGAATTTTTAAAATATTTAGTTACTTTTGTACTTTATTATACTTATAATGAAAGGTTTTTTCCTATCCTACCCGTTCGGCTAACGACCCTCCACTAGTCAAGAGTGCGGTGGGTAAGAGTGGATACCCATTCAATCGCCATTTTATAGGCAATTTCCTTAAACACCCCTTATAGACCAGCTTCGTGAATGAGGCCTACTAACAGTAAGACTGACTTTTACTCATACATATATATAATGTTAGACTTTTAATGTTATATATAGTATAGGGTGTATTTTATACTTTCAAAATACTAGGTGGTCTAATTTAACAATTATACTTTTAATTCAATTAAATTGTAAACCTAAACTTTTATGGATTTATTAAACCTCTTTTAATTATACTCCTTAATTAATTAATAAAACCATAAGGGTGTAATTTGAACTTTTCAAACAATACTAGGGTTTTTAGAATTTAACACTCCTAATTAAACTTTTAATCAACTTTTAAATTCCAAAACTTGAGGGCAAGTTTTGAAACATTTAAAAACATTAGGGTTTAGAATTTAAATATACATCAAAATTAAACTATTAATCAAAATTTAAATTCCAAAACTTGCGGGCAAGTTTTGAAACCTTTTTCAAAACATTAGGGTTTTAACTATTTAAATTTCAAAACAACAAAACTTTTGGGTTCAAATTTAAACTATAAAAACTAAAGGGGAAAATATGAAACTTTTCATAACAACAAGGATCAAATAACAAATAATCTAAATTAACATTTAATCACATAATTATCCATATTTGATTTATTTAATGATTTCTTGCAAAACAATTTATGAATTTAGTCAAAATAATTAATCAATTATCACATAAGGAAACAATTATCTTATTAATTGATAAATATCTTCTATTAGATCAAGAATATAGTCAAATATATCATAAAGTCGAATTTATATTGATCTAATATGATAAGGTAACTATCCCAAAGCAAAAACGGCAAGAAATCCCGAGATATACTCCATCTGACGAGTTGACTCGTCGAGTCTGCATGGACTCAGCGAGTTCAGCTATGGACTCGGCGAGTCCAGCCTCCAGAACATCAAAAATCGAATTTTTTTTTGAACATGTAATGCATCAATACAATTGAAACCAGTCTAGGCTCTGATACCACTTATGGGTTTTGGTCATAAGACATCCTATGTGCTCATACAAACCCTAATGCTTGGATCTAGGTTTCTCTATTGTACATGCTTTGAATCCAAGACTATAAACCCTAATTCTAGCATATGGAAATCGATATTAACATATAATTAGGTTTAGGATATTACCTTGATTGTTATGTAGCAATAACAATCTCAATTCCTCCTTGAATTGACTTTGGAAGGCTTAGAGTCACAAGTGTCACTCCTCTAATGGCTTACAAACACCAAGAGCAAATGGAGAAGGTATAAAGAGAGAGGGGAGGTATAAGAATTCGTCTCTAGGACCTCTTGGGAAGGCATGGACGAATTCATGAGCCTTGGGGGTCTTTATATAGGTGTAGAGATTAGGGTTTTAGTCCTTATCCTTATCTAGTTGCTTGCCCATCAAGTAACCATAAGATAAGCCTTGAAAACCCTTATCCTAGTCGAATTCTAAGGCCTTATCACCTTAAATTCGTCCAACCTATTAATAAGATAATCCTTACCTTATTTTGTAACTATCACATAATTACAATTCAGCCCCTCTAGTTTAATTAATTATACTTGATCACAAAATTAATTCTTAATTAATTATTTGACCAATATTAATTAAACAAATATGATTTCTCCTTTAATATATTATTCTTATAACATATTAATAAATCATAATAACCTCTCTTTCTAGTTATTTCTCCAATCAAGTTGCTTTGGTGAAGGCAACCCAAAAGGACCATGCACCATCGGGTCAAGTACATACCAAAATAGTTATGGACTTAGACACTAATCCAACAGTTTACGGCCGTCAACTCATGGTGAAAGTGTTCTAGGATGTGTAAAGGCTTAATATCAATCGTGGAATTTTGCTAGGTCCAAATCTAACTTGTATGAATGGATTTAAGGCTTCACATGGACCATTGAGGAGTTTACGGCCCTAAGCAAGGGTGCTTACGGCCGTAAGATCCTATACACTCATTCTTTTGGTGTTTTCAAGTCTTAAATGGTAGAGGGTAAATTCCTAAGCATTTTTCCAAGTCAAATGGGGAGTTTAGGGCACCATTTAGGCATAAATTGGGAGTTTACGGCCCATGAACCACCCCTATGGGAGTTCACGGCCGTGAACTCCTACTCCCCTAGTTTTATTGAAGTTTAAGGCTTCTACAATGTTGGTATTGCTTCAAGGTATTTTTCCAAGGCCATAGGGGGGTGTTTGGGGCATTTCTAGCACAAAATCTTGAGTTTACTCCCCATGAAGAGGAGTTTACGGCCCAAGCATGTTCTTGGGCAGTAAACTCATGTTTACTCTTCATAAACTCATTTCAAGGTGTTCTAAGTCCGAATATATAAGCCTAAAAGTCATATCTAAGCCTTAGGGGCAATTTGGAGGGGTTTGGGGGCTTAAAAACCCCATTAAATGGTGTTCACGGCCCAAGAGTGTTCTTGGGCCGTAAACACATGATTATGTCCCTATTTTATGTTTTAAACTCGAAATTTCAGGCTAGATAAGTTATACAACGAGTTAGGATAGTTTACCTACTTGTTTTGGGGCTCGAAACGGACGATTTTTGGCTCGAATTTAGGTTGTAGAGAGAGAGAGAGTGGGGAGAGTGTAAAAAGTCTCCAATGGACTCCACTCACCCTTATATAGGGGTTGGAGTTGGGGCTCAGTGGGATTCTACCCGATACTGCCATTATACGGGGCTTTTGGTCGCACCCGATTTAGTGGTCGTAATAATAAAAACTAACTTTTTCCAATTAAAAGGAAATGCAACTTAAGTGTTTTTATTTACTTTATTACGACTATAACGACATAAAACATAAATAAATAAAACATTTATTTATTTGACAACCTCTTATTAACGGAACTTTTATACAGTGGAATATTCCGTTAACGGTAACGGGTAATGTAACGGAATAACTTTGGGTTGTCACATCATACCCCTATTTTTTCGGTTTCATATGTTTTATGGGGGAGAATACAAGAAAATGTGTAGATCTATGTGTATGTGTATGCTATGTGTGATTTTATGCATGTATGTGTGTGATTTTATGTGTTTTTGTGACAAATATGTAACCAAAAGGGGTGTTAATTCGAGATCTATGAAATGAGAAAGGAAACAAACATAATCTAAGTTATTTTACACTAAACAAGTTAAGAAAAATATCTTATAAGGTTATGAGGAACATATTCTAACATAAAACCCATTTTAGGGCTTAAATTGTCAAAAATACAAAACTTGGGTTAAAAAATGTCAATTCACGGTTTCTTCAGGGTCAAAAGAGTTAAAACAATTTATATAATCATTTTTCTGAATATTAGAATTTTCTAAGGACTTGAAATGCAAAAATTTAGCTTAATGGGCTAAATATGGGCTTTTCGGCCCAATAAGCCCATAATTGCGAAATTTAGAAGTTTTAAGGGGCTGAATTGTAACATTCTGCAAAACAAGGGATAAGAAGTGTAATAAAACTATTTCCAAGGTCAAAAATGCTTTTCAATTCCAAAAAGGATCAAAAATGTAAACTTTTTAGATTTTGGGCCAAAACTATAAAAGTTGCAAGAAAATGGGGTTTTAACCGAGAAATACCATTCTGGAAGGGCTAAAGCTGTTAACAAAATAAATTTTGGGTTAAAACTGTCTTTTCAACAAGTTTATGATAAAAAAGTGTCAAGAAAATGTTTTAAAGACTAAAAATGAAATTCTTTTATATAAAGGACTAACAGTGTTATTTTTATAAAAGAAAGGTAGTGAAAAGGTCAAATTCTACTTTTAAACAAATTAATTCATTAAGACAAAATACAAGATCCACGACTACCGACAAAACGGAAAACGAATACACATTCAACACCAAATATCGTTATCAACGAATTGATTCGGTCTCGAATCAATACAAAACAACAATCGTTAAATCAAAACAATTCAATAGATACGTGATGACTACAATGAGTAAATCTACAAACTTTGGGCTTATGAGTTTCAAATCTTGCTTGTTGGGCCTTGCAAACCCACCAACATGATCTTTGGACCCAAAGAGATAACGCTTATATGTTATTGGGCATTCAATGACCCAATATTTTATAAAAAGACTTTCAATAGCTTTTATGTGCTAGTGGGCCAAAGTGTCTCGTTAGAAAAGCTAGTAACGTCACAATAATCAAGTGCGAGTTGGACCATCGTGTGTTTTGCATCCACGGTAGCCTAAGGTACTTACGATAGTAGTGGGACATAATGCTCCCCTTCTCTTTGTTCGCTAAGGCTTACAGGAATTCAAAGTAGACAAAATTAGGACGATATATAATTTGGATTAATGAATATTCATTCGTTAAGACAATACAAAAATAAGTAATCATGAATACATTTCAACATCGGGTTTTCCGGGGAATTCAATACTAGTCGCTCGAAATTTTATAACTATAATACAAAATAACCTTCATATATATATATATATATATATATATATATATATATATATATATATATATATATATTTTTGAAATCATTCATGCATCAACTTATGGATCTCACACTTTGATAAACAAAAGTCTTTTTAGAAAATATCGGATTTTCTGGGTTTTACAAACTACACAAATCATTTTATCACAACATTGCTTATGAACTCACCAACATTTCATATGTTGACATTTTTCCAAAATAACTTGTATTTTCAGATAACAGGTAAGCGGAAGAGTAATATGAAGTAATGTTAGGATGTTATGTTGTTAAAAGCACTCAAACAATTTATGTTATGAATGTGAAATGTAAACAATGTACTTGATGTGAACAATCCCAGTTGTAATATATTGATGCATGGTGACGTTTATGTTATGATTCATGTATATTCATTGTGATGGTATTCAATTAAAGTCACGCGAGCCATCGGATTTTCCGCCGTCTGGTTCGGGGGTGTGACATAATATCATTTGATTACTCATCTTATGTTCTTCATTTATATTTTTGTTATTGTTAAATATCAAGATCCTTTTATTCCGCAACTAGTCGATCATACAAATGGGCTACTACAATTGGTATCAGATTCGTACGTTGAAGATCTAAGCGATTATTTCAATGGAATGACTCCCGATCAACTACTTTCATCTTGTATATTTTGATTTTCATACAAGAATTTATGGGTTTGCAACCGGAAATTTTTTATGATAAGTTTTCGATTTTTGAAGTGTTGATTCAAAGCTTTTTCAAGCTTTCAAGAATAATTGTTGTTGCTACTTGCTACAATTTTCTGTTGAAAATCTGGGTTTAAGAAGCGTTGATCTTGCTGTTGAAGAAAAAAGAAGAAGAAAGATGATATTTATTGTTTACCTCACTTGAAGATTTTACTCCAGTAACTTTTGTGGCTTTGGAATGAAGACAAAATATCATGGATATTTGGTGAAGACTTGATATTTGGATAAAGTATCTGCAAACCTTTGAAGATCATATTATGGATACAAGAGGTATGCTTCTTTTGCTATATTAAAATAATGATACATATGCATGTCTTTACTTCACCATTAAGTCTTCCTATACCCTCCTAACAATTCACATGTGACATGCAATCTACACCCTAAATTTTACTTAAAACCCACACCTTATCCTTACTTTTTGCCTTTCTCTCTCATACTTTCTGCCACTTTTTCCTCTTCGCAACACCCCACCTTATCCTCACATGTTTTAGAAAGCATATCCATAAATTAACACGAAGTTATAGAATAGCCCTTTCGGTATCAATTTTCATGAAAAAACGGCATTTTTCGTCATCATCCCTCTCATCCTCGGTGCTTAGCACCGAAGACCTAAAACCTGACTGAAGCCAAATCCATAACGAGGAGTTAAGCCATATTGAGGTCTGCTGAAAGCACATGCTTGCGCAACCTCTGTTGTACTCCTCTCTGCGCTATACCGAAGAGCTATTGGAAGTCCTCCCATGCGAAGACTTTGCGGTCCCTCTCAGACACCGCACACCGAACACCTTTCGCAGTCGCTACCTATTCCATGTTTTTCCTCGCCAAGCATGCTACAGACCCATCTCCTCGCCACTCCCTAATCCTCGTAGACCCTCTTAACCCACTGAAGACTTCGATATTCGATAATCAATCCCCTTCACTCTTTGCTTCAAAGCCTCACATACCGCAGCCTACCCACCTTCATTGCAGACCTCTTCTCATCCAATCCTTCTCACCAGGGACCTCACGTCCTCGGTAGCCATTACCTCCTCAACATCAACTCCTCTCACCCAAACCCTCCTCAATATATCCTCTCATCTCTGCCTCGTTATCCTTCCTCCTCTTCTCAGCCCTTCTCAATACCGTAGCCCTCCTCCCTCCTCTACTTAACCTTCCTCACAACTGTTCCCCTCTTCTTAAAACCTCATTTTATCCTACTTTTACCACTGCAACCCATTTTTTTCAATATTATTTTTTTTCAGCCAATTTTTTTTCACTCCGTTACTTTTATTAATACCAATTTTTTTCACTCATTTATTTTTCTAAAAACCCAATTTTTTCGAACACCAATTTTTTTAAAAACCAATTATTTTTTTAACACCAATTTTTTTTAAAAAAACTATTTTTTTTAAAACCAAGTATTTTTCTTAACACCAATTTTTACCACTGCAACCCATGATCCGAAGCACTTTTGTGAAGAATCCTTTTTTCAAGACTCGATTTATTGTCTTCACGAAAGAGTTCATTATTGGATATTTATTCAAGCTTCGATCGTCATGACAGATTACTTCTTGTTGATATTATTCTTTCCATGATGATTGCCCTTTAATCAAGGTCCGTTGACCAACATTCCTTGGATCAGTGTCTTAGAACCAATGATCTTCCATACCGCAGTCAGACATCATATTCCTCTTCGCAAAGTTGGCACCGCAGTTGCATCTGATCAACAAAATTGTTTTGCAGTCTTCGCTCTACGAATACCTTTTATGACTTGTCGCTTTTGATCTTCGGTTGACGAACCATGTGTCTTGATCAAGTGGAGAGTATTTATTGAAGCCGCTTTCAGGAGGTTCAGCACCGCAGTTTGGGTACGCAGAGTTCTTATTTGTCACTACGGTACCTGTTCGAGTAGTTTTCAGCAACAGAATTAACCGTCTACTTATGACCTTGGAAGTATTAATATACTTTCCGTCTTGTGTTTTATCAAGACCCTTCATACATCTAGGGAGAGCATGCAAAACTGTTGGTATCCAACACTCTCCATCCTGATTAATTTATTTATTTTGATATTCCTGGAACTGATTATCAAAAATAGGGAGATAAAATTATAAGCATCCAGATTATTGGTTATGTTTTTACAGAGTATGGATTTTGAAGATTCTTGGGAAAAGGAGGTCATTTAGTATGCGGTATGCTAATTGATCTTGGCTTATCATCTACTTGTTTAGTCAAACCGATGACATGATGATAGATTGAAGTTTGAAGTCTGGTCCTTGGGCGGATCACTGCATCTTCTATTCTTGTATCCCGACTTGTTTATTATTCCAACTCTACCACAGGATGTTTTCATGTTTTAGCAGGTTATTCTTTTGAAGAATTTTTGGTATATTATGATTTGAGTACTAGAGATGTTTCAGACTTTTGAAACCAAAGTGTGACTTGATTATGGGCTGTCCAGTTCAAGAGTTATTGGTACACTTTTGAAGTTGATCAGCTTGGTTTATTGATCACATCTATAGATTGGAATCTCACTCTTCAACACCAGAGATGATAGACTTTGTTGCTTAGAGTACTTTGACTACAAACATTTCATTGCCCAGTTTCAGATATCACAGACACTTCAAAGTTTCAGACACATTTCATCATTTGGTTCTCATTATGTATCTTTTATTACCGCACTTGCTAGTTGATTACTATGTATGTTAACCTTTTATCATTGTATTTGTATCCCTCATCATTTACGAGAATTTAGGGAGAGATTGTTGGAGCATGGAAATGCTCTACAAATTATGTGTGATAAGTTAGCTTATTTTATCACACTTTATTGTTTGTAAGGTAAATCTCTTTATAAATAGAGAGAGAGAGAGAGATGGAGAGAGAGATTATATATAGGGAGAGATTTTGAGAGTTTAAACATGTAATATGCATTAATTACTTTCTTAAAATAACTAAAATGATTGGTCCAGAATCAATCATACATGCACACAATAGATAGTCAAAACAAAATAACCTAACCCTATATATATATATATATATATATATATATATTCAGTTAATTATAATATATATCATTTTTTTTAGTTATCACAAACTTCCCCCCTTCGGAAAATTTTGTCCTCGGATTTTGAATTAAGTAGACAAATATGGATATTTGCTCTTCATATCTCTTTCGTTTTCCCATGTAACATCTGATAATTCCTTAAGTTGGAGACATGTAACATCTTATGAATTCCATGTATTTTCCTTGGTAGCCCAATTGATAACCCACCTCTCCAACTTGTTCCTTAACTAGAAGAAGGTCCACAAGCCGAAAACTCAATTTACCTCTATCAAAATGCGTTATTTCCTTCCATGGGGACACATTCAACATGTCTTTGACTCCAACTTGGAACACTATTGGATTCATATTTAACCGTCTAACCTTTTGGTCATTCATATGCATCCTTTGAGGTTATTCCCAAAATACTAAATTTACGGTAGTTTGTCGAACGAGCTCGGTTCCAACCATGTTTTTCTCCCTTACCTCAAACCTTCATAGTGGTACACTTCCTACCATATAAAATTTCATACTTCACCATAGAACCCATTTCCTGTTGGAAACTCTTCCAAAATAACGACATAAAATGAGGGTTTTGATCAGAAATAAACAACTGAAATATCTCATCAACATACAACATAACTGACTTTTCTAGCAAGTATATTTCACCCGATGACACACTTTAAGTGAGAATTTTATATATCCAGAGAAAGAACCAATGGTCCGCTTCCCATCCCACTTGGCATGACCCATCTGTTGTGCTCAAACATTTAAAACATTTAAATATCCAAGGAAATGAGTAATGTCTCAATTCCTATCTGCTGCCAGTCACACCACACCCGTTATGTTCCCAACTATCATACACCCATGTCCTCATTAAATGTGTCATCATATATTAGGCAAACAATTCTAAAAACTTCCCACTTCTCCTCTACCGAGGATTCTTTCCAACTCTTCTTTAGTCCACCCAATAAACCGAAGGTTACATCACTCCTCATCAACTAAATCTTACGTGGTTCCTTCCTTACATACGACTTAGTGAATAAGTGACAACGTTAACCTTCCATAATTAGTAACGCTCTTACACCTTCTTTGACTCTTAGTAATCCATGCGTATCTATATTGTCCCCTCTTTTTTTCGTGACGAACACTACTAGTGCACCCCATGGTGATGTACTATGTCAAATAAAAACCTTATCAAGCAAATCTTGCAACTGCTATTAAATTCTTTCATCATTGTTGGTGTACTTTCTCACTGTCACATTTCCTTGCTCAAGTCTCAAGAAGTCTTCCTCCAACTGCTTGATTGCCGTTCAAGCACAAAATATCTTTCTAAAGATTCTTGCAAACTCGTCCCATGACATCCTATTGGTTGTATCTGACACCCTAACTACTTTTACCCTCCCCCATCAGTATAAAGCCGCAATTTTAAACATCGTCATGACATAAACCACATTGTCCATATTTTCACACTTACCGGTATCAAATGTTTCCTCTATCTATGTGATCAACGTTGATGGTACGATAGGATCAACATCCCCACGACACGTTTGTGGCTTACAAGTCATAAATGTCTTGTAACAATTACCTCTCACTTGTTGTTTACATCTTTCCTTGAACGTAGTGCAACACTAGGGTCAGAAAATGAAACCGACATACTATATCCATAGCCTTCCTCTTCATCAACCATGTTACCACCGTTCACATTCTATAGTGCATCTCGGTCCTGAACATTTACATTTGACTATGTAGCTTGCATATCCTAAGCAATCACATCAATTAACAATTCTCGAGTAACCGTATTTGTTACACAACATTGTCCGCAATCTCGACCTTGACCACTACGTCGATTGACCACTACGTCGATTGGAGTTAGAGCTCAGTTGCACCAATTATGCTCGTACCGGTACTATGATGACACATTGACCTTTTACCCTACCCCTACCTCCACCTCGACCTTGACCGCGCCAACAACTGGAAGTACGGTTTATGAGAATCTCTAGTACTTCTCCGAGTGCAGCAAGTTCGGCTCCAACTAGAATATGTTCCCGCTCTAGTGTTACCCTAGTAAGCCTCCCTAATATACTTGAGGACATGATGCCTACTAGTAAGATATGGTCTAAATTAGTTGCTAGGTTACCTCTCGCTCCTTATGTCTAAGCTTAAGTGTTTATGGAAACACCTCATCTGCTTAAAAAACGCTTTGATACCAACTTGTAACACCCCAATCTTCAAATCTCGATTAAATGATAAATAATCGTTCTAACATCTCCCAAGATAATTGTGAACTTACTTATAGACTAAACTACAGCGGAACCACAAAAAAAGTCTTCAATTGAACAACTTCGGGGTGTTACGTCTTTACGGAATTCCTCTGTCGTCTTCTAGATCAGTCATTCTCCTTGGACTTTTCTCTGCCACTTGCTAAATAGTTTCCTAGGTTGCACACATTTAAAGTTTCTAAATGGGTAAGCCTAGGGCCTAGTGAGTTCGTGTTGCACATACATGTCTACCACTAAAAAACAAATAATTTCATCATATACTTTCAATAAATCATACAGTAAAACATATCATCTGATGACATAATTTAGGGGAACGATTAATTATCCAGAGAAAGAACCAATGACTCGTTTCCCCTCCTCTTGGTACAACCTATTAATTGTACTAAAAAAAATTTAATATCCAATAAAAAGAGTATAATTCTCAATTCTCATTCTCGTCGATCACACACATCCGTCATGCTCACGGCGATTAAACAGCCCACCCGTTCTCACTAAACATGTAATCCCAAAAAGACACACAATAGATAAACAAGTCAAAATAACATTTACACACAACCATACTTATCATAAAACACACTATAAATAAATAATTAAAAAATGCATATAAATCACATGATAAACACTTATGTGTGAGCAACCACATAATACGAAAAACTCACAACGTGTGCGTTAGGTCTTAACTGGTCACGCCACAATCCACAATCCTAGAAAATATCATATGTGTCCGTTTTGATTCCACTATCCATGTGTCTTGGTTGGACAACCGATAATTATTCAATTATGTTAATCTAAACGGTGGAAATATTTTTTTTGTAAAAGTATTTTTATTTCTTCTTTTTAGCCTTACATTTCCAAAATAAGGTTTCACCCTTAAAATTAAAAAATCAAGCCAAAATAGTGAAACATTTAAATATCGAGACTTATGGTTTAAGGTTAATAATAAAACTAACATTAATAAAAATTTAGCAAAATGTTAAGACTATAGGGACCATTCTTGAAAATGTCAGTTTTCAATTCAAAACAAGATGGAATTAGCTGCGCCTTGTTTCTCGTTATTTTAGGGTGTAGTAAATAAGAAAACATATTGTAATTTTTGCGAAAGGATATTACATATATGAAATGCTTGTTCATGTGAAGGCAGCAAAAGATTATTTATGTGAACATGGAAAAGCAAGATACTTGAAAGCAACAAAAGATTGTTTAAGCGAATAGTTCAAAATATAAATGGTTTTCTAAAAAATCAAATATAAGATAATAACTTTTTTGTATCAAAAATATATTGAATTTTCTTCGTCCCCTATGGCCAACGTCGCCTCGATCACTTGAAAGTAAAAAAGATGGCCAATTTTTCTGAATTTAAATAATTAGGCCTCCATGTTATCATATTTATTTTAAGTGTATGGAATTATAGGGTCCGGCTATTGTTTGGGCTAGGCCTACCACCTAAGCAAACCAAATTTTGTGGAACAACAATCTTACGATATTAAGATAATAGAAGGAATTCTGTTGCGCCGCTGGTGATGGTTTGAACAATGTTAGAAGATAAAAAGCTGGAAATAATTTTTTGAACACAAAATACGAAGAACGGAATGGTCCATTCCATGCCATTTGGCAACAGAATGAATAATTTTCATTCATTCCTTCATACCATTCTTGTTGGACGGCTACCACTATAAGAAAACCCAATAAAGTATACCAACCCTCAATAAAGTATACCAACCCTCAACTGTTGATTTGTTGCTTGAAAATGAGACCTGAATTATGGTGATGGCTGAAAAGGATGTTATTAGGCATAAGCAATGTGTACAATTCATTTTTTTTTTGTGTGTTATTAAAATTGAGTAATAGTACTTACATGATTCCATTTCTTCCCCACATGACTCTTTGGATAGATCATCACATGTCATTAATGGTTACCAGTGAGCAACTCCTGACACCAGGCAACTCTTCACCAAATTCTTTCAAAATCGATTACTTATTCCATTTTCCGACCAAAACACCACCTACATCCACAGGATGAAAATCAAATATCAACATCAGGGAACCTATTATGAATAAATAAATAAATAAATAAAGATTCATGTACCAGAAACATCATGGTAGAAGGGATTTGTTATACATTACCATCTAACCTCACATTTTTTTCTTATCTTACCTTGTGGTAACCGAGGGTTCTACTTAATGGGTGATTTGGCATCTTACCTGACATGTAGATTGATCAGTTAGCATAAGCTTCTTCTTCGTCAAATTCTTACATTTATCAAATATATAGATAGACTCTTTAACTCAAACACAAACCATAAAAGATACAATTGTTGGCAAGGGCAAAATGGTCTAACTATTGGCAAGGGAAAAATAGTCAAATTAAATGTAAATTTCTCTTACCAGCAAGCACAGGAAGAAATGAACCATCAAGTGAACAGGCTAATACTCTGAAGAAATATAGGAGTGTCTCATTATGGAAAAGTTGGCGTTTAGCCGACTGCAATTATATCCAACTGTAAGAAAATAAAAATAAAAAAGTATGTATTAAGATCTCTTTCTAAGGTCTGACCTTGACTCATTCAACCGCTTGTGGTTCCACTTTTGCAAGAACATGTCGACATACATAATTAAAATGATCACAAAATAATTTCATTAGTGATTATTTACAAAAAATAATATTAAATAACACCGAATTAGAGAGGCTAATAGAATACGATTGACAGTTACACGGGTGAATGCGAAATCATCAAAAATTCATGCCAACAAATCGATGTTTCCATAAAATTCCACTAAATTTAGAGTATTAGTAGAAAATAATGATATACTACATAAAAATCACCAAAATATAACATATTAAATCTCTACAATTCAAATATTACTTCTTACTAACCAGAAAGTAATTAAAAATGATTACTAACCTAAATTTAATAAATCTAATCGATTATAAGCTAAGGACTTCGAAATTCAATTCATAGACACAAAATCAAAGTAAAAAGAGAACAAAATGTTAGTACAGGATAAAATGGAATGAAGTTACACAATATTATTATTCTATCAAAGTGTAAAGTTCAATTTTCTACTGAAAAGAAGTTATAATCCATATCGACTGTGAAGTTGGAAACTGAAATCCAATTGAGAAAGATAGTCAAAGCACAATTTTTTTTAGCAGAGCTAGACTAATAAGATATAGAATCATAAATTTGAAGCTTACCAGACACATTATACATTGTGTTTGTTCATTGAATCATTTTATCAAACAGTTATTAAGCTTAGTAAAATACCCATACATAATTAAGCTTCACAAAAGATAAATTTTTCCTTTTGCATCCTACAGAATCATCAATTCATATCATATAATAGAATTTCTACTTAGGGCTTACAACTTACCTTGAATAAGATGAAGTAGAGCAACAACATTCACCTCACATTCGTTGACTTCATCAATATCAGAGCTCGAGCTCTCTTTGTGCTTTTCCTACAAAAGTTGCACATTCTTCGACTCATAACCAAAAAGGAAATAGGTAAACTGATATTTCATCATAATTAAATTAATTTGCATTTCTTTCAAAGATTCAAATGAGTTCAACATTGATATGAATTCTAAATTTTCCAAACCAAATTTGCAAAAAACAAAGGGATAATTTCTTTTTCATCTATAGACAATTAGGTAGAGAATTAATGATCAGGGTTATTGCAATTGACAAACATAAAATGGATTTTTGGGTCTCTGTTCCTGAAGTTTATGAGAAAGATGAAGACAATCCTCAAATGTTTACCTCATGAAAACTATTTGAGGATTAGTACGAACAATTTTGAAGGAATTTGCATCTGTGAACAAAAATTAGCATACAAATAGTCATAGACGAATATACATAGACACAAAGACATATACATACAGTCACAAACAGATGCATAAACACTATCATCTAATATTTTTGGAAAATCAAATATTTATGCATCGAGAAGCAGGAAAAAATAAGTTGAAAAAACCTCCTAGAATGGGTTTGTAATACATAAGTTTAAGATAGTAATTAACGGTGTGCATCGCCCGCCGAAGCCCATAAAGCCTCATCCATCGCTGTAATTCAAGTAGTCGGTGTAAAACTAAGAAAGAGGAGAAGGTGCGCCGGTGGTGGAGAGCAGAGGTGCATATGGTGATAAGAACACAGCACCGGAAGAGGAAGAATGAGTAAAGAAGAAAGAAATAAGAAATAAGAAATAAGAAAAAGCAAACGAAATACTACTGAACGAGGAGGGCGGCAAGGCGACCAAAATGGATAAGAAGGAAAAGAAAAATGAGAAGTATTGGGGCGTTTTAATGAGAAGAAAAACTGCGGCCACCAAAACGGATAAGAAGGAAAAGAAAAGAGATAACTATTGGGGCGCTTTTATCAGAAGTTAAACTTCAGTGGCAAAACAGAAAAGAGAAAGAAATATACTACAATAATCATTTTAAGAATTTATAGTATATCAACCTTCTCTAATAAACAAAACCTTTAATGTGCCACATGTCCCCTTTCTATATTGTTAACCTGCCACGTGTCATTTTCTAAATATAATCATAAATCTAAAATTAAATTAAATTTAAAATATTGCATAAATGTAGAAAAAATCCTGAATTTTTTTTCAACTTACTACATTTTTCGGATTCATATAACATTCAAAATTCAAATTAAAATTCCATGTTTTTTTTGGAAACAATAACAATTTACGTTCAATTTCATTGACTACAAATCTTATCTTTTTTAAACTCTTTTCAAGATTTAAATGAATCCCAAATAATCAGGAATTTCAAAATAATATTCTCACTCCATTTATATTGTGTTTTCTCATCTTCAACATTCATTCTCATTATCAATTTTTATTTTGCTTTCTCATCTTCAATATTACGATTTTTGCATAGTCTCAACATAACAAATCTGGTTAGTTCATCTTCATAACCCAAAATTTATAACCTTTTTGTGAAAATACATTAATACCAATGCAGTTCTGTTTGCTAAAAACATCTGTTGTGAAATCATCATTCCTTATTTCAGTTTTGATGTTCTTTGAAGTGTAACTGATCATCATCAAATTCTTCCAATCCATTCATTATAAAGTCGGAATATGATGAGGTTGTAACGACATATATGAATTTGGCTAAACATATTTGGCTGTTAGTTTAACAAAATTCATAATTTTAGAAAAATATTACTTATTTTGTTTCTGTTGCGAATGAGCAAGGCTTCTTATGTCATTTGTCTTTTCCATTTACGTTCTGCAATCTTCAAAGTGTTTTATATAGGATTTTGTGTAATTAAATCAAACAATTTGGTTTTTGTGTTTCTTTCACTGTTTTTATTGATTTGTAATATGGTTTAAATGTTAATTATTTGAAATATTACTTTACTGATAATATATACTTTTTGTTATATTAAAGTTAAAAACTTTGTATTTGGTTTTTCTAATGCCTTTATTTATCTTTTCATAGTTAATTTGAAGGGTATTTCGGGAATTTACTTAAAATTATCAAACCAAAATGTAAAGTTTCATAGGATAGAGAACACGTAGTACTAATTTTATTGATTCATAGCTGGAGGGCAATAAAGGCTAATGGGTGACATTTTCCTGGTTGTGTTTGACAGAAAATGGTCCCAGTGGTAATTTAGGCTTTAATTGACTTTTTTTTTGTCATGTCTAACAAATAACTGCTTTTCTAAAAAAAATCTCATTATACCTTTTTTGTGTATGGTTCTTATACCATGTGATTACTCCATATTTTGCGATTGTTACAACATTTTAAGGTACTATTGTGCATGGTTGTTATAATAAGTATGTTGGAAAATCTTTTCAAAAGTTGGCTCTTAGTTTTTATTTATCTAAATAGAACTTGTAATTCCCTTTTCAAGTTAAAAACTTTGTAGTTGGTTTTTCTAATACCCTTTAATTACCGTTTCATAGTTAATTGAAAATTTTACATTTTTACCCATGTGAACTATAGTTTGAAAGTATATTGTCATTTCATGTACAATACACCTCTACTTGGACAATTTACATTCGGTTTTTACTGTAACCATCGTTGTCATACATTTACATGTGTGTACCATATGATGAGAATCCTATCACATACATTTTATTTGGTTTGTCTAATATTTCACAAATTGCCAAGGGTTATGATATATATGATTTTTGTTTACAAACTTTACGTTTTTATAGTTATTGCTTTAGGAACTCGCAAATTAGTTAGTAGTAATATTAAATCATAGAAAAGATGCAAAGTTTATAGGGTTAGCAAATTATTGTACATTTGTTTTTTATTTTTTTTATTCTTAATTTAGACCAATTAAATCACATATGTTAAATAAATAGCAACGTACTTTATCTAATGAACCCTAACATAAAGTAAAAGATTTTTAGTGAAATCGATTATTTTTACCTTTTTGGTCATTTTGGTGATTATTACCTTTTTTTGCATATAATAGCATCCTATTTTTACTTTTCGTTGTTGTTGTTTTTTTTTTTTTTTTTAAGTTTTGGTACAGGGAAAAAATCTTACGGATGATGTCCATGTTTTAAATAAAATTTAAAGAAATGGTTCCTGGTTAATTAAATAAGTATAAAAAATGACCATTTTATAGGTTTGCTCAATTTGTTAAATTTGAAATTTTTATTCCTTTTTAATTATTTTTCTAAAAAATAACAATTTTAACATTTTTTTCTCAATTTGACAATTTTGAGAATTTTTGTTTATTTTGGTCATTTTGACATGTTAAAAGGTAACAAAAAAGAAAACTTATATTAATATGAAACACTAAAAAAAGAAAAAATAGAGGTTTTATTGTGGTTCCATTGATCATTTGAATTATTGGACAATATTGTCATTCTAATTAAAAACAAAAAAAGTAAAGAGAGTGAATAGGTTTATATAAAGTGAAGACACAGGAAGAGATTTACCCGTTTGATCGACCCATAACTTCTTCTTTATCTATAGACATCAATGGATGACAAAATTACAATCTTTTTTTCTTCTTTTTCAACTCTCCACCTTCTTTGACTTGCATATGAACCATTTATGTTTACACATTGACCCTTACTGTATATGTTGTATCAAAAACAAAATAAAAAAGGATGAACAAATTGAAACCTAATTAATTGGAGACAAATAACTGAAGGGTATTTTGGAAATTTACTTAAAATTATCAACCAAAATGTAAAGTTTCATAGGATAGAGAACACGTAGTACTGATAAGCGCTAGACTTTATTGATTAATAGTTGGAGGGCAAAATGAGCAAATGGGTGACATTTTCCTGGTTGTTGGACATAAAATGGTCTATGTTGAACTTTTAAGTTTTTTTTTTTTAAAATCAAATAAAGTTATACTTACTTACCATCCACAATTTAATGCATTTTTACATTTACTAATTTTTTTGTTCTATATAAATTTTTAACTTACTCCCATGGTTTTCACGGGTTACAACTTAATATAATGAATAAAAAGAAAGAATATGGTTGTTACAAGGAAACTGATCTTTTTTTTAAAACCATTCAAAAGTAAAAAGAAATGCACACGTTTTGACAGGTGGGCTTCCACCATTTTTTGTTTATTATCACCACGTTTAATTGTTACCATCCACAATTTAATGACTTTTTACATTTATTAATTTTTTTGTTCTATATAAAATTTTTAATTTATATGGGTTGTAACCTAATATAATGAATAAAAAAAATATATCGTTGTTACAAGTAAACTGATTTTTTTTTCAAACCATTCAAAAGTAAAAAGAAATGCACACGTTTTGACAGGTGGGCTTCCACCATTTTTTGTTTATTATCACCACGTTTAATTATTAGTATTTTTTTAGGGAGCTGATTCGTACACAACGATTTTTGGCCATCCACAACAATTTTATATAAATTGACAAATTTACCCTTTTTTATATTTTACACTTTACCCCCTTCCCCTCAAATAATCTAAAAAAACCCTACCTAAGTATTAGACGAACGACTCCACACACGACAATTCAATTCCCACAATTGATTCTGCCATCTCTAGCCTCCACGGCCGCCAATCGTCGCCGGATTGTTCCGCCGCCGTCCTATTTGTCGCCATTGCCGGCTTGCTCCACTGGTGTCCCACTGTTCTGTCATCACTTCCGGCAAAGGTACAAACAAAACTCCAAAAAAAAAAAATAGTCTACGGTTGTTTTCTAAATTTTATGGAATTATCATCGATCGGTGGGTTCGTCTCTTGTGGTGCTCTATGAAATTATCATCAATATTATACATCTTTTTTTAATAGACGAAGCTTTATGATATTCAATTTGAGTGGATTTACACTGTTTTGCATATTGTATTTCGTATATGAATATCACGTGCTCAAGAAGAAGATATATATGTGTATTGAATTGTTATATTACACCGTTCCATATTATTGTTTTGACACTTTGTTTTTGTTGATTAGCTAATGCAGAATATTGATTTGAACTTCCAGATTTGTTGAATAAATGGAATTGAATGAAAAAGAATATTTAACTACTTCAAAATTTGACTCGTGTGACAATTTATTAAAAAGTGTTCGAGAATTTTATTATTCTAAAGGATATGGGATATCTATTCATGGTTCAAGAAAAGACAAGCACATGATTTTGCAATGTGACAGGAGCGGTTCATATCGAGATATACGAGGTATTGCAAATAAAAGAAAAAAAACTACCGCATCTCGTTTGATCGATTGCCCTTTCAAGATTGTGGGCAAAAAATGTAGTGATGGACCTGATGGTGATGGCACTTGGACATTTAACGTGAAGGACTTGACACATAACCATGAGCCATCTACGGACATATCTGGGCATCCATCGTTTAGTCAGTTGTCATCCGAAAGCATAAAAAGTGTTAAAGAGATGACCAAAGCTGGAATTCCCCCAAGACAAATTCTTTCATCTTTACGTCAAAAAACCCCAAATCTACCGGCCATCTCTAGAACTATATATAATGTGAAGAAAAAAAATACGAAAGGAAAATTTAGGGAATCGGCCCATGATTAACGCATTATTTGAGGAGCTTGAAGAAGGTGGTTTTACATATGATATTTCACATAATTCGGAGGGACGTATATCTCGTTTGTTTATTGCACACCCTTTGTCGATTAAACTTGTCAAAGCCTTTTCTGATATCTTTGTGATGGATTGCACCTACAAAACCAATAAATATAACATGCCACTCCTTGATATCATTGGTGTTTCATGTTTCAATACATCCTTTTATTCTGGGTTTGTTTTTTTAGAAAAAGAAGATGAAGAAAATTATTCTTGGGCATTACGTGCATTTAAGGAGATTATTGGACAAGGTAATCAACCATGTGTGATTATGTCAGATAGGGAATTAGCGTTAATGAATGGCATAAAAAATATTTTTCCTACAATGACAAATCTTTTATGTGTTTGGCATATTGAAAAGAACGTATTGGCAAATTGCAAGAAATATTTTGGACGTGCCGAAGATTTTGATATTTTTATGTCAAGTTGGAATAATGTTGTATACTCGACGACGGAAGATCTCTTTGAGAAAAATTGGGATGAATTTGAGTCAATGTATATAGAGAAGAAAGATGCACTTGAGTACATAAAAAAATATGGCTTCCTTGGAAAGAAAAGTTTGTTAGTGCTTGGACCGATAAGTACTTGCATTTTGGCAATCGGTCTTCATCAAGAGCTAAAGGTGCTCATGCCAAACTTAAACAATATTTGCAAGTTTCTACAGGAGATTTGAGGGAAGTGAAAGAGAAAATTTGTCTTGCAGTCGAGCATGAATTTAATGAGATTAAAGTGAAACTCTCAAGTGAGAAACTTCAAGTTCCTCACTATTGCAATATGCCATTTTTTAGAGAGCTTCATTCTCATATTTCTCACTTTGCCTTGAAGGAGATATATAGGCAATATGATGTTGCAAAAGATGGTAATATTTATATTTTTTATTACATTTATTATTGTTTCTTAACCTTTATTATTTACCCACTTTTATTAATTATTTAGTATTTTTAGGTATTATAACTCCGTGCACCGGTCACTTTATTACAACTATGGGTCTTCCATGTGCTCACAAAATAAAATATTGGCAAGGAACTACTTTTTCGTTGGATTTAATCCACCCTCATTGGAGGATTGACACGTTATCATTAAATGTACAAAATGATTTGCATGGTGAAGGCATCAATCGATTCGATGAGTTGCTTAATGAGTTGCGCTCAACGTATCAAAGGTGGCCCTTAAATAAGAAAGAACATGCTCTTTCAGTGATTACAAAACTTGTGAACCAATCTGTCACCGTTTTTGAGCCCATGATTCAACGACCAAAAGGAAGACCTCCAAAATCAAAAAAGAAAAGAGGAATAACGTCCACAACACGAGATCCTTCAAGATTTGAATCGGTAGAGTTATCACAAAGCCGCAATAAAATGGATGATGAAAATAGCTTAATTGATTTAAATGTATATTCATTAGATACATTTGATTTAGATGGTTCTTTTTGAATTCGTCATAATTTTTTTTTTTTGGATAGTTATTTGGTTTTTTATTTTGGATGGTTGCTTGATAATTTGTTTGGTAAAAATTTTGCAGATATAAATAATCTCTTTATTTTAGAAGTTATTATTAAATATTGTTTTAGATATTATATAATACACTTTTTTATTTGAAAAAAAACAGTAAACCAATTTACGATGAGGGTTTCTAGCATAATTTTAAGTTAAACATATATTACGTCCAATAAGCATACTAATGTAGTAAAATAAATGAAACAGTGAAACGAAATTTTGGAAAGAAATTATATACATGGAAGAAGAAATATATTAATTTAGTTGGAGGGGGTAAAATATAAAGTTTGATAAAATAAAGAAAAGGGTAAATTTGTCAATTAATAAAAATTTGTTGTGGATGGCCAAAAAACGTTGTGTACGGATCAACTCCATTTTTTTTTACAACATGGTCCTTTGCTACTCGCCCAAATAAAGCCCGAATCCATTTTTTCTTTACCCAACACTTCTATTTTTTTTCCTACCATTTTTGGACCTCACAGAGCTAAATAATATCAAATAAATTCGTAAAATAATATCAAATAAATTCGTAAAATCATCATTAGGTATCCCCACTTCTTATCATTAACTATCTATAAATAACTAGGTTATAACCCGTGAAAACCACGATCAGTATCACTAAAATAATTATATTAGACAAAAATAATAATAAATGTTAAAAAAAATATTAGTGTATTCTCGTGTGTAAGTAATTATAAATTAATTTGTTAAGTTTATCACATATTTCGAGAATGTTATTAGGATATGATTTTGAATTTTCAAATTTTGAATTGAAGTTGATTTGTTAGCAACATAAAAAAATCATTGAAAATGCCACATATCAAAAGACATGCTAAAAATGGACATTTGACAATTTTATGTTTCATTTATTAGAATAGATTTTCAGAATCTTGCTCAAATCAAGATGATTTTTAGCCTTATGTTAGAATAGATTTTCAGAATCTTGTTCAAATCAAGATGATTCTTATCCTTTTATACCAAAAATTTAAACACTTTAAATTTTTGTAAATTAAACTACTACCGATCCAAATAGAGACATTAGCTGAAACCAAATCGTGTAAAATGTGTATACAAACATTTATAACGACAGTAACAAGCCTAAATTTGTGGAACATACCTAAATTTCGAGAAAAATACTGAAAATCGTCACCAAACTATTCCTCCGATTTCTTCCTCATTTCTTCACTGTTTTCAAAAATTGAAGTGGGGTTTTCACAGGGTTTTCTGAGTTTTATATACTGCCTAATATTCTTTCAGTTATCAGCTACTAAAACGTCCGGATGTAATTAATTATTATAGGTGACGGTTTTGAGAGTTTAAACCTTATTATTCTCCCTAATTAAACATAATTTTTATTTCTAGAGATGTGATATATATATATATATATATATAGACACACACACATACTTGGTTTTCAGCTTTTTTATTTTTTTGTCTTTTTTATTTTCTTTGTTTTTTTTTCTTAAAAGTTTTTAAAATCTTTTCTTTTTTCATATATTTTATTTTTTTAATGCCTTTACTACATACTTTAGGATACTAGTGTTTTTATTTATTTTTGTTTTTAATTTTTGATTGTTTTTGTTTTTTTTTTTTAATTTTAAACTAAATATCTATTCGATTTTTTGATTTTTAACAGTTACAAAAGTTTTAAATAATATAAATGTTAAGGATCGTAATATTCTCCGTGTTGAATTAGGTGTCTAAGCCCATAACTATAATTGGTATGTACTTGACATGATAGTAGCATGGTCGCCTTTTGGGTTGCCTTCACCATAGCAACTTGATTGGATGAATTATGATGAAAGAGGTTAATTGTGATTTATTAATATATTATAAGAATAATATATTAATTGAGAAATCATATTATTTAATTAGTATTGATTAAAAAGTAATTTGGAATTAATTTGGTGATCTAAAGAGACTAATTGAATTAAGGATACTGATATTGCAATTATGTGATAGTTGCAAAGTTGGGCTTGTGGAACCTTAAGAAGGGATGGACGAAATCCTATGTATAGCTCACATAGATTTCGTCCATAAGAGGCCTTCTGGAAGGATCTAATGGATTGCTTAAGGCCTAAGCAGGGAATTAGGGTTTCAGTCAAATACCCTAATTGCACAACTATATAAAGACCCCATGACACCTTGAAATCGGCCACTTCTCTTATATTCTTCCAACTTGCTACTTGGTGTTTGTGACTCACTAGAGGTGCAACAATTGAGGCACTAAGCTCTTGAAGGTCAAGATCTACAAGCTAGAAGGAAAAGGTATTCTTCTAACTTTGTTTTATATTACAAATTCCAAAAAATTTATGCTAGTTAAGGTTCATGCTTTGGATGATTTGATTTGCATGTATATATATATATATGTGTGTGTGTGTGTGTGTGTGTGTGTGTGTGCGTGTGTGTGCGCGCGCGTGATTTTGATGGGTTTCATCGAGTCACTGATTTTGATAATGATTATTTCCGATGGTAGTTTGTGTTTTGCTAAATCAATCTTCGTAAATGGTACCCTCTCCAAAACAAATCGCCATCATCGACCTGGTAACGACGTAGTTCCAATCCTACCTTCATCCCCATAAAACCGCCCATCAACGGTTTTGAGTGTAAATTACTGGAAATTGTGATGATGGTGCGGCTGTTTTAGGGCTCCATTCTTTTTCTCAGGCTCTATTCTTGAACTCAAATCTATGACCCTGGCATGGATATGGTGATGATGGTGGAGTTGTTTTTGGTTTTTTAATGAAGGTGTAGTAGATGACATTTATTGTGGCTGAAGGGGGTAACGATTATAGTGGTGTTGATGGGAGAGAGATAATTGTAGGTTTTGTCTTGTGGATTCTAACTTTTGTGCAGGGTTGAAGATGGGTGTGTGAGAACAAAGATCTGATTGCATAGGGACAAGGTTTGAAAACTCAAACCTTGAGTTAATGCTTACGATCAATGTCTACTTATAATTAAGTGTTCCAGTCAAGTATGACAAGATCAGTCGAGACTGAAGATGAGAATCAACAAAGTACTTCAAGTATTAAATATGGAACTATGAGTATAATCAAGGTAAAGACAATAAATGAACAAGTAGAATGTTTGAAAGAGTTTGATTTGAGAGAAAAGTGAAAGTGAGTTAAAGTGAAAATACGCTATCATTGGAAGAACAATCCGTCTACTATTCTTATCATTAATCACTCCTTATATAGGAAAAGGAGGTACAATGTACAGAACGAAGTGCATATAAAGGATTGGATAAACAAGTTAGTTCTGACACTTTGATTATCCCAATTGACAAAAAGACTAAGTCCTATGTAAGGTTACATCAAGTAAAAGAAAGGAATAATTAATGAACAGACGAATACACTATCTCGGATCATCTCTGCATCTCATACTACGAACTCTACTCCGGACTTCAACTTCCATCTCTAACCACATACTTATTTCGTATCTCAACCCACTTCGGACTCAAGACAGACTTCAAAATTCCAAGGATTAGCGATTGCTAGAGGTTCACTTTCAGGTTCGAACAGGGTGAATGTGAGAATGGTTGTAATTTGGTGGTTTGTGGAGGAATAAGGGTGGTGTTTGTAAGTTGTCAAGGTGGTTAGAGTGGGGATTGGGTGGTATTGGAGATGAATTTTTGAAAGTACATACCATGTGTGTTGGTTTATGACTTTTTTCATCTATTTCATAAGGGGCAACCGGTTTACGCATTTGTTTTTGTCTAAAGTGGCCTTATAGATTGATGTGTGTATGGGCTTGATTTAGTGACTGGGGTAGTGTTTAGGTAAATTAAGCTAGAATAACAACCACAAATATATGGAATGAAAAGGATAGATTTGATAAACAAACTAGACCTATAGCTTGTAAATCTGAAGACAAACTAAGACCTATTAGTTTGAATTCGATCAACTCAAGGATCACGTCCAAAAGATGATAATTTGTGAACTATGAAAATAATTCAAAGTGAAAATAAGGGTTCTTTGATTAAAATTCGTGTATCATCTTTCCCATGCATAAACTTGGCTTTATATGAAGCCTTTATTACAAACTTGGTGGTTACAAGCCAACCAACCAATTATTCATTAAAACTATTAAATGAAAATTAAGGAAACTCTTGAAATAACACAAAAAATGTCCAAGACACTTGAGGATGAAGAAAAAACGTTTATGCTTCATTAAGGAGCCATAAGAAGCATTAAAGTGTAACCCTAATCCACCAAAGAGTGATAAAAACGGCTAGGAGACTTTATGAAGTAAGAAGTAACGTTTTTAGCACTTATGAAGCCTTAAAAATGTTGCCCTAGCCTTCATGCAACCCTAATTCAATTTGTGGGTTACCATGCACAACCTAACCATTAAGCCCAAACCACCTTCTAGCCCACTAGTAATCACTACTCCATCACATTTTGGGCTTTCATGATCCATGCATGGATCATCCCCTCCCCCTTTGAAAGGAATTGACGTCAATTCATCAAGTCCATCATCATCAAGATAAGGTGAAAGATCTCCCACGTTAAAGGTAGCATGCATTCCATGGTCTCCTCCCAAATCCACATTGTAACCATTATCATTTTCAAAATTTGTCACTTCCATACAAGCTTCTTCAAAAGGAATTGTCCTCAATTCAGTAAGAACCAAATTTCGTTGTTCTCCCATACAAACCTTCCATGACAACAGGTCTTGAAAACATATTTTTATTGCAGAATGTGACCATTTCTTTACTCCAAGTTGGTCTCTTCTCCACATACACATGTTCTTCAAATAACTAAAAGAACTCACCGAATGAAATCCTAACCGTGTCTTCCATTTGTGGATCAAAAACCACTTTCGTACACTCCCGTGAAGAAGATTAGGACCTAGAAAGTTATCCTTGAAATAATTTAAAGGATTAACAATGGTCATATGAAATATTAGATCATGGTTTGTACTTATGGGTTGATGAACAACATGTTCCAATAACATGGCTTCCCAACTGAAGGTACACCACAAGAATAGGAATCCAAGCATTATGAACTCCCTCCCTCGTAACTGCTTGGAACTTGATGGGTCACTCCTTCTTCTAGGTTCTTAGAAAGACGGTTTGTTATAAGACGGGTATCATCATCCTTCTTAACCACAACCACATCTTCGTGGTCAAGAACCCGCTCCACCTCTTCGGATTCTTCAACCTTTTCTTCAACAATTTTGTTTGTAACAACAAAATCGATTTCTCTCACAATTGTTTCAACAATTTTGTTTCCAACCACGAAATCTATTTCTTCTTCAATTTCTTCATGGTCATCTTCCCCATCAGTGGCATAGTGATACATGTGTGGAAGTGACAAATTTTGAAAATGATAATGGTTACAATGTAGATTTGGGAAGAGACCATGGAATGCATGCTACCTTTAATGTGGGAGATCTTTCACCTTATCTTGATGATGATGGATTTGATGAATTGAGGTCAATTCCTTTCAAAGGAGGAGGGGATGATCCATGCATGGATCATGAAGCCCAAAATATGATGGAGTAGTGATTACTAGTGGGCTAGAAGGTGGTTTGGGCTCAATGGTTGGGTTGTGCATGGTAACCCACAAATTGAATTAGGGTTGCATGAAGGCTAGGGCAACATTTTTAAGGCTTCATAAGTGCTAAAAACGTTACTTTTTACTTCATAAAGCCTCCTAGCCGCTTTTATCACTCTTTGGTGGATTAGGGTTACACTTTAATGCTTCTGATGGCTCATTAATGCTTCTGATGACTCCTTAATGAAGCATAGACATTTTTTCTTCATCCTCAAGTGTCTTGGACGTTTTTTTGTGTTATTTCAAGAGTTTCCTTAATTTTCATTTACTAGTTTTAATGAATAATTGGTTGGTTGGCTTGTAACCACCAAGTTTGTAATAAAGGCTTCATATAAAGCCAAGTTTATGCATGGGAAAGATGATACACAAATTTTAATCAAAGAACCCTTATTTTCACTTTGAATTATTGTCATAGTTCACAAATTATCATCTTTTGGACGTGATCCTTGAGTTGATCGAATTCAAACTAATAGGTCTTAGTTTGTCTTCAGATTTACAAGCTATAGGTCTAGTTTGTTTATCAAATCTATCCTTTTCATTCCATATATTTGTGGTTGTTATTCTAGCTTAATTTACCTAAACACTACCCCACTCACTAAATCAAGCCCATACACGCATCATAAGTGGTATCAGAGCCCAGTTTTGATTGGGTGTTGTGTTCTCGTTTAACAAAAATCCTTGCTAAGTTTGTTTGATTTCACTTCCTGTTCAGAAGTTGTTGTCCAAAAATGTTGCGCAAGTTATATGATGAAGAAGACCTTAAGGAGGAAGAGGAAATTGAAGAAGAGGAGGGAGAAGATTTTGGTCCCATCTATGACACCGATGGGGAAGGGGAATTTGTTGAAAGAATCAATTTAGTGACTGGAGAAGAAATTGTTGAACACTCTAACCCTTTCTATGTGATGCGTGTATGGACTTGATTTAGTGAGTGGGGTAGTGTTTAGGTAAATTAAGCTAGAATAACAACCACAAATATATGGAAGGAAAAAGGATAGATTTGATAAACAAACTAGACCTATAGCTTGTAAATCTGAAGACAAACTAAGACCTATTAGTTTGAATTCGATCACCTCAAGGATCACGTCCAAAAGATGATAATTTGTGAACTATGACAATAATTCAAAGTGAAAATAAGGGTTCTTTGATTAAAATTCGTGTATCATCCTTCCCATGCATAAACTTGGCTTTATATGAAGCCTTTAATACAAACTTGGTGGTTACAAGCCAACCAACCAATTATTCATTAAAATTAGTAAATGAAAATTAAGAAAAATCTTGAAATAACACAAAAAAAAAACGTCCAAGACACTTGAGGATGAAGAAAAACGTCTATGTTTCATTAAGGAGCCATAAGAAGTATTAATGAGCCATCAGAAGCATTAAAGTGTAACCCTAATCTACCAAAGAGTGATAAAAACAGCTAGGAGGCTTTATGAAGTAAAAAAGTAACGTTTTTAGCACTTATGAAGCCTTAAAAATGTTGCCCTAGCCTTCATGCAACCCTAATTCAATTTGTGGGTTACCATGCACAACCCAACCATTGAGCCCAAACCACCTTCTAGCCCACTAGTAATCACTACTCCATCACATTTTGGGCTTTCATGATCCATGCATGGATCATCCCCTCCTCCTTTGAAAGGAATTGACCTCAATTCATCAAGTCCATCATCATCAAGATAAGGTGAAAAATCTTCTACATTAAAGGTAGCACGCATTCCATGGTCTCCTCCCAAATCCACATTGTAACCATTATCATTTTCAAAATTTGTCACTTCCACACATGTATCATAGACCCGTCAAAATACACCTTATATCCCATAAAACAACAAAGAAAGTTCAGGATTGATTAGTCCAATTTTGAAAATATTATAGGGCTAGAATATGATTTCTTTTAATGGCAAAAATGTCTTGATATAAAAGAAGCTTATAAATAATACATTTATATTACATACTCACTATTTCACGAATATTTTTTTATTGAAAGAATCTAACCGATATCATACATACTTATAAAGCTAGCATTTTTTCTTAAATCTCATGCATTTGAAACCCCCATTTTTTAACTTCCTCAAACCACATTCATTTGAAACCCCATTTTTTAACTAATGCAACTCAAAAGTTTTCTTAATTATGATTTAACACTCAAAAGTTTTATAACTTATATTATGTTTAATTAGCATTTAGTGAAAAGTTTGCTATAAAAGGTCAATATTTTGTGTCTTTTGGGTTATATAAAATCTTACATGTAAGTAGGATGTCATAACATCAATGTTTTGCTTGGAATATCTTTCAACCAAAACAAATGAAGATGTTCTATTCTTTATTTATATTCAGTTTCTCATTTAATTGTTATATGTGATTTGTATTTATTACTCAATCTTGAATGTGACTCTCCAAACATCAATGTTTTGCTTGGAATATCTTTCTGATTCTTCTTTTTCAAGAAAAATATTTTGATTGCAGGTTAGTGAAGAATTGTCATCAAGTTTCTATGGTTGAATGGTGTTAAATGAAGAAAGAAGATTCGGAAAACGGATATAAGTTTTTTTTTGTTTTAGCAAAGTTGATGAATATTAGTTTTTTTTTTTATTATTTAAATGTATCTTTATGTAACATCTTTATTTATATATACAACCACCCAATGCTCTTATTTATTTTATTGTAGTTTTTCTATTCTGATTATGTTTATTTTCTATTGTTTTTTTGTTGAGTTATCATACACAACATATTTAAAAGATAATGTAATTTTTAACATTTGATATGTAATTATGATAGACTTATCATGATATGTTTTTCATATGAAAGTAATTTATCCATATTACTAGGACAAGAATTACATATGACATTTACGAAAATATATATATATATATATATATATATATATATATATATATATATATATATTATATGTGATTTGTTTAATATGTATATGCACCTATATATGTTATAAATTTATAATTAAATATCTTTATGTTTAATAATTGAATGGATTAAAATGATGCATCAAAACCAATTATTTAGACGAATATAATAATAATAATAATAATAATAATAATAATAATAATAATAATAATAATAATAATAACAACAACAACAACAACAATAATAATAATAATAATAATAATAATAATAATAATAATAACAATAATAATAATAATAAATACACATTTCCAAATACCGCATTTATTTGAAACTCACACTACAACTCATGAGTTTTCTAATTTATGTATATTTATTAGTTACAACTCAAGAGTTTTTAACTTATGATTATTAATTACTAATCACTAATAACTTTTTATTTTCCTTTCTTTTATAAGGTTGTAAAGTTTTGCTCATTAAAAACATTAATGTATTTGAAGATATTTGTGATTTAAATATGAAGAGTTAATATAAATGTTATAATATATGTTTTAGTGTTTTTATGTTATTAAAAGTTATAGTGTTTATTTTTCATATTTTTAATATTCGTTGTATATATATATATATATATATATATATATATATATATATATATATATATATATATATATCTTTTTTAATACAAATGTTATAATAGATGTTTTCTATTTTTATGTTTTTAAAAGTTGTAGTTCATATTTTGTTCATACGTTTTGTTACTGTTATATTATCATTCATTTGATATATAATTTACACAATTTTAAACAATTTATAAAATTATCAAGTAGTTGTATATATCACAATGACTTAAAAATTGAACTATAATGTTTAATAAAACTAATATGGTAACTATATGTTTGCTTTACTACTAATATTTTGTTTCAAAGTAGAAATATTAAATAATAATTTGGTAAAAGTTATTATTTTAACTATATAATTCTATTCTCGCGCAACGCGCAAGGATTTGCCTAGTTTTAGTATAAAATTACATTGCATGACCAACAGAATATACTCACTAGTATTTCAAAATTTATAGTATTTTACAATCATAATTTCGTATCGAAAGAAACCAAAAGGAAACGTATCCTCGGGAATAAATGTCATTTTTTAACGGCAAAAATAATAAATGTCATTATTGAAGACTTAAGTTGCGTGTTGGAGTGATTTCTCTACAATTACCTTGCTGTTTCATTACAAGGCATCAAAATTCGTGTAGTAACCGCTTGAAATTTCATACACAATTTGATTTCATTTCGTTTCTGCATCAAATTCATCACGTGTATTAGTTAAAAATTCGAAGCATCATGGTGGAGTAGTATATAAATCGATTCTCCAATGCCCTCAAGAACATCAATTCTCCAGATCATCAGTGATACATTCACATTGCTTCATCGTGTCCCAACTCACACAACAGAAAATCAATCATGATCAAATCAAGCGATTACAAACGTGTATTTGATCACTTCGACATAGATGGCAACGGCATGATATCTCCATCAGAGCTGCAACACGGTGTTGGATTGATCTGGAACGAGGAGATTTTACTCGAAGAGGTAGAAGTTGTTGTGGAATCAACACAGGGAAACAACAGACAATTAGGGTTTGAAGACTTTGTTAGTTTAATGGAAAGCGAGAAAGAAGATGAGAAGCTTGAGGACTTGAGGAAAGCCTTCAGAATGTATGAAATGGATGGAACTGATTGCATAACTCCCAAGAGTTTAAACCGGATGCTGAATCGACTCGGCGAGTTCAGAAGTGTGGATGAGTGTGCTGGGATGATAAGTCGGTTTGATCTTAATGGTGATGGAGTTCTTAACTTTGATGAATTCAAACAAATGATGCTTTGAGTCTTTCACAATTTACATCGTTTCATTTAATATCACATTCTTATTTTATGGAGTCCAAGATGTAAACATGAATTCAACATTCATATATAAGTATAATAAGAAATTAACAAAATAGATTGTTTAAACGTATTTGAAATAGCATGTCGTAGGATAAAACCTCACATTTTTCTTTCTAAAAGTAGGATTGATCCTTGGGTAAGCTTCGTCTTGTATCATCAATAATGATTACAGTTGATGCAATTAGGCTTATAAACCGGTATGATTGGCAATATTTTGTTTTTAATCAAAAACTTTATACATGAAATCATGGTTATCATCAAGTTGTTACCAAAAGCTTTACTTTAGGTGATGTTTGGTATATAGAAATGACAAGAACTATTTACCTTTAAGGTGATGTTTGGTATATGGAAAATCAAAATGACAAGAAGTGGATCGGAGTGGAGTAAACAAAACTAGAGAAATTACATGTATCGTGTATGGTGACACAAAAAGAAAAAAGAAAAAGAAAAAGAAAGGATAATCTAAATTACAATACTGTTTTTGTTGGATTCTTTATAGATTGTTCCTAATAATTTTATCAAATATTTACTATATACAAAACATTTCTTATAATGTTATAATAAGAAATCTATTTCAACATACCTATGCAAACTTGAAAGTACAAGTATTTTTTTGTTAATCTTTCAAGCCATCTTTCTCCATCATGTTTTGTATTCCATAGTTTTCCCATAGTTTTCCCGACCACTCTTTCAAGTTTCTCATGGGTTAATCGATTTTTAGTTCAAAGGTATTTTTGAAAAGTTTTAGTTTTTAGCTTTCTTTCTAGGTTTTTGAATTAGAGTCCATTTCCTTTTAGTTTACTATAAATTGGCTAATAGTCATTTTATTTTAGACCTTTTGTTTTGCTTAATAAAGAAAAGCCTTAGGCACCAAGCTTCTAATCTTATTTGTTTTTCTTCTTTTATTCATGTGTTTTTTTCCTGTTACCTTGGTGTACAAGTCTAAGTTTTTACAGAAGCCCCTTTGTTTACACTTTGGTATGAGAGCGGTTCAAGGGGATGTGAGTCGTCTTTTAGCGCAAGTTGAAACATCTTAATAACAATCCCGACTTCTTTTGATCGGACTTGTTCTAACGATAGCAAGAGACTAACCAGAGGTGCATAATAACCGGACAGGAAGACATCAAAGTAGGTGGCTTTGATTTGGTTCGTTTTTCGTAGGTAACAGAAGACAATATGGTGATTGTGACCTTGTCTTCTTGATCAGTGAATAGTGCTCTCGGAACAAGCTTGATTAAAGAAGGGGGTTGTCAAAAGAGAGAGAATAGGTTGTCAATGGTTAAAGAAGGGGGTTTAATATCGTATGAAGTTCTGTGTTTGACTCCAACAAATTATCTCTTGTGGACAGTCAAAGTCAAATCAATTATCAATGCACGCAACATACGGAAGACACAGGGGCGGATTTAGGGGGGTCACCGGTGGCATCGGCAACCCCTCACTTTTTCGGCGGCAGTGGAAAATTTTTCGAAAATTTTTAAAATTTTTATTTTTTCTATTATCGTGAAACCCCTAACTTTCCCGTGCAACCCCTACTGTGAAATCCTGCGTCCGCCCCTGGGAAGACAGTCGAATTGAGGGTGTTAGGTGAAGCATCAAATTAAAAGAAGTCAAAACAAGCTCTTGCTTTTTTTTTTCAAGCGATACCTAAAGACATGATGTTGCAAATAGCGAGTTACACCAACCCAAATCAAGTGTGGGATGAGCTAAAAACATGGTATTTGGGTGTGGATAAGGTGAGAACAACTCGACTTGCAACCTTAAAGAGGGAGCTTGAAAGTTTGTGCATGAAGGAGGGAGGAAGGGTTGATACTGTGTGACAAAATTATTTGGTTTAGCCTCAAAATCTAGAAGCCTTGGTTACTGACTTGAAGAAATGGATTTATTGACAAGGTTACTAGACTCGATGTCTAAGTCGTTTCTTCAAATCATGGCTTCAGTAGAGCAATGTTTTGACTTGGATTCGATGTTATTTGATGAAGTCATTGGTAGATTAAAGGCATGCGAGGAGCGCATAATACGAATCGATAAATTTGATGACATTCAATGTCTATTGTTGTTGCCTAGTGAAGGAAATCCGCATGTTTGTAAGCATTGTGGCAATGGAGGTTCAAATCGGAATGACTGTGGACGTGGTCGGGGAAGAGATTGTTGGTCCAAGAAGATTCGGGATGGTAATGAACATGTCTGAGATAAAAGTCACATTAAATGTTTCAAATGTGGTGAGTTTGGTCACTATAGCAAAGAGTGTCCTAAATAGGAGAAAGATGTGGCAAATATACTCGAAGAGGAACCGACACTATTATGAACGAGTGGTATGACCAATCTGATTAAGAAGTGATTAATGGGTTAATCAGATTTTTAGTCCAGGGGTATTTTTGGAAATTTATGTTTTTAGCTTTCTTTCCAGGTTTTTGTATTAGAGTCAAATTCCTTTCAGTTTAGTATAAATATTCTAATAAACGTTGTTTTAGTTTAGACATTTTGTTTTGCTTAGTAAAGAAAAGCCTTAGGTACCAAATTAAGCTTCTAATATCCTTTTTATTTTTTATTCTATTATTCATGTGTGTTTTTTCTATTGCCTTGGTGAACAAGGCTAAGTTTTTACAACATGCCTTTGTTTATAGTTTCATGGAGGCGTTTTTTTTTATGGGATCTCACATGTTTTCAATAGTATTGGGTTGAAAACTCACCACTTTAATTTTCTTTGTCATGACTTTTAGTTTCCTTCCTTGTAATTGGTAGTCACCATTTTATGTAAATCAACGTTTGTTTTTCCGTAATGCTCCGGATCTTATTCAAACTCACCATTTTAATATGTCACAAATTCACGCTAAGTTAACTTGAACAAAAGTTATAGTATCCATATAAAAGTGAAGTTTGGAAACAGGGAAGGCTATTAGAGTGAAGATGATGGTAATGAATATTTGTGGAATTGAAGAACGATGGCGACCAAGAAGGTTGTGGCAGTAGAGGTTGACCGTAGGCATGGAAAATATTGTGATGGTACATGTAATGTTAGGAAATCAGTAACTTTAAACCAAAATTGCTTGTTTCATTAGTTCCATCAACCTTTTTTGTGTGACTAAAATTTAGAAAAATAGTCCCATTATTTTTCGTTTTAGTGTGTTTTGGGATTGCTTTTTGAAATTTGAAAGCGTTTTTAGCGAAAGTGTTAATTAACTTTTGGTGGTAGCGAAATAAACATTTTTAAAAAGTGTTTAGATTAGATTGTGTGGTGGCAAAAAACTTTATAATTATTGTAAAATTACTAAAAAGGACATGGAAATAGATGTGAAAAGAAAAAAGAAAATGAGAGAGAGTTCATTAAGGGTAGTATTGTTATTTTTAGTTTATAAAGTCATAACGACTTCAAAAAGTTATCCCCTTACTTTTGGAAACCTCACTTAAAACATGATAAAACTTCACCTGAAAAACACTTAGGTAATAGTGAAACATTTTTTAGGCTTATTGCCTTTATAACAAGCCAATAAGTCAACAAATTATTTTGAAAAGCAATCCCAAACACCTCCTTAATCCTACCGGTCTTGTCCATCTACCAAATATTACCTACGAAATCACTTGTAGGCTTGTTTTGTTAGTGTAAATTACAATTTTTGTCCTTATTCACTTTTCTACAATTTTGGTCAAAATTGTGGAAATTTAACACTATTGATCCTCTTGGTTGGCAAATCCTTTAGTTTTGGACCCTATGGTAGTTACCGTAATGTCATAATTTTTTAAGTATGTATAAAATGAATAAAAATCCCAAGTTTTTGTCTTTTTATATTTTTATCTTTTTTAATATCATGAACATTCTGATTACTATTAAAATAATTAATGGGCCCACTTTATACCAAAACCAACCTATACCACCACCGCTTATCAGATCCATCATTGACCCGTCAGACTTACTACCACACCGACAACCACCACCATCACAACCATCACATATATCGCCACCACCAAAAAATCGAAAAGTAATCAAGAGAGATGATGATAGACTTAATGGTCAAAGTTGAAAGAGTGATAGAAATGATGAAAGAAAAATATGGTGGCCTTGGCTTGAAACCAAGAGAGAGGGATATATATATATATATATATATATATATATATATATATATATATATATATATATATATATATAGTAGGAAACCCGCGCGATGCAGCGGTACCAGATAATTTCTTTCGACATATAGTTTTTATGTGGCAATTAGTTTGATTTTCATGTCATAATTCATTACAGCCTTTTGGTGGATTGTTTTGTATCGGATAGTTCATTTCGGCGAATAGTTTCTAGTTGGGTACGTAGATGCGGTGTAAAATATTTCCTTTTGTCCGATTATTTTGTGTTAAAAAAATTGCGTTCATTGTTTGGTTTAGACTACTCGGAGTGGGCAACGCCCACTCCCGTTATTGTGCCTCATAACACGTGATAACACCAATGAACACCACCCCTTCCTTCCGTTATTACATGTTAAAGGCTTTCGGGTTACTTCCCGTTACCACCATCACATTTGGCAACAGCGTTTTTATGTTTTTTAGCCTAGTAACTCGTGTGGGGGTTGCCCACACGGCCATACCCACCTTTCTTAAAAATCGAAGTATATAATTTTTTTACGAATTATAAAAGTTTGCTATTTTTTGTGATAAAAATAAAAGTACGTTATTATATTATTTTGATTAAAAATAAAATTATGTTGTTTTTTGGTAAAAATAATTTTTTGGTTCAAAATAAAATTATGTTTTGGTTTTGATTTATAATAAAAATATAGTGGAATACATTCAAAATTGTTAAACATAAAAAGAAATTATTGTATTTTTTTCCTAATGAGAAATTAGGATCTATGAAGTTTAGGATGTAAGGTTTGAAAAGACATAATTTTATTTGTTGTGACGATTGTTTGAAATTATAATATTTTGTCCAAAAAATTGTTTTAAATATTTTGTACTGTTTTTTTTTCGGTCTCTTTTTTTTACTTGATTTTTTTTCCGTTGTGATTTCGTTTTAGACCAATTTGGTCCTGCGGCCTTTTTCGTTCTTTTTTTTGGTTCGAGTTCAAATATTTTCGATTCATTCTCATTATTTTGTTTCAATTTCACTTTTATGGATATTTTATGTTTGTGTTTTTGTTTCATTTCTTTGACTAAATTATATTCGTCGATTTTCATTAAATAGATTAAAACTTTAACAATAAAGATATCTTGGTTAGTTCTATAATTCGTTAAAGTTTAAACAATAAATATGTTATATGAAGGTACAAAAATGTAATACTCCACAGTTCCAAAATGTTGAATTGAATCCACTATTGAATACGATACTTAATTGTAATTTGTTTAATTGTATTTTTTTTTAAAGTTTTTCAATTAGATATTCTACATTGTGATTTTTTGACATAACAAAAAGTTAAATATATAGTTTTTCTTTAAAATTGAAATTAATTATATGAGGTTTTTAACAAATCGCCAATGCAATATAAACGATAATTTCGTGTGGATTGAAAATAAAACTGAAAGCTTGAACAATCAAAGTTCGTTATTTTGAACTATTAACTCATTACTCGACACAAAAATTTAAGATTTAAAGGGAACATTAGTTTTAGTTAAACAAAATAAGTTGTTCCTAAATATTTTTAGAGTGTCTAATTACAGTAGATAGATAGCAAATTGATGACAATGAAAAAAAAAAGTAAAAGGGGTAAAGGATGACACTTTAAATCAAAATCAATGGAGCATAAAAAACTAACCAAAACTTTACGTACTCCAAATTATTGTTTCTTTTAAAATAATAAGCATAAAAAATATTTGTAAGCTAAAAAAATATTATGAACCTTTATTAGATTTTTTTTTCAAAATTAGATTGTTATTATTATAAATAAAAAAACAAATTAATATCATTTCATTTAGAAAAAACATTTACAAAGCATGCTGCATTGGTAAAATTGTAAAATATTGGTTATTGTATCGTCTCTTCCATTCTCATAATACCATATTTATGTTGCGTGTTGGTAATCTTTGATTTCCTCAAGACCATATTTATTCTTGATCTTTTTTCAGTTTCCATTTTTCATGTTTCTTTTAATTATTTTACTTGTACACTCAATTTAAATTTAGTTATATACCCTTAGATATTAGTTATGTTATTGTGATAATCTATAAAAATAAAATAACTTTCGATGTCTAACATAATTTTATAAATTATGTTAAACCAGAAATAAGTAAAATTAAAAGATATTGTTAGGATTCATAACCAACTTTGCGTCACAAACCAAAAAATAGTTCAACAAAATTTGTAACATCATTGTAAAACCATTTTTTTTTTGAAAATTGCCAATTATATGATTATTTTTTTAAATCTCCTTAATCTATAAAAAACTTTTTTTAACTCTACATTTATACAAAGATTTCTTATTACAATATTTACACTTCTATCAAAACTCTTATTTGTATATAATTTACTCTGACCTAATTTATAAACACATGAGCAACTCTATTTTTATATAAATATTTCTTACTACAATACTTACACTTCTTTCAAATCTCCTTTTCATAAATAATTATACAAACGTTATTTATAAACACATTTAGCAGTGCCAATGGTTCTACAAAAGGTCTATAATTTATCATTAAAAGCTTGCAATGAATTTCAAAATTTTACAAACAAAACCTAAACAACAAATATCAACTTCGTTTCTTTTCTGGAAATCAACAAAAAAAAAAAAAAAAAAAAAAAAACAACTCAAGTTGTGTATTACCTAAATAAAAAAATAGTTTCTTATCAAAACCAGAAACATGAAAAATATAAATATTTTTAAACCTAAACAAACAAAGTCAAACACGGAGAAAGGTAATATAAACTTGAAGTCTCGATAAAGGTCAAATAAATACAATATGATGAATAAATTAAAACTTTAGGTCTTCCAGGTCTGCAAAGAAGCATGTTTTCTAAAATAAAAACCAAAATCTGGAAAAAATAAATTAAAAATCATTCTTTTTTTTGAACCGGCAAATACAAATATTATAACCTACACGTAAACTAACACCTAATTTCATCTATATCCACCGCGAGACTTGAACCCTCGACCTCAAAAAGGGAGGCCACCACTTGATACCGCTGGGCTAAAAGCCCTTTAGTAATTAAAAATCATTCACTGTCTCGTTGCAAAAACTCAAACCAAAATCCATTAACTGATTTAATATTGTTACATGTCGTTGAAAATAAAATATCTACAGCGAGAAATAAAACATACGGTACCTATTATCACTCTATAAAATACTGTATTTGGCTACAAAAAAAAAGCGAGATCTAATACAAAAATTTGGCTACAGAAAAACATGCTAAAGGCCGAGCAAGAGAGTAATGATGACGATATGCAGTGTAGGAGAGTAATGACGATGATATGCAGTGTTGTCGTCAATGCGTTAGTGGTCACAACGACAATGAGTACTATGGTTGTAATCAGTGGCGAGGGGTAGCGGTGAGCATAGTGGTTTTAAGAAGCGGCATAATACGTCGATAATGGGAACAACATCAGTGGCTATAGTAAACACAGTGTTGAGGGGAGATAGTGTAAGGAGGCGTCACGTGGTACCAATGGCTAAGTGACAGCGATGGAGGTGTATTCTATCACCAGAATAGAGATGGTTCTTGTGGCAGATAATGGCCACAGCCGTGTATGGTGATGGCAAAGATTGGTGGGAGGAATTAAGAGCTTTAGATGAGTTTTTGGTAAAAGTTATTATCAATTTTAGATGTTGGAAGCAATTGTGATTTATATACATAATTTTTTTAGTTGTTTTATTTTTCATTGGTTGATTTTGTTTCACATGGATTACCAACATGGATTATCAACTATTAAATCTAGTCTTTTAAATTTGATCCAATGGATGATATTTCATCTCCTTGTTTTAAGACTTTGGTCTTAAAATACAAGGGGTCCACTATTATATATACATTATAAAATAGTATAGATATAGATATATAGCAACCAAAGTTGTAGAAGAGTTCCAGGAAGAGTGAGAAGGTGGTGAGTGTTGGTGTTCATCATTGAAGATTGCAAGAGGAGGGAGAGACAAAGTAGATGTAGGGTAGGGATGAAAGTGGGTCCAAACCCGAACCGGGTGGACCCGGACCCGGAAAACCCGGAACCGGTTAACGGGATTTTTTAGAACGGTTAAACCGGACCGGTATATAGGAACCGGTTCCGGTTCGGTTCCGGGTACGGTACAGGGTAAAGTGGGTCTAACACCGGAAAACCCGGAAACATCAAAGTGGGTAGGTTGGAACCGGATAAAGTGAGTTTAGAACCGGAAAACCCGGAAAAACCGGAATTTTTTGGTAATTACTGACTACTTAGTGGGTTGAACTTTGAAAATTTTCATATTCAATACCCGACTTTGGGAGACTATAACTCATTGAATATGAAACCAAAATTAACAAAATTATAGTCTAAAATCATGTACAAAATCTAATATACACTCTGGAAAAAACTGCATGTCAATCCAACTTTAAACAAATGACATATGCATGTATTAATATTTTCATAGAATACAAAGTACAAAAACAAAAAGCTGAAAATTTGAAAATTTTTAGTTTTGATATCCCGACTTCGGAGGACTGTAAATCATTGAATATTAAACCAAAAATGACAAATTATATTCTAAATTCATTTCCAAACTATAAACTACAAGTTGAAAAAACCACATGTCAATCCGACTTCAAACGAATTAGATATGTATGTTTTAAAACTTTCACCGAATACAAGAAAACTGAAAAACTAAAAAAATCCAGCTTTAATATCTCGACTTTGAGAGGTTGTAAGTCAATGAATATAAAACTAAAAATGTCAAATTTATAGTCTAAAATCATGTACAGACTCTAAACTACATGTTGGAAAAACCTGCATGTCAATCGGAGTTGAAACGAATGAGATATGCATCTTTTAAACGTTTCACAAAAACCGGTTCCGACCCTAAAAGTGGTTCCGGATCCTAATACCGGTTCCGGTTCTTAGACCCGGTTTACCCGGAACCGATGGACCCAAACCCGAATTACCCGGAGCCCGGATAAAGCCAATTTTTAAAACCGGAACCGTACCGATTCCGGTTCTGGTCCGGTTTTCCGGTTCTAAATCTCATCCCTAATGTAGGGATGTCAAAAAGTCCCATGGGACCCCGAACCCGTGGGGCCCCGATCCCGAATGGGGAATATTTGTTTAAAAAGTCGGGGACGGGGGCGGGGGCGGGGGCGGGGGCAAGGTTAACCCCCGTTTTAGTTTCGGGGACGGGGGCGGGGGTGGGTAGTCCTGTCCCGAACCCCCAATGGGGACCCCGTTAATATATTATTTATATTAATATATATTAATTATAAAAATATAATAAATAATAGCAATGGTTTTGAACTTCCAAAATTCAATAAAATATCATGTTTTTAAGTTTATATTTTAACGTTTTTAAGATGTTATAATATTTTTATTTTAAATATATAAAATTGTGCTACAAATAACTATTTTTATCCAAAATGGTTTCTTTTAGCTCAAAAAATAACTTCTTTTAGCCTAAACAACACCTTCGTTCGCCTAAAAAAAGTCAACCTAAATGGGGACGGGGAAACGGGGGCGGGGGTGGGGGTAATCCTGGGATTCGGGGGCGGGGATGGGGAGGCTAGAGATTTCGGGGGCGGGGGCGGGGGAACTGGAAAACTTCGGGGGTGGGGGCGGGGGATGCAATCCCTGCCCCGTTTGCCCCCGTTGACATCCCTAAGTAGATGTGTTGGATTCCAACGTTGGGAAAGAGATATTGGGTGGTTTTGTCATTAGAGTTCTTGGCCACTTGGACTTGTAGGGTATGTAACGGTGGTTGAACTGGCGGAGATGGAGAAATTTAGGCGACAATGGTTGTGTCGCCGGAGACGGAGATGACATTGTTGGCCACTGGAGGTTGAAGAGAGAGTGAGAGAGAGATATGAGTTGTAACTGGTGGTCTTTATATTTTGGGTTTTATTTGAGTTTCTTGTATATTTATAGAAATGGTCATTGGATTTTTTTTAGGTTTTCTCATTTATGGTCTAAGGGAGGAAGGAGTCCTAGCGGGTTTAGGGAAGAAAGGGATGAAAGGGATGAAAGCAAGAGAGAAAGAGAGGGGTTTAGCGGTTTGAGAAACCCGCTTGGGAGACAAACCAAAGAGGAAAATTGAAGAAGATGGGGTCGGCGGTTTTGGGGTTGGACGGGTTCGATACCCTCCGCCTAGGGTTTAGTGGTTTCAGCATGAGGAAGGAAACGACTCCTTCCTCCCTAAGGGTAATCTTATCATTTTAAAGGTATATAATGGAATATGTATAACGATAGCTGCTTTAATGACTATATTTGAAGGGTTTTTCAATCATCAAGACCGGTTTTGTCAAATTTCCAAAGCTAAGAAAAACTATTAGAAAAGTTTATAATAAAATAAGTAAATTATAATTTTGGTCCCTATAGTTAGTACAAATCTACAGTTTGCGTATACGTGTTCAAAAACCGATGTTGTTGGTCCTGATGGTTCCCAAATCTACCATAGTTGGTCCCTTCATTTAGTAAATTTTTTTTGATAAGTGTACTGTAAATTTTTTTTTTCTCTTTAACAAAAAACTGATTAAAATTATAAATTTTAGGGGCCTTTTTTTGAAAGTTCTTTAGAAAACATAAATAAAACCTTAAATCTAATTTTGCAGCCATCCTTTGTTCTCCAAACCCTTAGAGCAATCGGTATGGGCCAAACGAGAAACAACGCGTCTAAACGTGGCGCTTGGCGACGGCTGCGTAACGGGGGGAACACCGCCCCCCTGCTCGTTGCAACTTGTCAAAGGTGGATCTCGTTGGTGTGGCGACGGGAAGAAACGAATGAATTCTGACCGTTTGAGTCTTTAATTTGCAACGGTTTGAAAAAAAATTAATTATTAAAAAAAAACAATTTATCCTATAAATATCTCCCATTTTATTAAAAATTTCACACACTTTCTCTTCTCCTCTTTACATACTTTCAATTATCTTCAAAAAAATATGGATCATTTCAACTCGTCCGATGATTCAGATGACGATATTTTCTTTAGGATGATGTATCATTATTACACTACCGACCTGCTACAACCAGACCCAGCCCCGCTGCTAACAAAACGTGCGATGTTAAACAGAAATTGCGAGGAAGGACACAAACATCTATATCGCGATTACTTTGTGGATAATTGTGTATACGGGGGGAAGGACTTCAAAAGAAGATTTCGTTTGAGTAGGGATTTGCTCTTACGAATCGCCAACGCCTTGGAAAGTCGATATCGTTTGTTTACTATATTTTTATACAAAATAAATAAAAATGTACTACATGTTTCTTTAATTTTACAACATATGCAATATATTTTTTAACTGTAGTTAATTTATGTTTAGGTACGAATTTTTTCAATTAAGATATGATGCTAGATGTAGACGGGGATTTACAACGTTGCAGAAATGTGTTGCGGCCATTCGTTTGATGGCTATGGGGGAGTCACCCGACACCATGGACGACTATATGAGAATGTCCGAAAGAACCGCAAGAGAGAGTTTGTATCCATTGTCAAGGGGTGTTGTTGAAACTTTTGGAGACGTGTATTTGCGGAAACCTTCATTGCATGATTTGCAAGAATTGTACGCGGCGCATGAAGAACGCCATGGGTTTCCCGGAATGATCGGAAGCATTGATTGCACACATTGGAAATGGAAAAAATTTCCGTTAGAATGGAAAGGGCAATATGCAAGTGGTTATCACGAATCACCTTCGTTGGTGTTAGAGGCTGTCGCTTTTCAAGATTTATGGATTTTGCATGCATTTTTTGGGGTTGCGGGTTCCAACAATGTCGTCAACGTTCTTGATCAGTCGGCAATATTCAACGATCTTTTGAATGGAAAAGCCCCGGATGCTCCTTTCACGGTGAATGGAAACGAATACAAATATGAGTATTACCTTACAGATGAAATATATCCTCAGTATTCCACATTCATGAAGGCATTCCGCCACCCGGTTGAAGAACTAGACAAACTTTTTAAGAGAAGACAAGAAGGAGCACGTAAGGATGTGAAACGTGCTTTTGGAGTGCTGAAGGCGAAGTGGCATATAGTCGAACATGCATCACGACCATTGGATTTAGAAACTTTACGATATATCATCTATGCATGTATCATAATGCATAACATGGTAGTAGAAGATAAAGGGCGAAATATTGCACACTATATCCCAATGGAGCCCATACACGTTCAGTTTCAACCGGGAACAGCAGATTATTTGCATCGCGTTGTTGACATTCAGGACGCAAATAAACACAGACAACTTCGAGAGGACTTGCGCGGATTATATCTTCTATGGTAACAATAACGATAACGAATAGCGTTGTTCTTTTTTTTTTTTTTTTTTTTGAATTTGGATGTTATTTTATTTTTATTTTTTTTGGATATTATGTGTAATTTAGTCTTTATGTTAATTTTAATCTTTAAAAATTTTAATGTTTTTTATAATTTTTAAACATTATGTTTTATTTATTTTTTATATTTAAAAAATCTTTGTCTCAATTTAAAAAAAAAATCGAAATAAATAAAAAATAAATTATAAAATGGAAAAAAAGTTGATGTCATAACAAGATACAACATGTTGTCCATTTCCTCATTTGGTGTTATAACACCATTAATGATGTGGCATGTAATGTGACACCAAAATGATGTTACATCTAGTTGCCCACACCTTATGGTCTTAGACATTACCCTTTTCCGCCTCTTTAATCGTCAGAGCAACCTTCGCCTCAGCTTCGGTAGCGGCCACTTCTATGCCAATCATCACTTTGGTGACCAACACCACCCCCACTATGTTGATTCTTGATAGACTACTTGACACCAACCTTCACCTTATTGGTCCATCTTCTCTCTATTGGTTTCTGAAGACACCGCCTCACTTGGTTGTCACCGTTCTTCGTCCACTTCCTTGCTTCACAAAATCTGTCTCCATCGATGTCTCAACCTGCTCAACCGCTACCATCCCATCCCCTTCCATGTAGCAATATCTTATAATTATTAATTTCTACTTTTTAATTCTCCTACAGATGGAAATAAGGCAAGCGTTTGATATTTTACATTTAGATTTTAATAATTTTAGGGTAGCAATTCAAGCGAAAATGAATGATGGTTAACTTTGATTTAGATTTATATTGGATTGTTTATTAGAAAATCAAAGATAATCGTTAGATTTTAATTTTGTTTTCATAGTTCTCATACAAGAAGTATCCATCGATTTATATTATGTGTGTGCGTGTTTGTGTGTTTGTCTATATATATATATATATATATATATATATATATATATATATATATATATATATATATATATATATATATATATATATATATATATATATTTCAGCAGAACCTCCCTCAGTGAGGTTGTAGAAGCTTCTGTCTCCATTGTAGGAGATAGGTTGTTCCTGTTCTTGACTCCATGTATTCAAGTTTGTGGCCCACAGAGGTGTGGGTCCTTGAAATGCGGGACGGGGGTTCAGGTTTGGGTTTTGAGCAGTTGGAGGTAGGTTGTTGACTTCCGGCTCCGAGTCAGAACTATCAGAAAAACCCTCAGCATGGTGATCATCCAAAGGGATTGGGTGATCATCTCCTGGTTCTTCCTCCAGCCATCCAGCGTTGCCTTGGTTTGGGAAGTACGGGTCGCCGTGGTGAAATCCAGCCATTAAAATCTACGCGAGAAAAGGGATATAAGAAATAACTAAATAGACGAACTAACTAAGATAATTACAGTAAGACCAAATACCCCTATGGTATTTCTTTGTGGTTGTGTTGGTAAGTTTTTAGACTTGTTGTCACATCACAACCATTCTTGGGCATATGCTAATCACTCCTCAGACCAGCATAGTTGATCAGGCTATGCCACTCCCAAGACTATCCATATATCCCCAGGCTTACTTGTGATATTCAACAATCGTAATACTTTTGTTCTTGTCGTTGTGACACCGATTTTAGTATGAATACAGGCACGTATACTTACTTAAATATTTTATTATTTAAAAGTATAAACTCTTAGTCAGAGTGTTTTAATCCCAATGTATTTATAGTTAGTATATCTTTTATGGGTTGATATACTATATTCACTATAAACAATGCTCTGATACCAATCTGTCACACCCCAAAACCAAGAACGGCGGAAACGTTCAGAGGTGGAGGACGTCATGTGAAGTATCATAACAGTGTAAAGTAGTAAACAAGCAACAACATCATCCATTGCATTAAAAGTAAAGTTTTAATACATGTGTGTTCTTTCATTGTTTAAGACACCAAAATATGTAATCAAAATAAAAGACGAGTCTTGTCTGTGCTCCGTCTTCTCAAAACCTGGTCATCGTACCTGTCTACTGGTGACCTGAGAATACAAGTTATTTTGAAAGAGTAGATCAGCATAAAGCTGGTGAATCCATAAGTATTTAAGTGTCATTGCTCTGTTTTGGAAAGCTGTTATGAATGCCATGTAAAGTTTTGACTGAAGCATTTGATATAAGTGTGAAAACCCTAGAAAATCCCATATTTCCTACTAGTTTAAAAGTAGTCTTCTACCAAGACCCGAATGTTTTGAAAGTAGCCTTCTACCAAGACTTGAATGTTTTGAAAGTAGTCTTCTACCAAGACCCGAATGTTTTGAAAGTAGTCTTCTACCAAGACCCGAATGTTTTGAAAGTAGTTTTCTACCAAGACTTGAATGTTTTGAAAGTAGTTTTCTACCAAGACCCGAATGTTTTGAAAGGAGTCTTCTACCAAGACATGAATGTTTTGAAAGTAGTCTTCTACCAAGACCCGAATGTTTTGCTGTAACAAAGATGGTTTTTCCCCTGTATGACTACTATTAACAATATATAGTCTACCTCATCGTTTATGTGAACGTATCACAAAATAAAAGTAATAGGGAAAGTATAGCCATATATAAGTATTATCCTTTTGTATTAGGATAAACACGACATCGCGACTGCCGAAAAGTATTAACCTTGAACCTCCGTAGATGTTCATTTTCCTCTGTAGCTAACAGCAGGTCGTAGGAATGGTTAGTCCCGTAAATGTACCCCTAGTATAAGTATTAACCGTAGGCATCCGTAGATGTTCATTACCTTTGTTGCTAACAGGTGGGTGCCGGAATGGTTAGTCCCATATAATATCCTTTTGCACTAGGATAGACAGAACTAATCTACACGTAAAGTATGTAATAGTATCTAGGTACAAGTATCCATGTAACAGGATCCATGTAAGTATATCTTTTCATATAGCATTTAGTATAGACTCATGAATGAACTGACTCTGGTGTGATTCCTTGTAATAGGAATAATGTTTTGTATCCCCTAAACTATCCCTATAATAGTTTACTGGAATGTATTTGTAGTCCAAGAAGGTTTATACACCCTTGCTACTCAAGAGTGTGGGAACTGACTGAAGAATGAAAGTTGTCATGTCAATACATATATATATATATATATATATATATATATATATGAACATAAGTGTATAGATATAGATTTGACCAAGGACATGAAAGAGGTTTTGTAAAACATTTAAGAGTTTTGAATAATAAATAACAATGACATGATGTCATTTTATAAACATTTCAAATGTAATTCATTGGATAACAAAACATTTTAAGACAGAAAACCATTTCATGTGTCACATTTTGAAGTATGTGAAATCAGTTGGATGAAAACACAATTACGAATCACATATGATTGATTCTATAGCCTGCTGTTTTCTACCTGTATTCCCCCCATTAAAGCATTTAAAATCATTTAAAACATTGATGAAGGGGTATGAACTCACCTGTAGATGGTGGTTTGGATGAACTGAACAATGTAGGATTGCTAAGTGTCAAGTGAAGACTTGTACACACTCAAAGATCCTAGTTAACATATAATCACACATATATGTGTCCAATTAGTCATTAAACAACTAATTGACAATGTTAAGACATCCTAGAACATGCTAAACACCTTATATAAGTGTTATAAGTCCTAAGGATTGCATCTATGTTGTTGTAGGATAAAGCTATTGGGTTTAGGGTTCCAAAGAACCCCTATCTTGAGTTTACTCCCCAAGGACCATAACACAATGAGTTTACGGTCGTAAACCCTTGAGTTTACGGCCGTAATCTCCTAAGCTCTTGATTCTTTGATGGTTTGAAGCCTTACATGTCCCTTAGAAGTGTTTCTACTTGATGGATTAGTCCTTGGAAGAGATTAGGGAACCCTTTACCACCTTTAAGGAGTTCACGGCCCTAAGACCAATTCCCTTAGGGATTGCGGCCGTAATCTCTCATGGACATGGTATTTTTGTGCTTTCAAGTCCTATACACATTAAGGTATGAGTCTAGGCTAGTTTCACAAGGAAGGGAAGGGACTAGGGCACCCCTTTTGGCCCTTAAAGAAGGGTTTACGGTCCAAGGTGTTCTTGGGCCGTAAACTCTTTGATCTTGATGTTTCCTTGTGATTTCTTGATGTTTAAGACACATTACAAGCCCTATTATACTCTTAGATAGAAAGACTTACGATTTGGGATGAAAAGCTGAAGATCATTGAGAGAGAATCGGGTTTTTCTCTAGTTGGAAATGGAACAAATGAATAAATATGGCTAAGGACCATATATATACCCCTTGGGGTTTTGGACCGCAAACTCCATGTTTGGGTCTTATATTTCCAATTTCTTGTAGTATGAAATGTTATTGTTGCACAATAAGCCTTAGGACACCCCCTCTCCTGGCATCTCCTAAAGTGTTAATCACAGAATACTCAAACTTATCCCAAATAGTCTGAAAATTAACAGTAACTATTCTGACTTCTATTGACTTGATATGTTGTACAGAATGGAAATTTCGGGTTGTCATAGATGTACCCCGCGCAACCCTACTGAAAGTAGTGCCTCGCTCTCGCTGCTGTACAAAGAATCGGTCCGCGTTGTGGCCTCTCTCCCTGAATCACTAACTCTCCCCCGCTAGGAGTGTGAACCCTCACTAACTGCAACTCACAATCAATCGCTGCCCCATTGGGGCTCAGCCAATCCATACCTACTATAACCTTATTCCCTCGCAGGGGAATAAGAACCAAGTCTACTGAGAACTGCTCATCAAATAACTGTAGCGTACAACCCTTATGAACCCCCGCGACTCTGACTGTCCTGTCATCAGCTATCTCCACATCGAGTAGGCAATCCAGCTCCCCCGGAGCTCTACTAAATCGCTTGCTAAGCACGAGCGACATAAAAAGATCGGGTAGCCCCCGAATCAAACAATACTAGAGCTGAGATGTCGTTCACTAGGAACGATCCTATAGACAAACAAATAACCATAAGCAATAAACAATAATAATAAAAAGATGATGGAGAAGATACATACCCATAACCACATCAGGAGTCGTCCGAGCCTCCTCAGCTATCAACTGGAATGCTCTGCTCTTCGCCACTGGCGTCTCGGCCCGACCCTTTTGACTGTCTGTAATCCTCAGGGTAGCAGGAGTGGGTGCCATCACTTGTCTTTGGTGATGCTAAACTCATACACTAGGACCTTCTGTGTCCCCTCTAATTGCAATGAAAGCAAATCATATCAGATGCTGGGGTGGGGGTAGCAGTGGTAGTAGCGGTACAATCCTTACTCATGTGCCCAGTCCGACCGCACTTGTAGCAGCCGAAACTCCCCGCCTTGCACAACCCATCATGCAACCTGGCACACTTGCCACACCGACTGTGGATCTGCTGACCTTTAGACCTGTGATCAGACACCTTGGGTTTTTTTCTAGACCTGTCATTCAAATTAAGAAATGGGGGCTAACCAGTACACTAGGCGTACTACAGAGTATACTACGCGTACAGGGCTAAGCATGCATATGTGTACTGGGCTACCCATTATATCCGTGGCTTGGCATCGACTAGCGAGCATTATTGGTTATTGACTAATTGAGGTGAGTCGCCTCATCGTATCCGTGGGTCGAAGGCACCAATACCGTCCCACTAGGATCTGTTATGCTAGTTATTTTTGTGACTCTTGCATGGTATGTAGGGATAGGCCCATTATATGACAGGCTAGGCCTATTTGTATGTTAGTTGGGCTTATGGATCAGGAAGGACTAGGCCTAATGTATGTTATATAGGATGTTTGCTGTCTCTACGACTCTTGCATTTGTATGTTGGGTTGGGCCCATTGGTTTAGTAGGGCTAGGCCTATTATGGTGAGTTAGGCCCAATGTGCAGGCTAGTCCCGATGATATGTATGATATGAGGTATTTCGGGAAACTCACTAAGCTTTGTTCTTACTGCTTTATGGTTATGATTTTAGGTACTTCCAATTCGAAAGGGAAGGACCCAAATTGATCGTAGCACATCCACTCATGTTTCCGTAACTTTATGATTTTGTAGTTGTACTCTGATAACTATTGTTACCCTGATATACTCTGGAATGATTGAAATGGATAATTGGTGTTTATGGTTGAATTAAAATTGAAATTTTTACCTTATGATTTTTGGGATGTTACAAAAATCAAAGGAATTTGAAGTCATTAGTATTAGGATTGTCTATATCAAAGTTGTTATAAGTACAGTAGTTGCATGGAACTGCCACTCACTGTTTTTTCTCGTAAATCTAGACCGATCAATTGTTGATGTGTAAGTGTAAGTGGGAACCGATGGAGATTAGTCTGAGAAGATATTTATTTAAGGGACTTATTTTGTTAATTAGTTAATATTTTAATTAATTAATAGTAAATAAATAGAATTTGGAATATTCCAGAATGATTTGAATACCATAGATAATTACTATTATATTTGGTATGTATCTCTAGGGTTTCAAATCATCTCCCTATAAATAGAGGACTCCAAATCCGGTTTTGACACTTGAGAAATATACCTATAAGCTATCAAATTTTGGAATCTTCAAAACCCTAAAAAATCCCAAATCGTTGTTCTCACGTCATGACATGCAGATCCTCACGTCATGATCGAAGAACATTATTGAGATTTCAATTTTGTTTGAGCCTAAAGTTCGAGGATTACTTGAATCTGCTTCTTGTTTGCGTCTTGGGTGCGATTACAAAAAAGAAACTCTATTTTGGGTTTTCTAGTTCAATCCATTGGCTCGTAAAAGGAAGAAACCAACTAAGAAATCAAAGGTATGTTTTCTATAGATTTCTACCATGTTGCATAGATTAGTGAGTTTAGATCCTTAACATTTTGAGTTTAGATCAAATTTTTTTTATCGTTTCTGCTGCCCTATGTTTGATCTAATGAAGCTCGAAACCCATCACTTACCACAACCACCACCGCCATCTCCATAATTGCCTCCACCGACGACTACAACTCATCTCAAATATTTGATTATGTGTGTATTGAACCAAGTTGAAATATTTAAAGATAAAATCTGGTTCTAATCTTGTTTATTTTGAGGCATCAAATAACGATTAAGAAGAGTAAAACCCAATTCAGTCATGAGTATGGCGGTCTATAGTGCCGGAGATGTAGCAATACGGAGCGAAACAACTCTTCATCAGTGAGATGTGATTCCATCGAGTCTTGATCTCTTAATGACATCAAGAAGAATAATGGATCAAAAATGTTGTAGGATCTTGATTTTTTATGTGTTCATCGATGATGGAGTTTGGATCGGTTTTCCCTTTAAATTCTCAAAGTGGATGTATGCGTGTGATGTTTGTGTGTGTTTGAGTTGCACATCAATCAAATACATGTTATTTGTAACTTCAATATGTGTGTGTATGTCATTTTCATCTATATGTATGTATGTATGTATATATGTATGTATGTATGTATGTATGTATGTATGTATGTATGTATGTATGTATGTATGTATGTATGTGTTTTTCACTTTTATTGCATTTGAAATGAAGAAGTCGACACACACACACACACACACACATATATATATATATATATATGCACACACACATACATACATATAGAGAGGGGGGGGATGGAAGGAGATTGGGGTAGGAGGGTATGGGATGGGTGTAGGTGTGTACTTTCTTATTTTTTATTTTAAAAAAGATTAATTCAATAACAAGGAAATGTTATGAAATCCCAAAATAAAATTAAAAGGGTAAGGAAGTCTTTTCAAGTATTTCAGGGACCAAATCACGGGAATTTTTAGATTGTGGACCTTTCATGCAAGTTGAAAACTTTATGAACCCTATCTACAACTTTTTTTGAAAATCATATGGACCAATTTTTAAGTTTTATCTAATTATATTTAGCCTTAGTTGTCCCTTTGACCGCCAAAACCTTTTTTTGATCTTCGGCATTAAGGCAAGTCACAGATTGCAATAACACCGTCATTTACGTGATTTGGATGGTTTTGGTCATATTCTTCTTCAAGGTTGTATTCAATTGTGCAATTTTTGACATCATTTCATCAAATCGATTTGACCATCTAGTACCGACCGAAGAATTTGAAGATGTCACTTTTCCTTTTTCTTTTATTTTGTCCGTTCCTATGGGATAAGGAGGTAGTTTTAATTCTACAATGTCATCATTGTTGTCACACCCCAAAACCGGAACGACGGAAACGTTCTGGGGTGGATGACGTCATGTCAAGTATCACAACACATGCATTATAGTAATCAAAGTACAACAAAACATTGCATTAATAGTAAAAATTTTACATGGTTACATTACAACAATTCAAAGTATACAAAAAAATATAATAAGTACAGCAAGGTACTAAGCCGTCTTCATCAACAGCTCCGGGGGTGTACCTGTCTAATGCTAACCTGAGAATACAAGTTATTTGAAAAGCGAGTATCAGCATTTTTACAAATGTTGGTGAGTTCATAAGCATTTAGTGACATTTCAATCAAATAACTTTAATAAGTAGTAGTTTAAGTGTTTTCTGTGTATTAGAGTTCTTTCCAGAAAATCCTATATTTTCTTTAATAAAAGCAGCCTTCTACCAAGACTGGTCAGTGTTATGTGGTAAAAAGTAGTTTTCCCTTAATTGCTATCATTATCAAAATATTGAATTTGATTATTAAGAAAGCAAGAGACATCAGAGAAATACATATGCCTCAGCAGTGAGGACTGCTGACTAAGGCAAAGGAATCATAGACTCCAGGAATGTATCGAACAAACGACACGCCTGGTTCAGTCTAACAAATGGAGACACAGACCCCAGAAGGCACCAAATGAAAGGTACAGCTGGTAAGGTCTAAAACAGTGAATACAGACCCCAGACAGTATCAAATGAAAGATATGTCTTGTAAGGTCAAAACAATGAATACAGACCCCAGACAGTATCAAATGAAAGATACGTCTTGTAAAGTCAAAACAGTGAATACAGACCCCAGACAGTATAAAATGAAAGATACGTCTTTTAAGGTCAAAACAGTGAATACAGACCCCAGACAATATCAAATGAAAGATACATCTTGTAAGGTCAAAACAGTGTGACTCTAAAAAAGAGTTACTAGCATACAGTGTAAATTGCCGGTGAAATACCGTTACCTTAAAGCCAATGAATTATAAGGTAACCCGGGATACTCGTAACCATACTGACTAGAGTACCAGACGCCCTACAAGCGTCTAAAATATGACATTTGTCACCCGTTGGCTTGGTAGGTCGGGACTGTAGCTAGCAGTCTGGGTGCGGGGTTGTCAATCCCGTATAGATCTATACACATAATGTCCGCTCTCCCTACAGGAGATTCTGGTTACCAACTAGACGACGGAGAAGGCCATGTCCTGAAGATGCATCCCAAATAGTGGGTAGAGACTTCCAAATAGTGGGTAGTGTGTAAGTGCTGAACTAGAGGTAGAGACTTCCAAATAGTGGGTAGTGTGTTTCTAATGTAAGTGTAAACTAGAGGTAGAGACTCTTAACTGAACTGACTAGAGAATTCATGTATGGCTATGCTCGTATACATAATATATAACTAATGAATCAAACGACCTTCGGACGGCCATCCGATCCCACCAGACCACATCTCAACGAAGAAAAGGAAATAGGGCGGACAAGCCTTCCTAAGTCCTTCAATCATTACTTATATGCATCTAGACAAGCACAGACATACATCTACTATGCTTGAGTGTGCCAAAAGTAAGTGTATCACAAAGTAGAAGCGATAACAAGTGAAGTAGGAGCGGTCGCAAGTGAAGTAGGAGTGTCGAACAAGTATAACGTATCACAAAGTAGAGACGACAATAAGTGAAGTAAGAGCGTCTATCAGGTATAAGCGACTACAAGTGTAAGTGAAATAGAGACAATAACAGGTATAAGCGCTTCAAGAAGTGAAGGCATTACTAAGTAGGAGTATAAAATAAGTATAAGCGAAGCAGTAGTAACTAACAAGTAAATGTATTCTACGTGAAAGAGAAATTTGATGAAAACCTTTATATTTAGGAAAATCGCATTTTGTATTCTTTGGTAAAATAAGTGTGAAAACCTTTAGAAATCTTTGGAACCTTTATAAATCGGTTTGAAATGATTTTGAATAAAACAGTATAAGTAAGAGTTTGAAACAGTTTGAAAACCTTTTTGAAAGTCATTATAGTGTCCTACTCGGTAAAACAGTATACAGTGTGGTAAAATCTTGTGCATGCGGGTTATCAATCACATGTGATTGATATGATAACTGGCATGTTTAACTTGTATTCCCCCCTATAAAACATGTAAAAACATTGAAAGGTTCATTCAGGGGTATGAAATCACCTGGTGTAAGTAGGTCCGACAAAGGTGCCGTTTGGGCGTTCGGTGTCACGCAAGGACTCGAACACACACAATGACCTATTTAACATATGATAACATATGTTCACATACAATTAGTATATTTAATACTAATTAAACAAGTATACGCGCTCAAAGGAGCGGAAAACACTTTGGTTAAGTGTTTGGGTGTCCCGGGTAGCGTCTAAAGGTGTGTATGGCTTAGGAATGGAGTTTAACCTCCAAGAGTAACCTCTTATTACCTAGTTTACGGCCCAGGGACATCTCACCATGAGTTTACGGCCGTAAACTCATGGTGAGGGGTTCTAGTGTGTTTCAAAGCTTAATCTTGTTAGTGGGATTTTTCTAAGTACAATTCCAAAAAGGCATGAGTGGGTTTAAGGCTTCTAAGGGCATTTTAAGGGAGTTTATGGCCTAGGGACAACTCCTAAGGGAGTTTACGGCCGTAAACTCTCATTCTTTGAGTTTTGTGAAGTTTCAAGCCCCTAATACCTTGCTAGTAATTTATAATGGAGTGTGAGGCCATTTGGGGGGATTAAAACTATCATTTGGGCATGTTTTGGGGAGTTTACGGCCTTGACACATGTCTGGGCCGTAAACTCCTTTTAATCCTCCAAATCCTTATGTTTAAATGTTCTAAACCCAAAAGGATAAGCCCCTAATTTATGTATTAAGTCCAAGGGTGTTTTAGGAGTGTTTTTGAGGCATTTTGACATGGTTTTGAGGGGTTTACGGCCTAAGCATGTGCTTGGGCCGTAAACTCTCTTTTATGCCCTAAATTGATTGTTTTAAATGTGCAAACACTCCTAGGCTAATTCCTCTATTTATTTCCAAGCTTTTAGGGACTTTTGGGGGTCATTTTGGCCTCATTTTAGGTGTTTACGGCCTAAGGAGGAGCTTAGGCCGTGAACTCCTTTTCAACAGCTTAAATGGTCCAATTCTAAGCTATAAACATGATTCAATATGTTTAGAATAAGCTAGGGTAAGCGGACTTACGATTTGGAAGCATTTGGTTGCGGATTCGGGGCGAAAACGAGTCTAGAGAGAGAGTATAGAGAGAGAGGGTTTAGGGAGTGTAAAAAGTCTCCAATGGACTTCAATCACCTTTATATAGGGGTTCGAGTCGGGGCTCAGTGGAATTTTACCCGATATTGCCGTTAAATGGGGCTTTTGGTCGCACCCGATTTAGTGGTCGTAATAATAAAACTTAACATTTTCCAAATAAATGGAAATGTGTGTTATGTGTTTTTATTTCCTTTTATCACGACTTAACGGCATATTAAATGTAAACAAATGGAATGTTTATTAAATTGACGACCTCTAATTAACGGAACTTTTATAAACTGGAATATTCCGTTAACGGTAACAGGGAAATGTAACGAAACAATTTGGGTTGTCACAATTGTCAACATTAAGGTCGACACCGATGTGTCATCCGATAACTTTAGTTGTGAGCTCGAATATAAAGATGTTTTGCTTCTTTTTTAAGACTTGGAAATTTCTCCAATGTTGCCAATTCCTTCAGCCTAATACTTTTTTACAACATCCTAAACATGTATGAATTGGAAAGGCTTTAGCATGTCGTCTTGGAACATCGCATGAGTTTTTTTAAACAAAGTGACATCACTTTCCCTCTTGCACATTGATTTCATAGTTGGTGCAAATTTCGTTCCAGTATGTGCCAAACTTGTTTAAATTAGCCCATTTTATGTTACATTGGTCATTTTCATCGTGATTCCAACCCCAACAAAACCGCTTGGTAACATGCAACCAAAACTGATCCCACAATCGTTTTTCCCAATGGCTTCATATTTTGTTATGTCCTCCCAAGCCTTAGCTAATTTTGTTTCTTCTTTTTGAATCCATCTTTTACTTTCACCGCTCCTTTTTCTTTTTGGTTTAGCTTTTTTTCTGGTTTGGAATCGAAATGGGTTTTGCTTGAAGGTGTTAAACGTGGTGGTTGTGATTTCAATAGGGTTTGGGTTTGGGTCGGGAGTGTTTTAGGTGCACTACTTGTAAAAAAACATTTTTACGACATGCATTGCATGTCATAAAAGGGTACAAATGACATGCAAATATGTGACATTAAAGCCCCTGTCATAAAGGAAGACAACACATATTTGTATGTCATAAGTTAACAACACATATTTACGTGTCATAAGTTTATGACACACATTTACGACGTGCATTTACCACATTCATTTACCATACACAGTTTGCGTGTCATACTTCTAAGTATTATATATATATATATATATATATATATATATATATATATATATATATATATATATATATATATATATATATATATATATATGAGTAAGATCAAATGAGAACACCTAAAAGTTTGAGAACGTGAGAACAAATCTGAAGCATTTAAAAAAGTAAATCTAAGGCTATTATCGAATGAGTCATTTATGCAAATTCTTAAAATTACAGGTCTTCTCGTTTTTTATTTTTCTAATTGTGGTGCTTAATGATGATTATGATGATGATTTAATTAGGCTTCTGAGACGGATACTGATGGCATTTCTTATGAACATACGAAACATGGAACAGGAAACCAAAAGGAAGATGTTTACGTGTTTGGAGTGCTGCTTATGGAGATTTTGATAGGGAAGAAGCCGTTCGATGGGTTCGTTACATTCATCTTTGGCTTTTTCCGATGAGATCTATTGTGATTTTTTTTGAAAAAATAGAGATCCACTGAGAGACGAGAGTTCACTAGTGTAATGGGCTTCTTCTAGACTTCATGACAGTGAATCGTTGGATGAAATGGTTGATGCATGCATCAGGAAGACAATTTCCCCAAAGGTTCTTTCGTGATTTGTTGATATTGTGTCACTTTGTACTCAGGTTGTAACATCATGTTTCGGATCGTCCATGATTAGGCATAAGGAAGCCTCGAGAGTGTGAGGAGTTGCTAGAAGCGTAGGGCATCTCGTCACCTTTTCGTGGATATGAGGTTCATTGGAAACTGAGTTATATCGAGGAAGCTATGGAAGTTTGAAGTTTTGGCAGGATAAGTCCCTATATTGAGAAAGGTGGCAGCTGAGTATGCTGGGCATATGTGTGTGTACGCTTAGCGTACACATGTCCATGACTTAGGCGGAGCCACTAAGTATGTTGGGTGTACCAAAGGGTACGCTGGGCGTACTAGGCACAAAATGAAAACCCTAAATGAGGGGTGTCCCTATATAAATAATGAGATGGCCTCATTCCTGGCCACTATCCTCAGACAATAAACCCTCTCAAACCCAAATCCTTGTTCTTGAGCTTGTGGGTGTCCATTTTAGAGCCCTTAAGTGATTTTATGTGTTCTTGGAGTGAAGAAGGAGCTTTAGAGAAGAAGGAGTGAGAGTCCATGCCCTGGATATGAGCATATATGAGTTGGGAGCTTCATCAAGAGGTATAAATCTCCAATCTTTCTCACTCTTTTGTTTTGTGCATTATAATAGAGTATTTTAGGGTTTTTTCCCCAAAAGTTGGAGACTTTATGTGATATTTGAGCTCCAGAGACTATGATCAACTGCTTTGAGTGTATTTGGTGATGTAATGTCATAAAAATCAAGACTTGGACGTTGGAATCAAGCCATGCATGAGATATGAGCATTTTGAGATAAGAGAGCGAGAGTTTTGTGTGTTTGTGACCTTATCAGCCATGAAAAGGCTTAAAGTCACTGACTTTATGGAGTAAGTGCTATTAGGGAGTCCAGATCTATCATATGAGCCAAGGTATTAACTGATTAAGACCAAATGAGTAGAAAGAGTGAAGTCGGGAAATACGCTGGGCGTAATTCCAGTATGCCCCGCGTACTGACCATGTGTCCCCGATGGTCAATCTAGATTCGTGAGTACGCTGAACACACCAAGGGAGGTACGCCCCACGTAACCTCACTGTAGACTTTTGGGCTAAGTCTCATTTTGGGCCTTGAGTGTTGGGCTTGGAGTTTGGGCTTGTTGCACTAGATTTTTAGTTCAGAGGAATATATATATATATATATATATATATATATATATATATATATATATATATATGTGCCTTGGACCCTTGAGTTGGGCTTGCTGCTTGGTCTTGAGAGTTGGGCCTAAGAAGAGCCCATTAGTTATTGGGCCTTGGTGGGCCCAATGGGTTTTTGGTTATGGATGGGCTGGTTAGTAGGCTACCTTTAGACCTAATGAGTGAGAGTTTGGACTTAGTTCCTAATTGGGTTAATTGTGGGTTTGGCTCAGAGATAAAGGCCGATGCGCAGCAACAACGTTTATAGGGGTTGTTCATCATCCGACGTGAGTCTTCTCACTATACTTACCATGAGTGGTATCTTTGTGTGACCGTGATGTCTTATGTGCTAACTTGTGTATTGTGATATTCTACATTATGTCATTGTGATTTATGTTGACTATTATTTTTATGAGCTTATCGAGTTAGGACCGGAGGGCCCACCCGAGTTGTAAGACCGGAGGGTCTCCACTGAGACACATTGACCGGAGGGTCGTATTGAATTAGCCTCGAGTGGCTAATGTGATATGTGTGGTATTTTGGGAAACTCACTAAGCTTTGTGCTTACTGTGTTATGTGATATGTGTTTCAGGTTCTTCGCAGGATTGCGCGAAGGCGTTGGCTTGATTGTACACACCAAAGAAAGAGTTATGTTTCGAGGATCCTGGATTATAAATCAAACAATTATGGACTTGCGTTTTGTAAATTAAATAAATGAGATTTTTGTGAAATGTGTTAAGAGAATTATGTGATTTTAAAAATGAAAAATTTGTTTGAAAATTTACGGTGTTACAAGTTGGTATCAAAGCCTTGGTTTGAGGGATTTGGATACACCTTCGGGTATGTCTGGACTCAAACTGGGGATTTGAGAAAAAATTTCAAAAGAAATAATTTTTCTAAAACGAGCAAGAGTTTCTAAGAGAAAACGAGAAGGCGCAATGTGTACAATCAGCCAGAGCCCGAACGGTGATTTCCCAAAATACCCTTACTTATTTGTGTTATGAGTTATTATTGAGATGTTAGTGATTCATGCTAGAAGATAGGCTAGGTATTTCATATATTAGGGCTAGAGTTGTCTAATTTGTGATGCATTAGCCTAGGAATTGTTGCTATCTATGATGTGCTTTGAGTATGTACGGAGTAAGAGTATCCAGTAGGAATCTTTTAGAGAGAGCTTTGAGTAGAGGAGTAATCTAGGAAAGATACCTAGATGAGCATTGGAGGAGCCTACTGAGGGAATAGTTAGATACTTGCGAGAGGTAGGGTAGCTTGAGTTCGGTGATACCTTTTGAGTGTGAGTAGAGAAAATAGAATTGTAACCTAGAGTGGTTTTACGTGTTGGTGGAGATTATTCGATGCCCGAATGTTGTTTGCTTTGTGCTTTGTGGAAATGTTCAGATGGGATTCAGCTACTAAGTGAATATGACGATATTTAGGAGGTAGATGGTCGGCATCGAAAGGAGTTCTTCGGCAGTTGATGGCAGAGAAGTGTCAGAACCAAGGAAGAGCCTAGGGAGTGACTTTAGAGTATGCTGATAGAGGAGAGTATTCGCTGGGTAGAGACCAGGTATATCGAGATTGGTGATCAAGAAGGTTGAGCAGCTACTTAGGAAATCTGGGACGATCCGTGTGGAAAGTATGGGTAGATGTGGCAGGTAGTATGGGCCCGTACTACTGAAAGCAGAGGACCCATACTCGAAACAGGGATAATTATAGAGGTTCTAAGTAGCAGATTAAGAGGTGATAACATGGTTCGAGTACCATGATTTGTGGCAGATTGAGAGGTAATAACATGGTTCGAGTAGCATGATTCGTGGTAGATTGAGAGGTGATAACATGGTTCGAGTACCATGATTCATGGCAGTTAGTGCTTCAGAGTTTACCAGTTATCTTGTTGTGATTGATTAGACTGAGAGCATATATGATAGAGTGTAGGGCCAAAGGGCCATGTTGAACGAGTTTCAAATGAGCATACATTGAGAGGGAAATCAAGTTAGTTTTCGAGATATTTTTAGTGAGATGCCAATTGGAGTCGCAAGATTTAGGGATGAGTAGAGATGATTCTAATTGGAGGATCACGGTCTGAGTTGAGCAATCGACCGATAGATGAGACGTCATATTCTGTGACAAGATTTGCACTATCCTCGTTTCCTGGGATAAGAAAAAGAGATAACGAGCTTCTGGTTTCAGAGTTGGAGGTAAACCCCGTGGGGTAGCATATGGTAGTGACCTTTTCACTAGTTTATTTGGGCAACATGTCTACTGTGAGGTATATTATTTATATATACCATGAAGGAGTCATTAGTGTGGACTAAGATGGGAGAGAATAAGGAAGGTGCCTTTATGAGTGAGGCATGCTTATAGCTACAATTCCAGGTGATTAAAGATGAGTACATCGGGGCGGTGGCCCTCGTTGTCTACATTGTGTATCGACTGTGAGAGTGAGGTCTCTTGTTTTTTTAATGATTCTCGCAATGGGAGGCTGGTCGAGGGATCAGAGATGAGGTGCGTGATAGTGCATTATATCCCGATTAAGAGTCAGGACTAATTCAGAAAAGTTGGGGTATCCGACGGTGTGTTGGTCTAAGGCTTAGAGATGACTAGAGGCGGTCATGTGGGAGGATTATGAGGTTTTTGTCTGAGTCATTGGATATTTGGAATTGCTTGGTTTCCATTGGGAAGATCACTGAGTGATTACGTCGTATGTTCCAAGAGTCAAGTGTGATGTACCTGGTCAAACAGTCTGTGGAGTATATTGTTGTTATGCCAATTGGTGATGGTTCGAATCCTGAGTAGGGGAGAATTGAGTATTCTATTGAGAGGATTAGCAATCCGTTCAAGTGCGGTTAGAGAACTGGTTATGGAGATCTGCGGTGCGGACACATGTGACCTAGGTAATTGGTGGATGAGGCGAGGTGCAAGGCAGGATGATGTATGTGTATGTGCTTAAGAAAGGAGGAGTGAATCCACAGCAAGTGGCTGTTGGTTAGAGAATTTATTATGGATAGGGATTTTTCGGGTTTGCAAATGTTGATTTCGAGGTGGTTAGGTCGCTGAGTTCAGGGTGCAATACTTGAGATTTACGGGTATAGGTATAGATTGTGATCTATACTCAGGAGGAGCAGCAGTTGATTTGTCAACCAATTTCAGGGTCGGTATGAGTAGTTTCGTATGGATGGTGATCAGTAGAGGATGGAGCTTCGGATTTTCTTCAACGTGTTTTCAGTCATCAATGATTTCTACGTGTTTTAATTTGTAAGATGGGAGAATTTCGAGGTTTCGAGTTGCGGGAGTGGAAGATCAGTGGTTGAGGCAAGACATCGTGAGATGCTGTGATGGTGTACCGAGGTACCCGTGCATGAAGTGCTAATTTTGGTCATGTTGGGACTCAAGTTGTGAGATGGTGAGTGGAGTAACGATAGACTTTTGTTCCAGTGGGAACCTGTCAGTTAAGTGTCGCAGGAGTGGGACTGTCTAAGGGTGTATCTGTGCTGAGAAAATTGCCTTGCCAACGAGAACTTACATCAGGAGTGGTAGTGCATAAGTTGGGTGGGTGTAAGCACCAATCTATGTTGAGTTGCGGAGCATGAGTTGGTGAACTCAGTATAGTGATGACTTGATGATGAGATTATAGGGTGATAAGAGAGCAAGTGGATCCGGGTGGGAGTAATCGCTTGGGATTATCAGGGGAAACCATCGAGTGAGCCCATGGTGAGTAAGTGAGCGAGAGAGTGTTGTAAGACTACATGGATCCATAGCATCCATGAGTTAGTGGGTGAGGGTATCGTGGTACTGCGGGGAGCCGTAGTACTCACTAGTCAGCGAGAGAGTGTCGTGGTACTGTGGAGAGCCGTAGTATTCACTGGTTAGTGAGAGAGTGTTGTGATACTGTAGGAAGCCGTATCATTCACGAGTCAGTGAGAGGGTGTCATAAGTCTGCGGGGAGTCGTAGCATTCATGAGTCAATAAAGTAATGCCTTAAAACTACGGGGGGAACCATAGCACTCAGTAGTCGATAAGAGTGAATACTGTTCTGCGGGGAGCTGTAGTATTCACTAGTTAGAGTATGACACAAAGGAGTTCTTAAGCTTGGGTAGCCTTATCACTTGATTCTTTAGGAACCTGGTTGCCGAACCAGGGGTGAGACTGGGGTCTCCGTGACGGTCGGGAATTGTTATATCCCGGGTTTAGGAGGGATTACCGTAATCGGAAGGAAGTGGGAGAGATGGTGTGTGCATAAATTTGTGAATCGTGGGTATGGTTTGAGTATTAGATTTGAAATGAGTGGTTCCAATTCTGCTGTTGAATCAGACTCTCGAGTTGAGTTTGGGACAATTCATGTATTGAGTAGGCGAGATGAAGTTCCGGATTCGTAGATGGGTTTCATTTTGAGGGGTATTGATCTCCATCTGATGTCTCAAACTGGAGTGGGTCAGTTTTGTTTGTATGGGAAGAACCGCGAGATGCATGGAACCAGTAGGTGGTAGACGACAGAGGTCGGAGGTGAGACGACTTCAGATAGGGTTGTAGTATTCGCTTGGGGTAAAGAGAACTTCGTGACTTGTGTGTCACAATGAGCCGAGATAGTTATTATGAGAAGGAAGCCGGTAAATCGTTTTATTGGGTGTTTAGTGGGTAACATTTGGAGGTCCAACTTTTGGATCGGAGTTGACCTGGTGCTTAGTGTTGGAAGGGACATTTGAGATGAACTGGGGCTTATGAATAAGGGTGTCAGAGGATCGTTCTGAGCTAGCTTCACTGCTTTCTTGTCTGAGGACAGAGTTTTGAGGATCATTCCTTCATAAGAGTTCTTATAGCTATTCAGGCGGTGGGTCCTTAGTGGGATATGACTTTTCCATTCCTTTTGAGTTATGATCGGGATCGATTAGAGAATCAGATTTGATAGAGTGTTCTTAGAACCTGTTATTCGATGAGTGATTAACATGATGATATTTTGCAAGGGTGGTCTGACAGAGAGACAGACGACTAGATTTTGCAAGTTCTGGAGAGTCAGATCGAGTACCGCAGTGGCTGAAGGGTATGTCCTTCTTCGGGGTTAGGAGTTCCTGTTAAGTTCAGGTGTCTTTGAAAGAGATTGTCGTATGATATGAGGTCCTTTCGAGGAAGCTATGGAAGTTTGAAGTTTTGGCAGGATAAGTCCCTTATTGAGAAAGGTGGCAGCTGAGTATGCTGGGCATATGTGTGTGTACGCTTAGCGTACACATGTCCGTGACTTAGGCGGAGCCACCTAGTATGCTGGGTGTACCAGAGGGTACGCTGGGCGTACTAGGCACAAAATGAAAACCCTAAATGAGGGGTGTCCCTATATAAATAATGAGATGGCCTCATTCCTGGCCACTATCCTCAGACAATAAACGCTCTCAAACCCAAATCCTTGTTCTTGAGCTTGTGTGTGTCCATTTGAGAGCCCTTAAGTGATTTTATGTGTTCTTGGAGTGAAGAAGGAGCTTTGGAGAAGAAGGAGTAGGGCTGTTTAGTATTCGGATAAAACCGAATTATCCAATTGGACAATTTGGATAGGACTATTTGGTTCGGATATTCGGATATTCGGATTGGATTTCAACCAAACCGAATTATTATTTTGGATTTCGGATTGGTTTTGGTTTATAAAATAAGAACCGAATAGTCCAAAAAACCGAATAAACATTTATTATTTATCTATGTATAATATATATCTATAGTTATTTATTAATTTTGTAATTTATTTTTTCAAATAAGTTCAAAACGTTTCACCCGATAAAAAAAACATTAATATGCATTTTCTCTCAAAAGTTTTGTATCTATAAAATATTTAACTATAATATATCTTCTTATTAGTTGTTTATAAATTTCAAATCACAACATAATTATTTGTTTTTGGTTCTTGTGTAAAGTTGGGTAATATTATAATTATATGTCGTTTTAAAATGTTTCGGTTTTGAAAACCGAATTATAAAAACCGATCCAACCGAATTGTAATTGGATCGGATCGGATCGGATTTTAATTTAATTTGGACAATTCGGATCCATGTTTTGAAAACCGAACTCAATTTGGATTTACTTGATTGGATCGGTTCAAACCGATCCATCCAAATGAACACCCCTAAGAAGGAGTGAGAGTCCAGGCCCTAAATATGAGCATATCTGAGTTGGGAGCTTCATCAAGAGGTATAAAGCTCCAAGCTTTCTCACTCTTTTGTTTTATGCATCATAATAAAGTATTTTAGGGTTTTGTCCCCAAAAGTTGGAGACTGTATGTGATATTTGAGCTCTAGAGACTATGATCAACCCCTTTGAGTGTATTTACTGGTGTAATGTCATAAATATCAAGACTTGGATGTTGGAATCAAGCCAAGCGTGAGATATGAACATTTTGAGATAAGAGAGTGAGAGCTTTGTGTGTTTGTGACCTTATCAGCCATGCAAAGGCTTAAAGTCACTGACTTTATGGAGTAAGAACTATTAGGGAGTCCACATATGTGATATGAGCCAACATCTTAACTGATTAAGACCAAATTAGTAGAAAGAGTGAAGTTGGGACGTACGTTGAGCGTAATTCCAGTACGCCTCGTGTACTGACCAACTCTCCCTGATGGCCAATCTGGATTCGTGAGTACGCTAAGCGTACCAAGGGAGGTACGTCCCGCGTAACCTCACTGTGGACTTTTAGGCTAAGTCTCATTTTGGGCCTTGAGTGTTGGGCTTCTTGCACTAGAGTTTTGGACCAAAGGAATATATATATATATATATATATATATATATATATATATATATATATATATGTGTGTGTGTGTGTGTGTGTGTGTTTGTGTGTGTGTGTGTGCCTTGGGCCCTTGAGTTGGCTTGCCGCTTGGACTTGAGAGTTGGGCCTCGGGAGAACCCATTTTTTATTGGGCCTTGGTGGGCCCAATGGGTTTTTGGTTATGGATGGGCTGGTTAGTAGGATACATTTAGACCTAATGAGTGAGAGTTTGGACTTTGTTCCTAATTGGGTTAATTGATGTTTTGGCTCAGAGATAGAGACCGGTGCCCAGCAGCAGCGTTTATAGGGGTTGTTCATCATTCGAGGTGAGTCTTTTCACTATGCTTACCATGAGTGGTATCTTTGTGTGACCGTGATGTCTTATGTGCTTATATGTGTATTAGGATATTCTGCATTATGTCTTTGTGATTTATGATGAGTATTATTGTTATGAGCTTATTGAGTTAGGACCGTAGAGCCCACCTGAGTTGTAGGACCGGAGGGTGTTCACTGAGACACACTGTCCGAAGGGTCGTATTGAGTTAGCCTTGTGATAACCCTAAATTCATTCCGTTACTGTATCTCATTTCCGTTAATAAAATTTATTTTTATTAAAATTTTCCGTTAACTTTTGGATTAAGTTGATTAAAATGGGACTTTTATTTTGACTTCATAAGCGTCGGAACACATTAGAAACACGTTAAAACACCCTCGACATTCATTTAGAAAAGTTTTAGTTACAACTAAGTCGGGTTACGACAATTTAATCGGGAAAAATTTTAAACCCCGTTTAACGTCGGTATTGGGTGGATTCCCACTTGGCCAAATCCTTTCTAGTGTTCAGCAAAGACTTAAGGACTTGCATGTATGAGCTTAGAACACCAAAATCATGTCATTTGAGTAGCAAACATGAGTTTACGGCCCAAGAACATTCTTGGACCATAAACACACCTTCATAGACCATAAACACCTTTTAAGGTGTTAAATTGCCCCTTAAACACATCCAAAAGCTTCCATGAGTTCCTAGAACCTTATATTCCTTCATGTGATGCACCAAACCATACACAAATGATCCACACTTGAGTTTACGGTTTGGGAAGGTATCCCAAAACCGTAAACACCTCCAAAGGGTGTTTAAGTGCCCTTAACACCTTGAATGGCTTAGATTTGGGTCTAGAACTTGGTACGGTTAACCTACAACCACCAAAACACATGAATCATGGACAAACATGAGTTTACGGCCATAAAATCATGTTTTTACGGTAGTAAACTCCCCAAGGGTCCTTTAAGAACCGTAAACCCCTTTTCCAAGGTTAATTCAAGTCCCGATCACTTCCTAAGCCTTTGATTCAACCTTAGAACCTTCCCTTGTGCTTTGCAAGACATTTAAACATCCAAGAACACACCACCCATGATTTTACGGCCGTAAACGCATGGGAATATGGTCTTTGGATCGTAAACACCCATAAGGGTTTACTCTTGAAGAGTAAACTCCTTATATAGGCCCTACACACCCTTAGATGCAACCCAGATCATTCCTAACACTTGAAATAAAGTGTTTTCCCGCCTCAGAGTGTATTATTTTACTTAATTAGTAGTCCAAAGTCTAATTAGATACAATTATGTATCTCCTCATGTTACATAGGATCCTCGCGCGTGTTCAAGCCTTAAACTGACACTAAGCATCCTAATCGGCACATTTCTCGTCTGGTGAGTTCATACCCCTACACCATTTTCCGTGTGTTTCATGTTTTCAGGGGGGGGGGGGGATACAAGCAAAAGTACAAGGAAACTTGTACTCAAAACTTATTATTTCGTATGTTACAGTTACATGTTCAGTATGCTTTTAACATTGAAATCCGTATTAACCAACCGTTTAACTTGCAGAGTTAGTTTTCAAACTAATTGCGAAACTCATTATAAAATGTTATATTTTATACTTCACAAAGGATTTCATGTCATTCGTAAAACATAATTTTTCCGCATTATTACTTGTCAATTCGTTATTCTTAAGATTGGAGACACGTCCTCTGAAACACTCTACAGAGATATGCGAGTGGAGGACCGCCCCTGTAACCAGAATCTCTTAGAAGGAGAGCGTGACTTGAGTGTATAGATCTATACGGGGCTGACTACCCCGCACCTTGCTGCTAGCTACAGTGGGACCGGCAGGTCTACGGGTGACAAAAGTCATAAAACGATAATGGACTTCTTATTGCCATATCTAGTCTATCGAATGGTTATGGAACTCGCAAGCTTAGATAATGGAGATTTACTTTTTAGTAATAAAGAACTTAGTAAATTAATAACCTTAGAAATTAGTTTACAACCTACTTATTAGTTTTATATACGTGTTAAAACTAATGGACTTTTCAAGGATAACCATGCTTTCAGGATACTTCACTTAAACGCTACAAGTATGGTAGATACTTGTACACTTCATTCCAAATCGATAACCAACCACCAACTTTTTAGGAAAATAAGGGTTTTTCCTGGGATAACTTTTCATAGACAGACTGTTTAATAAATGGATAACCAACTTCTTTTATAAGGAAATATGAGATTTTCTTGGAAACAACTTTTCACAAACTTAAAGGAACAATTTCTTTCACAGAAACGAGCCGCTTATGAACTCACCAGCTTTATGCTGATATTTTCAAAACTCATTAGACAGGTAACCCGCTTTCTTTTGGAGAAGATGGAGCGTATAGAAGTCTCGTCTTTACTTTTGTTATACTGATGTATATATAAAACATGTATTACTTTACTTTCAAACAAATGTAAATATTCCTATGTAATGTAATGGTTGTGTTTACTATGCTTACTATGTACATTGGTTGTGATACTTCACATGACGTCCTCCGCCCCGGAACGTTTCCGCCATCGGTTTCGGGGTGTGACAAGCCTCGAGTGGCTAATGTGATATGTGTGGTATTTTGGGGAACTCACTAAGCTTCGTGCTTACTGTGTTATGTGATATATGTTTCAGGTACTTCTCAGGATCGCGGGAAGACGCTGGCTTGATTGTACACACCAGAGAAAGAGTTATGTTTCGAGGATCCTGGATTATAAATAAAACAATTATGGAGTTGCGTTTTGTAAATTAAATAAATGAGATTTTTGTGAAATGTGTTATGAAAATTATGTGATTTTAAAATTGAAAATTTTATTTGAAAATTTACGGTGTTACACGGGTATTGGCTTATGCATATATGATTATTAAGATAAACTGAAAGGAATTGATTTGTTTGTAAAAGACAGTTGATGATTGTTATAAAGTTATACAGTTGATGATTTTTATAAAGTTATCATCATTTACGATTACAAACATGGTTTTACATATCATTAGACGACAACGATGGTAATCATTTATAATTATAACTATCGATAATATAAATGATTAGAAAATCGATTATATCATATCATTTATGATTATAACACCACATGTTTTGCTACTAATCATTCATTTTAATATTTTATTGATCTTTTTATGGTATTTACATGTTATTGGCATTTTGTAGGTATTTATCAAAGAAAAAGGAATTCTATCACATTTTAGGTATCACTGGTGCTCGTTACATAGGCTTCCATTTTTATCCAAATAGAAGAAGGAGGTTGCAACCGGTTCAAGAAAATGGTCGATGTATGGATGAATTTTTTAATATTTTTTTTCCCTTTGGAGTGGTTTAATCATTGTTGAATATAATCATATATAAATGCATGAAAGTAGTATTAGCATATTTATTTATGAATATATTCTTGTGGAGTGGGTTAACCATTGGTGAATATAATCATGTATAAATGTATAAAACAAGTATTGACATATTCATTTATGAATATAAGTATATCAATGTATAAACTCAATCTTTAGAAATTTTATTTATGAATATAACAAAGTTTAATAATAAATAGAGTTTATTTATTTATTTATTTTTTTACATTTTTATAAATAAAATTTGTTATCATTAAATTGTGTTTTATTCATTTACGACTACAGCTTTATAGTTTTATAAATACAAACATGTTTTACTCATTTATAATTAATAATATCTGATGAATGTTAAATTATAAAAAAATGACTTTATTTAACAAAAAAATAGAAAAATTATTTGTCAAATATTAATAAAAAATAAAATAAAAATCAGTTAATCAATTATTTTAAGTAACTGTAATTAATATTGCTAAAATTTAGAAGATTAAGATTTGTTATAATTTAAATTAAACTAGATGTGAAACCCCACTCCGCGGGGTTCGGTTATGACCATAGTTTTAATGTTTTGATTTTGTAAATTGTAAGTAATGTGCTATTCACTGCATTTATAACCTAAAAATGGAAAAGTCACCAAAATGAGAATGCAAAGAACAAAAAAAGAAAAATAGGTACAGTTTCAAAGTACATTGCTATTTAGGGCATTTTAGTACAAAAAATAGAAAATGTTCCTAATTGCAATGTAGTTAGGTTTTTGGAAAAAAAAATGATAAGAAAATGCACAAAAACAAATGAAAAACGTGAAAATTCAAAGTATGTTGCTATTTATTGCAATTATGCAAATGCTTCCATGTCACATGCAATATTAAAACAAATAATAAATAAAAACGAGTAGTTGTAATTAGAGGTCTATAACAAACAAAATTATAGTATTAGTTTAAAATTTAGCAAAAAATTAAAAATGTTGCAACCTTGCAATTATAGCTCCAAATTCAAGAATAAAATCGACCTGCAAAAACTTTGCAAAATAGATGAGTCAAATTAAGCCATAAATAACTTAAGTTGTTGTAAAGATTGATCGAATTGTGATAGTTATCTAATAGATGTAAAGGTTAATAACAGATAAAATCCTTTATTCTTAAAACCATCTATTAAGTCTTTCTTTCTTGGGTCATAATTCATAGAGATTTTGAGCAACATACCTATAAGCCGGACAATTTTGCCCCTGCCTTGTTTTTTGGTTCAGTTAGTTGGTTTAATTTTGCCCTAGAATCAAAACCATGACATCCACAATTGAAATCACATCAATTGTTTTATATTAAAAAACATATCAACTAACTCAAAACAATTTTTTAAAAAAAGGAAAAACTTTAAATTGAAAGTGCAATGCTATTTATTGTATTCATAACCAAAAAATGGAAAATGAACCAAATGGCAATGTATTTTGGGTTTTAGGTAAAGAAATTAAAGAAAGTGCAAAAAAAAAAAAACAGAAAAAAATATGTATAAATGCAAAGTTCATTGCTATTTAGGGCATACTACTCCTAAAAATGGAAAATGCACCTAATGCCAATGTAGTTAGGTTTTTGGAAAATAAATTTAAAAAAATATGAAAAAATGTGTAAATTTATAGTACATTGCTATTTACTACATTTATAATCTAAATATGGAAAAGTTTAATGTGATATAAGTTTCAAATATAGTTCAAATGCCTTATTTTCCAACTGATTATTAATGAAAAACAATAATTTTTAATTATACCACCACTTTTGACAAGTAATATGCATAATACCAGCTTCTGGTTATTTCTAAGGAAACCAATATGTGTAAGATTTTCTCACATAGTTGTTGAAAGCATTTAAATTGACATCAATTAGATTACTGACAATCTCGCAACGATGTAATGGTAGAATCAAACATACTCGGGATAGTAGTGAGTGAATTAAAAAATCATATTTATTAAATTGTTAAACAGTGAGTAGTTTACCTACTGACATTGCCACAAGAAATTGATTTCAGAAATAATCAAAATCTCTCATATAAGTCAGTTACATTAGGTAACGAACAAAATTTCTTAATAAAAAACACAGATCAATTCAATCAACCAAACCTTAGAAGCAAATTCCAGCCCCTTTTTTGCTATTATTCATGTTTTTGTCTCTTCTCACTTATCGATATATTCTTTGAACTGATACGTGGCTTTTTGAATTCTGAAACAAATCATCATACAAAATCAATTCATAAAATTGAAAAAAATAATAACTCAACATATTAGAAAACTAAAAAAGAGAGATAAAAGGAAGATTGGCATGCAATTGCAAATAGGAAAGGGAAAAGAGAATTCTCCAAACACTCGTTTGTCTCGACAACTATCCAAAAACTTTATGAGTAAATAAGAATTGTTGGATATTATATTTTGAAAATTTTAAGAAAAATTATACTTATAGGTTTACCATTTCTGAGACAAACAGGAGGGTCGGTTGTTTCTTCAAAACCTGAACGTATGATACTTTGTAGACGATATGCACATCTATCTATTCTAAGCAACTGATATGTTGTATTCAAAACTTGCAAATAGGAATCACATATAAGTAAAAAAGAACCATACGATTTAGTGGAAATCTCTATACAAACATTGATTGTAGCCTCATACTGAAGAGTAGGATCCGAAGATAGATGCATTAAGAATAATGTTAAGCCATGTAATCTAATTGAAGAAATTCAAAGCGCTACTTGCTTTCAAAAGGACAATATGTTCAACAGTAAATCAAAAGAAAAGCATTATAATTCTGATATGGAAGCGACAGTTAGTAAGAACGTGTGCTTCTTACCAATTAAACAGTGGGGCCCCATTTTTGTTTTCAAATGCCAAATTCTACACAAGAGTACAAATTTAACTTTTTGTACCAAAACTTCAACTCAAATTTTACATAATGAAAACCCCTATTTTGTTTTATAAAAGATATTTGTAAAACATAATCTTACTAGATGTTGATGTTTATTGATATAAGAAAATGTACCTGAGGAATCACGATTGCAAGATTCATAACACCAAGTGATAGACCTGTGAAATTAGAATAAATAAAAGTTAAAGTAAAACTACAATTGAGGGGCATTATTGTCATTTACTACTTACTTGCTTTCCCAGGTATTAGCAGAACTTTTTCCAACATGAAACACAAAAAATAGATCGAATGCTTACCTCTTTATTCATAAAATAAGCAACAATGAAAGTACAAGTTAGAATTGATGCAAAACGTCTACCACCGCCTCCTGTACCATCTGTGTTGTTCAAAATAGAAATGTTGTCGCCAATTTTGCTCCGGAGCGACATGATTGGAAGATTACTGAAATTCTCCATAGAAGAAGACGAAGATGACTCAAAAGGTGAAGAAGTCGACGGTACTACCATCGCCAACAACAACAGAAAAACAAATAAACAAATAAACAAACAGAAAAAACCCTGGCAGCTTGCACAATCGGCGCTCTGTGAAATCGGAAGGAAAATACCGTGAAATCCGGGTGGTGCGATGTTCTATTGTAGAGAAAGGGTAGTACGCTGTTCAGAGCAGTGGGCCAAGGCTAAAGTTTCCGTTTGTTGACTTAGTTTGGGCCGGATCATGGCCGCTCATCGGCACTGGATGGAAGCAGCAGAAGCACCGTCGATGGCGACGCAGGTAGAAGAAGGAGACGTCGATGTTCAATCGCTACAGCATTGTTACACCCTGCGGAAAGTCCGACGGCTGGCGTGACTAACATCACAATGAAGAAACATAACATAAACATAATACATTACAATTTACCAAGTTCGCATCAAGTACATGTACTTGTCTAAATATTATATTTCTAAAGCATCTGGTTTGAGAGTTTTCAAAACATAACATCCTAATCCTAACAATATAAGTTATTTTGAAAACGTCAACGTATGGAATGTTGGTGAGTTCATAAACAGGGTTGATATGAAAATGTTTTGTGCAGTTTATAAAACCCAGAAAATCTGATATTTTCTGAAACGACCATTGTTTATACAAAAGTGTGAAGATTCATAGGTTTATGCATGAATGATTTCAAAGCGTGTATAAATGAGAAGTTTTTGCATTATTGTTATTGAAAATACAAGTGAATAATGTTGATTTCCCCCGAAAAAACCCGATGTTTTCCAATAAAATAGTATGATTGTTTCAAATTATTATACCGCCACAACGAATGATTATGAATTCCTTTGATTACTTAGATAGTATTGGATTTATTATGTGAGTCGTTATAACCATGCATGATAATGACTAGTTCGTCTGTCTTGGCATTCTGTTGAACGCCGAAATTGATCTTAAGATTTTGTCACCCTAGACTAGCCGAGTCTAACTGTAGCGAACAACTGAGGTGTGGGGGAGCCACCCCCGTATAGATCTATACACAAACTCTCACTCTCCCTCCAGGAGACTTTGGTTATAACTGCAAACTACATCTGACACTTAAAGGTGTCGCTCGTTATTACTCACTTAATCCAAACAAATTTGATTACCATTGATTAACGACCTGAATTTATTTACTTGAATTAAAGGTAAGCCTAACAGACGAGGAGAAGAGGATTACGGGGTCCTACTAATTACGTATGTTATTTAAGGCTGTTGAGTATACGAAGGACGTGTTGGCCTATTTGCATATGATTTATTTGGACCTTACTAGAAATGCTAATGGGCCACTGAGGCCCAATAGCACATAAACGCCATTGAGGGTCCCTTAAGCATGTGATTGGGTCGCAGGAGGCCCAATAGACATGTATTATAATTGTTAGGCCCAAAAATCATGTTAATGGGTCACGAAGGTCCAATAGACATGATTAGAATCTTTCAAGCCCAACAATTTAAATGTTTATTTGTTTTAGGTATAGTATAATTGTCGGAAGGTCTGATTGTTCAATTGTTAAATCGCAACGGCATGAAGTATGTCGATTGTTTATAACGATATTTGAAAATATATGTATATTTTTCATTCTATTTTCATAAGGTATAATTTGGTATTTTTGACCTAAATATCTTAATAATAAAAATAACTGACTCAAAAATATTGGTTTGACCTATTCAGCCATTCTTTAATAAAAATGACATTTTAGGCCTTTAAACTATTTTGTTGACATTTTTGGCCCATAGACTTATTTAAATAATGTTTTTAACCCAAAATTTACTTTTTGTCAGTTTCAGCCCCTTTAGTAAAGGATTTTCATTTAAAGTCCAAACTTTTCGCAACTGTTACAATTTTGACCCAAAATCCAAAAACTTTGCATTTTTTATCCTTTTTGACAAAAAGGGTCATTTTAACCCCTGAAATAGATTTATTTACCTTTTAACCCACTGTTTTGAGAAATTTACCATTTCAATCCCTTAAAACACATTTTTTCGCAAATTTGGGTCTATGGGCCGAAAAGCCCAAAAATTTGGCGCAATAGGCTACAATTTCATTTCTAGTCCTTTGAAGAGCATAATATTTATAAAAACTTCAATTTTAACTGTTTTGACCCTTTTGGTCCTTATGGAATCCGTGAATGACAACCTTTAACCCAACTTTTGTTTATTTGACAAATATAGCCCAATGAGTTTTATGTTGTAACATGTTTACTATAACCTTAGAGGGTAATTTTCCTTGACTTGTTTAATGTAATACATCTTAGATCACGTATATTTTCCTCCTTGAGTTATAGATCTCGAGAATTCTTTCCTTTTTGGCACATATTTACCACATAAACACATGAAATCACACATAACATACACATACATATAGATCTACACATTTTATTTGTATTCTCCCACATAAAACTTGTGAAAACCGAAAATATAGGGGTATGAACTCACCTTGCTTTGTTGCTCACGGTTTGAAGAAAGAAATGAAGAAAATTTGGTCCTAGCAAGCTCCTTGAAGAGATCTCGAATTTGAAGAGCTCTATGAAGTATGATCAACAATTTAAGGTTGTAAGAAGGGTGATTAAGTGTAGAAGTAAAACATGTTTGCAAGATCTTACCACTAGTATGTAGTTGGAAGTGATTTTTGAATGAGATTCTTCTTGAAGCCCTTATGGTTCTTGAAAATTTGGAGGAAGGATGAAGGTGTTCTAGAGAGAGTTTGAAGTAATTTTGCAATAATGATGTGTGTGTGTGTCTCGGCCAAAACAAGAAGAGGGGAGAGAGGAGAGAGTGAGATGAGTTGACATGCATGGGAACATGAGAAGGATGCATGGATACCCTATGTACAATTATGAGGTGGCACCATTAAAAGTCAACTCTTCTTCCCCCTTTTTTGTAGTTGGGTCGAGACAGATAGAAAGGAAAAAAAGGCTTGGGCCTTTTGTGCTAGAGTCCATAATATGGAGCCCAAATTAATGGTTTTTCAGTCCATTGGGCCTTTTAGAGTAATTCACAGCCCAATATACATCAAGGGATGAGTTTTATGGCCCATTAGGGCTAATTAGATTTGTTATGGCCCAATAAGGCCCATTAAAGATAACCTAGTTCATTTTAGGCTTATAAGGCCCAAAATGTTAAGTTTCATGCAAATGGGTCTAATTAGGGCCCATTTAAGAGTTCTAAGCCCAAAATAGTCAAATTGGAAGCTTATTGGTCCATTAGGCCCAATAAGGAAATCATAGTCCAAAATGGACTTAAACCGGGGTTTTTAGGGTTTCCAACCTTTTGTTGACTAATTGGATGTATGTAAGAAGTGTTTGATGAAATTTTGTTGTCATTGAATAAGCACCATACATGCTTTCAAGTTTTAGTTACAATGTTATCCTTGTTAAGAGTTTACAAAGCATCAGAATTCCTAGTTGTGACATCATCCCCCCGTTAGAGGGAATTTCGTCCCGAAATTCTTTTTAAAGCTAGATTTAAGAATGCGAGAATAGGTGAGGGTACTTTTGCTTCATATGGTCTTCGCGTTCCCATGTGAATTATGGTCCAGGTTTCGCGTTCCACCGAACTTTCACAATCAGAATGTGACTTTGCTTAGTACGCTTCACTTCCCTGTCCATGATTTCGACTGGTTCCTCGACGAACAGGAGATTCTCGTTGATTTCAATTTCTTCTAATGGAATGATGAGGGTTTCTTCGGATAAGCACTTCTTCAAATTGGAAACATGGAACACGGGGTGTACACTGCTGAGCTCAGCGGGTAGCTGCAATTTATAAGCCACTGGACCAATTCGGGCAAGAATCTCGAAGGGTCCAATGTATCGTGGGTTTAGTTTTCCCCGTTTCCCAAAATGAATCACCGCTTTCTAGGGAGAGACTTTTAACAACACCCGATCCCCGACTCGAAATTCCAAGGGCTTTCGCCGTTTATCAACGTAACTCTTCTGTCGGTCTCGTGATGGTTGAAGTTGAGCTCTGATTTGAACTATCTTCTCTGTCGTTTCGCGTATGATTTCTGGTCCTGTTAATGTATTGCTTGGTGTCTGTCCTCTTGCTAGCTGAGTGTAGGACTGTTCATTATTTGGATAAAACCGAATTGTCCAATTGGACAAATTGGATTGGACTATTTGGTTCGAATATTCGAATTTTTGGATTGGTTTTCAACAAAAACGATTTAATATTTTGGATTTCAGATTGGTTTTGGTTTATAAAATATGAACCGAATAATCCAAAAAAACCGAATAACAATTTATTATTTATTTATTTTTAATATAACTATAACTATTTATTAGTTTTATAATTTATTTTTTCAAATAAGTTCAAAAAGTTTCATCTAATAAAAAACATTAATATGTATTTTCTCTTAAAAGTTCTTTATCTATTGAATATTAAACTATAATATACATTCTTAGTAGTTTATAAATTTTAAATCACAACTAAATATTTTTTGCTTCTTCTATAAAAATTGGATAATATTTTAATTATATACCATTTTAAAATGTTTTAGTTTTTGAAAACCGATCCAACCGAATTGTAATTGGATCGGATCGGATCAGATTTGAATTTAGTTTGGATTATTCGGATCCATATTTTGAAAACCGATATCAATTTGCATTTACTTAATTGGATCAGATTGAGCCGATCCATCCAAACGAACACCCTTAGCTGAGTGTCACCTATCTTAGTCCAACACGGTGATCTACATTTATGCCCATACAATGCCTTGAATGGAGCAACTTTGATGCTTGAGTGATAATTGTTGTTCTACGAGAACTCGATTAAAGGCAAGTGGGTATCCCACGACCTTCCAAAGTCTATCACACATGCGCGCAACATATCTTCAAGTATTTGAATGGTTCGCTCACTTTGACCATCTGTTTGTGGGTGGTAGGCAGTGCTCATGTCAAGTTGTGTTCCCATAGCTTTCTGAAGCGATTGCCAAAAGCGTGAAGTAAACCTACTATCTCTATCTGAGTTGATAGATATTAGCACTCCATGGAGTCTCACGATTTTCTTGATATAGGTTCTTGTCAATCCTTCCATCTTGTATGACTCTTTTATTGGCCTGAAATGAGCAGATTTTGTCAACCTGTCAACTATTACCTATATGGTATCCAAACCATCGGTTGTCTTGGGTAGTTTGGTCACAAAGTCCATAGTAATCCTTTTCTAGTGGTGTTGATTATGATGGCATGTGCGGAATTAGAAAGATCTAGTGAATCATCATGGAAAATCAAGAACACAAGGAGTAAATAAATCTTTGTAAGCTCTTATTAGATCTAGAAAGAATATACAAATGGGTTTGTAAAAAGTTTCTCTCTCTAGTCTAACACTCCAAATGGATTCACTTACATAATGGGAGTCACTCACTTCCTATTTATAGGAAAGACTCAAACCATTTACACATACAAAGAGGAAAGCCTAAAACACTACATCCAAGAGTGACTTTGCACCCTAACATTCTCCCCCTCAAAGTTAGGATTGGATGTCCGGCTTTAATCTCCAACGAGCTAGCGCGATCAAGACCAAACTCCCCCTTGAAGTAACACCGGTCTTCAAATCCGCAAATGAATATTCGACAAACCCGAGAAGCTTCAAATACCCATCATTCTCCCCCTTTTTATAATCAAAAAATGATTATAAAACCCACTAAGGGTGAGAAGCGCCCGAGGAATAGTCTTCACGATACTCCCCCTTGATGTGTACCAAAAATGAATCACCAAAAATCTTGCACGGAAAAACAATCACGAAAAAGCCACAAAAAATTTCCAATTTATGAAAATTTTTGACTTTTCGGGTGGAAGTTGCAAGATTTTTCAAAATCCGGGTAAAAAATGTAACTTTCTGAATTCTGCAGGGACCCGTTGTGCCAAAAACAGTCAAATATGCGAAACTCTAGCCCATTTGCGAAACCGGGCATAAAGCGTAAATTCGCACAAACTGCGGGGACCAGAACTGAAAATTCTGCAATTTCTCAGCTTTTATTACCCATTTGCGAAGTTGGGTATAAACTGCCAATATTACGAAACTGCAGGTGTATGAAATGGAAATTCTGCATTTTTGTCATTTTATGACCCCATTTGCGAAAGTGCTTCTTTGAAAGTTCAGGGATGCGAATCGACATAATATGCTTCTTCTCCACTTTGCTTCCAGATGTGAACATCTCCAAAACATCACAGATTGCGAATGAACTTCCTGTTTGACTTCCAGATTGGTACTAGATGCGAACTACCCATATCACAACCTTATATGCGAACCATTTTGAGACCCAGATGCGAACTCGCACAAATCAATCTTGCGAACTCACAGAATGAACCATCAACCAAGTCGACCAATTCACAATATGAAGCCTTCGCATTCTCTAACTTAATTAACCTCAAACAACAAATCGTGAACTTCTTATGCGAGCTGATTATCAACTTTAATCACCTTCGCATCCTCCTTATACCCATCGATTATTTGCAATACAAGCTTTCAATTTCATTTTAATTCGACCTTTATCATTCAAATCATATTTCGTTCTCAAGCAAAACACCAACCATTGAACTTGATTTCAACACAGGTTTGTTCTTTACTAGTAAACCCAATTCATCGAAATATCATTCAACCATCGTCAACAAACGAAATCAAACTTCAATTGCTTCATCTGTTCGTTCTTGACATCCATCCAAACCATGCGAATCTTCATTCCAGTTAATACCAATGAACAAACGAAAATCGACTTTTCAAAACTTAAAAGAAAACAAATTCATCGATTTTACAGTTCGTCCCAACCGTCGTTTCCAATCGATTTACAGATTTTGTCATCAAGAACACAGCTCATCCAAATTCGAAATTAAACTCAAATTTAAGTTCGATTACGACATCCATATCCCATATTCAACTTGTAACAACCGATTTCAGCCTTCAATTCATTGAATCAACCCATAGAAGTCGAGTTTGACTTTTTCTGGGATTGACTTTTCGAATGTCAAATATGAATAAACAGCAAATTGATGATTTTAATGCCCAATTTCAGATCAAAAAGTGTTCACTTAGTTGTTCATCACCTCCTTCAAGTGTTCTTAGTCAAAATCTTTAAAATCAATGACTCAATTTTCGATTTCAAAGTTACGACTTGAACAAAATCGATTTCATCATATAACAAATCATATGAAATCGATTTTCAATTTCAGATTATCAATCGACATCAAACAAAAGAAAGCAAGCAAGATTATCGAGAAAACGAGAAAAACAATCAGATGTGATCGATTAAGGAGTAAGAATAGATGCGTATGAGTTGTATGGTACAACCATTGGAAGCAAATGACTAAATCAATGACGAATTCAACGAATCATTCTTTGTAAACGATTTTGGGCTTGAATTCAATTAACAGTAAAAAAAATTGATTGGGCTCAAGATTTGATAAAAACAAAATTAATGTTTGTTTTGGGCTTGATCTAAAAAAAATTATATTGGATCATCAATGTGGTTAAAACAGATTTGATCCAACGAGGCAAATCGATCAAAAATGAAAAACGTAAAGTATGAATCAAAATCATAGACGTTTTGGAATCCATTTGAGAATTTGAGTTACCTTTTTCACGAATCGAGATCCATTTTCAATGAACGAATCAAATTTGGAAGATCTTGGTTCTTTTGTCGGAATGAGAAAATCTCCAAATCGAACATTGTGCCACCCACCATGCGAGATGTACAACTCATTCTTCGTGTTCTTCGTGTTCTTCAACGATCCAAAAACATCTTCAAAAGAACCACCAACACATTTGGGTTTTGACTTCAAATTCAATGCAACCTTTGGTGATTGTTGCTGTGGAACCCAAATTTGCTTCACGGATTTCGACTTCACAACATTTGATGATTTTTGTTAGTAAACCCGTTTGTTTTTGCGATTAATCTTCTTTTTCTTTTTCTTTCTCATCTTTTTGAATCTTGAAGACTTGACCTCATGAACAAACCCATTTTCCACAACATCAACTTTGTGAATTTGAATCAAATCTTTAGGAGTTTGATACTTGTGATTTTCTTGGATCACCGGCTTCCAATAAGGAATCATTCCTTCAAACGAATCACAAGAACACAAAATATCATCGGTTTGAACTCCAATCGAGCAAAAAAAAATTTCATCATGAACATCAACTTGAACTCCTTTTTCTTGAACATCAAGAACATCACATTGAACTCCATTATCAAGAACTTCAAGAAACTTAAGAGTATGAAGATCATTTGGGTTTTCAATTAGAGAAATGTATTTCTTATTGAGCAAATCTCTTTCTTCTCCTTCCTTTTGATTTCTACTACGAACTAATATGGACAAGACAATTTTATTTAACCATGCAATCTTACAAATTGGTTGAAATACCAAGCTTCCATGATCATCCTTCAAACCCCCATAAGAAACCAAATTACCCTATGAAATCAATTTGCTTAATACTAACCCATAAAATTGATCTTCATTTACTTTGTATTTCACATCTTTAACGATCACAATCCAAGAATCATATGGCAAATCCACCATGATCACAAGAACTTGAAAATTTCTAGAGAGAGAAAGTTATTTTGAATGGGTTTTCTAGAGAGAGAAAGTAAAAATCACTTGAATTCTAGTGAAGAAAATCGAATTATGAATAGAATCAAAGATGAATTTGATTTCTAGAATCCAAAAACTCTCTAAACCACGAAGATCCAAGATCATAAAATGAATCACCAAATCAAGAAAGCCATCAAGGATCAATTCTTGATCAAATCAAGAACACCTGCTCTGATACCAATTGTAGTGGTGTTGATTATGATGGCATGTGCGAAATATGAAAGATCTAGTGAATCATTGTGTAAAATCAAGAACACAAGGAGTAAATAAATCTTTGTAAGATCTTATTAGATCTAGAAAGAATATACAAATGGGTTTGTACAAAGTTTTTCTCTCTAGTCTAACACTCCAAATGAATTCACTTACATAATGGGAGTCACTCACTTCCTATTTATAGGAAAGACTCAACCCATTTACACATACAAAGAGGAAAGCCTAAAACACTACATCCAAGAGTGACTTTTCACCCTAACACCTTTCCTATTTCCACTCGGGTATTACTGGTTGTTGTAATAACCCCGAGGGCTTCTGATATTCTACCTTTACTTTAGCACAAGTGAGGCACTTGCTAACGTAAGTGGCAATTTCTGCCTTCATGTTAGGCCACCAATAATGTTGCTTGATATCCAAGTACATTTTATCTGAACCAGGATGGATGGAGTATCGTGTCTTGTGGGCTTCATTCATGACTACTTCTCTGATTCCCCCAAGTTTAGGGATCCAGATTCGGTTCATGAAATAATATGCTCCGTCCTCCTTAACTTCGTAATTCTTTTCCATTCCACGTATCGCTTCGCTTGTTCTGTTTTCTATCTTCATAGCATCGAACTGGGCGGCTCTAATTTGCGAGGACAGATGGGATTGTATGGTTATTGAAAGAGATTTACACGACGATTTGAGTATTCTTTCTTACTTAAGGCATCAGCTACCACGTTAGCCTTACCTGGGTGGTACTTGATTTCGCACTCATAATCGTTTAGCAGTTCAACCCATCTTCGCTGCCTCATGTTTAACTCCTTTTGATTTAAAATGTGTTGGAGACTCTTGTGCTCAGTGAAAATTGTGCACTTTGTACCATAAAGGTAGTGCCTCCAAATCTTCAAGGCGAATACCACTGCTCCGAATTCGAGATCATGGGTGGTATAATTCACCTCATGTGTCGTTAGTTGTCGGGATGCATAAGCTATAACTGTAACATCCCAAAATTCAAGACCAAAAATTTCTTTTTAATAAAACATTACTTTAAACAAAGACATCATTCCAAAACATAATCTGAGTATAAGTTTTCAAAACACAGGTTTATTATCAGAGTAAACATTCCCAGGCTGACTAATCTATGGTGTGTGCCATGCGATCACCCCGAGCTCCTCCCTCCGCTACCGGAAGTACCTGAAACAAAACTGAAAACCGTAAGCATGAAGCTTAGTGAGTTCCCCACCTTACCACATACCATGCAAAACGACATACCGCACATACTGGGCCACGCCCGCTATCCTGGGCCTCGCCCCCTACCTCGGCCCTCGCCCGATACAACGACCCCGCATGGCTTCGAGCCCCGCTCGGATATAGATCTGTTTCACATAGGCCTCGCCTGTCACAGGGCCTCGCCCACTAACATATAATATCACCTAAACATATCACATAACATTACATAAACTAAACATATACTGACAACTCTTGCTCTAAGGCCTCGCCTATCTCTGGGCCCCGCCCGTGTCCTGCTACTGATGAGTCATGGAACCTCGTCCATACTCCTGATGATAGTGAGGTACAGGCCCAGCCCACCCTCACTCCTTTCCTAACTTAGGCCTCGCCCCTGCTCTGCTGCTACTGAGATGTGGAACACCATCCACACTCTGCTATTGGTGAGATACGGGACCTCGCCCACACTCACCTCCCTACCAAGCACATACAAGTATCACACAGACAACAAGTATAAACTATCACATAAACCATTCCTTGGGCACCCGCCCGCTAACACTTGACCTCGTCCTGAACACATACTAGCATACGATGCCTAGGGCTAACCCCCGGGTCTTCTACTCATGTCTACATGGGCCGACATTGTGTCCGTAGACCCATTCATACAAAGGGAAACTCACCTGATACTGTTGAACTGCTGATGCTAACCCCTTTGACCCCTACCTGACCACTGACTCCGAACTGCTGCTCCGCTAGCTCCCCGAGCTACCAATATCAACATAACACTTAGTCTAACTGACCTTCAAAGGTCAACCAATTCAATTCTGGTCAAAGTCAACGTCCTGGTCAAAGTCAATCTTCCAGGTCAACCCTACTCATCGAGTCAACCTACTGACTCGCCGAGTTCATAATTCCAGAGTCCTTCCACTCGCAACTCTACTCGCCGAGTCTACTGATTCCCGATTCCTGTCCTGTCCAACTCACTGAGTCCTGGCTCGACTCGCTGACTCGAGACTTAACTCGAAGGGTTTGGGACCACGCGACCTGACTCGCCGAGCACACGACAATCTTCATCCAACTCGCCGAGTTCATGCCCATCTTCATCCGACTCGACGAGCTGTTCATCCCACTCGTCGAGTTCCTCCTCATCTTCAAGCTACTCGCCGAGTCCACTCGAAGGACTCGCTGAGTCCAATAAGATCCACTTACATGCAGAGGACTTCCGAGTCATGCATGAACTCCAAACTGTAGATCTACCCTTCCCAAGCCTATTCCCCACGTAAAGTTGCAAACTTTACGTGTAGAGAGGGAGATCTAGGCAAAATGCACTAATAACTAGGGTTTAAGACCAAGAGGCTCCAAATTCCACCCAATGGCTGATACTTTACGGGATTCTAAACCAAAACAAACATGGATCTGAGGTAGCACCCTCAGATCTGGACCTCAAGCTCAAGATTGATCTTAAACATGGCTTAAAAGCCCCAAAACTCATAACCAAGGAAAATCTGGAGGAGAGGAACGACTTAATACCTTCAAATGCTATGAAATGCTCCCCAAACTTCGGATCCAAGACCATTCCTTGATGCTTCAAAGATTCCCACTCCTTCTTCTTCCTTAAAACCACTCAAAAATGGCTAAAAGCTTGAATGAACATAATGGAGGCTTAGGGTGCGGCGTTCTGGGTGCGAGAGACAGTAAAGGAGCCCTAGGAAGAAGATTGAGACGTTTAAATAGGCTCCAAGCCCCGGATCCCGCTCCGACTAGCCGAGTCCTTCCTTGGACTCGCCGAGTCCCTCTTAAATTTAGGGTTTCCTTTACTTTCTTGGCTTTCAAAATCTTGGGTGTTACAACTCTCCCCCACTTAAATTGAACTTCGTCCTCGAAGTTTACCATGGCCCACCGCCTGCGATCTGCCTCCAATACCCAACACCAGCCGCCTACCTGCGCTGGTCTTCCACCTGGTCATTCTGACCAACATCAATCTCGCGGGTAAACCTCGGGTCAAACCTGACCCTGAACAACTTAGAAACAAAACTTACTCAACCGATAATCCTTCTGGTACTCACCGAGTACTGCACTGAACCCGCAGAGGTTCTCCACTACTTTCCTTGCGCAATTTCCTTGCCTTCCCAAGGCGAGGCCTCATAACCGACTTTTCCTCTGACACTGTGAAGGTCCTATCCTTCACTAACTCCATCACCCCCCCCCCCCCCCCGCTATTCCCAGAACAGGTCATCACCATCAACACTCACTGACACTCCTTCCTGCCAACACTTGGTGTCGAGCACCCCTCGACTCAACTAACTGAATTCCACCATACGCTGCATACTCGCACTGCCACCGACTGGCAATTCTGCTATTCCTCGCCTAACTCCCTGATAAACTGAGACCACCCTGGTCCCTACCAACCTATCAATGACTGGATTACCGGCTCCCACCGGTAGCTAGTCCCAACACCATCACTGGTCGCTCTCAGTGACTTCCAAAGAAACCTCGACCACTTATAACTGCTCAATCAATCCTGCCATCCAGGCACTACAAACCTGGGATCCCCGATCCCCTAACTTGACACTAAGGTCCCTACCAGGTCCCACCTGCGCTGCTAGAACTCACGGGCCTCGCCCACGGGTCTCACCCAACCATACTACTGAGCAACCCTATTCCCAGGTCTCACCTGCACTGCTAATCTCATACGGGCCTCGCCCACGGGTCTCACCCAACTATATCCTGGAGCGGCCTCTCCCAAGGTCTCACCTCTCTAGAGCTATACAGGCAACTCCCTACCATTCTCATCCACTTACCCAATCTTGATCCCCACCTAATCACTAGGAGATAAGGGCCTCGCCCCAACTCCACTAACGGAACTGCTAAGGAATGCTACGGCTTACCCATAGGCTTACATCACCATCCATTGCTGACCTCTAGTGAATGCTACAGCTGCCCTGTAGTCTTACAACACTTCCACTACTGACTGCTAATACGAAGGCACCCACGTGCCATCAGCATCTCAAGATCCTTATTCCGACTCCCGCGAGTCCTTCAGGCGATCCACAACCTGAATTCTCAACCATAACTAACCATTACCATCTCACGCACTAGCTGATGTGGAGTTTCTCAAACTCCCAACCCTAAAATCCTCAATCCATCAAACGCTGAACTACTTCTCTTCCCTCTCAGAGGTCACGTACTCATTCTGGGTTTGCGTGCTCCTCTCTGGGCACACCCGGAGGATTCTCCCCCACTTCGATCCTGCTTACCCCTTGCTGCTCAATACTCAAAGAGATCCCGATCTTTGCTACCATTCCATAACCCATCTACTGAGGAACCCAAGCCCGCCATAGCTAGGGATTTAGCCAATCCATCACAATCACTGCACCACTCCGAACTAGCGGAACGTACCAAATCCTTCCCAAGCATGCTACAGTTACTGCATCCTTCGAAACCTTCTTCAATAGAGCACATCCCCTAACTACCATACAATTATCCAAGGTATGCAGATGGCATATAACTTGATCACAATCAACCAATCAAAATAAAATACTTTTACTGCTAATGATGCAGAACCATAACAATGAAATCATGCACAAATAAAAGAACTGAAAATGGGAAATTGCATACCTGCAACGTCCGGCGTTGCTCGCGTCTCCAAGGTCGTCATCTGAAAAGCCCTGCTCCCTGCCGCAGGTGCCTCTACCCGGCCCTGACGGCCATCTGCGATCCTCAAAGTTGTAGGGGCGGGTGCCATCACCCGTCCTGCCGAAGACAAACTGGGGCACTGGGCCTTCTTGTGGCCCCGCTGGTTGCAATGAAAACATATCATGTCTGATCCCTGCGCGGCGGTAACAGTACAATCCCTGCTGAAATGACCAGTCCGTCCGTACTTGAAGCAGCCAGACTCACCACCGCTACCACTCCTGCACGCACCCCCGTGCGCCCTGCCACACATTCCGCACCGACTGCGGTCCTGATGATCCCTCGATCTCGAGTCCGATCCCTTGGGCCTTTTGCCCGAACCCGTAGCTACCTGAACCTCATCCAGCTTCCTCTTACGGATCTGCTCCAAATCAATTTACCTCTCCCTAGCCCGAGAAATCATATCTTCCAGTGTCTTACAGCTGGACCTGCTCACGAACTCCCTGATGTCGTCCCTCAACATCTCATGGTACCGAGCCTTCTTCATCTCCTCATCCGCGACATACTGCGGTACAAGAAGAGCCCTCTCCCTGAACGTGGCGGTGATCTCCGCCACAGTCTCAGTAGTCTGCATCAAATCCTGAAACTCTCGTGCCAGCTGCTGCACCTCAATAATCGGCGAAAACTCCGCCCTGAACCTGGCCGAGAAATCGCTCCAAGTCATCGCGTCCAACGCGACATCATCCCCCAAAGCATGACCAATCTCCTCCCACCAATCCCTCGCTCTGTCCTTCAGAAGACAGGAGGCGAGTCTAACCTTGTCCCCCTCGGGACACTTGCTCGAACGAAAAGCGTTGGCAACATCAGCCAACCATCTGCTGCTAGCAATGGGGTCCCGAGCCCCATGATAATCTGGTGCCCTGCAGGCTCCGAACTCTCGAAACGTCAAGGTACGCGCTCCCATCAATGCCATCATCTCAGTACGGAAGGCTCCCAGCCTCTCATCCAAAATCTCCAGTATACCCTCCTTGACCGTGCCAAAGATCACAGGAGTCTAAGCTAGAATATTGCGCGTAACCTCAGCTGATATCAACTCTCTCATCCGCTCCTCGAGCTGCTCGGTCCCTGAACCCGAGCCTGATCCCTCTCCGGCGCCTGATCCGCCCGATGGTCTCTCTCGCAATGTCACCATGCTGAAAATATACCACAACCACTATCAAAATATTCATCACTGATACGAGACCAAACATGCCCTACCAGGTTCCCGGTCTTGTCTCTGCCCTTCCCGAATCGAGTACGGATCCTCTGCTTTCAGTAGTACGGGCCCATACTACCTTCCACATCTATCCGTACTTTCCTCAGGAATTGCTTTGACTCCACCAGGTCCCTTATCCGCTACTACTGCTCCCAGCACTATCTCATCCTAGGCTTACCCTAGGGAAACCTCTGACTCAACTCAAACCAGTCCTCAGTTGCTGAAGGTCTCCTTGTGATGCCAATTAGCCATCACCTGGATACCATCACATGCGACGAGGCTCAGATAATCCTTCAAGTAGAAGACTCGTCCCTACAACGGTTAGACTCAAACGAGAGCTGCGCAATAGGGCCAATTCCAGTACTCTGAGATTATTCAACCCTGATCACATGTGACATAACGTATCCATCTAATGGCTAACTCCCATCACTCAAAATCCCACAATGCACAAAGCAAGCAGCATTCGGACAAGGGGAAAATCTAACCACAACATACTCAAGAAATCATATCCACGTAGCAAGAATCTGAACTAGCATGCAACACAAACTCATAAACTCAAGCATAACCCTAACAGGCTATCCTACTACTGTCTAATCAGCACTATCATGCAGCTCAAAAGCACAAATAACAGGCACATAAGGCATCATCCCTAAATCCTTAGTCCTATTCTAGCATGCTGTTCCATCAACTGATAATCATAACATAAACTTGTATGGGTATTTTGGGCTACTTACTTGAGCTCGGTTGATTGCATGCACCACACCTCTTTTCTCTTTTCAAAGTTCCTTTCTTTCTGAATTCTTTTTGCTTTTCTAAAACTGTTTTTCGTTCTCAAAATTCTTTTTACAAAACTGTCTTTTCACTTTTGAAAACTTTTTATCCGACCCCTCAGTTTGAGTTCAGGCACACCCGGGAGTATGCCCGAATCCCTCAAACCAAGGCTCTGATACCAATTTGTAACATCCCAAAATTCAAGACCAAAAATTTCTTTTTAATAAAACATTACTTTAAACAAAGACATCATTCCAAAACATAATCTGAGTATAAGTTTTCAAAACACAGGTTTATTATCAGAGTAAACATTCCCAGGCTGACTAATCAATGGTGTGTGCCATGCGATCACCCCGAGCTCCTCCCTCCGCTACCGGAAGTACCTAAAACAAAACTGAAAACCGTAAGCATGAAGCTTAGTGAGTTCCCCACCTTACCACATACCATGCAAAACCACATACCGCACATACTGGGCCACGCCCGCTATCCTGGGCCTCGCCCCCTACCTCAGGCCTCCCCCGATACAACGGCCCCGCCGCTCCAGGCCCCGCCTGGCTTCGAGCCCCGCTCGGATACAGATCTGTTTCACTTAGGCCTCGCCTGTCATAGGGCCTCGCCCACTAACATATAATATCACCTAAACATATCGCATAACATTACATAAACTAAACATATACTGACAAATCTTGCTCTAAGGCCTCGCCTATCTCTGGGCCCCGCCCGTGTCCTGCTACTGATGAGTCATGGAACCTCGTCCATACTCCTGCTGATAGTGAGGTACGGGCCCAACCCACCCTCACTCCTTTCCTAACTTGGGCCTCTCCCCTGCTCTGCTGCTACTAAGATGTGGAACACCATCCACACTCTGCTATTGGTGAGATACGAGACCTCGCCCACACTCACCTCCCTACCAGGCACATACAAGTATCACACAGACAACAAGTATAAACTATCACATAAACCATTCCTTGGGCACCCGCCCGCTAACACTTGACCTCGTCCTGAACACATACTAGCATACGATGCCTAGGGCTAACCCCCGGGTCTTCTACTCATGTCTACATGGGCCGGCATTGTGGCCGTAGACCCATTCATACAAAGGGAAACTCACCTGATACTGCTGAACTGCTGCTGCTAACCCCTTTGACCGCTACCTGACCACTGACTCTGAACTGCTGCTCCGCTAGCTCCCCGAGCTACCAATATCAACATAACACTTAGTCTAACTGACCTTCAAAGGTCAAGCAATTCAATTCTGGTCAAAGTCAACGTCTTGGTCAAAGTCAACCTTCCATGTCAACCCTACTCGTCGAGTCACCCTACTGACTCGCCGAGTTCATAATTCCAGAGTCCTTCCACTCGCGACTCTACTCGCCGAGTCAGCCCCTGACTCGCCGAGTCTACTGATTCCCGATTCCTGTCCTGTCCAACTCACTGAGTCCTGGCTTGACTCGCTGACTCGAGACTTAACTCGAAGGGTTTGGGACCACGCGACCTGACTCGCCGAGTCTAAGAACAGACTCGCCGAGCACACGACAATCTTCATCCAACTCGCCGAGTTCATGCCCATCTTCATCCGACTCGACGAGCTGTTCATCCCACTCGTCGAGTTCCTCCTCATCTTCAAGCTCCTCGCCGAGTCCACTCGAAGGACTCGCCGAGTCCAATAATATCCACTTACATGCAGAGGACTTCCGAGTCATGCATGAAATCCAAACTGTAGATCTACCCTTCCCAAGCCTATTCCCCACGTAAAGTTGCAAACTTTATGTGTAGAGAGGGAGATCTAGGCAAAATGCACTAATAACTAGGGTTTAAGACCAAGAGGCTCCAAATTCCACCCAATGGCTGATACTTTACCGGATTCTAAACCAAAACAAACATGGATCTGAGGTAGCACCCTCAGATCTGGACCTCAAGCTCAAGATTGATCTTAAACATGGCTTAAAAGCCCCAAAACTCATAACCAAGGAAAATCTGGAGGAGAGGAACGACTTAATACCTTCAAATGCTCTGAAATGCTCCCCAAACTTCGGATCCAAGACCACTCCTTGATGCTTCAAAGATTCCCACTCCTTCTTCTTCCTTAAAACCACTCAAAAATGGCTAAAAGCTTGAATGAACACAATGGAGGCTTAGGGTGCGGCGTTCTGGGTGTGAGAGACAGTAAAGGAGCCCTAGGAAGAAGATTGAGACGTTTAAATAGGCTCCAAGCCCCGAATTTAGGGTTTTCCTCGCACAGACCAAACTCGCCGAGTCCACTTGGCCGACTCGCCGAGTTGGTCACTTACTCCTCGACACGGATCCCGCTCCGACTCGCTGAGTCCTTCCTTAGACTCGCCGAGTCCCTCTTAAATTTAGGGTTTCCTTTACTTTCTTGGCTTTCAAAATCTTGGGTGTTACAATAACCTTCCCACGCTGCATGAGTACACAGCCTAAACCTTGATTTGAAGCATCGCAGTAAACTACGAAGTCCTCTGTTCCCTCTGGTAGTGATAGTACCGGTGCACTGCAGAGTGCTCGCTTTAGAGTTCGGAATGCAGCTTCTTACTTATCTGTCCATTCAAAGGGTACACCCTTTTTTGTAAGCATGGTAAATGGCTTGGCTGTTTTGGAGAAGTTATGAATGAACCTCCTGTAATAGCCTGCGAGACCTAAAAATTGGCGAATTTTTGTGGGTGTCATTGGGATCGCCCATCCTTCAATGGTTTTGACCTTAGAAGGATCCACATGTATACCTTCTTGACTAACAACATGACCCAAAAAGTTCACACTACGGAGCCAGAACTCACACTTAGAGAGTTTTGCGTATAACTTTTCGGTTTGTAGGGTTTCCAAGATTTGCCGGAGATGTCGGCTATGCTCCTCTTCGCTTCGAGAATAGACTAGGATATCGTCAATGAAAACAATGATAAAATTGTCGAGGAATGGTCGGCAAATTCGATTCACTAGGTCCATGAATGTTGCAGGGGCATTCGTTAGACCAAAGGGCATTACAACAAATTCGTAATGTCCATAACGAGTTCGAAAAGCAGTTTTGGGGATATCCTCTACCCGGACTTTGAGTTGGTGGTATCTGGATCGCAGATCTATCTTAGATAAGTAACTTGCTCCTTGGAGCTGGTCAAATAGATCGTCGATTCGCGGAAGTGGATAGCAATTTTTGATAGTGAGCTTATTTAGTTCCATGTAGTCAATACACATCCTAAAGGATCTGTCCTTCTTCTTAACAAAGAGAACCGGAGCTCCCCAAGGTGAGAAACTGGGTCGGATGAATCCTTTGTCCAAAAGTTTGCTGAGTTGGCTAGACAGTTCTTGCATCTCCCCAGGAGCCAACTTATAGGGCGATTTGGCGAATGGTGTAGCTCCTGGTACAAGGTCAATTCGGAACTCGACTTGTCTTTCTGGGGGTATCCCCGGAAGATCTTCAGGAAAGACATCCGTAAAATCGCAAGCCAGTCGGATGTCTCGAATATTGATCTCTTCCTTGGACTTATCCACTATGTGAGCCATAAACGTCAAGTCTTTCTTTCGTAGATACTTCTGTGCCTTAATGCATGAGATAAGTCGAAGGTTCGTGCTGGGTTTATCTCCGTATATAATTAGGGTTTTGCAATTTGGGAGGTGAAGGAGAACGGCCTTCTCGTGACACATAATTTCAACATGGTGGGGGCTTAACCAGTCCATGCCGATAATCACATCAAAACTCCTAATAGCTACAGGCATCAAGTTTATTTGAAAGACGTGATGATTTAAGGTCAAGGTACATCCTATGTAGATTTCCCCAGTTGATTCTATTTTCCTATTAGCCATTTCCACCGTAAAGGTTTCATTAAGCTTCTGGGGTTGTTGTTTTAGCAAGTGCTTGAATTTATTACTCACAAAGCTTCGTTCTGCCCCAGTATCAAATAGGATGCATGCATATGTGTGGTTTAGGAGAAACGTACCAGTGACGACAATGGGATCCTGAACCGCTTCTCCTTGACCCATGGTCAACACTCTCCCTGCTCCTCCATTCCCAGGGTTGTTGACGTTGGGGCAGTTTCGACGGAAATGCCCCGTCTTTCCACATCCATAATAGGTGTGGTTTGGCCCCGCGTTGTTGTCGTTGTTGTTGGTGTTGTTGCTGTTTGTAGTTGTTGTTGTTGTTGTTGTTTTCCTGCTGCTGGTTCTGGGGAGGATAGGCCCTGCAGTATTTTGACGTGTGACCCTTTCGATTGCAACTGGTACAATGCATCTCCCTGCATTCGCCATTGTGATGGAGATTTCACTTGTTGCACTTTGGGAGATTCCCGGAGTACTGCCTAGGGGCACTTGGAGTAGATGAGACTGGAGCATGTGGTGTGGAGGGAACTTGGGTGGTTGCAACATTAACTGTCACTATTTGTTGCTTCTTTAACGACTCTGAGCCTTGTCGCCCCTTTCTCTTGTTATTCTTTCCTTTCTTGTTGTCACTCTCCTTCGTGCCTTCAGTTTCCCCTGACTTCTCGCCCTTCTTGTTGTTGTGGTCGTACAACTTCTTGGCCAGCCTCTTGGCATCGTCAAAGGTTTCAGGATTTGCAGCTATCACATTTCCTTGAATTGGGGAGGTTAACCCCCAGATGAATCGTTCGATTTTCTTTCCCTCTGAAGCAATCATGCTAGGGCACAACAGAGACAGTTCGCTAAACCTTGATATGTATGCATCAATGTCGGAGTTTCGGACGGTGAGATTCCATAACCCTTGCTCCATTTTCTGAATTTCGCCATGCGGGCAGTACTCGGCCATCAGCATTTCTTTCAACTCCTCCCATGGCATGACATTGGCTACGGGGAGAGTCATGGCCTCTACATGTCCATTCCACCAGGTGAGAACTTGGTCAACGAATGTGCATGCAGAAAACTTCACTTTCATCTCCTTGAGGCATTCACATATCTCGAACACCGATTCCACCTTTTCAATCCACATCTTTAGGGTTATCACTCCCCCTGTGCCATTAAAGGTTCGTGGCTTGGCGTTGGTGAAATCTTTCTAAGAGCATGTCTTGGTAGGTCCTTAATTTATTCCGTTGTTCGAACTTCCAGCCCCTTGTCCATTTCCTCCACCATTGTTCCTATTGTGGATCTGTGCTAGTGCCGTTGTGACCGCCGCAGATACAACTGCTTGAAATGCAGCTGAGTTGATTTCTGGTGGTATCGCCTCAGGGTTTCCACGGGCGGGTCGTTGAGGCATTTTTCTGTCATGGAACGGAAAGATGTTGAGTGCCTATAATTTTTGTGAGTTTGTGGTCCTATAAGCTAGGTGTATAGCATATACTTTTGGCAGTTTTTACATATTGACATACAATCATGGAAACATAACACATAACAAATAACAACATCACAATAGAACACATATATTTTCCACTAATAATATTCGTACTTTGATACATGAAAATTTGCTCGAAAGAGCATACATAAGGGGTACAAGTTCGGCAGCGTAACGACTCTATGAGTAGTGTAATCACTTAAACATAGAGTCGATGGTACACAACATAGATCACATAAGCATAATACTAAAGGTGGATATGACTAGTCCTAGTCATGGTGGGATGTGCCAGGGGTGGTGCTGAGGAAGTCGACGCTCCCTGAAGGCGAGCCACCTGTCGTTCCGCGTCTCATAGTCGAGCCTCCCACCTCAACTGCCTCATGTGGAACTCTTGTATAACCTCTCGCGTCTCCTGTTCTGCACGCTCAACTCTAGTCCGCATCTGGTGCATCTGATCGGCGGTGCTCTGAGCCAGATCGCCAGTGTTCTTCAATCGTCTCATAATGACTGGAAGTGCGCGATCAGCCGGTCCTCACTCCCTCATGTCATAGAACTCGCGTTCCATGCCAAACGGGGGTCGCTGTCTCTGCTGCCTGCTCCACCTCAAAATGTCGATACCTCAGGGGGGTGTAGGGCCAGTTTGGCCCATCCGATGAGCGGGCACCCTAATCGGGTAAGGGGGTTGATGACTTCGGACTCCGCGTCCGAATCACCGTCATTGTCATCACTGGGTTCCTCCTCAAGGTCTCCTTCAACTTCTTCTTCTTCCACGTCTACCACTGGTTCAGCAGGTCCGCCCTCGACTTCCGCCTCAGGTTCCTCTTCAGACTCCTCCTCGGGGTCTTCTTCAGGTTCCTCTTCCAACCATCCGTTATTCCCCTGGTTAGGGAAATACGGATGTCCAGTGTGATGGAAGTCGGCCATACTGTCTGCAAGAGTGTATATAAATAAGCTACTATTATGCATAAGGTTTATTATTCAGATATTTAAAAGGTTAAGTTGATGAGTTCTTCTGGGTAACAAAGGGGTATGTTTTTAAGTTTACCGACCATCGCGATTTCCCCAAGGCATGTGATTGTTGTACTCCGGAGGAAATGTAGTTGATCAGGCTACATTCTCCCCTCAATACAATTGCGAACAGTCCTGGCTTAACCGAGATGTCAGGATCATTTCATTTGATTTGGTATAATGTTCTTTTTCCTATGTCGCACAAGTTCCTATGTCGCACAAGTAAAGGTGTTTTATTATTATATTTTATTTGTTTTGTTCAGAGTTGTTTAGTCCCTCTTTGGTTTATAGTTGCATATCAATGTGTGGTTAGATATGCCAGTTCACTATAAACATAGCTCTGATGCCAACCTGTCACACCCCCGAACCAGACGGCGAAAACGTCCGAGGGCCCGCGTGACTAAAATTAAATATCATCACAATGAATATACATGAAACATAACATAAACATCACCATACATTAATACATTACAATTGACCTTGTTCACATCAAGTACATTGTCTAAATATTACATTTCCCAAGCATAAATTGTTTGACAGTTTTTAAAACATAACATCCTAACACACTTGGTAATGTTCTTCAGCTTATCTGTTACCTGAGAATACAAGTTATTTTGAAAACGTCAACATATGGAATGTTGGTGAGTTCATAAGCAGGGTTGATATGAAAATGTTTTGTGCAGTTTATAAAACCCAGAAAATCTGATATTTTCTGAAACGACCATTGTTTATACAAAAGTGTGAAGATTCATAGGTTTATTCATGAATGATTTCAAAGCGTGTATAAATGAGATGTTTTTGCATTATTGTTATTGAAAATACAAGTGAATAGTGTTGATTTCCCCCGAAAAACCCGATGTTTTCCGATAAAATAGTATGATTGTTTCGAATTATTATACCGCCACAACGGATTTAATGATTATGAATTCCCTTGATTACTTATATAGTATTGGATTTATTATGTGAGTCGTTATAACCATGCATGATAATGACTAGTTCGTCTGTCTTGGCACTCTGTTGAACACTAGAATTGATCTTAAGATTTTGTCACCCTAGACTAGCCGATTCTAACTGTAGCGAACGGCTGAGGTGTGGGGGAGTCACCCCCGTATAGATCTATACACAAACTCTTGCTCTCCCTCCATGAGACTTTGATTATAAATACATACTACGACCAACACTTAAAGGTGTCGTCCGTTATTACTCACTTAATCCAAACGAATTTGATTACCATTAATTACCGACCTGAATTTGTTTACTTGAATGGAATGTAAGCCTAACACACGAGGAGAAGAGGATTACGGGGTCCTACTAATTACGTATGTTATTTAAGGCTGTTGAGTATACGAAGTACGTGTTGGCCCATTTGCATATGATTTATTTGGACCTTACTAGCAATGCTAATGGGCCACTGAGGCCCAATAGAACGTAAACGCCATTGAGGTTCCCTTAAGCATGTAATTGGGTCGCAGGAGGCCCAATAGACATGTATTATAATTGTTAGGCCCAAAAATCATGTTAATGGGTCACGAAGGACCAATAGACATGATTAGAATCTTTCAAGCCCAACAATTTAAATGTTTACTTGTTTTAGGTATAGTATAATTGTCGGAAGGTCTGATTGTTCAATTGTTAAATCGCAAAGGCATGAAGTCTGTCGATTGTTTATAACGATATTTGAAAATATATGTATATTTTTCATTCTATTTTCATAAGTTATAATTTGGTATTTTTGACCTAAATATCTTAATAATAAAAATAACTGACTCAAAAATATTGGTTTGACCTATTCAGCCCTTCTTTAATAAAAATGACAATCTTAGTCCCTTTTTATAAAAAAAATGACATTTTAGGCCTTTAAACTATTTTCTTGACATTTTTGGCCCATAGACTTATTTAAATAATGATTTTAACCCAAAATTTACTTTTTGTCAGTTTCAGCCCCTTTAGTAAAGGATTTTCATTTAAAGTCCAAACTTTTCGCAACTTTTACAATTTTGACCCAAAATCCAAAAACTTTGCATTTTTATCCTTTTTGGCAAAAAGGATCATTTTAACCCTTGTAATAGATTTATTTACCTTTTTACCCACTGTTTTGAGAAATTTACCATTTCAATCCCTTAAAACACATTTTTTTCGCAAATTTGGGCCTATGGGCCGAAAAGCCCAAAAATTTGGCGCAATAGGCTACAATTTCATTTCTAGTCCTTTGAAGAGCATAATATTTATAAAAACTTCAATTTTAACTGTCTTGACCCTTTTGGTTCTTATGGAATCCGTGAATGACAACCTTTAACCCAACTTTTGTTTATTTGACAAATATAGCCCAAAAATGAGTTTTATGTTGTAACATGTTTACTATAACCTTAGAGGGTAATTTTCCTTGACTTGTTTAATGTAATACATCTTAGATCACGTATATTTTCCTCCTTGAGCTATAGATCTCGAGAATTCTTTCCTTTTTGGCACATATTTACCACATAAACACATGAAATCACACATACATATAGATCTACACATTTTATTTGTATTCTCCCACATAAAACTTGTGAAAACCGAAAATATAGGGGTATGAACTCACCTTGCTTTGTTGCTCACGGTTTGAAGAAAGAAATGAAGAAAATTTGGTCCTAGCAAGCTCCTTGAAGAGATCTCGAATTTGAAGAGTTCTATGGAGTATGATCAAGAATTTAAGGTTGTAAGAAGAGTGATTAAGTGTAGAAGGAAAACATGTTTGCAAGATCTTACCACTAGTATGTAGTTGGAAGTGATTTTTGAATGAGATTCTTCTTGAAGCCCTTATGGTTCTCGAAAATTTGGAGGAAGGATGAAGGTGTTCTAGAGAGAGTTTGAAGTAATTTTGCAATGGTGATGTGTATGTGTGTGTCTCGGTCAAAACAAGAAGAGGGGAGAGAGGAGAGATTGAGATGAGTTGACATGCATGGGAACATGAGAAGGATGCATGGATGCCCTATGTACAATTATGAGGTGGCACCATTAAAAGTCAACTCTTATTCCCCTTTTTTTGTAGTTGGGTCGAGACAGATAGAAAGGAAAGAAAGGCTTGGGCCTTTTGTGCTAGAGTCCATAATATGGAGCCCAAATTAATGGTTTTTCGGTCCATTGGGCCTTTTAGAGTAATTCACGGCCCAATATACATCAAGGGATGAGTTTAATGGCGCATTAGGGCTAATTAGATTTGGTATGGACCAATAAGGCCCATTAATGATAACCTAGTTCATTTTAGGCTTATAAGGCCCAAAATGTTAAGTTTCATGCAAATGGGTCCAATTAGGGCCCATTTAAGAGTTCTAAGCCCAAAATAGTCAAATTGGAAGCTTATTTGTCCATTAGGCCCGAAATAGTCAAATTGGAAGCTTATTGGTCCATTAGGCCTAAAATAGTCAAATTGGGCTATTTGTAAGAAGTGTTTGATGATATTTTGTTGTCATTGAATCAGCACCATACATGCTTTCAAGTTTTAGTTACAATGTTATTCTTGTTAAGTGTTTACAAAGCATCAAAATTTCTAGTTGTGACAAGCATGGCGGTGGAGGACGATTCTTGAATGGCTGAGAAAGCAAGATGATGGCGTGCGAGAAGCTTCAAGAAGAAATCTGATCGTCAAACTTTGGTTGAGTTAAAATAACCTTATGAACAGTGTGTGCGTGAGGTACTGTATATATATATATATATACAGTACCTCACTATTCATCTTTTAACACAACTTTATATATATATATATATATATATATATATATATATATATATATATATATATATATATATATAATACGCACTTACTAATATACCCTTGTAAAATGATTGGGCAAGAACTGTTATCGCGTTCTCAACCTTTTAGGTGTTCTCATTTGATCCTTACCATGTATAGAAATACATATATAACAAAACAACCAATTTCAATGTATTAACATTCTACTTGAATCATATTCAATAATTTCATAATACAAAAAAATAGACAATACTACAAAAATGATCATCACATATATATTTTTTTAAGAAAAAGTTCAATCTAGTAAATTAAATTTTTGGATGGTGGTCTTTAAGTATATTTGGATGGGTTTTTGGTTTTTCAAAAAATTGAATTGTCCTTTTAGATATTTCTTTATTTTTTCTATGTAATTTAATGTTTTACTAGTTAGAAATATGCTTTCTCTCTCTCTGTCTCTGTCTCTCTCTCTCTCTCTCTCTCTCTCTCGTTAATCTACATCAGAGATCTCACTTAAGACCGCAACCGAGCCTTATGAAGTGAATGCATCGGCCAGAGTTGTTACCCTCAAACACATTTACACTTACGCCAAGGATTTCGTCAGAGTAAATACAATGAAGTCCTCAGTCCACAGGTTCTGTCACCATGACTAAGTTTTCACTTCCTTCGTTTTCGTCTGAATTATGGCCAGAAGTGACTATGAATCGAAGCTTAAGGAATGCTATCAAAAATTCAGTGATATCCTTTTTATCTCTTTGTATCACCGGATATATCACCCAACGAAACACTCTATTGAAGCCTCACAAAAAACCTTGATAAAGATTGATATTCATCTTACTCGTTCCTTCTTTTCGACTAGAGATCGATCACTATGTGGTCTCTATTTTTCTCATGATTTTATATACCTTTCTCTCTCATTTTCTATTTATACTAGGTGCAAGAATTTAAGTTAAAATGGATATGATTTTTATGGTTAAAATTAGCTGCCCTTTCAATCGTATCGAATATATTAGGTTATTTTTTTTGAGTAAAGAGGGTGTCTAATACACTATAAGGAAGGCGACATCTATATTTTGCATATCTAACAAAGCATGCATGGATCCATGATTAACTGAAGACAAAACAGAGCACTCCAATTCCCCCTAACATCGTCGGAAAACTACCAAATTTCTCTCTCTCTCTCTCTCTCTCTCCACAAATGATTTAGTCATGGAGTTCCACTTGGAAGGAGTTTGGAAGTGATGACAGGAATGAACCAGATTAATGTTTACCTCATTCTCCTGTCATCTAACACTCTCTATTATTACATTCGTCTCACTATAAGCAACGCTGTCAGAGAAGAATGGCAACTTGCATTACTTTCTCTCTCGTATCTTTCGATATTTTTTTATTTATAGACTAGTTGTGAGACCCATGTATTACATGAGTTAATTTAAAAACTAAATAAATATTAATGTCTAAATATTTGAGAACTTTGGATTTATAAGAAAATAAGAAAAATAATGTATTATTAAAATTGAAATGTTTTTATATATTTTAAAATTAAAAAATAATTTAAATAAATAAACAAAAGAAACTAATGGGATTTAATTTAGGAATTTTAAAATTTGAAGGTAAGTCCATTAATGAAATTGATATCCATTTATTACTACATTTATTATAATTATTATATTAAAATATTATGTGGAATTTAATAAAATAGGAAAACTCATAAAATGACATGTGGAAAAAAAATTCAAAATAATCACAAAATGACATTTGACAAATTAAATGAGGTTGTGACATGTGGCAAAAAAAACCTTTATTAATTAGAGTAGATGTGAATATTACACATATACACACACTACATGCCCACATTGTTCTCTTTTGCTTTTTTCCCCATATGGACTCAAAAGAAGAATGGTGTTGGTTTAAATTCAAAGGGATGTGTATTTGAGGTAAGGATCATATGGCTTTCAAAGAATCTCAAATTACACGTTTGAATTCGACAATGAACCCGTCAAGTTTTAAACCTTGGCAGATTGCTTACTTATTCTTTGCAGTTTTTCCCACGCAACCCCAAACCTGATTTCTTTTTCATTTTTGGTTTAACACCCCCTCCCTTTCAACGAACAAAATTTGCAAAATTTATTTCCCATGCATCACGAAACTTCGATAGGTCATAACTTCATCATTATAACTCGGATTTCGTCGTTCTTTATATGCACGGAAACCTTGTGACGTATACTACAACTTGGTTAATATTATTTATTCTAAACACTCTTCTATCAAAAAGTCACTTTGGACGTTCATTGTCTCTAAATTAACTAGCCCAGATCTGCGGGCGTTACAATCTGGAGTATTGGTTGTTTCATGGTTTGAAGAATCTAAAACAACAGAGGTTGAAGGTATTGTATGGTTGTGGTCAAATTCCGCAAAATATATGTCAACCGCTTGATCTGATCGACCACTAGATAAACGTTGATTTGTACTTTTTTTCATTTTCATGAAAAGAGAAAGTGTTTTCACATAAAACATCATATTGTGAGACAAAGAATACTTGTTTTTCAAGATCATAAAGTTTCCAACCTTTTTTCCAAAAGGACACCTAACAAAAACACACTTATTACTGGGACTATCAAAGTTGACTCCTTTTGACTTTTGGTTTTGAACAAAGCATAAGGATCCAAAAATACGAATTGCATCGTATGACGGAGAGTAACCAAACAACTTTCCATAAGGAGTCTTATAGTCTAGAACACTAAAAGTTTTCCTATTAATCAAATGAGCTACTGCTAAAACACATTCGCCCCAAAAAATAAATTGGTAAGCTTGCTTGAAATCATAACGCCCGAGCAACATTAAGAAGATGTCGATGTTTTCGCTCTACCTTCCCATTTTTTATGGAGTGCCAACACATGAGGTTTGAAACAAGATGTCAGAAGCAGAGAAGTAATCAAGTAAGCAGTTAAAATCAATTTCGTTATCACTTCGTACAATCTTAATATTTTTAGAAAACAGACGTTCAATCATGGCAACAAAATTCATGAACATATGAAAAACTTCGGTTTTATCAACCATTAGGTAAACCCATACAATACGTGAGAAATCATCCAAAATGGTCAAAACTATTTAGCACCACAAGAGGACACGTGTTTGTAAGCACCCCACAAATCCATATGAATTAATTTAAAATTTTGATTACTATTATGTTCACTTAATGGAAAAAGATATCTAGGATGTTTAGCCTTAAAACAAACCTCACACGCTTTATTCAAATAATCTTTACTACTAGTAGTCATAGGAAGATATTTTAGTACTTTCTCGGAAGGATGCCCCATTCTGCTATGCCACAGTGAAAAAGAAGAATCGTCTTTATTTACTTTGACTGCTTTAACTAAACTTGGTTCCTCGAAGTAGTAGAGTTCATCCTGTTTACTTCCCATTCCAAGAAGCCCCCTCATTTGGTCCTATATAACATACATAGAGGAATTAAATACGACAATACTATCGAGATCATGACAAAGTTGGGGCACAGACTCGGCGAGTTCTTCATACAACTCGACGAGTCGGATGAAGGACCATTGGGTATCTGTGTAGAAGGAGAACTCGTCGAGTCAATGCCTAACTCGACGAGTAGGGATGGGAATGAGGACAATCGACTGGATAGGGACTCGACGAGTTGGCGAGCCAACTCGGCAAGTCGGGTCAACTGGAAGTTTGACTTTGACTTTGACCTTTCAATTTAGCGGGGGTAAAATGGTCATTTTACCCTATGGACAGTTAGCAGTGTTTGACTGAGTGTTTTGTGAGAATTATAGCCGGAGGACTTCCGGAACAGCAGCAGCAGACAGACAGACAGTTCCCGCACGGATCAACAGCTACTTCGAGGTGAGTTACCTTCCAGTAGCGGTGGGTCTAAGGCCACAATGCCGGCCCACCAGTAGGAGACGTATGATAGATAATTGTCTTTGTGATATCATCTAGGTTTGCTACTACCTGATATGTTATATGCTAGCATGATATGTTGTATGTGATAGTAGTAGAGTTCGGTTGTTAGGACCGAAGGGTAGTCAGACACCCCAGATACGTCTGACAGTATATGATGATATGTTTGCATGCTGGCTTGTTATGTTGTATGCGATAGAGGTAGTAGGAGGGGACCAATCCCCGAGTTCGGTTGTTAGGACCGAAGGGTAGTTCAGGCACCCCAGATATGTCTGATAATCTGTTATGATATGATATGTGATAATATTAGTAGCAGGGGGTGAAATAGTCCTCGAGGTTCGGTCGTTAGGACTGAAGGGTAGTCAGCACCCCAGAATGGCTTGACATGGGTAGTCAGCACCCCAGAACGGCTTGACACGGGTAGGTCGGCACCCCAGAATGGTCGTACCGGGTAGGTCGGGCACCCCAGAATTGCCTGGTAGGATGTATGTTATGTGATTGTATGGTATGTGGTACGATGAGGGAACTCACTAAGCTTCGTGCTTACGATTTTCAATTTTGGTTTCAGGTACCTCTTCGTCGAAGGGGAAGGAGCTGGCGCGGTAGCGGCACATCATACACACGCAGTGTTTTCCGCATTTATGAGATTGTTCTGGGATTTGTACTCTGACCTTTGGATTGATTTCATGTTTTGGTTTTCAGACACTACATATGTTTATGAAATGAATTGATCGGACAATGTTTATTTGCAAATGTTTTACAAAGTATTGATTTAAAAATGAAATTTTTGGACGTGAAAATTGGGTCGTTACAGCTACCAAGGTTCGTCTATATAGTACTAAATCCATAGCTACCAAGGTTCTTCATTAGGCACTAAGACAATAGCTGTCAGGGTTCTTTAGTAGGCACTAAGAAAATAGTTGCCAGGATTCTTCATTAGGCACTAAGAAAATAGCTGCTAGGGTTTTTAGAGTACACCGGTGAACATCAAGTCCACAACACCTACAAGTTGCGAGCTTGCTAGTGTTCCACGAGACTGTCTAGAATAGTCCGTGGTTGTCATCCCTACTCTGCTGAATGACGGGAGCCATCGTTTGGGTAAAGGTTTCACTCATTTTTCACTTGTCACCCTCACCTCATGATCTATATCATCTTTCGTCTCATCCTCAAACTAATCTTTCATCACACGCCAACTATTTCATCTACACATGTTCTACCCAACATATTTGTAGACATAAATTACATATATAGTTTAAATAATATACAAACCTGTATTAAACATTCATCCAATATTCATCTCAAATAAATAAACAATATATAAACACATAACACATATTTCTTAGCAAATACTTCATATCTATGTGTTAGAAGATAGTAACTACACACTCACTTGATAAGACGATTATCGGACAACTCTACGGCTCTTAAAATATTATTCTTCGATAAAACCGGGAGATCTTCAAAAAAACCGGGCTTCTCGTGGGCAGATTTTCGGCTCGACAACTCTATTTCTCGGGATCTTCGGGGCTTTGGGACTTGCTTCGGGTCTCGGGATTGATACCGGGGCTTCAGGGGCATAAATTGCCAAGAAAAAGGAAGAATAAGGGAGTGAAAGGAAAGAAATGAGCAACCAATTCAGTTGGACTCGCATCCTATTTATAGGAGGGGTCTGGCCTCCGAACGCAGCGTGTTCCTTGGACGAACGCAGCGCGTTCCACCGTGCGTCATGGCTTACGAACTTCGGAAGTGATGGCTATGCGACTAGAGGGAGACGTGGCCAATCCGAGGCCAAGCAAAACGAAAGAGGGGCGTTCCCCTCCTGAACGCAGGGCGTTCCCTCCAGATAAGCTTCAGTACGCGTGCCTCGAACTTCAAAAATTCATATCTTACGCATATCAGCTTCGTTTTCGACGTTCTTTATATCCACGTGTAGGTGAGATTATACTCTACAACTTTCGTTTAGACTCTGTCGGCAAATTTTGACTTAAATTTTTATTATATTATTTTTAGTAAGCCGGGACAGAAAAACTCCGTTATAAACTCATAACTTCTTCATCCGACGTCCGTTTTCGTCTGTCTTTTTACCGTTGAACTAATATCGACGAGATCTTCGATTCTCGTTTAGATTGTTTCGGCCAGAAACCATTCGATCTCATTTTCGAACTTTGGTCTGCATACCTCTAAGTTGAAACTTCGAAAAATCTTAACTTCCTCATACGAAGTCAGATTTAGACGTTCTTTTTATGCACGCTCTCGGTTTAACGTATTCTATGACTTTCGTTTAGATGGATAAGGCCAAATATCGCTCTATCATAAATTCAGTATTTACGTCATGTAGTGTCGTGTCTGTTCTGTCACGAATAAGACTGTTCACTATTTTGATAAAACCGAATTGTCCAATTGGACAATTTGGAGCGGACTATTTGTTTCGGATATTCGGATTTTTGGATTGGTTTTCAACAAAACCGAATTATTATTTTGGATTTCGGATTGGTTTTGGTTTATAAACTAAGGACCGCATAGTCCAAAAAAAACCGAATAACAACTTATTATCTATTTTTCATATATATCTTTAACAATTTATAAATTTACTAAATTATTATTTTTAGTTATTATAAATTTTCATCGAATATACTTCTTTAAAATTACTTCTTATCAAAAGTTTTTTGTCAATGAAATATTAACTATAATATATTTTCTTAGTATTTGTTCATAAATTATAATTTATAAAAAAAAAGTTTCTTTATAGATTTTGCTAATATTCAAGTTATATAGTTTAAAAATGTCTTGCCTCTTGAAAACCAAATTGTAAAAACCAATCCAACCGAATTGTAATTTGGTTGGATCAGATCGGATTTAAATTTAGTTTGGACTATTTGGATCAATGTTTTGAAAACCGAAATCTATTCGGATTCACTTGATTGGATCGGATTAAACCGATCCATCCAAACGAACACCCCTATGCATGCATACTTGTGTAGTGTGAACTAATTTAAGGATTTGGAGGATAGTCTTAGTATTGCTGTGGAGAGAGAGAGAGAGAGAGGGAGAGAGAGAGAGAGAGTCATTTCTTTATTTATTTTTGTAACACTGTAAAAAATTAAGACAATTTTTTCGCTTTTTAAAACCATTTAAATTCATTCATAATCATTTTCAAGAAAAACATTGTATCAATATTATCTCATTACAAATCCCAAGATCAAATCATAATAAACTCCGCGGGTGTGTGTGTACAGATCATGTCGGTGCCTTCCCGCGATCATTCCTGGTACCTGAGACACATAACACAAAACACTGTAAGCATAAATGTTTAGTGAGTTCCCCAAAATATCAGTCTAACACATATTAGCCACTCAAGGCTATAACTCTGCTGACCCTCTGGTCAGTGTGTTCCAGTGGGACCCTCCAGTCCCAACTCTCTGTGGGCCCTCTGGCCCTAACACTGTGGACCCCAAGGTCCTAACTCTATGGACCCACTAGTCCTAACTCTGAAACTCTAAATCATGCATATCACATATCACAATAAATCTCAACACATAAATAGCATACAAATACACTGGCACATAGCTCTAAAATATACTGTCACAAAACTCTGTTACCACTCTAGGTAAAGTATAGTGAGAAGACTCACCTCAGATGTCTCGGTAAATCTCTGACTCGGTAGAAATACGATCTAGCCTCCGCCTAATCACATAAAATAAATACTCTCATAAATATAACTCTCAGGACTAGACTCAACCCTCTTGGCACCCTCAGAAGGGTGAAAGACCATTTTACCCCTCTCTCAGCTCAAAGACCCCATTATTGACCAAACTCTAAAAGTAAACAAAAGTCAACGGTCAACTTGACCCAACTCGTCGAGTACACTTGGGCGACTCGGCGAGTCTATACGTGTCCACTAACTCTCTAGTCTCGCTTGGCACGTCGAGTATCTCCCCTTGCTCGACTAGATACACCTGGCATGAATCGTGGGGCCACCCCGACTCAACTCGCCGAGTCTCAAGATCAACTCGGCAAGTTCCGCCTTGAACTCCAGTCCTTTAATCCCCCTCTGACTCACTGAGTTATTCCCCCAACTCGGCAAGTCCACTCACTGAGCGATTTACGGGAAACCCTAACCCTACTCGCCGAGTCTGCCCTTGGACTCGGCGAGTTCATGCCATGCACAAACTCAAATGGCCTCTTGAGGTCAAATCTGTTCCTTGGATCCATAGATCTGACCTTCCCAAGCCTGATAAACACGTAAAGTTCGAATCTTGACACTCATGGGACGACTAGGAGGCTTTACTTGGCGATTTAGCCCCAAAAGTAACATCCTTAGCTCAACACCCCCAAAGCTCAACATAAAGCAGACTGAGGTAAGCTCTTTAGACCACTATGGGTCCAGATCTGAAGTCTCAAAGTGCATAGGGGCCATATCCTCACAATTTTCTTCCAAAAGAAGGCATACAACTCTACATCTATGGATTCCTTCAACAAAACAGATAAAGGGGCGATATGATACCTCAAAGATGAAGTCTCTTGCTCGAAATCCACAGATGCACAACCTCCTTGGTCTCCTCTATGCTAGAAACACCTCCTTCTTGCAAGAATCAACCACAAGGATCAAGAAATGGCTGCTATCCTCTCACAAACACTCTAAATCCTTTAGGGTTTCTCTCTGGGGTTTGGTAGCGGCAAATGATAGCCCTAAGGGCCCTTAAATAGGTCCCAAACCCTGGAAATTAGGCTTTCATTAAACAGCATGGACTCGCCGAGTCCACTCATGCACTCGCCGAGTCCCTTCACAACCTCCAAAAATAAAAGAATAGAATAATATACTTGGGAATCTGGATGTTACAATTCTCCCCCACTAGAATCAGACTTCGCCCTCGAAGTCTTACTCTGCAAACAACTCAGGATGCTGCTCCCGCATCTCTCGCTCCGGCTCCCAAGTCAACTCTGACCCTTTCCGATGTTGCCACTGGACCTGCACCAGAGGCACCTACTTGTTCCTCAGAGCCTTGATCTTCCGATCCCTAATCGCCACCGGTCTCTCAACATAGTTCAGGCTCGCATCCACCTGAATATCCTCTAATGGCATCATTGTCGACTCATCGGCTATACACTTTCTCAGCTGTGACACGTGGAAGGTGTCATGAATCTGACCCAACTCTGCAGGTAGCTCCAACCGGTAGGCTACCCTTCCTACTCTCACAGTAACCCTGAAAGGACCAATATATCGGGGCCCCAACTTGCCCCTCTTCTTGAATCGAATCAATCCTTTCCAAGGAGAGACCTTCAGGAGCACAAAGTCGCCGACCTGAAATTCGAGCTCGGACCGGCGCCTGTCCGCATAACTCTTCTAGCGACTTTGAGCGGTCAACAACCTCTGTCTGACCTGCTGTATCTGCTCTGTCGTTGGAAGCACGATCTCAATACTACCCATCACACGCTGACCTACCTCTCCCCAACAAATGGGGGTCCGACACCTCCTCCCATACAACAGCTCAAAGGGTGGCATACCAATGCTCGAATGATGACTGTTGTTATAGGAAAACTCTGCCAAGGGGAAGTACGTGTCCCAACTCCCGCGAAATCCAACACACATGCTCGGAACATGTCCTTGAGCGTCTGAATCGTCCGCTCACTCTGCCCATCAGTCTGTGGGTGGCATGCGGTACTAAAATGCAGTCTCGTACCCAATGCCTCATGAAATTTCTTCCATAATCTGGAAGTGAAACGCACATCTCGATCTAAGACAATCGAGATCGGCACTCCATGTCGCGATACCACCTATCTCACGTACATCTCTGTCAACCTCTCCCCGGAAGAGCTCTCACTGATAGCAAGGAAATGAGCGCTCTTTGTCAACCTGTCCATAATCACCCAAATTACATTGACACCTCTCATAGTCCTTGGCAATTTGGTGATGAAATCCATGGTAATCAGTTCCCATTTCCACTCGGGAATCTCTAACGGCTGCGGCTTACCATGTGGACGCTGATGCTCGGCCTTAACCCTGTGATAGGTCAAGCATCTCTCTACAAACCATGCGACATCCCTCTTCATACAGGGTCACCAATACTCCCTCTTCAGGTCCAAATACATCTTAGTGGCCCCAGGATGGATCGAGAACTTCGATCGATGAGCCTCTTCTATCAAAATGGTACGCGTCCCGCCCACAAACGGTACCCATACCCGACCCTGAAATGTCATAAGCCCCTAACTATCGGTAACGAACTCCGATACCAGCCCAACAACTCGCTCTCTCTTCTGGATTTCTGGTCTCACGGCCTCAGCCTGGGCACCACGAATGGAGTCCAACACCGGAGTCATCACTATCAATCTCAAACAAACATCTCGTATCGGGGCGCCCTCCGCCCTACGGCTCAGTGCATCGGCTACAACATTAGCCTTGCTCGGGTGGTACAGGATCTCACAATCGTAATCCTTCACCACATCCAACCATCTCCTCTGGCACATATTCAGGTTGGGCTGATCCATCAGATACTTCAGGCTCTTGTGGTCCGTGTATATGGTACACCGAACCCCATACAGGTAGTGATGCCAGATCTTGAGGGCGAACACCACTGCCCCCAACTCCAGATCGTGGGTGGGATACCTCATCTCATGAGGCTTCAACTGCCTCGATGCGTATGCTATCACATGACCCCTCTGCATAAGCACCGCTCCCAACCCCGATATCGACGCGTCACAAAACACTACGAAGTCCTCCATCCCCTCCGGAAGGGCTAACAACGGGGCCTCGCATAGTCTCTGGTGAAGTGTCTCGAAGGAGGCCTGCTGCTCTGGGCCCCATGAAAAAGCAACACCCTTCCGGGTCAACTTGGTGAGAGGCACGACGATCTTGGAGAAATCCTTGATAAATTTCCGATAATAACCAGCCAACCCTAGCAAACTCCTGATCTCGGTAAGTGACCTCGGCACCTCCCATCTCATCACTGCCTCAATCTTGGCCGGGTTGACCAATATCCCTTTCTGGTTAACGAGGTGCCCTAGGAACTGGACCTCTCGCAACCAGAAATCACACTTGGAGAATTTGGCATAAAGCCTCTCTGATCTCAGAACTCCGAGGATCTCCCTCAAATGCTGCTCTCTAGATCTCAAATACACCAATATGTCGTCGATGAATACGATCACCGAGCGATCCAATATCGGCCTGCACACTCTGTTCATGAGATCCATGAACACCGTCGGTGCATTGGTGAGTCTGAAAGGCATCACCACAAACTTGTAATGCGTATAACGAGTCCTGAACGTTGTCTTCTGGATGTCCTCATCTCGCACCCTCAACTGATGATATCCAGACCTCAAATCGATCTTGGAGAACCAAGTTGCTCCCTACAACTGATCGAACAAATCGTCGATCCTCGGCAACGGGTAACGGTTCTTGACTGTCAGCTTGTTCAACTCCCGGTAATCAATGCACATCCGGTGTGAACCATCCTTTTTCTTGAAAAAAAGGATGCTCCCCACGGCGAGTTGCTCGGCCGAATGAACCCCTTCCCCAGCTGCTCCTGAAGCTGCGAGGATAACTCTTTCATCTTTGGAGGCGCAAGGCGATAGGGCGCAGCCCCCGGAACCAAATTGATACTGAACTCCACCTGCCTCTCGGGAGGCACGCACGGCAACTCCTCCGGAAAATACGTCCGGGAACTCACGCACTATCGGAATCTCATCAACCGACCTCGGTCTCTCTGAATCAACCCTCGTATCCATCACATACGCTACAAATCCCCTATAGCCCTGCTGTAGACACTGTCTCGCTCTAGCGGCCGAACAAAATGCTGACCCAGAACGTGTACCCTCGCTGTACACCGTAAGAACTCCCCCACTAGGGTCTCGTATGGTCACCAGCTAACGCTCGCAGTCGATAACCGCTCCAAATCTGCTCAACCAGTCCATGCCCACGATGATACAGACATCTCCCATCGCGATAGGAACTAAGTCAATCGGAAACTCCACTCTGGAAATCTCGAGTACACACCCTCGGATCACCTCGGTGGCATAAACTGCCCTCTCGTCAGCTATGGAAACTCTCAGAGGTCAACTCAACGCCTCTTGACTAACACTGATATGCTGACTAAAAGCCAAAGATACGAAAGACCGACTCGCACCCGAGTCAAATAACACCAAGGCAGGTACATAACTCACAAGAAAGGTACCTACGCATAACATAATATAAACACGATATCACATCATAAAAACAAATACATGAAAGAATACATACCAGCCACGGCATCGGACGCTGCGCGGACCTCCTCCGCGGTCAACTGGAAGGCTCTCCCTCATGCCTTGAGTGCCTCGGCCTTCACTGGCCGGCTCTCAGTGGCTCTGATAGTAGCAGGGGCAGATCCCTGAGATGCTCCCTGGGCTGTCCCTCGCAACAGTGGACACTCTACCTTGCGGTGTCCGGCATGGTTGCAGTGAAAACATACTGTAAATGCCTTGGGGGCAATCCTTGGCCATATACCCCTCCTTGCCACATTTGTAGCAAGACCCCGCTCTGCACACCCCATCGTGGCTCTTGCCACACTTGCCACAAGTGCGGCCCCTCTGACTCCCAGATCTCGAATCAGCGGGCTTGGCCCGCTTGGCTGCCGGCTGAGACTGTGCTGGTCGCCGATCCCTCCCCTGAGACTCAGCCTCCTCCCTAGCTTGGGTCTCCAGCTCTATCTCCCTCTTCCGGGCATTTTCCTGAAGGTCAGAAAATGTCCGGTACATCGAGTTTGCTACGAAATCCCGTATATCCCTCCTCAAAATGCTCAGATATCGGCTCATACGTACCGGCTCGGAGGACACGTGCTCTGGGCAGAACATCGCCCGCTCATGGAACATCCTCGTAATCACTATGACAGACTCAATACCCTGCTTGAGGGTCAGAAACTCCTGGTCCAATCGCTCCCTCTCCACCTGGGGAACGTACTCATCTCGGAACATAGCAGCGAACCTATCCCAAGTCACTGCGGCAAGCTCAGCAGGAGAATAATGCGCCGTCACAAACTTCCACCAGTCCTTCGCTCCCAAGCGAAGCTGGTTCAACGTGAACCGGACTCTGAAATGCTCTAGAGAGGAGCAAGTAAAGAAACACCCCTCAATGTTCGAAATCCAACTCATCGCTGCAATCGGGTCCTGGGTCCCATCAAACTCCGATGGTTTTGTGTTGATGAACTCTCGGAACAGCAACGTATCACCACCTTGCGGCCTAGTCGCAGCTATAGCTGCAGTGGCCGCAGCAACCGCAGTCTCAGAAAGAGTAGCGTATCTCTCGTTAAATGTCTCTATCAGTGTGGTCTTGATAGACCCAAACATCTCTGATATCTCTGCCCTAATGGCCGCAGCCACCTCCTCGTGGATGATCCTACGGATCTCCTCATCACTCGTACCGCTGGTCTCTGGTGTGTGGCGTGTCCCTACCATGATCTCTCTCTGAAATAGAACATAAGGAATATTAGGGACTCGCTCGATCATACTCACACTCGATAACTCTACCCTACTTGTTCCTTAGTACTCTGAGGATTCTTACTTGGACTGCACACTGATCCGGTGTCTTCAGTAGTACGAGCCCAATACTATTGTCCACACTGCATCAACATTCATCCCAAGTCCTCCTCCCAGAGTCCCAAATCCCAAGTACTCTATTCTTTCTAATCATATGCTACTCACAAGCAGACCTCTCATAAGCTCCTCGCTGCTATCTAAACATCTTAAGCATCTCTAGCAGCAAAACTCCTAGACTAAGGCATCACATATCAGGCCACTCTAGTCCTAATAAGAATACCTAGTCTACTCTAGCATGCATAACATAACTCATCATATAGCGTAGCATAACATATCTTATAACACTTATTGCGAGGGTATTTTGGGAAATCACCATTCGGGCACTGGCTGATCGTACACATGGCTCTGCTCTGTTTGTCTCAAAACTCTTTTTACTCATTAAAAATTTGTTTTATTATCAAATTTTCCTCAAATCCTCAGTTTGAGTTCAGATACGCCCGAAGATGCATCCGAATCCCTCAAACCAAGGCTCTGATACCAACTTGTAACACCGTAAAAATTAAGACAAATTTTTCGCTTTTAAAACCATTTAAATTCATTCATAATCATTTTCAAGAAAAACATTGTATCAATATTATCTCATTACAAATCCCAAGATCAAATCATAATAAACTTCGTGGGTGTGTGTGTGTACAGATCATGCCGGCGCCTTCCCGCGATCATTGCCGGTACCTGAGACATACAACACAAAACATTGTAAGCATAAATGCTTAGTGAGTTCCCCAAAATACCAGTCTAACACATATTAGCCAGTCAAGGCTATAACTCTGCTGACCCTCTGGTCAGTGTGTTCCAGTGGGACCCTCCAGTCCCAACTCTCTGTGGGCCCTCTGGCCCTAACACTGTGGACCTAAAGGTCCTAACTCTATGGACCCACTAGTCCTAACTCTGAAACTCTAAATCATGCATATCACATATCACAATAAATCTCAACACATAAATAGCATACAAATACACTGGCACATAGCTCTAAAATATACTGTCACATAACTCTGTTACCACTCTAGGTAAATTATAGTGAGAAGACTCACCTCAGATGTGTCGGTAAATCTCTAACTCGGTAGAAATACGATCTAGCCTCCGCCTAATCACATAAAATAAATACTCTCATAAATATATCTCTCAGGACTAGACTCAACCCTCTTGGCACCCTCATAAGGGTGAAAGACCATTTTACCCCTCTCTCAGCTCAAAGACCCTATTATTGACCAAACTCTAAAAGTCAACAAAAGTCAACGGTCAATTTGACCCGACTCGTTGAGTACACTTGGGCGACTCGGCGAGTCTATACGTGTCCACTAACTCTCTAGTCTCGCTTGGCACGTCGAGTATCTCCCCTTGCTCGACTAGATACACCTGGCATGAATCGCGGGGCCACCCCGACTCAACTCGCCGAGTCTCAAGATCAACTCGGCGAGTTCCGCCTTGAACTCCAGTCCTCTAATCCCCCTCTGACTCACTGAGTTATTCCCCCAACTCGGCAAGTCCACTTACTGAGCGATTTACGGGAAACCCTAACCCTACTCGCCGAGTCTGCCCTTGGACTCGGCGAGTTCATGCCATGCACAAACTCAAATGGCCTCCTGAGGTCAGATCTGTTCCTTGGATCCATAGATCTGACCTTCCCAAGCCTGATAAACACGTAAAGTTCGAATCTTGACACTCATGGGACGACTAGGAGGCTTTACTTGGCGATTTAGCCCCAATAGTAACATCCTTAGCTCAACACCCCCAAAGCTCAACATAAAGCAGACCGAGGTAAGCTCTTTAGACCACTATGGGTCCAGACCTGAAGTGTCAAAGTGCATAGGGGCCATATCCTCACAATTTTCTTCCAAAAGAAGGCATAAAACTCTACATCTATGGATTCCTTCAATAAAACATATAAAGGGGCGATATTATACCTCAAAGATGAAGTCTCTTGCTCGAAATCCATAGATGCACAACCTCCTTGGTCTCCTCTAAGCTGGAAACACCTCCTTCTTGCAAGAATCAACCACAAGGATCAAGAAATAGCTCATATCCTCTCACAAACGCTCTAGCTCCTTTAGGGCCTCTCTCTGGGGTTTGGTAGCCGCAAATGATAGCCCTAAGGGCCCTTAAATAGGTCTCAAACCCAGGAAATTAGGGTTTCATTAAACAGCATGGACTCGCCGAGTCCACTCATGCACTCACCGAGTCCAGCCAAGAACTCGGATAAGAATCTGCGACCCTACTCAGCGAGTCTAAGCACCAACTCACCGAGTCCCTTCACAACCTCCAAAAATAAAAGAATAGAATAATATACCTGGGAATCTGGATGTTACAGTTTTTGGTAAAATAGTTAAAAAGAAAGAAAAATAAAATAAATATATTAAGGGTATGTAATCTTTTCAAATTTTGAAGGGACCAAAACTACATACAAATAAGCTTAAAAGGACAACCAATCCAAAACTTTCTTGGTTGGGACAATTTTACGAAAAAAATACATACCATATGGACCTTTTTTATAGTTTTCTCCAAAAATATCATGTATACACAAAATCTTTTTACATGTGGACTAAAATGTATAATCAAGACAATACCACATAAATAGTCCCTGTAGCTTACCAAATGTCAGAACATTAGTCCATACGAATTTTTTTTAACGAACATTATCCATGTGGTTTCTAAATCTTATATGGTTGATCCCTTGGGTTTCATTTTATTACAAGTTTGTTCTGAAATTAATATAATACCCTTTTTAATTTAAGTTTTACTATTTTGACACCCAGTTCTGGTAAGGTTTCATGCTTTGCATTTCTGAGATATAAGATTTAGACTTGGGGTTTTTTCCTCCCTACGTCATGGTGTGTGTTCTAGTATGACGTGGTGATGACATGTCACCACAACATGGTGATAAATTTGCCACAACATGGCGCCGCAAGAGGCCCAAAACCTTAAGTCTCAGATCATGATCTTATTCAAAGAATGTTAGGGAGGGGGCTTTCCCCAACCCCAGCCTCATCTCCTCTAGAAGCAATCATCCAAACCCTAAACTCCCTCCACCCCTCTCTCCATCTCATGTTCTAAGACTCCTTTGTGTGTGTGTTTTTTTTTGCTTTTAGAGGAATAATTTGTGCTTTGTAGGTCACTGAGCCTTCAAGCAAGCCAACTCTAGCATTCCAAGCATCTCCTGGATCTTTGTAAGCATTCAAGATCCAATCTTTTTAGTCTATTCTTTGTAGATTTAGAGAAATAATCAAGATTCTTAAGATTTAGGTGAATGTGAGAGACTAGAATTGATAAAGTTTTTAAATTTATTATTCTCTAAAGTCCCATGAGCAACATATATTACAGATCTAAGCTAGTTCTCTTATTTGACGACATGCTTGGGGTTTTGAACTCATTTCGAACCATTTTTACCTAGGTTTGGTAAAGGACATGCATGTTCATAAAGATAAGATTTTAATGGCTCATTTTGGTGTAAAGAAGCCTTTTGTAAAGTATATTGGGTTATCTTAATGGATTAAGTGTTAAACAAAATGATAAACACGACCAGGCAGCTCACAACATGGTCAATGGGTGACAACGACATGGTGAGCAGGATTATCAGAATCTATGGTCTGAAGCGGAACAGGGTGTGGTCAATAGGTGACCACATCGTGGTGAACAAATTTCATCACATCTATATGACCTGAATTAGACCACAACATGAGTATGGTCTTGTCACGGCACGAAGACCATTAAACGTTGACTTTTGACCGTTGACCAATTTTGACTTTTAGTCAAATGTTAGTGAATTTGTATCTTAGGCTTTTAAGTAAGGACAAAATGAACTTTTTCCCTAGGATAAAAATTAAGAGAAGAAAGACTCATTTAGTGGAAAAATTTATGTAATGTGCTTTAATTTTTGAAGGATTATTTGTTGTATAGTGGCTTGAAGGAGTGTCAGTGCCACTTAGTTCACTGTGTGTATTAGCTTATTAGTCATTTAGGTGAGTTCTCACGAGTTTACTTACTATGTAGATTATATGTTGTATGTCAGCCAGACTAAAGATAGACCTCTCGGAGGGAATCTAGTGGAATCATGATCATGATAGACCTCTTGGAGGGAAGTCATCAATACCAGGTCAACTAGAGATAAACCTCTCAAAGGTAATCTAGTGGATTGTGGTAAGTTATGTCAACATACTAATAGTTTTATGTGTTTACTTATATGTGTACAGTCAAAGTTTACATGCTTGGTTATGTGTAAGTTTTAGAATGCATATCATTTATATAGTGATTAAGTGTTTTGATTACTCACTAAGTCTTAGGCTTACAGTTGCTACTTTATGTTTTTAGATGTAGGTCCTTCCGGTTTGAAGGGCAGGAAGCTGGCATGATTGGGATATCTAGATATTTTCGGAGGCGCATGACATTGAGTTTAACCAATCTATGTTACGTTATGGTTTCCAAAACACTTCTTAGCTTCTTCGTTTTTACTATGAGAATGTCAATGTAATATGGAAAAGGGATTTTATGTTCAGGTACCAATATGAATGAAACCTTTTGGTAAAATCTATACTCTAATTTTCAAAATTTTCGGATGGTATTTTTTGGATGTTACAATTTTTGTTTTTTATAATTTACTTAAATAATAATAATAATAATAATAATAATAATAATAATAATAATAATAATAAAGACACCTACTTTAATAACTTTTCGCATTCCCTAACCCCACCTTATTCCACTCCTACTTGATCCCACAACATTCACATACCTGCATAGTGTTCACACATATACGGTTTTGTGTTTGAAGTCGGGTCTTTGATTTTCATGATAAAAAGGAGTGCATGTGTTCTGATTCTTATAAATGATAATACAAAACAATATCTATGTAATTATAGTATATATAGGTTCTAATTTATGAACAAAACTATAGTTTTGTTCTATAAAACATAGGAGAACTAGTGGATAAAATGATAGATGTCTCCTTATTAAAATCATATATAACCATACACTTCAATGGACTCCATCACTAGTCCCATGTTTTGTCAATAGGGAAACAATCAATCATTCTTTTTGCCAGCCACCATTCTCACCTAACTCTCTATTACTTCCATTCAAAGATCTTTCATTGCCTCAATTGCTTCTTTTTTTAATGTCATGTCCGTTTCCGTTTAATTAGTTCAAATTGGGGTTGATAATTATAATGAATAACTATATAATGAAAACCTAAATTTTGTAAGTTTGGCAAGTGAATTGATTAAATAAAAGACATTATATATATATGTCAATGGTTATAATAATAATAATAATAATAATAATAATAATAATAATAATAATAATAATAACTAAAAATCAGTCAATTTGTTTATTATAAATAAGTTTAATAAGTCAAGAGTCTGATGTCTGATTTGTAATTTCCGAAAATCATTTAAGTATAAGAAATATGACCACAACATTCACCGCTAGCAGGCCAATTCAAGCTGGCGAAATAAAAAATTAGGCCCTTTAACAGTAATTTTTTAAGTAAAATCGTGATTAATTGCTTAGGTTTTTTGAAGAATTGGTTGAAATTTATTTGTCTTCTACACAAATTTGGCTCCAATCTCGTTTTACCTTTTTTACCGCTGCCTGCGATGACTTAATACTAAACATTTTTTCCTTACAATATATTAATACCAAACACTCTTTCTTAGGGAATTTGACTTATTAAGGTAACTAAGTATTTCGTATGTTCACATATGGGTAATGTTGTTTTTTTTGTACTCATTTACCCAACTAACTTGTTTCATCCGTTCACAAATAACCAACATTACCGGCTAACGTAGGTTTGGGGTGATGTGGCTTCTACGTTGTAATACTCATCACCTATGTGGCATTGTATGTATTTTTCATGGTTTACATTATAAAAAGGGTGAGATACGACTGCTTATTAATTAAAACCGCAGATCAATCGATGGCATCTTCTTCCTCATATTTTTGTTCCAAATGACAAGACGAATTGCAACCAAATCATCCATGTGATTGCGACTTGCCATCTCGTGTGAAGACATCAAGAACCCCCGACAATCCTGGAAGGAAATTAAGAGTTTGACAAAACTCACTGGTAAATCATTTTCTATTTTTTTTATTCCTCCTTCAGTTTAACATGTTTTTATAAATTTCTTGAAGAATGGAAAAAGTCAAAGCTGTAAATTTTGGCAATGGTTGGATGAGGATGAAGGGAGGAAAGATGGAAGAAGGCATTACATGATGAAACCAGAAGAAAACTGCAATCTTACCTTGAAAATTCGTACCTTGGAGAATGAAATCAACATATGTAGGATGAAGATCGAACAAGAGAATAACAACAATAAACAAGAACTCGACAATGTTAATTGGAAATTGTTTACTCATAGACTTGCATTGATTGTGTTGTTTCTCTTGTATGTCAAAATGTTGTTTTAAATTATTTAGTTTATTATGATATAGTATGACTAAATTATGTATGCTTTTGTGATGTTTTGAATGAAAAAGGTTACATTGGATCATTGAAATGGAACTATACATTGTAATGGGATTGTGATTACACTTGGTATTATAAAAGATGGTAATAAACTTTTGAATGGAATTGAATCATTGGAATGGAAGTGTACAAACATTTTAATGGAATTGTGAATCATTGGAATGGAATTGTACAAACAATGTAATGGAATTGTGAATAACTATAATGGAATTGTGATTACACTTGGTATTATAAAAGATGGTAATAAATTATAAACAATACAAATGGTATTAAAAAATGTGAAAAAGATGGTAATAAATTATAAACATTCTAGGGAACATTGATTTCAAAAGATGTATCAAAAGTTATACACAACAAAGTTAAAAATTCATTGCAAACAAAAGATTCCAAACTTAAAAGATGTCAGTCAAAGATGCCAAAACATTAACAACAGTCCAAGAAGCCAAAAGCTACTCCAACTCATACAGATTGTCATCAATGCTTCCCTGTTTCCCTCCTAATTCTTTCTTATCTTAAGCTTTGTAATTCTTTCTGAAGGTTTCCTTGCCCTATATACCACTACAACTTGAAAAGATGGTACTTCTAGCATAATCTCTTCCACTTGATCTTGAACTGCAATTTGGTCTGATATTAAGGTTAGTCGATACTCAAATCCCATTCCAAGGTCCTAAATTAGAAGGTCAGTAAACCACTTCCATGTTTCTTTAGTTTCCACTTATATAACAGCCCAAGCAATAGGATATATATGGTTGTTCGCATCACTACTGATAGATGAAAGCAACTGACCTCTGCATATGCCCTTTAAGAAGCAACCGTATAGTCCAATTACCCTCCTACAACCTTTAATCCATCCATCCTTCAATCCCTTGAAACATACATAAAACTTTGAGAAATAAGTAATTCTATCAGGCATGACATCTACATCCATCTTCACTGTTGATCAAGGGTTAGTCCTTTTTATCTCTTATCCATATCTCCATGTTTTTTCATAATGTTCTTTTAAAGAACCCTCTATCTCCTGAAATGCATACTTCTTGCATTTTTGCATTGTCCAACACTTGCAATCAAATTAAATTTCTTGTTGACTTTAGCTTTTAACTTCCTTATACTCATCTTTGGTTTCTGAAGTATTTGATTCACGAAATGATTTCCTATCCATCTATAGGTAACAATGGAACCAAATTTGAAGATTCTTGCACAATTATGCCTATCATTTAGAGATTTAATCTGGAATGATTTTTCATTGGTTATCCAGGTTGCCCACAACCTAAAGGGACAACCTTTATCCTGCTTATTTGTCTTACCTTTACAACATTTTACCAATAACCTTTTGTCACACCTTGTTAAAGCGGAAACACGAAGGGTGACAGGCTAAGGTCTCATAACACAAGGTAAATAGGAGTACCAACCAAAATCATTGAGCATTTTAAGTTTACATCATATTCGAAACAAAATTACATTTTAGTTCCCTACTACAAAGTCTAATACATAACAAAAGAAACATCAGGTGTAAATTCTTGTTGATGTCTAGTTTAGATCACTAACCATTCCCTAAAAAGCATGCAAAATGAGGGTCAACTATAAAATAGTTGGTGAGCTCACAGGTTTATAAAGGTACATCATTTCAGTAAGAAAATATAGATTTGTTCAACAAAAGTTCCAACTCAAAATGAGTGTTGAATGCCAAAGCACTCCGTTCCCAATCAAGCCTAACAACCATTCTTTTCCCCATTCCATTGCGTCCATGGTTCCCATGATGTCAGTTCATAGAAATATGCACTCATGGTTCTAGGTGAGTGGGGGTTGTCTATCCTAAATAACGCTATCCATAAAACATCGGCTCGAATACAAGTTAATAGGTTGTAGTTCGGTTCTCGGGGACTTAACATACAAAGTTCATAACATAGAGTTCTTATCAAAAGTTCATAGCACAAGTTTAAAACACAAAGTTCATAAAAGAGTATTGTTCCAAGTTCAATAAGTTCATAAACAAGATCGTTCCAAGTTCAATAAGTTCATAAAGCAAGGCTCAACAAGTTCATAAAACAAAGTTCAACAAGTTCATAAAACAATAATGATAGTTCATAAGATAATAGCATGCTTTCCACCCCAAAACATGAAAACAGTAAAAAGGGGTTATGAATACTCACTAGCAAGAGTTTGCGGTTCGAGCTTCGCGGTTCGGTGTTGTAAAGATCAATTTATACTAGTGACCTACGGAACAAATAGTTTCTAGTGAGGTACAATTCACTAAGACATTATCTAATAACTACCCATCCTACTAGTGGTGTCGTAAAGTGCCCAAAGTTTGTTCGGTTCATTATTGGTAATATTAAATTCACGGTGTCTTGCGTTCAAAAATCCATAAAGGCATTAAAATGAACTTCAAAAATTGAAAACATTTATATTCTGGTTCTAACAGAGAGTATAAGCGTCTAGAAATTTTATAGAGAATTTTGAAGGTAATTTGTTTTTTATTTGTAATTTAAGTCTAAATAATAGGAAAAAATCATAATAAATGGAAAACAGTTGCAAAAATTTCCAAACTAATTTCTACAGGTTCTCATAACGTTCCCAAACCTGAGAAAAATATTAGTTTGTGCTCATGAGTCCTAAGACCTGGTTTTGTAAATTCATGCGCTAATTAAATGAAATATTTAAATAAAATACCAAACAGTGAGCAAATTGTATGAAACTTTAGGTGATATCATTATTCTGTACATAAATAAGTTGCAGAATTTTTTGAATTTTTATCTCATTTGTAATTATTTATTTTAAAATTTTGGTAATTAAATCCTTATTTTTGTAGAAAAATAAATATTTTGTTCTAGCACTTGGAGTTTCACAGAACATCTACTAATAAGATGAGGTTTCATAAAAAAAATTGGTTTAGAATTAATTCAGAGCGAAATGGGGGTATCAAACCCCAACAATTTTAGTAATGTAGCACTAATTAGTGCAAAAGTTCCAAATGTAGTTGGAAGTTCAACAATTTTTGTATAAACTTATATAATGTTTTTGTTCATGAAATTTTAGGTCTTCTGAGAAAAATGTGTTCAGTTCCTAAAATAATTTTCTCCAGATTTATTGTGTGGTTTAAGGGCCGTGATAACGTAATGCAAAACTAGTGATCACAGAAAAAGTGTTGTTTGTGCAACTGTTTTGTAAAAATCGTCAAAAATCATATTTTTAATGTTTTGTAGTAAGGCCAACTATATTCGAAATTTAAGTCGTGAAACTAGTCCTCGAAAATATAATATCGTGATTTGGTCAAGAAATAAGTGAGTTATGCCCTGTTAAAGTTGAGTAAACAAATATGAGAGAATGTTGAAGAGTAAAACTCATGAAAACAGAGTTCAAACTTCTATTTTACCTAATGATATCCTTTTCTTTTGTTTATATTGAGAAAGAAAAACACTATATTAAAGATATTCTGTAGAAATACTTGTTTCTAACCATTTGATCTTACATGCAACCAAGCTAGTGAGACTAAACTTTTGAAAAATCATTTTTTGGTGCTAGATAAGGCTTGCATGTGCTCACCTTTGCTCTTGACTTTGGTTTGATCATGGACCAACACCATTTAAAGAACATGCACCATGTTTTTGGTGGTGATCTACAAACATCAAGATCAAACAAAGGTTCTTTGCAAGAACATGCCTTAAAAATCAAAAATTTGAAGGAGAAAGTGCGTAGAACTTGTAAAATTTGTTATGGATCTTCAAGAGGTGTATGATAAGAAATTACCATTTGATATGAAGCTTCAAGAACACCCAAAATAATGATGAAAATTTGTGGTTGAGGGGCTGATTGTTAGAGAGTGAAAGTGAGGTTTTTAGAGAGAAGGAAGAGAGAAAGTGAGATTCTGTCTCTCTGGATAGACCATCTCTCTCGTTGTCTCTTTGGATCTATACTCCACCAAAGTCGTACACAAAACTCCGTTAACTTATGAAAAACGAAATGGAAAAATCTCTCCCAGAGATAGGTTTCTAAGATCTGATTTCCTCCCTCTCAAGGCCATGCAAAATCTGACCTCGTGATTTTGCATAAAAAAGCAATATATAATGAGTGAGAGAGAGAGAGAGAGAGTGTGTGTGTGTGTGTGTGTGTATGTGTGAGGGTTGTGTATGGCCGAATTTTTGGGGTGAAGAGAGGCTTTATAAGGGTCTTTAAAGCTGGAAATCTTTAATAATGTTGCCTCTTAACCATTTTTATAAAAATGATCTTTAGTTTTTATAAATATTTTATGTATTTTTATAAACTTCCAAGAGTTTATTTCTTGGTTTATATTCAAGTATTTTTTTAGAAATAAGTCATAAACTTATATTCTCTTGAGTTAAATTATAGAAATGATAACATATGGTTTATTTTTATAAAATCAAATTTTATATTTCATATATATGAAACAAATTTCACATATGAATGTAGGATTAGAGAATCCTTAGATTATATTTTTGGCTCATAATTCAAATTATGATATGCGGATATTATTTCCAACCTATAATTAAATCAAATTATGATTTAATTAAATTGAGTTTGCTAAGTACTCAAACTAGTTAAGCACATCATATGTTCCAATTAATAAATTAGGGTATTTAACTTACCCTTGAGACGTGATCTATTGAACATGGTTTTGTGTTTAGTTTTGAGATTGAACTTTGGCACTTTACAACCTAGTTAGAGTATTCACATATCAATGTGACTACTTAGTACAAGCTATGTTACACTACTTGTTCCGAGGGATTTATTAAGTCGCGATCTAGATCAACTTGTTGCTTCTAAAGCCAAGTTATGTGGACACATGGAAATGACAAGGTTCTAGATGAGTCCTAACCTGAGTTTTGACGGTTGTCACGCCTTTGATGATCACTTTTCATACCATAAATCATATCCATTTTTGACCGCATAGTTGGTGATACACAACTTCAATTCCAATGGGTTAGAAAACTTCATGCCCAAAACTGGCACCATTTGCTCCCATTCTTGATTCTCATTATGTACAGGGAACACAACATCCTTATATTTTCCATTATTTGCTTCCTCTTCATCATCATCACTTATATGCCCTGAAAGTTTGTCCAAGAATGGGTCTCCAACATTTTTATGAAAAGTATGGACCTCTTCATCACATTCATGTTCATATTCCATTGTCTCTGAAGGTTCAGAATCCTTGTCATCCTCTTCATCCAACTCATCCGACTCATACCCTTTACCATCTTCTAATAACTCGTTATCAGCCCAATTAAGAATTGGTTCATTTCGGTGTTCAATGTACACATCTAACTCACTCTTAAGACTATAAACAATTTCCATAAACTCCCAATAATCAGCATCACTGTCAATTCTTCTAATACCGTCACACAAGCTTTCCTTTCTAATACAGTAGTAGACATTATCACAGGATCCTTTAGTTAATTTCATATGCCACAAAAGAAACTCTTTATACACAAATCCCCCAAAATCCACATCACGTACACTTGTTTTTACGGGGTCTAAGTACATTAATGGTTTGGCGAAAACAGTCCATTGTAATGAAAATCTACAGATACATACATACCTATAGATGAGGATGCCATGCTAACAGTCGACTTCAACTCATACCTTCAATTCTAAATCCTAATTGTCGATTTGTTGTATCGATTGATTTCTCACAGAAGAAGGTAATCGGGGTGTGTTTTTGGAGCTTGTCCCAAGTTGACGATGACGAACCCTAATTAAATGAGGAAGGGGTGTAATGGCCACGTAAGATTCCACATAATGTTTTTAACCGAGCTAAATCAATGTTACCGGCTAAAACAGGTAATAGCCGGTAATATTGGTTATTTGTGAACGACTGAAAAATTTTAGTTGGGTAAATGAGTAAAAAAAAAAGAATATTACCCATATGTGAACATACAAAATACTTAGTTACCTTAATAAGTCAAATTCCCTGTTTCTTACAATAGTATAAGTAGATACATAAAAAAATAAGCCCTAGAAATTTGGAGGCACTAGGTCATCGCTCCGCCCTACCCCACTGATATGTCCATGACTGCTAGTAACCACCCTAGTTCACCTTTGTCAATTACTATTAGTCACCACCATTCCCATACAACACCACCACTAAAATTGAAATCTAATCCCAAAATTAAATCAAATCCAAGACCTTAAACTCCAATCTAACCTAAAACTCAAATCTGAACCTTAAAAGACAAGCCTAAACATGAATATTGAAATTAAAAAGAATCTATGACTTGATCTCAAATCTAAACATGAAACTGATTTAAAAAGAATCTGAAGTATGAAAAATTAATGAATTTACTACATACATATGTAGCGAAATCCAAATTATAGATGCAAAAAATTAGAGAGTTGGAGGGATTTTCCCAAATTCATTGTAAAATTTTAAAGGAAACAAGAATCTCACCTCGATTTCCACGATTGAACCTAGAATAGGCTTGTTGAATTGATTAGAATTTTCAAACCAGGATGATGAAGGTTGATACCAGATACTTTAAAAGTTGAACCTGATCAAGGTAGGGATGTTCCAAGGAATGAAAGGGATCAGGGTATCGCAAAATCTATAATATCACCCTAGGATATAATACCATCTATTTGATATTCATAAATAAAGAAGGAGAGTGGTGAACTTTAAGGAATGAGATGATACTAGAAAATAGGAGAGTGAGGCATGGAAATGTATAAGAAAGGGATGGTGATTGTTGGTGGTAGCAAACAGGGAGCCGTGGAAGGCCCATGGTGGAGGTGGTGGTGTCAATGGGCAGAGCACACCAATGTTTCTACTTACTTTTCATTTATTCCCATTGATGGCATCGGTGCATTGTGTTAAATTTAGGTTCATCATGTTAGGTCTCAATATATAATGGAAGGATGACAGTGAAGAGCAGATTCAGTGGAAGGAAATAAATGAGATCTACAGTTCAACAGTTGAGGAGATAAAGGGTTTAGGTGGCCCCATGTTTTCTTATTATTTTTAAGTAGATTAATAAGGCTATGGGGAGTGGGACTCAACACCACTCAACGAATCTATGATGGACTCAAAAAACACCGCCTCATCACCTCAGTAAAGGAAACTTAGCATCTTAACTCGGCATATGTTTACCGAGTTTAAACCCACTCTTTACCCAATGAGCTAATCACTCTTCTTTTAAATTATTATTTTCTTTTTTTAATACATATAGATACAACCCTACATACTGTTACCTACCACATCAAAACCTACTTCTCTATTATGTCTAAATATGTCATCTTCGTGTTCGTCGTCAGATTTTTTTGATGTGGTTTTAGATTCGGTCATAGATGTAATTCAATCAGTTGACAATAAGAGTGAAGAAGTATGTCAACAAAATCTTGAAAATACGAGGGGGAAAAAGAAGAAGATATAAAAAAGAAATCATGAAGCTACTCGCCAATGCCTCATGGAAGATTATTTTGATGAATACGAGACTTTTCTAGGCTATTATTCTCGTTGGTGGTTCCGTACAGATGCTAGATGCTAGAAAGTAGGGAATCAGAATTACAATATATATATATATATATATATATATATATATATATATATATATATATATTACTTGGATAGATTCAAGGATCGTGTTATGAACACTTTCTGAAATATGTAATTCCTCCCTATTGCCTAGGATACCCGAATTTAGAAGTGGGATAATCCTAGAATAAAACCAATATGTGTCACATGCCTAATTTGAATTGTGAAGCACATAATACCTTTTCTTTATGAGTTCTTTAGATATAGAGAAAATCTGATGAAAATAGTTTTCAAGTATATAAGAGTTCAACCCTTTTCCTGGAGCATTCATATCTTATTTGTACATGAAGGAAAAGTGGTTAAAATCAATTAATACAAAATTGATGCCAAAAAATGGTAGTTATTGGATATAATCAACACCTACATCATCATGATGTAATTAGTGGGTTTTGGCAGGAATATGTATGGTTGATGGCTTGAGTCCTACCCGATTTAGAAATTCATTAGCTTTCAGGATGTCCTAAGGATTGAACCCTTCAACTCATTTGAGTAACTGAAGATACTATACACATAAGTTAAACACAATATCTAATGTTTCATACTTGACATTATTACAACCATGTGTTCTTATCCATTCATGAGTTCATAAAAGCCTAGCCCAAGCTTTTTGAAGTGAAAACACTTCATACTCATATAGGTAGTCCTTCTATATTGTGCACCTATTAATACGCTTTTTCAAAAGAAAATATTAAGAACTTAATCAACCTTATTTAACTCTACATAAGTAAGCTTTCCACATTGAATTCAATTTCTAACATTCTATTAAAAAGGAATTGGATATCTCACCCATAGAGATATCAAGTGGGACTTCAGCCCATCCTTATAATAGACTTTTTTACCAAGTCTCTATCCAACCCATTTTTCAAGTGATCATCTGAATTCTGTTAATATCGAAAAAAAACTCTATAGAAACGATACCATGAGTAATGAGCTTAAGTACCATATTATGCCTAAAACCTAACTATCGTGACTTTCCATTATACACTTGACTGTATGCTTTTGCCAAGGTGGGAGCACTATCACAATGTAGTGAGATATGTGATATAGGCTTTGGCCATAAAGAAATTCATCAATCAAATTATTTAACCATTATGCTTCCTTTCCAGTAGCTGCAAGGGCTACAAACTCATATTCCATAGTTGAATTTGTGATGCACGTTTGTTTCTTAAAAGCCCATGAAATCACACCTCCACCAAGAAGAAACACCCAACCACTTGTAGAAGAGTGGTCTTTAATATTTGTAATCTAACTAACATCTGAATATCCTTCAGTGACTGGAAGAAACCGTACGTAAGTCAATCCATAATCCATGGTTTTCTTAAGATACTTTAGCACCCTCCTTACTTCTTGCAAGTGATGAGTACTAGGATTTCTAGTAAACGTACTTAGATTTCCTATAGCAAATGCATTATCAGGTCTTGTGCTAGTCATAACATACATCAAACACCCAATGACCTTTGAATACTCAAGTTATGAAACTACTTCACTAGTATTTGGCATAAGTTTCGCACTTGGATCAAGAAGAGTACGCACAGGAGAACAACCTGAACAATTGAACTTCTTAAGCACTTTCTCAATGTAACAAGACTGTGAAATTGAGATTCCTTGATGTTCCCGTTGGATTCTCATTCCAAGAATCACTTCTTCCTCCCCCATATCCTTCATGGAGAACTAAGATGATAAAAACTCTTTAATCATTTCAACTTGCCTTTAATCTGTACCAAAGATTAACATATCATCTACACACAAGAATATGATCACTCCTTACTAAACTCATCAAATTTGCTACATAAGTACTTATCTAATTAATTCAACTTGTAACCATATGACAAGACAACATCATCAAACTTTTGATGCCATTGTTTTTGTGCTTGTTTTACTCCATTCAATGATTTAACCAATTTGCACACCTTATGTTCATTTCCAAGCATAACAAAACCCTCAGGTTGTTTCATATATACCTTCTCCTCTAAATCACCATTTAATAATTCTATTTTAACATCCACTTGGTGAATGACCAAATTATGAATTGCTACTAAGGAAATCAACAGTCTAATGGTAGATATATAAGCAACTAGAGAAGAAGTGTAAAAATAGTCAATGTTAGGTCTTTGTATAAAACCTAAAATAACCAATCGAGCCTTAAACGTGTCATTGAGCCATGAACTTCCATCTTCCTTTCGAATATCCACTTACAACCCAAAGGTTTGCATCGTTGAGGAAGATTAGGCAACAACCAAGTATTATTTCCTATGATGTAATCCATATCATCATTTATTGCTTATTTCCATAAAGCAACATCTTGAGATTTCATTATTTCATCAAATGTTTTAGGATCTTCTTCAGCACTAAAACAATATGAATATTGATTTGCAATTTCATCTCTAGAACCCTCAACTACGTAAAGCTAAAAATCATTACTAAATGATTTATCTTTTCTTTATCTTTTGTTTTTATGAGCTAAGATGATTCATTTGAATCAGCTACAACATCCTTGATAGTTCCAATGGAACTAGGAATCATGTCCTTCGTCTAGGTATAGATGAAAATCGGTTTCATCATATATTTCATACCTTGATTCTATAACAGTGTTAACTAAAACAGGAGCATTAGATTCTATAACATAAAACCTATAAGCCTTGGAATGCTCAGCATATCCAATAAAGGTATAATCAATACCTCTTCACCCAAAGTCTTCATCTTTGGTTCAGTTAGCCTTACAACAACCCAACAACCCCAAACTTTAAGATATCCTAAGTTTGGTTTCCTTTTATACCAAAGTTCATATGGAGTTATCTTATTCCTTTTGTTTGGATTGTAACAAGTATACCAAATTCAATTAGCATAGCTTCTCCCCAGAATCCTTCACTCAAACCTGAGTATGACAGCATATAATTCACCATTTCATTTAGAACACTATTTTTCCTTTCAGAAATCCCATTTTGTTGAGGAGTATATGGAGCAGTTATTTCATGTATAATACTAATAGATTGGAAATAGCTTGGATCATAATACTCTCCACCTCGATCAGTGCAAAGTCTTTTGATTAAATCAGTTTGTTGCAATTCAACATCATTTTTATAAATTTTGAATTTATCAAGGGCTTCATCCTTGGATTGTAACAAGTATACATCGCAAAAACAAGAATAATCATCTATAAAAGTAACTATCTATTTCTTATTTCCTAAGGATTGATTTGAATGCAAATCACATAGATCACTATGAATTAATTCAAGTATAACTTAATTCTTTTTAACATTAGGAAAATGTTGTCTAGTTATCTTAGTTAACATAAAATTTGTACATTTTCTATGTTAACATCAAGAGATGGTATTAATTCATTTTTAGACATTTCAAGCATTATTTTATAACGTAGATGTCCTAAACAAGAATGCCATAAAGAAGAATCATCAATACTAGAACAATCCATATATGTAGAATCTACAACTTTATTATATACATTTAATCGATCATTCCATTACAGTAATATCCAAACCCAAAAAATGTACCACACTTCTATAATACATACTTATTAGATTCATAGACTTTTTTATAACCACACTTGTTTATTACACCACCAGAAACCAAGTTGTTCATAATGTTAGGAACATGAATAACATTCTTAAGAAGAAGACTTTTTCCATAACTAAAACATAAAAACATACAACCACGATCCCCAATAAGTGCTTTATTATGATCTCCCATGTATATCATCGATCCATCATTAACTACTTCATAATCCTTGAACCAAGAGCGATCTTTACACACATTACTTGTTGCTCCCCGAGTCTATCTATCATGCATGGACATCATCATAAACATAGAATGATTCAGGAATAAGTGTTACATGATATATAACAACAGTAGTAGTATTTTCATAAATAAATTTCTGACCTTTTGGTTTTGGACCTTGATCATTGGATCCCCGTCCAGAAGTGCTTACACCATTTTTGTTCTTCTTAAGCCAACAATCTTGTTTCAAGTCACCAAGTTTGTTGTAATTCCAACACACAAGTTTTGCTTTCTTGTTTGAACCTTTGTGATGGTCATCTTTTTTTTCCTTTGTTATTTTTCTGATGTTTGTCATCTTCCACCATGTTCACAAAAGATCTAAGAACTTCATTTTGCTTTTCCTTTTCACTTTCTTGAGCCTAAATACCCTCTTTAATTCTCAAGTCACTACTAAGTTTTACCAAAGAGAACTCCTCCTTTTGGTGTTTCAAAGTGTGCTTAAAGCCTTTCCATGATGGGGGAAATTTATCAATGACACTTGAAACAAAAATGGATTCAACCATTTGTGTCTTGTGTTGTTCAAATTATGTAACGCCCACAGATCAGGGCTAGTCAATTTAGAGACAATGAACATCAAAAATGACTTTTTTATGGAAGATTATTTAGAATGAGTAATCTTAACTAAGTTGTAGTATATGTTACAAGGATTCCCTACATATAAAGAACGCCGAAATCCGAGTTATAACGAAGAAGTTATGACCTGTCAAACTTTCGCGACAGAACCGGCACAACACAGAGCGACGTAAATAGTGAAGTTACGTTAGAGCGATATTTGGCCTTAGCGATCTAAATGAAAGTCGTAGAATATGTTAAACTGAGAGCATGCATAAAAAGAACGTCCAAATCTTACTTCGTATGAGGAAATTATAATTTTTCTAAGTTTCAGCTTAGCAATATGCAGCCTGAAGTTCGAATATGAGATCAAGGGATTTCTAGCCGAAACAATCTAAACAAGAATCAAATATCTCGTCGATAGTAGTTCAACGGTAAAAAGACAAACGAAAAAGGACGTCGGGTGAAGAAGTTATGAGTTTATAACAAAGTTTTCCTGTCCCGGACTACTAAAAATAATATAATAAAAATTAAATTCAGAATTAGCTGACGGAGTCTAAATGAGAGTTGTAGAGCATAATCTCACCTACGCGTGGATATAAAGAACGTCGAAAACGGAGCTCGTATGCGAAAGTTATGAATTTCTGAAGTTCGGGGCGCGAACCCCAACACCGTGTAAGAGTTCACGACGTGAACTCAGTGTTGACGTCTTTTGGAGCTTGACAGAATGAACATTGCGACTACACACCTGATGACGTCCACGGCCACGACGTGAAATCTGAAATTTTAGCCCTATAAATGGAAACCGAAGGCAGCCGGGTTTGGTTGCTAATTTCTCAACCTCTCTCATACTCTACTCGTCTTTAAGCCTTCTTTTAACCCCCCGAAGCCCCGATACCATCCCCGATACCCGAAGCGAGTCCCGATGCTCTGAAGATCCCGAGAAGAAAAGAGTTTCAAGCCGAATCTCTGCCCGCGAGAAACCCGGTGTGTGAAGATATCCTGGTTTCACCAGAGAATTGCTACTCGAAGAGCCGTAGTGCTATCCGAGCATCGTCTAATCAAGTGAGTGTGTAGTTACTTTCTTCTACCGCGTAGATATGAAGTATTTACTATGAAATACGTGCTATGTGTTTATACGTTGTTTGTTTACTTGAGATGGTTGTTAAATGAATGTTTTATACAGGTTTTTAAATGATTTAAACTATATATGTAATTTATATTTACAAATATGTTAGGTAGAACATGGGTAGATGAAATAGTTGGTGTGTGATGAAAGATGAGTTTGAGGATGAGACAAAAGATGATATAGATCATGAGGTGAGGGTGATAGGTGAAAAATGAGTGAAACCTTTACCCAAACGATGGCCCCCCGTCATTCAGTAGAGTAGGGATGACAACCACAGACTATTCTAGACAGTCTTGTGGAACACTAGCAGGCTTGCAACTTGTAAGTGTTGTGGACTTGATGTTCACCGGTGTACTCTGAAAACCCATTGATATGTATTGCTAGAGGAGTCTCAGAACCAATACTGTCAATAAACGAGATAAACCCCGACGAGTATGGAGTTAGCGCTTGGTAACTACGGATATAGTGTTTGTTGAGAAAACCCTGGCAACGATGGATTTCGTGCCGATTCCTTAGGATAATCCTTAGGAAAAAATGAACGAGGAATAGTTGATTCTTAGGGTAAGCTTTAAGAAATAAAAAGGAGATAATGGGGTGGGTAATTGGGTTGATTGTGTGATGATTAAATATAATATAATATTTTATTGTGGGTTGAAAACCCTATATGCTCACCAGGCTTGCAAGCCTGACCCACTTTTTCTTTGTATCACAAGTGTCGATACGAAGACATATTTCATTGAGAGATTAAAGGAGATTGTCACAACTAGCATTTTAGCTAGGAAATTCTATTACCGTGTAACCATTCATCCATTGTAAAACATGCACTCTAAGTAAATCCCACTCAATGCTCATTTAGATTCATCAATTATGTTCAACAAAGAGTCTAAAAAAAACCCTAAGAATCCCGGTTTGAGTCCATATTGGACTAGAAATTTCTTATTGAGCCTAATGGATCAATAAGCCCCCAATTCAACTTTATTGGACTTAGAAGCCCTAATTGGATCCTAATTAGACCCAAATTCATAAATCTAAAACATTTTGGACCATTTGGATCTAGAATGATTCATTCTAACCTTAATGGGCCTTATTGGGCCATAACCAATCCAATTAACCTTAGTGAGCCATAAGCCATTCTTTTTATTTTATTTGGGCCGTGAATACTTCCAAGGGCCCAATCGGCTGAAAAATTATATGTTTAGGATCCAAAGATCCTAACTAAAGTTAATGGGCCCAAACCACTCCACCATTTCTCCTAGCCCAACATTTTCGGCCCATGAGTTAAAAAAAAGGAAATGGAGGTTGACTTTGGAGGTGTCGCCTCCATATTATACACCAAATAACAAGAAAATTACATCTCATACTTCCATGCAAGCTTGTATGATCCAACATGCATCAAGATTTCTCTCTCACCCCTCTTCTTGATATTTCGGCCGAGAGCCAAAACACACACACACACACTTGAAAAATTCTCTCCAAACTTCTCTAAAATCATCCTCTTCCTTCCTCCAAGATCTCAAAAATTTGCTAGGATTCTAAGGATCTTCATCAAGTCATTCAAATATTTGGTAAGTTATTGTCAAACACAAGTATCTCCTTTCATCTTAAAATGAAAAATTCTTTCTTACATGGTTTTTATTCCATGATCACACCTTAGAAGCTTCATAAACTCGAGATCCACAACAAAGGTGTGCTAAGACCAAAAATTCTTTCCACTTCTTCTTCAAAAACCGAAACATCAAGCAAAGGTGAGTTCATACCCTTTTTTTTGGTTTTCATATGATTTTTGGGGGAGAATGCAAGTAAAATGTGTAGATCTATTTGTTACATGCATGTTTTGTGTGAATTCTTAGTGTATATGGTAATAATGTGTTAGATCTTAGCAAATCTCGAAATTTTAAGTATTATTTAGCAAAGATCTATGAACTATGACATTATATACATCACATTACTAAGCCAAAAGTGATTACATGTTTAAGATACAAAAGATTTCAACAAAAACCTTGTTAAAGGTCAAAATTGTCAAGAAAACAAAAGAAAAGGGCAAAAAGTGACATTTATATTTCTATAAGGGCCAAATAGGTCCTACATGTATAAAAAGGTATTTTTATGTTAAACATACTTTAAAAAGGGCCAAAAATGCAAATTTAAGCTAATGGGCCAAAACTTTTGGGCCTCACGATTTTGGGCCCAATTTGCGAAAAACAATGAAGTTTTGGGGTTAAAAATGTTATTTGGTCAAAGTTTGAGTCATAAATGTAAATAAACCAAATTTAGGGGTAAAAATAACATGTATTTTCAAATTGGACCAAAAATGTAAAATTTTCCAAAATTGGGCCGAAAGTGTAAATTTTTACAAAAAAGGAGCTGAAAATGCACTTTTCTACGAAACAGGGTTCTAAATGTGAAAATATAACTTTTTGGGCTAAAACCGTAAATTTTTAGACATTTGGGACAAAATTGCAAATTTTTATAAATTATGGACTAAAGTGTCATTTTTACAAAACTTTGGGCCTTAATTAAAAAGTGGAGGATTATTGGCCAAAAATGTCATTTTTACAAAAAGAAAGTTTCTCATCGTCAATTTAGTAAACCTTGAGCTAAAACAAGCAACGGAACAAAACGAATGAATGGAATACGTCGATAACTATTTATTGGACCTAATATTCACGTTACTTGGCCATTGGGCCCTAAGGGCCCAATTAAGTGTATATTGAGCCCAATGTTGTAACGACCCGTTCCCGGTATGATGATTCCTTGGTATTTATTTTGAAGTTTTGTAAAGGGACTCGGCGAGTTCATAGCCTGACTCGCCGAGTAGGGACGGGATTTCGAGCACGTGTTAGTTGGCGACTCGGCGAGTCCATATTCTGGACTCGGCGAGTCTGTCCGTCTGGGAGAAACCCTAAATCCCCGGGTTGCCCACTATTTAAGCCACCTTATAGCACCCAATCTCGCCTCCTTCACCCTCTAAAGCTGTGAGAAAACCCTAATTCGTTCTTGAGTGTTTTAAGTGATCTTGTGTGCATTTTGTGAAGGATTGAAGAAGGAGAAGAAGAAAGGAGCAAGGAGAAGAATTGTAGAGCGAAGATCCAAGGGAAAGCAAGAGTTCTTTGAGGTATTCTTCAGATTTCCTTCCCTTTTATGCTTTAAAATCCCCTTTAGATCTAGTTGATGCTTTTCTCAAGCCTTATGTTGATATGGAAGCCATTTTATGTCGAGATATCCTTAGATCTGTTCATTTAGGGGTTGTAGAGCCCAAATCTATTGTCTTTATGGAGCCATTGTGCATCATAACCCTAGATCTACCCTTTTAAGTGCCTTTTTAGCCTTTATTCCTTTGTTCATGTGTTTGTACACGTAAAGTTGGAAACTTTACGTGGTAAATCAGCTTATTGGACCCAGATCTATCATTTGTATGTATTGGATTCGAGCAGAATCGAGTGTAGAATAGCTGCATGGCGGTGACTCGGCGAGTCGGAAGAACGACTCGGCGAGTTGAGTCGCGAGTCCCCGATTTCTTCCTTTTGAGCGATGTCGAGTAGGCCCAGTGAGTTGTGGAGTGGACTCAGCGAGTTGAGGGTAGACTCAGTAATGGAGGGACTCGGCAAGTTGTTCATACAACTCGACGAGTCCAAGGCAATCTTCTTATGCTTAAGAACAACTCGTCGAGTTGTTCATATGACTCGGCGAGTCGGATGAAGATTGTCTGAATTCTTGGATCGAATGAGTACTCGTCGAGTCGATGCCATACTCGACGAGTAGCAGCGAGTAGGGTCGAGGAGTGAGGATAGGGACTCGGCGAGTTGGCGGCCCAACTCGGCGAGTCAGGTCAACCGTGGGTTGACTTTGACCGAGAGTTGACTTTGACCAAGGGTAAAAGAGTCATTTTACCCAGTGCAGTGTTTAGTATTTGATTGAGTGTGTTTATGGACTTGTAGCCGGGGAGATACCGGAGCAGCAGCAGTTAGCCCTCAGAGCTATTCACTCAGCAGCCAATTCACGAGGTGAGTTCCTTTTCAGTAGGAGCGGGTCTAAGGCCACAATGCCGGCCCGTTCAGCTAGCAGTAGTATCCAGATTTTTATCCGACACAGTAGTTAGCATGTTTGAAGCCTTCGTGGCTCAGACAGGATTATGTGTGTTCATGCTAAGTGATACGTTATGTTATGATCAGTTAGCTTCGGACTTCGGTCCGATGTCAGCTTCGGACTTCGGTTCGATGTAAGGGACAAGGTCCCGGTCAGCTTCGGACTTCGGTCCGATGTCAGCTTCGGACTTCGGTTCGATGTAGGGGACAAGGTCCCGGTCAGCTTCGGACTTCGGTTCGATGTGAGCTTCGGACTCAGGTTCGATGTAGGGGACAAGGTCCCAGTCAGCTTCGGACTCGGTCTGATGTGAGCTTCGGATTGCGGTCCGATGTAGGGGACAAGGTCCCAGTCAGTCAGCTTCGGACTTCGGTCCGATGGAGGGGGCAAGGCCCCAGTATGTGCTTGATATATATATATTATTGTATGGTATGTGGTAATTTGGGGGAGCTCACTAAGCTTCGTGCTTACAGTTTCAGTTTTGGTTTCAGGTACTTCCGCTAGCAGAGGGAAGAGCTCGGGTTGATGGCATCGCACACACCACGGCTTCAGCTTTCATCCTGGGAGTTGATTTAGTTCCTGATTTTTATATGTCATGGATATGATACAGTTTTCCGCACCGTGTTTTATTATTATTTTGAGATGCATTATGTATGGATTCATGATATGACACTCAGATTATGGTTTTTTGGTTATGTTGAAAAACGAAATTTTTGGGTCGTTTCAAATGTTTTCCATGATGTGTTTATTGGGTCTTGCGACGCACTTACATGTTAATTTGGGCCTAAGTTATGGATTACGTTTTATTTGGGCTTTTGTGGCCCATTTACATGTTTATTGGGCCTAAATTACCCTCTTACATATTATTGGGCCTTTGTGGCCTAATTACATGCCAATAGGGCTTGGAATGGAAATTTCACATGTTAGTAGGCCGTAACTATACCTTTACATAATCATTAAACTTGGTATACTTATATATGTACCTTTTGAATACAAAAACATACCACATATACGTAAACATTAAACATAGTACAAAAAGGGGTGAGAATCTAGTGAGACATGTCGGTTGGCACCACTGAGTGTACAACCGTAGCCTGTAATTATAACCAGAGTTTCCTAGTAGGAAAGCGGGAGTTTATGTATAGATCTATACGGGGTGACCCTTCACGCCTTAGCTGATCGCTACAGCTAGACTAGGCCAGTCTAGGGCGACAAAATTGTGACATCCCCATTTTCATGGCCAGAAAAGACCGATTTTGTTTATGCTTTATAAAAATCAGAGTACTTCTTTTCATAAAAATGTTGCGGAATTTGTTCCCAGAAAAATACGATAAATACGTTATCAAAACATTTTCGAAGAAACGTATTTTATTCATTTTAAAACGTTTGGGATGTCATCGTCAATATAGGAACATAAGCATAAACGGAACTTACATTTATTTACACTAGTGATCTACATCTATTTAATCTCTCAGTGTAATGTCACTTCGTATCGACACCTGTGATATAAATAAACTGAGTGGGTCAGGTTGAGAAACCTGGTGAGTACATAGGGTTTCAACCCACAATAATATAATTATTATGTTTAATAAATCAAACAATCAACCCAAGTACTCATCCCCATTATCTTCTTTACTCTTAAGGATTTATCCTAAGAGTCATCTATCATGCATTTGTTTGTTCCGAGGTCCCTTACTTCTAGGGTTATAGGATTAGCACTTAATCCATAGCTGCCAATGCTCGTTCGTAAAGCACTAATTCCATAGCTGCTATAGTTTATTCATCGGGTACTAAATCCATAGCAACTAGTGTTTATCTAATAGGTACTAAGTCCATAGCTACCAATTCCTAACAGGTACTAAGTCCATAGCTACCAGTTCCTAACAGGTACTAAGTCCATAGCTACCAGTGTTTGTCTATTAGGCACTAAGTCCATAGCTGTCGCTGTTATTTATTAGACACTAAGTCTATAGCTGCCAATGTTTACTCACATCATCTTTTATCTCTCATCATTCATCTACCCATGTCATACCCAACATATTCGTATATATAAAATACGTGTACAGTTTAAATCATTTAAAACATGTATAAAAAAAACGTTCATCCAGCATAGACAGCAAGTATTCAGATAATATGCACACAAAACACGTAGTTTATATAAAATACTTCATATCTATGTGTAAGATGAAAGGGACCATGCACTCACTTGAAAGGCGGTGACTCAGCACTCGGACAGCGCTTCGATACTCTCAAAACAATTTTCCTTCGATAAAACCTAATACCAATACCACTAGGGTTTAGTCTAACGATAACCGCGAAAAATTAATAGTCTAGCTATTATTATTATATAAGCGTTAAATAACACTCAATATAACTCATAATAATAGCCCAAATACTCATTATAAGTTCCTAATAACGTTACTATATTAAAACATAAGCTATACTAAAGATAGGGTAGGCATAACTCACTTACAGCGGGTTTTCTCGAAAACCGGGCTTCGCTGGAGCAGCGTTCCCAAGTCGAAAGGCTCTTTTCTCGGGACTCCGGGAGCCTCGGGGCTTCCTTCGGGTGCTAGGGGGTTTACCTAGGCTTTAGGAGGGGGGGGGGGGTTGGGAGGCTAGAGAGAGAAAGAAGGGTTTGAAGGTGTGAGGAAATGGCAAGACCCGACACCTCTATTTATAGGGTGAATTCCTGATGGACTCACGCGAGTCGGTTCATTGACTCGCCGAGTCAGTGCCACGTGTCATCATCTGATGGATTTCCTTGGAGAGAAAGTAATGGTTGTGATCGCGCCACGTCACCCAATATCGCGTATCAGCCTTCAAACTTAGAAAAATCATAACTCTCGCATACGAGCTCCATTTTCGACGTTCTTTTTTTCCACGCGTAGGTAAAATCAGGATCTACAACTTTCATTTATACTTTGTCGGCTAATTCTCGACCGATCTTAAATTTAACAGCAGGAGGCGTTTAGACTGTTAAATGACCGCGAAGAATTCGTAACTCCTTCATGCAGACTCCGTTTTCGTCTATATTTTTACCGTTGAGTTCCTATTAATGATATCTTCAACTCTCATTTAGGTTGCATAATCCAAAAACCGCTCGAACTAAAATTCGAGTTTCGGGTCGTGCACTGCTAAGCTGAATCTTAGAAAAATCATAACTTCCTCATACGAAGTCAGATTTGGGTGTTCTTTTTATGGATGTTCTCGGTTTAACGTATACTACAATTTTGGTTTAGAACACTAAGGCTAAAAAGTTCTCTATCTTAAATTCACTATTTACGTCTCCCGATGTCATGCCGGTTGTAACACTCTAAAAAATCCAACCAATTTAAACTTTTCAAAAACAACTCGATTTCATTAAATTATTACAAAAAGGTTTTCAATACAATTTATTTAGAGTATTCCCAAAATCACTTCACAACATAAACATGAGGAGCGGTACGATCACGCCTTCGCCTTGCCACGGTCTCCTGAAGAACCTGAAAAACATTAAACCACAACTGTAAGCCTGAAAGCTTAGTGAGATATCCCCAAAATGATGCATCTATATGAATAACAGCCCAAGAACGAGATAATACCTCAAAAAGAAGCCCCAACAACAATGAAACCCGAATCTAAGCAAAGCCCCTTGTTCCAAGCCTCCTAACCTTCAAGATTTTCTCAACAATCACTTCTTCAAGCCTCCAAATGCACTTTGATCCTCTCACACATGACAACTAGGGTTTCTGGACTTAAGAGAGAGTAGAGAGGCTGGGGGAAAGGATGTTATGTTCTTTATATAGGGCTCATCCTTCGGATTTAGGGTTTTCTCCACTCAGCGCCTACTCGCCGAGTCCATCCGCTGACTCGCCGAGTCGGCCACTTAACACGCGACCAAAGTCGCGACCCTACTCGCCGAGTCCACCCATGGACTCGCCGAGTTCCCCTTCCCAATTTACTCTTTTAGCCCTTCAACTTTACTCTGGATATTCTGGGATGTTACAATTCTCCCCGACTTAAATTAGGCTTCGCCCTCGAAGCCTACGACAACTCAACTCTAGAAATACTCCCGCAACGCGCCACCTGGCATTAACCAGACCAAGTTCCTCAAGGCACAACCATCGAAACTCGAACTCATTTTCTCCTTTCTTACGGTGTCCTGACCACCGTCTCAAGTCGGCCACCGACTTTACCCTCTGATAACCCCACTTAACAACTGAGTACTACTCATGATGCAACACTGCTCCAAATCGCAACCGTCACGCGACCCATGTGAGCTAGAAATAACCATGCACCACCGGATTCCCGATCCGAGTCCAACTCTATTCATTCCACTGACAGAAAGACACATTCTTCAGAGCAACTCCCATGAGTTCTCCTCTTGCAATCACATACATATGTTGAACTAGCTCTAGCACCCTCGGGTTGGAAAAACCCGTTACACTGACGACATATCCAAATATCCCCCAGGATGAACCACTACTACATACACAATTCCCTGATCAGAATCACACTGAGAGTCCAAGACTCCCTCCCTGCATCCCTTCTGAGCCCTCTTGGCTCTACATCCGCGGAATTCCTTCCGCGACCTCAGCAGACATCCCAAATCGGATGTGATTCCATTCCACTACCGCAAACACGCTGCTCAATGACCATACTTGGATTACTCCAAACATAACTCTGCGTTGCTGCTTTCACTTCCATGAATTTGCACTCCTTCTCGGAGTTACACTCCTCTCTCTTTCCTTTACCAGGGAAATCCACTTGGCCGCCTTGTCACTACGACAAGTGCCACGGTGCTCGCCCAATGCTACACCACTCCTTCATAGCATAACCGCTATCCATCCAACACACATGCTCTGACTCTACTCGCTAGGACTCTCGATTCCATGCACCATCTCCACTAATCAAGATCAATACCCGGGGCCAGACCTTCTAATGCTAACACATCGCAACATACTCAATCCATTTCCTCGAACCGATCCAACAATACCTGCAGAGTCTTCAGCATGACTGGACCGCCTCACCAGGCCTTCAGCCAATCTGGACCACTCTCAGAACCTTCAGTCAGTCTGGACCGCCCTTCAGTGCCTTCAGTCTGGCTGGACTGTTCTCTGAGCCTTCGGCCTGACTGGTACGCCTACCGGCCTTCAGTCTATCCAGACCGCTCAACTAGCATTCCTCATTCCAAGCTATCTCTCTGGGAAATCCTCCCATGCATACTGTTCTAGCCCTCTAGGGGTTCCGAACTCCATCTCCATCACACATAATCGATCCCGGCCTGATCCCAGGCCCTCCATAATCAAATGCCCTAGGTCTGTATCCCGCCCCGCATGCCCGACACCTACTCCTACCAGCCTATACTCTGGGCTGGCAGAACACTGCTGAATCCCAAACAGCTAAGCAACCTCACATGCTCATCGATCTTCCGGAGAATTTTCCAATTCTCCCCCACTTATAGCACTGACTATCAATCACCGGTCGCTATTACCGACCTCCCAAAACAACCCTGCACAAAACCAACACTTACACGCGGGCTGATTCTCACTAGCTCTAACAACCTTCATAAAAATCACATTTCCACACTGATCATCCCACTCGAAAGAAACTCAGTCTACAGCTAACCATTCTTTAGAAAGCAGATGCTACCCGACATTCAGACCAAAAGCCAATTCCCACTAATCATCCTCATGAATGATAACCAACGAAATTCCCATTACTAAACCCATAGCCACACCATGACCCTCAAAGAACAACGGATACCACACAATGAGACTAGCAGATAAACAATACTCCACAATAACCACGAGAAAATCAAGACATCAAGAAAGAAACATACCCGCGACTGCATCCGACACTGCTCTGACCTCCTCTGTTGTGAGCTGAAAAGCACGACCCTGAGCCCTTGGGGGCTCCGCTCCACCCTGACCTCCACCCGTGATCCTCAAAGTGGCCGGTTCTGGAGCCTACACCGGTCCTGCAGCAATCTATGGACAGTTGACCCTCAAGTGCCCTACCTGATGACAATGATAACAAATCCTCAAATCCCGAACCGGCGTTGACTGCCGACAATCCCTCACATAGTGCCCCTCCTTTCCGCACTTGCGACATGCACCACCGGACCTGCAAAATCCGGTGTGACTCCTCCCACACTTCCCACAAGTGGGGATACTCAGATCTCACATACTAGAATCAACGGTCTTGGACCGTTTCGGCGCCGGCTGCGATTGCACCGGAGCCTGCCTCAGCTCACGCAACTGCAACTCAATCTCTAACTCGCGCCTCCTGGCGGCCTCCTGCAACTCAAACAAAGTCTCGCACCTCTGTGTAGACACAAACTGTCTGATATCCCTCTTGAGCATGGTCAGATATCGAGACATCTGATCCTGCTCTGAAGCGAACTCAGGGCAGAACATTGCCCTCTCAGTGAACATCCTGGTGATCTCCGTCACCGACTCCGAACCCTGCTTCAGCTCCAGGAACTCTTGAGCCAATCTCTCACTCTCAACCCGCGGAACATAACGAGTGCTGAACATCTCTCTGAACTGATCCCATGAAACCGCAGCCCTCTGCGCATCCGAATATGACCCCGTGGTCAATCTCCACCAATCCTTCGCCCCGAGCCTTAACAGGTTCAGAGCACACCTCACCCTCTGATCAGCCGGGCATGAACACGTGAAGAAACACCCCTCCACATCCGATAACCATCTCATAGCAACAATCGGGTCCTGAACTCCATCAAAGGTAGAAGGCTTCATATTATCGAAGCCCTGATACTGAAAACCCCGACCAGCTCCTCCCCCTGCCGCTGTAGCCGCCACGGCAGCCGTCTCTGTGAGAGATGCATAGCGCTCATCAAAATACTCAACCATGGTGGTCTTGATCGACCCAAACAGCTCCGGTAACTCGGCCCGGAACAACGCAGCAACCTCATCATGCAGGATCTCACGAATCCTCGCATCCAACTCACACGTGCTCATCTGACCAATAACCTCGGGCGGTACTGACCCGCCCGAAACTCCCTCTCCTGCTCCCGATCCTGATCCGGATCCACTCCAAGCATGTCTCAGAATCTCCATACTGAAATAACACCACAAAATCTCAGACACTTCCCATTAACCCGAGAACCAACTCTCAACCCCACCCTAGAGGTCATGGTTTCCCTGATACGCGTATGGGTCCTGTGCTTTCAGTAGTACGGGCCCATACTACCTTCCACACCTACCCATATTTGTATGAAGTATTACCACAACGCCCTAGAGAAACATACAAACAAGCGCTCAACCCTCACCACTAGAGGAACACTGGAAATCTCCCACAAGGAAACCCTAGGCTACAGGCATCACAAATCAGGCAGCATTATCATGAAATCCTGAAGATCCCTAGCCTAGCACTAGAATGTTGTTCTATCAAAGCTCAAAAACAAATATCATGTATGGTATTTTGGGGTTACTTACTGGCTCCGGCTGATCGTACCTCCGCGTCCTCCTTTACTCATTTTGAAAACCATTTTAAATTCTCTTTTGAAAACTCTCCTCGATTTGAGACTGGAGTCACACGAGTGTTCCTCCAATTCACTCAAACCAAGGCTCTGATACAACCTTGTAACACTCTAAAAATTCCAACCAATTTAAACTTTTCAAAAACAACCCGATTTCATTAAATTATTACAAAAAGGTTTTCAATACAATTTATTTAGAGTATTCCCAGAATCACTTCACAACATAAACATGAGGAGCGGTACGATCACGCCTTCGCCTTGCCACGGTCTCCTGAAGAACCTGAAAAACATTAAACCACAACTGTAAGCCCAAAAGCTTAGTGAGATATCCCCAAAATGATGCATCTATATGAATAATAGCCCAAGAACGAGATAATACCTCAAAAAGAAGCCCCAACAGCAATGAAACCCGAATCTAAGCAAAGCCCCTTGTTCCAAGCCTCCTAACGTTCAAAATTTCCTCAACAATCACTTCTTCAAGCCTCCAAATGCACTTTGATCCTCTCACACATGACAACTAGGGTTTCTAGACTTAAGAGAGAGTAGAGAGGCTGGGGGAAAGGATGTTATGTTCTTTATATAGGGCTCATCCTCCGGATTTAGGGTTTTCTCCACTCAGCGCCTACTCACCGAGTCCATCCGCTGACTCGCCGAGTCAGCCACTTAACACGCGAACAAAGTCGCGACCCTACTCGCCGAGTCCACCCATGGACTCGCCGAGTTCCCCTTCCCAATTTACTCTTTTAACCCTTCAACTTTACTCTGGATATTCCGGGATGTTACACCGGTTTTGCCGAAAAACTTCGACGGGTCATAACTTCTTCATTATAGTTTGGATTTCGGCGTTCTTTATATGTACAGAAACCTTGTGACATATACTAAAACTTGGTTCAAATTATTTATTTGAAATAATCTTTTGCCGAAAAGTCGTTTTCGACACTTATTGCATCTAAATTGACTAGCCCGGATCTACGGGTTACAAAAATCCTTAGCAAGACCGGCATTTGGAAAGAAATACCAAGACGGGCGACCTAGTCATTATCATGCATGGTTATAACGGCTCGTATAGGGATTCAATACCAAAAGTTTAACCTTTTAAAGATAAACTCTTTAATTGTGTCAATGCAAAATGACTTATTTAACGATACAAGAATCTAGACGTTGTTATAAAACATAAAATATCGGATTTTCTAGGGAAATTATTCATATACACTTATCATTTATTCAAAATACAATCAATCTAAACTCCACTCATATAAGTTATAACTAAGAAATTCATACATGCATTTATACTTGATTTTCACATCATTTTCAGACACTTTACAGAAAATATCAGATTTTCTGGGTTTTTTTGAAAGATACAAAGACTTTACTCAAACATACTTATGAACTCACCAATATTATATATGTTGACCGTTTTCAAAATAACTTGTGTTCTTAGGTAATCTTTAAGCTAGAAGATTTGAAAGTGTGTATGGTTTCGTTTTATGTAACTGCACTTATCGTACTTTTAACAATATGAACTTATGTGTTTTAACAATGTACTTGATGTGAAAAATGTTAGTTGTATTATGTAATGTTGGTGATGATCGTGTTATGATTCATGTATATTCATTGTGATGATTATTCAATTGTTAGTCACACGAGCCTCCAGACGTTTTCGTCATCTGGTTCGGGGGGTGTGACAGAGATGTAAATCATTAGTGTAAAATAATGTAAGTTTTGTTTATGCTTATGTGTCTGTATTGACCAGGACATCCCAAATGTTTTAAAATGAATAAATTGCATTTATTCGGAAATGCTTTGATAAAGAATTTATCATGTTTTCTGGGAACAAATTCCGCAACACTTTTAATCAAAGGATTACTTTGATTTTATAAAACTAAGCATAAACAAATCGGTCTTTTCTGGCTGTGAATTTAAGGATGTCACAAATTGTCCCAGAATACCCATGAGTTCATTGTATTGTTCCATGACTGACCTTGAATCCACCACTTTGTAATTGTTAAAATTACTCACAAGGAAGTTCTTACTAGAAGCATCCTCATCCATGTATTTGGATTCAAGTGTATCCTATAGATCCTTTGAAGATTTATGATTTTGATAGAGATAAAAGAGAGAGTCAGACACACCATTTAGAATGTACCCACGACAGATGTAGTTATTATTTTCTCATTTGCATTTTCCTCGAGTATGTTTAAGAGTTTCATCCACCATTGGTTCTGGTGCAGGAGTGCATAAATGTAGACAACTTTCAGAGTGGTGAGAAGGAAATACATCTTCTTTTTCCAGCGACGAAAATCATTTCCCTCAAACTTATCAAGTTTCCCGAACTTAGAACTTAAGTCCCTCACAAATTCTGCCATTGTTATTCCTTTACAAAATTACATATTTCCAATGTTAGAAAGTAGGGAATCAGAATAACAATATATATTACTTGGATAGATTCAAGGATCGTGTTATGAACACTTTCCAAATCTGTAATTCGTCCCTATTTCCTGGGGTACAAGAATTCACAAATGGGTTAATCCAAGAGTAAAACCAATCCGAATTACAGACCTAATTAGAATTGTAAAGCACATAATACCTTTTCTTGATGTGTTCTTGAGAGTAGATAAAATCTTATGAAAATAGATTTCAAGTATATAACAGTTCAACCCTTTTTCCTGGAACATTCATATCTTATTTATACATGAAGGAAAAATGGTTAAAATTGGTTAATCCAAAATTGGAGCCAAAATATGGTAGTTATTGGAAATAACCGACACTTACATCATCATGATGTCATTAATGGGTTTGGCGGGAAAATACATGCCTGGAGCTCTACCCAATTTAGAAATCAGTTTAGGTTTTTGGGTGTTGCCAGGGACTTGGTCCCTTGTACCCTGCTAAGGGCTCTACCCCTTGGAACCCCATACCTACAAGTGCTACCACCGGTCCCCCAATCCGAAGCTCATATTATCACTCCGAGTATGCACCCCACACATCCAACCTCGATGAGTGAAATAGAACTCAACCTATCTCAATATTAATAACAACTACACTAAAACATGTTGATAACACGAAAAATCACCAATACTAGAGGTACATTAGGTTTTACTGCATTATAGACATGTACGACCACACTTCATCAACTTGCATATGGTACATTACTCGATGCAATAGATGATAGTCTTAGGATGTCTGGACATACTACATGACAAAAGCCTTCACAAATTTTATAAGTATGTATAAGACTATATGGTCCACGGTATTTGCATAAACATACTTGTACTGACATCTAACAATTATGTGCTTATTATCCAAATGTGCATGGCTTTCGTGGGATGTTAGGAAGCCTAGATTGTCTCCACTGGGAATGAGGCAATTTCTCGAATACATATCAAGGATAATACACCCAAGGTGATCATGGTTATCCAACTATCATACTTGAAGTGGTGGCCTTACAAGATTTGTGGATATGACATACATTTTTTGGTTCTGTTGGTTCCCTAAATAACATAGATGTTCTTAGCATGTCTCCTTTATTCGACGACATGTATAACAGGACTACGCCAGATTCTTTGTTTGATGTGCATGGAACGTCATATAGGTATGTGTATTATCTTGTGGACGTGATATATCATGAACATTCTTGTTTTGTAAAGTCAATGTCTGGTCCTAATGATCGGAAATTGTTGAAGTTTAAGAAAGCTCAAGAAAAAGTGAGAAAAGATGTTGAACGAGCATTTGACGCTCTTAAAAAAGTTATCATATACTTAAATACCCTTTAGTTTTTGTTGAAGATAAGAAAATGAGTGAGGTGGTGTATACTTCCATCATATTGCATAATATGATTCTCGAAGATGAAGAAAATGAAATGTGTGAGTATAATGAAACTGAGATCGTTCCACCGACACAAACATTTGAGGTTGAAAGCGATGAATACTTGGCAAGAAGATGAATAATTCATGATGTTGAGATCCATCCATGATTTTCGTAGAGACTTGACAGAACATATTTAAACCGTTGATCACATCGTTCTCAACGCGGAACCGGTCGATGATTTAGAAGGCTAATTTTCCGATAAAAATGTCTTTTAGGTCTATCTATATTCCGTATTTTAATTTCTATGTTTCGTAATTTTAATTTCTATGATTTGTATTTTTAATTTCTATGTTGTATTTTTTTTAGGTTTGTTGTAATTTCCTTTCAGATTTAATGAAATTTTAGTCTTTATAAAAATAATTTGTTTAAATTCATTATTTTTATATAAATTAATTTTAGAAAAAAAAAAAAAAAAAGCAGGATAACAAAAGTGGCAACCCCACCATCTAAATGACAAATTTTTAATACAGCGGGGTAAATTATACGTGATGCCTCCGTGCCTGCACTGCTAACGTGACAAATATGATATCATTTCTTCATTTCCTCATGCTTAAAAAAATTAGAAAAAAGAACAAAGGATGATATAGTTTTTTCTACTATTATATGAAAAACATAGCAAACCATAGAAACAAGGCAATAATAATTATTTTATTATTATTTTTATTTTGAAGTACACACTTTTCTAAATTGGTTGAACTCCGTCGATAGGACCACATTTAGTCGTGAAATATAGTATAAAATCGACTCTAACACAAGATGTATCGGTGACCCACCCTCATCCACCGTGATATGACGAATAACAAATTTTACAGTTGTGTCGTCCAGATTTCTTAATTCTTAACTATATAGACTTTCAATTTTGTTTTATTGTTGACATGTTATAAAATCTGTTGTTTACTGGTTTTATTATTATGGAATATTCTATTTTCCAATTTCCATTAACATGGATCCATATAAAATTTTGTTGTTTACTGGTTTTATTATTATGGAATCTTCTATTTTCCATTAACATGGATCCATTTGTTGTGGATGTAGACATATGACATGTCATAATCATTAAAACAATTTTATCAAATTTCATTTGTATTCTAATATTACAAGAAGTTTAAAGGATTAAAGAAAAGAAGGTAAACTAATAACAAATTTGTAATTTTCTGTTATAAGGGAATTTCTTTCCTATTAAAGAAAGACCAACGTCCTTTCATAAAATGTACCTTCCTTTTCATAGAAAATGAAAGATTCTTTCAACCACCAATGTGAACCATCCCATCACCAAAAATATGATTTTCTGTTACATTCCAACAAATAATAACATGACAATTAATTAGAACTTATTTATCCTTGATCAAAAAAACATAGTTCAACTCATTATTAGTTGACTTATGTTCTAATCCTTTCGAGACTCTCGGACACCGTCTTCATTCGGGGTCGAATATCAGGGTCTCGTTCAGTACACGCAAGGGCTAAGTGAAACACTGTTAGCACTTCTTTTTTTGCATGTACTTCTTGAAGTAACATCGGATCAACCATATCAGATAGTGGAGTTTCCTCTTCAAAACCCTTCCTTACCCACTTTACTAAATCTGGGAGTTCAGTTGAAGTTGAGGTTGTAGGAGACGAAAGATCAGGCGACTTTCCAGTTAGCAGTTCAAGCACAACTACACCGAAAGAATAAACATCCCATTTTTGTGTAGGTCGGTTGACTGACACTCGCGCTTCAGGTGCTCGGTAGTTGTTGACTTTTTCCGTTTGAGTTGACTTTAAGTATGGAAGGGCCCCACCCATGAAGCCGCCTGAGGATGACGGGTTGTTACCGGTGATGCTAATAAGGTTGTTCAAACCGAAATCAGATATATACGGTTGGTGCTCATTGTCGAGAAGAATATTCGAGGGCTTGATGTCTCCATGAACAAATTTTCGAGGACTACATTCATGGAGATACGCTAAGCCTCTGGCAGCTCCTTTCGTGATCCTCAACCTTGTTGACCACGTTAGGACCGTTGATGTTTGACCTATTCATTTTTATTATTTAAAGAATCCATATTATTAATATGACATATACAAAATGTAAATAAAAATCAATCTTGTTATATCAATCAAAAGCTCGAGTCGTAAATGTTTTCAAATCCCTACAAAAATTCTAGATCTAAACATGAATATTTTGATTTTACCAAAAATTAGTTCAATATGCGATATATTCTACTACTAATGAGCCAAATGTGTATATTTTACAAACTAAAACGTTGAACATGCTAAAAGTAACTCAAATATGAATTAAAAGGTTCACATGTTATTAACTATTAACCATTAAGTCGATTAATTAAAAAGAGTTTATTATTGTACTAAATTTGTCATCTTTAAATTTTTAATGATATTAACTACTCCTATTTATTATTGATAAAAAAAACAAAAGATAAAAAAGTGTTGACTAATGATTCCATTGCAAATTAAAAAAGTCACGAGAAAAGAAGAAATACCACGTAATGCGGAAGCCAAATTGCCGTTAGAAATGAAATCACTGATCAGCAGCTTTTCATCGGGAGCCCAATAATAAGCTCTTAATTTCACCACATTTGGATGTTTCACCCTCCCAATTGCCTGAACCTCCGCCACAAACTCCTTATACCGCTGTTCACCGCCCTCACCCAGCCGCCTCACGGCTACCGGAATCCCATTTCCTAGAACCACTTTATACACAATCCCCAGACCACTCTTCCCCAACACATAAGCAGAAGCTCTCAACAATTCATCTAACTCAAAACTAAACCCTTTATCAATCGCTACAAGCTCTCCTCCTTCTCCACCACCACCACCGCCACCGCCGCCACCACTAACACTAACGCCGCTACCCTTTTCCGACTCAATTTCTGAATCTGTGTTGGGAAATCCACCTACACATGGAAATGAACAGAATTTGGATTTCTGATTTCCGCCAAATCTACGTTTACCTGTACAACTGCAACCATTTGAATCTTTCTTCCTCCAATACAAATAAACAATAATTAATCCAATTAACGCAACACCAAATGCATCGGCCACTGAAATCAGAATAATTAAACCTGGTTTCAACCCCTTTTTGGAATCATTATCGTCGATGGTGGGCGTAACACTCTGGGTTCCTGGGGGAGTTGCCGAATTACTATCCCGGCAGGTTTTCTGCAACGGAAATCCGCAAAGTGATGGATTGTTTAAGAACGCCGTCGGGCCTTGGTTCGAGAAAGAACCTGTTTGTGGTATCTCTCCGGTGAAATTATTGTCTCGGAGATCAAAACTTACGGTCAACGGCAAATCACCTAAAGATTCTGGTAGCTTTCCGGTGAATCGGTTGAAAGAAAGATTTAGGGTTCCCGACAACGATTTCAATTGGCCGATATCGTAAGGTACCGATCCGTTGAGAGAATTTGAAGAGATATCAAGCTGAACCAAATTCGCTAACTCCGGGAAGATTCCTGACGGGATTTCGCCGGATAATTTGTTGCCGGCGAGAACTAGCCGCTGCAACTGCCGGCAATTACCTAAAAACTTCTGTATGGTTCCAGAGAGTAAATTATGAGATAAATCGACGTTTTGGAGACGAGGTGGATTGCAAATCGACGACGGTAGACGACCGGTGAGGTTGTTATCGTAAAGGAATATACTGTGAAGGGACGTTGCATTGAAGATTGGGTCTGGAATTGAACCGTAGAAGTTGTTCCCATGTAAATTGAGTCGCCGGAGATACACCAAATTCCCGAGTTCTGACGGAATGTAACCCCGGAGATTTTTCCCGGCAAGTGAAAGACCAACAACACGTGGTCCGGAAACCCCCGAAATGTTGGCGCACGTGACGCCGGTCCACTGACACGGGGTACTGTCGTCTTCGTTCCAGTTGGGAAAGGCCGTGTCGCCGCCATCAATTGCGGATTTTAGAGAGAGCAGCGAGAGGCCATCGGAGGTGAGAGAGGAAGCATAATTAAGACATAACAAAAACCAGAAGACGCCATTAAGGAAAAGCTTCAACATGGTCAGACTTTCTTAAAGAAGAGTAGAAGCCTTTTCAGAAATCAAGATTTGTTTAACTGACACATTGGTATTTGATGAAATCGGGCGAGGAGAAAGAGGAGGTGTGTACCGGTGGTGGTGGAGGAGGAAGGTGGTGGTGGGTGGTCGTATTTATGAGAAATAGACAATGAGAAGGATGGGTAAGGACCCCACCCATATTGGTTCCTAGAAGTAGAAGGAAAGCAATGTGAGCTTTTAATGTGTTTTCATTCTACAAAATCTAATTATTGAAAATATAATTAATGTTATGACGTTAGTAAATTATATTATAATGACAAAACTATAAAACTGATAATTGGGGTATGTATTTTTTCTTAGTTTTATTTTAAATCTTGATTTATTATTATTATTATTATTATTATTATTATTATTATTATTATTTCGTATTCTTTTTGAATTAGTTTCGTTGGATATTTGGTTTCTCAGTAAATTAAAATGACTGTAATATCATTAGAGTATTTATTTATTATTTAAAAAATCTAATAGTTATTTATTTATTTTAATAATTAAAAAAGGAGGGGTCCATCTCTCTCTCTCTCTCTCTCTCTCATAAAGTTAAACCCCCTATCCTCATCTTCTTCTTCCCTAACCTAGTTCCCCATCCTCTTCTTCCCCACTTTGTCTTCTTCCCCACATAGTCTTCTTCACCATTTCTAGACCAAAAAAGATGCAACAAAGATACAAATCCATCACCTCCACCATAAGCATCCATCAGACCCGTCAAATCATTGAATCAAGATGAAAAGAGACTAGATACAAAAAACAAACAAAGTAGAATGAGGCATTAATTGAAAAGGAGTTTAACTCGAGGAGGTAGGGGGAAGGGTTTTGATCAGACCCTGTGAGGGTTCAATTACCGTCAGTCATGGTCACCCCTATTTCATACTTCACCTTCTATGTCCTCCTTTCTAATGCCACATGTGTCTTGTGTGCCTTTTTTATCCCCCAAAAGAAAAAAACAGGGGTCTGGTGCTTTTCTCAATTTTTCCACGGATCCATTAAAAGAATTGTAACGCTCTATTCCAAATTGACTCCTAGTATGAGGCGGTGGCTCAAAGGTCGGTCATTATAAGGATTATGGCTATTAGGAAGGTAATATCTAGCCCCTTTTGGGTGCAGGTGATGTATTAGAAGTGATCCATGTGTTCGGTTCGTGTTTTGGAGCCTAGGGGTATTTCGGTAAAGTGACAGTTTGGGCTTTTATGGAAAATGGATTTTGTTCGAAAGGTCTTAAGAGAGGTTTGAGTTGTTAGAAGTGTAGGGATTCTCGTCACCTTTCCGTGGATATAAGGATCGTCGGAATCGGGCTTATAACGAAGAAGTTATGGCCTTCGGAAGTTTCGTGGTTTTTAGGCTTAGCCGAGTACACGGGGCATACAGAAAGTGTACGCGGGGGGTACTAACAAAGAAGGTAGTACGCTGGGTATACTGACTAGGAGGATCGTGAATGTTCCCTGGAGTATGTTGGGCGTACTCCAGTCAGATCAGAACCCTATTTTAGGGTCTTGGACCCGATTTAAACTCCTTATCTCTTAACCTAACTCTAATATCTTCATCCTCCACCCCTCTAAACCATCATATTATACCATTCATGGTGGCATTTTGATCTTATGGAGTCCATCTTTGGAGTGTTTGGCTCATTTTCAAGAAGGTGGGGTTAGATGCACAGATGGAGATCAAGAAGAAGCTTATAGATCTGGCTTTTGTGACTCATTTTCAGCTTAATGAAGGTATAAAGCTCTGAACTTGACCATTGAATGCTTAGATCTATTATATTGAGTTTTTGGATCTTTTGGTCCCAAGAATGGAGCTTTATGGTTCCAAATCCGTTTTTAGGCTTGGGGTTGCCACCCTTAATGTTATTTGAGTCCCTAAGACAGAAAGTTGCCATCTTGATGGTCTTAATGGGTTTATGCTTGAGTTAGGGTCACTTTTATGGAAGTAGAATGCCATTTTTGGAGTTTGGGTTTGTTTAGGGCATGCAAAGTCACCAAGTCAGTGACTTTATGGGTTTAGACGTTAAGTATAGCTCAGATCTGTGATTTGGACTTGTTGGATCAAGTATTAAGCACTTAATGGATGTTGTGCATGAGCTGTTTGTGCTGGATTAGTGTCTAAGTCCATAACTATTTTGGTATGTACTTGACCCGATTATGAGCGTGGTCCTTTTGGGTTGCCTTCACCATAGCAATATGCAAGATGAATTAAGGAGAGAAAGGTTTAATTATGATTTATTAATATATTATAAGAATAATATATTAAAGGAGAAATAATAATGTTTAATTAATATTAGTCAAGAATTAATTAAGAATTAATTTTGTGGTTAAAAGAGATTAATTAAACTTAGGGGACTGGAGTTGTAATTATAGATAATTACAATTGGGCTATGGATTACCTAATAATATATAGATTGGACGAATTCTATGGTAAGCCCATAAGGAATTCGTCCAAGGGATATGTTTAAGGAGTCCATGGGCTGCTTAGGGCTTAAGCAGTCAGATTAGGGTTTCCTACCTGTAAACCCTAATAGCCTACATGTATATAAAGGGCCCTTATGCCCCAAAAACGTGGCTAAGAGTTCCTTTAAGGTTTTCAACCGTTTTTGGTGTCTCCTCCCTCCTCCCTCTTCATCCAAGTTACTTAGTGGTGTTTGTGACTCCATTAGAGGTGTAGCACTTGAGGCACTAAGCTTTCTGAAGCCAAGGTTTAGATTGTTATTGCTATATAACAAGCAAAGGTTAGATCTAAACCGTATTTTATGTTAATATGATTAATTGTATGCTAGATCTAGGGTTTATAGCTTTGGATATTCAATTGCTTGTTCATTAGACAAACTAGATCCAAAAGCTATTAGGGTTTGCATGTACACCATAGGAATGATGTATTGGTCAAAACCCATCAGTGGTATCAGAGCCAAGGCTGTTTGTTTGATGTATTTGATGCTATTATTGATTATTCATGCTTTAAAATCGAGAATTAGGGTTTCTAGGGGCTGGACTCGCCAAGTCCATGGCTGAACTCACCGAGTCCATGGTGAACTCGATGAGTCCATGCTTGAATTGACGAGTCAGCTGGTCAGAAAGAGGTAATTTCGGGATTTTGTGCTCCTTTGGCTGTGGGATAGTTACCAAAACGTTTTTTATTGATATAAATTAGATTTTTATGATATTGGATGATTATCCTTGCCAAAATAAAAGATAACTTCATATTAATTAAATAATTATTTCCTTATATGATAAAATTTAATTATTTGAATTATTTGGTGAATTATCTTGCAAGAAATTGGACTAGTTCAAAATTAGATAATTGCCTTATTTGAATTTTGTGATCTAGAATGTTCTTGATAAAGTTTGGAAAAGTTTCAAATTAACCCTTTAGGTTTCATAGTTTAAATTTGAGCTTAATAGTTTTAGTTTTAAAATTTAAATAGTTGAACCATAATGTTTTGAAATGTTCAAAACTTGTCCTCAAGTTTTAGAATTTAAAATTTAATTAAAAGTTTAATTTTGTAATGTTAAATTCTAAAACCCTAGTACTTTGAAAAGTTCAAATTACACCCTAATGTTTTTATTAATTAATTAAAGTGTATAATTAAAGGAGATTTAATAAAACATAAAGTTTTGGTTTACATTTAATTAAATTAAAAGTATAATTTATTAAATTAGACCACCTAGTATTTTAAAAGTGTAAAATACACCCTATACTATATATATGTAACATTAAAAGTCTAATATTATATATATATATATATATATATATATATATATATATATATATATATATATATATATATATATATATGAGTAAAAGTCAGTCTTACCGTTAGTAGGCCTCATTCACGATGTTGGTCTATAAGGGGTGTTTAAGGAAATTGCATATAAAATGGCAATTGAATGAGTATCCACTCTTACCCACCGCACTCTTGATTAGTGGAGGGTCGTTAGCCGAGCGGGTAGGATAGGACAGAAACCTTCCATTATAAGTATAATGAAGTACAAAGTAACTAAATTCTTTTACAAATTCCCAAATCATAGTTACTTTAGGCAAAATGTGAAATTGTATGCTAATCCATGGAATTACACTTCGTACCCTTGTCAAACGTTAGTGGAGCATGTGTGGTTAACCGGCACACTAATTTGGGGATGGCATTGGTAGTGAAGGGTGGCTCGATGTTTGTCATAGATCAATGGAGCGTGTGTGGCTAACCGGCACATTGATTAGGTGATAGTAGCATTGAGTGCACCACGTGATTCGTATGGTTATTCACACCTTATTTGTGATCTCGGCATCCCAGTCACAAATAGAAGGGCATAATCGGGATTAAACATGCCATTGAAAAGTTCAATGAATCTCAAAAGATCTAGGAGTTTCAATTCATTTAAAACTTAAACTTCCTTTTCGTTTTTCATGGTGGAAATTGGTAAATCGTCATTTACCTACCTTCAAATATTCTGCGACTAGATTGCGACATCCCTTTTCTAGGTTGTAGAGTATTGTGTTGGATCGTAGCCTTGATGTTTCATTTGGGTGTTACATCAAGAATTCTAATCAACTTAACTTGAATTTTTCTCCCATTTTGTAGATGCCTAGTTATGACAATCATGGTCTTCCCAAATCCCTTGGAACAGGTTTTCCAAACGAAGATGATATTCCACGATATGATCAAGGAACAAGAAATCGTGCTTCACTTCCTCCACCTCCTCCAATTATTCTCCCTAACCCACAAGTTCAAAGGCTTGAAAAGTTCAAGCTCACTCAAGCCCTATTGGCAATTAAGCATGAAGATGGAAAGTTTGTGTGTGCACACATCTTAGAGATGAAGTTACACATTGATAGGTTGGGTATGTTGGGTGTTGTCATCCCCAAGGAGTTGGTTGTTGACTAGGTTCTTCGGTCGCTTACTGAATCATATAGTGAGTTCGTAAGAGAGTACTATATGATGGACCACGACGTGACCCTCATTGATCTCACCTATTTGCTTATAGTTGCTGAATCAGCAATGATTTGGCGTGCTAATCAAGCAAATTTGTCTGGTGAGTCAAACTCCCAAACTTCAATGGACACTGGCAACATTGGAAGTCCAGAAAGAACTAAGTCTGTGATTGTCCAATGTGCTGTGCCAAAGGAGTCCATTTGCTTTTATTGCCAAGAGAAGGGGCATTGGAGAAGAAGCTACCCAAACTACCTGAGAGATTTAAAAGATGGGAGAGTCACGACGTATGGCTCTACTTCAGGTAAAATCCATTATCTAACTCTTTTAAGTTCCTATTCTAGATTCTTAATACATGATGTGATAAGATTACACTTTGATGTTTTGTAGGATCGAAGAAAAGAGAGGAAACTTAAGGGAAGAAGTGAGCTGAATCTAATCATGAAGAAATGGATTTCGATCGCATTGCCTGAAGATTGGATTCTTAAGCTACTACTTGGAGTTAAAATAGATTGCTAAGAAATATGTAATAACATAGTTTTTCAATTGAATTGCATTGTAAGGACAAATTTTTTCCGCAATAAAATGAATTCTGATTTTATCTTATTTATTTATCCTTGCAATGGCGTGTATGGAAAATTGATGTTTGAAGGTTTCTATTATTAGCAAAAATGGATTTGATTCTTAATTATGTTATTTGTGGAAATGTCAAGAATTTACCAAATAGGGAGAGTTTCTCATCGCCCAAGTTTCAATTCGACAGAAACTTGGAATCATACAACTTGGTTGTGTGATGAATGAGAAATTTTGAAGGGCTTAGAATAATGGTTTGGTCTAGGTTTTGCAGTTAGTAATAGGGGTGTGTTTGTAGTTAGGTGTTAAATTTTGGTTTATGGTTGTAATAGAGTTTACGGCCGTAAACACCTTACGACCGTAAACTCTTCACGGTCTTGGGTGTATAAATAGTGGGTTGTGTCAGACGATTTTGGTTGTTGATGCCTTTTGTGTTCACGGTTCCCACCAAGTTGTATCAGACGTTTAAAGCTATAAAACGTATGCAAGCTTGGTTTGTTACTTATTTGCTTATTATTTCATTTTGTGTGCTTGTTGTTTGCTTTTGATCTCTGGTAAGATCCGATTTTGGACCTTACAATTGGTATCAGAGCGAGACCAGTGTCAAAGGCATTCTACAGTCGTGATTAGTGCTAGTTCGTACTTCTCAGCAAAAAGGGTTTATTGTTTCATTTGGAATCTGAAGAATTCGTGTTTTCGGTCCGAGCTTACGGCCGTAAACACCGAGTTCACGACCGCAATCCCTTCGAGCTCTTAAACTGTGAACCTTAGTTCTTTGACAGTAAACCGATTTTTGGTGCAAGTCTGGTAATCTTGAAGACCTATTCTAAACCGTGTTGAACCTTGGACCGTAAAATAACCTAATCTCTTGAATTTCTGTTAAAATTTTTGAACCGAAAAATCCTCAAGTTTACGGCCGCAAACAATTTACGGCCGCAAACAATTTCTGGCAGTAAAGACAATTTTTTTGGCAGTTAATTATTTTATTTCACTTTTAAATCTTAATTAATTTCTAATTAATTTAAAAAATATGGAATCTCAAAATCAAAACCACTTTCAAGAGCTTGATGCTGTCATGGGCACCACAACGCGAATTCCTAGGCTCATGTCTGCTGATGGGTTTCCCGAGTGGAAGTATAGAATAGAAAAGCACATAAAAATGAAAGATTTCAAGTTGTGGAAATGTGTCATCAAGACTCCAGTCAGAGTAACCACTACAGTTGCAGGGCAAGTGGTTGATAAGAAAATAGAGAATTATACTGATGAAGACTTCGAAAGTGTGGAGGAGCAGGAAAAGGCGTTGGCCATATTGACTATGGCCTTGTCACCAGATATCGCTCAGGGGTTCAGAGAGTATACCTTGGCTAAAGCCTTATGGGAGGCCCTGATTGAGGTGTATGAAGGGAATGAAGATATGCGAGAAAGTCGCCAGGATATGCTGCGACAATGGTTTAATATGTTTAATTATATTCCCGGAGAGACCCTTGAATCACAACTGCAGCGGTTCACAACTCTTAATACATAAATGATTGTGGCTGGAGTTTTCTACACAAAGTTTGAAGTGAACAAGAAGCTACTGAATGCTCTCCCAAAATCTTGGGACATGAATGTAGCTGTCATTAAGAAAACTAAGGATCTCAGCCGCCTCTCTCTCGCTGAAGTGATGGCTGTCATTAAGTCCTGTGATATTGATGACAAGCAGAGGGAAATTAACCATGTGAACTCGTATTCGGCTGCGAATCTTGGCATTTCCTCTAACAATGCTCTTTCATCCTTTTCTGTTTCTCATCCCTTTGCAGGTTCATCTTTTAATCTGTCTCCTTCACAAGCTCAGACTCAAACTCCATCGGCTTCCTCTGCTTCAGCCATGCCCCTCTCGCAGAATAAATCATCTGTGGCTGCTCAAGCTGCTTCACCTTCAACTGGAGCATCTTCTTCAAGAGGAAAGGAGGGTGATGAAAACTTTGCTCTTGCTTCGGGACTAGTCAATTGCTACAATGCACTTGTGGCTGGGGATCTTCCACCTCAACTGTCATTTGCCGATCTTGATCAGATTCATCCTGAAGACGTTGAGGAGATGGACATTACTTGGCAAATTGCCATGGCAGTTTTTAGGGCGAAGCAATTTGCCAAGAAAATTGGGAAGAATAACTAGGGAATGAATGCTGACAAGAAGGTTGGGTTCAGCAAAGGCAAGCTACGATGCTTCAACTTCCACGAGCCAGGGCATTTTGCTCATGATTGTCCGCAGCCAGACAAAAGACTCAATAATGATAGGACAGTGGTTACAGTTGGCAACAATCGTAGTGGCAGTCAAATAAACAACGAGAAGGCTATGGTCGCTCAGTCATTTGATTGGGAGGATCAGATGCAAGCGCTGAACCTGTCTGGACGTGAAGCTGCCCACTTGGCACAAGTTTGTGATGATGCACTAGCAGAGATTGTGGCAGCCGAAAGTGAGATGAAAGAGCTGCAGTTTGTATTGATGGTATCCTCTTCTCAAGAACCTAATTCAGCCAAGGTAAGTCTTCCATCATGCTCTCAAGCCTGTATTGACTATGTTAAAACTTTACATGACAAAATTGAGACATTAGGCAGTGAAGTAGAAAATCTTAGGATTCTTCGTGAAGTTAATGAAAAATTGATAAGAGACGTCGAAAGGGTACCAACTTAGAAAAGGACAAAAACCACTCAAAGCTCAATTGGAATCGAAAATTAAGGACTTTAGGAGACTCCAGGAAGACTACAGTAATAAATGTGAAAACTATGATTATGTAGTCAAACAAAACGCTGAGCTAGTAGCTGAAGTTGACTCTTTGAAACGAAAGTTTGAAACCGCCAAACTTGATGTTAGAAAATATGACTTCTCAAGTGAGGTGGTTGGAAATATGATAGACCAAAGCATGCAGTTTAAAAGGAATCAATCAAAAAGTCTAAGGTATAACCATGTACCCCCTCCCTTCAACCATCCATATGTGCCCAAGACTTTGTCTAAAGAAGAGATTGCCAACGAATCATTTATGGTTTATGGCAAGCCATCCGGTTTTATTTCGGGAGGATTTATTAATGTTGAAAGTACTAACATTTCTACTTCTCCTGCAGATCAATCCTTGAATCAATCAAAGCACGAAGTTGAAGGATGTGTTTCTGAAAATAAAATCGAGTCTAAACCTGAAGCTTTAGTTTTTAATAAAGACAATATGTTTTATGATATTTCTAAAGACAATGTTTTTTGTGATGGTGTTTTTATGACTTCTGATACTAGTTTGAATGTTTTGAAAAAGTCTGGTTTGAACAATTTGGTTGATAATTTGAATGTGTGTGATAGTACTTTTGATAAACCATCAACATCACAACCTTTTCCATCTAATGTATCCTTTCCTGCCTCACAACCAAATTCATGTTCATGTTCTTGTGAGAGAAGCAGGGGTGATAGTATGGAAAACAAATCTGATCAATGTAGCACAAGTTATAACAGTAACAAACAAATTTGTTTTAATTGTGGTGTTGGTGGTCATATAGCAAGAAACTGCCAAAATCGTATGTTTGTACATTTCAAACTCCCAAGAGGAGAGAACAAGTTCAGAGGAAGGTCTTTAAATAGAAAGTCCTCTAGAAGCCGTTCTCGAAATGATGATTGGGCAGATGAACGGAATAGAAAACGGGTTGTTTTTCAAAGACATAAAAAGGTTTTTCATCACCAAGTCCTAGGCAGTTTGCCAAAACTGAGCACGGCCAAGCCAAGGTCAAACTCGTCACGAAGCCACAGTGGGTCTTCAACCAACTCTGGTAGAAGTCACACAGGCTTTAAGCAGACTGATAAACATTCTATTTCTAAATCAACCGGGATGTTTAGAAAACCTAATTATAAATGGCTGCCCAAACCTGCTCCCAATACATCATTTGTGTCCTTGGAAAAATCTAAATGTGATAAATCTGAAAAGGCATCGGGATCACCCAGGAAGGTCATGACCTGGGTACCCAAATCTAGTTAAACCCGCACATTTTGCAGGGACAATTGCGGGGAAAGGTCATCAGACCCTGGTTCGTCGACAACGGCTGTTCCCGACATTGACGGGAGATATCGCCCAACTACACAACATTCAATCATTTAATGGGGGATATATGTAACGCCTGTAGATCCGGGCTAGTCAATTTAGAGGTAATAGGGGTCGAAAACGAATTTTCAACAAAAGATTATTAAGAATAAATAATCTCAACCAAGTTTTAGTATATGTTACAAGGTTTCCGTACATATAAAGAGAGTCAAAATCCGAGTTATAACAAAGAAGTTATGACCCGTCGAAGTTTCGCGACGGAACCGACACGATACCGGGAGGCGTAAATAGTGAATTTACGATAGAGCGAGATTTAGCCTTAGAAATCTAAACGAAAGTCGTAGTATATGTTAAACCGATAGTGTGCATCAAAAGAACATCCAAATCTGACTTCCTATGAGGAAGTTATGATTTTTTCTAAGATTTAGCATAGTAGTGCACAGCCTGAAATCTAAATTTTAGATCGGTCAATTTTTAACAAAAATAATCTAAACAATAAATGAAGACATCGTTAATAGGAGTTAAACGATAAAAAGACAGTCGAAAACGGAGCTCGTATGCGAAAGATATGGACGAAGCTTAGTCCTTACTCTTCGAGCGTTGCAAATTCGATATAGTTTTGTAAATCTGAGATAGATTGAGAATTAGCCGACAGGATCTAAATGAAAGTTGTAGTACTCGTAAATACCAACGCGTGGATATAAAGAACGTCGATAATAGAGCTCGTATGCGAAAGATATGGATGAAACTTAGTCCCTACTTTTCGAGCGCGGCGAATTCGATACGGTTTTGTAAATCCGAGATAGAATGAGAATTAGCCAACGAGGTCTAAATGAGAGTTGAAGATCTCATTAATAGGAACTCAACAGTAAAAAGACAGAAAAAAATTGAGCTCGTATGCGAAAGTTATGTATGAAGCTTAGTCTCTACTTTTCGAACGCGGCGAATTCGATACAGTTTTGTAAATCCGAGATAGAATGAGAATTAGCCAACGAGGTCTAAATGAGAGTTGAAGATCTCATTAATAGGAACTCAACGGTAAAAATACAGACAAAAACGGAGCTTGTATGCAAAAGTTACGGACGAAGCTTGGAGACCACTTTACTATACAATTCCTATAAATACGAGATGAACTCTTCATAATTTCCTCACACCTTCAAACCTTTCTTTCTCTCTCTAACTTCTCTCTAACCTCCCTAAACCCCTCCCAAGTCTAGGGAACCTCCCTATCACGAGAAGAAAGCCCCGGAGCGCCCGACGGCTCCAAGAAGAAAAACTTTCGGCTCGGAAACGCTGCTCCAGCGAAGCCTGGTTTTTAATAAAAACCCGCTGTAAGTGAGCTACGCCTATACTATATTTAATATAGATTTTATTTAATTATAGTAACATTATTAGGACCTTAAAATAATTATTTGAGCTATTATTATGAGTTATATTGAGTGTTATTTAACGATTATATAATAGTAATAAATAATTATGGGTTGATTGTTTGATTGTTTAAACATAATAATTATAAGATTGTGGGTTGAAAACCCTATGTACTCACCAGGTTTCCCAACCTGACCCACTCAGTTTATTTATATCACAGGTGTTGATACGAAGTCACATTACACTGAGAGATTAAAGAGATGTAGATCACTAGTGTAAATAAATGTAAGTTCAGTTTATGCTTATGTTTCTGTATTGACGATGACATCCCAAACATTTTAAAATGAATAAAATACGTTTCTTTGAAAATGTTTTGATAACGTATTTATCGTGTTTTTTCTGGGAACAAATTCCGAAACATTTTTATGAAACGAAGTACTTTGATTTTTATAAAGCATAAATAAAATCGGTCTTTTCTGGCAGTGAAAATTGGGGATGTCACTGTTGGTATCAGAGCATTAGTTTAAGCGAACTAGGAATATGGATTTATTTCTAGACTTAAACTTAGAATGCTAAGCGATGATTGTGAGGTGTGAGCACTGGCTTATTTTAGGAATTATGCCTAAAATGCTTTTATGTGCAAAATGCTTTATGCCTTATATGCTGTTATTTATACGGATCTATGGTCTGTTGCCGACCGGATCTGGAAACCTTATGTGTTTAGGATTCTAAACGTACGACTACGATATTAGAACTAGCATGTAAACATTTCGGAGTGATAAGTATGATTTAAATGTCAATCCTAAGTAAAGGTCTAGAGTCACCTTATTCGGTGTATAGATCACGATGGCAAGGACCCGTAGCGGAAAAGGTGAATGCAAACGAGAATAGGAACCAACCCCCAATGGTTCAGCAAATACCTGTTGTAGAAGAAGTTGCACCTGAGACAGTCACCATGCCTAGAGTTCAAGCCATGATTTGGGCTATGCTAGCTGAACAAAGGGAAGAAATGTGGAGGATGTCGAATAAGGACGAACCTACTATGCCCACTGAGCAACCCGAGCTGATTCCCGAGCAATCGGAGGAAGGGAACTACATCCGCCAAGTGAGTCAAGTGGGGACTCAAGATGGCCCGGAGAGGAGAAACGACAAGGATGGGCGAATGTACAAGAATTTCTTGGTTGCGAAACCACCAAGTCTCTCAGGAAGCCCAAAGCCTGTTGAGATTATGGATTGGATCTGCGAGATGGAAATGGTGTTTGAGAGCTGCGACTGTAGCGAGAAACAGAAGACCGTCTTCGCCGTAAGACAACTGAAAACTGGAGTCTTGAGCTGGTGGAAGCTATTGGCAGATACGATGCCACGAGGAGAAGCCTTAAGGATGTCATGGGAAGATTTCTTGGAACAGTTGAAAATGTAGTACTTCTTGGAGATAGATCTGATAGACCTAAACAACGAGTTTCAGAACCTGAAGAAAGGGAAGATGAGTGTTGATGAGTATGCCACCGTATTCACCGAGAGGATGAAGCTATTCCCCTACTTGGTGCCTACTAAACTCTCCAAGATTGATATGTTTGCTAACGGAATGCCCACTCACTTGGCCCAATGGTCAAAATGGCAACTACCTTGAAAACAGCTGTTAGGGCAGCTAAGAACGTAGAGGCCCAGATATGAGAAAAGGGTCTAGAAAAAGATAAGGCAGGAGAGAAGCGGAAGTTTGAAGGATCTTCAAGGTCCAACAAGGAAAGCAAATTCTCAAAGCTTGGAAGAGGAGATGGAGGTGAAGCGAGATGGTGTGATAAATGCAAGAAGAAGCATTGTGGGAAGCGCAACGAAGAAGTGACTTGTTACAAGTGTGGGAGGATTGGTCACTATTCCAAGGACTGCACACATAATGATAAAGTATGCTACGGATGTGGAGGAAAGGGGCACATGTCCAGACTCTGCCCCAGAAAAAATAAAGCAGCAAGACCAGAAACGCCACCAAGGCCAAGGGCATTTCACATGATCCTCGACGAAGCAGAAAACCATGCGAGGAATCAAGGATAAGGACTTTATACCCGAAGATCAAGTTATGCAGTAGCCATAGTATCGTATGATGTAGCCCATTAGAGGCATAGTCCAGGGTGAACTTGAACACCTATGTAATAGTTTCAAGAAATAATAAAATCTTCCTTTTGTTATCTGGTGTGTTAAATTGTTATGTGATTTTCTTGTATGGTGACTTGGAAAACTGCGAGACGATACTTGGGATGAGTATGAGTAGGTGTGAATGGTAGTAGAGGCCTATACTACCGGAAGCATAGGACTCACGCTTGGATCAAGGAAAGTCACAAGGTTACCAAGAAACTAGTAATCAATTTTGTTTTATTCAAGTATGTCGTTACCATCGCTTCGGTAATGACTAATAAGATGATTGTTATTCCGACCCTAGTGGTCATATCAAATTGAGTCCGACTACGATGAGTATGTTACGTGGTTCAGAGAACCAAGTTCGATGTAGCATCTGACTTAAGCCGAAAGATTGAAATAAAAGATAATCAAAGCGATCAGTAGAGGTATCGCGATAGTTGCTTGTAGCTAGAAATGCTACCTTTTAAGATGTGATTATATCCCATTTGAACATGAAGGAAGGTAGTCTGTTCTGGGATTTGACTCTAAGAGACCTGAGTCTAAGCGTTGCAGCATACGATGATAGGTCATTAGAATATGACACACCAGTCCATTATAGTAATAAAAGAAATTATCTTAAGTTCGTATCCAGTAAGGATTGAGATTGCGACATGAAGGTCATGATTGAAAGTCTAACGAGCAGGTGCAAGACCGAGCACCGCCTGCAGTCAAGGAGTCCAAGAGTTAGATACTCGTTCGAAGCAAAATAGAAGTTACAGTTATTACCAAGGATGACGAGATAACGTATGGAGTCATTATACAATCCTGTTTCGTTGATGATTCCAGGACGTAATCATCCTAAGGGCAAGATAATTGTAACGCCCGTAGATCCGGGCTAGTCAATTTAGAGGCAATAGGGGTCGAAGACGACTTTTCAACAAAAGATTATTAAGAATAAATAATCTCAACTAAGTTTTAGTATATGTTACAAGGTTTCCATACATATAAAGAGCGTCGAAATCCGAGTTATAACAAAGAAGTTATGACCCGTCGAAGTTTCGCGACGGAACCGACACGATACCGGGAGGCGTAAATAGTGAATTTACAATAGAGCGAGATTTAGCCTTAGCAATCTAAACGAACGTCGTAGTATATTTTAAACCGATAGTCTGCATAAAAAGAACATCCAAATCTGACTTCGTATGAGGAAGTTATATTTTTTCTAAGATTTAGCATAGCAGTGCACAGCCCGAAATCTGAATTTTAGATCGGTCGATTTTTAGCCAAAGTAATCTAAACGATAAATGAATATATCGTTAATAGGAGTTAAACGATAAAAAGACAGTCGAAAATGGAGCTTGTATGTGAAAGATATGGACGAGGCTTAGTCCTTACTCTTCGAGCGTTGCAAATTTGATACAATTTTGGAAATCTGAGATAGAGTGAGAATTAGCCGACGGGGTCTAAATGAAAGTTGTAGTACTCGTAAATACCAATGAGTGGATATAAAGAACGTCGATAATAGAGCTCGTATGCGAAAGATATGGATGAAACTTAGTCCTTACTTTTCGAGCGCGGCGAATTCGATACAGTTTTGTAAATCCGAGATAGAATGAGAATTAGCCAACGAGGTCTAAATGAGAGTTGAAGATCTCATTAATAGGAACTCAATGATAAAAAGACAGAAAAAATAGAGCTCGTATGCAAAAGTTATGGACGAAGCTTAGTCTCTACTTTTCGAGCGCGACGAATTCGATATAGTTTTGTAAATCCGAGATAGAATGAGAATTAGCCAACGAGGTCTAAATGAGAGTTGAAGATCTCATTAATAGGAACTCAACGGTGAAAAGACAGACAAAAATGGAGCTCGTATGCAAAAGTTACAGACGAAACTTGGAGACTACTTTACTATACAATTCCTATAAATAAGAGATGAACTCTTCATAATTTCCTCACACCTTCAAACCTTTCTTTCTCTCTCTAACTTCTCTCTAACCTCCTAAACCCCTCCCAAGTCTAGGGAACCTCCCTATCACGAGAAGAAAGCCCAGGAGCGCCCGACGGCTCCGAGAAGAAAAGCTTTCGGCTTGGAAACGCTGCTCCAGCGAATCCCGGTTTTTAATAAAAACCCGCTGTAAGTGAGCTACGCCTATACTATATTTAATATAGATTTATTTAATTATAGTAACATTATTAGGACCTTAAAATAATTATTTGGGCTATTATTATGAGTTATATTGAGTGTTATTTAATGCTTATATAATAGTAATAATAGCTAGACTATTAAATTAGTCTCGTCAAGCGTTAGACTAAACTCTAGTGCTAATGATACTAGGTTTCGTCAAGGGATAATTGTTTTAAGAGTAACGAAGTGGTGTCCGAGTGCCGACTCACCACCTTTCAGGTGAGTGCATAGTTACTTTCATCTTACACATAGATATGAAGTATTTTATATAAATTACATGCTAAGTGTGCATATTATTTGAGTACTTGCTGTCTATGCTGAATGAACATTTTTATGCATGTTTTAAAGAATTTAAACTGTATACGTATTTTATATATACGAATATGTTGGGTATGACATGGGTAGATGAACGATGAGAGATAAAAGATGATGTGAGTAAAACATTGGCAGCTATGGACTTAGTGCCTAATAAACATCGGCAGCTATGGACTTAGTGCCTAATAAACATCGGCATCTATGGACTTAGTGCCTATTGGAGAAACACCGGTAGCTATGGATTTAGTACCTGTTGGGAATTGGTAGCTATGGACTTAGTACCTATTAGATAAACACTGGTAGCTATGGATTTAGTACCCGATGAATAGACTATAGAAGCTATGGAATTAGTGCTTTACGAACGAACATTGGCAGCTATGGACTTAGTGTCAGTCCTATAACCCTGGAAGTAAGGGACTTCGGAATAAACGATTGCAGGATAGATGACTCTTAGGTTAAATCCTTAAGAGTAAAGAAGATAATGGGGATGGGTAATTGGGTTGATTGTTTGATTGTTTAAACATAATAATTATAATATTGTGGGTTGAAAACCCTATGTACTCACCAGGTTTCCCAACCTGACCCACTCAGTTTATTTATATCACAGGTGTTGATACGAAGTCACATTACACTGAGAGATTAAAGAGATGTAGATCACTAGTGTAAATAAATGTAAGTTCAGTTTATGCTTATGTTTCTGTATTGACGATGACATCCCAAACATTTTAAAATGAATAAAATACGTTTCTTTGAAAATGTTTTGATAACGTATTTATCGTGTTTTTTCTGGGAACAAATTCCGAAACATTTTTATGAAACGAAGTACTCTGGTTTTTATAAAGCATAAATAAAATCGGTCTTTTCTGGCAGTGAAAATTGGGGATGTCACTGTTGGTATCAGAGCATTAGTTTAAGCGAACTAGGAATATGGATTTATTTCTAGACTTAAACTTAGAATGCTAAGCGATGATTGTGAGGTGTGAGCACTGGCTTATTTTAGGAATTATGCCTAAAATGCTTTTATGTGCAAAATGCTTTATGCCTTATATGCTGTTATTTATACGGATCTATGGTCTGTTGCCGACCGGATCTAGAAACCTTATGTGTTTAGGATTCTAAACGTACGACTACGATATTAGAACTAGCATGTAAACATTTCGGAGTGATAAGGATGATTTAAATGTCAATCCTAAGTAAAGGTCTAGAGTCACCTTATTCGGTGTACAGATCACGATGGCAAGGACCCGTAGCGGAAAAGGTGAATGCAAACGAGAATAGGAACCAACCCCCAGTGGTTCAGCAAATACCTGTTGTAGAAGAAGTTGCACCTGAGACAGTCACCATGCCTAGAGTTCAAGCCATGATTTGGGCTATGCTAGCTGAACAAAGGGAAGAAATGTGGAGGATGTCGAATAAGGACGAACCTACTATGCCCACTGAGCAACCCGAGCTGATTCCCGAGCAATCGGAGGAAGGGAACTACATCCGCCAAGTGAGTCAAGTGGGGACTCAAGATGGCCCGGAGAGGAGAAACGACAAGGATGGGCGAATGTACAAGAATTTCTTGGTTGCGAAACCACCAAGTCTCTCAGGAAGCCCAAAGCCTGTTGAGATTATGGATTGGATCTGCGAGATGGAAATGGTGTTTGAGAGCTGCGACTGTAGCGAGAAACAGAAGACCGTCTTCGCCGTAAGACAACTGAAAACTGGAGTCTTGAGCTGGTGGAAGCTATTGGCAGATACGATGCCACGAGGAGAAGCCTTAAGGATGTCATGGGAAGATTTCTTGGAACAGTTGAAAATGTAGTACTTCTTGGAGATAGATCTGATAGACCTAAACAACGAGTTTCAGAACCTGAAGAAAGGGAAGATGAGTGTTGATGAGTATGCCACCGTATTCACCGAGAGGATGAAGCTATTCCCCTACTTGGTGCCTACTGAACTCTCCAAGATTGATATGTTTGCTAACGGAATGCCCACTGACTTGGCCCAATGGTCAAAATGGCAACTACCTTGAAAACAGCTGTTAGGGCAGCTAAGAACGTAGAGGCCCAGATATGAGAAAAGGGTCTAGAAAAAGATAAGGCAGGAGAGAAGCGGAAGTTTGAAGGATCTTCAAGGTCCAACAAGGAAAGCAAATTCTCAAAGCTTGGAAGAGGAGATGGAGGTGAAGCGAGATGGTGTGATAAATGCAAGAAGAAGCATTGTGGGAAGCGCAACGAAGAAGTGACTTGTTACAAGTGTGGGAGGATTGGTCACTATTCCAAGGACTGCACACATAATGATAAAGTATGCTACGGATGTGGAGGAAAGGGGCACATGTCCAGACTCTGCCCCAGAAAAAATAAAGCAGCAAGACCAGAAACACCACCAAGGCCAAGGGCATTTCACATGATCCTCGACGAAGCAGAAAACCATGCGAGGAATCAAGGATAAGGACTTTATACCCGAAGATCAAGTTATGCAGTAGCCATAGTATCGTATGATGTAGCCCATTAGAGGCATAGTCCAGGGTGAACTTGAACACCTATGTAATAGTTTCAAGAAATAATAAAATCTTCCTTTTGTTATCTGGTGTGTTAAATTGTTATGTGAAAATTGGGGATGTCACAGTTGGTATCAGAGCATTAGTTTAAGCGAACTAGGAATATGGATTTATTTCTAGACATAAACTTAAAATGCTAAGCAATGATTGTGAGGTGTGAGCACTGGCTTATTTTAGGAATTATGCCTAAAATGCTTTTATGTGCTAAATGTTTTATGCCTTATATGCTGTTATTTATACGGATCTATGGTCTGTTGCCGACAGGATCTGGAAACCATATGTGTTTAGGATTCTAAACGTATGACTACGATATTAGAACTAGCATGTAAACATTTCGGAGTGATAAGGATGATTTAAACGTCAATCTTAAGTAAAGGTCTAGATTCACCTTATTTGGTGTATAGATCAAGATGGCAAGGACCCGTAGCGGAAAGCTGAATGCAAATGAGAATAGGAACCAACCCCCAGTGGTTCAGCAAATACCTGTTGTAGAAGAAGTTGCACCTGAGCCAGTCACCATGCCTAGAGTTCAAGCCATGATTTGGGCTATGCTAGCTGAACAAAGGGAAGAAATGTGGAGGATGTCGAATAAGGATGAACCTACTATGCCCACTGAGAAACCCGTGCTGATTCCCGAGCAATCGGAGGAAGGGAACTACATCCGCCAAGTGAGTCAAGTGGGGACTCAAGATGGCCCGGAGAGGAGAAACGACAAGGATGGGCGAATGTACAAGAATTTCTTGGGTGCGAAACCACCAAGTCTCTCAGGAAGCCCAAAGCCTATTGAGATTATGGATTAGATCTGCGAGATGGAAATGGTGTTTGAGAGTTACGACTGTAGCGAGAAACAGAAGACCGTCTTTGCCGTAAGACAACTGAAAACTGGAGTCTTGAGCTAGTGGAAGCTATTGGCAGATACGATGCCACGAGGAGAAGCCTTAAGGATGTCATGGGAAGATTTCTTGGAACAGTTGAAAATGCAGTACTGCTCGGAGATAGATCTGATAGACCTAAACAACAAGTTTTAGAACCTGAAGAAAGGGAAGATGAGTGTTGATGAGTATGCCACCGCATTCACCGAGTGGATGAAGCTATTCCCCTACTTGGTGCCTACTGAACTCTCCAAGAATGAGAGGTTTGCTAACGGACTGCCCACTGACTTTGGCACAATGGCCAAAATGGCAACTACCTTGAAAACAGCTGGTAAGGCAGCTAAGAACGTAGAGGCCCAGATAAGAGAAAAGGGTCTAGAAAAAGATAAGGTAGGAGAGAAGCGGAAGTTTGAAGGATCTTCAAGGTCCAACAAGGAAAGCAAATTCTCAAAGCTTGGAGGAGGAGATGGAGGTGAAGCGAGATGGTGTGATAAATGCAAGAAGAAGTATTGTGGGAAGTGCAACGAAGAAGTGACTTGTTACAAGTGTGGGAGGACTGGTCACTATTCCAAGGACTGCACACATAATGATAAAGTATGCTACGGATGTGGAGGCAAGGGGCACATGTCCAGAGACTGCCCCAGAAAAAAAATAAAGCAGCAAGACCAGAAACGCCACCAAGGCCAAGGGCATTTCACATGATCCTCGACGAAGCAGAAAACCATGCGAGGAATCAAGGATAAGGACTTTATACCTAAAGATCAAGTTATGCAATAGCCATAGTATCGTATGATGTAGCCCATTAAAGGCATAGTCCAGGGTGAACTTGAACATCTATGTAATAGTTTCAAGAAATAATAAAATCTTCCTTTTGTTATCTGGTGTGTTAAATTGTTATGTGATTTTCTTGTATGGTGACTTGGAAAACTGCGAGACGATACTTGGGATGAGTATGAGTAGGTATCAATGGTAGTAGAGGCCTATACTACCGGAAGCATAGGACTCACGCTTGGATCAAGGAAAGTCACAAGGTTACCAAGAAACTAGTAATCAATTTTGTTTTATTCAAGTATGTTGTTACCATCGCTTCGGTAATGACTAAGAAGATGATTGTTATTCCGACCCTAGTGGTCATATCAAATTGAGTCCGACTACGATGAGTATGTTACGTGGTTCAGAGAACCAAGTTCGATGTAGCATCTGACTTAAGCCGAAAGATTGAAATAAAAGATAATCAAAGAGATCAGTAGAGGTATCGCGATAGTTGCTTGTAGCTAGAAATGCTACCGTTTAAGATGTGATTATATCCCATTTGAACATGAAGGAAGGTAGTCTGTTATGGGATTTGACTCTAAGAGACTTGAGTCTAAGAGTTGCAACATACGATGATAGGTCATTAGAATATGACACATCAGTCCATTATAGTAATAAAAGAACTTATCTTAAGTTCGTATCCAGTGAGGATTGAGATTGCGACATGAAGGTCATGATTGAAAGTCTAACGAGCAGGTGCAAGACCGAGCACCGCCTGCAGTCAAGGAGTCCAAGAGTTAGATACTTGTTCGAAGCAAAATAGAAGTTACAGTTATTACCAAGGATGACGAGATAACGTATGGAGTCATTATACAATCCTGTTTCATTGATGATTCCGGGACGTAATCATCCTAAGGGGGAGATAATTGTAACGCCCGTAGATCCGGGATAGTCAATTTAGAGGGAATAGGGGTCGCAAATGACTTTTCAACAAAAGATTATTAAGAATAAATAATCTCAACCAAGTTTTAGAATATGTTACAAGGTTTCCGTACATATAAAGAGCGTCGAAATCTGAGTTATAACAAAGAAGTTATGACCCGTTGAAGTTTCGCGGCGGAACCGACACGATATCGGGAGGCGTAAATAGTGAATTTACGATAGAGCGAGATTTAGCCTTAGTGATCTAAACAAAAGTCATAGTATATGTTAAACCGATAGTGTGCATAAAAAGAACATCCAAGTTTTACTTCGTATGAGGAAGTTATGATTTTTCTAAGATTTAGCATACCAGTGCACAGCCCGAAATCTGAATTTTAGGTCGGTCGATTTTTACCCAAAATAATCTAAACGATAAATGAAGACATCGTTAATAGGAGTTAAATGATAAAAAGATAGTCGAAAACGGAGCTCGTATGCGAAAGATATGGACGAAGCTTAGTCCTTACTCTTCGAGCGTTGCGAATTCGATATAGTTTTGTAAATATGAGATAGATTGAGAATTAGCCGACAAGATCTAAATGAAAGTTGTAGTACTCGTAAATACCAACGCGTGGATATAAAGAACGTCGATAATAGAGCTCGTATGCGAAAGATATGGATGAAACTTAGTCCCTACTTTTCGAGCGCGACGAATTCGATACAGTTTTGTAAATCCGAGATAGAATGAGAATTAGCCAACGAGGTCTAAATGAGATTTGAAGATCTCATTAATAGGAACTCAACGGTAAAAGGAAAGAAACAAAATAGAGCTTGTATGCGAAAGTTATGGACGAAGCTTAGTCTCTACTTTTCGAGCGCGGCGAATTCGATATAGTTTTGTAAATCCGAGATAGAATGAGAATTAGCCAACGAGGTCTAAATGAGAGTTGAAGATCTCATTAATAGGAACTCAACGGTAAAAAGACAGACAAAAACAGAGCTCGTATGCAGAAGTTACGGACAAAGCTTGGAGACTACTTTACTATACAATTCCTATTAATAAGAGATGAACTCTTCATAATTTCCTCACACTTTCAAACCTTTCTTTCTCTCTCTAACTTCTCTCTAACCCCCCTAAACGCCTCCCAAGTCTAAGGAACCTCCCTATCACGAAAAGAAAGTCCCAGAGTGCCCGACGGCTCCGAGAAGAAAAGCTTTCGGCTCGGAAATGCTGCTCCAGCGAAGCCCAGGTTTTGAATAAAAACCCGCTGTAAGTGAGCTACGCCTATAATATATTTAATATAGATTTTATTTAATTATAGTAACATTATTAGGACCTTAAAATAATTATTTGGGCTATTATTATGAGTTATATTGAGTGTTATTTAACGATTATATAATAGTAATAATAGCTAGACTATTAAATTAGTCTCGTCAAGCGTTAGACTAAACTCTAGTGGTAATGATACTAGGTTTCGTCAAGGGATAATTTTTTTAAGAGTAATGAAGTGGTGTCCGAGTGCCGACTCACCACCTTTCAGGTGAGTGCATAGTTACTTTCATCTTCCACATAGATATGAAGTATTTTATATAAATTACATGCTAAGTGTGCATATTATTTGAGTACTTGCAGTCTATGCTGGATGAACGTTTTTATGCATGTTTTAAAGGATTGAAACTGTATATGTATTTTATATATACGAATATGTTGGGTATGACATTGGTAGATGAACGATGAGAGATAAAAGATGATGTGATTAAAACATTGGCAGCTATGGACTTAGTGCCTAATAAACATCGGCAGCTATGGACTTAGTGCCTATTGGACAAACACCGGTAGCTATGGATTTAGTACCTGTTGGGAATTGGTAGCTATGGACTTAGTACCTATTAGATAAACACCGGTAGCTATGAATTTATTACCCGATGAATAGACTATAGAAGCTATGGATATAGTGCTTTACGAACGAACATTGGCAGCTATGGACTTAGTGCCAGTCCTGTAACCCTGGAAGTAAGGGACTTCGGAATAAACGAATGCAGGATAGATGACTCTTAGGTTAAATCCTTAAGAGTAAAGAAGATAATGGGGATGGGTAATTGGGTTGATTGTTTGATTGTTTAAACATAATAATTATCATATTATGGGTTGAAAACCCTATGTACTCAACAGGTTTCCCAACCTGACCTACTCAGTTTATTTATATCATAGGTGTTGATACGAAGTCACATTACACTGAGAGATTAAAGAGATGTAGATCACTAGTGTAAATAAATGTAAATTCCGTTTATGCTTATGTTTCTGTATTGACGATGACATCCCAAACATTTTAAAATGAATAAAATACGTTTCTTTGAAAATGTTTTGATAACGTATTTATCCTGTTTTTTCTGGGAACAAATTCCGCAACATTTTTATGAAATGAAGTACTCTGATTTTTATAAAGCATAAACAAAATCGGTCTTTTTTTGCCATGAAAATCTGGGGATGTCACAATATATCTCTTTTTTAGGTGGAGATGGTGGTAAAATCACTCAAAGAGGAACTGTCTCAAATGGAGTTTTAAGTTTCGAAAATGTTAATTTTGCTCCCGAGTTGAAACATAGTCTGTTAAGTGTCTCTCAGATTTGTGACAAGGGCTATTCTACGCATTTCACTGACTAGCAATGCATGATTCTCAAGCCAGGCTTTGTCATCCCAGACGAGTGGATTCTTGTAAAATCTAAAAGGGATGGGAATGCCTATATCATTGACATAAATAGCAATCTTCCCGAACAAGTTACGTGGCTTTTCTCAAAGATCTCCGAACAATCTGTAATGCTGTGGCACAGAAGATTAGGTTATGCCAATGCAAAGAACTTGAATCGTCTTGCGAAGAACGAGATGGTCCGTGGATTGCCTGTCAAGGACGTCATTACGTTTGAAAAATGTGTGTCATGTGCTCAAGGAAAGCATCATAGAAAGTTGCACCTACCACAAGTCAACTCGATTAGTCAGGTGCTTCAATTGCTACATATGGATTTGTTTGGTCCAGTAAACGTCCTCAGCATCAACAACAATTCTTATTGTCTGGTTGTGATTGATGACTTCTCTCGGTTTACGTGGGTTTTCTTTCTACCCAACAAAGCTGGAGTTGCTGATTTGATCAAGAAGTTCATTGTGTTAGTTGAAAACCAAACTAACAATCGGGTGAAGGCGTTTCGTACTGACAACGGAACGGAGTTTAAGAATTCTATTCTCGATCATTTTTGCGCAGAAAAGGGTATACTGCGTCAATTTAGTTCTGATCACACACCCCAACAAAATGGTGTTGCCGAATGAAGGAACAGAACGTTAAAAGACACTGCAAGAACGATGCTTTGTGATTCAAAACTTCCAGTTTTCTTTTGGGCCGAGGCGATAAACACTACCTATTATGTTCATAATTGAGTGTTAATCAACAAAGCTCAGATGAAAACCCCATACGAAATTCTTTATGGTCACAAGCCATCAGTCAGTCACTCCCGTGTATTTGGCTGTCCTTGCACCCTCCTTCACTTAGATGCCAACCCGAAGTTCAATGCAAAACCCGATGATTGTTATTTCGTAGGGTATGTTGCTCGCACGGCCTATAGAGTCTACAACAAGAAGACAAAACAAATTGTGGAATCATATGATGTGCATTGGTTGGAAGAAAACGAGACGGACGCGAGAGTGGGTCCGGATTGGCTGTTTGACTACACATCCTTGTTCAAATCAATAGACGTGTCTTCAAGTGGCTCATCTAGATCAGTTTCTAGTTTGAAGAAGTGTTCTGCAGACGAAGACGAAGAAGTTGTTTACAGATCTCCATCTGAATCCCGCTTTTCGCTTACAGGGAAGTCTCCGGTTTCATCTGAGGGGGAGTCTTCTTGTAAATCCCTAATCTGCCTGTGTATCAATCAGATCCGTTTGACGGTGCAGAATCCCAATCAAACGGATGATGTCAGATCAAATAGAAGAGAAGAAGAAGAAGAATAATATGAATCTCTGTATGATTTGATTAAATTAAGATCCGGATACAAAAGATTCACACACACATGTTTCTCTCTCTCTGGCCATAAACTCCTTCGTGTTCATCAATCTCTACTCATCACCCTAACACCTCTATTTATACTTGAATATGGGCCGGAAACAAATGGGCCGTAAATGAGTTTACGGCCGTAAGGTGTTTACGGCCGTAAAATCAGCCGTAAACTAGGCCATAAATTCATAAAATATTACAGAAAAACAATTGCCCAGAAAAGTAAAGTATAAACCATGTTTTGACCCAACAATCTCCCCCTTGGTTTATAGCTTTCTTTTCTTAATTGACCCAACAAGCTCCCCCTAAAAAGTAGCTGGCTCTTCTTGTCAATCTTCAATGGGAGCTTGGCTTCAGCTTTAACCTTCGATTTCTTCACATCATCAGGATGAACATGTGAATCTTCAATGAATGACTTCATCTTGAGCACTTGAGGTTTTCTTCAGAATTTGGCATTGAACGCACGTTGGGTGAGGAGGTTTTACGTACTGATTCTTGAAAGATAGTGCTTTCAGCTTGAGAATCTTCAGAGAGAACATCAGAGAGAACTAAAATTCGAGATCACTTCAGCAGGTACAAAGATAACAGCAGATTGATTGAGGAGGCTTCAATGCAATCCGTCACATAATCTTCAATTTTTGCTTCACCTTGCTTCTAGGGTTGAAGGATTGAATTTGAAAGAATAATCTTCATTTCTTGCTCCTTCGAATGCAAATTCTTTGATGCTCACGGACGAGGCTTTGGCTCAGAAATCTTCAACACAAACTCTATGAGTCTTATCTATAGCTGAAATCACCTTTCAAGACAAAACAAAACTAAAAGAAAACTTAGCACACAAATTAAAACAAAAACAAATATATATATTTTTTGATTTTTCATATTTTCTGAAAAAGAAATAAAACAGAAATAACACTATTTTTGGATTTTTAATTTTTGATTTTTTTTCTTTGATTTTTGAATTTTTTTGATTTTTTTTTTTAATTTTTAATTCTCCCCTAATATTTAAATTAGACGAAACTATGACAAATTTAACAAAAATAAAAATGATATCTGACTTTAAGAGTGATTTGGGATCAAAGTTTTTAGACAGCTTTTATCCACTTGTCGGTACCTTCCATATTCACATCTTTGTCTGGTCGATTGTCGGTATTGTGGTCCACTTAAACACGAAAAATTATGACATATTTAGTACATACTATTTGTTACAAGATAGGGTGAACTTAGAATCCTAAAATTTATATCTGATCCTAATTCCTTAGATACTATAGCTTAAGGTCCATTCATCTGACGACGACCAGGGATATTGTTGTCCACCTAAATTGAGCAGCGAGATCTATAGACAATCTTTGAGTGTTCAATTTTAATTGTACTGGAACGTGTTTCCCGCTTCCTGATATGCCCCAGCCATCAAGAACTTCCAGAGTACTCCTTACACCGGGTGAGCAGACAACCATTCAGAGAGAGAAGAGATTCAGAATTCTATTGCTAACTACTTCAGAGGGGTTGAGAAGAAGAAGGTTGCATATTCTGTGTACTAGGTCGGATTAGAAGTTGCGCAAAGGAGACAGCATATGGCTAACAGATAAGAAGTATTTCACACATTTATATATAGCCTGCAGAGAAATAGAGTTGCATATGTTGTGTACCAGGTCGGATTGGAGGTCACGCAAAGGAGACAACGTATGACTAACAGACGGAAAGAAAGAAAATGATATTCTACAGACCTAATTTATCAGAATTTACCAGTCGCCCCATCCAACCGGAATTAAGGACAAAATCCGTACATCGAGGAAAAGTTAAACCACGGTTCCAAGTACGGGTTCAATTAATGTGACGAGTAGATTCCCATATATATCTCCCTGCTCAACCTATCCGAGCGTCGTATTGTCAGGCTGAATGGATCTAACTAGGTCAAGATTTGTCAAGTCTATAAATTTCCTAAGTTCAAATCTCCCTAGTCAAGTCTATTTAAAATTTTTTGTGCCTACCGACGCATCAAACCAGAGCATAGACCCTTCAACTTTGGGTACGTTAGGCAGACTCAGATTGCCTGTTATCACTTGATAATATCACTTCCCAAAACATCTCCCTCAAGAACATTTCATAACCAATATATATATATATATTTTTTTTGATTTTCTGATGTTTTTGGATTTTTTTTTAAAATTTTCTAATTTTTGTTTTTTTTTTATTTTCTGATTTTCTGATGTTTTTGGATTTTTTTGAAATTTTTAATTTTTGTTTTGTTTTTATTTCTCCCCCTAAATTTATGCATAGGAGAGAAACAAAAGTTAATGCTTAAATTTAAACTATCCTAAAACAAAAATTAGTCTTTAAAGCGAATCAGATTAAGAAAAAATTCAGGAGTATAGAGAAGAAAACGCAAACCGTAATTCACCGATTGAATCTGCATTCAGAAGGTCTGAAAACAGCACGTGTAATCTCAGAACAGATCCGAAAATTCTTCATATCATTAAGCACTAACCCCATTTGTGATCTCTTCCTTTCTTCCTTTCCCGCAAAAGGACACATACTCTCAACAAAGGTCTGAATGTTGTACAGTTTTAGAGATGTCTCCTATCATGTGCCTGGAACAGCCACTACCAACAAACCGAAGTCAGATGATATGCCTCCATAGCTGCTCCGACACAGAGCGGGATCAGTTGGTCTTTGGAACCCAGTCCATTTTGAAACTGGGTTGACCTTTGTCATCAACACACAATACTTTCTCCCATGACATATCCTGCTTATCACAAACAGAAGATGTAAAAACATTAGATTCGTTAGTTGATTTGGGAGATTTCACCTTTGGTACCCATCTATATTCGGGTTTAACCCATTTCTTGTTCGATCCGATGGGTGCCTCGGCACTTGATTTGGAACTTGAAGCCGATCTTCGAGATGATTTTGACTTAGCCGGTCTTGGTTTCATAGGATCATCTCTTGAACTAGACTTCTGGGCCTGTATTCCCTTGTTGCCCTTGGGATTCAGATTCTTTGCCTTGTGGGTTTGATTCTTGGCCTTGTGCGCGTTCCAGTCACCAGTGTCTGAACGTGACCTGGAAGGGTTTCTTTTGAAGTATCTCCCACTTGGCGCGTTTTTCCATCCTTGTGCGTAGTAGGGAACATACGCGCGATTAGGACAATTTCTGGCAATGTGTCCAAGTGTTCCACAGTGAAAACATGTCTTTTTCTTCATTGGGAAGTTGTCTCTTCCTGCCCCTGGTGGCATAGCCTTGCCTTGTCTCTTGTTGTTCCCACATGCACACTTGCCACAAGAACTCTGTTGCGTTGGAATTGGTGGCCTGTATTTCTCAACAGCAGGTTGATCAGAAACAACTGAGTTCGAAGCAACAGATTCAGAGTTCAAGGAGATGTTGGTTTGTTCAGGAGTGCTCTCCTTGTTCTCATCTTCTGCTACTTTACCTGCACATGAAGTAGCAACATTAGTATCTTCAATATTAATAACTCCTCCTGACACAAATCCAACTCGTTTTCCATATTGAAGATGTGCCTCCCTGTCAATTTCTTTTTTTGTCATGGGGATGGATGTGTAGTTATGATTATAAGGAGGAGGTACACTATCATACCCTAGACCCTTGTTTTGATTCCTTTTAAAATGCATGCTTTGGTCTATCATATTTGCAACCACCTCACTTGAGAAATCATATTTTCTAACATCAAGTTTGGCGGTTTCAAACTTTCCTTTCAAAGATTCAACTTCAGCCACTAGCTCAGCATTTTGTTTGACTAAATAATCATAGTTTTCACATTTGTTACTGTAGTCTTCCTGAAGTTTCCTAAAGTCCTTGGTTTTTGCTTCCAACTCAGCTTTCAGGGGTTTCTGTCTTTTCCTGAGTTGATATCCTTCATATCTCAGGTCCTCAACTTCTCTTTTAAATATATCAATTTGTTCCCGAAGAAATTTAATCGTGGCTTCACAAGCTAGAGTACATGTAACTTCAGTGACCGGAATGTTTTCAGAACTCATTGTTTCTCTACACTTCAAAACATCAAGTTCTTGAATTACATCAGCAAGACTAAGACGATTGAGATCTTTTGTCTTCTTGATGATAGCCACGTTCATATTCCACGATTTCGGAAGTGAATTTAGCAGCTTTTTGTTTATCTCGGACTTAGTCAAGAAGATCCCGGCTATATTCATCTCAGTAGTGAGTGTAGTAAATCGCTGCAACTGAGTTTCGAGCGTTTCTCCAGGGACATAATCGAAAAAGTTGAAATTTTGTCTTAACATATCCCGACGACTTTCTTTCATGTTTTCAACTCCTTCGTAGACCTTAAAATTATGTGAAAAAAAACTAGAAGCTAAAATAAAAATTAAACGTCAAACTTAAAATGCCTTTTTTTTTTAATAAAAAAAATCAACCTTAAAAGTCAAATTAAAAAAATTAAACTCAAAAGTCAAACCAAAAAGTTAAATTTGAAATTTTAAAAGTTAAACGAAAAAGTCAAAGTTTAAAGTCAAAGGTCAAACTTGGAAGTCAAAGTCAAAATTTAAAGTCAAAGGTCAACCTTGAAAGTCAAATTAAAAAAAAAAACTAAACTCAAAAATCAAACTTGAAAAGTCAAACTTAAAAGTCAAATTTAAAAAGTTAAACTCAACATTTTAAATAAAAAAACAAAAATAAAAGTTAAAAATAATATATATTTAAATATTTTATTATTATTATTATTATTAATTAATTTATTTTATTATTTATTATTTTATTATAATTTTTTTATTTTGAATGAAAAATGAATTTAAAAATAAAAGAAATTGAGTTTTTGGGTTAAATTTCACAAAATTTCGAAAGTAGGTAGCGACAGCTAGTGTTTAAGTTTAATATTTCGGGGATAAGTCACAAGGGGTTGGCTAGCCGAGATGGTAGGGTGCTTGGCTATTGAAGTAGAGGTCGTTGATCGATTCCTAGCACCCTCAAAATGGCGCCCCCCTTTTTTTAATTGAAGCGCTGCTGCTGCTTAGCGAGCCGATTCTTCAAGTCGCGATCCAAGCCGAGCCGAAAACTCTGAGCCGCAAGCTCGGAAACCCTAGCCGCAAACACGAACCCCGCCGCCGGCCGTGAACAGTTTCTGGCCGTAAACTCAGGCCGTGAACTGTTTCCGGCAGTAAGCTCTGACCGAAAACCCTTCAACAATTACGTGAAAAACAACGATTTTTCGACTTTGAAGCTCCAAAACTCAATCAAAAACCATTTTTTATGAAAAACACAAAGAACAAACCCCCTTTATTTTTGCGAAATCTATCCAAAAACGCAAAAATATTTCGAAAATAAGATCAAATAATGCCCAAAAATAGAGTTTACGACCCAAGAACTCGGTGTTTACGACCGTAAGCTTGGACCGTAAACACATAATATTCGATTTTTGGATGAAACAATAAATCCTTTTGACTGATACAACTTGGCTTTGATACCAATTGTAAATCCCTAATTTGCCTGTGTATCAATCAGATCCATTTGATGGTGCGGAATCCCAATCAAACGGATGATGTCAGATCAAATAGAAGAGAAGAAGAAGAAGAATAATATGAATCTCTGTATGATTTGATTAAATTAAGATCCGGATACAAAAGATTCACACACACATGTTTCTCTCTCTCTAGCCGTAAACTCCTTCGTGTTCATCAATCTCTACTCCTCACCCTAACACCTCTATTTATACTTGAATATGGGCCGGAAACAAATGGGCCGTAAATGAGTTTACGGCCGTAAGGTGTTTACGGCCGTAAACTAGGCCATAAATTCATAAAATATTACAGAAAAACAATTGCCCAGAAAAGTAAAGTATAAACCATATTTTGACCTAACACTTCTGCTACACCTAAAGGGGAGCATTCTGCTTCATCTGAGGGGGAGCCTTCTGCTTCATCTGAGGGGGAGTCTTTTGCTACACCTGAGGGGGAGTCCACTTATACGCCTCAAGGGGAGTCGTCTATGCAACATGAAAGTCCCAAATCGTCAGACGAAATTGATTCTCCAGATACTGAAACTACACCTCATATTTCAATAGAGAAAGAGTTATTCCCTGATGATACTTCTGCTGTCTTTTCAACTTTTATGGAACTACTCTTTCCTGAGCTTATCTCAAATGAGTTTGTAGCAGAGCCGTCTGGTGCAGCTTAATCAGCAAATGAAGGAGGTATCAACATTCACACTCTTCCTGTCTCTTTCAATGACATCAGCCAAGAAATACCTTCTAGGATTCAACGCGATCATCCGATCGACAACGTCATTGGTCAGCTAGGTGATGGTGTTAAAACCAGAAGTCAGAGCGGAGACGTCAATGCTTGTCTTTACTCTTGCTTTATTTCTCAAATAGAGCCCAAGAATGTTGAAATGGCTCTAAATGAACCTAGCTGGGTGGATGCAATGCATGAGGAATTGCACCAATTTGAAAACTCGGTGTTTGGAAGTTAGTTGAGTTACCGAAGGGCAAAAAATCTCTTGACACACGATGGGTTTGTCGCAACAAGCAGGACGATTCAGGGGTTATTGTGCGAAACAAAGCTCGATTGGTGGTTCGTGGGTTTCGACAAGTCGAGGGTCTTGATTACACTGAAGTTTATGCTCCAGTAGCTCGCCTGGAGGCTATTCGTATCTTCTTGGCATATGCATCGTACATGAACTTTACTGTTTATCAAATGGATGTCAAGACTGCCTTCTTGTATGGCAAGGTAAAGGAAGAAATCTACGTTGATCAACCCCCTGGGTTTGTTGATTCGAAGTTTCCTAATCATGTCTACAAGCTGGATAAGGCATTGTATGGGTTACATCAAGCTCCTAGAGCGTGGTATGCGACTCTTACGAAGCACTTGCTCGAGCATGGTTATTCACGTGGTACCATTGATCAGACTTTGTTCATCAAGCATGTTGGAGATGATCAAATTCTTGTGCAAATCTATGTCGACGATATCATCTTTGGATCAACCAGTTCACAGCTCTGTAGAGAATTCAAAGGCATAATGAAGAAACGGTTCGAAATGAGTTCGCTGGGAGAGATGACCATGTTTTTGGGGCTTCAGGTTAAACAGAATTCAACCGGAATATTGCTACATCAAGCCAAGTATGTGGAGGATATTCTTGAGAAGTTCGAGTTTCGTGATGCTAAGTCTGCCACAACACCAATGGCTAAACGACCTCTTCTAACTCCAGATCCAGAAGGCGAATCCGTAGATCAAACTCTCTATCGATCGATGATTGGATCGTTGATGTATCTTACTGCAAGCCGGCCGGATATCATGTTTGCAGTGTGTCAATGCGCACGCTATCAGGCTAATCCTAAACTTTCACATTTTATTGCTGTCAAAAGAATCTTTCGGTATATCAAAGGAAGCCCTAAATTGGGTCTTTGGTATCCGAAGAATTCTGAATTTGATCTTTATGCTTTTACTGACATTAATTATGGAGGCTATGAGCTTAACAGGAAATCAACCTCAGGAGGATGTCAGTACCTAGGTGACAGGTTGGTTTCGTGGCAATGCAAGAAGCAACACACTGTCTCGACTTCCACAATAGAGGCAAAATACGTTGCTGCATCAGCTTGCTGCTCTCAGGTTATCTGGATCCAACATCAGCTGTTGGATTACGGTTTGAATTATTTTGAAACCCCCATCTATTGTGATAACGAAGCTGCCATCCAAATTGCCAAAAACCCAGTCCAACACTCTAAAACCAAGCACATCGACATTAAAATTCATTTTATCAGAGACTGTTATAAACGATCACTATCCGGCTGGAACAGGTCCACACTGATAATAATGTGGCGGACTTATTCACAAAGCCTTTTAACAAAGCTCGATTCGATGTGCTTGTAGGTTTTCTGAAAATGCTACGCTTTGAGGATTAAGTTTTTTTTTAATTTATATTTTTTTCTTCAACTCAGTTTTATTTCTTTATTTTTTATTTATTTTTATTTTTTCATTTTATTTCCTTTTGGTCTCTTGTTTCTAGGATAGATTAAATTTGCGCATTGTGTTTTATTTTATTTTTATTTTTATTTTTACTCTCACCCATGCACAAATTTAGGGGGAGAAATATTAAAAAAAATCCAAAAACAACAAAAAAAAAAATTAAAAAAAATCCAAAAACAATAAAAATCCAGAAAATAAAAAAAAATTTATTGCTGATAGTTTCGTTTGTAGGTATTGTGATGAGAAATGAAATCAACAAGTGATAACGAGCAATCTGAATCGGCGTAACATACCTAAGTTGAATCGTCAACGCTCTGTGCTCGATGCGCTGGTAGGCACGAAATTTTTTTAAATGGTCTTGACTAGGGAGAGTTGAACCTAATGAATTTAAGGACTTGACAAACTTTGACCTAGTTAGATCCGTTTAACCTGATGTCACGACGCTCAGATAGGTTGAGCAGGGAGATATACATGAAAATATATCGGTCACATTAAATAACCCGTACTTAGAACCGTGGTTTAACTTTTCCTCGATGTGCGGATTTTGTCCTTAATTCCGGTTGGATGGGGCGACTGGTAAATTCCGATAAATTAGGTCTGTAGAATATCATTTTCTTTCTTTCTGTCTGTTAGTCATATGTTGTCTCCTTTGCGTGACTTCCAATTCGACCTGGTACACAACATATGCAACTCTATTTCTCTGCAGGCTATATATGTGAAATACTTCTTATCTGTTAGCCATATGCTGTCTCCTTTGCGTGACTTCTAATCCGACTTGGTACACAGCATATGCAACCTTCTTCTTCTCAACCCCTTTGAAGTGATAAGTAATAGAATTCTGAATCTATCCTCCCTCTAAATGGTTGTCTGCTCACCCGGTGTAAGGAGTACTCTGGAAGTTCTTGATGGCTGGGGCATATCAGGAAGCGGGAAACACGTTCTAGTACACTTAAAAATTGAACACATACAGATTGTCTGTAGATCTCACTGCTCGATTTAGGTGGACAACAATATCCCTGGTTGTAGTCAGTTAAATGGTCTTAAGAAAAATTTATTTAAGAATTAGGGCAAATCATGATAATAAAGTTATAATTAGATATAAATACATGTATCATGTCATTGGTAAATTGTCAAAAACTGTCACATATTTTTCGTGTTTAAGTGGACCACAATACTGGCGATCGATCAGACGAAGACGTGAATATAAGGGTACCGACAAATGGAATAAGGTTGTCCAACAACTTTGATCCCAAAATCACAAATTTAGTTATAGTGGTTAAATTCTTATTCAATAGTTAAATCTTATTTTAATAAAGTTAAACTGTCTTTACTTTTATTTTTATTTTTTAATTTTATTTTTATTTTTCTCTTTTACTTTTATTTTTATTTTTAAATTTTAAATTTTTAATTCTTTTTATTACTTTTCGAAATTAAAATTTTATTTTATTTTATTTTTGTGTACAAATTTTATTTTTATTTGCGTGGTTAAAAATTTTATTATTTTTTTTTTTGCGATTTTTTTTTAATTTTCCTTAACTAAAATAATCCTCAAAGGTTTTTTTTTTTTTTTTTTTTTTTTTTTAAATTTTAAATTTTTTTTAACTGTGTTGGAGCTTGCTTAATGCTGGGTAATTATCAGGTAAAAGGCCCAAGATTGGTAAATATAGGGTTTACTACCGGAATCCCCTCATTTATGAGATTCCGGCCGCAAACACCTAACTCTCTCTCTACCTTCGAATTTTTTTAGTCGATTTCTGCAAATCCGCTTCAACCATTACGTAGGTAATGTATTCTAGATCACAAATATGTATTTTAATACATCTTTCACTGTGTAAATTGATCGGAAATCGAGAAAACAACTCCGACGGAGCTTATGGCCATAAGCTTGGGCCGTAAACTACGTTTTGACTTTAAATCGTTGTTTTTCTGTTGCGATTCACACATTTATATGCACCTGTTAAAGTTTTGTTTATCAATTAATTGTATTGGTGTGATTTTTGTGAATTTTTCGAAATGGTGTTCATTGGCCGTAAACTCCTCGTAGGCCGTGAACTTGGAGTTTATGGCCCAAGAACGTTTAGTTTACTACCCTCGAAATTTAGTTTAAATCATTGTGTTATTTTTGGTGTGATAAGTTTGCCATAATTCTTAGGCCGTAAACTTCGAGTTTACGGCCCAAGAACAAAAAAATTAAACGGTTATTGCTTTTCAAAAAGGGTTTGAATCAGGTGTTTGTGTCTCGACCGTAAACTCTATTTCTTAAAATTGATTTTTCAAGTAAATTTTGTTTTGATCATTTTATTTTAATAAAATATTTTTTTGGTCAAAATAAAATTCAATTTTGTTTACATGATTTTTCTTACAGTTTGTGGTTGAGTGCAGAAAAATGACAAATTTGAAGTTTGCAGACATGCACAATCTCGCCATCGTGCTTGCAGATCCTTCGGCGATTCACTCAGACATGCGCTCAATGATTCACCGATTGCGGGAATGTTGTTTAGCGTCTGCCATCACTGTAAACCCGGTCGTGTATCAGAATCTGATCAGAGAATTTTGGGCGACCGCCAGCACAAACATGGATGATGATGGTAACTTCACGGTGAAAGCTAAGGTTCAAGGACGTGAGATTGTGATCAATGAAGGTTTCATTCGAGAGGCGCTGCTCATCGATGATCAACCTAATTTCCTGACCAAAATTGGGATTGGGGATACTCAACAAATTCTTCGAAGAATGAGCTATGAAGGAACTTCTCCACCAACACTGAAAAAGTTACTGCATCCGTATTGGAGGTTTCTAGCGCACGTGTTTGTTAGTTGCGTCTCGGGTAAAAGGTCAGGAGCGGATGAGATTTCTCAACGCACAACTGGTGCTCTCGTTTCTCTTGTTGTTGGTGTGAGGTTTAATTTTTCTAAATTCATCCTGGAAGAGTTCGTCATCAACATCAGAGCCTCCACCCGAGACACCTTCCTCTTATATCCTCGTTTTATTCAGATGTTTATCAATATTCAGTTTCCAGATGTGAGGAAGGAAGGAGAAACTCTCGACATGAAGTCTTTGGGTCCTCACACGGTGGGACTCATCAAGCAAAACCGCAGAGGCAAAGTTGTTTTTCAGGGGCTATATCCATTAGAGAAGTTCGGAAAGTTCACGGAGTTAGATGAACCCACAGAGTCATATGGTTCGTCTGAACAAACCTCGTCTGAGCCTGCGTCTGCGGAAAAGTCGTCTCCACCAAACAACGTTGTCATTGATATTTCTGAAGATGAGGGAACTGAGAAAGAAGATACACCAACTCCTGACACTCAAGTAGCTTCAGAACATGAAAAGGAGTTAGGTCATATTCAAGATGATGCAGAAATGAATGTTGATATGGGAGAGAATATTGGGGAAGACAGGAATGACTCTTTCAGTGATCTTGACCTCACAGGTTTCGATCATGACGATATTGCTGCTTCCTTAGCTAGCAGTGCAAATGTGGTGTCACACGAGAACCTTGATACCATTTTAAACAATGTCGATGACGTTGTTCCTCCAACAACTAAGACAAGGAAGTCAAGTGAAACTTTTGAAACTGAAACTCCAACATCAGGGCAAATGGTGACTGCTTCAATTCCTATGGAGATAGTTATAGGATGTTCCCCTCCTATATCTGTTTCTCCTACTACTGAACCGTTTGCGAGTGTTTTTACTCCAGAGTCTGACCAACCTCCGTCTAAGAGGCTATGAAGAGATGTGAGACAATCCGAGCTGATGGCAAGTTTAATTAGCGGTCTTCCAACACCACCTGTTACTGTTGCTACCACCAGACTTACAACAACTAAGATGTTTCCAACAGGTTCAAGCTCAGCGTTTAATGTCGGAGGTCCCTTTGCTCCACTTGGCTTCTCAATTCTAAGATATAATCGTGATGATGCATCTGAAAGGTTGGCTTTGTACATGGTTGAAGAACAACTTCTAACGCCAAATCCTTGAGGAAAAGGTGTTTCTATTGAAGAAGGTGGTTCTAGGGGTGATAATCTAACCCTCTCTGGTCTACAAAAGGAAATTTCACTTCTAAGCCAAAAGAATATTGAGTTAGACATTCAAGTGATGGAACTTCGTGCTGAAAATGCTAAGCTTAGTATTCAAGTCTCCGAGTTGCAATCTGATAAGTCAAGTCTTGGTGTGCAAGTGGCTAAACTCACAAAAGATAAAAGGATGAAGTCCAAGCAGATCTCTGATTTACAAGATCATTTCAACTTGCTAACTTCAAGCTATTTTGAACTGAAGAAGAAGCTTGAGGAAGACTTTGGAGACAAGTATCAAACATCCGTTGAAGAACACAGGATCAATCTTCATGTGCAAGCTTTCCCAGTTGATTTGCCTGTCGGTCAATCATCTGGTGTTGCTAGTCGTAGTGATGATGCACTCCCTCGGGCTCCCCATGTGACAGAAACCATACGTCGTGATCAAGAGGAAGAAGTGAAGAAAGGGCAAATACTGTTCAAGAGGAACCCTAACCTAAATGCTTCTTGGGACGAACCATTAATCATAATGACAGATCTTGAAGTGGTTCGGTTCCGAGATACTTTTGGAGATCGATCGGGAGTTGCTTCTTGGGGATTCCATGATCCCCTAAAGATGTGGATTGTGATACGAAAAGTGGTAACTTTGAGTTGTACAGAGATAGCCATAATTTTAGTTCATTCACGAGGATTGACTTGACAGAGTTGTCTCGAGCTCCCTTCATCAATCTAATGAACAATCCACAAGTAACTCAATTCAAGCATTTCCTGGATGATCAAGTAAAAAAGGGGTTTCCTTCCATGTCGACTGCAAAATCTGTGATTTTAGAACATCTAGATGTTTTGGATCGCTCTACCGACAAGCCATTGCAAGTAGTAATGTGGCCCGCAACAAAATAGGTTAAACAGTTTCCGGTGCTTCAAGTTTATAAGGATGGGTCTCTTGGTTCGTTGGAGTGCTGGGTCTTTGACGAAATTACTTATGGTGCAGTCCTTAAACTCAAAAATGGATGCATCAGACTCTATGATCGAAGAGACCTGTTGCAATTCCGGAAGTGGGATATTCATTATCTTAGCAACTTTCAAATCAAGGTTGTTGAAGATATATATGAAGACGGTGCGAAAGCGTATATGACGATGGTTGAAGAAATTTTGAACAAATGCATGTGGAACGGAGCTATGGGGCAGATGGATGTTATGATAGTCAACAAAGGATGACCTTGGTCTAGTCCAAACCAGGGGGGAGATTGAAGGGCTTAGAATAATGGTTTGGTCTAGGTTTTGTAGTTAGTAATAGGGGTGTGTTTGTAGTTAGCTGTTAAATTTTGGTTCACAGATGTAATAGAGTTTACGGCCGTAAACTCTTCACGGTCTCGGGTGTATAAATAGTGGGTTGTGTCAGACGATTTTGGTTGTTGATGCCTTTTGTGTTCACGGTTCCCACCAAGTTGTATCAGACGTTTAAAGCTATAAAACGTATGCAATCTTGGTTTGTTACTTCTTTGCTTATTATTTCATTTTGTGTGCTTGTTGTTTGCTTTTGATATCTGGTAAGATCCGATTTTGGACCTTACAAATTTTATATTTGGAAATTAGACTAATTCTTTGACAAAGTGTCAAGTGAAAGACTAGGAGATCGAGTACACTAGGTTGTGCGTTGATCAAGTCCATAACAAAGAGAGATAAGATATTCATCAAGATTTACTAAAAGTTTAGTAGATATGATTATACTTATGAGATTAAGTGTAATTCTGAGTTGATTGAAAGAGTTTCAATGAATAGCAGAACAAATAAAGAAGAATCAAGTAGGCAGAAAGATAAAATTTTCTCTATTCTAAGAAGAAGGGAGAGTACCGTTTATTATGTTTTATGATAAGTCTTAATGATTAAGAACCACATCTCGATTGATCCTCTAAGTGAGTCTTAGTGCATTTGTATGTCTAAGAAGAGGAATCGAGAATTGTGGAAATGGTTAAATCAAGAAGTCAATCATACTTCATTCCAATATCAAGTCTTAGGGTTATACTCCAAGATTGCGAATTGAGTGAAAGTCTTTAGTAGGTTTATAACACTCAACAAATGTGGAATTGGAAAAGGTCTTCTTATTCCTGCACATTTGAAATTGGTAAATTGTGATGTCTTGGGTAAGACAAAGACCAACTAGGACCAATTGTGTGAAGTGTTAGTCTTGATAGGATTTCGTACTAACTCTTGAATATTTGTTTTGTCTAGGAAAGTTTCTTGACAAGAGAATCATATATGTCAAGAGGTCAGTGGGAGTTTTAATGATCTTGAAAAAGGTTTCAAGAACAAATCAAGAGTAAACCTTATCATCACTAGCACACGACTTGAGGTTTACAACCTATCGTGTTGACATTATTTTGTTTCTGTTCCGTTCCAATTGAGTTAATTATGCATCTGATTTCTATGCGTTCTCATTTGAATGCATAAAGACAAAGCACCTTGGTCGATGGAAAGTACATTGATAGGTAAGGATAAGTTGCTAAACTACTTGGAAGACATGGTGGGCACTCGTGTTACCATAAGGCAAGAAATCAAGATTATGAAAGTTTAATCCATATGAGATTGGATTCGTTGCAAACTTTGGTTTTGGCAAATTCACATGGATAGGAACTCAAACCCTATAAAAATCTAAGTGTCATAAGATTCCCTCCTTCATGAAAATGACTGTGAGGAAATGCTTTCACTAAGAGATATTTTAAGAAGATAGCAATTGTGAAAATTGTATTCTCAAATTCAATTATGGTTACGACATCCCTTTCCATAGTTCGAATTGTGAGATTTGGCAATTAGCCTAACATTTAGGACTTATTGATATAAGTTCTGAATTGCTTAGACACACATATGAGCTATCTAAGACAAAGGTGTATAAGTTTAAGAAGCTTGGATAAAGGCTTATCGAAGCATCTGGTATTAGAAAATATGAACTTCAGAAATTCAATAGGCATTGTTTTTTGGAAGTTCAACTATTTTCTGAATACATGTCAAAGCTAGTGGGAGCATAAGTGTTATGCTTATATGATAATAATCATCATGATAGTGGGAGAATAAGTGTTATGCTTGTATGATTATTATGGCAAGTATTGCAAGTTAGCAATATTAATTATAGAAAAACAAAGATTCAATCTGCAAAGTTGCATGGGTTGAAAAGTTGTTTTGCTATAATTAAGGGAGAGAATATTATACTTCGTTCAAAATCTAAAGCTTAGATTGCGAAATTTTAATAAATGTAGTCAAAGGATACATAGTGTGTTCTCAAATTTCGATTATGATTACGGCAAACCTCTTCATAGTTCGAATTGTGAGAACGTGACACATAAAATATTATGGCAAAAGATTGATAAAGTATCATATCTTTATGTAAGACATTATGCATCGTGTGCCATACGCTTCAGATATAGGATCGATTGCAAATGCTATAATATTTGACCATTCTAAAATTTTCCAAATGTCTAGCGCATTAAGAGGGAAAAAGGACTAGAATCGGTTTTGACTAAAATAATTAAACAACTATCGAAAGACGATCGAAAGTTCGCTAAGGGTTGGTCGCTTGTGAGTAGTTGGAAGTATGGTATTGGATGGACCACGTCGACATTATTATGAATAAATACGATTCTATTAAGAATGAGTTGCCATATGGAAAATGTGGAAATGTTTCCATATTGGGAGTTGGATATTAAGAGTCTATGTCTAGTTTAGAAACTTTTATGAAAGAAGGATGTTCAAAGGAATGTACTTTGAATGTGAGACTTCATGTCTATGTAATTGTCTTGTAACAATTTCCGATAGAGTACTTTGTAATTTTCATTTGCCAAGTCTTGGTGACTTTTTGCGAAAGGATCGTTGTATAAAACGTTAGAATCTAGCATATTCTAGTAGTGGCAAGAACCTTGTGTTCTAACACTAATGATAAGGATTGAGAATTGTGAAATGAGCATCATTGGAAAAGTTTTAAATTGATCTATTTCACAAAGTATGGACCATAGGAAACATCGTGTGCATGCTTTGTGCATGGGATAGATATTGTTGTAATTTGAGTAATAAGTTGATTTTCTAAAACCGTAAACGATGAATAATAAGTAATCAATATGGTGTTTAAACAAAAGTGTTTTATTTACTCCCACAAGTTTGGGGTCGTATAGGATTAAGTATTGTTGTTGTGTTTCAGTTTGCATGTTTTGACTTCCAGAATAACTGGGTTATTCGAACCCCCACAGTCGGTCATATGTTGGAAGTAGGTATGAAGGAAGACTATCATGAAAAGTCTGTAGATTGTCAGAAGAGTTAGGACATAGCACAAGTTTGCTGCAGAGTTCATGAGTGCTTTAATAAGATTAGAGTATTGGATTAAACCCACACACACAAGAATCATTTTATGGATTTTATCACGAGTGATTACGAGATGATAATATTGTATATTCTTGAAACCGAGACGTGTGAGTTGTTATTTGTTGGTCGGTTGCACATTGATAATAAGTAAACGCACTAGTAACTTAGTGTTATAAAACTTATTGTTGTGTGTGATTCGATTAGTGAATGCAAGCAAGCATATGAGTTAAAGTTTATCCATTCCTTTTACCCAAAGTGGGATAAAAGCGATATATGTGGGCCCCTCGATGATTTAGTGATGACACCTAAGTGCTTGGCTAAGCCGGACTAAGTTGATGTGTTCAATTGTAGTCTGTTTTCAGTCGTCATAAATCGGAAGTCGGGAAACAGTATAGAGAGAATGATTGAAATTCGTGTCTTATGTCTATACGATATCTTGAGAATGGAGGAATATATAATCCCTTATCTAAAGGACACACTATCTGATAAGATCAGAGTTGACAGCAGCTTTTGAAAGCTACGATTGCTGATCAGGTTCTGAAGTCATATGGAAAATAGTTATTAGACTTATCCAAGTGGGAGACTGTTGGATTAGTGTCTAAGTCCATAACTATTTTGGTATGTACTTGACCCGATTAAGAGCATGGTCCTTTTGGGTTGCCTTCACCATAGCAATATGTAGGATGAATTAAGGAGAGAAAGATTTAATTATGATTTATTAATATATTATAAGAATAATATATTAAAGGAGAAATCATAATGTTTAATTAATATTAGTCAAGAATTAATTTTGTGGTTAAAAGAGATTAATTAAACTTAGGGGACTGGAGTTGTAATTATAAGATAATTACATTTGGGCTATGGATTGCCTAATAATATATAGGTTGGACGAATTATATGGCAAGCCCATAAGGAATTCGTCCAAGGGATATGTTTAAGGAGTCCATGGGCTGCTTAGGGCTTAAGCAGTCAGATTAGGGTTTCCTAGCTGTAAACCCTAATAGCCTACATGTATATAAAGGGCCCCTATGCCCCAAAAACGTGGCTAAGAGTTCCTTTAGAGTTTCCAGCCGTTTTTGGTGTCTCCTCTCTCCCCCTCTTCATCCAAGTTGCTTACTGGTGTTTGTAACTCCATTAGAGGTGCAACACTTGAGGCACTAAGCTTTTTGAAGCCAAGGATTAGATTGTTATTGCTATATAACAATCAAAGGTTAGATCTAAACCCTATTTGATGTTAATATGATTAACTGTATGCTAGATCTAGGGTTTATAGCTTTGGATATTCAATTGCATGATCATTAGACAAACTAGATCCAAAAGCTATTAGGGTTTGCATGCACACCATAGGAATGATGTATTGGTCAAAACCCATCAGTTTGTATGCTAGGCGTACTATGTAGTACATTGCGCGTACAGTCCATTTGCTTAGTACGCTAAGCGTACAGAAGAGGTATGTTGGGCGTACGCTCTCAGGAGGAGTTGGGCCTTAGTGAACTTCAGACCTTTGGGCCTTAATGGTTTTGGGCCTGGACTTGCAGTTTGTTGGATCTGAATGTATCTTGGGCCAATATTGGAATATTTGGGCCTATTGGGCCTTATGCCCCAATATAGAAATGGACTTCACATTTGTGGGCCTCGGTTTGGGCCAATTCTTGGAATATGTTCTTGTGGGCCTTCGTCGGGCAATTGGGTCAGGATTATTGACTAAGGAAAATATTGAGCATTAGTATAAGGTCCATTAGAAGGGTCTAGGACCAATTTGGAAAATTAGGCCATTGATGGTTTTATGGACATTATAATGTTGGACTTTTGTTTTGGGCCTTAGTTTTGGATCATATTGGGCCAGGGGTAAAATGGTGATTTTACCCCATGCATGGATTAAGGATTATGGTATGGGACCCAATTGCTAATTTGGTATATTGATTGGTAGTGACAGCTCGGATAGCTGGCAGGGCAGCAGTTAAGGAATTCATGCGGGAAGCTTCGGTAGTGCAAGGTGAGTCTTCTCACCATACCAATGGGTCTAAGGCACCAAGGCCGACCCATTTTATGTTATGTTGTATGATAGTTAGCTTTATGTTAGGTGGTATGCTAGTAATTATATGATGTGTGGTATGCTAGTTGTCTTTGTGATACTTGCGTGGAAGACCCCGGGGGTGCTCGTGGCATTGGATGTAAGACCATGTGGGGTAGCCCATGACAGTCCTAGGTAAAGACCATGTGGGGTAGCCCATGACATTAGATGTAAGACCATGTGGGGTATCCCATGTCAGTCCTAGGTAAAGACCATGTGGGGTAGCCTATGACATTGGATGTAAGACCATGTGGGGTAGCCCATGGCAGTCCTAGGTAAAGACCATGTGGGGTAGCCCTTGACATCCTTACATATTTTTGTATGCATGGCTTCTATGTCATATGCAGCTTTTATAGCTAGCAGGAAATGTGATACATGTAGCTTTTATAGCAACATGATATGTGATATGTGGTTTGTGTGTATGGTATGCTCTAGGAAACTCACTAAGCTTCGTGCTTACATGTTTTGTTTATGGTTTCAGGTATCATCGTTTTGGAAAGGAACGGTTCAGATTGATTGTAGTGCACACACCTATGATTTCCGCAATGAATGATTTTGGGATGAACTTTGATGAATGTTTTACTTAATGATGATTTGAATTGTTTAGAATAAATGGTATCAATGTTTTAGCTATATTAAAAATGAAATTTTTACCTTTGATTTTTGGGTCTTTACAAGAATGAGAAGCACACCCAAACCTACATCGAAAACAGGGGTCATAACAACAAATTCGTAATGGGTACACCTCATTTGGTTATAGGTTAATCTTTTAGCCTTATCAAACAACAAACTCCAATAGGAAAATGCGACATGATGGTAACGAGAGCTCAAGGTGGAAGAGGAGCGGTATTTGGAATGACGAAATTAGCTAACTCAACGGTACTGCTCTTATCGTTAGGCCTTTTCATTATAGACTTAGGCTTCAGCTTCCCACTAAGGGCGAATATCGGGCACACACCGAGAAATCGAATATATATGTTCTTGAACTCTTTTCTCTCTCTTCAAATGAAAATGTAGTTGTATGTGTAAAATCGAATTTCAACACTCCATGTGTACGTGTATGTTTAAATTCCAAATGTATGTGAAAAAATATGAGTTGGGATTTTACAAGTGTGTGGGTGTGTTTTAACTTTTAGTGTGTGTATGTGTAGCTTGAGTTGCAGGTGAAGTGGGGAAGAAAATGGTGATGGGTTTTTTGTTGGCCGATGTGTTGTATGTGTATGTGAGAGAGAGAGAGAGAGAAAGAGAGAAAGAGAGAGAGAGATAAAGAGAGAGATATGTAGACAGAGAAAGAGAGGTGGGCCCCTATTTTTTACAATAATTAAAATAATTATTTAAATAAATAAATAACTACTAGATTTTTGAAAATGATAGAAAGATCAAAATAAATTCCCCAATGGTATTACTGTCATTCCAGTTTAGCGAGGGACTACATACATAACGAAACTAGCTTAAAAGGACCACGAAGGCAAAAAAGTCGAGGTTTGACTAAACCTAAAAAAATTCATATCACAGGGACCATTTTTTCAGTTTTGTCTATTATATTATATTATTCTATATATAGAGTAGACAAAATTGTAAAATATTCCTTAGGTAAGTATTTTTTTTGGATTTTGATATCTTTTGGTTTAATGGTCTTTTTAACCATGTTTGTATGCGGTTTTGGTCATTTCGAAAAATTGAAATTAGTAAAATATCCTTATGTATTTATTTTTTTATTTTGCTTTTATTTTTTCTTAAATTTAATAATTATTTATATATTTTATAATTAAAAAACAACAAAGGTTCTCCCTCTCTCACTCTCTCTAAGAAAACTAAACCTAGGAAGTGAAAATCCAAATCAAAATCGATAATTTGTAGGACACCATCCTCATAGGCAATGTCATTTTTAGAAAACCTTAATAGGCAAAATCTCCTGGTGATTTGCATAACACCTTCTTTCTTGCTCACCACCAAAAAAAACACCTCTACCATCCGCCACAAACACAAGCCATGCGACACCTTCATCCCACCACAAACACCTCTGGCGATGGTGGGGTTGCTGGAGATGAGCACCAGAACACCACAAGAAGATGTATGACACAAAGATAGAGGTGAATCTGAAGACTAATTTCATAAATAATTAATTTAGTTGTTTGAAGCATATAATCCTTAATTGAAAAGCATATAAAGTCAAAAGGTTGACTTTTCTTCAACAACACATAATCAATGAGAAATTATACCTAGATTGGAGTGATTTATTCCTGAGTTTGATTGAATCTAATGTTTTGCTCCTATAAGTTCCAAAAACTACAAAACTATACAACATGGGGAATATACAACATCTGGATTCGGAAGGGGTGAGAGTGGGATTTGGTATGGGAAGCACACCGGTCGATGAGAAAACCATCCAACAAAGGGATTCTAATTTTGCTGAACAACCCTTTCAAAGAAAATGACTTCGATTTGCAGGGTGTATGTGACATCCCCAATTTTCATGGCTAGAAAAGACCAATTTAATTATGCTTATTTCATTTCATAGTATCATTTTTAAAGAATTATGATGCGGAATTTTCTTTCAATAATGTGATAATTTTATTACCAAGCACTTCCGAAGAAATGTGTTTCATTAATAACGTTCGGGATGTCATCGTCAATACAGAAACATAAGCATAACAAAAATATTATTGGCCTTACATTAACTTATACTAATGGCCTAAAACTTCCTGAATCCCTCAACATAATGTACCTTCAAACCATTACCTGTGATACAAAGAAACTAACTGGGTCAGGTTGGGAAACCTGGTGAGTACATAAGGATTTTAATCCCACAATGTTATAATACACACATACACACACACACACACACATATATATATATATATATATATATATATTGCAAAACCAACTGTTAGCAGATAATATATAGATGTGCTTTGACTTGGATATCTATAAACCCCCGATCCTAAACTTACCCACCCCAATCGATCCTCACCGATCCTAATATATGATTATTAGAAAGGATTATCCTGCCTAATGAATTGTTTAAAATGAACAAACATTTGTCATCTGGAAATGTACAAAATACCTTTACAGTTGGCTGACCTGGATCTACCATTTCTGGTCATCCAAAAAGAATATACAGATATACCATTATAGTTGCCTGATCTGGACCCACCATTTCTGGTCATCCAAAAAGAATATGCAGACATACCATTATAGTTGTCTAATTTCGACCCACCACCCCTGGTCGTCCAAAGGAATAGTATATTGTACTCTAGTACGGAGCTGCCGTACATCAATACTCTATAGTGTCATTGTCCAGAGTTCTACTCTTTGTTTATAATATATATATACCCTTAACATGATGCTACCCACAATTTAAACTTAATTGAACTAAGCATACTTTATAAGTCTAATTTCCCTATTAGGCCAGATTACCCGACGTATGAGCCTTTCATAAAATACTAACTCTATTTTAGGCAACCCGGTCCTAATATTAACATAAAGTATTTATAGTTCCTTTATCTGTTTTTCCCAAATAACACTCAAATTATTTCTTATCATGTGATAATATTATTTATATACTAAGACACACACATATAACCATATATGTGTCACACCCCCGAACCAGACGGCGGAAACGTCCGAGGGTTTGCGTGACTTAAATTGAATATCATCACAATGAATATACATGAATCATAACAAAAACGTCACCATGCATCAATATATTACAACTGAAATTGTTCACATCAAGTACATTGTTTTACATTACACATTCATAACATAAATAGTTCGACTGTTTTTAACAACATAACATCTAACATTACTTCATAATACTATTCCGTTTACCTGATACCTGAGAATACAAGTTATTTTGGAAAAACATCAACATATGAAATGTTGGTGAGTTCATAAGCGATATTGGGATAAAAATGATTTGTGTAGTATTGTAAAAACCCAGAAAATCCGATATTTTTTGAAAAGACTTATGTTTATCAAAGTGTGAGATCCATAAGTTGATGCATGAATGATTTTATATATATATATATATATATATATATATATATATATATATATATATATGAAGGGTATTTCGTATTATAGTGATAATATTTCGAACGAGTAGTATTGAATTCCCCGGAAAACCCAATGTTTCCCGATGCTGAAATGTATTCGTGATTACTGATTTTTGTATTGTCTTAACGAATGAATATTGAATTAATCCATATTGTATATCGTCCTAATTTTATCTACTTTGATTTCTCGTAAGCCTTAACAATGAAGAGAAGGGGAGTATTATGTCCCGCTACTATCGTAAGTTCCTTCGGCTGTCGTGGATGCGAAAGACACGATGGTCCAACTCGCATTTGATTATTGTGACCTTACTAGCTTTTCTAGCGGGAAACTTTGGCCCACTAGCACACAAAGCTATTGAAAGTCCTTTTATAAAATATTGGGTCATGGAAGCCCAATAACATATAAGCGTTATCCCTTTGGGCCCAAAGATCATGTTGGTGGGCTTACAAGGCCCAATAAGCGTGATTTGAAACTCATAAGCCAAAGTTTGTAGGTTTATTCCTTTTAGTCATCACATATCTATTGGAGAGTTTTGTTTTAGTGATTGTTGTTTTGTATTGATTCGAGACCGAATTAATTCGTTTATAACGATATTTGATATTAAGGTTGTATTTGTTTTTCGTTTTATCCCTAGTTGGACATCTTGTATTTTGGTCTTATTGAATTAAGTTGTTTTAGAAGTATTGACTTTGACCTTTTCACTTCCTCTCTTTTATAAAATAATATTTTTAGTCCTTTTTATAAAATAATTTCATTTTTAGTCCTTAAAAACATTTTCTTGACACCTTTGTTTCATAAACTTGTTGAAAAGACATTTTTGATCCAAATTGTATTTAGTAAACAGTTTTAGCCCTTCCAGAATGGTGTTTCTCGGTTAGAACCCCAAATTTCGCAATTTTTATAGTTTTGGCCCAAAATACAAAAAGTTTACATTTTTGATCCTTTTTGGAGTTTAAAAGCATTTTTGACCTTAGAAATAGTTTTATTTCATTTCATGTCCCCTGTTTTACAGAATGTTACAATTCAGCCCCTTAAAAACTTCAATTTTTGCAATTTTGGGTTTGTTGGGCCGAAAAGCCCATATTTAGCCCAATAACTCAAATTCTTCAAGAAACCGTGACTTGATGGTTTTTACCCTAAATTTTGTATTTTTAACATTTTAAGTCCAAAAATGGGTTTTATGTTAAAGTCTGTTCCTCATAACCTTATAAGCTATTTTTCTTAACTCGCTTAGTGTAAAAGAACTTAGTTTTTGTTTGATTCTTTTCTCATGTCATAGATCTAGAGTTATCACCCCTTTTTGTTACATATTTATCACAAAAACACATAACATCACACACATACATGCATAAAATCACACATAGCATACACATACACATTGATCTACACATTTTCTTATATTCTCCCCCATAAAACATATGAAAACCGAAAATAGAGGGGTATGAAGCTCACCTTGAGTTGTAGTTTTGGTTCTGAAGAAGACTAGAAGAAGATTTCGATCCTAGCAAGTCTTCTTGGTAAATCTTGAACTTAGATGCTTCTAGGAAGCAAGATCACAAGATTGAATGGATTTAGAAGAGATTTTTGGATGAAATGAAGTAGCTAGATCATGGATCCAAACATAAACTTACCTTGGATGATGATTTTTGTGGAAAAATCTCCTTATCAAGCTCTAAATCTCGAAATTTTTATGAAGGATGGAAAGAGTTTCTTTGAGAGAGATTTTGAGTGAAATGTGTGTGTGTGTGTGTTTGGGTTCGGCCGAGAGGAAGAAAGAGAGGAGAAAATAAAGAGTGAGTGATGAGATAGGTGCATAGAAGCATGTGACTTTGCATGGAAAACCTCCATGTAAAATTAAGGTGGCACCCACACAAGTCAACTCTTCCTCTTGGTGGGCTTGGGCCGAGAATGGAGAGGGGAAAAAGAAAGAATTGGGCCTTGTATGTTTAAGCCCATTATATGGTTATGTTAGATGGTTTTTGGTCCAATAAAAATCAAAGAATAATTTTTATGACCTATTAGGGCTAATATAAATTTGTTTTGGTCCAATAAGGCCCATTAAAGTTAATCTAAATTATTTTGGGTTCATAAGGCCCAAACATGTTAAGTTTCATGTATATGGGTCTAATTAGGGCCCATTTGAGAGTTCTAGGTTCAAGATAGATAATTTGGAAGTTTATTAGTCCATTAGGCCCAATAAGGAAATCCTAGTCCAAAGTGAACTCAAATTGGAATTTCAAAGGTTTCCAATTCTTTGTTGACCACTTGTAGGGCTAGAATGTAGTATTTGATGGAGTTTTGTTGTCATAGAATAAGCATCATGCATGCTTTCATGTTATTGATTCATAATTGTTATAAGTGTTGTAGTTACAAGGCACCAAAATTTCTAGTTGTGACATCATCCCCCCGTTAGAGGAAATTTCGTCCCGAAATTCTTTTGAAAGCTAGATTTAAGAATGCGAGAATTGACGAGGGTTCTTCTACTTCATTTGATCTTCGCGTTCCCATGTGAATTCTGGCCCGCGTCTCGCGTTCCACCGAACTTTCACTATTGGAATGCAGCTCTATTTGGTACGCTTTACCTCTCGGTCCATGATTTCAACCGGCTCTTCGATGAACAGGAGGTTCTCATTGATTTCGATTTCCTCTAATGGAATGACGAGAGTCTCTTCGGATAAGCACTTCTTCAAGTTGGGGACGTGGAACACAGGGTGTACACTGCTGAGCTCGGCGGGTAGTTAAAATCTATAAGCCACTGGACCGATTCGGGCAAGAATCTCGAAGGGTCCAATGTATCGAGGGTTCACTTTGCCCTGCTTCCCAAAATGAATCACTCCTTTCCAAGGAGAGACTTTTAGTAACACCCTATCTCCGACTTCGAATTCCAAGGGCTTTCTTTGTTTATCGGTGTAGCTCTTCTGTCTGTCTCGTGACGATTGTAGTCGTGCTCTGATCTGAATTATCTTCTTAGTCGTCTCACGTATGATTTCAGGTCCCGTTAAGGCGTTGTTTGGCGTTTGCCCTCTCGCTAGATGGGTGTCTCCTACCTCAGCCCAACACAGCGGTGATCTACATTTACGCCCGTATAATGCTTCGAAAGGAGCAACTTTGATACTCGAGTGATTACTGTTGTTATACGAGAACTCGATCAAAGACAAGTGGGTATCCCATGATCTTCCAAAGTCTATTACACATGCTCGGAGCATATCTTCCAGTGGTTGAATGGTTCGCTCACTTTGACCATCCGTTTGTGGGTGGTAGGCAGTGCTCATATCGAGTTGTGTTCCCATAGCTTTTTGAAGCGATTGCCAAAAGCGTGAAGTAAATCTACTATCCATATCTGAGATGATTGATACTGGTACTCCATGGAGTCTCATGATTTCCTTGATGTAGATTCTTGTCAGGCGCTCCATCTTGTATGATTCTTTTATAGGCAGGAAATGGGCGGATTTCGTTAGTTTATCAACTATTACCCAGATCGTGTTCAAACCGTCCGGCGACTTGGGTAGTTTGGTCACGAAATCCATGGTAATCCTTTCCCATTTCCACTCAGGAATTACTGGCTGCTGTAGTAATCCAGAGGGCTTCTGATATTCAACCTTTACTTTAGCACAAGTGAGGCACTTGCTCACGTAAGTGGCAATCTCTGCCTTCACATTTGGCCACCAATAATGTTGCTTAGTCCAAGTACATCTTGTCTGAACCCAGGTGGATGGAGTATCGCGTCTTGTGAGCCTCGTTCATGACTACCTCTTTGAATCCACCAAGTTTAGGGACCCATATGCGGTTCATGAAGTAGTATGCTCCATCTTCCTTCACCTCCAAGTTCTTCTCCATTCCACGCAGCGCTTCACTTGTTTTGTTTTCCGCCTTCATGGCATCTAACTGAGTCATTCTGATTTGCGAGGTCAGGTGGGATTGGATGGTTATTGAGAGAGTTTTCACACGAAGATTTGAGTATTCTTTCCGACTCAAGGCATCGGCTACTATGTTAGCCTTGCCTGGATGATACTTGATTTCGCACTCGTAGTCGTTTAGCAGTTTGACCCATCTTCGTTGCCTCATGTATAGCTCCTTTTGATTCAAGATGTGCTGAAGACTCTTGTGGTTAGTGAAGATAGTGCACTTGGTACCGTACAGGTAGTGTCTCCAAATCTTCAGGGCGAAGACCACTGCTCCCAGTTCCAGGTCGTGGGTGGTATAATTCACTTCGTGTGTCTTTAGCTGCCGGGACACGTAAGCTATCACCTTTCCATGCTGCATGAGTACACAGCCTAAACCTTGATTTGACGCATCGCAGTAGACTATAAAGTCTTTTATTCCTTTGGGTAGTGATAGTACCGGCACACTTCAGAGTGCTTTCTTCAGAGATCGAAACGCGGCTTCCTGCTTGTCTGTCCATACGAAGGGTACACCTTTTTGTGTAAGCGAGTTAAGTGGCTTGGCGGTCATAGAGAAGTACTGCATGAATCTTCTGTAATATCCTGCGAGACCCAGAAATTGGCGAATTTCTATGGGTGTTGTTGGGATTGCCCATCCTTCGATGGCTTTGGCCTTAGAAGGATCCACATGTATTCCTTCCTGACTAACAATATAACCCAAAAAGTTCACGCTTCGGAGCCAAAACTCGCACTTGGAGAGTTTTACGTACAACTTTTCGGTTCGCAGGGTTTCTAGGATTTGTCGAAGATGTTGGGCATGTTCTCCTTCACTTCGGGAATATACTAGGATATCATCGATGAAAAAAATTACAAAATTATCAAGAAAAGGTCGGCAAATTCGATTCATTAGGTCCATGAATGCGGCAGGAGCATTCGTTAGACCGAAGGGCATTACCACAAATTCGTAATGTCCATATCGAGTTCGGAAGGAGGTTTTTGGAATATCCTCCTCTCGGACCTTGAGTTGGTGGTATCCGGATCGCAGATCTATCTTTGAGAAGTGACTAGCTCCTTGGAGCTGGTCGCATAGGTCGTCGATTCGTGGAAGTGGATATCCGTTTTTGACAGTAAGTTTGTTAAGTTCTCTGTAGTCGATACACATCCTGAATGTACCATATTTCTTCTTGAAAAAGAGAATGGGAGCTCCCTAAGTTGAGAAACTGGGTCGGATGAATCCTTTATCCAAAAGCTCACTGAGTTGACAGGACAACTCTTGCGTCTCCATAGGAGCCAATCTGTAGGGCGATTTGGCGATAGGGGTAGCTCCTGGTACAAGGTCGATTCGAAACTCAACTTGTCTTTCTGGGGGTATCCCTGGAAGATCATCAGGAAAGATGTTTGGGAATTCACGAGCTACTGGAATGTCTTGAATTTTGACCTCTTTCTTGGATTTGTCTACTATGTGAGCCAGGAACGTCAAGTCCTTCTTTCGTAGGTGCTTCGGTGCCTTAATGCACGAGATAAGACGAAGGTTCCTGGTGGGTTTGTCTCCGTAAACAAATAGGGTTTCATGATTTGGGAGATAAAGGCGAACGGCCTTCTTGTGACACATAATTTCAGCATGGTGGGGGCTTAACCAATCCATGCCAATAATCACATCAAACCTCCTATTGGAAACAGGCATTAAGTTTATTTGAAAGATGTGGTAATTTAAGGTTAGGGTACATCCGATATAGATTTCCCCAGTGGATTCTGTCTTCCCATTAGCCATTTCCACCATAAAGATTTCATTAAGCTTCTGGGGTTGTTGATTTAACAGGTGTTTGAATTTATTGCTCACAAAACTCCGTTCTACCCGGTATCAAATAGGATGCATGCATAGGTGTGGTTTAGGGAAAACGTATCAGTAACAACAGTGGGATCCTGAACTGCTTCTCCCTGACCCATAGCTAGCACCCTTCCTGTTCCTGCGTTCCCAGAGTTGTTGGAGCTGGGGAAATTTCGACGGATATGCCCTGTCTTTCCACATCCGTAGCATGTGGGGCTTGACCCCGCGTTATTGCTGCAGTTGGTGTTGTTGTTGTTGTTGTTGTTGTTGTTGCGGTTGCTATTGTTGTTGTTGTTGTTGTTGTTTCCTTGCGATTGATTCTGGGGAGGATAGGTCCTGCAATACTTTGCAGTGTGACCCTTTCGATTGCAGTTGGTGCAATGCATTTCCCTGCATTCGCCGTTATGGTGGTAGTTGCACTTTTTTGCACTTTGGGAGATTCCCAGAATACTGCCTAGGAGCACTTGGATTAGCTGAGGCTGGAGCATGTGGTGTGAAGGGTACTTGAGTGGTTGCAGCATTGACCACCACCGTTTGTTGCTTCTTTGCTGATTCCGAGCCTTGTCATCCTTTCCTCTTATTGTTCTTCCCTTTCTTGTTGTCATTCTCTTTCTTGCCCTCGATTTCTGCTGGCTTCTCGCCCTTTTTGTTGTTGTGGTCGTACAGCTTCTTGGCTAATCTCTTGGCGCTGTCGAACGTTTCAGGTTTTGCAGCGATCACATTTCCTTGAATTGGGGAGGTTAGTCCCCAGATGAATCGTTCGATTTTCTTTCCTTCAGACGAAATCATGCCATGGCACAATAATGACAGCTCGCTAAACTTTGATATGTATGCATCTATATCAGAGTTTCGGACGGTGAGATCCCACAGCTCTAGCTCCATCTTCTAAATTTCACCGCGAGGGCAATACTCAGCCATCAGCATTTCCTTCAGCTCCGTCCATGGCATCGAGTTGGCTACAAGGAGAGTCATGGCCTCTATATGCCCATTCCACCAGGTGAGAGCCTGGTCGACAAAGGTGCACGTGACAAACTTCACTTTCAATTCCTCGGGGCATTCACATATTTCGAACACTGATTCCACCTTCTCAATCCACCTTTTCAGGGCTATGACACCACCTGTGCCATTAAAGGTTCGCGGCTTGGCATTGGTGAAATCCTTGTAGGAGCATGTTTTGGTTGGTCCTTGATTTATCCCGTTGTTTGAACTTTCGGCCCCTTGTCCGTTGACTCCTCCATTGTTCCCTTGGTGAATTTGTGCCATAGCTACGGTGATCGCAGCAGGGACAGTTGCTTGGAATGCAGCCGAGTCAACCTCTGGAGGGGTTGGTCCAGGGTTACCGCGAGTTGGTCGTCGAGGCATCTTTCTGTCATGGAACGGAAAGATATTGAGTGTCGGTGCTTTTCTGAGATTGTGATCTTATAAACTAGGTGTGTGGCGCGAACTTAAGTAATTTCACAATTTAGCATACAATCATGAATATATAACACATAGCAGATTACAACATCACAGTGGAACACATAAAACCTTTCATTAATATTATCCGCATTTTTCGATACATGAAAATTTTGCTCGAAAGAGCAATACATAAGTGATGCAAATTCGGCAGCACAACGGCTCTATGAGTAGTGTAATCACTTAAACATAGAGTCAGGGGTACATAGAATAGATCCTAGTACTAGTAAGACAATTCTATTCCTAACACTCTAGGGAATAGATTAAGTTGAGCCAACAACTGAGCCATCTTAGTCATTTCTCCAACAACCTCATCCCTCTCATGCTCAGCTCGCACTGCACGTGCTTCCATGGCAAATAGTTGTTGCCGCAGGGCGACAATCTCAGCTTTGGGGGAGCGATTCTCCCTTGCAGGATTCACTGGTGGGGCAGGGTGGTCGTGCTACGACTCGCTGACAGTTGATGTGGCGGAGTCCTCGCTTGAGTCTTGTCCTTCCTCCATGTCATCATTGGCCTCATCGAACTCGTAGTCAGTGTCCGTGTACTCGTCAGGCCCAACGTCGTGTGCTTCCCCTTGATCTCCTTCAGGCTCATCTTCAATCATCCCATGAGCCACTAAGACCTGATGAAACTGAATGCCCTGCTGCTCCCCTTCCATAGAGAATGAGAGGAGGTATGCAAATAACTATCGTTACTCCTATGACGCTTCTATTATTGTATAGATTAAGTTGCTGTTCTCTTTTTGGTGCTAAAGGGGTAAGCTTTTAGGTTCCCTAGCCATCACGATTTCCTCGGGACATGTGATAGTTGTACCTTGGAGGAATGTAGTTGATCAGGCTACATCCACTCCTTGATATGACTATGAACAGTCCTGGCTTAACCGAGATGCTAGCATTATCTTGTTTGGTTCAGTTTTATGTTCTAATTCCTAATTCACGCAAGCAAAGATGTTTTAAAGTTGTGTTTTTATTATTTTTGTTTTGTTCAGAGTTGGGTTAGTCCCTTTTTGGTTTATACTTGCATATCAATGTGTCGTTAGATATGCTAGTTCACTATAAACAATGCTCTAATACCAACCTGTCACACACCCGAACTAGACGGTGGAAACGTCCGAGGGATCGCGTGACTTAAATTGAATATCGTCACAATGAATATACATGAATCATAACATAAACGTCACCATGCATCAATATATTACAACTGAAATTGTTCACATCAAGTACATTGTTTTACATTACACATTCATAACATAAATAGTTCGAGTGTTTTTAACAACATAACATCTAACATTACTTCATAATACTGTTCCGCTTACCTGATAACTAAAATACAAGTTATTTTGGAAAAACTTCAACATCTGAAATGTTGGTGAGTTCATAAGCGATGTTGGGATAAAAATGATTTGTGTAGTTTTGTAAAAACCCAGAAAATCCGATATATTCTAAAAAGACTTTTGTTTATCAAACTGAGAGATCCATAAGTTGATGCATGAATGATTTTATATATATATATATATATATATATATATATATATATATATATATATATATATATATATATATATGAAGGGTATTTCGTATTATAGTTATAATATTTCGAACGAGTAGTATTGAATTCCCCGGAAAACCTGATGTTTCCCGATGCTGAAATGTATTCGTGATTACTTATTTTTGTATTGTCTTAACGAATGAATATTCAATTAATCCATATTGTATATCGTCCTAATTTTATCTACTTTGATTTCTCGTAAGCCTTAACAATGAATAGAAGGGGAGTATTATGTCCCACTACTATCGTAAGTTCCTTAGGCTGTCGTGGATGCGAAAGACACGATGGTCCAACTCGCATTTGATTACTATGACCTTACTAGCTTTTCTAGCGGGACACTTTGGCCCACTAGCACACAAAGCTATTGAAAGTCCTTTTATAAAATATTGGATCATTGAAGGCCCAATAACACATAAGCGTTATCCCTTTGGGCCCAAATATCATGTTGGTGGGCTTGTAAAGCCCAACAAGTGTGATTTGAAACTCATAAGCCCAATGTTTGTAGGTTTATTCCTTTTAATCATCACATATCTATTTGAGAGTTTTGTTTTAGCGATTGTTGTTTTGTATTGATTCGAGACCGAATCAATTCGTTTATAACGATATTTGATATTGAGGTTGTATTTGTTTTTCGTTTTGTCGCTAGTCGGACATCTTGTATTTTGGTCTTATTGAATTAAGTTGTTTTAGAAGTATTGACTTTGACCTTTTCACTACCTCTCTTTTATAAAATAACATTTTTAGTCCTTTTTATAAAAGAATTTCATTTTGAGTCCTTAAAAACATTTTCTTTACGCTTTTGTATCATAAACTTGTTGAAAAGACATTTTTGATCCAAATTGCATTTAGTAAACAGTTTTAGCCCTTCCAGAATGGTGTTTCTCAGTTAGAACCCCAAATTTTGCAATTTTTATAGTTTTGGCCCAAAATACAAAAAGTTTACATTTTTTTTTATCCTTTTTGGAGTTTAAAAGCATTTTTGACCTTAGAAAAAGTTTTCTTTCATTTCATGTCCCCTGTTTTACAGAATGTTACAATTCAGCCCCTTAAAAACTTCAATTTTGACAATTTTGGGCTTGTTGGGCCGAAAAGCCCATATTTAGCCCAATAACTCAAATTTTTGCATTTTAAGTCCTTTGAAAATTCCAATATTCAGAAAAATGATTACAAAAACTGTTTTGACTCTTTTGACCTTCAAGAAACCATGACTTGATAGTTTTTACCCCAAATTTTGTATTTTTATCATTTTAAGTCCTAAAATGGGTTTTAGGTTAAAGTATGTTCCTCATAGCCTTATAAGCTATTTTTCTTAACTAGCTTAGTGTAAAAGAACTCAGTTTTTGTTTGATTCTTTTTTCATGTCATAGATCTAGAATTATCACCCCTTTTTGTTACATGTTTATCACAAAAACACATAACATCACACACATACATGCATAAAATCACACATAGCATACACATACACATAGATCTACACATTTTCTTGTATTCTCCCCCATAAAACATATAGAGGGGTATGAAGCTCACCTTGAGTTGTAGTGTTGGTTTTGAAGAAGGCTAGAAGAAGATTTCGATCCTAGCAAGTCTTCTTGGTAAATCTCGAACTTAGATGCTTCTAGGGTGCAAGATCACAAGATTGAATGGATTTAGAATAGATTTTTGGATGAAATGAAGTAGCTAGATCATGGATCCAAACATAAACTTACCTTGGATGATGATTTTTATGGATGAATCTCCTTATCAAGCTCTAAATCTCGAAATTTTTATGAAGGATGGAAAGAGTTTCTTTGAGAGAGATTTTGAGTGAAATGTGTGTGTGTGTGTGTGTTTGGGTTCGACTGAGAGGAAGAAAGAGAGGAGAGAACAGAGAGTGAGTTATGAGATAGGTGCATGGAAGCATGAGACTTTTCATTGAAAACCTCCATGTAAAAATGAGGTGGCACCCACACAAGTTGTAACGCCCGCAAATCTGGGCTAGTCAAAATAGAGACAATAGGAGTCGAAAACGCCTTTTCGACAAAAGATTATTTAGAATAAATAATCTTAACCAAGTTGTATAGTATGTTACAAGGTTTCCGTACATATAAAGAACGCCGAAATCCGAGTTATAACGAAGAAGTTATGACCCGTCGAAGTTTTGCGACGGAACCGGCACGGCACCGGGAAGCGTAAATAGTGAATTTACGATAAAGCGAGATTTAGCCTTAGCGATCTAAACAAAAGTCGTAGATTATGTTAAACTAAGAACATCGATAAAAAGAACGCCCAAATCTGACTTCGTATGAAGAAGTTATGATTTTTCGAAGTTTCGGACTAGCAGTGTACAGCCCGAAATTCGAATATTTGATCGGGCGGTTTTTAGCCGACATGACCTAAACGAGAATCGAAGATCTCATTGAGTGTAGTGTAACGAGAAAAAGATGGGCGAAAACGGATGTCGGATGAAGAAGTTATGAGGATTTAACGGACCAATCCTGTCCCGGCCCGTTAATAATATAAAATTTAAAATCGAGCCAAAATTAGCTGACAAAGTCTAAACGAAATTTGTAGAGTACGTTCCCACCTTCGCGTGGATATAAAGAACGTCGAAAACAGAGTTCGTACGCGAAAGTTACGAATTTTTAAAGTTGAAATATGAAAATGCGAAGTCTGTTGCGAGGATGATGACGTGGCTGCATCTGGGCCGCCCATCGCTGAGGAAGGAACGCGCTTCGGATCTTGACACGTCGCCCTTCGCATACGCCCCGCGTCCGAAGTCTGTACGCCCCGCGTACCCTCGCCCTGATCTATTCCGAGTGAGAGACAACTGGAACCTCGCTGGAGCCCTTATCTGATGGTTACGCCCCGCGTAGGTCCGAGGTACGCTCAGCGTACCGAGGCCTCGCAGGGCTATAAAAAGGGGTCGATTATCCTTCATTTTTCACACCTTTCTTCACTCTCTCTCTCTAACTTCTTTCTCTCTCTAAGTGTTCTAAACACCCCCAAACCCTAGGGAACCTCCTTAGCGCCCTAGGGAAGCCCCGAGGCTCCCGGAGTCCCGAGAAAAAGGAAATTTTCGGTTTCGAAACGCTGCTCCAATTAAGTTCCGATTTTCGATAAAATTCGCTGTAAGTGTGCTACGCTTACGCAATTTTTAATATAGTTTTCAAATAATTATAGGAATGTTATTAGGTCCTTAAAATAATTATTTGGGCTATTATTATGAGTTATATTGAGCGTTATTAACGCTTAATAATACTCGGACTAATGAATTTGTCGCGGTTATCGTTAGATTAAACCCTAGTGGTATTGATACTAGGTTTTATCGAAGGAATATCGTTTTGAGAGTATCGAAGCGTTGTCCGAGTGCTGAGTCACCACCTACTCAGGTGAGTGCATAGTCCCTTTCATCTTACACATAGATATGAAGTATTTTATATAAACTACGTGCTATGTGTGCATATTATCTGAATACTTGTTGTCTATGTTAGATGAACGTTTTATACACGTTTTAAAGGATTTAAACTGTATACGTATTTTATATATACGAATATGTTGGGTATGAGATGGGTAGATGAATGATGAGAGATAGAAGATGACGTGAGTATACATTGGCAGCTATAGACTTAGTGCCTATGGGACAAACGCTGGTAGCTATGGACTTAGTACCCGTTAGACATTGGTAGCTATGGACTTAGTACCTAATGGAAATTGGTAGCTATGGACTTAGTACCTATTAGTTAGACGCTGGTAGCTAAGGATTTAGTACATGTAGGAATTGGTAGCTATGGACTTAGTACCTGTTGAACATTGGTAGCTATGGACTTAGTATCTATTAGATAAAGACTGGTAGCTATGGATTTAGTACCCGATGAATAGACTATAGCAGCTATGGAATTAGTGCTTTATGAACGAACATTGGCAGCTATGGATTTAGTGCCAGTCCTATAACCCTGGAAGTAAGGGACTTCGGAATAAACGAATGCAGGATAGATGACTCTTAGGTTAAATCCTTAAAGAGTAAAGAAGATAATGGGGATGGGTAATTGGGTTGATTGTTTGATTGAACATAATAATTATATTATTGTGGGTTGAAAACCCTATGTACTCACCAGGTTTCCCAACCTGACCCACTCAGTTTATGTATATCATAGGTGACAAAGTGAAGTGACATTACACTGAGAGATTTAAAGAGATGTAGATCACTAGTGTAAATCATTGTAAGTTCTGTTTATGCTTATGTTTCGGTATTAACGATGACATCCCAAACGTTTTAAAATGAAATAAATACGTTTCTTCGAAAACGTTTTAATAACGTATTTACCATGTTTTTCTGGGAACAAATTCCGCAACCTTTTTATAAAATGAAGTACTCTGATTTTTATAAAGCATAAACAAAATCGGTCTTTTCTGGCCGTGATTTTGGGGATGTCACACAAGTCAACTCTTCCTCTTGGTGGGCTTGGGCCGAGAATGGAGAGGGGAAAAGGAAAGAATTGGGCCTTGTATGTTTAAGCCCATTATATGGTCATGTTAGATGATTTTTGGTCCAATAAAAATCAAAGAATAATTTTTTATGACCTATTAGGGCTAAGATAAATTTGTTTTGGTCCAATAAGGCCCATTAAAGTTAATCCAAATTATTTTGGGCTCATAAGGCCCAAACATGTTAAGTTTCATGTATATGGGTCTAATTAGGGCCCATTTGAGAGTTCTAGGTTCAAGATAGATAATTTGGAAGTTTATTAGTCCATTAGGTTCAATAAGGAAATCCTAGTCCAAAGTGAACTCAAATTGGAATTTCAAAGGTTTCCAATTCTTTGTTGACCACTTGTAGGGCTAGAATGTAGTATTTGATGGAGTTTTGTTGTCATAGAATGAGCATCATGCATGCTTTCATGTTATTGATTCATAATTGTTAAAAGTGTTGTAGTTACAAGGCACCAAAATTTCTACTTGTGACAATATGGTTTACACTTTGTACATTTAAATACACACACACACACACACACACACATATATATATATATATATATATATATATATATATGTAATACATATTCCAAGTAATAATTAAGCACATAGTTTACATATAAAAATTTTACTTGATATTTAATACTTGAATTAAAATCACGTTCATGAAAGGGACTATGCACTCACCTGACTTAGGTGGGTGACTAGAGAATTCGGAAACACTCCGCCTAACACTTTGATCTTTCCTTTGACATGAGCTAAGTATGATTTATACTTAGTCTTAGTCTAATATTCCTGGCGACTAATGATTGTCTTGATTCCTCACTAATCCCAATGTCTACATCAATATCTATCAAGTAAGGAAAATCCAGGTAGGTTCATATTGGAGGTAGGGTCCGTTCGGTAAACAAAGTATACTGTTTGGAAATTCCACTTTAAACAGCTCATTAAATCCATCATAGACATCATCCCATAAGTAGATCAATCAGTATAATGATTTGGAATTACTGATAATTCTTATTCATATATTCATTGTTGGGTTTTAAGCATAACATCATTCCTATGGTGTACATCCATCCCTAATTGCTTTGGATCTAGGTTTTCCTAATTTGAACATACAACTATGAATACCAAAGCAACAACCTTATTACTAGCATACATATATCCAAAATCACAAATGATTAGGGTTAGAATCTTTACATCTCTTGTTATGTAGCAATAACAAGTGTAATCCTTCTTGATCTTGACTTCTAAAAGCCTAGTGCCCCAAGTGTTGCACCTCTAATGGAGTCACAAACACCCAATGCAACAAGATGAATTAGCAGAGATGAAGAATTCTGCTAGGGCAACTCTAAGAAGATTTAGAGCCGAATTCTCATGTCAAGGGGTTAATTTATAGTTAATGCTATTATGGTTTTAAGGTGGAAACCCTAATTTCCGTGCTTAGGCCTTAAGCAATCCATGGAACCCTTTTAGAAGGCCCCTTGGACGAAATCCTTATTGGCTTCCCATAGATTTCGTCTAATCTCTTCTATTAGGAGTCCATAGCCTAATTAGCAACTAACAGTTAATTGCAATACCAGTCCCCTTAGTTTAATCAGTCTCTTTTGATCACCAAATTAATTCCAAATTAATTTCTGATCAATACTAATTAAATAAATATGATTTCCAAATAATATATTAATCTTGTAATATATTAATAAAACCATTTCAAGTACTAATTTATTATTCATATAATAAATTCTACTCTCTCTCCTTTTGTCATCCTATCAAGTTGCATGAGTGAAGGCAACCCAAAAGGATCATGCTCATAATCAACTCAAGTACATACTCAAAATAGTTATGGGCTTAGACACCTAATCCAACAGTCTCCCACTTGGATAAGTCTAATAACTATTATTCCAAGTACGACTTCAGAATTTGATTAACAATCGTAACTTTCAAAAGCCACTGACGAACACTGATCTTATCAGCAATGCATGCTTTAGATAAGGGATCATATATTCATCCATTCTCAAGATATCATATGAACTGAGACATGGATTATAATCATTCTCTTTGTTCATGTATTGTTTCCCGATTTCCGATTTATGATGACTGACAACATACTACAATTGAACACATCGACTTAGTCCAGGCTTGACCAAGCGCTTTAGAGTGTCATCACTAAATCATCGAGGGGCCCACATATATCGCTTTTACCCCACATTAGGTAAAAGGAATGAATAAATGTCGACTCATATGCTTACACTATTTACTTATCAAGTCATACACAATAATATGTTTTATAACATCAAGTTACTTATGCGTTTATGTATTATCATTGTGCAACCGACTTGTAAACAACAACTCATGTCTCTCCATTTTAAGAATATAAGATGTTATCGTCTCACAATCACTCGTGATAAAATCCATGAAGTGATTTACGTGAGCATGGGTTTAATCTAATACTCAAATCTTATTTCAGGAGCACTCATGAACACTACATCAAACTTTTGCTATGTCTAAACACTTTAGACAATCTACAGTCAGATTCATGACAATCTTACCTCATTACTTACTTCCAAAGTATAATTGGCTATGGATGTTTGAATAACCTAGTTATTCTGGATGTCAAAACATGCGAAGTGAAACACAAGAATAATCGAATCCAATATGATCTCAAACTTTTGAGTATAAATAAAACACTTATTATTTAATTACCATATTGATTACACATTATTCATTGTATAATGTTTCGAGTAATCAACTTAATATTTGAATTGAAACAATAGTCATCCCATGCTCCAAGCATGCACACTATGTTTACTTATGGTCCTTACTTTGTGAAATAGATCAATTGAACACATTTCCAATAATGCCCATTTCACAATGACCAATCCTTATCATAAGTGTAAGAATACCAGATTCTTGCTATGTGTTAGATTCTAACATTTTACACAATGATCCTTTTGTAATGACATAGCACCATAGTCACAAAGACTCTGCCAATGATATTACAAAGTTCTCTATTGGAGATTGTTACAAGAAAAATCCATAGACATGAAGTCTCAAATTCAATGTACATTCCTTTGAACATTCTTGTCTAAAAGTTTCTAACCTACACATAGATTCGTAATATCTAACTCCCATTATAGAAACATTTCCATATTTTTAATATGACAACACATTCAAAATATAATCCTATCTATTCATAATAATGTCGATACGGTGCACCCATTACTATACTTCCAACTGCCCATAAGTGACCAATACTTGGCGAACCTTAGATTGTACTTAACAATTGTTTAACTCCTATAGTCATATCCGGTTATGATCCTTTTCCCTCTTAATGTCCTAGGCATTTGGAAAATACAGAACGGTCAAATATTACAGCATATGTAATCGATCCTATACTTGAAGCGTATGGGATACGATTTATAATGTCTTACATAAAGACATGATACTTTACCAGTCTCCTGCTATAATATTGCCGTATATAAAATTTCCTTATGTTGAACCTTTTCAACATAACATATATATATATATATATATATATATATATATATATATATCATTTGACTAAATTTGATTAAAATTTCTCGATCTAAGCTTTTAGGTTTGAAATGAAGTATAAATTTATCTCCCTTAATTATAGCAAAACAACTTTTCAACCTCTACAGCTTTGCGAATTAAAAATTTTGTTTTCTGTAATAAATATTGCTAACTCGCAACAGTTAACATAATAATCATGCTCCCACTAACATGATAATTATATCCTTACCAACGTAACACTTATGCTCCCACTAGCTTTGACATGTACTCAGAAAATAGCTGGACTTCTAGAAATCAATACTTATTGATTTTCTTACCAAAGTTCATATTTCTAATACGTGATGGTTCGATAAGACTTTATCTAAGCTCATACACCTTTTATTAGAAAGCTCATATGTATGTCTAAACTATTCCAGAACTTATATTAATAAGTCCCAAATATTCATACTAACTAACAAATCTCACAATTCGAACTATGAAGAGGGATTTCGTAATCATAATCGAATTTGAGAATGAAAATATCACAATTGCTATCTCCTTAAAATCTTCATAGTGAAACCGCTTCCTCACAATCATTTTTATGAAATGGAGAGAAACCTTACCACTTAGATTTTATGGTGTATGCATTACTATCCACGTGACAAATCCAAACTCATATAGACTGAACTTGTTCAATCTTTATTTCTTGCTATCTGGAAGCACAAGGGCCAACCATGTCTTCCAAGTAGTTGAGCAGCTCACCCATACAGATGATGAAATTTCATTGATTATTGTGATTTGCCTTTATGCATTCAAATAAGAACTCATAGAACTCACTTACATAGTCAACTCAACTGGAATGGCACAGAAACAAGAATATGTCAACACGATACTGTTGGGTTATGGGCATTCTAGCAGTCTTATGGTGTACATGTAACCCTAGAAGCCTTGGTTCTATGTTTGACTAAGATACATGCAAAATGATTTTCCAAGGTTCATAATCCTATCTAGCATACATGGGGATCATTTATTCTAATAGTTAGTAAGAATTACATACCTCTTTGCAGCTTGGATTCCTTTGAAACCTTATGAGCCTAGCACCTCAAGTGTGATGCCTCAAATGTCTCACACAACACCAAGTACACTTGGAATAAACTCTAAGAGAATAAGAACACTTGCGAAATCGGTTTGCCCTCCTCTTTCTTTCTAGTGGCCGATTTTGGTGAATAGAATAACCTTTATATAGTGTGTCACAATTAGGGTTACACCATGTAAGCCCTAATTGTCATGACTTTTCATTTCCATAACCCATGGGTTATGTAACTCCCATGGAGAATCCATGGAGCATCTTATGGGTTTAACCCAACTTGATAATCCATGGAGCTTTGGCCCACTATATAAGTTATGGATGATTGACACAATCAACCCATATATTTAATTAGTCTTCTTTTGATCACGTAATTAATTCTAAATTAATTATTGATCAATACTAACTAAATATTATTCTTCTTATTATTAATATATTAGAACTTATAATATATTAATAAACCATAAGTGTCTTATTTCACTCATTTAGTCTATCCAAGTGCATGATGCCATGCAACCCAAATGGACCATGCCGGGTCGGGTCAAGTACATACCAAATATAGTTATGGACTTAGACACTATATCCAATAGTCTCCCACTTGGACAAGTCTAATAACTATAGTTGCAAGTATGACTTCAGGAACCGATCAACAATCGTAGCTGTTTCAAGGTCTCTCAGAACTGAGAAGATGATGGTGTGCCATTTTAGATAAGTGATCATATAATCCTCTGTTCTAGATATCAGCCGGACAAACACATGGAACAATGTCTTTCTATTGTCTAGCAGCTGTTTCCCAATTTCCGATTTGTTTGACATAGAACTTAATTGAACACATCAATTTAGTTCTGACTGGGCCCGGTACATGGGTCAAAACAAAATCATCGAGGGGCCCAGATATCGCTTCTAATCCAAGAAGGAACAGATAAACTTCGACTCATATGTTTGCTCTACTACTTGTTGAATTACACACAAAGGTACGTTTTATAACATCGAGTTACCAATGCGTTTTCGTACAATCAATGCATAACCAACTCATAGGTAACAAATCATATGTGTAGGTTTGAAGACTTATATGATATTACCGTCTCACGATCACTCGAGATAAATTCCATGAAGTGATACCAGTGAGCGTTGGTTGAATCCAATACTCAGAACTTATGAGCACTCATGAGTGTTGTAGCCCCCTTTGTCTAACATCTAGGAACTCTACAAACTAACCCATGACTGTCTTGATTCTTATGTACTTCCAACATATGATTGACTATGGAGAATTTGAATAATATGATATATACCATAACATAATTATTCTGGAAGTTAAAACATGCAAAAAGAAATACTAGTAAATGATTGACAAGAGATAGCAACACTTTACTCATAAATAGCAACTTTTATATATCATCAAATGTCAATTACACTTTACATATTTCAAAATTATCTAACTTCTAAAAACTAATATCATCTCTTAGCCCTATGCTCTTAGCATGTTGATGATGCTTAACCCTACTCAGTCACTTTGTGATGGGATCTTCCGGGTTCTCATCTGATGATACCCTCTTTTCCATGAGGATTCCTTCCTCTATTCGATGTCTAATGAAATGATATTTTATGTCGATGTGCCTGGATCTCCTATGATCCTTTGGTTCCTTTGCTAAGGCAACTGCACTTTCACTATCACAAAAAATTTCCATGGGCTCCTTAATAGCTAGTACAACTCCAAGGTCTCCAATGAAGTTCCTTAGCCACATAGCCTCCTTTGCTGCTTCACTTGCTGCTATATACTCTGATTCACAAGTGGAATCTATGACAACCGTCTAATTCTGGTCAAGTCAAATTCAAATAAAGTCAACAAGTCAAACCGGTCAACCCAACTAACCCTTGTGTACTAGGGCTTACATTAGGTAATTACTATACAACTCGCTATTCTAAAGAGAAATCATAAATTGAAAAGTTCGTATATCTAGATTTCCTTAACCTAAAACTATGGTAAGTAACGAACCAAACCGATAAAACGATGTTGCATACTCACTGGGAGTGTGCAAGATCCTTAAACATGGCTTAACAGAGCTTACGGACCTTGCGTTGCGGAGCCAAGCACTCAAAAAGGTCATAAAAGAAGCCTCTCCCAATCTCTTTCGCTCTATCTTCCGCTATCCTAAATCTCTCTTTGTATGAGAAATCTCTCCAAGTATGTCAAATCTGTCCCAAATCTCTCCTTGTATGAGAAATCTCTCCAAGCATGTGAAATCTCTCCCAAATCTCTATTTGTATGAGAAATCTCTCCAAGTATGTGAAATCTCTCCCAAATCTCTCCTTGTATGAGAAATCTCTCCAAGTATGTGAAATCTCTCCCAAATCTCTCTCCATATGAGAAATCTCTCCAAGATTGTAAAATATCTCCCAAAATCTCTCTCAAAACCCCTTTCGATTTATTTTGATCATTTGAGGGCATCTCGGTACTTGGTTTGATGAGAAACCACTCAAAGAGGGAAGATAGTTTGGAAAATAGCCCATTAGGTCCGAAGCCTCTCTGTAGGGGCCAAGTCCTCTTGGATCCGAGGCCACTTGAATTGAGTCCGAGGCCCTTGAGCAGCCGCAGTCTTCAGACTGCAATGGAGCAGCCACAGCAAGCTGACCGCAGCCAGCGAGCCGCAGCAAGCCGACCGCAACAAGCGAGCCGCAACCAGCAAGCCCCGTAGCAAGCGAGCCGCAGACAGCAAAGCCCCGTAGCAAGCATCACCTCGGACCACAGCTCCCTTTTCCTTCAGATCCGCCTCCGCGACCAAGACCAAGCCACTTCGGATTTAGGCTGCTGATGACCGAGCCTTAGCACATCCGGTCCTGAACTTCGGATTTCAGCACTTTCTACCCGGTTTTCAATATTTTTAGCATTTTAAGCCCGTTTTTAATTATTTTAACGCGGGATTTTCTCCAAAAATCATATTTTAACATATACGACTCCATAAATTCATAAATTCAACATATTTTTAGGAAAATTCATATTTAAGAATAAAATCTATTAAATGAGATCTTGTGGTGGAGTGTTGATTATCTTTGATTTATGACACAAACAACCACCACCCCCACTCCATGACTAACCCACACACGTCCCCACCGTACCTTGTCACTTCCTTGTACCTTCCCACTCAATTTACAGCCTCTCCCACGTCCAAAGAGCTGAAAGACTCTCTCCCTCTCTCTTCATTTTACTCACTTCACTCATTTCCACCACAAATCAAACACCACTTTTCTCTCAAATTCTCTCACACAAATTCGAGATTTCCAAGGCATTTTCCAGCTTTTCTCCTTCATTTTGGTAAGTATCATCACCCTCCTTATGATTATCACACTTCCCTTTTACTCAAATCATTGATTCGTAACACAAACATCATCACATTCATGTTAGATCTTCGAATCATCAAATGATCCTTCAAGTGTTCTTGAGTTGAACACTTCTCTTCTTCAACACTCATATACTGAAACCACTCAAGGTGAGTTCATACCCTTATATTTTCATGTTTTCTTAAGTTTTTAGGGGGGGAATACAAGTTAAAACACCAAGAACATAACTAACCTTTTCTAACAGCCTTCATCAGAAAAGTTGGACTCCATTCACGGACTGTTTTGGACAACTTAATTATTTTAGTTTTCGAAACTGTATTAGGTGCAAATGTTTCAAGTTCGTAGCTTTAAAATGACTACTTGCACATCTCTATACGATTTTTCTACAATTTATGGTGATTTTTACAAAACTGCCTATCATTTCAAACATCAATCCGGACCAGTCTGTGATTATGGACTTTCTCACACAAGTTGGAGGTCATTAAAATTCATAATAAAAATTATGAACGCACTAGACTCATTTCCCAAACTGTCAGAATTAACAGATTCTGATTTGGACCTTTGATGATTTTTCTATAAATTTTCTAAAAACAGTAAATGAAAATATTAAGAACAGAAAAATGCTATCAATTTCATTTCACCTTGTAACATGTTGAGCAAGGTGTATATCTTTATGTGAAAACATGTTCTTACAAATAGATGACATTTTGACTTAGTATATATAGTCATACATCAGAAAGCAAATGGATTTTTACCTACAAAAGTGTGGTAATTAATTTGTTGTTATAATGCATGTTGCTTCACTTTAGTAAAAAGTATATATACATATCGGTAAACAAAAGAGTTTTTACCTTCACAAATACAGTAGTTAACCATAATAAACAAAGTTATAACTATTACATTTAAACGTTTTGATAAACTATAATAGGTATGGTTTATGTTTCCATTAACACATCAAACACATTTCGGAAGGTTTTATTCCCACAGAAAAAGGTTTTACACTCACGCACACCACACGTAAACTTGTTAACTTAAATTGTGAGACATTCTCTTCCCGTACGTCCGAGTGCGGGATCCAAATTCCTGGTAGTTATATCTAGAGTCTCTTGTAGGGAGAACATGATAGTTGTGTATAGATCTATATTGGGTTAGACACCCCACACGTGAGCTGCATGCCACAACTAGACCGGCGGGTTTGTGGTGACAAATGTCATATCAGTTTCGCGACGCCTGAGAAACGTTGTGGCAGGTTCATTCAGTCATAGTATGGTTATAGCGACTCACATAAGAAGTTAACAACTGATAAAGCTTACGGGAATTTTCATAATCAAAAGGGGTTTTATGTCAATTTAAAATCACTTTCTACCTCAATACGTACGGATATTACTGTACACTTTCGGTCTTGGTATTTAAGACTACACGTCATTCATTACGGGGTTTTCCCTCAAATCAAAAAGGGTTTTATGCCGATTTAAAACCACGCTTATATGATTAAGTATGGAAAATACTTGTTTACTCTTGGTCCTGGGATTTAGGACCACATAACTTTTAAAAGGAAAATATTGGATTTTTCTTGGTAACACACAACACATTACAAAGAACGGTTTCCAAACTCCTTATCTCAAAAACTTATGAACTCACCAACCTTTGTGTTAACACTCTTTAAAAACTATTTGTATTCTCAAGAATTCAGGGAAACGGGAAATCAACAGTGTTTTGAGGATGGGACGATAAATCGTTAAACAGTTCATTTTGTCATCATAATGTAATTGATTTGAATCATGTAAACATATACTTTGGTGTAACTTTTTCAATTATATTTATGATGGTTGTATTTAGTTTGAGCAGTATTATACTCGTTGTTGTGATACTATACATGAAGTCCTCCACCCCCGGACGTTTCCGCCATCCTTGGTTTTGGGGTGTGACAGATTGGTTTCAGAGCATTGTTTATAGTGAACTAAGTATATCGAACCACATAAGATATACAAACTATAAATGCATTGGGACTAAGGTCTCTGATTTAAAGTTTTCAAAACAACTATACTTTTAGAAATAAATAATTTCTTGTTAAAAGTATACATGCATTCATACATACTAAGGTCAGCATCATTCAAGAACAAAACAAAAAGTAATGATTGTTGAATATCACAGGTAAGCTCGGGGATGTATGGTCAGTCTTGGGAGTGGCATAGCCTGATCAACTATGCTGGTCAGAGGAGTGATTAGCACATGTGATATGTGCATATTTAGTTCATATTAAGTATAGATTTTTATTCATTTATTAGCTAAATTATTGCATTTTATGAAGAAAAGGTACTTAAAAGTGGTTGAATTATATTTTCAGTCCAAAAATGAAGCTCGGAAGCAAAAGGAAGCAGGAGAAGCGGTTGAGAGCTCGAGGATGGAACAAAGAAGAAAAACACTAAAAATAACACCTACTCGGCGAGTAGGGTCGACTACTCGGCGAGTCCAAGCGAAGATTCGAGAAGATAAAGACTCGGGATCCTAGAGACTTATCACAATAAGGGGACTGAGAGATGGACTCAACGAGTCGGCACCTGACTCGACGAGTCGATTCGTATATATAAAGATAACTCCTCAGAACGATGGGAGAGAATTCTGGAACGATTCAGAAGAGTTCAGCTACGATTAAGAGGTCAGAAAAACCCTAGAAGACGAAGTTATAAGTTAGAATTCAATTCCGAAGGAAGAGTTGAGCTAAATTTCATCACTCTACTTAATCTTTTGTTTTGTCATTATGGTTAAACAATTAGACTCTGTTTGTTTGCTGTTATTTACTTCAATTATGAGCTAAAACCTTTAGACTTCTGTTTGGAGATACAAAATTGATACTATGGTTTGATTATTGGTAGGATTAATTCTAAGTTGGTGATTTTTGTTATTTTAGCTTGCTAAAGAACCTTGTGTATGACTAATAATTAATTTTATGTTAATAGGAAGATAATTGATTAGCATGAACATCTATTGATTATCAACCTCATATGCTATGTGACCACTTTATCATATGTCTAGGATTAATGAACATGAAACTAGAGTTAATAAGAAAATTGAGTAAATTCATGTGCAAGCATGTGTGATGACCATCAACAAGAAGTTAATTACAAGATTAAATAAGTTAACTATTGCAAGTCTAAATTAACCTGAATAATTAATCTAGTGAATTTAATTAAATTAGACAACTGGCCACTGTTTAAGTTAATTTATTTGCTAAGGATTAGTGTAGTGAATGCGAATCTAGTCACTTGAATCGGTAACCAACAAAAGAATTAATCCATTGCACCATTACCTTGAAATCAACCATAGGATCAATTGAGTTGAACTAAACAGAAGTTCCTTCCCATTATTAATCTAGTTAATTCTTTGTTTTTCTAAGTTTTAGATTAAGCAATAGTTAGTAAGTTTTCTAGTCTTGTAAAACTAGAGAAAACCCCCTATTTATTAATTAATTTAGATAGAATTAGTTTTTAGTTTTAATTTGCCGTTCCCTGTGTTCGATACCCTACTTATTTAACTATACCACAATTGATAGGTTCACTGCCTTTGTATGTTATTTTATAATTGAAGTAGGTTTAAAACTAAGTGAGTTAGCACACATCAACATGCCCAAGAATGGTTGTGATATGGCGACAAGTCTAAAAACTTACCAACACTACCACATTGAGAACATTAGAACAGAACATGAGTTTAAAATACTATGGGAGTATTTGTGTTACTATAAGTGCTTACATAAGAACTAAACAAGTCTCTATCAAGTAGGTCAATAGTTGTTAAGTGTATACGCTAAGGTTATATGAAATTTAGGCATTATAGACTCAGAATCTGTGACCGTTGCTTTACTTCCTGTTCTCGTTGGATTGTGGATTTGAAGTTAGAGTCAACTATTCGAAGGACTATCCTGCCTTGATTTCATATAACTGGTATACACTACACAAGTATTGATATAACTGATACAGATCATATAATAATTATCTAGATAGTTCGTCCAATAATTATCTTCTTACTCCTATTCTCGCACGTACAACATAGTAAGATCCTACTTACCGGACGAACCCTACTTTCCCAATCAGAGAAATGGTGGATGGTTATGAGGAGAATCAGAAGCGGAACCGGAGGTAATCAACCCTCCATGCATAGCAAGGGTTCACTCGAACCGTTTCGACTACATCGAACCTGTGCCCCGTTGGCCAACCGTGATCGAGGGTTGAAGTCGACAACAATCACATCAACCACCATGTGGGGACCAACGAGGGTGCTATGACCTCAACCACGGGGAATCAACTGACAGAACCCTCCCGGAGAAGACCCGGTAGATCGCGAACATCGGGGATTAAAACAGGAAGACTACAACCCGATTTCAGAAAACTGCGTGCTACTACAGACCCTACCGTCTCACGTACCCGAGACTCAGAAAGAGACTACTATTTTCAGAGGCCAACATTCCTTTTAGGACCTTATCGCTGCTCGTGAATAGGAAAGAGAATGATAGGGTAGACACATGGCATTCAAAGAGAGGATGATCGCCGCCAAGCGTCGATTGGCAAAGCTGCAAGATGCATCGACTTTGCCTTAGGCATCACAAGGGACAAATTGTCATGAGTAGAGTTTGTATCCGCTCACAAGACTTGGTGAATTAAGTTTTTGAGTATGCGTTGGTGGTACTCTATTCTAGGTGTAGGCACGTCACTGCAATTTAAGTGGTCATACTAATCGAGAGATTTCGTTGTTATCAAAACTGTTCCTTGCATGGAGGTGAGACAGACCTGCATCAAGGTAAAAAATGTTCGCTGAAACCACAATTACTAGAATCATATTAACAAGATGCGTTAGAACATACCTAACATACTCGAAGGTCTATTTAGTCTTAATTATATAACTAAGCATACATCAATTGGTCATAATAAGGACCTAGCTTGGGTCAACTTACAAGGTTTCACTAGGATACAGAACTACTAAAACACATGAGTTTATCATATAAAGACTCTCGTTATGAACTGTTTACAGAACACCCTTAACAACCGAATTACGTTACAAATTGAACTAAGATAAACTTAGTTAGAAAACTCGCGAAGTATAGCCATTCTAAAGACTCATTTCCATCTTACCTTTAAACATTTTGGTTGAGAGGTTCCTTCTTCGTAGACCTACGAGGTGCGATCATACTAGCACTAATACACCAGGTCCCATTAAAACTCCTCAGCCAAGTGTGTTTGGACAAACATGACCCCAAGATGAGTAAAGCTTAAACACCCATATGAAACCTACTCCTACCCACTACCATAACTCCGTCTCAGGAACGTTAGCAGAAACACTAGGAATAGTACAGTAATGTGCAAAAATTTATATGTGTAAATATAAATCATAAGGATGCACTTGAGATAATTATCCCCACTCACGAAATCGTTTTCATCGTGAAACAGAGCTATGTCTTCACCAAGAGGCAACCAACCAACTAGCAAGGCGCCAACACTACAAATAGACTCTGCTACTTTTCAAGCTGCAGTCACGGAAGCCGTGGCAGCCGTCATGTCGTAGCTAAATGCTACCCACTCCAGCAGACACGGAGATGGTGTCAGAAATACCAACCGCATTATCAATCAAGAACACCAGCGAGTGTCTACCAATGAAAATGCCTCAGGCCACAAACCTACGAACAAGAAGCCGAAGTTTTGGAACAAAAAGGAGCGCAACCAATCTCAGAGACTCGCTAAAAGACAACAACCCATGGGCCACCCCCACAATTACGAGAACAGTCACAACACATGCCTCGACATTAGCCACAACATCTATCGCTCAAGCATCAGACAAGAAATATATGGGAGCACTCACAAAGTGTAACAAGTGTAACTACCATCACACAGGAGCTTGCCGGATTTTACACTGTAACAACTACAACAGGAAAGGACATACCATTCGTTTCTGCAAGGCCCTGACCCAGCATCTCCCTTCAATCACCACCACCAAGGTAGGCCCAGTATGCTACCTATACGGTGAAACGGGACACTTCAAGAGAGAGTGTCCAACTGAGAAGAATGACGGAGGAGCAGGAGGAGTGTGATGAACACACCAGCAGGAGCAGCAAGGAAACCTATTAGGACTTTTGTAATGTTTCCAACGACAAAAACGTTTAAGTACCATATGCTTGTAATATATTTGGTATGATTGCCAAAATTACCATCTTTCTAAAAGTAGTTAAAATACTGTCTCGTTCAAATCAACACAAAGACACTCATATATGACCTTAGGATCATTACCTGTAAGCTGTGATGACCTTGTACTTACATCGGGGTTACTTATAATCAAAATACTAAAGACTTGAGACAAATAATTCCATCCTGACTCCTGTTCCCTGTCTAGTAGTAGGATTAGAGTGAAGCCACCCACTCGACGATTTCACCAACATCAAATTACATACGACGTTCATATGCCACTCGATCATAGAGCGACCTGTCAAGGATCATGATATCAAGTATCATTACTAGCTATCGAAACACACCCACTGCCATTGCTAGACACTGTGGTATGAATCATCTTTAGTAATAATAACATCGAGCAAAACGGAACACACTGAAAAGAAACACAAAATACTCTATCACTCTAATGAGCACTTCCTATGAATACAGCTCAACACATGTTTATCTAAAAAGATTCGGTTGTCACCATTTGGTTTTGATTGGTATAGTCCTCATCTTCTCGGTTTAACGACTACGAAAGGACCCTTCACCTAACCCACCAAATATCGAAACCTTTGTCTCCCATAAACACATCCAGCACGGACCTCTGGGTCATCTCTCACTGTGAAACCCCAAAACACGCACCAGAGGAGTGTTATACTCCCCGAAACCTTATCACAAGTATTTCCAGGAGACCTTTCGGGAAGGTCACGCATACAACATACAAGGTTCAAGCACAGAAGCTTGGGACATATACAGTTAGTCTACCACTACTACGTGTATACGCGAGGATAATGTATAATTAAGATTCTACGGACATTGGATGTGTGCTTCCACCCTATTTCCTGTTCCGTGTCTGGTTGTGTCACACCCCAAAATCAAGAACGGCGGAAACGTTCTGGGGTGGAGGACGTCATGTACAGTATCACAACAATGAAAAGTAGTAAACATAAATATTTTCTAAGAAAAGATCGACTTGATGTCGATTTATAAAATGGTTTTGATGGCATGGGTTTGATAAAACGGTTTAGTATAAAGAAACATTTGTTTGAAACACAATTGTAATTAAGTTTGAAAAGTAGTATACCGAGTAAAATGTAACGAGAAATAAGGAGTTTTAAACACATAAAGTGTTTATGAAAGACATTTGAAGGAAACTGTTTGGTAAAACGACTAATAAGTAGCCAATCATTTGAATGCTGCTTATGAATCACATGTGATATATATAATAATTAGCATAATTCTACTTGTATCCCCCCATAAAACATTTAAAAACAGTTTAAAACATTGATTAAGGGGTATGAACTCACCTGCGGTAAGTGGATCGGAAGGAATTGTCGGATAAGTGCTTGGTGTCAAGTGAAGACTTAGACACGCACAAAGATCCTAATAACATATAAGGATATATGTATATACACAATTAGTCTTTAATCAACTAATAAACAAAATTAAGACACTCTAGGACATGCTAAACACTTTATACAAGTGTTATATGTCTCAAGGATTGCATCTAAGTGTTGTCGGGAAATGCTAGTGTGTTTGGGGTCCAAGGGTAAACTCCCTTGGAGTTTACGGTTTTGATGGTCATGACACCAAGAGTTTACGGCAGTAAACTCTAGAGTTTACAGGCGTAAACTCTAGTCCTAATGACTAGGTGTTGCTTGGTGGTTTAACAAGCCTCTTGGAGCAATTCTACTAAGTGGTTTGGCCTTTGGAAGGGACTAGGGCAACAAAACACCTCCTTTGAGGAGTTTATGGCCTAAGGCATTTTCCTTTGGGTTCATAAACCATAAACCCATATGGAATAGTGTAAAGCCATGTTTTCAAGTCCCTAACACAATTAGGTAAGTGTATGTGCTAGTTTCTAAGCCTAAGGAAGGAAATTAACTCATTTAGACATACTTTTGGGTGTTCACGGTTTTGGGAGGTCCCCAAACCGTAAACACCTATATTTGTCGGCATTTGATGTTTTTCAAGGCTTAAACACAACAAAGGAAGGTTTAAACATGTCAAGGATGGTTTAAACATGAAACTAGGTCTTAGATAAGGACTTAGGCACACTTTGGTGCATTTTATGGTGTTTACGGCCCAAGAACATTCTTGGACCGTGAACACCTTCAATCTTGTGTTCTTGACATATTTTCTTGATGTTTAAATGTAGTACTAGCTTAAAATCACTCAAGGATAGAAGCACTTACTATTGGAAGGCTTGATTTGAGCTAAAAGGCCAAGAACACTTAGTGTGTGTTCTTGGTGTTTTGGAAAATCTAAACAAAAACCGGAAATGAATGGATGAATAGATGCACAAACACTAGATTAAATGTTTTACTAACTTGAAAGGGTTAAAACACTTACAAGATTGAAGATTTGGAATTAAATCTTGGATGATACTTGAGAGAAAACTTGGAGTTTACTCTTTTGACTTTTTAGGGAGTAAACACAAATGACTAGTTACTTGGGGAGTAAACTCATACATAGGTATGAGTTTACGGTTTTGGTGACTTCTAAACCCAAAACATAAAAGTTTGGTCGGGTGTTTCTAATACGCGAAGTGTTTGCGGTTTTCAAAAATCAAAACCCGAGACGACACTTTCTTTCACCCGTTCGTTTAAAAATAATATTAAAATAATCAAACAAACTTTATATTTCTTAAAAATAAGAAATAATGACATTGACTTATGATACGAAGGGGTTGACTTTTAGGGTTTGACCGAATGGAAATTTCGGGTTGTCACATCATCCTGCTGTTAAAGGGAATTTCGTCCCGAAATTAGAATTTAGATAAGGAAGTAGGTATGAATGATCGAGTCGAGAGGAGGAAACTTCCTAATCGATTGGTTCTAGTGCTCCTAAGTGAAATCGGGTTCTCGGTTGGTATCCCAACGAACCTTCACTAATGGGAGACTGCGTTGCTTCGTCTGCTTGACCTCGCGGTCGAGGGTCATTGCGGTTCAAATACGACGGCGAGGATCTCTACGAGTGGAATTACAAGAGTCCTAACGGAAAGGTATGGTTTCACGATCGAGATGCGAAGAATAAAAATGTATGTTGCAGAGTTCGCGGAGTAGGTCTAGTTTGTGCGAGGTACAGGACCGATTCTGGTAAGAATCTCGGAGGTCCTAACTATATTGGAATTAGCTTTCAACGCGATACGAAGCGTATTAAGCCATCTCCAGAGTGAGTTCTCCTAAAGAACTTGGTCACTCACTTGGAAATTCCAAAGGTTCCTTTTCTTGCTTAACTTCCCAGTCAAAGGCCACCCCTTTGTGGGTCAAAGTCGTTCGGGTTTCTGTAATTTGCGAGGAGTTCTGAATGAACTATGAAAGTAGGTCGGTAAGACCTAGAATTTGGCAAATTTCTATCGGCGTCTTTGGTGTCGACAAATTTTCAATGGTTTTGACAAATTGATAGAGTACTCAAAATTTTCCACATCACTAATAGTGTGTCGTAGGAAATCTAACCCTTAAATTTCAAAACTCATGTTTAGAGAACTTTGTGTAAGTGCCTCCGACGGTAATGTTTCCATGGGTTCCTTCTTACTACGAGGGTAGATAAGTAAGTCGTTACATGGGGAATGACAAACTGATCCAAGTAAGAAAGACAGACTCTATTCATCAAACTCATGAATACTATGGGTGTATTGGTCCTATCCGAAGGGTATCACTACGAATTCGAAGTGTCCGCATCGAGTTCGGAAGATAGTCTTCCGGATATCCTTCCCTAACACTTGAAGTGGTGATATTCGGTTCTCAGATCCATTTCTGAAAGTAATTCTTTCCTTGCGTTTGCTACACCATTTCATCTATACGAGGCAGAGATAACGATTTCTAATGAAAAATCTTGACGGAGTCCTCGATATCTGAGGTACATACGATGTAATCTGCCATTCTCTGGAAGAATAAGACCGGGGTTCTCTAGGGTGAGAAGCCTAGTCTTCTAATTCTATTTCTTCGTAGTTCGTTAAGTCGTCTGTACTGTTCTTGTATCTCCGTAGATGTTTAGACTGTAGGGCGATCGGTTTACGGGAGTCATACTGGGTTCAAAGTTTGTTCCATGATGATGTGGTTACTCGTAGGCTTAGGCAGTTCTCCGTCCTGAAGTTCATATTAGAATTCATACATGTTTTCACAATCACAATCTCATGTACACGAGTCGTATATAATTAAGATTGAAAAGGTAGTTGAATAACTGATTCTTCTTTAAGCTCACTTCCTTTCGAGGAAAAAGAAGTTAAAGCGGAATCATCAATTCTAAACCTGTAGAACCTTGATTATATATCACTCTTATGTATACACTCCTCAGTGGTAGATCAATCGCATGAATCCTTGGATTAAACTTGATGTACTGCACGAGTGGTACTTCGGGAATTTCTTCGGAAAGAAAATAACTAAGAGGTACTCCTGGCATGAGTACTTCGGTGTTCTGATATGACGGCTTTGCTGGAAGGGCGATTTCGAAGAAAGAGATGTACGTATGAAGCTGTTTTTGTGAGGATCAAATTGAATCGGGTCGTATGATAATGTCGGAATCATACAGAAACTTAAAGACATTAGATTTGAACATAAGGCGTTTACAGACAAAACACAACCGTGCAACCATGAACAGAGTTACAGTACTTTAGATTTACTACAAGACTATTGTTGCGGATAAGGTATACTTACAAAAGACAAGTATACACAGCACGAGCATCCCTATACAGAAAAGATATCGCAAAAGGTAAGACTCTAGTTGCACTAGTTTTGGATAGTTTGTAAGCCTGTTACAACGAAACGCCTAAATTACATTAAAGTGGGTTCCGGAGTAGGTTCTCCTGCAGCTGTGATCCTAAGAATCTTCCAATCTGCACCCAAGTTCTTCGCTATCGGGCAGTCCTTCTTGAGGTGTCCAATTTCACCGCATTGGTGACATATATGGACAACACCCACATTGGTGGTGGAAGTGAAGTATTTAATAGGATTTATGGGAACGCGGGTTCTTTCCTTTTTCAGGCAATCTCTTTTATAGTGCCCAAACTCACCACACTGATGGCAATCCTGGCTGGCTCTAGCGGCGGTGGTCGGTAGTATAATTCCGTTTGTGCTAGCCTTTGCTGCCTCCGGGCAGTTCCTTTTGTAGTGCCCTACCTTGCCACAACTGTAGCAAGTCTGGTTCACACCGGCGTTGGGCAAATTGTTGATTGGTCTTGTTAGGCTCTTGCAGTAACGTTTGGTGTGCCCCTTTTTGTTGCAGTTTGAGCACTGCATCTCCCGACAAGGTCCATGGTGGTGATAATTACATTTGATGCAATTTGGGAGATTTCCAGCATATTGTTGGGCTGGGTTAGGGACAACTGGTATATCCGAAGGGATGGTAGTAGGAGGTACAGATGTCGTAGCTGTGAAGGTCGTTACCGGTGGTTGTTTCTTGTTCGTCCCTCTAAGCGATTTGTCCTTATTTCTAGCCCAAAACTTCCGTTTGTTACTCTTCGTTTCGGAACTTGGGGTGTCGTGGTAGTTTGCTGCTCGTTGAGGTGTTTGATTGTTACTCGGATTGGAATTGTTGTTAACAATTCCGCTAACATTCGCGTTGTTAGCGTGGAGGTGGCTCAGAATAGTTGACACGGCAGCCGAGACTGCAGCTTGAAAAGTAGCCGCATCAATCTAAAGGGTCGGTGCTTGGTTGTTGGGTTGATCGTTTTTCTTGGGCGACATGATTCTGTTTCATGGAAAGAAAATGAATTTGTGAGCGTGCATGGTTGAACCTAGACTTAGTTCGACTGTTTATGTAAAGAATAGAAGTATGTTCACGGAGGTATGACCTACATCCCTATGATGCAGTCCTAGTACGGAATGGAAGGGAGTTCGTAGAATGGTCTCAAGACGTTTGTCGTTCAAGCCGATGTATCATTGGTTGGTGAATAACAAGATCCAACCACTGAAAGAGACTTGGAAATGTCTCCGGAGTTAAATTACAATAGTCCAATGATTTGACTAAAGCATGTTTCAGATAGAATCCAATGAAATTATGATAAGAGTACTTGAATGAAGAAGGACACGGGAGTTAGCCGACTGTCTATATCTTTGATATTCATGACGTAAAGATTCGGGAAAATAACCTTGTAAAGGTCTTAAATCATATCCAGAGAAGATAGTTCTTGACAGCCTAGAGACCTAACCAAAAGTACTTACAGTACAAGATAATTTCATAGAAAATGCCACATCGGGCATCGACTGAAAAACGATTCCTTTTAATAAAGAAAATAAAGTAAAGCGCCTACTACTGGCGACAGTCATCCCTCTGGTGAACTCTTAGTTCAGCCAATTGACGTTCCACGTCAATTAGGTGTCTTCCGTACACCCTCTGGCGTACTCGGAGCTCTATGACTTCGGATCGTGATTCAGCCAGTGCTTGCAGCAGGGTTTCATGATTTCTCTCAGATCTCTCGCGAGCATCTTCTAGACGAATGGTGCGAAGTGTAACGCCCGGGTTTTAGGGCTAAGCATTTTTGTCAATGTAATAGTCTAGGTCAACTCTTGTAACTCTTTTTAAAGTAATAAAGATGAAATATTTGAGTATTATGTGAATTATGTGTGTTTATGTGTTTATTATTTAATTATAAATATATAATTAATAAAAAAATAAAAATGAACGTCAAAATTAAAGTGTGAGATAATCCCGATATCTCTACATAAAGTTGTAGAATATGTCTCAAGGTTTCCTTGCATATAAGGAACGCCGGAATCCGAGTTATAACGAAGAAGTTATGACCCGTCGAAGTTTCGCGACAGAACCGGCACGATACCGGGAAGCGTAAATAGTGAATTTACGATAGAGCGAGATTTAGCCTTAGCTCTCTAAACGAAAGTCGTAGAATATGTTAAACTAAGAACATCGATAAAAAGAACGCCCAAATCTGACTTCGTATGAGGAAGTTATGATTTTTCTAAGATTTAGCATAGTAGTGCACAGCCCGAAATCTGAATTTTAGATCGGTCGATTTTTAGCCGACGGGATCTAAATGAAAGTTGTAGTACTCGTAAATACCAACGCGTGGATATAAAGAACGTCGATAATAGAACTCGTATGCGAAAGTTATGGACGAAGCTTAGTCTCTACTTTTCGAGCGCGGCGAATTCGATACAGTTTTGTAAATCCGAGATAGAATGAGAAATAGCTAACGAGGTCTAAATGAAAGTTGAAGATCTCATTAATAGGAACTCAATGGTAAAAAGACAGACAAAAACAGAGCTCGTATGCAAAAGTTACGGACGAAGCTTAGAGACTACTTTACTATAAAACTCCTATAAATACAAGGGTGAACTCCTCATATTTTCTTCACACCATAAGCCTCTCTTTCTCTCTCTAACTTCTCTCTAGCCTCCCTAAACCCCTACCAAGTCTAGGGAACCTCCCTATCACGAGAAGAAAGCCCCGGAGCGCCCGACGGCTCGGAGAAGAAAAGCTTTCGGCTCAGAAACGCTGCTCCAGCGAAGCCCGGTTTTTAATAAAAACCCATTGTAAGTGAGTTACGCCTATACTATATTTAATATAGCTTTTATTTAATTATAGTAACATTATTAGGACCTTAAAATACTTATTTGGGCTATTATTATGAGTTATATTGAGTGTTATTTAACGCTTATATAATAGTAATAATAGTTAGACTATTAATTAGTCACGATTAACGTTAAAACTAAACTCTAGTGGTATTAATACAAGGTTTTGGTCAAGGAAAAATTGTTTTAAGAAGTAATGAAGAGCTGTCCGAGTGCCGAGTCACCACCTTACCAGGTGAGTGCATAGTTACTTTTAGCTTACACATAGATATGAAGTATTTATATATATATATATATTACGTGTTGTGAGTGCATAGTTACTTTCAGCTTACACATAGATATGAAGTATTTATATATATTACGTGTTGTGAGTGCATAGTTACTTTCAGCTTACACATAGATATGAAGTATTTTATATAAATTACGTGCTATGTGTGCATATTACCTGAATACTTGCTATCTATGCTAGATGAACATTTTTATACATGTTTTCAAAGATTTAAACTGTATATTTATTTTATATCTACGAAAATGTTGGGGTAAAACATGGGTAGATGTATTAGTTGCTGTGTGATAAAATGAAATAATGAGAGGCCTAGTTATAGATGTTATTGATGATCTAGTCATCTAGCGGAGTATAGATGACGACCACGGACTATTCTAGACAGTCCAGTGGAACACTAGCAGGCTCGCAACCTGTAGGTGTTTATTCGAACTGTGTGTTTATTTGAACTGTGTGCTCACCAGTGTACTCCATCCCCCACATGGTTGCCTTAAGGACATTTATTGTTGAGGAATCCCCTTAGCAGTAGTGTCCGTCCCGATGATAATCCTTAGGATAGGTCCCTTATGATAGATGCTTAGGGACGTAATGTGAGGATAACGGGAACGGGTAATTGGGTTTGTTTAATTTAATGAAGTTAATAAACTTATTTATTGTGGGTTGCAAACCCTATGTGCTCACCAGGCTCCCAAGCCTGACCCACTTAGTTTTATGTATTACAGGTAGTGGCGCTTGAGCATAGATATGATGTTGGACGAGGGATTACGGATATAGGCTTGTAGATATGAAATAATGTACGATCATGACATCCCAAGTCTTTTAATGAAATACATTTCTACGGAAATGCTTTTGATAAATCTTTATCATATTTTGTTTTGGGACAAATTCCGCAACACTTTCATTTAAAATGTTACTCTGATTTTTAAACAAAGCATAAACAAACCAGTCTTTTCTGGCCGTGATTTTGGGGATGTCACAGTTGGTATTAGAGCATTAGTTTAAGCGAACTAGGAATATGGATTTATTTCTAGACTTAAACTTAGAATGCTAAGCGATGATTGTGAGGTGTGAGCACTAGTTTATTTTAGGAATTATGCCTAAAATGCTTTATGTGCTAAATGCTTTGTGCCTAATATGCTATTATTTGTTCGGATCCATGGTCTGTTGCCGACCGGATCTGGAAACCTTATGTGTTTAGGATTCTAAACGTACGACTACGATATTAAAGCTAGCATGTAAACGTTTCGGAGTGATAAGGATGATTTAAACGTCTATCCTAAATAAAGATCTAAATTCACCTTATTTGGTGTATAGATCAAGATGGCAAGGGCCCGTAGTGGAAGCGTGAATGCAAATGGAAACAGAAACCAACCCCCAGTGATTGAGTAAATACCGGTTGTGGAAGCCGCTGCTGAGCCAATAACAATGGCCGGAGTGCAAGCGATGATCCAAGCGATGTTGGGTCGTCAAATGGAGGAAACTAGACGTTTGCTCCAGCAAAATCGTGAGGAAGCCACTATTCAGATCGAACAGCCCGAGTTGAACGAAGGGCAGACTGAGGAAGGAGACTACAGTGGAACTGTTGGTCAAGTCAACCCACCAATAGTTCAACAAAATAACCAAGATGACGGATTCGAGAGAAATGGATGCAAGTACAAGGAATTTTAGACTTGCAAGCCATCGACTTTCACAGGAAAGGAAGATCCAATCGGAGTTATGGATTGGATCTCGGAAATGGAGTTAGCTTTCATGACGTGCGGTTGCAAAGGAAAGCTACAGACCACGTTTGCAGTGCGTCAGTTTCGAGGAGGCGCTGTACGTTGGTGGAATACCTTGGGGAAGACTTTAAGCCCCAACAAGCCCCTGCAACTGACATGGGCAAAATTTCTGATGCAATTCAAATGAAAGTACTGCTCATCTCAAAACCTGCTCGAGCTAGAGAACCAGTTTCTAACCCTGAAGAAGGGTAGCATGACAATTGATGAATACACGAACAACTTCACAGAAAAGATGGAGTTTGCCTTGCGTCTTGTTCCGGATGAGCTGACGAAAATTGATAAGTACGCAAAGGGATTACCATGGGAGTACGCGGTGCCAGTGCGTCAAGCACCTACTTGGAGGCAGCTATCTAGGCTGCCAAGTCTGTGGAGGATATGATTAAGGGAAGAGCTGCCAGCAAAGTCGAGGTTGGCGAGAAGAGAAAATTTGAAGGGTCTGCTAAAACCAACAAAAAGAAGAGCAAGTTTGGTTCAAGGAAGTTCGGGGGAGGAAATTAATTTAAATGGTGCGAGAAGTGCAAGAAGAAGCACTCGGGAAAATGTGGCGAGGAAGTAACCTTCTACAAGTGTGGGAAAACGGGGCACTATGCCAATGAGTGCACCACCAACAAGAGGGTGTGCTACGAGTTTCGTGAAGAAGGGCATATTGCTAAGGATTTCCCAAAGAAGAAAGATGCGGGAAGACCCAACATACCACCGAAGCCAAAGGCGAGAGCCTTCCAGATGACGCTCGAGGCTGCGAAGGAGGCAGCAGACGTCGCTTCAGGTACCTTTCTTGTAAATGGTTTGCCTGCAAATATACTATTTGATTCCGGAGCCAACTACTCTTTTGTGTCGCATAAATTTGGTGGGAAATTAGCATTGCCTGTAGAAAAACTTGATAATGCCCTGATTATAGAAGTTGCCAGTGGCAAATTCGTACCTGTTAGTAATCGTATTAGGAACATCATCATTGACCTAAACGGAAACAAATTCCACGAAGAGCTATTACCCATAGAGTTAAACGGTTTCGACATCGTTTTGGGTATGGATTGGCTTAGCGCCAACGATGCTGAGATTCAATGCCGAAAGAAGATAGTAAGGGTGAACCCACCCGGAAAGGAATCATTTATGGTGTATGGGGACAAACGCAGAGTAAATTCTGGAATCATATCCTTGATGAAAGCCAGGAAATGTTTGTCCAAGGGATGTGCATCATACTTGGCATTCGTAATCGATGCTAAGAAGGAGAAGAAAGAGGTGCAGAATATACCGGTTGTGTGTGATTATCCGGAAGTCTTTCCCGAAGATCTTCTCGGATTACCACTTGATAGACAAGTAGAGTTCCGAATAGACTTGTTACCAGGGACGACACCAATAGTGAAAGCACCTTACCGATTAGCACCGACGGAGATGAAGGAGCTTATGACGCAACTTCAGGAGCTGTTGGACAACGGTTTCATTCGACCTAGTTCATCACCCTGGGGAGCTCCGGTGTTATTCGTGAAGAAGAAGGACGGAAGCATGAGAATGTGTATAGACTACCGAGAGCTGAACAAGGCAACGGTGAAGAAAAAGTATCCATTGCCGAGGATTGACGACCTATTCGATCAGCTGCAAGGTTCGAGCTACTTCTCAAAAATCGATCTTAAGTCGGGATATCATCAGCTGAAAGTGAGAGATCAGGATATCGAGAAGACTGCGTTCAGAATGAGATATGGAAACTACGAGTTCTTGGTTATGTCGTTTGGACTAACCAATGCTCCAGCATCATTCATGGATTTGATGAATAGGGTTTGTAAACCATTCCTCGATAAATCTGTGATAGTGTTCATCGACGACATTCTCATCTACTCGAAAAGTCAGGAGGAGCATGGCAAGCATCTACGAGAAGTGTTGGAAGTATTAAAGAAGGAGAAGCTTTACGCTAAGTTCTCCAAATGCGACTTTTGGATACGAGAGGTCCAGTTCTTGGGTCACGTGGTTAACCAGGAAGGGATAATGGTTGATCCCGCAAAGATCGAGGCTGTAATGAAGTGGGAACGTCCAAAGAGTCCCACGGAGATCCGAAGCTTTCTAGGATTAGCCGGATATTATCGACGATTTATCCAAGGCTTTTCTTCGATAGCTGCTCCATTAACAGCGTTGACCCACAAAGGGGCTACGTATACGTGGAGTGAGAAGCACGATGAGGCATTCGAGAAGCTAAAGAAGAAGTTATGTGAAGCACCGATACTTTCTCTACCCGATGGAGTTGAGGATTTCGCGGTTTATAGTGATGCATCTGGAGTCGGGTTGGGTTGTGTTTTGACCGAAAGAGAAAAGGTGATAGCATACGCATCTCGACAATTGAAAGAGCACGAAAAGAATTACCCCACTCATGATCTGGAGTTGGCAGCGGTAGTTTTTGCCTTAAAGATATGGAGGCATTACCTCTACGGCACGAAGTGCAAACTCTTCACTGATCATAAGAGTCTCCAGTATCTCTTTAATCAGAAGGAGTTGAACATGAGGCAACGACGCTGGCTAGAACTTCTCAAGGACTACGACTGTGAGATACTTTACCACCCAGGTAAAGCAAATATTGTTGCTGATGCTCTCAGTCGGAAAGTCAATCTTGAAAGGAAAAGGCCAAGAGCGTTAAGAATTGAAGTCGTCTCGACGATTGTGGAAAGTATCAGGAAAGCTCAAGAAGAAGCTTTAGAGAAAAATGACCGAAAGGAAGAACGTTTGGGAAGAACGTTAGTGTTCGGTACAAACAGTCGAGGACTGAAGGTATTCCAAGATCGAATTTGGGTACCTAAGACGGGAGGAATAAGAGATCCTCTGATGGAAGAAGCACACAAGACCATGTACTCGATTCATCCCGGTAGCACTAAAATGTATAGGGACTTAAAACCCTACTACTGGTGGCCGACGATGAAGCTCGATGTTGCGAAGTATGTGGCCGAGTGCATAACATGTGCGAGGGTTAAGGCACAACATCAGAAACCATATGGGATTTTAGAACCTTTACCTGTACCCATGGGTAAATAGGAAGACATCACCATGGATTTTGTGACTAAACTGCCCAGGACGAAGAACGGTCACGACATGATTTGGGTAGTCGTGGATCGTTTCACCAAGAGTGCACACTTCATAGCAGCCAACGAGAAGTGGTCTATGGATAAGTTGCAAATGCTTACGTGAAGGAAATTGTAAGACGTCACGGTGTCCCTCTTATGATTGTATCAGATCGTGATAGTCGTTTCACATCGAGGTTTTGGAGGAGTCTACAAGAGGAGTTGGGTACAAAGTTGTGTTTGAGCACTGCTTACCATCCGCAAACCGATGGTCAGAGCGAAAGAACGATTCAGATGTTGGAAGATATGCTGAGAGCATGTACCCTCAAATTCCAAGGAAATTGGGACGAGCACTTACCTCTGGTAGAATTCTCCTACAACAATAGTTTTCACTCGAGCATCAAGATGGCTCCTTATCAAGCCTTGTATGGGCAGAAGTGTCGTACGCCGTCTTGTTGGCTTGAAGCCGGAGAGAAGCAGTTTATGGGCCCCGAGATAGTCCATGAGACTGCTGAGAAGTTGAAGGTGATTAGGGAAAGAATGTTAGCAGCTCAGGATCGTCAGAAGAGCTATGCTGACAAGAAAAGACGACCGATGACCTTCGAAGTTGAGTCCAAGGTTTATTGGACCATTCAAAGTTCTTCAGAAGATTGGGAACCAAGCTTACAAGATGGAATTGCCCGAAGAACTCGATGGTATTCATAACACCTTCCATGTGTGTTATTTGAGGAAATTCACAGGAGATGTTCCCGACATAATTCCAATCTCAGAGTTAAGGATGGATTAGAACAAAAGGCTGATCGAGGAGCCTGAGGCAATTGTTGACTTTAAGACTAAGAAGTTACGACGCAAGATGGTCGACTTGGTGCTAGTCCAATGGAAACATTCGAATGGGCCGAATCTCACTTGGGAAACAGAGGATGACATCATGAGTCGCTATCCACATCTGTTTGCTGATGCATGATTCCGGGACGGAATCATCCTAAGGGGGAGAGAATTGTAACGCCCGGGTTTCAGGGCTAAGCATTTTTGTCAATGTAATAGTCTAGGTCAACTCTTGTAACTCTTTTTGAAGTAATAAAGATGAAATATTTGAGTATTATGTGAATTATGTGTGTTTATGTGTTTATTATTTAATTATAAATGTATAATTAATAAAAAAAATAAAAATGAACGTCAAAATTAAAGTGTGAGATAATCCCGATATCTCTACATAAAGTTGTAGAATATGTCTCAAGGTTTCCGTGCATATAAGGAACGCCGAAATCCGAGTTATAACGAAGAAGTTATGACCCGTCGAAGTTTCGCGACAGAACCGGCATGATACCGGAAAGCGTAAATAGTGAATTTACGATAGAGCGAGATTTAGCCTTAGCCATTTAAACGAAAGTCATAGAAGATGTTAAACTAAGAACATCGATAAAAAGAACGCCCAAATATGACTTCGTATGAGGAAGTTATGATTTTTCTAAGATTTAGCATAGCAGTGCACACCCCGAAATCTGAATTTTAGATCGGTCGATTTTTAGCCGATGGGATATAAATTAAAGTTGTAGTACTCGTAAATACCAACGCGTGGATATAAAGAACATCGATAATAGAACTCGTATGCGAAAGTTATGGACGAAGCTTAGTCTCTACTTTTCGAGCGCGGCGAATTCGATACAGTTTTGTAAATCCGAGATAGAATGAGAAATAGCTAACGAGGTCTAAATGAAAGTTGAAGATCTCATTAATAGGAACTCAACGGTAAAAGGACAGACAAAAACGAAGCTTGTATGCAAAAGTTACGGACGAAGCTTAGAGACTACTTTACTATAAAACTCCTATAAATACAAGGGTGAACTCCTCATATTTTCTTCACACCATAAGCCTCTCTTTCTCTCTCTAACTTCTCTCTAGCCTCCCTAAACCCCTCCCAAGTCTAGGGAACCTCCCTATCACGAGAAGAAAGCCCCGGAGCGCCCGACGGCTCTGAGAAGAAAAGCTTTCGGCTCGGAAACGCTGCTCCAGCAAAGCCCGGTTTTTAATAAAAACCCATTGTAAGTGAGTTACGCCTATACTATATTTAATATAGCTTTTATTTAATTATAGTAACATTATTAGGACCTTAAAATACTTATTTGGGCTATTATTATGAGTTATATTGAGTGTTATTTAACGCTTATATAATAGTAATAATAGTTAGACTATTAATTAGTTGCGATTAACGTTAAAACTAAACTCTAGTGGTATTAATACATGGTTTTGGTCAAGGAAAAATTGTTTTAAGAAGTAACGAAGAGCTGTCCGAGTGCCGAGTCACCACCTTACCAGGTAAGTGCATAGTTACTTTCAGCTTACACATAGATATGAAGTATTTATATATATTACGTGTTGTGAGTGCATAGTTACTTTCAGCTTACACATAGATATGAAGTATTTTATATAAATTACGTGCTATGTGTGCATATTACCTGAATACTTGCTATCTATGCTAGATGAACATTTTTATACATGTTTTCAAAGATTTAAACTATATATTTATTTTATATCTACGAAAATGTTGGGGTAAAACATGGGTAGATGTATTAGTTGCTGTGTGATAAAATGAAATAATGAGAGGCCTAGTTATAGATGTTATTGATGATCTAGTCATCTAGCGGAGTATAGATGACGACCACAGACTATTCTAGACAGTCCAGTGGAACACTAGCAGGCTCGCAACCTGTAGGTGTTTATTCGAAATGTGTGTTTATTTGAACTGTGTGCTCACCAGATGTACTCCATCCCCCACATGGTTGCCTTAAGGACATTTATTGTTGAAGAATCCCCTTAGCAGTAGTGTCCGTCCCGATGATAATCCTTAGGATAGGTCCCTTATGATAGATGCTTAGGGACGTAATGTGAGGATAACGGGAACGGGTAATCGGGTTTGTTTAATTTAATGAAGTTAATAAACTTATTTATTGTGGGTTGAAAACCCTATGTGCTCACCAGGCTCCCAAGCCTGACCCACTTAGTTTTATGTATTACAGGTAGTGGCGCTTGAGCATAGATATGATGTTGGACGAGGGATTACGGATATAGGCCTGTAGATATGAAATAATGTAGTAAGGCGTATATTGTACTGTTTATGCTTTTGATCTGTACGAACATGACATCCCAAGTCTTTTATTGAAATACATTTCTACGGAAATGCTTTTGATAAATCTTTATCATATTCTGTTTTGGGACGAATTCCGCAACACTTTCATTTAAAATGTTACTCTGATTTTTAAACAAAGCATAAACAAACCGGTCTTTTCTGGCCGTGAGTTTGGGGATGTCACACGGAGGGTATGCATTCTAGCATCGGCGACAATTTCGGTAATCTGATGTAGGGTTGTCCTGCCTTGAATCTCATTTTGGGCCACTCTGCGGACCAAGATTGGCAAGGTTCTGTCTGCTGAGCCCCCATTGATTAGGTCATAAAAGCTTCAGTCACCATTAAATGGCATGGGCTGATCTTATCCTTGCCTCCATGTTTTCGAGCATTCCACCCACTCAGGCGTCGGCCATGAAAAGTCGGACGAGGGTTAGGAATTTGAAAGGAAGCTACTTGGGGTAGGTTCTCAACCTCAGGTTCGGAGTTTTCCCGTCTGAAAGGTTTTCATCATGGTGATCATTCACAGGGATAGAATTATCATTATCTGGCTCTTCTTCAAACCATCCAGCAATGACCTCATTCGGAAGGTACATGTTGTCGTGGGGATGGAGTCCAGCCATGTTATCTACGCGAGAATTGGGGTAAGAGAATAATGATTAGACAAACTATCTAGATAATTATTTAGAAAATCTTCATTAGTTACATTGCTATTTGTGAAGTGCATACCAGTTATGTGTAATCTAAACAGGATAGACCTTCGAATAAGTGACCTTAACTCCATATTCACACAGAATAGGGGTGAAGTAAAATTTTCACAGATTCTAAGTCTATAATATCCTAATTACATATAGCCTTAGTGTATCCACTTAGCAACTATCAACTTCGTAATGAAGGTCCCGTTTTAGTTCTCAAGTATAAAGTACTTATAGTAACACCAAATACTCCTATAGTATTTTAAGTTTAATGTTATGTTCTACTGTTCTCATTGTGGTAGGGTTGGTAAGATTTTAGCATTGTTGCAACCACACAACTACACTTAGGCACATGCTAGTCAACCCTCAGATAATATAGGTGATCAGGCTATATCTTCCCAGTTTTGACCATATGTCTCTAAGCCCACTTGTGTTGCCCAACAATCATAATTCTTTTGTATTGTCCTAGTGACACTGATTTTACTATGAATGCAGGCACGTATACTTTCTTAAATATTTTATTATTTAAAGTATAAACTCTTGGTCAGAGTATTTTTAATCCCTTATGCATTTATAGTTAGTATATCTTTTATGGGTTGATATACTTAATTCACTATAAACAATGCTCTGATACCAATCTGTCACACCCCAAAACCAAGAACGGCGGAAACGTTCTGGGGCGGAGGACGTCATGTACAGTATCACAACAATGAAAAGTAGTAAACATAAATATTTTCTAAGAAAAGATCGACTTGATGTCGATTTATAAAATGGTTTTGAAGGCATGGGTTTGATAAAACGGTTTAGTATAAAGAAACATTTGTTTGAAACACAATTGTAATTAAGTTTGAAAAGTAGTATACCGAGTAAAATGTAACTAGAAATAAGGAGTTTTAAACACATAAAGTGTTTATGAAAGACATTTGAAGGAAACTGTTTGGTAAAACGGCTAATAAGTAGCCAATCATTTGAATGCTGGTTATGAATCACATGTGATTGATATAATAATTAGCATAATTCTACTTGTATCCCCCCATAAAACATTTAAAACAGTTTAAAACATTGATTAAGGGGTATGAACTCACCTGCGGTAAGTGGATCGGAAGGAAGTGTCGGATAAGTGCTTGGTGTCAAGTGAAGACTTAGACACGCACAAAGATCCTAATAACATATAAGGATATATGTATATACACAATTAGTCTTTAATCAACTAATAAACAAAATTAAGACACTCTAGGACATGCTAAACACTTTATACAAGTGTTATATGTCTCAAGGATTGCATCTAAGTGTTGTAGGGAAAGGCTAGTGTGTTTGGGGTCCAAGGGTAAACTCCCTTGGAGTTTACGGTTTTGATGGTCATGACACCAAGAGTTTACGGCAGTAAACTCTAGAGTTTACAGGCGTAAACTCTAGTCCTAATGACTAGGTGTTGCTTGGTGGTTTAACAAGCCTCTTGGAGCAATTCTACTAAGTGGTTTGGCCTTTGGAAGGGACTAGGGCAACAAAACACCTCCTTTGAGGAGTTTACGGCCTAAGGCATTTTCCTTTGGGTTCATAAACCATAAACCCATATGGAATAGTGTAAAGCCATGTTTTCAAGTCCCTAACACAATTAGGTAAGTGTATGTGCTAGTTTCTAAGCCTAAGGAAGGAAATTAACTCATTTAGACATACTTTTGGGTGTTCACGGTTTTGGGAGGTCCCCAAACCGTAAACACCTATATTTGTCGGCATTTGATGTTTTTCAAGGCTTAAACACAACAAAGGAAGGTTTAAACATGTCAAGGATGGTTTAAACATGAAACTAGGTCTTAGATAAGGACTTAGGCACACTTTGGTGCATTTTATGGTGTTTACGGCCCAAGAACATTCTTGGACCGTGAACACCTTCAATCTTGTGTTCTTGACATATTTTCTTGATGTTTAAATGTAGTACTAGCTTAAAATCACTCAAGGATAGAAGCACTTACTATTGGAAGGCTTGATTTGAGCTAAAAGGCCAAGAACACTTAGTGTGTGTTCTTGGTGTTTTGGAAAATCTAAACAAAAACCGGAAATGAATGGATGAATAGATGCACAAACACTAGATTAAGTGTTTTACTAACTTGAAAGGGTTAAAACACTTACAAGATTGAAGATTTGGAATTAAATCTTGGATGATACTTGAGAGAAAACTTGGAGTTTACTCTTTTGACTTTTTAGGGAGTAAACACAAATGACTAGTTACTTGGGGAGTAAACTCATACATAGGTATGAGTTTACGGTTTTGGTGACTTCTAAACCCAAAACATAAAAATTTGGTCGGGTGTTTCTAATACGCAAAGTGTTTGCGGTTTTCAAAAATCAAAACCCGAGACGACACTTTCTTTCACCCGTTCGTTTAAAAATAATATTAAAATAATCAAACGAACTTTATATTTCTTAAAAATAAGAAATAATGACATTGACTTATGATATGAAGGGGTTGACTTTTAGGGTTTGACCGAATGAAAATTTTGGGTTGTCACAGGTTGTGGACTTGGGGCAGAGTCACCCATCCAACTGTCTTGCCAACCTTAAGTACATACGATCTATATATGCAAGTTAATGATAGATAGACCAGGTACGAGTCTTGCCATGAACTTCGGACCAGGTTACCCAGGAGTGCAAGTGAACGACCTATCATCCGAATAAGTCTAGTCGTGTAATCTGAACCCATAAGTTCCTAACCGATCTAATCAAACAATAGACACTACAGCAGGCCCTATGCAGCGCTCCGAGGAGAAGTCATTACTTATGGCTTAAGACAGCTAAAGACGTACGAGGTCGTATAGGTCATGCATGACCTTGAAACTATGAGCGGTAGTGTACATCCTAGAGGTCTGCAGGCACTATCTCCATGACTCGAAGCATACAATCTTCACCGATCATAAGAACCTAGAAGGCACGGACGGCATGGCATGTTATTCCATGAACCAAATCTGGACACCGAGGTTGATGGATTCAGAAATAATGTCACGAACAAAGCACACGAAAACTCGCTACTCCCCTTCATCCAGGGTCGGACAAAATGTGTCCGGACCTCAAAAAGTTCCCTCAATGGGCGAATAGGAAAGCAGACATCATTACACATGTGGGAAAGTATCGGACTTGTGCCAATGTCAAGAAAGAATAAAGGAAGCCTTCGCGTCTCCTACAACAACCAGTGATACCTGAAAGGAAGTGGGAGCGGCTAACCATGGGCTTCATAACCAAGCTACCCAAGACAATGGACCATTTGGGTAACCGTCGACAGATTGGTCGAAAATGCACACTCCCTACTAATCAAAGAAATCGACAGGACGGAGGAATCGACTAGAACGTACATCAAAGAGATTATGCGACCGCAGGGTCTATTAATATTTGTTATCCTTATCAGAGATAGTAGATTCGTTTTGTGACAATGGCGACCCTTACAGGGAACTAGGTTAGACGTGAGTATGGCCTACCAACAGCAAACCAACGTGCAGAAGAAAGGGATTCTTCAAAACTTGGGTGACATGTTAATAGCTTGAGTGATTAACTTTAGTAAAACATGGGTGTGCCCACTTACCACTTGGCGAAATCGAAATGATCGAGAGTCTTCACTTTGTAGCGGGGAGCATAAAGGCACACATAGAATACACTATCATTTCAAAACAATAACTCCTTTAAATTGACTTAGCTCAAGTTACAATAAGAAATTCCAAGGCGTCATTTAACATCAGGCAGATTGGTCCCCGCCATACAAATTTCTTGTACTACGAAAATCTTTCCCCATCTTTTCTCCAAATTCATTAAGTCCCGGTCAAAGTGCTAATTTCAGGACGAAATTCCCTCTAACGGGGGGATGATGTGACAACCGTTAAATTCTGGTCAAGTCAAAGTCAAATCAAGTCACCAAGTCAAACCGGTCAACCCAACTAACCCTTGTGTACTAGGGCTTACATTAGGTAATTACTATACAACTCGCTATTCTAAAGAGAAAACATAAATTGAAAAGTTCGTACATCTAGATTTCCTTAACCTAAAACTATGGTAAGTAACCAACCAAACCGATAAAACGATGTTGCATACTCACTGGGAGTGTGCAAGATCCTTAAACATGGCTTAACGGAGCTTACAGACCTTGTGTTGCGGAGCCAAGCACTCAAAAAGGTCATAAAAGAAGCCTCTCTCAATCTCTTTCGCTCTATCTTCCGCTATCCCAAATCTCTCCCAAATCTCTCTTTGTATGAGAAATCTCTCCAAGTATGTGAAATCTCTCCCAAATCTCTCCTTGTATGAGAAATCTCTCCAAGCATGTGAAATCTCTCCTAAATCTCTATTTGTATGAGAAATCTCTCTAAGTATGTGAAATCTCTCCTTGTATGAGAAATCTCTCCAAGTATGTGAAATCTCTCCCAAATCTCTCTCCATATGAGAAATCTCTCCAAGATTGTAAAAAATATCCCAAAATCTCTCACAAAACCCCTTTCGATTTATTTTGATCATTTGAGGGCCGGTACTTGGTTTGATGAGAAACCACTCAAAGAGGGGAGATAGTTTGGAAAATAGCCCCTTAGGGCCGAAGCCTCTCTCTATAGGGGCCAAGTCCTCTTGGATCCGAGGCCACTTGAACTGAGTCTGAGGCCCTTGAGTAGCCACAGCAAGCTGACCGCAGGCAGCGAGCCGCAACAAGCCGACCGCAGCAAGCGAGCCGCAGCCAGCAAGCCCTGCAGCAAGCGAGCCGCAGACAGCAAAACCCCGCAGCGAGCATCACCTTGGACCGCAGCTCCCTTTTTCCTTTGGATCCGCCTCCGCGACCAAGACCAAGCCACTTCGGATTTAGGCTGCTGAAGACCGAGCCTTAGCACCTCCGGTCCTGACCTTCAGATTTCAGCACTTTCTACCCGATTTTCAATATTTTTAGCATTTTAAACCCGTTTTTAATTATTTTAATGCGAGATTTTCTCCAAAAATCATATTTTAACATATAAGATTCCATAAATTCATAAATTCAACATATTTTTAGGGAAATTCATATTTAAGAATAAAATCTATTAAATGAGATCTTCTGGTGGAGTGTTGAATTATCTTTGATTTATGAGACAAACAACCACCACCCCCACTCCAGGACTAACCCACACACCTCCCCACCATACCTTGTCACTTCCTTGTACCTTCCCACTCAATTTACAGTCTCTCCCATGTCCAAATAGCTGAAAGACTCTCTCCCTCTCTCTTCATTTCACTCACTTCACTCATATCCACCTCAAATCAAACACTACTTTTCTCTCAAATTCTCTCACACAAATTCGAGATTTCCAAGGCATTTTCCAGCTTTTCTCCTTCATTTTGGTAAGTATCATCACCCTCCTTATGATTATCACACTTCCCTTTTACTCAAATCATTGATTCCTTACACAAACATCATCACATTCATGTTAGATCTTCGAATCTTCAAGTGATCCTTCAAGTGTTCTTGAGTTGAACACTTCTCTTCTTCAACACTCATCTAATGAAACCACTCAAGGTGAGTTCATACCCCTATATTTTCGTGTTTTCTTAAGTTTTTAGGGGGGGAATAAAAGTTAAAACACCAAGAACATAACTAAACTTTTCTAATAGCCTTCATCAGAAAAGTTGGACTCCATTCATGGACTGTTTTGGACAACTTAAATATTTTAGTTTTCGAAACTGTATTAGGTGCAAATGTTTCAAGTTCGTAGCTTTAAAATGACTACTTGCACATCTGCATACGATTTTTCTACAATTTATGGTGATATTTACAAAACTGCCTATCATTTCAAACATCAATCCGGACCAGTCTGTGATTGTGGACTTTCTCACACAAGTTGGAGGTCGTTAAAATTCATAATAAAAATTATGAACAAACTAGACTCATTTCTTAAACTGTCAGAATTGACGGATTCTGATTTGGACCTTTGATAATTTTTCTATAAATTTTCTAAAAACAGTAAATGAAAATATTAAGAACAGAAAAATGCTATCAATTTCATTTCACCTTGTAACATGTTGAGCAAGGTGTATATCTTTATGTTAAAACATGTTCTTACAAATAGATGACATTTTGACTTAGTATATATAGTCATACATTAGAAAGCAAATGGATTTTTACCTACAAAAGTGTGGTAATTAATTTGTTGTTATAATGCATGTTGCTTCACTTTAGTAAAAAGTACATATACATATCGGTAAACAAAAGGGTTTTTACCTTTACAAATACAGTAGTTAACCATAATAAACAAAGTTATAACTATTACATTTAAAGGTTTTGATAAACTATAATAGGTATGGTTTATGTTTCCATTAACACATCAAACACATTTCAGAAGGTTTTATTCCCACAGAAAAAAGGTTTTACACTCACGCACACCACACGTAAACTTGTTAACTTAAATTGTGAGACATTCTCTTCCCGTACGTCCGAGTGCGGGATCCAAATTCCTGGTAGTTATATTCAGAGTCTCTTGTAGGGAGAACATGATAGTTGTGTATAGATCTATATTGGGTTAGACACCCCACACGTGAGCTGCATGCAACAGCTAGACCGGCAGGTTTGTGGTGACAAATGTCATATCAGTTTCGCGACGCCTGAGAAACGTCGTGGGAGGTTCATTCAGTCGTAGTATGGTTATAGCAACTCACATAAGAAGTTAACAACTCAAAAAGTTTACGGGAATTTTCATAATCAAAAGGGGTTTTATGTCAATTTAAAATCACTTTCTACCTCAATACATACGGATATTACTGTACACTTTCGGTCTTGGTATTTAAGACTACACGTCATTCATTACGGGATTTTCCCTCAAATCAAAAAGGGTTTTATGCCAATTTAAAACCACGATTATATCATTAAGTATGGAAAGTACTTGTTTACTCTTGGTCCTGGGATTTAGGACCACATAACTTTTAAAAGGAAAATATTGGATTTTTCTTGGTAACACACAACACATTAAAAAGAAAGGTTTCCAAACTCCTTATCTTGAAAACTTATGAACTCACCAACCTTTGTGTTGACACTTTTTAAAAACTACTTGTATTCTCAGGAATTCAGTGAAACAGGAAATCAACAGCGTTTTGAGGATGGGACGATAAATCGTTAAACAGTTCATTTTTCATCATAATGTAATTGATTTGAATCATGTAAACATACACTTTGGTGTAACTTTTTCAATTATATTTATGATGGTTGTATTTACTTTGAGCATTATTATACTCGCTGTTGTGATACTATACATGAAGTCCTCCACTCCCGGACGTTTCCGCCATCCTTGGTTTGGGGGTGTGACAGAATCAGCCACTGTATCTTGCTTGGTACTTTTCCAAGTAATTGACCCTCCATTTAAGGTAAAGACCCAGCCCGACTGAGAGAGGAAATTATCCCTATCAGTCTGAAAGCTAGCATCTCTATACCCTGCTACTTTCAAGTCATCACTCCCACCAAGGGTAAGGGCCCAGTCCTTAGTCCATCGTAGGTACTTGAGAATATTCTTTACTACAGTCCAGTAAGCCTTGCCAGGATTACTCTGATATCTGCTAACCATGCTTAAAGAAAAAGCAACATCAGGAAGAGTACAAGGTATAGCATACATGATCGAGCCTATAACGGAAGCATATGGGACTCGACTCATCTCAGCTATCTCTTCGTCTGTACTCGGGCTCTGAGTTTTAGTCAGTCTGGCATTAAACTGAATATGTAAATCTCCTTTCTTGGAATTTTCCATACTGAACCTCTTCAGCACTTTGACCAAGTAGGTACTCTGACTAAGTCCAATTAGTCTTTTACTCCTGTTTCTCAAAATCTTTATCCCGAGGATATAGGCAGCTTCTCCTAGGTCTTTAATAGCGAAACACTTCCCAAGCCAGGATTTCACTTCCTACAAGGTTGGGATGTCATTTCCTATGAGCAGTATGTCATCCACATACAGTACCAAAAAGCTAACTATACTCCCACTAGCCTTGACCTATATACAAGATTCATCTTCATATCTCGAAAAGCCAAACTTTTTGACTTTCTCATCGAAGCAAAGATTCCATCTGCGAGGTGCTTGTTTCAATCCATATATGGATTTTTCAAGCTTACACACCCTATTAGATTATTCTGGACTTATAAAACCCTCTGGCTAAACCATGTAAACATCCTCAGACAACTTTCCATTAAGGAAAGCAGTTTTGACATCCATTTGCCATATTTCATAGTCATGAGATGCAGCAATGGCTAACAGAACCCTAATAGACTTAATCTTAGCCATTGGTGCAAAGGTCTCATCATAATCAACTCCTAGAATTTGAGAATAACCCTTTGCAACCAGTCGTGCCTTATAAGTGTGTACATTACCATCCATGTCGGTCTTCTTCTTGAAGATCCATTTGCACCCTACTGTCTTACGACTTGGTGCATTATCAACCAAGTTCCAAACTTGATTTTCATACATGGATTGTATCTCGCTATCCATAGCCTCTTTCCATTTAGCAGACGCAGGGCCTGCCATGGCTTCCGTGTAGCTGTTAGGCTCTTCCAGATTTATCAGTGTATTGTCACTGATAAGGGTATCACTTTCTGCAGTAATATGGAAGCCATAATAATGCTCAAGTGCATTCCTAGCTCTGGTGGAACGTCTTAGAGGTACGGACTCTTCAGTCGGCTCAATAGGAGTTTCTTCCTCAGGTTGAGGGCTAGGGTTTGAGGTTCCTTCACCGCTTGACTCTTGAATTTCTTCAAGGTCAACTTGCCTCCCACTGTCTCCTTGGCTTATGAGTTCTCTCTCTCTCGAAAGACTCCTCTTCTTGCTACAAAGACCACATTGTCACTGGGTCTGTAGAAGATATAACCAAAAGATTTATGTGGGTAGCTGATGAAAATACACCTCTCACTTTGAGGTTCGAGCTTGTCGTGAGTCTCGCATCTCAAGAAAGCCTCACAACCCCAAACCTTGATGTGGTCTAGATTTGGAACTTTTCCAGTCCACATCTCGTGATGTGTTTTGGCAACCCTCTTTGTAGGGACTAGATTAAGGATATGGGCTGCAGCCTCTAAGGCATACCCCTAAAATGAGATTGGTAGCGAAACTCGACTCATCATGGAACGAACCATGTCTAACAAGGTTCGATTGGCCTCTCAGCTACACAACATTCAACTGTGGTGTTCTGGGAGGTGTCAATTGGGATACTATCCCACATTCCTTAAGATAGTCAAGGAACTCGGTACTAAGATACTCACCACCTCGATCGGATCGAAGCATCTTAATGTTCCTGCCCAACTGATTCTTTACTTCTTGCTTAAACTCTTTGAATTTATCAAAGGTTTCCGACTTATGTTTGATTAAGTAGACATATCTATATCTACTAAAGTCATCAATAAAAGTCACATACAAGCGATTAGCATCTCTAGTGGCGGTTTTGAAGGGTCCACACATATCTGTGTGTATGAGATCCAACAAACCTTCACCCCTCGCACAAGTGCCAGTAAAAGGTGACTTTGTCATTTTTCCAAGTACACAAGATTCACAACTATCATCCGAATTTAGGTCGAATGATTCCAAGACTCCATCCTTTTGGAGTTGGCCTATGTGTTTCTTGCTTACATGTCCAAGACGACAATGCCATAAAGATGCTTTATCTAAGCTAGTGGAAGAATCAATACACAATACATTATTTCCTAAGTTATCTACAATAGATACAGTTTCATACACACCATCATAAGGTAATGCTTTAAAATAAAGAACACTATTATAGAAAGCATCAATACCACCACTTTTATTATCAAAATAAAAGGTGAACCCTTGTTTATACAATGCATGAAAGGAAATAACATTTCTTGCCATTTTTGGCGAATAACAACATTTATTCAAGTCTAATGTAAACCCACTATCTAGTAACAAGGAATAAACTCCAATCTTGGTGACAGGTGAAACTTTCCTATTCGCCATGATTAGGTTTATCTTTCCATGCTCCAAATCCTCACTTCTTCTTAGTCCATGTAGATCAGAACATATGTGAATTCCGCATCCTGTATCAAGGACCCAAGACTTAGAATGAGGTGAGTTATTAGACAATATTGTGTATATACCTTCATGGTTGGATTTTACTTTCCCATCCTTAAGATCTTGCTGGTATTTAGGGAAGTTTCGCTTCCAGTGCGACTTTTCATGGCAATAGAAGCATTCAGCCTCATTAGGGTTAGCAAAAGCAGTGACAAAACCTTTCTTGGTTTTGATTGAAGAGGAGCCTTCAAGGATCTTACCCTTGGTACCCTTAGAAGGGTTCTTTCTCTTCTTACCTTTGCCATGCCTGATTGCCAAGACATTGGCCGCAGTAGGAGTAGGAGGAGTAGGAACACTTGACTTACCCTTAAGACTACTTTCTGCAGTCTTTAAGAGTCCTTGAAGTTTACTAAGTGTAATTTCTTCCTTATTCATGTGGTATGTCATTCTAAATTGATCATAACATGAAGGTAAGGAGTGCAAAAAGATATCTATTGCTAACTCCTCAGGAAAGTCAACATTCAGTTTCTTCAAGCGATCCACAAACCTTTGCATTTTCTGCATGTGGGTCGTGAGGGACTCATTATCCTTCATTTGGGTGGTTATCATGGAGGAGATTATTTCATACCTCTCTTGACGAGCACTTTGATGGTATCGCTCCATCAAGTCCATGTGCATCTTAAAAGGGTAATAGTCCTCATAGGACTTTTGGAGATCAGTTGTCATTGTAGCAGTCATGATGCATGCTACTTTGGTAGCATCCCTTTCATGTGCTTGAAATGCAGCAATCTCCTCTGGGGTAGCAGTTGACTCATCAATCTCCTTCAGCTCCCTATCAAGGACATATTCTTTGTCTTCGTAGCGAGTGACCATCCTGGTGTTTCTGATCCAATCCATAAAATCGGATCCATCAAAGATGACTCTCCCACAAAGGTTCATGGGAGAGAAGAAGCTAGTAGGGTTTGAGCTAGAAGCATTGTTATTGGAAGACATCTGAAATGAAAGAATAAGTTTAGATTAGATTTCAGGATAATCCTTAATAAAGCACCCAAATGCTATATTAAGGCTAGGACCCAACACAATATTTTATAACTTAGAAGAGGGATGCTGTAATCTAAGCTATAAAATATTTGAAGGTAGGTGAATGACGATTCACCAATTTCCACCATAAAACGGAATAAATCTTATTAGGTTTTAATTGGTTTAAAAATTCCTAGGTTCTTTGAGATTCATTGAACTTTTCAATGGCATGTTTCAATCTCGACTGTGCCCTTCAAGTTTTGTGACTGGGATGTCGAGGATCACAAAACAAGGTGTGAAGTAACCATGCAAATTACTTGGTACACTTAATGTATTACCCCTCAATCGAAGTGCCGGTTAACCACACGTGCTCCAACGATACTATGATAAACATTAAGTCGCCCTTTGCCTACCTTGATAAGTCCAAGTTAGTGAACCGGTTAACCACACACGCTCCACTAACGACTTAATCAAAGTGCAAAGTGTAATTTCATGGATTAGCACATTATTCACATTTTCCTAAAGTAACTAAGATTGGGAATTAATAAGAGTTTATTTACTTTACTATACTCATAATACTTATTATGAGAATTGTAGTCATTGTTCTACCTTTTCGGCTAACGACCCTCCACCGATCAAGGAAGCGGTGGGTGAGAGTGGACACCCATTAAGTTGCCATTTTATAGGCAACAACCTTATACCCCCCCCCCCCCCTTATAAACCGGGTTCATGAATGAGGCCTACTAATGGTAAAACGACTTATATCTTATACATATATAATTATTATTCACTTATAATATTATAAAGTATAAGGGTTGAATTTTAATATTCAAAATTCTAAGGGTTGGAACTAAAGTTTTAATTATGATTTACTTGTTCCAAAACTTGAGGGCAAGTTCTGTAAACTTTAAAAACTTTTCATTTCTCATAACTTATGATTGTATTAGAGTATTAAAATGAAGACTCTTCATTTTCTTAACTCTTGTGTTCTTTTAATGGTTTTAATTCAAGTGTGACTCTTGGTTTTCCATAACTTGAGGAAAAGTTATGGACTCTATTAAACACATAATGATCAAGAATTAACTAACATGGAGGTTACAAATAATTCCTATGATCATCAAAATTCATAAGCTCAAGAACATGATTATCAAGAATTTCAAGAATCATAACAAACTTATATAAAACTTGTAATTTTTGATAATAGCCATTGTAAATGGATTAGCAAAAACATTACACCAACTAAAAAAAGTTTTAAAGCACCAAAACAGTTTAGGGTAATGTTTCTAGTCCATTTCCAGCAGCATAACTCGAAAATCTGGTCACTGCAGCCTCTACTTGTTGAGTACATGAACAGACTCGACGAGTAACATGCATTTCTACATGGACTCATCGAGTCCCCCCATGGCCTCGGTGAGTTCATACGTGTAGTGAACAAAAAAATTCGTTTTCAGCTATTTTTCGTCATGTATCAAACAAACAAGCCTAGGCTTTGATACCACTGTTGGGTTATGGACATTCTAACACTCCTATGGTGTACATGCAACCCTAGAAACCTTGGATCTATGTTTGACTAAGATACATGCAAAATGATTTTCCAAGGTTCATAATCCTATCTAGCATACATGGGGATCATTTAATCTAATAGTTAGTAAGAATTCAATACCTCTTTGTAGCTTGGATTCCTTTGAAACCTTGTGAGCCTAGCACCTCAAGTGTGATGCCTCAAATGTCTCACACAACACCAGGTACACTTGGAATAAAATCTAAGAGAAAAAGAACACTTGCAAAATCGGTTTTCCCTCCTCTTTCTTTCTAGTGGCCGATTTTGATAAATAGAATAACCTTTATATAGTGTGTCACAATTAGGGTTACACCATGTAAGCCCTAATTGTCATGACTTTTCATTCCATAACTCATGGGTTATGTAACTCCCATGGAGCATCCATGGAGCATCTTATGGGTTTAACCCAACTTGATAATCCATGGAGCTTTGGCCCACTATATAAGTTATGGATGATTGACACAATCAACCCATATATTTAATTAGTCTTCTTTTGATCACATAATTAATTCTAAATTAATTATTAATCAATACTAACTAAATATTCTTCTTATTATTATTAATATATTAGAACTTATAATATATTAATAAACCATAAGTGTCTTATTTCACTCATTTAGTCTATCCAAGTGCATGATGCCATGCAATCCAAATGGACCATGCCGGGTCGGGTCAGGTACATACCAAATATAGTTATGGACTTAGACACTATATCCAACAGATAAGTTATTAAACCTCAAGTTGTGTGCTAGTGATTAACAATAGGTTTACTCTTGATTATTTCTTCAAAATTTTCTAGATCATTTAGACTCCACTGACCTCTTGACATATAAGATTCTCTTGGCAAGAAACATTCGTTGACAAACAAATATTCAAGAGTTAGTGCATATTCTTTTCAAGACAAACACTTCACATAATTGGTCTTAGTTGGTCTTTGTCCTATCCAAGACATCACAAATTAACAATTTCAAATGTGAAAGAGTAAGAAACACATTTTTCTATTCCATATTTGATGAGTGTTATAAACCTTGTTAAGTTGTGTCACTCAAGACACAATATTGGAGCATGACTCTAAGACTTGATTTTGGAATAAAGTATGATTCACCTTTTGATTTAACCATTTCAACAAATTCTGATTCCTCTTATTAGCCATACTACTGCACTAAGGTGTCCTTAGAGGATTAATTGTGACACGGTTTCATAATCACTAAGTTAATCATAAAGCACGATACTTAAGTACTCCCCTTTCTTTTCAGATTAGAGAAACTTTTATCTAATTCATTCTTCCTATTCGTTCTGCTTTACATTGAAACCTTTTCAATGATTCAGAATTACACTTAATTTTGTAAGCATAACCACATTTACTATACTTTTAGCAAATCATGACGAATATTATTATCGTTGTTTGTGGTGGACTTGTCCAATGTACAACAATGTGTACTAGATCTCCTAGTCCTTCACTTGACTCACATCTACATGGAAACAAGGAATTAGTCTTAATTTACCAAATACAAAGGTTCTCATTCATCATACAATACCAGTTGCATGATTCCAAGTTTCTGTCTAATTGAAACTTAGGTGATGAGAATCATTCCTTATTTGGTAAGTTGACACTACCACAAATAACATAACTAAGAATCACATCCATTTTTCAATATTGCTAATAATAGAAACATACAAACATCAATTTTCACAAATGTCATTGCAAGGAAATATAAATAAGACAAAAATCAAATTTTATTTCATTTATAAAAATGCGGAAAAATTTATCTTTACAATGCAATTACAAATGAAAACCATGTTACTAAATATTCCTAAGCAATCTAACATAACTCCTAAGTAGCAGCTCAAAAATACAATCATCGAACCATGCGATCGAAATCCATTTCTTCGCGATCAGACTCAGCATCCTTTCTTTTCTCCGATCCTACAAAACATCAAAATGCAATCTTATCACATCATGTATTAAGAATTTACAAATAGGAACTTAATATAGTTAGATAGTGGGTTTACCTGAAGTAGAAGCATACATCTTGACTCTCCTATCCTTGCGATCTTCAGGTAAATATGACAACTTTGCATCCAATGCCCCTTTTCTTAGCAATAGAAACAGACAGACTCTTTTGGAATGGTACACAGGACAATCTCATACTTAGCCTTTTTCTTTACCATTTGGTCAAATGGTTTGAACTTGGCCAATCCCTTTCGATTGGGAAGAGAAGACTTTTCTGGACTTCCAATGTTGCCATTGTGAATGTCCATGGAAGTTTGGGAGGTTGATCTTGATGGGTTTTGGTCCTAAGAACATCCTATGTGCTCATACAAACCCTAATGCTTGAATCTAGGTTTCTCTATTGTACATGCAAGTTATCCAAGACTATAAACCCTAATTCTAGCATAAAAGTAATCATATTAACATAAGAATAGGTTTAAGATGTTACCTTGATTGTTATGTAGCAATAACAATCCCAAATCTCCTTGTATTGACTTTAGAAACCTTAGAGTCACAAATGTCACTCCTCTAATGGTTCACAAACACCATAAGTAAGAGGATGAGAGGAGAGAGGATGGAGGCTGCCCAAAACGTGTTCTAACCCTAGAAGAGTGCTTCTCCACGTTTTTTGGATCATAAGGGTCATATATATAGTGAGGCTATTAGGGTTATCTAACAAGGAAACCCTAATTTGGATGCTTAAGCCCTAAGCAACCCATGGATCTCTTTCCTTAAGGCCTTGGACGATTTCTTCTTGGGTTTCCCCATAGAATTCGTCCACTCCTTAATACAAGGCCCATGGCCCAAATTGCAATTATCTTATAATTACAGTTCTAGTCCCTTAAGTTTAATTAATCTCTTTTAGTCACAAAACTAATTACCAATTAATTATTGACTAATATTAATTAAACAATATGATTTCTCCTTTAATATACTATTCTCATAATATATTAATAAATCATATTTAGTACTTTCTCTCCATAATTCATCCTATCAAGTTGCTTTGGTGAAGGCAACCCAAAAGGACCATGCACCATCGGGTCAAGTACATACCAAAATAGTTATGGACTTAGACACTAATCCAACAGATCTACCAGTCAAAGTTGCTTTACCAGTGCACCAAATCATTGTTGATTCAACATCAATAAGCAAATAGGTAAGATCAATGAGGGTCACCTCGTCATCTATCATATAATAATCTTTAATGAACTCACTATATGATTCAGGAAGTGATTGAAGAACCAAGACAACAGCCAACTTCCTTGAGACATCGACACCCAACATTCCCAGCCTGTCAATATGTAACTTCATCTCCAAGACGTGAGCACATATAGACTTTCCATCTTTGTGTTTGCTTGCCAACATGGCTTAAGTGAACTTGAACTTTTTAAGATGAAGAACACGTGGGTCAGGGAGAATTATTAGAGGACGAGGAAGAAGTGAAGCATGATTTCCATTTCCATGATCCAATTGTGGAATATCATCTTCATGTGGAAAGCTTTTTCCAAAGGATTCAGGAAGACCATAGTTGTTAGAATTTGACATCTACAAAAGGGAGAAATTCAAGTTAGGGGCTGTTTGGCAGGATCTTAATTTTTAAGATCTGAATTTTTAAGAGGTCTGAATTTTTAAGAGGTCTGAATTTTTAAGAGGATCTGAAACTTTAAGATCTGAATTTTTAACATGCTGTTTGGTTGGAACCTCTGAATTGTTGTGCTAAATTATAAAATGACCATTTTACCCTTCAGTGGAATTTTGTTGAATTCAAAGTTTATGTTTATAAAATAACCAAACCAACTTCTTACATAATTATAAAAAAAAGTATAAACACAATACAAAATCCAAATTAAATAAAAATCAAATCAAACATAAATATTTGACAAAAATCAAATCAAACAATGCTCTGATATAAAGAGGTGAAAGTATGATCTTATAATGAATAAATCAATAAAAGTACATTGCTATTTCATGTATTTAACCCTTACAAAAACAATCTTACAATAGCTATGAAAACAACTTGAACTCTGTGCTTATATGGATCACATTACATGTATACAACCCTATTCATTCTTTGTGTTCCAGATCAATGATATGTGGTTAGCTATTGGTGATTGTCCTGAACCTTTCTTGTCCAACAGTACCCCACTGCATAAACATGGAACATTCAACATTAGTTTCATACAAAAATACTATTATATATATTTTTAGAAGAGTCATAAAAGGAAGATTCAACATTTGTTTCATCCAAAGTTCCAAATGCTCTAGATCAAACATCAATGACTAAAGTTCCAATTGCTCAAATGATAAACACAAAAGAAACTATTTTGACAAAAAAATCACAGCCTTGATCCACCATCATCTTAACCAAAGTTCATGCATAATTGCTAGATAATGGTGCACCATCACTTATGTATCAAACTCCATATCATATGAATAATATCCCTAGCTCAAAGTTTGAAAAAAATCCTTTAAAGAAGGACATATTTTTCAAACTTGATTCTTTAAAGTTCACTATTCAAATATATAGTTTCATTCACCCAACATATGTATCTTTGTGGTCTATTTCAGATTCACCAAACAATTGGTTGTTTTATCATCTTCTATATTAAGATTTCAAACAATATTCATATTTTCTTGAACCTTGATACTAGTAATTACAGGTTTTATCAAATTTATCATCTTCTATCATAATATAAACAATTTGAGACACAAATCTTGAAATAAATACATGTATCCTATGATAATCTTGTACATGATCGGGGATGAAATACAAAGAAAATCAAAACAGAGGATTGATAATCGATTTCTACGGCAAAAAAAAGAAGAAAAAAACCATATATTTCTAAGAATCGGTTTTCAGGTACCTGCCAAAAAGAAAAAGTTTGCGTCTTTGTGATAGTCGATTATCAGAATCTGTAATGTTAACCAATTAATTATCAGACTCTTTGTGATAAGTGGATCAAACCTACATAGTCAATCAATACAAAAATCACCCCATATCAATCAATAAGAAACTTACATAATCAATCAATCGATTATCGGAAGTTAGAGCTCAGATTAAAATCAAAGGAATTGTTCATAAAGGAAGAACGAGAAGCGGACCTGCAATCGGAGCTGGAGACGGAGCTGCTGCAGGTGGAGGTTGCGTCAAGGTGTAGTCGGAGGTTGCGTCGAGGTGTAGTCGGGGAGCAGCTTCGACGACGAATCAAGGGTGAAGGGAAGAATAACGCACAGAGGGAGGAGAAGAGGAGGCGTGTTTTGGTGAAGGGTTAATGTCTAGGGCATAATAGGAAAGCATTTTTTATTTTCAATTTAGATGTTTAATATCTGAAAAATTAAGAGGTATTTACAATTTTAAGAAGTAAAAAATAAGTGGCAAACAAACAATCTGAATGTGAATTTTTAAGACATTGGCTTTTAGTTTTACAATTAAGAGGTAAACAAACAACCCCTTAGTTGATTTAAGTCCTTAATATAACACCCAAATAAAATATTAAGGCTAGGACCCAACACAATATTTTACAATTTGGAAGAGGGATGCCGTAATCCAATTGCAAAATATTTGAAGGTAGGGAAATGACGATTTACCAATTTCCGCCATGAAAAACGAAAATGAATATTAGGTTTTAAATGAATTGAAATACCTAGATCTGTTGAGATTCATTGAACCTTTCAATGACATGTTTAATCTCGATTATGCCCTTCAAGTTTGCGATTGGGATACCGAGAATCACAAACAAGTGTTGAATAACCATGCAAATTAGTTTTGTACTCTCGAAGACGTTTATCACCTAATCAATATACGGGTTAACCACATACGCTCCATTGATCTATGATAATCTACGAGCTACCCATTTCCATCCTTCATTGGTCTCATATTAGTGTGCCGGTTAACCATACACGCTCCACTAACGACCAACAAGGTGCAATGTGCAATTTCATGGATTAGCACAAAATTCACATTTTTTTTCTAAAGTAACTAAGATTTGAGAATTTATAAAAGTGTTTAGTTACTTCGTACTTCATTATACTTATAATGGAATGTTGTGTCCTATCCTTCCCATTCGGCTAACGACCCTCCACTAGTCAAGGGTGCGGTGGGTAAGAGTGGATACCCAATGTCGGTCATTTTACAGGCCACTTCCTTAAACACCCCTTATATACCAACTTCGTGAATGAGGCTCACTAACAGTAAGACTGACCTTTTACTTATACATATATAATGTATTAGACTTTTAATTTTATATAGTATAAGGGTGTATTTTATACATTTAAAATACTAAGTGGTTTAATCTATTAACAATTTAGACTTTTAATATGATTGAACTTAAACCATATAATTATGGATTTATTAATTATCTCTTTTAATTAAACACTTAATTAATAAAAAAAAAACCATAAGGGTGTAATTTGAACTATTCAAACTACTAGGGTTTTTAGAATTTAATATTTCAAAATCAGTACCTTTTAATCAAATTCCAAAACATGAGGACAAATTTTGAAACTTTTCAAAATAATAGGGATTAACTATTTAAATTTCAATAACTAAAACTTTTAATTTCAAATTTAAACTATAAAACCTAAAGGGTGTAATTTAAAACTTTTTTAAAATTACTAGGTTAAGTATTTGAATCAAAATAATCCTATATTATCCGTATCCACCAATTTTGATAAGGATATCCTTACCAATCCTAAAAAATTGAATTTAAGCAAGAAAAATGAGTTTTGGTGATTATCCTGATCAAAATCTAGCCAGAAAATTAAAAATCCCGACACCAGGTCACTCATCTCGTCGAGTCCACTATGGAACTCGTCGAGTTCATGCAACTCGTCGAGTCTATACATGGACTAAGCGAGGCAGCCAGTCATACAACAAGTTTTTTACTTTCCTGATCTTTAGCTTTTCACTTTTGCATCTATTCAATGGAAAAACGACCTTGGCTCTGATACCACTATTGGGTTTTAAGCATAACATCATTACTATGGTGTACATGCAACCCTAATTGTTTTGGATCTAAGATTTTCTAATTTAAACATACAACTATGAATACCAAAGCAACAACCATGTGACTAGCATACGTATATCGAAAATCACATATGATTAGGGTTAGAATTTTTACCTCTCTTGTTTTGTAGCCATAACAAGTGTAATCCTTCTTGATATTGAATTCTGAAAGCCTAGTGCCCCAAGTGTTACACCTCTAATGGAGTCACAAACACCCAATGCAACAAGATGACTTAGGAGAGATGAAGAATTTGGCTAGGACAACTCCAAGAAGACTTAGAGTCGAATTCTCATGTCAAGGGGTTAGTTTATCGTTGAGGCTATTAGGGTTTTAAGGTGGAAACCCTAATGTCCTTGCTTGGGCCTTAAGCAATCCATGAAAACCTTTTAGAAGTCCCCTTGGACGAAATCCTTATGGGCTTCCCATAGATTTCGTCTAATCTCTTCTATTAGGAGTCCATAGCCCAACTAGCAACTAACAGTTAATTGCAATATCAGTCCCCTTTATTTAATCAGTCTCTTTTGATCACCAAATTAATTCCAAATTAATTTATGATCAATACTAATTAAATAATATGATTTCCAAATAATATATTAATCTTGTAATATATTAATAAAACCATTTTGAGTACTAATTTATTATTCATATAATAAACTCTACTCTCTCTCCTCTTGTCATCCTATCAAGTTGCATGAGTGAAGGCAACCTAAAAGGACCATGCTCAGAATCAAATTAAGTACATACCAAAAATAGTTAAGGTGCTTAGACACTTAATCCAACATTCATAACAACGGTTTATGAATATAAATATAAATTTAACTAGCACAATATTGAGTGTAATTTAACTTATAGAGATTCCTAGACAAAAGTTTGGGAGTTGCATTGGTAGAACTCTGGCATACTAGCTTCATGATGTCGGGCGCTCAAGGACCTCAAGTCTTCGCCAAATACTTAAAAGTAAGGAAACTTTCGACCAAAATCCATAGAAATCGAGACCAAAACATAGGAATGGTGTTGAATTTGAATGAGACACTATAGCATATTTATAGACGAAATCAAAGTACACGCCGTGCATATGTCCCCTGCACCCCGTACATTTGGTCGGAAGAGATAATGTGTCATTTTTTGCATGGTGACACATGTCACATTCTGGGTGGTGTGTCTAATGTGAATGCAAATCACAATGTTTCTTAGTTTGATCCACTTGTTGGTTGTGAATGGAAACAAACAATCGCAACCCATCATAAGCGTTGAAGACTGGATACGAATGAGAGACCCCAAAGAATCATTGCAATTGCGAAGGCCAGATTACTGGATGTGAGGGTGACTGCGAATGGCTAGTTTTGGCTGTTGGATGCGAAGTCACTAGATGCTAAAGGGCAAGTGGTCAGAAGTCACATGTGAATGGAGTTTGCATGGTCTCATGTGTCAGGTTAGCTGGAAGGTTATAATGACATGTTTGGATATTCTTAGCGTGAATATGCCTTTTCAAGGCAGTTTCTTTTTATTTTGAAGTTTTGTTTATTTTTATAGTTGCCTTATTTTATTACTTTTGTAAGGCTATATAAAGCCCTTAGATGAACCTTTTTGATATATGTTTTTGCTTTCTGATTATCGAATAAAGAATCTTTTTATTTTGAGTTGCTTACTCGTTCTTGATCAATTCTAGATTGTGTTTTCTAGGTTGGGTAGAAATAAGATCAATAGGCCTTGATTTGTTTTCCTCGATACTCAATCTGTAGGTCTAGATTGTTTATCATACTATCTTTTCTCGATTTCTTGTTGCGCAAGTTACTTGTTTGTTCTCTCGTTCTTGATTTTAATCTTGAATATTCCACTGCAGTCTAAGTTGTTGAAATTAGTTCCTCCATACATGCATCATAAGTGGTATCAAAGCGTTACTTTTCGATTTTTCTTGACGCGTGTGTTCGATTTTGTTTGATTGATAGATACTACCGTTGGTGTTTGACGTCATGTTATACCCCCGAACCAGGACGGCAGAAACGTCCGGAGGCAGATGACGTCATTGTACAGTATCATAACAATTGAATATGAATGAAACATAGCATTCCAAGCGACATACATTGGAAATACACACTTACATAGTTTACATTTTGTACTTGTTCATCAGTTACACAAAAGTGACAAGAAGTAAAATTTCATAAAGTCACACCACTTGATCTCATAGCAGATCTGATTACCTATTATTGGTTCCCTGAGAATACAAATCATTTTGAAAAGCGTCAACTAAAAAGTTGGTGAGTTCAAAAGCATTTTTGTATAAAATAGTTTTGTACTTGTTTAGAATAGTTCTCGAAGTACTTACAGAAAATCCGATATTTTCTATGAAAATGATTTGCAGGTGTCGTTCCAAAAATGTGAATATATGCATGCATGTCCTTTGTTTTCTTTTGTTTGGAAAAGTAAAGCGTATGTTCCTAGAAAATCCAATATTTTCTAATGTATGAAGAACTGTAGTCTTAAATCCTAAGACCAGATGTGTAAGTGACTGAATACTAAAAAATGATATGTAGTTTTATAGTTTATAAAACCGGTGAAGTGTAAGCTTCCCATAAACCAAAATCATATTGTTAATCCCTATCTGACTGATATTTTTCACCCTAGACTGGCCCCGTCTAACTGTAGCGAGCAGCTCAGGTGTGGCGGTGTCAATCCCCGTATAGATCTATACACAATTAGCTCACTCTCCGTCTAGGAGACTCTGTTTATAACTACAGGACTTACGGTGTACGCTCGGTAGGTTCGATGAAGGAAAGTCTCACAAGAGCCTTAACATATTTATGCGAACTTTGACTCCCATTATTGAATAATGAAAATGACTTTACTAGTGTAAATTTATGAATGATGTTTTACGATACACATTTTATAGTTTTATGACATACAACTTATTACTCATGCTTTAATAGCTTTATGATAAACAGGTCATGACACGTGAATCTTTCTGTCACGAATTTTGTTTTGTATACCATTTTGGTTAAATTATTTGTATTACTTTTTATAAATAATCATTAGTGAACGTATCTATTTGTAACATAAGTTGTGGAAATATCATAATATCTCCGTTTTTCTATGCCATCAAAAATGCTGACAACATAGTTACGACTATTTTAGAAAAAACAATTGTTTTTATTAAAATATCAAGCCTTGAAGTTTGTCTAAGACATCATAACCGGTTGGAAAGTTATGTAACATCAAACATTTTATTTTGTTTTGATTCTAATAAGTCGCAGTTTTTACAAAAACCCATTTAATAGCCTAGAAATTTATTATATTCCAATATTTGTGTAATGTATAGGAGTTAAGAAAATGCATAAGTCCAAGAGTTAAACATGTTTGAGCACAATACCCATATTTTGCCATTTTTGAGTGTATAAAACATGATCACAAATCATTTATAACCCAAAGATGTTATCAACATTTACTTTATGATTTTTCACATGTATTAAGAACCTTTTATTTAAGATCTTGTTATATTTTCAACTCATAACTATAGTGCATGCAATTATCCAATGGTGAAACAGATAAACACAAATGTACATGCAATTATCCAATGGTTAAACGAAACTTGACTTGTATTCTCCCCTCAAAAACATGAAAAATAAGAAAAAACTGGGGGTATGAAGCTCACCTTGTTTTCGTGTGGTAGGAAGAAGAAGAAGAAGAAATTGTTGAGCCTAGTCTTGAGCTTGTAGAAAATTTTGAACTTTTCAAGTGTTTTCTAAGAATTTAACACTCAACAAAAGTGTGTAAACAAGAAGTTTGTAGCATAAAGATGTTTGGAATTACAAGGGCTACATGAAGTTCTTACCCAATGACTAAGATTTTCCTTGAAGTGAGCTCCTTCCTTGAAGATGAAACACAGAAATTTTAAGAGAAAGGATGAGAGAACTTGAGAGTGAGTTGGAAAAATGTTTGATGTGTGTGTGATTGTGGTGTCTTGGCCAAGAGCATAAGAGGAGGGGGGAGATGGGTTTACTTTGTGATGCTTGATGGGAAGTTTGCCTAGATATTTGATGGATAGTAGCTCATGCATGGATATATGATAGATAAAAGCTTTGAGACACGTGGGATAAAAATGAGGTGTCACTACAAATTGAAATCTATTTTCCCTTTTTTTTACTCATGCTCTAACCGAAATCCAAGGGGGGGGGGGGGTGGGCCTTAGATGCTTTCTCAAAGTGTATTTGGTTTTAGGGTGGCAAAAAACACCCTAACTCTATAAAAGGGTTTGCGGTTTTGATGAGTGTGTGGGTTTTTGGGTTCTATTTGATCCAATAGAAGGGTTTTCAGTCCAATGGAAGGCCCAAAAGAAAGGGGTTTTCGACACAATAAGGTGTGTATGGATTTTGGGCTTATTTGGGCCCAATAAGAGAACTTTTGGTCCTATAAGGCCCAAAGGAACATGTATTTTCAACCTAGAGGGTTTGGGACGAGAAGTCTTGGCCAAGGCCCAAAGTGGATTGGGATTAGATATTGGATAACGTTTTGGGTTTGCATGAGGCTATTTCAACTTGATCCATAATATATGCATGTTTGGAATTAAATAACATTGTAGTTTAAACTTCACTAAGACTACATAGAGGAATTTGTTTTGTATATGAATCACAATGTCAACTCTAAATTTGCTAGTTGTGACATCATCCCCCCGTTAGAGGGAATTTCATCCCGAAATTCGTTCTAGAGCAGCTTTCAGGAACTAGGGAAAAGATGAGGGTGTCTCGGTTTTGTCTAGTCTCTTCATTCCTAGGAGGATTTAGGTCCTTGCTTGGTGTTCCAGCGGACCTTCGCTACTGATAGTTGACCTTGCTCTTTTGGTTTCTCTGTCCATGATTCTCACATGTTCCTATTTGGGGTGTAGCCTCTTGTTTTAATTGGATATTGTTGAGTAAGATTAAAAAGAGTTTCAACGTTTTGATACTTATTAGAGTTGGACACGTGGAATGTAGGATGTATGATGCTAGGTTATTGTGGTAGCCAAAGCCCATGGGTTACTAGACCTATTATGGTGAGGTCCTCGAATGGTACAATGAAAATCACGTAATTGACGCCTTAGAGCTAGTGTCTCTAGACCATAAGACGAACACTATGGTCTCTAAGGTTAAGGTTGTGTGTGGTGTAGTTGGACTTACAATTCTTAGGTTGTCTTGGGATTTCTTTCTACGGGATTCTGAGCTAGTAAGATGTCGACCTTATCTTGTTTCTTAAAGTTGGTCGAATAAGTCTTCAATTCGGGATAGGGGATATCGATCCTTGAGGATGGGTTTGTTTGACTCTTAGTAGTCGGTGGTCCTACAGATAATTCGCCTTTCCTCTTTATGAGTCGGATGGGTTCTCTCTGAGGTTCAAGTCTTGGTCTGATAATTCCCATACTTATTGGATCGTTCCATCGACCGGACCCTTTCTGTTTTTATGTTGGTGCTAAGTGACCTTGGGGATTTGGCTATGGGAATGGCTCCAAGAGTTGAGTCGATTCCGAAATCAACTTAGCATATATGTGATATTTCCGAAAGGCCTTCTGGGAACTACTTCAGAAAGGTTATAAGTCTCTGGGTTACCCTTGACATCTTTTGCTCCTTATTTCTTATTTCTATTGTGGGTCAGGAAAAAGTGTTGTACCTCTTACATAGATACTTCTGAGTCTAGATGCATAAGATGGTTCGAAGGTTTGTGTCAGGTTTGTCGATATAAATAACATGGGTTTCATTATTTAGTGAGCTAAGCCGAACACTTTCTTGTAACGTATGATGTGGATTCGGTGAGGGTTTATCTAAAACTTGAAAATGCCCGCGTTCGAAGTTTCAAATTGTTACCAACACTAGGTCGTCTTAGAAGGAATGTGTGCTTAGAGCTTAGAGTGCATCCTAAGGGTGTGTCGATGGTGGTCTTAGGTTTTCCGTTAATTATCTCTACCGGATATATTTTTATGAATGTTTGAGCGTTTCAATTTAGCATGCAATTATATGTTGTGACTTGTGAGTTTCCATTTTGTACCTCTATTCCAAAAGTACGTATGCGTATGAGTTTTTTACGAAGAAGTGTACCGGTATTCACATTAGGGTCTTTCGTTGCCTCCTCATGTTCTATGCTTCTGACGTCTCTGCCACCTTTGTTCTTAATCTTTGGACACTCGCTCTGGAAATGTCCCACCTTTCCACATTCGTAGCAAGACTGACTCCTCCTATCATTAGCAGTTTGGGTGGCTCGTTGGGTTGGCACCCTACAGCAACGAGTGGTATGTCCCTTTTATGTTGCATTTCTTGCAGTGCAGCTTTCGGCAGGATCCTTGGTGATGGAAGTTAGTTTCCAACATATGGTTTTCTCGGTTTGGAGGTAGTAGGGCCAGTGGGCGTATAGACTGCCACAACTTGTTGCCTTTTGGTAGGTTTTTGAGTCGAACTGCCCCCTTTTCCATTCCAGGGCTTCCGTTTCATGTCCTTAGATTTGTGGTCTGAATTGTCTTTGTAGGAAACCACTCGTTGGTTTCCTTAGTTATTACTACGATTGGAATTGTCGACACTTATTCCATTTTCGTTTGTATTGTTAGCGTTGAGTTGTGCCATGACAGCTGCCACAACAGCTGTCACTGTGGCTTGGAAAGTAGCAAAGTCTATCTGCAGGATTGGTGTGTTGCTGGTTGGCCGCTTGTTTCCATGTGAAGTCATGATTATGTTGCATTGGCGAGAAACAAGCTCGTAAGTAACTTTGGTCATTTCTAGTTTTATCTCATCTATAGTTATAGATATGCATTCATGCATGCACTCATATAAGTCACATGTTTTGTTGTATGGTTCTCAATGTTTCGATCTACATTCTATTGGTGTACTTATGGTAATAAGTAGTAGTAGGTATTGGACGATCGTTAAGTTTAACAAAGAGAATATAGATATCAGTACAATTAGTTGATTCGTATTACATGGGATATTGGAGGGCGTACTTCTCTTGATTAACTACTACTACTTGTAACGAAATACATAATATACCTAGGACATAGTGTGAGTAGGGTAGTGACTCTCATATGCCGAAATGGCGTACAAGGTGTTCAGCCATTTCACGAGTGGCCTGGAGGGTAAGGCTCGCTAAGGATCTCTCCGGTGTCTTCATCCTTGTCTGAGTCCTCATTAGAATCCTCCCCCTCGTAGTCCATCTCTTGGTATTCATCAGGACCCACTTCCGGGTTTTACTCTTGAACCTCTTCCGGCTCCTCCTCAATCCATTCATAAGCTATTACGGAAGGGTAGTTGGGGTCTTCGTGATGAAATTCAGCCATGTTGTCTGTGCGAGAATAGAAGTGTGAGAAACATGTAGAAGATTTATGTGTGGGGGTTATATGGTATCCTAAAATACTCCTATAGTATTTTTAAACTTTATGTTTGATTCTAATGTTCTTTTGCATGTACAGTTGGTAAGTTTTAGACTTATTGCAACACCACTATCACTCCCAAACAGATGTTGGTCATGTCTCAAATAAATATAGTTGATCAGGCTATATTTATCCAAGATATTATTACATAACTGTCTAGGTTTGAATGTAGTGTCCAACATTTAAAGACTCTAGTTTTGTTCTTATCATGACACTGTCCTAGTATATATGTATACTTTTATAAAATACCTATGCTTTTAAGGTATACTTTTAGTTAGAGTGTTTTAGTCCCATTGTATTTATAGTTGTATATCTTGTATGGTTTGATATACTATTTCGCTTTAAACAATGCTCTGATACCAATCTGTCACACCTCCAAACCAGGACGGCGGAAACGTCCGGAGGCAGATGACGTCATTGTACAATATCATAACAATTGAATATGAATGAAACATAGCATTCCAAGAGAAAAACATTGAAAATGCACACATACTTTACATTTTGTACTTGTTCATTAGTTACACAAAAGTGATAAGAAGTAAAATTTCATAAAGCCGCACAACTTGATCTCATAGCAGAGCTAATTACCTGTTAATGGTTCCCTGAGAATACAAGTCATTTTGAAAAGCGTCAACTAAAAAGTTGGTGAGTTCATAATCATTTTTGTATAAAATGGTTTTGTACTTGTTTAGAATAGCTCTCGTAGTACTTTCAGAAAATCCGATATTTTCTATGAAAATGTTTTGTAGGTCCTATTCCAAAACTGTGAATATATTCATGCATGTCCTTTGTTTTCTTTTGTTTGGAAAAGTAAAGTGTATGCTCCTAGAAAATCCAATATTTTCTGATGTATGAAAAACGGTAGTCTTAAACCCTAAGACTAGAAGTGTAAGTGACTAAATACTAAAAATGATATGAAATTTTATAGTTTAATAAAACCAGTGAAGTGTAAGATTCTCATAAACCAAAATCGTATTGTTAATCCCTATATGAGTCATTATAACCATGCTTGATGTAACTGATATGTCTGTCATGATGTTCGTCAGGTGTCGGTTTCAGTAAGATATTTGTCACCCTAGACTAGCCCTGTTTAGCTGTAGTGAACATCTCAGGTGTGAGGGTGTCAATCCCTGTATAGATCTATACATAATTACCTCGCTATCCCGCCAGGAGACTCTGGTTATAACTACATGACTTATGGTGTACGCTAGGTAGGTACGGTGAAAGAAAGTCTTACAAGAGCCTTAATAGATTTACACGAACTTTGACTCCCGTTATTGAATAATGAAAATGACATTACTAGTGTAAAATTTTGACTGAAATTTTATGACATGCGTTTTATAGCTTTATGACATACAACTTATTACTCATGCTTTAATAGCTTTATGATAGACAGGTCATGACACACGAATATTTCTGTAACAAATTCTATTTTATATACCATTTGGTTAAATTATTTATAATACCTTTTATAAATAATCATTAGTGAACATATCTATTTGTAACATAAGTTGTAAAAATAGTATAATATCTCCATTTTTTTAAGCCATCAAAATAGTGACAACATAGTTCCGACTATTTTACAAGAAAAAAATATTTTTAGCAAAATATCAAGCTTTGAAGTTTGTGTAACACATCATAATCGGTTGGAAGGTTTTGTAACACCAAATATTTTATTTTGTTTTGATTCTAATAATCCGTAGTTTTTACTAAAACCCATATAATAGCCTTGAAATTTATTATATTCCAATATTTGTGTAAAGTATATGTCACACCCCGAACCGTCAGAAAACAACGGCGGAAACGTCAGGGGGCGGGTGACGTCATGCGTAGTATCACAACAATCGTATCATAGCAATCAAAGTAAACACAACCATTACATTACAATATGATTATTTACATCGGTTTGAAAACATAGTTTGTACATAACAGTATATAAAAAAAGTAAAAGATGTGACTCCAAAACGCACCGTCTTCTCCAAAAGTTGGTGAGAGTACCTGTCTATTGTTGCCCTGAGAATACAAGCAGTTTGAAAGAGTATCAACAAAAAACTGGTAAGTTCATAAGTATTTAATTTTGGTGAAAAATGTTTCTTTGATCTTTTTGAAAAGTGTTTCCCAAGAAAATCTTGTATTTTCTTATAGAAAGTATGTTTGAACATTCGTTAGTTACTTGTTGAAAAATCTATTTATGAAAAGTCGAGTTATCTGTTCTAGTCTGAGGTGTACAAGTATCTACCATACTTATATCGTTACACGTAATTTTCTTGAAAAACCCTGTTAGCTCCCTATGAGGTGTATTTGCCTTATTACATAAATAAAACTAATAAATACATGGTGAACTAAATCCTAAGGGTATTATTAATACCCTCTGGTAATAAAATCGGTTATTAATTTGAGGTTAGTTCACTTGTTTCATTATTACAAAAGTAAATTACAGTTATCTAGGTTGCGAGTGTCATAACCATACTTAGACTTGATATGGCGCGTAACGGGGCCAATATATTTTTATGACTTTGTCACCCCTGGACTTATTGGTCCAACTGTAGCTAGTAGTATGGTGCGGGATAGTCGGTCCCGTATAGATCTATACACAATAGTCACGTTCTCCCTCCAAGAGATTCTGGTTACAAGTGCTAATCCTACACCCTGATTCTGTGGGGTTGTTACCAAGGACGTGTCTCCAACTTTAGACTAACAATTTACAAGTAATAATACTAAAAATCTTGTTTATGATTTGCATGAATCCTTTATAAAATAACACATTTTACGATATGATTCACGAGTTCATTGCTTTAGTTTTGAAAACTGTTTCTACGAGTTGATTTCTTAATCGTTTGGTAAAACTTTTTTCTGTGTTAAAAGCATACGGAACATATAATTATATTAAACAAATAATATACTTTGAGCACAAGTTTCCTTGTACTTTTTCTTGTATTCCCCCCCCCAGAAAACATGAAAAACTCGGAAAAAGCATAGGGGTATGAACTCACTGATTGACGTAGGATTCGAATGTGTGTTTGGTGTGGAAGCTGATTGTCAACCGATGTTTCATATGCAAGTGGATCCTATTAACATATAATAACACATATATGTATTAGATTAAGGTATTCCATGACTAAACATGACGGGAAACCACCCTAAGGACCTGGAAATGCTTAAACTAAGTGTCGGAACCATAATTAATCGAATGAGGGAGGTGTATGGCCACCTTAAGGGTGTGTACGGCCATGGGTGTACGGCCCATGAGTGTTTTTGAGGTGTTTCCAATGTTCTACAAGCATCCAAGGAGTGTTATAGGTCCCATAATTAATGGTTTTTTCAAGTTTAATGCCAAATATGAGCATTAAAGTGGGTGGAAGGACATAAAAGTGTGTGTGCGGCTGCACATAGGAGTGTGCGGCTGTACAGAGGGGTGTACGGTCGTACATAGGGGTGTGTGGCCGTACATAGGGGTGTGTGGTCATACACTCTTCATTTTTGCTCAAAACATCGATTTTCAAGTGTTTCGAGGTTAATACCAAGTTCAAGCTACTAATAAGGGCCAAACTCCCACTTTGGAGAGTGTGTAAGGTGTGTACGGCCCCTTTATGAAGGTGTGCGGCCATACACCTTCAAAGGATGAAGAACATGATGAAACTTGATGAATTAAGGCTTAGATCAAGAATTCGTACAAGTATAACAAGCTAGATGATGGAATACTTACATTTTTGAAACCTTTGGAGTGGATGAAGATTCTAGAGAGAGAAAGTAGAATACAACCAAAGAGGGAAAAGAATGAATGAAGGGGTTTCCCCCTATATATAGAGGTGAGTGTGCGGTTGGAGGGTGGATGTGCGGCCACACACCCATGTGTACAGTTGTACACACCTCCCAAGAGGGTGTATGGACCGGTTTTGACCCTGAACGACTTGTTGACTCATTCCTAATCTCATGAGACTGTTAGTCGTTCTCGGATTTGTATGATCTTTCCTATGGTTTCGCGGATGATCTCTGGACCTGTGAGAGTGCTATCGGGGACTTGTCCCTTGGCTAGCTGCGTGTCACCCACCTCAGCCCAATGCAGAAGGGATCTGCAGTTACGACCATAGAGGGCTTCGAAAGTCGCAACCTAGATACTGGTATGGTAGCCGTTGTTGTAGGAGAATTCAACCAAGGGTAAACGGATGTCCCACGACTTACCGAAATCGATGACACATGCTCTCAACATGTCTTCCAAGGTTTGGATGGTTCTCTCACTCTGTCTGTCTGTCTAAGGATGGTAAGCTCTACTCATATCCAGCTTAGTTCCAAGAGCTTTCTATAGTGACTGCCAAAATCTTGAGGTAAACCTGCTATCTCGATCAGAGAGAATGGACACAAGCAAACTGTGCAGTCGAACTATCTCCTTAATGTAGATCCGTGTAAGTCTTTCCATCTTGCAATTTTCTTTGATTGGTAGGAAGTGAGCAGATTTTGTCAATTGGTCGACTATTACCCAAATGGTATCGTACCCACTCGGAGATCTGGGTAATTTAGTGATGAACTCCAGAGTAATCATCTCCCACTTCCAATCAGGTATTTCCGGCTGCTGAAGCAAACCTGAGGGCTTTTGATATTCAACCTTCACCTTGGCACAAGTCAGACACTTGCCCACGAAGGTAGCGATCTCCGCTTTCATGTTTGGCCACCAATATTGTTTTTTTTAGATCAAGGTACATCTTGTCCGATCCTGGGTGAACGGAGTATCTAGTTTTGTGAGCTTCGTTCATGACAACCTCCCTGTAACCATCGAACTTTTGGGTCCAGATCCGGTTCATGAAATAGCAGACTCCGCCTCCCTTGACCTCTAAGTTTTTCTCCATTCCTCTCAAGGCTTCACCCAGCATGTTCCTCCCTGTAACCATTGAACTTTTGGGTCCAGATCTGGTTCATGAAATAGCAGACTCCGCCTCCCTTGACCTCTAAGTTTTTCTCCATTCCTCTCAAGGCTTCACCCGACATGTTCTATGGTTTTAAGGCTTCCAGCTAAGCCTCCTTGATTTGTACGGATAAGTGGGAATGGATGGACATTGTTAGTGCCTTCATGCTACAACTTGAGTATTCTTTCCGATTAAGGGCATCTGCAACCACATTGGCTTTGTCAGGATGATAACGTATTTCGCACTCGTAATCGCTGAGTAGTTCTACCCATCGCCATTGTCTCATATACAACTCCTTCTGGTCGAAGATGTGATGCAGACTTTTATGGTCAGTGAAGATCGTGCACTTGGTTCCGTAGAGGTAATGTCTCCATATTTTCAATGTGAAGATCACTGCTCCCAACTCTAAGTCGTGAGTTGTATAGTTGACTTCGTGTGCTTTCAGCTGTCTTGAGGCATAGGCGATAACCTTTCCCCGCTGCATAAGCACACAACCTAAAGCTTGATTGGATGCATCACAGTAAACAACAAAGTCCTCCATCCCTTCGGGCAGAGACAAGATAGGTGCGCTGCATAGGGCCTGCTTTAATGTCTGGAACGCAGTGTCTTGCTTTTCACTCCAACAAAAGGGTACACCTTTCTGGGTCAGAGTGGTTAAGGGTTTGCCAATTCTTGAGAAATTCAGGATAAACCTGCGATAATAGCCAGCGAGACCTAAGAATTGATGGATTTCTATGGGCGTCTTCGGTGCCGACTAGTCTATCACTTTGATTTTGGAGAGGTCCACGTGTATGCCTTCCTTGGTTACAACGTGACCTAGGAAAGTTACTTTTCGAATCCAGAATTTGCACTTGGAGAATTTTCCATAAAGCTTCTCCGCCCTTAGAGTTTCCAGCACTAATCTCAAGTGATGTTTGAGATCTTCCTCGTTTCTATAGTAGACAAGTATATCGTCGATGAACACGATAACGAATTATTCCAGGAAAGGACAGCACACCCGATTCATCAGGTCCATGAATACTTCTGGTGCGTTGGTTAGACTAAAGGGCATTACTATGAGCTCGTAGTGACCATATCGAGTCTGGAAGGCTGTTTTAGTAACATCACTCTCGTAGACTCACAGTTGATGGTACCCTGATCTTAGGTCTATTTTGGAGAAGTAGCTGGCTCCTTGAGGTTGTTCGGAAAGGTCGTCGATCCGAGGAAGAGGATAACCGATTTTGACATTGAGCTTGTTTAGTTCGTGGTAGTCAATGCACATCCGAAAAGATCCATCCTTCTTTTTCACAAATAAAATCGGGGCTCCCCAGGGTGAGGAACTTGGTCTGATGAATCCTTTGCTGAGCAACTCATTGAGCTGACTGGATAACTCCTACATTTCTGGTGGCGTTAGGCGGTATGGAGATTTAGCTATGGGGTAGCTCTAGGGATTAAGTTGATGCAGAAATGTACTTGGCGCTCAAGAAGGATTCTCGAAATCTCTTCAGGAAAGACATCAGGAAAGTTGCAGACTTCAGGGATACTCTCGAGGTTCTTTACTTCCTGTTTCTCATTAACAACATGGGCTACGAATGCATTACACTCCTTTCACATAAGTTTTTGGGCTTTGATGCACGAAATGATACGAAGGTTTGAACTGAGTTTATCGCCATAAATCATGAGGGTTTCTCCAGAGGGAAGATTGAGACGGATAGCTTTTTCGTAACAAAGGATATCAACACGATTGGGGCTCAACCAATCCATGCCAATGATGATATCAAAGCTCTTTATGGAAACTGGCATAAGATTGATCGGGAAGGAATGATCGTTTAGAGTAAGGGTACAGCCGATGAATATGTCGTTAGTGCTCTCTTTCTCCCTGTTAGCCATCTCAATGGTAAATATTTCAGTTAAAGATTGCGGTTTATGTTTGAGAAAATGCTTGAATGTATGACTGACAAAACTTCTCTCCACACCAGAATCGAAAAGAATGCATGCATAGGATTTGTCAAGGAGGAACGTACCCGTAACGAAGGTAGGGTCAACAAATGCCTCCTTTTGTCGCATCGCTAGTACTCTCCCCGTGTTGCTAGTTGTTGTTGCCTTGGGGTAGTTTCTCCTATAATGCCCTACTTCCCCATAGCCATAGCAAGCTTGACCGACACCTGCTCCAGATGCCTGATTGGTTGGTTGGACTGGTGCCTTGCAAACTCGAGCTGTGTGCCCCTTTTTGCCATAGCTGGTGCATGACATTTCCCGAAACTATCCTTGATGATGGTAGTCGCACTTGTTGCATAGAGGTAGTGTCCCAACATAACGACTAGGGGTTCGTTGGAGTAACGGGGACTGCAACAGGAGTAGTAGCAGCGTGAACTACCACAATTTGTTGTTTCTTGGAGGGCTCCTGCAAAGACTGGCCCTTTCCCTACTTCCAGAACTTTCTTTTCTCACTACTCCCTTTCGCCGGTTGGGAGAGACTGTCACTTAATCCAGATCAACCCCATGATCTATGAGAGTCTGCGCCAGGCACTTGGTGCTATTAAAAGTGATTGGCCTGGCCGCCAAGACATTTCCTTGAGTTGGGAGCGTTAATCCCCAAATATATCTCTCTATCTTCTTGCTTTCTGGGGTGGCCATTCCCCGGCAAAGAGGTGCTAGGTCTTCAAACCTAGAAGTGTAGGCAGCAATGTCGAAACCCTTCATTTTCAAGTTCCATAGCTCATGCTCCAGTTTCTGCATCTCGCCCCGTGGGCAATACTCAGTAAGCATGAGCTTTTTCAAGCTCTCCCAACCCATAGCATTTGCTATTGGCAGGGTTAGGTATTTGACCCGACTATTCCACCAAGTCAACGCTCTGTTGGTGAAAGTACAAACAACAAATTTCACCTTACTAGCTTCGAAACAAGAACAAATTTCGAAGATAGACTCAATCTTCTCGAACCACCAAGTCAAGGCAATAACACCTCCATTGTCGTCAAAAGATGTGGGCTTTTGTTTTCATGAAGTCTTTATAGGAGCACTCCTTCTAGTGTCGTTGACTACCTTCATGATTTTGGGAATGAATACCACTCCTGGAACCACCAGAGCCGCCAGGGTTAATTTCTGACAAAGCGGCAATCACAGCAGCAGTAACATATACATGGAACATAGCGGGATCGATCTGAGGAGGTGGTGGTGGAGTTGGATCCGTCAAGGAATTGTTGTTCTTTTTGTTGGGTCTTTTCTTTGGAGCCATCTTGTTCTATATCAGGAAGAAGATGATGATAAGTCCATTTGACATTAGAGTCAAGAGATACGAAACAAGGTATATCTTTATCTGAAAGATAAAGTGTTCTACTAAGCGATAAACAAGGAAGAATTACTAATGCAGGAAAACTATCGCTAAGAAAGAATGAGTAGCAACACTTGGAACGAATCTCTACAATGTATTTGGCTCTAGCTAGAATACTCCTATAGTATGTTATGTTGAATGTTTTGTTCCATCGATATCTTGGGGTAGGAATACTTGGTAAGTTTTAGGCTTGCTGCAACACCACAATCACTCCCAAGCACATGTTGGTCATGTCTCGAATGAATATAGTTGATCAGGCTATATTGACCCTAGACATGATTACATAACTGCCCAGGTTTAACCGCAGTGTCCAACATCCAAATACTTTTGTTTTGTTCTACTTATGATACTGTTTCTGGTATGTAGGTATACTTGTATACTTTTTGTAAAAATACTTATATTTTAAAAGTATACTTTTAGTTCAGAGTGCTTCAGCCCCTTAGTGCTTATAGTTGTATACCATTTAAGCTTCGGTATACTTAGTTCACTATAAACAATAGCTTTGATACCAATCTATCACACCCCCAAACCGTCAGAAAACAACGATGGAAACGTCAAGGTGCGGGTGACGTCATGCGTAGTATCACAATCATTGTATCATAGCAATCAAAGTAAACACAACCATTACATTACAATATGATTATTTACATCTGTTTGAAAACATAGTTTGTACATAACAGTATATAACAAAAGTAGAAGACGTGACTCCAAAAGGCTCCATCTTCTCCAAAAGTTGGCAAGAGTACCTATCTATTGCTGCCCTGAGAATACAAGCAGTTTGAAAGAGTATCAACATAAAGCTGGTGAGTTCACAAGTATTTAATTTTGGTGAAAAGTGTTTCTTTGATCCTTTTGAAATGAGTTTCCCAAGAAAATCCTATATTTTCTTATAGAAAGTATGTTTGACCATCCGTTAGTTACTTGTTGAACAATGTGTTTTTGTAAAGTTGAGTTATCCTGGCAAAATCCCATATTTTCCCTTAAAAGTTGATGGTTGGTTATATGTTCTAGTCTGAGGTGTACAAGTATCTACCATACTTATATCGTTAGACGTAATTTTCTTGAAAAACCGTGTTAGCTCCCTGTGAGGTGTATTTGCCTTATTACATAAATAAAACTAATAAATACGTGGTGAACTAAATCCTAAGGGTATTATTAATACCCACTGGTAATCAAACCATTTATTACTTTGAGGTTATTTCACTTGTTTCATTATTACAAAAGTAAATTACTGCTATCTAGGTTGCGAGTGTCATAATCGTACTTAGAATTGATATGGCACGTAACGGTGTCAGTATCTTTTTATGACTTTGTCACCCCTGGACTTGTCGGTCCAACTGTAGCTAGTAGTAAGGTGCGGGATAGTCGATCCCATATAGATCTATACACAACAGTCACGTTCTCCCTCCAAGAGATTCTGGTTACAAGTGCTAATCCTACACCTTGATTCTGTGGGGGTGTTACCCAGGACGTGTCTTCAACTTTAGACTAACAATTTACAAGTAACAATACCTAAAATCCTATTTATGATTTGCATGAATCCTTTATAAAATAACATATTTTACGATATGATTCACGAGTTCATTGCTTTAGTTTTGAAAACTACTTCTGCGAGTTGATTTCTTAATCGTTTGGTAAAACTGTTTTCTTTGTTAAAAGCATATTGAACATATAATTATATTAAACATATAATTATACTTTGATCACAAGTTTCCTTGTACTTTTGCTTGTATTCCCCCCTGAAAACATGAAAAACTCAGAAAAAACGTAGGGGTATGAACTCACTGATTGACGTAGGATTCGAATGTACGTTCGGTGTGGATGCTGAGTGTCAACCGATGTTCCATATGCAAGTAGATCCTATTAACCTATAATAACACATATATGTATTAGATTAAGGTATTCCATGACTAAACATGACGGGAAACCACCCTAAGGACCTGGAAATGCTTGAACTAAGTGTCGGAACCATAATTGATCGAACGAGGGAGGTGTATGGCCACCCTAAGGGTGTGTACGGCCATGCGTGTATGGCCCATGAGTGTTTTTGAGGTGTTTCCAATGTTCTACAAGTATCCAAGGAGTGTTCTAGGTCCCATACTTAGTGGTTTTTGCAAGTTTAAGGCCAAATATGAGCATTAAAGTGGGTGTAAGGCCATAAAAGTGTGTGTGCGGCTGTACATAGGAGTGTGCGGCCATACAGAGAGGTGTGCGGCCATACATAGGGGTGTGCGGCCATACACTCTTCATTTATGTTCAAAACGTCGGTTGTCAAGTGTTTCAAGGCTAATACCAAGTTCAAGCTACTAGATGGGGGCCAAACTCCCACTTTGGAGAGTCTTTAAGGTGTGTACGGCCACCTTATGAAGGTGTGCGGCCATACACCTTCAAAGGATGATGAACATAATGAAACTTGATGAATTAAATCTTAGATCAAGAAGTCTTACAAGTATAACAAGCTAGATGATGGAATACTTATGTTTTTGAAGCCTTTGTATTGTTCTTGGATGAAGATTCTAGAGAGAGAAAGTAGAGTGCAGCCAAAGATGGAAAAGAATGCACGAAGGGGTTTCCCCTATATATTGAGGTGAGTGTGCGGCTGGAGGGTGGGTGTACTGCCGCACACCCGTGTGTACGGCTGTACACACCTCCCAAGAGGGTGTATGGCCCGGTTTTGACCCTGAACGACTTGTTGACTCATTCATAATCTCATTCCTGGCTGAACTCGGGTTTAAAACACTTAAACGAACCCTTAAATGGCGTTAAAAGGTAATGTAATCGAGTTTAATATTGATAAAATTGACCAATCGTACAGATTAAAAGTGTTGGGTTGTCACAGTATAGGAGTTTAAAAAAAATGCATAAGTCCAAGAGTTAAACATGTTTGAGCACAATACCCATATTTTGCCATTTTTGAGTGTATAAAACATGATCACAAATCTTTTATAACACATATGTTATCAACATTTATTTTATGATTTTTCACATGTATTAAGAGCCTTTTTATTTAAGATCTTGTTTTATTTTCAACTCATAACTATAGTGCGTGCAATTATCCGATGGTTAAACAGATAAACACAAATGGAGATGCAATTATCCAATGCTTAAACGAAACTTGACTTGTATTCTCCCCTCGAAAACATGAAAATACGAAAAACATGGAGGTATGAAGCTCACCTTGATTTCGTGTGGTAGGAAGAAGAAGAAGAAGTTGTTGAGCCTAGTCTTGAGCTTGGAGAAATTTTCGAACTTTTCAAGTGTTTTCTAAGAATTGAACACACAACAAAAGTGTGTAAGAAGAAGTTTGTAGCATAAAGATGTTTGGAATTACAAGGGCTACATGAAGTTCTTACCAAATAAGTAAGATTTTCCTTGAAGTGAACTCCTTCCTTGAAGATGAAATTCGAAAATTTTGAGAGAAGGGGTGAGAGAACTTGAGAGTGAGTTGGAAAAATGTTTGATGTGTGTGAGTGGTTGTGGTGTCTTGGCCGAGAGCATAAGAAGGGGGGGGGGGGAGATGGGTTGACTTTGTGATGCTTGATGGGAAGTTTTCCTAGATATTTGATGGATAGTATCTCATGCATGGATATATGATATATAAAAGCTTTGAGACATGTGGTATAATATTGAGGTGTCACTACAAATTAAAATCTCTTTCCCCCTTTTTCTGTTTTACTCATGCTTTAACCGAAATCCAGGGGGGGTTGACCTTAGATGCTTCTCAAAGTGTTTTCGGTTTTAGGGCGGTAGAAAACACCCTAACTCCATAAAAGGGTTTGTGGTTTTTAATGAGTGTGTGGATTTTTGGGTTCTATTTGATCCAATAGAAGGGTTTTCGGTCCAATGGAAGGCCCAAAAGAAAGGGGTTTTCAGTTCAATAAGGTGTGTATGGATTTTGGGCTTATTTTGGACCAATAAGAGAATGTTCGGTCCTATAAGGCCCAAAGGAACATGTGTTTTCGGCTTAGAAGGTTTGGGCCGAGAAGTCTTGGCCATGGCCCAAAGTCGATTGGGCTTAGCTATTGGATCAACTTTTGGGCTTGCATGAGGCTATTTCAATTTGATCCACAATGAATGCATGTATGGAATTAAATCACATTGTAGTTTGAACTTCACTAAGACTACATAGAGGAATGTGTTTTGTATATGAATCACAACTCTAAATTTGCTAGTTGTGACACGTCGCATCAAGAAGCCATGAATGTTGATGATCTAAATTTCACCAACGCCTTGCATGAAGTCTTGCGAGGTTTGCAAGATGGTGGAGAATGGTGTCGGCTTAGGCATGGACCTTTTAGGGTGGCTGAAGAATCCAAGGCGAATGAGTTGCCTGGGTTTGTTGGTGGTGCTAACACCAAAGATTGTTTTTATTAGGAAAGAAAGATCGATCGAATCTATGAGTTTAAGTAGTTGGATGATGATAGGTTCTATAAGTATGTGTTTCTTAAGGTGACTGGAGGAGCATCATTATGGTATGAAGGCATGAAGAATAGAAGGGCTCATGAGGGTAAAGAAAAGATCACTTCTTGGGAAACTTTGAAGCAGAAGCTTCAAAAAAAGATATATTTTGTAACAGCCCAAAATTCCAAGGTAAAATTTTCATTTTTATTATAATAAAAAAACTATTGTAAATTTGCTCTAAACATTAAAAAGTATTTCAATTAACATAATTATTAGAGATCAATCCCAAGTATCACATGTTTCGGAAAACACGGGTGTATGTGCTGCAATTGTCCCGAGCTCTTTCATTTAAAAACTAGAGTACCTGAAACTTAAACTGAAATCCGTCAGCAGAAAGCTTAGTGAGTTCCCCAAATACCACAAACCATACATATCACATGATCTATACATGCCATATATAACCAAGAGGCACACATATCAATCATATACAATAATCAATGAGAGTGTTGTGTGCCGACCATAGTATTGCCATTATGCCACGAGCTACCTCGTGGTCTTTCTTGCGAGGCCGGGGGCCACAACCCTGGGTCTTACAGACAAGTGCCAAGAGCCTCCTCCTGGTCTTCCATGCAAGCATCACAAAGACAACTAGCCTACAAACTATACTACTCAAGTAATTACTTGCCAGAGTTCAGACTCTGGTTTTGCATATAGTATGCCTGGAGCCGCCTCCTGGTCTTTCATACATAATGCCAAGGGCTAACCACTGGGTCTTACTACAACACATAAACAAAATGGGACGGAATTGGTGCCTTCGACCCATACAGTAGTGAGGAGACCCACCTCAAATGTTGAAGCCCTACTACAAATGCCCCTTGGGACAAACTTGGTCATAGGCATGAGTTAAAAGTCAATGTCAATGCTCAGAGTTGACTCAACTCGCAGAGTTGTCCCTCAACTTGCCGAGTTCTCCCATAAATCAACAAAATCACGAAGAGTTTATCTAACTTGCCGAGTTTTCTAGGTTGGTTAGAAATCAAATCAATAGGTCTTGATTTGTTTTCATCGATACTCATTCTATAGTTCTAGATTGTTTATCATACTATTTTTTCTCGATTTATTTTTGCGCAAGTTACTTGTTTGTTCTATCGTTCTTGATTTTAATTTTGAATATTCCGTTGCATTCTAGGTTGTTGAAATCAGTCCCTCCATACATGCATCTGTGTCAGTACGTGCCACGCATGCTATCTGTGCGCGCGACTGTATGTAGAAAAATATGAATTCTTAGAAAATTCACAACTAATTTTTACGAGCTCCATTTTCCATGGGTTTATATCCACACATAGCTATTAACAAGTTATACAACTTTCATTTAGACTCCGTCAACAAATTTTGAATTTATTTTTAAAGTTATACTTTTAACAGGCTTAGACTCTTAGAGTCCATTAAAATTTCATAACCCACTCATATGATATCTGTTATTGAATGTATTTATATCAACAAGTAGGTGTTGACGAGACCTTCAACTCTTGTTTAGATTGTTTTTCTTAACAATCGACTAATTTAAATTTTGGTATCTGAGCCATATACTGTACTGTTACACTGAAATATTAGGAAAATCATAACTTCCTTTCACGAAATCAGATTTAGGCGTTTTGTATATGTATGTAAACCTTGTCACACATATTATAACTTTGGTTAAAATTATTTATCCTAAATAACCTTTTATCATAAAGTTTTTATTCTTAAAATCACAAAACAATTTAACACATACAAATATGTCCAAATAAGCACATGTCCTAATAGACTCTACTAGGTGCTTTAATAATGATGATGTTCTTTAACACGTACAAATTTTCCTTGTCTCCTTTTTATCCTTCATGATTTTGTTGATGATTTTCGTTGCCATTCTTTATACGTGCTCTCACCATTACTATCCATACATCAAAGCATGCATTTAGTGTACAGAGGAGAGAATATTAAGATTGGAAAGTTTTAGATGTGAAATCATCCTTATTACTCCAAAAAGTTATATCCCAGTTCTAACACTCTAATTAAATGTTAACTGTAATTAAATGTTTAGAAACCTAAACACATAGAATTTCCTATTTCTAAGTCAACAACATTCCTTAAACTTATTCAGATAATAGTAATTCTGATAAGAAACCTAAGGCATGCTATAATATAAATTATATAGCACATAAGAGGAATTTAGGCATGTTCCCTAATGTATTCTAGTGCTTGTGTCAACTTAAGTATAACACCTAAAATAAAATAGACACACTCCTTATAATCGTAACTTAAGCTTCTAAGTTTAAGTCTAGAAATCCTAAAATTCCTAGTCCGCTTAAACTAATACTCTGAAACCAACTCTGATATCCCTAATATTCACGGACAGAAAAGACCGATTTAAATATGCTTATTTCATTCAAGAGTATCATTTTTAAAGAATTATAATGCGTAATCTATTCCCAATAATGTGATAATATAGTTACCAAGCAATCTGAAAAAATGTTTCATTAATAACTTTTGGGATGCCGTAGTCAATATAGAAACACAAGCATAACGAAAATATTGCAGGCCTTACATTAGCTTATACTAATGGCCTAAAACTCATTGAATCCCTCAACATAATGTACCTTCAAACCATTACCTATGATACAAGGAAGCTAAGTGGGTTAGGTTGGAAAACTTGGTGAGTACATAAAGATGTCAATCCCACAATGTTATTATATATATATATATATATATATATATATATATATATATATATATATACATACATAAAGATCTCCAGACATCTCTACCAAGTCGTTTGAGATACCTTTCCATCCTTTGAGACCAGTGATGATACTCATTTGCAACCAGTATTGGGGCTCAATTGGAACCACCAACACTGTTGGAAACATTTAGTGATAATGAATGTGCCATTTGAAATTTTGTTTAGAGATGAGCTTCAGTGGTATAGAGGGCTCTTTGAAAAATCAGAGTTCCGATTTTCAAAAAGTAACCACTATGGCTCTGATACCAATTGTTGAGAGAAAAACTTTGAGACACACTTGAATAAGATGGTTAGAACAAGTATATAGCGGAACAGTTAATCTCGAAGGATCTGTTAGCTCAACAATAATATTAATAGTTAGAAGTTAGTGAGTTAGATGCGGAAAGTAAAGTAATGTAAATGACAGCAATTGTTACATCAAGAATACATGTAAGTTGATTCATAACTTGGAATGCATTCAAACCAAAGTTAGTAAGTGAGATCAAACTTAGTGAATAAGTCACAAGGACTTGCTCCGAAGAGAGATTATAATCTGATATGTTTAAGTAAGAAGTGGAGAGTGAAGAGTGATAGAATGATAACTTTTGGAATTTGTATTCAGATGAAATGCATAAGTTATCAGTGAACAGGAGAGGTTAACATTATAGAAGAATACGTCTCTATTTATAGAGATATAGAACTACACTAGATTACAACTCTATAAGCAGCCATGCAAGGCATACATGATAATAGAGTGCTTTACACAAAAGACAAATAAAGTAATCTAGCTAATGACTGCGGTAGCTGACTCCGGGTGCTGATGTTGTTGCGGTAGTGAGATGGTTGCGGTAGCTAAGTTCAAGAGGGTGACTTCCATGATTCAATAGAAACATACCCTAATACTTATATAAAAATGTAAATAAAATAAATGTTTTGTATTATCATAAAATAATCATAAAGTTATTGGTTTTGGATATAGGTGTTTGGTGAGGGGAAAGCTCATTTAGCTCCCGTTGGTAGGGTCATTAAGATTCAACTTTAATTCAGGTGAGTTTTCTCACTATAATTTGTACTACCATGTAGATTCTCTATATGTTAGGATGTTGGCATGCTGTAGTGATTTGTTACACAGGTAAATTTGTTAATAACTACATGTGACTATTTGTTTGGTTATTGTCTGTTATTGTATATGTCGACATATTGTGGATAGGTTAATGGTTGTCCATCTGTGTATTGAAGGTCAAGATACCCGAGCGGTCCAATTGATAGTTGGACCCAAAGGGAGGGTTCAACTAAATGTTGTAGTCTTAGGGAGCAGTCCAACTGAATGATGTAGGCTCAGGTGGCAGTCCACCCCTGTGATGTAGGCCTTGCATGAATGCATTGCATATGTATTGTTGTATGAAGTATTGTGGGAAACTCACTAAGATTTTGTTTATATTTGTGGATTTAAATATATCAGGTACTTCTAATGATCATGAAAAGACGAATGTGTGTCTATACACATTATCAGTGGTCTTCATAATTTTAAGAGAAGTTATGTTGTGATACTCTGATTATTATGATATATTATGAAAGTGATTTCGATGATGTTTGGTTTTATGAAAATGACTTTTATATCCTTTTAAAATGGAAAAAATTATCATGGTTTTTGGAACCTTACATATTATGACCAAATTAATTTCACAATTTTAAACTTTTATAAAATTAAACTTTACACTTGAGTTTAATAAATATTTTTAAAAATCATCAATGTATGGGATGTCTCATATCATTAATCAATAACACCCCATAGTATGTTTAGAATCCATACATCAAATCGTAAGGTTCTTTTGGTGTAGCATATTGTGATCAAAATACACCGCTTGTATTAATATCCATACGAGGAGTACAAACTTTTGCTAGTCACCAGCCAATAAAGAAAGCCTTTCTTCTTGTTTCTCCATTGCCTTGATCGACGAACCAAATAGGGGAGAGGAAGGCCCCAAAATAGGAGAGAGAACATGAGAGAGTAGTTACGACCTTTCGTGTTACAACTTTCATGATTGTAAACCAACATTTCTTTTATATTTCCATTAATGAGTAAGATTTTACGCTTGAAGAAATCATTTCAAGTAATTAATCAAGTAGGCCCAAAATATTTTTAATTAAGTATTTATAATTAATTATTTGACTTTACTATATAAACATTTTATTTAAATACTAAATATTTATTTTTGTTAATTTGATAAATATTAAATAACCAATTATCAATTATTTGATCTACTTTATAAATAACAAATTTATAATTAATAAATATATAAATTATTTTATATATGTAAATGATTTTATTATGTGATCTCAAATATTCACATATTATTAACACTACAGTATTTAATTTTACTTATATACTTTGTACATCATGTCCAACAAATACCCATCAATAAGTGCCATGATAAAAGTGTCTCCAACGGATAGAATTGGAATTTTAATTGATGGTACATAACTTTCAATGATAAATAAATAATTAGTAATACTATTTTCAAAGAAAGTACTTAAATAGAAACACTGTACTTCATTTTTGTTTGTTAGGATTGGTTGTGTTGGATACTTGTATGCCCATCTCTTTCTTTCAACCAACACCACCCATACTTTCTTTTATGATATTACTCGATTAAATACTTTCAAAAATTCAACAAACCATATCTCAAAGAATTGTAAGTTTTAATACGTTTATTAATTAATATTTATAATTCTAATTCTTTTTTTATGATAGTGGTCGATTAAATACTTTCAAAAATTCAACAAACCTTATCTCAAAGAATTGTAACTTTTAATACGTTTATTAATTAATATTTCTAATTCTAATTTTTATATAGTGTTATGATGATTTAAGAATTCAAAGTTTTTCAAGATTTTGATAATTTTTTTTCCTAAAAAAAGATTTAATATCTCTAGATGCCGTTATAGAAGTTTAATCACGGAAAAAAATTCAAAACATATACGATTTTTTGTTGGATGCGTTTCGCATATATCGAAATCATGATTTACATATACACACATACATACATCCAACAAAAAGTCATGTTTTCTGACTTGATTTTTCAGTGATTATTAAGTAGCGTCTTAACTCTTAATACATTAAATCTTTTTTTTTTGAAAAAAGAATTTAGGAAAAAAAGTTTTCCGGCTCTCGGAAAATAATGAGTTCTCAAATTATATATATATATATATATATATATATATATATATATATATATATATATATATATATTCTTGCCGTTTACCCGTGTTAAGTGACGAATGAAAATAGTTTTCTTAAAAATTAATTTTTACAGGTGCTTAGTTCTTTTGTGCAAATAATTGCTTGTTTTATGTTTTTGACATTGTACAGATCTTCAAAATATGTGAAGCCACTATTTTGAGCTAAAAGTAACTGAAAGTACTATCGCTCCCTTTAGCGGGATTAGAAGAAACCAAACGACTTTGTTAATCCTTGTTTTAAAGGATTCCAATGACGTGAGCTCGGACTCCACGTTATATTTTTTGAAAAATATTTTTATCAATGTTGTCTCGCACTGATATCATCTTTATTGTTAAAAAAAAACAATCAAATTATTAATTTTTATAAAAAGTTTGTGCAACATATGTATACTAATTATATTGTTTGATTTTCACCAAAAAAAAAAACAATCAATCTACATTTATAATTATTGCAGTTAGCACCTAAATAGGCTAAATGCCAAAATAATAATAATAATAATAAAATAGACATGTACCTTTGATAGTTTAATCACATACCCTAAATATTATTCTTAAAAAACTATGTTTATACATTCGAAATTTGTTTAAATAATTGTCATTTTTTTTCTTCATTTTGACACACAAAAAATTTGTTTTAAAACAAATAAAAAACCTTTTTCGACTTTTCTTATTTCATCGTCAAGAAGTGATGTCTAAGCAGATTCCAAACCCTAATTTTTAGGGTTTAAGCCATATAAATACAACATTATTACTCAAACCCTAGCCTCCTTACTAGCCTCTCAACCTCATAAACCCTAGACAGGCTCCTTTTCTCATTCTTGTGTGTGTTTGGCCTTGTGAAGCTTGTTTTGGAGCTTAGAAGCTTAAAGAACGAAGGAGAAGCTAGTGAAGAGGAACTTAAGTATCTTGAGCTCATAGATCTGAGATAGCATCATCATTTAAGACTCTTTGAAGCTATAAAGTTCACAACGTTCCTCAAGTATGCTTAGATTAAGTGTAATGATGTTTTGGACCTTTTTAGTCCCAAGAATAGATCTTTATGGCTCAAATTTGTTTCTAGGCCTAGGGTTGCCACCCTTAGTGATATATGAGCCCCATAAGTAGTAAAGTTTCGATCTTTGAGGTACTTTTGTTACCATGCATGAGATCTAGTCATTTCCATGGAAGTTAGTTGCTATATTCCAAGTTTGGGTCCAATTGGTGGGTTGCAAGCCACCAAGTAATCGACTTTATGAGTTAATACATGCCAAGGGACTCAGATCTGTAATATGGGCTTAAGGTCTTAATGGAATAAGCACTTTTGAAGTTTATGGCTTAACAGGGTAGTACGTTGGGCGTACAAGCGAGTACGCGCAACATACAAGCCATGCAGCAGTACACTTAGCGTACAGAGGAGTACGCCTAGCGTACTCTCAGGTTTGGGCCTCGATTTGGACTAATCTTTGGACTTAGCAGTTATCGGGCCTTAATGGGCCATCAGAAGTCAGATAACGGACCAGGGATATGTTTGGGCTTAAGGGAAGGGCCATTTGAGAAGTTGGGCCCAATTTAGAAAAATAGGCCATTAGTGAGCTTGGAAAGATTAGAAGGAATTGGGCCTAGATTATCGTCCAAATTAGATCAGGGGATAAAATGGTCATTTTACCCAAGGTAAAATTGTCATTTTACCCTAAGAAGGATTATTGGATTTTGACTAAGTGTTATTGTTAATGATAGCCGGGGAGTTGCGGGAGCAGCCGATAGAGATTCCTTACTGAGAGGTTCAGCAGCCAGCTTTGTGAGGTGAGTTTTCCTCCAGTAGGAACGGGTCGAAGGCACCAATGCTGACCCGTTTATGTATGTTAGCATATGCTGGACTTAGGTCCGATGTCAGGGTTAGCCTGATGTAGGTTATATGTTTCCGAACTTCGGTCTGATACCAGGGGAAGCCCAAGGAACGTTTGTATGCTTCATTTCTTCGTGATTCTTGCATGTATTTGTTTATATGTTCTAGGATTTAGTCCTATGTCTTGGCAAACCTGAGGAATGTTTAGCTTATATGTTATGTTTATATGTTTCGGGCTTCGGTTCGATGACGGGGCAAGCCCGAGGAATGTTTATATCCTTATGTTATGAGCTTATGTTATATGGATTGTTGATATGTTATATGTATACCAGAATTCAGTCCGATGCGGGGCGGGGACCGATGTCGGACTTCAGTCTGATGCCGCGTGGGACCTGATGTAGCGGGCAAAGCACATTGTATGTTATTATGTGATTATGTGTATGGTATGTGGTAGTTTGGGAAGACTCACTAAGTTTCGTGCTTACAGTTTTTAGTTTTGGTTTTAGGTACTTCTGCTAGTAAGGGGAAGAGTTCGAGATGACTACATCGCACACACCACAACGTTTAGCCTAGGATGATCTACTCTGATATTTGGACATGTGATTTTGATACAGTGTTTTGATATGATGTTTTGAGATATTATCACTTATGTTTTTATGAGAAGATCTGGACTACTATGGTTTTATTTATAAATTAAACAAAATTTTTGGACTGTATTTTTGAGATGTTGCAAGTTGTTATCAAAGCCTTGGTTTGAGGGATTCGGGCACACTCTCGGGTGTGTCTGGACTCAAACTGAGGACTTGGTATGAAAAATTTTAAAAGAAAAATCATTTTTATAAAAAAATTGAATATAGAAAAGAATTTTGAAAAGAGAAAGGAATTTTGGAAAGAGAAAGGAATTTTGGAAAGAGAAAAGGGTGTGGTGCATGCAATTAGTCGAGCTCAAGTAAGTACTCCCAAATTACCCATACAAGTTTATGTTATGATATGTTTATGAGAGTTTCATGCTAGATTGGGGCTAAGGATCTAGGGAGGATGCCTTATGTGCCTGTTATATGTATATTAGTTTTATGAACTGCATGCTAGTACAGATTAGTCAGTGATATGATGGCCTAATTAGGATATGCTTGATTATGTTTACTTAATGCTCTAATGCTGCTTGCTTTGTGCTTTTAGGAGTTCTAGTTATCTTTTACTAACGAGTAAACGAATATGTTAAGTTACATATTGCAAGGACTAAATAATTTCAAAAGGTTAGGTCTAGCTCTATTCCGCAGCTCTTGTTTGAGTCCAACCGTTGTAGGGTAGGATCTCTCATTCGAAGAATGATCTAGTCTTAGTGATATATAATGGTATTCGCAAGCTGGTTAGGGGGAGATAGCATGGACTTCTTATGCAGCTAATGGCAGAGAGTGGGTTGGTGATTTCCCTAGGGCAAGCCTAGGATGAGATTAGCATGAGAACAACAGTAGCAGTAGAAGGGACTTAGGGGAGTCAAGGCAGTTCTTCAGGAATGTACGGATAGATGTGGAATGTAGTATGGGCCCGTACAACTGAAAGCAGAGGATTCGTACTCGAATCAAGGAAGGTTGATATGAACCCACAAAACTTATAGTATGTAGGATCCCACAAGTTATGATGTGTATATTGATGTTTGTTATGGTGTATGTTCAGTATGGTGACGCTACGCACTAGGCTAGTTGGCAGTTCAGGTGCTGGTGAGATATCAGTCATGGGCTCTAAAGTCGGGTAGCTCAACCAACAGACAAGAGAGTTTATTTTATCTGAGGTCATGCGTAGTATTTTTGAGGAGATTCTTGTGATCTTCGGTATGATACAAGAGGATATCCAAGATATTTTGGATGAGAGACTGGGTGCATTCCACACCGAGGTGGAGGCCATGATGGGGTCACACACGCTGACGTTCAGGGAGTTCCGAGCTTGCGGAGCTCCAGACTACCATGGAGCTCAGGACTCCATTGCTAGCAGCAGATGGTTGGTTGATGTCGCCAACGCTTTCAGTACGAGCCGGTGTCCCGAGGGGGACAAGGTCCGACTTGCTTCATATCTTCTGAAGGACAGAGCACGAGACTGGTGGAAGGAGGTCAGACGTGCCATTAGAGATGATGCAGTTCTAGATGCGATGACCTGGAGTAATTTTTCGGCTAGGTGCTAGGCCAAGTTTGCACATGTGATCGAGGTGCATTAGCTTGCTAAGGAGCTCCAAGATCTCCAGCAGACGACCGAGATGGTGACCGAGGTCACCTCCATGTTCAGGGAGAGAAACCTTCTCGTTCTACAGTACGTTGCGGATGAGGAGATGAAAAGGCTCGATATCATGAGATGTTGCGGAGTGATATCCTCCAGTTTGCGGGCCGATCCAGCTGCAAGATGCTGGAGGATATGATTGCTAGGGCTAGAGAGAGAGTTGAACTTGGAGATGGAGAAGAAGAGCAAACCCGAGGGGGTTCGGTCAGGAAGTGCGGGCAAGAAGCCCAAGGTATCAGACTACAGATCTAGGAGCCAGTAGGGCCACAGTCGTTGTGGCAAATGTGGCAAGTTGCACGAGGGTACGAGCAAGGCAGGAAGTTCAAACTGCTTTAAGTGCATCTAAACTGGTCATGTGAGCAGAGATTATACAGCTACTACCGCCACCACAACAGTATCAGATATGATTTGCTTTCAGTGCAATCAGAGCGGACACAAGCGGTCCTAGTGCCTGAGTTTAGCAGCAGCAGGACAGGTGGCAGCACCCACTTCTGCTACGTTGAGGATTACAAATGGCCGTCAGGGCCGGGCAAAGTCACCTATGGTGAGGAGCAGGGCCTTTCAATTGACATCGGAGGAGGCACGTGCAGCTCCTGACGTGGTGACGAGTATGTATTTTCTCCTTATCTCTTTACTTATATTGATTATTGCTTATTTTTCTGTGTTTCATTATAGGATCGTTACTTGTGAACAGTATATCTGCCCTCGTATTGTTTGATTCGGGGGCTACCCAATCTTTTGTGTAGCTTATGCTCAGCAAGCGATTCGTAAGGGCTCCGGGGGATATGGATTGCCCACTTGACATGGAGATAGCAGATGATAGAATCGATCAGGTTGCGAGGGTTCACCGAGGATGTACACTATAGTTGTTTGATGAGCAGTTTTTCATGGATTTGGTTCCTATTCCCCTTCGAGGGAATAAGGTTATAGTTGGTATGGACTGGTTGAGCCCCAATGAGGTAGTGATCAACTGCGATCATCATCTAGTGAGAGTTCAGACTCCTTGTGGGGGAGGGTTAGTGATTCAGGGCAAGGGGCCGCAAGGTGGACCGACTCTATGTTCAGAAGCGAGAGCGAGGTGCTACCTTCAGCAGGGTTGCGCGGGTTATGTCACATATGTTATGTATTCCCAAGATAAGGGTAAGGCAACTGTGGACAATGTACTGATTGTGTGAGAGTACCTAGAAGTATTCCCTGAGGATTTTCCTAGGATACCTCCGGAGAGACAAGTTGAATTCAGGATTGACCTAGTCCCTGGTGCGGCACCAATAGCCAAGGCACCATATCAGTTGGCTCCTACCGAGATGCAAGAGTTGTCTACACAGCTGCAAGAGCTATTAGATAAGGGATTTATCAGGCCGGGCAGTTCTCCATGGGGAGCCCCAATCCTGATTGTGAAGAAGAAGGATGGGTCACATCCGATGTACATAGACTACCAGGAGCTGAATAACGTAACGATGAAGAACCGTTATCCCATCCTAAAGATCGATGATTTGTTTGACCAGCTACAGTGTGCATCTTGGTTCTTCAAGATTGATCTTCGATCAAGTTACCACCAGATGCGAGTCAGGGACGACGATGTGCTGAAGACAGCCTTTCGAACTCTCTATGGTCACTATGAGTTCGTGGTGATGCCGTTTGGGCTCACCAACACTCCATCCGTGTTCATGGATCTCATGAACCGTGTGTGCAGGCCGATGTTGGACCGGTCTGTGATAGTCTTCATTGATGACATCTTGGTTTATTCCAAGACTCAGGAGCATCATGATGAGCACCTGAGGGAGGTGCTGGAGAAACTGAGGAGGGAGAGACTTTTCGTAAAGTTCTCCAAGTGTGAGTTATGGTTACGCAAGGTGCAGCTTCTGGGGCACCTTGTCAAATAGAAGGGTATTCTGGTCGATCCGGCCAAGATAGAGGTCGTGATGCAGTGGGAGGTTCCGAGGTCTCCAATTGAGATTCGGAGTTTCCTTGGTCTAGAGGGTTATTACTAGATATTCATCCAGGATTTCTCCAAGATCGTCGTTCTTTTGACCCAACTGACCAAGAAACCGGTGACATTCCGTTGGGGGCCTGAGCAGCAGGCAGCCTTCGAGACTCTCATATATCGGTTATGCGAGGAACCAAAGTCATCGGACTTCCTGGTTTACTGTGAAGCTTCGATCAGTGGCATGGGTGCGGTACTGATGCAGTAGGGCCATGTGATAGCCTCCGCTTCAAGGCAATTGAAGCCTCACGAGGCGAACTACCCGACACATGATTTGGAGCTAGGGGCTATGGTTTTCGCCCTCATGATTTGGCAGCAATACCTCTATAGGGTTTGTTGTACTATTTACACGAACCACAAGAGTTTGAGGTACCTCATGGATCAGTCGAATCTAAACATGAGGTTGCGTCGGTTGTTAGATGTGGTGAAGGATTACGATTGTGAGATCCTTTACCACCCGGGCAAGGCCAATATGGTGGCCAATGCTCTTATCCATAAGGCGGTGGTGGCTCTGATTTGAGACATATGTCTGAGGATGACAGTGATTACTCCGTTGTTGGAACAGATCCAAGAGGCATAGGTCGAGGGTAAGAAGGAGGAGCGCCAAAAGTGTGAGCATATTATAGGCCAGGTGGCCTCATTTGACTATGATAGCGGGGGGTTGTTGACCTTGCATGAGAGGGTCTGGGTTCTGTACTAGGGCAAAGTATGACAGATTTTGATAGATGAGGCCCATAAGTCAAGGTTCTCCATCCATCCCGAGGCAACGAAGATATATCGGGATCTTCGCCCTGATTATTGGTGGCCCTGAATGAAGTGGGACGTAGCATGGTATGTGGAGCGGTGTTTGACCTGCAGGAAGGTCAATGTCGAGCACCAGCAGCCTCACGGTAAGATGCAGCCATTGGATATTACCTTGTGGAAATTGGAAAACATCATCATGGATTTCATCACCAAGCTTCCGAGGACCACACGTGGAGTAGATTCGATATGGGTCATCGTGGATCGGTTGACCAAGAGTGCTTATTTTAACTAGATCTAGGAGAGTATATCGGTTGAGAAGCTGTCCGAGATCTACATGCGTGAGGTAGTGGCACGACATGGAGTGTTTGTCTCAGTGGTGTCAGACCAAGATGTTCGTTTCACTTCCCGATTTCAGAAGCGGTTTCACGAAGAGATGGGTACTCGTCTCCACTTCAGCACCGCTTCCCACCCTCAGACGGATGGGCAGAGTAAGAGGACGATTCAGACTCTCGAGGACATGCTACGCACATGTGTATTGGATTTCGGTGGCAGTTGGGATACGTATCTTCCGTTAGCGAAATTTATGTATAGCAACAACTACCACACTAGCATAGATCAACCTCCCTTCAAGATGATCTATGTGAGAGTGTGGGACCCCAATCTGTTTGGTCAAGGTCGGTCAGAGGGTCATGAGGAGTACTAAGTTAGTACTTAAGACCATTGAGAGGATCTAGCAGGTCCGGAGCAGACTTCAGACTGCTCAGAATTGGTAGAAAAGTTATGCCGACAAGCACCGTTCAGACCTGGAGTTTCAAGTAGGTGACATGGTTCTCCTGAAGATGTCACCTTTGAAAGGTGTCATCCGTTTCATGAAGCGGAGCAAGCTAGGCCCCATGTACATCGGTCATTTCTGGTTTATATCCTGGGTGATCAAGGTGGCGTATCGATTAGATCTTCCAGTAGAGCTCAGCTAGATCCACAACACTTTCCATGTTTCCCAGCTGCGAAAGTGCTTGGTGGATGACTCTGCAGTTGTGACTCTAGAGGAATCCCAATCAAACGGATGATTCCAGATCAAAATAGAAGAGAAGAAGAAGAAGAATAACTTGAATCTATGATGTATTCAAAGATATGAGTGATGCTCCATACACTTTAGATTCTCACACACACTAATCTTCTCTCTAGGTTCTCTCTCATCAAAATGCTCTCCTTCTCTAGCCTCCTTTTTCTCAAGTACTCCTCACCCTATATATATGAGACATGGGCCGTGAATAGGTTCACGGCCGTAAACCTGTTCATGGCCATAAACACAATCGTAAACACATATACAGCCTTAAACACCAAGTTGTTTACGGTCCTAGACATAAAAATACATTTTCCTATAAAACTAAAGTATAAACCATATTTTTGACCCAACAATCTCCCCCTTGGTTTATAGCTTTCTTTTCTAATTGATCCAACAAACTCCACCTAAAAAGTAGTTGGCTTTACTTGTTAATGTTCATTGGGAGCTTTGCTTCAGAATTAATCTTCAAATTTTTCACAACTTCAAGATGAACTTGATGAATCTTCAGTGAATGACTTCATCTTGAGCAGTTGGGAATTTCTTCAAAATTTGAAATTAAACGCACATTGGGTGAGGAGGCTTCTTGTACCGATTCTTGAAAGATAGCGCTTTCAACTTGAGAATCTTCAGAGAGAATATCAAAGAGAATGAATCTTCTGGATCACTTCAACAGGTTTATAGATAGCAACAGATTGATTGAGGAGGCTTCAATGACAACCGTCACATAATCTTCAGTTACAGCTTCACCTTGTTTCTGGGGTTGACAAATTGAATGTTGAAAGAATAATCTTCATTTCTTGTTCCTTCGAATGAGAATTCTTCGATGCTCACAAATGAAGCTTCAGCTTAGAAAATATCGATACAGTCTCCATGAGTCTCATCTACATTTGAATTCACTTTTCAAGACAAAAGAAAACTAAAAGAAAAATTCAAACAAAATTTTTGGATTTTTCATATGTTCTGAACAAGAAATAAAACAGAAATAACATTATTTTTGGATTTTTAATTTTCTGATTTTTGTTTGATTTTTAAATTTTCTGATTTTTGTTTTTTTGAATTCTCCCCCTAAATTTGTGCATAGAGGAAAACTATGAACAAATTTAACAAAAACAAATATATTTGGGATCAAAGTTATGAGACAGTCTTAACTTGTTTATCAGTACCTTCACCTTCATTAATAGATCTGGTCAATTGTCGGTATTGTGGTCCACTTAAACACGAAGGATATTGAGCTGACGACGACCACAAGTATTATTGTCCACTTAAATTAAGCAGCAAGATCTACAGACAACCTCTAAATGGTTCAATTTTAGTTGCAATAGAACGTGTTCCCCACTTCCCGATATACCCTGGTTATCAAGAACTTCCAAAGGACTCCTTACTTTAGGTGAGTAGATAATTATTAAGGAGGAATTCAGATTTAGAGATAGCTGCATATGTTGCGTCCCAGGTTGGATCTCTTTCAATCACACAGAGGGGACAACATATGGTTAACTAGGATAGAGGGATTAAAAGGTAGAATATTGCATATGCTGTGTTCTAGGTCGGATCATTTCAATCATGCAGAGGAGACAACTTATGACTAACAGATAGAAAGAATTTCATAGAAAAGGAGGAGCGTAGAAATAGAGTTGTATATGTTGCATTCCAGGTCAGATCTCTTCCAATCACACAGAGGAAGCAACACATGACTAATAGATAGAAAGCAAGCGAATAATTTCTACAGACCTACTTCATCAGAACCCCCAGTCGCCCTATCAAAACCAGAATTAAGGACATAAGTCCGTATATCAAGGAAAAGTCGAACCACAATTCTAGATGCGTATTAATTTAGTGTATCCCGTGGGTTCCCATGTTTATCTCATTACTCAATCCACCTGAGCATCGTATGGTCAGTCCAAACAATTCTATCTAAATCCACACTGTTAAATCCTTCGTGCCTACCAGCACATTGAACACAGAGTCTAGAGAATTCAGATTCAGTCCCTTACACATGTTTAGACCACCGTTATCACTTTCTTTATATTACTTCCCAAACAATACCTACTAAAGAAAACTATAAGAAAGAAAATAATTGTCTTCAAAATGAAACAGTGTAAGATAAACTCAGGAGTATCGAGAAGAAAAATCAAATTGTAAGTCACCGATTGAATTTGCATCCAAAAGGTCTGAGAACAGCACGCATAATCTCAGAACAGATCCGAAAATTCTTCATGTCATTAAGCACTAACCCCATGTGTTATCCCTTCCTTTCTTCCTTTCCCGCAAAGGACACATACTCTCAAACAATGTTCTGAGTGTTATACATTTGAGAGATGCCTCATATTATGTGCCCGGAACAGCCATTATCAACAAACCGAAGTCTGATGATATGCCTCCATAGCTGCTCCGACACAGAGTGGGATCAGTTGGTCTTTGGAACCCAGTCCATTTTGAAACTGGGTTAACCTTTTTCATCTTTGCAAGGAACTTTCTCCGACGACATATCCTTCTTATCACAAGCAGAAGATGTGGAAACGTTAGAATCATTAGAAGATTTGGGAGATTGAACCTTTGGTACCCATCTGTAGTCGGGTTTAACCCATTTCTTGTTGGAACAGATGGGTGCCTCGGCACTTGATTTTGAACTTCAAGCCGATCTTTGAGATGACTTTGACCTAGCTGGTCTTGGTTTCGTTGGAGCATCTCTTGAATTCGACTTCTTGACTGGCATTCACTTCTTGACCTTGGGATTTTGATTCTTGATCTTGGGGGTTGGATTCTTGGCCTTATTGGCATTCAAGTTGCCATTTCGGGATTTTGACCTTGAAGGGCTTCCTTTGGGGTATTTCCCTCTTTTGGGGTATTTCCCTCTTGGCGCATTCTGCCAGCCTTGTGCATAGTAAGGAACGTATGCGCGATTTGGACAGTTTTGGGCAATGTGTCCAGGTGTTCCACAGTGAAAACATGTCTTTTTCTTAACTGGAAAGTTGTTTCTTCCTGCCTCTGGTTGCGTGTCCTTGCCTCATTCCTGGTTGTTCCCACATGCACACTTGCAGCAGGCTGGCTGTTTCACTTGATTTGGTGGCCTGTATTTCTTAACAGCAGGTTGATCAAAAGTAACTGAGTTAGAAGCAACATATTCAGAGTTCAATGAGTCATTTGTTTGATAATCATCAGAATTTGCAGAACTAGAATTAGTTCTGTTCTCCTTGTCCTCATCCTCTACTACTTTACCTGCACAAGAAGTAGAAGCATTAGAATCGTTTAGCTCAACACATTCTGGCACAACCATGATAGAATTATCAAAGATATCATCAAATATATCGAAAAAATTTGAGTCATCAGACTTTGATACAATTTTATTATCAGACACACTCTCTTCAGCTACTTGCTTGCAATGACTTAGGTGCTGTTTGTTTTTTCGAAGTGAAAATTCATGAAGTCTGCGGACCACCTCTGCAATCCTCTGTAGCAGAAGAGGTGGAACAAACGGCTTCAGCCTATAATAAGAAGCATGTTTGTTTTTTAACATCTGCAGACTGCTGCAGTAAACTGAAATTTAAATAAACTAATTTTATAAATTGAAAATAGTTATCAACATCGAAATTTAATAATTCTAGTTTTAACACATTGAAATAATAATAAAAAGAACATATAAAAAACAAAAATATAAAACTTTTTTTAAAAAAAAAACTTAAAAAAATGTAAAAGAAGCTAATAGTTTTATTCTAGAAAAAAAACTAATTTTAAAAAAAAAATTAAAAAAGAAAATAATAAAAAAATTAAGAAAATATTGCAAACGATATCTACAAAGTTCGTAAAAAATTACACACCTTAAAAAGATGCAACTGAAATTGAAAATATTATTAACAAAACGGTAAAAAAAAATTAAAAAAATCAAGTTAAAAAAAAATCATGGAAATTATAAAAACAAATTGTATCACATCCGTAAATAAAAATTTAAGAAAATCAAAGTTTAAAAAAAAAGTTATACAAAAATTCTTAAAAAAACACTTAAAAAAATGAAAGTTGAAGAGGTTAGAAGAGGCAAGTCAAGTGCTGCGCCACGCAGCACACGCGCAGAGGTTTTGTAGTCTGAAGTCTTCCAAAAAACAAACTGCTGCGAGAGTTAAAGTGTTGCGCGTGTGCTGCGCCGCGCAACAATAAGTGGTTTGAAGAGGTTTTTATAGAAAAACAAACAGCACCTTAGTGGTGGATCTGCATAGGAAGTAGAAGCATTAGTATTTTCAACCTGAGGGCCACATCCCGAAAAAAATACAACGGTTTTTCCATATTTGAGATGTGCCTCTCTGTCTATTTCCTCTTTTTTCAAAGGGTTATACTGATAGGTGTGATTAAAAGGAGGAGGAACTTTATCATACCCTAAACCCTTTGACTGATTATTTTTAAATCTCAAACTATTTTCCATCATTAATGTCACTACTTCACTGGACGCATTAAATTTTCTAAAATTAAAATATGCATTTTCAAACTTATTTTTCAATGTGTCAGGTTCAGCAGTTAACTCAGCAAGTTGTTCTGTCATAAATCTATAGTTTGCACATTTATTGCTATACTCTTCCTGAAGTTTCCTAAAATCTTTTGTTTTGGCTTCTAGTTGTGCTTTTAGAGGTTTCTGTCCTTTCCTGAGTTGATATCCTTCGTATTTTAGGTCCTCGTTCTCTCTGCGTAATAATTCGATATGCTCAAGTAAATTTTTAACATTATCAATGCATGTTTGAGAACAAGAAATTTCATTGACTTTGGTGTTTGAAGAACTCATTGTTTACCAAAAAAATCCTTTGACTAAAAACTCAAAAGTCAACCTTAAAAGTCAAATTTAAAAAGTCAAACCTAAAAGTCAAACCGAAAAGCTAAATTTGAAAATTTGAAGGTTAAACAAGAACGTCAAAGTTTAAAGTCAAAAGTCAAACTTGAAAGTCAAAGTCAAAAGTTAAAAATAAAAGTCAAAAAATAAAAGTTAAAAAACTTTGGGTAGAAAATTAAAATTAAAAATAAAAGAAATTGATTTTTGGGTTAAAAGTGTCAAAATGCGAAAAAGGAAGCGAGAAGGCGAATCCTTAAGATTTAAAAACGAAGGCTGAATAACGAGTTCGTTGGTAGATCAAGTGGAAGAGGCGTTGGTTGATTAGGGAGGAGACCCGGGTTCGATCCCCGGCACCCCCAAAATTGTTTTTCCTTTTTTAGTGTATGTTGTGCTTGCAAGGACGACTACTGCGAATGCGAAACCGATGTTGCTGAACGAAGAATCGTTGGGCCGAACACGTACGAGGTTGGCCGCACACCGCGGACCGTGAACTCCGACTGAACACGTGCGAGGCTGGCCGTGATCTTCAGACCGAACACGTGTCTTCAGACCGTAAATTCGCGAGACCTCGGACCGTAAACTCCGAGGCCGCAAGCCCTTCAAAGGCCGTAAACCCTGCTTCAGATGCGAAGAAAAACGACGTTTTTCACCCTTTTTGCTCCAAAACTTGTTTTTATCAAAAACGTGAAGAAAAAATCCCCCTTAATTTTCCAAGATCAATCCAAAAACGCAAAAACCCTTCAAAAAGAAGATCGAATACTCTCCGGATTTGACAAAATTGATTGATACAATCCAAGCTCTAATACCACTTGTAAGTCCATAAATCTGCTTTTGTATCAATCAGATCCGTTTAATGGTGCAGAATGTCAATCAAACGGATGATGCCAGATCAAAATAGAAGAGAAAGAAGAAGAAGAGATTAAATCTATGATGTATTCAAAGATATGAGTGATGTTCCATACACTTTGGATTCTTTCACACACACTAATCTTCTCTCTAGTTTCTCTCTCTACAAAATGCTCTCCTTCTCTAGTCTCCTTTTTCTCAAGCACTCCTCACCCTATATATATGAGACATGGGTCGTGAACAGGTTCACGGCCGTAAACCTGTTCACAGCCGTAAACACATATACAACCATAAACACCAAGTTGTTTACGGTCCTAGACATAAAAATACATTTTGCTAGAAAAGTAAAGTATAAACCATATTTTTGACCCAACAGCGCCGTAAAGGATCAGAGTGGACCTGGGAACCCGAGGAGGAGATAAGGGAGCACTACCTTGAGTTATTTCCGGATGTACCAGACTTCAAGGATGAAGTTTTATTCAGGTGGAGGAGAATTGTAACATTCCTCACTTGGGGTAACAATTATTTAAAACTTCTATAATTAATTGTTGACCAAAGAATTTATTAGATGGATTTTTTAGTGGACCTTTAGTGAGTGGGTCGTATAGATGGGATTGCCAGAAGACGTACGTTGTCGTAATCTTGGCGTACGCGGGGCATAGAGGAGCATTGGATACGGGATACGTATGCATGTACACGCAGCGTATGAAAGAGTACGCGCAACGTACGTAAGCAGATTCCAAACCCTAATTTTTTAGGATTTAAGCCATATAAAGACAACAGTATGATTCAAACCCTAGCCTCCTTACCTGCCTCTCAACCTCAGAAACCCTAGATAGCCTCATTTTCTAATTCATGTGTGTGTGTTTGGCCTTGTGAAGCTTGTTTTGGAGCTTAGAATCTTGAAAGAAGGAAGGAGAAGCTAGTGAAGAGGAACTTAAGTATCTTGAGCTCATAGATTCGGGATAGCATCATCATTTGGGACTCTTTGAAGGTATAAAGTTCACAACTTTCCTCGTGTATGCTTAGATCAAGTGTAATGATGTTTTGGACCTTTTTAGTCCCTAGAATGGATCTTTATGACTCAAATTCGTTTATATGCCTTGGGTTGCCACCCTTAGTGATATATGAGCCCCATAAGCAGTAAAGTTTCGATATTTGAGGTCCTTTTGTGACCATGCATGAGATCTAGTCATTTCTATAAAGACAACAGTATGATTCAAACCCTAGCCTCCTTACCTGCCTCTCAACCTCAGAAACCATAGATAGCCTCATTTTCTAATTCTTGTGTGTGTTTGGCCTTATGAAGCTTGTTTTGGAGCTTAGAAGCTTGAAAGAAGGAAGGAGAAGCTAGTGAAGAGGAACTTAAGTATCTTGAGCTCATAGATCCGGGATAGCATCATCATTTGGGACTCTTTGAAGGTATAAAGTTCACAACTTTCCTCAAGTATGCTTAGATCAAGTGTAATGATGTTTTGGACCTTTTTAGTCCCTAGAATGGATCTTTATGACTTAAATTCGTTTCTATGCCTTGGGTTGCCCCCCTTAGTGATATATGAGCACCATAAGTAGTAAAGTTTTGATATTTGAGGTCCTTTTGTGACCATGCATGAGATCTAGCCATTTCCATGGAAGTTAGTTGCTATATTCCAAGTTTGGGTCCAATTGGTGGGTGGCAAGCCACCAAGTAATCGACTTTATGAGTTAAGACATGCCAAGGGACTGAGATCTGTAATATGGGCTTAAGGTCTTAATGGAAGAAGCACTTTTGATGTTTATGGCTTAACGGGGTAATACGTTGGGCGTACAAGCAAGTACGCGCAGCATACAAGCCATGTAGCAATACGCTTAGCGTATAGATGAATACGCCCAACGTACTCTCAGGTTTGGGCTTTGGGATGTTTGGGCCTTGGTTTGGGCCAATCTTTGTACTTAGCAGTTATTAGGCCTTAATGGGCCATCAAAAGTCAGATAACGGACCAGGGTTATGTTTGGGATTAAATGAAGCCTCATTTGAGAAGTTTGGCCTAATTTAGAAAATTTGGCCATTAGTGGGCTTGGAAAGATTAGAAGGATTTGGGCCTAGATTATGGTCCAAATTAGATCACGGGGTAAAATGGTCATTACACCCTAAGAAGGATTATTGGATTTTGACTAAGTGTTATTGTTAATGATAGTCGAGGAGTCGCGGGAGCAGTCGATATAAATTCCTTACCGAGAGGTTCAGAGTTGAGTTTTCCTCCAGCAGGAACTAGTCGAAGGCACCAATGTTGACCCGTTTATTTATGTTAGAATACGTCGGACTTAGGTCTGATCTCGGGGTTAGCCCGATGTAGGTTATATGTTTCCGGACTTCAGTCCGGATTCGGGGGAAGCCCGAGGAATGTTTGTATGCTTGATGTCTTCGTGATTCTTACATGTGTTTGTTTATATGTTTCGGTCTTCGGTCCGATGTCGGGACAAGCCCAACGAATGTTTAGCTTATATGTTATGTTTATATGTTTCGGGCTTTGGTCCGATGTTAGGGCAAGCCTGAGGAATGTTTATATGTTTATGTTATGTGTTTATGTTATATGCTTTGTTGATATGTTATATGTATACCGGACTTTGGCTCGATGCCGGGTGGGGCCCGGTGTCAGACTTCGGTCTAATGTCGGACGGGACTCGATGCCGAACTACGGTCCGATGCCGGGCGAGGCCTGATGTGGCGGACAAGGCCCAACGTATGTTATTATGTGATTATGTGTATGGTATGTGATAGTTTGGGGAGACTCACTAAGCTTCGTGCTTACAGTTTTTTGTTTTGGTTTCAAGTACTTCGGCTAGTAAGGGGAAGAGCTCGAGATGACTGCATTGCACACACCACATCGTTTAGTCTGAATGATTTACTATGATATTTGGAAATGTGATTTTGATATAGTGTTTTCATATGATGTTTTGAGATATTATCACTTATGTTTTTATGAGATGATATGGATTACTATGGTTTTATTTATAAATTTAAATAAAATTTTTGGACTGTATTTTTGGGATGTTTCATAGGAAATTAAGAATAGTTGGTCGTATAAATTAAGCGAATGGTAAAATTAGTAAATATGAAACAAAACAATAGTAATATGGGGTGCTAATTTGACTGGGTAAAAAGAAATTAAAGTGGAGAAGAAGGCGGATTAAGGGAAGAAGCAGATCTACATATGAGGATGAACTGGTTCCACAATCATGTTCAATGGTAATAAATACGGTGATGGTGGTGGTGTGTAGTGACATGGGTGGAGGTGTGAGCACCATTATATTTGCTTCACAATCCACATTCTTGGAACCCTGATTTTCATTTATCGACAACAAAATCTCATCATTCCATAAAATCAAAGGAAAACCAAAATAAAAAGAAAGCACAAGAACTAGGAAATCAAACAAACAAACGATGATGGAGGTGATGGAACGCATCTGAAACAAAGCAGGAGTGGTGGATGGTGGTGTGTGATGGATTTTATGGTTGGGTTTTCCAAGGAACAAATTTGGGTTGGACGCCATGAGATAGTATAGGATACTAACGTTATGTCAATCCTGTTGCGGAAGAAAGTGAGATTTCATATATAGGTGCAAAGATTGGGTAGTGGAGTTCTTAAGGGCGCTCATACTGATCGATTCAATTGGCGACATTGAAGCAATATAGTTTCAAGTTTGACCAATTGACTTTTCTGATGCGGTTTAAATTTGATTTCCGTTGACTAAATAAGATTTTGATGCATAAACTGTTTGTACAAATTACATTAGAGCTTGTACCTCTTAAAATTCAGCATTTGAGGCTAAATGCTTACTATGGTGTGTGTGTGTGCGTGTGTGTGTGTGTATATATATATATATATATATATATATATATATAGCTCCCTGTCTAATAAATAAATAATGTTAATATCCTTTTGCTATGTGTTAAACTCACGCCACGTGTCGTTGTTTTGCTTCTCCAATTTCAATTTTGCGTCTTGCATTTTTAACTAATTAAGATGTAACAACCCGAAATTCCATATCACTTCTTGTAACTCAAATTGTAATCCAATTCGATCAACCAAACGCCATTTCCAAAACCGTTTCCGATTTCGCCGTTTAATTAAGTCATTAACTTGTATTGATCTAAAATGACTTAATGAGTGTCTTAATGCCATTTGAAATCATTCTAACACCCCATAATAGTCATCGGAATAATTCTAGAATCGACCATATCGGGTTACGGCAATTTGGTCGGGTGCGACCAAAAGCCCCGCCTAACGCCGGTATCGGGTAGAATTCCATCGTGTCCAATTCCCGAGCATTATATAAAGGATTCAAAGCTTCCATTTGAAGCTTTTGGCCATCTTTCCATAATCACTCTCCAACCTCTCTCCTCATCCATAATCAAAGGTCCAAAAACAAAGATTTAAGGCTCCAAATCAAAGAGGTAACATTCTTAACTTGTTATCTAGCCTCTTTAGCCTTCAAATTGATGTTTAAATTGAGTTTTAGGACATGGAGCATGTGTTTACGGCCAAGGATCAAGCTTGGGCCGTAAACACTTATAAGTGGGGGTTTTTGAGCCAATTAACCCTTCCAAATCATTGTTAGGACCTAGATACGACCTTGAGACTTACAAATCGGGACTTAAAACATTTAGAACATGAATTTTGAGGGAAAAAAGAGAGTTTACGGCCAAGGCATGTGCTTGGGCCGTAAACTCCTCAAACATGGGGAGTAAACACATTTTTACATGTTAGTTTGCCTTGAAACTCAACCAAAAGCCTTGTGGTAAATCCTAGAACCATCTAAAATTAGTTTGGGCGCCTTAAACATAACAAAACACTACATTTAGGAGTTTACGGCCATAGCACATACTCTTAGGCCGTAAACTCATAAAAGTGTGCCAAATGATGCCCTTAAACCATCCCAAGGCTTGGAAAAATTACTAGAATCACATATGATTGCTCTAAGTGCTTCAAATCAATTTCTCTTGACCATAGGAGAGTTTACGGCCGTAAACTCCAAGTTTACAGCCGTGAACTCCCTTTTAAGTGATATAAATTCATTTAGTCTATTCCAAGGCATTTTAGTAATTCATTCCAACAATCCCCAAGTCCAAACAAGCCATTAAACCCTCAAAATCACACCCACATGAGTTCACGGCCGTGAACTCATGTATGTGGGTGTTATATGGCCATAAAATCCCTAATATGTTGACTCTTGGGGAGTAAACTCCAATCCCAAGTACCTAGAGTCATTACACGTCCGAAGATGTCACCCGGGTCACTCCAAACGCTCGTTTTGAGGTATTTAACCTCGTTGGAGTGTAATGTTCCATATGATTAGTGATTGTAAATCTAATTAGATAAATATGGGCATTATTTCATTTTACATAGGGACATCGCGAGTAATCAAGCCCCTAACCAACGTTTAGTACCTGAAACCGTCGCATTTCCGAGTCTGGTGAGTTCATACCCCTACCCTTTTTCACTGTTTTTAACTATTTTCAGGGGGAACACAAGCAAAGTACAAGCGTTTCTTGTACTCAAAAACTTGTTTTCGTGTGTGTGTTTCACATTTTATATGCTTTTAATACTGATTGATACAACTGGTAAACATTCGAGCATGCAGATCACGTAAACATTTATTTGTGAAATGGGTTTTATAAATTGTTATGTTATATATATTTCACAAATGTTTTCCACATTTTATCAGTTAAAAGCATGACATTAGAACATATGAACATCAAACTTGTACACTGTTTGTCCTCGGTAACACTCCACAGAGATACGCGAGTGGAGGACTATCATATTATTACTAGTAAACTTGTTATTCATGTATGATTGGAGACACGTCCTCGGCGAACACTCCACAGAGATACGCGAGTGGAGGACTACACCCGTAACCAGAATCTATGGGATTTAGAGAGCGTAACTTGAGTGTATAGATCTATACGGGGCTGACTACCCCACACCTGGCTGCTAGCTACAGCCGAACCGAAATGGTTCAAGGGTGACGAAAGTCATAAGGATGTGGACTACTTATTGCCACAGGTTCAGTCTATAGTATGGTTATGGAACTCGCAATTAGGATAACAGAGATTTACTTATAGTAATAATGAATAACCTTATACATTTCACAAGATAACCAGGTTTCGGAATACATCTTTTACATTGATAACCAACATTCAGGAAAGTATGGGACTTTCCTGGGAAACCTTGTACATAACCAGGTCTAACCAGAATACATCTTTTACATCTTTTACAAATGGTAACCTACATTCATGAAAACATGGGGCTTTCCTGGGGAAAACATTTACATAACTAGAAAAGTGTAACAAACTGGATAACTCTACATCTTTTACAATCGGTAATATACAATCAGGAAAGTATGGGACTTTCCTGGGGATCCATTGGTACATAACCAGAACAGAATAACAAAACAGATAATTTAAATGTACATTTTCACAAGGGTAAACATGATTTCAGTGTACAACTTTACTTTACATAATGTGAAACAACCAACCAACCTTTTTAAGAAAATGTGGGATTTTCTTGGCGTGTGTTACATTTTCAGAAAACAGAAAGGAAACATGAACATTTTCACAAAACAAAAACTGCTTATGAACTCACCAGCGTTATGCTTATTTTCAAACCGCTTGTGTTCTCAGCTCATTGATAGAACAGGTACTCGAAGATCCACTTGATCTAGGTTGGAGTGCGTACAAGACCCGTTCGTTTTGTTTCTATATATATATTCTATGTATCACAAATTGTATAACTTTACTTTTGAAACAATGTAAAACTTTTCTATATGTAATGTAATGTTTGTTTCACTTTACTTACTATGTACATTGGATTTGATACTCAACGTGAGTCAACCCCGGAAATGTTTTCGCCTTCGGTTTTCAGGGTGTGACATAAGACTATCCCATAAAATCAACAATATCTTCATCACAATCCCAATAAATCAAGATGAAAATTAATTGAGATATACCTCTTATTTCTCTCTCTGAAAACCCTAAAAGTCATTCAACACTCTTTGCAATTGTTGTTGATTAGAGAAAGAGAAAGGAACTCATGTCGACGAACCAAGGTAAAATCGAGTATCCTCCCATATTTGAACTTCTGCTTGGGATTTTCAGTTGAGTGGGTACATTCAAAAACCTATTTTTTGCTTACTATATGATGATTTTTTTTGAAATAGCAATTTGAAGTAGTTTACAAAATCAGTATGTGTATGTCTTTCACTCATCTTCTATATTGAATTCCTACCTTTTCTATTGCGTAGTTAATTTCATTTTGGGTTTGATTTTTGATTTCAATTTATGCTTTCACGAGAAGAGAGACGAAGTAGAGAAGAGGGTATGTTGAATCATCTTTCTTTCCCTGTGTATATTTTGATTTCACTTCATGTTTATTGTTAAATGTATGTAAAACTGATTAATTTAAGTTAACGACAGGTTATTGCATGTTGCCATGTTCACACTTCACAATTAGTGATTTAAGGTCAAATATTTGTCATGTTGTAAATTGGCATACTTCAACAAACACTACTTTAATCCATTGAAAAATACAATAGTTAGGTTTTGAGTTAAAGTTCAATTTTAGTGTCTACTATATGGTTTTACCAATCTTCATTTGTTGGCCACATGAACACCTTCTCTCGCCTCTTCTTTTTTAGATAAGCATCTCGAATTTAGGTATGTATCCATAAGTTCTTGGTGTCTTGAATCAATAAATTAGTTTGTATAGCTCTTTGGTCTTTGGTCTGTTGAATCATTAACATAGTTTGCACACCACATGTTTGATAAAATGCTTAAACCAAAATTTATATCAATATATTAATCATTAGCTTAGGTTTCTTTGTATTGTATATATTTTTTATATGTACTGTATAATCAATACAAATAGGAAATCCATGTAAAAGAGCACACATAATATTGTTTTTGTAAAGCTTGTCTTTGTAACTGAACTATATACTATGATGCAATGGCATTAAAATGTGTAGAACAAGTGCAATAGAAATTAAATAGTGAGTAAATAAATGCATGAGCTAATTTCCCAAAGTATTTGGAAATAAACTTTGTGTTTATAGTGTTAGTTAGCATCAAGGATGATGTCACAGATGAGAATATGGCTCAAGTTCAAGGTAATAAAACTTATCTATTTTTTTCGTTTCTTAACACTATTGGTTTTCCATTTAAAATAAAGAAGATTATCATGTTATGTTCTATGAAGAATGAAGATTACCATAAAAATTTCTTAAATGTCGACTTTAAAACATTTTATATGATCCATACATATCTTTTTGTGTTATGTTACATTCTACTCATTGTTGACACTAATGATTTTCACTTTTGGTCTTGACTAGCAAAAGCAAATAAATAAGATAACGGGTTTTTTCCCGATGGCAAGCACAAAGTGAAAGATTGATTTGTGAAAAGTTCAAGGATTATTGTTCATTCAGGTATGAGCTCATACCTCTGGAAACCATATCTTACTCAACATTTTTGGAATGAAATTAAAGGTTTGAAGTATGAACCACTTATTATGCAAGTTTCTAGGTTTAATCACATCTTATAAACCCCAAAGAAAAAATAAAATAGAATGACTAAGACACACACCCACAAAACAAATAAAATATGGTACATTGTGTTTGTTATAATAGTTTTATTTGCAATATTGTTGACCTATCTCTTTATGCTAACAATTATAATGTCAAAGATGAAACCTTACATACCTAAAGAAGAAATATTAGCATTGTTAAAATTCTTTAAAGTTACATTTCTTTTGATCATATATGATAAAATGACAAAACAATATGTGATTTATGCAAAATAAGTAATTTTTATTTTATTTAATAGAACATAATGATATGGTAAAATTAAAGGCATAATTGTGATATTCCAACTTATTTTTATAGAAAATTTGTATTTCATGCTATTTATCGTGGATTTTTTGTTTTCTTGCAGGTTGTAACAAAAAGATAATGAATGTAAAATGCTATTATTGGAAAAAAAAATATTCAAAACTGATGTCTTAAAATGAGTACATGGTTACATGAAAATAAATAGCTCAAGTACGCTCTCTACATGGTTCTAATACATTTCTGATCCATTTTACTTATAATTCGGGGTGAGTATAAAAATCATAATTTTATTAAATGTGTACACATCAAGAACATATATGGGATACTCAAATTAATATATGTTAATTTTAAATAATAAATATAAAAGTCCGAACAAAACTTATATCTTCTTATTTTAATAAAATTTTCTAAATATTAGATTTTTCATGATCATTTTTAATTATCGATATTTTTTTTCTTTCTTGCCCATGGTTACCACGGGTTGTAACCTAATATATATATATATATATATATATATATATATATATATATATATATATATATATATATACACACACACATACACACAAACATTAAAAAGCATATAGCTATTTTAGGACAAACATGTCTTAATTTTAAGAAGTACAAATTATGATGCTTTGGATACAAATCAATAATGCATAAATGAAACTAATTAAGGGCATCTTACCTAAAATTAGGAGGTGATAGAATTATTAGATTAACTTTTAAATAATATGATAAGATTAAATATAAGATAAGATTCGATTATTTCTATGTTTATCTTAATCTATATTTATTATCTATTATACCTTAATGTGTATCTTTGGTTAAATGCTGAATTTTAAGTTGTATAAGGCTATAATGCAATTTGTATAATAAATTTATGCATTCAAGTCTTATTTGGTCAATAAAAATCAAAATACTAAAGGTAAGACGGGACATTGAATTGGTATTCCTCATTTTCAGCGTATAGAATCATTCAAACACTAGCTAATATAAACTCATTTTCGCTCTCAGTACAATCTATTAAGTCATATATTCCTTGTAGGTTGTTGACCAACCTATTAATCCATTGGGTATGTTGAATCCTTATATATCGAAAAAGTTCTCTCCATTTTGGATGGCTTCCCATATATCTCTTTTTAATTGATTTCAAGAATTGCGACCCTCATTATTTTCACTGTCTCTCTTTAGAAACACTAAAATATATCAAGAATTAGAAGCATCGTCGAGGATATGTGGAACCCTAACCACACCCCACGATCACCATCACTAACAGTTATTGTCTTTATGCCTGAAGATCCACCATAGTCCGCACCCACTCTCAACATTCAACCACCTACATTCTCCCCATTTTTATCCTTTCTCTCTCTCTCTCCCTCCCTCTCTCTCTCTCTCCCGCCAAACAAATGAGATTATGTTGTTTATTGTGTCAATCCATGATGCTTTTATTTTTTATCGCTGGAAATCCAATAGGCTTGGCCCTATAACCCTTCTGTTACATTTCCAAGTAAGAAAAATGAATTTGCATTATTCACATTTGGCTCATATATCACTTTCTTTGGAATTTTTCTTAGATTCATTGTATTGTTAATGTAACATTGGGCTTACATTTTTTTTGTTAGTAGACATTGTGTCAATACTCAAAAATCATTTTAAGATGTTGATTGTAACACCCGTACATCCGGGCTAGTCAATTTAGAGGCAATAAATGTCGAAAATGATTTTTCGGCAAAATATTATTTAGAATAAATAATCTTAACCAAGTTTTAGTATATGTTACAAGGTTTTCGTACATATAAAGACCGCCAAAATCCGAGTTATAACGAAGAAGTTATGACTCGTCAAAGTTTAGTGACGGAACCGGCACGGCACCGCGAAGACGTAACTAGTGAATTTATGATAGAGCTTCTTTTATCCCTAGTAATCTAAATGAAAATCATATAATATGTTAACCTAAGAGCGTCCATAAAAAGAACGCCCAAATCTGACTTCGTATGAGGAAGTTATGATTTTTTGAAGTTTCGGCTTAGCGGTGTACAACCCGAAGTTCGAGTATTAGATCGAGTGGTTTTTAGCCGACATAACCTAAACGGGAACAGAAGATCTCATTATTAGTAGCGTAACGATAAAAAGACAGACGAAAATGGACATCGGATGAATAAGTTATGATATTTTAACGGACCAATCATGTCACGGCCTGTTAAAAATATAACTTAAAAAGTAAAGTCAAAATTAGCCGACGGAGTCTCAACGAAAGTTGTAGAGTACATCTTCACCTACGCGTGGATACAAGTAACGTCAAAAACGGAGTTCGTATGAACGAGTTACAAATTATAATACCATATTTACGTATTAAAATAAAGTATAAATCATATATACGTACACACACACACACACACACATATATATATATATATACACACACACACATATGTATATACCATTAGAAAGGTACCGACGATGCGGTCATTATAAGACTAATGTTGAGTTCTTTTTAGTTTAGTACAAATATCATTAAATCCATTTAAAATAGTATTATAGATGGGTGTTTAGTTGTTTATATAACTAAAAGGTCATTAAGTAATTATGGAGGGTAGCTTTTGAAAATTCAATTAGTATAAATAAGAGCCTTGGGCTCTCATATTTCTTGCACCATTCTCTTGATTCAAGAGTCTTTCTCTCCTTATCCCCCGAACATTTCGGTTCCTCGTGATTCGACTTCTCTTTCTGTAGTTTTAGTATAGTAAAGTGAGCACTAAAGCACTGCATGAATCTTTCTTAGAAAGATTAAGCGACGAAGTTCTGCCCCTGCAGAGCCCGACTCCTAGCTAAAATCCCCTTGTAAATAAGTTATGCTTACCCTATTTTAAATATAGTTTATATTTAAAATTAGTATTGTTATTATAAATTTATAATAAATATTTGAGCTATTATTATGACTTATATAAGTGTCGTTATAATATCTTTTTAACTACTCGCAGTCCATGGAATCTGGTTTAGAGGGTCGCATAGGGTTGTTGGATTTCAGAAGTGCTATATGCCAAAATGGTCCTGCCCTCTGGTGTTTTATGTCTGGCCCCTGTCTGTACACAGTGGTTGGAAAGTATTGTTTAAATGCTTATATAATAATAATAATAAGACTAATAATTAGTCACGGTAAATATTAGACTAAAATCTAGTGGTAATAATACTAGGTTTCGTCGAAGGAAATTATTTTAAAGTAGACGAAGCGTTGTCCAAGTACCAAGTCACCACCTTCTCAAGTGAGTGCATAGTTACTTTCATCTTACACATAGATATGAAGTATTTTATATAAACTACGTGCTATGTGTGCATATTATCTGCATACTTGTTGTCTATGTTGGATGAACATTTTTTTTTATTCATGTTTTAAATGATTTGAAATGTATACGTATTTTAAATATACAAGTATGTTGGGTATGAGATGGGTAGATGAATGATGAGAGATAAAAGATGATGTGAGTAAACATTGGCAGCTATAGACTTAGTGCCTAACAAATAACATCGGTAGCTATGGACTTAGTGCCTATTGGACAAACACTGGTAGCTATGGACTTAGTACCTGTTAGGGATTGGTAGCTATGGACTTAGTACCTATTAGATAAACACTGGTAGCTATGGATTTAGTACCCAGCAGCTATGGAATTAGTGCTTTACGAATGAGCATTGGCAGCTATGGATTTAGTGCCAGTCCTATAAATCTGGAAGCAAAGGACTTCAGAATGAACGAATGCGGGATAGATGACTCTTAGGATAAATCCTTAAGAGTAAAGAAGATAATGGGGATGGGTACATAGGTCGATTGTTTGATTGTTTAAACATAATAATTATATTATTGTGGGTTGAAAACCCTATGTACTCACCAGGTTTCCCAACCTGAGCCACTCAGTTTATTTATATTACAGGTGTTGAGATGAAGTCACATTACACTGAGAGATTAAAGAGATGTAGATCACTAGTGTAAATAAATGTAAGTTCTGTTTATGCTTATGTTTCTGTGTTGACGATGACATCCCAAATACTTTAAAACGAATTAAAAATACTTTTCTTCGGAAATGCTTTGATAACGTATTTATCCTGTTTTATTGGGACAAATTCTGCAACATTTTTATTAAAAGAGGTACTCTGATTTTTATAAAGCATAAACAAAATCGGTCTTTTCTGGCAGTGAAAATGTGGATGTCACAGTTGGTATCAGAGCATTAGTTTAAGCGAAGTAGGAATTTATAGAAAATTTGTAAACTTAAACTTAGAATGCTAAGTGATGATTGTGAGGAGTGTGTCTAATAGATTTAGGTAATACCCCTGAATAGACACAAGCACTAGCTTATTTTAGGAATAATGCCTAAATTGCTTTTACGTGCTAAATGATTTGTTATGCTTTATGCTATAGTTTGATCGGATCTATAGTCTGTTGCCGACCGGATCTGGAAACCTTATGTGTTTAGGATTCTAAACGTATGAATACGATATTAGAACTAGCATATAAACGTTTCGGAGTGATAAGGATGATTTAAACGTCAATCCTACATTAAGATCTAGATTCACCTTATTCGGTGTATAGATCAAAATGGCAAGAACCCACAGTGGAGTTGGGAATGCAAATGGGAATAGGAATCAACCCCCGGTGATTCAGCAAATACATGTCGTAGTAGAAGATTTACTCGAGCCAATCACCATGGCTGGAGTACAAGCTATGGTTCGGGCTATGTTAGCTGAACAAAGGGAAGAAATGAGCCAGATGTTGAATAGGGACGAACCTACTATGCCCATTGAGCAACCCGAACTGATTCCCGAGCAATCAAAGGAAGGGAACTACAGCCGCCAAGTGAGTCAATTGGGGACTCAAGTTGAACGAAGGGATGGCCCGGAAAAGAGAAACGACAAGGATGGGCGAATGTACAAGAATTTCTTGGGGGAGAAACCACCAAGTCTCTCAGGAATCCCAAAGCCGGTTGAGATTATGGATTGGATCTCCGAGATGGAGATGGTGTTTGAGAGCTGCAGCTGTAGCGAGAAACAAAAGACTGTCTTCGCAGTAAGACAGCTGAAAACAGGAGTCTTGAACTGGTGGAAGCTACTGGCAGATACGATGCCACGAGGAGAAGCCCTAAGGATGTCATGGGAAGAGTTTTTGGAGCAGTTGAAAATGCAGTACTACTCAGAGATAGATCTGATAGACCTGAACAACGAGTTTCTGAACCTAAAGAAAGGGAAGATGAGTGTTGATGAGTATGCCACTACATTCACCGAGAGGATGAAGCTATTTCCCTACTTGGTTCCTACTAAACTCTCCAAGATTGATAGATTTGCTAACGGATTGCCCACTGACTTTGGCCCAATGGTCAAAATGGCAACTACCTTGAAAACAGCTGTTAGGGCAGCTAAGAACGTAGCGACCCAGATATGAGAAAAGGGTCTAGAAAAAGATAAGGCAGGAGAGAAGCGGAAGTTTGAAGGATCTTTAAGGTCCAACAAGGAGAGAAAATCCTCAAAGCTTGGAGGAGGAGAAGGAGGTGAAGCAAGATGGTGTGATAAATGCAAGAAGAAGCATTGTGGGAAGTGCAACGAAGAAGTAACTTGTTACAAGTGTGGAAGGACTGGTCACTATTCCAAGGACTGCACACATAATGATAAGGTATGCTACGGATGTGGAGGCAAGGGGCACCTATCAAGAAATTGCCCAAAGAAAAACGAAGCAGCAAAGCCAAACACACCACCAAGGCCAAGGGCATTCCACATGATCCTCGACGAGGCAGAAAACCATGCAAGGAACCAAGGATGAGGAATCCATACCCGAAGACCGAGTTATGAGGTAGCCTAAGAGATAGAACAATATAATGTAGTTTATTAGAGGCATAGTCTAGGGTGAACTTGAACACCTATGTAATAGTTTCAAGAAATAATGAAGCCTTCGTTTTGCTATCTGATGTGTTAAACTGTTATGTGATTTTCTTGTATGGTGACTTGGAAAACTATGAGACAATACTTGGGACAAGTATGAGTAAGTGTGAAAGGTAGTAGATGCATATACTAGCGGAAGCACAGGACTCATGCTTGGATCAGGGAAAGTCACAAGGTTACCAAGAAGCTAGTAATTGATATCGTTTTATTCAAGTATGTCGTTACCATCGTTTCGGTAATGACTAAAAAGATTGTTGATATTCCGAACCTAGTGGTCATATAGAATTGAGTCCGACTGCAATGAGTATGCTATGTGGTTTAGAAAATCAAGTTCGATGTAGCATCTGACTTAAGACGGAAGATTGGAATAAAAAGCGATCAATAGAGGTATCACAAAAATTTGCTTGTAGCTAGAAATGCTACCTTTTAAAATGTGATTATATCACATTAGAACATGAAGGAAGGTATAGTCTGTTTTGGAATATAACAATAAGAGACCTTAGTCTAAACGTGCATCACATGATGGTAAGTCTTAATTGGGAGTCTAACCTGAGATAGAAAGCAGATGCACGATTGAGTACTGCTTACAGTCAATAAGTCTAAGAGATAGACTTGAAGGAATATAGAAGTTATAATTATTACCAAGGATGAAGAGATGACGTATGGAGTCATTATACGAGCCCTGTTTCGTTGGTGATTCCGGGACGTAAACATCCTAAGGGGGAGATAATTGTAACGCCCGTAGATCCGGGCTAGTCAATTTAGAGGCAATAAGTGTCGAAAATGACTTTTTGGTAAAATATTATTTATAATAAATAATCTTAACCAAGTTGTAGTATATTTTACAAGGTTTCCGTACATATAAAGACCGCCGAAATCCGAGTTAGAACGAAGAAGTTATGACTCGTCGAAGTTTAGCGACGGAACCGGCACGACACCGCGAAGACGTAAATATTGAATTTATGATAGAGCTTCTTTTAGCCCTAGTAATCTAAATGAAATTCATAGAATACGTTAAATTTGACGCCCAAATCTGACTTCGTATGAGGAAGTTATGATTTTTCGAAGTTTCGGCTTAGCGGTGTACAACCTGAAGTTCGAGTATTAGATCGAGCAGTTTTTAACCGACACAACCTAAACGAGAATCGAAGATCTCATTAATAGTAGCATAAAGATAAAAAGACAGACAAAAATGGACATCGGATGAAGAAGTTATGATATTTTAACGGACCAATCCTGTCCCGGCCTGTTAAAAATATAACTTTAAAAATAAAGTCAAAATTAGCCGACGGAGTCTAAACGAAAGTTGTAGAGTATGTCTCCACCTACGCGTGGATATAAATAACGTCAAAACAGAATTTGTATGAACGAGTTACAAATTACAATAGCATATTTACGTATTAAAATAAAGTATAAATCATATATACATACACATATATACATATGTATATATCATTAGAAAGGTATCGAGGATGCGGTCACTATAAGACTAATGTGGAGTTCTTTCGACATTAGTTTAGTACAAATATCATTAAATCCATTTAAAATAGTATTATAGATGGGTGTTTAGTTGTTTATATAACTAAAAGGTCATAAAGTAATTATGAAGGGTAGTTTTTGAAAATTCAATTAGTATAAATAAGAGCCTTGGGCTCTCATATTTCTTGCACCATTCTCTTGATTCAAGAATCTTTCTCTCCTTATCCCCCGAGCATTTCGGTTCCTCGTGATTCGACTTCTCTTTCTGTAGTTTTAGTATAGTAAGATGAGCACTGAAGCGCTGCATGAATCTTTCTTAGAAAGATTAAGCGACGAAGTTCTGCCCCTGCAGAGCCCGGCTCCTAGCTAAAATCCCCTTGTAAGTAAGTTATGCTTACCCTATTTTAAATATAGTTTATATTTAAAATTAGTATTGTTATTATAAATTTATAATAAATATTTGAGCTATTATTATGACTTATATAAGTGTCGTTATAATATCTTTTTAACTACTCGCGGTACGGGGAATCTGGTTTAAAGGGCCGCATAGGGTTTTTGGATTTCAGAAGTGCTATACGCCACAATGGTCCTGCCCTCCGATGTTTTATGTCTGGCCCCTGTCTGTACATATTGGTTGGAAAGTATTGTTTAAACGCTTATATAATAATAATAATAATAATAATAATAATAATAATAATAATAAAAATAATTAGTCACAGTAAATATTAGACTAAAATCTAGTGGTAATAATACTAGGTTTCGTCGAAGGAAATTATTTTAAAGTAAACGAAGCGCTTTCCGTGTACCGAGTCACCACCTTCTCAGGTGAGTGCATAGTTACTTTCATCTTACACATAGATATGAAGTATTTTATATAAACTACGTGCTATGTGTGCATATTATCTGAATACTTGTTGTCTATGCTGGATGAACATTTTTTATACATGTTTTAAATGATTTGAAATGTATACGTATTTTAAATATACAAGTATGTTGGGTATGAGATGGGTAGATGAATGATGAGAGATAAAAGATGATGTGAGTAAACATTGGCAGCTATAGACTTAGTGCCTAACAAATAACATCGGTAGCTATGGACTTAGTGCCTATTGGACAACCAATGGTAGCTATGGACTTAGTACCTGTTAGGAATTGGTAGCTATGGACTTAGTACCTATTAGATAAACACTAGTAGCTATGGATTTAGTACCCAACAGCTATGGAATTAGTGCTTTACGAATGAGCATTGGCAGCTATGGATTTAGTGCCAGTCCTATAAATCTGGAAGCAATGGACTTCAGAATGAACGAATGCGGGATAGATGACTCTTAGGATAGATCCTTAAGAGTAAAAAAGATAATGGGGATGGGTAATTGGGTCGATTGTTTGATTGTTTAAACATAATAATTATATTATTGTGGGTTGAAAACCCTATGTACTCACCAGGTTTCCCAACCTGAGCCACTCAGTTTATTTATATTACAGGTGTTGAGATGAAGTCACATTACACTGAGAGATTAAAGAGATGTAGATCACTAGTGTAAATAAATGTAAGTTATGTTTATGCTTATGTTTCTGTATTGACGATGACATCCCAAATGTTTTAAAACGAATTAAAAATACTCTTCTTCGGAAATGCTTTCATAACATATTTATCATGTTTTACTGGGACAAATTCCGCAACATTTTTCTTAAAAGAGGTACTCTGATTTTTATAAAGCATAAACAAAATCGGTCTTTTCTGGCCGTGAAAATGGGGATGTCACATTGATGTTGTTCTAAGAGAAATAACTTAAAGAAGTAGTTATATTTAGTGTTATTTTATTTTGTTAATGTCTATATGATGCTTTTGATTTTTCCCCAGATAGGCATAGTGACATACACAATCCACCCTCAAGAGAACCATTGCCTCTCCTTATCTACAGAATCACACTTTCTGCTTTTTATATTTGTATTTCTTGTTTGTATGATTTGTTGTTTATGATCTTATTCTATATTGTTTACATTTCTACAGATAATTCGGATGGTTTATTGTAGATGGAGACATAGAAGCCGAAATCCACGACCAATGGATGAATTTATGGTTATAGCACCACCACTATTGAAACTATCCCTTATGTGCCTGAGTTTTTTCAATTGATTTCTGATTTTTGTTACATGCTTCACCTTTCCCCATGACCCATTCTACTCTGTACACGATTTTAGTATTTTATTAGCACTTATATATGTTTGTGGGATGGGGAAGGGAATTCATAGTACTGTGGCTACGAGTTTGTGTTTTCAATTTTATATATGCTTTATATCTCAATATATCTATGTGGTAGAATCTGACTGGAGATTTTCATTCAAAAGATTTTGATTCTGTAGGCATAGTGTATAGAGTTTGATTATGTAACAGTGAGATCGAGGAAGTTTCATGTTAACTCTACTTTAAAGCTTAAGATCTTTGTGGATGATTGGCTATAGATTTATGGTTGTCATGATATATCACTATCACCATTCACCACCAAGGTTTATCTCTCTCTCTATATGTGTGTGTGTGTTTTAAAACATTAATACATATATTGTTTCTCTTTTTGGGCATGAAAATACTTGATAATTTGTTTTTAGGAAACTATTGTTTTGAACAGGAATGATAAACAAAGGAGAATTGAAAATTTCATATTTGACATTATTGATTATGGGGAAGCATGTGAAAATTTTGAACTAAATGTATATTGACACATTTGGTAAACCGTCAATGAGACTCATTTGAAACTATCTAAAAGCATCACATGATCAAACATTCATGCTATCTCTCGTTTAACTTCAAATCAGTGCCTGAAACCAAACAACTTTGAACACATAATAAAAATATAATTGTTAGGAGCTTTAGGGGGTAAATAAGTTCTAATGTTGATAGATAATTTAAACACCAGACACAACACTAAATTTAACCCCTGGAGCTAAAAGATTGACTTTCACGTAATTTTTTCTATGTCCTCAATCACCATTAAAGGTGCTTTGAACATTGAGAAATAAAATATCGATAGACTCCCAAGCACTGAATTAAGAAGTGTAATCCTTCCTCCAAATGATAAGATGTTAGCTTTCTATGACGACAGTTTCTATTGGTATTTTTCAGTGATGGGGAAATAAAGAAACCATGTATCCTTGGAGTTGGTAGAATAACCCCCATAAGGGACAAATTAAACAAATTCAAAATTTTTTAAAAAAATTGGACCAATAGAAGGAGATCACTATTCCTAAGTGAACAAGGTTTTTATATGTATATATAATTACCACTCTCAAACCTCAACTTATTATGTGTACTTTATTCCATACTTAGAACATGTTTCCATGTATTTTTATAGACAAACAGAAAACACCATTAAGAAAACACGAAAACTTTAATTTTTTTACAAACCTCAAATACATCATCTAACATATTCACCGCCAATGTTCCATTACAACAGAAAGGAACGTAAATTGACTTAAAGTAAAGCCGAACTAAAGAAAAAATATATATAATTTGTGATTTTTAATCTATCTTAGGTTTAAATTATGCAATTTCAATATATTAGGTTTTAAATTGCATGTTATGTAGTTATTTATTATAATGAATGAATGTTTTAGTTTTAACTTTTAAATTATGTTCTTCTATTTAATAAAAAAAATTAATGGCAAAAGTAGCAAAACATATCCACCCTTGGCAAAAACAAATATGAGGTGGCAATATTACATTTAGTCTTCATTATAAGCTTGACCAAAATGAGTTGATATTTAAATTTGATGGTAAGGTCTTGGTATACGATTAACACGTCAATATTTAATCAATTTTAAGGTTTTAAAAATCAATCGGAATTTCTGTTGTTGCAGATCGTAACAACTAAGAAGAAATTAATCTTAATTACAAAAAGAAATAAGATCATTATAATCTACAACTAAAAGCTTAATATCACAAACAAAATATCATGAATGTAACCGCCTAATTCGAAATGAAGTGATGACGATCTATAACGATTTTGCAACTTGAAATGCCCGGTTTCAGCTTGAATAGAAGAATTTTTAGGATGACTATGTAATAAATTTAAGGAGGTTTGATCGGATCGTTTTAAGATCTTACGATTCTAGTCGGGATCCTAAGATCCCACTATAAATCTGGATTCAGATAGATCATAGTGTGATCAATATTGTTTTTGGCTTGTATGATCTTAAAAATCATAATATATTATGATCAAGATCGAGATCCTAACAACCATGCTTAGAATAGTTGATAAAAAGACTGACCGTCAGTTAAACTTGTTCAAATGGCTAAAAATCATTATATATATATATATATATATATATATATATATATATATATATATATATATATATATATATATATAATTTTAAAATGCAAATTAAAAAAAATCCAAAAATTCTTTTTTTAATTATTATTTTTGGAACTTTAATTACCTAAAAAAAATTTAAAAAAATTATAAAAAAAAAACTTACCGTTTTTTGTAAAAATACGTGAAATATTCTAATACAATATTATACTGTAAATATTCAAATGTGATTTTTAGAATGTTAGAATATTCTACTACATTTGTGAGATATGTTGAATATTCTAATATTGTACTAGAATATGTAAAAAAAATATATATTTTATTTTATTTTATTTTATTTTTTTGGTATTTTTTATTTTTTTTGAAAAATATAAATTCCGAAAATAATATTTGAAAAAAAATCGAAAATTTTAAATTATTTTGCATTTTAAAAATGTTTTTTTAACTACTAAATGAGTAGCTAAAATTGCGTCTTACGGCCTCACAAAATTATACCGTCTCACATAAACCTAATCCTCTCTCTCTTTGTATATATATATATATATATATATATATATATATATATATATATATATATATATATATATATATATATATATATATATATATATATATATATATATATCAACCTCGGTATAACCAGTTTATCTTATGTTTAAGAAAAGATAAAAAAACAAATATAATAATGGAAATTTTTAGATCTACAGAATTAAAATACGAAATCAAATTTCAATCAGAGAGTATAGTCTTGAATACATGATTTGAAGAGGTCACATACAATATTTTAGATGTCATAATAACTTAAATAATGTATCACAAATCCCAATAGTTGAAAAACTTTAATGAAATCAAATATTATTATTGGGACATGGTGTTTAGCTTCTAAGCATGTTTTCATCATTGCTACCACATAATGTAATTATCATCTACCTCGCCACCCAAAATATCAATTTGGTTTGACAATTAGAAAGGATTAGGAGAGGAAACAATGCTAGCTTTCGATTTGTTAGGATGACATACAACATTATATATATATATATATATATATATATATATATATATATATATATATATATATATATATATATATATATTTATAATGAGAATTTGTGAACTATTCTCAGCCAATCATTTAATGAGTTTAAAAAAACATAAAAACACGGTGACAAACTTGTAAATAATCCAAAACATTAAACCGTTAGGCACTTGAGTAATTTTATCGCACATCAAATCTCGACAGCAAGACAATCATTTCCCCATAACACGAAAACCATTTGCAGAAAGATTCAATCACAGAAAGCATTCTCAACATCGCGAAGAACAAATCGAAGAAAAATGTCTTCCGACGAAAACCTAACGAAATCATTTCCTCGCTGTTGACTATGAAAGGTAATCATCGGCGTTTTTTTCTTATATTTTTAACGATTTGTAATCATTTCTAAACTTATCACTTGATTACTTGAAATTTTTCGTAATCGCCATTCATTATTAGTTGAGTTAGAACTAAAAATTTTGTATTTTAAACTGTTTATTCTTCAAACTAGGTTGTTTACTTCAATTTTGTGATTCTCGTTCATTCTCGTAATCCTCCTTTATTATTAGTTGATTTACTTGAAATTTTTGTAATAATCATCCATTATTAGTTGATATATAAATGATTTTACATCTTCTCTTCATTTTTCATACTTATTCACAACTTTTCTGTTAAAATATAAATTTTATTTCACATTTCGCTTATGATGTCCTAATATTAACTACTTACCCTTATAGAAACAACACCAAGAGTGAACCATATATATATATATATATATATATATATATATATATATATATATATATATATATATATATATATATAAACGAAAAAAAAATGAAAAAGGTAAATAAAATTGGTAATCTATTTAGATCTGATTAACTTTATTCATATGTGATTGCCAACATTTAGATGAAATTTTACTTAAAAATACAACAACAAAATGAAGATACTTAAGATAATTTTGTTTCGATATGTTTTATTTACTTCTAAACACAAACAAAACTAAGTTATATATGTTATATTCACATATGAATAGAACATAATTTGTTGTCATATATACATTATTCAAATATGAGTATAACAAAAATGACTTATATATGTTCTATTCACATATGAATATAACATACATATTCATATGTGAATAAAAAAAATATGAATATATATGTTTTATTCAAATTCATTTATTCATTTATGAATATGAAATAGTTTCTTTGTAAAATGTATTTCAAATTTATTTATCTTTTACTCACTAATGAATGAAGGTAGGAATATTGATATTTCTGATAAATAGCCAACAACAATGAGAGAAACAGATTTCAAGAGGAAAACTATCAAATGTATAAAATTCCTATCATATCTAATATATTCATATATCAGTAACTTGAATATCCCTAATATATTTTTTTATCTATTCATATATGAATAAACTTGTGTATCCCTGATATATTTTTAATATAAAAATATTAATAAATTAATGTGGATATTCGTATATGAATAACTATATATGGCTTATATATAGCATATTCATATATCAATAACATGTATATATCTGTTATATATTTCCACTACTCATATATGAATAATACACCTTATTCAAGTATTATATGTTTTCATTTCCCAGAAAAAAAAAAACAAAAACACCAAAGAAAACAAAGAATCAAAGCAAAATAAATAAATAAATAAAGTCCAGCATAAAGAAAAACCCCTGAAAAAAAAAACCAGTGGTAAAGGAATTTTACTCGAAGAAAAACAGATTTTCACCAAAGTCATTACTCTTTATAATCATTCGGTTGAGCAAACAATAAAAAGAATGTGTAAGATCTATGAGTTTTGGAAGTCTATTAAAAATTAAAATCATAGATATAACAATGAAGCTGTGATTTTATATTCTTCAAAAATTTGATTCTGAGAGAATGGTGATAGATGTTGAAGGAAAGGAAGTGAAAGTAACAACAGAGCCTATTCATGACATGTTGGGCGTTCCAACTTGTGGAACCATACTTACTTAACTGGATCAATGGCCTAAAGATGATACAATTTATGATGAATGGAACAATAATTTAAAGAAGGAGCAATTATCCGACTAAATGCAATAAAAAAAGTTATTGTGTGTACCATAGAAGCTAATTTCAATTTCAATGTGAACTTCTTAGTTCTTTTTGTTAACACATTTTGTGAGTCGACATCAATGGGAAGATGCAACATGTTCCCTTTAAGTTATATTTCAAGAAAAACATATATATCAGCAATATAGACTGGTGCAGCTATGTTTTGGACTGTCTTGTGAGAACAAAGAACTTATACATACCATACTCAGATACCAGCTACTTTTTCGGACCTTCAGCTAGCTTGGTGGTAAGTTATTATAATGTTTATATTTAGTTTTTAACAATATTAATTATTCATAACTGAATAGCACATATTCATATATGAATAAGTAAAAGATACTTGTTCGCATGTGATGAGTTCGAAAACTCTTTGATCGATTAGATCTTTGCAACAGGTAAAATAATAAAACTGAAACAGTAATGTAAAAACACAAGTATGGATCTGAATGTGTCGAATGATTTGATTAACTCAATCCTCAGCAGAGCTCGATGAAGAACTTCCGTTGTAGAGGATTCTAGGGTTACAAAAGATAAGAACTTGTACACTATCAAATCTATCTCAATCTTACGTTAAGAATGCATGCAAGCATCTATATATAATAAACCCTAAACAAAACTCACGGATGGACAGGCCCATACCGGAGACAAAACTTGGACTAGCTAACGAGCCCAAAGGACGCAACACTAAACTGGACCTAACAATCTCCCCCTTTGCGTCAATTTGGAGCGAGACTATCATTTCTTCTTGCTTGGACCAGTTGCTGGAACTTTCTTGGTTATATCAAACAGACGAGAGATAAGAGTGAGAATAGTCTGTCTGAAGCAAATGTACCATTGAATCATATCATCAAAGTACTTCTTGTCATTCGCCGAATTCTGCTTGCACCGATTAATGATCCCTAAGACATGTTCCAGACATGCAGTGGTATAGAGATGTTTGTCTGCCAAAGCGAACAGGCATTTTTGGCCTTCGTTTCTGGTAAACATAACGGAGTTTCTCTTCGGGTCTATCTTTCTCATCTGCATCATGTTTAGTTCACTTGCTGAGCCAACAGAAGATATGGTAGGCTTTTTCTTGAATACATTCGCTATCTCCTGATCCATCTTGGCGACTTCCATGATGTAACAAAAAAGCATCCTCTTGAAGTGGTCGATGATCGGACCATATTCTGCTTCATTAGTAAGAAGGATGTTGTGCAAGATGATCCAGTCGTGTGGATTCAAGTTGGGAAGATCAGCAAGCGAGATGGCATGTTCGGTCTTGGCAGATCCTCTCAGCACCTTAAACTGAACGTTGGTAAAGTTTCCTTCCTTATACGGCTTTAGAACCCGAACATTAACAATCTTCTGAGCGCTCCATGTTTGGTACTGTGGTTGAGCGGCCCTCAGATAGAATTCGACTAAGTCCCTGTCAACCTTTGGATGAGGATGAGGGAACTCAGTGATGTTGTCAAAGGCATGGAATACGAACGCCTTTCGGGTCAGTGGCATGTCGAACTGAGAATCGACAGTATTATCACGATCAAGAGAGATCACCGGTTCTAGCCACAAGATGCTTGGAGTTTCTATGGCTTCTTTCAGCAACTTCTCAAGAGTCCAAGGAGGAAAAAGAGTTTTCCTGCTCTCGAGAAGATCGTGAGCTTCTTTTTGTCTTCTTTCGGCTTCTTCAGCCTCTCGAGCTACACGAGCGCTGATGTTGGCATCTTTATCTCGACCTTGCTTCTTCAGAAGGTCGGCAATGGTCTCCTTATCTTCATCATCGCTCTCCTCAGCAATTTGCTTGCCCTTGTCTTTAACACCCGAACCTGAGGCTTGGCCTGTAGGAGGAGGTTCGGTTGTGTGAGTTGATGTTGAAGTAGGAAGCGGTTGAGACACATTTACTTTTTCTCCCCCTTGTTTCGGAATGGACACGAAATCAAGGAGCCCTTAAATCTTGCTCAGGAGAGAGAGGGCAGGAGCAAGTTTCTCTGCGAGAGTTCGCCTCACAGAATAGTTGAGTATTGGGTCATGTGCTTCCAAGATGTTTGAAATGGATGCGTGGACATCCGAAACACACAATGAAATCACCTCTCTTTCAGATCGAAAAGACTCAATCTCCTTTTGAGAATTAGAGAGTTGAAGACTCTTGACCTTCAGAGCGGTGGTCTTTCTGGCAATAGCGTCCATGAGAGAATTTTCAGCAGCAAGATCCTCTTGGAGCTTGGTCAGTCGTTCCTCAAGCGTCACCTTAAACGTTGAGTTGTCGTCTGAGAGAGTTCGACGAAGAGAAGCAAATGACTTCAGTTCTGATGCAACTGAGGTAGCCAGCTGATTGACAATTGGTACCAGCTTCGTTTTGGTGGCTTCAGCAGATTCCTGTAAAGATTGTAACAAAGAAGAAGCATCAGTGAATAGTTTATCGACTTTTTCGGTCGCTGCCTCACAGGCTTTGGTTGAGGCATCAATGGCTGCAGTGGCGGAGTCTAGAGAGACTTGATGAGCTTTGGAAAAAGCATCAACAATTTTCTGAATGGAAGCTTCAGAGATGGTAGACTGAGATGAAGAAGAGGATGCGATGAGCGAATCAATTTTATCGTGAAGCTCCTTGAGATGTCTCTTGGTAACGGGAGCATCATCATCGTCGTCACTCTGTACCTGAAACGGACTGTAATAGACCGAATCAAATGTCATATCCTCCCCGCCGAGGAATGGTTCTTCGTCCTCTGCTGCCTGAGCAGGAGATGATGGTGATGGTGAGGGTGGAAGCTCGGTAGTTGTAGTAGGTTCGGGTTGGGTTGTATGTTCGGTAGTTGGTGGGGGTTTGGGTGCGTCAGTAGGAACCCCTGTATCAGATACATTGGTTCTTACTTCTGCGGTGGTGGTGGTTGCTTCGGTAAAGATGGGAGGGGGTACTGGGATGGAGGTGGATGGTATTTGAGTGGTAGAGGTTATGGGGGGAATGGAAATGGGAATGGTAATAGGTGGAGAAGAGATTAGAGAAGTGGAAAAGTGAACTTCAAGAGAAGGCGATCGTGGTGAAGTGTTACCACGAGGAGATCCGTCAGAGGTAGAATTCTCTTCCTCAGATTCGCTTGAGGAGGAAGCGATTATCAGCTTTCGCCTTGGTTGAGTTTTTCTCTTCTTCAGCGGAGGAGACTGAACAATCTGTGTAGATTTACACTTCTTGGGAGAAGGCCCTTTCGCTCCCTTACCAACTTGCTTGTCTTTGCCTTTGTCAGTTTTCTTTCCCCTTGGCGCAGGTTTGTCAGCTTCATGCATGGACTTGAGCATTTCAGGAGTAAGCTCTCTCGGACCAGAGCGTCGAAACTCCTTGTAGGTTCGAATGATCCAGCTGTCGGTAGGAACATCTCCATACATCGTCTCAGGAATAGAGCCAATGAATTGAAATTTTGAGGCATCGGAGACAATGATCTTCATGGTATGGAAAGTACCAATCGAAGACATTGGAGAACCAACAACAATGGGGACTTGGTACTTGTCCATCACCCATTTTGTAATGAGAGTCCAAAATCGAGCATAGGAAATCTCGGAATGCCGAGATGTAGAAGACAAACTCTGAATAAGCTGTTGCCATAGGAACGAACCGTAGTCCAAGATGATACCGTTGTAGATCCTGTACAGAATCCTGATGAACAGACGACTTGCCCTGTCTGATCCAGCACTGCGTTCAGACAGCCCCTTGAACAGCACTGTAAACAACCCATTCCACTGAGGAGGCAGGCACGATTTCTTGAACTTCGTAACTGTTGTCAGCACCTCAGTATACCCCATGTTGTAGAACATAGAGAACATATGACCCACCGGAATCGATTCAGGGTTAACCCTAGTTGAATCAAGTTCAAACCCTAAAATGGAGCAAAACCTTTGCTTGGAGACTGACGCCTTGTGATCGAGCACGTCGAAGAAGATCATGTCGACTGCCTTGTCGTAATGAGCAGTGGCGAAAATCTGAGATAAGAACTCCATAGGAACTGCTTCAACTTTGGTGAGAGCAGGAGCAATCGGTGAGTACTTGAGGCATTCGATTATCGGGAACATGAAAGAATCATAGACCTGAGGAGTAAGATCGATGATCAAACTCTATTGAGGACGAATCGAGAGGATGTGGGAAGTGGCATGAACTGATGATGAATCCACCATTGTTGTGAAGAAGATGGGAGAGATGATGAACAGTAGAATACTTGATGGTTTTCTTGCTCTCTGAAAATATGGGTGCAGTAAAGAGGTAAACAATGGTTTACGTTACCTTTTATATTGTGGGTTGAGGAGAGAGAAGAATCAGTCCCAAATCTTCGAGGGAAATACGAAGGGTTTTTCGGAAGTGATGGATGCGTGACAGTTGGTATCACCGATGATTACGCATGAGAGAGAGAGTGTCAGTCCCGATTCACATGCCTTCCCATTAGGCGCCATTTTTAAATGAAACGGTTCCCCTTCGCACACCTGGCTTTCAAGCACCGTTTGAAAATCAAATCGAATGGACTCCCGCCTGAGTCAGCATCTTATCCTTTTAGATTAAACGTCATCCTTAAGCAAAATCGACCACGTGGATCAATATTAACCACAACTCCCTTATAACTGCAAATCCCATTTGAAATTGTGCCTTGTAACTAATGAAACCAGAATTTTGGAAAATCAAGAAGATTTCCATGCTTAGTGTGTAAAAGAAAAAGAAATAAAGCAACACATATGAGGGATTTTGTGATGTCAGAGAGGACACGAAACAAAGGATCCCGGGCACGAATCTCTCCCTTCAAAGTCAAGAGAGACTTTAAAGTGTTGGTGTGGTTTCCCGTTGAATAACGATCAGACGCTTATTGAGAAGTGTTGAAAGGCTCCTTTTAATCAGGCTAATTTGGGTGGCTTTCACTTCAATTCAGAATTCCTGATCTTAATATAAGACAGAAAGCGAACGAAGTACTTGTGAGACAAATGCAGTCTGTTCAACAAGTAGGTTTGAAATAATTTAAGTGGGTAGATAAAATAGTTTATGTAAAATCTCAAAAAAAAATTGAAAACTGGATTCCAAGGGAAGAAATGTTATAGGACTTAACAATTTCATAGGAATCACTCAAAAGGAAATTAGAGATTTTACTTTCCATCCCCATGGATAAGTCCGTCAATTCGTTAGTTATAGCTAGAGCAAAGATGATTGATCACCGTCAATTCATAGTAGGTATTGAATTGTGGGTTTCACTCAGTTCGTAGTGACACGAAGCTAAGATCATAAACACAGAAATTGTGTAACCATAAACCTCAGTGGTAATTTCTGAGAGTCTCAAGGGTTACGTTTATGAAGCGAATGAGATGGAGAAAAGTAGTGTAGATGGTGTAAAGAAACTAAAGTACCTCTGCTGTGAAAATAAGGACCAAGCAGAAAACTCTTATCTCATGTGAGAAGAGAGTCAGGTAGCTCATGATTAGAATAAATATGAAAGCCTAATTGGGAAGACAAGGTTTGTATGTACCAAGTCAGTAAGGCTATTATTCAGAATCAGGTGAGGCTTTGGACACATATAGTAGCATGCTTCTAGGGACACTTAACTAGTGAAATGATTTCCCCACAAATAGACACACAAAAAGATAAGACACAAAACAAAACAAAACAAAATAATAGAAAATTTTTTTTTTGGAGTTTTTGAATTCACGAAAAGAAAATAAGAAAAAAAAATTTGGAATTTTTTTGATTTAAAGAACAAATAAATAAATAAAAGTCACAAAAAACATTTGGAACCGAACCCAAGCGTTCGGTCTATTTCGGCTAAAAAAAATTTGGAACCGAACCCGAACGTTCGGTCTATTTCGGTTGCAAAAAAAAATAAGTTTGAAAAAGAAAAGAACTTCGAAAATAAGTGAAATGAATTTGAGAAAATGATACAAAAGGTTTACAACCAAAGAAACTACCTTAGAGTGATAAGCGAAGATTAGATGATAGGACCGAACCCAAGCGTTCGGTTCATTTCGGTACACATGAGACCCGAACCCGAACGTTTGGTCTATTTCGCTTCCAACTTTTAATTTTGAGAAGTAGTCTTTGGTACTGACTCCGATTCCATCATTCCTAGCCCTTGTAGAATTTTATTGAAAGATGTTTCAGGAAGAGCTTTGGTGAAGATGTCAGCCAGTTGATCAGTGGTTCGAACAAAGTGAATTTCGACGTTCCCATCTTCCACATGATCTTTAATGAAGTGATACCTCAGTGCTATATGCTTGGTCTTGGAATGTTGCACTGGGTTATGACAGATCCTAATTGCACTTTCTGAATTGCAATATAGTGGGATCTTTTTCATATTGAGTCCATAGTCACGGAGTTGGCTTTGGATCCAAATCACTTTAGATGTGCAGGAGGCAGCTGCGATGTACTCTGCTTCGGCTGTAGACAGAGATACACATGTTTGTTTCTTTGATTGCCAGCTAACCAAATTCCCGTCTAGGAATTGGCAGCCTCCAGTGGTGCTTTTCCTGTCTAAACCACAACCCCAAGGTCTGCATCTGAGTAGGCTTAAACGAAGAAGCCTGAGTTTGATGGATACCATAAACCGAGAGAGGTGGTTCGTTTCAGATACCGGAGTATGTTTTTCACTGCAAGCATATGTGGTTCACGAGGATTTGTCTGAAATCTAGCACAGTAACACACAGAAAACATTATATCAGGCCTGCTAGCAGTGAGGTACATTAAAGAACCAATCATCTGGCGATATAACGTAATATCGACTGCCGGTTTTTCCAAGGATGGTGTGAGCTTGGTGTCGAATGCCATTGGAACTTTAACCTTTGAGTCTCCCATCATGCCAAATTTAGCAAGAAGAGTCTTGGTGTAAGCTTCCTGGTTGATAAAGATGCCTTCGGGTCCCTGTCTAATATTTAAACCAAGGAAAAAGTTAATCAGACCCATTGAGCTCATTTCAAATTTAGTCTCCATCAGCTTTTTGAATTCAGCTGTTAAGCTAGGATTCGTTGAGCCAAAGATGATATCATCGACATAGATTTGAACAATCATAAGGTGGTTACCTTCCTTCTTACGAAAGAAGGTTGGGTCAACCGAACCTTGTTTGAATTTTGACATCTTTAAAAACTTAGTTAGCGTTTCATACCATGCCCGAGGTGCTTGTTTCTTACCGTAAACCGCCTTGTCCAGAATATAACAGTGATTGGGGTACTTTTCATTAACAAATCCAGGAAGTTGCTCCACGTAGACCGTTTCTTTAAGTTCTCCATTCAGAAAGGCACATTTCACGTCCATTTGGTAGACCTCGAAGTTCTTGTGTGCAACATAGGCCAGAAATATACGAACAGATTCCAGCCTCGCTACCGGAGCAAAAGTTTCCTCATAATCAATTCCTTCCTCCTGGCAGTATCCTTTCACCACGAGACGAGCTTTGTTTCGAATCACATTGCCTTCCTTGTCCATTTTATTTCTGAATACCCATTTGAGACCAACAACTGTGGCATCTTTAGGAGTTGGAATGAGGCGCCATACTTTGTTTCTTTCGAACTTGTTGAGTTCATCTTGCATAGCTTGAACCCAGTCAGAGTGATCAAGAGCAGTATTGACTGTCTTCGGTTCAACTTTTGAGACGAAAGAATTATACATGCAGAACTCTACTTTGGAGAATAGAGATGTTTGCTTTGCCTTCAGTTGAGATCGGGTCAGGACCTTTTCAGAGACATTACCCACTACCTGGGATACAGGATGATCTCTGGTCCATTTAACAAGAGGAGGGTAATTTGGATCATAGGATGGATCCAATTCAGCATTCACCATTTCTTCCAATTTAGATTGACTATCGTCGTCATAGAACATATCGGCATTCTCCCCCTCGACTGATGAGCTTCTAGGTGTAGCTGGACTTTCTGGTGCTACAGGACTTTCTGGTGTTACAGGACTTTCTGGTGTTACAGGACTTTCTGGTGTTGTCGAGCTTTCGGGAGCTGAAGAGCTTTCGGGTGCTGTAGAGCTTTTGGGTGGAACTGGAATAGAATTCTCCTCCTCAATTTGTGAGCTTGGTTGATTTGAAGAAGGTGGATTCTCCCCCTCAACTGAAGCACCTTGCTTAGGAGGTTCGTTTGGAACTTGTGCTCCTTCACCCATTCGTTTGGCTGCTTCTTCGACAATTTGCTTCAGATGGTCGACCTTGTTATCTGCTGACTTGGCCTCCGAGAGAGTAGCTTTCTCAGGTTCATCAAATAGTTCCACAAACTGATTGAACAGATTAGCAATCGAAGCCGTAACTTGACCAGTGTGAGTAAAAATCTCTCCAATTGCTTCTTCAGTAGCCTTCAACTTTTTAACGTAGTTATCATCGAAAGTCACATAATATGTTTCTTCGATCTTCCTAGAGCTCTTATTTAAGACTCGGTAAGCTTTTGAAGTAGGAGAATATCCCAGAAAAATTCCTTCATCAACTTTAACATCAAACTTGTTACCATGTTCTTTGGAGTTGAAGATAAAGCATCATGAGCCGAACACATGAAAGAATTTTACGTTCGGCTTTCTGTTATTGATGATATCATAGGGAGTAAGAGAAAAATGCTTGTTGAGATAGGACCTATTCTGCGTGAAACATGCTGCAGCAATAGCGTCAGCCCATAAATATAAAGGAAGAGAAGCGAAACTTAGCATCGTTCGGGCCGCCTCACACAAGGATCGGTTTCGTCTTTCGACAATTCCGTTTTGTTGAGGTGTATAGGGAGCTGAGAAGTTGTGACTGGTTCCTTTTTCTGCCAAAAAGTCTTCAAATTCTTTACTCTTGAACTCCAGTCCATTATCGCTCCTGATGTTGCGAACGACTTTTCTCAGTTGCACTTCAACCTGCTTAATAAACATCTTTAGCTTAGGAGTAGCCTCAGATTTGTGCTTCAGAAAGAACACCCATGTAAAACGTGAGAAATCATCAATAATAACAAGAATATACTTGCTACCGCCAATTCTTTCGATAGATGATGGACCACACAACTCAATGTGAAGCAACTCAAGTGGTTCAACAACTTTTGTGTTTATAATGGATGGGTGAATTTGACAACTCTGCTTCCCCATTTCACACGCAGCACACAAATGTTCTCGATCAAACTTGAGCAATGGGAGACCCCGAACATGACCTCCTGTGACAAGCTTGTTGATGTCCTTTAAGTTGAGATGTGAGAGCCTTCGGTGCCACAACCAGCTTTCGTCAGAATGAGCTTTGGATAATAGGCATATAGTTGGATTTCCTTTGATTGGTTTGAGATTGAGAGGAAACATTTCTCCTTTGCGTTTTGATTTGAGAATTATCCTTTTTGATTTCTTCTCTATGATTTCTGAACCTTCATCATCAAATGAAACTTTGAGACCGGTACCTCCTACCAGTTGAGACACACTGATGAGATTATGTTGTAGACCTTCAACATATGCCACCTTTCGTATTATGAAGTCTCCATTGGTTATCATTGATGGGTTTTGGTCATAAGACATCCTATGTGCTCATACAAACCCTAATGCTTGGATCTAGGTTTCTCTATTGTACATGCTTTGAATCCAAGACTATAAACCCTAATTCTAGCATATGGGAATCAATATTAACATATAATTAGGTTTAAGATATTACCTTGATTGTTATGTAGTAATAACAATCCCAATTCCTCTTTGAATTGACTTTGGAAGGCTTAGAGTCACAAGTGTCACTCCTCTAATGGCTCACAAACACCATAAGCAAGAGGATGAAGAGGAGAGAGGTTAGAGGCTGCCCAAAACGTGTTCTAACCCTAGAAAAGAAGTTCCCCACGTTTTTGAGCCTTAAGGGTTCTATTTATAGTGAGGCTATTATGGTTATCTAACAAGGAAACCCTAATTTGGTTGCTTAAGCCCTAAGCAACCCATAGACTCCTTTAATCAAGCCCTTGGACGATTTCCTTATGGGCTTCCCATAAGAATTCGTCCACCTCTTGATTTAAGACAATCCATGGCCCAAATTGCAATTATCTTATAATTACAATTCCAGTCCCTTAAGTTTAATTAATCTCTTTTAGTCACAAAACTAATTATCAATTAATTATTGACTAATATTAATTAAACAATATGATTTCTCCTTTAATATATTAATAAATCATATTTAATCCTTTCTCTCCATAATTCATCCTATCAAGTTGCTTTTGTGAAGGCAACCCAAAAGGACCATGCACCATCGGGTCAAGTACATACCAAAATAGTTATGGACTTAGACACTAATCCAACAGTCTCCCACTTGGATAAGTCTACTAACTATTCTGCGTATGACTTCAGATCCTGATCTACAATCGTAGCTTTCCAAAGCCGCTGTCAACTCTGATCCTATCAGATACGCGTGTCCTTAGATAAGGGATCATATATTCCTCCATTCTTGATATCATATGAGATATGATTTCAAATCATTCTCTTTGTACTATATCTCGATTCCCGATTTATGACAACAGACTAATTGAACAAATCAAATTAGCCCTAGCCCGGCCGAGCATTTACGTTTGTCATCACTAAATCATCGAGGGGCCCAAAGATATCGCTTTTATCCTACTTTGGATAAAAGGAACGGATAAACTTTGATACAATTCTTGCTTGCACTCACTCACCGAATCACACACAACAATATGTTTTATAACACCAAGTTACTAGTGCGTTTACATATTATCAATGTGCAACCGATTTGCAAGATACAACTCACACATCTCGGTTTCAAGAATATAAGATGTTATCATCTCACCAATCACTCGTGATACAATTCATGGAGTATCTAAGTGAGTGTGGGTTTAATCTAATGCTCAAATTCTCATTCATAAGCACTCATGAACATTGCAGCAAACATTTGCTTATGTCTAATACCTTATAGACAATCCACACACCAATTCATGACAGTCTTCATTCATATCTACTTCCAACATATGAACGACTGTGGCCCATTTGAATAATTCGATTATTCTTAATAAACTCAATTATTCTGGAAGTCAAAACATGCAAATGTGAAACACAAGAATAATACTAATCTCATATGGCCTCAACCCTTTGAGCATAAATAAAACACCTTTTATTTATCACCATATCGATTACTCATTATTTGTCGTTTCGGGTAATCAACTTCTTACTTGAATTATTACACTTGTCCCATGCTCCTAGCATGCACACAATGTTTACATATGGTCCTTACTTTGTGAAATAGATCAAATTGAACACACTTCCAATCATTCTCATTTCACAACTCCAAATCCTTTTTCATAAGTGGAAGAATATCAAATTCTTGCTACTTATAGAATATGCTAGATTCTAATATTCAATGCAACGATCCTTTCGTAATGTCACTGCACCAAAGTCACAAAGACTATTGCCAATGATATTACAAAGTCTTCTATCGGGTATTGTTACAAGACAATTCCTTAGATGTGATGTCTCTCACTCAAAGTACATTCCTTTGAACATCCTTTTGCATAAAAGTTTCTAATCTAGTCATAGATTTTTCAATATTCAATTCCCAATATGAATACATTTCCATATTTTCCATATGACAACTCATTCTTAATAGAATCTTATGTATTTGTAATGATATCGATATGGTCCATCCAATACCATGCTTCCAACTACTCACAAGCAACCAATCCTCGTCGAACTTTGGATTGTCCTTTGATAGTTGTTTAATTATTTTAGTCAAAACCGATTCTAGTCCTTTTTCCCTCTAAATGCGCTGGACATTTGGAAAATTTTAGAATGGTCAAACATTAAAGCATTTGCAATCGATCCTATACCCGAAGCGTATGGAACACGACGCATAATGTTTTATTTGCTATGTTCTCAAAATTCGAATTGTGAAGAGGAATGCCGTAATCATAATCGAAATTTTAAGAATACACTATGTACCTTTGACTAAATTTATTAACATTTCTCAACCTAAGCCTTTAGATTTGAAATGAAGCATAATATTCTCTCCCTTAATTATAGCAAAGCAACTTTATAACCCTTACTACTTTGCAAGGTATAACTCTTGTTTTCTATAATTAATATTGCCAACTTGCAATACGTGCCTTAATAATCATACAATCATAACATTTATGCTCCCATTATCATGATGATTATTATAAAACATAACACTTATGCTCCCACTAGCTTCGACATGTATTCATAAACATCTTAACTTTCAGAAAAACAATGCTTATTGAATTTCTTAAGTTCATGTTTCTAATACTTAGTGCTTTGATAATCTTTTATCAAGGCTTCTTGAACTTATACACCTTTGCCTTCGATAGTTCATATATGTGTCTAAACACTTAATACTAATTGCCAAACCTCACAATTCAAATCATGGAAAGGGATACCGTAACCATAATTGAATTCGAGAATGCAATTTTACAATCACTATCTTCTAAAAATTTTTCTTAGTGAAAGAATTTCCTCACAATCATTTTCACGAAGGACGAAATCTTATAACACTTAGATTTAAATGGTGTATGTGTTCCTATCCATATGAATTTGTTAAAACCAAAGTTTACGACAAATTCAAACTCATATGGACCGAACTTTCTTAATCTTGATTTCTTGCCTTATGGTAGCACATCTGCCCACCATGTCTTCCAAGTAGTTAAGCAGCTCACCCTTTCCTATCAATGTACCTTTCATTGATTAAGGTGCTTTGCCTTTTATGCCTTCAAATGAGAACTCATAGGAATCACATGCATAATTAACTCAATTGGAACAACACATAAACAAAAGAATGTCTACACGATAGGTTGTAAACCTCAACTCGTGTGCCAGTGATGATTGGTAAGGTTTATTTGATTTGTTCTTGAAACTTTTCAAGACGATTAAGACTCCCACTGACTCCTTGACATATAAGATTTTTTTGTCAATAAACATTTCTTGACAAACAAATATTCAAGAGTTAGTGTAGTTTTTATCAAAACACTTCATAAATTGGTTCTAGTTGGTCTTTGTCTTATCCAAGACATCACAACTTTCCACATTTGATGAATGTTATAAACCTTTAATACTTTTCACTCACTGTCACAATCTTAACTTTAAGACTTGTTATTGGAACGGAGTATGATTGACTTCTTGATTTAACCATTTCTTCAATCCTTGATTCCTCTTCTTAAACATACAATTGTACTAAGACTCACTTAGAGGATCAATTGAGATATGGTTCTTATCATTACGACCTATCATAAAGCATAAAAGCTACTCTCCCTTCTTCTTAGAATGGAGAAACTTTTATCTTTCTGCCTACTTGATTCTTCTTATTCGTTTTGCTATTGATTTAAACCTTTTTAATCAATCCCGAATTACACTTAATCTCGTAAGTATAATCAAATTTACTAAACTTTTAGTAAATCATGACGAATATCTTGTTGCTATTATGGTGAACTTGATCAACACACAACTTTGTGTGCTTGATCTCCTAGTCCCTCACTTGACACTTTGTCAACGAATTAGTCTAATTTCCAAATATGAAATTTCTCATTCATCATGCAACCAAGTTGCGTGATTCCAAATTTCTGTCCAATTGAAACTTTGGGCGATGAGAAACTCTCCCTATTTGGTAAACTCTTGACATTTCCATAACATAAACAAGAATAAGAATCATATCCATTCGTTGTAGAAATACGCATACATCAATTTTCATAACGATTTCATTGCAAGGAAATAAACAAATAAATAAATAAGTCAAAGAAAATTTATTTTATTTATAAAAGCAGCGGAAAAACATTTGTCCTTACAATGCAAAATCCATTGAAAACTATGTATCTCAAAAAATTTCTAACAACTCTATCATAACTATTTAAGCTCAAAATCTAATCTTCAATTCCAAGCGATCGAGATCCATCTCTTTGCGATTAGATTCATCTTGCTCTCTTATCAAACTTCCTTTCTTTTCACCGATCCTGCAAAACATTCAAATGCAATCTTATCACATCATGTATTAAGAATCAATGAATAGGAACTTAATGGAGTTAGATAGTGGATTTTATCTAAAGTAGAGCCATACGTTTTGACTCTCCCATCTCTTAGATCTCTTAGGTAATTAGGGCAACTTCGTCTCCAATGCCCCTTCTCTTGGCAATAAAAGCAAATTAACTCTTTTGGAACAGCACATGGAACTACTTCTGACATCGCCTTTCTCTTATGATCAAACTTTTCAATCATTGCATGTCTTTCATTGCCATTGTCTATATCCATAGAGGTCATGAAGGCAGATTCACCAATCAAATTTGCTTTTCTATTGTGCCAAACCATTGCTGATTCAGCAGCAATAAGCATATAGGTGAGATCTATAAGGGTCACGTCGTGGTTCATCATATAGTACTCTCTTACGAACTCACTATACGAGTTAGGAAGTGACTGAAGAACCCAATCAACAGCCATCTCCTCACCAACAACGGATCCCATCATTCTTAACCTATCAATGTGTGACTTCATCCCTAGGATGTGTGCACACACCGACTTTCCTTCTTTATGTTTACTTGCCAAAAGGGCTTGACTGATCTTGAACTTTTCAAGCCTTTGAACTTGTGGGTTAGGGAGAACAATTGGAGGAGGAGGAGGAAGTGAAGCATGATATCTTGTTCCTCGATCGAATCGTGGAAAATCATCTTCATGTGGAATGCTTGTTCCACGGGTTTTGAGAAGACCATAATTGTCAAACTTTGACATCTACAAAACGGGAGAAAACGAATTTAAGTTAGTTGATTGATTGAGTCCTTAGCAAATCACCCAAATGAGATACTAAGGCTAGGACCCAACACAATATTCTACAACTCGGGAGAGGGATGCCGTAACCCTAATTGCAGAATATTTGAAGGTAAGTGAATGACGATTCACTAATTTCCACCACGAAAAACGAAAAAGAAATTTAAGTTTTAAATCTATGAAAACTCCTAGATCCTTTGAGATTCATTGAACTTTCAATGGCATGTTTAAATCTCGATATGCCCCTCTTGTTTGTGACTAGGATGCCGAGGATCACAAAGTAGGTGTGAATAACCATGCAAACTTACATGGTGCCCTCACATGTTACAGTCACCTATTCGATGTGCCGGTAAACCACACACGCTCCACCGAACTATGACAAACATTGAGTCACCCTTTGCTACCTTTGCTTAGAACCATTTAGTGTGTCGGTAAACCACACATGCTCCACTAACGTCTTCGCAAGGGCACAAAGTGTAATTTCATGGAATTGCATCAATTCACTTTTGCCTAAGTAACTAAGATTGGGAATTTTATGAAAACATTTAGTTACTTTTATACTTCATTATACTTATAATGGAAGGTTTCGTCCTATCCTACCTGTTCGGCTAACGACCCTCCACTAGTCAAGAGTGCGGTGGGTAAGAGTGGATACCCATTTAATCGCCATTTTATAGGCAATTTCCTTAAACACCCCTTATAGACCAGCTTCGTGAATGAGGCCTACTAACGGTAAGACTGACTTTTAGTCCTACATATATATAATGTTAGACTTTTAATGTTATATATAGTATAGGGTGTATTTTATACTTTTAAAATATTAGGTGGTCAAATTTAATAATTATACCTTTAATTCAACTAAATTTGTAAACCAAAACTTTTATGAATTTATTAAACCTCTTTTAATTATACACCTGAATTAATTAATAAAACTATAAGGGTGTGATTTGAACTTTTTCAAAACTATACTAGAGTTTTAGAATTTAACATTCCTAATTAACCTTTTAATCAACTTTTAAATTTCAAAACTTGAGGGCAAGTTTTGAAACATTTCAACACATTAGGGTTTAGAATTTAAATATACATCAAAATTAAACTATTTAATCAAAATTTAAATTCTAAAACTTGAGGGCAAGTTTTGAAACCTTTTTCAAAACATTAGGGTTTTAACTATTTAAATTTCAAACCAACAAAACTTTTGGGTTCAAATTTAAACTATAAAACCTAAGGGGAAAATACGAAACTTTTTCACAACAACAAGGATCAAATAACAAATAATCTAAATTAACAATTAATCACATAATTATCCATATTTGACTTATTTAATGATTTCTTGCAAAACAATTTAGCAATTTAATCAAAATAATTAATCAATTATCACATAAGGAAACAATTATCTTATTAATTGATAAATATCTTCAATTAGATCAAGAATATAGTGAAATATATCATAAAATCGGATTTATATGGATCTAATATGATAAGGTAACTATCCATAAGCAAAAACAACAAGAAATCACGAGATATACTCCATTTGATGAGTTGACTCGTCGAGTCAGGCTTGGACTCAGCGAGTTCAGCTATGGACTCGGTGAGTCCAGCCTCCAGAACATCAAAAAACGAATTTTTTGAATATGTAATGCATCAATACAATTGAAACCAGTCTAGTCTCTGATACCACTGATGGGTTTTGGTCATAAGACATCCTATGTGCTCATACAAACCCTAATGCTTGGATCTAGGTTTCTCTATTGTACATGCTTTGAATCCAAGACTATAAACCCTAATTCTAGCATATGGGAATCAATATTAACATATAATTAGGTTTAAGATATTACCTTGATTGTTATGTAGTAATAACAATCCCAATTCCTCTTTGAATTGACTTTGGAAGGCTTAGAGTCACAAGTGTCACTCCTCTAATGGCTCACAAACACCATAAGCAAGAGGATGAAGAGGAGAGAGGTTAGAGGCTGCCCAAAACGTGTTCTAACCCTAGAAAAGAAGTTCCCCACGTTTTTGAGCCTTAAGGGTCCTATTTATAGTGAGGCTATTATGGTTATCTAACAAGGAAACCCTAATTTGGTTGCTTAAGCCCTAAGCAACCCATAGACTCCTTTAATCAAGCCCTTGGACGATTTCCTTATGGGCTTCCCATAAGAATTCGTCCACCTCTTGATTTAAGACAATCCATGGCCCAAATTGCAATTATCTTATAATTACAATTCCAGTCCCTTAAGTTTAATTAATCTCTTTTAGTCACAAAACAAATTATCAATTAATTATTGACTAATATTAATTAAACAATATGATTTCTCCTTTCATATATTATTCCCATAATATATTAATAAATCATATTTAATCCTTTCTCTCCATAATTCATCCTATCAAGTTGCTTTGGTGAAGGCAACCCAAAAGGACCATGCACCATCGGGTCAAGTACATACCAAAATAGTTATGGACTTAGACACTAATCCAACAATCATCCCATAACCCTTTATTGTTCCATAGGAGTTGTTTCCGAATTTGACATTCCCACCATTCTGAAGAGATCGAAACTCTCTTAGCTCCTCCTTCATCCTTGTCATGTGACATGAACAGCCACTGTCAATGTACGGTTCTTCGTCGAACTGCTCGTCACTTATAACCTGCAAAAATTAAGCAGATTTAGGAACCCAAAGTTTCTTGGGTCCACGTGAGCCTTTCACAGGAACAGGAATAGTGAGAGAAACATTAATAAGATATGTTCTTTTTATTAATGTTGTTTCATCTCTTCTTTTAATGGTAAACACTTTGATTTTGTTAGGATTAGCAACAGTGGGTTTGGTTTCAGGTTTTGGTGTTTAGGCTTTAGACTGCTTTCGGTCTTCCTGGACAGAGGAAATCTTCAATTTTCTTTTCAGGTTCGTTGACGATTTAGAATGTTGAGCAGGAACAGAATTGGGTTTAGAAGAGAATTGAGAACTAGAAGAATTAGAATGGGAATTTCTTCTGACTTGTGGTTCGATATGACCTTTTTGTTTTTGGTCATTGGAAGGATCGAACCTGGATGTTCGGTAGCTATTGCTTTCGGGACCGAATCTGTCCTTTCGGTTGCTGTTTGAACCGAACCTGTTCTTTCGGTTGTTGTTGCTCTCTGAACCGAACCTGTCCTTTCGGTTATGTTCCTCATGTGGCCTGAAATACTTTTTCTTTTGCTTTGAATTCTTATCATTATAGGAGAAATGGGCGTTTTGAGATCGCCAAAACTGCTTTCGCTCTGAGAGGTTCTTTTGGTATCTCAGATTCCTCTACTGCTTTTGATCTTTCACTTGTTTTGGCTGTTTGTGGGTGTTAGCCTTTTGCTTCTGCTTCTTGTCAGCCGGTTCACTTTTCACAGATGATGTTTCGCTTGTGGAAGTGACTTCTTCTATAGGAACTTCTTTTGTACCACTAGTGCTTGGCACGTCGAAGTTGTCAGGCTTGTTCAGTGGCTCTGGTACATATCTGCCTTTGGTTTTCCAGGACGTCCGCTCTGACAGACCAACAATTTCGTCGGCATTATCTATAGGAGCAGACCAAAAGAACTCATCACATCCATCTGCGTTATCTTCATTCACTATGGCAGTGAGTTCGGCTGTTTGATGCTCGGTTACTCCTGTGACCTTGTACACCTGATTTGGTGTTGTTCTCACCTTTTGGTACACAACAGCCTTTTCTTCAAGAATCTGGGACTTATTTTGGGACAAACGAGTGAACTCCACAGAATTTTCAGAAATAATATTTTTGTGGTTTTCGGGTTTGCCCTTGACAAACTCAGAACAGTCGACTACATCCTCTACAGAAATTTCACTCATATCATCGTCCTCATTAAGTTCAGATGCGTTTTCAACATAAATTTTATTTTCTGAACTTAAATTGGCACTCAACGAGTCAAATTTTTTTATAGTTTCAGTCCTTAGTTTCAGCTTATCGTTTTTGTCCAAAAGGTTTTTCAGCATGTCCTTATGGTCCTTGGACTTTATGAAAGATTATATTTTGTCCAGACCATACATGTAAGTGGGATTCACATCATCAGACGATACAACACTTTCGCAGTTATATGCTTCAGCATCGATTTCATCCTCCTTAAACTCAAGAAGGGCAAAATCATGCGATGAATTTTCTGCCCTATTTCACAATTCAAATGGAGTTGAGTGATGTTAGCATAAAGTCGTTTAGCAATCAAACAAAAAACATTTCTCTGTTTTAAAAGTTTTAAATTGTCTCTTTGTAAATAAATGTTTTCATCCTTAGACTTTATCAGCTCCGACTCTTTTTGCTCTATCCACATCCTTCGCTCCTCACTCTTGGAAGACACCCTGCTTATTTGGTCAGTTAGGTTAGAATTGGTGACCCGTGTTTGAGTTAAACAACTATCCAGATTTGAGATTCTTGAATTTAAGCTATTTAATTCTTTTTCATATGATTTCTGTGGGACTTTGAATGAAATAAAGAGAGATTGTACCTTCTTGATCAATTCATCAAGCTCATTGATCTGCACACTAAGAGGTTTTGCTGTGAAGCATAAGTCCTCTCGCTCCTTGGTGTCCTGGTTTCCACCATTAGTATTGTATCCCCTTATGTGAGATACATCAGTCACCACAAAACACTTTCCACTGCTTTTGTCACCCCTGGCAACATATGCCTTTCCATGTAAAGGCTTTCTCACTTCATCATCCTCTGAATCGGTTGACCATACCTGCACGCCACCGAACTCGTCATCCTCTTCCGAACCCAAAACAATAAGAGCATTCATAGAAGGGTTAGTAGCAGCTTTCTTCCTCTTGATCTCTTCCAACTTTTTCATCAAGACAACCTCTTCATCTTTTTCCTCATCTTTCTCTGCCATTTTCTTCAGAACACAATCTTTAGCATAATGGTTCTTTCCTCCACAGTAATAGCAGCTAACACTAGAATCTCCTTCAACTTTCTCCTCTTTCTTTGGTTCCTCTGTCTTCGGCTCCTCCCTTACCTTTTCAGAACTATAGGTTCCCTGCCAATTTCTGTTTTTATTGGTAGGAAACCTCTTCTTGATGAATCTCTTGGGATTGGAAACCATCATAGCATAATCTTCTGAAGTAAGATCATAGTCCTCTAGGTTTAGATCTTCGTCTTCCACTGCATTCTTGCCTTTTGATAGGAGGGCCAAGGACCCCAAACTTGAGACCACATTCTTTTCTTGCATGACAATCTTTTCTTGGGATTTCAGAATTCCCACTAGCTTTGCCAATGAATATGACTTGAACTGCTCATGAGCTTTAACTGTAGACACGACAGCTCTTCATTCAGATCTTAGGCCATTCAAAAAGGTGACCTTCTGTTCAATCAACGTCCTTTCAATATCATGTTTGATCATCTTGCTAAGAAGATGATTGAAGCGATCAAACGTCTGAGTGATAGTTTCATCAGAATTCTGCTTAAATTCACCAAACTCAGACAAAATCAAGGTCTGAATAGAATGCTCTAAATCTTCATCTGTGGAATACATCTCTCGCAACCTATCCCAGATTTCTTTAGCGGTACTGCAGGAACTCACCAACCTAAACGTGTCAGATTGAAGAGCGAATCGGATCAGTCTCAATGCTTTGATGTTGCACTGAAACTTCTCCTTTTCGTCTTGAGCAACGTCTTTAACATCTTTTAACAGGTCATTATATTCTTTCTGAGTTTTAATGATCTTGGATGTTCCTGAGTGAGCAAATAGTCCAGACATAATGGCTTCCCAAATAAGATACCCATTATCTTCAGATTCGATGACATAGTCTTCAAAATGATGAGCCCAAACTTCGTAATCATGGGTGTATAGAATAGGAATCTTCGTCGTTGATCCAATGCTGTTTGAGATGTTGATAGGATTAGATTGAGAATCGTCCATGCTTGATCGTTTAACCTGTTTGAAAGATCAGACTTGTAATATGTAATATTATTGCAAACGAATAAATAAAGAGATACGTCAATTATGGAGTGACGGCTCAATAAATATCAGTTAATGCGGAATAACCCTAATCGCTTCTTTCACAGAAGAGATTTGTATGAATTACACAACCTCCTGCTCTGATACCAATTGATGAGTTCGAAAACTCTTTGATCGATTAGATCTTTGCAACAGGTAAACTAATAAAACTGAAACAGTAATGTAAAAACACAAGTATGGATCTAAATGTGTCGAATGATTTGATTAACTCAATCCTCAGTAGAGCTCGATGAAGAACTTCCGCTGTAGAGGATTCTAGGGTTACAAAAGATAAGAACTTGTACACTATCAAATCTATCTCAATCTTACGTTAAGAATGCATGCAAACATCTATTTATAATAAACCCTAAACAAAACTCACGGATGGACTGGCCCATACCGGAGACAAAACTTGGACAAGCTAACGAGCCCAAAGGACGCAACACTAAACTGGACCTAACAGCATGTAATACTTTACATTACTTATTCATATATGAATAAGTAAAAGAGAATATTACTTGCTCAGATGTAATGGTTTGCATTACTTATTCATATCTGAATATATATAAAATTCATTTATGAATATCAATTAATTATCATTTATCTACAGTTGTTCTATGTTGATAGACTCCACTCGGAAGCTATAACGGTAACACATAAACGTCCAACAATTTGTTATTGGAATTCAAAGAAGATTAGATATCGAGAGACATTTGAACAAGAAAAGGGTAGATTTGGACTTGGAGAATTAAATGAATAATTTGTTAACGAACAAGATGAAGGAGATACAGATCTCGATGACAGTGATTTTGATAAAGATGAAGATGATTCTATTGAAGTAATTATTTTGAACATATTAATCATATATGATTAAATTAATTTATTATATTAATTTCTAATCATACTTCTTTTTATTACATAGGCATATGAATCAAAATTATCTAAAATGCTTAATAGTTTTGAGAGGATGAAGGAAAAGTTGAATTCAAAGCTCAATAATGCAATAACAAAGTTCCTTGAAAAGGAAAGTTTTAGGATTTTCAAAGAAAAGATGACAAATATAATTGTTGAAGAAAAAACGGAAAGCACAACATTTTTTGAATTTCCATGTAATGAAATTGGAGTTGAAGGTATCAATTTGACATCGGTAATGGGTCAAAAAATGATCAAAAAGAGAATGAATAGAAAGAGGGAAATGGTAATGTTAGGAAGTAAAGCTGATAACTAGCAAAACCAAAAGTACACAAGACACAATATTTACGCGGTTCGGTCAAGGAGACCTACGTCCACAAGCAGGAGGGGAGTATTCTTTATTTTAGAGCTCTCAAAACAGAGGTTACAAGTACACTTATACAGAGATTCGCTTATCACTCTAGAATTCAAGATACAAAAAATGACCTAGCAAGCATCCCTATTTATACTTGAGGATCAAACCTAAAACCCTAATGGGCCAAGCCCATTGGCCCATAGGCCCATGAAGGGTGCCAACCAATCACAATCCGCCATGCAGCATCTTCTGGAACATTCTTGAGAATTATCATCTTCTAGGCATACTTGGATCAACATGGCACAACAAAGGAATCAATATGGTGCATCATGTACCAAGATGGTCCATGATGGCACAATAGCTTCTTCATAGCACAACAGCAACCCTAGTTGGCGCAACAAGGATCTAAATGGCGCAAGAGCATCCTTCTTGACCCATATCTTCATCATGTGGCGCAACAACGACCCCTTGTTGATCTGTATCCCTTCCAAGTGCTCCAAACCTCTTCCAAGTGCTCTAAATTCCTTCCAGGTGCTCCAAACCACCTTGTAAATGATTCGTTCCTTTGGCACTTGATCAGTTCCTTTGTCTGATGATCTATTCTCCTCTTAGAAGATCTGTTCCTTTGTCACATGCTCCATGAACCCCACGTGCTCAATTGAGGTACAAGTGCTCCAAATGCTACATGAACATGATCCAAATGCTCCAAATGCTCGAGTCACATTTAACAATCACCACCTTGACTTGAGCATCCTCTCAACTCCACCTTGAACAAGAACTTCCTCTCCCTTCCCGCCATTTGTCATGGAAGGGACCTACCTCCTACAAACATCAACCAAGTCCAAGCAAAGCTTGAACTTCTTTATGAGCAACGAATTTGTCAACATATCTATTGGGTTGACCTTGGTATCAATCTTCAGTATTGAAAACTTGTCTCCTTCCAGAATATCCTGAATAAAATTCAGCCTGACATCAATGTGCTTCGTCTTCTCATGATACACAGGTTTCTTTGCAAGACTCAAACCACTTTAACTGTCACAATACAAGACAAGTTTTTCCACCTTCAGACCAAGACTCTGAATAAGCCCTTGCAACCATATCTCCTCCTTTATTCCTTTCATCATCGACATGTACTCGGATTCAGTTGTAGACAAAGCAACAATATCTTGTAACATTGACTTCTAACTGATGGCACATCCAAATAAAGTGAATATGTAGCACGTACGTGACCTACGCTTCAACAAGTCACCGCCATAATCAGAGTCAACATATCCCACCAATTCACTCTTTGTATTTTCTCCACACACCAAGTAAACATCTGTCGTTCCCTTCAAGTATCGCAAGATCCAATTTACAGCTTCCCAATGAGTCTTCCCTGGATTACTCATAAACCTGCTAACCACACTAGCTGCATGAGCCAAATCAGGTCTGGTACAAACTATAACACACATGAGACTTCCAACAGCACTAGAGTATGGAACCCTGCTCATGTACTTCTTTTCTTCATTAGTAGTGGGTATATTAGTTGGAACAAGTTTAAAGTGAGCCACCAAAGGAGTTATAATTGGCTTAAACTGATCACAGTTGAAGGATTGTAGAACTTTCTCAATGTACTTCTGTTGAGAAATACACAACCTCCCTACCTTTCTATCCTTTTGTATCTCCATCCCTAGTATCTTCTTTGCTGCTCCCAAATCCTTCATCTCAAACTCATTCTTCAGGGTTGCCTTCAAGTCATTTATTCCAACCATGTCTTTGGCTACGATGAGCATATCATCAACATACAACAACATATATATATATATATATATATATATATATATATATATATATAGGAATCTAGTGACAATTCCTTTGTGTAAACAAAATTGTCAAACTGGTTTCGAGTGTAGCCATTCGAGATCATGAATGAATCAAATATCTTGTACCATTGTCGTGGAGACTGCTTCAAACCATACATAGATTTCTTTATCAAACATACATGGTCCTTCATAGCATCAAGGAACCCTTCTGGCTGGGACATATAAATATTCTCTTCTAAATTTCCATGAAGGATTGCAGTCTTCACATCAAGTTGTTCAATCTCCAAATCAAATGCACTCAACATGGCCAAAAGAACCTAAATTGTCTTATACTTCACGACTGGTGAGAACACCTCGTGATAATCAATTCCTTCTTTCTGAGAGAACCCTTTTCCCACCAACATTGCCTTGAACCTAGCAGGTTCAACTCCTGGTATCCCTTCCTTCTTCTTAAAGATCCACTTGTATCCCACTGGCTTTTCTCCCTTTGGTAATGGAACAAGATCCCATGTTTCATTCTTTTCTAAAGATTGCATTTCTTCATTCATGGCCATCAACCAATCATTTGCTTCTTCACTTGCCACAACCTCTTTATACGATTGAGGCTATGCGGTGTCAATGTCTTCTCCAGTTCCTAAAGCAAAAGCAATGGAGTCAAGTTCACCTGAATTCACACATCCCACATATATGTCAGGTTGTCGAATAACTCTCTTCGATCTTCTCTTTGCTATAGATTCAAACCCATCATCTTTCCCGGCATCAGCACCACTGGACGAAGATCCCATGTGTTGCTCTTGGGTTTCATCTTGTCCATGTTTTTCACCGCCACCTTGCTCTTTGTCACTTATCACAACTTTGTCTGGAGTTTGAGATGTAAACTCCACCTTCTGGCTAGCACCATGATCTTTGTTCCCTGCTTGATTTTTGTCACCTCCTCACTAGTTACCCATGCCAGATTCATCAAAGGTCACATCTCTGCTCATGGTAAATTTAGGAGTTCTTCCTTCTTCTGTACACCACAGTCGATAACCTTTTACTCTTGTCGCATATCCTAGAAATATGCACTATATTTCCCTTGGCTCAAGTTTACCATCAATCACATGAGCATATGTGGGGCACCCAAATATATCTAAACCAAAATAGTCAGAGGGTTTCCCAGACCAAACCTCTTGAGGAGTCTTCAAGTCTATTGTAGTTGATGGTGATCTGTTCACCAGATGGCATGCAATGTTAACTGCTTCCGCCCTGAATTGATTGGATAAGTTAGCAAATATCTGCATGCACCTTGCACATTGCATGAGTGTTTTGTTCATACGTTCTGCCACTTCATTTTGTTGTGGTGTGTATTATACAGTGCGGTGCCTCACTATACCTTCTGCCTTGTAGAAATTATCAAATGGAGCATTGCAGAACTCCAACCCATTGTCAGTCCTCAGAGTCTTGACCTGTTTTCCAGTCTATTTCTCAACTATGGTCTTCCACTCCCTGAACTTCCCAAACACCTCATCCTTCGTCTTCAGAAAAAAAATACAACCAAACCTTCCTTGAATAGTCATCAATGAACGTCACGAAGTATGAGCATCCTCCTTGAGACTTCACTGGTGTAGGACCCCACAAATCTGAGTGAACATACTACAAGATTTCCTTTCTTGTGTGTTGACAGGTACCAAACTTCACTTTGCGATGCTTTCCCTTGACACAAGCTTCACAAAACGTTATCTTTCTAGTAGCCTCTCCACCAAGCAGTCCTTGCTTACTTAGAACTGACATTCCCTTCTCACTCATGTGCCCTAACTTACGATGCAACAACTCTGTCTTATCATCACCTTCATTCAAGGATTGGGAGATAGCCACTGTTCCCATAACTGTACTACCTTCTAGGATATAGATCCCTCCACGATTCATCTTCCCTTTCATTATAACTAAAGAGCCTTTGGCCACTTTGACCCAGTCACCTTCACTAGTGTACCTCATCCCATTCTTAGCCAATGTGCCAAGAGAAATTAGACTCTTCCAAAGTTCTGGAACATACCAGAAATCTAACTTCCTGACCATGTCATCACGCATCTTGATCTGCACCGTGCCACTACCTTTGATACTGCTCACCCAATCATCACCCGTCCTGACTGTGCCATCCCACTCTTTAAAAGAGTCGAACCAGTCATGATTATATTTCATGTGATAGGATGCTCTAGAATCCAAGACCCAAGCATCAACGGAAGTTGATGTATACACAGTCAGTACATCACCATCGTCTCCTTTATCAAAACTTTCCTGAACCACAGCAGCGGTGTTATTGTTGCTTGATTCACTACTAGACTTCACATTCCTCAGTTGTGGACAATTTCGCTTGAAGTGCCCCTTCTCCTTACAGTTATAACATTTCATGTCTGATGATCCTTTAGAATTTGATTTTGAACGTGATCTCCCTTTGTTTCCCCTTTTCCTCTCTTTTATCCTCCCTCTCCCTGCAAACAAACCGAAACTGAACACCTCCTATCCACCTAAAACTTTTCTTTTTAGTTCCTTGGACATCAGAGAGTCCTTCACATCATTCACAGTGATCGTTTTCCTACCATAAAACATGGTATCAACGAAATTCTCATATGAGTTATGAAGCGAACATAAGAGAATGAGCGCCTGATCTTCATCTTCAATCTTCACATCAATACCTTGTAGATACAAGATGATACGATTGAAGTTACCTAGATGATCCTTAACTTGGGTACTTTCATACATTCTAAGAGTGTAAAGATGAAGATGATTATGATACAGATTAAGATCATTATGTCGAGGTAATTATTTTGAACATGTTAATCATGTATGATTACATTAATTTATTATATTAATTTCTAATCATACTTCTTTTTATTACATAGGCATATGAATCAAAATTATCTAAAATGCTTAATAGTTTTGAGAGGATGAAGGAAAAGTTGAATTCAAAGCTCAATGATGCAATAATAAAGTTCCCTGAAAAGGAAAGTTTTAGAATTTTCAAAGAAAAGATGACAAATATAATTGTTGAAGAAAAAACTGAAAGCACAATATTTTTTTTTAATTTCCAAGTAATGAAATTGGAGTTGAAGGTATCAATTTGACACCAATAATAGGTCAAAAAAATGATCAAAAAGAGAATGAAGAGAAAGACGGAAATGGTGATGTTAGGAAGTAAAGCAGATAATTAGCAAAACCAAAAGTACACAAGACATAGTATTTACCTGGTTCGGTTAAGGAGCCTAACGTCCACGGGCAGGAGGGGGTATTCTTTATTTTCAGAGCTCTCAACACGGAGGTTACAAGTACACTTACACAGAGATTCGCCTATCACTCTAGAATTCAAGATACAAAAAAATGACCTAGCATGCATCCCTATTTATACTTGAAGGATCAGACCTAAAACCCTAATGGGCCAAGCCCATTAGGCCATAGGCCCATGAAGGGTGTCAACCAATCACAATCCGCCATGCAACATCTTATGGAACATTCTTGAGAATTATCATCTTCTAGGCATACTTGGATCAACATTGAACAACAAAGGAATCAATATGGTGCATCATGTACCAAGATGGTCCATGATGGCACAATAGCTTCTTCATGGCGCAACAGCAACCCTAGGTGGCACAACAGGGATCTAAATGGAGCAAGAGCATCCCTCTTGACCCATCTCTTCATCATGTGGTGCAATAAGGACCCCTTGTTTCTCCATATCCCTTCCAAGTGCTCCAAACCTCTTCTAAGTGATCCAAACCTCTTCCAAGTGCTCCAAACTCCTTCCAGGTGCTCCAAACCCCCTTGTACACGATACGTTCCTTTGGCACTTGATCATTTCCTTTGTCTGATGATCCATTCCTCTCTTAGAAGATTCATTCCATTGTCACATGCTCCATGAACCCCAAGTGCTCCATTGGGGTCCAAGTGCTCCAAATGCTTAATGAACATGATCCAAATGCTCGAGTCATATTTAACAGGTGAAGAAGACAATGATAATAATGGAAGTCATCCAGAAGTAGATTATTTGCTTGATTCAAACGAAGTTGATAATGAAGGAATAAAGAATGATTGAGATAACAATCAAAAAGAAGGTGAAACTGAAGTAAAAGAGAAATATGGAAAGATCAATGAAAATGAGAATGATGAAGAGAAAAACGATGACGAGACTGAAGAAACAAATAATCATGGAGAGTAGGGGTGAGCATCGGAAAAGGGTACCCGTTTTAGGAACCGGAACTGCCATGGAACCGTCGTATCTGGAACAGGAACCGCTAAGTTTTTTGGAACCGCCTTATGCGGTTTCGGTTCAGGTTCTTAGTTTTTTGGAACCGCTAACCCCTGGGTAACCATCGGCATATATATATATATATATATATATATATATATATATATATATATATATATATAAACGATAACTGTAGCATAACTCTAAAAAGCATGTGTGACCCATTTAGATAGAAAATTAATCATACAGACGTACTAACATTTTTTGTGTGCAGACATCAATTTGATGTTAAATTTGAAACTAATTAATTTACATCACAGTAACATTTATATAATAACAAATCAAACTACTCAATAAGTTTTTCATAATTGTGTAACTCGTTTAAATTACTATATATATATATATATATATATATATATATATATATATATATATATATATATATATATATAGTAATTTAAACGAGTTACACAATTATGAAAAACTTATTGAGTAGTTTGATTTGTTATTATATAAATGTTACTGTGATGTAAATTAATTAGTTTCAAATTTAACATCAAATTGATGTCTGCACACAAAAAATGTTAGTACGTCTGTATGATTAATTTTCTATCTAAATGGGTCACACATGCTTTTTAGAGTTATGCTACAGTTATCGTTCAATTCCTACTTCTTGATGCTTAATGAATGACTAATTTGATTTTATTGATAATTATTTTTTTTTGTATGTATGCAAAATATAAAGGTTTTTTAAGATATTAAAAGTCTACAAAACTAACGAAACGGGTACCCGGTTTTGGAACCGCTACCCTCCAGTTCTGGTTCCGGTTCCAATATTTTAGGAACCGGTATCACTGGTTCAGGTTCCGGTTCCAACTTTCTAGGACCTGTCGGTTCCGGTTCCGGTTCCCGTTCCAGTCAAATATGAAGGGTACCCGCCTATGCTGTGACATCCCCGTTTTCACGGCCAGAAAAGACCGATTTTGTTTATGCTTTATAAAAATCAGAGTACTTCTTTTAATAAAAATGTTGCAGAATTTGTTCCCAGAAAAACATGATAAATACGTTATTAAAACATTTTCGAAGAAACGTATTTTATTCATTTTAAAACGTTTGGGATGTCATCGTTAATACATAAACATAAGCATAAACAGAACTTACATTTATTTACATTAGTGATCTACATCTCTTTAAATCTCTCAGTGTAATGTGACTTCATATCAACACCTGTGATATAAATAAACTGAGTGGGTCAGGTTGGGAAACCTAGTGAGTACATAGGGTTTTCAACCCACAATAATATAATTATTATGTTTAAACAATGAAGCAATTAAACCCCATTACCCATCCCCATTATATTCTCTAGTCTTAAGGATCTACCCAAAGAATCAGCTTATTCCTCGTTCATTCGTTCCTAAGAATCATCCAAAGGAATTGGCACGAAGTCCATCGTTGCCATGGTTTACACAACGGGCACTAAGTCTGCATAGTCGTCAGGGTTTAGGCACTAAGTCTGCATAGTCGCCAGGGTTTAGGCATCAAGTCTGCATGATCACGAAGGTTTAGGCACCAAGTTGTCACACCCTAAAACCAAGAACGGCGGAAACGTTCTGGGGCGGAGGTCGTCATGTAATGTATTACAACACAGTAATAGTAAACAAGCAAACAACATTATCCATTGCATTAAATATAAAATTTTAATACAAGTGTGTTTTGTACAGTTATAGACACCAAAAATAATGTAAATCAAAATAAAGAGATGAGTCCTGAATGCTCTCCATCTTCTCAAGAGTTGGTCTCGGTACCTGTCTACTGATGACCTGAGAATACAAGTTATATTGAAAGCGAGTATCAGCATTAAGCTGGTGAGTTCATAAGTATTTTAGTGTCGGTGTTTGTTATCAAAACGTTTGAACATGTCTCAAGTGTAAGTTTGTAAAATGTACGTAAATGTTTGTAAGTGTTTGTAAAAGTTTGAATCTCTTGGAAAAACCTATATATTCTATTAAAGTAGCCTTCTACCAAGGCTTAACTGTTTTGTATGTTCGTTTGTTGTAAAATTGTGTAATTTCCCAAGTGTAACTATCATTAACAAAATATAATTTATACATTAATGTTTAAGTGAAATAATCACTAATTGTATGTAATGGGTAAATTAATGTAGTACTGTAGTGTTGTATTATAGGAACTACTGCTGTACTAACTACCTTAAACCGGATTTATATTAAGGTATCATGTGATTAATTTGTACCATACTATCGACTGAGTAACAACGACAAATGTAGGTCGTAAAAAGGTATGACGTTTGGCACCCCCAGACCTGCAGGTCCGGCTGTAGCTAGCAGCAAGGTGTAGGATAGTAAATCCAGTATAGATCTATACACAAACTCACGCTCTCCCTCCAAGAGACTCTGGTTACAACTCGGGCCATGACATTTAAGGCATGCTCCGATACAGTGGATCACATTTATGTAAGTGTATGTATGTATATGTAATGTATTGTTCCTGTTCTAGTATCATTGTATATGTTCTCTTTCTAGTATAGTTGTATATGTTTTCCTTCTAGTATAGTTGTATATGTTCTCATAGTAATGTAATGTATATGTTTTCATAGTAATGTAATGTATATGTTTTCATAGTAATATGTATTGACTCATGAATGAACTGACTCATTGATCTAGCAATAGTATAAGTGAAATCCTGTGTTACCCCGATGGTAACTTGCTAATGATGTAACTGATACGCATGAATATGGAAGTACTTTTATGTCTATATATGCACATATGATATATAATTAATATTGAAACGACCCTCGGACGGCTACCCGACATCCAACCAGACCACATCCAAATCGAGGAAAAGGAAATAGGGTGGATGGCCTTCCTAAGCCTTTTAAACATTTCTTATATATCTATGCATATATGGACATGCAATTTATAAGAAGTATAATAAAGTTTAAATAAAAGTATTTGATAAGTAAAAGAGTTTGTAAAACATTTTGAAGTAAAACAGTTTGATAAACATTTTGAAACAGTGATGGAATCATTGGTTTTGTAGTTATTAATCACATGTGATTGATGTAATACCTATAAGTATTCAACTTGTATTCCCCCCCCCCCCCATAAAAGCATTTAAAACATTTAAAAGTATTTCAAAGGTTAATTAAAGGGGTATAAACTCACCTGTAGTGAGTGGTTCTGATGACAATGTTGGATTAGATGCTAGGTGCCAAGTGGTGACTTGAGTACACGCGCGAATCCTATTTAGCATATTGGCACATATATGGATTTAATTAGTGTTATGAACAACTAATTGATGATTTTGTGACCACCTTAGGGACTAGTAAACACTTATAATGAAGTGTTATAATCATATATGAATGTATGAGGGTTTATAAGGCTATACAAGAGGGTGTATGGCCAAAATACACACTATATGTGTGTATCCGGCCAGGTGTGCGGCCTAGTGTGCTGCCAGCACATGTGTGCGGCCTCGTGTGCAGTCATGTGTGCTGCCAGGTGGTGTGTGCTGCCATGTGTGCGGCCAGATGATGATCTTGGTGTTCTTGGTGTTCTTGGTACCTTTTATGAAGATCTTCAAGGAGAATGGATGATACTTGAGAGGATTTTTGTGTTCTATGCTTGAAGAAGTGAATGAAGTGTTCAAGAATGAACTAAGTGTGGCATATATATGTGGAGTGTGCGGTTGGGAAGGTGTGAGGCCGCAAACAAGAGTGTGTGGCCGCACACTCAAGTGTATGGCCGCACACTCCATGTGTTGGAGTGTTTGGCCCGATTTTGATTCCTACACTTCGAGTTAACCCTTCTTAACACTCCTACCTTGATTATATCACATTTATAACGCTCCATTAGACTCTAAAGGGTATTACTATATAGTAAAATAAGTCTAATATTGGAAAGAATTGAAGAGTGCATGCGAGAAGTTTTTCGGGTTGTCACACAAGTCTGCATGGTCACCAAGGTTTAGAGTACACCGGGTGAACACATCGTTCACAACACCTATAGGTTGCGAGCCTGCTAGTGTTCCACTGGACTATCTAGAATAGTCTGTGGTTGTCATCCATACTCTGCTGAATGACGGGGACATCGTTTGGGAAAAAGGCTTCTCATATCGTACACCTCTCACCCATACCTCATGGTCTATATCACCTCTAAACTCATCGTCCAACTCATATTTCTTCTATTATATCTACCCATGTTTTACCCCAACATTTTCATAGATATAATATACATATATAGTTTAAATCATTTAAAAAATGTATAAAATCTTTCACCGAGCATAAACAGCAAGTAAACAGACAATATGCACACATAGCACGTAGTAAATACTTCATATATATGTGTAAGTTGAAGGGGACCAAGCACTCACTTGGAAAGTTGGTGAGTCGGCACTCGGACAGCACTTCATTACTCTTAAAACAATTACCTTCGACAAAACCTAGTATCATTACCACTAGGGTTTAGTTTAATATTCACCGAGACTAATTAATAGTCTAGCTATTATTACTATTATATAAGTGTTACACAATACTTATATAACCCATAATAATAGCCCAAGTACTTATTATAAGGTCCTAATAACATTACTATATTAAAAGATAAGCTATATTAAAGATAGGATAGGTACAGCTCACTTACAGCGGGTTTTCTCGAAAACCGGGCTTCGCTGGAGCAGCGTTCCCGAGCCGAAAGGCTCTATTCTCGGGATTCCAGGAGCCTCGGGTCTTCCTTCGGGTGCTAGGGGGTTTACCTAGGCTTTAGGGGGGGTTTGGGAGGATAGAGAGAGAAACTAGAGAGAGAAAGTGAGTTTGGGAGGTGTGAAGAAAAGTGAATGCCCGACACCTCTATTTATAGTGAAAATATCTAATGGACTCGCCGAGTAGGGGGGCCTACTCGCCGAGTTGGTGCATGTGGTGGCCTTCTGGTGGTGCCACGTGTCCAATTTTGGTGGTGCCACGTCACTCCCTATCGCGTATCAGCCTTCCAACTTAGAAAAATCATAACTCTCGCATACGAGCTCCATTTTCGACGTTCTTTTTTTCAACGCGTAGGTAAAATCAAGATCTACAACTTTCGTTTAGACTTCGTTGGCTAATTCTTGACCGATCTCAAATTTATAGGAGGCGTTTAGACTGTTAAATGACCGCGAAGAATTCGTAACTCCTTCATACGGACTCCGTTTCCGTCTATCTTTTTACCGTTGAGTTCCTATTAATGAGATCTTCAAATCTCATTTAGGTCGCGTAAGCCAAAAACTGCTCGAACTAAAATTTGAGTTTCGGGCCATGCACTACTAAGCCGAATCTTAGAAAAATCATAACTTCTTCATAAGAAGTCAGATTTGGGCGTTCTTTTTATGGATTTTCTCGGTTTAACGTATTCTACAACTTTCGTTTAGATCATTAAGGCTAAAAATTCCTCCATCGTAAATTCACTATTTACATTTCCCGGTGTCGTGCCGGTTTTGCCGTAAAACTTCGGCGGGTCATAACTTCTTCGTTATAACTCGGATTTCGGCGTTCTTTATATGTACGGAGACCTTGTGACATATACTACAACTGGGTTCAAATTATTTATTCTAAATAATCTTTTGCCCAAAAGTCTTTTTCAACACTTATTGCATCTAAATTAACTAGGCCGGATCTATGGGCGTTACAATTATCTCCCCCTTAGGATGATTACGTCTCGGAATCATCAATGAAACAGGTTTGTATAATGACTCCATACGTTATCTCTTCATCCTAGTTAATAACTATAACTTCTATGTTGCTCTGAACGAGTATCTAACTCTTGGACTCCTTGACTGCAGGCGGTGCTCGGTCTTGCACCTGCTCGTTAGACTTTCAATCATGACCTTCGTGTCACAAACTCATTCTTTATCAGAGACTCCTTCTTCTTCTTAACAAACTTATGATAAGTTAATTTGATTACTACAATTGACCGATGTGTGATATTCTAATGACCTATCATCGTATGTAGCAATGCTTAGACTCAGGTCTCTTAGAGTCAAATTCCGGAATGGAATATGCCTTCCTTCATGGTCTAATGTGATGTAATCACATTTTAACATGTAGCATTTCTAGCTACCAACTTCTTTTAACAACGAGTGCGATACTTCTATTGATCGCTTTGATTTCAATCGTTTGGTTTAAGTCGGATGCTACATCAAACTTGGTTCTCCGAACCACATAACATACTTATCATAGTCGGACTCCATTCGATATGACCACTAGGGTCGGAATAAAAATCATCCTCTTAGTCATTACCGAAACGATGGTAACGACATGCTTGAATAAAACGAAATCATTTACTAGCTTCTTGGTAACCTTGTGACTTTCCCTGATCCAAGCGTGAGTCATGTGCTTCCGGTAGTATATGCATCTACTACCTTTCACACCTACTCATACTCTTCCCAAGTATTGTCTCGCAGTTTTCCAAGTCACCATACAAGAAAATCACATAACAGTTTAACACATCAGATAACAAAACGAAGGCTTTATTATTTCTTGAAATGATTACATAGGTGTTCAAGTTCACCCTAGACTATGCCTTTAATAGGCTACATCATACGATACTATGGCTACTGCATAACTTGATCTTCGGGTATAAATTCCTTATCCTTGGTTCCTCGCGTTGTTTTTCGCTTCGTCGAGGATCATGTGGAATGCCCTTCGCCTTGGTGGCGTGTTTGGCCTTGCTGCCTCGCTTTTCTTTGGGCAGTCCCTAGATATATGTCCTTATTTGTTACATCCATAGCACACCTTCTTGTTAGAAATACACTTTCTAGCATAATGCCCTGTCTTTCCACATTTGTAGCAAGTCACCTCCTCGCCACATTTCCCGAAGTGCTTCTTTTTACACTTCTTGCACCACTTGGATTCACCTCCTCCTCCTTCTTCCGTTTTTGAGAATTTCCTTTCTTTGTTGGATTTTGAAGATCCTTCATGCTTCCTTTTTTCTCCTGCCTTGTCTTTTTCTAGACCCCTTTCTCTTATCTAGGTCTCTACATTCTTAGCTGCTCTAATAGCTGTTTTCAAGGTAGTTGCCATTTTGACCATTGGGCCGAAGTATGTGGGCAGTTCGTTAGCAAACCTATTGATCTTTGAGAGTTCAGTAGGCACCAAGTAGGGGAATAGCTTCATCCTCTCGGTGAATGTGGTGGCATACTCATCAACACTCATCTTCCCTTTCTTCAGGTTTTGAAACTCGTTGTTTAGGTCTATCAGATCTATCTCTGAGTAGTACTGCATTTTCAACTGTTCCAAGAACTCTTCCCATGACATCCTTAGGGCTTCTCCTCGTGATATCGTATCTGCCAATAGCTTCCACCAGCTCAAGAATCCAGTTTTCAGTTGTCTTACTGCGAAGACAGTCTTCTGTTTCTCGCTACAGCTGCAGCTCTCAAACACCATCTCCATCTCAGAGATCCAATCCATAATCTCAACCGGCTACGAGCTTCCTGAGAGACTCGGTGGTTTCGCACCCAATAAATTCTTGTACATTCGCCCATCTTGTCGTTTCTCCCCTTCGGGCCTTCCCTTCGTTCACCATGAGTCCCCACTTGACTCGCTTGGTGGCTGTAGTTCCCTTCCTCAGATTGTTCGGGAATTGGCTCGGTCGGCTCAACATGTATGGTAGGTTCGTCCCTATTTTCGTGGAACATCTGTCTCATTTCTTCCCTTTGTTCAGCTAGCATAGCCCGAATCAAGGTTTGAACTCCATCCATGGTGACTGGCTTAGGTGGCACTTCTTCTACAACAGGTATTTGCTGAACTACTGGGGGTTGGTTCCTATTCTCATTTGCATTCATGTTTCCGCTACGGGTCCTTGCCATCTTGATCTATACACCGAATAAGGTGAATCTAGACCTTTATTTAAGATTGACGTTTAAATCATCATTATCACTCCGAAACGTTTACATGCTAGTTCTAATATCGTAGTCGTATGTTTGGAATCCTAAACACATAAGGTTTCCAGATCCGGTCGGCAATATACCATAGATCCGATCTTATAACGCATATCATAAATCATTTAGCACATAAAAGCATTTTAGGCATAATTCCTAAAATAAGCTAGTGCTCACACCTCACAATCATCGCTTAGCATTCTAAGTTTAAGTCTAGAAATTTCCTACAAATTCCTAGTTCGCTTAAACTAATGCTCTGATACCATCTGTGACATCCTCATTTTCACGGCCAGAAAAGACCGATTTTGTTTATGCTTTATAAAAATCAGAGTACTTCTTTTAATAAAAATGTTGCGGAATTTGTTCCCAGAAAAAAAAATGATAAATACGTTATTAAAACATTTTCGAAGAAACGTATTTTATTCATTTTAAAACGTTTGGGATGTCATCGTTAATACAGAAACATAAGCATAACCAGAACTTACATTTATTTACACTAGTGATCTACATCTTTTAAATCTCTCAGTGTAATGTGACTTCATATCAACACCTCTGATAAAAATAAACTGAGTGGGTCAGGTTGGGAAACCTGGTGAATACACAGGGTTTTCAACCCACAATAATATAATTATTATGTTTAAACAATCAAGCAATTAAACCCCATTACCCATCCCCATTATATTCTCTATTCTTAAGGATCTACCCTAAGAATCAGCTTATTCCTCGTTCATTCGTTCCTAAGGATCATCCAAAGGAATCGGCACAAAGTCCATCGTTGTCATGGTTTACACAACGGGCACTAAGTTTGCATAGTCGTCAGGGTTTAGGCACTAAGTCTACATAGTTGTCAGGGTTTAGGCATCAAGTCTGCATGATCACCAAGGTTTAGGCACCAAGTCTGCATGGTCACCAAGGTTTAGAGTACACCGGGTGAACACATCGTTCACAACACCTATAGGTTGCGAGCCTGCTAGTGTTCCACTGGACTGTCTAGAATAGTCCATGGTTGTCATCCATACTCTGCTGAATGACGGGGACATCGTTTGGGAAAAAGGCTTCGCACATCGTACACCTCTCACCCATACCTCATGGTCTATATCACCTCTCAACTCATCTTCCAACTCATATTTCATCTATTATATCTACCCATGTTTTACCCCAACATTTTCGTAGATATAAAATACATATATAGTTTAAATCATTTAAAACATGTATAAAATCTTTCACCAAGCATAGACAGCAAGTAAACAGACAATATGCACACATAGCATGTACTAAATACTTCATATCTATGTGTAAGTTGAAGGGGACCATGCACTCACTTGGAAAGGTGGTGAGTCGGCACTCGGAAAGCACTTCGTTACTCTTAAAACAATTTCCTTCGACAAAACCTAGTATCATTACCACTAGGGTTTAGTTTAATATTCACCGACACTAATTAATAGTCTAGCTATTATTACTATTATATAAGCGTTAAACAATACTTATATAACCCATAATAATAGCCCAAGTACTTATTATAAGGTCCTAATAACATTACTATATTAAAACGTAAGCTATACTAAAGATAGGATAGGTACAACTCACTTACAACGGGTTTTCTCGAAAATCGGGCTTCGCTAGAGCAGCGTTCCCGAGCCGAAAGGCTCTTTTCTTGGGATTCCAGGAGCCTCGGGTCTTCCTTCGGGTGCTAGGGGGTTTACCTAGGCTTTAGGGGGGGTTTGGGAGGCTAGAGAGAGAAACTATAGAGAGAAAGTGAGTTTGGGAGGTGTGAAGAAAAGTGAATGCCCGACACCTCTATTTATAGTGAAAATATCTAATGGACTCGCCGAGTAGGGGGGCCTACTCGCCGAGTTGGTGCATGTGGTGGCCTTCTGGTGGTGCCACGTGTCCAATTCTGGTGGTGCCACGTCACTCCCTATCGCGTATCAGCCTTCAAACTTAGAAAAATCATAACTCTCGCATACGAGCTCCATTTTCGACGTTCGTTTTTGCAACGCGTAGATAAAATCAAGATCTAAAACTTTCATTTAGACTCCGTCGGCTAATTCTCGACCGATCTCAAATTTAACAGTAGGAGGCATTTACACTGTTAAATGACCGCGAAGAATTCGTAACTCCTTCATACGAACTCCGTTTTCATCTATCTTTTTACCGTTGAGTTCCTATTAATGAGATCTTCAACTCTCATTTAGGTTGTGTAAGCCAAAAACTGCTCGAACTAAAATTCGAGTTTCGGGCCATGCACTGCTAAGTCGAATCTTAGAAAAATCATAACTTCTTCATACGAAGTCAGATTTGGGCGTTCTTTTTATGGATTTTCTCGGTTTAACATATTCTACGACTTTCATTTAGATCACTAAGGCTAAAAAGTCCTCCATTGTAAATTCACTATTTACGTCTCCCGGTGTCGAGCCGGTTTTGCCGTAAAACTTCGGCGGGTCATAACTTCTTCGTTATAACTCAGATTTCGGCGTTCTTTATATGTATGGAAACCTTGTGACATATACTACAACTTGGTTCAAATTATTTATTTTAAATAATCTTTTAACGAAAAATCGCTTTCGACACTTATTGCATCTAAATTAACTAGCCCGGATCTACGGGCGTTACAGATGCTCACCCCTAATGGAGTGACTATTCAACAAAGTGAAAATGAAAATCTATCGGATAAAGATGTTGAAAACATTGTGGATAATGTCCTTGGAATGGGATTTTAAAGTTTAAATAGTCAAGAAGATGAAATCTGGAATGGCATTGAAATGAAAACTATTTTGGATAATATTGTTATTGGTAAAGTTTTACTTACTTTTATTTTATAAAAATATTAATACACAATAACAAATTTTCTTATTAAATTTTGACCAGGGTCACCATTGACTAGAAGTAAAACTAATACTCCGATAATTCAAGTTATTCAAAGTATGTTACTATCAACTTATTATTTATTCACTAATTCATTAATTAATTATATTTAATATATACTATTATATGGATGTTGCATAAAAGGGAAAATCATAAGGTGTACATAAAAAAGGAGAAGAAGTTGAAAAAAGAAAGGGAGATGATACAAGTAAATGAATGATTCAATATATATTACAATACTTATGTTGATTTTTTTTAATAACATTGTTTATTCATAAGTAAATAAGACACTATATAAATGAGTAAAAAAGATAGAATAATCATATATGATATATATATATATATATATATATATATATATATATATATATGTATATATATATATATATATATATATATATATATATATATATATGTTTTAGGCAAGGGAAAGTCTAAACATGGAAATAAAGGAGGAGCAGAAGCTAAAAACATCAAAGATGGAGGTGCAGATAAACAAACAAAATTTGAGAAAGGAAATGCAGATGATAGAGGTAAATAGTCGATTCACTAATAAATGAATATGATAAGACTGATTATTCACAAATGAATAACACAATATACGAATAAATAAAAAATATAGTATTACTTATTCATAAGTGATGATATGCATTACTTATTCATAACTGAATATATTACTTATTCACAAGTGAATAAGATAATATAAGTAATGCTTATATTGATTTTTTGAATAACACACTTTTCATTTATTACTAAGTAAAAGATAGATTTAGTTTTTCATAACTAATGTTATTCATTACTTATTCATAAATTAACATATTACAATATTTATATTCATTTATGAAGAAGTAATACAATATTTTGAATATAGATATGATATTAATATATGTTCTTTATCTTTCAGGCCAGAAAAAGTCTAAAAATGAAAACAAAAAACAAGGAGAAGCTAACAAGACAAAAGGAAATGAATGAGGTAAAAATTTGGAAAAACATTTCAAAATATAAAAAAAAATATTATAATTAACATATAACTATTTATATGATAAATATCCTGGCATGCAAATAACACTTGTAACGACAAGAAATTTCAAACCAACATTTTCATTTTTAATATTCATAAAATATATGTCTCAACATTAAATCTTCAAAAACCAATCAACAGGTTTTTAAAACAATTGTTCAATTCCAAGATCCACAAATACAGCTCCAAATCAAAAGTGTGTGTACAATCACGCCGGTGCCTTCCTGCGATCCTCTAAGGTACCTGAAACACATAACGCATAACACGGTAAGCGCGAATGCTTAGTGAGTTCCCCAAAATACCACATACAACAATTTGTCGCTCGAGGCAATACTCCGTATGACCCTCTGGTCAACGTGTTTCAGCGGGACCCTCCAGTCTCGTAGCTCGTTGGACCCTCTTGTCTGGTCTAGCTCGTTGGACCTTCCGGTCCGGTCTGGTTGAGGACCCTCTGGCCTCGTAAATCGTTAGACCCTCCGGTCCGGTCAGAATAGCACATAGCATACATAATCACAAATCACATAATCGTTGGATTTTTATGGATCTAAGACACAATATACACTGCAAAGGGGCAGATTAAGGTCTATGGAGCTCCTTTACTCATAAAGTCTCCACCTTTGGGACAAAAACCCTAAAAATGGCCTATAATTCACAAATCCAAAAAGGTTAAGAAAGCTTTGAGCTTTTTACCTCCAACTGATGCTCCAACCTCTGAAAAGCTCAGATCTAAGGCTTGCACTCCAACTCTAGCTTCTTTAATGGTACCTTCTTCTCTTCAAAGGCACACAAGAACAATATCAAGCTCAAACACACACACACACACACAAGCTCTAGAACGACGGTTTGGCACTCTTAGGGTTTCACTCTCTAGAAATGGTGGCTACAAGTGAGGCCCCACAATTAGGGTTTCAATCTGAACCTAGTACGCGCAGCGTACACTATGGTACGCCCAGCGTATTGGGTAGCCTCCGCGTCAAGAACACGCTCATGAGTACGCGCAGCGTACCCTCCACTACGCCCAGCGTACTCAATTGCCATAAAATATTTTCAAGGACTAAATTTGATAACTTGAGGAAAGAAAGGACCAAAGAGATAAACCTGAATTCCGGGAGGTTACAATTCTCCCCCACTAGAACTAGACTTCGCCCCCACATTCATGCTCCGCAAATAACTCTAAATTATGCTCCTGCATCTCTGACTCCGATTCCCAAGTCATCTCGGACCCTCTCCGATGTTGTCACTGAACCTGAACCAAGGGTATTTCCTTGTTCCTCAAAGTCTTCACCTTATGATCTATAATCGCGATCGGTCTCTTAATATAATTCAGGCCCGCATCCACCTGAATATCCTCTAGTGGAACCACTGCGGCCTCATCAGCCACACACTTCCTCAACTGTGACACACGAAAGGTGTTATGAATCTGACTCAACTCCTCGGGCAACTCTAAACGATAAGCTACCTCGCCTACTCTAGCGGCCACTTTGAAAGGACCAATGAATCGGGGTCCTAGCTTGCCCCTCCTCCTAAACCGAATCATCCCCTTCCACGGGGATACCTTCAGGAGAACGAAATCGCCAACCTGGAACTCAAGCTCGGGCCGCTGCCTGTCCGCATAACTCTTCTGGTGGCTCTGGGCTGTCAGTAACCTCTGTCTGACTCGCTGAATCTGCTCGAACGTCTTCAACACTATCTCTGTGCTGCCCATCACCCTCTGTCCCACCTCTCCCCAGCAAATAGGGGTTCGACACCTCCTCCGATATAGGAGTTCAAAAGGTGGCATACCAATACTCGAATGATGGCTGTTGTTATAAGAAAAGTCAGCCAATGGTATGTAGGTGTCCCAACTTCCTCCGAAGTCCAGAACACATGCATGCAACATGTCCTCGAGCGTCTGAATCGTCCGCTCGCTCTGCCCGTCCGTTTGTGGGTGATACGCAATGCTGAAGTGCAGACGCGTGCCCAACTCCTCATGGAATTTCTTCCAAAACCTGGAAGTGAAACGCACATCCTGATCTGACACTATGGACGCCAGCACTCCATGCCAAGCCACCACCTCTCTCACATATATCTCCGCTAGTCTCTCTGCAGAAGATCTCTCACTAATAGCAATGAAGTGAGCACTCTTCGTCAGTTGATCCACAATCACCCAAATCGCATCGACACCCAACGTGGTCCTCAGCAATTTGGTGATAAAATCCATGAGGATTTGTTCCCATTTCTAGTGGGGAACCTCTAACGGTTGCAACTTGCCATGTGGACGCTGATGCTCGGCCTTGAACCGACGACAGGTCAAGCACCTCTCGACCACGCACGCCACCTCCCTCTTCATACAGGGCCACCAATAGTCCCTCTTCAAATCCAGATACATCTTAGTGGCCCCAGGATGGATCAAAAATCTCGATCTATGCGCCTCCTCCATCAAAATGCTACGAGCTCTGCCCGTATAAGGCACCCAAACCCGACCTCGAAAGCTCATAAGTCCCCGACTATCCATCACAAACTCGGATACCTGCCCAATCACCTACTCGTTCTTGCAGTTCTCTGGTCTCACAGCCTCCGCCTGGGCCTCTCGAATGGTATCCAACACTGGAGTCATCACATTTATCCTCATACATATATCCCGAATCGGGGCACTCTCCGCCTTGCGACTTGGGGCATCCGCTACCACGTTAGCCTTGCCCGGGTGATACAGAATCTCACAATCATAATCTTTTACCACGTCCAACCACCTTCTCTGGCGCATATTCAGGTTGGGCTGGTCCATCAGATACTTCAAGCTCTTGTGGTCCGTGTATATGGTACATCGAACCCCATACAAGTAATGGCGCCAAATCTTGAGGGCGAACACTACTGCACCCAAATCTAAATCGTGGGTGGGATACCTCGACTCATGAGGCTTCATTTGCCTCGATGCATATGCTATCACGTGCCCTCTCTGCATAAGCACTGCACCTAACCCTGATGTGGATGCATCGCAGTAAACCACAAAGTCCTCCATTCCCTCAGGAAGAGCCAACACTAGAGCTTCGCACAAATTCTGGCGAAGAGTCTTGAACGAGGTCTGCTACTCAGGACCCCAAGTAAAAGCAACACCCATCGGTTCAACTTGGTGAGAGGAACGGCAATCTTGGAGAAATCTCTAATAAATCTCCGATAATAGCCGGTCAACCCCAAAAAACTCCTGATCTTGTTGGGGGATCTCGGCACGTCACGGCTCATAACCGCCTCAATCTTGGCCGGGTCGACTAAAATCCCATTCTGATTAACGAGGTGTCCCATGAACTGGACCTCTCGTAACCAGAAATCACACTTGGAGAATTTGGAAAAAAGCGTCTCCGATCTCAGTACTCCAAGGACTTCCCTCAAATGCTCCTCATGCTGCTCTCTAGACCTCAAATACACCAAAATATCGTGATGAACATGATCACCGAACGATCCAACATAGGCCTGCATACCCGGTTCATGAGATCCATGAATGCTGCTGGTGCATTGGTGAGCCCGAAAGGCATCACCACAAACTCGTAATGCCCATAACGAGTTCTAAATGTTGTCTTAGAAATTTCCTCTTCACGAACCCTCATCTGATGATAACCAGACCTCAAATCGATCTTGGAAAACCAAGATGCACCCTGAAACTGATCGAATAGATCGTTGATCCTCGGGAGGGGATAACGGTTCTTAACCGTCAACTTGTTCAACTCCTGATAATCTATGCACATCCGGTGTGAACCATCTTTTTTCTTGACAAAAAATGTCGGTGCTCCCCACAGCGAGCTACTCGGCCGGATAAATCCCTTTCCAACCAGCTCCTGCAGCTGCGAGAATAACTCCTGCATCTCTGGCGGCGCAAGGTCATAGGGTGCCTTCGTGATAGGTACCACCCTCGAAAGTATATCAATATGAAACTCCACCTGCCTCTCGGGAGGCACACTTGGTAACTCCTCGGGGAAAACGTTCGGAAACTCATTCACTACCGGAACCTCGGCGACAGAACTCGGTCTCCCCGTAACATCACACGTATCCGCCACAGAAAACCCATGCAAACTTGCTGAAAGCTCTGCCTTGCTCGCGCAACCGAACAAAATGTTGACCCAAACCGGGTACCCTCATCGAACACTGTAAGTACTCCCCCCACTAGGGTTTCGGATGGTCACTAGCTGACGCTCACAGTCGATCCTAGCTCCGAATCGCCTCAAAAAATCCACGCCCACAATGACACAAACATACCCATAGCTATAGGTACCAAATCTATCAGAAACTCGACTCCAAAAATCTCAAGCACATATCCCCGGATCACATCAGTCGCAAAAACAACATGCTCATCAGCTATGGAAACTCTCAAGGGTAGACTCAACGCCTCTTGTTGGATACTGATGTGACGACTAAAAGCTAGCGATAAAAAGGACCGACTCGCACCCGACTCAAACAACACTAAAGCAGGTACACAACTCACAAGGAAAGTACCGAAGCACAACACAATAAGCATCATATATATATATATATATATATATATATATATATATAACAAACGAATAAGCAAAAGATCACATACTAGCCATAATGTCAGGTGCTGCATGAACCTCCTCTGCAGTCAACTGGAAGGCTCTACCATGAGCCTTCGGTGCCTCGGCCTTCATTGGCCGACTCTATGTAGCTCAAGTAGCAGAAGGCACATATCCGTGCGTTGATCCCTGAAGCAACTGCGGGCACTCAGCCTTCCTATGGCCAGTCTGGTTGCAATGAAAGCAAACTGAAAATCCCTTAGGGCAATCCCTCGTGATATGTCCCTCCTTCCCGCACTTGTAACACACACTTGCTCTACAAATCCCATCATGGATCTTGCCGCACTTCCCACAAGTGTGGCCCTTCTGACCTCCCGATCTTGAATCAGCAGGCTTTGCCCGCTTAGCCGCAGGCTGAGACTGTGTGTTGGTCGCCTATCCCTCCTCTGAGACTCCACCTCCTCCCTGGCCTGAGTCTCTAGCTCAATCTCCCTCTTCCGAGCATTCTCTTGGAGCTCGGAAAATGTCTGGTATGTCGAGTTCGCCACGAACTCATGAATGTTTCTCCTCAGTATGCTCAGATATCGACTCATACGTCCCTGCTCATTAGACACATGCTCAGGGAAAAATAACGCCCTCTCATGAAACATCCATGTGATCATAGTCACAGACCCAGTCCTCTGGTTGAGGGACAAGAAATCCTGGTCCAATCGCTCCCTCTCCACTGGGGGAACATACTCATCACGAATCATTGCGGTGAACCTCTCCCGAGTCACCGCGGTAAGCTCTGCAGTAGAAAAGTTAGCTGTCACGAATTTCCACCAGTGCTTCGCTCTCAAGCAAAGCTGGTTCAGCGTGAACCGTACCCTCAGATGTTCCGGGAAGGAACTGTTGGGTTTTGAGCATTCTAACACTCCTAAGTGTACATGCAACCCTAAATACCTTGGATCTATGTTTTCTCTATTATACATACAAATATGAACATCCAAGGTACTATCCTAATCTAGCATACAAAACAATGACTATAGCAAGATAGAATACATACCTCTTTGATGTAGAAACTCTTCATGAAGCTTGAGTGTCTAGCCCCAATAGTGTGGAAGCCTCAAATGGAATCACAATTCACCAAAACACTTAGAATAACTTGAGAGAATTCTACACTTCATGAAATCGGCTAGCCCTTTTACTTCACATACTAGTGGCCGATTTTGGTCAAGAATAAGATGCTTATATAGTTAGGGTTACACCATGTAAACCCTAATTGACATGGCCTTTCATTTCCATGATCCATGGGTACAAATACACCATGGATCATCCATGGACCATCCTATGGGTTTTAGCCCAACTTGATTATCCATGGAGCATTAGCCCACTATACAAGTATGGATGATTTACACAATCAACCCATATATTTAATTAGTCTTCTTTTGATCACTTAATTAATCCTAGATTAATTCTTGATCAATACTAATTAAATAATCTTATTATTCTTATTATTAATATACTAGAACTTATAATATATTAATAACCATAAGTGTCTTATTTCTCTCATTAAAGTCTATCCAAGTGCATGATGCCATGCAACCCAAATGGACCATGCCGGGTCGGGTCAAGTCTTACCAATTATAGTTATGGACTTAGACATTAATCCAATAGGAACAAGTGTAGAAACACCACTCAATGTCATAGATCCATCTCATAGCAACAATCGGGTCCTGCGTCCCGTCAAACTCTGGTGGCTTTGTGTTGCTGAACTCTCGGTACAATAACGAGTCACCCCCCTGCGGCCTAGCAGCGGCGACAGCTGCGGTGGCTGCAGCAGCAGCAGCCTCGGTCAGAGTAGCATATTGCTCGTCGAATGTCTCAATCAGCATGGTCTTGATAGAGCCAAACATCTCTGGTATCTCAACTTGAATGGCTGCAGCCACCTCCTCGTGAATCAACCTACAAATCTCCTCATCACTAATACCACTGCCTCCTGGGTTGTAGCGCGTACCCACCATGATGCCTCTGAAATACGACATAAAATAATCATAGACTCGACCAAGATTACTCACACTCGATCAACCGTTCCTACTTGTTCCTTAGCACCCTAAGGATTCTTACTTGGAATGCTTACCGATCCGGTGCTTTCAGTAGTATGGGCCCAATACTACCTTCCACACCGTATCCGTATCCACACCAAGTCCTCCTCCTAGGATCCCAACTCACAAGTACTCTATACCACCCTGAATACAGCCTACTCTCTAGCAGACTTCTCACAAGTTACTCTCTGTTACCTACATGCACTCAAAGCAATTCACAGCAACAGAAACTCCTAGGCTAAGGCATCACATATTAGGCCACTTTAGTCTTAAGATATAAATTTACCTAGCCTACTCTAGCATGCATAACACATCTCATAACAACATAACACATAACGTAAAGGTATTTTGGGAAATCACTGTTCGGGCCCTGGCTGATTATATACACTGCTCTTTTCCACTCTTTCTGGAAATCCTTTTCTCTTTTTAGAAAAATTGTTTCTTTTTTAAATCTTTTCTCAAATCCTCAGTTTGAGTCCAGATATGCCCGAAGGTGTATCCCAATCCCGCAAACCAAGGCTCTGATACCAACTTGTAACGACAAGAAATTACAAACCAAAATTTTCTTTTTTAATATTCATAAAACATATGTCTCAACATTAAATCTCCAGAAACCAATCAACAAGTTTTCAAAACAATTGTTCAATTCCAGGATCCACAAATACAGCTCCAAATCAAAAGTGTGTGTACAATCATGTCGGTGCCTTCCCGCGATCCTCTGAGGTACCTGAAACACATAAAGCATAACACGATAAGCACAAATGCTTAGTGAGTTCCCCAAAATACCACATACAACAATTTGCCACTCGAGGCTATACTTAGTACGACCCTCTGGTCAACGTGTCTCAGCGGGACCCTCTAGTCCCGTAGCTCGTTGGACCCTCTGGTCCGATCTAGCTCGTTGGACCTTTCGGTCCAGTCTGGTTGAGGACCCTCTGGCAACGTAAATCGTTGGACCCTCCAATCCGGTCAGAATAGCACATAGCATACATAATCACAAAACACATAATCTCAAGCTAACATGCATGATCTTCCGGTCCACATATAGATACCACCCTAGGTAATGTATAGTGAGAAGACTCAGCTCGGGTAAACTCGGATGATCTCTAACTCAAAACACTGATCTAGCCTCCGTCTAAACACATACATAATTCACTTTTAATTAAAAACGACTCTCAAAGGCTAGACTAGTCCCTTCCTATATTCACTCAGAAGGGTAAAAGACCAGTCTACCCCTCCAATGGTCCAAAGGTCCACTTGTTGACTACACCCTAAAAGTCAACGAAAGTCAACCCTAAGGAGTATGCGGCACGTACAAGATCTGTACGCTGGGCATACTCGGATGCTATACAAAATCGAGGACACTCGACGCCTACGCTACGCGTACTAGGATTACGCCCAGCGTACGCCCCAGTTTTACCAACTTCATGATTTTGCTCTTAATCGGTTAAGACATGAGCTAAAATCCCAGATCTGGTCACTCTAAAGCATCTTAATCCATAAAGTCGGTGACTTTAAGCCTTTGCATGGCTGTAAAGGTCACCAACACCCAAATCACACCACTTCCTTTCTTATGAAGCTCACAACTCATGCATGGTTCACTCCTAACGTCCAAGATTGGATTTTTATGGATCTAAGACACAATATACACTGAAAAGGGGCAGATCAAGGTCTATGGAGCTCCTTTACTCATAAAGTCTCCACCTTTGGGACAAAAACCCTAAAAATTGCCTATAATGCACAAATCCAAAAAGGTTAAGAAAGCTTTGAGCTTTTTACCTCCAACTTATGCTCCAACCTTTGAAAAGATCAGATCTAAGGCTTGCACTCCAACTCTAGCTTCTTCAATGGTACCTTCTTCTCTTCAAAGGCACACAAGAACACTATCAAGCTCAAACACACACACACAAGCTCTAGAACGAGGGTTTGGCACTCTTAGGGTTTCACTCTCTAGAAATGGTGGCTACAAGTGAGGCCAATATGTTCCTTTTATAGGGCTCACCCCTACAATTAGGGTTTCAGTCTGAACCTAGTATGCGCAGTATACACTATGGTACACCCAGCGTACTGGGTAGCCTCCGCGTCAAGAACACACTCATGAGTACGTGCAGCGTACCCTCCAATACGTCCAACGTACTCAATTGCCATAAAATATTTTCAAGGACTAAATTTGATAACTTGAGGAGAAAAAGGATCAAAGAGATAAACCTGAATTCCGGGATGTTACAATACTCATCTAAACTTTAGTTTAGGTCTCAGTCAAGATTCAGATCAAACTTCAAGTAAAAAATATAATGAATCTTCACCAAAAAACCACTTACAAAGAAAAAAATCAAAGACGACCATCAGAGGGTTGTGATCGGATTAACAAACAAAAATGATCTTAATCCAAATCCAATCTCTGTAGCAATTCCTACTGAAGTAATACCATCAAAGCATGATCTGGATGAACCAAGAGAGAAGAAGCTTGTTGATGCTTTCAAATCACCTTACAAATGCAAGATAATATACAAAAAACCTAAGCCGACAAATTATGAGAGTATTGTCTGTGAGTGGTTGTTCAAATTGCAAGGAAATACATCGTAACTTTTTTTTATAGACATATTCATATATGATTATTATTTAGATAATAATGTATGACATTTTAAGTACATATTTGCAGAGATGTGGTTGTCCAGACAAAATATGGTCGGGTAACAGAAAGAGAAATTATGGAAAGTCTATATGCAAACACAGAGATTTTTGCAAAAGTTTAAGACACTTGGGGTGATTTACTTAACCACCAAGAGCTTGGAAGGGATTTCAGAAATTCACCATACAGACTTTTCTTGAAAGTTGAGGTTTCTGTAAGTTTGTGTTCTAACATTAATTTCTTCTTTGTTGATAAATTAATATACCAATATGAGGTACTATTCATTTACGAATATTAGATTTATTTACTATCATTTAAGATAATTATGTATATGCAACTGAAATTCACATATGATTATAAAAAAAATGATGTATTCATTTATGAATATAAAAATCAAAAATAAATATCATTAGTATATACTTATTATTAGTATACCAACATGTTGTATTTATTTATGATTAACAACTTACTAAGCCTTTAAAAATCATATTGATTATAGAATGCTTATGTATCTTCAACATTGTTTGATGAAAGAAAGTATGAAATATTCAAGGAGAACTTTTATGACAGTACTGATGGGTACAAAAAAATATTGAACATAAATTAAACTTGTTATATATATATATATATATATATATATATATATATATATATATATGATCAACAAAATAATTACCATTATATACATAAAAACATGTATTCTTTTCAGTTGTTAGAAATGCTCATATTTTTTTGATTGTCTTCAACTTAAAGAAACCATCAATTGAAATTCTAGACAACAGTGCAGTTCAGGGGGATTATGAAGATAAATATGGAGTACTATTTAAACCTTTGGTAAGTACCCAATTCACAACAACGTATAAGAACCAATTTATTACATATCTAACTTTTATTTTATTTAATGATCAGAAAAATTTGTTTGTGAGATACTTTAAAGAAATAAACCATCCAAGAGCCAATGCCATCTCAAAAGAAAGTATCATACTCCTACGACTTGAAATGCAATGGAGAACAGTTAAAAACAAAGTTGATTGTGGGGTCTTTGCAATGAGACATATGGAGACCTATATGGGACAACCAATCTCAAAGTGGAAACCAGGTCATCATAAAGAAAGTGCTATTCAACAAACTACTTTAGAGAAGCTCAGACAAAAGTATGCACAACGAATGCTAACTTCTGAAATTAACATGTTGAAGGCTAAGGTGTTGGATCTTGCTGAAAAATATCAAAATGTGGAATTCAAAGTACATACCGCTCATTCAGATAAGGCTATGCAAACAATTCAAAAAATGTTAAAAGAATATTAGTGATTGCTTGTGATGAAGTGTGATCATATAGAACAGTTTGTGTTGAAGTTGAATGAATTTGGAGGACCTGTAAGATGGTTCTGTAAAACAAGTTTTAGATGGTTTGTTAAGCGTTATTGAGCATCGTTTAAATAGTTTGTGAAATGCTTATTAATAGGTTTTATTATCTTGTGTTGAATCATTGTGTAATAAAACAAGTTTGTTTATTTCTGTTAGTTTTTTATATTCAAATATTTTCAAAGTTTATTTCTGTTTATTCATAAATGAATACTAATATGATATATTCATTTAAATTTAATATGTAAATAATAACGTTTTCAATTATAAATGAATACAAATATGATGTATTCTTATATGATTAAGTTAGGATTAATATGTCAGTATAACAAAGTTTAGATATGAGTATAACTTATTTATTAGTAAATTAATAAACAAATATGATATATTCATATTTGTATTCATTTATGATGTATTCATTTCTGCTAGTTTTCAATTTTATTTAAGTTTATTAAAAAATGAATACCAATATGATATATTCATTTACCTTTAATATGTAAATAATAACATCTTCAATGATAAATGAATAAAATATGATGTATTCATTTATGAATAATTTACGAATAATATGTGTATTTCATATATCAATTTACAATATCAATATAACTTATTTATTAGTAAATTAAAAAACAAATATGATATATTCATTTTAAAATAACATGTATCACATATCAATTTATCATATCTATATAAATGTGTATTATTCATACATAAATATTGTTTTTTATGGTTATTATCTGCATATATTCATAAATGAATAGAACCAAAAAACATAAATAAATAAATAAATAAAACCCTAAATGTCTTTTGTTGATTGAACAGCTGCAATTCTTACTGGACGTGTACGTAAATTGTGAGGAACTTGTTTTCCACATCCTGAGCACATTCTATGTTCTTTTTTAAAGTTTTCATATGCTACTTCACCTGCACTTGAAATTCTTTCCTTGATTCCAGAACCTTTATTGCTTTGAACTTGAGGAACATGAATATTAATCTCTTCCGGAATAGGAATAGAAGCACCCATAAGCTTGTATACGACTTCACAATCCGTCTTGCTTTTCAATCCACTAGATGTATAATCACTCTCAAATTCCTTTAACAACGACTGTTGTTTCTCAGCAAATAAGGCCAATTTCTTTTTGTCATCTCTTACAATATCCAAACATGATTCAAAATTATAATATGAATCATTGACTAGCTTCACATTCTCATAATCCCTTGAATCGGATTGATGAGAACTAAAATGATAATTTCTTGAGATCGCATCCTTTCTCCATCTTTTCAGAATGTACCTTTCAGGAATTTCTTTAACACCACATCTCATCATTATTGTAAAAGCATGTCTGCATAAAACACCCATACGCTTGAAATGTTCACATCTTCAATTTATTATTTTTTTTCTTCAAGTTTTATTTCAACCTGATACAAAAACATAATAACAAAATGGAAAAACAATTTAAACAAAATTTACACATTTAAATTCACGTATGAATACTCATATATGAACAATCATATATAAGTATTCATATACGAATATTATATTCTAATCATATACAATAATACATATTCATATATGAATAATCATAAATAAATATTCAAATATGAATAATAACATTGTAAATATTCATATAAGATATGAATTTAAATTCATATATGAACATGTTCTAATTTTAAAATGATCGCAATATTCATTTATTAATATTCTCATGTTTATATATAAACTTTAAATTATTCATAAAAAAAACTATTAAATTACCTTAAATTCATTTTTAAATTCACTTTTACTATTGTTGTGTTGCACAATGTAAACTTTCCACCCATCTTCAATACCAACATACGAGTATGTACAAAAAATAATGTACTTGTATAAACTTTTGATGCTTGTAGTTCTATTTCTTGAGGTGTTTGCATTCTATATGATGCTTTGTTTGATGTCTTATCAATCTCTCGCTGAGTATTCCTTTTCTTTTGAATGACAGTGTCGTAATTCATCATGAAATTCAAAAGTAAATTACCACTTTCTGAGTAGGTATTAAAGAATGAATTCATACTCTCTAACCTCGACGTAGTCGTCACCAACCCACACATTGGAATATCGTTAAAATATTCAGGTATCCATGAATCACGTTTTGTAAACATGTCTTTAAACCATCTCGTGTATTTAAGATTGAATTCTTTCATAAGCAAACCCCACGTCACCTCAAAGACATCAGGTTTCATATTAATGTCCCAAACAAGCTTCGTGAATCTTTTTCTAAAGTTTTTGTTCGTAAATAAATAATCTGATATCTGTATTAAAACAAAATTAAAGTAAACTTCTATATTTATTCATAAATGAATAAATATTAATAAGTAAAATAATAATAAATATTCATATGTGAATATACTAATATTTCAAAAAAAAATACTATACTCATCTATAAATAACTAAATACTATGTAACATATTTGAAATATAGTAAAATAATACTTTGTTTTTCAACTTCTTCATTATATGCCACATACATAATCGGTGCTTTGAATTAGGAAACACATTCTCAATAGCTTGTTTTATTGCAGCATCTTGATCGGTTAAAACAACTGTTGGTTCTTTCCCATGAGTTTTAAGAAACGCTTTAAGCAACCAAGAGTAGGAATCAATGCTTTCATTACTTAGCAACCCCACTCCAACAATAACTAATTTTTTATGATGGCCAATTGCAGTAATTAGAACAAAAAACATTTGATACCTATAACACAAAAAAGTGTTCATTAAAGTCAATTTTTGATGTATTCATAAGTGAATATAAAAATATTCATGTATGAATACAGTTACAGTATATTATTAAAATAATTTCAATATTAAAAACTGAACATTAAACATAAAGTTAAAATATTCATATATGAATAAGCTCTAAAAAAGTAGATAAAATAACTTACTTGTTTGTACGGAAAGTCGCATCAAACGAGATAACATCACCAAATTCAACATAATATGCCTTCTCCATTTCATCAGCCCAAAACAGAGAGTCCAAAACATCATATTGACAATTAAACTCAAATGAGTAATTTGGATAGTGAACTCAACGGTCATTCATTTTGTTTACTATCATTTGGGCATCTTTATAACTTATAACCCTATTGATATTTGTCCTTAAATTTTTATAGTCAACTACTTTAGGCTTTAAAAACTCATACCCACCTCTCAGACTTGCCCTAAACCTATGAGCCGTCCTCAACTTATGAGCCATAGTTGGACCTATTTTTGATGTGGAAGCACGCACTATAAACTCTTTTTCTGAATATGTCATTTGTCTCGCTCTTTTTAAATCATTTCTCATCTCAAGTGGATGCTTGTGAACTTCATCAAACTGAAAAACTTTATAATCTGGAGTTTCATACACAGATTCAAATATAATCTTTGCTTCACAACCAATAACTCTTGAATTTGAATTTTGTTTCCTCCTAACACCACTTGTAGCCAATGTGTCACAATATTTCTTTTTCTGTTTTCCACCACAATTACATATAACATGTTTATTATTTATAATCTTGTTATCAAACCTTGACTATATGCTCAGTCTCACATCAAAACCACCAATTTCAGCATACTCATAATACATTTTGATGACCAACTCTAATGATTTGAAGATTAAACTTTTAAATGGAATAAATTGAATAAGTACATCTGGCTTATAGACATTTTCTCCAATGACATTTTGCACTCGGATCGTCCATATGTAAATACATTATAATCAACAAAATTAAAAACAACATAATAATTCAATAAGTTATACCTTCAAAAAAATGAGTTCTCAACATCTTCTTCTTCACTCTCACACATCGAAGAATACAAATCACCATCAATAACACTTGAATTTGACATAATAAACCAATTGATCTGTAGAAAACAACAAAAACAATCTTAATATCGATGAAAATCATGATAGAATAAAATAGAAACTGAACGACAACAAAATTAAAACAAAAAACACAAAAAAAAAGTCGTAAATATTAAAACCTGAATAATTTCGAATATATCTCAGCTCAGCGTACAAACGATCTGAAGGAAATTTAAATCAGCTCTGATCAGATGATGCAATTGCAATAAAGATCATATGAAAACCTGATCAATTAAGCAATCTCTCTCACTTCACAGTGTAAAAACTACAACGATATATCTGATTGAAAATTAAATCAGCTCCGGTCATATCACAAAATTGAAATAGAGATCTCAAACTATAGAACAACAATTCGATGAAACAACTGAAATACAGATTTGAAACTTCACGATAAATGGAAAGAATACGCGTAATTCCTAACGAATTATACAAAGTAATAATCTTGATAATGAACTCCTATATATCTGATAACTGAATACGAAGAAGAAAACTGAAATACAGATGTGAAGCTTCACGATTAATGAAAAAAATACGTGTAATTGCTAACGAATTATATAAATAAAAGAATCTTGATAATGAATTCCTCTATATCCGATTCAAACGAGCTAAAGATCTCATTAAATCGAAAACTAAAGACGAAGAACCGGTAAGTTTAATCTAAAAAAGTGGCTAATTTACAAAGATACTCTTAAGGAAAAAAAATGACACACACGTTTTCTAAGGTTTACATGTTAGATAAATGATTGGCTGAGAATAATTTCCCCATTTTCAATCTTTTTTATTTTCTCAATTGAACTTACATATCTCTCTCTCTCTCTTTATATATATATATATATATATATATATATATATATATATATATATATATATATATCCAAACGAAGCTATGTATGTTAAAGGTGTGTTTTAGGAGCCACCTAGTTTTATAAATCGTATTACAAGTGATGGAAAAAATAAGATATGTTTTACAATTTTTCAAGGACATACTTTATAATATTTGACAAAATAAAACACAAAAAATAAAACAAATAGTATAAGGTTTAAATTTACATTTGCAAGGCAACGTTTATTAAAACCTATTTTATATCGAAGATAAAAATATTGAAATGTAGTTGTTTGATGTTATAAAAGATGGTAAAAGGTTATAGAAAAACATGAAAAGTAACACAGCTTCTCCCATATTGATGGACATAGAAAATGAATGTTGAACTATTTAAAAGGAAAACGACCTAATAATATTAAGTAATTATTTATTTTTATATAAAAATCCACTTGTAGGGGTCAATTAGGTTGTCTTTTGTTGGTTTTTAAGGTGCTCAACCGGTTGAACATAATTTTAGCAAACCGGCTATTTTTTTTCCGGTTTGACGTGACATGACATTGTATTTGGAGTCGAGTTACTTGACTTTACTTAATTAGGGAACCACATGCTTTCATATTCTAGATTCACCACTATTATATATATATATATATATATATATATATATATATATATATATATATATATATGTATGTGTGTGTGTGTGTGTGTATATGATCATATGAGAACCATTAAAGGTTAGAAATCATTTAACAACCACTTTCATTAAGGGTATTTCAGTCAACCTATATTTTTCTTATCATTTAACATCAAATCTAAGATCAATGCATATACATCATTATATCTGAACCATTCTTACAAAACCTTGTACACTTAATCTCTCTTATAATTAGATTTGAATCATTCTTACAAAACTTAATACACTCAGTCTCTTTCATGAGCTTTCAAATCCCCTCAGCTTTTAAATCCTCTAAGCTTTCAAATCCACTCAACTTTCAAACACTTCCTTATTCTATAATAACCACCACATACATTTGGTTACAATATAACACCGTCACCACCTACCTCTGACGACTATCCACCACCGTCACTTATCGTCTTCGTCATGTCGATGCCTCGTGCCACTGGCTAAACTCGTTACTACCATCGTTACATCCTTCTCTGGTGACTTCCAAAAGAACAAATTAAGGATTATATGTTCATATCTATAACCTCGGACTTCAGATCTAGAACCTTTGGCTTCAGGTATGCCCTGATCGCCCTCACTGCTACCTCTTGTTACCAATGCCAATCTTACTACCACTGATCACCAACCTTTAAATATGGAGTCGCCATCTTCAGATCTAGAACATCTACGTTCATATCTGTCATCACTTTCTAGTTGCTGCCTCATGTCACTGTTATCGATCTCTTCACCACTGCTTGCCGCCTACTATCATCTAATTTATTAAGTTGTAAATGTGTATTTTTTATGGACCAAATTGTGAATTATTGTATGAAATATTAAATTAAGCTGTGAATTAGTGTTTGAAATGTTGTATTAAACTATGCATTCTGATTTTTTTATCTAGATCTGATTTTTGAGGAAATGATGTTGGTGGTGTTGGCACCAGTGGTTGGTGGTGGTGATGGTTGATGGCACTGTAGACATAAGTTCGAAACTTTGTGTGTGAGTCTATAGTGAGAAGTAAAAGAAGAATGTGAGTGAGTCTGAGATAAACGAGAGTTAGAACTTAGAAGCACAAGGGAAGTCGATTCCGACTGTAGGATACAGGACCATGTGAGTCGGGTGATGATTCAATTGAGACTGAGAGACGGAAACACGGTAGATGGCGACAAACGACAAGATGGGGAACATGATGTTTGAGGATGCAAGGTCAATGGAAGTCTGCGCTGCTACCTTGCTGTGACGGGGAGGATACAAACAACACCAGAAATCTGTGATATGTGAATTATGGAGGACTAGTAATCGGGAAGAGAAAAGGAAATGGTATAAAGTATCGATGGTGTTAGTTATTTAAGGGAAACTGAAACCTTAAAATTAGGGATAACTAGAAAAGTTTCCCCCCGTGTTGCGGGGGTTAGAAGGTATTCCATTGTAAAAAAATGTTATTGATCAAGTATTTAAAACAGATTGTTAAGTTGGTCATGCTTGCAACATAGGTTCTGCATCTAACTGCCATGCATTCAGGTCTTTCTCCTCACCATACCTTCTCAAATTGTTTCTGTGGTCAACCTGATACTTTGTAGTAGTAGTTTTGTCACATGACACCATCAAATGCAACAAATGAGATGATTTTATTTTTTATAATACAATACAATACAAGACATACGATATACATGAAAAATGTTTCAGCTAAGAAACAAATCCTTAGTCAACTTCAACCATATCAAAGTAACACATAGTGGCGGACTTATGTGCAGAATTGGGGGTCCCGGGCCACTGCTCAATTTCCGGCTCGTAGTGTAAAAAAAATTTATTTTTTTAATTTTTTCTATTAGGTGCACCCGCTTGAAGTATGAGGGACACCCCTACTAAAATAGTCTGCGTCCGCCACTGGTAACACATAAACCAAAGAAGGCTTTCAGCCACCCTCTTCAGTTGCTTTTGTAACACCAATGGTAAAATTTAGACAACCCTGCCTTCACATATCAGAGTCTGATATTTTGTCACAGATCCAAGTTGTAGTCATTGCACCAGACCAACAAATTATTGTCAACATGATGTGCTTCAATATGAAAGTAAAATATCAAACCTGTTTATTTAATAAATATCAAATTCCAAGGTGTGTAAATCAATATTAGAAATTACCTTTGACTCGCATTTGCTGCATAAATTAAATATGAAAGTGAAAAATAAAAAATTATCAATGCCTCTACAATTGCAAACCCAAACGACATCCACCATCTAGAATAAAGTAAGAAAAACATGGGATTATCAACCTTATATAATAGTATAAAAGTATAGAACTATTTTTAAGAGAATGTGAGTAAACATACATATAACCCTTTATTTTCTCGTTAGCATCCATCCCTTCTTTCCGTAGCTTGACCAATGAAGCAAGAACATATCAAAGTACCTGATCCCATAATCACTCTATAATTAGCTTAAATATATGAAATCAAATTCAATTTCTATAAAATCAAGAATCACAATCAACCTGCATAACAATAGATGCTGCAATTTGGGGATTGATTCCAAGTTGGAATAGGGAAAGCTTAAGTTTTGGTGCTAGCTCACCAAGCTCCTCTGTCATTTAAGACATTGGAATTATAAGTACAATAAGAAATGAAAAGAAAAGATAATGATGATTGAAATTAAAATATCATTAACATACCAACTGAACCGAGACAAAACTAAGGTAATTCTCTAGTACCAATCTTCTATCAAAACTAGGAAGAGGAATAGAATATCCTACACGACTAATTACAAGTAATGCAGCAGTAACAAATAATCTCCTTATCTCACTCTTGAAAAATGATTCAGCAGCATTAGTGATGACCGAACCTACGCGTGCAAAAATAAGGAATCTGTTTTCATATTTTGGTTTGTGTTGTGATTTCTCAGGATTATATGAACCAACTTCAAACTCGTGTTCAGAATTTTGCTCAATTTGTTCATGACTTAGAGACTCTGCAGATGCTGAATGGATTCTCATATGGCTTATTTTGGGCTGATTGTATGTGAACATTGGTGAATTGTGGCATGCACTTGAATGAAAATGTTTTGTTGAAATTACAAAATGTCTTTTGTAAAGTTCCGAATTCATGGTCTTAAGGGAACATCTTTTTCTATCATATGGTACATGCCATAACTGGAGGCTACGTGCATGTCTGCCTGTTCATCAGAAGAAAAAAAAAGCATATTACACCCATAAGAATAAGATAAAATTTTGATTTAAACTCAATAGTTGGATAAGTGTAGAATTATGTTTAATAAGTAGTTTATTTTGATTGCAAAAGTCAGCAAATCCTGATCATATTCAATTTTCCCACTCACTAGAAAGCTGAGAACTTATGCAGCACTTTATAAACCCCCATGAGTAATCTTCAACATTTGTTGATGATGAAAATGCTCAGAAAATTATCCTAAGTTCTTACGATCCTAAAAATTTGATCGTCGTCATATAAATTTGAAGTTAAATAGAGCCTCTACTCGGGATAAGTCTTCTATTCATACCACTTACCCAAGACAATTCACATAAATTCAAGAACACAATGATAAAACAAAATTCGATTAAGAAATAGGAATTATCATAATAACCTGATACGCGTAATCCAAGTTGTAGAGAAAAGTAATTGGAAGATAGCTAATTAACGTCGCTAAAACATGGGTTGATACTCTGCATTTGCAAATTCTTTGAAATGTAAACCCTAGTCCTTATAAACAGTTTAGTAATAGCTATACAGGAATAGATGGAAATTTTCATTCATCTTAAAAAAAACCCTTTACTCTCATCATAACAAAAATAAAGCCCAGAAGAATACCTTGGGGAAAACGATAAAAAAAGGCAGAATCAAATAGACAAACCACCTAAAATCGGTGTATACAAAAATATTTGGGGAAATGGAAATCTTATATTGAATAAGAAGTCAAATGGATCATAAAAAATGAAATCAAAATCTTACTTTGAAAACGATTAATAGAGACAACTGAAAGTAATCATCAAGAAAAGAAATTTTTTTTCTTATGTTACCTGTGACAACCCGATATTTCAACTCTATGTAACGACCTAAAAAGTCAAGTATTGTAACCACTTTTGATATAATGAAATTAACTTCGAAAATAAAATGTCCAAAAAGTCTCTAAATAATTACCTACTATGTTTGATGTCATTAAACCGTGATCGTACGTAAAAAGAACGCCCAAATCCGACTTCGTATATTGAAGTTATGATTTTCCAAGTTCGACTTAACGACAGATAGCTAAAAACTCGAATCGGAGATCGACCGACCTTTGGCCGGAATGACCTAAACGAGAATCGAAGGTCTCGGCAATGGTATTGCAACGGTAAAAAGTCTAGCGAAAACAGACGGCAGACAAAGAAGTTATGAATTTCTAACGAAATTTTCTTACCGCGACCTTTTAAAAATAAATAATAAAAATAATTTCGAAATTTGCCGACGGAATCTAAACGAAAGTTGTAGAGCGTAGTCTCACCTACGCGTGGATATAAAGAACGTCGAAAACGGAGTTCGTATAAGGAAGATATGAATTTTTGAAGTTTATTAAATATTAAAAATATAAATTTTAATAGAAATTTCGGTATTATCCGAAGGCTGAGTCGCACACGAGTACGCCCAGCGTACACGCGTATGCCCAGCGTACACGCGTACGCCCAGCGTACTCAAGGCCTAGGCATCGGATCATCCGCGTCGCGCCCTATGCGAGCCTATGTCTAGTCCCATCCGGAGTCTGAAGCAGTCGAGGATGCGCTCATGCATGACGCACGAGTACGCCCAGCGTACTCGCGTACCCCCAGCGTACCGAGGCGGTTCCCAGTCCCTATAAAAGGGATGCGAGGGTTCCGAAGAAAGGGCTCATTTCTCTCTCAACTTTCTTGCGTTTAGCCTCGTTTTCTGTGCAAGTGATATCCTGAAGTCCCGGTTACCTTGCTTAAGTCCTGAAGGTCGTTTGTGCTCCCGAGATTCCCGAGAATCCCGAGAAAATCCGCTTTCTCGAGTCGAAGTTCTGCTCGGTTTTCATCTCGCCTTTTTCGATCTTTCAAGTGAGTTCATACCCTTATAATCCACACTTTTAAATGTTTTATAAATGCTTTTATATACTTTTAAGGGGGGAAATACAAGTAAACCACACAATTATTATCGCATGTTATATACAGTTTCATTATACCTCTTTTTATCAATGAAATCATACAAGAACAAATGAACATTTTCACACGTAAATCTGTTTTATACTGAGTTTTGTGAGAGATTAACTTCACGTACGTTCGAGTACACATTTCAAGTCCTGTATTATATACCAAAATCCATCGGAGGGGGAGCATGGTGTTTGTATATAGATCTATACGGGCTTGACAACCCGTGCCCTGACTGTTAGCTACAGTCCACCATTTGGGGTAACAAACGTCAGAACATTCCAACACCTGAAGAACGTTGTGTATAGGCATTTCTAGTCAATAGCATGGTTATAAAACTCACATGGAGTATTAAAAACACATTGATTTATGGGGTTTCTCAGATGTATTGGAAAGCTTATACGTACATACATTTTCTAGAAACAAACCTTGGTCTTGATAGAAGGCTACATTTATGCTAGTAGAAAATATAGGATTTTCTAGGAACAAACAAACAAGAACAAAACATTTCATTTCATACAAACATTGTCATTTAATACTTATGAAACTCACCAGCTTAAATGCTGATCTACTCATTCAAAACTACTTGTATGTCCCAGGGATTCAGTAATTACAGGTAACAAACAGCTTTTGAAGAAGGGACGCTGCGGCGCCAGTTTAAATTCATATTTTGGCATCATATTGTAATTGGTTTTGAACATGTACCTTTTAACAATGTAAACTTTCAATTATATATATATGATGGTTGTATTGCTTTCTTTACTATGTATTCATTTGTTACGTTACCACATGAAGTCATCCGCCCCCGAACGTTTCCGCCGTTCCGGTTTGAGGGTGTGACAGATTGGTATCAGAGCAATGTTTATAGTGAACTAAGTATATCGAACCACATAAGATATACAAACTATAAACGCTTAAGGGACTAATACTCTCTGACAAAACATTTTTTTGTTTTACGCCTAAGCCGCGTTTCGTTTAACTTAAATTGTTAGTTCATTTGAGTACAAATACAGGCATACAACAACTTATTTTCATGATTATAACTATACAACAAGTATTTAGACAAGTTGGACACTACGATTAAGACTCGATATATGTAAGCAGATTTAGGACAAATATAGCGTGATCAACTATATTTTCCCGAGATCGGACCAATGTATATCGAGGAATGCTCGTAGTGAGCAACAAGTCAAAACTTACCAAAAATATCACAAGGATCAAACACAAGAATTTAAATACTATAGGAGTATTTGCTACATAAAATAGCTTAACTTACATGTTTAGTCTTACATGTTCCAAATTTATTCAATTTATATAACCCTATTCTCGTATAGCCACATGGTTGGATTTCATCGCCCCGGCGACCCTACTATCCCAACCAAGGCAACGGGGGATGGATCGAAGAGGATCCCGAGGAGGAAGAAGAACCCATAGAATTGGACGAAGAGGATGACTCCGGTACCGACTCAGAGCCGGAAGTGATCAACCCACCACCCGCACAACCTCCCGTCTTTGTGAGAAACTTTCAAGGACCGACTCCCGTCTGGGGAAGTCACCTCTACCATTGGAGCCATCAACAAAACCTACGCCCTCCCTACGGCATGTGCCGAGACTTCTACGATGTCCGCGGAGGAGGTTCAGTCGATCGGGCACTCCCAGTCATGGTGGGTAAACTAGCCAACCAGTCCTACCAATCCGGAGTTCAAGCTAGCCGGATTCGGGAAGTCAACGTGGAAGTATAGGTTCACACTTCAGACATCCGTAGGCTGGACACAGCTCAGGACAATGCCCAACTTCAAACCGAGGCATTCCAAGCGCAGATGATTGCAGCCCTCGCTGAATTGAAGGAACAACAAGCCGCCTTCGATAGGCGTCTTATGGAATCAAAGCAATCGGATGCAGAGTCAAGCTCCAAGCGCAACCTACGTCGCAAGTAGTGCTTGCCAAAATCCCAAATTTTGTTATAAGTTAGGACCTTGGCTAAAAGTTTTTATTTTTCTTAAACTTTGTAACCGGAGACCCTTATAGGGGTCAAATTTTCGTGATCGTTGTATCAACTATTATATTAATATAAGTGGCACTATTACTACTATGTTGAGTATTTCGTTCAATCCTTAAAATGTTATGGAGAAACCATATGCTTGTTTCATATATTCGGTCTTACAAATAACTATTATTCTTCTTTGAGACTCATACTTTCATCTGTTGTTGAACTATAGCAATTTAGTTCATGAGACACATTCATTTTCTATGCTATGGAATTCTTATCTTTATCTTTTTCAACCTATAGTTGAAGGATGCCTCCGCGTACAAACCCGAGACGAAACAACGGTGGGGAAGCACCTATACCACCACTGCCTCCACCTCCTTAATTTGATGTTGCCATGTTCCAAGCAGCAGTCACAACAGCTATGGCGGCTGCCATGTCACAAATCAATACCCCTGTTACTACTGGCTCGGGAATTGGTACGCTTCCTTCCAACCATGGCGAGAGTCATGGACAACCCCGAGAATGCACCTATAAAGACTTTACGAATGCCAAACCCCGGATGTTTAATGGGACAGGGAGTGTGATGATTTTGAGACAGTGGATTGAAAGGACAGAGTCAGTCTTTGAAATCTGCTCATGTCCCCAGCACAACAAAGTTAAGTTTGCCACCTTCACGCTTACTGATAGAGCTTTAACTTGGTGGAATGGCCACGTTAAGGTACTTACTCTGATAGTGGAGAATTCCATAAGCTGGGAGAGCTTAAAAATCATGCTGATGAGAGAATACTGTCCACGAGGAGAGATTCAAAAACTCGAACACGAACTCTGGACTCTTGGAATGATTGGTACCGACATAGCAACTTATACCAATAGATTCTGCGATCTGGCAATCCTTTGCCTAGATATGATTACTCCTGAGAGCAAGAAAATAAAGAGATACATTTGGGGACTGTCGCCCCAAATTCAGTCAAGCGTGTTAGCTTCAAAACCTGACACTTTTGAAAGTGCCAAGGAACTGGCACAATCTCTTGTTGATCATGGAAGTCATCAGAACTCAACAATTTCTGCACCAGAACCACAAAAAGGAATTAACAACAACAATAACAAGAAGAGAGGATGGAATAAATGGATAAGTGGATCTTTCCAAGAATCCTCGAAGAAACAACAACTGGTTTCAGTGAATAAGTGGATCTTTCCAAGAATCCTCGAAGAAATAACAACTGGTTTCAGTGAATGTTGCTACTATACCTACTACCGCTCCTACAAATCCCTACCGAACAAAGCCTTATGTGGGTAACCTTCCAAAGTGCACCAAATGCACTTACCACCATCATGGACCTTGTCGGGAAATGCAGTGCTCCAACTGCAACAGAAAGGGACACACTGTCCGTTTCTGCAAGGCTCCTGCAAAGCCGATCACTCAAGTTCCCAACGTTGGTGTAGGCCAAGCTTGCTACGGTTGTGGCGAGGTGGGGCCACTACAAGAGAAACTGCCCAAAGGTAGCAAATACCGGCGGGGTGGGACGAGTTTTGGCTATAGGCCACGATGAAGCCGTAGCTGATCCGACAGTAGTTGCTGGTACGTTCCTTCTCGATAATTCATATGCATGCATACTATTCGATAGTGGAGCGGAGAGAAGCTTCGTGAGTCAAAACTTTATTCACTTACTTAAACATAAACCTAGCAAGTTAGAAAAATCATTCACTCTAGAAATGGAAAACGGATTAACGGAAAACACTAACTGCATATACATGGACTGTATATTAACTTTAGATGGTCATTCTTTCCCAATCAACCTCATGCCGATCCAAATTAAAAGTTTCGACGTCATAGTCGGCATGGATTGGTTAAGTCTTCTTCGCGCCGACATCATGTGCTTTGAGAAAGCAGTTCGTCTTAATCTCCCTAACGACGAAACATTAGTGATTTACGGCGACAAATCAAGTACAAACCTTTGCATCATTTCGTGCATCCAAGCTCGAAAGTGTTTGCGGAAGGATTGTCAAGCATTTCTTGCACACATCGTCGATACGAGTTAGGAATTAAAGGACATCAAGAGCATTCCAGAAGTACGCGACTTTCCCGATATCTTTCTAGAAGAACTACTGGGATTACCACCACAACGCCAAGTCGAATTCAGAATCGACTTAGTTCCAGGGGCTACCCTAGTAGCGAAATCGCCTTATCCCTTGGCACCAGCAGAGATGCAAGAACTTTCCAGTCAGCATAACGAACTCCATCAAACATGATTCATTAGACCAAGTTTCTCACCTTGGGGAGCATCGGTCTTGTTTGTAAAGAAGAAAGACGGATCGTTCTGCATGTGCATCGACTACAGAGAACTGAACAAGCTAACTGTCAAAAATCGTTATCCTTTGCCCCGCATTGACGACCTATTTGATCAACTTCAAGGAGCAAACTACTTCTCAAAGATAGATCTACGATCCGGATATCACCAATTACGAGTACTAAAGGAGGATATTCCCAAGACAACCTTCCGAACTCGTTATGGACACTACGAGTTTGTAGTGATGCCGTTCGGATTAACCAATGCACCAGCAGTATTCATGGACCTAATGAATAGGGTGTGTCATCCTTACTTGGATCAGTTCGTCATCGTCTTCATCGATGATATACTTATCTACTCCCGAAGTAAGGAAGAGCACAGTCAGCACCTACGAAAAGTCTTAGAAACATTGCGATCGGAGAAGCTCTATGTGAACTTCTCTAAATGCGAATTTTGGATTCGAAGAGTCGAATTTTTGGGCCATGTTGTTAGCGAGAAGGGGATACACGTGGACCCCTCCAAAATTAAGGCCATTGAGAACTGGTCGGCACCAAAGACACCTACAGAGATTCGTCAATTTCTAGGTCTTGCTGGCTACTATCGCAAATTCATAAAGAACTTCTCTAGCATTGCGAAACCTCTTACTACATTAACCCAGAAAGGCATGGCCTTTGACTGGGAAGCAAAACAAGAGAAGGCGTTCCAAACACTAAAACAGGCCTTGTGCACCGCGCCGATACTATCCCTCCCCGAAGGGATAGAGGATTTTGTAGTGTATTGCGATGCATCAAACCAAGGACTTGGTTGTGTTCTTATGCAAAGAGGGAAGGTTATTGCTTATGCCTCTCGACAGCTTAAGACACACAAAGTAAACTATACAACACACGATCTTGAGTTAGGAGCAGTGGTATTTGCTCTAAAGATCTGGAAACACTACCTGTACGGAACAAAGAGCACTATCTTCACCGACCACAAGAGCCTTCAACACATTTTTTATCAGAAGGAGCTTAACATGCGACAGCGACGATGGGTCGAGCTACTCAATGACTACGAATGTGAAATTCCTTATCATCCTGACAAGGCCAATGTGGTAGCTGACGCCCTCAGTCGAAAAGAATACACTGGTCGGAGAGTCAAATCTCTGACTATGACTATCCATTCCCACTTATCCACACAAATTAAGGAGGCTCAACTGGAAGCTTTGCAACCTGAAAATGTGGCGGATGAATCCCTAAGAGGAATGGAAAAGAATCTAGAAATCAAGGGTGGCCGAGCATATTATCTCATGGACCGTATCTGGACACCGAAACATGGTGGTTTCAGAGACGTATTCATGGACGAAGCACACAACACGATATATTCCGTTCACCCAGGTTCAGGTAAAATGTATCTGGATCTTAAGAAACTGTACTGGTGACCTAACATGAAAGCAGAAATTGCTACCTTCGTAAGTAAATGCCTTACTTGCGCTAAGGTTAAGGTCGAGTATCAGAAACTGTCAGGATTACTACAACAACCGGAGATACCGGAATGGAAATGGGAACGGATTACTATGGACTTCATAACCAGGTTGCCCAAGACGACGGGTGGACTCGATACCATATGGGTCATCGTCGACAGATTGACCAAATCCGCACATTTCCTACCAATCAAGGAGACTGACAAGATGGAAAAGCTTACAAGAACTTACATAAGGGAAATAGTGCGACTGCATGGTGTTCCGGTATCCATTATCTCCGATAGAGATAGCAGATTCACTTTAAGGTTTTGGCAGTCACTACAAAGTTCCCTGGGGACTAGGCTAGACATGAGTACAGCCTACCATCCACAAACAGACGGGCAAAGTGAGAACGATACAAACTTTGGAAGATATGTTGAGAGCCTATGTGATTGATTTTAGACAGACATGGGATGTCCATCTACCCCTTGTCGAATTTTCATACAACAATAGTTATCATACGAGCATAAAGGCTGCTCCATTTGAAGCCCTCTATGGTCGTAAGTGCAGGTCCCCTCTGTGCTGGACTGAAGTTGGCGACACCCAGTTAGCTAAAGGACGAGTTCCTGAAAGCACTCTCACCGGTCCGGAAATCATACGGGAAACGACAGAGAAGATCGTTCAGATTCGTGAACGGTTGAAAGCCTCTAGAGACCAACAGAAAAGCTACGCTGACCAAAGGAGGAAACCTTTGGAATTCCAGGTAGGAGACCACGTTCTATTGAAGGTCTCACCATGGAAAGGCTTAATACGCTTTGGAAAGCGTGGAAAGCTAAATCCAAGATACGTAGGGCCTTTCGAGATTCTCGCCAGGATCGACACTGTAGCTTACAAGCTTAATCTACCACGTGAACTTAGTAACATACATCCAACCTTCCATGTCTCGAACTTGAAAAAGTGTCTGTCCGATGAGACTCTTGTTATTCCACTCGACGAGATCGAGATCAACAAGAGCCTCAACTTTGTGGAAGAACCGGTAGAAATCATGGACCGAGAGGTCAAACAAACGAAACAAAGTCGCATACCCATCGTGAAGTTTCGCTGGAACGCCAAGCGAGGACCTGAATTCACATGGGAACGCGAAGATCAGATGAAACAAAAGTACCCTCATCTTTTTCTCTGATTCACAAGTATCTTTCTTACTTTAAATTTCGGGACGAAATTCCCTCTAACGGGGGGATGATGTGACAGCCCGATATTTCAACTCAATGTAACGACCTAAAAAGTCAAGTATTGTAACCACTTTTGATATAATGAAATTAACTTCGAAAATAAAATGTCCAAAAAGTCTCTAAATAATTACCTACTATGTTTGATGTCATTAAACCGTGATCGTACGTAAAAAGAACGCCCAAATCCGACTTCGTATATTGAAGTTATGATTTTTCCAAGTTCGGCTTAACGACAGACAGCTAAAAACTCGAATCGGAGATCGAGCGACTTTTGGCCGGAATGACCTAAACGAGAATCGAAGATCTCGGCAATGGTATTGCAACAGTAAAAAGTCTGGCGAGAATAGACGGCAGATACAGAAGTTGTGAATTTCTAACGAAATTTTCTTACCGCGACCTTTTTAAAATAAATAATAAAAATAATTTCGAAATTTGCCGACGGAATCTAAGCGAAAGTTGTAGAGCATAGTCTCACCTACGCGTGGATATAAAGAACGTCGAAAACGGAGTTCGTATGAGGAAGATATGAATTTTTGAAGTTTATTAAATATTAAAAATATAAATTTTAATAGAAATTTCGGTATTATCCGAAGGCTGAGTCGCACACGAGTACGCCCAGCGTACACGCGTATGCCCAGCATACTCAAGGCCTAGGCATCAGATCGTCCACGCCGCGCCCTATGCGAGCCTATGTCTAGTCCCATCCGGAGTCCGAAGTAGTCGAGGATGCGCTTATGCATGACGCACGAGTACGCCCAGCGTACTCGCGTACCCCCAGCGTACCGAGGCGGTTCCCAGCCCCTATAAAAGGGATGCGAGGGTTCCGAAGAAAGGGCTCATTTCTCTTTCAACTTTCTTGCGTTTTGCCTCGTTTTTCGTGCAACTGATATCCCGAAGTCCCGGTTACCTTGCTCAAGTCCCGAAGGTCGTTTGTGCTCCCGAGATTCCCGAGAATCCCGAGAAAATCCGCTTTCTCGAGTCGAAGTTCTGCTCAGTTTTCATCTCGCCTTTTTCGATCTTTCAAGTGAGTTCATGCCCTTATAATCCAGACTTTTAAATGTTTTATAAATGCTTTTATATACTTTTAAGGGGGGGGGGATACAAGTAAACCACACGATTATTATCGCATGTTATATAAAGTTTCATTATACCTCTTTTATAAATGAAATCATATGTGATTTATAACTATTATAGGAAAACTTTCATATGTAAAATATATCACGATAACATCATATTTTTGGAAATGAAAAATGTTGTTATATATATGTATAGATCAAACACTCTGTTTATACTGTATGTATATGTGTCCATCTTGGCACTATAAAAATTTTACTTTTCATAACAAGTGAGCATTTTCACTAGGGATTACTATACAAACGAGACACCCTTTTAGAAAACTATAATAAGTATAGTGTTGCGAGAACATTACGAACTTTTACATACTAGAAACACTATTTCAAGAAGTTTACTTTCACATACAAGAACAAATGAACATTTTCACACGTAAATCTGTTTTATACTAAGTTTTGTGAGACATTAACTTCACGTACGTTCGAGTACACATTTCAAGTCTTGTATTATATACCAGAATCCCTTGGAAGGGGAGCATGGTGTTTGTGTATAGATCTATATGGGCTTGACAACCTGCGCCCTGACTGTTAGCTACAGTCCACCATTTGGGGTGACAAACGTCAGAACATTCCAACGCCTGAAGAACGTTGTGTATAGGCATTTCTAGTCAATAGCATGGTTATAAAACTCACATGGAGTATTAAAAACACATTGATTTACAGGGTTTCTCAGACGTATTGGAAAGCTTATACGTACATACATTTTCTAGAAACAAACATTGCTCTTGATAGATGGCTACATTTATGCTAGTAGAAAATATAGGATTTTCTTGGAACAAACAAACAAGAACAAAACATTTCATTTCATACAAACATTGTCATTTAATACTTATGAAACTCACCAGCTTAAATGTTGATCTACTCATTCAAAACTACTTGTATGTCCCAGGGATTCAGTAATTACAGGTAACAAACAGCTTTTGAAGAAGGGACGCTGCGGCGCCAGTTTAAATTCATATTTTGGCATCATATTGTAATTGGTTTTTGAACATGTACCTTTTAACAATGTAAACTTTCAATTATATATATGATGGTTGTATTGCTTTCTTTACTATGTATTCATTTGTTACGTTACCACATGAAGTCATCCGCCCCCGAACGTTTCCGTCGTTCCGGTTTGGGGGTGTGACATAACCTGACACACAAGATCTTCAAGTCCCAAGATATGTTCACCATCTGTCACCACAATAAGTTTGAGTACTCCTCTTAGGCCAGTTCTAGAGTACGTCAATAAACAGAAGAACCTGAAGCTCCTGTGGTGAAATAAGTTATGTAATGTTAATCTATAACCAACCCAAATATACTTTAACACACAGATGACCAAATCAAGGAAAAGAATGTCGTAAATAAAGAGCCAGAAGAACCTGAAGCCTTTTGGTTATGATTTCAAGCATAAGCAAGCAAAAGAAGATGTGGATACTTGTAATCGAGGAGAGATTGAACCTGAGTCGGTGGAAGAAAATAAGAACAAAGTGGTGAGAAGAAGAGTAGGCAGAGTGAGGCAGTGGAGGAGACATCAACATAGGTAGTGGCGGTCAGTGGAAAATACCCAGCATACCCACCGGTCAACCCCTTGGCGTCGTAGCATTTTCGGAGGGTGCGCAACCATAATCTGTCGCGAGGAGGTGGAAAGAAGATGGAGGTTGATGAACCTGAACACAATAGGAAGAAAACATGTGCGCAACATGGTCATGATTCCACCAAAGATTCCCAATTTTCCAGGCGGTTCCACCCAACAATTCCAATAACCCCAAAAATTATAGCACCCCATAAAAGATTAGCCGGTAAAAAGGATTGAAAGCCGATCAACAGCAACGCTCCAGCCATATGCACAAAAGAAGATGAGACGGAGGGGCGACGTTCTTGACGATACGTTTTACAAAACCGCTTGATTTCATTGGACGATAAACACGGTGGTCAGCAAGGCGGTGGAACCGCTAAAATCAAAAGGGGAAGTCGGTTCGAGGGAGCCAGCAAGAAACTAAGGTCACAGACGAAAAAAAAAAGCAAAGTGTCAAAAGTCCAAAAATAGAAAAGTTTGGTGGCCAAAGTATGAAAAGGCAAAAAGGTACTCTAGGTAAGGCTCCCCACAGTTAAGTGTATATGTAATTATTGATTTAGTATTTTTACCGTATTTAATTATAACTAAGATTACCACTACACCCTTATATTATTAATTAATAATTTAATTCCTTCTAAAATCTGATTCGTTCCTACGTCTACAAAATAAATGTTCATCCAAATATTAACCTACACACACACACAGATATATATATATATATATATATATATATATATATACACACACACACACACTATGTGTAACACCCATGTATTACATGAGTTCATTTTAAAGAAAAAAAATATATAAAATTCTAAACATTCGAGAAGTTTGAATTTATAAGAAAAATATAAAAAAAATATTGAATTATTAAAATTAAATTGTTTGTTTGTTTTTTTTTAATTAAACAAATAATTTAGATAAATAAACAACCGAAATAATGAAACTTTAATTTAGAAAAATAGAAATTAGAAGGAAGTCAATTAATGAAATTGATATGCATTTATTATTATATTTATTGTAATTATTACATTTAAATATTATGTGAAAATTAATAAAATGCTATGTGGAAAAAAATTAATTGAAAATAACCACAAAATGACATATGGCCAAATCAATGAGAGTGTGACATGTAGCAAAAAGTTTTTTATTTATTAGGGAGTATATATATATATATATATATATATATATATATATATATATATATATGTATAGAGAGAGAGAGAGAGAGGGGGGGAGGGGGGGTTCAATATAGAAAATAAAAAAAGTTGAGAATGAGGGAATCATTTTCACCACACATTTATTTTGCCGCAAAATAATTAGGCATACCGGCGGAAATGGATAACGGATACACATGTGTTTCCAACCAAACATGTTTCCTTAAAATATGCTAGGCATTACCTTAATATACACAAAGACATTTTTTTTTTGTTTTTTTTTTGTTGTTTTTTTTGTTTTTAGAAAACTATTGTTATTGATAAATTATTTTAAATATATAAAAATTCATAATTTTTTATTCTCTATCAATAAAAATCCATATTGATATAGTTTTAAAATAAAATAAAAAATTTATTTTTTTTGACTTTCAGTTCTCGTTATTGATAAGTGAATAAAAATTCATCAGATTTTTATTACAATACATTCGTTATTCACTTATTAATAAAACGTATGCTTAACTTTTTTTTTATAGTTTGAGTATCGTTCATATATGAATATAACACGTAATAAAGTTTTCTTACTTAAAATATATTTTTTTACTTCATCTTTCATCATATATTATATTTATATATGATTAAAACGTGTATTAGTTGTCGTCATATTTTATATTCATATATGAATGAAATATTTATCAGATTTTTTTACAGTTAATTTGCTATTCATATATGAATAAGTAGTATAAATGATACTTAAATGTGTAAAAAAATAATCATATTTTTTAATTCATAAGTGAATAACGAATGTACTGTAACAAAAATCTTATGTATTTTTATTCACTTATGAATAACGATAAATGAAACTATAAAAAAAAATCAATTTATCTTAAAACTATAACAATATGGATGTCTATTATAGAGAATAAAAAATTATGAATTTTGATATATTTAAAATCATTTTTCGATAAAAATAGATTCTTAAAAATTAAAAAACGAAAAAAACTATGTTTTTCTATATATTAAGGTAATGATTAGCATAGTTTAAGGAAACATGTTTTGTTGGAAAATACATGTGTATTCTTTGTCATTGTCGTCAGTACGATGAAGGCTTTTGCGGCAAAAATAAATGAATGACTGAGAATGATTCATGCATTCTCAACATTTTTTATTTTTTCAATTAAACTTACCTCTCTCTCTCTGTATATATATATATATATATATATATATATATATATATATATATATATATATATATATATATATATATATATATATATATATATATATATATATATCCAAAGAAAATTTAAGACTTTGTCCATAGTAAATGTTCTAAATATTAGTGTCCAACATAGGGTATTGGGATATTGTTATGTGTGATTGTATGTATAACTTTCAACAAGATATAGATATCGGTCCAATCTTAAAATATTGTTCAAAATCAAAATGTTTGCATAATTAAAATATTAGTATTTAGTTTTATCTATATTTTAGCAACCATGCTGGAAATATATGTATGTGATTGTCATTTAAATAAAACGAAATGACTAAGATACGCTTTAATTGTGTATTATCTATATGCCCTTATTTACGCAATTTAAGCAACCATCACATATAGCGGGGAAATGTTGTAAACTTTATATATATATATATATATATATATATATATATATATATATATATATATATATATATATATATATATATATATATATATATATATATATATACACGCCCTTATTTTACCAACCACTATATAGGGGAAATGTTGAAAAAATGTATGTATGTGATTTGTCATTGAAATAATATGAAATAACTCTAAAAATGCGTAACAAATATCATGAGTGGTTTCGACTTTCAATATATATATATATATTTGTCACCCTACACCCTTCAGACATCCTATAGATATCTTTGTGAAAAGTCAACCAATAGATAACTATTTTTAATCATCTTTTTCAAAAAACAACGTAAATTTAACTAATAAAAATACCTTAAAAATTATATATGGTGTCTAAATAGTAAAATGGAGTGTCTATTTAGCCAGCCCTCTATATATATATATATATATATATATATATATATATATATATATATATATATATATATATATATATATAGGAGTAGGATCAAATGAGACACCTAAAAGGTTGAGAACGCGAGAACACATCTGAACCATTTAAATATTTAGATCTAAGGCTATTATTAAACGGGCAATTTATGATAAATTCTAAAACTACGGGCATTAAAGTGTAACTTTTAAATTGCCAGAAGGGCATAATAGGAATTGCAAATTTACCTATTTCCTACAATTTCTCACCATCTCTCCTCTTTCCTTTCATAATCCAGTATCTTTATCTCCTTCGATCTCTCTCTAGGGTTTCAAAATAAACACCTCTCTCAATGAATTCGGGTCTCTTTTCTTTCCTCTCTTCCCGTCGATCGCTCCACTGTCGTCTTACCCTAACTACTTCTATCACCTCTCGCTTCAACACCGATTATAATCGATGATATTCGTGCCACAAAACCGACAGGTGATTGATTTCTCTCAATTTACTCGTTGAATTGATAGGGACGAATACAGACGAACCACAAAACCGACTAACATCTCCCTTGATCGATCTCTCGCTCTCGTTCTAGATCCATCAATGGCGCTCAATCTTCGTCAAAGACAGACATGTGATTGATTTCTCTCCCCCATATGTCTATTGCCCGATTTTCATGTATCTCAAGCTCCGATCGGATATGAAATTAAGCCTGAATGTCTATCGCGATTAATATAAACATAATCTGGATCTTGAATAAATTTATATATATGTATGCTGTGGATTTATGATCTAATTATCGAAACACCGTCCATTTTAAATCCGAATCTGAAAATCAATGTTTATTGAGGTATTACATCGGATAGGCACTGATAGTGAATCATATGAAATAATATTGATACGCCTTCTCATAAGAAATCGAACGGTTTTCTATATTGTGTTCTTTAATTTGAAGCTACAGCACCATCTCATCCGATTTCATGCTTTTGTACGATCCGATTTCATGCTTTTGTACGAGATATTGTAGGTTTTTTCTATAATTAGTGAGTTTTGATCCGCATATTGAAGTATATGTATGTGTATGAGTAACTTGGAGGCTTACACTTGAGTAGAAATAGAAATGTTTTCGGATTGCATAACTTGAATATTTAAAAATAAATGTAGTTATTTGATATGGAGTTTCAGAGTTTTCATACCATACCATTGTAGTTGTTTTTTCCTTGCAAACAAAGCAAAACATGATCTAATTTTGTATATACTTTCGGAGTGCATAGCTCGGATGCTAAATCTGAATCAGCCTATAAACGCAAGTGGAACAGCAAACGAGGAAGTTTACAAGATACTGATTTATGACAAGTTCTGTCAAGACATTCTGTCCCCTCTGATCCATGTGAAGGATATCCACAAGCATGGTGTGACCCTCTACTTCCTTACCGATAAAAACCGCAAACACCTCTAGTGGGGGTGTTTTTGTTGCACCTCGAAGACAGGAGAAAAAGAAGGGAGTGTGAGAGGAAATGGAAGAATGAAAAATTGTATTTATCTGTGAATAGCAGTGCATTCATGTGTGAATAATAGTGAATGAATAGCAGTGCATTCATGTGTGAATAGTAGTGTATTCATTTGTGAATAACAGTGAATTAATGTATTTATTTATGATTAGAGGTATTCATTTATTCAATTCTGAATAACAAGGTATTTATTTGTTAATAGCAGTGTATTCATTTATGAATAACAGTGTAAGCATGTGTTAATGAGTATATTTATTTATGATTAGAGGTATTCTTTTTATGGAGAAATGATAATTTTTACACTCTTTTTATTTTCAATTGATTAAAAAAAGAAATTGGATTACTTGTAAATTGATGTGTATTTATTTTTTATTGGAGTAGTATTAGGGTTTTTGAAAAAAAATCATTTATGAATACAAATGTACTAATTTGGTATTCGATTTCTATTCATTTTTTTAGCACAAAAAAAAGGTAAAATAGGAGAAAAAAATGATTTTTTTAAGAATTTTTTTTCAGTTTTAAAATATATTTTGATAAAAATGTTTTTTATATTCCATTAATAAGAAAAATAAAAAATTGAATATTTATTTCTTTTTTGGTAACTGATCCTAAATTTAAGGGAATTTGATTGAATTTTATTTTATTTTAATTTAATTAAAATATACAATTACTAGTATACCCTTATATATTGATTGGTCCAGAATTGTTCTCGCGTTCTCAACCTTTTAGGTGTTCTCATTTGATCCTCTCCCTATATATATATATATATATATATATATATATATATATATATATATATATATATATATATATATATATATATATATATATACCATCTTATAAAGAGTATATAAATGTGGGCCGCATCAAAATTAAGACTAAGTCTTAAAAAACAAGGAGAGTGGATGTTGGCCATTGGATCTAATTTACATGATTTGGATCTAATTTGAATGGTCTAAGATGGTGATCCTTGAGAATAAGAATCAGCCAATCAAAATAATAGGATTACATATTTAACTTTTACAAAAAGCAGACTCTTCATTATATAAACTCTAGCACCAGCATTATACCCTCACATTCTCTCTCTCTCTCTCTCTCTCTCTCTCTCTCTCAAATGTAGCCCCCTATTCTCTTTCTTTATTTCTTTGTTTTTTTGAACATTTTTTTGTTCAGCCTCATTATCTTTCTATACACCACCAGGTAGCACTTTCTTCACATTCATCTTTTCCTGTCAAAATAAAAAGTAGCATAATGTTAGCCATTTTCATTGAACATCAGTACCTTTCTATAAATTTATCGTTTGGTTATTGTACATGTTTTAAGCATTCAAAAGGTTCATTCTTCACTTTATTTAAAACTAAACTAGTAATACTTACTTTTAACTGGTAGGAATTTGATATCATAATGTTAACCATTTTCATTGAACATCATTACAGCAAACCTATCAAGTTTTCTTATGGGGTTGAATTTTGATGGTGACATATTAAAAAAAGAGGTTTGCATGAATCTCTCATCCTGATTAAGATAACTACTTGGTGTTTGGTGTCATGGAAGGTGGCTTTGGTGTATTTGTGTCTCATGTTAAAAAGGATTCACTTTCATTTGTTGACAAACAAGAATAGTTCCCAGTTAAAGCTTAATAACCATATATATAATGTACTTGTGATTTGAGATTTGTAGGTAACATTAGCTTCCTATTTCTTTCCCAATTTATTATTTATGATTTTAATTATTTTCAATCTTCAAATATATAAGAAAACAATGAGTTTTTTTCAAGGTTCAGATCTAAAATGTGAGAAATTGAATTGAGAAATTGAAATGAGTTTAATCCTTGGTATTATTATATTATTTCCTTTAATAATTCTGATCCATAAACAAACTCACTTCAGTTTCTCAATCAATTTTGAAGACAAATATAGATTTTAATACAAAGTTTCAAGGTTCAAAACCACATATGTTCTTTAAAAAGCCTATAACCACCATTACACATCGCATCTGGAATACATATGGGCACAACCTTAATAATTAAAATCCAGTTGAGCCAAAACCAGATCTAGAAAATAAAATTAACTTTAAAATATTCAAAATTAAATTGTTGAGAGTTTTAAGTAATGAGGATTTCGTTTGTTTTCACCTTACAACCGAGACCAGAGCCAACAATTGTTGCTTTCGTTTTTGCCTTACAACCAAGGCCAACACTATTGATCTTTGTTTTCCAGCATCAACCCACAAAAGAAAAGGAAATAAGAAAAAATAACTAATATTTGAAATGGGACAGCAAAGAAAATTCCGATAAGCCTTACATCAACTGCTTTCGTTTTCGTTCCATTTCGTTTTCGTTCCAACAAACCAACAACCACCACCTTATATCAACCCCTCTCGAACATCACTGATAACGATCACCTTCACCTACTGCTGCCATCGAGAATTCGAGACCAGAACCACCTGCTGGGTTGCCATTTTTTTGAAGAACATCATCACCACCCCACTGTTGCAATCGAGCTCCTCCGTCTTCGACAACCCGACTTCACCAGTAAAACCCAAGAACCTCGAAGATCCTGCAGCTTCTTCTTCGTTTTTCACATCCAAACTGGAAACCAAACTTCACGACACCATCGAACCAAGAAAGATAGATTAAGAAAAAAAAAACAATATTTGATTTATTTCAAACTCTTGATTGAAAGGAAGAACAAGAAAAAAGATTTCTTGATTTCTTTTGTTTGTTTCGACTTGAACAAGGAGAAAGAACAAGAAAGAAAGAAATTATTTGTGTTCCTTTGGTTATCGATGAAAGAAAAGAAACAATAAGGATATTTGTTCTCTTTTGTCGGCTGGACAAACAAAAGATTAGGGCAACAACAAGGATTTGGGCTTAACCTAATCAATTTGGGCTAACTTCAAAAGTTTATTTGGAACCCGATCATAATCAACAAAGCAGTTTATAAATTATTTAATTTTATGTGTTTAAAGTTTAATTCCATGTTACTATTATTTGAAATTATAAACGTATTATGTTTTGGTTATATAAGGTAAAATAAATGTAATAAAAGAAAAGTAAAAAGATAATGGTATGTTTAAATAAAATCTAGGCTGTGAAATCTTAATTGGAAATGAAGAAAAAATATGGCGTGTATATTTTTGCTTGAAAATATGAAAAGTACTCGAGCCTACAATTTATTTGTAACCCTCTTTTTCCTTCATTTAGCGTATATTCTCTGTTATTGTTATTAATTTATATTATAAAAAATAATGAATAAAAAAGTTGAATGTACACAAAAAAGAAAGAATAAGTCTGTTAAAAATAATGAATATATTGTGTTTTAAGTTGAAGTCTTTAACTCATATTAAATGGAATTGTGAGATGTGAGTTTGTACTACAAAAGCAATATAGATTAATGAGATGTTGTTTTTGAATTAAAGAACAATCTATATCTAGGTTTTATTAAAATTGTTCATAAACAATTTAATTTTATCTTTAACCAAAACAACAAAATATATTTATTTTTAACACAAAAAAGCAACATTATATGTAACCAAAATCATCAATATCCTTATCTATTTAATCTAAAAACAATATATTACATGATTTATAAATAAAAATAATATACGAAACATATGTATTCACCGATTTAGTACAATATGCCGAAACAAACAAATCGTTGAAATTAAGCAAACCAAAACGAAACTATTTGACGATCGTCAAAACGAAATGAATTTTGTCTGAAAACTAATCGTCGTCACCACTGAAAACGAAAGGAAACTAAATGTCGATCAAACCTATTCACGGATCCTGCATTGAAGACCGCTGCATATACTTTTACATTTAATCTAATCGTAAAATAAAAACTAGAGCAATAGATTACACCGAATTTGAAACTATTTCGACGAAACTGTTTGCTGAAAAGAACTATCTGGCACGAAAGTAAACTAATCGCCGCATGAAAACTATCTGCCATAACGAATTATCTCGCGCCGCTGCATCGCGCGGGTACACTACTAGTATATATATATATATATATATATATATATATATATATATATATATATATATATATATAGTGGCGGATCCTTGTTAGGGGCCAAGGGGGCCATGGCCTCCCCGCTGTTTGCTCTCCTAATAATTGTATATGTATTATGAAAATTGAAAAAAATACCACAATCACAAGTTTGCCCCCCCTAGTTTTCAGATTATTGTAAATACATAATATGTTAAATTTAAGCAAATTAGATATTAACTAAAACAATAAATAATAGGTAACAACATTTTCGGAAGATAGCTAACCAAATCAAAACCAATCTTATTTCTTTAGGAATCTGTACATATTGAAACAATATCCCTATTAAAATCTATAAAAAAAAACCCAAATATCTAATTTATAGCAATTTAACTCAAACTTTTAAGAAAAATAAAAAAGTGTAAACCTAAAACCCCAAATTTATACAAGCCGCCAGAAAAAGCCTTTTTGAAACTCACCGGAAAAACAACGCTGTCCATTAAGATCGTTTCCATCTTGTACTCTTTTCTGGTCGTCGGATTCCCCCCCCCCCTTTCTTGTCGTATGCTCTCTCTCTCTCTCTCTCTCTCTCTTCGTTGGTCGCTAAAGCCTAGACTGCTCAGACTTGACCTCCATCGTACACTTGTGTGCTCAGTCGGCTGTCGATTCTATCTCAAAGGTACTTTCCGTCTTCTCCTATAAATTATCTCTTTGTCTCTCTTAATCTTTCTGTCAATATATCTTTCTTTTCTCTCACTATTCATACAACACTCCAGGTAAATAAGATGAAACTTTTCTCTCACTATTCAAACGCTCCAAATAAATAAGATAAAAGAAGTGAAGAAAATGTGACCTAATTATTATGACTACACCCTATAAAATAGGTAATACTCATTGAATTAAGATACATCATATATATATATATATATATATATATATATATATATATATATATATATATATATATATATATATATATAGGTTTTACTTATTAGTTAAAGTTTACTATTTACTTTAAAATCAATCATATATACTTTTTACTTACTAGAATAGTATGAATTTTATATGCTTATTAACTATTATTTGTTGATTTATTAGCAAAATGTAAACAAAAATCTTATAATAATATTTAGAACTTTTATATATATTTTATTAGTATGATATGAAAGTAGTTAAAATCTCTATACATCCCTTAGTTTAGATAGTTTAGAGACACTTTTATAAGATGTTAAAAATATAAAGATTGTCGCGTTCCATTTTCATAAACAATGTAACAACAATTTTTATATTATTATTCTTGTTTACAGAATTGATACGGCATAATTTTGAACCGAATAGAACTTGTTTATATAGTTTAGTTTCGAAGTTTTGATACCGGCCCCCCTAGTTCTAATGCTTGTGTTTCGCCCCTATATATATATATATATATATATATATATATATATATATATATATATATATATATATATATATATATATATATATATATATATATATATATAAACCAAGACTAGGAAAATGTCATGTTGATTGAAATTTGGACTATATCCCAACAACTAGCAACTACTATCTCAACAAGTATTATCTCTACTCGATGAGATCGAGAAAGATGCAAGAAGCACTGGTGACCAAGTTTTGCAAGGACCAGAATCGATCCGATTATTATTAATAACTAGAAGCCTGTCTCGATGAGGATTACATGTACATAGATGCTAGCAGCGACAAAATATTCAAGTAACAAGACCAAGTCAATGATTATTGTTATGCCAGGTAATAGCTCCATGTTCACCAAAAACCCAAGCCTCACTCCTATAAAAGGACATTCTGTGTCATAACACATTCTTACGCATCAATCACCATGCAATTTCACTCTTCAACCTCACCTATAGAGAACTTTGAGAAGAATGTTTATCTTTATAATTGAAGAGGACTTCATACTTCATTAATATGTCTATAGAAAGAGAAATTTCCATTTATATCTAGTAAGTTGTGTAACTCGGCAGAATTATATTTGTAATTTTGCAATAGAAAGAGAAATTTCCGTTAATCTTTGTCATCATGATTATTATAACTACATTAAATTCTGCGTTCTTACTTTTTTTTTTTTTTTTTTGTAAAATTCATGTCCTGGACAAGTTTATAATCTAACTATTTTTAATTATTACAATAACCGATTAATAAGACATTTTCGGCTCTAATATTATGGCTCGCATGCGAAATGTGGGGCCGGTCATCAAAGAAGTTAAGAATTGGAAACTAATTATAAGATTTAAGTTATAAATTATTATTATTAATCTTAAAAATTTAATCATATCCTAGTATACATATTAGTGGGTAGGTATCCAGTGCAGTAGACTATAAGCTAGCGGTGTTTGTGGGTTCCGAGTGGCCTGATATTGTCAAAGTCTAGTGGAACTTTTATTGTACGAGTTTACTTTTCTTAATACAGTAATACTTATGCATTATTTTTATAATTATCAGTTAACGAATTTCTATATTTAATAATGTTGCACGTGTATATTTTTCTATAGATATATACCGCTACCATTGACTGTTAGATGAACTATGACTCCGATGGTATGTTTGTCAAATATATACGACGTCTTAGACTAAGAGGAGTGACATTGCTATCGGACCTCGCCAGGCTCGCTAGCAATGTTGAAACACTGCCCCTAGCACTCGCTAGGGGGCTCGCTACTTGAGACTCATCGGATGTTTGGCGAGAAGTGAGAGAAACGGAAGAAGTAATGTAATTGGAAGCAATGTGTTGGACCGGATTGCCAATACCTTTTACCAAATTAATTTTCCAACAACATTCATTAATTTACCACCAATTTATATTAAAGAAAAGAACGTTTTTATATAAATAAAAATCAAAATATTCAATCCAACCCCTATAAATTAACACAACCTCTTAACATTTCTCACACACAAACTATCATTTTTTCTCTCACAAATTGGATCTTTCCTATATAAAACGATGTTGTCTTCGTCTCGTCATCATCATCGGGCGGTGTTGTTGATAGTGTGGTACAGTCGGTTGTCTCCATACGTAATAGGCTAGAACAAAATCTTAACAACATTGAATCGAGCAATGTGCAATGTAAATGAAGAAGATATATCCAAAGACAGCGTAAAACAGCCCACCAACGTCTCATGCAAGATTATTTTGATGAGCATGCTCTCTTTCAATGATATTATTTTCGATGACGGTTCCGGATGCATAAATATTTGTTTATGCGTATTGTAGAAGGTGTGACTTCAGTGTTTGAGTATATGCAACAATGCTCAGACACAAGAGGTACGTTAAGCTTTGATCCAATTCAAAAATGTATAGTTGTATTTCATATGTTAGCTTATGCTACACCCCCTGATGCACTAGACGAGAGTTTTTGGATGGTTGCACATACCGCCTAAGAAATTCCTAACGAATTTTGCATAGATGTCATGTCTTTTTATGATCCACGATATTTGCATCGTCCTAGTGCTAGTGACAAACAAAAATTGTATGTTCTCCATGGAAATGTGTATGGTTTGTCTGTGATGTTAGGAAGTTTAGATTGCATGCACTGGAAATGGAATATGTTTCCTGTCGTATATCAAGGACAATACACAAAGGGTAATTATCATTATCCCACGGTCGTACTTGAAACTGTAGCCTCACATGATTTGTGGATGTGGCATGCATTTTTCGGTAGTGTTGGTTCTCTTAATGACATTAATATTCTAAATAATTCACCAATATTCAATAAGTTGTATGACGGTACTGCCTCATATTCGTCATTTGTACTTCGAGGAAGTACATACAAATTTGGGTACTATCTTGTGGATGGGATCTATCCTGACCTTTATGTTTTCGTTAAAAGTTTGTCATGTTGGGATGACCCTCAAAGGTCCAGATTTAAGAGAGTCCAAGAAAAATCAAGAAAAGATATCGAACGAGCATTTGTAGCATTTAAAAAGCATTGGCATATAATTACCAAAGCATCCATGTTTCGTGATATTTTACTATGATAGAGGTGATGTATATGTGTATCATATTGCATAATATGATACTAGAACATGAAGGAAACGCAATATGTGTACGACGAGAATGAAGTCATCCTAGAGACACAACCACTAGAATATGATGGTCAAGAATGGCTACAAAGAATGATGATGTAACATCCCCCTCTAGCATGTATTACATTATTGTCCATTTTGGGCTCCCGGCGTGAGGATTTCCCAGGAGGTCATCCATCTCGATACTACTCCCGCCTGAGCACGCTTAGCTGCAGAGTTCTTATGGAATATGCTGTCCTCAGGCTTTAAAACACATTGTGACATAGAAGGTATCCACACCATTTTTAAGGAATGCTTAGTTCTCTTTCCCAGCCAATGGGAGTGAAGGAGGGTAGGTTAGTTGCACCTGATCCCACATCGGCTGGGAAGGAGAACTAAGCATTCCTTAAAAGGGGTGTAGATACCTTCTCTGTCACAGCGTGTTTTAAAGTCGTGAGGACAGCAGATACCATAAGAACTCTGCAGTTAAGCATGCCAGGACGAGAGAAATCCAGGGATGGGTGACCCCTGGGAATTTTTCGTGTCGAGAGCCCACAATGGACAATATTATGATACGTGCAAGAGAGGGATGTTACAGAGGATAATCAGCAGTGCAGTAATTCATATCAATCTTTGTCGTCGTTTGACTGATCATCTTTGGACTACAAACAATCTTGATCTAAATATGTCACCGGAAGACAAATTGGAAGGCCAGCTTTTGGACAATCTTGATCATCTTTGGACTACGGACAATATTGATCTACCATACAATTCCTAGTGGGTCGGCATTAGTGCCTTCGATCCACGGGTGTAGTGAGGAGACTCGCTTTGCAGACAGATGAGAAACTAAAACAACATGTTGCTTTGGAATCAACTCTACCGGTCACCTTAAAAATACATTGACCAAAACTCAGAATACATATCACAATACCTTAACTATCCCTAGGTCAAACTTGGTCAATATACGGGTCAAAATCAAAAGCCAAAAGTCTATCCAACTAGCCACCATGTTGTGGCCTCCTTGGCCACGCCATGGTCGCAAACCGCCAAAATAGACAGGTCTGGACCAAGTCACCACACCGTGGTGATGCGTCAAGACATCTTAACAGATTAAGTCCTTTTGTTTTCTTGGACTACAAGAACTGCACGGCTCAGATCTGTTCCTTCTCATGGTATTGATATGTAAAGTTTCCATCTTTATTCCTCAAACACTTCCATAAGCCAAAATCCTAAAGCCAGCCACTAATGGCGACTTAATGCATCAAGATTCCCATTAAGCACCAAATCCTTAGAATTGCACCTCTAAAGTTTATATAACGGTATCACACTCCAAAATAACCTTAAAAATCATGGATTTATAGACTTGTGGTGGTTGTTGAGGCCAACAAAATTAATAACCCTAAATATTACACAATAAAATAGTGTATAGTGGTAAAGGGATCGAATCCACGGAGATTGGTTCAATTTTATAACTCTATGAATAATCTCTTTGTAAAAATACTTGTAAAATGACAATAAATTAAAAATGGGGGATTTGAACTTTTCAAATGCTTGAAATAAACTAGAATTAAACTAAGATTTAAATAGACAATTTCAACAAAAATAAGAGCTTGATGTAAAATCAATAAGGGAAGGATGGTTGACTTGAGGTTTCCTCACTTTGACTTGTGATGAACATATCATTAGAATCCAACGGTACAATACTTCATTTAAATCCTTAATTTGGCTATAGTAATCAAAGAAGCTTGAGATTACCTAGACTTTTCTTAGTTGTTAAAATGGTTAGAGAAGCTCATAACAATTTCCTTAGTCAAAGTCACAATTTCCATTAAGCATGTAATTAGTGAAAGTCAACTAGCATTAAGAACCAAAAAGTCACCAAATCCAAGAGGAGTCAAATGTTTTCACTACCATGTTGGAGGAAATGTTTTTATGATTGTGTGAAGCAAAAACAACACAAAAATCATTTGTTTCTTGCTAATTTGAGGATCCTTGTAACATCCCAAAATTCAAGTCCAAAAATTTCATTTTTAATTAATTAACTCATAAAACATTCACTAGAAAATATTGTATAAACACGTCATCTCATATAATCAAGTATCATGTTTGAAACCCACAACATAAACAAATATCATATTAGAGTACAATCCCAGAAAACACCGTGCGGAAAATCAAATGTGTGTGTGTGTGTGATGCCATGCTATGCCACCAGCTCTTTTCCCTTAGACGAAGAGGTACCTGGAACCAAAAACTGAAACCGTAAGCATAAAGCTTAGTGAGTTCCCCCAACATACCACATACCATACAATATCATCGGTATCTTTCAACCGGTAATCGTCATCGGTATCTTTCAACCGGTAATCGTCATCGGTATCTTTCAACCAGTAATCATCATCGATATCTTTCAACTGGTAATCATCATCGGTATCTTTCAACCGGTAACTAGAGACTATTCTACCCCTTACCACTATCATACAATAACAAGATATAAACATACAGTCAGGCATATCCAGGTACTAACCTACCCCTTGGTCCTAAGGACCACTATCAGGGAAACTACCCCTATCATGCACGTAATATATCATACAGATGTAACTCATAACCAAACACATACCAGACCAAGATAATTATCACAAAGACAATCATCTTCTCAATACTCCTCATTGGTGGGCCGACATTGTGGCCTTAGACCCACCCCTACTGGAAGGTAACTCACCTCGTACAGGTAGCTGCTGATAATCAGTGCGGGAAACCTCCGTCCGCTGCTGCTCCGGAAATCCTTACAACCCCACAAACACTCAGTTAGAAACTGATTTCTATACTCTTATGGTAAAATGACCATTTTACCCCCCAACCAAGCCAAGTCAAAGTCAAAGTCAACTTCTAGTTGACCCGACTCGCCGAGTTGGGAAAACAACTCGTCGAGTCCCTCACTCTCTACTCGTCCTCATCCGCGACCCTACTCGTCGAGTTGGTTCGTCAACTCGACGAGTTCTTTTCTCATCCGAACGCCCCATGAAAACTCATCTGACTCGCCGAGTTGATGAACAACTCGTCGAGTTGGCCTTCATCTGATGAACCAGATCTGTCCTCAACTCGCCGAGTTCTAAGGAGATTGTCTTGGACTCGCCGAGTCCAAGAATGCACTCACTGAGTCCTGTCTTGACCAATTCCATATACTTGAGTTAAATGAGATCTAACACACCAAAACCATAGATCTGGCCTCCTAATGTCCACTTCATACGTAAATTTCCAAGCTTGATGCACATGCATGGGGTTTTTAGCTCAAGAATCCACATAAAGTGTCCTACAATGTGCATGGGGCTTTCATGGCCCTAAAGTTGGCACCTTTATGCCATGAAACCCCTCTTGAGGCCCAGATCTGAAGTCAAAACCCACCCCACACTCCCAATATCGAAATATGACTTAGCAATCCAAAGAAATCCCATGTTAAAGATGAATAAACACATAGATGAGTCAAGACAGGGGCATTATACCTTGAAGTTGCTGAAGATGAAGTAAACTCCCTGGATCTACTGTCCCCCACTCAAGTTCCATGCTCCTTTCTTCCTTCCAAGCTTTACTATCACACAAGAACACCAAAAATGGCCTCAACAAAGCACAAACGGCTAGGGTTTCGATGAGAAGTGTTTGGGAGCATAAAGGGGGAATGGAGGTTGCATAAGGTTGTTTAAATAGGGTGCAAACCCCTGGATTAGGGTTTTAGTCCAAACAGCAGCTACTCGCTGAGTCCGGGACCCAACTCGGCGAATCCATGACTTAAACTCCGCGCCTCATCCCGCTTCTACTCGGCGAGTTGGTCCTTCAACTCGCCGAGTCCAAGACCAAAATTGCAAAATAAATAAAGATTTAATAACTGAATACGTACCAAGAACCAGGTGCTACAATCCTTTACTTAGTCAAGAAATTAGCCAACTAATCACCACAAACACATTTCAACTCATGAATAAAAACATACAAGTAGTGATAATATGTTAAAACACAAAACATTCCCATAAAGATTTAAGAAAAAGTTCATGGATTCTTCAACATTCAACAAAAGTTCAAAGGATTCAACAAAAGTCAACCAATTTTAGTTTAGCCAATCATGGCTAAACTCAAAGAAACAAAGTTAGAAAAGATTGTACCAGACATTTAACAAGAACCAAGAGACAAAAAGATGATGTTCTTGAGGTGTTCTTAGCCTTAAAAAGTATTCAAAACTCCAGAGGAAGTTCTCCAAAATCGGATGTCCAAGAGTCTGCAAAAGATGGGCACCAACCTTCCTCAAATAGCCTTCCAAATGAAATTCTGAATTTGCCCCTGCAGTGTTGTGTGCGACCCGCGTGTTGTTGCACGGGTGGTTCCTAAATGTGGCCTCTTTGAGGTTTCGGCCTCCATAGCTTATCCGACTTGGCCTAATTCAAGTCCAATCAGCTCCTAGCCAATTTTTCTTCATTTTAAGCCCAATTTGGCTTATCCAAATCCTCCATAGCTCGTAAAATTGTCTGATTAATAATCTATGCACGCTTGAATATTCTCCAGCATCTTGCAAATTTAAAGTTTATTTCTCTCCAAGCCTTCAAATAATCATCAGGCTCGCTCCATGTATCATCTCCACTACCCATCAAGCCAAAAAATCCTTGACATCCTCTTATTCCAATCACTTTCCATACGTCCCGAACATTCCTACTCCACTAATCTCCATGAAATCTGTAATAAAGCTCACGAAACTAGAAAGTACCCGAAATGGTCATAAAATAACAAAAGGGAAAATATGCATGGAAATTAACTAAATTATGGATGAAATATGCTAAAATAAGCTATAAAAAGAAGTAAATAAAATGAAACTATCAACTTACATGTCTAAAACATCCCTTTTCCACTTTAGGGAAAAAGTAGGGTTTAATGATTAAAATCTCATGCAAGACATCAAAACTTGATTATAATCCAGATCCAAGACAATACTTGCTCCTTTTGACCTGGAGATTCATAAAGTTGAAAACTTTATGAGATCTCATCACTTAAGTCAATCTAAATCATGGAAAATGCGGACAAAAACAAGAGATCTAACAACATGGCAAGTAAAGGTTGAGTCTTAGCACTCACCAAGGTCCAAGAGATGAGTTTAGCTGAAGAAATGATGCCTTCCATGAAACCACCTCACCAAAACCTTCCTTCTCCTTCTAAAATCACCAAAATATACCAAGAATGAGCTCACAACTTTAATAGAGGCTACGTTTAAGGTTTCTGAGGTTGGGAGAAAGATGGAGGCTGAAACCTTAGCCTTAATGTTTCTTAAATAAGGTCAAAGACTAAAAAATTAGGGGTTTCATTAAAAGCACCTACCACGTTATGGTGACTCAAGACCACGTCATGCTAGGTCATTAGAATTTGTGTTTCAAACTGATATGCCACGTCGTGGTGATTCACCACCATGCCATGGACACTTTTTTTTTCAAACATACACACGAAAGATGAATCATACATGGATCGGGTGTTACAAATCTCCCTCACTTGAAAATAGAATCCTCAAAGTCGCCATCTACAAATAACTCAGGATAGTGCTCACGCATTTCTGCCTCAGGCTCCCAAGTCCATTCATAACCTTTATGATGTTGTCGTTGGACCTTGACCAACGACACCACCTTGTTGTGCAAGGCATTCGTCTTCCTATCCAATATTGTCACAGGTCTCTCCACATAATCCAGGAGATCATAAACATAAATTTCATCAAAGGGAACAACCGCAGACTTGTCGGCCACACACTTATGAAGCTGAGAAACATGGAAGGTGTGTGGATCGGGCTAAGCTTGTCAGGAAAATCCAGTCGATACGCAACCATACCCACTTAGGAGGAAATCCTAAAGGGATCAATAAACCTGGGGCCCAGCTTACCCCGCTTCCGAATTCAGATGACACCTTTCCAAGGTGACACCTTCAGAAGTACCCAATCTCCTACCTGAAACCTGTGGTCCGAATGTCGTCGGTCTGCATAACTCTTCTGACGGCTTTGTGCGACTCGAAACCTGTCACGCACCTATTGAATCAACTTCATAGTCTTAAGTACTACCTATGTGCTCCCAATAACCCGATGTCAAACCTCACGCCAGCAAACTGGGGTCCTGCACCTCCTCCAATACAACATCTCGAACGGTGTTCGGGTCAATACTAGCAGGATAATAGTTATTGTATAAGAATTCAGCCACTGGGAGGTAAGTATCTCAACTTCTTCCAAAATATAAAATGCATGCCTAAAGCATATCTTTAAGCGTTTGAATCGTCCGCTCCATCTGACTATCGGTATGGGGGTGATATGTTGTACTAAAATGCAACTGAGTACCCGTGTCCTCATGAAACTTCCCCCAAAAACATGGAAGTAAAATGAACATCCCGGTACGAAATCACTAAAACTAGCACTCCATGCCTAACTACTACTTACCGGATATAGATATTAGCAAGCTTCTCAGTAGATATTCTCTGGGCAATCGGTATGAAATGAGAACTCTTGGTCAACCTATCAACAATGACCCAAACAGAATCGACTCTATGTGTCGTCCTAGGCAGTTTTATGATGAAGTCCATGGTAATATCTTCCCACTTCCATATGGAAATGGGTAATGGTTGCATCTTGTTGTGGGATCTCTGATGTTCGGCCTTGACTTTCCTGCAAGTCAGGCACCACTCGACAAACCATGCCATTTCCCTTTTTATATAGGGCCACCAATAACTAAACTTTAGATCTCGATACATCTTTGTGGCCCCTTATGTATTGAGAACTTTGAGTTATGTGCCTCCTCTAGAACTGTCTGTCTCACCCAACTAATGGTCAAAATCTAGACTCAACCGCACTAAGTCAACAACCCCTGGCTATCTCTAACAAATAAAGGAATGTGATCACTAATTCGCTCATCTTTCCAATTCTCCTTTGTCAATCCCTCCACCTAAGCCTTCTTGATCAAATCCAACAAAGCTGAAGTAATAACCATTCTCAAACATAAATCCCTGATAGGAAAACTCACGTCCTTATGGGTCAAAGCATTGGCCACCACATTGGCCTTCCTGGGGTGGTATAGGATCTCGCAATCATAGTCCTTCACCACATCCAACCATCTCCACTGTCACATATTCAACTATGTTTGATCCATCAAGTACCTCAAAATCTTGTAGTCTGTGTAAATAGTACACTTAACCCCATATAAATAGTGCCTCAAGATCATGAGGGCAAAGACCATAGCCCCCAGCTCCAAAATCATGTGTAAGATAATTCGCCTCATGAGGCTTCAACTGCCTCAAAGCATAAGCAATCACATGACCCCTTTACATAAGGATGGCTCCCAAACCTAAAATATAAGTATCACAATAAACCACATAGTCATCCAATCCTACAGGAAGCATGAGAATCGGGGCCTCAAACAATCTCTGCCTCAGAGTCTCAAAAGCCAACTATTGATCAAGCCCCCACTGGAAAGTCACATTCTTCTTCATCAAGCGGATCAAAAGAACTGCAATCTTAATGAAATCAGGGATAAATATTCGGTAATACCCCACGAGACCTAGGAAACTCTGAATCTCATATGGGGTCCTTGGAACCTCCCATCGCATCATGTCCTTGATCTTGGTCGGGTTAACCAATATACCTATATGGTTGACGATGTGACTGATGTGTATATTTAGCGCATTGGTTTTTTTATTTATAACTCCTAATTTATCGCATCTAAACCACACCTTACAGGCAGTGAACCCGATCGAGTGGAGTATAGCTTTGATAAGCAAGGGTGTCAAACACAAGGGGAACGGTAGTGAATTAATATTAGAATGTTTGATTACAGGTTATACAAAAACACACAAAAGTAATAAGAAAAGTTTTATTAAATTAAATCCCAACCAAAAAATTAAATAGTAAATCTTGATAAACTGACAGAAAACAAATCTCTTTAAGTACCTTGGTTTAAACAGATTACATCTTAAAATAATAGATAATTGCACACACATATTTTTTATTCATGTTCACTGATTTCTAAAATGATTAGGTTCATGTTCAGTATTACTAATTCTTTAGCAAACAAGTCAATTCAAACAATGATCAGTTGATTAAACTAACATGTTTCCTAGTGTTCAGTTCGTATCAAGCAAGACTTGTAATATTAGTTAACTAAATATGTCAATTCAATCAACATGTTTCCTAGTGTTCAGTTCGTATTAAGGTGCGATGTCAATCTCTTTAGTGAGCAATAAACTTAAATTGTTCAAATATTTGCCATAAGTTTCATCATTCAAGTTTCATGGGAATTGCAAGAAGCGGCGATCGATTACGTCCTCGGGTGGGTTCCTTTGTTGAACTCTACGAGCCATAATCTGCAAAAATGAGAAGAATAAAACAATAACAACACAAAATACCCACAACATAAAATTAGATGGAAAAATGAGTTAAGAAAGGCCTTTACGCTAGGCATACGTCCAGGAGCTCGAATCAGGGCTCTGTTCGTCCTCGGTTTAGCCACGATCATTATTCAACAAACTTACGTAGGGGAAATATGCAAGGCAGTAAAAAATTTGAGGGTTCTACACTGGGCGTGCGTCCAGTGAACGTTGGGCGTACATCCGAATACCAAATCCCTGGTTTGTACATGAGTTAGAGGATAAATTAAGTCCAAGGGTTTAATCTATTAGACTGGATCGATCTATTTGAGCATAATCGAACATAAATTCACATGGAATCGACCCCAATTCAAGAAGTGCAATAAACCTAGATTTCTATAAAGCTTAATCTAACCAATTTCTAGAAATTAAACATAAATTTAAGCCAAAGGGTAATCGAATATCATACATTTGTGTCGATTTCTAAAAGAAAAAAAGAAAAATCAAAATCTTTGTGAAGAAATCGACCGTCACAGCGTAGGGTTGGAATAAGATACGAAAGAGGAACAAAAAGTCAAAGGGATAAAGACATTACCTGCCGCCGAGTTACGCTGGGCGTACCTCCAAAATACGTGTGGCGTGCTTACAATTTCGTGAATTACTTAGTCGCGATCATTTGTTGCGTAAGCTTGGCGTAATTCGATTTATGTTGGGTGTAAATATAATGAATTTAATTCCTTTTGCTCATTAAAATTTTCTTTTTCCAACTAATTCAATTGGGGACTTCAAAATATTTAATTTCTCCAAATAGCAACCACAACTTTCCGACAAGTGACACATTATCATAAATAAAAAAATAAAAATAAATAAATAAATAAATAGATAAAATAACTAAAAGTAAATAGGATATCATGATCACTCATCTTCTTCGAAATTAAACAACAATTGTTGATTAAATCTCTTGCATGCAAGAAGTGGTTTGTGAAAAAAAACAACTTTCAGGACCCGTTAGGCTATTTCCTTTGTTTTCTTTGCACCATTAACTAAAAGTGGAACAAGAGTTGACCCAACTAGTCAAGAATAGCAAGAGCTCGGTCTTCCACTTAACCACCATGATACACCTTGCTATACTATGCCTCATGGATTGAGTTGGACAAATCACCAAAATAGTAGACTAAACAAGTCAAGAATTCTCTAATCGCTTGCAATCTCATAACCCATGCAAAATATAAACCCAAACAATGCGTATGATCACAAATTCCTGCAAATAACAACAAAAACCTTCCCGACAAGTAAAATGATATCAACGAAAATAAAACAAAAAATAAAATAAAAACAAATAACGAATAATCAAATAAACTAAATTAATTGAAAGTCGTTCCCCGACAACGGCGCCAAAAACTTGATGTGTATATTTAATGCAATAGTTTTTTTTATTTATAACTCTTAATTTATCGCATCTAAACCACACCTTACAGGCAGTGAACCCGATCGAGTAAAGTATAGCTTTGATAAGCAAGGGTGTCGAACACAAGGGGAACGGTAGTGAATTAATATTAGAATGTTTGATTACATGTTATACAAAAACACACAAAAGTAATAAGAGAAGTTTTATTAAATTAAATCTCAACCAAACAATTAAATAGTAAATCTTGATAAACTGACAGAAAACAAATCTCTTTAGGTACTTTGGTTTAAATAGATTACATCTTAAAATCATAGATAATTGCACACACATATTTGTTTATTCATGTTCATCGATTTCTAAAATGATTACGTTCATGTTCACTATTACTAATCCTTTAGCAAACAAGTCAATTCAAACAGTGATAAGTTGATTAAACTAACATGTTTCCTAGCGTTCAGTTCGTATCAAGCAAGACTTGTAATATTAATAACTAAATATGTCAATTCAGTCAACTTTTATGTGGTTGTTCATCACACATGCTCACACATTGATTTACTTATTTTCTAGTTAACCTGAGTTTCATGTTCACTATTCCCAGGCATATAATCTTATGTTCACAAAACTATATGATTCAAGCAATTAAGAAGATGTTCATGCAACTCAATAACTTGATATTTAATAGAAAATAATTATCATCAATACATAAGGATCTTTAACAAGCTCGGCAAGATAAATTAAACATGAATAAAACAATCCAATATAGCAATTAATCCACAAACTCAAGGTTTCATCTAATCATAAACACAAAGCAAATGGTTTTAATACCAAAATCAGAAAGTAAAAAACATAGTGGCATCACAATGGAATGCTAAACATGGTCACGTTAATAAACCACATGATTACCGACACGAATCCACTCTCAAATCCTTCAGATCATCTCTCATGTCAGCTTAACAGCCCTCCATCCGCCTTCTAGACCCTCAAAACATCCAAATATGTGTTAGTTGTCGACTAAGGATCGATGGTAGTCAAAATCCCTCTTCTGGTAGGCCGAAATCGCTTTTTATAAACTTTGGAACCGAATTATGTACGTTGGGCGTAAGTCGATGTATGTTGGGTGTACTAAGAAAACCATCCCGGTCCATTCTTCAGACCGAAGCCATGTACGTTGGTCGTACTCACTAACTACGCCAGGCGTACTCTTCATCTCAGGAGTACGCTTGGCGTAAATGATATTATGTTGGGCATGATGGCTGCCCTTTAGCAATTTTCTTTCTTTTTGCTTCTAAGCCCGAATTTTGTTCCAATCCTTTCTTTTCCGCTCTATCAACAACTAATAGTTGTAAATTATAATTAAAAACATTATAAGTACCTTTTAGTTCTAAATAAGAATAATAAAGGCTAAAATATTAAGATATATATACATATATATATATATATATATATATATGTGTGTGTGTGTGTGTGTACAAAAATACACATATCAGTGACCCAAGAATTGCACCTCTCGCAACTAGAACCCACATTTGGAGAATTTGACATAAAGCCTCTCCCTCCTTAGGGTCTCCAATACCTCACACAAATGTTCCTTATGCTGCTCCTTGGTCTTGGAGTAGAACAAAATATCATCTGTAAATACTATCACCGACTGATCCAACATTGGCCTGCAAACGCGCTTCATGAGATCCATGAACGTTGTCGATGCATTGGTGACTCCGAAAGGCATCACCACAAACTCATAATGGCCATAACGAGTCCTGAACGTTGTCTTCTACACATCATCATCTCTGACCCTCATCTAGTGGTAACCTGATCGCAAATCAATCTTGGAAAACCAAAATGCACCCTGGAGATGGTCAAATAAATCGAAAATCCTCAGGAGTGCGTAACGGTTCTTCACTGTTAGTTTAGTCAACTCCTGATAGTAAATGCACATCTTGTGTGAACCATCCTTCTTTTTCACTAAAAAGATCGGAGCTCCCCACAAAGAACTCTCGGTCGAATAAATCTCTTGTCTAACAGCTCCTGAAGCTGCATAGACAACTCCTGCATCTCTCGTGGAGCCAAGTGATATGGTGCCTTAGCTATTGGAGTCATGCCAAGAATTAGATCAATACGAAACTCAACCTTCTTCTCGGGATGCACACCTAGAAAATCCTCAGGAAATACATCAGGGAAATCTTGCATAATGGGCACCCCACTCAACTTCATCGTGCCCTTAAATCGAGTGTCCGCAACATAATCTAGGAACCCATAACAACCCAGTTGAAGATATCTCATGGTCGTCACAGCTAAACAGAGAGTCGGCCCATGCGAAGCTCCCTCGCCATGAATAACTAGTTCTCCCCCACTTGGGGTTCCAACTCTCGCTAGTTGTCACTCGCAGTCAATCATGGCCCTGTTGGCTCCCAACCAATCCATCTTGATGATAACCTTCGATCCTCATAGAGGAATTGGCACCAAATCAATAGAGTATCTTTCACTAAACATATTCAGGACACACCCACAATGAACCCTCGATGCACTCACAGTATGGTTATCCGCAATCTCAATCTCTAACGGTAAATCCAGATCCATGGGAGCATCACAAAACTTCTTGCTAAGCGCAAGAGATACAAAGGATCGGGTAGCACCTGAATCAAACAGAAAATGAGCAGATATACCATTGACCAAAAAAGTCCCTAATCAAATATAATCACAAGCATAAAAAAGGAAAGCAATAAAATACAGAAATGGATCATATACCCATAATCACATCCAGTGTTGCATGGACCTCATCGGTGGTAATCTGAAATGCCCTGCTACTATCACAGGTGCTTCCGCCTTGTCCAGGTAGCCATCAGTATTCCTCAAGGTGGCTGGCACAAGCGCCTCTACTGCTCTCCTGTCATTCTCGGACAATTGGCATTTTATGGTCGGTCTAATTGCAATAGAAGCAAATTATAACACCCCTAAAACAGTCCCTACTAACGTAGCCTGACTGACCACAACTGAAACATCCCGAACCTGTCGTTCAACAAGCCACAATGGGTGACTTGCCTTACGTTCTGCAACGGCCCTGACCCAGCTGGCTACAGTGGTCCAATTTTGGATACCTCATGTGCTTTTGGTCCTTATGGTTAACATTTTTATGTGGTTTTGGTCCATGACCTACATGAAATGACAAAAATACCCTTAATTGATTCTTTTTTTGATTTCTTTTAATTGTATAGTTATTATATAATTAAAAACTAAATATAAAATAAAATTTCATCACTTATAAAGGAATTAACTCTCTCTCTCTCTCTCTCTCTTCATTGTGTTGGAGACCGGACCACCATCGTTATCGAACCACCACCACCTGTTAGACTTCCACCGCCACCGTCACTTTCCCAAATGACCTAGCGCGCCTTCCGGAAAAAGTAAATATGTAATGGAAAGTTAGAAAAATGGGATATGTTGTCGTGGTAGAAGATGGTGGAGCTCAACGGAGATTTTGGGTTTTCAGTTGTTGTTCTTTACCTTTTAATGATGAGGGTTTTCTACCGCCACCACCACCTTTTTCAGATTCTATAAATCTCCTTTCACCTCCACCATTCTAATTTTTTGAAACCCTAATGTCTCCGCCCTTGAATAAGGGTTTTGGTTCGAGGTCTGGTTTTGGTTCTCCATAGGGATGTGATGGTACCTGGTGAGGATAGTCATTGACGGAGATTGCCGACAACCTAGCACTGCTGATTTGTCCTTTAAACTTGTCGATTTGTTTGATTTAGACTGGGACAGGATGCAAACTCAGGTCTTCGTGAATGGTGAGATGATCGTGGAGCTCGACGAATAGTGGTGGTAAGGGTTAAGAGGTTAAGGAAGGAGAGGTGAGGGTGAATATGAGGGGAATGGAGGTGGTTGACGGCGAATGGTGGTGACAAACGATGTTGGGGGTGGGGTTTAATTTTTGGGTTTGAGCACCCCTTACACTAATTTGGGCACTGAGTATGTTTATGATCACTTTGTTTAAATCTAAGCAAGAAATGGAGCTGTTAATGGTGGTTTTCAGCTTTCTTAGTGTTTTCCAGCAAGGCATGGCAAGAAAGAACGATATGGGTGGGGTGGATTATGGAAAATAATTGTGGCGAACGATGGTATGGTGGCTGCTGGTGAACTTTTACTGGTTTAATTATTAAGAGATGGGGGTAAGGGTGACGAAAATGGAGGTGGCTGGCGGCAGATGGTGGTAGTTAGTGGTGAATGGTGGTGGTTGGTGGCGAATGATGGTGGTTGGCATCCATTAGTGGTGATGTTTCTTGAGTGAGTGAGTGTGTATGTTTATGTTGAGATAGACGGAAGAGAAAAAAGATATGTGGGCCCTTTTTATTTTATTTTTGTAAGTTAAAAAATATAAATTAAATTATTTTTGTATTTCAACAATTAAATAAAATGAAAAATATAATTATAAGCGCATAATCGTGTTTTTAAGTGTACAGGGACCAAAACCAATAAAAAGATCCAATTTTGGACCATTGATGCACCACCAAAACTTTTTTGACCAAAACCACATAATTTTGCCAACCATAGGGACCATTTTTGCAATTTGGTCAATAATTTATTAATATGTTATGATAATAATATATTAATTGGAAATCATGTTGTTTAATTAATATTTAATCAGAAATTAAATTGGAATTATTTTTTGGATTAAAGGAATTAGTTAAAAGTACAGGGTTTGTTTTGCAAATCATTGATAGTTGTGAACTGTGCTCTTGGACTCCTTAGATGGGAGTGGATGAAAATTATAGGGTAGCCCTATAAGGTTTTTGTCTAAGGCCTTCTATTGAGGAGACCATGGGCTGCTTAGACCTTAAGCAGGGAATTAGGGTTTCCACCTGAAAGCCCTAGCTTTGGGACTAAGCTACCTTAAGTATTTAAGGAGCCTAACCCTTGTGATTTTCGGCCCCAATGCTTCTAACCCTAGAAGAGCCAAATTTCTAAGATTATTCCTTTCTCTCCACCTCTCATCCTCTTGCAAAGAGTGTTTGTAAGCCATTAGAGTTGTCACATTTGAGGCACTTTCTTTCAAGAGCTAAAGATCTACAAGGTTTTCATGTTATTACTACATAAAAAGTAAGGTACATATCTAAACCCTATTTTGTATGAATTTTGAATTATATACTAGCTTATTAGGGTTTTTCTCTTTGATATTCAAGTTTGTATGTTCAACTAGTGAAAACCGAGATCCTCAATTTTAGGGTTACATGGACACATAGGATTTATGCTTATAACCCATCGGTATGGCCCCAGTACTACCTTTCACACCTATTTGTACCCTCCTCAAGAGTCATCCTTATTCCTCTAAATCACCACACAAGAACTATACACCATTCCTATGTTAAACAGGATACATATCCTAGACTCTCCTAAAAATCCACGGGTCCCAGCAGTCGCAGTACCGAGAATCTCAATCAATGTCGTTGGTTGCTTTATGCATGCAAATTATACACAAATGGAATCACATAAACTGTCAAATGATGATTCTACCCTAAGTACACAACCAAACAAGGAACAAGAAATGAGGCAAAATCAATCATTATAGGGTTATATGATCCAAGTCGTATACAAATTTGAAATCATACACTTAGCAATTAACTGAGTCGACATCAATTCCAGGTAATACATAGCATCAAATTCCCTTATGCTATTAGGTATCACACAAATCAGCCAATTCTATCATACGATCCCTAAAAGTATCCCTAGCCCAACTAAAGTATGCAATTCACATATCAAGCATATTGATCATAACACATAAGTATGAGTAATTTAGGAACCACATACTTGAGTTCGGTTGATTGCACACATCGCACCATTTTTACTCGGTAAAAAAAATCTTTTTAGAAATTCAATTTCGTTTTTCTTAAAAAGAATTATCATTTCCTCAGTTTGAGTTCTGACACACCCAAAAGTGTGCCTATATCCCTCAAACCAAGGATCTGATACCAACTTCTAATGTCCCAAAAATATTAATAAAATTTTTCATTGAAAGTTAATCAAATCATCCACCAATTAATCCAAAACCAAACCATAATATTCAAAACTTCATAGTACAATTATTCAGTTTGTAGAAATCATGAGGGGAGGATGTTGTACCATCATGTCTTTGAATCGGATGTAACATCCCGACTCTCAGGTATGAGATTTATTGCTTAAAAGACAAATTCATCTTTTGAACTCGTCGATTTGATGGCCTTAGATTCAGCGAGTTGAAAGCTCTCAACTCAACGAGTTGATAAGAAAAACTCGATGAGTTGACGACTGCTTATGACACCCTAAATTTTAGGTTTTGCGCCCTATTTAAAGAACTCATGACTCATTGTTGGCTTCCCTTATCGTCCCCTCAGTCCAAAGAAACCCTAATTTGCGCCTCATCTCTCATTTTGAGTGTGTGTGTGAGCTTGGAGTGTGATTTTTGGTGCTCTTTTGGAAGGAACTTGAAGCCTGAAGTGGATTGATTTAGAGGAAGGATTTAGATGCAGGATTTTCATTGTTGTTGTAGTCATTCTAAGGTATAAAGTTGATACCTTAACCATCCCTTTGCTAGATCTCTTCATTTGAAAGTTTATGGCCATTATTAACCCATATTGGGACCCTTTTGGGATTTGATTATGTTTTGAAGCTATGACTTCAAATATGGATGTCTCATGGCCTCCATGGACTTAAATTCGCCAACTTTATCAAGTCTTGGCCCTCCTTCATGCTATAAGTCCCTTAATAAGCTTGATTTTAGTGTTTTAGCTTCTTGATGCCATGCATGGACGTAAAGTTAGCAACTTTACGTGGTATTTAAGTTCTAAGGCACAAGATCTATGGTTTGTGGCACTAGGTCCGCATGGGAATTAGCTGAATGCTTTAAGACTAGGATAAACACGACGAGTCGCCCAGAGGACTCGGCGAGTTGGCTCGAACTTTTCCTCGTTCCTCTGAGAACTGTAGAAACTCAGCGAGTTGGTTCGGGTTTTTCTCGTTTTCTGGAAAACTGAAGGAACTCGAAGATTCGATAGATGCACTCGACGAGTTGGGTCAGCATGGACTGTTGACCTTGGCAATTAACCTTTGTTGTTGACTTTGACTTTGGTCATGGTTGACCAAGTTTGACTTTGAGGACATTTTAGGTATTTAGAGGTTTTGATAGAACGGTCATATGGTGGTTGTAGGCTGTTGAGTCTGGAGCTGAGATTTTGGAGTTGGATTTCGTGGGTTCAGCACTTCTTGAGAGGTGATTTCTCCTCACTATACTAACAGGGTCGAAGGCACCAATTTCGGCCCTTTGGATTGTATGTTGGTTTATCATATGATGCTATGTGTAGTGATCTGTTAGATTTGTGTCCTAGTATATAGCATAATGCTATGATTGATGATCGGTTAGGCCTGTGTGATTATTGTATATGTTATTTAGCGTTTTATATTTATGTGATGTTGTGTGATGGCGGGTGGGTTGAGGCAGTCCTGTTGTGTGCTGAAGGCTAACAGACCCAGGGAGGCCTGGATAGACTGAAGGCCCAACGGGGAATACAAGTCAGGCCAAAGGCCCGAAGAACAATTCAGATAGGCTGAAGGCCCAGTGAGGTGGTCCAGTCATGCTAAAGGTTTTGTGAGCGATCCGGAAACATACCGAAAATACGGTCCAAAAATTTCGTTTTAAATCGTTATAAAATCATAGTAATCCAATCATCACATAAAAATATAAGTGGTATTATCTCAAAACATCATGTCAAAACACTGAATCCAAATCATATATCAGAACATCAAAGTAAATCCGCCCAGGCTAAAATATTATGGTGTGTGCAGTGCAATCATCTCGAGCTCTTCCCTTTGCTACCGGAAGTACCTGAAACAAAAACTGAAAACTATAAGCACGAAGCTTAGTGAGTCTCCCCAAACTACGACATACCATATGACATACAACTAGGAGATACGGGCCTCGCCCACACTCAAGGAGATACCCCCCGCCAACACTCGACTAACTATGAGTTATGGGCCTCGCCCACACTTAACTATCTCAGAGATACGGGTCTCGCCTACACTCTGCTAACTAGGATATACAGGCCTCGCCCACACTCTACTATCCGAAGGACACGGGCCCCCGCCCACACCCCGCTACCTAAACATACATAAAAGTATCATACTCACAACAAGTTGATATTACCATATTTATACACATTTTTAGGCAATACTGATCTACATTTTTATAAATAATTTGGTTATTTGCATAGAATTATGGTACTTATAAGGATAAATTGTTATGTGCAGCCAAATAGAAGTATTTTCGAAGAAAGGGACCAGAAGTGACAATACCTGGAACTTTGGGGGGCTTGAAGAAAAGAAGGATGAAAAAGTCAGCAAAAACCGTGTTTACGACGTGAGGAAGTAAGATTCACGACATGAGTAGGAAATTCTAGAAGATAAGCATCTGGGTGAAGGAGTCCTTGCCGAACACGATTATCTCGAGTTCACGGCGTGAGACTTAAATTCTCACGACATGAACGGGAAATTGGGAGATATTATAAACACCTTTGCCATTACGAAAAGGGAGACTTTTGGCTGGCTTAGAAGGGTTCCTGGAGACGAATTTCAGAGGAAGAGAAGATCTAGAAGTTGGGTTTAACACCAAGATAGAAGAAGTTCATAAATTTGTATATAGATTGGTACACTTAAACATGTCTTTGATCATAGTTTCTGTCTGTTTAGTTGTTAGTATGTCCAGCTAAATCTAGCTACTTCTGTTAGCTAGATGAAGCTGGAACTCATGGTTTTAATGTGTTAGATTTGACTTTACTTGTTGGTGATATGTTTGTGTTGATTGATTTTACCTAGCATGCTTAAATTAAATATTTGATTGCTTTAAATTCTTGTTCTGTGTAGTTAGTGAATACAAATTTGCATGAATTTGAATACCGAATAATACAGTGAACACAAGTTTGTTAGAACTAAGATCAAACCAATCTTAGATGAGTAATTAAATCATTGAATTAAGTTGTGTTAGAGAACTCATATTATGACTGTAATTGTGTTTTGATTAATCAATCTTACATGGCTCCAATCTTATTTAATAATTGATTTTGTGTTAACTATTGTGTGACCATACATAGATTTACATGAATTGATTAACAATTAGTAGATTTCGAACTAAATTGCTAATACTTCATTAATTGGCAACCAACAGTAATAGTCATAGCTAATGTATAACCATTGAGTGGAAGCGGATTCAAACTAACAGAAGTGTTTTGTTTATTGATTGAGTTTGTGTTAAAGAACTAAGTTCATCTAAACTTGCAAAATTAGATAAAAACCCTTCCTTTGCTAGTAATTAGGTTAATTTAGTAGTAGATAAATTATTTAGTCAACACCGTCCCCTGTGATCGACGCCCAACTTACCCAACTTTTCTATAATTCGACTAGGTACACTGCCTTGGTGCATTTTAGTTAGTTAAGTTAGTTAGGTTATAAATATAAAATTAGTGGGTACTTTTGTGCACATCACAAGTATACCATAATCTACCAATTCATAAGCATACTCAGATAATACTATGATACGGGCACCGCCCACACTTAGCTACTAATCATAAACAATTCTAAGATATGGGCCTAGTCCACACTTAGCTACTCTACACGGGTCGGCATTGGTGCCTTCGACCCATTCCTACTGAAGGAAACTCACCTCGCAAAGCTGACTGTGAAATCTCATGGTGAGGCATCTCTAATGGCTGCTCCAACGACTTCCCGGCTATCATTATCACAATAAAACCTAGTCAAAATCTGATAATCCTTCTTAGGTTAAAATGACCATTTTACCCTTGGTCAAAGTCAACATTCTCGTCAAAGTCAATGCTTTGGGTTGACTCAACTTGCCGAGTTGGCTCATTAACTTGTCGAGTTCTATAAATCAAAAACCCTGAAATCGCAATCCAACTCGTCGAGTCATCCCCCTGAATCGCCGAGTTCTCTGGCTACTCATAGTCACGATTTGGCGAATCAACTCGTCGAGTCCCTTCACAGACTCGTTGAGTTCTACCTTAAACTGAATCATGACAAAATGACTCAACTCGTTGAGTCCCTCTCTGAACTTGCCGAGCTCCCTAGTCTGATTGAGCCATCTTAATGGATTAAGCTCCTATCCTTTAGATCCAAACTCCCTACTTCATCTACATACTGGAAATGCCCTTTTAAGGGTAAAGTTTCCAACTTTACCTGTTATTAGTCCTTCTTAATGGTTTTAGATAAAACCCTAGTTCTCTAGGACATAGATCTTGGTCTAAAAGCCATAATACTCCAAACTAAAGCATACTAACATAGATCTAGGCCTTAGACATCATTTGAACACGTAAAGCTCTTAACTTTCCTTCCATGCATGGCCTTTTGGGGCTTAAAAGGCCATAATAACACCTTAAAGCTTGCATGGGGGTTCCATCGTCATAAAGTTTGCACCTTTATATCATTAAACCCCTTCTAGACCCCAGATCAGAAAGGTAGATCACTTGAGACGTCCATATCCCAAGGACTAAGCTTCTTGGACCAAAAACCCCCATGAAATGATAAGAAGGAGATCTAACAAGCTACTAAGCAAGGTTGAGGCTTGCTTACCAGAAAATGAAGAAGATAAGATGTTGCTTCTGGATCTACAATCTTCTCCTGGAATCCTCTAGCTTCTTCTTCTTCTACAAGCTTCAAATCATACAAAGATCACTCAAAAATGGCTCACAAGCTCACACAAGGCTCTAGGGTTTCATGGATTAGGGTTTGGAACTTGGAGGCTGGAAATGAGGCCATAAAGTGGGGATTAAGATGCTTAAATAGGGTGCAAAACCCCAAAATTAAGGTTTCGTCCTGATAGCCCTACTCGTCGAGTCAAGGCTCTCAACTCGTCGAGTAAGCGACTTAAATCCTGCGTCCAATCTCGTTTCTACTCGACGAGTCTGGGGCTCCCAAATCGTCGAGTAGCTCTTCAAAAATGAATAAATTATAATTAAATGCGTATCGGGAATCAGGTGTTACAATTCTCCCCCACTTTTCTTAGACTTCGTCCTCGAAGTCTGCTGCGTCGGGAACAATTCTGCATAGCGCTCCCTCATCTCCTCCTCGGGCTCCTAAGTCCACTCTAAACCATTGCGATGCTGCCACTACACCTTCACCAACTCAACCCTCTTGTTCCTCATCTCCTTTGTCTTCTTGTCAAGAATAGCTACTGGTCTCTCGATGTAATTCAGGCTGTCATTAATTTGAATGTCCTCTAGAGGCACAACCGCTGAGTTATCCACTAAGCAATTCCATAGCTGAGAAACATGGAAAATGTTGTGGAACTGGCTGAGCTCTACTGGAAGTTTCAATCGGTACGTCACCTTGCCCACCCGGTCTATAACCCTGAAAGAGCCGATGTACCTGGGGTCCAGCTTGCCCTGCTTCCTGAACCGGATGACACCTTTCCAAGGTGACACCTTCAAGAGGACCATGTCGCCCACCTGAAACTCCAAGTTTGAACACCTCTTGTCGGCATAGCTCTTATGTCGACTCTGAGCAGTCTGGAGCCTGCTCCGGACCTGCTAGATCCTCTCTGTAAGCTATAGTACTACCTCAGTACTCCCTATGACTCTCTAACTGACCTCACCCCAATAGATTGGGGTCCTAAAATCCCTCCCAAAGAGCATCTCGAAGGGAGATCTGTCTATGCTGGCGTGGTAACTGTTGTTATACAAAAATTCCGCTAATGAAAGATACGTATCCGAGCTACCACTGAAATCCGAGACACATGTGCATAGCATGTCCTCGAGAGACTGTATTTTCCTTTCGCTATGTTCGTCCATCTGAGGATGGAACGTGGTGCCGAAGTGGAGACGAGTACCCATCTCATTGTGAAACCGCTTCCAAAATCTTGAAGTGAAACAGACATCTCGGTTTGACACCACCGAGACAGGCATTCCATGTCGTGCCACTATCTCACACACGTAAATCTCGTCCAACTTCTCGTCCGAGATACTCTCCTGGATCGGGATAAAATGAGCACTCTTGGTCAACTGATCCACGATGACCTATATCGAATCTACTGTATGTGTGGTCCTGAGAATCTTGGTGATGAAATCCTTGTGATATCCTCCCATTTCCACACAGGAATATCCAACGGCTACATCTTGCTATGGATCGTTGGTGCCCGGCCTTGACCTTCCTGCAGGTCAAGCACCTCTCCACATACCATGCTACGTCCCGCTTCATGTAGGGCCACCAGTAATTAGGGCGAAGATCCCAATACGTCTTCGTCGCCCTGGGATGGATGGAGAACCTCGACATATGGGCCTCATCCATCATAACCTGTCGTACCCCAGTATGGAACCCAGACCCTCCCATGCAGGGTCAACAACCCACGGCTGTCATAATCAAATGATGCCACCTAGCCTCTAATTTTCTTGCACTTCTGGTGCCCATCCTTCAAGCCCTCAACCTGCGCCTCTCTGATATGCTCCAGCAATGGAGTAATCGCTGTTATCCTCAGACATATATCCTGAATTGCAGCCGCCAATGCCTTGTGGCTCAGAGCAACGGCCACCACATTGGCCTTTCCCGGGTGGTAAAGGATCTCACAGCCGTAGTCCTTCGCCATATCTAACCACCGACACTGCCTCATATTCAGATTTGGATGATCCATGAGGTACCTTAAACTCTTGTGGTCCATGTAAATGGTACAACTGACCCCATAGAGGTAATGCCGCCAAATCTTGAGGGGGAAAACCAAAGCCCCTAGCTCTAAATCATGTGTCGGATAGTTAGCGTCGTGAGGCTTCAACTGCCTTAAAGTGTAAGCTATCACATGACCCCGCTGCATCAATACCGCACCCTTGCCCGTGATTGAAGTATCACAGTAAACCATGAAATTATTGACGCCCTCCAAGAAAATCAGAATCGGTACCTCACATAACCACTGTCTGAGAGTCTCAAAGGTTGCCTACTGCTTCGGCCCCTAGCAGAATGTCACCAACTTCTTGGTCAATCGGGTCAAAGGAACGGAAATCTTGGAGAGGTCCTGAATGAATCTCCGGTAATAACCTGCTAGACCAAGAAAACTCTGAATCTCAGTTGGAGACCTTGAAACCTCCCACTACATCACAGCCTCTATCTTGGCTAGATCAACCAGAATGCCCTTTTGGTTGACAAGGTGCCCTAGAAACTGCACCTCGCACAACCAGAACTTACACTTGGAGAACTTTGTGAAAAGTCTCTCCCTCCTCAGTGTCTCCAACACCTCCCTCGGGTGCTCCTCATGCTGCTCCTGAGTCTTGGAGTAAGCCAATATGTCATCAATGAAAACTAACACAGACCGGTACAGCATTGGTTTGCATATGCGGTTCATGAGATCGATGAATGCAGCTGGAGCATTTGTGAGCCCAAACGACATCACCACAAACTCATAGTGACTGTAGCGAGTCCTAAAAGTTGTCTTCTGCACATCCTCGTCCCTGACTCGCATATGGTGATAACTCGATCGTAGATCAATCTTGGTGAACCAAGATGCAACCTGTAGTTGGTCAAACAAATCATCGATCCTCGAGAGAGGATAGCGGTTCTTCACCGTTACCTTATCCAGCTCCCGGTAGTCTATGCACATCCGATATGACCCGTCCTTCTTCTTCACAAACAAGATCGGGGCTCCCCATGGCGAGCTACTTGGCCTGATAAATCCCTTGTCTAGCAGCTCTTGCAGCTATGTTGACAACTCCTGCATCTCAGGAGGAGGCAACCAGTATGGTGCCTTGGCTATCGGAGTCGCACCTAGGACTAGGTCAATGCTGAACTAAACCTGTCTCTTCGGAGGCATCCCAGGAAAATCCACCGGTAATACATATGGGTACTCTCGTACGACCGGTACATCATCGACTGTCGTCTTACCCTTACCCTAGGTATCCATAACATATGCGGCATACCTTGCACAACCATGCTGAAGGTAGCACCTCACCCTCGCTGCTAAACATAAAGTCGGTCCATGTTGCGGCCTCTCACCCTGAATCACTAACCCTCCCCTACTGCGAGTCTGAACCCTCACTAACTGATGCTCGCAATCAATCACTGCCCAATTGGGGCTCAACCAGTCCATACCAAGTATAACCTTATTCCCTTGAAGGGGAATAGGGACTAGATCCATAGAAAACTACTCATCAAACAATTGCAGTGTACATCCTTGGTGAACCCTCGCAACCCTGACGATCCTATCATTGGCTATCTTCACGTCAAGTGGGAAATCCAGCTCCCCCGGAGCTCCTACAAATCGCTTGCAGAGCGCGAGCGATACAAAAGATCGGGTAGCCCTCGAATCAAACAATACCAGAGCAGATATATCGTTCACAAGGAACGATCCTATAATAAAACACAGAAACATAAGCAATAATCAATATAAGTAAATAGATAAAGAGAAGACACATGCCCATCACCATGTAGAGTGCTGCACGTGCCTCCTCCGCTATCAACAAGAAGGCTCTGCTCTTCGCCAATGGCGCATCCGCCCGGCCCTGGCGGCCGTCGGTAATCCTCAATGTAGCAGGAGCGGGTGCCACCACTCCTCCTGATGATGCTGCTAAACTTGGACATTGGGCCTTCTTGTGTCCCCTATGATTGCACTGAAAGAAAATCAAATCAAATACTGTAGTGGTAGTGGTGGTAGCAATACAATCCCTGCTAACATGTCTAGTTCGGCCACACTTAAATCAGCCCGAACTACTACCCTGCACACCCCATCATGTGTCTTTCCACACTTGTCACAACAGCCTCGGTCATGTTGGCCCTTCCCTCGAGAATCTACCTTGGGGTTCTTGCCTGAACGCTCTACACCAGACGCAGCATCTAGTTTCCTCTTCCTCTCCATCTCTAAATCAATCTTCCTCTCCCTAGCTCTCGCTATCATATCCTCCAGCATCTTGCAGTTGGATCGACTCACAAACTGTCAAATGTCACTCGTAACATCTCATGATATTGATCCTTTTTCATCTCCTCGCCCGCCATGTACTGCGGAATGAGAAGGGCCCTCTCCCTGAATATAGCGGTGATCTCGGTCACTATCTCAGTTGTCTGTTGTAGATCTTGGAACTCCTTGTCAAGTTGTTGCACCTCAATCATAGGTGCAAACTTGGCCCTGAACCTAGCCGAAAAATCACTCCTAGTCATAGCATCAAGAGCTACATCATCACTCATGGCATGTCCGACCTCCTCCTACCAGTCACGTGCCCTGACCTTCAGAAGACAGGACGCAAGTCGGACTTTGTCCCCCTCAGGACATCTATTGGTATGGAAAGCGTTGGCGACATCAGCCAACCATCTAGTGCTAGCAATGGTGTCCCGAGCCCCATGGTAATTCGGAGCTCCACAAGCCCTGAACTCCCTGAATGTCAGTGTGCACGACCCCATCATGGCCGCTACCTTGGTGCGGAATGCACTCAGTCTCTCATCCAAAAGCTCTAAAATACCCTCCTTGATCGTGTCGAAGATCACAGGATTCTGATCCAGAATACTGCATGTAACCTCAGACGAAATGAACTCCCTCGTTTGCTCGTCTAGTTTCCCGGCTCCAGAGCTCGAGCCTGATCCCTCACCGCCACCTGAACTGTCGACTGGCATAGTGCGTAGCGTCACCATACTGAAAATACACCATAAAAAACATCAATATACACATTATAACTCGAGGGATCTCACATACTACAACTTTCCTAGGTTCATCTCAACCTTCCTTGATTCGAGTATGGATGCTCTGCTTTCAGTAGTACGGGCCCATACTACCTTCCATATCTATCTGTACTTTCCTCAAGAACTGCCTTGACTCCACCAAGTCCCTTCTACTGCTACCGTTGTATTCATGCTAATCTCATCCTAGGATTTCCCTAGGGTAATCACCATCCCACTCTTCGCCATCAGTTGTATAATAAGTCCCTGCTATCTCCCCTTAACTAGCTCGTGAATACCATTACATATCACTAAGACTAGATAATTCTTCGAATAAGAGATCCTACCCTACAACGGTTAGACTCAAACAAGAGCCGCAAAATAGAGCTAGACCTAACCTTCTGAAATTATTTAGTCCTCGCAATATGTCACTTAACATATTCATTTACTAGCTAGTAAAATATAAATAGAACTCCTAAAAGCACAAAGCAAGCAATGTTCGAGCATTAAGTAACATAATCAAGCATATTCTAATCAGGCCATCATATCACTGACTAATTTGAACTAGCATGCAGTTCATAAAGTTGATATACATATAACAGGCACATAAGGCATCCTTCTTAGATCCTTAGCCCTAATCTAGCATGCAGTTCTCATACCACAACATAACATAAACTTGTATGGGTAATTTGGGAGTACTTACTTGAGCTCGGCTGATTGCATGCACCACACCCTTTTCACTTTTCAAATTTCATTTCACTTTTCAAATTTCATTTATCTTTTCAAAATTATTTTTACAAAAATGATTTTCTCTTGAAAATTTTCATACCAATTCCTTAGTCTGAGTTCACACACACCCGAGAGTGTGCCCGAATCCCTCAAACTAAGGCTCTGATATCAACTTGAAACATTCCAAAAATACAGTCCAAAAATTTCGTTTTAAATGATTATAAAATCATAGTAATCCAATCATCATATAAAAACATAAGTGGTATTATCTCAAAACATCATGTCAAAACACTGTATCCAAATCATATATCAAAACATCAGAGTAAATCCTCCCAGGCTAAAACTTTGTGGTGTGTGCTATGCAGTCATCCCAGGCTCTTCCCTTTGTTACCGGAAGTACCTAAAACCAAAACTGAAAATTGTAAGCACGAAGCTTAGTGAGTCTCCCCAAGCTACCACATACCATACACATATCATATAACATACATCTAGGAGATATGGGCCTCGTCCACACTCGGCTAACTATGAGTTACGGGCCTTGCCCACACTCAACTATCTCATAGATACAGGCCCCCGCCCACACCCCGCTACCTAAACATACATAAAAGTATCAGACACACAACAAGTATACCATAATCTACCAACTCATAAATATACAAGATAATACTACTATGATGCGGGCCCTGCCCACACTTAGCTACTAATCATAAACAAGTCTAAGATATGGGCCCAATCCACACTTATCTACTCTACACGGGTCGGAATTGGTGCCTTCGACCCGTTCCTACTGAATGAAACTCACCTCGCAAAGCTGACTGTGAAATATCATGGTGAGGAATCTCTGGCGGCTGCTCTAACGACTCCCCGGCTATCATTATCACAATAACACCTAGTCAAAATCTGATAATCCTTCTTAGGGTAAAATGACCATTTTACCCTTAGTCAAAGTCAACATTCTCGTCAAAGTCAACACTCTGGGTCGACTCGACTCGCCAAGTTGACTCATCAACTTGTCGAGTTCTATAAATCAAAAACCATGAAATCGCGATCCAACTCGTCGAGTCATCCCCCTGACTCGCTGAGTTCTCTGGCTACTCATAGTTGCGATTTTACGAATCAACTCATCGAGTTCTACCTTAAACTGAATCGGGACAAAATTACTCAACTTGTCGAGTCCCTATCTGAACTCTTCGAGTTCCCCAGTCTGATTGAGCCATCTTAACGGATTAAGCTCCTATCCTTCAGATCCAAACTCCCTACTTCATCTATATACTGGAAATGCACTTTTAAGGGTAAAGTCATCACACCCCAAACTAGGATGGCATAAACGTCCGGGGGCGGGTGACTATCATGTACAATATCATAACAGTTGAATATAATGGATCAAAGCAACACAACCAACATATATATAATTGAAATAGTTACATCATTTGTATGTGCTACATGTTTCAAAAGACAATTATAATATGTTGTCAAAAGATTTGTTTAGATGCCTTAGCGTCTGATCTTCAAAAGCCAGTGGTTACCTTCTTTACTGATTTCTTGAGAATACAAGTTGTTTGAAATGAGTGTCAACAATTAAGTTAGTGAGTCCATAAGCGTTTGTAGTATGTAAACCTCTCTTTGTAAAGTAATAGTGTTTATCTTACCAGAAAATCCTATATTTTCCCCAAAATGTGTTGTAGTCTTAAATGTACCAAGACTATGATGAATAAGTATTTTCCATACTTAAAATAGTATTACACAGTTTTAATCATGTATACAAAAACGTTTGAAGAAATGCTTTTACGTAAACTAAAAGAGTCGTTGTTGCTTTATGTGAGTTTTTATAACCGTACTTATGACCAATGTTAGCCTGTCATGACGTTCTTCAGGCGTCGGAATGTTATGATATTTGTCACCTCATACCTGCCGGTCTAACTGTAGCTAACAGTTTAGGTGTGGGATTGTCAAACCTGTATAGATCTATACTCAAGTATCACGCTCTCCCTCTAGGAGACTTTGGTTATAAAACAGGACTTTCGTTTGTACTTTGTAGTGTATTGTGAAGACTATGTCTCACAAAGTTGTTCTACGATTTGACATGTTTTTGTACTGAAAACGTTATATATGTAATTATTCCCTTGGCCGGAATAATAATAAAACAATGTAATATAATTATATATGAAATTATATAATTGAACCCTTTGCTTCAAATAACACAAAGTTCACTCAAAAATGGCTCACAAGCTCACACAAGGCTCTAGGGTTTCGTGGATTAGGGTTAGGAACTTCGAGGCTGAAAATGAGGCCATAAAGTGGGGATTAAGATGTTTAAATATGGTACAAAACCCGGAAATTAGGGTTTCATCCTGACATCCCTAGTCGTTGAGTCGAGGCTCTCAACTCGTCGAGTAGGCGACGTAAATCCCGCGTCCAATCTCGTTTCTACTCGACGAATCTAGGGCTCCCAACTCATCTAGTAGCTCTTCAAAAATGAATAAATTATAATTAAATGCATACCAGGAATCAGGCATTACAGATCCAGTCAGGTTGAAGGCTCTGTATGTATACTGTTTGTTTATGATATTGTTCTGGTATTTTGGGGGAACTCATTAAGCTCTGGGCTTACAGTTTTGGATTATGTTTCAGGTACCTCTGATGATTGCGAAAAGGTGAAGGCTTGATCGTGCACCTCCTCGTATTTTATGTTATGATTTCTGCGATTACTTTGATGACAAACTATTTTGAAACAATTTGTAATAAATGGCGGTTTTTGATGTTTCAAAAATTTTTAAATGGATGTTACAAGTTGGTATCAGAGCCTTGGTTTGAGTAAACTGGAGGAACACTTGTGTGAATCCAATCTCAAACTAAGGAATAGATTTTTAAAAGGTTTTCAAAATACTAAAGGAGGATGCAAGTGTACGCTCAGCCGGAGCCAGTAAGTAGACCCCAAAATACCATGTTATTATTTGATAATGTTATATGTGAGAATAGTATGCTAGTGATAGGCTAGGGATCTTCAGGGATTGCAGGATAGAATTGCCTGATTATATGATACCTGATAGCCTAGGACCTTTCGTTTATGAAATTGACATCATTACGATAGTTGCTTAGTGTATACATCACGGTTATATATAACTAACATCTTATAGCCTACTAATGTTTGGTTTGGCCGTATTTCCGGTTCTTGTTTAATGAAGGGCTTAGGGTAGGATCAGATATTTGAATGTCTATACGGTCCAGTGTTATGTATGGCTAGCATACACGAGTGTTGCAGGGTTGGTGGAAGTTTCATGGTTGAGTTGTGTGAGGTCAGCCGGCCAGTCGTGAGATGTTTAATTTCCTCTAGGAGTGAGGACTGCGGGTTCGATTATGCTTATGAGTATTTTTAGGGTGTTGTGATGATCCTCAAGACAAACACGGGTAGGTGTGGAAGGTAGTATGGGCCCGTACGACTAAAAGTACAAGACCCGTATGCGTAACAAGGAAGTCACAACCCCTAGGGCTTTGTTAGGAGTTGGTTCCCCGTTATGTATTTGACTTATCTGATATCTTCCTAGTGTATTTTTAGTATAGTGGTTATGAGACGATTTAAGACCGGATCCGAGTCGGGACCGGGGACTGGCAGTTAGGATGGGCCAGCATTGACAGAGGACCGTGTCAGGGAGTTCATATGTGAGGAGGTGGTTACTATTGTCCGGGGCCAGATTTCGTAGATGTTCGGGTCTATCAAGACCGCGATGATGGAGTTCTTTGATGACCGCTACATAGCCAATGTTGAGACAGCTGTTGTTGCAGCCTCTACAGTCGTGACGGCTGCAGGTGCTAGGTTAGGTCGGGCTTTTCAGTATCGGGACTTCGATAATACAAATCCCCCGCCTTTTGATGGAGTTTAGGATCCGATTGTAGCTATAAGGTGGCTATCTGATGTGGAGGGGTGTTTCATCATGTGTTCATGTCCTGCTGACCAGAAGGTCAGGTGTGCTCTGAACCTCCTGAGGTCCGGAGCGAAGGATTGGTGGAGACTTGTTACAGGATTGTATTCTGACAAGCAAAGGGTTGCGATATCATGGGATCAGCTCAGGGAGAAGTTTCTCACTCGCTATATTCCTCGGGTCAAGCGGAAGAGGTTGGCGCAGGAGTTTTTAGACCTAAGACAGGGAGTGGAGTCGGTGACAGAGATCACTCGGATGTTTACTGAGAGGGCGATGCTTTGTGAGTTTGCTTCAGAGCATGCTCAGATGACTCATTATTTGAGCATGCTCAAGACGGACAACAGACAATTTGTTTATACTCAGTGGTGTGATACTTTTTTGGAGTTACCGAAAGTCGCCAGGCGGCGTGAGCTGGAGATTGAGTTTTAGTTGAGGGAGAAGAGGCATTCCCCGGCGTCGAAGCAGCTCAAGGAATCGATTCTAGGTCTGGAGGTCAGTGAGGCCGCACTTATGGGAAGTGCGGGAAGGTGCATGCTAAAGCTTGTCGATCTAGTGGTGTGTGCCACAAATATGGAAAAGAGGGGCACTTCGTGAGGGATTGCCACCACTTAGCCCTAGTTCAGAGTATGAGGATTTGCTACCATTGTAATCAGATTGTCCATATGATGACCAACTGTCCGTTCCGTGCCTCTAAGCTAGGGCAATCCCCCACGCCAGCTACATTGAGGATCACTTATGGGGGTCAGGGCAGGGCGGAGCCTCCAAGGGCTCAGGGTTACGCTTTCTAGCTTACTGCTGAGGAGGCCAGGGCAGCACCAAATGTCGTGATTGGTATGTTTCTATCTCTTATCTTTTTATTATGATTGTTTTATGCTTATATGTTTGTACCTATGTTAGGCACGTTCCTAGTGAACTCTTTGCCTGCTTTAGTGTTATTTGACTCGGGTACGAGTCGGTCTTTTGTTTATCGGTCCTTCAGTAAGGAGTTCGCTTTGCCCACGGGGGATTTGGAGTGTCCGTTGCGAGTTTTTATCGCCAGCAAACACAGGGTTTCTACTTCTTTGGTTTATTAGGGATGTGTTCTAGTGATCCTTAGGGTGTCCTTTTCGATCGATTTGATTCTGATTACTATGAGGGATGTCTATGTGATCATGGGTATGGACTGGCTGAGTTGATTTGGTGCCATGATAGATTGCGAGGGTCAGCATGTGGTAGTTCAAACGCCAAGTGGGGGAGAACTGGTTATTTATGGAGAGGGCACCAGGCATGGTTCAGGATTTTCTTTGGAAGCCAGGGCTCAGCAGTATATTCAGCATGGGTGCGCGGGTTATTTGGTGTATGTGGTGGATACACAGGTCAGTTCCAGTCGTCAGGGAGTTTGCTGATGTGTTTCAGGAGGAATTACCCGGAGTGCCTCCTGAGAGGCAGGTCGAGTTTCAGATTGAACTTGTGCCAGGTACGGCTCTTATTGCCAAGGCACTGTATCGATTCGCACCGCCTAAGATTTAGGAGTTGTCATCTCAATTGCAAGAGCTGGTAGGCAAGCAATACATCCATCTGAGCAGTTCTCCGTGCGGAGTGCCGATTCTTTTTTTCAAGAAGAAGGATGGTTCACACCGGATGTGCGTCGATTATAGGGAGTTGAACAAGTTAACGGTGAAGAACCATTATCCTCTTCCTTGTATTGATGATCTTTTTGAGTAGTTTTAGGTAGCATAATGGTTCTCCAAGATCGACCTGACTTCTGGGTACCATCAGGTCAGGGTGAGGGAGGAGGACGTGGAGAATACTGCGTTTCGGACTCGTTATGGGCATTATGATTTCATGGACCATGGTGATGCCCTTTGGGTTCACCAATGCACAGGTAGTGTTCATGGATCTGATGAATCGGGTATGCAGGTTGATGCTCGATCGCTCAGTTATTGTATTCATTGATGATATCTTGGTGTATTCCAAGACCAAGGAGCAGCATGAGGAGCATCTTCGCGAGCTTCTGGGGTGTTGCGGCGAGAACGGATTTATGCTAAGCTCTCAAAGTGTGAGTTTTGTTTGCGAGAGGTTCAGTTCCTTGGACATCTTGTTAACCAAGATGGGATTTTGGTCGATTCAGCCAAAATCGAGGCGATAATGTAGTGGGAGGTTCTAAAGTCTCCTTCGGATATCAGGCGTTTCTTGGGGTTGGCAGGGTACTACTGAAGATTTATTCAGGACTTCTCCAAGATTGTGGTACCCCTCATTCTCTGACAAGGAAGGGGGTGGATTTTCGGTGGCGCCCTGAGCAGTACTCGGCATTCGAGACTCTTCGGCAAAGACTTTGCGAGGCTCTAGTGTTGAACCTCCCAGAGGGAGTTGAGGATTTTGTAGTCTTATGTGATGCATACATCACCGGCTTGGGAGAAGTCCTCATGCAGAGAGGATGAGTGATAGCTTATGCTTCGCAGCAGCTGAAGTCGCATGAGACGAGGTACCCCACGCACGATCTTGAGTTGGGAGCGGTGGTTTTCACTCTCAAGATTTGGAGGCATTACCTTTATGGGGTCTATTGTACTATCTACACAGATCACAAGAGTTTGAGGCATATTATGGATCAACCAAACCTAAACATGAGGCAACGCAGGTGGCTGGGCGTAGTCAAGGACTACGACTGTGAGATCCTTTACCATTCGGTTAAAGAGAATGTGGTGATGGATGCCCTAAGCCGCAAGTCGGTTGGATCTTCTGTTCCGATGATGTGCATGAGGATATCTGTGGATTCTCCACTTGTGGGTTTGATTAGGGAGGCTCAGACTAAGGGTGTTCGGGAGGTGAATTGGAAAATTGAGAGGTTCGGGGGTGAGATTACCATATTTGTGCTTGACAGTCATGGATTGTTGACCCGTTGCAGTCGGGTATGAGTTCCTATGTCTGGTAGGTTTAGACAAATTGTATTGGAAGAGGCTCATAAGTCTCGTTTTTCAATTTATCCGGGGGCCACCAAGATGTATCGGGATCTGAGATTGAGCTATTGGTGGTCGTGCATAAAGAGAGAGATCGTTTGGTATGTTGAGTGGTGTTTGACCTGCAAGAAGTTCAATGTCGAGCATTAGAGGCCACATGGAAAGCTGCAGCCTCTGGAGGTTCCCATGTGGAAATAGGAGCAGATATTGATGGATTTTATCACCAAGTTGTCGAAGACGGCAAAGGGTTTGAATGTTATATGGGTCATCATGGATCGATTGACCAAGAGTGCCCATTTTCTGGCAATTCGGGAGAGCTCGTCGGTCGAGAATTTGGCCGATGTGTATATTCGTGAGATCGTTGCTTGCCATAGGGTTCCATTCTCTACTATTTCAGACCATGATGTTTAGTTCACCTCTCGTTTTTGGCAGAAGTTCCATGAGGAACTGGGCACGAGGTTGCATTTCAGCACAACTTATCATCCGCAGATCGACGGCCAGAGTAAGCGGACCATTTAGACTCTCAAGGATATGTTGTCTGCATGTGTTATTGATTTTGGTGGGAATTGGGACTCCTACCTACCTCTTGCATAGTTCTCCTACAACAACAGCTTCCACTCCAATATTAGTACTCCGCCTTTTGAGCTGTTGTATGGGCAGAAATGTCGTACCCCAGTCTGTTGGGGCGAGGTTGACCACAAGGTGATGGGTCGGACTAAGGTGGTTCTACAGACTACCAAGATGATTCAGCAAATCAGGCAGTAGTTGCAGACTGCTAAGAGTTGGTAGAAGAGTTACGCCGATCGGCACCTATCTGAGTTGGAGTTTTAGGCCGGTGACATGGTTACTGAAAGTCTCACCCTGGAAGGGTGTGATCCGCTTCAGGAAGAGGGGAAAGTTGGGTCCCCGATTTATTGGACCATTCCGGGTTATTTCTAGGGTTGGCAAGGTTTCTTACAGATTGGATCTTCCAGAGGAACTCAGTCAGATTCATAGCACTTTTCATGTTTCGCAGTTACGGAAGTGTGTGCTAGACGAGGATGCAGTGGTTTCAATGGATGACATTTAGGTTGATGAGCGCCTGAATTATGTTGAGAGGCTAGTGGCGGTTTTGGAAAGGAAGGTAAAGAATATGCGGAACAAAGAGATACATTTAGTAAAGGTACAGTGACGGTTTCGGAAAGGATCTGAGTGGACTTGGGAGTCAGAGGCTGAGATGCGAGAGCATTATCCGCATTTGTTCACCGCAGCAGGCTTCGAGGAAGAAGCGTAGTTCAAGTGGGGGAGAGTTGTAACATCATGACTCTCATGTATGATATTTATTGCTTAAAATACAAATTAATCTTTGGAACTCGTCAAGCTGATAGCCTCAGACCCGGTGAGTTGGAAGCTCTCAACTCGACAAGTTGTTAAGAAAAAGTCGATGAGTTGACCATTGCATATGAAACCCTAAAATTTAGGGTTTTGCACCCTATTTAAAGAACTTATGACTCATTGATGGCCTCCCTTATCGTCCTCTCAGTCCAGAGAAACCCTAATTTGCGCCTCATCTCTCATTTTGAGTGTGTGTGAGCTTGGAGTGTGATTTTTGGTTCTCTTTTAGAAGGAACTTGAAGCTTGAAGTGGATTGATTCAAAGGACGGCTTTAGATCTGGGATTTTCATTATTGTTGCAGTCATTTTGAGGTATAAAGTCGATACCTTGACCATCCCTTTGCTAGATATCTTCATTTGAAAGTTTATGGCCATTATTAACCCATTTTAGGACCATTTTGGGATTTCAGCATGTTATGAAGCTATGACTTCAGATCTAGATGTCTCATGGCCTCCATGGACTTAAAGTCACCAACTATATCAAGTCTTGGCCCTCCTTTATGCTCTAAGTCCCTTAATAAGCTTGATTTTAGTGTTTTAGCTTCTTGATGCCATGCATGGACGTAAAGTTAGCAATTTTACGTGGTATTTTAGTTCTAAGGGACCATATCTATGGTTTGTGGCACTAGATCCGCTTGGGAATTGGTTGAGTGCTTTAAGACTAGGAGAAACTCGACGAGTCACCTGGAGGACTCAATAAGTTGGCTCGGACTTTTCCCTGTTCCTCTGAGCACTATAGAAACTCGGCGAGTTGGTTCGAGTTTTACTCATTTTCTGGAAAACTGAAGGAACTCAACGAGTCGATAGATGCACTCGACGAGTTGGGTCAACATGGATTGTTGACCTTGGCTATTGACTTTGACTTTGGCCATGGTAGACCAAGTTTGACTTGGAGGGCATTTTGGGTATTTAGAGGTTTTGATAGAACATTCATATGGTGGTTGTAGGCTGTTGAGTCCGAAGCTGAGATTTTGGAGTTGGATTTCGCGGGTCCAACACTTCTTGAGAGGTGAGTTCTCCTCACTATACTAACAGGGTCGAAGGCACCAATGTCGGCCCTTTGGATTGTATCCTGGTTTATTATATGATGTTATGTGTAGTGATCCGTTAGATTTGTGTTCTAGTATATAGGATAATGCTATGATTGATGATCGATTTGGCGTGTGTGATTATTATATGTAACGCTCGTAGATTAGGGCTAGTCAATTTAAGGACAATAAGTGTCAAAAATGACTTTTTGATGGAAGATTATTTTGAAGGAATAATCTAAACTAAGTGGTAGTATATGTTACAAGGATTCCGTACATATAAAGAACGTTGAAATATGAGTTATAACGAAGAAGTTATGACATGTCGAAGTTTCGCGCCAGAACCGGTACGACACAACGCGACGTAAATATTGAATTTACGATAGAGCAATATTTGGCCTTAGCGGTCTAAATGAAAGTCATAGAATACGTTAAACCGAGAGCGTGCATAAAAAGAACGTCCAAATCTGACTTCGTATGAGGAAGTTATGATTTTTCTAAGTTTCAGCTTAACAGTATGCAGCTCAAAACTCGAATTTGAGATCGAGTGATTTTTGGTCGAAGCAATCTAAACGAGAATCAAAGATCTCATTATTAGTAGTGCAATGATAAAAAGACAGATGAAAACGGACGTCGGATGAAGAAGTTATGAATTTATAACGGAGTTTTCCTGTCTCGGCCTACTAAAAATAAATAATAAAAATAAATCAAAATTAGCCAACGGAGTCTAAAAGAAAGTTGTAGAGCGTAGTCTCACCTATGCGGGGATAAAAAGAACTTCGAAAACGGATCTCGTATGAGGAAGATACGAAATTTTGAATTTTATTAAATAATTAAAATATTTAATTTAAATATAAAATCCGATATTATCCGATGGGGGGAGTCATCGGACTTATCCGAGTTACGCCCAGCATAACTAGAGAATTCCGCCCAGCGTAATCCCAGTTTCAGCCCTTATAAATACCTTGCTAGGGTAGCCGAGTTTCTTTGCTAATTTCTCTTCTCTCTCTCTCCCATTTTGCCTCGATTTTCGTGCAAGAAATACGCCGAAGCCCTAATATCATTCCCAAGCCCTTAAGCAAGTCCCGAAGCCCTAAAGATCCCGAGAAGTTACATTTCCGAGCCGAAGCTCTGCCCGTGAAAAGCCCGATTTTTGTGAAGATCTCCTGGTTTCACCGAAGAATACTACTTCTACAAGTCGTAGCGTTGTCCGATCATCTTCTGATCATGTGAGTGTATAGTTCCTTTCTACTTAAACATAAATATAAAGTATTAACTATGAAATACGTGCTATGTGTTATATATTATTTTTCTATTTGAGATGGGCTTGGAATTGATGTTTTTATACGGGTGTTAAATGATTTAAACTGTGTTTGTATTTATATCTACAAAAATGTTGGGTAGAACATGGGTAGATTGAATCGTTGGTGACGATGCGACTTCGTGCCTATTGAGTAAATCCTTGGTGACGATGCGACTTCGTGCTTATGCTTATGTAAATCATTAGTGTAAATAAATGTAAGTTCTATTTATGCTTATGTGTCTGTATCGGAACATGACATTTCGAGATTTCATTATATTATGAAAATACATTCTCTTTGAGAAACGTTTTGATAAATTCTTATCATATTTTGTTTTAGGAACAAATTCCTTAACAATTTTCTTTAAACGATTACTTTGATTATAAAAACAAAGCATAAACAAATCGGTTTTTTCTGGCCGTGAAATTGGGGATGTCATATTATATATGCTAGCTAGCGTTTGATATTTATGTGATCTTATGTGATGGCGGGTGGGTTGAGGCGGTCCTGCTGTGTGCTGAAGGCTAACAGATCCAGGGCGGCCCAGGTAGACTGAAGGCCCAACCAGGCGTACCAGTCAGGCCGAAGGCCCGAAGAACGGTCCAGATAGGCTGAAGGCCCGGTGAGGCGGTCCAATCATGCTGAAGGTTCTGTGAGCGATCCAGTCAGGCTAAAGGCTCTGTATGCATACTTTTAGTTTATGATATTGTTCTAGTTTATATGGTGCTGGTATTTTGGTGGAACTCACTAAGATTTGGGCTTACAGTTTTGGATTATGTTTCAGGTACCTCTGATGATCGTGGAAAGGCGAAGGCTTGATCATACACTTCCTCGTATTTTATGGTATGATTTTTGGGATTACTCTGATGACAAACTATTTTGAAAACAATTTGTAATAAATGGTGGTTTTTGGATGTTTGAAAAAGTTTAAATTTTTTATGAATTTTATGAATGTTACATCGGAAGTATCTGAAACCATAAACATAAACTGTAAGTACAAAGCTTAGTGAGTTCCCCAAAGTACCACATACCAAACATACAAATATGGGCCCCTCCTTGGGGTGTATTTCAACCTAATAATATGATACTTGCAAGAAAGACCATGGGGGTGGCCCATGGCCCTTGTATGTAAGACCAGGATTTGGCCCTCAGCATTACAAGGAAATATCATAGGGTGGCCCACAACATTTGTATGTAAGACTGAGATCTGGCCCTTGACATTATAAGTTTCATATTACTGGGTTGAAATATACCCCAAGACGGGGCCTATATTTGTATGTTTGGAATATGGTACTTTGGGGAACTCACTAAGCTTGCTTACATTTTATGTTTATGGTTTCAGGTTCTTCCGATTCGAAAGGGAATGACCCGGTGTGATGGCACAGCATCCTCCCTCATGATTTATGCAAATTGAATAATTATACTCTAATGTTTTGAATATTATGGTCTGGTATTGGAATTTGAAACATTTGGTGGATGATTTGATTAACTTTCAGTGAAAAGTTTATTACTTTTTTTGGGACGTTACAAAATGCTAAGACTAGATGCTAAATTAAGAAAAACGATGTGGCACTCAAAAAGTTGATGTGGCAAGGTGTTAGGAGTGTTACCACTCCCCTTAGTGTTAGAGTTTTTAACCAGATCGTAATTAGAATTTTTATTTACCAATTAATTCGTAAATTCAAATTTAGTTACTTAAACATAATGTTTTGAGTAAATTACACGAATCGACCCTCATGCAAGTCAAAACGTATGTTTAGACCCTATTTTTAAAACTTAACTCAAACCATCCCTCGTTAATTTAAAACTTACACGATTCATCCCTCCATACATAAAAAGACCATTTCTAAATGGGTCTTGATTGAGGTCGATTATATTGCTCCACCACTCCGTTACACTTGTATTTATCTGTTTCTTAGACAAATTTTAGATAGATTAGTGCTCTGTTGGGGTTGTTTTTTATTTTCTATTGTATCAGCCACTATGTGGTTTGATTATGGGGTTTAAGGTTTGTGGGAGGCACAAATAGAGAAGATGAAGAGGGTGATTGTGTTTTAGTGATGGTACTCTCTGTGGGAGAGAGAGAGAGAGGGCCCCAATTTTTGTCTGACCTCTAAACCGGCTAAAACAAGTAAAGGGGACTAAAAGAACAGGTTGCCCACAACTTGGTTCCCTCATAAAGTCACGAAAAAACTTAAGTGACTAAAAGGGTCAACCCTAGAAACTTCATAGGGCCTATGTGTCATTTTCCCTAATAAAAAATATTTATTATGTCCTTTTTACAAAAGAAATAGGCCTAACGCATTTGATAACTCGTTCCCCTCCTCCCTTCTTCTTCGGTACATCTCATATCTAATTATCCACCTTCACCATCCATACCGACCAACTGCAATAAATCTTTAGTTTCAAACAGAGGTGATCGACTCTAAGACACTGACCAACTTTAATCTCTATTTCACTCTCCTCTTCTATTTCATATCTTCTGATCTCATACTTGCATCCTCAGGATTCTTCTCACTCGTCTCTCTTATATAACACCGCCTCAGATATAAGGTTTCGACCCTAGGTGGCGCACAGGTGACGATGGTGATGCGGGTGTACAGGAGATGATCTGTGAATGATGGCAATGGTGGAGCTCGGTCTAAAACCCTAGACGGTGGATCGATTGAGAACAACTAACTAGATCGGGTGAACAAAACGGGTGAATAAAACCACCACCAGCAGCAACAGTTATGTTGCTTCCTTTCCTCCTCCGCCACCTATCTTCTTCCCATCCCATCTCACTCTCTTTCTTGATTTCTATAACCATTTAGGTTACATGTTTCAAATTTGGGAACCGAAGGTGGAAGATGCAAATTGGGGTAATCGAAGATGATGAAAGGAGTAGGATTAGAGGAAGGGGGAAGAGAGCAGGTCGAGTGGGTGATGTAAGGGTAGAGGTGAGGGGTGGTGGGAGTGTAAAACGGAGGTTGTTCCCGACGAATATGGGTTGGAGATGATCGCAGAGAGAGTGTTCGTCGGAGAGATTATACAACTCCATTGGTTGGATCTTATGAGGTGAGATTTTGAAATGAAGATAGAGAAACGTGTTAAATGGGGGTAGAGGTGTGCAAGGATGAGGGCACTTCATATTTCATATATTATAATTAATAGAAAAAGAAAATAATCAAAAATCAAAAAGAAACCAAAAGAAAATAAACAAGGGCAAGATAGATTAGATTTAAACTAATGAGATGAAATGTGCAATTTTAACCAAATAAGGGACGATTGAAGTTAATTTTTGAAAAATAAAGATTAGACGCATCTTTTGACGTTTGTACGAGAACTATTCGTGTTATTTACTTTAATATTTTGATATGGGCATCTTATTACCAATTAAAAAACACTAAAAACAAACACATATTACATTTACCAAATTGCCCTAAGCTTTGTCACCTGTCTCCTTGTTGGCTATATGCACTACTTCTTCCTCTCTGCATTCTTTCTATATCCACAACCACTACCATCGCCGATCAACGCCCGTCACATCCCCTTTTTATCTCCATCAACCACAACTCCTACAACCGGCATTTAATTATCAATGATAAGTATATATGGTGACCACACACATAAAATTGGATTTGATTTTGGTTTTATCAAAGGGTTTCGACGAATGATGGTTTAGATATTGACAGAAGTCGGAGGGGCTAATGGGCGGGAGGATTTGGAGGTTTTCTGCTTCGACTTGTGCGATTTTTTAGTTATCTCTTCAAGCAAAATGGAAGAATCTCTTTTTCTCCCTCTTTTTCGCTAGTGGGTTAAATGAGATTGAAAGGGTATCTATCAGAGACAGGAATAGGAAGTCGAAGTCGGAGATGGCAATTGATGGTCACCTGTAGAAAGAGATGCGATGAGGAAGAAGTGGACCAGTGATGGCGCCATGGGAGGAAGATAATGGCCATTTGTCAACTGAGAACTTTGGTGACAGTTTGTAACTCGTAATTGAAAACATCCCCTATCAAACTTTTCTTTTTCTCTCTACTAGCCTCCCTCCTCCTTCCCCTTCTTCACCGGAAACCTCTTTTTTGTCCATCAGATGGATTTCTAACATTGAAGAATATTAAATTACAAGAGAATTTGATTGTTAATCATATGATGAATTTGAGCGACTATGTTAAGATTGCAAATGGAAGTGTTCTTGTGTTACTTATGCTAATTTAGATATCAGTTAGGCTATGTGGAGTGGTCACTACAAACTCACCGGAAAAGTGGTGCCACCTCTGCGCCACGTCACCTTCACCACCAACCCACTCCACTATGGAAATGGTCACCACTAACAACATTTACTTTTTTATTTTATTTTTTATTTTTTTAACATTATATTAAATAAATAACATATTTTATATTAATTAAAACCACATTACATAATTTAAAACATAGAAAATTAAAACTAAAATACTAAAAAAACATAATCCATACTTAGAAAATTAAACCTAAACTATTAAAAAACATCAAATCTAGTTGCGATATTGGACAAGAACTTTTTGTTGAATTTTCATAAACACCCTTAAATTTCGGGTCGAGATTTGGTTCTGGCACTGTGTTTACGATTTGAAGATTGGTGAGTGCCAATTGTCGCCGGCGTTGCTCCTCTGTTGAATCAAATTTTTTTTCTAAAAAATGTAGAGTTTTTTCGATTTTCTCCGCTAATATGTCCTCGTTGGTTGATTTCCCACTTGACGAAGCCCCCTTTCTCGCTTTGTCCCTACCCGGTGGTCGACGAAGATGGACGTCCGACGGACCCTCCCCCTCGGTGGCGTCGAACTCATCATTGAGGTCGAGGTTAGCACCAATGTCCGACTTGGACGTTCTCGGCCTTTTGTTGGAACCGGTGGTAGATCCCAAATGCGCCATTTCCGGATAAAGGACCTATTTTGGGTCATTGCGACAAACTTCCCACGCTTTTTGGTTGCCAAAAGGTTTACCATTGTTGGTAATTTTGTATTGGTGCAATGCCGTTGACAAAATGTTGAAATCGTTGCTACCATTTCGATGCATATTTTTTAGATTGTCAAATACGCCGTTAAATTTGGTACACGTCGCTCTAAGATCGCGCCATTTAGCATTGACTTAATCATATGTCCGGCTCGTTTGCCTTCCTAATAACGCGTGGAAGTGGTCTAAAACACGATTCCAAAAGCTTTGTCCCGATTGCGCGTTGCCGACATCCCCGTCTTATGATATGGCAATCCAAGCATCAGCTAAAGCTGCCTCCTCCTCCTCGGTCCATTGGGTATTTTTCTTTTTTGTTGAATCTTTTGATTTTTTTTGCCTTCTACGACTTGGTTGTGTTTCTTGAACCCGTTCGTCGTCGTCTTCAATGTCGAGGTTTACGGGTTGAGATTACTTTAGATGGTTATGAACTTGGTTGTGGATGTTGGGAAGTTTAGGGTTGAAATCGTGGAGCAGGTTGTTGTTGAAAGGGTTGAAATTGGGATTGAACAAATTGTGGTGGTGGTTGTTGTTGGTAGTAGTGTGGGTGGTATGAAAGATTGGTGAATAGAGGAGGTTGTTGAACGGAGAATGATAACAATTGCATATAGCCGATGTTTGCTAACGGATCATTTGGAGTGTTTGGGGTGTTCGGGGTGGGTGAGTTATTTTGGTTTGGATCCATGGAGGAAAGTGTATTTTTTGAATGAGAGTATATGTGTTTGTGTTCAAAGTTTGTTGTGTGTTTGAAATGTAAAAATATGTTGATATATATATATATATATATATATATATATATATATATATATATATATATATAGAGAGAGAGAGAGAGAGAGAGAGAGAAATGGTTGTTAGTAATAAATTAATTAATTAAATTTTTTTTTACAAACGTTCAAAAAGCGCAACGGTCAAAAGGTTCCCCCAATCAATCATGCGTCTTCGCCCATCTCCAACTCCACAGAACAAGACACCCACCAGAAGGTGGGGCGGTGTTCACGCGTGAAGGGGGCTGACACGTCAGCTCCCACGCGTCTTTTGCCTTCCACTCCTGGTAGTCTTAAGGCGGATTTGATTGTGTTATTGACACCATTCCCGAAAGCTAAGATGAAACAGTGTTGATGTGTGCACTGAAAACGTGTAGTATCCAGGCTCGTAAGGTATATATTTTATCAGGCAAAATGTAAGATTTAACATAGGAGAAAAAAAATTTCCGGCAGAGAAAACAGTGAATACGAAAGATGAGAGAAATAAATAAATAAAATAAAATAAAAGGTTGACGGAAAAATGTTGGGGGCATCATTTATTCGTTGATTTCTTTAACTGAAAGAGAAATTAATTTGCATCCGCCTAAAATTTTTCATACCCATTAAGTGTCTTCTTTTCACCATTTAATTTGATTTTATTTGGTATACTTCTAATATATTCTTAATTGAGATAGTTAAAAAAATATGGAATGACATTTGTTATAATTTATTTGTGTAGGAATATTTGTAAGGATAAAAGATAGAATGCAATTTAATTTCTCTAACTAAAATATAAGGCCACAAACCTATTTTTATATAATTTTATTATTATTTGGTAAATATTTCTCAGATTACTATTACTTGGTATATATTTTTTCTAGTAACCACGTTTTGGTACAAAATTCGACAGGTCTTACTATAGGGCAGATTGTGATTTGACAAATTAAAGTAAAAAAATTATATCATCTTTCAAAGTAAATCGGCGTTTAAATCGCATCCGGTATTAGAGAAATGCCAGCATATCGCCAAAGCCTTTCGGTATGTTTGTTATGTTGAGGGATTGCCTCAACAAAACAACAAAATAGGAGATTGGGGTGTTTTTTAACTTTTTTTAAGCATGTACTTAAAACAATCGGTGGTGTCAAGCCATCATGTATCTAACGACTACAAAACTGTGTCCATAACAACTGCAGCACAATTATGTCTTTTCATTTTGGATGACTTCTATTTTATTGGGTTCTAAGTTTATAATATTTATTGAGTTAATTGTTTTGTTAATTTTGCGCAACTCGTTAAAAAGTTCAAACGTAAAACATTTATATAAACAATAATAGCTCCCCAACCTAGGAAAAGTAATATTCATTAGGGATAGGCAAAAAACGAACCGAAAACCGAAAAAAAAAAAACCAACATAACCAACGGTTTAGGTTTGAATTTTACAAAAACCGAAAAATAACGGTTTGGTTCGGTTTTGACGTATAAAACCGCCCATAAAAACCAAACCGACCCACATATATATTATTTATATTATGATTTAAACTTTTAGTTTTAGACTTTAGACTTTATCTCTTTAATACTTTATTTTTGTTTTCAACAAACTGTTAATGATATTAAACTTTGATCTTTTGAACACTTTTATGTTTTTATAAGACTAGAATTCGTGCTCTTCATTTTAATATATTTAAAGTAAATACAATACTATTTATCGCAACGTATTTTCAATAGGTTTAAACCCAAAAACTAAAAAAAAAATAACAGGAGCTCATAAACCACGGTTTAAAACCAAAAACCCATAAACCCAACCCGGAAAACTGAAAAACCAACCCATGTAAAAACCGAACCTATATGCGTTTAAAAACCGAAAAATCGACTTTCTACGGTTTGGTTTGGTTTTAGCCAAAAACCAACCCAAACCGACTTTATGCTCATCCCTAATATTCATATTAACATGTGTACAAATTTTATTTCATTTTAGTTTAATAACTACAATCTATACATCTCAAAGTATTTTACTGCCTCAATTAAAGCTTAATTGAAATGTTTAATGACCATTTCACATATGAAAAGTATCACTTTGCTGACAACCGATGCAAAATGGTCGAAAATTTTGCCATTTCGCATTCGGCATCCACACCCGATGCTAAAAGTTTATAACTTTATAGCAAAAACAGAGACCAAATATTTGAGATAAAGAAACAAGAAAAAAGTCTCAAATCTAGTAAGCAAGAAATAAAAAAAGACTTAATGTCATCTTAAACTTGTGAAATCATAAGAGAATACATTCAACTTAACATTTTTTTAATAACAAATTACCAACTCAAGCAGCTACAGCTTCAGTCATTTCCTGTTCAACAATTGCAGGTTCAACCGGATAGTAAGAGTAGTGAAGCTCCCCAACATCATCACCCGATAGCTTTGTCCATCCAGTCGGCCCCACATGATACACTTCAACAACAACACCAATATTTTCAAATCATCCATATAAATATAAAAATATAAATATAAAACCCAAATGAAATAAAAAGTAAAAATCTAGAGAGAGAGTACCGCTGGCAACACCACCACTAGCTCCATCGCGGAACGTAGCATGATAAATGGATCTTCTCGCCAGCTCAGCAGCTTCCTCAATTGACATATCATATCGATACCTAAATTTCACATAAAAGGAATGGAATTAGGTGTGGAATTAATTTATTTATTTATTTATATTTGTGTGTGTGTGTGGAGGGAGAGGGGGGAGTACTCACCCGCTATCAAGTACACCGTAAGCATACGGTGAGCCAGACCCAACGGAGAATTTTGTTCCCTTGAGGCGTCCACCTTCGCTGTCTACGTAATACAGACCAGGGCCCTACAAAGAAAGTAACGTAAATGTAAAATGACTATTTTGCCCTTCGTTTTTAATATTTTCATCATATACATATAAAGGGTATTATATATAGATATAAACCTTTTCATCCCATCCTGCAATCATTGTCCCAACAGACAAACCCATGCCACGGTAAGAATAGAGAATGTTGGCCAGCATCTTTGAGGCGCCTGTCACTGAAATCCTTCTCTTGTTTGCCAATTCATGCAGACGACACTGAAATTTAAATAACAATAATAAAAAAATTCAAATATTGCTTAGAATAATTCAAATTGATAAGTAAAAAAGGTGATTTTGATATAAAGAAATGAAAGTAGGATGCCTTAATGCCTAAATTTCTGTGCCAAAACTGACAATCTGCAGCTCCTCCAGCCATAGTACCAAGCATATACGGATTAATTTCAATGATTTTTTTCACAGATTGAGATGCTGAAAAAAAAAACAAAATTAAAAGAGCATATTAGACTAGTTAATGCTCTTTCAAATCACGAGTCATAATTAATCATTGATCAAGTAAAGATAAAATTTTAAATGAATAAAAACAGCATATGATATCTCGAATAAAATTATAACAAATGATATTTCCACTTACTTCTAAAAAAATTAAAAATAATAAGTTAGTAGAAGGTTTCAATTTTTTTGAAAAATAATAAGTTATTGAAGATAAAAAGTAATTTTATAGCACAACATATCATTCCATTGGAGAAATGTTCCAATCAAAACCAAAGCCATAAATAAAAAAAGGGTTTTGATTATTTCATAAAAAAAAGTTAAAACATGCTATTTGTCTATATATATAAAATCATGAGAAAACATACAAAAAAACCTGGGTTTGGGGATATTTCCACTTTTACTACATCAATTATTCTGGGTAACATCTAAATAAGTATGTCTAAAAAACTTGGGGAACAAGTTATGCCAATTTTTCTTTGCTGTTTGGAAAGAAAACTATAAAGTTAGAAGAAGAAGTGGAAAGGCATACATATATAGCCTCCCATGCTAGCTCGGGAATCTGCAGCAACCATCACACCCTCCTTGAAAATAAAAGCCAAAGTGGTTGTTCCCTTTGCTGGTTTTACCATTTGGATAGAATTCTTCTGAAATCCATCAAACTGAAGCAAAGGATTTGATGTAGTGTTTTTAGCAATAAATACATTCACTTAATATCTAGCAGAAAGGTAAAAAAAGAAAAAGGCAAGAACTGTGAAGAAACTCACATCTGATGTAACTGGAAGGTCAAATGAAGGGGCATCTGAGAGCCCATCAGAAAGCAAGTCATCACTTCCTCCATAGAGTGGTGCACTTGATTCTAGTCCACTAAAGTCGAGCTTCATGATTTCCACCTAAACACATCAAAATTCATCAGTAAGGTTTCTAGTTCACAATCAGTATACACAAATTTCATGCTCTCCTCAACTGTATGGATAAAGTGCATGATATCTGTAGAGACTAAGGTGTTGTTTGTTTTTGATTCAGTAGGCTAAATGGATGAAAGACTTATGGGGTACAGATATCTAAGGTAGTTTTCTTTTATACTAAATGCTTAAACCATGGCTTAATGGGATAAGTGGGAGTCGTTATCAATTCAAACGCTCCCTCACGTTTCTGTTTACCTTCTTTATCCCATTCAACCCTTTTACCTAAACCCCCTCCCCTTGATCTTTTTTCGCTGCACAACATCTAAACAACCCTAAGGAAAATACGTTTCCTATTGTGTAGAAGATGGACTGATCTGCGTACATCTTTCTCAACATCTTCTCCCGCTGCTCCAGATTCCTTCGATTTTTCTAATGGGTTAACGAAACCGTCACTCAAACCCGACCAATTGCGTTGCTACATCCATGATATCAGGTTTGAAGGAGTGATGTTTTTAACAACAAAATGTACAATTCGTAACAAACCCTAGATTATGAAGACCTGATTCTGAGCGAGATCAAAGAAAATGCATACAGCAATCTACCTAGCTAAATTGAAGAGCAAATGGAAGTCGAAGAACTAAGTCGAGATCATACCTTTAAATCGGAAAGAATAGACCAGATTGTTAATACGTTGATTCAGCAGAGAGAAAACTCAAATCAGAGTATTTGAAGGAGTGATTTCTTGAACAACACTATAACTTAAAATCCGACTCTCGATGGGTTCGGAGTTCTGACCCGGTTCATGTGGATCCAATAAGTACAGCCCATTAAAATAAGTTCGTCATTTTCGCGGCTCCAGTATTAAATTTGAGTTCGGCCCATGGATTTGAAACTTTTTATTTAGGGCCAAGAAACATTATAACAATACTGAGAAATATTGAGAAATTGTTAAAAAAGTCTTAATATTTTTGGAAAAATCTCATTTTATTCTAAAATTTATTTTTTGAACAGAAAGTCTCGATTATTTCATTTTGGCTCAAATTAACAAAAAAAAAATCATTTTTTCTTTTAACATGAAATAGCATATTATCGTCTACAATGAAATAATTTGGAATTTTTTGTTCAAAAAAAAGGATTAAATTGAAACTTTTCCAAAAATATTGGGACTTTTCTAACAATTTCCCTAACAACATTTATTGGTAACCAACTATCGATTTATTCTTTTAAAAACTTTTACTTGTATGGATATCAACTAGCATCGAATGTGGACTCACAAATAACAACTCAACCATCAAAGGATACAACTCAGACATCAAATGATCTAACATGGACTCACAAATAACACATCAATATTCAAAGGAAAGATCGACTCTATGATCAACAGAAGCGGGAACATGATAAGGTTCGTAATGATAATTGTACTCATATAACCACAATCAAACTCATCATTATCATAATCCAACTACTTCAAATAATCTGCAAGAAGTTTTCATATCGATACCCTCAAGAAACAGTTTACAAATCAAAATGAAAAATTGCAAATATGTGCTAAAGGAGTAAAATTATGCTTGATTACCTTGTATAAAGTGAACCTAAGGTATATATTGTCTCTAATTGTGATCAATTTGTGTAATTTTGTCGCATTTTGATGGACTGTGATGGATTACCAGCCATCCTTACTTTCATAGGGTTGGTTGAAGCATACATATATATTTACTTCAGTTATACATATATATAGTTGTTATATATACATATAATTGTTATTAAAGAGGGTTTTTTCTATTCTTCTAACATAATGGCATCTTCTTCATCAACAACATTGTTTCCTTTAAGATAAACTACAAAGGTTTGTTCGTGTTTGGGCCATTTGGTTATTATGAAGGTGGGGAGACATTAACCCTTGAGAATACTAATTTCACTAGCATGGAATACACATAGTTTTTTGATCTTATGAAGAAGGGAACAATAATGATGTGCTCATGTGTATATTATGTTGTTCCTGGAAAAGATTTACATAATGGGTTTAAAAATACTCAAATATGATGTTGATTTTAAACATTTTGTTGCTTATAGATTTAGAAGCATGTATGTGTGTATGTATGTGTATGTATGTATGTATATATATATATATATATATATATCACCATGATGAAGATCTAACAGAGTTTCTTGGAGAGGTAGACCTTGTGGTTGAAGACGATGTGTGGTAAGAGTGAAAATGAATATGACAATTCTAAAAATAATACAAGTGATAATGACGATGATGAAACAACTTCGTTAGATCACTTGTCAGCCCGTGAGGATGAAGTCGCTTATGTTAGGAAAAATTAAAAAGTTATATGGTATTGCCCTTACTAATGAACTTATGGGGTCATTTGAAAGGGACAAGCAAGTTGACATTGCAACAAAACATCACAACTTTTTAGATTAACTTACATGGATGCTACAAAGAGTGAAACAAATTAAATATTAATATCAGTAGTGATGATGACGATGGTATCGGGGTTTTTAGGAAACAATCAATTTATACATGTAGAATTTCACTTTAACTCTTAAGGGTGCATGCAACCTAATGGATCTATGTCTTTTCTCAATTAGTAGCAACATACTTATAAAACAAAACTATAAACCATATGAATCAAATTCATGAATAGAACCACATACATCTTGTTTGATTTGAAACAAGCTAATCAAATACCCTTTGTAGTCTCCTTGAAAAAACTAGCTCCAAAAGTATGGCCGCCTCTAATGGTTCACACCTAAAACTTAGGAAACCCTAGGATTGAAGGAGAGAGGGGATAGAATAGAGAATTTTTTTTGAATTATCTTTATGGTTAAGGTTAAGCCGAAAATCACAAGGGGTATTCCCCTTTATATAGTTGCCTGATAATCCCAGAAACCCTAGATTTATACTTAAAACAATAATATTTCAAAGCAGTGATTATCTAGTTTCTTTTTATCAGTTGGAGGTTTCCAAAAGCTCTATCAAGAGCCTCTTAAAACCATACATACATAAGAGGATTTTAGATCCTCTCTTTTGTTCAACTAATGAATAATTGCAGCTCTGCCCTTGTGCCTTTAATTAATTATAATTAACCCATACTTAATTCCAAATTAATTATAATTATCTTAATTAATTATTACTATTTCTAATTAATATACTAATCATATAATATATTAATAAATCATTTATCTCTTTTCTTTAATTAATTCACACCATTTTATGGTTATGAGGGCAACCTAAAAAGGACTTTACTTTTACTCATCAGCATTATATCAATTTAGTTAGGACCTTAGACACCTTAATCTAACAGTCTCCCACTTGGATAAGTCGCAAACTAAGATTAAAAGTACAACTCCGAATAACCAGTAAATAGTGTTTTCCAAAGACACTTCCAAACACTGATTAGGCGTTGGTCCTAAGATATGTGATCAGTTATCCCTTCGTTCTACAAGATATCGTATGGACACAAGACATCGATTAGAATCTATCTCATGATCCAGAATTCTGTTTCTCGATTCCCGATTTACAACAACTAAATTCAGACTACTAATCGAAAACATCAATTTAGTTCGGGCCTGCCCAAGCACTTCAGATTTTGGCAATGATGGGTACAAAAGTACATACTAGTCTTAAATTTATAACCTAACAAACTCTTACTAACTATGCACTTATAGGCAGTGTACCTAGTCAAACTATAGTGTAGTTCAGGTAAGTCGGGTGTTGATCACAAGGAACGGAATTCAATTAAATAAATTAACTACTTTTAATTAAACTAAGAAACAAACTATGGTTGGGGGGGGACCTACTAATTTTTCAATTAAGCAAAGAAAACAAGTTAACTTTAAGAATTAAAAGAATACTTCTGCCTAGATCTGATTTCACTTTATCCTATGGTTGATTTCTAATGGATAGATTATATTGATTACCAATTTTCTAGTTATTATGATCAAATATATAGGTCTTCAAATTTATGCATTAACAAGCAATGATCATGCAAAAGTTAAAAACCAAATTGATATTAAGCTCAATTAGACTATGAATGATAGTAGTTACTTTCCTATGATCAAGTTAAGCAAACAAGAATTAATTAATATTAATTATGATCTCTAACACAGTTAAAGTTACTAGATTTAATTACTTAATCTAAGATGTGATTAATCCTAGCTCTAATTATTTAATGATCATAAACAATTAGGAGATAGATTCATACAATTAATATGATCAATTATTACACAAAATATGATTTATACGCAATATAAAGTACAACTAAACATGCTAGGGTTTATATATCAAACACAAGTAAAATCAAATATAACCAACCAATAATCAAAATCAACACATATAGATCAAGTTCATCTTCACCAAATAGAAGTAAAAGGTATTTAGCCTCTCATTATAATAGAAAAACACAATAGATCCATGTAAAATAAGCTAGACATAGGTATGAAAAGCAAACCAACTAGATCAATGTTGAATTTCTTCTAAATCTTCTTCAATCCTTAAGCTTCATTTGACTTTCGATCTTCTCCTGGATTTCTAAAGGTTGTTGGTCGAAATTCACTTCAGAAACCAATTGCATGCCTCTCAATTCAACCTAATGTTCGGGATTTTATAATTGTCAAAATCGGTACACCACGTCGTGGTTTACCACCACCACGACGTGGTCTTTGAGTTAATCTCGTATCCGCCAAGTCATCTGATTGGTTGTGAATATTCCATTCACCACGTCGTGTTGGAGATCACCACGACGTGGTCTTCAATCTTGTTTTCTTCTTCATTTGTTTCGGCTCTCATTTCTTGCTTCCAGTTCCTCGTATGCTTCCTTTTTATCTCGAGCAAGCCTCTGCCTCTACAAACCATATTTTAAACATAATAAGTGTCTTTTATTCCAAAATAAACATAATTGTAGCTAAAAGTAATAGAAATATGTATGAATTTATAGTTAAATATGCACATATCAAAATACATCATACTTGATTTTTGTTTTACCCCCAAGTAAAACTGATTTTATTATAATCATATCAATACTTTAGCTACCAACATCGCATAAGACGATCCATGTTGAGCCTCTCCATTAGTCCAAGACCACAATGCATGTATTTGTGTCTAATTTTTCCTAAGAACTTCCCCAATCTTAAATACTCACAATCTTCATAAACATTTCCCCACTTCTTTTGAATACCACTCATTTTATGCATCCCTCCGAATCCATCTCTAGAAAACTTTGCTTAACCTCAAGGTTTTTTTGGTTGAACCCCCAAGCATAAATATGGAAGAATAACCTAGAAAATAAAAATACAATAGATAATAACTTGGCAAATTTCTCCTTATTTTTGGTTCTTCGATTTATTTGGAACTTTTCTTCATGATATTTATTGATCTTCGTAGCTTTGTAGACTCTTATTCTCCAACTTTGCAACTTTTTTTCTTTTTTTTTCACTCAAAACTAAAAATCCTATAAAAACAAGCAAGGGAACTTAACTTTAACCCGTATTGGTTAGAGATATTAGTCTAAGGTGCAATGACTACTTAAGCTCTCCTGGATATATATATATATATATATATATATATATATATATATATATATATATATATATATATATATATATATATATATATATATATGGTACATACTGCTAAACATATTGTAGCCCTCAAACTAAGAAATGTTGTATTTTTACCCCATGATTTCACTAGGACACAAAAGCCACAAATCCACTATAACATATTTTGGCTCAAATAAACATTAAAACTCGCATTAAATCGTCCCACACAACACTAGCAACCTAGATCTCAACACAACAATATAATTTTTTTTTAACTAGATTCAATTTTAGATTATTATTTCAAATCTTTCTAATATATTTTTTTAATCCTAGTCACTTTTCAATTTTTAATCAGAATGCTTGCTTTCCTAAATTCAACCCCATACCCCCGCAATTAAATGATGCAATGTCCTCATTGCATGCTAAAACAATTAAAGAACATAAATTTAAAAATGAAGAATTAGAACAGACTCCCCGAATTTTGAAACTTGTGTGGTAATAGCTTGGACTTCTCGTGTTGGCTATGCTCCGAACAGTTTTCAACTTAGTGCCCAAGAATCTGACAGTTATATTAGTTGAGTTGTTTTGTTTCCTTACCCATCAAGTAAAAGAGTTAGATTAGGATTCGTTTTAGTTAGTACTATATATATATATATATATATATATATAGAGAGAGAGAGAGAGCTAAGTTCAAGTATTCTAACTAATTATTGTGCGGATATCGTATGCTATGAGAATAATAAAGAAAATATGTTGTTTGATAATATAAATACGTTCAATCTTACATAACTATTGCCATTAACATACATTCTCACTAATTAAATCGTCTATAATGTTATTATACACTTATTAGTATTATTCTCATTTCTGTCAGAATGTTGTCAGAATATTTACTTGGGTCGTATTCTGTCAGAATGAAAATGAGTGAAAAACGATGTGTGAGAACAAAAATAAATAATAATTAGCGAGAATACATGAAAATGACGATATTTTTGTAAGGTTGAACGTATTCGCACTACTAAACAACTTATTCTCTTAATAATTCTCATAGCATACGATATCCGCACAATAATTAGTTAGAATAGAATAACTAAGCCTATATATATATATATATATATATATATATATATATATATATATATATATATATATATATGGTGAGGTTAATTAGAGAACCATAATTAACAAGGAACCAAGGAACCAATCATGAGTGTCGGAAATCATAATGATCAACGGCCAAGGAAATAAATTTACACTTTTACATTGGACGCACACACACCAGATTATATCAAAAAACCCACCTCCTTACCAAAAAACCCACCTATTTTTTTCGTTTAAAATATTTTTTATGCCACATTTTTTATTAAAAAAAAAAAAAAAAAAAAAAAAAAAAAAACCCGAATATACCATTGTTTTCGATTTTTCGTCATCTTTCCATAAAGATACATGCTAATATATAAAAAACGAATTTTTTTCCGAAAAAAAACTTACTTCATTTTGTTAGTTTTTTCAATATTTAAGTTTATCTTTATCAAAAAAAAAAAAAATACTAATTATACCAAAAATATTAATTTTTTGTACTATATTAATAAACATCAACACCGACTTAAAAAAAAAAAAAAAAAAAAAAACCTCTAACTCCTTAGATGAATCTAAACAGTAAATATTTCAATTTTTAACATTCACAATATGAAAAAGCTTGATCAGTTTAGATTCACATTGTGAATCTGACTTACTACTATGCACACTGTGAATCTCAGAAGGTTCACAAAAAAAAAAAACCATCGATCAGTGTAGATTCACACTGTGAATCTAAACTATAAATATTTTAAAATTTAACATTCACAATGTAAAAAACTCGATCAGTTCAGATTCACATTGTGAATTTGACTTACTATTATGCACACTGTGAATCTGAACAGGTTTATAATGTGAATTTGAACTGAAATATCGTTTTTTTACATGAATATGAATCTATGTTTAAATAGTACAAAAAAGTAAATTTTGATATATTTATTAATTTGTTTCTATAAAAAAAAAATAGACCTTAACTTTTCAACAAAGAAAATGAAGTGAGTTTTTCGAAAAAAAAATCGTTTATTATATATCATCATGGATCTCTATGGAAAGAGGACGAAAAATCGTGAATAACGGTATATTCGGTTTTTTTTTCCGATAGAAAACATGGGCTAAAAAAATCATAAACGAAAAAAAAGAAATGGGTTTTGTTATAATCCGGTGCATGTGCGTCCATTGTAAAAGTCTACAACCCTTCCTTTTGCCGTTGATCGCTTTAAATTTCGGCGTTTTGGATTGGTTGTTTGGTTCCTTGGTTAATAATGGTTTTCTATTGAACTTTTCCATATATATATATATATATATATATATATATATATATATATATTGTAACATCCCGAAATTCAGGTAAGGCCATTTAGCCCTTCCGTTTTATCAAATGGTCAAGACTAGTCCTTGAGTGAGTTCTTGTAGCACATGAGTACGCTGGGCGTACCGGGGTACGCTGCGCGTACTCATGTGCTTAATTTGGACGCGGACTCGCCTGGGTACGGTGGGCGTACCCAGGGTTACGCTGGGCGTAAAGGGTCTAGATGTAAACCCTAAATGTTTGGCTTGTGCACTATTTAAAGGATGCTAAGGCTCATTTCTCAGCCTCCATATCAGTGAGTGAAACCCTAAGAGAGAGCCTTCCATCGTTCTTAGCTTGAGTGTGTGTGTTTTGGAGCTAAAAGTGTCTTGGTGTGTTAGTGAAGAAGAAGGAGAAGAGCTTGTGGAGGCTAAGGCTTGAAGTGCAAGTTTGGATCGAAGATCTACAGAGGAAGGAGCTGCATTTGGAGGTATAAAGTTCAAAATTTTCCTCCTTATTTGGTTAGATGATTGCATGGACCATTTCTAGGGTTAAAAGTCCCAAAGGTGGAGACTTTATGAGTGTAATGTACTCCATGGACCTAGATCTGTCCCATTTTCAGTGATATTTGTGTTATAGATCCATAAAGTTGCCATCTTGGTCGTTGTCATGAGGTTATGCTTGAGTTATGAGCTTTCTAGAGTTGGGGAATGGAATGTTATGGGTGTTAGTGACTTGTCCAGCCATGCAAAGGCTTAAAGCTACCAACTTTATGGATTAAGAGGCTTAGAAATGGTCAGATCTAAAAGTTGGACGTGGGTCTTAACTGTTTAAGACCTCAAGAGCTTAGAGTCTACAACTGGGGTTTATGCGGGGCGTAATCCCAGTACTCGCGGCGTAAGGGGTCGCACACCCCGTTTCTGTGAGGACGCCGGGTACGCCCAGCATACATGTTTGGTACGCGCAACATAACCCGGAGGGTTGACTTTTGTTGATTTTTAGGGTTTGGTCAACTTTATAGTCTTTGAGCCATGGGAGGGGTAAATGTCACACCCCAAAACCAAGAACGGCGGAAACGTTCTGGGGCGGAGGACGTCATGTAAAGTATCACAACACAGTAAATGTAAATAAGCAAACAACATCATCCATTGCATTAAATATATAATTTTAATACAAGCGTGTTCTGTACAGTTATAGACACCAAAAATAATGAAACACAAAATAATATGAGATGAGTCTTGAATGCACTCCATCTTCTCAAAAGCTGGCCTCGGTACCTGTCTACTGATGACCTGAGAATACAAGTTATTTTGAAAGAGTTTATCAGCATAAAGCTGGTGAGTTCATAAGTATTTTAGTGTCAATGTTTCTTGTAAAAACGTTTGAACCTGTCTCAATGTATAAGTTTGTCAAATGTAAGCAAATGTTTGAAAGTGTTTGTAAAAGTTTGAATCTCTCAGAAAATCCTATATTTTCTATAAAAGTAACCTTCTACCAAGGCTAAACTGTTTTGTAAACTTGTCTGTCGTAAAAGTGTGTAATTACCCAAGTATAACTATCATTTGTTGAAAATATAGTTTGTACACTAATGCTTAAGTGAGATTATCACTAAAATATGTAATGGGTAAATCATTGTAGTACTGTAGCTTTGTATAATAAGACTACTGCTGTACTAAATACTACTACCTTAAACCGGATTTATATTAAGGCATAATGTGATAAATTGCACCATGCTATCGACTGGTAACAACGACATAATGAATGGTCGTAATAAAAGAAATGACGTTTGGCACCCGCAGACCTGCAGGTCCGGCTATAGCTAGCAGCAAGGTGTAGGATAGTCAATCCAGTATAGATCTATACGCAAACTCACGCTCTCCCTCCAAGAGAATTCTGGCTACAACTCGGGCCATGACATTTAAGGCATGCCCGATACAGTGGATCACAATTATTACGTATTTATGTATATGTATTGTTTCTCGTATATCTGTATATGTATTGTTTCTCGTATATCTGTATATGTATTGTTTCTCGTATATCTGTATATGTATTGTTTCTAGTATATCTGTATATGTATTGTTTCTAGTATATCTGTATATGTATTGTTTCTAGTATATATGTATGATCCTGCGTTACCCCGATGGTAACCAGCTAATGATGTACTAATGAGTATGAATATGGAAGTACTTTTATGTCTATACATGTATATATGATATATAAGTAATATGGAAACGACCTTCGGATGGTCACCCGAAATCCCACCAGACCACATCCAAATCGAGGAAAAGGAAATAGGGCGGATGGCCTTCCTAAGCCCTTTGAACATTATTTATATATCTATACATATATGGGCATGCAATTGGATATATAAAAGCATAAATAAGTTTTCATAAAACATTTGAAGCATAAATATAATTTCAAGAGAAGATCGACTTGATGTCGATTTATAAAACAATTTGAAGGCATAAGTTAATAAAACAGTTCAAGTATAAGAAGCATTTGTTTAAATCACAGTCTATAAGTAAGTTTGGATAGTAAAACAGTTTGTAAACCATTTCAAAGTAAAGTAGTTTGATAAACAGTTTGAACAGTGGTAAAAATCGTTGTTTTCCTAGTTATTAATCACATATGATTAAATGCAATCACATGTGATTGAAGTAATAACTATAAGTATTTGACTTGTATTCCCCCCCCCCCCCCATAAAGTATTTAAAACACTTAAAATCATTTCAAAGGTTGATTCAAGGGGTATGAACTCACTTGTGGTGAGTCGTTTGAATTGCAGTGTCGGCTACCGTGCTAGGTGGCAAACGGAGACTGGTTTACACGCACGAGCCTAGTTATCATATAATACACATATATATAACTAATTAGACAAATAATAACTTAAATAAATAAGTTAAGACACTTAGAAAACATTTAAACACTTTTATGAGTGTTTAAGGTTCAAATGGTTGCATCTAAGTTGCTACGGGACAAGGCAAAAGGGTTTGAAACATCAAATGGCCTTGTATAGGAGTTTACCACCCAACAAACCCCACACCTTGGAGTTTACGGCCGTAAACTCATAGGTTTATGGCCGTGAACTCCTAAAAGGGTGGTTTTGGGTGTTTTGTGGTGCTATCTTGATCCTAGAACACTCCTAGCTTTATTGGAATAACACATGAAGTAGTTTAAGGCTCTAGAACACTCCATATGGGAGTTTACGGCCTAAAGTCATTCACCCTAGAGTTTACGGCCGTAAACTCTTGGAATTTAATTGTTTTGAGGCACTTAAACATCAAGGATGGCTTCCATGAATTTATCTAAGGCTAATGGGGACAAGAGGCACACTTTGGTGCCTTCACTTGGAGTTTACGGCCCAAGTCATGTTCCTTGGCCGTAAACTCCTTTCAAGGAGTGGTTTTTATGTGTTCTTCTCTCCATTCTAGTCCCAAGGGTGCAAGGTAAATTGTCTAAAGGCTTAAGGTGTGCTTGGAATGATTTTTACCCTTCAAAAAGGGGTTTACGGCCCAAGAGGGGTTCTTGGCCGTAAACTCCTACAAACTTATGATTTTTATGGGTTTTTGTTGTTCTAAATAAGCACAAGCAATTGAGGATTAAAGTCCTTAAGCATTTGGGGGAGTTTAGGGCACTAATTGCCCTTGAAAAGGGGTTTACGGCCCAAGGTAGTTCCTTGGCCGTAAACTCCAAGAACTTGTGTTTCTTGGTTGCTTTTTGATCCATAAAGTTCATACCCTAACCCCTAAACAAGTAGTCTAACAAGGAATCGGGACTAGGAAGCCATAATGTTCCATTTTGGAGTTTACTCCCCAAGAACGTTCTTGGGCGGTAAACTCCCAGATCTGGTAATCTAAACATGTTATTGTTGTTAATAAGCATTAAACAAGTATTGAAACACATATAGAAAAGTAGACTCACAATCTGGGATGAAAACCCGAAGATCCGTCAGAGAGAATATGGCTTTTCTCTATTTGGAATTGTGAATAATGAATTAATTTAATTCAGAAAACTATTTATAGTCCTGGAATATTTTGGCAGAAAATATTTTTATTCCTGACGTTGGACTGTAACAGTATGAAACTTGGAATGCCCAATTTTCACAAAACCAGGAGTATCCACTCTCCTGATATCATCTAAAACATAAACCCTAAGGTACACAAACTTGTTCGGAAAAGCTTGAAAATCACAGAAACTGAACTAGCTTCTATTGAATAGATGATGTTCGTACAATGGAAATTTCGGGTTGTCACGGTAAAATGGTCTTTTACCCTTCTGAGAGTACTAAGAGAGGGAATAGCCTAGCCATAAGGGATGTATTGATTTAGAGTGTTTCTTTCATATGATTAGGCGGAGGCTAGATCGGATTTTTCAAAGTTGAGATTTTACCGAGTTACCCGAGGTGAGTCTTCTCACTATACTTTACCTAGAGTGGTAATCAGAGTTATGTGACAGAGTATTTTGTATGCTTTTGCATGATGTGATTTCTATGTGATTTATGCTATGTATGTGCCAGAGTTTTCAGAGTTAGGACCGGAAGGTCCACAGAGTTAGGGCCTGAGGGCCCACAGAGTTATGGGACTGGAGGGTCCCACTGAGACACATTGACCAGAGGGTCAAACAGAGTTATAGCCTCGAGTGGCTAATATGTATTATGTGTGGTATTTTGGGGAACTCACTAAGTAATTATGCTTATAGTGTTGTGTTATGTGTTTCAGGTACCAGTGAGGATCACGGGAATGCGTCGATTTGTTCAGTACACACATGAGGAGCTTTTTACATATTTTGATCTTGGGATGTGATGTTATGAATTGATTATGTGATACAATGATGTTTTATGACAATTATTAATGAAAAGGTGTTTAATAAATATGAAAAATTATTTGAAAATTGGGTGTTACAAGTTGGTATCTGTGACATCCCCAAAATCTCGGCCAGAAAAGACCGATTTTCATTTATGCTTTTAAAATATTTTCAGAGTAAATCCTTTTGATTTGAAAGAGTTGCAGAATTTGTTCCCAAAAACAAAACATGATAAAACAATGTTTACCAAAGCATTTCATAAAAGAAATGTATTTTCATTATAATCAAAACTCGGGGTGTCATGTTCCGATATAGACCAATAAGCATAAACGAATACATTACAAGTCATTCAACAAATATAAACATATGCAGACTTTGTAGTCAAAACAACTGATGGTTCATCCATCTCATGCCCTCGCGCCACTTCCTGTAATACAATTAAAACTGAGTGGGTCAGGCTTGGGAGCCTGGTGAGCATATAGGGTTTTCAACCCACAATAAATAATCATATTTAATTTTCACCAACCAACAATAACCCAATTACCCATTCCCGTTATTCTCACTTTATGTCCCTAAGACAACTAACATAAGGGACCTATTCTAAGAATATTTCATCGGGGCGACAACACATGCTTCGGGGGTACCTCAACAATATAAGTCAAATAAGGCAACCATGAGGGGGATGGAGTACAGCGAATGAACACCCAAGTTCATTAACACCTACAGGTGGCGAACCTGCTAATGTTTCCACAAGACTATCTAGAAAAGTATGTGGTCGTCATCTAAACTCTGCTAGATGACTAAATCAAACAACAACGAGGCCTCTCATCTGTTTATTACACACCAACTATCTACCCATGTTCTACCCAACATATTAGTAGATAAAAATATACATTTGTATACATAGTTTTGAAAACCTGTATAGCATGCTTTAATCAACACATATTTCACATAACAGATGAGGCACACACACACATAACACGTATCTCATAGAGAATAAATCATATCTATGAGTTAGAAGAAAGTGAATACACATTCACACACATAAACAACAATATACTTAATACACTCGAACCAAACTTGTATTATTATCATGTTTATGAAAGGTAGTATACACTCACTTGATCAGAAGATGATCGGACAACACTACGACTTGCAGAAGTAGTAATCCTCAGCAGATCTGGAAGATCTCTTCAAAAATCGAACTTCTCGCGGGCAGAGCTTCGGCTCAGGAACTGCACTTCTCGGGATCTTCGGGATCTCGGGACTTGCCTCGGGGCTCGAGAACAATACCGGGGCTTCAGGATATTTCTGGCACGCAAAACGATGCAAAACGAGAGAGAGAAGAGAGGAAATTGGCAAAAGACTCGGCTGCCTTCGGATCCTATTTATAGGAGGCTGGAGCCTCGGTGTACGCGGGGCGTACTGCAGTATGCAGCGCGTACTGCTTCCGAAATCGTCACTACATGCGTCATCCGAAGTGTCGACACTCTTCGGAGTACGCAGGGCGTACGTCGGATCGGACCGGTGACTCGCCTTCGGATAATGCCGGATTTAAGGATTAAAAATAAATACAATTTATTTAATAAACTTCGGAAATTCATATCTTCTTCATACGAACTCCGTTTTCGACGTTCTTTATATCCACGCGAAGGTGAGACTACGCTCTACAACTTTCGTTTAGACTCCGTCGGCTAATATTGACTTTATTTTTATTATTAATTATTAATAGGCCGAGACATAAACTTTCGTTATAAATTCATAACTTCTTCGTTTGACGTCCGTTCTCGCCTAACTTTTTATCGCTTCGATACCAACAACGAGATCTTCGATTCTCATTTAGATTGCTTCGGCTAAAAACTGCTCGATCTCAAATCGAGTATTTCGGGCTGCACACCGCTAAGCCGAAACTTCGATAAATCATAACTTCCTCATACGAAGTCAGATTTGGACGTTCTATATATATTCGGAAACCTCGTTTCAACTACTACAACATTATTCAAAGATATTAAGTTTATTTTACACTTAAATTTTGACGCTTATTTTTATTCTTAATTAATCAAACCACATAATTAAGCAATTAAGCACAAAACACACAATACTTAAATAATACAATCTTATTATTTCAAAACGGGTTACAAAGGTTAACCTAGACTATTACATTGCTACAAATGGCAAGCCCGGAAACACAGGCTTACAATTCTCTCCACCTTAGAATGATTCCGTCCCCGGAATCACACATCAACAAACAAATGCGGATAGCGACTCAACATGTCACTCTCCGTCTCCCAGGTGAGATTCGGCCCATTCGTGTGTTTCCATCGGACAAGCACTAACCCAACCATTTTGCGTCGCAACTTCTTAGTCTTTCGGTCAACAATTGCCTCTGGTTCTTCAATCAACCTTTTGTTCTCATTAATTCTCAATTCAGAAATTGGAATTATATCGGGAACTTCTCCCGTGAACTTCCTCAAATAACACACATGAAAAGTGTTGTGAATTCCATTCAGTTCTTCGGGTAATTCGAGCTTGTAAGCTTGGTTCCCAATCCTCTAAAGAACTTTAAACGGTCCAATAAACCTTGGACTCAACTTTCCCTTTTTACCAAATCTTATAAGTCCCTTCCACGTCGAGACTTTAAGCAAAATCGAATCTCCAACCTCAAAAGTCATCGGTCTTCGCTTGTTGTCAGCATAGCTCTTTTGACGATCTTGAGCTGCTAACATTCTTTCCCTAATTATTTTCAACTTTTCAGCAGTTTGATGAACCATCTCTGGTCCCATAAACTGTTTTTCCCCAGCCTCAAGCCAACAAGACGGCGTACGACACTTCTGTCCATACAAAGGTTGATAAGGTGTCATCTTAATGCTCGAGTGAAAACTATTATTATAGGAAAATTCTACCAAAGGTAAATGCTCATCCCAATTACCTAGGAATTCCAAGGTACATGCTCTCAGCATATCTTCAAGTGTTTGTATTGTTCTTTCACTCTGACCATCAGTCTGCGGATGGTAAGCTGTGCTTAAACATAACTTGGTACCCATTTCCTCTTGTAGACTTTTCCAAAACCTTGAGGTGAAACGGCTATCATGATCCGATACAATCGTTAACGGAACACCGTGAAGCCTCACAATTTCCTTTACATAAGAATTCACAAGCTTTTCCATAGACCATTTCTCCTTGGCCGCTATGAAATGCGCACTCTTAGTGAATCGATCAACGACCACCCAAATCATGTCGTGACCATTCTTTGTTCTGGGCAGTTTAGTGACAAAATCCATAGCAATGTCTTCCCACTTACACATAGGCACATGCAATGGTTCTAAACTCCCGTACGGTTTCTGATGTTGTGTCTTGACTCTCGCACAAGTCACACACTCAGCCACATACTTTGCAACATCAAGCTTCATCGTCGGCCACCAGTAGTAGGGTTTCAGGTCCCTATACATTTTAGTGCTACCAGGATGAATCGAGTACATGGTCTTGTGAGCCTCTTCCATCAAAAGATCCCTAATTCCTCCTGACTTAGGTACCCAAATACGATCTTGGAATACCTTCAGTCCATGACTGTTTACACCGAACACCAACGTTTTACCCAAACGTTCCTCCTTTCGGTCATTCTTTTTAGAAGCTTCCTCTTGAGCTTTCTTTATACTCTCCAAAATGGTCGAGACAACTTCAATTCTCAACGCTCTTGGCCTTTTCCTTTCAAGATTGACTTTCCGACTGAGAGCATCAGCAACAAAATTAGCTTTACCGGGGTGGTAAAGTATCTCACAGTCGTAGTCTTTAAGTAATTCTAGCCAGCGTCGTTGCCTCATATTCAATTCCTTCTGATTAAAGAGATATTGGAGACTCTTATGATCAGTAAAAAGTTTTCACTTCGTGCCATAAAGGTAATGCCTCCATATTTTCAGAGCGAAAACTACCGCTGCCAACTCCAAATCATGAGTCAGGTAATTCTTTTCATGCTCTTTCAGCTGTCGAGACGCATATGTTATCGCCTTTTCTCTTTGGGTCAAAACACAACCCAATCCAACCCCAGACGCATCGCTATAAACAGCAAAGTCTTCAACTCCATTGGGTAGAGAAAGTATCGGTGCCTCGCATAGCTTCTTCTTTAACTTCTCGAATGCTTCTTTATGCTTATCACTCCAAGCATAAGTAGCTCCTTTGTGGGTCAAAGTTGTTAACGGAGTAGCAATCGAAGAAAAACCTTGGATAAACCTGCGGTAATATCCGGCTAATCCTAAAAAGCTTCGAATCTCCGTGGGACTTTTCGGTTGTTCCCACTTCATCACAGCTTCGATCTTCGCTGGATCAACCATTATCCCTTCTTGGTTGACCACGTGACCCAAGAATTGGACTTCACAAATCCAAAAATCACATTTGGAGAACTTCGCATACAACTTCTCATTCTTCAAAACTTCTAACACTTCTCGCAAGTGTCTACCATGCTCCTCCTGGCTTTTCGAGTAAATCAGAATGTCGTCTATGAACACTATCACGGATTTATCAAGGAAAGGATTACAAACCTTATTCATCAAATCCATGAATGCTGCCGGAGCATTGGTTAGTCTAAACGACATAACCAAGAACTCGTAGTGTCCATATCTAGTTCTGAATGCAGTCTTCTTGATATCTTGCTCTCTTACTTTTAGCTGATGATATCCTAACCTAAGATCGATCTTCGAGAAATAGCTCGAACCTTGCAATTGATCAAACAGGTCATCAATCCTCGGCAACGGATATCTATTCTTTATTGTTGCCTTGTTCAGCTCTCTTTAATCGATTCACATTCTCATACTTCCATCTTTCTTCTTCACAAATAACACCGGAGCTCCCTAGGGCGATGAACTAGGTCTAATAAAACCTTTGTCCAATAACTCCTGAAGTTGCATCATCAGCTCCTTCATCTCCGTCGGTGCTAATCGATAAGGTGCTTTTGCTATTGGCGTGGTTCCTGGTAACAAGTCTATTCTGAACTCCACCTGTCTATCAGGTGGTAATCCAGGAAGATCTTCGGGAAATACTTCCGGATACTCACACACCACTGGAATGCTCTGCATCACCTTCTTTTCTTTCTTAGCATCAATCACAAATGCTAAATATGATGTACATCCCTTGGTCAAACACTTTCTGGCTTTCATTAGAGAAATGATTCCAGAATTCACTCTGCGTTTGTCCCCATACACCATAAACGAATCTTTACCAGGCGGGTTTACTTTAACTATCTTCTTCTTGCATAAAATTTCGGCATCATTGGCGCTAAGCCAATCCATTCCCAACACGATGTCAAAACCATTTAGCTCGATAGGCAATAATTCCACGTGGAACTTATTCCCATTAAGATCAATTAAGATGTTTTTCATACGATGGCTAACAGGTACAAACTTGCCACTAGCTACTTCGACTAACAAAGCATTATCTAGTCTATCAACAGGCAAAGCTAGCTTTCTACCAAACTCATGCGAAATAAAGGAGTAGTTGGCTCCAGAACAAACAATATTTGAGCAGGTAATTCGTTAACGAGAAAGGTACCTGAAGCGACATCAGCTTCATCTTTCGCAGCCTCAAGTGTCATCTGGAAGGCTCTCGCCTTCGGATTTGGTGGAATGTTGGGCTTAGCTGCCTCCTTCTTCTTCGGACAGTCTTTCAAAATATGCCCCTCTTCATTGCACCCAAAACACATCCTTTTGTTGTTCGGACATTCATTGGCAAAATGTCCAACCTTTCCACACTTGTAGCAGGTCACATCCTCGCTACATTTCCCAAAGTGCTTTTTCTTACACTTATCACACCACTTCGCTTCGCCTCCTTTTCCTCCAAACTTTTTCGAATCAGATTTCGAAAATTTGCCTTTCTTACCGGAACTAGATGTTCCCTCAAACTTTCTCTTCTCACCAACCTCAACCTTGTCGGTGGTTCCTCCCTTAATCATGTTCTCAACAGACTTGGCAGCCCAGATAGCTGCCTCTAGAGTAAGTGCCTGACGTACTGGCACCTCGTACTCCCATGGAAGTCTCTTCGCATACCGATCCACCTTTGTCAGCTCATCCGGAACGATGCGCAAAGCAAACTCCATCTTATCGGTGAAGTTATTGGTGTATTCATCAACTGACATGCTGCCTTTCGTCAATGTCAGAAACTTGTTCTCTAGTTCCAACAGATTTTGAGCCGAGCAGAACTTGCGCTTGAACTGCACCAAGAACTCTGCCCATGACAATTGCAGTGGCTCATTAGGGCTTAACGTCTTCCCTAGAGTGTTCCACCAACGAACGGCTCCACCTCGGAATTGTCGCACGGCATAGATAGTCTGCAATTTACCTCTGCAGCCACAAGTCATGAAGGCTAGCTCCATTTCGGAGATCCAATCCATAACCCCAATCGGATCCTCCTTTCCATTAAAGGTCGATGGTTTGCAAATTAAAAAGTCCTTGTACTTGCATCCCATTCCATCATTCCTTCCATCACAGTTATCTTGCCTAACTATCGGTGGGTTGGCTGGACCAACAGACCCACTGAAGTTTCCACCTTCCGAGTGCCCTTCATTCAATTCAGGCTCTTCCACACGAATTGACAGTTCTTCACGATTCTGTTGAAGAAACCATCTAGTTTCATCCATCTGACGATCCAACATCGTCTAAATCATCAATTACACACCAGCCATGGTTATTGGCTCAGGTGCTGCTGCTACGACAGGTATTTGCTCAATCACTGGTGGTTGATTCCTGTTTTCGTCAGCATTTCCAACTCCACTTCTTGTTCTCACCATTTTGATCTACACACCGAATAAGGTGAAATTAGATCCTCAATCACGATAGATATTCAAATCATCCTTATCACTCCGAAACGTTTACATGCTAGTTCTAATATCGTAGACGTACGCTTAGAATCCTACACACATAAGGTTTCTAGATCCGGTCGGCAACAGACCATAGATCCGAACAAATAATATCATATATGGCAACATATAACATTTAGCACATAAAAGCATTTTAGGCAACTTTCCTAAAATAAACCAGTGCTCGTGTCTAAAACACAACAAACACACATCTCAAAACTTCACTTAGCATTCTAAGTTTAAGTCTAGAAATCCTACAAATTCCTAGTTCGCTTAAACTAATGCTCTGATACCAACTGTGACATCCCCAAAATCTCGGCCAGAAAATACCGATTTTCATTTATGCTTTTAAAATATTTTCAGAGTAAATCCTTTTGATTTGAAAGAGTTGCGGAATTTGTTCCCAAAAACAAAACATGATAAAACAATGTTTACCAAAGCATTTAATAAAAGAAATGTATTTTCATTATAATCAAAACTCGGGGTGTCATGTTCCGATACAGACCAATAAGCATAAACGAATACATTACAAGTCATTCAACAAATATAAACATATGCAGACTTGTAATCAAAACAACTGATGGTTCATCCATCTCATGCCCTCGCGCCACTTCCTGTAATACAATTAAAACTGAGTGGGTCAGGCTTGGGAGCCTGGTGAGCATATAGGGTTTTCAACCCACAATAAATAATCATATTTAATTTTCACCAACCAACAATAACCCAATTACCCATTCCCGTTATTCTCACTTTATGTCCCTAAGACAACTAACATAAGGGACCTATTCTAAGAATATTTCATCGGGGCGACAACACATGCTTCGGGGGTACCTCAGCAATATAAGTCAAATAAGGCAACCATGAGGGGGATGGAGTACAGCGAATGAACACCCAAGTTCATTAACACCTACAGGTGGCGAACCTGCTAATGTTTCCACAAGACTATCTAGAAAAGTATGTGGTCGTCATCTAAACTCTGCTAGATGACTAAATCAAACAACAACGAGGCCTCTCATCTGTTTATTACACACCAACTATCTACCCATGTTCTACCCAACATATTAGTAGATAAAAATATACATTTGTATACATAGTTTTGAAAACCTGTATAGCATGCTTTAATCAACACATATTTCACATAACAGATGAGGCACACACACACATAACACGTATCTCATAGAGAATAAATCATATCTATGAGTTAGAAGAAAGTGAATACACATTCACACACATAAACAACAATATACTTAATACACTCGAACCAAACTTGTATTATTATCATGTTTATGAAAGGTAGTATACACTCACTTGATCAGAAGATGATCGGACAGCACTACGACTTGCAGAAGTAGTAATTCTCAGCAGATCTGGAAGATCTCTTCAAAAATCGAACTTCTCGCGGGCAAAGCTTCGGCTCGGGAACCGCACTTCTCGGGATCTTCGGGATCTCGGGACTTGCCTCGGGGCTCGAGAACAATACCGGGGCTTCGGGATATTTCTGGCATGCAAAACGATGCAAAACGAGAGAGAGAAGAGAGGAAATTGGCAAAAGACTCGGCTGCCTTCGGATCCTATTTATAGGAGGCTGGAGCCTCGGTGTACGCGAGGCGTACTGCAGTATGCAGCGCGTACTGCTTCCGAAATCGTCACTGCATGCGTCATCCGAAGTGTCGACACTCTTCGGAGTACGCGGGGCGTACGTCGGATCGGACCGGTGACTCGCCTTCGGATAATGCCGGATTTAAGGATTAAAAATAAATACAATTTATTTAATAAACTTCGGAAATTCATATCTTCTTCATACGAACTCCGTTTTCGACGTTCTTTATATCCACGCGAAGGTGAGACTACGCTCTACAACTTTCGTTTAGACTCCGTCGGCTAATATTGACTTTATTTTTATTATTAATTATTAATAGGCTGAGACATAAACTTTCGTTATAAATTCATAACTTCTTCGTTTGACGTCCGTTCTCGCCTAACTTTTTATCGCTTCGATACCAACAACGGGATCTTCGATTCTCATTTAGATTGCTTCGGCTAAAAACCGCTCGATCTCAAATCGAGTATTTCGGGCTGCACACCGTTAAGCCGAAACTTCAATAAATCATAACTTCCTCATACGAAGTTAGATTTGGACGTTCTATATATATTCGGAAACCTCGTTTCAACTACTACAACATTATTCAAAGATATTAAGTTTATTTTACACTTAAATTTTGACGCTTATTTTTATTCTTAATTAATCAAACCACATAATTAAGCAATTAAGCACAAAACACACAATACTTAAATAATACAATCTTATTATTTCAAAACGGGTTACAAAGGTTAACCTAGACTATTACATTGCTACAAATGGCAAGCCCGGAAACACAGACGTAACAGTATCAGAGCCTTGGGTTGAGGGATTCGGGTGCACCTTCGGGCGTATCTGAACTGAAACTGAGGATTTGAGAGATTTTCAAAATAAAATTCACAAAATTTTTCTCAAGAGTAAAAAGTTTTTGAAAGAGCAGAGCAGAGCAGTGTGTACGATTAGCCAGCGCCCGAACGGTGATTTCCCAAAATACCCTTACATTATGAGTTATGAGATATGTATGATATGATATGAAGCTAGAGTAGGCTAGGTATTCTTATTAGGACTAGAGTGGCCTGATTTGTGATGCCTTAGCCTAGGGATTTTGCTGCTAGGAGATGGTTGAGTGTGAATAGATAGCAACGAGGAGCTTCTGAGAGATCTGCTTGAGAGTAGACTATGCATAGAGGGAGAGTAGAGTACTTGGGATTTTGGATCCTAGGAGGAGGACTTGGGGTGAATAGTGATGCAGTGCGGACGGTAGTATTGGGCCCGTACTACCGAAGGCACCGGATCAGTGCGCAGCCCAAGTAAGAATCCTTAGGGTACCAGGGATCAAGTAGGATTGGGATATCGAGTGTGTATGCGCTCGAGCGAGTCTCTGATATCTTGTGTTGTATTTCAGAGAGAGACATCATGGTTGGGACACGCCACAGGCCAGGGACTAGCGAGGGGGTGTGAGCGATGAGGAGCTCCGCCAGACGATTCATGATGAGGTGGCAGCTGCCATCCGCACTGAGATTCCAGAGATGTTCGGGTCTATCAAGACCACATTGATTAAGACTTTTGATGAGCAGTATGATGCTCTTTCTGATGTTGCTGTTGCTGTAGCCACTACAGCCGTTGCTGCTACCCGACCGCAGGGGGGTGACGTGTTGCTGTACCGGGAGTTCAGCAACACGAAGCCACCAGAGTTTGATGGGACACAGGATCTGATAGCCATGATGAGGTGGATCTCTTACATTGAGGGGTGCTTCTACACATGTTCATGTCTGGAGCATCTGAGATTTCGGTTCATGCTGAACCAGCTTCGCTTGGGGGCGAAGGACTGGTGGAAGTTTGTGACAACGCACTATTCTTCTGCAGAGCTTGCTGCGGTGACCTGGGAGCGGTTCACCGCTATGTTTCGTGATGAGTACGTTTCCCCGGTGGAAAGGGAGCGTTTGGCCCAGGAGTTCTCGACCCTCAAGCAGGGTACTGAGTCTGTTACTGTGATCACCAGGATGTTTCATGAGAGGGCGATGTTCTGCCCTGAGCACGCGTCTTCCGAGCAGGCACATATGAGTCGGTATTTGAGAATTTTGAGGAGAGACATCCGCGAGTTTATGGCGAACTCGACGTACCGAACGTTTGCCGAGCTTCAGGAAAATGCCCAAAAGAGGGAGATTGAGCTAGAGACTCAGGCCAGGGAGGAGGCGGAGTCTCAGGGGAGGGATCGGCGACCGACACAGTCCCAACCGGATGCCAAGCGGGCTAAGCCCGCCGATTCGAGATTAAGGAACCAGAAGGGCCGCACTTGTGGCAAGTGCGGCAAGAGTCATGAGGGGGTGTGCAGAGCAGGGTCTTGCTACAAGTGTGGCAAGGAGGGGCACATGGCCAAGGATTGCCCCAAGGGGTTTGCAGTTTGTTTTCACTGCAACCAGACCGGACACCGAAAGGCCGAGTGTCCACAGTTATGAGGGTCAGCTCAGGGAGCTTCTCAGGGATTTGTCCCTGCTATTGTTCGAGCTACAGAGAGTTGGCCGGTGAAGGTCGAGGCGTCGAAGGCTCACGGGAGAGCCTTCCAGTTGACAGCAGAGGAGGTCCGCGCAGCACCCGATGTTGTGGCTGGTATATATTCTTTCCTCTGTTTATTTTGAGTTTGTGGTGGTATGCTTATGTTTTGATATGTGTAGGTACATTTCTTGTGTGTTCTATACCTGCTTTGGTGTTATTTGACTCGGGTGCGAATCGGTCTTTTGTGTCATTAGCCTTTAGTCAGCACATCAGTATTCGTCGAGAGGTGTTGAGTCGACCTTTGCGAGTTTCCATAGCTGACGAGAGAGCAGTGTATGCCACTGATGTGATTCGAGGATGTGTACTCGAGATATTCGGCGTTGAGTTTCCGATTGATTTGGTCCCGATTGCTATGGGAGATGTATGTGTCATTGTGGGCATGGACTAGTTGAGCAGATTTGGAGCAGTTATCAATTGTAAGTGACAGTTGGTGACCAAACGAGACCCTAGTGGGGGAGTTCTTACGATTTATGGCGAGGGTACCCGTTTTGGGTCGGCTTTTTGTTCAGCCGTGAGAGCGAGGCAGAGTCCACAGTAGGGCTGTAGTGGGTATGTGGCTTACATGGTGGATACGAGGGTAGGTGCAGAGAGACCAAGGTCGGTCGATGAGGTCCCGATAGTGCGTGAGTTCCCGGATGTTTTCCCCGAGGAGTTGCCAGGTGTGCCTCCCGAGAGGCAGGTGGAGTTCCGTATCGATTTGGTTCCGGGGGCAGCGCCCTATCGCCTTGCACCTCCAAAGATGCATGAGTTATCCTCGCAGCTTCAGGAGCTGTTGGGGAAGGGGTTTATACGGCCGAGTAGCTCGTCGTAGGGAGCACCGATCCTTTTTGTCAAGAAAAATGATGGTTCACACCGGATGTGCATTGATTACCGGGAGTTGAACAAGCTGACGGTCAAAAACCGTTACCCCTTACCGAGGATTGACGATTTGTTCGATCAGTTGCAGGGAGCATCTTGGTTCTCCAAGACTGATTTAAGGTCTGGATATCATTAGAGAGACCGAGTTCAGTCGATGAGGTCCCGATAGTGCGTGAGTTCTCGGATGTTTTCCCCGAGGAGTTGCCAGGAGTACCTCCCGAGAGGCAGGTGGAGTTCCGTATCGATTTGGTTCCGGGGGCAGCGCCTATCGCTAAGGCGCCCTATCGCCTCGCACCTCCAGAGATGCAGGAGTTATCCTCGCAGCTTCAGGAGCTGCCGGGGAAGGGGTTTATACGGCCGAGCAACTCGTCGTAGGGAGCACCAATCCTTTTTGTCAAGAAAAAGGATGGTTCACACCGGATGTGCATTGATTACCGGGAGTTGAACAAGTTGACGGTCAAAAACCGTTACCCCTTACCGAGGATCGACGATTTGTTCGATCAGTTGCAGGGAGCGTCTTGGTTCTCCAAGATTGATTTGAGGTCTGGATATTATCAGATGAGGGTGCGTGATGAGGATATCCAAAAGACAATGTTCGGGACTCGTTATGGGCATTACGAGTTCGTGGTGATGCCTTTCGGGCTCACCAATGCACCAACGGCGTTCATGGATCTCATGAACAGGGTGTGCAGGCCGATGTTGGATCGTTCGGTGATTGTGTTCATTGATGATATATTGGTATATTCGAGGTCCAGAGAGCAGCATGAGGAGCATTTGAGGGAGATCCTCGGAGTTCTGAGATCAGAGAGGCTTTACGCCAAATTCTCCAAGTGCGATTTCTGGTTACGGGAGGTCCAGTTTCTAGGACACCTCGTCAACCAGAATGGGATATTGGTTGATCCGGCCAAGATTGAGGCGATGATGAGTTGGGAGGTACCGAGATCTCCTTCAGACATCAGGAGTTTCCTGGGGTTGGCCGGATATTATTGGAGATTCATTCAGGATTTCTCCAGGATTGTTGTTCCTCTCACCAGGCTGACCCGGAAGGGCGTGACTTTCAGTTGGGGCCCGGAGCAGCAGGCCTCATTCGAGACACTTCGCCAGAGATTGTGCGAAGCCCCAGTGCTGGCCCTTCCGGAGGGAATGGAGGACTTTGTGGTATATTATGACGCGTCGATATCGGGACTGGGTGCGGTGCTGATGCAGAGAGGGCATGTGATAGCATACGCATCAAGACAGCTGAAGCCTCATGAGATGAGGTATCCTACACATGATCTGGAGTTGGGGGCTGTGGTGTTCGCCCTCAAGATTTGGCGTCACTATTTGTATGGGGTTCGGTGTACCATATACACGGACCATAAGAGCTTGAAGTATCTAATGGATCAACCCAACCTAAACATGTGTCAGAGGAGATGGTTTGACATAGTAAAGGATTATGAGTGTGAGATCCTGTACCACCCGGGCAAAGCTAACGTGGTAGCTGATGCCTTGAGTCGCAGGGCAGAGAGTGCCCCTTTGCGAGATATTTGTATGAGATTGACAGTGATGACTCCGGTGTTGGACACCATTCGGGAGGCCTAGGTGGAGGCCATGAGATCGGAGAACCGCAAGTGAGAGCGGGTAATTGGTCAGATATCAGAGTTCATTGCCGATAATCGGGGGCTTATGACCTTCCAGGGCTGGATTTGGGTGCCATTTAAGGGCGGGTCACGTGCCATTTTGATGGAGGAGGCGCACATGTCGAAGTTTTCGATCCATCCTGGGGCCACTAAGATGTATTTGGATCTGAAAAGAGACTATTAGTGGCCTTGTATGAAGAGGGATGTGGCATGGTTTGTAGAAAGGTGCTTGACCTGTCCTAGGGTTAAGGCCGAGCACCAGTGTCCACATGGCAAGTTGCAGCTGCTTGAGGTTCCCCAGTAGAAGTGGGAACATATTTCCATAGATTTTATCACTAAATTGCCGAGGACTGCGAGAGGCGTCGATGCAATTTGGGTGATCATCGACCGGATGACAAAGAGCACTCATTTTCTTGCTATCAGTGAGAGCTCTTCCGCAGAGAGACTGGCAGAGGTGTATGTGAGGGAGGTGGTATCGCGACATGGTGTACCGATCTCGATTGTGTCAGATTGAGATGTGCGTTTCACTTCCAGGTTATAGAGGAAGTTCCATGAGGAGTTGGGTACTAGGCTGCATTTCAGTACCGCTTACCACCCACAGACGGACGGGCAGAGTGAGCGGACGATTCAGATGCTTGAGGACACGCTTCGGGCATGTGTGTTGGACTTCGGAGGGAGTTGGGACACGTATCTGCCTTTGGCTGAGTTTTCCTATAACAATAGCCACCATTCGAGCGTTGGTATGCCTCCCTTTGAGTTTATGTATGGGAGGAGGTGTAGGACTCCCATCTGTTGGGGAGAGGTAGGGCAGCGAGTAATGGGCAGCACTGAGATAGTGCTTCAGATGATGGAGCAGATACAGCAGGTTAGACAGAGGTTGCTGACGGCCCAGAGTCGCCAGAAGAGTTACGCGGATAGGCGTCGATCTGAGCTCGAGTTTCAGGTTAGTGATTTTATACTCCTGAAAGTGTCTCCTTGGAAAGGAGTGATCCGATTCAGGAAAAGGGGCAAGTTGGGGCCCCGGTACATTGGACCGTTCAGGGTGATCGTGAGGGTGGGCAGGGTAGCATATCGATTGGAGCTACCTGCGGAGTTGAGCCAGATTCATGATACCTTCCACGTGTCTCAGCTGAGGAAGTGTATAGCCGACGAGTCGGCAGTGGTGCCTTTGGAGGATATCTAGGTGGACGCGGGTCTGAATTATGTTGAGAGACCGATCGCGATTATGGACAGGAAGGTCAAGGTTCTGAGGAACAAGGAGGTGTCACTGATTCAGGTCCAGTGGCAGCATCGGAGGGGGTACGAGCTGACTTGGGAGCCGGAGTCAGAGATGCGGGAGCAGCATCCGGAGTTGTTTTCAACATGAGACTTCGAGGGCGAAGTGTGGTTCTAGTGGGGGAGAATTGTAACATCCCGAAATTCAGGTAAGGCCATTTAGCCCTTCCTTTTTATCAAATGGTCAAGACTAGTCCTTGAGTGATTTCTTGTAGCACATGAGTACGCTGGGCGTACCGAGGTACGCTGCGCGTACTCATGCGGTTAATTTGGACGCGAACTCGCCTGTGTACGCTGGGCGTAAAGGGTCCAGATGCAAACCCTAAATGTTTGGCTTGTGCACTATTTAAAGGATGCTAAGGCTCATTTCCCATCCTCCATATCAGTGAGTGAAACCCTAAGAGAGAGAGCCTTCCATCGTTCTTAGCTTGAGTGTGTGTGATTTGGAGCTCAAAGTGTCTTGGTGTGTTAGTGAAGAAGAAGGAGAGAAGAGCTTGTGGAGGCTAAGACTTGAAGTGCAAGTTTGGATCGAAGATCTACAGAGGAAGGAGCTGCATTTAGAGGTATAAAGTTCAAAATTTTCCTCCTTATTTGGTTAGATGATTGCATGGACCATTTCTAGGGTTAAAAGTCCCAAAGGTGGAGACTTTATGAGTGTAATGTACTCCATGGACCTAGATCTGTCCCATTTCAGTGATATTTGTACTATAGATCAATAAAGTTGCCATCTTGGTCGTTGTCATGAGGTTATGCTTGAGTTATGAGCTTTCTAGAGAATGGAATGTTATGGGTGTTAGTGACCTGTCCAGCCATGCAAAGGCTTAAAGTCACCAACTTTATGGATTAAGAGGCTTAGAAATGGTCAGATCTAAAAGTTGGACGTGGGTCTTAACTGTTTAAGACCTCAAGAGCTTAGAGTCTGGAACTGGGGTTTACACGGGGCGTAATCCCAGTACGCGCGGCGTAAGGGGTCGCGCAACCTGTTTCTGTGAGGACGCTGGGTACGCCCATCGTACATGTTTGGTACGCGCAGCGTAACCCGGAGGGTTGACTTTTGTTGACTTTTAGGGTTTGGTCAACTTTATAGTCTTTGAGCCATGGGAGGGGTAAAATGGTCTTTTACCTTTCTGAGAGTACTAAGAGAGGGAATAGCCTAGCCTTAAGGGATGTATTGATTTAGAGTGTTTCTTTCATATGATTAGGCGGAGGCTAGATCAAATTTTTTAGAGTTGAGATTTTACCGAGTTACCCGAGGTGAGTCTTCTCACTATACTTCACCTAGAGTGGTAATCAAAGTTATGTGACAGAGTATTTTGTATGCTTTTTCATGATGTGATTTCTATGTGATTTATGCTATGTATGTGCCAGAGTTTTCAGAGTTAGGACCGGAAGGTCCACAGAGTTTGGGTCAGAGGGCCCACAGAGTTATGAGACTGGAGGGTCCGACTGAGACACATTGACCAGAGGGTCAAACAGAGTTATAGCCTCGAGTGGCTAATATGTATTGTGTGTGGTATTTTGGGGAACTCACTAAGCAATTATGTTTACAGTGTTGTGTTATGTGTTTCAGGTACCAATGAGGATCACGAGAAGGCGTCAGTTTGATCAGTACACACATGAGGAGTTTTTTACATATTTTGATCTTGGGATGTGATGTTATGAATTGATTATGTGATACAATGATGTTTTATGACAATTATGAATGAAAATGTGTATAAATATGAAAAATTATTTGAAAATTTGGGTGTTACATATATATATATATATATATATATATATATATATATATATATATATATATAGAGAGAGAGAGAGAGAGAGAGCTAGGTTCAAATGTTTTTAGCAACTATTGTGTGCCTAAATGCACCAATGAGAATTCAAGAAATAATAAATAATTAAATAAATCATTTAAGGGTATTTTGGACATTTTATACTTTTAATTATGGAAATCATTTATTTGAAATCCTATAATTAAGGAAATAAGGTAAATATATTTGACCTACATGTGTGTGGTAGAACACGTCTCTGACTTGCTCAACAGTTGTAGCCGCCTCCGACTTCATCCACTGCATCGGATTCGTCCACCATTCATCGGTGAAGTCGCAACCAGCCGATCACTGTCCACCATTACTTCCACTTCCCGCCTCCATCAATGTCGTGAGTTCTCCACCAACACTAATGAAATCGATTTTCTTTTTTCTCAAAATTTTATTTTTTTAGATTCTATCAGTTGTTGAAATCGATTTCTTTCTTGGCAAAAATCGATTTGTTGAAATCAATTTTATTGCTTCTCTTCTCATCTGTGAAATCCATTGATTATTTGAAATCTATTTGTTTAAGTAATACTTTCTAATTGATTTGGAATATGATTTTGTAGGATACAAAATTGTTCATCGTGGGTGTTTGTTCTTCAACAACCATCGTCCCTTCATTACTATCCCCACAGAAGTCAACATCGACCCTAAAAAAGTTTCAATCGCTGAAACAAAAGCTCACCTGTCATCCCTCAATCTCGTATGTAGCCTCTATTTCGGCCATCTGGTAAGTCGATTCAATGGGTTGAAAAAACATCATCTTTCTTTTACAATTTCTCTCCAGTTTAAAGCCTCTGTTTTTGCGATTTTTGAATTCTAATCGATTTTTTTGTTGAATTTAAATTATATATTTTAACTCTACTAATAGATTTCAGTTAGACCGTTTATTTGTTGATAATAATATAAGTTTCTCAGGAAGTGATTTTAGTTATCCAAGTCCTTTTTTTTTTCTGAACACCAAGTGTTGACTAAATACCTAAATGAAGATTTACTTTGTAATTTGTCCCTTGTCCATTAAAAACTATTTTCTATTGTCCTAAGTGAATTGTTACTGAGTTTAGATAGTTCTTATATTTTGAGTAATGGTTTTGTTTTTACTTTTTCAAATAGTTGTTTACCTTTCAATTATGTTTGGCTCAATTATCAATTTATGTTTGTGTAAAGTGCACTAATCTTGTTTGGTTCAATTCTCACATCATATGGATATATAATTTCAATAGGCCTAATTAAAAGAATGATCATGAAATTAATTTATATTATCTCATCTCATGAAAATTGAGTAAGTAATTGTGTTGTTGATTTGTAACTTATAGGTAAAACATTGAAGGAGCACAAGCAAAGAAAGTATGGGCAATATTCTGCCAGAATGTATACTATGTAGTCTTCCATATGCTATGTATATACTGATGGGGTTGATTTCATATGCCAATACAGTGAATTAATTTTGTTTGATTTCATATATCAACATAGTAAAGGCTTAATACTATATGCCAATATAGATTGGTGAAAGCTACTCATCTTGTTCTAGAAAACTGTTTAAAAAGGTAAGTAATTTGTTTGTGTATTATTTTGGTTTATTTTGTGATTTTGAATTCCAACTTCTATTCTCCCTTGTTATTGTGTATTTGGAATCTAAAATTATATTAGCAGTAAATACGATACTTTTGAATGTATTCTAGGTATTCTGTCAGAATAAACCCTGCTAGAATAAAATCTATGTATTCTGCCAGAATATATTCTATGTCTTCTGCCAGAATATATAAAGTGATAGTTAATTGCAAGCAACATATTTTTAACCATTATTAGTTTTTGTTGTATTTGTGATAGGAATGACCGGAAGAATGTGTTGAAGACCTAATAGGAATAACTTGAAGAACGAATAAAGTTCGAACATACTCACATTTTAATAATGTTGTTATTTTTTAAGAATTTTATTCATTTTTGTTAATATTCTTTTAGAATATGTATAATTATATTAAAATGTATAGAGTAGCTTGTCTGTAATAATATGTATGAATTTGTATTTAAGTTTGGATGTATAAGAATATATTAGAAAGTTGTTATTTTCCAACCTCAGTTTCAAGAACTTTGTTATTTTTCAATAATATTCTAATAGAATAAAATTCTGAAAGAGCATCATTCTAACTAAAAAAATATTCTGACAGAATAAAATCGGTTATGTTTACAAATTATGTTAGAATTAAAATTGAATTAATTAAAAAAAATTATATTTTTAAAATTAGGAGAATTAATTATCCATAAATATCCGAAAATTTCCTTTTATAATTGTAGTTAATTGTCCAAAATACCCTTTTGCTAAAATTTTTATGATTATATGGTACATGCTATCCCATTGTAATATCCAGATTTGTGCATTCTGGCACACAATAGTTAGTAAAAACAAAATAACCTAACCCTATATATATATATATATATATATATATATATATATATATATATATATGATATAAGATCATCTTTTTGGATTATCCTTTTCATTCCTGTTCTACACCTGTGTAACCTTTTTCAACATTGAGATTAATATAGTTTTCATTCAAAGTGGTTTTTTCCCGATTTTGAGTTTTTCCACTATAAATCCGGTGTTATTCTGGTTGCTTGTTTATGTTCTTACTCTTTCAAGTGGTATCAGAGATAGGTTAAGGATCAGAGACATACCGGTTGCTGATCGAACATACCCGTTAGTCGTTTGAAACCCAGACAGTTTTTTTTGGAGATTCTTCATAAGTTGTTTTTTCTTTTTCCGTGACGATCTATACACCATCAAAGTTAATCGATCATTCTTGCCCAGGTCGTTCTTACCTTCTTGAATCCCTCGTATATGTTTTTCCTTTTCTTTGAATCGCAACGTAGTTTATTTCTTTATTAAACCCTCGTCTTATTAAACCTATAAGTTGTCTCCTTTTTAAACATCTTATTTTATCCCATAAAACCCACCAACCATTTTAATTTGCTTTTACTTAGCCCATACTCGCATTCATATCTTTAATCGATCGTTTGTTTTAAACCATTCAAACAATTGATTATTTTCAACCTATTTCTTTGAATTATTTTTCTTAATCCAGAAAATAAGGGTATAAAATCGATTACTCTATGGCAACTGTCAAATACGATCTTCCACTTTTAAATTGTGGCACTCATTTTTCACTTTGGCAAGTGAAGATGCGAGATTTTTTGGCTCAAACGGATTATGACGATGCATTAGATTCATTTGGAAATAAACTTCAAGCTACTTGTACTCCCGATGAGATAAACAAGGATCGTAAAGCCCTGGCACAAATCCAGTTACATCTCCACAATAATATTATCCAAGAAGTACTCAATAAAAAAACTGTGGCTGCCGTTTGGTTAAAGCTTGAGTCAATATGCATGTCAAAAGATCGCACGAGTAAGATGCATTTAAAGCAAAAGCTTTTTCTACATAAGCTTCAAGAGGGAGGTAGTTTACTTAACCGCATCTTTGATTTTAAAGAGATCGTATCCGATTTAGCGACTTTGGAAATTAAGTATGACGAAGAAGACATTGGTTTGATTCTTTTGTGCTCTCTTCCGAGATCCTACTCTAACATAAGAGATACAATTCTTTATATTCGCGACACCCTTACTTTACCTGAAGTTTATGAAGATTTGTATTCAAAAGAAAATATGAAAGAGATGGTATCTTCAAACGGGGTAAGTAGTTCACAAGCTGAAGGGTTATCGGTTCGGAGTCATTCCAAGGATAGGGGATTTGTGGAAAGAAAGGGTGCTCCAAATCTCGAGGCAAGGGCAATGAAAAAAAATTCAGGTATTGTCACAAATATAGTCATGATATTTCAGAGTGTCACAAGTTGAAAAATAAAGAAAAGAGAAACGCGGAAAAGAAAGATGAAGACTATCGTCGGGGTTGCCGATATTCATGATGAATGGATTCTTGACTCGTCTTGCATATATCACATGTGCCCACATAAATATTGGTTTTCCACTTCTGAACCAATTCTCAATGCTGGGTCCGTTCTTGGTTTTGACAATTCACAATGCAAAATTGAAGGAATCGGCTCCGTTCATATCAAGATGTTTGACGGTACTGCTCGTATATTGACCGATGTTTGTTACATCCTGAAGATGAAAAGAAACCTTATATCACTTAGCGTCTTTGACAACAAAGGCTTCAAATTTACGGGTAAAGATTGTATGCTAAAGATCTCAAAAGGTTCTGTAGCTGTTATTAAAGCAGATTTGCGAAAATGCAATGGATTGTACTATGTTCGGGGTACAACTATCACTGCTTCCACTACTCTTGTGACTCTTAATAATCATCTACCTGATTCTCATGACAAATCATCCCCAAAGGATCTAAAAAAATCCAAAATCGATCACAAACACGGTTCTTCGGTTAATCCCGAAACTGCTTCCAATTTTAGTCCAATATTGTCTGCCACGTCTTCAGAAACCGATGCGGTTAAAATATGGCATTGTCGATTAGGACATAGAATTTGGATTGTCTGAACGAAATAAACAGGGTGTACTTGATGGTTTCAATAAAGGCAAGCTGGAATTTTGCGAACATTGCGTTTTCGGTAAATCTAAGCGGCTAAAGTTCAATATCGGCAAGCACACCACCAAAGGCATTTTAGATTACATACATTCTGATTTGTAGGATCCTTACCAACACAAATATATTGGTGGTGCAAGTTATATGTTGGCGATAGTCGATGACTACTCTCAAAAGGTATGGCCTTATTTGCTGGAAAGCAAGTTTGACGCGTTTTTTGCCTTTAAAGAATGGAATATTATGATCGAAAATCAAACTTTGAAGAAAATTAAAAAGTTAAGGAATGATAATGGTATGGAATTTTGTTCAAAAGATTTTGAATCATTATGCAAATCTGAAGGTATTGTTCGTCACTACACCGTTCCTCATACGCCGTAACAAAACGATGTAGCTGAACGGATGAATCGCACCATTATTAACAAGGCTTGTTGTATGCTATCCGGGGCATCTTTACATCATATATTTTGGTCTGAAGTAGACTCCACAACATGTTATTTGATCAATCGTTCACCTTCAATTCCATTAGACAAGAAGACTCTAATTGATGTTTGGTCCGGTTCGCCCGCAGACTATTTGGAGCTGCATATTTTCGGGTGTGTTGCATATGCTCACGTTGATAATGGTAAGCTGAATCCTAGAGCTATTAAATGCATTTTTATTGGTTACAGGTGAAAGGATATAAGCTTTGGAATCCCGAAACAAGCAAAGTAATTATAATCCGAAATTTCGTTTTCAACGAAACTGTGATGTATTACTCACCCAACAGCCACGTCAATTCTCAACATGGTTCTTTTCCAAATATTTTAGACACATCCTAGGCTTCTCCTAATAATATTTATTCTCATGAGAGTGCTCAAATTCAGGTGGAGCACACTATCACTTTTGAAAATACCGAAAATCAAGGCAATTCGCTCAACCCGAGTAACAATGTTTCATCAACTCCTTCAAGCTCTTCGTCCCCATCTCATTCTATTGAAAATGATAGACCTAGGAGGGTTATTAGACCTCCTAGTGGGTTCACTAATGTTTCTAATTCAGTATCTTATGCTTTCTCGGTTACCGAGGAAATTTAAAAATTATCAGGAGCCATCATCCTATACTAAAGCAATTTCTACTTCTGATTTTGACAAGTGGATGACTGCAATGCAAGAAGAAATGGAATCTCTAGAGAAGAATCAAACTTCAGAACTTTTCAAATTACCCAAGGAAAAGAAGCCAATTAGATGCAAATTGGTGTACAAGAAAAAGGAAGATTCCATATTCAAAGCCCGACTCGTTGCAAAAAGGTATAGCCAAATACCAGGTATAGATTTTACTGATGTGTTTTCTCCCGTTGTCAAGCATAGTTCCATTCGTACTTTACTTAGCATTATTGCAATGCATGATTTTGGAGCTTCAACAACTTAATGTGAAGATCGCTTTCTTACACGGTGATTTTGAAGAAAACATTTACATGGAGCAACCCAAAGGTTTTGCTATTCCCAAGAAAGAAGGTTTGGTGAGTCGGTTAAAGAAATCGCTTTATGGCTTAAAGTACTTACTCCGACAATGGTACAAGATGTTTTATAGATTCATTATGTCTAAAAACTTTAGAAGATCAGATTATGATTCATGTGTTTACCTAAAATTTGAAAAAGGGCATCCTATCTACTTATTACTCTATGTTGATGATTTGCTTATAGCTGCAAAAGACAAGTCTGTCATCACCAAACTGAAAAACCAACTTGGCTGGGAGTTTGAGATGAAAGATTTGGGTGATGCAAATAAAATAATTAGCATGGAAATTTTAAGGGATCGATCCATAGGAAAGTTATACTTAAGCCAAAGCAGCTACATTAACAAAGTTCTACATCGATTCAACATGCAAAATACCAAACCGGTAAGCACACGACTTGTCGGGAATTTCTGGCTTTCTTCTAGACATTCTCCACAAAAAAAGATGAAATTGATTAGATGTCAAAGTTTCCTTATTCAAGTGCAGTTTGATCGTTAATGTATGCTATGGTTTGTTCCTGTCCCGACTTATCACATGCTTTGAGTGTTGTAAGTCATTTTATGGCCAATCCGAGAAAAAACATCGGAAAGCCATTCAATGGATCTTCTGATACCTTAAGGTACTTCTAATCCTTGTTTGGAGTTTGGGAAATCAACAACTAGGCTATGTGGATACGTTGATTTTGATTATGCAGGCGATCTCGACAAAAGAAGATCACTTAAAAGGTTATGTTTTTACTATCGGCGAGTGTGCTGTGAGTTGGAAAGCTACACTTCAATATACCGTTGCTTTGTCTACTATAGAAGATGAGTACATGGCTATTTCGGAAGCGTGTAAAGAGGTTTCTTGGCTTAGAGGGTTGTACGGTGAGCTATGTGGTGATTACTCATGCAATATAATTTATTGTGACAGTCAAAGTACGATATGCCTTACCAAGGATTCAATGTTCCACAAGTGAATGAAGCACAATGACATACGACACCATTACATTAGAGATGTCATTGCCTAAGGCGATATCAAGGTGAAAAAGATTAACACCAAGCACAACCCGACTGACATGATGACGAAGCCGATTCCGACCACCAAATTTGAACTTTTTTTTTCAGATTTGGGTGGTATTTAAAATTAAGTCCTTAGGGACTTTTGAACACTATATGTTTTTCATTTCACTAGAAGGTTGAAGGTTACATTGTTGAAGATTGGTTTCGTCGCAATATGGAGTTTGTTGAATATGCTCCAAACAGTTTTCAACTTAGTGCCCAAGAATCTGATAGCTATATTAGTTGAGTTGTTTTGGTTCCTTGCCCATCAAGTAAAAGAGGTAGATTAGTATTCATTTTAGTTACTCCTATATATAGGATATAATATCATCTTTCTGGATTATCCTTTTCATTCCCGTTCTACACTTTTGTAACCCTTTTCAACATTGAGATTAATATAGTGTTCATTCAAAGTGGGTTTTTACCAATTTTGGGTTTTTCCATTATAAATCGGGTGTTATTTTAGTTACTTGTTTACGTTCTTACTCTTTCATCTCATATAATAGCTAGAAACAGTAATTATGGACTTCTCACTTGTCAAGGCATATATGTTAGATCAAAATAAATCAAAGAACCACTCTTCAAAAGTGTGTTGAACCTCTACCACGACTGGGAAAGTAACGCCACAATGTGGTGTCGAGAAAATGGGCGTCATGGTCGCAAAATATGAAATCTCCATGACGTGGTCTAGTGATGCCACGTCATGGTGTCAGTCGGATGCAGTCGCGATAAAATTAAATGCCGCGACGTGGTGATAATGTCCACGTTGTGGTGTCTTATCATATCATCTTTTAAGATCCAAAGTAATGCATTGACTCTTTTTAATTCTTAGTACCATTCCCGATCTTTCTTTCGGTAAAATTCTTCAAAAACTCTTCTCTTCATCATGTGGGAACCCCAAACTTACTAAAAAAATGGTCTTCAAGTTTAATCTTCAAAAATTGCATGCCTTTTTCATCCATTAAACTCCTTTACTGCTTCATGTATTTTCTTTCTAACACTACAAAATAAAACCAGAAGACTAGAGAAACACATGATCATTTGGTTAAGCTAACAACTAAAACTAAAAATAAAAAAAAACTAAAAAGAAATTAAAAAAGGGAAAGAAAATGCAAACTCTTAAAACATCGAGTTGCCTCTCGGGAAGCGCTTCTTTTTGAGGAGTCGTGAGCCATACTCCTTCCCAGTCTACGTTGTTGCAGTTGGGAGTGGGATCTCCCTTTTCTCTTTTTGTTCTTTCCACTTTCACTTATAAGCTTGAACTCTTCTTTTGTATGCCTTCTTTGAATTCTCCTTCTTCTTTTTGTTGGCACTTTCCTCGTGTTTACGCTTTACCCTTTTACCTTGCTTTTTCACCTTGTTTATCTTCTTGTCATCTTCTTTAGGACCTTCCATGTCTACCTCCATCTTGAACATTGTAGGCTCCTCTAATTTCCCACCCATGTCTTCATCAATTATATCCACTTCTTCATATAAGTCCTCTTATATTTCATCAATTACTTCTTCCTCTAGAACCTTGGGTGTAGTAAATGCAATTACCTCAAATGTCATAAGAATTGAGGCTCTTGGCTTCGAACTTTTGACTTTTTCACCATGAGGCTTCCCCCAAACCTTCAACTCTTCTTCCATCATCTTCTCAATTGCAACTAACTCATCAAAATCCTCTTCCATAGCATCCAGTTTTGACACTCCATCTCTTGGCACTTCATGACTCACTTTTGGACTCATCTCAAAGGTAATTGCATCATCTTCTACACGAAGTGTGAGATTTGAGTCGCAGATGTCAACTAGATCTCTTGCGGTACTCAAGAATGGTCTTCCTAAATAATGGGAAGTTCTTCATCTTCCTTAGTGTCGAGAACCAAAAAAGTCAACCGGAAAAACAAACTTTCCCACTTTTACTAATAAGTCTTCAATTATTCCTTGTGGGTAAGTGATCGAGTGATTTGCCATCTGAATTGTCATCCTTTTGTCTTGGAGCTTTGGTAATCTGAGCTTTTGGTAGAAAGAATAAGGCATAAGGTTAATGCTTGCCCCCGAATTGGCTAAAGCATTTATAGAAGTGGAAAATTCACAAGGCAATGTGAGTTCTGGATCTCCTATCTTGATTGGCAATCCATTGATGATCGTGACTAAACACAACTCTTTAAGCACTACTGTTGATGCCTTTTCCAATTCCTTCCTATTACACATCTTTCGCAAACTTAGGAAGTTTAGCGATTGACTTGAGAAATGGGGCGTTTATCGAGAGTGAGAGCACTTGCTCCATAAACTTCTTTTGTTCAGGCTCTAGAGAGTGTTTGATTGCTCGAGATGGGAATGGAAAAGGAGGTTGATACAAATGAAAGAGATAAAAAAAATTATCTTCTCGAGACCACGACGTGGTGAATAATCAGTGAATGATTCACTATTTTGCTCTTTTGGCTCCGGGCTTCTCTTATTCCAAACAGAATTGGGTTGTATGGTAGCTGCTTCATGGGTCATTGTTGGCTCATTATGAACCTCTTCTTGGGTGTAGATCACTATTACATGAGGTTGTGATTTTCGGTCTTGATTTCTATGTGGTAAACTCTTATTAACAATTGTTGTAAGTTGCCCAAGTTGAGTATCGATATTTTTGATGGAAGCTTGATGATTTCTCACTTTAGCATCAGTAGCATCATGCCTCTTTTTAGATGCTTCCATAAATCTATGAAGTACCGACTCGAAATCCATCTTCTTTTCGGGTAGTGGTTGCTCTTTTTGGTAAAAAAAACCCCGACCGGTTGTGTATACTTCTCTTATTTCTGCTTCTTGTACTCTTCATATGGCAACTACTCCTTCTTGGGCTTCCTCCAATCTTCATCATACTTGTCACCAATAGAGTAGAACACTTATGCCTTCTTATTTTCATTTTCATCTAAATCACAATCCTTGGTCAAATGTGGCCCACTACAATTATCACACCTAACTCTTATTGCATGGATTGATTGATCCAACTTTGTCATTCGCCTATCCATATTTTCTAACTTTGCCAAAATCGCAGCCATGTTCTTGTTCCCTCTATCTCCTTTACCTCTAGTAACATCCTCTCGTGGGTTGTGGTACTCGCGTGAGTGCTTCGCAAACTATTTAATCAACTCTTTTATGGTGGCCAACTCCTTCATCATCATTGGTCCTTGGGAGTCAAGAAGTTGTCTAGTCATTACATTCACTCCATCATAGAAGATGGAAACTTCTTTTTGGACATTAAGATCATGTTGAGGGCAACTTCTATGCAAACCCTTGTATCTCTCCTATGCTATATACAATTACTCTCCAACCTCTTGTTGAAAAATTGTAATCTTCTTTTTAAGCTTCGAGATCATCGAAGGTGGACTAAATTGCTCAATAAAAGCATCATGAAGATTTTCCTACATGATAATGGATCCAAGTGCAAGTGACTTCAACCAAACCTTGGTTTCACTAATAAATATCACCGGAAGCATCCTAAGTAACACGACTTCTCTTGGCACATTAGGAACATTGAAGTATTTGTCAATGTCCTTCACTTCATCAATATGCTTGAAAGCATCTTCATATTCTCTCTCGGCGAAAGGTATATCCTTGAGCATGGATAGAATATGCCCTTTAAGTTCAAAACTTCTCTTGGACAGTATCTCGGGTGGAACTAGACCTGGTCCATATTCTTCACGTATCCTCTTCTTGTAATCTCCCATTGTCATTCTCGTGATATCCACTATCTCTTCAACCTTGCTTTTTATCTCTTCCTCATCTGAACTTTCTTCGATAGATGTTTTTGGATCGTATCCAATTTCCTTCTTATCTGGCGTCCTTTCGAAAAGCTCAAATTTTTCTGATTTGAAAGTATTGCTCGACGCGCCCTTCTTGCCTTTCTTCTTGTGGAAAGCTGGTTTTAGATCTTCTAGTGGAGGAAGAATTGGTGTTTTAGATCCTCGGGTCATAAATCAATAAAACAAAAACAAAACAAAACAAAAACGTGTAAAAGGAATAAAAATTAAGAAACTAAAAATTGACTGAGATGAGAGCATGATGTGGTTAAGATGACCACTACGCGGTTGCTTCTCAGAGAAAAATAATACAAACTAAATGCAACCAAAATAACTTTTGTGGTTTTTACCCCACAAAAGGATCAAATAGCTAAAAGCAATTAACTATGAATCAAATAAGTCGTTCCCCAGCAATGACGCTAAAAAACATTAATGTTTATAAAAGTACCTACTAGTCTTAAATTTATAATCTAACAAACTCTTACTAACTATGCACCTATAGGCAGTGTACCTAGTTAGATTATAGTATACTTCAGGTAAGTCGGGTGTCGATCACAGGGAACAAAATTCAGTTAAATAAATTAACTACTAATTAAACTAAGAAACAAACTATGGTTGGGGGGTTACTGAGTTTTCAAGATCAGAAGAACTTAAACTATCAACTAGCAATAAAGATAAAAAACAAGTCAACTTCAAGAATTAAAAGAATACTTCTGCCTAGATCCGATTTCACTTTCTCCGATGGTTGATTTCTAATGGATAGATTATATTGATTACCAATTTTCTAGCTATTATGATCAAATATATAGGCCTACCAATTTATGCATTAACAAGCAATGATCATGCATAAGTTAAACACCAAATTGATATTAAAATCAATTGGACTATGAATGATAGTAGTTACTTTCCTATGATCAAGTTAAGCAACCAAGCACTAATTAATATTAATTATGCTCTTTAACATAGTTAAAGTTACTAGATTTAATTAACTAATCTAAGATGTGATTAGTCCTAGTTCTAATTATTTAAAGATCACAAGCAGTTAGGAGATAGATTCATGCAATTAATATGATCAATTATTACACAAAATCTGATTTATAAGCAATATAAACTAGAACTAAACATGCTAGGGTTTATATATCAAACACAAGTAAACTAAAATATAATCATCCAATAATCAAAATCAACATATATGGATCACGTTCATCTTCACCAAACAGAAGTAAAAGGTATTTAGCCTCTCATTGTAACAGAAAAACACAATAGATCCATGTAAAATAAGCTAGACATAGGTATGAAAAGCAAACCAACTAGATCAATGTTGAATTTCTTCTAAATATTTTTCAATTGTTAACCTTCACTTAACTTTCGATCTTTTTTTTTGGGGTTTCTAAAGGTTTTGGTCGAAAATAACCTCAGAAAAACCGATTGCATGCCTCTCAATTCAACCTAATGTTTGGCATTTTATAATTATCAAAATCAGTACAGCACGTCGTGGTTGACCACCACCACGACGTGATCTTCGAGTTAAACCCTTATCTGCCAAGTCATCTTATTGATCACAAATATTCCATTCACCACGTCGTGTTGGAGATCACCATGACGTGGTCTTCAATCTTCTTTACTTCTTCTTTTGTTTTAGCTCCTGTTTCCTGCTTCCGACTCCTCGTATGCTTCCTTTGTCCCGGGCAAGTCTTTGCCGCTACAAAACATATGTTAAACATAATAAGTTTCTTTTGTTCCAAAATAAACATAATTGTAGCTAAAGTATTAGAAATATGTATGAATTATATTGTTAAATCTACATATATCAGGTAACAACTCATCAAAGGGCCCAAAGATATCGCTTTTCCTGTTATGGCAAAAGGAAAGAATAAACTTTAACTATATAATCATACCTTTCACTCATCATGTCATACATGGAAATATACTTATAACACCCAATTACGAGATATGTTAGAGTAAACCAATGCACAATTGATTTGCAAAATATGACTTATATATCTTTGTTTTAAGAATAGAAGATATTATTGTCTTATAATTACTCGTGATTGAATCCATGAAGTAATCTATAAGCGTAGGTTTAACCAATACTTAAAATCCCTATTTTCAAGAACTCATGAATATTGCAGTAATCCATATGCAATGGACAATCCCTTTGGACAATCTATAATCAATTCATGACAGTCTTAAATCAATACCTACTTCCAGAAGTGTAACTGACTCTGGCATTTCAAATAAATCAATAGTCAGGAAGTAACACGCAGGAAACATAATAACAAACTAATAGTTCTATGGCATCATACTCTTTGAATATAAATAATTCCTTATTATTTAATCACCATAACAACTATAAATTTATCTATTATATAAACATTATAACATCTCGATTTCCAAGTATTTTACATTTTGACCCTTGGTATGAGAATTTCTTGCAAATTGGTCACAAATGGCACTTAAATGAAAGGTGGGGGCTGCTAAGTACGTTGGGCATACGTTGAGTACATTGGATATACGTGGTTAGGGAGCAAACCCTAATTTTTAGCATTTGGACCCTATTTAAACATCCTTAACTCGTTGATAACTCTTCATTCTTTAGCCTCCACCTCCATATTGGACCCTAGCTAACTCTAATCCATTTTTGAGCATTCTTGAACCATTAGTCTGTGTTCTTAGAGAAAGGAGAAGGAAAGGAGAACATCTTGGAAGCTTGGACCAACCTTGGATCTAGATGTTTTGCACCGTCCTCCATCTCCAGAAGGTAAAAAGTTTATACCTTGATGCTTATTTGGTTAGATCTAGCTTGTATCATGTTATTATGTTATTTTTGTCCCCAAACAATGAAGTTCTTGAGTATGGCATGCTCTAGACCTATTCGAATGACTTTTTAAATGTTTTGGAGTGTCTAAGGTCATAAAAATGCAATCTTGGTTATTAGTTTCCTTCCATGCATGGGTTATAATGTCTTAATGAGTTAAGAAGTTAGGGTTTTTTTTAGTATTGAGCACTTCTTAACCATGAAAAGTCATAAAGTTGGAAACTTTATGACTTAAGTTGTTATTTTGGGACTAGATATGGATTTTGGATGAAAGGAGCTTAAGGGATTAAGCTCAAAGTAGAAGGAAAAGTTGGCTGGTATGTATGATGGGCGTACCCTATGGTACGATGTGTGTACGTGGTCAACAGCCCGTAGTTGGTTAAGATTCTTGTACACCGTGTGTAGAAGTTGAGTACGCTGGGCATACTCTGCTGAGTTGACCCAGTTGGCTTCTTTGACTTTTGACTTTAACCAAGATTTAACCAAGTTTGATGTAAGGTTATTTTGGTTATTTTGAGTTGTAGTTGAGATTGGTCACTATTTAGGTGACTTGTAGACATGAGATTCGGAGCAGTGTTCTATTCAACTATCTTTCCAAACTAAGAGGTGGGTTTTCCTCATTGTAGTTGTGGGTCGAAAGCACAAATGCTGACCCAATGGGTTATATATCCTGGTTTAGAGGGTGTTGTTTGTAACAACTGGTAAAAATTGGTTAGAGTTCGACGGTCCAACCACTGTGAACCACTATGTATTAAGGACCAATTGTATGCAATTTTATCTTTATAATGTGTATTAAAGATATTATATTCATAATTACTTTCAGAATATCTCAAACTACTAAAACCATCCATCGTTGGAGATCGAATTGAAAATCACCAAAAATTAAATTTATTTGTGATGTTAAAATTAAAATTTTCTATTAAGTATACTTGAGAGCTATGGATAATAAATATAAATAGATTTTGTTCTCCTAATTTTGTGGATATAAAGAGCGTCCAAAACGGAGATCGTATGAAGACGTTAAGCCTCTTTCAAATTATAAAAATCAGTATTTATCTACATTTCCTGAAACGAACCATACACTGCTTCATTTGGACTAGCTACGAACCTCGTAAATTGTTTTTGAGAACATTTTTGAACTCAGACTATGTTCTATTATCTAATTTCATTTTTATGATATTTTAATCTCAGCCAAAATCATATTCGTAAAATCTGTCGAATCAGATCCAATTAATCGCGAAAATTTAAACGACATTTCATGGAGTTTGGTATATCAAAATTAAATTCCATCTATGTTTCTGGGATCATCACGACCGAGACAACAAACAAAGATTTTCAGAAAGAAATTTCATGAGACGGTATGATGGCACAAAAATTGAAAATTGAGACTTAGATCACAAATATAAATTATACATATTTAAAACCCAATATATCTTTAAAAAAATTAAAGAAAGACTTTGACTTTTGAAAGTTAGCTAAGATTCAAATTGAAGCTTCTCTCCAATCCCTCTAACTCACTGTCGATTTTGCCATACACTAAGCATATTTAACTCAAATCTTCAATATATATCTTCTAAATATATCAAAAATCTTCCGTATACCAATTCTAAATCTCTAATATCTTTTTTGTACATACAAATCCTCCAAGATCACATACAAGTACTAGTAGATCACTAAAAATCCATCATTCACCATTCCCTCTGATCTCACTCCCTCTTGAACTTTTTCTCTCGATCTCAAGAAAATCCAAAGAAGGAGAGCACTGTTGCACCTCTCTGTTCATCTTCGACCAAAGCAGCCCCCAAAACAACCCTCACACGAGACCCAAAACAACCTCAAAGAGGCTTAAAAATCGCAAGAAACTAGTTAGGAACAACCCCACTAGCTGCTACCCTTCTCCACCTGCTGCTAGAGTTCGAAGCCACAACTCCGACGAGCGAATTAGCAGCCGAGAAAGAAAACTTTCCAGAAAAACGTGTCCCTCCGCCCCTCCTCATGATTTCCCAGCAACCACAGGAGCTCCCTCGATTTGCCTTTCATTCGTTTCTTCCGTGCTCGATCAGATGGAGATGGAAACCCACCCACTTTTCCTTCCTTCTTTTCTAGCCGATCAAAGCTACCAAAAATCTCCCTTAATATCAATTGTTGCTATTGTTCTATCTCTGATTTACCTTTCCCCTTTCGTTTGCATTTTTTGTCGGATCAAAAAGGAAGAAAGAAACAACGAGGAGCTGCCGAAGCAGCCCCTCTCACCATCTGTTGTCACTTTTGTTTTTCTTCCTTCTTCAGCAAAGCCAAAGCACCGGTGGTGCTCCTGAAAACTTTATACCTCATTTATGCAAAACTCTCTTGAAAATCATATCTTGGTTACAAATGTTACTAGTTAAAACATTTTACGTTTAACGAAAACTAGTTATTAAACTCGATATTTTCATATGTTATAGTTGTTTGAAAAAGGTTACAACTAGTTATAATAACATACCTTTTTACTCGAAACAAGTTATGATAAGTGGTTAATTGTGTGTCATAAATATTATGCCGTGTAATATTACTACTCAAATGATATTCAAAGATCATACTTACATACAATACTATGAGCTTTACCATTATTAAGCGAGTATCATACATTTTCACATATATACTTGTCGAACATATTCATAGTTTATAAACTCTATTCATCGTAAATCAATTTTCCTGGTGACTTATCCACGTATAAGTTAGAGCTATCCACTCTCGAACATTACACCATGTATGCTTATCCATGTATAAGATAGGACAGGTTATTCATGTACATTAGTTAATTGCTTTTATAGTGAGACATTGTTCATTACCTAAGTATAAACACTTAGCATAGCCACACTACTATAACCGTTAATCTTTGGAGCAAGATACATATATATAGATCTATACGGGTTTGACACCCTCTCCTGTGGTTGCTAGCTACAACCATGATGGTCAAGTTGAAGCGGGTGATTACTATCTATAGTTATTTCTACGACATCCAATGAAGCGTTGTAGGGGGTACTTCAGTCACATTGCTCGGTTATAGGACTCACTACAAACATTAGCTGGATCTCTTTTTCTTTACAAACCATGGACTTGGCTTCTCGCACTACAAACCATGGACTTGGTTTCTTGCACTACAAACCATGGATTTGGTTTCTCTCTCTACAAACCATGGATTTGGTTTCTCTCTTTACAAACCATGGATTAGGTTTCTCTCTCTATCTCTCTCTCTCTCTCTTTCTCTCTCTCTCTCTCTCTCTCTCTCTCTCTCTCTCTCTTTCTCTCTCTGTCTTTCTCTATCCATAAAACATTTAAATATGGATTTACTTATGGTTTCTCTATTTCTACAAAACTTTTAAAGTATGGATTTACTTAAAAATAATATACCTTTTGGCTTTGAAGGTATCACTAAAAGGTTCTCTACAAAACATTTAATAAATGTGGCTTTACTTATAAGGGCAATTCTTTTTAGTCATTTTAAAAGTATGATTACTGCACTAGTAGAAAGCCTATAACTCTCACCAACCCTGTGTTGACCCTCAAAATTACTTGTATTCTTAGGTTATTTAGTAGGTCAAAAGTCTTCGCATAGGTGACTTGTAGGGCTTATATGAGCAGTGTCATGTTCAACTATCTTACCGGATTAAGAGGTGCATTTTCCTCACTGTAAATAAGGGTCGAAGGCACCAATGTTGGCCCAATGGGTTACGTATCCTGGTTTAGAGGATGTTGTTATGTTGTATTGATCTGTTAGATCTGAGTCCTATTATGTAAGATGTTGTTATGCGATAATGATATGTAGATCTGCATGTTAGTTTGTTGATTGGTTATATTATTAACTTGTAACAGCCCAAAACCAGGTTAGCTTTATAACCCTTCTATTTTGGAGAATTGGCTAGTTAGTCCCTTAAAGTGAAAGATGTAATGGGTGAGTATGCTGGGCGTACTGGGGTGTACGCCGCGCGTACTCGCGCGCTTAACTTGTACGCGGGTCATCCGGGTACGATGGGCCGGCCCAGATGCAAAACCCTAATTAGTGGCCTTGCTCTATAAAAGGAACATGTAGTCCCTTGCCCTAGCCACCAACACCCTTGAGAGAGCCCTTGAAGAGCTGAGATTCGTGATTTAGCTTGTGTGTGAGTTTTTGAGCTTGAAGTTGTCTTTTCAAGGTGAAGAAGGAGAAGAAGGAGCCATTGTTGGAGCTAGAAGTTGAAGAACAAGTGTAGATCCGAGTTCTACAGTGGTTGGAGATCCTTCCTGAGGTAAAAAGCTCAAAGCTTTCCTTGTTCTTCATAGGTTTTGCTTGTTGGACCATTTTTAGGGTTTTTGGTTCAAAGTTGGAGACTTTATGTGCAAAGAGTCTCCATAAGCTTAGATCTGACCTTTTCTAGTGTAATATGTGTTGAGGAGTCATAAAAATCGAGTCTTGGAAGTGGATCTTGTGGCATGCATGAGTTATAGTCTCATTATGGAAAGAGGAAAGGTGTTTTGAGCACAAGGTGACCTTTACAGCCATGCAAAGGCTTAAAGGTTCCAACTTTATGGTTTAAGACATATTAGAGGAGTCAGATCTGAAGTTTGGATGCAAGTCTTAACCGTTTAAGACCTGAATGTGCTGAACAAGGAAACTGGGCATTACACCGGGCGTAATCCCAGTACGCGCCACGTAAGGGGTTGCGTACCCCGTTTCTGGAATGCAAGAGTACGCCCCGCGTACAGGAGCTGGTACGCCCCGCGTACTGCTTGTTGTTGACTTTTGTTGACTTTTAGGGTTTTAGTCAACATGTGGACTATTGGGTCAGGGAGGGGTAAAATGGTCTTTTACCCTTCTGTGGAATTTTAGAAGGAATATAGTATAGCCTTGCGAGCCGTTAATGATTTAGAATGATTATTTGATGTGATTAGGCGAGGCTAGGTCGAGGTTACGAGATTCAGAAATATCGAGCACGTGAGACTTAGACATCATACGAGGTGAGTCTTCTCACTATACTGTACCTGGAAGGGTACCTATGTGTGACCGGAAGGTCTGGTATGCTATAAGCTATATGCATTATATGTTAAGTTGCCTGTTTTGTATGCGTTATGTATGCTATGCTTGATATGGGCCGGAAGGCATTATGTTATGGGCCGCAAGGCATTATGATGTAAACCAGAAGGTCAGTGAGTTATGGACCGGAAGGTCGACACGGGTGGGACCGGAAGGTTTACTGGGTCGGTACGGAAGTCCCCTGAGACACATGGACCGGAAGGTCATGGCCTGGAAGGGTGTATGTGTGTAAGTGGTATATTGGGGAACTCACTAAACATTTATGCTTACAGTTGTAGTGTGATGTGTTTCAGGTACTAGCGAGGATCGTGGGAAGGCGCCGACATGACTCGTACACACACACACACAGACGGATTTGGAGATAATTGATCTTGGGATTTGATATGTTTTGTACTATGATTATGATACATTGGATTTTTATGGTTTGATTTGGATGAATTTATGTTTTTAAGAAATGAAAATTTGTTTTGAAAAATTATGTTGTTACATAACTGTTTATTGGATAAATGTTATCTGTTATGTATATGTCGACATAGTGTGGTTAGGTTGAGGCGATACAGCTTTGTGCGGAAGCCAACAACCTTAGGATCAAGCCAACCATAATTTATGGGCCTGAGAGGCAAGGCAGACTTATGTTGTGGGCTCGGGAGTAAGCCAAAAATGAGTTGTGGGCTGGAAGGCAAGCTAGACTTATGATGTAGGCTCGGGAGTAAGCCTGATATGAGCTGTGGGCCGGAAGGCAAGCCAAACTCATGTTGTGGACTCAGGGGCAATCCAGTCTGTTAGTTATAAACCCAATATGCATGTTGTTATATGCTTGTGTGGTGGTACTTTGGGGGAACTCACTAAGTTTTGACTTATAGTTTCAGTTTATTGTTTCAGGTACTTCAGACGATCGTGGGAAAACAAGTGCGTGATCGTGCACATCTTCTTGATCTTTATGATGTTGGATTTCTGGGATACTCTGATTTGATTTTTTACTCTTGGAAACAATGATTTGTAAACAATTATGGTTTTTGGATTAGTTTTGAAAAATTGAAAATTTTACTCTGATTTTTGGGACCTTACAAATGTTTTGGTGTAATCGACTTAACAACTAAACTTGTCAACATTTTTCATGCCAATGTACTTTAGCATGCATATCATGTTTTCATTTGGTCATCACTATTGTCAAGGAATCATCGAAAAAATATTCACTTCACAACTAGATCTCTATCCTCAACCTTTTTTCTTGGATGTAGTAGAATTTCCTCCTATGCATTAACCTTCTGTGATCTCAAGAATACTTAATCAATATGATTGCACTTTCACAGAATGTTGCTAATGACAATTTGTTACTCAAAACAAATCCAAGGTTAACTATGAAGTTTTCTAATCCATATACGCTCATTGGATACTTCACTTGCACTAATGAAGTCTTACCCCCATTGTCGAATCAACCACCATCTCCTATATGAAACATTTCATGCTTCAACTCAAAATGAATATTCATTTAGACTATGACTCAAAGCCATCTTTAAAATTTATGTAACTATAACTCTTGTAAATCATGTTGTCTACTATCCAAGCTAATAAGTAATATATATATGTGAAACACTCCTTTAGTGTCTTTTGTACCATTTTTTAAAATTTGATATGTCACAATGTCATATCAACGTCACATAACAAAATAATATAATGTTATCGTGTCATATCATCAAAAACTCACTCGTGCTATGCCAAGTCGGAGGGCAATTAGGTTGACAGTCAAATAGTCAAAATTGAAAAAAAAACCTAATGACTAAATTGTAACAAAAATAATACAAACCCAAAATCGATATTTTTTTTTTTTTTTTTTTTTTTGTAAAAACATAATAACTTTTGTACAATTTACCCTTATGTTTAGCATGTTTTTTCCTTCGTATCCCAATATATGCTTTGTTATATTATAATTATTCAATCTAAATTACTGTTTTACCTTTACAATATATGTTTGTTATGTATTTAAAAAAATAAAAATAAAATCTGTGACAAAACTTTATTATTTATAATACTGGCTCGAGATAGTTTTGATTTTCAATCCATGGAACGTTTTTTAAGCAAAAGATGTAGATACAACGTTGAATTAGTGCCAAAATAAGAAATTAAACGATTTTAATGAACAATTTTTTGAAATTACAATGACCTAATTGGAAAATACAAACCGTAGAGGGTATATTTATAAACAAGTGATAATAATGGGCAGTGAAAAAAGTGATAAAAACAAATGCTGGCTATGGGGTTCGAACCCATGCGCACTTATGTGCAGAAGATCTTAAGTCTTCCCCCTTAACCTCTCGGGCAAACCAGCAACTTGTGTTTAAGTTCTCTATATGTTTATTTGTATAGTAAGCGAGTAAGAATATGAGGTAAAGGAAAAGCAGACACGATCTCAATTTAAAGTTCTATGGAGTGGAATTTAAAATCAAATCAAACTATTCAATTGATCGTATTTTCTATGTTATTTTAGCCTAAAATGATCAACTAAGGTGTAGACCAACCGCATATATAGTATAAGTGGCAACATTGCACTGCAAATGTGGATTATATATTTACGATGCAGTTTGCGGTTTGTTATTTGGTCAAACCACACTATACGACGCATTCACGGTTTTTAATTATGAAACTATGGTTCAAACTGCACCGCACCGCACAACACATATATACACAAATTTCAAAGAAACTTTCTATATCAAAAAACAATATAAATAAAGGAGAAAATGAAAAAAGATAGTCAATATTCTTAATGAATTATTATTTAATAGCCAAAAAATAGCCCTTAGCCAAAATTAGCCAAGAAAAATTGATGCATATGACCATCTGACCCATTGAATGGACCCAGACCATTCCATGTTTAGAGGGGTTTTAATTTTTATAATTATCTTGTTTTTAAGTTTTAAAAGAACCAATGTTTTTCTTGTTTGGTTGTTAGATATTTTTTTGGATTTTCTTTGGGTTTTTATTTGACCACGATAAATGCTTTGTTAGGAGAGTTTTTTTATTGAATAAACGTACATTTCCTAGGAATTATCCATAGTTTTTTTTTTTCTTTCCAATTGAATTGTCATAGAAACTGCATCAGTTGGTATTAGAGCTCACAAATCGCAATAACTGCCAATCAATAAGGACACCAAAAATAACCCCGTAGAGACGCAAAGACACTGATAGAGCCAACGAGTCCAACGTATGAGATCCACGTGATGTTGCGAAAATTGCACAGTTACAACAACGAGTCCGAGACTTAGAATTGAAACAACAAGAATGAGGAGAAGAAACCGAATTAGACATTGGTTTTTTCGGTGATGGTGATGGTTAAAAACCTTTTGGGAGACGACAACAACCACAGAGGCGGTATGAAATAGACCTAGTGTGCAATATGGGAATGAAATTTGATATTCCTAAATTCGAAGGGAAGGCTCAACCCATGACTCCATTGAATGGATTAACACAATGGAGCGTGTCTTTGACCTGAAAGACATTCCTAACAATTATAAGGTAAAAATTGTTGACATTAAGTTACGTAAGTATGCATATTTGTGGTGGGAACATTTGAAAAAAAAAAATAAACACAAGAAGGGACATTAAGTTACGTAAGTATGCATATTTGTGGTGGGAACATTTGACATTTAGTTACGTAAGTTTGCATAATTGTTGACATTAAGTTACTTGTTTTTATGAATCAATTATTGCGTGCCAAATTTCTTCCAGTAAACTATTGCCAAGAGGCCTTTTAGAATATCACAACTCGTCCCAACGGAACACTACTGTTGAGGAGTTTATTGCTGAATTTGATATGTTGAGAATGTGTTGTGGAGCCGATGAATAAAAAGAATAAGTCATTGCCCGATTCTTAGGTGCTTTATTGTCCGAAATATATGATGTTGTACAGCTTCAACCTTACTGGACCTTTAGATACATGTGTGGCTTATCACTAATGGTGGAAAGATAAGGAAAGAACAAAAGCAAAACGACCCACCTAGGGTCAACACTTCCAAAACCGACTTAACACATTTTCCAAACAATTTCTCACCCGAAAGTTGAAGGAAAACAAGCCCATTAAAAACCGAGATCTCGCGAGGACCCCCATCTACTCCAAAAACCATTCCAGCCCGATTAATTCGTTGCTTCAAATGTCAGGGAATAGGCCACTTTGCGCAAGATTGTCCCAATCAACAACAGGTTACACTTACATAGGAAACACTAATCGAAGATACACAACCTACATATGACACATGAGACGTGGAAGAAACGGAGGTGGATGAAATCATTTATCCTGACAAAGGTTGGGCCTTAGTAATTCAGAGGGTTCTAAGCACCGACCCACCAAACCCATTGACAATACATTATGGCTCTGCAACAACATATTCCTAACAAAGTGCACGTCTAAGGGTAAAGTTTGTACCGTAATCATTGACGGGGGAAACTGTGAGAACATGGTTGCCACAATCATGGTAGAAAAATTGGCCCTACAAATGGAAGCTTCTAACAATTGAAATAATTGTCACTAATCGTTGTTTATGGAAAGTGATAAACTTCGAATAAAATAGACTTGGTATGTAATATATATCAATCTATGATAAACATATAAAGCTTCGTATTAAGCTAAATAGGAAAAATCAACTAAATTGTCTATAAATTGTAAAACTAAGTGTGCAAAAAGTTATGTTTTTTATAACATATTCCGAAAGTTTACGTCTTCCTGATCCCGAAAATATAAATTTCATAGAAATCTGACTCCTTATGAATTAGATATGATTTTTATAAGATATAAAAGTCAACCGCGCACTGATGTGTGTAAACTCACTTAGTTTTAAACCTACTTTTTAATTAGAAAATGAACACACGAAGGCAGTGGACCTATCAATTGTGGTATAACTAAATAAGTAGGGTATCGAACACAGGGAACGGTAAATTAAAACTAAAGACTAATTTTATCTAAATTAATTAATAAGTAGGGGTTGTCTCTAGTTTTACAAGACTAGAAACTTACTAACTATCACTTAAACCAAAAACTAGAAAAGCAAAGATTTAACTAAATTCAATAATGGGAAGGACTTCTGTTTAGTTCAACTCAATTAATCCTATGGTTGATATTATGGTAATAGTGCAATAGATTAATTCTTCTATTGGTTACCGATTCAAGTGATTAGATTCACGTTCGCTGCACTAATTCTTAGAGAACAAACTAACTCAAACAGTGATCAATTGTCTAATTTAATTTAATTCACTAGATTATTTATTCGGGTTAATTTAGACTTGTATTAGCTAACTAATTTGATCCTTTAGTTAACTTGTTGTTGATGGTCATCCCACGAGCTCATACATGAATTTACCCATTTTTCTTATTAATTCTAGCTTCATGTTCATTAATCCTAGTCATATGATGAAGTGGTCACATAAGCATATGAGGTTGACAATTAAATGATGTTCATACTATTTAATTATCTTCCTATTGACAGAAAAATAGTTATTATTCACACACAAGGTTCTTTAACAAGCTAAAATCAACAAAATCACCAACATTGAATTAATCCTACCATAAATCAAACCATAGTATCAATATTGTATCCCCAAATAGAAGTTTATGAGTTTTAGCTCATGATATAGGTAATTAACAGCAATAAAACGAATTCTAATTGTCTAGCCATAATGGAAAACAAAAGATTAAGTAGAATGATGAGAATTTGCCTCAAATCTCCCTCGGAATTGAATTCTAGGTTGTATCTTCGTTCTCTAGGGTTCTTCTGACTCTCCAATCGCAGCTATTTTCTCCAGAAAGGTTTCAAAATATCGAATGTCGATCTGAGAAGTTATCTTTATAGATGCGAAACGACTCGTCGAGTCCATTGCCGACTCGCCGAGTCCATCCCTTCATTCCCATACATGATAAGTCATGGAGTCTTTATCTTCTCGATTCTTCAATCGGACTCGCCGAGTAGGTGTTGTTTTTGGTGGTTTTCTTCTTTGTTCAATTCCCGAGCTCCAACCGCTTCTCCTGCTTCCTTTTGCTTCCGAGCTTCACTTTTGGACTGAAAACACAATTCAAGAATTATTAAGTACCTTTTGTCCATGATATGCGATAAATTAGCTAATAAATGATAAAAATCTATACTTATTATGAAGCTAAATATGCAAATATCAAAATACCCCACACTTGACTTTTGCTTGCCCCCAAGCAAAACTGAATTTTAACACATTAGAATCACATATGACAACTCCAATCTAACACAACCATTATGCCAAGACCGCAATGCATGCATTTGTGTCTAAATTTTTTCCTAAGGACCCCCATACTCTAAATACTCACAATCCTCATAAACATTCATCCACTTATCCCGAACAATGCTCATTTTATGCATCCCTCCGAATCCATCTGCAGAAAACCTCCTATCCTCAAGGTATTTTTGGTTGAGCAACCCAAGCATACATAATCTAGAATTAAAATTTATGATACCACTATGGAGCTCTTTGGAATTCTTCACTTTCTTGATAATTTGATCTTTGATTCTTGTGAATTCACCACCTTGTTTGATTTGATTTTTGGTATCTTCAATTTTTGAACTCTTGGAATTTTGATCTTCACTTTAGTTGCTCTAAAATTCTTCAAACTTTTCTTGCAATTCTCTCTCTCTTTTTTTTCAACATGTACCTCACTTTCTTTCACTCAAAATCCTACATGCTTAAGCAAGGGCGCTCAACTTCAACATTTATTGGCTAACGATAATAATTTTCCTGGATACATTTCTGGTACACGATGCTAAACATATTGCATCCTTTGGGCTAAGCAAGGTCATGTTTTTGTCCCATGATTTCACTGGAATAAGGAAGCCATAAATGCACTAGAACGTATATAGGCTCAACTAAACATTTAGGTCTTCATGCAATCATCAACATAACTCTAACATGGAATCCTAATTACTTTTTACCAAAATTTCCTAAATTAATCCCTAAGTCACATTTTTGGTATGCAGAAATTTTAAAAATTAACCTAAATTAACCTAAATTAGGACATTAGGATTCTACATTTACTAGGACGACATCAACCCCCTACCCCACACTTAATTTATGTAATGTCCTCATTGCATGTTATGCATGAAAAATAACAAACATGAAATGTAGAGAGAATTAGAACAAACTCCCTGGGGTAGCAGTTGCTAGGTCGATATCTCTTTTCTTCAACTCCATCTTCAATTGACTTAAGACATGGAAACAACTCATCCACGTCTTGGGCATCAAATCACATGTGGGCAACTCCAAATATGTAGGAAAAATAGTGTAAAATCTTCAGGAATTGATCGGGAAGAATAAGTGGTCAAGTGGTATGTTCAACAACATCGAATCAACAGTCTTCTTGGTATAAAAATGAGTGACTCGTCGAGTCCGTTAATTGCACTCGGCGAGTCAATCGCTGGGTGGAAAAATTCACGTTCTGCACTTGTTCCAGCTTTTGATGAATCTCAAGAACTTCCCATAACTTCTAGAATCATTCACTCATGTCCCTTAGGACCGGACTCGACACCTTAACTCTAAACTCAGCCATTTCTTGACTTTCTTTTCACTCTTTTTTTCCTTTCTTTCTCAAACTCTAAACCCTTTATGCAAGCATTCCTAATCCAAAATCTGAAAGTCATCAAGGCAAATAAAACATCAAGCATAAAAATAAAAGTCTTAACTAAAAATTCAAACACACCAAACAAAACAAAAATAAATTGAAAATTGTTCCATTAAACATAAAAAAAACTAATCATCTTCTTCCTCATCATGGCCATGCGCATCCCCGCTTCCACCAGCTCCACTCCGCCTTGCATTAATGATCTCATCCTAAGATGGTATGTAGGGGAAGTTACCCCCATCAATGTGTGGAATATTGAAATGGTCAAAAAGCCGCATGTGGGATTCATTGCTAAAATTAATACCCCTTACCATTTGGTCTTGTAACCGCCTCATCTCAATATTGTACCAATCTATTGGTACTTCATCATTGTCCACCGAAATCACTGACGGTTCCTCCTCCACTTCCCACTCTCGTCTCGATCTAACCCTCCTTCCCGGTGCCTCAGGACCAACCACCGGATCATCATGCGGGATAGCATAATGACCACCGCCATAATCTTCAATAATTCGTGCCCTCCGAAAAAGAATAGGATTAAAGGGAGGGGCAGGAATCATCGTCATCAAGTTCCATGCACCGCGGGTCATCAACCCATATGAGTTGGCTAGCCGGGTCACGAACATGCCACCATTAATTTTGGAGGTTTTGCGATCCTTGATCGTGCCCTCCGACAAATAAGAGGCCAAACACCATGGAATGTTGCAGAAGGTGTCGGGCGTGATGATACTCCAAAGATAAAATATGTCAAGGTTAGAAACCTTGTCGTCGTCCTTCCTTTGATTGATCATAGTGGAGATAAGGCGGTGTATGAGACGGTGTGTGGGTGACCTAATGCTCCCTTCTTGAGCCGACTTCGGAATATATAATCTGTTGGCGATTGTGTTCCACCAACCCGTACTTGTAACACCATCGGGGAACACCTTATGAGATTGTTCCAAGAAGGTGCGAAAGATAGCAGTAGTGACCAATGGTCGGTCGTAAATCCCTAACCGGCATGCAAGATCAATGACCGAACATTGATGGAATTCGTCCCCAAGACAAAAACTAAAACTCGCGGGGTGGTAGCAATCATCTCCTCCTCGGAAAGACACCATGGGGAAAAATTCCCAGCAGAGTTCTCGATACACTGGCTCTTGAATTCTGAAAACCCAGCTCCATCCATCACAAATAATCGTCTCCCCATCGTAAGTAAATTCCTTCAAAAGGTAAGGCGCCAAATATTCTTCATACCGGACATTCTTCAACAAATCCCAATCAACCCTATTAGGTACATAAACCTCCTTCTTCCTGACCTCAACCAGCTTCTTCTTCCAACGTGTCATTGTTGAAGCAGATTCAATCGGAGGGAAATTCAACCAAGGAAAATCTCCTTGGTGTCCACTTGAGCTCTGCCCTCTTGAAAACATGGTCCCTGCAAAACAAAGAACAAACAACCCAGAAAACACAGAAAATCATCAAAACAGATTCCATCTGGGTCCCCGACTGGACTCGTCGAGTCCATGAATGACTCGGAGAGTTGTATGAACTGCGCGAGTCAGTCGACGGGTCAATCGAAATTCGACCATAAAACTTGAAGTTTTTTCAAGGGTTTTGTCCATGGATGTTCCTAAGATGTATTAGAGTAAGAATAACCATCCAAAACAACACAATTAATACTAAATCAAAACCCTAAAAATTCACTAAACTTCAAAATCGGGTATTCTATGAAATTGACACCCTAAATCATCTAAAAATCATGACTTTAACAAAATATGGAAGAAATTAAGTACCTTTGTTGATAGAATTCAAGAATTTTGAAGAAAGAGTGTAGAACTTGATGAATGCTTGAGAGAGAAAACAAGGGAGGCACACATCGAGTAAGGGGGGAATATGATCTCATTAGGGTTAAAAACCCTCGTTTTATTGGATGTAAAAATTATTAAATTTTTCTGTAAATAAAATCGACTCGTCGAGTCAGGGTCAGACTCGGCGAGTCTGGTCGCGAATTAAAACTTATCTGGGATCTAAAGAGACTCGTTGAGTCCTGGTCAGACTCGGCGAGTCAATTGCAAACAATTCAAAAATTATATCATTTTGTCATAAAAAAAATCATTCCACCCCACACTTAGTCCATACGCACTCTCAAGCAGTCATGTCTGATGATTTAGAAGACTAGAATAAAATCCTAAAAACGAAAATCAAACAAAACTAAAACAAGAAAGATAAAAGAAAGCAAACTCTAATAACGGGTTGCCTCCTGCCAAGCGCTTCTTTTTAAGGAGTCGTTAGTTGGACTCCTTCCCATCTACGTTTCTTCATTTTCCTGCATCGGGAATGCACACCTAATCTTTTGCGGTTTATACTTTGTCTTGTAAGCGTGTATATTCTTCTTGTAAGCCGTCTTAATTATTCTCTCTTTTTCCTTATAGCATCATCTTCAGCAGCATGAATTTCCCTTTTCCTAATCTTCTTCTTCTTTACCCCACTCTCTTGCACCCTCTTTTGCACTCCTTTTTCTTTAAATTTCATTACTTCATAGTTGGTGAAAACTCGGGCTCGAGGTTTGGTAATAAATGGGTGATCAGCATCATCTCTCCTAACCCTTTCATTTTCCTCTTCTCCAATGCTTGCCTCCTCTTCAAGTGGATTGTCTTCATCATCTTGCATTATTGTATCGAGGCATGCTACATGAACGTGTTGAAAATCAACATCCATTCCTCCTTCTGTTGCTTGATCTTCTAAAGAATTAGGCAAAATCTTCATGTACAGAACATGCAGGGAGCTGGTAACAAGCAGATTAAAATCGTCCAGGTTGCTGAGATTTTCGAATGGACTCATCGAGTCCATGAAAGCGACTCGGCGAGTCGGAGCGTATTCCTCACATCCCACTGTGTTTTCTGAATCGGTCCCTGTCAGCAGCTTCTCTGTCTCCTCCAAGTCTTTGTCAACATCATCAATTCCTCCAGAAGATAGCAAAAAATTACTTGGATCTTCCTCTTGCAAGAGTGCAAGTTCTTTTTGTAGTATTTCATCATCCAAATTAATGAATGAGACTTCCTCTTTTCTTCCTTCTTCTTGCTTAATCTCTGGTAGAGCTTTAAACACTGATGACTCATCTCCTACCCTCAATGTTAGTGTGGACTCGCATACATCTATCAATGTGCATGCGGTATTCAAAAATGATCTCCCCAAAATAATTGGAATTTCGGGGTCTTCTTCCATATCAAGTACCACAAAGTCCACGGGGAATATAAATTTATCGACCTTAATGAGGAGATCTTCACAAACACCTCTTGGACAAATAATCTTCTTATCCGCTAAATGGATCTTCATATTCACAGGCCTTGGCTCTGGTAAATTCAGCTTCTTGAAGAAAGAAAAAGGCATTAAGTTAATACTTGCACCCAAATCGGTCAACGCTTGAGTAGCAAGTACATTTCCAAATTGACATGGAATTATGATACTTCCCGGATCTGCCTTCTTTTTGGGTAGCTCACTCAATACTATCTCCGCGACTTCAGCTAAATCTTTTCTAGCAACAAAGAGGCCCTTTAGCAAGTTAAAATACTTGGGTGTTTGAAGCATTGTTTCCACAAATGGAATGTTGACTTGAAGGGCTCTAACATGCTCCATGAAAGCTCTGTATGCTTTAACCTTTTCAGCAGGTATGGCTCTGATTGGGAATGGTAGAGGAGGGTTGTAAGGCCTTAAGGAAACAACAAATTTGTCATCAGGGCATGGACTCGTTGAGTCCATTAGAGGGACTCGGCGAGTCTGGTTGGGTTTAGCTGGACCCGACTCTTCTGTCTTTTCTGTATGCACCTTGGAGGTCTTCTGTGCAGGGGTGAAAATTTCTCCATAGCTGGAGGTCACAACATTCACATTATCCATTCTCAGATTATTCTCGGTTTTACTTGGAAGTTGACCTGGTCTCCTCTCGTTCACTTTATGTGCAAGTTGTCCTAGCTATTTCTCAATGTTGAGAATAGATGCTTGCTGATTCCTTAGCATATTTCTGGTCTCTTGTATTGCAGCATCATGATCATTGTGTCTTTTTGCAGACGCGGCTATAAATCTAGTGAACATTTCTTCTAAATCGGCCTTCTTTTCCATAACCGGTTCTTCCTTTTGATAAAACCCCTCTCTTTCTGCTTGTATTTCTCCTCCTTCACCTTTTTGTATTCTCATACGGGAGCCATTCCTTCTTTGGTTTCCGCCAATTCTCGTCGTATCGATGGCCGCTTGAGTAGAACACTTGAGCTTTCTTGTTTCCATTTTCATCCAAGTCACAATCCTTCGTGAGATGAGGCCCTCTACAGTTCTCGCATCCAACTCGAATAGCATGGATTGTTTGATCCATTTTTGTCATCCTTCTATCTAAACTATCGAGCTTAGCCATCATCGCCGCCATGCCATCATTGGCCGAGTTCACTACCCCCCGACTTACTTCATTTCTTGGGTTGTGGTATTCTCTAGAATGCTTAGAGAATTCTTCAATTAATTCCTTGATTACTGGGGGTGCCTTCTTTGTGAGTGTGCCTTGCGAGTCCAGCAATTGCCTTGTGGTGACATTGACTCCATCGTAGAAGATGGAGACCTCTTGTTGGCTATTAAGGTCATGGTGTGGGCAATTTCTGAGAAGACCTTTGTACCTTTCCCACGCCTCATAAAGAGACTCTCCGGGTTGTTGCTCGAAGTTGGCAATGGCTTTCTTCAACTTGGCTATTTTGGAAGGAAGACAAAAGTGGTCTATGAACTCCTCTTTCATCTTAGCCCATGTGGTGACCGACCCGGGAGGAAGTGACTTGAGCCAATCCTTTGCAGCACCCTTGAATGTGACTGGAAGCATACGAAGTAGCTGGGTATCGCGTGGCACATTTGGTACATTGAAATAGCCAACCACATCATTTACTTCATATAAGTGCTTGTAGGCATCTTCGTGGTCTTTTCCATAGAAAGGAATCTCCTTGAGTTGAGCGAGGATATGACCCTTAAGCTCAAAAGTAGCAGTTGCGGGAATTACGGGCTGCACAAGTCCCGGGCCAGTGTCATCGCGCATCCTCTTCTTCCATTCCCCCATGGGGACTTCATCGATATTAGCCATAGTGATAGCTAAATCGTCCTCAAAATCGGATTCGTGCTCGTATGTAGTTTGTTCTTCTTCCTCGGTCTCGTACTCGGTGTCTTCTTTAATCGGGTCTTCGATTGTCAAAGAGGCTCTGGATGCTCCTGATTTGCTGCTCTTCTTCTTGCTGAAAACGGACTTGAGGTTCTTTAGTGGCGAATTCTTTGAAGAAATGGATTCTCCAACGACTTTTCCTTTGCTCCTCCTTAGTGCAGATTCCGGGTCTTCGAGAGGAGGGACCAGAGGTGTATCAGATCCTCGGGTCATGAAACAACTGTAAACAAAACAAGAAAAACGCGTAAAAAGAACAAAAATAAAATAAAAATTAAAACTGTGAACAACGATGGACTCGCCAAGTTGTCACGAGTGCACTCGGCGAGTTCAAGGCAAAAACAGAAAAACTTCTTAATTACTTATTAAAACGGATTTTTATTAAAACTTATACTAATTACTAAATTACCTATGAATTAACTTTGTGTAAGACAAATCTTACACAAAGGATCGATGAAAATAGAAATTAATGCTAATTTAGAACCGTTCCCCGACAACGGCGCCAAAAACTTGATGTGTGTAAACTCACTTAGTTTTAAACCTACTTTTTAATTAGAAAATGAAGACATAAAGGCAGTGGACCTATCAATTGTGGTATAGCTAAATAAGTAGAGTATCGAACACAGGGAACGGTAAATTAAAACTAAAGACTAATTTTATCTAAATTAATTAATAAGTAGGGGTTTTCTCTAGTTTTACAAGACCAGAAACTTACTAACTATCACTTAAACCAAAAACTAGAAAAGCAAAGATTTAACTAAATTCAATAATGGGAAGGACTTTTGTTTAGTTCAACTCAATTGATCCTATGGTTGATATTATGGTAATAGTGCAATGGATTAATTATTCTATTGGTTACCGATTCAAGTGATTAGATTCACGTTCGCTGCACTAATCCTTAGAGAACAAACTAACTCAAACAGTGATCAGTTGTCTAATTTAATTTAATTCACTAGATTATTTATTCGGGTTAATTTAGACTTGTAATAGCTAACTAATTTGATCCTTTAGTTAACTTCTTGTTGATGGTCATCACACAAGTTCATACATGAATTTACCCATTTTTCTTATTAATTCTAGTTTCATGTTCATTAATCCTAGTCATATGATGAAGTGGTCACATAAGCATATGAAGTTGACAATTAATAGATGTTCATACTATTTAATTATCTTCCTATTAATAGAAAATAGTTATTCTTCACACACAAGGTTCTTTAACAAGCTAAAATCAACAAAATCACCAACATTGAATTAATCCTACCATAAATCAAACCATAGTATCAATATTGTATCCCCAAACAGAAGTTTAAGAGTTTTAGCTCATGATTGAGGTAATTAACAGTAATAAAACGAATTCTAATTGTCTAGCTATAATGGAAAACAAAATATTAAGTAGAATGATGAGAATTTGCCTCAAAGCTCCTTCGAAATTGAATTCTAGGTTGTATCTGTTGGAATACTGTCTAAGGCTGCAACTATATTAGGCAAATATTTGACCCGGTTGTGCATGGTCCTTTTGGGTTGCCTTCACCATAGCAACTTGATAGGATGATTTATTAAGAGAGATTAAATATTATTAATATATTATGAGAATAATATGAAGAATAATAATATTGTTATTTGATTAATATAAGTCGTAAATTAATTGGTATTAATTTGGTGACTTAAAGAGATTAATTAAATAAGAGGGTATAAACTGTCAATTGTTTGATAGTTAAACTTTAGACTGTAAATCCATATTGGATAGGGGTTGGACGAATTCTAGAAGCTAGGGATAGCTTAAAATCGTCCAAGGCTATATAAGGAATGGATTTGGATAGCTTTAAGAGAAGATTATCCAACTAGGGTTTAAGCTGTAACCCTTAAGGAGTCTACAAGTATAAATAGACCCTATGGCAAAGGGAAATCGGAACCTCATTGAGAATAGAAAACCCCTGGCCGATTTCCTCCCCTCTCCTCTCTCCCAAATCATCCTCCTTGCTATTTGGTGTTTGTAAGCCATTAGGGGAGTGACAATTGTGACTCTAGAGCTCCAAGACAATAAGATCAAACAAGAGATTCAAAGGTATGATTCTAGATCTGATTTAGTATTGTTCTTATACATAATTAGTCATTAGAAGTCTTGGATTCAAAGCATGTTTAATTAGAAAGCTAGATCCAAGCATTAGGGTTTTGCATGCGCACATAGGAAAGTTCTTATGGCTAAAACCCATCAGTGGTATCAAAGCCTAGCTTGGTTTCTATTAAATTGTTGCTTGTTTGTTTGAAACTTAACTGCAAAGTTTGATTTTTGTGTTTCTGAGTCATGGACTCGGCGAGTTCCATAGTGGACTCGGCGAGTTGGCCTGACTCGGCGAGTCCCTTGGTGCACTCGGCGAGTCCAAGCGTCAGGAATGGCCAGATTCGGGATTTCTTCATGATTATCTTATGGAAACTTACCTTAATCATATTAGATCAACCCTAATCCGATTTTTTGATATATATGAATATAATCTTGATCTAATTAAAGATATTTATCAAATGATAAAATATTTAATTTCCTTATATGATAATTAATTTATTATTTTGATTAATTTGGTAATTATCTTGCATGAAATCTTAAATAAATCAAATATAGATAATTAGGGAATTAATTGTTAATTAAAATTATTTGTTATTTGATCCTCCATGTTTTATATTTTATGATTAAAAGTTTTAATTTAGACAATTTAAATTTCAAACCCTAGATTTTAAAAGGTTTAAAATACAACCCTATACTAATATAATATTACAAGAATATAATATATATATATATATATATATATATATATATATATATATGTATGTATAACTAAAATGCTAGTCTTACCGTTAGTAGGCCTCATTCACGAAGCCGATCTATAAAGTGGGTATAAGGTTGCGGCCTATAAAATGGCGCTTAATGGGTGTACACTCACACCCACCGCTTGCTTGATCGGTGGAGGGTCGTTAGCCGAACGGGTAGGATAGGGCAACCTCATCCTCTCATTAAAAGTATAATAAGTAATACAAAGTAACTACACATTTTTATAAAAATTTCCCAATCTTAGTTACTTCAGGAAAAGTGAATTGATGCAATCCCATGAAATTACACTTTGCACCATTGCTAAGAAGTTAGTGGAGCGTGTGTGGTTTACCGGCACACTAATTGGTTCTAAGCAAAGGTGGCAAAGGGTGATTCATTGTTTATCATAGTTCGATGGAGCGTGTGTGGTTTACCGGCACATCGAATAGGTGATCGTTACAATGAAGGCACCATGTGAATTTGCATGGTAATTCACACCCGCTTTGTGATCCTCGGTATCCCAGTCACAAACAAGAGGGGCATATCGAGATTTAAACATGCCATTGAATAGTTTCAATGAATCTCATCCGTACCTAGGAATTCTCAATAAATTTAGGACTTATAGTTAGGTTTTTATGGTGGAGAATTAGTGAATCGTCATTCACTTACCTTCAATTTATTTGCATGTTAGATTACGGAATCCCTTTTCTAATATGTAAATATTGTTGTTGGATCCTAGCCCTAATTTTTCTTATTGGGTGATAATTAGGGATTCATATTCTAATCTATCTTTGTCCTTTCTATTTGTAGATGTCGAACGCTAACAATGCTGCTGCTAGTTCTTTCACATTGATGAGCCTTTTCCAAAAGGTCACTTTCGATGGAACGAACTTTAGCGAATGGATAAGATACATTCACACCATTGCTCGCTATGAGGATAAGGAGTATGTCCTCGATGAGAAGCTCGAGAAGATCAACCCTGAAATCGCTACTCCGGCTGAAATGACCGCTTTTGAAACTCACGAGCGCGATGCAACGAAGGTACATTGCATCATGATAGCCACCATGAACTCCGAACTCCAAAAGTCCTATGAGGACATGTACCCGTACGAGATGCATCAAGACTTATTGGAGAGATACCACCAAAACGCGAGACAAGAGCGTTATGAGATTTTCACTAACATGATTTCCGCTAAGATGGGTCATGGAGAATCTCTTACCGTGCACCTGCAAAAGATGCAAAGGTATGTCAACCGCCTTCGCAAGTTAAATGTTGACTTTGGGGAAGACATGGCGATCGACATGGTGCTTCACTCTTTGCCTCCGATGTACAATCAATTTAGAATGACCTACCACATGAATAAAGAGGTGGTCACCCTAAGCAAACTCCAAGGTCTTTTGAGGGTCGATGAGAGCAACTTCAAAGACTAGTCTGTTGCACCAACTCCCAATCCACCCGCTGCTCCTGTCTTGGCTATTGGTCAAGGAAAGGGAAAGAATAGGAAGGCCTCGTCTAAGAACTATCGCAAGGTTAAAGCCTGAGATGGTGCCTCTTCTAGTGGGACCAAAGTTTATCCCGCTAAGCCTTGCCCTAAACCAAAGGAGGCAGAGTGCCACCACTGCCATAAGATAGGACATTGGAAGAGAAGCTGCCCAGAGTACCTGCAAGCCATCAAGGAAGGAAAGATCAAGCCGTCTTTCACAGGTATATACACAATTAAATCTAACGATTCTAATCATGCTATTTCTTGGGTTCTTGACACCGGTTGTGGTTATCACATTTGTTCTAATGTGTAGGGACTAAGAAGAAGTAGGGATGTGGAGCAAGGAAGGATCAATCTAATCATGGGGAACAAAAGATCGTCGCCTGTGACCAAGATTGGAGTGTATTCTTTAGTGCTTAGGAATAATTTATGTTTAGATTTGAACAATTGTTGCTATTCGCCAGAAATGGCTAGAAACATCATTTCATTTCATGGTTTATATAGACAAGGTTTTAGATTTTCTTTTAATAATGAGAATGGTTCTATTTTGGCTTATCTAAATGGTGTCTTTTACTTTGAAGCTATAGCATGTAATGGAATTTATGAAACTGTTATGATTGTTGATAACTTAGGAAATGATGTTTTAAACATAGATTCTTCCACTAGTATGGATAAAGCATCCTTGTGGCATTGTCGTCTTGGACATGTCAACAAGAAACGCATAGCCCAACTCCAAAAGGATGGAGTGTTGGAGTCATTCGACCTTAGGGAAGATGACACGTGCGAGTCTTGTTTTCTTGGAAAGATGACTAAATCACCCTTCACGAGTACGTGTGAAAGGGGTGAGGGTCTATTGGACCTAATACATACCGATGTATGTGGACCGTTTAGATCAACCACGAAGGATGGGAACCGCTTCTATGTGACTTTTACCGATGACTATGGTAGATATGGGTATATCTACTTAATCAAGCAAAAGTCAGAAACTTTTGAAAAGTTCAAAGAGTTCAAGAATGAAGTGGAGAATCAATTGGGTAGGAAAATCAAGATGTTTCGATCCGATCGAGGAGGAGAGTACCTAAGTCTTGAATTCCACGATTATCTCAAGGAGTGTGGAATAGTTTCACAATTGACGCCTCCTAGGACACCGCAGTTGAATGGTGTGGCAGAAAAGCGTAATCAAATCTTATTGGAAATGGTTCGCTCTATGATGAGTCTGTTGGATTAATGTATAAGTCCATAACTATAATTGGTAAGACTTGACCCGACCCGGCATGGTCCATTTGGGTTGCATACCATCATGCACTTGGATAGACTATAATGAGAGAAATAAGACACTTATGGTTATTAATATATTATAAGTTCTAGTATATTAATAATAAGAATAATAAGATTATTTAATTAGTATTGATCAATAATTAATCTAGGATTAATTAAGTGATCAAAAGAAGACTAATTAAATATATGGGTTGATTGTGTAAATCATCCATACTTGTATAGTGGGCTAATGCTCCATGGATAATCAAGTTGGGCTAAAATCCATAGGATGGTCCATGGATGCTCCATGGTGTATTTGTACCCATGGATCATGGAAATGAAAGGCCATGTTAATTAGGGCTTACATGGTGTAACCCTAACTATATAAGCATCTTATTCTTGACCAAATCGGCCACTAGAGTGAGAGTAAGAAAGGGCTAGCCGATTTCATGAGTTGTAGAATTCTCTCAAGTTATTCTAGGTGTTTTGGTGATTGTGATTCCATTTGAGGCTTCCACACTATTGGGGCTAGGCACTCAAGCTTCATGAAGACTTTCTACATCAAAGAGGTATGTATTCTAGCTTGTTACACTCATTGTTTTGTATGCTAGATTAGGATTATACCTTGGATGTTCTTATTTGTATGTATAATAGAGAAAACATAGATCCAAGGTATTTAGGGTTGCATGTACACTTAGGAGTGTTAGAATGCTCAAAACCCAACAGTGGTATCAGAGCCTAGGCTTGTTTTCTTGTTATACTTGCAAAACTGCTTAAAAAATCGAATTTCTTACTGTCTGATCATCAAACTCGGCGAGTACATGCCTAAAAAGTGATGAATTCTATCCAACTCGTTGAGTTGGTTCATGCACTCGACGAGTTGGACCCCCAGACAGCATAAACTCGACTTTTTTGGCTGGAATTGGACTAGGAACATTACCCAAAGATGTTTTGGACTTATAAACTTGTTTTTGATGTGGTAATGTTCATGCTAATCCAATTTTAAAGATAATTGTCAATAGATTCATGTTTTGTATTAGTTTAAAGTGTTACTCTAATTACATGGAAAAGTTTGATTTGAATTATCTTGTTCTTATGAGTTGCTTAGATTAATAGAAAAGTTGAGTGAAATAGTTGTTTTCAATCCAAATTAATCTAAGAGTTGATTCTAAAATGTGTTTTTGTAACTTGTCCTCAAGTTATATGAAAAGTCACATTTAAGTTTCATAAAACTCATAAAAGTTGGCAAAGGTTACAAAAGATGAAGAGTCTTGTCCTTAAGTTATGGAGGTTCAAGAGTCACTTCATTAATAAATAAATAAATAAAGTGTAACCTTAATTAATTCCATAAGTTATAAAATAAAGAAAAGTTAATTCTTTTATTAGTTTAAAGTCTTCCATAACTTGTCCTCAAGTTATGGAACTTGAAGAGTTTTTGGATTAAAACTACCTTAAACACATAAGTTATGGAATTAATTAGTTTTGAATAGTTTCAAAACTTGCCCTCAAGTTTTGGAATTTGTAAAGTTTTCACTTATGAATACTTTAATTCCAAGTTAGCCCTTAGAATTTTAAAGAGTTAAAATTCAACCCTTATAAGGTTGTTGCCTATAAAATGGCAACTTAATGGGTTTCCACTCTCACCCACCGCTTGCTTGACTGGTGGAGGGTCGTTAGCCGAACGGGTTTGACAAGACTATAATTCTCCCTTCATTAAAAGTATTAATGATAAATACTAAGTAACTAAACTCTTAATAATTCCCAATCTTAGTTACTTAGGAAAATGTGAATATGGTGCTAGCCCATGGAATTCACACTTTGTACCTTACCAAGTCGTTGGTGGAGCGTGTGTGGTTAACCGGCACACTAACTTGGACTAGTAAGGATCACGAAGGGTGACTTAATGTTTGTCATAGATCAATGGAGCGTGTGTGGTTAACCATCACATTGATTGGGTGATAATATTAAGGGTACCAAGTGAATTGGTATGGTTATTCACACCTTGTTTTGTGATCCTCGGCATCCCAGTCACAAAACCTGAAGGGCACACTCGAGATTGAAACATGCCTTTGAACAGTTCAATGAATCTCAAAAGATCTAGGAGTTTCAAATCCAATTAAAACCTAATAATACATTTCGTTTATCTTGGTGGAAATTGGTGAATCGTCATTCACCTACCTTCAAATATTTTATAGCTTGGATTACGGCATACCTCTTCTAAGTTATAAAATAGGTTGTTGGGTCCTAGCCTTAATATTTCATATTGGGTGTCATATTAAGGACTTAAGATCAACTATCTTGAATATCTCCCAAAAACATGTCTGGTTTAGACATTTATGATCTTCCCAAATCTCTTGAAACAAGCTTTCCTAAATGAGGATGATGTCCCTTGGAAATCATACTTCTTTCACCTCCTCCAATTATTCTCCCCAACCTACAAGTTCTTGAAAAGTGTAAGGTCACTCAAGCCCTATTGTCAAGGCAAGGTCTAGGTGTGTTCACATCTTGGAGATGTAGTCACATATTGACAAGCCGGGAGAGTTGGGTGTCAAAGTCTTGAGAAAGTTGATGGTTCAATCACTTTCTAAGTCACATAGTGAGTTCCTTTGGGACACCTATGAAACAGACTATGACAAGCCCCTTAATGATCTTATCTATTTTTTAAGATCAACTTCCTTAAAACTTGATGGACATTGACAATAGTGACACAGGAAATCCAGGAAAGCATTCTCTTCCCAATGGAGAGGGATCGGCCATAGTCAACTCGGTTGACCAAATGGTAAAGAGAAAAGCTAAGTTTGTGATAGTCCCGTGTACCTGTATTAAAGGGTCCATATGTTTATATTGCCAAAGAAAGGGGCATTGGTTGCGAAGCTGCCAAAATTTACCTAAGGATGTTAAAGTCAATAAGTTTGACTCTACTTCAGGTAAAGTCCACTATCTAAATCTGTAAAGTTTCTATTCTAAGATTCTTGATACATGATGTGACTGGGTCACATGGTGATGTTTTAAGAATCAAAGAAAAGTGAAGAAACTTAAAGAAATAATATGCTGAATCTAATCGCGTAGATGGATTTCTATCGCATAGTTGAAGATCGGATTCTTGAGCCACTTCTTAGGAGTTATGAGATATTGCTTAGGAATAGATAACAACAAGTTTTCATATGGATTGTGAGGATAAGTTTTTCCGCAAAGTTTTAAAAATAAAAGGAAATTTTAGATTTTATTTATTTTAAAATATCCTTACAATAGCATTTGAGGAAAAATTGTTGCTTATATGATTCCATTAAGAGCAAGAGTGGAAATATGAAATTGATTCTTTCATTTGTGGTAATGTCTAGATTTACCAAATAAGGAAAGATTCTCATCACCCAAGTTTTAATTGGACCGGAACTTGGAATCATGCAAGTTGTATAGCATGATGAATGAGAACTTTCAAGTATTAAAAAAATTAAGACTAATTACTTGTTCACATGGATGTGTGAGTCAAGTAAAGGACTAAGGGATCGAGTACACATTCTTGTGCACTGGTCAAGTCCACCACAAAAGATTGATAAGACTATTCGTCATAGTTTACTAAAGCTCAGTAAATATGATTATACTTACAAGCTTAAGTGTAACTCTGAGACATTGGAAAAGGTTCCAATGTATGGCAGGGCAAATAAGAAGAACCAAATTAGGTAGAAGGATAAAGTTTCTCATATCTGAAAAGATGGGAGAGTACTTTAGTATCAGTTTTGTGATCATCTTAATGATTAAGAAACCATATCAAAATTAGTTCTCTAAGGAAAATCTTGGTGCATTCTTATGACTAAGAAGAGGAACTTGAATTGTTGAAGTGGTTAAATCAAGAAGATGAGTCATACTTCGTTCCAATACAAGTCTTAGAGTCATACGCCAAGATTGTAACTTGAGTGACATGTCTCAAAGAAGGTTTAAAACACTTGTCAAATGTAAGAGTAAAAGTTTTCTACTCTTGTACATTTGAAATTGGTAAGTTGTGATGTTTTGGATAAAACAAAGACCAACTTAAGCCAATTGTGTGAAGTATTTGTCTTGGTTAGAATCCACACTATCTCTTGAATAACTGACAAGAAAGTCTTATAGGTCAAGAGGACAGTGGGAGTCTTAAAGGTCTTGAAAGTCTCAAGAACTAATCAAGAATAAAACCTGAAGTTCTTCACTAGCACACGACTTGAGGTTTATAACCTATCATGTTGACATATTTTGTGCCCATTCCAGTTAAATTTGGCTTTGCATATGAGTTCTTAGAGTTCTCAATGTGTTGCACAACAACTTGGAAGCAATGGCAGGCCCTTGAGCTGCCAGGTGGCAAGAAATTAAGATTGAGTTCAGTCCATATGAGTTTGGATCTGTCATTATCCTTGTCTTGTGACTATGGTTTTGAAAATTCACATGGATAAGAACACATACACCATTAAATCTAAGTGTCATAAGGATTCTCTCCGATTCATGAAAATGATGGTGAGGAAACACTTTCACTAAGTAGATTTTAGCTAGATAGCAATTGTGATATTTGCATTCTCAAAGTCGTTAGTGGAGCGTGTGTGGTTTACCGGCACACTAACCTGGACTTGTGAGAAGTGGCAAAAAGGTCTAACCATTATGATTACGGCATACCTCTTCATAATTGTTTAGACACACAAGTGTGCTATCTAAGTGAAGGTGTATGATTTTGATAAAGTTTTATCAAAACAATCTAGTATCAGAAATATGAACTTTGGTAAGGAAGTCAGTTGATTTCTGAGTACATGTCAAAGCTAGTGGGAGCATAAGTGTTATGCTAATAATCATCATGTTAGTGGGAGCATGGTAATTATGATAAGTATTGCAAGTTAGCAGTGTTAATTATAGAAAACAAAAAGTTTCAATTGGGAAAGAGTTGTTTTGCTATAATTAAGGGAGAGGAAATTATACTTCATCTCAAATCTATAAGCTTAGATCGTGAGGTTTTAATCATTTAGTCAAGGATATATATGAATTTCATGTTGGAATGGCTCAACATAAGGAAATTTTGTATATGAGTCTATTATTTGTGTTCTAAAATTCGATTATGATTACGACATCCCTTTTCATAATCTGAATTATGAGAACTTGGCAAATTGAAATGGAAATGTTATAGCAAAAGACTGGTTTAGTCTTTATGTGAGACATCATGAATCGATTCTCATATGCTTCGGATATAGGATCGATTACATGTGCTATATTCATCCTTTCTAAAATTTTCCAAATGCCTAGGGCATTAAAAAGGGAAAAGGTTTAGAACTGGATGTGACTAAAAAGGATTAAACAGTTGTCGAGGACAATCTAAGGTTTACCAAAGATTGGTTGCTCAAGGACAGCTGGAAGTATAGTGATAATTCTGGAAGGACCATATTGACATAATCTGTAAGGAGGCAACTCTTGTTCAGATGTGATAGTCAAAATGGAATCTGGAAATGTTTCAAAGTTAGAATTTTGTATCTGTGTAAGATTAAGGAAACTTAATGCAAGAAGGATGTTTCCAAGGAGTTGATCTCCTTTGGAATGCTCTGTAATGTTTGTTGTCAAGTCTTTATGACTTTGTGCATAATCATTACAAGAGGATCAATGCATATAAGTTTAGAATCTAACAGATTTCAGTAAATGGCATGAATTTGGAATTCTTGCATTTGCAGTAAGGATTTGGGAGTGTGAAAAGAGAATCATTGAAGTTATGTTCAATTGATTTAGTTCACAAAGTAAAGATCATAGACAAACATAGTATGCATACTTGGTGTATGGCATGACTAGTGTTTATAAAAACATAGTGTACATGCTTGGAGCATGGGACAACTATTGTTTTAAATTCAAGAATAAAGTTGATAGCTGAAACAGTATACAATGAATAATGTGTAATCATATGGTGATAAATAAAAGGTGTTTTATTTATGTTCATAGGGTTTGATACCATATTGGATTCAATTATTATTGTGTTTCACTTTGCATGTTTTGACTTCCCGAATAAACTAGGTTATTCTTCCGGAATGACTAAGTTATTCGAACCATCCACAGTCGGTAATATGTTGGAAGTAGATATGAATTAAGACTGTCATGGGTTGGCTTGTAGAGGTCTAAGGTGTTGGACAAAGGGCTACAACACTCATGAGTGCTCATAAGTTCTGAGTATTGGATTCAACCCGCGCTCATTGGAATCACTTCATGGATTTTATCACGAGTGATCATGAGACGATAATATCTTATATTCTTCAAACCTAGAGATAGGAGTTGTTACTATGAGTTGATAGTACATTGATTGCACGAAAACGCATTTGGTAACTCGGTGCTATAAAACGTGCCTTTGTGTATGATTCAACAAGTAGTAGAACAAGCCATATGAGTCGAAGTTTATCCATTCCTTTTACCTTCGGGATAAAAGCGATATCTGTGGGCCCCTCGATGATTTGATGATGACAAATGGAAGTGCTCGGCTAGGCCAAGACTGATTTGATTTGTTCAATTAGTTAGTCATCATAAATCGGAAATCGGGAAACAACAAATGGACAGAGAGAATGATAATAATCCATGTCTCAGTCCATACGATATCTAGAATGGAGGAATATATGATCCCTTATCTAATGGACAAGTCATTGACAAAGGTCAGAGTTCATCTACAAGGTCAGAGTTCGACAAAAGCTTTTGAGAGCTACGATTGCCAGTTGGTTCCTGAAGTCATACGCAATAATAGTTTTAGACTTATCCAAGTAGGAGACTGTTGGATTAATGTCTAAGTCCATAACTATAATTGGTAAGACTTGACCCGACCCGGCATGGTCCATTTGGGTTGCATACCATCATGCACTTGGATAGACTATAATGAGAGAAATAAGACACTTATGGTTATTAATATATTATAAGTTCTAGTATATTAATAATAAGAATAATAAGATTATTTAATTAGTATTGATCAAGAATTAATCTAGGATTAATTAAGTGATCAAAAGAAGACTAATTAAATATATGGGTTGATTGTGTAAATCATCCATACTTGTATAGTGGGCTAATGCTCCATGGATAATCAAGTTGGGCTAAAACCCATAGGATGGTCCATGGATGCTCCATGGTGTATTTGTACCCATGGATCATGGAAATGAAAGGCCATGTCAATTAGGGCTTACATGTGTTGGGTTTTGAGCATTCTAACACTCCTAAGTGTACATGCAACCCTAAATACCTTGGATCTATGTTTTCTCTATTATACATGCAAATAAGAACTTCCAAGGTATTATCCTAATCTAGCATACAAAACAATAACTATAGCAAGATAGAATACATACCTCTTTGATGTAGAAAGTCTTCATGAAGCTTGAGTGCCTAGTGCCCCAAGTGTGACACCTCAAATGGAATCACAATCATCAAAACACTTGTAATGACTTGAGAGAATTCTACACTCATCAAAATCGGCTAGCCCTCTCTAGAATCATACTCGTGCCAATTTTGCCAAGAATAATATCTTTATATAGTGTTACAATTAGGGCAAACCCTAATTGTCATGACTTTCCATTTCCTTGGATCCATGGGTTCAAATACACCATGGAGCATCCATGGACCATCCTATGGGTTTTAGCCCAACTTGATTATCCATGAAGCATTAGCCCACTATACAAGTATGGATGATTTACACAATCAACCCATATATTTAATTAGTCTTCTTTTGATCACTTAATTAATCCTAGATTAATTCTTGATCAATACTAATTAAATAATCTCATTATTCTTATTATTAATATACTAGAACTTATAATATATTAATAACCATAAGTGTCTTATTTCTCTCATCCAAGTGCATGATGGTATGCAACCCAAATGGACCATGCCGGGTCGGGTCAAGTCTTACCAAATATAGTTATGGACTTAGACATTAATCCAACAGTCTCCCACTTGGATAAGTCTAAAACCATTATTGCGTATGACTTCAGGAACCAACTGGCAATCGTAGCTCTCAAAAGCTTCTGTCGAACTCTGGCGTTGTCGATGAACTCTGACCTTTGTCAGTGACTTGTCCATTAGATAAGAGATCATATATTCCTCCATTCTAGATATCATATGGACTGAGACATGGATTATAATCATTCTCTCTGTCCATTTGTTGTTTCCCGATTTCCGATTTATGACGACTGACTAATTGAACAAATCAAATCAGTCCTGGCCCGGCCGATCACTTCCATTTGTCATCATCAAATCAACGAGGGGCCCACAGATATCGCTTTTATCCCGAAGGTAAAAGGAATGGATAAACTTCGACTCATATGGCTTGTTCTACTACTTGTTGAATCATACACAAAGGCACGTTTTATAGCACAGAGTTACCAAATGCGGTTTCGTGCAATCAATGTACTATCAACTCATAGTAACAACTCATATCTCTAGGTTTGAAGAATATAAGATATTATCGTCTCATGATCACTCGTGATAAAATCCATGAAGTGATTCCAATGAGCGCGGGTTGAATCCAATACCCAGAACTTATGAGCACTCATGATTGTTGTAGCCTTGTCCAACACCTTAGACCTCTACAACCCATCATGACAGTCTTAATTCATATCTACTTCCAACATATGACCGACTGTGGATGGTTTGAATAACTTAGTCATTCCGGAAGAATAACCCAGTTTATTCGGGAAGTCAAAACATGCAAAATGAAACACAATAATAATCGAATCCAATATGGTCTCAGAACTTATGAATATAAATAAAGCACCTTTTATTTATCACCATATGATTACACATTATTCATTGTATACTGTTTTAGCTATCAACTTTATTCTTGAATTTAAAACAATAGTTGTCCCATGCTCCAAGCATGTACACTATGTTTTCTAAACACTAGTCATGCCATACACCAAGTATGCATAATATGTTTGTCTATGATCTTTACTTTGTGAACTAGATCAATTGAACATAACTTCAACGATTCTCTTTTCACACTCCCAAATCCTTATCACAAATGCAAGAATTCCAAATTCATGCCATTTACTGAAATCTGTTAGATTCTAAACTTATATGCATTGATCCTCTTGTAATGATTATGCACAAAGTCATAAAGACTTGACAACAACCATTACAGAGTATTCCAAAGGAGATCAACTCCTTGGAAACATCCTTCTTGCATTAAGTCTCCTTAATCTTACACAGATTGAAAATTCTAACTTTGAAACATTTCCAGATTCCATTTTGACTATCACTTCTGACCCAGAGTTGCCTCCTTACAGAATATGTCAATATGGTCCTTCCAGAATTATCACTATACTTCCAACTGTCCTTGAGCAACCAATCTTTGGTAAACCTTAGATTGTCCTCGACAATTGTTTAATCCTTTTAGTCATATCCAGTTCTAAACCTTTTCCCTTCTTAATGCCCTAGGCATTTGGAAAAATTTAGAAAGGATGAATATAGCACATGTAATCGATCCTATATCCGAAGCATATGGGACACGATTCATGATGTCTTACATAAAGACTAAACCAGTCTTTTGCTATAATATGTCCATTTCAATTTGCCAAGTTCTCATAATTCAGATTATGAAAAGGGATGCCGTAATCATAATCGAATTTTAGAACGCAAATAATGGACCCATGTACAGAATTTCCTTATGTTGAGCCATTCCAACATGAAATTCATATATATATCCTTGACTAAATGATTAAAACCTCACGATCTAAGCTTATAGATTTGAGATGAAGCATAATTTCCTCTCCCTTAATTATAGCAAAACAACTTTTCCCAATTGAAACTTTTGTTTTCTATAATTAACATTGCTAGCTTGCAATACTTAACATAATTATCATGCTCCCACTAACATGATGATTATTAGCATAACACTTATGCTCCCACTAGCTTTGACATGTACTCAGAAATCAGCTGACTTTCTTACCAAAGTTCAGATTTCTGATACTAGATTGTTTTGATAAGACTTTATCAAAAACATACACCTTCCCTTAGATAGCACACTTGTGTATCTAAACAATTATGAAGAGGGATACCGTAATCATAATGTTTAGAGCTTTTTGCCACTTCTCACAAGTCCATGTTAGTGTGCCGGTTAACCACACGCGCTCCACTAACGACTTTGAGAATGCAAATATCACAATTGCTATCTAGCTAAAATCTACTTAGTGAAAGTGTTTCCTCACCATCATTTTCATGAATCGGAGAGAAACCTTATGACACTTAGATTTTTATGGTGTATGAGTTCCGACCCATATGAATTTGTCAAAACCATAATCACAAGACAAGGATAATGACAAATCCAAGCTCATATGGATTGAACTCAATCTTAATTTCTTGCCACCTGGCAGCTCAAGGGCCTGCCATTGCTTCCAAGTTGTTGTGCAACAAATTGAGAACTCTAAGAACTCATATGCAAAGCCAACTTTAACTGGAATGGGCACAGAATATGTCAACACGATAGGTTATAAACCTCAAGTCGTGTGCTAGTGAAGAACTTCAGATTCTATTCTTGATTAGTTCTTGAGACTTTCAAGACCTTTAAGACTCCCACTGTCCTCTTGACCTATAAGACTCCCTTGTCAAACATCCAAGAGACAGTGTGGATTCTAATCAAGACAAACACTTCACACATTTGGCCTAAGTTGGTCTTTGTTTTATCCAAAACATCACAACTTACCAATTTCAAATGTACAAGAGTAGAAAACTTTTACTCTTACATTTGACAAGTGTTTTAAACTTCTTTTGAGACATGTCACTCAAGTTACAATCTTGGAGTATGACTCTAAGACTTGTATTGGAACGAAGTATGACTCATCTGCTTGATTTAACCTCTTCAATAATTTAAGTTCCTCTTCTTAGTCATAAGAATGCACTAAGATTTCCTTAGAGAACTAACTGTGCTATGGTTTCTTAATCATTAAGATGATCACAAAACTGATACTAAAGTACTCTCCCATCTTTTCAGATTTGAGAAACTTTTATCCTTCTGCCATTTTGATTCTTCTTATTCGCTCTGCCTTACATTGAACCTTTTTCCAATGTCTCAAAGTTACACTTAAGCATGTAAGTATAATCATATTTACTGAGCTTTAGTAAACTATGACGAATAGTCTTATCAAACTTTTGTGGTGGACTTAATCAGTGCACAAGAATGTGTACTCGATCCCTTAGTCCTTTACTTGACTCACACATCCATGTGAACAAGTAATTAGTCTTAATTTTCCAAAACTTGAAATTTCTCATTCATCATGCTATACAACTTGCATGATTCCAAGTTTCGGTCCAATTGAAACTTGGGTGATGAGAATCTTTCCTTATTTGGTAAATCTAGACATTACCACAAATGAAAGAATCAATTTCATATTTCCACTCTTGCTCTTAATGGAATCACATAAGCAACAATTTTTCCTCAAATGCCATTGTAAGGATATTATAAAATAAATAAAATCAAAAATTTTCTTTTATTTTAAAACTTTGCGGAAAACTTATCCTTACAATCCATATGAAAACTTGTTGTTATCTATTCCTAAGCAATATCTCATAACTCCTAAGAAGTAGCTCAAGAATCCGATCTTCAAACTATGCGATAGAAATCCATCTACGCGATCAGATTCAACATATTCTTTCTTTAAGTTTCTTCACTTTTCTTTGATTCTTAAAACATCACCATGTGACCCAGTCACATCATGTATCAAGAATCTCAGAATAGAAACTTAACAGATTTAGATAGTGGACTTTACCTGAAGTAGAGTCAAACTCATTGACTTTAACATCCTTAGGTAAATTTGGCAGCTTCGCAACCAATGCCCCTTCCTTTGGCAATATAAACATATGGACCCTTTGATAATGGTACACGAGACTATCACAGACTTAGTTTTTCTCTTTACCATTTGGTCAACCGAGTTGACTATGGCCGATCCCTTTCCATTGGGAAGAGAATGCTTTTCTGGATTTCCTGTGTCACCATTGTCAATGTCCATAAAGTTTTAGGAAGTTGATCTTAACAAATAGATAAGATCATTAAGGGTCTTGTCATAGTCTGTTTCATAGGTGTCCCAAAGGAGCTCACTATGTGACTTAGAAAGTGATTGAACCACCAATTTTCTCAAGACTTTGACACCCAACTCTCCCGGCTTGTCAATATGTGACTACATCTCCAAGATGTGTTCACACCTAGACCTTGCCTTGCCAATAGGGCTTGAGTGACCTTAAACTTTTCAAGAACTTGTGGGTTAGGGAGAATAATTGGAGGAGGAGAAAGAAGTATGATATCCATGGGACATCATCTTCATTAGGAAAACTTGTTTCAAGAGATTTGGGAAGATCATAGGTGTCTATTACAGACATCTTTTGGGAGATATTCAAGATAGTTGATTTAAAGTCCTTAATATGACACCCAATATGAAATATTAAGGCTAGGACCCAACAAACTATTTTATAACTTAGAAGAGGTATTCCGTAATCCAAGCTATAAAATATTTGAAGGTAGGTGAATGACGATTCACCAATTTCCACCAAGATAAACGAAATGTATTATTAGGTTTTAATTGGTTTTGAAACTCCTAGATCTTTGAGATTCATTGAACTGTTCAAAGGCATGTTTCAATCTCGAGTGTGCCCTCCAAGTTTTGTGACTGGGATGCCGAGGATCACAAAACGAGGTGTGAAGTAACCATGCAAATCACTTGGTACCCTTAATAAATTACCCCTCAATCGATGTGCCGGTTAACCACACACGCTCCATCGATACTATGATAAATATTAAGTCACCCTTTACCTACCTTGTTAAGTCCAAGTTAGTGTGCCGGTTAACCACACACGCTCCACTAACGACTTAAACAAAGTGCAAAGTGTAATTTCATGGATTAGCACCTTATTCACATTTTTCCTAAGTAACTAAGATTAGGTATTATTAAGAGTTTAGTTACTTAGTATTATCATTAATACTTTTAATGAAGGGAGAATTCTAGTCCTGTCAAACCCGTTCGGCTAACGACCCTCCACCAGTCAAGCAAGCGGTGGGTGAGAGTGGACACCCATTAAGTTGCCATTTTATAGGCAACAACCTTATACCCACCTTATAGACCGGCTTCGTGAATGAGGCGTACTAGCGGTAAGACTGACTTTACTCTTATACATATATATATTATTAACTTATAATATTATAAAGTATAAGGGTTGAATTTTAACTTTTAAAATTCTAAGGGCTAACTTGGAATTAAAGTATTCATAAGTGAAAACTTTTCAAATTCCAAAACTTGAGGGCAAGTTTTGAAACTATTCAAAACTTTTCATTTCTTGTAACTTATGAGTTTAATAGAGTAATAAAATGAGGACTTTTCATTTTTCTAACTCTTGTGTTCTTTTAATGGTTTTTTTAATCCAAGAGACTTTTGGTTTTCCATAACTTGAGGACAAGTTATGGACTCCATTAAAACTCCATTAAAACACATTATGATCAAGAATTAAACTACCATATAGGTTACAAATAATTCCTATGATCATCTAAACTTCATATGAACAAGAACATGAATATGAACACTTTCAAGAATCAAAATCACATTAAACTTTGTAATTTTGATAACTAGTTGTTGTAAATGAATTAGCAAAAAACATTACACCAGCTAAAACAAGTTTTCAAGTACCAAAACAGTTTAGGGTAATGTTTCCAATCCATTTCCAGCAACTAAAGTCGAAAATCTGCACTCTGTCGACCATACTCGCCGAGTTGCATGAACCTACTCGCCGAGTAGGTTGAAGATACACATGAACTCGCCGAGTCCCCCCATGGACTCGCCGAGTCCATTCGTCAGACAACAAGTTTTTCGACTTTTTCCAACTTTTAATTACAAGTATAAGAGAAAGCAAGCCTAGGCTCTGATACCACTGTAGGGTTTTGAGCATTCTAACACTCCTAAGTGTACATGCAACCCTAAATACCTTGGATCTATGTTTTCTCTATTATACATGCAAATAAGAACTTCCAAGGTATTATCCTAATCTAGCATACAAAACAATAACTATAGCAAGATAGAATACATACCTCTTTGATGTAGAAAGTCTTCATGAAGCTTGAGTGCCTAGTGCCCCAAGTGTGACACCTCAAATGGAATCACAATCATCAAAACACTTGGAATGACTTGAGAGAATTCTACACTCATCAAAATCGGCTAGCTCTCTCTAGAATCATACTCGTGCCAATTTTGCCAAGAATAATATCTTTATATAGTGTTACAATTAGGGCAAACCCTAATTGTCATGACTTTCCATTTCCTTGGATCCATGGGTTCAAATACACCATGGAGCATCCATGGACCATCCTATGGGTTTTAGCCCAACTTGATTATCTATGGAGCATTAGCCCACTATACAAGTATGGATGATTTACACAATCAACCCATATATTTAATTAGTCTTCTTTTGATCACTTAATTAATCCTAGATTAATTCTTGATCAATACTAATTAAATAATCTCATTATTCTTATTATTAATATACTAGAACTTATAATATATTAATAACCATAAGTGTCTTATTTCTCTCATCCAAGTGCATGATGGTATGCAACCCAAATGGACCATGCCGGGTCGGGTCAAGTCTTACCAAATATAGTTATGGACTTAGACATTAATCCAACAACATGGTGTAACCCTAACTATATAAGCATCTTATTCTTGACCAAATCGGCCACTAGAGTGAGAGTAAGAAAGGGCTAGCCGATTTCATGAGTTGTAGAATTCTCTCAAGTTATTCTAGGTGTTTTGGTGATTGTGATTCCATTTGAGGCTTCCACACTATTGGGGCTAGGCACTCAAGCTTCATGAAGACTTTCTACATCAAAGAGGTATGTATTCTAGCTTGTTACACTCATTGTTTTGTATGCTAGATTAGGATTATACCTTGGATGTTCTTATTTGTATGTATAATAGAGAAAACATAGATCCAAGGTATTTAGGGTTGCATGTACACTTAGGAGTGTTAGAATGCTCAAAACCCAACAGAGTCATGCTTCACTCTCAATCTCTTTTTGGGGGTATGCCTTAGAGACTGCCGCCCATATCCTTAACCGAGTCCCTACTAAGAAGGTTGCCAAAACACCTCACGAGATGTGGACAGGGAAAGCTACCTCGTTGGCACATATCAAGATTTGGGCTTGCGAGGCTTTCGTAAGACGAGATACTCATGGCAAGCTCGAACCTCGTAGGGTGCGATGTATTTTCGTCGGCTACCCGCAGAAATCCTTTGGATATCTCTTCTATAGACCGAAGGACAATGTTGTCTTCGTTGCGAGGAGAGGAGTTTTTCGAGAGCAAGAAATCATAGGCCAAGGAGACAGTGGGAGGCAAATCGAGCTTGAAGAGATTCAAGAGTCGATAGATGAAAGAACCTCTAGCGCTGGCACTCAACCCGAGGAGGAAACTCCGGTTGAACCGATTGACGAGTCCTTACCTCTTAGACGTTCCGATGGAGTTAGAGTTCAACCCCAGTTTTATGGTTTTCATATTACTACCGCAGGGGACACATATATTAGTGATGGTACACTAATAAATCTTGATGAAACTAATAGCTATAAGGAAGCCATGGCAGGCCCGGAGTCTGCGAAATGGAAAGAGGCAATGAATAGCGAGATCCAATCCATGTATGATAACCAAGTCTGGAATTTGGTTGATTATGTGCCCGGACGTAAGACCGTTGGGTGCAAATGGATCTTCAAGAAGAAGACCAACGTGGATGGAAACGTACACACATATAAAGCGCGATTGGTTGCGAAGGGCTTTACTCAAACTCCCGGAGTTGACTATGATGAGACCTTCTCACTAGTTGCGAAGATAAAATCTATTAGAGTGATGCTAGCGATAGCCGCATTTCATGATTATGAGATTTGGAAAATGGATGTTAAGATCGCTTTCCTTAACGAAAAGTTGGCTGAGGATGTTTACATGGCTCAGCCAGAGGGGTTTGTGGATCCGAAGCATCCGAATAGAGTGTGTAAGCTTGAGAAGTCCATTTATGGACTTAAGCAAGCATCTCGTAGATGGAATCTTTGCTTCGATGAGAAAGTCAAAGAATTTGGATTTGTACGAAGCGAAGATGAATCATGTGTATATGTCAAAGCCAGTGGGAGTATAGTTAGCTTCCTCGTTCTATATGTCGATGACATATTACTCATAGGAAACGACATCCCGACTCTGCAGGAAGTTAAGTCCTGGCTCGGGAAGTGCTTCGCTATGAAGGACCTCGGAGAGCCTTCTTACATTTTGGGAATAAGGATAGTAAGAGAAAGAAGTAAGAGACTAATAGGACTTAGTCTGAATACTTACTTAGAGAAGGTACTAAAACATTTTAGTATGGAAAACTCAAAAAAGGGAGAATTACCGTACAAAGTAATGCCAAGTTGAGTAAGACTCAAAGTCCGAGTACCGAAGCTGAAATAGTAGAAATGAGCCGAGTACCATATGCTTCCGCAGTTAGCTCAATCATGTACGCTATGATTTGTACTCGCCCTGATGTAGCCTTTGCTTTGAGAACGGTTAGTAGATATCAAGGGAACCCTGGCAGAGCCCATTGGATTGCGGTGAAGAATATCCTTAAGTACCTTCGGAAGACGAAGGAATGGTTCTTAGTCCTCGGAGGGAGTGATGACTTGAAGGTGTGAGGGTATAGTGATGCCAGTTTTCAGACCGACAGGGACAACTACCGTTCGCAGTCGGGCTGGGTCTTTACCCTGAATGGTGGAGCAGTGACTTGGAAAAGTTCCAAGCAGGAAACCGTAGCTGATTCAACATGCGAATCAGAGTACATTGCAGCGAGCGAAGCGTCGAAGAAGGCAATATGGCTGAAGAACTTCATTGGTGATCTTGGAGTTGTACCTGCCATAAAGGAGCCCATGGTGATTTTCTGTGATAATGAAGGAGCGGTTGCCTTGACCAAGGAACCAAGAGATCATGGTAGATCAAGACATATCGACAGAAAATATCACTTTATTAGACATCGTGTAGAAGAAGGACAACTCGTAGTGAAGAGGATATCATCAGAAGATAACCCAGCAGATCCGCTTACGAAGGGACTGAGTAGGGTTAAGCACTTGCAACATGCTAGGAGTATTGGGCTGAAGGATGATATTAGCATAGATTAGATAGTATTAGAAACGTGTAATAGATAAATGTAATTAACATTTGATGATTAAATAAAGGAGTTTTATTTATGAGTAATGTTACTGTCTTATGTTAATTGTTTAACTATTGTTTCTCTTTGCATGTTTTGACTTCCAGAATAATTGAGTTTATTAGGAATAATCGAATTATTCAAATTGTCCACAATCGTTCATATGTTGGAAGTAGATATGAATGAAGATTGTCATGAATCGGTGTGTAGATTGTCTAAATGGTATTAGACATTGCAAAGGGTTGCTACAACATTCATGAGTGCTTATGAACTAGTTTTGAGTATTGGAACAAACCCGCGCTTGCTGGAATCACCTTATGGAATATGATATAAAAGGGTGATCGCAAGACGATAATATCATATAGTCTTTAAACCTAGATATATGGTTTGTTATTTGTTAATTGATTGTACATTGATAATGCGAAAACGCATCAGTAACTCGGTGTTATAAAACGCATTGTTGTGTATAGTTGATTAATGAATAAGTAAATGCATATAAGTCGAAGTTTATCTGTAACTTTTATCCCAAGAGGGTAAAAGCGATATCTCGGCCGCTCGATGATTTGATTTGACTTATGTGCTGGGCCCGGTCAGAACTGAATTGATGTGTTCGATTAAGTTCTATGTCAAATAAATCAGAGATCGAGAAACCTAAATGCTTGGCTAACCATTCCATAGAATTGTCAGCATGATATCTAACAGAGGACTGTACGATCCCTTATCTAAAGGACAAGATTGATTAGATTAGAGTTTGACAGCGTCTTTGAGAGCTACGATTGCAAATCAAATTGTACTTGTGCATATAGTTACTAGACTTATCCAAGTGGGAGACTGTTGGAATAGTGTCTAAGGCTGCAACTATATTAGGCAAGTATTTGACCCAGTTCTGCATGGTCCTTTTGGGTTGCCTTCACCATAGCAACTTGATAGGATGATTTATTAAGAGAGAATAAATATTATTAATATATTATGAGAATAATATGAAGAATAATAATATTGTTATTTGATTAATATAAGTCATAAATTAATTGGTATTAATTTGGTGACTTAAAGAGATTAATTAAATAAGAGGGTATACACTGTCAATTGTTTGATAGTTAAACTTTAGACTGTAATCCATATTGGATAGGGGTTGGATGAATTCTAGAAGCTAGGGATAGCTTAAAATCGTCCAAGGCTATCTAAGGAATGGATTTGGATAGCTTTAAGAGAAGATTATCCAACTAGGGTTTAAGCTGTAACCCTTAAGGAGTCTACAAGTATAAATAGACCCTATGGCAAAGGGAAATCGGAACCTCATTGAGAATAGAGAACCCCTGGCTGATTTCCTCCCCTCTCCTCTCTCCCAAATCATCCTCCTTGCTATTTGGTGTTTGTAAGCCATTAGAGGAGTGACAATTGTGAATCTAGAGCTCCAAGACAACGAGATCAAACAAGAGATTCAAAGGTATGATTCTAGATCTGATTTAGTATTGTTCTTATACATAATTAGTCATTAGAAGTCTTGGATTCAAAGCATGTTTAATTAGAAAGCCTAGATCCAAGCGTTAGGGTTTTGCATGCGCACATAGGAAAGTTCTTATGGCTAAAACCCATCAGTATCTTCGTTCTCTAGGGTTCTTCTGACTCTCCAATCGCAGCTATTTTCTCCAGATAGGTTTCAGAATATCGAATGTCGACCTGAGAAGTTATCTTCATAGATGCAAAACGACTCGTCGAGTCTAGTGCCGACTCGCCGAGTCCATCCCTTCATTCCCGTACATGATAAGTCATAGAGTCTTTATCTTCTCGATTCTTCGATCGGACTCGCCGAGTAGTCGACCCTACTCGCCGAGTAGGTGTTGTTTTTGGTGGTTTTCTTCTTTGTTCAATTCCCAAGCTCCCAACCGCTTCTCCTGCTTCCTTTTGCTTCCGAGCTTCACTTTTGGACTGAAAACACAATTCAAGCATTATTAAGTACCTTTTGTCCATGATATGCGATAAATTAGCTAATAAATGATAAAAATCTATACTTATTATGAAGCTAAATATGCATATATCACACACAAGGAATGTGTGTTGTCAAAAACTACGAAGAGAATGGTTGACTTTTAGCTTAAGTCACCAAAAGGAGAATCGTAGTGCTCATCGAGATAAGAATTTTGAAAAAAAGAACGCCAAAGTCGAAGTATATATGAGAGAGATATGATTTTAGCAAAATCATTAAATCATATTAAAATAAGGGCTAAAAATAAAGTCAGAATTAGCTAATGTAACCTAAAGTAAAGATGTAATACTCAGTGATAGCTACGCGTGGATATAAAGAACATCGAAAATGAAGCTCGTACGAAGACGTTACGGAATTTACAAAATCTGTGTTTTGCATGGTGTGTGCAGCTTCTAGAAGGGCGATGTCGACCTACCAGAATCTGACATGTGGCAACAACATACTGGAACGACGTAGGATGTGCGCGACGCACACCCCAAGTGCACGGGGCGTACACAAAATTTCTGCACTAGAAATAGAGCCACAGGCGCCTTCCTTCCATAACCAATCTGGATCTCTTTCTCTCAGTTGTCCTATGAAAATACCTTCTAAATTTCAAAAAGATTATTTATTTATTTTATTTTAGTATAATATAATTTTTCCCCTCAAGTCCGAGTAATCCAGAGACCTGACGCCACCAGTTGCAGTCCTAAGGTCTAGTAAAACACGCTACAAAGGTGAGTTTCACGACCCTTTTTTCTAACTTTTTATCAAATATAGGGGATCCTTACTTAACAGTCTTGAAGTACAAAATAAGAATTAATAAAACACACAAACAAACTTCAGATATATAGTTATATATAAATCAGCCCCTCGATGAGAAAACACCTAAATATATACAACGAAATCCATAGGAACCCAAACTCATGAGTTTAGGTAAAATACGATATCTGAGATTAGCACAAAATATGGACGGAACCACAACTAGGCATAACCTATACACCTATGCTTAATTATGGTTAAACCGACACACAACTAATATTCGACATGGAAGTCGATAGACTAAACTCTCGAATATCCCATAGCACTTAGAACCCAACGATTCAGATCATTACTATCTAGGAAAGATAGCACAGTCATTGCGCGAGAATGGCAGATCTTGGACCTACCAGAATCTGACACGTCGACCTACTAGAATTTCAGCAGGCGATGTCGACCTGCTAGAATTTGACATGTGGCAACAACAATATACTGGAGTGACGTAGGACGTGCGTGGCGCACACCCCAAGTGCACGGGGCGTACCCAAAATTTTTGCACTATAAATAGAGCCTTAGGCTCCTTCCTTCCACAACCAATCTGGATCTCTTTCTCCCAATTCTCCTAAGAAAATACCTTCTAAATTTTAAAAATATTATTTATTTATTTTATTTTAGTATAATGTAACTTTTCCCATCGAGTTCGAGTAATCTTGAGCCCCGACGCCACCAGTCACAGTCCAAGGGTCTAGTAAAGCACGCTACAAGGGTGAGTTTGATGACCCTTTTTCTAACTTTTTGTCAAATATAGGGGGGATCCTTACTTGACAGTCTTGAAGTACAAAATAAGAATTAATAAAACACACAAACAAACTTCAGATATAGAGTTATATATAAACTCAGTCCCTCAATGAGAAAGCACCTAAATATATACAAAGAAATCCATAGGAACCCAAACTCAGGAGTTTAGGTTCAATACAATATCTGAAATTAGCACAAAATATGGGTCGAAACACAACTATGAATAATCTATACACCTAAGCTTAATTATAGTTAGACTGACACACAACTAATATTAGATATGGCAGTTGATAGACTAAACTCTCGAGAATCCCATAGAACTTAGAACCTAACGATTCGAAGAATTACTATCTAGGAAAGATAGCATGGTCATCGCGCGAGAATGGCAAATCTTGGAAACAAGGTAACAAAACCATTTCCAGAGAAAGATCAAGTTGTGTCATCCCCTCTTAAGACTAGGGATACCCATACTTTTCTTTAACCCCCGACGTGGTGTTGGATAAGGTGTCTAAGTCCATAACTATTTCTGGTTAGTACTTAACCCGACCCGGCATGGTCCATTTGGGTTGCATGGCACCATGCAATTGGATAGACTAAATGAGAGGAATAACACTTGGAGATTATTAATATATTATAAGTTCTAATATATTAATAATATTATTTGATTAGTTTGATCAAAGAATTAATTTGGAATTAATTAAGTGATCAAAAGATAACTAATTAAATATATGGGTTGATTATGTAAATCATTCATATCTTGTATAGATGGCTAAGAGGCTCCATGGATTATCAAGTTGGGTTCTATCCATAGGATGCTCCATGGATGCTCCGTGGGAGTTACAAACCCATGGGTCATGGAAATGAAGAGTCATGACACATTAGGATTTACATGGTGTAACCCTAGATGTGTCAACACTATATAAGGATCCCATTCTCCACCAAAATCGGCTACACATAAGAAACAAGAGGGCTAGGCCGATTTCAAGAAGTGTGTATTCTCTCAAAAGTCTTTCCAAGAGCATTTGGTGTTGTGTGAAGCATTTGAGGCATCACACTTGGGGTGCTAGGCTCACAAGGTTTCAAGGAACATAAGCAACAACAAGGTAAGTTATTCTATCTTTCATTCAAGTTAGAAATTGTTCCCCATGTATGCTAGATAGGAATATAACCTTGGAATTCAACTTTGCATGATAATTAGACAAACATAGATCCAAGGTTATTAGGGTTGCATGTACACTTAGGAAGTGTTAGAATGCTCAAAACCCTTCAGTGGTATCAGAGCCTAGGCTTGTTTGTTTGTTATTTGTGCTTAAAAGTTGAAAAAAGTCGAAAAACTTGCTGTTTGCCTGATGAACTCGCCGAGTCCATGGGGAGACTCGCCGAGTTCACTTGTATCTTCAACCTACTCGCCGAGTAGGTTCATGCACTCGGCGAGTAGGAGCCATAGAGTGCAGATTTTCGACTTTAGTTGCTGGAAAAGGACTAGAAACATTACCCTAAACTGTTTTGGTACTTGAAAAACTTGTTTTAGATGGTTTAATGTCTTTGCTAAGCCATTTACAACAACTAGTTATCAAAATTACAAAGTTTTAAGTGTAGTTTTGATTCATAAAAGTGTTCATGTTCATGTTCTTGATCTTATGATGTTTAGATGATCATAGGAATTATCTGTAACCTATGTGGTAGTTTAATTCTTGATCATAATGTGTTTTAATGGAGTCCATAACTTGTCCTCAAGTTATGGAAAACCAAAAGTCACTTGAGTTAAAACCATTAAAAGAACACAAGAGTTAAAAAAAATGAAGAGTCTTCATTTTTATTACTCTAGTAAACTCATAAGTTACAAGAAATGAAAAGTTTTGAAAGTTTACAAAACTTGCCCTCAAGTTTTGGAACAAGTAAAGTCATGTTAAAAACTTTAGTTCCAACCCTTAGAATTTTAAAAGTTAAAATTCAACCCTTATACTTATATTATTATGATATATATATATATATATATATATATATATATATATATATATATATATATATATATAAGAACAAAGTCGTCTGACCGCTAGTACGCCTCATTCACGAAGCCGGTCTATAAGGTGGGTATAAGGTTGTTGCCTATAAAATGACAACTTAATGGGTGTCCACTCTCACCCACCGCTTGCTTGACCGGTGGAGGGTCGTTAGCCGAACGGGTAAGACAAGGACTTATAAATTCTCATTAAAAGTATGATAAATATTATAAAGTAACTAAATGTTTTATTAAATTCCCAATCTTAGTTACTTTAGGAAAAATGTGAATAAGGTGGTAATCCATGAAATTACACTTTACACTTTGTTTAAGTCGTTGGTGGAGCGTGTGTGGTTAACCGACACACTAACTTGGACTTAACAAGTTAGGTAAAGGGTGACTTGAGGTTTATTATAGTGTCAGTGGAGCGTGTGTGGTTTACCGGCACATCGATTGAGTGATAAACTTTAAGGGTACCAAGTGATTTGCATGGTTACTTCACACCTCGTTTTCTGATCCTCGGTATCCCAGTCACAAAAATTGGAGGGCACACTCGAGATTGAAACATGCCTTTGAAAATTTCATTGAATCTCAAAGAATCTAGGAATTTCTAAGAACCAATCAAAAACCTAATATTTAATATTTTGGTTTTCGTGGTGGAAATTGGTGAATCGTCATTCACCTACCTTTCAAATATGTTATAGCTTGGATTACGGCATACCTCCTCTAAGTTATAATATATTGTGATTGGGTCCTAGCCTTAATATTACATTTGGGTGTTTTATTAAGGACTCTCTTAATCTCTAAACTAATCTTGTCCTTTTCTTTCAGATGTCTTCAAACAATGCTGCTTCTGGCTCTAACCCTAATGGCTCCTTTATCCTTATGAACTTGTGTGGAAAAGTCACCTTTGATGGATCCAACTTCAATGAGTGGATCAGAAACATCAGGATGATTACCCGCTACGAGGACAAAGAATATGTCCTTGACAAGGAGCTTAAGGAGATTGATGAGACCACTGCAACTCCACAGGAGATCGCTGACTTTCAGGAACATGAAAGGGATGCTACGAAAGTGGCATCCATCATGATGGCCACGATGACAACGGAACTCCAAAAGTCCTATGAGGATTTCTACCCTTATGAAATGCACCAAGATCTGATGGAAAGATACCATCAAAGTGCACGACAAGAGAGGTATGAAATCATCTGCTCCATGATAACAGCCATGATGAAGGACGGGGAATCCGTCACGAGCCACATGCAGAAAATGCAAAGGTATGTGGATCGTTTGTTGAAGCTTAATGTGAACTTCCCTGAGGAGCTTGCAATAGATATCATTTTGCACTCCTTACCATCGTGCTATGATCAATTCCGCATGACATATCACATGAATAAGGAAGAGGTCACACTCAGTAAACTTCAGGGACTTCTCAAGACCGCAGAAACAGGTCTTAAGGGGAAGTCGGTTGTTAACACTCCTACTCCAATCTCTACTCCGGTTTTGGCAATCGGGAAAAGTCGAGGGAAAAAGAGAAAGAGCTCTTCTAAGGGTACCAAGGCTCGGACCCTTGATGGCTCTTCTTCAAGTGGAACCAAGAAAGGTTTCATCACTCCTTCTTCTGACCCAAAAGAGGCTGAATGCTTCTATTGCCATGAAAAATCACATTGGAAGCGGAATTGCCCAAAATAACAGCAAGATGTGAAGGATGGGAAAGTTAAACCCAACCATGCAGGTATTTACACTATCATTTCTAATAACTCACCCCATTCTAAATCTTGGGTCCTTGATACCGGTTGTGGTATTCATATTTGTTGTGACTTGCAGGGACTAAGAAGAAGTGAGAATGTGGAGCAAGGAAGAACAAACTTAATCATGGGGAATAGGAAAGCTTTACCTGTCACCAAGATTGGAGTTTATACTTTATCGCTAAGTAGTGGGTTTAGTTTAGATTTGAATAAGTGTTGTTATTCGCCAGAAATGGCAAGAAATATTATTTCCTTTCATGCATTGTATAAACAAGGTTTCACCTTTTCGTTTGATAATGAAGTTGGTTCGATTAATGCTTTCTTTAATAATGTTCTTTATTTTAAAGCATTACCTTGTGATGGCGTGTATGAAACAGTATCTGTGGTTGATAACTTAGGAAATAATGTATTGTGTATTGATTTTGTTAGTAATAACTTGGATAAAGCATTATTATGGCATTGTCGTCTTGGACATATAAGCAAGAAACGCATAGGCCAACTCCAAAAGGATGGAGTCTTGGAGTCATTTGACCTAAAGTCAGATGATAGTTGCGAATCATGCTTACTTGGAAAAATGAGAAAGTCACCCTTCACAGGCTCGTGTGAGAGGGGTGAAGGTTTGTTGGACCTTGTACACACGGATGTGTGTGGACCATTCAAACATGCCACAAGGGATGCTAATCGTTATTATTTGACTTTTACTGATGATTACAGTAGATATGGATATGTCTACTTGATCAAGCATAAGTCAGAGACTTTCGAAAGGTTTAAGGAATTTAAACAGGAAGTCGAGAATAAATTGGGCAGGAACATTAAGATGCTTCGATCCGATCGTGGTGGTGAGTATCTTAGTTCAGAGTTCCTTGACTATCTAAGGGAATGTGGGATAGTCTCACAATTGACACCTCCCAGGACACCACAGTTGAATGGTGTGGCTGAGAGGCGTAATCGAACCTTGTTGGATAAGGTTCGTTCCATGATGAGTCGAGCTTCGCTACCAATCTCATTCTGGGGGTATGCCTTAGAGACTGCCGCCCATATCCTTAATCTAGTCCCTACAAAGAAAGTTGCCAAAACTCCTCACGAGACGTGGATTGGTAAAGTACCCAAACTAGACCACATCAAGATTTGGGGTTGCAAGGCTTTCGTGAGACGCGAGACTCATGATAAGCTCGAACCCCGAAGCGAGAGGTGTATTTTCATCAGCTACCCACATCAATCCTTTGGTTACCTCTTCTACAAACCTAGTGAAAATGTGGTCTTTGTAGCTAGGAGGGATTTCTTTAGAAAGAGAGAGTTCATAAGCCAAGGAAACAGTGGGAGGCAAGTTGATCTTGAAGAAATTCAAGAGTCAAGCGGTGAAGGAACTTCAAACCCTAGCACTCAACTTGAGGAGGAAACTCCTGTTGAGCCAATTGACAAGTCTGTACCTCTGAGGTGTTCCACAAGGGTTAGGCATGCTCCTGAGCATTACTATGGATTCCATATTACTGCAGAAGTAGATACACTTATCAGTGACGAGACACTGATAGGTCTGGATGAACCTAATAGTTACGCGGAAGCTGTGGCAGGCCCTGAGTCAGCCAAGTGGAAAGAGGTAATGGACAGCGAAATACAGTCCATGTATGACAATCAAGTTTGGAACTTGGTTGAGAATGTACCAGGTCGTAAGACAGTTGGGTGCAAATGGGTCTTCAAGAAGAAGACCGACATGATGGTAAACTACACACTTATAAGGCTAGACTGGTTGCAAAGGGCTTCTCTCAAATTCCTGGAGTGGACTATGATGAGACCTTTTCTCCAGTAGCCAAGATTAAGTCTATTCGGGTTTTGTTGGCCATAGCTGCATTTCATGACTATGAAATATGGAAAATGGATGTCAAAACCGCTTTCCTTAATGGAAAGTTGGTTGAAGATGTTTACATGAGTCAGCCAGAGGGTTTTGTCAGCAACGAGTACCCGAATAGAGTGTGTAAGCTTGAGAAATCCATTTATGGATTGAAGCAAGCACCTCGCAGATGGAATCTTTGCTTTGATGAAAAGGTCAAGGAATTTGGCTTTTCTAGGAGTGAAGATGAGTCTTGCGTGTATGTCAAGGCTAGTGGGAGTATAGTTAGCTTTTTGGTATTGTATGTGGATGACATACTACTCATAGGAAATGACATCCCAACCCTACAGGAAGTTAAGTCCTGGCTTGGGAAGTGTTTCTCTATGAAGGACCTAGGAGAAGCTACCTATATTCTAGGGATAAGGATCTTGAGAGATCAGAGTAAAAGACTAATTGGACTTAGTCAGAGTACCTACTTGGATAAGGTGCTGAAGAGATTCAGCATGCAGGACTCCAAGAAAGGAGAGTTACCCATCCAGAGTAACGCCAGATTGAGTAAGACACAAAGCCCTAGCACTGAGGCTGAGATAGCAGAAATGAGTCGAATACCTTATGCTTCGGCTGTAGGATCGATCATGTATGCTATGGCATTTGTATGTTCGTATGGGTAAGGAGTTGGCTAGTATGTTGGGCATACAAGGTATGTACATTGGGCGTACTTGGCCTAGTTTATCTCGAAGGTTCACCCTGGAATGCTGGGTGTACTAGGAGTGCGCAAGACGTACGCGAAACAGACTCAAACCTTAATATTTGGGTCTTGGACCCTATTTAAAGACCTTAGCTCATTTCAAACCCTTCTTACCTTCAACCTCCATCCTATCTAACTCTAAATTCGAAACCCTAGCATCATTTGTGAATTTTTTGAGTTTTTGAGTGTTTTGGTGTGTTCTGCATCATGGAGAAGGAGGAGCTCATTGAATAAGTTTTTTTTTTCCTTGGAGCTTGTAGATCTAGACCTTGTCCACCTTGATCTTTCTTCTGGAAGTATAAAGCTTCAATCTTGATGGTTCTTTTACACATATCTAGTTTGGGTTATAATTTGCATGTTTTGGTCCCATGGTTTTCGTTGTTGTGAGTAAAAGCTACTCCAGAGCTTAAGGGTGTCATTTCTTGTTAGATCTGAGGTTCATGTAGCATAAAAATAGGATTTGATGAGTATAATTCTTCCATGCATGAGTTCATGGTCTTTTGGTGAAGTTATGAATCTAGGGCTTTGGTTTGGGCACTATTAAGCCATGAAAAGCCATAAATTCAGGAACTTTATGAATTAAGATGTCCCTTAGAATCAAATTTGGAAGTTAGATTTTTTGTCTTAAGGCATTAAGAGTTTAGATTGAGAAATATGACTTCAACAAGCAATACGTCGGGCATACTGGGGTGGTACGCGGGGCGTACTCACCAGAAGGGCTTTAAGGCCATTTTTGGGCCTTAGGTCTTTTGGATTTTGGTCCATGGATTGTTGGATCAGACATGGGAAGGGTGAAATAGTTTTTTTTCCCTTCGTATGATAGAATATGATTGGACCTTTGATTTTTGGTTATTAGCCTAGTTTTTGATTAGGGATGATTTTGGATATGTTCAGTGTGAAGGGCCCCGTTGCAGCAGTGCATGCGTGTTTCGATTGTCTCATATTTGAGGTGAGTCTCTTCCCTGTACCTGTGGGTCGAAGGCACCAATGTCGACTCACTAGGATATGCTATGTAGGATGCTAACTGTTTTTGTGACTCTTGCATTGTATGATGGGATTGGCCCAATGACATGCATGTAGGGTTGGGCCCAATTGCATGAGAGGGTTAGGCCTATTATATGATGGTCTTGGCCCATTGTAACGGGCTAGGGCTAATTGTATGTTGGGTTAGGCCCATTGATTAGGAAGGGCTAGGCCCATTATTATGGGTTGGGCCTAATATGCGGGCATGGCCCAATGATATGTATGGTATGTGGTATTTTGGAAAACTCACTAAGATTTGTGCTTACCGTTTCATGTTTATGGTTTCACGTACTTCCATTTTGAAAGGGAAGGGCCCGACATGACTACACAACATCCCCCAGAGTTTATTATGCATTTGGTTAGTCTTAATTTTTTACTATGATGTTTAAATACTATTTTTCACATTGAACGATTTTCGGAATAAAATTTTATATGAATTAATGTTTTAAAAATGAAAATTTTTCCATGGATTTTTGGGATGTTACATTGACATTTTCAAAATTACATTTACTTATAGGAATCCGCGAAATGGAAGATTGCACCTCCGAAAGTAGCGGTTGATCGATGAAACTACCAAAGACTTATTATCGTTATAGTTATGCTTACCTATTAAGGCACCTTTCGTATTAGAAACTCGAGAATTTCAAAATATTTTCAGATGTAATGTTTTACCCATAAATGGAAGTGATATTTATATTATATATCATTTTGTACTATTCAATGTATGTTCAATATTTGTGATCTAACATTCTAACATTGAAAAGCTGGGCATTTCGGCCACCAAATGAGGGTGTGGCAAACCTCACCCGGATCCATACCAATTAATATGGCTAAAAAAGGTAATGTCATGAAGTTCAACCACCGGTGCCTTGTACAGTTCTTAAATTGTAATAAGTATTCAAACGAAATATGGTGTGAGGTAATCCCAATAGATATGTTACATGTTTTATTGGGATGACCTTTGCAATAAGACCGACAAACGAAAAATAATATGTTCAAGAACACATATTCGTTTTGCAAGGATGGAGTTAACATCACCCTTGCACATCTCAGAACACGTGAAACGAGAACCAAGGCACTCATTCGCACAAAGTTAGCCTTTCTTGACTTCAAAAGGCACCACTCCCCATCATTCATCTACGCTCTTGTTATAGTCGAACAAAACCAAGAAAAAGGAGAAGAACTAGGCCATGCCTAATCGCTCCTTGAATAATTTCAGGCAGTGTTCCCCGATGACATACCAGTCGGTTTACCCCTCATGCAAGACATTCAACACTATATCAACTTCGTGTCTGGATTGATGATACTGAACAAACCAACCAATCGAATGAATGCCAAATAAGAAGAATTACACAAGCAAGTGATCGAACTCTTTGACAAAGGTCTAATCTAGGAAAACGTAAACCTTTGTGTTATCCCTACACTATTAGTTCCAAAACTTAGATGCATGTATCAGATGTGTATTGACAGTCAGGCAGTCAATAGAATCACCCTCAAATATTGTTTTTCAATCCCACAGTTTAAGGACCTTCTAGATCAGTTACATGGATCTTCCATGTTCTCCAAGATCGATCTCCAGAGTGGTTACAATCAAATCTGGATGCGTCACAAAAATGAGTGGAAAATCGTGTTTAAGACACGTGATGGATTTTACGAATGGATTGTGATGCCATTCGGTTTATTCAACACAGCAAGTACGTTAATGAGGTTGATGAATAAGATTTTTAAAGATCTCACACGTTGTTGTGTAGTGGTATACCATGACGACATCTTGTTCCTCAGTCAATATCTCATACAACACCTTCTATAACGTCCCAAAAATTAGACCATAAAATTTTTCGTTTTTAGATTAATAAACATCAAACCATATCATTATCATAAAACCAAAGTGATAGAAATGTATCGATACATCATCAACATCAGAGTAAAACACAAAATGCAGAATCGAATGGTGTGTGATCTGCAATCATCCCGAGCTCTTCCCTTTGAAACCAGAAGTACCTAAAACATAAACTGAAAACCATAAGCAAAACGCTTAGTGAGTTCCCCAAGATACCACATACCATACATAATAAACACATAATGGGCCCTGCTCGGCATTAGGCCCCACTTGATATACAGATCGGGACTCGACCGACATACATATAAACATATATCATATAAGCACATACACATGCAATAATCACAAAGATACATAGCATACAAAATGGTCATCGGGCCTTACTCGGTAAACATAAGAGTAGATAACATATACAAGAACATAGACATCTAACATCCTAACATAACAAAATCACGGGCCGACATTGGTGCCTTCGATCCACTAAACACAGTGAGGAAACTCATCTTGCACTATAAAATCTCTCATAAAGGATCTCTGGCTGTTGGCCCGCTAAAATCCCCGTGCTATCAATACCAATGACATCCAATTAATAATTGGATTCCAATCCATAACCAACAGTCCAAAAATTAGGGTAAAAAGAGCATTTTACGTCTTACCTAGGTTGGACAAAGATTAAGGCCCAAACCTACAATTCGAAAGGCCCAATTCCAAATTAATCATTCAAGGCCCAATAATGGCCCAATTTTCAAATTGGGCCTAATCCCTTCCATAGGCCTTTTCTAAGAGAACCCAAAACAGGCATCAACCCAAAAACTTGATTTCCTAATCCTCCTATTCCCATACGGGAATCTCAAATGGCTGCATCTTATCATGAGGTCTTTGATGCTTGGCCTTGAGTTTCTTGCAAGTTAGGCACCACTCCACATACCAAGCCACATCCCGCTTCATGCATGGCCACCAATAATCAGGACGACGATCCCCATACATCTTCGTCGCCCCGGGATGGATGGAGAACCTAGATTTGTGCGTCTACTCCATCAAAACCTGACGCACACTGCCCTAACACAGAACCCAAACGCACCGATGCAGAGTCTACAACCCACGACTATCATAATCGAAGGAAGCCACCTGAACCACAATACGCCCACTCTTCTGGTGTTCTTCCTTCATAGCCTCAACCTGAGCCTCATGAATCTGCTTCGATAGCGGAGTGATCATGGTTATCCTCAAACATATGCATCTGATCAGAGCCGTGACCGCCTTGCGGCTGAGAGCATCGATCACCACATTGGCCTTCCCCAAGTGATAAAAGATCTCATAATCATAATCTTTCACCACATCCAACAACCGAAAGTGCCTCATATCCAGATTCGGATGACCCATCAAATACCTAAAGATCTTGTGATCCATGTAAATAGTACAACGGACCCCATAGAGATAATGGCTCCAAATCTTGAGGGCGAAAACCACGCCCCCCAACTCCAAATCATGCATCAGATAATTCACCTCATGAGGCTTCAGCTGCCTCGAAGCGTAAGCAATCACGCGACCCCTCTGCATCGACACTGCCCCCAATCCTGTGATCGACACAACACAATAAACCACAAAATCCTCGAAACCCTCTAGCAGGGTCAGAATCGGCGCCTCATACAACTGCTGTCTCAAGGTCTCAAAAGCTGCCTGCTGCTCAAGCCCCCAACAAAATGCAACCGTCTTCTTTGTCAGTCGGGTAAAAGGAACAACTATCTTGGAGAAATCCTAGATGAATCTCCGATAATAACCAACCAAACCAAGAAAAATCCAAATCTCAGATGGAGATCGTGGAGGCTCCCACTACATCATGGCCTCGACTTTGGCCGGATCGACCAAAATACCATTCTGGTTGACAAGGTGCCCCAAAAACTGCACCTCGCGCAACCAAGACTCACACTTGGAGAACTTTGCGAAAAGTCTCTCCCTCCTCAAAGTCTCCAACACTTCCCTCAAGCACTCCTCGTGCTGCTCCTAAGTCTTGGAATAATCAAGATATCATTGATAAATACAATCACAAACTGATCCAACATCGGCCTGCATAGGCGGTTCATGAGATCCATGAACCCGGCTGGAGCATTGGTCACCCAAAATGCATCACCATGAACTTGTAATGACCATAACGAGTCCGAAAAGTTGTCTTCTGCACGTCCTCATCCCAAACCCTCATCTGATGATAACCCGATAGCAAATCAATCATGGAAAACTAAGATGCACCCTGAAGCTGGTCAAAAAGATCATCAATCCTTGTGATTGGATAACGGTTCTTCAACGTTACCTTATTCAGCTCCCGATACTTAATGCACATACGATGAGACCCTTTATTCTTCTTCTTAAATAAGATATGTGCTCCCCAAGGCAAACTGCTCAGTCGAATGACTCCTTTGTCTAAAACCTCCTATAGCTATGTAGACAACTTGTAACAATGTAAATTTTCATATAAAATTTTCATTTTTAAAATCACACAAATATCATCAACACATATAAAAAAATCTCAATATATCAATTATCAAAACCCGTGTTGTTAATTATTTAAATAAAATGCAGGATCCTGGAACACAACTCCATCTCGTGTGTACAATTAACCCGGCGCCTTCCCGTGATCCTGAGAAGTACCTGAAACACATAACACATAACACGGTAAGCACGAAGCTTAGTGATGACGATTAATTGATGGGATCCGATTGGAAAAATACATATTCGATACTCTAATTATCATATCATAAACTCGAGATTCAAAATAACCCAACAACTTAGGGATCATACTCGGATACCTCGATACACCATCACCGAATCTCACGCTTGCTTGCCTCAACCCGTGATCTTCCACTCACGACATCATACTCGGGTGCCACGATACACCATCACAGAATCTCATAATGTCTTGCTATGACCATTGATCTTCTTCTCACATAACTCATAAACTCGAAATACTCCACTCACAAATTGAAACACGAAGAAATCGTCAATAACTAAGTCATGTTAATGATCATTCGAAACCTCATCCTCTTGCTGACCAAAACCCATGCGAGGGTACTCATAATGACTCTGAAACTAATTGACAAATCAAATGCTGCTCCTCCCGGAGTATAGATAATAATCTGTACATCAAACTGGCGTTCCCAACAACTGAAACTCGACCTCAACGAACCAACTGCCTCCAACCCATCCATTGCAAACCTAAAAAATCCCTAGCTACAATAAATTCTCTGACCAACGGCCACCTGCCGTGGATTCACACATCCTTTCTTAAACAAATTCTCATAATCTTCCTGTCTTGCAACTTGCTTCATCTACCGATAACCCAGGGCTCACGTGTCCACACCGTAGACTTCCATAACCAGTTATCTAACCGTAGCTGAATGGATCGCTGATCCTCTCAATAGAGCACCCAGATCTCCCCCACTCAGGGTTCGAACCATTACCAATTGGCATACCAACAGTCTACTCCACATACTGTTTCTCCAGGTACATCGCCCTTGACTCTTGGAACGTACCATATAATCACTCAATGATCTTCCTAATGGAAACCAAGGAACTCCAATATCCCGTCTCTGACCAAAAATCTCGGAATCCTCTCAACGTGATTGCCTATACTCATCTCGAAGCCTCAGGTCGAAACACCGTCGGGTACCCCACTGTTCCAGATTAGATCTGACCCTCGGTCCAGAAAGGATGCACTATCACACTTTGAATTTGACTCCTCAACCCACCACCCAAGTTGGAAACAATCATCAAAGCAATAGACCTCCCTCTTCTTGTCGATACACAACGTAGACTACGAGGGCCACCACCCTGATATACTCATCTTACCCACCGGGAACTGTCAATAACAATATATTACTCTCAACAAGGCACCTCCTTGTTCTCATCCATCTTAGTCCCACTAATGACTCACTCATGGGATAAGAATACCTCTCCACAACTTACTGCCGAAATACTCTGTTGAAAAGGTCACAACCCCTTGTTACCCCACGGGGTCTACCTCCGACCCTAAAACCAGAAGATCAATACTCCTTCTGCTTCTCACAGAAAATAGCACAACTCTGGTCACAGAAAGTGGCATCTCCACTATCGGCCAACTGCTTAGCTCAGACCGTAATCCTCCATAAATAACCAACTCTAATCATCCCTGAGTCTTGCGACTCCAACTAAACTATTCACAAAGTCTCTCGGAAACCAACTCGATTCCCCCCCTTTAAGGTATGCTCCATTGAAACTCGTTCAACATGGCCCTCTAGCCCCATACTCTATCACATCTGATCTCAATCTAATCAATCACAACGGAATAACTGGTAACACCAGAAACACTAACCGCCACAAATCATGGTACTCGAACCACGTGATCACCTCTCAACCTGCTACGGATAATGGTAATCAGACCATGTGATCACCGCTCATCTACTACTTAGAACCTCTGGAATTATCCCTACATCGAGTATTGGTCCTCTGCTTTCAGTAGTATGGGCCCATACTACCTGCCACATCTACCCATACTTTCCACATGGATCATCCTAGATTTCCTAAATAACTGCTTAACCTCCTCAATCACCAATCCCGCCATACCTGGTCACTCTCCTATGAATAATCTCTTCTATCATCGTACTTATCTGACAAAGGCCACTCCCTAGGCTCTTCCTAAGCTCTCACATTTCTCTACCATCAGCTGTTGAAGAACTCCTTATGATGCCAACCATCTACCTCCTGAATATCGTCATATTCACTTAGTAGGTGACTCCCATCATCAAGAGTTCCCCAAGGCATGAAGCAAACAACATTCGGGCATCGTCTAGGTATTTCTCCTAGATTACTCCTCTACTCAAAACTCCCTCTAAGATATTCCTGCTGGGTACTCTTACTCCATGCATACTCAAAGCACATCACATATAGCAATAACTGCTAGGCTAAGGCATCACAAATCAGGCAACTCTAGCCCTAATATATGAAATACCTAGCCTATGTTCTAGCATGCATCACTAATATCTCAATAGTAACTCATAACACAAATAAGTAAGGGTATTTTGGGAAATCACAGTTCGGGCTCTGGCTGATTGTACACACTGCTCTTTCTCGATTTTCTCTAAGAAACTCTTGCTCATTTTAGAAAAATCATTTCTTTTGAAAAATTCCTCAAATCCTCAGTTTGAGTCCAGACATACCCGAAGGTGCATCCGAATCCCTCAAACCTGGCTCTGATACCAACTTGTAACACCGTAAATTTTCATTTTTAAAATCACATAAATATCATCAACACATATAACAAAATCTCTATATATCAATTATCAAAACACGTGTTCATAATTATTTAAATAAAATCCAGGATCCTCGAACACAACTCCATCTAGTGTGTACAATCAAGCCGACGCCTTCCCGTGATCTTGAGAAGTACCTGAAACATATAACACATAACACGGTAAGCACGAAGGTTAGTGAGTTTCCCAAAATACCACATACAGCACATTAGCCACTTGAGGCTATAACTCGGTAAGACCCTCCGGTCTATGTGTATCAGTGGGACCCTCCAGTCCCATAGCTCGTTGGACCCTCTGGTCCGGTCTTATTGAGGACCCTCCGGTCTCACTACTCTTTGGACCCTCCGGTCCGGTCTCAGTGAGGACCCTTCGGTCTGACAGCTCGTTGGACCCTCCGGTTTGGTCTCAGTATCACATAATATAGCTTATATATATCACACAAACAAATGCACAACTCAAGTAAGAACATAAGATCAACATATACATAGATTACTATAACAACATAAGTCACAAAGATAGTATGCACGATAACACATAACACATTATAAACAAATAAGACCCTCTGGTCGATAATGTACTAAGACCCTCCGGTCTACAATGTATAGTGACTCGCCGGTCAATAATATACTAAGACCTTCCGGTCTATATTGTAAATAAGACCCTCTGGCCATCAACAAGAATAAGACCTCAGGCTACACACAAATTACAACATTGGTAAGTATAGTGAGAAGACTCACCTCGGATGGCAAACAGATCCTATAAATGCTGCTGCTACACTCTGGCTTCTATCACTAAGCCAAACCCACAAATAACCCCATTAGGATCTAAGACCAACCTTCACATTATTAGGTCTAAATATCGTCCACCAATCCGGTCCATAAATAGTCCAAGCCCAATGGGCCTACCAAGGCCCAATACCAATTAGGTCCACAAAAGTCCTCTAATGGCCCAATTTTCAAAATTGGGTCCAAACCCTCAAATAGGCCTTACCCTAAAGCCCATATAAATATTCTAGTCCACATGATTGCTCTTGGATAACCCATCAATAGCCTAATCACCAAAGCCTAAAAGAAAGGCCTAACACAAGGCCCAATAAATCTAGGGTTGTAACATAAAATGACGATTAGGGTTAAGTGTTTCTCACTTAACCCATTAAGGACTTAACCCATTAAGTCCATTACTCCACTAAGTCATCACACAATGGAATCCGGATAGGTCACAACTTCAGTCCACTGGTCCAAACGCGGGTCCCAATAGGCCCAAACCAGCAAACCCAAAATTAGGGTTTTCTAAACCCTAATTAGGGTTTCTGGCCCAATCACGAGCCAACCCATTCCAATAATAAGCAATTGGCCAACTATGGTTCACTATGCCAAGCACCATCCACTACCACCTCAAGTAGTGGTGGTCAGTAGCGACTCACGGTGGTGGTGGTGGGTTTTCCGGCCACCTAAATACGCATATAACCTCCAAATACTGAAATCAACACTTATACTCAACATCAAACCCATAAACACACCCGTAACCACCTCCCATGGTGGCTGGTGGCAGCGGAGGGTGGCAGAAAACACGAATGGATGGCAGCCACCACCTCATGGTGGTGACTTCTGATTTCCAACCACAAGGAGAACACACACAATCCAAAATGGAACAACAACACATGCCTGCACGAAAATCACCAAAGACGCACCAACACAGCCATCGTCGTGGTGGTAGGCGGCAGCCGGAGCTTGCTAGCAGCTTTCGAATAACCATAGGGCGGTGGCGGCGATGGGACTCGGGAAATGGCAGAAAACGACGGAGAACAACCCCGGGGAGGGGAGAAGCGACGATGACCATGAACTCGTCGATCCTAGACTCCATTGGTGATGACAGTGTGTGGGGCTTGGTTCCTGGTCTCCGGCTTCGTCGGCGATAGCATCACAGAAGAGCGCTCGGCGGTTCAAGGTCCACCAGAAGCGATCGTGGCAGTCAATCTCGGTTGGTCAGCGGCGTTTGAAGGAGGGCTCCCACTTGGTGGCGGCTGCAATTGAATAGTGGATTTAGGGTTACTCGACATCGCATCTACAAGCGGGAAGAAAAGAGCACCGGGTCTTAACCCGTGTTCTTACAAACTTTAATCCTTTTTTTACAATTTTGGCCCCTGATCCCACAAAACTTCTTATTAAAACCCCAGTATTTACCATTCGGCCCCTGCAGCCTTCAATCCTTTCAATTTAAGTCCATTAATTACCAACTACACCTAAACTTCCGAAACTCTTTTCAAATTAAATCCAAAACTTACTCTTTTAACCCCCAAAATCCGAGATTCTAACAATTGGCTCCCCAAAACCAACACTTCGCTAGATATTATTTATTTTAGGAATATTATTCATTTATAAATCGTTATCTACTCATTTAATCAATAAACTGGATGTTACAATTCTCCCACACTTAAATTAGATTTCGTCCTCGAAATCATTCCTTACCATCCTTTGCACGCCCAACAACTTGAATGGCATGGCCGCAATCCCGAGCATAACCCCAACCCTTCAATCCAACAAAGTTATCTCAACCAACCACTTTGTACTTGCAACTACTAAGTTTGCTTTACTCCAAGCAAATATTACAACCGCTCCAAAGTCACGTGTCACTTCCGACTTCCGTCGTCTAACACTCACTAACTTCATGCGCACTGCGGTCCTTCTCAAGCCAAACAAACCGACCCTCTCAGGTCTAGAACATCAAATGGAAATCCATCAGGGATCTGAAATCTCAACTCCTCTGATACCAACTCACGACCCATGATCTGCGAATTTACGCGTACATTACTTCTCTATTTCTTTACGATTACAACAACCTCTCCCCAATTCAAGATTTAATTTCTCCCAACCATCATGAAGACCCCGATCTTGCCGATGACCTTGCCACCATGTTCCCAAAAGGCTCAGTTGATAGGGATACCCAAGCCAAGGAACTCCTTTGCATCATGCTCTGACTAGGGATTACTACGGCTTCCCGCAGTCTTACGACACTCTCATACTGACTCGTGAATGCTATGGCTCCCCGCAAGCTTACATCACTTACTCACTCACTCGTGAATCCTACGACTCCTATTAGGCTTACATTACTCACTCACTCGCCATGGGCTCCCCCATGGTTTTTCCATGATATTACAAAGTGATTACTCCCACCTGAATCCTTCCACTCTCTTACCACCCCATAATCTCATCATTAAGCCATCACCATATTGCGTTCATTGAACTCATACTCCGTGATCCATCATGGATAGGTGCACCCACCCACCCAGACTGAGCATCGCTACTCCTGACGCCCATTGTAGTAATCACACACTTTCTCCCGATACAACTCACATTCTTAGACAATCCCCATCCGATGACGATTAATTGATGGGTTCCCATTCGAAAAATACCTATTCGATACTCTAATTATCATATCATAAACTCGAGACTCAAAATAACCCAACAACTTAGGACATCGTACTCGGATACCTCGATACACCATCACTGAATCTCACGCTTGCTTGCCTCAACCCATGATCTTCCACTCACGACATCATACTCGGGTGCCACGATACACCATCACAGAATCTCATAATGTCTTGCTATGACCATTGATCTTCTTCTCGCATAACTCATAACCTCGAAATACTCCACTCACAAATTGAAACACGGAGAAATCATCAATAACTGAGATCATGTTAACGATCATTCGAAACCTCATCCTCTTGCTGACCAAAACCCATGCGAAGGTACTCATAATGACTCTGAAACTAATTGACAAATCAAATGTTGCTCCTCCCGGAGTATAGATAATAATCTATACATCAAACTGGCGTTCCTAACAACTGAAACTGGACCTCAACGAACCAACTGCCTCCAACCTATCCATTGCAAACCTGAAAAATCCCTAGCTACAACAAATTCTCTGACCAATGGCCACCTGCCGTGGATTCACACATCCTTTCTTAAACATATTATCATAATCTTCCTGTCTTGCACCTTGCTTCATCTACCGATAACCCATGGCTCACGTGTCCGCACCATAGACCTCCATAACCAGTTCTCTAACCGTAGCTGAACGGATCGCTGATCCTCTCAATAGAGCACCCAGATCTCCCCCACTCAGGGTTCGAACCATCACCAGTTGGCATACCAACAGTCTACTCCACAGACTGTTTCTCCAGGTACATCGCCCTTGACTCTTGGAACGTACCACATAATCACTCAATAATCTTCCTAATGGAAACCAAGGAACTCCAATATCCCGTCTCTGACCAAAAATCTCGGAATCCTCTCAACGTGATTGCCTATACTCATCTCGAAGCCTCAGGCCGACACACCGTCGGGTACCCCACTGTTCCATATTAGATCTGACCCTCGGTCCAGAAAGGATGCACTATCACACTTTGAATTTGACTCCTCAACCCACCACCCAAGTTGGAAACAATCATCAAAGCAATAGACCTCCCTCTTCTTGTCGATACACAACGTAGACTACGAGGGCCACCACCCTGATATACTCATCTTACCCACCGGGAACTGTCAATAACAGTATATTACTCTCAACAAGGCACCTCCTTGTTCTCATCCATCTTAGTCCCACTAATGACTCACTCATGGGATAAGAATACCTCTCCACAACTTACTGCCGAAATACTCTGTTGAAAAGGTCACAACCCCTTGTTACCCCACGGGGTCTACCTCCGACCCTAAAACTAGAAGATCAATACTCCTTCTGCTTCTCACAGAAAATAGCACAACTCTGGTCACAGAAAGTGGCATCTCCACTATCGGCCAACTGCTTAGCTTAGACCGTAATCCTCCATAAATAACCAACTCTAATCATCCCTGAGTCTTGCGACTCCAACTAACCTATTCACAAAGTCTCTTGGAAACCAACTCGATTCCCCCCCCCCCTTTAAGGTATGCTCCATTGAAACTTGTTCAACATGGCCCTCTAGCCCCATACTCTATCACATCTGATCTCAATCTAATCAATCACAACGGAATAACTGGTAACACCAGAAACACTAACCGCCACAAATCATGGTACTCGAACCACGTGATCACCTCTCAACCTGCTACGGATCATGGTAATCCAACCATGTGATCACCTCTCATCTGCTACTTAGAACCTCTGGAATTATCCCTGTATCGAGTATTGGTCCTCTGCTTTCAGTAGTATGGGCCCATACTACCTGCCACATCTACCCATACTTTCCACATGGATCATCCTAGATTTCCTAAATAACTGCTTAACCTCCTCAATCACCAATCCCGCCATACCTGGTCACTCTCCTATGAATAATCTCTTCTATCATCGTACTTATCTGACAAAGGCCACTCCCTAGGCTCTTCCTAAGCTCTCACATTTCTCTACCATCAGCTGTTGAAGAACTCCTTATGATGCCAACCATCTACCTCCTGAATATCGTCATATTCACTTAGTAGGTGACTCCCATCATCAAGAGTTCCCCAAGGCATGAAGCAAACAACATTCGGGCATCGAATAATCTCCACCAACACGTAAAACCGCTCTAGGTTACAACTCCGCTTGCTCTACACACACTCAAAGGGGTCACAGAACTCAGCAACTCTACCCCACACGTGTATCTAACTACTCTCTCAGTAGTCTCCTCCAATGCTCGTCTAGGTATCTCTCCTAGATTACTCCTCTACTCAAAACTCCCTCTAAGATATTCCTGCTGGGTACTCTGACTCCGGCATACTCAAAGCACATCACAGATAACAATAACTGCTAGGCTAAGGCATCACAAATCAGGCAACTCTAGCCCTAATATATTAAATACCTAGCCTATGTTCTAGCATGCATCACTAATATCTCAATAATAACTCATAACACAAATAAGTAAGGGTATTTTGGGAAATCACAGTTCGGGCTCTGGCTGATTGTACACACTGCTCTTTCTCGATTTTCTCTTAGAAACTCTTGCTCATTTTAGAAAAATCATTTCTTTTGAAAAATTCCTCAAATCCTCAGTTTGAGTCCAGACAAACCCGAAGGTGCATCCGAATCCTTCAAACCTGGCTCTGATACCAACTTGTAACACCGTAAATTTTCATACAAAATTTTCGTTTTTAAACTCACATAAATATGATCAACACATATAACAAAATTTCAATATATCAATTATCAAAACACGTGTTCATAATTATTTAAATAAAATCCAGGATCCTCGAAGACAACTCCATCTAGTGTGTACAATCAAGTCGGCGCCTTCCCGTGATCCTGAGAAGTACCTGAAACACATAACACATAACACGCTAAGCACGAAGCATAGTGAGTTCCCCAAAATACCACATACAGCACATTAGCCACTCGAGGCTATAACTCGGTAAGACCCTCCGGTCTATGTGTATCAGTGGGACCCTCCAGTCCCATAGCTTGTTGGACCCTCTGGTCCGGTCTTAGTGAGGACCCTCCGATCCGGTCTCAGTGAGGACCCTCCGGTCTCACAACTCGTTGGACCCTCCGGTCCAGTCTCAGTATCACATAATATAACTTACATATATCACACAAACAAATGCACAACTCAAGTAAGCACATAAGATCAACATATACATAGATTACTATAACAACATAAGTCACAAAGATAGTATGCACGATAACACATAACACATTATAAACAAATAAGACCCTCCGGTCTACAATGTATAGTGACCCGCCGGTCAATAATATACTAAGACCTTCCGGTCTAGTTTGTAAATAAGACCCTCTAGTCATCAACAAGAATAAGACCCTCAGGCTACACACAAATTACAACATAGGTAAGTATAGTGAGAAGACTCACCTTGGATGGCGAACAGATCCGATAAATGCTGCTGCTACACTCCGACTTCTATTACTAAGCCAAACCCACAAATAACCCCATTAGGATCTAAGACCAACCTTCACATTATTAGGTCTAAATATGGTCCCCCAATCCGGTCCATAAATAGTCCAAGCCCAATGGGCCTACCAAGGCCCAATACCAATTGGGTCCACAAAAGTCCTCTAATGGCCCAATTTTCCAAATTGGGCCCAAACCCTCAAATAGGCCTTACCCTAAAGCCCATATAAATATTCTAGTCCACATGATTGCTCTTGGACAACCCATCAGTAGCCCAATCACCAAAGCCCAAAAGAAAGGCCTAACACAGGCCCAATAAATCTAGGGTTGTCACATAAAATGACGATTAGGGTTAAGTGTTTCTCACTTAACCCATTAAGTCCATTACTCCACTAAGTCATCACACAATGGAATCAATGGGTCACAACTTCAGTCCACTGGTCCAAACGCGGGTCCTAATAGGCGCAAACCAACAAACCCAAAATTAGGGTTTTCTAAACCCTAATTAGGGTTTCTGGCCGATCCACGAGCCATCCCAGTCCAATAATAAGCAATTGGCCAACTATGGTTCACTATGCCATGCACCATCCACTACCATCTCAGGTAGTGGTGGTCAGTAGTGGCTCACGGCGGCGGCGACCACCTCACGGTGGTGGTGGTGGTGGGTTTTCCGGCCACCTAAACACGCATATAACCTCCAAATACTAAAATCAACACTTATGCTCAACATCAAACCCATAAACACACCCGTAACCACCTTCCATGGTGGCTGGTGGCGGCGGAGGGTGGCAGAAAACACGAATGGATGGCAGCCACCACCTCATGGCGGTGACTTCAGATTTCCGACCACAAGGAGAACACACACAATCCGAAATGGAACAGCAACACACACCTGCACGAAAATCACCAAATACGTACCAACACATCCACCGTTGTGGTGGCAGGCGGTAGTCTGAGCTCGCTAGCAGCTTTGGAATAACCGTAGGGCGGTGGTGGCGACGGGACTCGGGAAATGGCAGAAAATGACGGAGACCAACACTCAGGAGGGGAGAAGCGAAAATAACCATGAACTCGGCGATCCTAGACTCCATTGGCGACGACAGCATGTGGGGCTTGGCTCATGGTCTCCGGCTTCTTCTACGATAGCATCACAGAAGAGCGCTCGACGGTTCAAGGTCTCACCGGAAGGGATCGTGGCAGTTAATCTTGGCTGGGTAGCGATGGCTGAAGGAGGACTCCCACTTGGTGGCGGCTGAAATGGAATAGTGGATTTAAGGTTACTCGACATCACATCTACAAGCGGGAAGATAAGAGCATCGGGTATAAACCCGTGTTCTTACAAACTTTAATCCTTTTTTACAAGTTTGGCCCCTGCTCCCGCAAAACTTCTCATTAAAACCCCAGTATTTACCATTCGGCCCCTGCAGCCTTCAATCCTTTCAATTTAAGTCCATTAATTACCAAATACACCCTGACTTCTGAAACTCTTTTTAAATTAAATTCAGAACTTACTCTTTTAACCCCCAAAATCCGAGATTCTAAGAATTGGCTCCCCAAACCAACACTCCGCTAGATATTATTTATTTTAGGAAATATTATTCATTTATAAATCTGTATCTACTCATTATTCAATAAACGAGATTTTACGCAACTCCTGCATCTCGAGAGGAGCCAACCGATATGGTGCTTTGGCTATCGGAGCTGCACCAGGAACCATATCAATCTGAAACTCAACCTGCCTTTCCGAAGGCACCCCATGAAAATCCTCTGGAAACACATCCGCATAATCCTGCACAATTAGCACATCATCCACGGTCGCCTTACCTTTCTCCCGGGTATCCATAACATAGGCGACATAACCATAACAACCCTGCTAAATATAGTGTCTGTCCCTCACTATTGAACACAAAATCGGCCCATGCTGAGATCTCTCCCCATTAACCACTAACTCTCCCCCAATTGAGGTCCGAACCCGAACTAACTTCTGCTCATAATCGACAACTACCCCATTAGAGCTCAACCAATCCATACACACAATAACCTTGTTCCCACGCAAAGGAATGAGAACCAAATCGACCAAATACTGCTCGCTGAATAACTGAAGAGTACAATCCTGATGAACCCTCGCAACCCGAATAGATCAATCATCTGCAATCTCGATAACTAACGGACAATCCAGCTCCCCAAGAGCTCCAACAAACCTCTTGCTAAACGCAAGCGACACAAAAGATCTGGTAGCCCCCGAATGAAACAATACCACTGAAGAAATACTGTTCACAAGGAATGATCCTAAAACAAAACACATAAATATAAGCACCAAATTAATATAAATAAAGTGACAAGGAGAAGATACATACCTATCACCATGTCGTGAGATGCTCGAGCCTCCTCGGCTATCAGCTGAAAAGCCCTACTCTTCACCACAAGTGCATCAGCCTGGCCTTGGCGGCCGTCAATAATCCGAAGAGTTGTAGGAGCAGGTGTTGATACCGATCCTATTGCAGCCAAATCGGACAATGGGCCTTCTTGTGGCCCCTCTAATTACAATGAAGGAAAATCAGATCAGATATCGGGGTGGTGGTGTTAGTAGTAGTGCAATCCCTACTAATATGACCTGTCTGACCGCACTTGAAGCATCCCGAGCCACCCACCCTACACGCTCCCTCATGCACCTTACTGTACTTGCCACAATGGCTCTGAACCTGATGGCCTCTCGACTTGGAATCATATACCTTGGACCTCTTGCCCGAACCCTTAGCATTTAACACATAATCTGGCTTCCTCGTCTTCTCCATCTCCAGATCAATCTCTGTCTCTCTAGCCCTCGCTATCATATCCTCTAGCGTCTTGTAGTTGGATCGGCTCACAAACTGCCAAATGTCACTCCTCAACATCTTAAGATACCTAGCCTTTTTCATCTCCTCATCCGCTACATCCTATAGAAAAAAAGTGCTCTCTTCCGGAACATCACGGTTGTACCATCCACCATCTTAGTAGTCTGGTGGAGGTCCTAAAAATCTTGCGCCAACTACTGCACCTCAATCACCGGTATGAACTCAGCCCTGAACCTGGTCACAAAATCATCCCAAGTGATCGAATCAATGTCCTCATCACCAACTACGGGCCCGACCTCCTCCCACAAATCTCGTGCCCTGTACTTCAGAAGACAGGAAGCAAGTATGACATTTTCCTCCTTGGGGAAACTGCTGGTGCGGAAGGCGTTAGCAACATTCGTTAACCACTTCCTGCTCACTATCGGGTCCTTCGCCCGATGATATTCTGGAGCTCCGCATGCCCAAAACTACCTTAAGATCAATGAATGCACCCCTACCAAGGCTACCATCTCAGAACAAAAGGCACTCAACCGCTCATCCAAAATCTCTAGAATACCCTCCATGACTGTGCTAAAGATCAATCTAAAACTCCACTTGTCTCTTCGGAGGCACTCCACGCAAATCCTCTAGGAAAACATTCGGATATTCCCGAAAAATCGGTACATCGCTCACAGTCACCTTACCCACCTCCCGAGTATCCATCACATAAGCCACAAATCCGGAGCAACCTTGCTATAGATAACGTCTGGCCCTTGCTGCCAAACAGAGAACCAATCCACGCTGAATACCCTCTCCTTAAATCACCAAATCTCCCCCACTTAGGCTCCGGATACGTACCAACTGATGCTCGCAATCAAACATTGCCTCATTGGGGCACAACCAATCCATCCCTACAATAACCTTTCTCTTACACAGGGGAATAGGAATCAGATCAACCAGGTACCACTCAATAAACAACTCCAAGATGCATCCCTGATGAACCTTCGATACTCATACAGGATGGCCGTCGACAATCTCAACATCAAATGGATAATCTAACTCCCCCGGAGCATCGACAAACCTCTTGCTAATCATAAGAGATATAAAGGATCGGGTAGCCCCCGAATCAAACAAAACTAGAGCGAAGATACCGTTCAAAAAGAACGACCCTAAAAGAAAAACACTGATATATGCAGTAAAATCAACATGATCCTCCTCGGCTATTAGCTGAAATTCCATGCTCCTCACAACAGGAACCTCCGCCTTGCCTTAGAGGCTATCTATGATCCTCAAGGTCGCCGGTGAGGGGGCTGCAACTGGTCCTATCACTGCTAAAATCTGGAAGTTGGACTTCTTATGTCCCTTTTGATTGTAATGGAATAAAATCAGATCATATACCTAGGTGGTGGTGGTGGCAGTGCAATCCCTGCTGTAGTGACCTGTCTTGCCATACTTAAAGCATCCAGAACCACCCACCCTACAAGTTGCATCGGGTGTCTTGCCACACTTTCTGCAGCGGGCCTGGCCCTGCTGACCCCTCGATCTTGAATCAAAAACCTTGGGCCTCTTGCCCGAATCATCTGAACTCTGAAACTGATCCGACTTCCTATTCTTCTCCGTCTCAAGTTTAGTCTTCCTCTCTCTAGCGCTCGCCACCAGGTCATCCAGTGTCCTACAACTAGATATGCTCATAAACTGTCTGATATTGCTTCTCAACGTATCATGATAACTCACCTTCTTCATCTCCTCGTCCACCACATACTACAGAAGCAATAAATCTCCACCATCTCAGTAATCCGGTGAAGGTCCTGAAACTCCCTCGCGAACTGCTGGACCTTAATCAAAGATGCGAACTCAGACTGGAACCTCGTCTCAAAATCCTACCAAGTCATCGACTCAATCGCCTCGCCTCCCAAGGCATATCAAACCTCCTCCCACCAGTCACGAGCTTTGTCTTTTAGAAGGCAGGATGCAAGTCTAACCTTTGACCCCTCAGGGCAGCAGATAGTATAGAAGGCGTTCGTGACATCCGCTAACCAATTCTTGCTCACAATAGGGCCCTTCTTCCCGCAGAACTCCAGAGCCCCACATGCCCGAAACTCTCATTAGGTCAAATAACAAGCACCTACCATCGCCACCATCTTAGAACGAAAAGCGCCCAAGCGCTCATCTAGAATCTCCATGATACCCTCCTTGCGTATCAAAGATTATTGGATTATGCTCCAGAATACTGTGTGTAATCTCTGATGAAATGAACTCCCGCATCTAATCATCCATATGTCTTACCCTAAAGCCAGAACCTGAACCATCACCCGCACCAAAACCATCAATGGCATCCATACCTCCACCAGAACATCCTCGAGTGACCACCATATTGAAAATAAACCATACAAACCATCAGAATATACTCAAAGAATCCCACATTCTATAAGCTCCCTGGCATCATCATGATTTCCATGAATCGAGAACAGATCCTTTACTTCTAGTAGTACATACTCAATACTAACTTTCACATATATCCATCATTTCCTTAAGGATCACCCTGAATCCTTAAGTTACTTCTTTATCCATCCGGACAATATCTAACAAAGTAAAGTTCACTGCACCAAATCACCTCCTAAGTTCTCCTAGGGCTACTACTAGATCACTCTCCGCCATCAGCTGCAAAAGGAACTCCCTCTAAAACCTTCTAACTAGCTTACAAATACAATTACATATTACCGACACCTGATAATTCTTCCACTGAAAGGTTTCATACAAAACGGATGGACTCAAATAAGAGCTGCACAATAAGGTTAAACCTAACCTTCTAGAATCATCTAATATTAATAGTATGTAACTTAACACATTCGATTAATAGTTAACTAATACTAATGAGAACTCTTAAATGCATAAAGCAAGCAACATTCAAGCATTGAGTAATCTGAATCAAAGCATAACCTAAACATGCAATCCTATCAACTGACTGATCAGTACTAGCATGAAAGTCTACAAAGTCATATCTCCTAGTATTCTATCATGTACTCATGCGCATATCCTTAGCCCTAATCTAGCATGCATTCACAAATTTACAATTCAAAGCATATCACATAGAACATGCATGGATATTTTGGGAAAACTTACTTGAGCTCGGTCGATTGCATGCACCACACCCCTTTCTTTTATTAGAAAATCTTTTAATAAAATATTTCTTTTTATAAAAAATCTATCAAACCCTCAATTTGAGTTCAGACACACCCGAGAGTATGCCCAGATCCTTCAAACCAAGGCTTTGATACCAACTTGTAATGTCCCAAATTTTCTCCCAAACTGCTCCTTACAGGATGCAATTGTATTGGAGATCCACAATGGAGCGCTTGCTGGTCATTTTAGAAGGGATAAAACACTTCAGCTGGTACAAGAGAGGTTTTTTTTGGCCCAAGACGGTTTTTGATGTTACAAACATTGTGAATCAGTGTCGGATTGGTCACATTGTTAAGACTCAACATTCTAATGTAAGGTTATACACCCCTCTCCCAGTTCCAGAGGGTCAGTGGGAAGACATAAGTCTTGACTTTGTTGTGGGTCTTCCACATTCTCAACATCAAAAGGATTCATTTATGGTTGTTGTTGATTGATTCTAAAAAATGTCCCAATTTCTCCTGTATGCTAAGACGTACGATGCGAACCAAGTCTGTGTAGAAATTATTCGGTTACATAGTGTTCCTAAGTCCCTAACATCACACCGTGATGTCAAGTTTATCAGACATTTTTGGAGGACGTTATAAAAGTTTCTGGGTTCGCAACTTCATTTTAGTAGTGCCCGTCACCCACAGAGCGATTATCAAATGGAAGCCATGAACCTTAGCCTTACGAATCTTCTTCGCAACCTTGTCGAAAATAACCCGCGTCAGGGCGACGTCATCCTCCCGCAAGCTGAGTTTGTGTATAATCGGTCATCTCATAGGTCCATGGGTAAGAGCCCTTTCTTCATCTTTTAATGGCAGAACCTATTCATTCTGTTGGACCTCACACCTTTGTCTACCACCGAAGACTTTAGTGCCGAGGGGAGGAGAGATCAGCTCAAATAAAGGCAATTCATCAAAAAGTACAAGATCAAATTGTTAACAATAACCTTGTGTACCAGAGGCGAGCTAATGAATACATGAAGAGGGTTGTGTTCAAAGAGGGGTATTTGGTGTTGATTCATTTGGGTAAAGACATGTTTCCAATGGGTCGTGCAGGAACGCTTCAACCTCGTCCTGATGGTCCATTTCTGATTTTGGAACATATTAATAATAAGGCTTATAATTTTGAGTTATCAAGTCACTATAACGTCTCTACTACATTTAATGTTGTTGATTTGATGCCTTTTGTCCCTGATGAAGAAAACCTGTTTGACTCGAGGATGAGTTCTTTCGAAGAGGGGGGTGATGATGCAGATGATCCCAGTTAGTGTGGAGATCCGACCTATCCAAATGGACCCAGTCCATTCCGAGTTTAGATCAATTTTAGTATTTAAAAATATCTTGCTTTTAAGCTTAAAAGAACTAGTGTTTATCTCGTTTGATTGTTAGCTACTTTTTAGGATTTCCTTTGGGTTTTTATTTGGCCCCGATCAATGTTTTGTGAGGAGAGTTTTTTTTATTGAATAAATGTACATTTCCTGGGAATTCTCCATAGTTTCTGTTTCCAATTGAATTGTCACAGAAATTGTATAAAAAAAGTAGATAAATAAAATCGCCTACTATTTCAGGGGTGGGTTACGATTTTGAGGCCTTCTATAATAAAAAAAATGTTTTTTTGACAAAATTGTAGGTGAGTTAGTCACCTATGGTATGCTCTGTATAGTATAAGTTAGTCACCTATGGTATGCTCTATATAGTATACAATATCTCAAACTGTAGGTACCTGCTATCTACTATTTTCTTAAAAAAAACTATTGTTTCTTCAGAATAATTACTGTTTCTTTCGGTTAACTATTATTTCGTTCGAATATCTAATGTACCTTTCTTGATATTCAACTATTTTTTTCTATCAAGATACGAAATCAAACCCGAATAAACTATCTTTGCATTCAACTATATCACTATGCAAGGTGAAATAAAAAAAAGTTATACGAAAACTGTAGGTGATGTGGCCACCTACAATGTAAAAAAAGTTAGTGCACAATTTATGCATTAAAAGCTTGTACACCCTAGGTGGAATACATCACCTACAGTTTCGGTATTTTTTTCGATTTTAGTTAAAAAAATATACCCAATGTTAATTGATTTCATAGTAAACAAAAAAAAAACCAAAAAAATTCTGAAGAATACGAGCATTACCTAGTTGTTGTTCGGAGCCGTCATTAAGAACGTTCTTTGACTTCAAAGAATGAAAAATTATCTAATTGAAAGTTTTCAACATTATATATTTTGGGCTAATGAGCCGTCAAATAGTAGATGAACCTCCAAACTGTAACCCAAAGGCCTCAAACCGTAGGTAGTTAAATTTGGTTGGACCGAAACCGTAGTTCTCTTATCTGAAACCATAGTTCTCTTAATTACCTACTATTTTGTTGGTTTTTTTGCTATTTAGAAAAAGGTCATTAAAAATATCGGTTATTTTTGTCATTTTCTTTAAACAGTGGCAATAAGCAAAACTATATTAGATTTGCACTTTATAAAAAAAGTCAATGATTTTAATTTGAATGAGATGATATTAGTTCGACTATGATATTTTGTCACTTTTTTTATCCTTGTGGAAATCATTGTAAACTTAAGCTTTATACATATTATTACACTTACCATAATAAGGAGTCATACACATGAACGAAAAAATAGATCGGACTAGGATGTGTAATCATTTATCTATTAACATTCAAACAAATTTTTATACTTTGTTATATGTAGATAAATATTTACATTTTTAGTTACATTTTATATTAACCTAAATATCTAGTTTTTTAAAGAAATTATTAGTTGCTTTGTGAGATGATATTTATCTTTTTAATTTTTAGGTTAACATGGAAATCAAAAACAATTCACGTTGCCTAAAAATGACTTACATACAACCATTTATCAAGTGGTAACTGTTCTTAAATAGATTATTGGTAGAATAAAAGCACAATCATTTATCTATTAACATTCAACCAAAATTTTATATTTTGTTATATGTAGATAAACTTCAACATTTTCAGTTACATTTTACATCAACCTAAACATCTAGTTTTTTAGTGAAGCGCCAAAAGTTTATGTCACACCCCAAAACCGAGAACGGCGGAAACGTTTTGGGGCGGAGGACGTCATGTAAAGTATCACAACAATGAAAAGTAGTAAACAAGCAACCACATCATCCATTGCATTAATAGTATAAGTTAAATTACAAGTGTGTTCTTTCATAGTATAAAACAACATAATGAATAGTAAAAATAAAAAACGAGTCTTGACTGCTCCGTCTTCACAAAACCTGGTCGTCGTACCTGTCTATTTGTGACATGAGAATACAAGTTATTTTGAAAGCAAGTATCAGCAATAAAGCTGGTGAATTCATAAATATTTATGTGTCTTTGATTTGTAAAACTGTGAAGAAAAGACTTGTAAATGTTTGGAGAAAAGTTTGTATAAGTATAAAAATATTTGTAAGTAATTGTAAACATTTGAAAACCCTAGAAAATCTCATATTTCCCACTATTATAAAATGTAGTCTTCTACAAAGACTCGACTGTTTTGAAAGTAGTCTTCTACCAAGACCCGACTGTTATGAAAGTTTGAACCTCTAAATAAGTGAATGTTTTTCCTTGTACAACTGTTATTATTCAAATCTAATCTACCTGATCGATTATGTTAATGCGACACAAAATAAAAGTAATAAGGAAAATAATTTAAATACTGAAATCGTATCCTTTTGTATTTGTCGTTTGTAAAGTGTAAGTATTGTAGTATTGTATAAAGTGACTAGTATTGTACTAATTGCCTTAAATTGTGTATTAAGGTATAATGTGATGGCTAGATCCCATACTAAACACTCTCTATGTCAAGAGATTCTGGGAACCAAACGCGACCTTTGCAATAATTACAAGCCGTGAACATCCACTTTAAGATTATATGATCATGTATACCCAACATAACTATCATCTTTTGTTTAGAACAATGCGTTAGTGATTCATTGGTATAGTTAGATCCTGTAATTGTTCCATGCTATAGCACCTTATTATGTTTGTTCTGTTATCGTGTATTGTATCTTCCTCCATGTTTCTCTTTATTGTGTGTTCTCTTATGTTATCGTGTATTGTATCTATGAAATAGTATCTATGTAATTGTCTTTCTTGTAGTTGTATGTAATAGTATTTCTGTAATTGTACTTCTGTAATAGTATGTAATAGTATTTTTATAGACTCATGAATGAACTGAATCTTGTGTGATTCCTTGTACTTGGACTAGTAAATAGTATCTCCTAACTATACCTATTATAGTTACTAGTAATGTACGTGTATAACCGAAAGTATGCCTTTGCTATCCAAAGGTACTGAACTAACTGATGGAACTTTTATGTCTGTATATGTATACATGATACATAACTAATATTTAGACGACATTCATACAAATAACCGATACGCTAAGGCCACATCCAAACGAGGAAAAGGAATTAGAGCGAGCTAGCCGTCCTAAGTCCTTTAAACATTACTTATATAACTATACATATATAGACATACATTTGACAATATAAAAGTATAAAATAAATATTGTAAAACCTTTGAAAAGTTTAATAACTAAGGAATGATGACTTGATGTCAGTTTATAAAATGATTTGAAAGTAGTTTGATAAGACAGTTTAAGTATAAGAAAACCTTTGTTTGAAACACAATTGTAACAGAGTTTGAAAGGAAACATATAGTATGTAAGACAGTTTGATAAAGAGTTTTAACATGTAAAAACGTTTTGGTAAGTCATTTGGATGTAGTATACTGAGTAAACAGCTAAAAGTGTAGTAAATCCATTTGTATGCTAGTTATTAATCACATGTGATTGATGTATTAACTAGCATGATTCAACTTGTATCCCCCCAATAAAAGCATTTATAAACATTTAAAAGGTTAATTAAGGGGTATGAACTCACCTGTAGTGAGTGGATCTTATGGAAGTGTCGGGAAAGTGCTTGGTGTTAAGTGAAGACTTAAACACACACAATGATCCTAATATCATATAAACACATATGTATATATACCATTAGTGATTGTATGTAACACCCATAAATTTACACCAATTTAAACTTTTAATACTAACCAAAGAGTCAAATAGTATTTGTTTTTACAAAACATTTCCAATTCATTTATCATCAGAGTGTCCCAAAATAGTTCATGAGGATGAGGAGCGGTACGGTCATGCCTTCGCCTTCCCTCGCTCTCCTGAAGTACCTGAAACAATAAACTAAAAATTGTAAGGCGGAGGGCTTAGTGAGCTACCCCCAAAATACCAATACCACACTGGCAGAATGTGACATCCCCAATTTCACGGCCAGAAAAGACCGATTTGTTTATGCTTTGTTTTATAAAATCAGAGTAATCTTTTAAAGAAAATAGTTGCGGAATTTGTTCCCAGAACAAAATATGATAAAAATTATCAAAGTATTTCTTTAAAGAAATGTATTTTCATTATATAACAAAATCTCGGGATGTCATGTTCAATACAGACCAAAAGCATAAACAAAACAAAGTAGACCTTACAACAGTTATTCATAACTACTGGCCTATAATCCAAAATATCTCGTCAAGTCCACCAACTTATACTCTTGTACCATTACCTGTAATGCAAATAAAACTGAGTGGGTCAGGCTTGGGAGCCTGGTGAGCATATAGGGTTTTCAACCCACAATAATATAATTATTATTTTTAATTATCAAACAATCAATTCAAATACCCACCCCCATTATCTCCATTTATTTCTTAAAGATTTATCCTAAGAACCGATTACCCTTCTCCCATTCATTCCTAAGGATTGCCCTAAGGAACTGGCACAAAGTCTAGTGCTGCTAAGGTTCTTAGATTACCTCTGGTGAACACGCAATTCACAATAATTAATGAACACCTAGTTCAAGAACACCTAATGAACATTTAGTTCCAATATTACCCAATGAACACCTAGTTCACAAACACTTAATGAATACTTAGTCAAATATCCCTGATGAACACTATGTTCAAATATCTAATGAACACTTAGTTCGAATATCCCTGGTGACCCCAATCACCTAAGGAACACAGAGAATGAAAGCTCTTAGTACAAACAACGTGATAATAAAGTATATCTCGATCCTGCAAAACCACTAATGTTATAAACACATATAAATTATATTTCTAAAACAATATATCCCATCCCGTCGATCCCCACATACTGACCCTATACAATGATCTTACGAGATCTAGCCTAAGGAATCGATATGAACCACAAACTGACGAAGCTGCTTCGGAAATTCCCTGGCAGCAAACGAGGATCAATAAAGACATTAATTAAGGGGAATGGAATAAGTTTCACCACGAACCTTCGTTCGTAAAAGAAAGAACCACAAGACATTTTAAGTCAGGGGTAGTTATCTAGATAAAAATGCCTAGGCGTGCTCCGACTATCATGAGGTATTATATCGCCAGACTTTACGTATCCCAACATCGAACTTTGCCTAGCAGTGGCCTGAATACATGAGGTATTTCACCCCCAGACGCACCCTATCCAGCAATATAACACCAGACATACCTATCAGTGGTCTATAACCGACACACTTTATCAGGCAGTCTACGAAGTTCCCTTAATTACTTTGTGAAAGAAAACGCTGACATATGAAGCTCGGTCGATCACTTCATAAAAGAAACGCTGACTCCAAAGCTCTCTCAAAATAAAAGTATGGGGAAATACTACTAGAGTACTCCCGTACGCTCCCGTAGCCGACACACAAGATTGTCAAAAAGGCTTTGTACATGATAGTACTTCTGGTACATTATAGTACTCTGGTATGCGAAAGAATCGTACCCGAGAACATAATAGTACCCTGGCACAAGCCGCACCCAAGACACAGAGCTTTGAAAAAGACTTCGTATATAAAATGTACTTCTATACGTAGGACGTACTCCATCAATCATCAATCTCACAACACATGTACTCTTAATAAGAGGCTACCCAATGTCCAAACTTAATTGAACTAAACATCCATATTTAAGTCTTAACCCATCACTAGGCAAGCCTACAATGCTTATAATCAATTTTCGATATTAACTCCGTTTAGGCAATGCTAACTAGTGTATACTTAACACAGAGTTTTAAGTAATAATATCATATATTCACATCTTAACACATATTGAACCATAACTGATTCGCACGTTGTATATCCTCAAATATATCTAACCCGTATTTCGGACAATAACAAATACTTTACATACATATGTATATTTCGTACTTTAGTCAATACACGTATAAAATTCACGTTCCTAAAAGGGACTATACGCATGATACCTTATCGTATGAACACATAATTCAAAAATACATAATCCGTACTCTCGGATCTAAGATTTACCTCCTTACCTAATCCATATTCCCGAATCTAAAACTAACCTCTTGATTTGATCCATACTCTCAGATCTAAAACTAACCTCCTGACCTGATCCATACATCCAGATCTAAAACAAGTTTATCTCTTTACCCTTTTATCTCCTGGTCCAACCCATCTTTTATCACCTACCAACAACCTCATCTACTCATGTTCTACCCAACATATTTTTTTTAGATACAAAATACATATATAGTTTAATCATTAAAACTTATATAATTTATCCATTCCACAATGATCTTGAATAAACAACGATATATTATACACATAGCACGTATTTCATAGCAAATACTTAATATTTATGTGTAAGAAGAGAGTGACTACACACTCACTTGATTAGAAGATGATCAGACAGCGTTACGACTTATAGAAGTAGTATTCTTCAGTAGATCTAGGAGATCTTCACAAAAACCGGGCTCCTCGCGGGCAGAGCTTCGGCTTGGGAATCTCACTTCTCGGGATCTTCGGGACTTTGGAACTTGCTTCGGGGCTCGAGAATGATACCGGGACTTCGAGATATAATTGGCACGCAAATCGAGGCAAAAACTAGAGAGAAAGGAAGAAAAATGGCAAACGAATCGGCTGATCTCGGTTTCTATTTATAGGCTGTTGGGTCTGGGATTACGTTGGGCTTAATTTTGGAGTACGCTGAGCGTACATAGAGTACGCTGGGCGTAATCTTTGGATAAGCTTTGGTATGCGTGCCACGATCTTCAAAATTTCATAACTGTCGCATACGAGCTCCGTTTTTGACGATATTTATATCCACGCGTAGGTGAGATTATGTTCTACAACTTTCATTTAGACTCTGTTGGCTAATTTTGACTTTATTTTTATTATACTATTTTTAGTAGGCCGGGACAGGAAAACTCCGTTATAAATTCATAACTTCTTCATCCGACGTCTGTTTTCGCCTATCTTTTTATCGTTTCACTACAATTGAAGAGATCTTCGATTCTTGTTTAGATTGTTTCGGCTAAAAACCGCTCGATCTCAAATCGAGTATTCGGGCTGCATACTGCTAAGCTGAAACTTAGAAAAATCATAATTTCCTCATACGAAGTCAGATTTGGACGTTCTTTTTATGCACGCTCACGGTTTAATGAACTCAATGACTTTCCTTTAAATCGCTAAGGTTAAATATCTCTCTAACGTAAATTCACTATTTACGTCACGCTGTGTCGTGCCGGTGCTTTCGTAAAACTTCGACAGGTCATAACTTCTTCGTTATAACTCGGATTTCGGCGTTCTTTATATGCACGGAAACCTTGTAACATATACTATAACTTAGTTATGATTATTCATTGTAAATAATCTTTCATCAAAAATCTATTTTTGACGCCTATCGTCTCTAAATTGACTAGCCCGGATCTACGGGCGTTACACAGAAACCATAGTCATACGATCAATCGAAGAACATACATACTGGGCGATCGGCCGGACAGGTCCGCCCTACTGGGCCTACAGTGTATCTGAATCTATCCCGAGCCTTCGGCATGACTGGTCCGCCGCATGGGCCTACAGTCTCCCCGGACCGCTCAGAGGGTGTGTTGGCCTTCAGCACAAAGCAGGACCGCCTCAATCTAGCCAACAAGTAACTAACCATGTACGCATACTATCATATATTGGCATGTACACATAGCAGACATATCTATCTCATTGACCATCAATAATAGAGTTTCACTCATAGCTAGAATATCGACCTAACAGGTCACTAACATACCAATCCTCACGGGCCATAAAAGCATAACATACTATCTATCCTGATTCCAATCCAATAGATCAGAATCTTATGCAGCATACCATAACTACCGATCTCTAGTATAGCAACCATCTTAAGCAGGATCAATTCTAGCAAAGCAATAACATAACACCCATCCTAAACCAGGATGAAATCTAACATGGCAATAACAAGGCAACCATCCTAACCCAGGATGTAAATCATAAAGGGTCGGCCTTGGTGTCGTAGATCCTATCGATATAGTGAGGATAACTCACCTCGCAGATGTCGATAGAAATGCGAACTCCAACTATCGGATCACTTGACACCGGCTCCACCACCTATAACCATAGCACAATATACTCATAAGTTCTTACTCTTATGAGACACCCCATAACCTACTAGTCAATCCCTGATCAACGTCAAAGTCCTTGGTCAAGGTCAATAGTTTATGTTGACCTCAACTCGCCGAGTACATTCGGTGGCTCGCCGAGTCTTTTAAGCACATACCAACTCGCCGAGTCATCGGGGTGACTCGTCGAGTTCCTTCGAATCCTGATCAAGTCTCAAGGCCACCCATTGAGTTTCCTCCTTGCAACTCGATGGGTATACATGCAAACATATCATTGGCTAAAACTCATACCTCGTCGAGTTTCATGACCATCTTCATCTAACTCGCCGAGTTGTGCAACCAACTCGTCGAGTTCACGGCTTCCTTCAACTGACTCGCCGAGTTGTTCATCCAACTCGTTGGGTCCAATGCATATCTTCATATGACTCGCCGAGTCGGCTTTGCGACTTGCCAAGTTCCTTTAGTCAATTTAACATGTAGACATCTATAAGCCATGGCAACGTCCCAAATTGTAGATCTAGCTTCCTTAAGCCTGCTTATCACGTACAGTTTCAAACTTTACATGCATGCATTGCCTTACAAGCTCCAAATGCCAAAACCAAGCTCTTAATGGGTGCTCATGGACCAAGGGGACCTTAAACTCGACTAAAGCTGGAACTTTATGCTCAAATAATCCAAAGACGGTCCAGATCTGAAGTTACGACTTCAGATCTAGCCCATAGATTGCCATACCAACTTGATCCCCTTTCAAAAACCCTAAAACTCATTCAAAGATGAGGTCTAACTAAAATAACTGAGGGAAATGGTCAATTACCTTCCCAAGAGATTTCCACAGAAGAAGAAATCGGATCTCCTCCCAGCTCCTTGCCAAAATCACTTGATTCACCAAACTTTTCCACCAAAAATCCTCTCTCAAACCTCAACACACAAAGGGCACACACACACGAGATAGAGATGCAAAGGGGGCTGCAAAAGAACTGAAAGAGGCTTGAGCTTCTTTAAATAGGGGTGCAAACCCCGAAAATTAGGGTTTCACTCTCCAGCTCCTACTCGTCGAGTCCAACAAAGGACTCGCCGAGTAGGCCACTTAATTCGCGATCCGACCCGCTGCTACTCGACGAGTAGGGCAACCAACTCGTCGAGTAGGGCCAAAAACCAAAAAAAATATTTTTATTTAAATTATTACCTGAGAATCGGGGCGTTACATTATAACACTAATTAGACAAGTATAAACACTCTAATGCAAGGAAAACACTTTGATCAAAGTGTTAGGAGGTCATTGGGTTGCAACAAAGGAGTGCAAGGCATTGCTATTGAGTTTATGGTCCATGGACCATACTTAATGGAGTTTACGGCCCATGGGAGTTTACTCCTAGCCGTAAACTCTCCAAAGTGAATTCAGGTCCTCGGTTCTCATTCCATCGAACCTTCACTAATGGGATGCGACATTGCTTCATCCTCTTGACCTCTCGGTCCGTGGTCACTATGGTTCTTTCACGAAGGTGCGGCTCTCGTTGAACTCGATCTTGTCGAGTGGGATTACAAGAGTCCTGACGAAAAGGTACTTTTTCAAGTTCGAGACGTGGAAGGTAGAATGTACGTTACTGAGTTCGCGTGATAGGCTGAGTCGTGGATGCTTCTATGCTCTTTCTTACTATGAGAGAAGATAAGTAGGTCATTCACAAGGATTATGACGAACTGGTCCAAGTAAGGATGACATACCCTATTCATTAAGTTCATGAATACTACGTGCGCATCGGTCTTATCCGAGAGGTATCACTACAGACTTGTAGCGTCCACATCGAATTCGGATGGTCGTCATCGGGACATCCTTCAATAACACTCAAAACTGGTGATATTTGGATCTCAGGTTCATTTCTGAAAGGTAATTTGTTCCTTGCGGTTGGTCAACCAATTCTTCTATGCGAGGCAGATGGTAATGACTTCTAATGGAAATCTTGTCGAGGTCTCCATTAGTCGATGCACTTACGAAATAATTCGTCTACCTTCTTGAAGAATAAGACTGGGGCTCTCCAGGGTGGGGAGCTTGGTCTTTCAATTCCATTGCTGAGTAGTCGTTAAGTTGTCCGGATGGTTCTTGCATCTCCGTAGGTGTTAGACTGTATGGCGATTTGGTTACAGGAGTCGTATTGGGTTCTAAATTTGTTCACATGTCGATGCGATCACTCATAGTCTTGGGCAGTCTCCGTCCTGAAGTTCATATTAGAAGTCATACATGGTTCATCAATCACAGTCTCGTGTATACGAGTCATATATAATTAAGATTGAAAAGGTAGTCGATAAATGATTCTTCTTTAAGCTCGCATCCAAACGAGGAAAATAAGTTAAAGTGGAATCATCAATTCTAAACCTATGGAACCTTGATTATATACTACCCTTCTGTATACATTCTTCAGTGATAGATCAACCGTAAGGGTCCTTGTATTGAACTTGACGTACTGTACGAGTTGGTATTCCGGAAGGTTTTCTGAGGTTTCCTCGGAAAGGACACGAATCATAAGGTACTATATGCATGAGTACCTTGGAGTTCTGGAATGACGGATTCGCTAGAAAGGCGATTACAGAGAAAGAGATTTATGCACGAAACTGGTATTGTGAGGGTCGAAATGACTCAAGTTATCTGATAGTATCGGACCATTCGAAATAATAAAGGCATTAGATTAGATCTTAAAGGCGTTACAAACAAAACATGACAGTGCAAATTTTAACATAGTTACAGTACTTTACATTAACTACAAGACTACTACTGCGAACAAGGTATACTACAAAAGACAAGTATACGCAGCATGAGGGTCCCTTTACTGACGGGATCTCGCAAAAGATAAGACTCTAGTTGCACTTGTTTTAAACAGTTTATGAGTATGTTACAACAAAACGCCTTAATTACTTTAACGTGGGTCTTGTGCAGTCGCTCCTGCGGCAGTGATCCTTAGTATCTTCCCGTCTGTGCCAAAGTTCTTTGTTATTGTACAATCCTTCTTGAGGTGCCCAATCTCACCGCATTGGTGATATATCTGGGTAGCACCAACATCGGTGGTGGAAGTGAGGTGTCGAGTCAGAGTTATGTGGACACGGGTGTGTTCTTTGTTCATCCACTTTGAACATTTCCTTTTATAGCGTCCAGTTTCCCCACCACTATAGCAAGCAGAGCTGACTCCGATGTCAGGGGATCGAGTGATGGGTCGTGCCGGTGCTCCACAGCTACAGGCATGGTGCCCTGATTTTTGCAATTGCAGCATTGCATTTCATGACAAGCCTCGTTATGATGAAAGTTACACTTGTTACACTTTGGAAGTTTTCCATCGTATGGTCTGATCGATGCTGAAATGGCAGGAGTTAACACTTGTTGTTGTTGCATGGCAAGTCTTTGGGATCACTTGTGCTCCTTTCGGGCTTGGCGATTTCGTTTCTTCTTCTCGGTTTTATGGCTTTGCGAGTCTGTGACTGTTGTCATTTGTTGGCTTCCCTGATCGGTACAACAATTGGAATTGTTAACTCCTTTTCCAGTCTTTTTTGCGTTGTCAGAGTTGAGGTGTGCAAGGAAAGCTGTCACGACAGCTGTTACCGTGGCTTGGAATGTAGCGGCGTTGATAGGAAGGATAGGGGTTTCGTTGTTCGGCTGAATATTTTTGGATGACGACATGATTATGTTATATGAAAGAAAAGGAGTTCGTGAGCTATTATGGTTGAACCTAGATGTATTTCGATCATTCATGTAAAGATTAGAAGTATGTACTCGCGGGTTTGACCTACATCCCTATGATGCAGTCCTAGTACAGAGTAGAAGAAAGTTCATAGAATGGTCTCAAGATGTTTGACGTCCAAACCGGGGTACTATTGGTTTGTGGATAACATGATCCAACCTTTGAAAGACAATTGGAAATGATCCCAGAGTTAAATTACTATAGTCCAATAACTTGACTACAGAGGGTTTCAGATAGACTCCAAGGAAAGTATGATGAAAGTCTTTGAACAACGAGTGACACAAAAGTTAGCTGACTTTCAATATCGATATTCATGACATAATAAGTTTGGGAAAAATGACCTTGTAGAAGGTCTTACATCATATCCAGAGTAGAAAAGTTTTGGCTGCATAAAGGCCTAACTAAAAGTACCTACATTACAAGAAAGTTTCATAGAAAAATGCCACATAGGACATAGACAAGAAAACGATTCCTTTTTAACAAGGAAAGAAAGTAAAGCATCTGCTACTGGTGACAGTCATTCCTCTGGTGAACCCTTAGTTCAGCTAGTTGATGTTCCATATCAAGCAGGTGTCTTTCGTACACCCTCTGGCGTACTTGAAGTTCTATGACTTCGACTCGTGTTTCAGCTAGTGCTCGTAACAGGGTCTCATGGTCTCTCTCAGATCTCTCACGAGTGTGTTCAAGGCGATTGGTGTGAATGGTATGCATTCCTGCGTTGGCATCAACCTCTGTGATACAATGGAGAGTTGTCCTGCCCTGAATCTCGTTTCGGGCAACTCTACAGACCAGGATTGGCAGAACTCTGTCTGCTGATCTTCCTTCGCTTAGGTTGTAGAAGCTTCGGTCTCCATTAAATAGCATAGGTTGATCTTTCTCTTCGCTCCATATCTCCAAACATTCTACCTAAGGGGGCGTCGGGCCATGAAAAGTCGGACGAGGGTTAGGAATCTGGTTGGGAGACATCGGGGGTAGGTTCTCAACTTTGGGTTCAGAGTTAGCATCATCCGAAAGGTGTTCAGCATGGTGATCATTCAAAGAGATTGGATGATCATCCTTTGGTTCTTCTCCATACGATCCAGCATTGCCTTCGTTCGGAAGGTACGGGTTGCCGTGGGGATGGAGTCCATCCATGTTATCTACGTGAGAATTGGGGTAAGGAAATATATATTTGACAAACTAACTAGATAATTATTAGATAATATTCATTAGTTACATCACTATTTGTACAGTGTATACTAGTTATATGTAATCAAAACATGATAGGCCTTCGAGTAAGTGACCTTAACTCCAAATTCACAAGGAACAGGGGTAAAGCAAAAATTCATAGATTCTAAGTCTATATCATCCTAGTTACATATAACCTTAGTGTACCCACTTAGCAACTATTGACCTAGTAATGAAGATCTTTTTAGTTCTCAAGTAAGTATTTATAGTAACACAAAATACTCATATAGTATTTTAGACTTATGTTATGTTCTAGAGTTCTCATTGTGGTAGTGTTGGTAAGTGTTTAGAATTGTTGCCACATCACAACCATTCTTGGGCATGTGCTAATCACTCCTCGGATCAACATAGTTGATCAGGCTATGCTACTCCCAAGACTGACCATACATCCCCAAGCTTACTTGTGAGATTCAACGATCGTAATACTTTTGTTCTTGTCATTGTGACACTGATTTTAGTATGAATGCAGGTATGTATACTTAGTTAAATATTTTATTATTTCAAAGTATATACTCTTGGTCAAAGTATTTTAATCCCATTGTATTTACAGTTAGTATATCTTTTATGGGTTGATATACTCAATTCACTATAAACAATGCTCTGATACCAATCTGTCAGACCCCAAAACCGAGAACGGCGGAAACGTTCTAGGGCGGAGGATGTCATGTAAAGTATCACAACAATGCAAAGTAATAAACAAGCAACAACATCATCCATTGCATTAATACTATAATTTTAATTACATGTGTGTTCTTTTATAGTATAAAACAACATAATGAATAATAAAAATAAAAAGACGAGTCTTAACTGCTCTGTCTTCACAAAACCTGGTCGTCGTACCTGTCTATTTGTGACCTGAGAATACAAATTATTTTGAAAGCGAGTATCAGCAATAAAGCTGGTGAATTCATAAATATTTATGTGTCTTTGATTTGTAAAACTGTGAAGAAAAGACTTGTAAATGTTTGGAGAAAAGTTTGTATAAGTATGAAAATCTTTGTAAGTAATTGTAAACGTTTGAAAACCCTAGAAAATCCCATATTTCCTACTAGTATAAAATGTAGTCTTCTACCAAGACTCGAATGTTTTGAAAGTAGTCTTCTACCAAGACCCGACTGTTTTGAAAGTAGCCTTCTACCAAGACTCGATTGTTTTGAAAGTAGTCTTCTACGAAGACCCGACTGTTTTGAATGTTTGAACCACTACATAAGTGATGGTTTTTCCTTGTACAACTATTATTATTCAAATCTAATCTACCTGATCGATTATGTGAATGCGACACAAAGTAAAGGTAATAAGGAAAATAATTTAAATACTGAAATCGTATCCTTTTGTATTTGTCGTTTGTAAAGTGTAAGTACTGTAGTATTGTATAAAGTCACTACTATTGTACTAATTGCCTTAAGTTGTGTATTAAGGTATAATGTGATGGCTAGATCCCATCCTAAACTCTCTCTCTGTCAAGAGATTATGGGAACCAAACGTGACATTTGCAATAATTGCAAGCCGTGAACATCCACATTAAGATTATATGATCATGTATACCCAATATAACTATCATCTTTTGTTTAGAACAATGCGTTAGTCATTCATTGGTATAGTTAGATCCTATAATTGTTCCATGCTATAGCAACTTAATATGTTTGTTCTGTTATGGTGTATTGTATCTTCCTCCATGTTTCTCTTTCTTGTGTGCTCTCTTATGTTATCCTGTATTGTATCTACGAAATAGTATCTATGTAATTGTCTTTCTTGTAATTGTATGTAATAGTATTTCTATAATTGTACTTCTGTAATAGTATGTAATAGTATTTTTATAGACTCATGAATGAAATGACTCTTGTGTGATTCCTTGCACTTGGACTAGTAAATAGTATCTCCTAACTATACCTATTATAGTTACTAGTAACGTACGTATATATCCAAAAGTATGCCTTTGCTACCCAAAGGTATTGAACTGACTGATGGAACTTTTATGTCTATATATGTATACATCATACATAACTAATATTTAGACGACATTCAGACAAATAACCGATACGCTAAGGCCACATCCAAATGAGGAAAAGGAATTAAAGCGAGCTAGCTGTCCTAAGTCCTTTAAACATTACTTATATAACTATACATATATAGGCATGCATTTGATAATATAAAAGTATAAAATAAATATTGTAAAACCTTTGAAAAGTTTAATAACTAAGGAATGATGACTTGATGTCAGTTTATAAAAGGATTTGAAAGTAGTTTGATAAGACAGTTTAAGTATAAGAAAACTTTGTTTGAAATACAATTGTAACAAAGTTTGAAAGGAAACATAGATTATGTAAGACAGTTTGATAAAGAGTTTTAACATGTAAAAACGTTTTGGTAAGTCATTTGGATGTAGTATACTGAGTAAACAGCTAAAATTATAGTAAATCCATTTATATGGTAGTTATTAATCACATGTGATTGATGTATTAACTAGCATGATTCAACTTGCATCCCCCCATATAAGCATTTATAAACATTTAAAAGGTTAATTAAGGGGTATGAACTCACCTGTAGTGAGTGGATCGTATGGAAGTGTCGGGCAAGTGCTTGGTATTAAGTGAAGACTTAAACACACACAATGATCCTAATATCATATAAACACATATGTATATATACAATTAGTGATTATAACACTAATTAGACAAGTATAAACACCCTAATGCGAGGAAAACACTTTGGTCAAAGTGTTAGGAGGTCACTGGGTTGCAACAAAGGAGTGCAAGGCATTGCTATTGAGTTTATGGTCCATGGATCATACTTAATGGAGTTTATGGCCCAGGGGAGTTTACTCCTGGCCGTAAACTCTCCAAAGGTTCTCATTTTGAGGCTTAAAGGCATGATGTTTTAAGTGGTTAAGTGTTCCAAGGCTAAACAAGAGGCTAGGCGAGTTTAAGGTCCAAGATTTGGCCTTAACTTGTGTTTACGGCCTGGGGACCACTTCCCTATGAGTTTACGGCTGCAAACTCATGGCATGAAGTACCATAGCGACACTTGAAGTCCCTAGTTCAATGGTGTATAGTTCTAGAAAAGTTTTGGGCATAAGGAAGGAGAAAAGGGCATCATTGCACCCTTATAGGGAGTTTACGACCTTGGGAGATCCTTGGCTGTAAACTCTCATTCATCCATTGATTCTTGATGTTTCTAAGCTCTAAGCATGTTAAACCTAGTGTACAACAAGTTAGAATAAGAGTACTTACAATCTAGGAGCTTGAATGGTCGGTTTTGGCCAAGAACACTAGTGTGTGTTCTTGGTGAAACTTGAAGATCTACACAAATGGAATGATTTCACGGATGAAATCATGTAAGATCACTAGATCAAGTAAGATATCAACTAGTTAGGACAAGAAACTTACGAGTTTTGAAGATCGGGGACGAAGATCGGGATGATAGTTGAGAGGATTTGGGAGGAAATCAGCCAAGGGAAAGAAAGGAATGAACTAATGGCCAATATATCAACATATAGGGGGGAGTTTACGGCCCACATGGAGTTTACGGCCATAAAATCCAATGTGGTGGCCATGAACTCCTTGTCAAGTTGTTTCAGGCTTGTTCTTTGTGCTATAACTTCAAAAGATAAACCCCAACACTTATCCCTTAAGTGTACAAGGCTCAGAACACTCAAGCAGGCTCCAAATTGTGCTAAAAGATAGCAGGAATGAGTTTGAATTTCAATGAAGTGTCAGACTGAACAGGATGGAAAATTTCAGGTTGTCACAGTTTAGTGCCTTTAATGGTTTGTACCCAATTTACAAAACATCCTATCCGTGTAGCTAAATTCTAACCAGCTGGTGAAAAAGGCGATGTTCACCTAAGTTGGAGGCAACAACAGATCCTGGAAAAATTAATGGACAAACTAGACTCGAAATTAAAACTTTGAGACTTTACGGATCACTGATATGACTTCTCATGATTTTTCAAGATTTTTTCAAAATAGGGGCAGAATTGGAAATTTTTAGAATTTCCACCCAATGCATTTTAAGGTTATTTGACAACTTAACCCATTAAGCCTTAACCAAAATCAACTATAAAGAAGGAAATTGAGTGCCTAATAGTAGCAACATGTCAAAAGTTAAAATAACAATTTTCAACCTCAAACGATGATTCAAAGTACATTGCTTATATGGGAAAAACAAAGTATTTTGTTAAAAGGGAAAACATCACTAGGGCTTGAGTTTTCTGCACCATTAAGCATCATATTAACACCTTTAGAATGGCTAAAAACATAGTCTTTTATGCAGAAAGATCATATAAATAAAAATACAAGATTGGTGATTCAGAAGACAAGATGCATATCACTGAAAGGAAGCAATTTGACTAATGATTTCACTAGCTCATCAAGTAGTTGGAACAAGAATACATGGGCATGGAGACTCATGAACTTAACCAAGATTGGTTGATCAATTATCCAACCACAACCGAACCTGCAAGGAAATCATGAGATTTGAATTGAAAGAACACAAGATCAATAACACCAATGGAAGAAATTCAACATCATATTTCCAATCCAATTGCTAGAACTTGAAGTGGGAACACAATAGAAGGAAAAATCAAGGACTTACCGGCTAGAATGATCAATGCTCGTAGTAGCCAATTTCCCCACTCCTTCCTAACAATCGGTCCTTCCCTTTCCCTCCCTCTGATCGATTTCTTTTTTATTTTGTTTCCTTCACTGCCGATGGAACACCCTCACACACACCTCACATGGAATCGATTGATGCTACCTTAATCTCTCGTTGCATGTCCCTCATGCGATCATTCTTTTTTTTTTCTATTAATTGTCGATTGCGGTCCAAGGAACAAAGATTGATTCTTTGTACGTGAAAGCCTAGGAAACGAATGCAGGGAGAGCCTAATCGATCGAGCTTCTCAAGGATTGTTACATTCAATTTGTTTTCCCTTGCTCGACGCACAACAGACACGTAATAGGCCGATGAGAACAAACTAATGCATTAGATAAATCCCATCGATCCAAGCTGATGGGGTCATGGACGATTTTGCAAACAAATTCCTTAATTTTCATTTTTTTTCACACGCCCTACCCCAACCCTAGAAAACATAACAATTTAAGTTTGTTTTATTAACATTTTAACCCATGTACATCATACACAAACTTTTTAATAAATTATACGTGCCACATTTTTTTCTACACAACTATTTAATTTGAATTATTTCCTCTTATTTTTTTAAACCTTTTATATATTAATTAATATAATTTTATTTAATATATTTCACTATATAACCTTAACCCTAAATAATCCTATGAAGTAATTGTTCATCTAACGGAAGTTAGCATCTTTAACGTATGCAATTTCGGGTCATTTCAGAAGGCACCAATGCCGACCCATGGTTTATATGTTAGAATGCTAGGTGTATGTGTGACTCTTGCATGTGTTATGTGATGGTACCCGATGCCAGGCGTGGCCTGATGAGTATATTATATGTCGGTTATCAGTATGCGTTTTTATGTTTACCGGGCAATGCCCGATGTTGGGTGGGGCTCGATGACTGTATGATATGCTATTTTCTTTGTCATTATCACATGTGTTAATATGATTAGATTTTTATATGATTATATGTGTACCGGATGAGGCCTGATGACTGAGATATATGCAGGGCTCAATGCCGAGCGGGACCCGAGGCCGGGCGAGGCCCGATAAAGGGCTGGGGCCCAGTATGTGATTATTATGTATGGTATGTGGTATTTTGGGGAACTCACTAAACTTTGTGCTTACGGTTTTTATGGTTATGGTTTCAGGTACTTCCGGTTCATAAGTCAAGGGATCGGCGTGATTGTAACTCATCCACCCATGTTTCTGCATTATGATGATTTTGGGATTATACTCTGATAATTGTTTTCTTATAAAATACTTTTGAATATTTAGAAAAATGATATTGAATTTTGACTTAAAGATAATTAATGTTTTGGTTGAATTAAAAATGAAAATTTTTACCTCATAATTTTAGGTCGTTACAAGTTGGTATAAGAACTTGGTTTGAGGGATTGAGGCACACTCTCTGATACCAACTTGTAACATCCATAAAATTTTACGCCAAATTTAAACTTTTTCAATCATGAATAAAAAACAAATAGCATTGTTTAAAAAAATGTTTTCAAATCAATATCCATCAGATTGTCCCAAAATCATAACATAAGGATGAGGAGCGGCACAGTCACGCCTTCGCCTTGCCATGAAATCCTGAAGTACATGAAACAATAAACTAAAAACTATAGGCCCGAGGGCTTAGTGAGCTACCCCCAAAATACCAATACCACACTAACAATGCCATACCAGTAACAATCAATCAAACAACATGTATACTGGGCCATCAGCCTGACTGGACTGCCCTATTGGGCCTACAGTCTATTTGAATCTATCCCGAGCCTTTGGTGTTAACATGATAAATGGAATTATTTTTTTATAGAATCATAAATGCTTAATTTATAAATTCCATATTTAGGCCTAGCCTTAAAATAGAATATTCCATTAAAAAAGATTGAATTTTATCATCAACAAATTGATAAGTACAACCATATTTCTTTAATGGAGAAACTGAATAGATATTTCAATTTAGATGTGAAACCAAACATACATTGTTCAAATTTAAATATAGTCCATTAGGTAAACATAATTTAGAATGTCCTATCGCTTGGACCGCAACAATGGCTTCATAGCTGACATGTAGTACCACATCGTCTGTCTTCAGCTCCTTACTCTTTTTGAACCCTTGTAGAGAATTACGTATGTGAGTTTCACAACCAATATTAAGTACCTAAGTTTTAGATGAAAAAGTAAATATTCCTATTTCAATCATGAAAGTGCCTTCTCCATCCTTCTTAGCTTTCAACCCAACAAGATAAGTAGGAAATTCGTTTTCTAATGACCAATAACTTCACACTTATAGAAGGAATCATCCTTAGCCATTTTTTGCTTCATCTTTAGCGATTGGGATTGGTGAACTTTCTTACCTTTTCCCTTGTGATCTTGTGGCTTGCCATTGAAGTTCTTGCCTTTACACTTCTTGATTTGTCCTTCACAAATCATAAGCACTATAGGAGTTTTCCTTGAGATATTCTTCTCAACAGTTTTAAGCATCGAGTGCAACTTAGAGATAGGCTTATGTCATACCTCTGACCATTGGAAGAAGTGTCGGGCGGTGCGACATCATCATCTATCATAGTCAATTTCTTACACAGAACTGTACAAAAACATTACAAGATAATTCTAAATGCAGTGCAAACCTTAACAATCATGCATCAATAAAAATATAGTACTGTGATAAATAAACAAAAGTTCCATGAGCATCCCGAGTGTGTATACATCCATCTTCTTAAGTTCCTGAGAATACATGCATTTTGAAAATATATCAACATAATGTTGATGAGTTCACATGTATGACTCAAAGTAGTTTTGTACCAAACAAATGCTTATATTATATATAGATGCTTTTCCAGCTTATATAAAAATGTACTTTTTATATCAAAAAAGTTTATGTTTACCGTATATATATATATATATATATATATATATATATATATATATATATATATAGTTTCAAACACTACAAGTATGTGGCTTATGCTTAATATCAGTACTATGATAACTTATATAAATATTTTTAGAGTGTACTCAGTTTTATAATCAGTCCCTATAAACGAGCTATATGACTCGTTGCTACCCCTCCCGATGATGTTGTTGTATGTCGTAAAAATGTTATCCCCGAATCTTCATTGACGTCGTTACTATGTGGACAATTATCACCCGGTTTGACTCTTCCATCAAGGTTCTAGCTAGCAACCACAAGTAGGGGTGTCAACCTGTATCGATCTATACATAACTTTCCATGCTCGGTTAGGGTTAATGGTTATAGGTTGTGGGTCTTGCTAACTGTTACACTTAGGAGATGAAATGTATTGTGTAACCAATCGAGTGAACATATCTAAAAGTGTGTGCATGTGCATTAACTTTAAGTGTTAAAGTTATCAGGAAAAAGTGTGACCGAGTATAGTTATCGTATAAAGTTTATAACCAAATTTTGACAACATAACAACCATAAATGTTCAAAACCCAGTTTTTGGGCAGCATAACCACTGTAAAAGTTTAAAAACCAGTTTTTGAGTGGCATAACCGTTGTAAAAGTGTATAACCGGATTTTAAATGAAGGATAACCATCACACCAGTTATGTAAATATAGTTACAACAATTGCATATATCGATTTTAAATAAACACTAGTTTATTAAGCATATATATAAGTGATTTAATCTATATAAATTTATAATTTTACATTTATATAAATATAAGTAGGAAGTAATAGCAAGTATTCTCCTCCGCAAACATTAAAGAGTTTGAAAATGGGCCATGAATACTCAACCTCAGAGCGTGCTTTAACGATTGGTTTTTTGTCCAAAAACTGGATTGCGTTTGAACTTAATAGAGTTCCATAAACGCAAGGTTAGAAAAAGGCTCAAGATTTCGGATTAGATCTAGAACATCTAGAAAAATGGTCATCGGTAAACTACTCGGAAAACCACTCGGGTGGTTGGAAAACCTTATCGAAAACCGTCGGCGCTGGTGATGTTGGACAAAAAGACAGTTGTTGGAGTAGATGGGGTGGTCACAAAAGAAATGGGTGGTAGTTGCTAGTCACGGGGGTTAAGGGGAGTCGGCAGGTGGCTGGAGGTGTTCAGAGTTGGTGGCCAGCGACAACGCTACGACAACGGTGGGTTGGTTCGCAATGGCTCCAACCAAGAAGATGGGAGAAAGGGGGAGAATGTTGTAGAGAGAGAAAGTGAGATATGAGAGACAAATGGCTTACTTCTCCTTCTATTTATTGCCAAAAATCGACGACGTAATCGGCTAGAATCGTGACAAGTGTCGTTGCCTCGAACTATGTACAACAGCCCAACGAAATCCAACATATCACGAAATTTACAAAAATACTAGTTGGATGTCTACAAAATTATAGTTTGGAATATGTAAAAAATTTCACTTAACGAATAACGTAGCTATGTTAACAAATCATTTGAGGTGTAGTGTCGGGCGATTCACAATTTCAATGATTCGACTGTTTCATGTAAAAGCACCAAACCTTCGTGATACCGAAATTCCAAGAACGGAGTCAAACACTAGAGTATTCCCTAATTTATTAAATGTTATAATTTTGATCTAAATAATGGTGTAGCTAACCTAACAAATCGTTTGACTATTCGCTAGTGGGAAAGCCAATATTGTGTCGTTTTCTTATCCACTACAGTGTTAGGTTTTTTCGGGCAAAATGAGTTAGCTTTAAAATCAAATACTAGATTGATTGGTTTGGGGTTAATGATAAAATTGTTTGAGATTGAAAATTCACATTTTAAAGTATCCCACGAAACATTTGAAATGTTGATTTTAGTTGTTACAGCTCGCAAACTATAGTTTGAGTATTCTTTTTATTTAAATGGTTATTTGTTTAGTGTATCATCTATGCATAATAATAATTAATAAATAAATTTTATTTTCATATGATATATCAAATTATTACTTATATATAATGAATAGTGTTTGTTTGTCAACGATATATATCCATCGAATACTAAAGTTGTATTCCGTATTCATTTCCGAGTATGAAAACTTCAATTTCATTTAAATGAATGGAATATATTAAATTATTCTATTACATTATGTGTTCGTGGTGATTTTGATCGACAATCGTTAACCTAATTTTTTTGGTTTTCATATTCTCCCCTTGTTAAAGAAATTCGTCGTGAAATTTAGCTTGTAGTTGGGATATCATTGAATAGTTCAGGGTATTTACATTTCATTTGATCCTCACATTCACAAGTAAATTTTGTTCCTCTTATAGAGTTCCATCGTACCTTTTAGTATGGGAATATGACTTTATTTTAGTCTTTTGACCTATTGATCCATGATTTCTAGGTTCTTCAATGAAGTGGAGTTTAGCATTGACATGGATATCATCAACATGAATCGCATGAGTTTCATTGGATAGACACTTCTTGAGGTAAGATACATGGAAAAATGATGCACAATATTGAGTTACTGAGGCAACTTGAGTCGATATGTATCATGACTAATTCTCGCAAGAATTTTGAAGGGTCCTATGTATCATGGATTTAGCTTTCCTCACTTTCTGAATTGCATCACATATTTCCAATGAGAGACTTTCAATATTACCCGATCTTTGAATTTGAATTCTAGAGGCTTACGTCTCATGTCAGTACAACTATTTTGGCGATCATGTGCAACCTTTAGTCGTTCTCTTATCTTGACAGTCTTTTTAGTGGTCTCGTGTATAATTCTGGACCAGTAAACAGGTCATCATATGCTTGATCCTTCTCCAGTTGAGTGTGTCTAACTTCTACCCAACATATCGTTGATCGACATTTGTGTCTGTACAAGGCCTCGAAAGGTGCGACTTTAATGCTAGTGTGATAACTGTTGTTGTAGGAAAACACAATCAATGTTAAAAGAGTATCCAATGTGTTACCAAAGTTTATCACAAAAGCATGGATAATGTGTTCAAGTGTTTGGATGTTCCTTTCACTGTTACTATCAATTTGTAGATGATATGTTGTGCTCATATCCAATCAGGTTCCCATGGACTTTTGTAATGATTGCTAAAATGGTGAGGTGAATCTATTATCCATATGTGAAATGATAGATGTAGGTAACCTATGTACTTTGGCAATCTCTTTAATGTAAGTCTGAGATAGCTTCTCCATCTTATATGTTTCTTTAATTGGCAATACGGGAGCGGACTTGGCCAACCTATCGACAACTACCTAGATAGTGTCATAACCACTAGATGCCTTGGGAAATTTCTCGTTATGAAGTCCAATGATATCTGTTCCCAATTCCACTAGGGTATTTCATGTTGTTGTAATAGTCCCGAGGCCTTTTGATATTTTGCCTTGACTTTAGAACAAGTCAAACATTTACTCACATAAGTGGCAATTTCAGCTTTCATATTTGGCCGCAAATACATCTTCTTCAGATCCATATACATCATGTTTGAGTCAAGATGGAAGAAATATTTTGATTTGTGAGCTTCTTCCATGACGAAGCTCCAGAGATCATCGAACTTTGGCGTCCAAAGTCAGTTAATAAAGTATTATGTTCCGCTATCCTCAAGCTCTAATTGCTTATCCATTCCCTGCAAGGATTCACTTGTGATGTTTACTTCCTTAAGAGCTTCAAGTTGAGTATCCCACATCTGGGTGGTGAGATTTGGCATGATCATCATTGTAAGTACCTGTACTCGGTGGTGTTCGGTACATTCTTTCCTGCTCAAGGATTTTGCTACATTGTTTTCATAGCCAAGATGATAACGGATTTCACATTCATAATTGTTGTAACTAAGAAAAATGTGTCACCTTCCGGAATAGTGATACACATAAATATACAAGAATAAGGTTATAATATTTAAACAACATCAAACAGTTTCGAAATCTCATACTCGAATATACATCGCCAACTAGACATTGATGCCAAGAAATTAGAGCACAAAAGGATTCAATAAATTGGGTGGTGAGATTTGTAATAACCCATAAATTGGATAACATATTTGGAAAGTACGATTCAATGTAATCCTAAAAATACAATATTTGTAAAAATCCGACTCTATATGAAAGATATATGATTTTTATTAGATTTAAAAGTCAAACACGCATAAAAAGTTACAACGTAAAAATCTATGAAGATAATGGTTAACTTTTAGCCAAAGTCACCAAAAGGAAGATCATAGCACTCCTCAAGATAAGAATTTTGAAACGAAGAACGCCAATGGAACCTGTATGAGAGCGTTATGATGTTTGTAAAATCATTAAGGGTATAAAAATATAGGCTAAAATAAAACTGATAATTAGCCAAAACAACCTAAAGGAAAGTTGTAGTACACGTTGAGAGCTTCACGTGGGTACAAAGGTCATAAAAAATGGAAAATGTATGCAAAAAATATGTGATTTACAAAGTTGAGCACGCACGCTCTCGCGCCACCCACGATACACGTATTGACACTCGATTCGAGAAGATTTGGATGATGTTTCCACATAAAATATGGCACGTGTCAAGCTCTTGAAAGTACCAACGTGCTTGTGCACGGCGCGTGTTCCAATGGTGTTGCGGATGCCCCAAAACTCCTCACTAAAAATAGAGATCTCTACCTCCTTCCACTCTCATACCCATTCAACTGATCTGATCTCTCTCTCTCTCTCTCTCTCTCTAATGGAACCTCTTTCCCTCTGTTCAATTTCTAAGCCTGTAAAATTCCAACACAGCACAACGAGTACATGAAGCATGCATCAAGGTTGAGTTGACGGCCCCACTTTTACGATATTCAAATGTTTTGCGAGGAAGGATAAATGTGATAATACTACACTGTTAATTTTATAATTATTACTAATTGTATAGTATTAGTGATATAATTATGCCTAGAAAACTCTTAGGATGATATTATGTATGTTAGATACTCTACCAAACTTTTAAAGATAATATTATTCCTAGTCGTTACGTTGACCAACTCACTAGGAAAATATTATACCTAGTCGCTAACATGGACAATTTTTTAGATAACATTGTACCTCGTCCCTAAGTTGGCCAAATCACTAGAAAATCAGTATACCTAGTCGTTATCCTGACCAACTTTTGGGATAACATTATAATTAGTTGTTATTATGCCTAAATATCCTCCCGGAATAAACTATATATATATATATATATATATATATATATATATATATATATATATATATATATTAAGTACAACCAAAAAAAACAACGGAAAGCAATGTACCTAATACGGCTACACGAAAACAGTTGTTAAATGAGATGTTATCCATCCTTTAGCTAAATAACCTTTGGCTAACCTCAAACTATAATCGTTAAATATTAAGTGAAAGGGAGATGTATGTATAGATCGATACGAGGCTGAAACCCCACCTATGGTTGCTAGCTACAACCTTGACTGTTGAGTCACAACAGGCATAACTTTCTAAACTGTGGCGATGTCTAATGAAGCGTCCTCTCAGGGAGTTATAGTGTCATAAGTTTGATTATAGGAACTCAATGTAACATTGCTCCACCTTAACAAAGAAACCTAGTTAAAAGGGTAAAACCTAAGAAGTAGCAACATTATATACAGACTCAAGGACGCTAGTCAAGGAAAACAATAGTGTTTATAAACTATAATAAAATCTCAAGGTAGCAACATCACAAGTACACGGACAATGAAAGAATGATAGGGAGTTACAATCCTAACAACTATAATATACGTAAGATTCTAACATCATACAAGTACCTTTAGGACACAATAAGATTTTACAGAATCAGAATTCAAGAGGTAAGCACATAGTTACTTGTACCCAACCAAAACACAAGAATAAGGATACATAGGAAAATGGATTACTATATTCATACAAAAAGATCTCACTTCAGAGCATCTAAGTATTTTTTTTTTATATCAAAACATGTGAACTCACCAACATTATGTTGACCCTTTAAAACCACATGTATTCCTAGGAAACCAAGAGACGACAGTCTACCAATTATGAAGCACCGACTGATCGATGGAGCCACTGAAATTTGTTATCATTTTATGCCTAACTATCATGACACCTTTTGTATTAAAGATTTGACCCTGATTTACATAATGGAAGTGATATTTATGTTACATATGTTTTGTGTTGTTTAATGTACGTTTAATGTCTGTGATCAAACAGTTTAACGTCACATAGCCCGACGATTCTACCGTCAGCCGGGGGCGTGACTGATTGGTATCAGAGCCATTGGCTATAGCGAACAAGTACTTCCTTCGGATATTACGACTATAGCCTATGGACTTAAACTATGATTGGGTTTGTTCTCAAACCTACACTTAAAAGTATTATTATCAATTACACTATTGATGGACTACTTACGAGAGAGGTTTCAAGAACGGCCTAGTCGCTTTGGGTTGCTGGATTTCAAAATGTCTATATGAGAAAATGGTCCTGCCCTCAAACTCTTCATACCTGGTTGACCCTTATTTTAAATCTATAGGTGAAAAATAATAATTTAAAACACACAAATAAAAGATCTTACATACAAAACAAACTCACATAATATGAAGCAAATATCTTAGTTAAGTTATTGTACATGGGTTGAGCCACGACTAGTCATAGACTCATCACTTATGTGTAATCTTGATTGGACTAATGCACAACAGTGCTCAGATTCGCTAATTGATAAACTAAACAACCAAATATATACATATCAAAATAAATAAATCCTACATCATAAACCATACAAAATGTAGGTAAACAAGTCAAAATAAATCAAAACACAAATACATCACCATTCAATTCTCCTCATCAACCTCATCATCATCATCATAATCATCACCTTCCTCAACACTCTCATCGCCATCACCATCATGATGTTGTGTCCCAAAAGTACCAACACCATCACTTGATTGCGAATGAATTGGATAATCATGACCATGATAAGCGAATAAACCAATCAGGAATAACATCATCCACTGGTGATCTCGCTTTAAATCTTGTCGAATCTCCTGCTAATTCCTATACAATTCATGTTGCTCCCTACTCATCATGTCCATGTACTGAGCCAAATAACTCAAGTCAATATCGGGCTCAAGATACTGCTGAGAGAAAATTGGTGCATGTCGAACACGTTGCCTACAAGGAGCAGGCGCAGGCTCAAACTCCTACTTAAGATCGTGCCAGGATCCACCTGACAGATGAGTACCACAATGTCATCCAGAGGAATCCACAAGATACCATCAGCCCTACACACAACCAAGTGCATCTAACACACAACCCTATGATCCATGTCCTAGGATCAATCTGGGACATCCCCCGAGTGGCTATACCATAAAAACAGGACATATGACTAACAAAACAACCCCCACGTATCTTGCTCCATGGCAAGGAATCCACCACAAGACTAAATAAGTAAATAACCAAAGTATAGGGGAGGTTGAGACAAACCTTCAAATAGATCAAGCACCCCATGTAGAATAGGTCGTAAATAGTAACCTTGTCACTCTCCTCATGGTAGCATATAGTCGAAGCGACAAGATGATCAAGCAACTACATGCTAGGATATAACATATCACTTCCATAATTCATAACATAAATACCACTTCCATAATTCATAAAAATATTACATCAGAATGTGTTTTTGAAATACTAGAATTTCTAATAGAAAATGTGTCTTGACAGTTAGGCATAACTAGAACGATAATATGCCTTTGGTAGCTTCATCAATCAACCACTGCTTTTGGATGTTCAATATTCTATTTCTTGGTTTCTTAGGAATACATTTGGTTTTGAAATGTCAACATAATGTTGGTGAGTTCATAGGTTTTGTATTTTATACTTTTAAATTATTTTTGGCCAAAACTTTTTTAATTTGTATAAGTATTTTGATCTTTTGATTTAAAAATAGTATTTTACTATTTGTAGGTACTAGGACTTCCATAATTCTCATTCATCCTATATATTATTGGTGTATCCATATATTAAGAGTATCCTTAAGGAAATGGGTGCATTTAATAGCAGGCTCACCAAGAGTGAACTCAATATAGGTTAGTTGGATACAATCCAACTTTCACCCATATAACCATGTACTTATGACATAAATATAGTTTCGATGTTTCATTGTATTAATGTAATTAATATATAATTATTTTAAATAGATATTCTTAGCAAAGCCAAACTGACGGAGTGGTGATATAGCCATCATTACAGTTGAGTGACTATAATATGTTACTATTATTTGTTTGGATCGAGTGCATCGACATCATAATATACTACTATTATCCCTGTGAATCGAACGAACTGATGACGTAATATAGTACTATTATCCGTTTGAATCAAACTTAGCAATGACATAATATTTTATTATTATTTGTTGGAGTGAGCGTAGTGACGGCATAATATACTACTATTACCCATTTGAATCGAACGTATTTACAACATGATATACTACTATTATCCATTTGAATCGAGCATAACGACCCCGTAGTGCAAATATTATCTATGGGGATTTGGTAGAGTAATGACTAGCTGTAATGTTATCCGAGAGATTTGGCCAGAAAAACGGCTAGGTACTAAGTTACCCTAGATACTTGGCTGGTATAACGACTACGTATAATGTTATCTAAGAAATATGGACAAAGTATCTACCAGACATAATGTTATATCCTAAAGGTTTTAGCCAAGTAAGGATAAGATATAACATCAATTATTTTATTGGGGCAGATCAGCGATATAAAATCTATTTTATAAATATCAGTTTTTATAGTGCAATGATAACAATGATATAATAATAATTACTCATGTATTCCCCTATATTTGATAAAAGGTTGCAATATTTGCTTGTCAAAAAATGGTGTGGTTAAGGGCTCGGAATTAATTGGACTCGAGGAAAAATATCAAATAATAATTAAGTATATAAATAAGAAATTTTCTAGATTTTTAGTATGATTTTTCAAACAAAAATGAGAAGAAAGAGAAATTTGAGTGTGAGAATTAGAATGATTAGGAAACAAGGATTTATATAGAGATTTTACACAAAGCGCGCCGTGCCCTTCTTGCATGGCTCCAATGAGCATTTGACACGTGTCCTTCCTCCTGTGGTCTGTGATGCCTGCTTCTAGAACCTTCTGCATGTCGGGCGCGCTCCAAAAACGCTGATTTTTGTAAAATCAATAACTTCTTCATACGAATTTTGCTTTCAACGTTTTTTATATTCACGTGTACTATCGACGAGTACTACAACTTTTCTTTAGCTTGCCAATTATGACATAATTTTTAGCCCTTATTTTTATACCATTAATTGATTTGCTTAAATCATATCTTTGTCGTACGGACTCTGATTTTGGTGTTCTTTTTTTTCAAAAAAATTATATCAAGGAGTACTACGATTCTCCTTTTGTTGACTTCAGCTAAAATTCAACCATTCTCTTTATACCTTTTTGACGTTGCACATTACTTGTGCACACATGATTTTTATATCTTATAAAATTCATTTCTAATTTATACGGAGTCGGATTTTTACGATATTTCCAGGAATGGGATAACACGTACTTTCAGAATATATTATTATTTCTCAAAATTAACATAACTTTTCACGCACTTATTTTTGTAAATTACAGACGATTTGACTAATGTTTTTAGCTAATTTAATGTGAAATATTATATATATATATATATATATATATATATATATATATATATATATATATATATACTACTTATTAAATCTATTATACATTGTCACTTTTAGTGGTTACGACCGATGAAATTTTTTGAAATTGTTACACTAGGTATCTTTATGTGCTTGTTGTGTTTATGACTCATGTTGGTATGATGACATGCTTGTATGTTATATGATGTTCGGTTGACCTAGACATGTCGGGTTTAAACATACTCATTCGGTTGAGATATACTCGTTGGGTTGAAATAGACTTGTTAGGTCGGTTGATGAAACCGTAGCGCCGTCTGGGGATTGTGTTGAACACCATTGACCGGTGGGTTTCTGACAATAGAGATTTGTTTGATAGGACCTTTGGATTGGGACTTATGATCACTGACGGACAAGGGAAAATCGAAGAATCATGCAGACTAGCAATGGTCGTTGGGAGTCAATAAGAATATAAACGCCAACCCTAATCAGAAAATGATTGAATATATGTCGATGTCGGAGTGTGTGTGACAACCCGAACCATGTTTCCATTTCCGTTATTTGAATTTCGTTAATAAAAATTTCATTTTATTAAGTTTCCGACAAACTTCTTGGTTTAGAAAATCATCTAGTTTTATATAATTAAATTTTTATATGAGTCGGAACCAAAGATCGCGCGAAAAACCCAAATTCTCTCAAAAAATCAAACGGTTTTATACCTGACTGAGTTTACAGCCGTAAACTCGTGTACGGCCGTACACTCGTTTATGGCCAGCATCGGGTGGACCCCAACACCGTCCATGAAAACCCCTATAAATACAAGACCCTACCCCTCATTTACACTTTTCTAGCCGGACACTCTCTCTCTCTCTCTCTCTCTAAACCCTTGACCGTACACCCCTAAAAACACCCTTATTCTTCCGGAAAACACTGAGAATCACTATTGGGGGTCATTTTTGTGACAACCCGAAATTTCCATTTGTACGAACAATATCTATTCAATAGAAGTCAGTCCAATTTCAGTGATTTTCAGACTTTTCCGAGCAAGTTAGTGTACCTTAGGGTTTACACTTTAGGAGATATCAGGAGAGTAGATGCTCCTGAGTTTGTGAAATTTGGACATTTCAAGTTTCATAATGTTACAGTCTAAGTTCAGGAATAAAAATATTTTCTGTCAAAATATTTCAGGACTATAAATAGTTTTCTGAATTTATTTAATTCATTATTCACAATTCCAACTAGAGAAAAGCCATTTTCTCTTTGACAGATCTTCGGGTTTTTATCCCAGATTGTGAGTAACTCTTTCTAGTAGTGCTAGATTACATATTTGATGCTTATAACATGATTTAGTGGGCTAAATCATGAGATCTAGGAGTTTACTCCCCAAGGTGTTCTTGGGCGGTAAACTCCCAAAACAAGGCCAAAACCGACATTGATGCTAGAATAAGGCCTTAGGACATTAGGTAAACACATTAGGGACATGAAATCACACACAAAACCACCCAAGATTGGGAGTTTACGGCCCAGAACTCTCTTAGGCCGTAAACTCCATTTCAAAGGGCTAAATGGTGGTTTTTGGACTAAAGGACTTTAAGGCTTGCATCTAGATTAATTCCCCAAGTAGCTTAAGGTCTTAAACACTTCAAATGACACAAAAGAAAGTGAGTTTACGGCCCAGAACTCTCCTAGGCCGTAAACTCCATGTAAATGGTCACAAAGGGGTGTTTTCATGACACCTAAGGTCCTAGCCCTTTACAAGAAATTGTACCCACTAAATGGAAGGACCAAACCACACCAAAATCACTTAAACAAGTGAGTTTACGGCCAAGACATGGTTCTTGGGCCGTAAACTCCTATAAAGGGCACTAAGTGGTGCCTAATGCCTTCATGTGCTAGGATTAAAAGTCTAGAACACATCCCACTAGTACAAGAGGCTTGAAATCAACCAAGGAATCACCCCAAGGGAGTTTACGGCCGTAAACTCCAAGGGGAAATGTCCTTTAGGCCGTAAACTCCTATTTGGAGTACTTCTAGGCCTTAAACCCTTCCAAGAACATAGCCACTAGGTTAGAATAATTCTAGATAGCATATTGGACTTCAAAACACACCAAACACACATGTTTGGGAGTTTACGACCGTAAACTCAAGAGTTTACAACCGTAAACTCCATGTGTGATGGTATATGGAGAGTAAACTCTCATATGGGGTCCTTTGGAAACCCTAAACTCAAGTACCCTGTCCCACAATAGCTTGATGAAGTCCTTACGGCTTAAAACACTTACATAAAGTGTTATCTATATCTAAGATGTCTTAAACATTATCAATTAGTCTTTGGTGTCTAATTGAGTGCATATATGTGTGATTATATGTTCATTAGGATCGTAGTGTGTGCACAAGTCCTCGCTTGACACCTAGCCATCCGATACCGTTCAGTTCATTCCAATCACCAACTACAGGTGAGTTCATACCCCGTAAATCAATGTTTTAAAGGATTTTAAATGCTTTAATGGGGGGGGGGGAATACAAGTAGAAACAAACATGTTATTTAATCAGTTTCATGTATTTTATAACTATGTTTTCACTCAGTAGATTTCACATATTTCAAAAGAAGTCACGTGAATTGGTTTTCTATCTTAAAATACTTGGACAACAGAAGTATTAGTTTTGAATTGTATAATGACTTCAAGTCACTTTATATTATTGTTCAAAGCTCCTAGATACCTTGCATAAACCTACTTGAACAACAACATAGTTTCCAGTTAGCTATCATAGGGATAGTCAGAAGATATCAAACATGAGTCAGTTCATTCATGAGTCTATACTAGCACATTGCCTGATACGTGAGTACTTATAGATGTTTACCTGATACATGAGTACCTTTACATATACTTGAATGATACATGAACACGATTACATAAACGCATTACATGAGTACCTTTCCCTAGATACACTTATCTGTATACATTAACAGGATTACTTGTACCTCGCATTACGAGGATGATTTATCAGTACCTTCTGTGTAAATCTTCCTACATATTCCACAGTACCTCGGAATATTTAAGAAAGGACCCTATCCCACAGTACCTCGGGATATACGTACGGGACTAACCATTCCGGAACCCATCTGTTAGCAACAGTGGGTAATGAACATCTACGGATGCCTACGGTTAATACTTATACTAGGAGTACCTTTAAAGGGACTAACCATTCCTTCCACCTGCTGCTGCTACAGAGGAAAAATTGGACAAATCTTCGGATGTCCATTAGGTTATATGTAATATGTTAGCCCCAGTACCTCCGGTCAACATTTACATTCGTTTTGTTAGCACCAGTACCTCCGGCTAACACTTACCTGATTTTATTTTTCCTATTTACTTTATTTTGTGATATCTTTCACATAAACGATGAGTTAGACTAAGCACTTTTAGTACTAGTCTACACAAAGGAAAAATACTTCATTTAGGCAAAACATTCGAGTCTTGGTAGAAGACTACACTTCATTTATACAAAACATTCGGGTCTTGGTAGAAGACTACATTTCATACATACAAAACATTGGGTCTTGGTAGAAGACTACACTTCATACTTATAGAAAATAAGGGTTTTTCTAGGGATTTCATACTTACCTCAACATTTTCACTTAAAGGTTTCATGGCATTCATAGCAGGTTTTCACAAACAAAGCAATGACACTTATATACTTATGAACTCACCAGCTTTAAAGCTGATACTCTCTTTCAAAATAACTTGTATTCTCAGGTCGCCAGTAGACAGGTACGGAGGACAGGTTTTGAGAAGACGCTGCAGACAAGTCTCGTCTTTTATTTTGATTGTATATTTTTGGTGTCTTACCACAATGAAAGAACACACATGTATAAAACTTTACTTATAATGCAATGGATGATGTTGTTGCTTTTTTATTATATTACACTGTTGTGATACTGTACATGACGTCCTACACCCCTGAACGTTTCCGCCGTTCGTGGTTTTGGGGTGTGACAGATTGGTATCAGAGTATTGTTTATTGTGAATATAGTATATCAACCCATAAAAGATATACTAACTATAAATACATGGGATTAAAACACTCTGTCTAAGAGTTATACTTTTAAATAATAAAATATTTAACAAAGTATACGTGCCTGCATTCATACTAAAATCAGTGTCACAACGACAAGAACAAAAGTATTACGATTGTTGGATATCACAAGTAAGCCTGGGGATATATAGTCAGTCTTGGGAATGGCATAGCCTGATCAAGTATGCTGGTCCAAGGAGTGATTAGCATATGCCCAAGAATGGTTGTGATGTGGCAACAAGTCTAAAAACTTACCAACACAACCACAAAGAAATACCATATGGGTATTTGATCTTACTATAATTATCTTAGTTAGTTCGTCTATTTTAGCTATCTCTTATATCCCTTTTCTCGCGTAGATTAAGATGGCTGGATTTCACCACGGCGATCCGTACTTTCCGAACCAAGGCAATGCTGGTTGGCTAGAGGCAGAGCCAGAAGATGATCACCCAATCCCTTTGGATGATCACCATGCTGAGGGCTTTTCCGATAGTTCCGACTCGGAGCCAGAAGTCAATAACCTACCCCCGGCTGCTCAAAACCCAAACCTGAACCCTCGCCCTGTGTTTCAAGGACCCACACCCCTGTGGGCCACTAACTTGATAACATGGAGTCATGAACAGGGTCAGCCCATTCCCTACAACGGAGACCGAAGTTTCTACAACCTCACAGAAGGAGGTTCTGCCGATAGAGTCCTACCAATCATGGTGCGTAGGATGTCTAGGAACTTGATAATAGCCCAGGCGGCTGTCAATCAAGTCTTGGAAGTTGACGCCAACTCAGGTGTTAACACTGTCCACATTCGCCAACTAGAGTCTACTCATGAAAGGACTCTGGTCCGTAATGCAAATCTGCAAAGGGAACTTGCTGAAACCCGAGCTGAAGTTAGAGAACTCCGAGCTCAACAAGCAAGGTCGGACAGGCGTATAAGGGACATCGAACGTCTACTGTCGGAATCAAGGACTCATGCTAGTAGTTCTCGTCGCCGATAGAATATCGATATCTCGTCTTTTGGATATAACCTAGTTTATGTAAAACTATGGTCTAATTGTCTGGCTATATAAATCTTAGGACTGTTAGGTCTTTGTTTAATCTTAAGTCTGTCAAAATTTTCCATCTTGGTTGATGTAAGGCCTACTTCTAGGCCATTTTCCCGAACTTGTTACATCTGTAATTCCAGTTTATTGACAGATAGCTAATCTTATGGAAATTATTATCCAACTGTTCTCTTCTTCATTTAGTCATGCTATTCTTTCTGTTGTTGGACTATGGCGATTTAGTCCATGAGACACATTCATTTATCATTTATTCTTATCCATGTGGTCATCTTTTAAACATATAGTTAAAGATGCCGCCACGCAGGAATCCTAGGAGGAATCCAAACAACGAAGCACCTATACCACCACCTCCACCACCACCTGTACCTCTTCAAACTCCAAATCCTTTTGATGCCACTATGTTCCAGGCAGCTTTCACAGCAGCAGTTGCAGTTGCTGTGTCAGCAATCAACGCTCCTGCCTCTAGTGGATCAGGAACAGGTGCACCACCCTCAAACCATGGCGAAAGCCATGGACACCCTCGGGAATGCACCTACAAGGATTTTACTAACGCCAAACCCCGCAGCTTCAACGGAACTGGGGGTGTTATGGTGTTGAGACAATGGATCGAGAAGATGGAATCTGTCTTCGAGATCTGCTCATGCCAAGAAGGCAGCAAGGTCAAGTTCGCAGCTTGTACCTTCTCTGACCGAGCACTAACACGGTGGAACAGCCATGTTAACTATCTAACTCTGACGGTGGCATATTCCATTGGCTGGGAGAAATTGAAAGAGATGCTCATGAAGGAATATTGTCCTCGAGGGGAAATACAAAAGCTCGAGCAAGAATTCTGGGGTCTACAAATGGTTGGATCCGACATCACTACCTACACGAATAGGTTTTGTGATTTGGCAAACTTGTGCCCCGACATGGTTGCTCTCCAGAGCAAAAAGATCGAGAGGTATATATGGGGACTGTCACCCCAGATCCAGTCAAGTGTGATCGCTTCCAGGCCTATTACCTTCGATAGTGCCAAGGAACTAGCACAATCCCTCATCGATCACAGGAAACCCCAGATCACGTCAATCCCTACACCTGTACCACAGAAGACCAACCCCGACTACGTTAAGAAGGGGTGGAACAAAAGTAAAAGAGGGGCTCCGCAAGGATCCTCCAATAAACAACAGCATGTGGCGATCAATGCTGCCACAGTGACTCCTGTAGTCCCTGCGAACCCCTTTCCAGCAAAAACCTATGCTGGAACTCTTCCAAAGTGCACCAAGTGCAGCTACCACCACCACGGACCTTGCAAGGAGATGCAGTGCTCTAACTGCAACAGGAAGGGGCATACCGTCCGCTTCTGCAAAATTCCAACAGCTCAAGCTGCTCAAGTTCCTAACGCCGGTATGGGCCAAGCTTGCTACGGATGTGGCGAAGTGGGCCATTACAAGAGGAACTGCCCTAAAGCAGGGATGGCTGGAGGAGTGGGAAAAGTTATGGCTCTAGGCCACGAGGAGGCAGTAGCTGATCCAACGATAGTTACTGGTACGTTCCTCCTTGATAACTCTTATGCTTGCATACTATTCGTCATAGTTTACTAAAGCTCAGTAAATATGATTATACTTACAAGCTTAAGTGTAACTCTGAGACATTGGAAAAAGGTTCCAATGTATGACAGAGGGAATAAGAAGAATCAAATTAGGCAGAAGGATAAAAGTTTCTCAAATCTGAAAAGATGGGAGAGTACTTTAGTATCAGTTTTTGTGATCATCTTAATGATTAAGAAACCATAGCACAATTAGTTCTCTAAGGAAGTCTTAGTGCATTCTTATGACTAAGAAGAGGGATCTTGAATTGTTGAAATGGTTAAATCAAGAAGATGAGTCATACTTTGTTCCAATACAAGTCTTAGAGTCCTACTCCAAGATTGTAACTTGAGTGACATGTCTTAAAGAAGGTTTAAAACACTTGTCAAATGTAAGAGTAAAAGTTTCCTACTCTTGTACATTTAAAATTGGTAAGTTGTGATGTTTTGGATAAAACAAAGACCAACTTAGGCCAATTGTGTGAAGTGTTTGTCTTGATTAGAATCCACACTATCTCTTGGATATTTGACAAGGGAGTCTTATAGGTCAAGAGGACAGTGGGAGTCTTAAAGGTCTTGAAAGTCTCAAGAACTATTCAAGAATAGAACCTGAAGTTCTTCACTAGCACACGACTTGAGGTTTATAACCTATCGTGTTGACATATTCTGTGCCCATTCCAGTTAAAGTTGGCTTTGCATATGAGTTCTTAGAGTTCTCAATTTGTTGCACAACAACTTGGAAGCAATGGCAGGCCCTTGAGCTGCCAGGTGGCAAGAAGTTAAGATTGAGTTCAATCCATATGGTTTTGGATTTGTCATTATCTTTGTCCTGTGATTATGGTTTTGACAAATTCATATGGGTAGGAACTCATACACCATTAAATCTAAGTGTCATAAGGTTTCTCTCCGATTCATGAAAATGATGGTGAGGAAACACTTTCACTAAGTAGATTTTATCTAGATAGCAATTGTGATATTTGCATTCTCAAAGTCGTTAGTGGAGCGCGTGTGGTTAACCGGCACACTAATATGGACTTGTGAGAAGTGGCAAAAAGGTCTAACTATTATGATTATGGCATACCTCTTCATAACTGTTTAGACACACAAGTGTGCTATCTAAGGGAAGGTGTATGATTTTTGATAAAGTCTTATCAAAACAATCTAGTATCAGAAATCTGAACTTTGGTAAGAAATTCAATGAAGTATTGATTTCTAGAAGTCCAGCTGATTTCTGAGTACATGTCAAAGCTAGTGGGAGCATAAGTGTTATGCTAATAATCATCATGTTAGTGGGAGCATGATCATTATGATAAGTATTGCAAGTTAGCAATGTTAATTATAGAAAACAAAAAGTTTCAATTCGTGAGGTTGCAGGGGTTGAAAAAGTTGTTTTGCTATAATTAAGGGAGAGGAAATTATACTTCATCTCAAATCTATAAGCTTAGATCGTGAGGTTTTAATCATTTAGTCAAGGATATATATATATGAATTTCATGTTGGAATGGCTCAACATAAGGAAATTATGTATATGGGTCCATTATTTGCGTTCTAAAATTCGATTATGATTACGGCATCCCTTTTCATAATCTGAATTATGAGAACTTGGCAAATTGAAATGGAAATACTATAGCAAAAGACTGGTTTAGTCTTTATGTAAGACATCATGAATCGTGTCCCATATGCTTCGGATATAGGATCGATTACATGTGCTATATTCATCCGTTCTAAAATTTTCCAAATGCCTGGGGCATTAAGAAGGGAAAAGGTTTAGAACTGGATATGACTAAAAGGATTAAACAATTGTCGAAGGACAATCTAAGGTTTACCAAAGATTGGTTGCTCAAGGACAGTTGGAAGTATAGTGATAATTCTGGAAGGACCATATTAACATAGTCTGTAAGGAGGCAACTCTTGTTCAGAAGTGATAGTCAAAATGGAATCTGGAAATGTTTCAAAGTTAGAATTTTCAATCTGTTTAAGATTAGGAAACTTAATGCAAGAAGGATGTTTCCAAGGAGCTGATCTCCTTTGGAGTACTCTGTAATGATTGTTGTCAAGTCTTTCTGACTTTGTGCATAATCATTACAAGAGGATCAATGCATATAAGTTTAGAATCTAACAGATTTCAGTAAATGGCTTGGATTTGGAATTCTTGCATTTGCAGTAAGGATTTGGGAGTGTGAAAAGAGAATCATTGAAGTTATGTTCAATGGATCTAGTTCACAAAGTAAAGATCATAGACAAACATAGTATGCATACTTGGTGTATGGCATGACTAGTGCTTAGAAAACATAGTGTACATGCTTGGAGCATGGGACAATTATTGTTTTAAATTCAAGAATAAAGTTGATAGCTGAAACAGTATATAATGAATAATGTGTAATCATATGGTAATAAATAAAGGGTGTTTTATTTATGTTCATAGGTTTTGATACCATATTGGATTCAATTATTATTGTGTTTCACTTTGCATGTTTTGACTTCCCGAATAAACTAGGTTATTCTTCCGGAATTACTAAGTTATTCAAACCATCCACAGTCGGTCATATGTTGGAAGTAGATATGAATTAAGACTGTCATGATGGGTTGTAGAGGTCTAAGGTGTTGGACAAGGCTACAACAATCATGAGTGCTCATAAGTTCTGAGTATTGGATTCAACCCGCGCTCATTGGAATCACTTCATGGATTTTATCACGAGTGATCATGAGACGATAATATCTTATATTCTTCAAACCTAGAGATATGAGTTGTTACTATGAGTTGGTTGTACATTGATTGCACGAAATCGCATTTGGTAACTCGGTGCTATAAAACATGCCTTTGTGTATGATTCAACAAGTAGTAGAACAAGCCATATGAGTCGAAGTTTATCCATTCCTTTTACCTTCGGGAGAAAAGCGATATCTGTGGGCCCCTCGATGATTTGATGATGACAAATGGAAGTGCTCGGCCGGGCCAGGACTGATTTGATTTGTTCAATTAGTCAGTCGTCATAAATCGAAAATCGGGAAACAACAAATGGACAGAGAGAATGATTATAATCCATGTCTCAGTCCATATGATATCTAGAATGGAGGAATATATGATCCCTTATCTAATGGACAAGTCATTGACAAAGGTCAGAGTTCATCTACAAGGTCAGAGTTCGACAGAAGCTTTTGAGAGCTACGATTGCCGGTTGGTTCCTGAAGTCATACGCAATAATAGTTTTAGACTTATCCAAGTGGGAGACTGTTGGATTAATGTCTAAGTCCATAACTATAATTGGTAAGACTTGACCCGACCCGGCATGGTCTATTTGGGTTGCATACCATCATGCACTTGGATAGACTATAATGAGAGAAATAAGACACTTATGGTTATTGATATATTATAAGTTCTAGTATATTAATAGTAAGAATAATAAGATTATTTAATTAGTATTGATCAAGAATTAATCTAGGATTAATTAAGTGATCAAAAGAAGACTAATTAAATATATGGGTTGATTGTGTAAATCATCCATACTTGTATAGTGGGCTAATGCTCCATGGATAATCAAGTTGGGCTAAAACCCATAGGATGGTCCATGGATGCTCCATGGTGTATTTGTACCCATGGATCATGGAAATGAAAGGCCATGTCAATTAGGGTTTACATGGTGTAACCCTAACTATATAAGCATCTTATTCTTGACCAAAATCGGCCACTAGTGTGTGAAGTGAAAGGGCTAGCCGATTTCATGAGTTGTAGAATTCTCTCAAGCTATTCTAAGTGTTTTGATGATTGTGATTCCATTTGAGGTGTCACACTTGGGGCACTAGGCACTCAAGCTTCATGAAGACTTTCTACATAAGAGGTATGTATTCTATCTTGTTATATTCATTGATTTTATATGCTAGATTAGGATAATACCTTGGAAGTTCTTATTTGCATGTATAATAGAGAAAACATAGATCCAAGGTATTTAGGGTTGCATGTACACTTAGGAGTGTTAGAATGCTCAAAACCCAACACAAACTGCATATACATAGGTTGTACTTTAACTTTAAATAGCCATACTTTCAAGATAGATCTTATGCCAGTTACCATTAAATGTTTCGACGTTATCATCGATATGGATTGGTTGAGTCTTCTGCGTGCCGACATTATGTGCTTCGAAAAAGCAGTCCGTCTTAACCTTCCTAACAACGAAACCTTAACTATCTACGGCGACAAACCTAGTACTAGCCTTCGCATCATTTCGTGCATTCAAGCACAAAAGTGTTTGCGGAAGGAGTACCATGCATTTCTCGCACACGTCGTCGACACCAGCCAAGAACAGAAAGACATCCAGAAAATCCCAGAAGTACGCGACTTTCCCGACATATTCCCAGAAGAACTTCCCGGTTTACCACCACAACGCCAAGTCGAGTTCAGAATCGACTTAGTGCCAGGGGCTACCCCCGTAGCCAAATCTCCTTACCGTCTTGCACCGGCTGAAATGCAGGAACTTTCCAGTCAACTTAACGAACTTCTCAAGAAGGGATTCATTCGACCAAGCTTCTCACCATGGGGAGCACCAGTCTTGTTCGTCAAGAAGAAAGATGGATCGTTTCGCATGTGCATCGACTATAGAGAACTCAACAAACTTACCATTAAGAATCGTTATCCCTTGCCCCGTATTGACGATTTATTTGATCAACTTCAAGGAGCCAACTACTTCTCGAAGATAGATCTGCGATCCGGATACCACCAACTACGAGTGTTAGAGGAAGATGTTCCCAAGACAGCCTTCCGAACTCGTTACGGGCACTACGAGTTTGTAGTAATGCCATTCGGATTAACAAACGCGCCCGCAGTATTCATGGATCTGATGAATAGGGTGTGTCGTCCTTACTTGGATCAGTTCGTCATCGTCTTCATTGATGACATACTCATCTACTCTCGAAGCAAGGAGGAGCATGGTCAACATCTCCGTAAAATCTTAGAAACATTACGAGCGGAGAAGCTCTATGCAAAGTTCTCGAAGTGCGAATTTTGGATTCGGCGAGTCGAATTTTTGGGCCATGTGGTTAGCGAAGAAGGTATACACGTGGACCCTTCCAAAATTAAGGCCATCGAGAACTGGTCAGCACCAAAGACACCTACTGAAATTCGTCAATTTCTAGGTCTAGCTGGCTACTATCGCAGGTTCATTCAGAACTTCTCCAGCATAGCGAAACCTCTTACAACCCTGACCCAGAAAGGCGTGGCCTTCGACTGGGAGGAGAAACAGGAAAGAGCGTTCCAAACGCTCAAACGAGCCTTGTGCACCGCCCCGATACTATCCCTTCCCGAAGGAATAGAAGACTTCATTGTCTATTGCGATGCATCCAATCAAGGACTCAGATGTGTTCTGATGTAGCGAGGTAAAGTCATCGCCTATGCCTCGAGACAGCTGAAGACACATGAGGTTAACTACACAACCCACGATCTCGAGCTAGGAGCAGTTGTGTTTGCTCTGAAGATCTGGCGACATTACCTATACGGTACCAAAAGCACGATCTTTACAGACCATAAGAGTCTACAACACATCTTCGACCAGAAAGAGCTCAACATGAGACAACGACGGTGGGTCGAGCTACTTAGTGATTACGAATGCGAAATTCGTTATCATCCGGGTAAAGCCAATGTAGTAGCCGACGCCCTAAGTCGGAAAGAATATACTGGCCGTAGAGTCAAATCTTTGACTCTAACCATCCATTCGCACTTGTCCACACAAATAAAGGAGGCTCAGCTCGACGCTTTGAAACCTGAAAATGTGGCGGGTGAATCCCTTAGAGGGATGGATAAGAACTTGGAAGTCAAGGGTGGCGGAGCCTTATACCTCATGGATCGGATCTAGACACCGAAACACGGTGGCTTCAGAGACTTGGTCATGACGGAAGCTCACAACACTCGTTATTCCGTCCACCCGGGTTCAGATAAGATGTATCTGGATCTTAAGAAGCTATACTGGTGGCCTAACATGAAAGCAGATATTGCTACCTTCGTGAGTAAATGCCTTACTTGCGCAAAGGTCAAGGTCGAATACCAGAAACCCTCCGGTCTTCTACAACAACCGGAAATACCAGAATGGAAGTGGGAGCGGATCACTATGGACTTCATAACCAAGTTGCCCAAGATGACGGGTGGACTTGATTCCATATGGGTCATCGTCGATAGACTGACCAAGTCTGCACACTTCCTACCGATCAAGGAAACAGACAAGATGGAGAAACTTACCAGAACTTACATTAGGGAGATTGTAAGACTGCACGGTGTTCCTTTATCTATCATCTCAGACCGAGATAGTAGATTCACTTCGAGGTTCTGGCAGTCATTACAAAATTCCCTAGGAACTAGGCTGGACATGAGTACAGCCTACCATCCACAGACCGACGGGCAAAGTGAGAGAACTATCCAAACCTTAGAAGATATGTTGCGCGCCTGTGTGATAGACTTTGGAAAAGCTTGGGATACTCATTTACCTCTTGTTGAATTTTCCTACAACAATAGTTATCACACGAGCATCAAGGCAGCTCCATTCGAGGCCCTCTATGGCCGAAAGTGCAGATCCCCTCTGTGCTGGGCTGAAGTGGGTGATACCCAGTTAGCTAAGGGACGCGTTCCCGAAAGCACTCTCACGGGTCCGGACATCATTCGGGAAACGACAGAGAAGATCGTTCAAATTCGTGAACGACTAAAAGCCTCTAGAGACCGACAGAAAAGCTACGCCGACAAGCGTAGGAAACCATTGGAGTTCCAGGTGGGCGACCGAGTCCTACTGAAAGTCTCACCCTGGAAGGGCTTGATATGCTTTGGAAAGCGTGGGAAGCTCAATCCAAGATACATAGGGCCTTTCGAGATTCTCGCGAGAACCCTGTGGCTTACAAGCTCAATCTACCGAAAGAACTCAGTAACGTACATCCTACCTTCCACGTGTCAAACTTGAAAAAGTGCCTATCTGACGAGACTCTTGTTATTCCACTCGACGAGATCGAGATCAACGAGAGCCTCAACTTCGTAGAGGAACCAGTAGAAATCATGGACCGAGAGGTCAAGCGAACAAAGCAGAGCCGTATCCCGATAGTGAAGGTGCGCTGGAACGCAAAGCGTGGACCGGAATTCACTTGGGAACGTGAGGATCAGATGAAACTGAAATACCCCCACCTATTTGCTTAGTTATTTGTAATTTCTTATTTGCTTACATTCTAATTTCGGGACGAAATTCCTTCTAACGGGGGGATGATGTGACAACCCGAAATTTCCATTTGTACGAACAATATCTATTCAATAGAAGTCAGTCCAATTTCAGTGATTTTCAGACTTTTCCGAGCAAGCTAGTGTACCTTAGGGTTTACACTTTAGGAGATATCAGGAGAGTGGATGCTCCTGAGTTTGTGAAATTTGGACATTTCAAGTTTCATAATGTTACAGTCTAAGTTCAGGAATAAAAATATTTTCTGTCAAAATATTTCAGGACTATAAATAGTTTTCTGAATTTATTTAATTCATTATTCACAATTCCAACTAGAGAAAAGCCATTTTCTCTCTGACAAATCTTCGGGTTTTTATCCCAGATTGTGAGTAACTCTTTCTAGTAGTGCTAGATTACATATTTGATGCTTATAACATGATTTAGTGGGCTAAATCATGAGATCTAGGAGTTTACTCCCCAAGGTGTTCTTGGGCGGTAAACTCCCGAAACAAGGCCAAAACCGACATTGATGCTAGAATAAGGCCTTAGGACATTAGTTAAACACATTAGGGACATGAAATCACACACAAAACCACCCAAGATTGGGAGTTTACGGCCCAGAACTCTCTTAGGCCGTAAACTCCATTTCAAAGGGCTAAATGGTGGTTTTTGGACTAAAGGACTTTAAGGCTTGCATCTAGATAAATTCCCCAAGTAGCTTAAGGTCTTAAACACTTCAAATGACACAAAAGAAAGTGAGTTTACGGCCCAGAACTCTCCTAGGCCGTAAAGTCCATGTAAATGGTCACAAAGGGGTGTTTTCATGACACCTAAGGTCCTAGCCCTTTACAAGAAATTGTACCCACTAAATGGAAGGACCAAACCACACCAAAATCCCTTAAACAAGTGAGTTTACGGCCAAGACATGGTTCTTGGGCCGTAAACTCCTATAAAGGGCACTAAGTGGTGCCTAATGCCTTCATGTGCTAGGATTAAAAGTCTAGAACACATCCCACTAGTATAAGAGGCTTGAAATCAACCAAGGAAACGCCCCAAGGGAGTTTACGGCCGTAAACTCCAAGGGGAAATGTCCTTTAGGCCGTAAACTCCTATTTGGAGTACTTCTAGGCCTTAAACCCTTCCAAGAACATAGCCACTAGGTTAGAATAATTCTAGATAGCATATTGGACTTCAAAACACACCAAACACACATGTATGGGAGTTTACGGCCGTAAACTCAAGAGTTTACAACCGTAAACTCCATGTGTGATGGTATATGGAGAGTAAACTCTCATATGGGGTCCTTTGGAAACCCTAAACTCAAGTACCCTGTCCCACAATAGCTTGATGAAGTCCTTACGGCTTAAAACACTTACATAAAGTGTTATCTATATCTAAGATGTCTTAAACATTATCAATTAGTCTTTGGTGTCTAATTGAGTGCATATATGTGTGATTATATGTTCATTAGGATCGTAGTGTGTGCACAAGTCCTCGCTTGACACCTAGCCATCCGATACCGTTCAGTTCATTCCAATCACCAACTACAGGTGAGTTCATACCCCGTAAATCAATGTTTTAAAGGATTTTAAATGCTTTAATGGGGGGGGGAATACAAGTAGAAACAAACATGTTATTTAATCAGTTTCATGTATTTTATAACTATGTTTTCACTCAGTAGATTTCACATATTTCAAAAGAAGTCACGTGAATTGGTTTTCTATCTTAAAATACTTGGACAACAGAAGTATTAGTTTTGAATTGTATAATGACTTCAAGTCACTTTATATTATTGTTCAAAGCTCCTGGATACCTTGCATAAACCTACTTGAACAACAACATAGTTTCCAGTTAGCTATCATAGGGATAGTCAGAAGATATCAAACATGAGTCAGTTCATTCATGAGTCTATACTAGCACATTGCCTGATACGTGAGTACTTATAGATGTTTACCTGATACATGAGTACCTTTACATATACTTGAATGATACATGAACACGATTACATAAACGCATTACATGAGTACCTTTCCCTAGATACACTTATCTGTATACATTAACAGGATTACTTGTACCTCGCATTACGAGGATGATTTATCAGTACCTTCTGTGTAAATCTTCCTACATATTCCACAGTACCTCGGAATATTTAAGAAAGGACCCTATCCCACAGTACCTCGGGATATACGTACGGGACTAACCATTCCGGAACCCATCTGTTAGCAACAGTGGGTAATGAACATCTACGGATGCCTACGGTTAATACTTATACTAGGAGTACCTTTAAAGGGACTAACCATTCCTTCCACCTGCTGCTGCTACAGAGGAAAAATTGGACAAATCTTCGGATGTCCATTAGGTTATATGTAATATGTTAGCCCCAGTACCTCCGGTCAACATTTACATTCGTTTTGTTAGCACCAGTACCTCCGGCTAACACTTACCTGATTTTATTTTTCCTATTTACTTTATTTTGTGATATCTTTCACATAAACGATGAGTTAGACTAAGCACTTTTAGTACTAGTCTACACAAAGGAAAAATACTTCATTTAGGCAAAACATTCGAGTCTTGGTAGAAGACTACACTTCATTTATACAAAACATTCGGGTCTTGGTAGAAGACTACATTTCATACATACAAAACATTGGGTCTTGGTAGAAGACTACACTTCATACTTATAGAAAATAAGGGTTTTTCTAGGGATTTCATACTTACCTCAACATTTTCACTTAAAGGTTTCATGGCATTCATAGCAGGTTTTCACAAACAAAGCAATGACACTTATATACTTATGAACTCACCAGCTTTAAAGCTGATACTCTCTTTCAAAATAACTTGTATTCTCAGGTCGCCAGTAGACAGGTACGGAGGATAGGTTTTGAGAAGACGTTGCAGACAAGTCTCGACTTTTATTTTGATTGTATATTTTTGGTGTCTTACCACAATGAAAGAACACACATGTATAAAACTTTACTTATAATGCAATGGATGATGTTGTTGCTTGTTTATTATATTACACTGTTGTGATACTGTACATGACGTCCTACACCCCTGAACGTTTCTGCCGTTCGTGGTTTTGGGGTGTGACAATTTTGGAGCATCTAGAAAACATTTTTCATCGATTCCAACACCCTTGTTCTTAAGTGTACGGCTGTACACCCTTCAAAACTACAAATCTTCATTGACCAAACACTCGTTCACATCCGTACACCTTCAAAGGTCGTACACCCTTCGAGAGCCAGTCTACGGCCATACACTCCCTTCAAGGCCGAACACACTCCCTAAGTGGTGTAGTTGACTGAAAACCCACTTTCCTCGATTCAATCAAGTCCCGGTAACATTCCTTAACCGAAAGCAAGTGTTTTCCTAACACTTTACCTACCGAAATCGCTAATTAGATACAAATATGTATTTAATTGTTATTAGGATTCCGTTAAGTGCCACACTACAACTCGAGGGTCTTCATTTCGTTTCGTTAATTCAACACTTGTACACGACTAACAGTGAGTTCATACCCCTACGCTTTTATGATTTTTAACGTTTTCACGGGGGAATACAAACCAAACACAAATGATTTTAAAAAGTTTAAAACTTATGCAATTGATACAGTTAAACGAGTTTCACATGTTTTATAAAAATATTTAGACATTTTATCCCTTTTGTACTATGCTGAGCATAAGGGACGCTTTCAACTTGAAAACACAATTGCATAGTTTTCAGAACAATTTACAAATCAAGTACAAAACATTTCAAGCAAACTATAATGGGTATAGTTTGGGGAATTCAATGCATAGCTTTTACCGTTTCAGATTTCATACATGGGTAAACATATAAACTATGACAAATTTAGTTTATGATATACATTACTACAAGAGTACAACATTTAATAATTATTTATGTATAATTATTATCTATACAATGTACACACAGATTCAAATACAAGAGAACAATACTACATGTAAACTAGTTAATACAGGATTGTGAGACAACATCTTCAAAATTGTACCATTTGGTGTACTGAATTAAATCCTATCATAGTATAACCAACGTCTCCTGGAGGGAGAGCATGAGATTTGTGAATAGATCTATTAAGGACTGATAATCCCACACCTGAACTGCTAGCTACAGTTAGGCAGGCATCCTTGGGGTGACAAATGTCATTTAACCGACACTTGAAGAACGTCGCAAACGTCACTAGATCATATCAAGCATGGTTTTACGACTCATAATAAGTATAAACTAACATATGTTTACGAGGTATCATGCTTCATTAGTTTTATTTAATTAATAAAACTACAATACATACTGGTTGTAGCCTGGGTTTTCAAACAGAACATACTATACATACTGGTGGTAGTCAGGGTTTTCAAACAGTACATTCTATACAATGGTTTTTCATATAGAGTTCACTGTACAACATATCTATCAGTAATTAAGCATACAAACTGATATGTTTCATATGCTACAACAAGATACAATAATAAACAAATTAGTTAATTCTATGATTTCTTAGCTTATGCATTAGAGTGATGTATGAAAAATATTCGATAGACTGTGGAATGTGTGGTTTCCGCCCCATTTCCTGTTCCTTGTTTGGTTGTAGACTTAGGGCAGATTCACATAATCCGCTGTCTGTTTGATATTGGTTTATACGTGGCTACTATGAATTAAGTGTTGATAGAAGGAACTGGTATTATCATGCTTTTACTAAAGAAAATATTGGATTTTCTTGGAAACATACGAACATTTTCACGGATTCATCAACAAGTTTTCATTACAAAAACATCACTTATGAACTCCTCAGCTTTATGCTGATACTCTTTCAAAACTACTTGTATTCTCAGGAAATTAGTAGACAGGTACCTCATGGAGTTTTGAGAAGACGGCGCGTATAGAGTCACGTCTTTTTCTTTTGCTACTTTTGATGTGTAAAAACAAGAATCAAACAGTTGTAAACTCTTTTTCATGTATATTCAATGTATTGGTTGTGTTTACTATGATTACTATAACGCAATGATTGTGATAATATACATGATGTCATCCACCCCCGAACGTTTCCGTCGTTCCGGTTTGGGGGTGTGACAGATTGGTATCAGAGCTATTGTTTATAGTGAACTAAGTATATCGAACCTTACATGGTATACAACTATAAACACTAAAAGGGCCAAAGTACTCTGAACTAAAAGTATACTTTTAAAATATAAGTATTTTATAAGAAGTATACAAGTATACATACGTACCAAAAACAGTATCACAAGCAGAACGAAACAAAAGTATTTGGATGTTGGACACTGCGGTTAAACCTGGATAGTTATGTAATCATGTCTGGGGTCAATATAGCCTGATCAACTATATTTATTTGAGACATTACCAACATGTGTTTGGGAGTGACTGTGGTGTTGCAGCAGGCCTAAAACTTGGCAAGCCATATACAACAAGAGATCGATAGAACAAAACATACAACATTTAAAATACTAATGGAGTATTTTAGCTAGATCTGAATATTGTGTAGAGATTCATTCCAAGTGTTGCCACTTGTTTCTTCCTAGCGATAGTTTACTAGCATTAGTAATTTCTCTCTGTTATCGCTTAGTAGAACACTTTATCTATCAGACTGAGATATATCTTGTTTAATATCTCTTGATTCAAAGATCTAGGGGACTTATCATCCTCTTCTTCCTGATTATTTTTAGAACAAGATGCCTCCGAGGAAGAGACCCAACAGGAAGAACAACGACCCTCCACCACCACTACTTCCTCAGTTCGATCCTGCCATGTTCCAAGCAGCAGTTACAACCGCTATGGCTGCCACGATGTCGCAGATTAATTATGGTGGCTCTAGCGGATCAGGAAGTGGTACCCATCCCCTAATCTTGAGGGTGGTCAAGGACACCAAAAGGAGTGTTCCTACAAAGATTTCATGAATGTGAAGCCCAAATCCTTCGACCACAATGGAGGAGTCATTGCCCTAACCTGATGGTTCGAGAAGATCAAATCAATTTTCGAAATTTGTGCTTGTTCTGAGGCAAGCAAGGTGAAGTTTGCTACCTGCACCTTCATTGATAGAGCACTGACCTGGTGGAATGGTCGATTCAAATCCCTAAATCTATCGGTAGCAAATGCCATAGGTTGGGAGAGTCTGAAAGAGCTCAGGCTTGCCGAATACTGCCCGAGGGGCAAGATGCAGAAGTTGGAACACAAGCTCTGGAACCTGAAGATGAAGGGTTCTGACATTGCCTCTTACACAGCTAGATTCTATGATCTGGCTCTTCTCTGTTTGGGAATGGTCACCCCAGAAAGAAAGAAGATAGAAAGATACATTTGGGGATTGACGCCCCCAACTCAAGGAAATGTCTTGGCTGCAAAGCCACCTACTTTTGACAGCACCAAGTGCCTGGTGCAGACCCTGATAGATCACGGGGTTGATCTTGATTCAGCAACAATTGTTCCTGAACCACCAAAGGCGAGTGGTGGAAAGAAGAAGTTTTGGAACAAACGAAAGGGCCAGTCTTCACAGGAGTCCTCTAAAAAACAACAAACAATGGCAGTCCACGTTGCTACTACTTGTGCTGTTGTTCCAACCACCCAAGCACCTACCAGTAGGTATGCTGGTACTCTTCCAAAGTGCGACAAGTGCAACTTCCATCATCATGGGCAGTGTCGGGAAATGTTGTGCAACAACTATGGTAAGAGAGGATACATAGCTCGATTCTGCAAGGCACTAGTCCAACCAACCAATCAGGCTCCTAGAGTGGGCACTTCAAGAGAAATTGCCCCAAGGCAACAATAGCTGGCAACACAAGGAGAATGCTAGCTATGGGCCAGGAGGAAGCAGTTGCTGATCCCACCGTTGTTACAGGTACGTTCCTCCTTGACAACTCTTATGCATGAATTCTTTTCAATTCTGGTGCGGAGAGAAGTTTTGTCAGTCATGCATTTAAACATCTACTCAAACAAAAATCCCAACCTTTAACCGAAACATTTATCGTCGATATGGCTAATGGAAAGAAAGAGAGCACTAACGACATATTTATAGGTTGTACCCTTACCGTAACGACCATTCTTTCCCCATCGATCTTATGCTAGTTTCCATAAAAAAATTTGATGTCATTATTGGTATGGATTGGTTGAGCCCCAATCATGCTGATATTATTTGCTATGAAAAATCCATCCATCTTAATCTACCCTCAGGTGAAACCCTCATAGTTTATGGTGATAAACTCAGCTCGAACCTTCATATCATTTCCTACATACAAGCCCAAAAATATCTGCGGAAGGAATGCCATGAATTCTTCACCCATGTTGTTAACGAAAAGAAGGAAGTCAAAGACCTCGAGAGCACCCCCAAAGTCTTCAACTTTCTTGATGTCTTCCCCAAAGACCTTCCCGAAATCCCTCCCGTGCGCCAAGTCGAGTTCCGTATCGATTTAATCCCCAGAGCTACTCGTGTAGCTAAATCTCCTTACCGTCTAGCACCCGTAGAAATGCAAGAGTTGTCTAGCCAGCTCAATGAGCTACTCAACAAAGGATTCATAAGACCGAGTTCCTCACCCTGGGGAGCCCCGATCTTGTTTGTGAAAAAGAATGATGGATCCTTTCGGATGTGCATTGATTATTGAGAACTGAACAAGCTTACCATCAAGAACCGTTATCCCTTACCCAGAATCGACGACCTCTTCGATGAACTTCAAGGAGACAGTTATTTCTTGAAAATAGACCTAAGATCAGGGTATCATCAGTTGCAAGTTCATGAGAGTGATGTTCCCAAGACAGCATTCCGAACTCGCTATGGTCACTATGAGTTTGTAGTGATGCCCTTTGGTCTAACCAACGCACCGACGGTATTCGTGGATCTGATGAATCGGGTGTGTCGCCCTTTCCTAGACAAGTTCGTAATCATATTCATTGATGATATACTTGTCTACTCTCGAAGTGAGGAAGACCATAGACAACACTTGAGACTAGTGCTAGAAACACTAAGGGCGGAGAAACTCTATGCCAAATTCTATAAGTGCGAATTCTGGATTAGAAAATTAACTTCCTTTGGTCATGTGGTAAGCGAGGAATGCATACATGTTGTAACACCGTAAATTTTCAAAATAATTTTTTTTGCTTTTTCAAAATCACATAATGTATCACATCACAAATCAAAATCCATGATCAATACTGTTTTCAAAAACAAATCCCAAAATCTCTACACATAATAAACTCCATCGGTGTGTGTGTACGTGTCAAGCTGTCGCCTTCCCACGGTCCTTGCTGGTACCTGAGACATCAAACACAATAACTGTAAGCATAAATGCTTAGTGAGTTCCCTAAAATACCACATACCACAAATACGCCACTCAAGGCTAAATCCGGCCCTCTGGTCTAGATGTCTCAGCGGGACCCTCCAGTCCCGCAGCTCGTCGGACCCTCCGGTCCAGTCACAGCTCATTGGGCCCTCCGGCCCGGTCATAATCGTTGGACCCTCTGGTCCAGTCTAGACAATCATACAACATACATATAACACATAGCACGTGATCTCATACATAGCACATAATCTCATACATAGCACATAAGACCCTCTGGTCAACTCATAATACCACTAAAGGTAACGTATAGTGAGAAGACTCACCTCGCGTGTCTCAGTAACACGTAAATCTCTTAACCACTAGTGCTCAATTTCCCGAGCTATCGTCCTCCTACAACACAAGTGTATTTCTAATTAATACTACTTGACTCTGGCTGACTAATACCACGAAGTCAAACCAGTCAACACTGGTCAACGGTCAACCCGACTCGCCGAGTCTGGCGTGGACTCGCCGAGTTCCTACGGGAACCCGATCCCTCTGAATCTCTTCAGACTCACCGAGTCACTCACCCGACTCGGTTACTCAACCCCTGGTTCGTAATCGCTGAACAACCCGCACCAACTCGCCGAGTCTGGGGAATGAACTCGGCAAGTGCATTCCATGCACAACCCCAAACGACCTTCTGAGGTCAGATCCACTTCACTAACTCATAGATCTAGTCTCCTTAAGCTTATTGACCATGAAAAGTCCAAGTCTTGATGCTCATCAAGCCTTGAATAGCTCATGAATGGTGTTTTAGCCTCATAGATCCGTTCCAATTCCACGGGTAGCTCCAAGCGATATGCTACCCTGCCCACCCTCTCGATCACCCGAAACGGTCCAATATACCAGGGTCCTAGCTTGCCCCTCTTCCTGAATCGGATCACTCCTTTCCAAGGAGATACCTTCAAGAGAACATAATCACCGACCTGGAACTCGATCTCGGTTCGACATCTATCTGCATAACTCTTCTGGCGACTCTGAGCGGTCAACAACCTCTGCCTGACCTGCTGGATCTGCTCAGTCGTCTGAAGCGCTATCTCCGTACTACCCATCACGCGTTGCCCTACCTCACCCCAGCAAATAGGGGTACGGCATCTCCTCCCATACAACAGCTCAAAGGGTGGCATACCGATGCTCGAATGATGGCTGTTGTTGTAGGAAAACTCCGCCAAGGGCAAATACGTGTCCCAGCTCCCGCCGAAGTCCAACACACATGCTCGAAGCATGTCTTCGAGCGTCTGAATTGTCCGCTCACTCTGCCCATCGGTCTGTGGGTGGTATGTGGTACTAAAATGCAACCTCGTACCCAACTCCTCGTGAAATTTCTTCCAGAATCTAGAAGTGAATCGCACATCTCGGTCTGACACAATCGAGATGGGTACGCCATGCCGCGATACCACCTCCTTCACGTACAGCTCTGCCAACCTCTCCGCAGAAGAACTCTCACTAATAGCGAGAAAGTGGGCGCTCTTCGTCAATTGGTCCACTATCACCCAAATCGCATCAACACCCCTTGCCGTTCTCGGCAATTTGGTGATGAAATCCATGGATATCTGCTCCCACTTCCACTCCGGAATCTCAAGTCGTTGCAACTTACCATGCGGTTTCTGGTGCTCGGCCTTAACCCTATGACAGGTCAGGCATCTCTTAACGAACCACGCCACATCTCTCTTCATGCAGGGCCACCAATACTCCCTCTTCAGATCCAGATACATCTTTGTGGCCCCAGGATGGATCGAAAACTTCGATCTGTGCACCTCTTCCATCAAGATAGTACGCGTCCCGCCCACAAATGGTACCCAAATCCGTCCCTGGAAGGTCATAAGCCCACGGCTATCGGTAACAAACTCCGACACCTGCCCGATAACTCGCTCTCTCTTACGGTTCTCCGGTCTCACCGCCTCGGCCTGGGCCCCTCTGATGGTATCCAATACCGGAGTCATCACCGTCAACCTCATACAGATATCTCGCATCGGGGCACCCTCTGCCCTACGACTCAGGGCGTCAGCTACCACATTAGCCTTGCCCGGGTGGTACAGGATCTCACAATCATAATCCTTTACCACATCCAGCCATCTCCTCTGCCGCATGTTCAGGTTGGGCTGATCCATTAAGTACTTCAAACTCTTGTGGTCCGTGTATGTCGTACACCGAACCTCATACAGATAGTGATGCCAGATCTTGAGGGCGAACACCACAGCCCCCAACTCCAGATCGTGGGTGGGATATCTCGTCTCATGAGGCTTTAACTGCCTCGATGCATACGCGATCACATGCCCTCTCTGCATCAACACCGCTCCCAACCCCAATATTGATGCGTCAAAGTACACCACGAAATCCTCCATCCCTTCCGGTAGTGCGAGTACAGGAGCTTCGCACAATCTCTGGCGAAGGGTCTCAAACGAGGTCTGCTGCTCTGGACCCCATGAGAAAATAACACCCTTCCGGGTCAACTTGGTAAGTGGCACAGCGATCTTGGAGAAATCTCTGATAAATCTCCGATAGTAGCCTTCCAGCCCTAAGAAGCTCCTGATCTCCGTAGGTGACCTCGGCACTCCCAACTCATCACAGCCTCGATCTTGGCCGGGTCAACCAAACACCCATCCCGATTAACGAGATGCCGTAAGAACTAGACCTCCCGTAACCAAAAATCGCACTTGGAGAATTTGGCGAAAAGCTTCTCCGCTCTCAGAACTCCGAGGAGCTCCCTCAAATGTTACTCATGCTGCTCTCTGGTCCTCGAATATACCAGGATGTCATCAATGAACACAATGACTGAACGATCCAACATCGGCCTACACACCCTGTTCATGAGATCCATGAATGTCGTTGGTGCATTGGTGAGCCCGAATGGCATCACCACGAACTCGTAATGACCGTAACGAGTCCTAAACGCCGTCTTCTGGATATCCTCATCCCGAACTCTCATCTGATGATATCCCGATCTCAAGTCAATCTTGGAGAACCAAGACGCCCCCTGCAACTGATGGAATCGATCGTCGATCCTCGGTAACGGATAATGGTTCTTGACCGTCAACTTGTTCAACTCCCGGTAATCAATTCACATCCGGTGTGAACCATCCTTTTTCTTGACAAAAAGGATCGGCACTCCCCAGGGAGAGCTACTGGGACGGATGAACCCTTTCCCCAACAGCTCTTGCAGCTGTGAGGATAACTCATGCATCTCTGGCGGTGCTAGCCGATACGGCGCCTTAGCGATAAGCGCAGCCCCGGGAACCAAATCGATACGAAACTCCACCTGCCTCTCGGGAGGCACACCCGGCAACTCCTCGGGAAACACGATCGGGAACTCACGCACTATCGGCACCTCATCCGCTGAACTTGGCCTCCCAGCGGCCTCTCGCACATCTGTCACATAGGTTACGAACCCCTTGCAACCCTGCTGCAAACTCCGCCTCGCTCTAGCGGCCGAACAGAAAACCGAACCACCACGAGTCCCCTTGCCGTAAACCGTCAGCGCTCCCCCACTAGGATCTCGGATCGTCACCAATTGACGCTCACAATCTATGACTGCCCCAAAATGGCTCAACCAATCCATTCCTACTATGACACAAACATCCCCCATAGCGATCGGAATCAAATCGATCGGGAACTCCACCCCGAAGATCTCCAGCATGCATCCACGTATCACCTAGGTAGCACATACCTCGCGCTCATCTGCTATGGAAACCCGCAGAGGTCGACTCAACGCCTCCCTCGGAATACTAATGTGCCGACTAAAGGCCAAAGATATGAAAGACCGACTCGCACCCGAGTCGAATAAAACCAATGCAGGTACAGAACTCACAAGAAAAGTACCCGCCACGACGTCAGGTGCTGCGCGGACCTCCTCCGCAGTCAGCTGAAAGGCTCTCCCCCTAGCCTTCGGTGCTTCGGCCTTCACTGGCCGGGTCTCAGCAGCTCGAACCACAGGTGCAAATCCCTGCGCTGACCTCTGAAGCTGGGGGCACTCGGCCTTCCAATGGCCGGTCTGGTTGCAATGGAAGCAAACCGAGAACCCCTTCGGACAGTCCCTCACAAAATGTCCTTCCTTCCCGCATTTGTAGCATACCCCAGTCTTGCACGACCCGTCATGGCTCTTGCCGCACTTCCCACAAGTGTGGCCCTTCGAACTGCCCGTCCTCGAATCAGCAGGCTTTGCGCGCTTGGCGGCCGGCTGCGACTGCGCCGGTCGCCGATCACCCCTCTACAACTCAGTCTCCTCCCTCGCCTGTACCTCAAGCTCGATCTCCCTCTTCCTGGCATTTGCCTGGAGCTCGGAAAATGTCTGATAAGTCGAGTTCGCCACGAACTCACGGATGTCCCTTCTCAAAATACTCAGATAACGGCTCATGTGAGCCTGCTCAGTGGACACCAACTCCGGGCAAAACAACGCCCGCTCACGAAACATCCTTGTAATCACTGTCACCGATTCGGTCCCCTACTTGAGGGTCAGAAACTCCTGAGCTAAACGTTCCCTCTCCACCTGGGGAACATACTCGTCACGAAACATCACAGTAAACCTCTCCCAGGTCACTGCAGTTAGCTCAGCTGTAGAATAGCTCGCGGTCACGAATTTCTACCAGTCCTTCGCCCCCAAGCGAAGCTGGTTGAGTGCGAATCGCACCCTCAAGTGCTCCGGACACGAGCACGTATAGAAATACCCCTCCATGTCTGAGATCCACCTCATAGCGGCAATCGGATCCTGTGTACCATCAACTCTGGTGGTTTCGTGTTGCTGAACTCTCGGTACAGCAATGAATCACCACCCTGGGCTCTCGCAGCAGCAACAGTTGTGGTGGCTGCAGCAGCAACAGCTGCGGTGGCTGCAGCAACAGCAGCATCAGTCAAAGCAGTGTAACGCTCGTCAAACGTCTCGATCAGTGTGGTTTTAATAGACCCAAACATCTCCGGAATCTCGGCTCTGATGGCAACAGCCACCTCCTCATGGATGATCTTACGGATCTCCTCATCGCTCACCCCACTGCTCCCGGGGTTATGGCATGTCCCGACCATGATCAACCTCTGAAATACAACATAAAAAAATATCAAGGATACTCTCGAGTATACTCACACTCGATAACTCAAACATCCTCTCTCCTGGTACCCCCAAGGATTCTTACTTGGACTGCGCACCAATCCGGTGTCTTCAATAGTACGGGCCCAATACTATCGTCCACACCAAATTGATATACAACCCAAGTCCTCCTCCTAGGATCCCAAATCGCAAATACTCTACTCTCGCTATGCACTGGCTACCCTCACTAGCCCTCTCCTGAGCTCCTCACTGCTACCTACTCACTCTCAAAGTATCTTATAGCAGCAGCGATCTCCTAAGCTAAGGCATCACAAATCAGGCCCACTCTAGTCCTAATAGGAATACCTAGCCTCTCTAACATGCACAACATAATATCTCATAACTCATAACATATAACGTAAGGGTATTTTGGGGATTCACCGTTCGGGCGCTGCCTGACCGTACACACCATCCACTCTGCTCGTTTCCAAAACTTCTTTTTCTTTTTTGAAAGTTTGCAGTTTTGGCTGTAAAATTTCTCAAATCCTCGGTTTGAGTTCAAATACGCCCGAAGGTGCATCCGAATCCCTCAAACCAAGGCTCTGATACCAACTTGTAACACCGTAAATTTTCAAAATAATTTTTTTTGCTTTCTCAAAATCACATAATTTATCACATCACAAATCAAAATCCATGATCAATACTGTTTTCAAAAACAAATACCAAGATCTCTACACATAATAAACTCCATCGGTGTGTGTGTACGTGTCAAGCTGTCGCCTTCCCACAGTCCTCGCTAGTACCTGAGATATCAAACATAATAACTGTAAGCATAAATGCTTAGTGAGTTCCCTAAAATACCACATACCACAAATACGCCACTCAAGGCTAAATCCGACCCTCTGGTCTAGATGTCTCAGCGGGACCCTCCAGTCCCGCAGCTCGTCGGACCCTCCGGTCCAGTCACATCTCATTGGGCCCTCCGGCCCGGTCAGAATCGTTGGACCCTCTGGTCCAGTCTAGACAATCATACAGCATACATATAACACATAGCACGTGATCTCATACATAGCAAATAATCTCATACATAGCACATAAGACCCTCTGGTCAACTCATAATACCACTAAAGGTAACGTATAGTGAGAAGACTCACCTCGCGTGTCTCGGTAACTCGTAAATCTCTTAACCACTAGTGCTCGATCTCCCGAGCTATCGTCCTCCTACAACAGAAGTGTATTTCTAATTAATACTACTTGACTCTGGCTAACTAATACCACGAAGTCAAACCAGTCAACGGTCAACCCGACTCGCCGAGTCTGGCGTGGACTTGCCGAGTTCCTACGTGTAACACCGTGAATTTCAAAATAATTTTTTGCAAAATATAAAAACATTTTCATTTAATTTTCAAAAAACATCAAGTTTAAATCTCCAATTCACATCATACAAAATCCCAAGATCACATATAAAAATCCCATGCGTGTGTACAGCTCAAGCCGGCGCCTTCCCACGGTCATCACTAGTACCTGAAACAAACAACACTAACACTGTAAGCACAAAGCTTAGTGAGTTCCCCAAAATACCACATATAACACATATTAGCCACTTGAGGCTATAACTCTGTGGGTCCGTGCACCCAAACTCTATGAACCCTCAGGTTCTAACTCTGGGAACCTTCCGGTTCCAACTCTATAAGCATGCACAACATAAATCACGTAGACATCATGTAGTACAACACATAGCATACACATAACATACACATACTCTATCACATAACTCTGATTACCTACTCAAGGTAAAGTATAGTGAGAAGACTCACCTCGTATATCTCGATAACTCGCGAATCCTGGAAATCACTCATGCTCGATCCTCCGAGCTATAATCCTCCTATAACATCATATATCTCTAATTAACACTTTTACCACTAAGGTTGACTACCCTTAACAAGTCAACACTGGTCAACCCTGGTCAACGGTCAACGGTCAACTTTGACCGGACTCGGCGAGTGCATTAAAGCGACTCGGCGAGTCTAAGCGTTTTCACCAACTCTCTAGGATTCTCTTTTGACACGTCGAGTACTCCCCTGACTCGACGAGGTCCACCTGGCATGAATCGCGGGGCCACCGAGACTCAACTCGCCGAGTCTCAAGAACAACTCGGCGAGTTCCAGCTCGACTCAGTCCATCTGTCAACCCTCTCTAACTCTCCCTGACTCACTGAGTCAACCCATAACTCCGCAGGACCACTCGCTGAGTGGTTAAGGACAAGCTTCATGCTACTCGCCGAGTCTGTTCTTCAGACTCGGCGAGTGCATGCCATGCATCAACTCAAACTAGCTTCTGAGGTCAGATCCGTTCCATCCACTCATAGATCTGGCCCTCCTAAGCTCATTCATCACGTAAAGTTTATATCTTGGTTACCATGCAACACTTACAAGGCTCTATTTGGAGAAATGACCTCTAAGATGGCAACCCTAGTCTCCAATCCAAAAGGAAGGACATAAAGCATGACATTAGGGATTCTCTGGACCTACTAAGGTCCAGATCTAAGCACCATATCCCCATGGGACCTCTCACACTTCAAATACAAAGCAATTAAGGCATGAAGAAACCCTAGATTTAACCATATCAACAAAAACACGAGAATAAGCTCTAAATGATACCTCAAGAAGCCTCCTCTGATGAAATGAAAGTAGATCCAAGCTCCCCAACTCTTCTAGCTTGACTTTCCTCTTCCTTTCTTGCAAAAACACACAAATTTGGTGAACAATGGCCTCTTAGCTCACTCACAAGAACCCTCAGCTGCTTTGGTTCTCTCAAGATCAAGGTAGCCGCAATGAAGGGCCATAAGATCCTTTAAATAGGGCTTAGGACCGAGAAATTAGGGTTTCATTAAACAGCGAGGACTCGCCGAGTCCATTCCTTGGACTCGCCGAGTCCAGGCGCGAACCCGCGTCCTGAACCGCGATCCTACTCGGCGAGTTTGAGCTCCAACTCGCCGAGTCCCCTCACAAAATTCCAAAAATATAAGCATAAAAGATACCTGGAAATCCGGGCTGTTACAATTCTCCCCCACTAGAACTAGACTTCGCCCTCGAAGTCTCGCTCTGCAAATAGCTCCGGATGCTGCTCACGCATCTCACGCTCCGGCTCCCAGGTCATCTCCGATCCCTTTCGATGCTGCCACTGAACCAACACCAGGGGTACCTCTTTTTTCCTCAAAACCTTGATCTTCCGATCTCTGATGGCCACTGGTCTCTCGGCATAGTTCAGGCTCGCATCCACCTGAATATCCTCTAATGGAACCACTGCCGACTCGTCGGCTATACACTTCCTCAGCTGCGACACATGAAAAGTGTCGTGAATCTGCCCCAACTCAGCTGACAAATCCAAACGATAGGCTACCCAGCCTACCCTCGCGGTCACACGGAAAGGACCAATATATCGGGGCCCCAACTTGCCCCTCTTCCTGAATCGAATCACTCCTTTCCAAGGAGAGACCTTCAGGAGTACAAGGTCGCCAACCTGAAACTCAAGCTTGGACCGACGTCTATCTGCATAACTCTTCTGTCGCTCTGAGCGGTCAACAACCTTTGTCTGACCTGCTAAATCTGCTCTGTCGTCCGAAGCACGATCTCTATACTTCCCATCACCCTCTGACCAACCTCTCCCCAGCAAATGGGGGTCCGACACCTCCTCCCATACAAAAGCTCAAAGGGTGGCATACCAATGCTCGAATGATGGTTGTTGTTGTAGGAAAACTCTGCTAAGGGCAAATATGCATCCCAGCTACCCCCGAAATCCAACACACATGCTCGGAGCATGTCCTCGAGCTTCTGAATCGTCCGCTCACTCTGACCGCCTGTCTGGGGATGATATGCGGTACTAAAATGCAGCCTAGTACCCAACTCCTCATGAAACTTCTTCCAGAATCTGGAAGTGAAGCGCACATCACGGTCTGAAACAATCGAGATCGGCACCCCATGCCGAGATACCACTTCCCTCACATACACCTCCGCCAACTTCTCTGCTGAAGAACTCTCGCTGATAGCAAGGAAGTGAGCACTCTTCGTCAACCTATCCACAATCACCCAAATTGCATCGACTCCCCTGGCAGTCCTTGGCAATTTGGTGATGAAATCCATAGTGATCTGTTCCCACTTCCATTCGGGAACCTCCAATGGCTACAACTTACCATGCGGCCTTTGGTGGTCGGCCTTAACCCTACGGTAGGTCAAGCACCTCTCAACAAACCACGCAACATCCCTCTTCATACAGGGCCACCAATACTCCTTTCTCAGATCCAAATACATCTTAGTGGCCCCTGGATGGATCGAAAATTTCGACCGATGAGCCTCCTCCATCAAAATGGTACGCGTTCCTCCCACAAACGGCACCCAGATACGCCCCTGAAATGTCATAAGCCCCCGACCATCGGTAACGAACTCTGAAACCAAACCAACGACCCGTTCCCTCTTCTACATCTCGGGTTGCACAGCCTCGGCCTGTGCCCCACGAATGGCGTCCAACACTGGAGCTATCACGGTCAATCTCAAACATACATCCTGCAGCGGGGTACTCTCCGCCCTGCGGCTCAATGCATTAGCTACCACATTAGCCTTGCCTGGGTGGTATAGGATCTCACAATCCTAATCCTTGACCACATCCAACCACCTTCTCTGACGCATATTTAGGTTGGGCTGATCCATCAAATACTTCAAACTCTTATGGTCCGTGTATATCGTACACCGAACCCCAAACAAGTAGTGACGCCAAATCTTGAGGGCGAACACCACTGCCCCCAACTCTAAATCATGGGTGGGATATCTCGTCTAATGAGTCTTCAACTGCTTCGATGCATATGCTATCACATGTCCTCTCTGCATCAGCACCGCTCCCAACCCCAAGATTGATGCATCACAGAATACCACAAAGTTCTCCATCCCTTCCGGGAGAGCTAACACCGGGGCTTCGCACAACCTTTGGCGAAGTGTCTCAAAGGAGGCCTGATACCAACTTGTAACACCGTGAATTTCAAAATAATTTTTCACAAAATATAAAAACATTTTCATTTAATTTTCATAAAACATCAAGTTTAAATCTCCAATTCACATCATACAAAATCCCAAGATCACATATAAAAATCCCATGCGTGTGTACAGATCAAGTCGGTGCCTTCCCACAGTCATCACTAGTACCTGAAACAAACAACACTAACACTGTAAGCACAATGCTTAGTGAGTTCCCCAAAATACCACATATAACACATATTAGCCACTCGAGGCTATAACTCTGTGGGTCCGTGCACCCAAACTCTGTGAACCCTCAGGTTCTAACTCTGGGAACCTTCCGGTTCCAACTCTATAAGCATGCACAACATAAATCACATAGACATCATGCAGTACAACACATAGCATACACATAACATACACATACTCTATCACATAACTCTGATTACCTACTCAAGGTAAAGTATAGTGAGAAGACTCACCTCGTATATCTCGATAACTCGCGAATCCTGGAAATCACTCGTGCTCAAGCCTCCGAGCTATAATCCTCCTATAACATCATATATCTCTAATTAACACTTTTACCACTAAGGTTGACTACCCTTAACAAGTCAACACTGGTCAACCCTGGTCAACGGTCAACGGTCAACTTTGACCGGACTCGGCGAGTGCACTAAAGCGACTCGGAGAGTCTAAGCGTTTTCACCAACTCTCTAGGACTCCCTTTTGACACGTCGAGTACTCCCCTGACTCGACGAGGTCCACCTGGCATGAATCGCGGGGCCACCGCGACTCAACTCGCCGAGTCTCAAGAACAACTCGGCGAGTTCCAGCTCGACTCAGTCCATCTGTCAACCCTCTCTAACTCTCCCTGACTCACTGAGTCAACCCATAACTCCGCAGGACCACTCGCTGAGTGGTTAAGGACAATCTTCATGCTACTCGCCGAGTCTGTTCTTCAGACTCGGCGAGTCCATGCCATGCATCAACTCAAACTAGCTTCTGAGGTCAGATCCGTTCCATCCACTCATAGATCTGGCCCTCCTATGCTCATTCATCACGTAAAGTTCATATCTTGGTTACCATGCAACACTTACAAGGCTCTATTTGGAGAAATGACCTCTAAGATGGCAACCCTAGTCTCCAATCCAAAAGGAAGGACATAAAGCATGACATTAGGGATTCTCTGGACCTACTAAGGTCCGGATCTAAGCACCATATCCCCATGGGACCTCTCACACTTCAAATACAAAGCAATTAAGGCATGAAGAAACCCTAGATTTAACCATATCAACAAAAACACGAGAATAAGCTCTAAATGATACCTCAAGAAGCCTCCTCTGATGAAATGAAAGTAGATCCAAGCTCCCCAACTCTTCTAGCTTGACTTTCCTCTTCCTTTCTTGCAAAAACACACAAATTTGGTGAACAATGGCCTCTTAGCTCACTCACAAGAACCCTCAGCTGCTTTGGTGCTCTCAAGATCAAGGTAGCCGCAATGAAGGGCCATAAGATCCTTTAAATAGGACTTAGGACCGGGAAATTAGGGTTTCATTAAATAGCAAGGACTCGCCGAGTCCATTCCTTGAACTCGCCGAGTCCAGGAGCGAACCCGCGTCCTGAACCGCGATCCTACTCGGTGAGTTTGAGCTCCAACTCACCGAGTCCCCTCACAAAATTCCAAAAATATAAGCATAAAAGATACCTGGAAATCCGGGCTATTACACTACGGGAACCCGATCCCTCTGAATCTCTTCCGACTCACCGAGTCACTCACCCGCCTCGGTTACTCAACCCCTGGTTCGTAATCGCTGAACAACCCGCACCAACTCGCCGAGTCTGTGGAATGGAATCGGCGAGTGCATTCCATGCACAACCCCAAACGACCTTCTGAGGTCAGATCCACTTCACTAACTCATAGATCCAGTATCCTTAAGCTTATTGACCACGTAAAGTCCAAGTCTTGATGCTCATCAAGCATTGAATAGCTCATGAATGGTGTTTTAGCCTCAAATACATTGATCCCAAGCCAAAACCTCCATGGATGCATATAAAGCTTTGGCAATGAGGTGCTCTAGACCTCTATGGGTCCAGATCCAGGACCTTAACTCGCTAAGGGACCATGAGGACACTAGATCTAGCCACAAATGGGTTCAAAAGCCCTAAATCTACATGAACATTACAATAACAGAGAATGATTCGAGATTGTACCTCATTTGTGATGTTCTGGACCTCAAATCTTCAAGAATCCACCCCTCTCTTGTTTCCTCTTGGCTAGATCTCCTGTTTCCTTGCTAGACAACAACTCCAAGATCAATAATGGCTCCTTCCCTCACTTAAATCACTCAATCGCTCTAGGGTTTCACTCTGGGGACTGATGAGTGCAAATGACGGCCATAAGGCCCCTTAAAATATGCCTCAAACCCGAGAAATTAGGGTTTCATTAAACATCGCGGACTCGTCGAGTCCACTCTTGGACTCGCCAAGTCCGGACGCGAACCCACGTCCAAATCCGCGATCATACTCGGCGAGTCTAGGCTCCAACTTGCCGAGTCTCCTCACAAATTACCAAAATAAATAAATAAATAAATAATACCTGGGAATCCGGGCTGTTACACACGTGGACCCTTCCATGATCAAAGCGATTGAGAATTGATCAGCACCGAAGACGCCCATAGAAATCCATCAATTCTTGGGTCTCGCGGGATATTATCGCAAATTTATCCAAAATTTCTGCAGAAATGCTAAGCCTTTAACCACCCTGACTCAAAAAGATGTACCCTTTTGTTGGGGAGAAAAGCAAGACACTGTGTTTTAGACATTGAAGTAGGCCCTGTGCAGCACAACTATCTTATCTCTGCCTGAAGGGACGGAGGACTTCGTGATCTACTGTGATGCATCCAATCAGGGCCTAGGCTGCGTGCTCATGCAGTGAGGAAAGGTTATTGCCTATGCCTCAAGGCAGCTAAAAGCACACGAAGTCAATTATACAACTCATGATTTGGAGTTGGGAGTAGTGGTCTTTGCGTCAAAGATTTGGAGACATTATCTCTACGAAACCAAGTGCACTGTCTTTACCGACCATAAGAGCCTACAACACATTTTCGACCAGAAAGAATTAAACATGAGGCAACGGCGATGGGTAGAGCTACTTAGTGATTATGAGTGCAAAATACGCTACCATATCGGCAAAGCCAATGTGGTAGCGGATGCACTCAGTCGAAAATAGTATTCAGGTCGTAGAGTGAACGCGCTGACAATGACCATCCATTCCCATTTATCCGATCAAATCATAGAGGCTCAGCTGGAAGCCTTAAAACCAGAGAACATGTCAGATGAAGCCCTGAGAGGAATGGAAAAGAACCTGGAGATCAAAGGTGATGGAGTCTACTATTTCATGAACCGGATCTGGACCCAGAAGTACGGAGGGTACAGGGAGGTTGTCATGAACGAAGCTCACAAGACTAGATACTCCGTTCACCCAGGTTCAAATAAGATGTACATGGATCTCAAACAACTCTACTGGTGGTCGAACATGAAAGCAGAGATCGCTACCTTCGTCGGCAATTGCCTGACTTGCGCCAAGGTGAAGGTGGAATATCAGAAGCCCTCAGGTTTACTTCAGCAGCCAAAAATACCTGAGTGGAAGTGGAAAGGATTATGATCAATTTCATCACTAAGTTGCCCAAGTCTTCGAGTAGGCACGATGCCATTTAGGTAATTGTCGATGGATTGACTAAATCTGCCCACTTCCTGCCAATCAAAGAGACATTCAAGATGGAGAGAATTACATGAATCTATATTCGAGATGTAGTCCGCCTACATGGTGTACCTGTATCCATTATCTCCGATCGGGATAGCAGGTTTATCTCGCGATTTTGGCAATCACTATAGAAGGCTCTTGGAACTAAGCTGGATATGAGCACAACTTACCATCCACAGACCGACGGGCGGAGTGAGAGGTCCATTCAAACGTTGGAAGACATGTTGAGAGCCTGCGTCATCGACTTTATGTCACGGGACACTCATTTTTCCTTGTTCGAATTTTCCTACAACAACAGCTACCATACCAACATCAAGGTTGCGCCGTTCGAAGTCCTATATGGTCGTAAGTGCAGATTCCCTCTTTGCTAGGCTGAGATGGGTGACACGCAGCTAGTTAAGGGTCAAGTCCCCGAAAGCTCTCTCACTGGCCTAGAAATCATCCGAGAGACAACCGAAAAGATCATACAAATCCGGGAATGACTAAAAGCTTCACGAGACAGACAAAAGAGGTACGCCGATAAGAGAAGAAAACCCTTGGAGTTCCAGGTTAGTGACCATGTTCTATTGAAGGTCTCACCCTAGAAAGGCATGATATGCTTCGGAAAGCGTGGAAAGCTGAATCCAAGATACATTGGACCATTCGAGATCCTTGCTAGGATCGGTCCCGTAGCATACAAACTTTGTTTGCCTCGAGAACTTAGCAACATCCATCCTGTCTTCCACGTGTCGAACCTAAAAAAGTGTCTGTCCGATGAGGCACTTGTGATACCCCTCAATGAGAACGAACTAGATGAGTGCTTACATTTCGTAGAAGAACCCATCGAAATCATGGATCGGGAAGTCAAGAGAACAAAAAAAAAAGTCGCACACCAATAGAGATGGTCCGCTGGAATGCCAAGTGGGGACCTGAATTCACTTGGGAGCATGAAGCTTCAATGAAAAAGAAGTATCCCCATCGCTTCCTGAGTCCATGATTTGTATTCTATGTTTGAATTTCGGGACGAAATTCCCTCTAACGGGGGGATGATGTGACAGCCCGAACCATTTTTCTGTTTCTGTTATTCGAATTCCTTTAATAAAATTTGAATTTTATTAAGTTCCGACATACTTCTTGGTTTAGAAAATCATCTAATTTTATATAATTAAATTTTTATATGAGTCAGAACTAAAGATCGCGCGAAAAACCCGAATTCTCTCGAAAAATCAAACGGTTTTCGGCCTGACTAATTTTATGGCCGTACACTCGTTTACGGCCAATGTCGGGTGGTCCCCACCACCGACCACGAAAACCCCTATAAATACGAGACCCTACCTCTCATATACACTTTTCTAGCTGGACACTCCCTCTCTCTCTAAACCCTTGACCGTACACCCCTAAAAACACCCTTATTCTTCCGGAAAACATCGAGAATCACAATTGGGGGTCATTTCGAAGCATATAGAACACGTTTTTCATCCATTCTAGCACCCTTGTTCTTAAGTGTACGGCCGTACACCCTTCAAAACTACAAATCTTCATTGAACGTACACTCGTTCACATTCATACACCTTCAAAGGACATACACCCTTCGAGAGGCAGTCTACAGCCGTACATGGTTCATGGCCGTACACTCCCTTCACGGTCGAACACACTCCCTAAGTGGTGCAATTGACTGAAAACCCACTTTCCTCGATTCAGTCAAGTCCTGGTAACATTCCTTAACCGAAAGCAAGTGTTTTCCTAACACTTTATCTAACGAAATCACTAATTTAGATACATATATGTATTTAATTGTTATTAGGATTCCGTTAAGTGCTACACTACAACTCGAGGGTCTTCATTTCGGTTAGTTGATTCAACGCTTGTACACGACTAACAGTGAGTTCATACCCCTATGCTTTTATGATTTTTAATGTTTTTAGGGGGGAATACAAGCCAAACACAAATGATTTTAACGAGTTTTAAACTTATGCAATTGATACAATTAAACGATTTTCCCATGTTTTAAAAAAATATTTAAACATTTTATCCCTTTTGTACTAAGTTGAGCATAAGGGACGCTTTCAACTTGAAAAGACAATTGCATAGTTTTCAGAACAATTTACATATCAAGTACAAAACATTTCAAGCAAACTATAATGGGTATAGTTTGGGGAATTCAATGCATAGCTTTTACCGTTTCAGATTTCATACATGGGTAAACATATAAACTATGACAGATGTAGTTTATGATATACATTACTACAAGAGTATAAAATTTAATAATTATTTAAGTATAATTATTATCTATACGGTGTACACACAGATTCAAATACAAGAGAACAATACTACATGTAAACTAGTTAATACAGGATTGTGAGACAACGTCTTCAAAATTGTACCCTTTGGTGTACTGAATTAAATCCTATCACAGTATAACCAAAGTCTCCTGGAGGGAGAGCGTGAGATTAGTGAATAGATCTATTCAAGACTGACAATCCCACACCTGAACTGCTAGCTATAGTTAGGCAGGCATATGCTCGGGGTGATAAATATCATTTAACAGACACTAGGTCATATCAAGTATGGTTATACGACTCATAATAAGTATAAACTAACATATGTTTACGAGGTTTCATGCTTCATTAGTTTTATTTTAATTAATAAAACTACTATACATGCTGGTGGTAGCCAGGGTTTTCAAACAGAACATACTATACATACTGGTGGTAGTTAGTGTTTTCAAACAGTACATTCTATACGATGTTTTTTCATACAGAGTTCATTATACAACATATCTATTAGTAATTAAGCATACAAACTGATATGTTTCATATGCTACAACAAGATACAGTAATAAACAAATTAGTTAATTCTATGATTTCTTAGTTTATGCATTAGAGTTATGTATGAAAAATATTCGATAAACTGTGTAATGTGTAGTTTCTGCTTCATTTCCTGTTCCTTGTTTGGTTGTGGACTTAGGGAAGATTCACATAATCCACTGTCTGTTTGATATTGGTTTATACGTGACTAGTATGAATTAAGTGGTGATAGAAGGAACTGGTATTATCATGCTTTTACTAAAGAAAATATTGGATTTTCTTGGAAACATACGAACATTTTCACGGATTCATCGATAGATTTTCATTACAAAAACATCGTTTATGAACTCACCATCTTTATGCTGATACTCTTTCAAAAGTGCTTGTATTCTCAAGAAATCAGTAGACAGGTAACTCCTGGAGTTTTAAGAAGACGGAGCGTATAGAGTCACATCTTTTTCTTTTGCTACTTTTGATGTGTAAAAACAAGAATCAAACAGATGTATACTCTTTTTCATGTATATTCAATGTATTGGTTGTGTTTACTATGATTAATATGATGCAATGGTTATGATACTACACATGACGTCATCCACCCCCGAACGTTTCCGCCTTTCCGGTTTGGGGGTGTGACGGTATGTTACTAATTTTTTGAAGGCGACGAGTGTGAAGGAGCTTTGGAGGATTTGTGAACAGTATGGAACAATCTTGGATATTTATTTGGCTAGAAATTAAGTTGTCGAAACAAGGTAAAAGGTTTGCTTTTATTAGATTCATGCATGTACTGGATGCCGATCATTTGATAAGAAACATACGAACCATTTGGATTGGAAGTTTCCACCTATTTGCAAATATGGCACGGTTTAATAGAATTGAAAGTCCAGATAAAACATCTATGTCTGGAAATAAATCTAAATCACACTTTATTAAACCAACTGTGGATTGGGACAACAACAGGTCTTTTGCTGCAATCTTGAAAAGAGATGGAAAAAACTATCAGAAGCATGTAGAGAAACAAATGGTGTTGGAATTGAAGGAACTTTTGGTTATCCCAGATTTGTCTTGTATTGTTCTTGGATGTGTGCGTGATGTGAACATGCTTCCTAATCTCTACACTGTTTGCGCGAAGGAAGGATTCAAAGGATTGGAGATTAACTATATTGGGGGCCTGTGGGTTTGGATCGAGTTCAAGTCCCAGCGTGCATGTCAAAAGTTCGTCCGATATGAAGATAATAAATTCTATTTTACAGAACTGAAATCAGTTACTAAGAACTTTATTATGGGTGATCATATGGTATGGATTGAAATTTACGCCCTTCCCTTGTGTGCTTGGTCTTCACAAACGTTCAAGAAGGTAGCCGGGCATTGGGGTGAGGTTATGTTTATTGATAATGACAGGCATGGGGATGTTAGTATGGGTAGAGTTTGTATAAAAACGAAACATAAACACATCATTACTGATATGATCTCAGTTATGGTGGAGGGGGAGAAATATGAAGTTAGGGTGCGTGAGATTTCTGGATGGGCTCCAACGATTCTCAAATGTGAACTGCCAATTCTTTCATGTTCTAATGATGAATCTGAGGAGGGTTGCTCTTCGAATGATGATAAAATAAATGAATGATGATGTTAGAGAGGAGTTTGTTAATGATGCCAATTTCCAAATTGGTGTGTCAAAAACGAAACATAATCTTGAGGTATCTCGAGAAGAAGAAAAGAAAGACGATCGTCTAGTAGAAGATTCATCGGAAGAGGAGGGTGTGCATGTAAGAGAATCAAAGAGGTGGGGAGATAGAGTAGTTGAAAGTGACCAGTACTATGTGATTAAAGAAAGGGGAGGATCTCTTGATGACAAACGAAGGAGTTCTTGCCATTAATCGTCATTCTCCATTTGAAGTTTGGAAATTCCGATTCAAATGAAAATAGAAAGCAACACGAAACAATGGGGCGTTATTTCTCTCCAAAAAACAATCAAACATTTGCTTCTTTTTTAACTACCTCAAGTCGAATAAAAAAGGGAATGTCGAAGAGTAAGGGTGTGGAAAAGAAGTGTATTAATGATGAATCGATCATTAATCATTTTGTTCATCAAATTGAAATTGGAAAGGTGTGGGGTGTAGATATGGAGGGTACTAAACATGATTTGTTTAAATATATTAATAGAATGGGTGTGCAGAAAGGTGATCCATGAATATCTTGTCTTTAAATGTTTGTGGCGTAGGGATCGTAGAGAAGAGTAGGAAAATCAAGCAATTATGTATTAGGAATAGGGTTACTTTTTTAGGTCTTCAAGAAACAAGGATGGTAAATGTTGATTTGTTTAAACTTAAAAGTATCTGGGGTAATTATAATTTTGATTTTGCGACTAGTAATTTTTGAGGTCATTCGAGGGGAATATCATCCATTTGGGATCCAGCTGTTTTTCAAAAACATTCGGTTTCTAGTTTGGAAAATTGCTTGTTGGTGGAAGGTGAATGGGTGTGTAATAAATTGAAGTGTTGCATGGTTAATGTGTATACATCACAAGATGATAGGAAAAAAAAGAGTTATGGGACCATTTATTGAGAATTATGAATATGAAACCGGGATTTTATGCTGTTTTTGGCGACTTCAATGCGGTAGGGTTTACATCGGAACGACTTGGTTCTCAGTTTTCTCAATTAACAGCCACAAACTTTAATAATTTATTATTGATGTCAGTCTTTTTGATATTCCGATGGGTGGTTTTAATTTTACGCTGGTTAGTAAAAATGGCGAAAAATTAAGCAAATTAGACTGCTTTCTCGTTTCGGAAGAGTTCATTGATATTGTTCCGAATCTTACTGTTGCGACTTTGCAAAAGACGATATCTGATCATCAGCCTATTTTATTGAAGCAAGAAGGGATAAAGTATGGCCCTATTCCTTTCAAGATATTCAACTCTTGGATGGAATGAGAGGATTTTAATAGCATTGTTTCTAATTGTTGGGGTTCTAGTAATAGCAATTCGACTGAAAATCCACATATTACTTTCAAGAATAAGTTAAAAAATTAAAAGAATGTTTTGAAAGTTACTCATGATGACAGGAGACATGGCTTTTTGGATCAAAAGCAACATTTGGAAAATCAATTGGAAAGAACTGATAAAATTATAGATGGAGGTGGGACCACTGAATCTTTAATTTTCAAGAGAAGAGAGATTGTACAGCAAATGTTAGAGTTGGAAAAAATTAATGCATTTGATCTTCTTCAAAAGTAAATTAAATGGGGAGCTCAAGGTGATCACAACACTAAATTTTTCCATACCATGTTAAAGAGGAGAAGAAGAATTCTAGCGATAAATGGTATTAAGCTTGATGGGGATTGGATAACAGATCCAGTGGCAGTTAAAGGGATATTTTTTGTGTTTTATAAAGAGAAGTTCCAAAAGTTTGAAGGGGTGCTGATTTTAAGACGAAGTCAGAGATTCAAGTCTCTTGATTAAGCTCAGGTGGAGACATTGGAAGCGAGATTCACGATGTAGGAGATAAAAGATGTTGTTTGGTCGTGTGGTGGGGAAAAATCTCTAGGACCTAAAAATTTGACTTTCGCGTTTCTAAAGAAGAATTAGGAGTGTGTCAAGTATGATGTGATGGCTTTTATGAATGATTTTTTTGACAAGGCTTATACTCCTTTCGGGTGTAACTCTTCATTCATCACACTTATCCCTAAAGTGGATAGTCCTATCTTGGTTACAGACTATCGACCGATTAGTCTCATTGGCATGCAATATAAAATTATCGCTAAGGTTCTTGCAAGCCGGCTTGCTTTGGTTATCGATTCAGTGATTAGTTTTGAACAATCTGCTTTTGTCAAAGGTCGCCAAATCCTTGACAGGATGTTAATGGTGAATGAGGTGATAGAGTGGTATAAGAAGAAAAAGAAGAAATTATTATTTTTAAGATTGAATTTAAAAAGGCCTATGCCTCTTTATGTTGGGATTACTTGTATCAGATGTTACATTTCATGGGTTTTGGTGATAGATGGAAAGGGTGGATCCGAGCTTGTCTTTTATTTGGCAAAGGCATCTGTGCTGGTTAATGGAAGCCCTTCTAAAGAGTTCCAATTAGAAAGAGGTCTTAGAAAAGGAGATCCTCTTTCTCCTTTTTTGTTTATCATTGCCATGGAAGGATTACATGTTGCTTCAGAAGATGCAAAAGCTGAAGGCTTTTTGTATAGCGTTGCGGTGGGCTCTGATAATTTTATTATTTCTTATCTTTTCTATGCAGACGATGTATTGTTTTTGGGAAAGTGGGATAAGATGAATATGGAAAATATGGTAATGGTGTTGAATTGTTTCTTTATGGTTTGGGATTTGAAGGTGAACCTTCATAAATCCAATTTGTATGGTGTAGGGGTTATTTATAACCAAGTAGAGGAGATAGTGAGGGTTACTGGTTGTGCTCCTGGGAAATTGCCTTTTAAATATATGGGGCTTCCAGTGGCAGAAAACACATCTAGGGTTTGAAGCTGGCAAGGAATTATTGATCACTTTAAAAAGAAGTTAGCCTCGTGGAAACTGAAAATGTTGTCTATAGGTGGGCGTTCCACACTTCTTTCCTCCGTTCTTGGGTCGTTGGGATTATACTTTATGTCTATGTTTCTGATGTCGGTTCAAGTCAAGAAGATGTTGTAATCTCTCAGAGCCCAGTTTTTTTGTGGAGCTGAAGAGGGTTCTAGAAAGATTCTCTGGGTTGCTTGGGATTTAGTTATTGCTCCAAAGGACCATGGTGAGGTTGGAATCAATAGTTTGGAGTGTTTTAACTATGCACTCCTTCAGAAGTGGAGATGGCGTTTTCTCACTGAACCGAATTCCTTATGGCGTAAGGTTATTATTGCACTTCATGGTAATTGTTCTCATCCTCATTTTGGTAGGTCTAGTCATGGCATGTGGGGTCGTATTATGAAATATTGGGATATAATGAACGATAAAGGTGTAATTCCTTATTCTACGGCTCTCAGAAAGATTGGAGATGGAAATTCTACTGCTTTTTGGAAGGATTACTGGTGTGGAGGCATCCCTTTGGCTCTTCGGTTTCAAGTGTTGTTTCACCTTGACCTTAACCAAAATTGTTTGGTTAGTGAGAGATGTCGTGATGGTTTCTGTGCTTGGAATTGGAGTCGAGACCTTCATGAAGGTGTGGAACTTTCTCAATTTCAAGATCTTCGAGTTTTAGTGGAAGGTAGACGGCTAGGTATGGAGGAAAATAAATGGTGGTGGGATTTTGATGATGATGGTAATTTCTCAGTGAAAGCTACTCGGAGATGTATTGAGCAAATATTGTTACCATATATGGATTGCAATATGATTTGGAATGTTCTTCTACCTAGGAAGGTAAATATATTTATATGGCACCTTTTATATGATCGTCTCTCTTTAAGGACGAACTTGGTTACTAAGGGTATTTATGCCCCATCGATTTTATGCCCTCTTTGTTGTTCCGATGTTGAAAACTTGAAGCACTTGTTTGGGGAATGTGAGATTGCAGCACGTATATGGACTTCTGTTTCTCAATGGGTGGAAATGCAAGTCCCATTTCATTTGCCTCTTTCGAGTTTACTTTCTTGGCCTAAATCTTTGATAATTACTAAAATAAGAAGAGAACTCCTTCAAGTGATTGTGTGGACTATTTTCTGGGTTCTTTGGAAGTATAGAAACAATGTGCTATTTGGGAATAATGACAAAGAGAAGGAGCTGATTTTTGATATGGTGGTAGATTATTCTTTTTTGTGTTTTTTTAGTAGGAATAGAAAAACTTTTATGTCTTGGTCTGAATGGTTAAAGAACCCTTTAATTTCTATGTAATTGTTTTTCTCTAGCTCATTGCTAGTTGTTTTTAATAAAATTTAAGTTGTTCTAAAAAAAGAAATAGACATATTAGGGTTGAAACTGATCTGTTCGGTTGAAATAGACATATTGGGTTGAAACAAAGGTTGTCAAGATCAGGATCATAAGATCGGGTTTGGGACCCTAAGATCCCATAAAATAAAAAATAATTTTAATTTATAATTTTAAAACATGAAAAATATTTCAAACATTTAATTTTTTATTCAAAAGTTATAACAACTTCAAAATATTAATTATAAGTCACAATACAAAATGATAAACGGTAAATTGGTAAATTGGAAAAGACATAAAGTGGTAAAAAAAATTCATTTGCAAAAAATAAAATAAAAATCAAGGGAAGGTATGAACGGATTGGATCCCGATCCTACAATCCTACCTGCGATATTACGATCCTACCCCAAATACGATTCGTTTATGATCCGACCTGTTTTTCATACCTAGGATCGTAGGATGGTACAATCCTACCATCAGGATCGAGACTTTTAACAACCACGGTTGAAACATACTCTTTTGGCTGAAACATATTTGTCGGGTTGAAATAGACCAGTTATTGTTACATATGGATTTTGTGTTGTATATTGTATTTTGGGAAACTGACTAAGTTTTGCCTTATAATTGTACATTCAGGTACTTCTAAGGATTGTGAGAATGCAAAAGCGTGACTGTATACATTCATCAGCAACTTTCATATTTTAAGATTCTACATTGTTATGATTCTTTGACTTTTGATTTATGTTTTCGAACAAATGGTTTATGGCTGATTGGTTTTTACAAAGATAACTTTTATCTTATTTTAAAAATTATATAAAAAAATTACTGTGAAAATAAAGACGTTACATTTTAACCATAATTTCATAGTTTTGTGTCATACAAGAATGGTCACTATGACATGTCATAATATATATATATATATATATATATATATATATATATATATATATATATATATATATATTTCTAACAATTTAATTTATGTAAAAAGTTAATATTTCTTTAATTAAAATTAAAAAATACATAATAGATTTAAAAACTTAGAAACTTAAATACCTAAACACACACAAAAAAAAACATAAAACAAATGTTTTTTTTCTTTGCTACAATATTTTAGCAATCTCGACAGCAGTTTCAATCATAACTTGAAAATTCTTTATAAGACGAAGATGAAGAGATGTGCAAGTGATTTTAAGAGAAATTGAGGTATTGGTGTGGTTCAAAATGATAAGAGTTGTAAGTATATATAGAACATAAATTAAAAAAAAAAACAAAAAAACAAAAAGATAAATAAAAATAACACTTTCTTTTTCGTTTCAAGAGATATAATGAGGAATAAGAAGAGGGAGTGGTAGGATTTGTAGGACATTTCCACATAGAATTTTTTATTGAAACATAGGATTTTTTTTATTATCATACTAATTGTGAGACTCATGTATTACATGAATTTATTAAAAAAAACAATCATGAAGTTCTAACAATTTAAAAAATTTAAATTTATAAGAAAAAAAATATTTAATTATTAAAACTGAAATGCTTATTTATCTTTTAAATTTAAACAACAACTAAAATAATTGGATTCAATTTAAAAATTTAGAAATTATAAAGAAATTTGCTTTAATAAATTGAATATATATATATATATATATATATATATATATATATATATATATTATATTTATTACATTCATTTAAATATTATATGAAATTTAATAATATAGAAAAAACCACAAAATGACATATTGATATAATTTAAACTAAATTTACCATAAAATGAGATGTAACATAATACATAAGAAGATAACAAGTACCAAATTATTTTTATTTATTAGGATAGATAAATTTAACATGTTTATATTGAAAAGATAGTAGTAGGTTTTACTTTGAAAAAGAAAAAAAATTAAAAACAAAACCACAAAAAATACAAAAATACAAAACAAAAAATAATAATAAATAAATAGCAATAGTCAATTAGAGACCAAGATCATCCACTCTCTTCTCTCTCTTGTGGTTGTGGGTGTAACGCATCTCTTCCGCCAAGCTCCCTAGCGCGCACAATGGAGCTTTGACGAGAGCTTCTAACAAGCCCACCACCATTAAGCCTAAATGAAGAGAGAGATAGGACAACCACAACAAAGACCCGATAGCCTAAATATGTATATGGTTAATATATCTATAGATGTGACAAATCAATATTTTGAAACGAGAGAAAGCATGTGAAAATCACGTGAATGGGTTTTACAAGATTGCGATTTCCACAGCCTAACTTCTCATAATCCAATAAGACGTACACAGTATGTCTGCTACCTTTCATCACCCCCCCTCACCAATATCGTTTACTCCACTATAAAAATAGTTCAAATGATTATTCAATTGTAGCGACATATAAATTCACACCACTACAATAAGCATCACATTGTAAATACTAAGGAATATAAATTTTATATTATTGTTTGTATACGAAGTTGAGCTAACTCAGGACTCCGTCTTATTAATTTGAGTGTGTAAATAGATTATAAAATTTCTTTGTTACCTGTTTAATAATAATATTTTTTTCTTCAACAAAATGCAAAGGTATCCAATGTGATTGACGCCAAAACAGACGTTAAACAATTTACAAAAACGTTTAGATGGTTTTTTTTTTCTTTTATTTTTTCATTTTTTCTTTTACTTATTTAACCTCTAAACAATTAATTTTTGCCGGAAAATATCAAAATCTGGCATATAATTACAAAAATGTGATCTCACAAAATATTTACAATAAATAAAATAAAATCTTCATTTTTTATTTTTTCAATCTTACGGCAAAAATTTGTTCTTGAAGTCCTCATTTATTTTTGAGTCATCACTAAATCAAACTTTTCTCTCTCTCTCTCTCTCTCTCTCTCTCTCTATATATATATATATATATATATATATATATATATATATATATATATATATATATATATATATAGTGTTAGTTTCATTTGAGAAATTTTTAATTTTGTGAGACCATAACACCATTTTTTTTCTAGTGAAATATTTTAATATTCTGTTATTCAAAAACAAATATAATATATATAATATTCTGATATTCTAAAACAATATTTTTAGCACATATTAAATTGAAATATTCTAGAAGCATATAATATTAGAATATTTCACTAGAAAAAATTGGTCTCACGATATCTCAAAATTATGTCCGTCTCACCATATATATATATATATATATATATATATATATATATATATATATATATATATATATAGAGAGAGAGAGAGAGAGAGAGAGATAGGTTTATATATGGATAGACATCAATTGTGTGGGATGTAGGAACCAATAGGAATATAGGAATAAAAAAATAATAAATAATCTTTTTAAGGGTAAATATGTAAATTAACATGTTATAGTTAAAATAATAAATCTAATTAGTATTGAAAATCCCTATAATCATGGTTCATTCCATAAATGACATTTGTCTTCTTCTATGAAACCCTATATCACCGTACACCACCACATATGTGATCTTCATCATGAGTGCCTCCTTCCCCTCCATTCGACCACCATTGTCGTCCAACACTAACACCATTGCCAACCCTTACTTTCATCTCATTCATTGCTCTTCATTAATTTCCATTAAATCACTCTTCACCATATATTACTACACTCGATCAACCACCGCATGTGATGAACCAAAGAGGTCGCACCCAACTGTAGATTCTTGACAAAGAGATGAAGAGGAGGTCATTGATTGATTCGACGAAAGAAAATTGTTTGTGTTTTAATGTCGCAACCATGGTTTCCAAAGTGTTCCAAATTATATATCTTATCCTTGTAAGTTTTAATTCCAAATTATAAATAGAAAGTGTTCCAAATAGGAGTTTTGATGTGATTATCGGCATGGACTGGTTGAGCCCCCACCATGCTGAAATTATGTGTCACGAGAAGGCCGTTCGCCTTCACCTCCCTAATGACGAAACCCTAATTGTATTCGACCAGCTCCAAGGAGCAAGTTACTTCTCTTAGATAGATCTGCGATCCGGATACCACTAACTCAAAGTCCGGGAAGAGGATATCCCCAAAACCGCTTTCCGAACCCGCTATGGACATTATGAATTCGTTGTAATGCCCTTCGCTCTATCGAATGCCCCTGCCTCATTCATGGACCTGATGAATCGAATATGCCGACCATTCCTCGACAACTTTGTCATAGTTTTCATCGATGATATGCTAGTCTATTCTCGAAGTGAAGAGGAGCATGACCGACATCTACGACAAATATTGGAAACCCTATGAACCGAAAAGTTATACGCAAAACTGTCACACCCCCAAACCAGAACGGCGGAAACGTTCGGGGGCGGAGGACGTCATATTCAGTATCATAACAGTTTATAGAAAGGAAAGTACACACCACCATATATAAAGGTTCTTAAAAATGTTTACATCATTGTATTCATTACATGTTCAAAAGATAAATGCATAAACATGTTTCAAAAGAAGTAAATAATGCCAGCGCGTTATTCACCAAAGGTTGATTTCCAAACCTGCTTAACGATTCCCTGAGAATACAAGTGATTTCAAAGAAAAAGTGTCAACAATTAAGTTGGTGAATTCATAAGTGATTTAGAAACATTGAATGCCATTCCAAAATGAGTGTATATTTTCCAAGAAAATCCCATATTTCCTTATAAAAGTGTGAAATGCATGAGAATGTTGGTATTAAAAAAAACGTAGATAGTTGAACCAAGAAAATCTCTTATTTTCCTAACAGTTGTTCGTTTAATGTCCAAGACTAACATTTTGAAGCAATCCACATGTTTTAGAAAAGTTTTAAACATAGATTTATATAATAAACCTATTAGAAGATTTCAGTTTGTTAGATAATGAATAACCATAGTAACTACATATTCATTATTCAAAAGTACTTTAATAGTTGTATATCTGATGAGTTTTATAACCATACTGAACATAATATGCCTGTAGCGACGTTCTTCAGGCGTCGTAACGTTATGACAAACTGTCACCCCAAAAGACGGACTGTAGCTAACAGTCAGGGTGCGGGATCATGACTTCCCATATAGATCTATACACATTTGACACGTTCTCCGAACGGGAGACTCTGGTTATAGACAGGACTTGTAGCGATACCTTTTATCTAAAAGGCAGTGTTTGAAGATATACACGTCTCATGGATTCTCAACTAAGTCTGTATTAAAGTGATAGTTTTGTATGCAGAGTTTATCCTTTTTCACAATGTTTGACCAACATAAATCACAAGTTTTTAGAATATATGAAACGGTTTAACAACGAACGATGCTTTGGTGTTACTAAATACTTTGTATAAATCTATTGCATGCAAAGTATAACAAGAGTTTTCGCATAATAGAACTAAATCACAAGTGATTCATTTGATAGAAACGAGTAAATGAAATTTTTATGAAATACACGATAATAACGGTATGTTTACTTGTATTCCTCCCCTAAAAGAGTATAAAAGCATTTAAAATGTATTTAAAGAGTGTTCGAAGGGGGATATGAACTCACTTGATAGTTTGAAGATAGCGAGATGGAAAACCGGGCAGAGTTTCGCCTCGGGAAACGGACTTTTCTCGGGATTCTCGGGAATCTCGGGAGTAAAATCGACCCTCGGGACTTCAGCAAAAATGACCAGGGCTTCGGGTTTGAAAGGGCACGGAAATCGAGGCAAGATCGTGAGAGAAAGGAGAGAAATGAGCATTTTTTTCGGAAAGCCTCGCATTCTATTTATAGGGGGTCTGAGAAGCCTCGTACGCGGGGCGTACGCTCGTACGCAGCGCGTACGCGTACGTCATGCATGACCGAAGCCTCGACTGCCTCGGCTTCGGATGGGACGGCGGGTCGGACGGGTCGGTAGCCTCGCATAGGGCGACGTGGACGATCCGAGGCCAAGGCCCTCAGGTACGCAGGACGTACAGGGGTACGCGGCGCGTACCTCGGATGAGGACGATGACTCCTCTTTGGATAATACTTGATTTTTGAATTAAATAAATATATAATTTATTTAATAAACTTCAAAAATTCATATCTTCTTCATACGAACTCCGTTTTCGATGGGCTTTATATCCACGCGTAGGTGAGACTATGCTCTACAACTTTCGTTTAGACTCCGTTGGCAAATTCCGAAATTATTTTTATTATTTATTTTATAACTCATCGTGTTTAAGGAATTTCTTTAAAAATTCATAACTTCTTTATCTGACGTCGGTTTTTGCCAGACTTTTTACCGCTGAAATACCATCGTCGAGACCTTCGATTCTCGTTTAGGTCATTCCGGCCAAAAGTCGTTCGATCTCCGATTCGAGTTTTTAGCTGTCTGCTGCTAAGCCGAACTTGGAAAAATCTTAATTTCAATATACGAAGCCGGATTTGAGCATTCTCTTTAAGTATGATCCCAGTTTAATGATATTACACATAATAGGAATTTAAATAGATACTTTTTGGGGCATTTTATTCTCAAAGTAAATTTTATTACCCCAAGATGGTTACAATACTTGACTTTTTAGGTCAATACAAAGAGTTGAAATATCGGGTTGTTACAAAAACTCTCTAAGTGTGAGTTCTGGCTCCGTAGCGTGAACTTTTTAGGTCATGTTGTTAGTCAAGAAAGGATACATATGGACCCTTCTAAGGTCAAAGCCATTGAAGGATGGGCAGTCCCAACGACACCCACTGAAATTCATCAGTTTTTAGGTCTCGCAGGCTATTACAGGAGATTCATTAAGAACTTCTCCAAAACAGCCAAGCCACTTACCATGCTTACACAGAAGGGCGTACCCTTTGAATGGAAAGATAAGAAAGAAGTTGCATTCCGAACTCAGAAGCGAGCTCTTTGTAGTGCATCGGTACTATCACTACCAGAGGGAACAGAGGACTTTCTAGTTTACTGCGATGCATCAAATCAGGGTTTAGGTTGTGTACTCATGCAGCGTGGGAAGGCGATAGCTTATGCGTCCTGAAAACTAAAGACACATGAGGTGAATTATACCACTCATGATCTCGAATTAGGAGCTGTGGTTTTTGCCTTGAAGATTTGGAGGCACTACCTTTATGGTACAAAGTGCAACATTTTCACTGACCATAAGAGTCTCCAACACATTTTAAATCAAAAGGAGGTAAACATGAGGCAACGAAGATGCATTGAGCTGCTGAATAATTATGAGTATGAAATCAAGTATCACCCAGGCAAGGCTAACGTGGTAGCTGATGCCTTGAGTTGAAAAGAATACTCAAATCGTCGTGTGAAGACTCTTTCAATAACCATTCAATCCGCCTGGCCTCGCAAATCAAAGCAGCCCAATTTGATGCCATGAAGGCAGAAAACAAAACAAGCGAAGTGTTACGCGGAACGGAAAAGAACTTCGGAGTCAAGGAGGATGGAGCACATTATTTCATGAACCGAATTTGGATCCCTAAACTTGGAGGATTCAGAGATGTAGTCATGAATGAATCCCATAAGACACGATACTCCATCCATTCGGGTTCAAATAAAATGTACCTGGATATCAAGCAACATTATTGGTGGCCTAACATGAAGGCAGAAATTGCCACTAACATTAGCAAGTGCCTCACTTATGCTAAAGTAAAGGTAGAATATCAGAAGCCCTCGGGATTATTACAGCAACCAGTAATACCTGAGTAGAAATGGGAAAGGATTACTATGGACTTTGTGACCAAATTATCCAAGACAAGTGATGGAATGGATGCCATATGGGTAATAGTCGATAGGTTGACAAAATCCGCCCATTTCCTACCAATAAAGGAGACATACAAGATGGAGCGATTAACCAGAATCTACATCAAGGATATTGTGAGACTCCATGGAGTTCCAATATCTATCATCTCAGATCGGGATAGTAAATTCACTGCACGCTTTTGGCAATCGCTTCAGAAAGCTATGGGAACACAACTCGACATGAGAACTGCCCACTACCCACAAACCGATGGTCAAAGTGAGCGAACCATTCAAACGCTTGAGGACATGCTTCGAGCATGTGTGATGGGCTTTGGAAGGTCGTGGGATACCCACTTACCTTTAATTGAGTTTTCATACAACAATAGTTATCACACAAGCATCAAAGTTGCTCCTTTCGAAGCATTATATAGTCGTAAATGTAGATCACCGTTGTGTTGGGCTGAGGTAGGCGACACTTAGCTAGCAAGAGGAGAAACACTAAACAATGCATTAACAGGACCAAAAATCATACGCAAAACGACAGAGAAGATAGTTCAATACAGAGCTCGACTTCAAGCATCACGAGATCGAGATAAGAGTTACGCTGATAAATGACGAAAGCCCTTCGAGTTTCAAGTCGGGGATCGTGTGTTTTTAAAAGTCTCTCCATGGAAACAAGTGATTTGTTTTGGGAAACGGGGAAAACTAAACCCACGATACATTGGACCATTCGAGATTCTTGCCTGAATCGGTCCAGTGGCTTATAGACTGCAACTACCTACCGAACTTAGTAGTGTACACCCTATGTTTCATGTTTCAAATTTGAAAAAGTGCTTATCTGACGAGACTCTCGTCACCCCGTTGGAAGAGATCGAAATCAATGAGAATCTCCTGTTCGTGGAAGAACCCATCGAGATCATGGACAGGGAGGTGAAGCGTACTAAGCAAAGTCGCATTTCAATAGTGAAGGTTAGATGGAACGCGAAACATGGACCGAAATTCACATGGGAACGCAAAGACCAGATGAAGCAGAAGTACCCTCACCTATTCTCGCATTCTCAAATCTAGCTTCAAAAAGAATTTCGGGACGAAATTCCTTCTAACGGGGGGATGATGTCACAACTAGGAATTCTGATGCTTTGTAAACACTTAACAAGGATAACATTGTAACTAAAACTTGAAAGCATGTATGATTCTTATTCAATGACAACAAAATTCCATCAAACACTCAAATAGTCAACAAAAGGTTGGAAACCCTAAAAATCCTGGTATAAGTCCAACATGGACTAGGATTTCCTTATTAGGCCTAATGGGCCACTAAACTTCCAATTTAACTATTTTGGGCTTAAAACTCTTAAATGGACTCTCATTGGACCCACTTTCATGAAACTTAACCTTTTGGGCCATAATAGGCCTAAAATGGATTAGTTTACGTTAATGGGCCTTGTTGGGCCATAACAATCCAATAAGCCCTAAAGAGCCACAAATCCATTCTTCATGCAAGACTGGGCCGTAATCCACTCCAAAGGCCCAATGGGCCGAAAACTATCAATTTGGGCTTCACATTACGAAACTCAAACACTAAGGCCCAAATCTTTTCTCTTCCTTCTCCCTCTCTCGGCCCAAGTAGATAACAAAAAAATGGAAAAAGATGTAATTAGGGAGGCTTGACCTTGGAGGTGCCAACTCCTTATTACACCCCGTATTTCCATGCAACGATCCAACATATATCCATGATAGTCATTTCATCACCTCTCTCTTCCACTCTCTTTTTCTTCTTCGGCCGAGAGCACAAGGAAAACACACACACACACACAACTTCAAACTTCTTCAAAACTCCCTCAAGTATTCTCCTTCTTCCCACTCCAAAATCTCAAAATTTTGCTTGTGCATCAAGAGGATTTCAAGAGAATATCATCACTTCTTGGTAAGTTATATATATCCAAGGATTATATAACTCTTTTCTCATGATTATATCCATTCTCTTAAACATTTATAGTAATCATACTCCTAGAAACACCTCAAGTTCGAGATCCACATCAAGTGTTGCTAGGACCAAAAGTCTTCTTCTTATCTTCTTCAAAAATCGAAACAACCAAGCAAGGTGAGTTTCTACCCTTCTATTTTCAGTTTTCACATGTTTTATGGGGGAGAATACAAGTAAAATGTGTAAATATATGTGTATTTGTATGTTATGTGTGATTTCTTGTGTTTATGTGGTAAATATGTGCCAAAAATGAAAGATATTTCGAGATCTATAGTTCATGGAGGAAAAATATGTGATCTAGGATGTATTACACTTAACAAGTTAAGAAAAATTATCATCTAAAGTTATAATAAGCATGTTACAACATAAAACTCATTTTTGGACTATCTTTGTCAAATAAACAAAAGTTGGGAAAAAGTTGTCATTTACGGCTTTTACAAGGATGTAAAGGGTCAAAAAAGTTAAAATAGAAGTTTTTATGAACATTATCCTTTTCAAAGGACTAAAAATGTAAATTGTAGCCTATTGGGCTTTTCGGCCAATAGGCCCAAATTTGCGAAAAATATGGATTTTAAGGGGATGAAATGGTAAATTTCTCAAAACAGTGGGTAGAAAGGTAAATAAATCTATTTCAGGGGTTAAAATGACCCTTTTTGCCAAAAAGGATTAAAAATGTAAAGTTTTTGGATTTTGGGTCAAATTTGTAAAAGTTGCGAAAAGTTTGGATTATAAATGAAAATCTTTTTACTTAAGGGGTTGAAACTGCCAAAAACTAAACATTGGGCTGAAAAAATTAGTTAAATAAGTCTTGGGCCAAAATGTCAAGAAAAATAGTTTAAGGACCTAAAATGTCATTTTTTTTATAAAAAGGGACTAAAATTGTCATTTTTATTAAAGAATGGCTGAATAGGCCAAACCAATATTTTTGAGTCAATTATTTTATTATTAAGATATTGGGTCAAAAATACCAAAGTATAACTTATGAATTTAGAATGAAAAATATACATATATTTTCATGAATTTAAATATCGTTATAAAACAATCGACAAACTTCGTGTCGTTGCGATTTAACAATTGTTCAATCAGACTTTCCGGAAATTATACTATACCTAAAACAAGTAAATATTCAAATTGTTGGGCTTGAAAGATTCCAATCATGCTTATTGGACTTTCGTGACCCATTAACATGACTTATGGGTCTAACAATAATAATACATGTTTATTGGGCCTCCTGTCACCCAATTACATGCTTAAGGGACCCTCAATGGCATTTACATGTTGTTGGGCCTCAGTGGCCCACTAGCATTGCTAGTAAGGTCCAAATAAATCAAATGCGAAGTAGGCCAGCGTGCCCTTGGTATACTCGACAGCCTTAGATAACATACGCGATTAGTGGGACCTCGTGGTCCTCTTGTCCTCGTCTGTTAGGCTTACCTTCTATTTAAGTAAACCAAAAAAATCAAGTCGTTAATCAAGGGTAATCAAATTCATTTGGATTAAGTGAGTAATAACGGGCGACACCATTAAGTGTCGGTCGTAGTCTGTAGTTATAATCAAAGTCTCCTGTAGGGAGAGTGAGAGTTTGTGTATAGATCTATACGGGGGTGACTCCCCCACACCTAAGTTGTTCGCTACAGTTAGACTCGGCCAGTCTAGGGTGACAAAATCTTAAGATCAGTTCCGGCGTTCACTAGAATGCCAAGACAGGCGGACTAGTCATTATCATGCATGGTTATAACGACTCACATAAAAATTCAATATCATCTAAGTAATCAGGAGAAATCATATTTATTCATTGTGACAATATAATAATACAAAACGATCATACTATTTATTGGAAAACATCAGGTTTTTCAGGGGAAATCAATATTATTCACTTGTACTTTCAGTAACTATAATGCAAAACTTCTCATTTATACACGTTTTGAAATCATTCATGCATATACCTATGGATCTTCACACTTTTTGTATAAACAATTGCTGGTTCAGAAAATATCGGATTTTCTGGGTTTTATAAACTACACAAACCATTTTCATATCAAACCTAATTATGAACTCACCAACATTCATTATATTGACGTTTTCCAAATAACTTGTATTTTCAGGTAACAGATAAACTGAAGAACACTACCAAGTGTATTAGGATGTTATGTTTTGAAAACTCTCAAACAATTTATGCTATGAAAATGTAATATTTAGACAATGTACTTGATGTGGACAATGTCAATTGTAATATATTAATGCATGGTGATGTTTATGTTATGTTTCATGTATATTTATTGTGATGATATTTCAATTTAAGTCACGCGAGCGCTCGGACGTTTCCGCCGTCTGGTTCGGGGTGTGACAATCTGTATATCCATACTCCCTCTCTACACTTACTCTCTCTCTCTCTCTCTCTCTCTTTCTCTCTCTCTCTCTCTCTCTCTCTCTCTCTCTCTTTTCTCTATATCTTTAGCTAATAACATATGATCCTATAGGGCTACACCTTAATCAAGTTGGTACTTACTGAATATTTATTATGTATTTGATTATTAATAAATAAATTCAACTCTCGTATTTAATTAGAGAATGATTATTGTTTTATGAAAATAATAATAAAAGAAAGAACAAAATAGTTATTATATCATATAGTATGATTTAATAAGTCATGTATAATGTTTTGGACACATTGGTTAAGAATAGACTAACTAGTTGGTTACCTTTATTGGTTAGAGAAATTAGCCTAAGTTTTTGTTTTTTTTCTTTTGATCATATGGTCATAAGTTTCTATGGACATGGGTGGTTACTTGTCAACCTCCCATCCGTTGTCCCCATAAGGATATATAAGAGAGCATTTTGTGTGAGAAAATCACTTATTTTTGGCCTTGTAAAGACACCAAAACCATAGACACTCTTTATCTCACTCTCGCTCTCTTTTGAAGTTAGTCATTTATGATTTAGTTTTACTTTATTTTTCTCTTTTTGTGCTTATTTGTTTTAAGCACTTAAATGCTTAAGAAACTAAAGTTACAAGAAGGGAACTATCATTCCAAAGAGCCTTACTCTTGGTGGTGGATACTTGTAGAGAAGATCAAGTTTCTTGTCTTTTTTCATCTACTTCAACACCCCGATACCAAGTGGGTTCAAAGGCTCCAAATATTGTAACTCTAAAACCTCATATGGTTTCTTTAATATCATTCTAAACTATGTAGATGGATCCGTGATGGTTTTGTTGTAAATGATCTAAAATAAACTAGTTAGTATTTTATAAATGCTTCTCTTTTCATTTTTATGAAAAACTATCTATTTTGTGAAATAAAACCCATCAATGGTATTAGAGTCATATTTTATATGTTAGAATGATTTTATATGTTTGATGATTTTTAGTTTTTGGAAAACAAGCATGGATTTCTTTTGGCTAAGAAATGTCCATATTTGTTTTCTTTTGAAACTTATAGTTAAAATTATTTTTTTTATAACCATTTTCCAAGCATTTTTGTTATATAAAAGGTGCCCTAAAAAACAAAGTGTTTATTAATATGTTCATGTTATGTATAAACAATCCATTATGACTTTTGTGGTTTTTATTTATTTATTCATACGATGATATAATAGATAAATATGCATTAGTTCATTTATTCATTTTTGTATTTCATAGATTAGTTTAGGCCAGTTTCTTTACTTTTAAAAAATGTAAAAAGATGGAGAAATGAAGACCTTTTAAAGAGATGGTGCTTTTGAATACCCTTGAAGTGTCCTAAATAGTACTTTAGGAAATGACCTAATAACTATTGTGATAGCTCACATTCATTATTACTAGAAAATGGCTTCGTTTATACATTTTATATTATGTGCTTCTGATGTTTATATTTTTGTTGCTATAAAATGTTGTATGAATGAAAATGTGTTTTTGCTATGCTAAAAGACATTTTGACAATAATAACATCAAGTTGGAGTTTGGAATTTTAAATAAAAATGTTTCAACATAAAATGTTCAAAAAAATTGAGTTTTTATTTTTGTTAAAAAGAGTTTTATTTTAAAACTCTTAAAAGCCAAAATTTTAAATATTTAAAAAAATAAAAAATTTTTTTATACCTAATCTAAACTCCATAACTCTATCATAAAAGGAAGTTTTATTAAAAAGTTAAAACCACTTCATATCTTTATAACGTTGAATTAAAAATTGAATATTAATTTTAATCGGTAAAATTGAATATTGAATATAAGATATAAATTCAACTATGTATTTTTGGAACCTTATAAAATGTACCATAAAATATTTTATGCATGAAATATTCATGATACAAAATGTTTTAAAATGATAGCATAATAAAACATTTATAAAGGCTCTTATTCCAAAACATCAAATCTATGCAATCCACTTATTAATCGCTTGTGCATCATTTGTGCAATTCTTGTGGATTTTGGGTCACCTTATCTATTTGGATTGTCAAATGATAGCCAATGTGTTTTATATTTATGTATGGTATAAATGTTACCTAACCATTTGTAAAATATAATTCATAAGTTTTTAAATGCATGATTTGATCAAAAATCTTATGTGATAAATGTTACCTAAGAATGAGAGACTAGAGGCATAAATGGGATTAACATGTTATTAAAACAAAAAAAAATGTCCTTGGATCCCATTAATTCTAAGAATTACATAAGAGTTGTAATTGGTTATCACAACCTACTAATGAATATAATCACTTGTCTTGTGGGTTACCGCCTAAAGTTATTAGGTTTTTAATCTTAATTTCAAGGGCAAATAATTTTAAAATGAGTTATATCACAAATATTAAAATGAATCTTGTTATTTTATAGAAGACTACCCCCGTAATCACCTCATCACTCACCATTTGACCCATCCTCGAAAAAGAAAAACTATGCGAATCCAACTTTCTTGATTGGTTCAAATAATTTAGGATTATCGTTAAAATTGAGAAAAGGGGATTGTGTCGTAGATCAACCTATCCCAAAGGAACTACCAGTCGATGCTGCCAAGGCATTTGTCATACCCCCGGCCGGCGGCAAAAACATCAGGTTGTGCGATGTTAGGATGTTGGATCATAGATACAGAATTATGCATACACATCAAGATATTACACTAACTTATTCTTTATTTATTGAGTAATAGATATTAAGAAGATGCTCAAGGTGTAAATACATAACAAAGGCAAAATAAACCAACATAACACATAGGCTTCTAGTCGTGATTCCGTCATCTTCCAAGCGCATTCCCCTGAGAATACATATGGTTTTGAAAGGTTAACATACTATTGGTTAATTCACAAGTTTATTCCATAATACATGAATAGAGTCTCAAAATTTCTTGATTAGGTCAATGGCAAGTTCCTGGTACGATATGAGTTGGGTCTCTTTGGTCTTCCATTCTCCTATACCCCTCTCTATAAAAAAAAGCCTTTCCGCTTTTCAGAATACCCACGGTAAGCATCCTGCTCTCGATCCAGAGCTATTGCTTCAACAATCAACTGAGCTTAGGAAGTCAGGTTAAGACATCGACTTATAATTGGTCTTGCCCGAGGAGATGAAAAAGAATTAGGGCTTGCTTTCTCAATTCACATCTATGAGTGATGATTCCTCCATCTCTTGCTCGTGTTGCTGTTGTTATGTTATTGTTTATACTTATTGTGTGTATGTGTGTGTGCGTGTGTGTGTATATATATATATATATATATATATAACACTAAGTTGAGAATATTTGTTTTAGTTAAAAATAATAACTGCTAGGTATTAAGTTACCCATAGTTTGACCAGGGCAACAACTAGGCATGATGTTGCCTAAAAGTCTGGCCAGCGGAACGAATAGATATTTATGTTTTATAGGTGGAAAGTTAGCATGATAACTAGGAATAATATTATCCATAAAAGTTAAGTAATGTATCTACCAAGCATAATATTACCCTAATGTACTAGGCATGATTATATCACTAATGGTATACAGTTACTACTAACTTATGAAATCAGTAGTAGTTTGACATGTATTCCCCCCCCCCCCCCATCCCGGTAAAAGGTTTGAGAATTGTAAAACTTGGGTCGTGAACTCACCCTTGAAGTGTGAATTGTTTATGTAAGTTAGAATCGGGAAGTTGGAACTCGAGGATCGCTTGGGAGGTAGTGGCACAAAAATCAAGAGAGAAAGAGAGAGAGAGAGAGTGCTTGTATGGAGGGTACGAGAATGAACTGTCGGATCATGCTATTTATAGCAAGTTTTTGGGGTACGCGTCATGCGTCACGCCGCACAGACTGTGCGTGTGGCTCCATCAGGGAGTTGTCATGTGTCCTCTATATAGTGCCATGTCACCCGTATCCTGACGGATCTTCGACATCAGAACGTGTGCCATGTGTGACGCACACTAGTACGTGTGTTACGACAATTCAATTTCTAAATTCTGTAACTCTCACGTATGGACTTCGTTTCTGACGATTCTTATATCCTTGTTTAGGTTTTGACGTACACTGCAACTTTCCTTTAGGCGTTCTTTGTCTCGAAATTCCTATTTTAAGAAATACTATGATTTCCATTTTTGGTGACTTTTTCCAAAAGATGACAATTTCTTCGTAGTTTTCGTCGTTGTCACTTTTTATGTGTGGTAGATTTTTATTTTGCATAACAATCATATATCTTCCTCATGAAGTCAGATTTTTACGAAACTTATATTTTCGGAACCCCATTGACGAGTACTTTCTAAGAATGTTGGCCTTCTCTTAAGGCGACACGATTTTTCCCGCACTTATTTATGATCCTATTAGTTGACGTAATTAAAGACAAAAGTCGTATATATTTATTTATATACTGAATGGTTACATAGTATTCCAAGTATATGAAGGTGACAACGTTAGATTCTAACAACGGTTGGTAACGTAGTTTTCAAGTTGTCACATCCTCCCCTCGTTAAAGAAAATTTTGTCCCGAAATTTAGCTCGTGATCGGGATGTTCTCAAACAACTGAGGGTACTTTCTCTTCATTTGGTCTTCACGTTCATGTGTACTTTGGCCCTCTCTTAAAGTTCCATCATACTTTTACTATGGGAATACAACTCTGCTTAAGTCTCTTGACTTTGCGATCCATAATCTCGATCGGATCCTCGATGAAATTGAGTTGTGTGTCAATTTTAATCTGTTTGGGAGGTATAACAAGCATGTCCTCGAAGAGACATTTCTTGAGGCTTGACACGTGGAAAACATTGTGCATGTTGCTAAGTTCCTGGGGCAATGCGAGACGGTAGGCTACTAGACCTACTCTAGCAAGGATCTCGAAAGGTCCTATGTACCTCACATTTAGTTGGTCCAATTTTCTGAATCGTAATACTCGTTTCGAAGGAGAGACTCTCCACATGACCTTGTTTCCAACCTGGAATTCAAGGAGTTTTTGTCGGAAATCAATGTATTTCTTTTGATAGTCGCGAGCGGTCCTATGTCGCTTATTGATTTGCATGACCTTTTCCATGGTCTCGTAATTGATCTTCGATCCTGTTAGCACGGTGTCTCCTGCGAGTTTATCTGCTAATTAGGTGTCACTGACTTCTACCCAGCATAAAGGTAAGCGGTACTTTCTGCCAGATAGCGCTTCGAATGATGCAACTTTGATGTCGGTGTGGTATCTGTTATTATATGAAAACTCAACCAAGGGAAGGTGAGTATCCCATGCATCTCCAAAGTCTATTACACATGCTCAGATCATATCTTCTAGTGTTAGATATTCCTTTCACTTTGGCCACCTGTCTATGGATGGTTGGAATTTCTCATGTAGAGATGTGTCCCTAATACTCTTTGCATAGTCTGCCAGAATCAGGATGTAAATCTATTATCTCTGTCAGAGATAATGGATATCGGCATGCCATGTAGCTGATAGGTTTTATAAGTTATAATTAAAACATGTGGCGGAAAAGCATAACCCTAATTTCACATGTAATCTATTGGATCTAAGTTTTCTCTGTTGATTGCAACAAACAATTGAACATCAAGAACCCTAGGAATACCCTACTATTTTAGAAATTCATAAAGGGATTAGGGTTTACATACCTTTTGATTATTGTTGTAAATAATCAATAAAATCCTTCTTGAACAAGTTCTAGAAAGCAAGCACCAGAAATCTCATGCCTCTGATGGATCACACCCAAAACACTAGAAACCCTAGGATGAAGAAGAGATAGAGGGAAAAGAAGGAATTTTCATTACTAATACTCTTAAGAATTTCGTGAACGAAAATTGATGGCCTTGGGGTCGTATTTATAGTTTAGGTAACTTACAAGTAAAGCAGAATCCGAATTGATTAAATAAAAGATTTAATCTCAATTCAAATCCTTTCCTTTTATGCAACCAGGAGGATTATGGAAACCCTAGAAAGACTCCCAATTTTGTTAACCCCTTTGATGATTCTAGAATTGCTTCTTTTGTTTAATTATTGAACTATTGCAATTCACCCCTTGCATCTTTATTTAATTCAAATTAATCCTAAATTAATTCTAGATTAATTCTGATTAATAATTAATTAATTCTAATTGATTTCTTATTAATTTATTAACCATATAAATTAACAAATCAATTATTTAACTATATATGAAGCAAGGACCAAAACTACAATATTCATAAACCACAGGGATGGAACCTATTAATTTTTAAACTTACGGACCAAAATTGTGAACCTGACCAAAGCACAAGGACCATTTTTGTAATTTACTCAATTAAGAATGTGTCACCCAAACTTGATAGGTTATCAAACTCAAGTCATATGCTAGTAATAACTAAAAAGTTAATTGTCGACTGACTCTTGAAACTCTCAAGATCAATATGACTCCCATTAACTTCTTGACATGATTTTTCTCTCAAGGAGCATTCCATGACGAGTTAAAACAAATATTCAAAATTTCATGTGAATTCTCGACAAGAAAACAATTCATAGAATAGGTGTAAGTTTATCTTTTGTTTCTTGATTAATGAAAACATCACAACTCTAATTTTATATGTGCTAGAGTAATAGAACATTTTTACTCCATATAGTTCGAGGTGTTTTCAACCTTCCTAGTATGAAATGAGTTTCAAGATACGATTTATAGTTACTAGAGTATGACTCTAAAACTTTATTAGAACAAAGTATGACACATCTATGATCAAACCATTTCCAACAATGTTCGATTCCTCTTCTTAGTCATACAATTGCACTAAGATGTTCTTGGAGGAGTCAACCATGATACAATTTCACAATTACTAAGATGATCATAAAACATGATACTAAAGCCTTCTCTTTTCTTTTCATATTAGAGAATCTTTTATCTTTCTTCCTAATAGATTCTTCTGTTCGTTCTGCTACTCTTTAGAATGTTTTCAATGTATTAGAATCATGCTTAATCTCATAAACACTATCATATTTACTGAAGCATCTGTAAATCATGACGAATAGAGTTATAGTCCTTTTTGCTGGATCTGAATAGTCCATATCAACATGTACCAGATCCATCAGTTATTCACTTGCCTCATATAAACATATGATCAATGAATTAGTCATAATTTTCCAAGATTCTCATGCATCAGACAATTTGAATTGCATGACTCCAAGTTTCTGTCTAATTTAAAACTTGGTGATCAAAATTCTTTTCACTTGGTTAATTATGACAATACCACAAGCGATATCATAAGAATCAAATCCATAATTAATGTTGCTAATATTAGAAATGTGACCAACACTTTTATAAATTCCATTGCAAGGAAATATAAAGAAAGGCAACCAGGTAAACCAAAATTTCACTTTTATTGAAAATAAACGAAATGTTGGAACTTGTAATTAAAACGCATAAAATGAAAACTATGTTTCCAAAAATCTCCGAAGAGTATTAGCAAATTCGGATCTTCAAACCATGTGACCAAATTCCATTTCTCATAATCAGATTTAGCTCACCTTTCTCAAGCTTCCTTCTTTCTCTTAGCTCCTTTAATACCATCAAAATGTGATCATCACATCATGTACTAAGAGTCTATGAATAGGAACTTATAAAACAATGGATTCAGATAATAGATGTACCTAAAGTAGAGTCACACTACTTGACTTAACTATCTCTAACATCTTTAAGGTACTTCGAGCAGGTTCGTTTCCAATGTCCCTTTAATTGGTAATAGAAACAAATGTACTATATAGGTTTAACACTTGGAATGATCCTAAAACTGACTTTTCTCTTTACCATACGATCAAACGGTTTGATCTTGGACGAACCCTTTCCATTGGGAAAAGAAATATTTCCTGGATCACCACTGACACCATTGTCAATGTCCATGGAAACCTTGGAATTAGACCCAATAAGAACATCTACTTTAGATGGGTTCTAAAGCATTTCTGCTTGAACAACAATCAACATTTGGCTCAGATCAATTAAGGTCATGTCGATATTCCTTATATAAACGTTCTCAATGAATTGAGCATATGACTTTAGAAGCTAAAGAAGAACGAAATCAATAGCTTACTCCCTTGGTAAAACGACACCTATTCTACGCAACTCGTCAATATTCATTTGTAGAACATGTGCACACACAAAGTTTCCGTCTTGATGTTTACATTCCAATAGGGATTAAGTAGTCCCATATCTTTCAACTTGAGGAAAACGTGATGTTGGGAGAGTCACAGGAGGAAGAGTTGAAGAAAGATGATGTCTAGTTCCATCATTTCCTAAGGAATGGAAAACAATTTCACATTGACTTGAAATTGGAAGACCATCTCCAGAAGATTGAGGAAAACGATTTCCATAAGAATGAGGAAGAAAATTTCTATCTTCATAAGACATCTAAAAATGGGAGAAAAGAGAGTTCAAGTTAGTTGATTTTAATCTTTATTTTTAACCCATAAATTTAAATTAAGGCTAGGATCCATATTTTTTATTAGAACTTTGAAGAGGGATGTCGTAATCAAATTGGAATCTATTTTAGGTAGGTAAGGCTTTTACCAATTCGAATCTTATAAAACTCCAAGATCTTTTGAGATTGAATGAATCTTATCAATGGCATGTTTAATCTCAGATTATGCTCTCCCTTTTGTGATTGGGATGCCGATGTGTTTTTAATAAGGTGTCTAAGTCCATAACTATATTTAGTATGTACTTGACCCGACTTCGCATGGTCCATTTGGGTTGCATCGATATCTCAACTGTTGGATAGAAAAAATGAGAAAAAGGAAACTTACGATTTGTTAATATATTATAAGTTCTAATATATTAATATGGAATCATATTATTTAATTAGTATTGATCAAGAATTAATTTGGAATTAATTTTGTGATAAAAAAGAGACTAATTAAATATATGGGGATTGATTTGTAAATCATTCATTCTTATATAGTGGGCTTATGGTTCATGATTCACTAGATTGGGCTAGGACCCATTGGGTGCTCCATAGATGCTCCATGGAGGTTATAACCCATGGATCATGGGGGAAATGAAAAGCCATGCACATTAGGGTTTACATAGTGTAACCCTACATGTGGCACACTATATAACGAGCTCTATAGCTAGAAAAATCGGCACTAATGCAAGATAAGAAGGGCTAGCCGATGCCATGCTAGATAGGATGCAAACCTTGGAAAATTGTATTGGTCTTGAGGTGCTAGGCTCACAAAGTCTTAAGGAATCCAAGCAACTACAAAGGTATGTCATTCTACTAGTTTTATATTTCATGTACCCCATGCCATGCTAGTTAGGATATAAACCTTAGAAAATTCTTATTTGCATGAATATTAGAGAAAACATAGATCCAAGGTTTCTAGGGTTGCATGTACACCATAGGAGTGTTATAATGCTCAAAACCCATCAGTGGTATCAGAGACTGGTTTGTTTTCTTTGTATTTGATGCAAACTGCTTGAAAAAGTCGAGAATTCTACAATCTGGACAGTGAACACGTCGAGTTCATGGGGGGATTCAACGAGTCCATGGAAAAATGCATTCTACTCGTCGAGTAGGTTCTTGCACTCGACAAGTAGGAGCCCATGTGTGCAAAATTTTGAGTTTTGTTGCTGGAAATGGACTAGAAACATTACCCTAAACTGTTTTGGTCTTATAAAACCTGTTTTTGATGGTGTAATGACTATGGTAATCCTTTTTCAATGGTTATTATCAAAATTTCAAGTTTTTATATGTGTTTATATGATTCTTGAAATTGTTGATATGAATGTTCATACTTATGAGTTTGGGAAGATCATAGGAATTATTTGCAAATTGTTTGTTAGTGGAATTCTTGATCTAAATGTCATTGATGGAGTCCATAATTTGTTCTCAAGTTATGGATTACCAAAAGTCGCTTCTTTAAAAGTCATTAAAGAACCATAGGTTACATAAAAAGAGGAGTCTTCATTTTAATAAACCATTAAACTCGTAAGTTATGAATATGAAAGGTTTTGAATAGTTTCAAAACTTGCCCTCAAATTTTGGAATTTGTAAAGTCACTTTAGAAAACTTTAATTCCATACCCTAGAGTTTTAAAAGTTAAAATCCAACCCTTATACTTTATAATATTATAAGTTAATAATATATATATATATATATATATATATATATATATATATATATATATATATATATATATATATATATATATATGTATGTATGTATGTATAAGAGCAAGTCAATCTTACTGTTAGTAGGCCTCATTCACGAAGCCGATCTATAAGGGGGTATATGGTTGTTGCCTATAAAATGGCAGCTTAATGGGTGTCCACTCTCACCCACTGCTTCCTTGACCGGTGGAGGGTCGTAAGTCGAATGGGTAGGACAAGGACTATAATCCTCATTAAAAGTATAATGAAAAATATAAAGTAACTAAACCTTTTATAAATTTTCAATCTTAGTTACTTTAGGAAAATGTGAAATTGGTGCTAACCCATAAAATTACACTTTGTTCCTTACCAAGTCGTTGGTGGAGCGTGTGTGGGTAACCAGCACACTAACATAGACTAGTAAAAGTGGAAAAGGGTGACTTAATATTTATCATAAATCGGTGGAGCGCGTGTGGGTAACCGGCACATTGGTTAGGTGATAAACATTAAGGGTACCAAGTAAATTTGCATGATTATTCACACCTTGTTTATGATCCTCGGCATCCCAGTCACGAACTTGAGAGGGCACAATCAAGATTTAAACATGCCATTGAAAAGTTCAATGAATCTCAAAAGAATCTAGGAGTTTCAATCCAATTCAAACCTAATAATTCATTTCGTTTTTCATGATGGAAATTGGTGATTCGTCATTCACCTACCTTCAAATGTTTTATAGCTTGGATTATGGCATCCATCTTCCAAGTTATAAATTATTGTGTTGGGTCCTAGCCTTAATATTACATTTAGGTGTCTTATTAAGGATTTTATATCTAATCTAAACATGTCTTTCTTCTTTTCGGATGTCTTCCAACAATGCTGCTTCTGGCTTAAACCCTACCGGCTCCTTCTCTCTCATGAACCTTTGTGGGAGAGTCATCTTTGATGGTTCAAACTTTAATGATTGGATCAGGAACATCAGGATGGTAACATGTTACGAGGACAAGGAATATGTCCTCGACAAGGAGATGAAGGAAATTGATGAGTCTACTGCTACTCCAGAGGAGATCGCCAACTTTAGAGCACATGAGAGAGATGCTACCAAGGTGGCATGTATCATGTTGGCCATAGTGACAGCTGAACTCCAGAAGTCCTATGAGGATTTTTACCCTTTTAAGATGCACATGGACCTGATGGACCGCTACCATCAAAGTTCTCGTTAAGAGAGTTATGAAATCATCTCTTCCATGATAACAACCCGAATGAATCATGGTGAACCCATCACGGGCCACATGCAGAAAATGCAAAGGTATGTGGACCGTTTACTGAAGCTGGATGTGAACTTCCCTGAGGAGTTGGCTATTGATATTATACTGCACTCCTTTCCTGCTTGTTATGATCAATTCCGAATGACATATCACATGAACAAGGAAGAGGTCACACTCAGCAAACTTCAAGGGCTTTTGAAGACTGTTGAAACTGGTCTTAAGGGCAAATTGGTTGTTACTACTCCAACTCCTACCGTCGCTCCTGTTCTGGCAATCGGGCAAAGTAGGGGGAAGAAGATGATGACCCCCTCGAAGGGTACCAAGGGAAAGTCTCTTGGTGTGTCACACCCCAAAACCAAGAACGGCGGAAACGTTCTGGGGCGGAGGACGTCATGTATAGTATCACAACACAGTAAATGTAAATAAGCAAACAACATCATCCATTGCATTAAATATATAATTTTAATACAAGTGTGTTCTGTACAGTTATAGACACCAAAATAATGTAATACAAAATAATATGAGATGAGTCTTGAATGCACTCCATCTTCTCAAAAGCTGGCATCGGTACCTGTCTACTGATGACCTGAGAATACAAGTTATTTTGAAAGAGTTTATCAGCATTAAGCTGGTGAGTTCATAAGTATTTTAGTGTCAATGTTTGTTGTCAAAAACGTTTGAACCTGTCTCAATGTATAAGTTTGTAAAAATGTAAGTAAATGTTTGAAAGTGTTTGTAAAAGTTTGAATCTCTCAGAAAATCCTATATTTCTATTAAAGTAACCTTCTACCAAGGCTTAACTGTCTTGCATACTCGTTTGTTGTAAAAGTGCGTAATTACCCAAGTATAACTATCATTTAATAAAATATAGTTTGTACATTAATGCTTAAGTGAGGTTATCACTAAAATATGTAATGGGTAAATCATTGTAGTATTGTAGTTTTGTATAATAAGAACTACTGTTGTACTAACTACCTTAAACCGGATTTATATTAAGGTAAAATGTGATAAATTGCACCATGCTATCGACTGGTAACAACGACATAATGAATGGTCGTAATAACGGAATAACGTTTGGCACCCGCAGACCTGCAGGTCCGGTTGTAGCTAGCAGCAAGGTGTAGGATAGTCAATCCAGTATAGATCTATACGCAAACTTACGCTCTCCCTCCAAGAGAATTCTGGCTACAACTCGGGTCATGACATTTAAGGCATGCTCCGACACAGTGGATCACAATTGCTAACGTATTCATGTATATGTAATGTTTCTCGTTCTAGTATAGTTGTATATGTCCTCCTTCTAGTATAGTTGTATATGTCCTCCTTCTAGTATAGTTGTATATGTTCTCGTAGTATAGTTGTATATGGACTCATGAATGAACTGACTCATTGAACTAGTAGTTGTAATAGTATGATCCTGGGTTACCCCGATGGTAACCTTCTAATGATGTGTCTAGTACGTATGAATATGGAAGTACCTTTATGTCTATATATGTATATTTGATATATAATTAATATTGAAACGACCTCCGGATGGTCACCCGAAATCCCACCAGACCACATCTCAAGGCGCGAAAAGGAAATAGGGCGGGTGGCCTTCCTAAGCCCTTTAAACATTATTGATACATCTATACATATATGTACATGCAATTTATAATATAAAAGCATAAATAAGTTTTTATAAGACATTTTAAACATAAATATTATTTCAAGAAAAGATTGACTTGATGTCAATCTATAAAACAATTTGAAGGCATAAGTTTGATAAAACAATTTAAGTATAAGGAACATTTGTTTGAGTCACAGTGTAAATAAGTTTGAAAAGTAAAAGAGTTTGTAAAATATTTTGAAGTAAAACAGTTGATAAATAGTTTGATAAACAGTTTGAACAGTGATAAAATCATTGGTTTCCTAGTTATTAATCACATATGATTAGTGCAATCACATGTGATTGAAGCAATAACTATAAGTATTTAACTTGTATCCCCCCATAAAGTATTTAAAACATTTAAAATCATATCAAAGGTTGATTAAAGGGGTATGAACTCACTTGTGGTGAGCTGTTTGAATTGCAGTGTCGGATACCGTGCTAGGTGGCAAACGGAGACTTGTTTACACGCACGAGCCTAGTTATCATATAATAAGCATATATATAGCTAATTAGCCAAATAATAACTTAATAAAATAAGTTAGAACACTTAGGAACATGTAAACACTTTTCATAAGTGTTAAAGGTCCTAATGGTTGCATCTAAGTTGCTACGGGACAAGGCAAAAGGGTCTGAAGCATCAAATGACCTTGTATAAGAGTTCACCACCCAACAAACCCCACCCATGGATTTTAAGGCCATAAACTCATGGGTTTATGGCCGTGAACTCCTCACTTGGTGGTTTTGGGTGTTTTAAGGTGTTATCTTGATCCTAGAATTAACCTAGCTTTGTTGGAATAATCCTTGAAGTAGTTTAAGGCCCTAGAATGCTCCATAGGGGAGTTTACGGCCTAATGTGTAATGCCCGTGTTTCTGGGATTGCCATTTTTAGCAATGTAATAGTCTAGGTTAACCTTTGTAACCCCAATTTGAAATAATAAAATGTATTATTTGTGAATTATGTGATTTATGTGTTTATTTTCTTATTTAATGAATTAAGAATAAAATAAGCGTCAAAATTTAAGTGTGAGATAAGCCCGATATCTTTGCATAAAGTTGTAGTGGTTGAAACAAGGATTCCGGAGATATAAGGAATGCCAAAATCCGAGTTATAACGAAGAAGTTATGACCTGTCGAAGTTTCGCGACGGGACCGGCACGACCCCAAGTGACGTAAAACATGAATTTAAGATAGAGCGATATTTAGCCTTAGCGATCTAAACGAAAGTCGTAGATTTCGTTAAACTGAGAGCGTGCGTAAAAGGAACGCCCAAATCTGACTTCGTATGATGAAGTTATGATTTTCTGAAGTTTCGACGTGGCAGTAGGCAGCCCGAATACTCGATTTGAGATCGAGCGGTTTTTAGCCGAAACAATCTAAATGAGAATCGAAGATCTCGTTGTTAGTAGCGAAACGATGAAAAGATAGGCGAGAACGGACGTCGGACGAAGAAGTTATGATTTTATAACGAAGTTTTCCTGTCCGGGCCTTCTAAAAATAATTAATAAAAATAAAAGTCAAAATTAGCCGACGGAGTCTAAACAAAAGTTGTAGAGCGTAGTCTCACCTTCGCGTGGATATAAAGAACGTCGAAAACGGAGTTCGTATGAAGGAGATATGAATTTTTGAAGTTTAATAAATATTTAATATTTATTTTTATCTCCGATATTATCCGAAGAAGGATGAGGCAGTCTATCCGAAGTACGCAGCGCGTACTGCTGTACGCCCCGCGTACAGCGTAGGGCACTCGAGTTCTATGGAGTAGTGAGTCGTATGCAATGACGTATATGGACCGATGACGTAAGCGCTGACGACCATCGAGACATACGCCCCGCATAGCCTCGTACGCCCCGCGTACGTGCGAGGGTTCAGCACCTATAAAAGGAGATCCGAAGCAGCCGAGTTTCCTTTGCAAATTTCAGCATTCTCTCTAGTCCTTTGCCTCGATTTGCGTGCCAATTGTACCCCGAAGCCCTGGTATTATTCCCGAGCCCCGAAGCAAGATCCGAAGCCCCGAGGATCCCGAAGAGCGTTATTCCCGAGCCGAAGCCCTGCCCGCGAGGAGCCGGTTTTTGTGAAGATCTTCCAGATCTATGGAGAGACGCTACTTCTATAAGCCGTAGTACTGTCGGATCATCTTTTGATCAAGTGAGTGTATAGTCCCTTTTCAATCCGCGATATTATACAAGTAATTTTTAAACGTATTTAAGAATACGGGATGTGAGTGTGTAGTTATTTTCTCTCCAACGCAATATTATGAAGTATTTAATATAAAATACGTGCTACGTGTATATATTTTGTGGTTATATGTGTGAATGTATATTCTCTACGAAATACGTGATTTGTGTGTATGCCTCATCTGTTATGTGGAATATGTATTGATTAAAACATGTTATACAGGTTTTTAAACAATGTATAAAAATGTATATTTTTATCTACTAATATGTTGGGTAGAACATGGGTAGATAATTGGTGTGAAATAAACAGATGAGAGGCCTCGGTGTTATTGGTGTTATTCTAGTCATTCAGCAGAGTATGGATGACGACCACGGACTATTCTAGACTGTCCTGTGGAACACTAGCAGGCTCATTACCTGTAGGTGTTGTGAACCACGTGTTCACCGGTGTACTCTATCCCCCACATGGTTGCCTATAGGACACTTATTGTCGAGGAAGCCCCTCTGCAGTAATGTCCGTCCCGATGAAAATCCTGAAATATGTTCCTTATAATAGACGTTATTTTTAGGAACGTAAGGTGAGGATAACGGGAATGGGTAATCGGGTTTATTGTTGATTGATGAAATTAAATATAATTATTGTGGGTTTGAAAACCCTATATGCTCACCAGGCTCCCAAGCCTGACCCACTCAGTTTAATTGTATTACAGGAAGTGGCGCAAGAGCTTAAGATGGGCGAATCATCAAGTCATTTTTGTTTACAAGTCTGTATATGTATATATTTGTTGAACGACTTGTAATATCATCGTTTATGCTTTATGATCTGTATCGGAACATGACATCCCGACTTTTGATTATGAAATGAAATCATATTTCTATATGAAATGTTTTGATAAATATCTATCTTATCATGTTTTCTTTTTGGGAACAAATTCCGCATCTCTTTTAAAAAAATCAAATGGATTTACTCTGAAAATGTTTTAAAAAGCATAAATGAAATCGGTCTTTTTTGGCCGAGATTTTGGGGATGTCACAGTTGGTATCAGAGCATTAGTTTAAGCGAACTAGGAATTTGTAGGATTTCTAGACTTAAACTTAAGATGCTAAATGGAGATTGTGAGATGTGTGTCTGATAAATTTTAGACACGAGCACTAGTTTATTTTAGGAAGGTTGCCTAAAATGCTTTTATGTGCTAAATGTTATATGATGCCATATATGATATTGTTTGTTCGGATCTATGGTTTGTTGCCAACCGGATCTGAAGGTTTATGTGTTTAGGATTCTAAGCGTATGTATTCGATATTAGAACTAGCATGTAATCGTTTGGAGTAATAAGGTGAAATTATTTGGTGTGTAGATCAAAAATGGTGAGAACAAGAAGCGGAGTTGGAAATGCTGATGAAAACAGGAATCAACCGCCTGTAATTCAACAAGTATCTGTCGTAGCTGATGCACCTAAGCCGATAACAATGGCTGGTGTACAAATGATGATTCAAATGATGTTGGATCGTCAGATGGAAGAAACAAGACGCCTGCTTAGGCAGAATCGTGAAGAACCGTCAATTCAAGCGGAAGAGCCCGAGGAGAATGGAGGGCAGTCTGAAGGAGAAAACTTTAGTGGAATCATTGGTCAAGACGAACAACCAGTGGTTAGACGCAATAACCAGTATGGAGGAAATGATGGTCGTGGGTGCAAGTATAAGGATTTCATGGCATCCAAACCACCATGTCTATCCGGAAGCCTGACGCCGGTGCAAGTTATGGACTGGGTCTCCGAAATGGAGACTATGTTTGAAAGTTGCGAATGCAGCAACAGGCAGAAGACCGCTCTTGCGATCCCTCTGCTAAAATCTGGCATGTTGAGTTGGTGGAAGCTGTTAGCTGACTCTATGCCCAAGGGAGAAGCAAGCAAAATGTCTTGGGAAGACTTTGTGGAACAACTAAAACTGCAATACTGCTCCGAGCAGGACCTTCTGGAAATCAGTAATGAGTTTCAGAATTTGAAGAAAGGGAAATTGAGCGTTACTGAATACGCTACAAGTTTCACGGAAAAGATGAAGTTTATCCCATATTTGGTGCCTACAGAACTCTCTAAGGTCAACAAGTTTGCCCTTGGACTACCAGCGGACTATGGTCCAATGGTTAAGCAAGCAACCACATTGAAAGCCGCCATCTGGGCTGCTAGAAATGTTGAGACCCAGATCAGGGAAAAAGGTCTGGAAAGGTCAGAGGTTGGCGAGAAAAGGAAAATCGATGGATTTTCAGGGTCCAGCAAGAAAAGTAAATTCTCGAAGTCTAGTTCGAGGGGAAGTGGAGGAAAGGTAGAAGCGAAATGGTGTGACAAGTGCAAGAAGAAGCATTATGGGAAGTGTGGCGGGGAAACCACATGCTTCAAATGTGGAAAGCTAGGGCATTATGCCAATGACTGCACCTTCACCAAAAATGTTTGTTATGGTTGTGGTGAAGAGGGGCACATCTCAAGGGATTGTCCGAAAAAGAAGGAAGCAGCAAGACCCAACATTCCGACAAAGCCAAAGGCGAGAGCATTCCAGATGACACTGGAAGCTGCTAAAGATGAAGCTGATGTCGCTTCAGGTACCTTTCTCGTTAACAAATTTCCTGCCCAAATTTTATTTGATTCAGGAGCCAACTACTCCTTTATATCGCATGAATTTGGTAGAAAACTAGCTTTGCCTGTTGATAGACTAGATAATGCTTTATTAGTCGAAGTTGCTAGTGGCAAGTTTGTACCTGTTAGCTATCGTATGAAAAACATCTTAATTGACTTGAATGGGAATAAGTTCCACGATGAATTATTGCCTATCGAACTTAACGGTTTCGACATCATTTTGGGAATGGATTGGCTTAGCGCCAATGATGCTGAAATTTTATGCAAGAAGAAAATAGTGAAAGTGAATCCACCTGGGAAGGAATCGTTTATGGTGTATGGAGATAAACGCAGAGTAAATTCTGGGATCATTTCTCTAATGAAAGCCAAAAAATGTTTGACCAAGGGGTGTACATCATACTTAGCATTCGTGATCGACGCTAAGAAGGAAAAGAAGGTGATGCAAAATATTCCTGTTGTGTGTGATTATCCGGAAGTATTTCCCGAAGATCTTCCTGGATTACCGCCCGATCGACAAGTAGAATTTCGTATCGACTTGTTGCCCGGAACAACGCCAATTGCAAAAGCACCTTATCGATTAGCACCAACGGAGATGAAGGAGCTAATGATGCAACTTCAGGAGTTATTGGACAAAGGTTTCATTAGACCTAGTTCATCACCCTAGGGAGCTCCGGTGTTATTCGTAAAGAAGAAAGATGGAAGCATGAGGATGTGCATTGATTACCGAGAGCTGAATAAGGCAACAATAAAGAATAGATATCCGTTGCCGAGGATTGATGACCTATTCGATCAGCTACAAGGTTCAAGTTATTTCTCAAAGATCGACTTGAGGTCAGGATATCATCAGCTAAAAGTAAGAGAGCAGGATATAGAGAAGACTGCATTCAGAACGCGATATGGACACTATGAGTTTTTGGTTATGTCGTTTGGACTAACCAATGCTCCAGCAACATTCATGGATTTAATGAACAGGGTTTGTAATCCGTTCCTTGATAAATCTGTGATAGTGTTCATTGATGACATTCTGATTTATTCAAAAAGCCAAGAGGAGCATGGCAGACACTTGCGAGAAGTTTTGGAAGTCTTGAAGAAGGAGAAGTTGTATGCGAAGTTCTCCAAATGTGATTTCTGGATTCGTGAAGTCCAATTCTTGGGTCACGTGGTCAACCAAGAAGGGATAATGGTTGATCTAGCGAAGATCGAAGCTGTGATGAAGTGGGAACAACCGAAAAGTCCCACGGAGATCCGAAGCTTTTTAGGATTAGCCGGATATTACCGAAGGTTTATCCAAGGCTTTTCTTCGATAGCTAGTCCATTAACAGCTTTGACCCACAAAGGAGCTACTTATGCTTGGAGTGATAAGCATAAGAAGCATTCGAGAAGCTAAAGAAGAAACTATGCGAGCCACCGATACTTTCTCTACCCGATGGGGTTGAAGACTTCGCTGTTTATAGCGATGCGTCTGGGGTTGGATTGGGTTCCGTTTTGACCCAAAGAGATAAGGTGATCGCATATGCGTCTCGACAGCTAAAAGAGCACGAAAAGAACTACCCGACTCATGATTTGGAGTTGGCAGCGGTAGTTTTCGCACTGAAAATATGGAGGCATTACCTCTATGGCACAAAGTGCAAACTTTTCACTGATCATAAGAGTCTCCAATATCTCTTTAGTCAGAAAGAATTGAATATGAGGCAACGACGCTGGCTGGAATTACTTAAGGACTACGACTGTGAGATACTTTACCACCCCGGTAAGGCCAATATTGTTGCTGATGCTCTCAGTCGGAAAGTCAATCTTGAAAGGAGAAGGCCAAGAGCGTTGAGAATTGAAGTTGTCTCGACTATTTTGGAAAGTATCAAGAAATCTCAAAGCGAAGCTTCTAAGAAGAATAACCGAAAGGAGGAACGTTTGGGCAAAACGTTGGTGTTCGGCATAAACAGTCACGGACTAAAAGTATTCCAAGATCGGATTTGGATACCGAAGACAGGAGGAGTCAGGGATCTTCTGATGGAAGAAGCTCACAAAACCATGTACTCGATTCATCCCGGTAGCACAAAAATGTATAGGGACCTGAAACCCTATTATTGGTGGCCGACGATGAAGCTCGACATTGCGAAGTATGTGGCCGAGTGTGTAACCTGTGCAAGAGTCAAGGCACAACATCAGAAACCATACGGGAGTTTAGAACCATTACCTGTGCCTATGGGTAAGTGGGAAGACATTGCTATGGATTTCGTCACTAAACTACCCAGAACAAAAAGTGGTCACGACATGATTTGGGTGGTCGTTGATCGATTCACTAAGAGTGCGCATTTCATAGCAGCCAATGAAAAATGGTCTATGGAAAAGCTTGCGAATTCTTACGTAAAGGAAATTGTGAGGCTTCACGGTGTTCCGTTAACGATTGTGTCGGATCTTGATAGTCGTTTCACCTCACGATTTTGGAAAAGTCTACAAGAGGAATTGGGTACCAAGTTGTGTCTAAGTATAGCTTATCATCCGCAGACTGATGGTCAGAGCGAACGGACGATACAAACACTGGAAGATATGCTGAGAGCGTGTACCTTGGAATTCCTAGGTAATTGGGATGAACATTTGCCTTTGGTAGAATTTTCCTATAATAATAGTTTTCACTCGAGCATAAAGATGGCACCTTATCAAGCATTGTATGGACAGAAGTGTCGTACGCCGTCTTGTTGGCTTGAGGCTGGGGAAAAGCAGTTTATGGGGCCGGAGATAGTCCATCAAACTGCAGAAAAGTTGAAAATAATTAGGGAAAGAATGTTAGCAGCTCAGGACCGTCAAAAGAGCTATGCTGACAAAAAGCGAAGACCGATGACTTTTGAAGTTGGAGATTCGGTTTTGCTTAAAGTCTCGCCATGGAAGGGACTTATAAGATTTGGTAAAAGGGGAAAGTTAAGTCCAAGGTTTATTGGACCGTTTAAAGTTCTTCAGAGGATTGGGAACCAAGCTTACAAACTCGAACTACCAGAAGAACTGAATGGAATTCATAACACTTTTCATGTGTGTTACTTGAGGAAGTTCACGGGAGAAGTTCCCGACATAATTCCACTTTCGGAGTTGAGGATCGATGAGAACAAAAGGTTGATTGAGGAACCGGAGGCAATCGTTGACCGAAAGACTAAGAAATTGCGACGTAAGATGGTTGAGTTAGTGCTTGTCCAATGGAAACACACGAATGGGCCGAATCTCACTTGGGAGATGGAGAGTGACATGATGAGTCGCTATCCGCATTTGTTTGCTGGTGTGTGATTCTGGGGACGGAATCATTCTAAGGTGGAGAGAATTGTAACGCCCGTGTTTCTGGGATTGCCATTTTTAGCAATGTAATAGTCTAGGTTAACCTTTGTAACCCCAATTTGAAATAATAAAATGTATTATTTGTGAATTATGTGAATTATGTGATTTATGTGTTTATTTTCTTATTTAATGAATTAAGAATAAAATAAGCGTCAAAATTTAAGTGTGAGATAAGCCCGATATCTTTGCATAAAGTTGTAGTGGTTGAAACAAGGATTCCGGAGATATAAGGAATGCCAAAATCCGAGTTATAACGAAGAAGTTATGACCTGTCGAAGTTTCGCGACGGGACTGGCACGACGCCGAGTGACGTAAAACATGAATTTAAGATAGAGCGATATTTAGCCTTAGCGATCTAAACGAAAGTCGTAGATTTCGTTAAACCGAGAGCGTGCGTAAAAGGAACGCCCAAATCTGACTTCGTATGATGAAGTTATGATTTTCTGAAGTTTCGACGTGGCAGTAGGCAGCCCGAATACTCGATTTGAGATCGAGCGGTTTTTAGCCGAAACAATCTAAATGAGAATCGAAGATCTCGTTGTTAGTAGCGAAAGGATGAAAAGATAGGCGAGAACGGACGTCGGACGAAGAAGTTATGATTTTATAACGAAGTTTTCCTGTCCGGGCCTTCTAAAAATAATTAATAAAAATAAAAGTCAAAATTAGCCGACGGAGTCTAAACGAAAGTTGTAGAGCGTAGTCTCACCTTCGCGTGGATATAAAGAACGTCGAAAACGGAGTTCGTATGAAGGAGATATGAATTTTTGAAGTTTAATAAATATTTAATATTTATTTTTATCTCCGATATTATCCGAAGAAGGATGAGGCGGTCTATCCGAAGTACGCAGCGCGTACTGCTGTACGCCCCGCGTACAGCGTAGGGCACTCGAGTTCTACAGAGTAGTGAGTCGTATACAATGACGTAGATGGACCGATGACGTAAGCGCTAACGACCATCGAGACGTACGCCCCGCGTAGCCTCGTACGCCCCGCGTACGTGCGAGGGTTCAGCACCTATAAAAGGAGATCCGAAGCAGCCGAGTTTCCTTTGAAAATTTCAGCATTCTCTCTAGTCCTTTGCCTCGATTTGCGTTCCGATTGTACCCCGAAGCCCCGGTATTATTCCCGAGCCCCGAAGCAAGATCCGAAGCCCCGAGGATCCCGAAGAGCGTTATTCCCGAGCCGAAGCCCTGCCCGCGAGGAGCCGGTTTTTGTGAAGATCTTCCAGATCTATGGAGAGACGCTACTTCTATAAGCCGTAGTACTGTCGGATCATCTTCTGATCAAGTGAGTGTATAGTCCCTTTTCAATACGCGATATTATACAAGTAATTTTTAAACGTATTTAAGAATACGGGATGTGAGTGTGTAGTTATTTTCTCTCCAACGCAATATTATGAAGTATTTAATATAAAATACGTGCTACGTGTATATATTTTGTGGTTATATGTGTGAATGTATATTCTCTACGAAATACGTGATTTGTGTGTATGCCTCATCTGTTATGTGGAATATGTATTGATTAAAACATGTTATACAGGTTTTTAAACAATGTATAAAAATGTATATTTTTATCTACTAATATGTTGGGTAGAACATGGGTAGATAATTGGTGTGAAATAAACAGATGAGAGGCCTCGGTGTTATTGGTGTTATTCTAGTCATTCAGCAGAGTATGGATGACGACCACGGACTATTCTAGACTGTCCTGTGGAACACTAGCAGGCTCATTACCTGTAGGTGTTGTGAACCACGTGTTCACCGGTGTACTCTATCCCCCACATGGTTGCCTATAGGACACTTATTGTCGAGGAAGCCCCTCTGCAGTAATGTCCGTCCCGATGAAAATCCTGAAATAAGTTCCTTATAATAGACGTTATTTTTAGGAACGTAAGGTGAGGATAACGGGAATGGGTAATCGGGTTTATTGTTGATTGATGAAATTAAATATAATTATTGTGGGTTTGAAAACCTTATATGCTCACCAGGCTCCCAAGCCTGACCCACTCAGTTTAATTGTATTACAGGAAGTGGCGCAAGAGCTTAAGATGGGCGAATCATCAAGTCATTTTTGTTTACAAGTCTGTATATGTATATATTTGTTGAACGACTTGTAATATCATCGTTTATGCTTTATGATCTGTATCGGAACATGACATCCCGACTTTTGATTATGAAATGAAATCATATTTCTATATGAAATGTTTTGATAAATATCTATCTTATCATGTTTTCTTTTTGGGAACAAATTCCGCATCTCTTTTAAAAAAATCAAATGGATTTACTCTGAAAATGTTTTAAAAAGCATAAATGAAATCGGTCTTTTTTGGCCGAGATTTTGGGGATGTCACATAATGTCCATATCCCCTAGAGTTTACGGCCGTAAACTCCTATGGGGTGTTGGATTTTAATTCATTTGAGGCACTTGCACATCTAGGATAGCTTCCATGTTTTTATCTAAGGCTAAAGGGGACAAGAGGCACACATTTGTGCCTTCACTTGGAGTTTACGGCCCAAGTGATGTTCCTTGGCTGTAAACTCCCTTTTAGGGATGGTTCTTATGTAGTTAAATCCCCATTCAAGTCCTATGCTTTTAAGGGTAATAGTCTTAAGGCCTTAGGGGTGTTTGTGGTACATTTTGCCCTAGAAAAAGGGGTTTACGGCCCAAGAGATATTCTTGGCTGTAAACTCCTATAACTCCATGATTTTGAAGTGTTTTGATGTTTAAAATGGTTACAAGCATTTGAGGGTTAATGTCCTTAAGCTTTAGGGGTGGTTTAGGGCACATTTAGCCCTTAAAAAGGGGTTTACGGCCCAAGAAATGTCCTTGGCCGTAAACTCCTATATCTTGTGGTTCTTGATTGCTTTCTAGTCTCTAAAGATCATACATTAAGTCCCTAACTAGTTGTCTATCAAGGAAATGGGACTAGGTAGCCTTAAAGCTCCAATTTGGAGTTTACTCCCCAAGAACGTTCTTGGGCGGTAAACTCCCGGATCTTGCAGTTTAGACATGTAAATGATGTTATAAAGCATCTAACAAGTAATGAAACACATCTAGGAAAGTAGACTCACAATCTGGGATGAAAACCCGAAGATCCGTCAGAGAGAAAATGGCTTTTCTCTAATTGGAATTGTGAATAATGAATTAATTAAATTCAGAAATCTATTTATAGTCCTGAAATATTTTGGCAGAAAATATTTTTATTCTGGATATTGGACTGCAGCATTATGAAACTTGGAATGCTCAAATTTCACAAAACCAGGAGCATCCACTCTCCTGATATTTCATTAAACGTAAACCCTAATGTACACAAACTTGTTCGGAAAAGTATGAAAATCACTAAAACTGGACTAGCTTCTATTGAATAGATAATGTTCGTACAAATGGAAATTTCGGGTTGTCACATGGTGGCTCCTATTTAAGTGGAACCAAAGGTGGTTCCATCACTCCTTCTTCCGACCCTAAGGAAGCTCAATGCATCTGTTGTCTGGAAAAGGGGCACTAGAAACGAAACTGCCCCAAGTACCTGCAAGATGTTAAAAATGGGAAGGTCAAAACTACCTATGCAACTATTTACACTATATTGTCTAATAACTCATCACATTCTACTTCTTGGGTTCTTGATGTAGGTTGTGGTATTCATATATGTTCTGATTTGCAGGGCCTAAGAAGAAGTGAGGATGTGGAGCTTGGAAAGATAAACTTGATCATGGGGAATAGGAAAGCTTCACCTGTTACCAAGATTGGAGTTTATTCTTTGTAGCTAGATAGTGGGTTAGTGTTAGATATGAATAAGTGTTGTTACTCGTCTGAAATGGTGAAAAATATTATTTCATTCCATGGTTTGTGCAAACAAGGATTTACTTTTTCATTTGATAATGAAGTTGGTGGTATTAATGCTTTTTATAATACTGTTCTTTATTTCAAAGCATTACCTTGTAATGGTGTATATGAAACTATGTCGGTTGTAGACAACTTAGGAAATAATGTATTACATATCGATTCTTCCACCAGTTTGGATAAAGCATCCTTGTGGCATTGTCGTCTTGGACATGTCAACAAGAAGCACATAGGCCTACTCCAGAAGGCTGGAGTTTTGGAGTTCTTTGACTTAAAGTCAAATGATAGTTGTGAGTCTTGTTTACTTGAAAAAATGAAAAAGTCACCCTTTACTGGTTCTTGTGCTAGGACCTCATAGACACAGATGTGTGTGGACCCTTCAAAACCGCCACTAGGGATGCCAACCGCTTCTATGTGACATTTACTGATCATTATAGTAGATATGGTTATGTCTACTTAATCAAGCATAAGTCAGAAACCTTTGAAAAGTTCAAAGAGTTTAAACAGGAAGTGGAGAATCAGCCGGACAGGAACATTATGACGCTCCGATCCGATCGAGGAGGGGATTATCTTAGTACAGAGTACCTTGACTATCTTAGCGAATGTGGAATTATTTCACAGTGAGCGGTGTATTTTCACCGGCTAACCACATAATTCTTTTGGTTACATCTTCTAAAGACCCAGTGAGAATGTGGTCTTTGTCGCAAGAAGAGGGGTCTTTTGTGAGAGAGAATTCATAAGCCATGGAAACAGTAGGAGGCAAATTGATCTTGAAGAAACTCAAGAGTCAAGCGGTGAAGGAACCTCAAACCCTAGCAATCCACCTGAGGAGGAAACTCCTGTTGATGAGTCCGTACCTCTGACGCGTTTCACAAGAGTTAGGAATCCGCATGAGCATTACTATGGTTTTCATATTACTGCGGAAGATGATGAATTTATTAGTTATAGGACACTAGTAAATCTAGATGAACCTAATAACTTTAAGGAAGTCATGGTAGGCCCTGAGTCCGCCAAATGGAAAGAGGCCATGGACATCGAGATTCAGTCCATGTAAGACAATCAAGTTTGGAAATTGGTTGACAATGTACCAGGTTGGAAGACGGTCGGATGCAAATGGATCTTCAAGAAGAAGACCGACATGGATGGAAATGTACACACTTATAAAGCGCGACTGGTTGCGAAGGGCTTTACTCAAACTCCGAGAGTTGACTATAATGAGACCTTTTCACCAGTAGCAAAGATTAAGTCTATTATGGTTTTGCTAGCCATAACTGCATTTTCTGATTATGAAATATGGCAAATAGATGTCAAAACCGCTTTCCTTAATGGAAAGTTGGCTGAGGATGTTTACATGAGTCAGCCAGAAGGTTTTGTCGATGCAAAGCACCCTAATAGAGTGTGTAAGCTTGAGAAATCCATCTATGGATTGAAACAAGCATCTCGCAGATGGAATCTTTTTTTCGATGAGAAAGTCAAAGAGTTTGGTTTTTCGAGGAGCGAAGACGAGTCCTGTGTATATGTTAAGTCTAGTGGGAGTATAGTTAGCTTTTTGGTACTGTATGTGGATGACATACTACTTATAGGAAATGACATCCCAACCTTGCAGGAAGTTAAATCATGGCTTGGGAAGTGTTTCACTATGAAGGACCTTGGAGAAGCTGCCTATATCCTAGGGATAAGGATATTAAGAGAAAAGGAGTAAAAGACTAATTGGACTTAGTCAAACTACCTACTTGGAGAAGGTGCTGAAAAGGTTCAACATGCAGAATTCCAAGAAAGGTGAATTACCAATCCAGACTAATGCCAAACTGAGTAAGACTCAGAGCCCGAGTATAGAGGCTGAGATAGCTGAGATGAGTCAAGTGTCGTATGCTTCCGCTGTAGTCTCGATCATGTATTCTATGACTTGTACCCGCCCTGATGTGGCCTTTGTTTTGAGCATGGTCAGCATATATTAAGGGAATCCGGGCATGGCTCACTGGACTGTGGTGAATAATATTCTCAAGTACCTACGAAGGACTAGGGACTGGGTCCTTAACCTTGGTGGGAGTGATGAATTGAGAGTAGTGGGGTATAGTGATGCTGGATTCTAGACTGATAGGGATAATATCCGCTCTCAGTCGGGTTGGGTCTTTACCCTAAATGGAGGAGCAATTTCTTGGAAATTTTCCAAACAGGAAACAGTGGTTGATTCAACTTGCAAATCGGAGTACATAGCAACAAGCGAGGTAGAAAAGGAGGCTATATGGCTAAAGAACTTCATTGGAGACGTTGGAGTTATACAGGGTATTAAGGAGCATATGGAGATTTTCTGTGACAACGAGGGTGTTGTTGCCTTAGCGAAGGAACCAAGGGATCACAGGAGATCCAGACACATCTATAGAAAATACCATTTCATTAGAAATCGGATAGAAGAAAGAATCCTCGTGGTGAAGAGGGTATCATCAGATGAGAACCCAGCAGATCCCCTCACGAAGGTACTGTGTAGGGTTAAGCTTTTGCAACATGCGAGGCGCATCGGACTAAAGGATGATATTAGTTTTACAGACTAGATAGCTATTTCTGAAACTTGTAAAATAAAAATTGACATTTGATGATTGAATAAAATTTGTTGTTTATTTATAAGTAAGGTGTTGCTATCTTGTGACAATTATTTACTATTGTTTCAATTTTGCATGTTTTGACTTCCAGAATAATTTCTTTATTCAAACTCTCCACAGTTAGTCATATGTTGGAAGTAGATATGAACCAAGATTGTCATGAATTGGGTTTGTAGATGTCTAAGGTGCTAGACATAGCAAATGGTTGCTACAACATTCATGAGTGCTCATAACTTCTGAGTATTGGATTCAACCCATGCTCACTTGTATCACTTCCTGGAATTTATTGTTGGGTTTTGAGCAATCTAACACTTCCTAAGTGTGCATGCAACCCTAATAAACCTTGGATCTATGTTTGTCTAAATACATGCAAAATAATAATTTTCCAAGGTTCATAACCTATCTAACATGGCATGGGGTACTTTTAAACATAAAAGAATTATATGAGATTACATACCTTTTGATGATGAGTTTGATTCCTAAGGAGTTTGAGGGCCAAGCACCAATAGTGTGAATGCCTCAAATGGAATCACAAATCACCACAAACTCTTGGAAAACTTTGAGAGAGTGTATACATACATAGAAATCGGCCACACACAAAGTCTCACACAACTAGTGCCACTAGTGGCTATTTCATGCAACATAAGCATGCTTATATAGTGTACGTGATTAGGGTGAAACCCTAATAACCCATGACCTTTCCTTTTCTAAGGATCCATGGGTTAAAAGCTCCATGGATCATCCATGGACTTCCATACAAGCCTAACCCATTAACAAATGAGTGTTAGCCCACACTATATAAAACCAATAGCCCACAATCTAATTAGTCTTCCTTTTAATCTCCAAATTAATTCATAATTAATTTAAGATTACGACTAATTAAATAACATGACTTCATATTGATATATTATAACTTATAATATATTAATAAACATATGTGTATAACTCTCATAAAATTATCCATAAATAGTTTGGATGAAATGCAACCCAAATGGACCATGCCGGGTCGGGTCAAGTATATACCAAATAAGTTATGGACTTAGACACCTTATCCAACATTTATCTCGAGTGATCGTGTGACGGTAACATCATATAAGTCTTTAAACCTAGAGATATGAGTTATTGACTATGAGTTGGTTATACATTGATTGTACGATAACGCATTGGTAACTCGATGTTATAAAACGTGCCTTTGTGTATGATTCAACAAGTAGTAGAACAAGCACATGAGTCGAAGTTTATCTGTTCCTTCTAGTCCTTGGAGGATTAGAAGCGATATCTGGGACCCTCAATGATCACTTATCTTAAATGGTGCATCATCATCTCAGTTTCGCGAGACTTTGAAAGAGCTACGATTGCTGGTCGGTTCCTGAAGTCATACCTGTAGCTATAGTTATTAGACTTATCCAAGTGGGAGACTGTTGGATAAGGTGTCTAAGTCCATAACTATATTTAGTATGTACTTGACCCGGCTTAGCATGGTCCATTTGGGTTGCATCGACATCTCAACTATAGGATAGACAAAATGAGAAAAGGACACTTACGACTTCTTACTATATTATAAGTTCTAATATATTAATATGAAATCATACTATTTATTTAGTATTGATCAAGAATTAAGTTGGAATTAATTTTGTGATCAAAAAGAGACTAATTAAATATATAGGGATTGATTTGTAAATCATTCATTCTTATATAGTGGGCTTATGGTTCATGATTCACTAGATTGTGCTAGGACCCATTGGGTGCTCCATGGATGCTACATGGAGGTTATATATAACCCATGGATCATGGGGAAATGAAAAGCCATGCACATTAGGGTTTACATGGTGTAACCCTACATGTGGCACAATATATAAAGAGCTCCATAGCTAGGAAAATCGACACTAATGCAAGACAAGGAGGGATAGTTGGTTTTGCGATCAAAGTGTTCTTCTCTTAAGTTATTCCAAGAGTTGTGGTGTTGTGTAAAGGAAGTAATTGGTTTATATTTAATCAGTTTGTTTCTCTATGCCTAGATCTCATTGTGCAGGTACTCTAGTTTAATACTAAAAAATTGAAAAAAAAAGGTATGGTTCGAAAATGAACACTCCTTGCGTTAAAGATAAACTTTCTGAGCTAGCTCAGTCAGTTATGATGATTGAAAGTGACCAAAGTGTGCAACCCATGCCTCTTCTATGCGATTTTTGCACCCAAAACGGACATCATTCTGACATGTGTCCATATTTACAAGGAGAATGGGAAGAAGTGCAAGATAAGGGAAGCTACTACTGGTCAAACCAATGGAGTTATGACCAGCCTCAACATGATCAATGGTGGGACAACAACCAAGTTTGGGGAAATAACCAATACCAACCAACTCCACAGTTCCAAGACCCCTATCCTTACCCTCCTCAACAAACTGAAACACCAAACATGTCCTTAGAGGAGATTGTGAAAAGCATTGCCACTTCTACCCAAATTTTCCAAGAAACAACCCAAGCTAGCCTCAAAATCTTAGAGAAACAAATAACACAACTTTCTCGATCAATTAGTATAATGGAAGCTCAAGACAAACTACCATACGAAGAGAGCCCATCTCATAGCACATGTTCCATTCCTTTAAAAGATGAGAAAAGTTTTAATGACCCAATAGTGTTATATGAAGAAGAGGAAGAAGAAGGAGGAGTGGAAGAGGCTGTTAAAAATGAGTAAGAAATTGAGAATGTTGTCAATGAAACTGTAAAGGAAGTAATATGGGTTAACGAAGGAAGTAATACGGGTTAAAGAAGGAGAGGTTAGGCCACCCACTATTATTAAGACACTAACTTTAGTGGTAGACCAACCACAAGAGCCACAAACGATAAATTTGTCAGACTCTTCAAAGGTTACATATCCCGAGAAAGAAGACGCCAAATCGGTTACCTACTCAACCACCATGTCAAAGAGGGAAAAGTTGGTCACCTTACTGAACAAGTACAAGAAAGAATATGGTTGGATGATTTCAATTATCAAAGGTCTAAGTCCGGTATGGTTCTCCTATAAAAAGAAAGTCAAATACAAGAAAAAAGTCCCAATGGAGGTGTGGAAATTAAGAAATGTAGACACGAGGCAAATTTGCAAGGTTAATGGACATCGATTGAAGCCATTCAATGAAGGTTTTAATTTAAATGTCCAATATGTCGTCCATTTAAACGCCCTAAAGTGTTAAAGTGAAGTTTGGAGGCGTCTCACCAAAGACTTTGAAGAATGACATTTTTGGAAAGCATTGTGTTTTCGTGTTTTTAATTTGAATAAATGAGTTTGGAAGATGTTTTTGGGATTTAAAAGGGTTGTTTTTGAAGAAATCAAGAGTTTCTAGGTGTTTGGGGCCTTCCAAAGCAAGAACGGGTGAAAAACGAAGAAAAATGAAGCAAAAATGAAGATCGGGATCAGTGGGTTGCACGACCCACATGCTGTTGCGTGGGTGGGTTGCGCGACCAGGTGTGATGAAGCGACATTGGCCTAAGACCTAACTGTGCGACCCGCACACTGTGCTGGGCAATTTGGGCTATTTTTGGCTATTATTTGACCAGGGGTTGACCAAAGGTTTTAATGAGTTGACCTTTTGACTTTTCTTGACCAACATTGACCAAAATTGACCCTTGTCGACCCATAGATTAAAATGTTCAGCTTCCATTCTTCTTCATTTAACCATCTTCACCTCCCACTCCATTCCTCTCAAGAACATAGCCTTCCAATACCCACTTCGCCGAACAAAAGCAAGATTGTCGTAGTTCTACTGGTCAGAATTTCACAAAACCACCGCCACAGACATTTCCCGCCTCCCGATCCTCCGATTTAGGTCATTTCTGCCCTTACCTTAAGCATTGAGGACAATGCTTGTTCTTAAGCTTGGGGTGGGGCATTTCCTTTTCCTTTTATTTTTTTTCATGCATTTTTAGTTAGGTTGCATATCATTTTAGTTTTACGCTAATTCACATTCATTTTTTTTATTTTATAAAATTCCAAAAAAGATTCTATTTTCTTCTTTTCTACTTTTATATTTTTGCATAACATTTAGCTTAGGGCATTAGCATTCATGCATTTTTGTTGTCTGTTTATTCTCACCTCCTTAGATGTCATGGAACAGGTTCACAGTTATTGTATCATTATTGGTCCAGGATCTTGTTCCTATCTCACCCATCGAACTGGGATGATTAGCTGCAGTTTGGGATTTCATACTTGGGATCAAATGCTGGTAGCTTAAAGGGGTAAGTGATCATGGCCAGGTAGTTTTCATGAAGAATTATGCATACAATACTAATGACTGTAGGATATACTATAGTAATAGATGTCTTAGCCTTGCGGTCACTACCGCCGAGAGGATCACACTTGATCATGTTTGAACCGTTAGGATGAAGCACTAGTGCTTGTCCCCGAGTAGAATCCATATCCGGTCTCTTTACATCACCATATCTTTTTGCGATTTTCTTAGGATTTTAGTCCACATGTGGACATTTTCATTATTTTTGAAAAAAAAATCACAAGTTTGAAAAGGAGCTTACATTACATCTTTATGCTCCACACATGGTCATTTTCTCCCTGAGACCATTCGGATTATATTACTACCCTTTCGGTTCCACTTACACACTTTAGGAACCAAATTTTGAGTAAAATGGTTTTCTTGTTAAAAATTTCTATTTTTAATACATTACCTTCAAGTATGTTGTTAAAAAAAGGGCAGGCAAATTCCCAGCTGCAGAAATCTGAGAAGGGTGACCGGTTCAATTATTAAACAAAATTTTCCAACATTTTGGTCACCCAACGTTTGATATTCATTCGTATAGGTTTGATTTATTGTATTTAGATCGAGTTGTTTTTCACAAATTAGTGATGTTAGGAGGCTGTCGAGTCGGATACTACAGGAGGTTTGGGCCAACACCAAGTGAGCCGATTCCTACAACAGTGCCCGAGCGAATAAACCTAGTTACATATGAGAGAAACCGGCAGACGTGAGATCAGAGTGTACATTTAAATAGGAGCTCCACCCGAGCCCATCCATTTGCTTTATCCCTACTACAAATGTTCTTCATTGTATGGATGTTCCATTGGGGCTGCGACTGACCATCCCTCCTTACTCATCTCGAGTTCATTTTAGTCGTGTCTTAGTTGAGGACAAGTAAGGTTTAAGCTTGGGGTGATTTGATAGTTTCATTTTATTTACTTCTTTTTTAAAGTTTATTTTAGCATATTTCATCCATAATCTAGTTAATTTTCATGCATATTTTCCTTTTTGTTATTTTATGACTATTTCGGATACTTTCTAGTTTCGTGAGCTTTATTGCACATTTCATGGAGACTAGTGGAACGGGAATGTTCGGGATGTATGGAAAGCGATAGGAATTGGTGGACAACAAGGATCTTAGGCTTGATGGGTGGTGGAGATGATGCATGGAGCGAGCTTGATGATTATTTGAAGGCTTGGAGAGAAATAAACTTTAAATTTGCAAGATGCGGGAGTTTATTCAAGCATGCGTAGATTATTAACCGGGCGAGTTTGGATCATTTGGAGAAGCCAAATTGGGTTTAAATTGAAGAAAACTTGAAGAAAAATGGGCTAGGAGCTGATTGGACTCGAACTGGGCCAAGTGGGCTAAGCTATGGACGCCCAAACCTCAAAGATGCTACATCCAGGGGCCACTCGTGCAACACACCCGCACACCAGCACGCGGGTCGCGCAACCCCCTGCAGGGGCAATTTTGGAAATTCTTCTTTTGAGCTATATGGGGAAGGTTGGTGCCTATCTTTTGGAGACTCTTAGACATCCGATTTTTGAGCATTCTCTCTGGAGTTTTGAAGATTTTTTAAATCCAAGAACACCTCAAGAACATCATCTTTTCACCTCTTGATTCTTGTTTAAATTTTGGTACAATCTTCTCTAACTTTGTTTCTTTGAGTTTAGCCATGCTTGGCTAAACTAATCTTGGTTGACTTTTGTTGAATCCTTTGAACTTTTGTTGAATGTTGAAGAATCCATGAACATGTTCTTAAATCTTTATGAGAATGTTTTGTGTTTTAACAACTTATCACCACTTATATGTTTTAGTTCATGAGTTTAAATGTGTTTGTGGTTATTAGTTGGCTAATTTCTTGATTAAGTAAAGGATCCTCAAATTAGCAAGCAACAAATGATTTTTGTGTTGTTTTTGCTTCACACAATCATAAAACCATTTCCTCCAACATGGTGGTGAAAGCATTTGACCCCTCTTGGATTTGGTGACTCTTTGGTTCTTAATGCTAGTTGACTTTCACTAATTACATGCTTAATGGAAATTATGACTTTGACTAAGGAAATTGTTATGAACTTCTCTAACCATTTTAACAACTAAGAAAAGTCTAGGTAATCTCAAGCTTCTTGGATTACTATAGCCAAATTAAGGATTTAAATCAAGTATTGCACCATTGGATTCTAATGATATGTTCATCAAAAAGTGAAAGTGAAGAAACCTTAAGTCAACCATCATTCTCTTATTGATTTTACATCAAACTCTTATTTTTGTTGAAATTTTTTATTTAAATCTTAGTTTAATTCTAGTTTATTTCAAGTATTTCAAAAGACCAATCCCCCCATTTTTAATTTATTGTCATTTTACAAGTATTTTTACAAAGAGATTTTTCATAGAGTTATAAAATTAAACCAATCTCCGTGGATTCAATCCCTTTACCACTATACACTATTTTAGTGTGTAATATTTAGGTTTATTAATTTTGTTGGCCTCGACAACCACCAGCATCACACTTGAGGTTCTAGTCTCACAAAATCTTAAGGAATCCAAGCAACTACAAAGGTATGTCATTCTACTAGTTTTATATTTCATGTACCCCATGCCATGCTAGTTAGGATGTAAACCTTGGAAAATTCTTATTTGCATGAATATTAGAGAAAACATAGATCCAAGGTTTCTAGGGTTGCATGTACGCCATAGGAGTGTTAGAATGCTCAAAAACCCATCACAAGGATCACAAACGAGATTTGAATAATCATGCAAGCCTTTGACAACCTCAATGTCATTTAACATTTCACATTGATGTGCCGGTTAACCACACACAATCCATCAACAATAATAATTTTCGAGATGCCCATCATTTCTCTTTAAAGTCCCTATTGGTGTGCTGGTTAACCACACACGCTCCACCAACGACATATTAAAGTATGATGTGTGTTTTCATGGATTAGTATACTTTTCACATTTTTCCTAAAGTAACTAAAGTTGGATTTTTTAAAAGAAGGTTCTGGTACTTCTATATCATTATAATTTTTAATAAGATTATGTCCTATCAAACCCATTCGGCTAACGACGCACCACCATATAAGGGACCGGTGGGTGAGAGTGGACACCCAATGACAGTCATTTTATAGGTCGTTTCCTTATATCCCCTTATAGTATGGCTTCGTGAATGAGGCGTACTAGCGATTTGAGTGACTTGCCTTATACATATAGTAATTAAACGTTAATAATATATAAGGTATATTGTAAAACCTTTTAAACTATGAGGTTTAAATAATAATTATTTAAATTAAATCTTTTGATTAATTAATATTAAACTAGTTATGATTTATTTTCGTCTTTTAATTAAACAATTAATTAAATTAACTAAATCATTATGAATTAAATAATTATCTACAATTAAACAATTAATAAAATAATTCAAAATTTAATCCTAATCCAAAAACCCCTAATTTTCGAAAATCGGGCTTAGGTTTAACATGTTTTAATTATTCAAATTTTAAGGCTTTTTAAAATACCAATTATGGAAACAAGATAAGCCCTAAAAAGGCTCCTTAATTTTCAAAAACAATGTTAAGGAGGCTAGGATTTCAAGAACGTTAGCAAATTTCGAAAATCCTAAGGGTGGACGCTAGGGTTTCAAGAACCCTAACAATTTTCAAAAAATACCTCCCTTAATGTTTAATTTCTATAAACCCTAATTTTATCTATTCAACATTGTGCAAGATCAATTGAAAACCATTGGCTCTGATAAGACTGATAGGTTTTATAGGTTATAATCAAAACATGTGGCGGAAAAACTTAACCCTAAGCTCACATGCAACCTATTGGATCTAAGTTTTCTCTATTTATTGCAATAAACAATTGAAAATCAAGAACCCAGTGAATACCCTACAATTTTCAAAATTCATAAAGGGATTAAGGTTACATACCTTTTAATTGTTGTTGTAAATAATCAATAGAATCCTTCTTGAATAAGCTCTAGAAAGCAAGCTCCAAAAATCTCGTGCCTCTGATGGCTCGCACCCAAAACCCTAGAAACCCTAAAATGAAGAGGAAAGAGGAGGAGAAGTAGGAAATTTCATTCCTAATACTCTTAGGAATGTCATGAACGAAAATGGATGGCCTTGGGGTCCTATTTATAGTTTAGGTAACTTGCAAGCAAAGCATAATCTGAATTAATTAAATAAAATATTTAATCCTAATTCAAATCTTTTCATTTTATACAACCAGGAGACTTCTAAAAACCCTAGAATGGCTTCCAATTTCGTTAACCCTTTGGATGATTCTAGAATTACTTCTTTGTTCAACTACTAAACAATTACAATTCACCCCTTACACCTTTAATCAATTCAAATTAACCCCAAATTAATTCTGATTAATAATTAATTTATTCTAATTGATTTCTTATTAATTTATTAATCATATAAATTAACAAATCAATTATTTAACTAATGAGCGCATGTTAATTTATTAATCACATACAAGTTAACATATCAATTATCTATTCCCAATTAATATTTATCAACAAACCATTTCTCTCTCTCCTAATCTCATTTCTAGCTATTTCTGGTTATGAGGGAAACCCAAAAGGACTTTGCTTATATTTTCAAGTTTATACTAATTTAGTTATGAGCTTAGACATCTTAATCCAACAATATCCTGATGTGACAACCCCAAATCTATTTCCGTTACAAATCCCATTTTCACTAACAGAATGCGTCGCTATACGTCATTTTATGTAATACTTGGAATCGTCAATATCCGAATATCTAATTATATGCATGTCTTAATATCATCATAAGAAATATAACTCGTGTGTGTTAACCCCGTTTAACCTAATAGAGTTGTATTACTTTTTCAACCACTTCACCCGGGTAAAAAGTTTTAACCCAGTTAACTTTAAACATCGGGTAGCCGTGTATCGGGTGCGAAACCCGAGGCATATGAAATGGGTGTGCACAACATTTGAATACTCTTTTACCACACACCCACTCTCTCTCTCTCTCTCTCTCTCTCTACTTTCTCTCTCTAGACCCGAAATCGACCCCGATTCCGCTAATTTCCGACTTCCAAACGTAAGTACTCATCCCCTATCTTAATCTAGACATACTTTACTGAATTTAGAAGCCAAAATCATAGAAATCAAGGACCAAAAAGGAGTTTACGGCCTAAGAAGCTCCTTAGGCCGTAAACCCCCAAAATCATGCCAAAGACCATGTTTTTCCTTCCTTTAAGCTAGTATACTAATTAAGGCATTTATCTAGAAGAGTTTGGACATTAAAACACAAGGATTTGACATGTAAAAAGGAGTTTACGGCCCAAGCTTGTGCTTAGGCCGTAAACACCTCAAACACCCCATAAATCTATGTTTAAAGCCCCAAAAACTCTTCTAGGGTGTTTGGTAATTTGGACTTGACAACAAGGAAGGCTTAAAAGCATCAAACAACATCATTTGAACACAAAAAGAGGAGTTTACGGCCAAGGCTAAGCTTGGGCCGTAAACACCCAAGTTTTTGTGTCAAACAAGTCCCTAAACCACTCAAATGCATGTAAGGAATTTACCTAAGGCCTTTGGAAGTGTGTTGTACCATTAAACATCTCATTTTGATACCAAATGAAGAGTTTACGGCCAAGGATGTTCTTGGGCCGTAAACTCCCCAAAAATTCATGCCAAATTGTTCCAAACTCACTATAGGGCCTTATAGGATTTATCTAAGGTGTATGAGACCATGTTGTACCATTAAAACATACATTTTGAAGGGTTTATTGGAGTTTACGGCCCAAGAACAAGTCTTGGCCGTAAACTCCCCAAAAATGTCACAAATTATGATGTTTAAATCCTTCCCTTTTGGTCCAAAACACACACCACTAAATTAAGGAAGTGATATAAGGCCTTATACATACATTTTGGAGTACCAAAGGAGTTTACGGCCAAGCCTAGGGGGCTTACGGCCGTAAACTCCCAAAGGGTGGCTTTTAGGCCATAAACTCCAAGGGAGTGAGCTCTTAGACCTTTCCGTAAATCACTCATGGCCTTGTACCACTCCCGGGAACCTTTTCTAGGCCTTAAAACCCCGAAAACGATGCTAGGATGTCCGAATACTATAATGAAAAGCATAAGATGATTAACTTCTTGTAAAATACATATTTCATATGAAATTAGGGTCCTAAAAGGTGTTCAAGTGGTTATTTGGTACCAAACGCTCAATCGACACTTTTACCCGATTTACCCGATTCACCCGATTTCCGCGATTTCAGGTGAGTTCATACCCCTTTAATGAACCTTTCAAATGTTTTAAATGTTTTAGGGGGGAGATACAAGTTGCTTATAAATGTTTATGTAAATTTTTACAGAACGATTTCCGCGTTACAAGGATTAATCACATGTGATTCACTACCTTTAGTTCAAATCACATGTGATTTGTCCCTATGTCTTATAAACGGGTTCTACCCTTTTCAAACTATTTTTAAACAGTGAGTCAGATTTTAAATGTTCTTTTGGAAATATACTTTTATTAAATCAATTTACTTATAAAATGTAACCACTCTGATATATTTATATAAGTAAGACTTGGAGGACTTAGGACCGATATCTCGCCTTATTTCCTGTTCTTGTTTGATTGTGGGCTTAGGGTAGTAGTTATCCGTCCGACTGTCGTTGATTTCTTAGTTATATAATCTGTATATCAGTGTGGGATACGAATGTTACTGCATTCACTTAATACTAAAGTCACTAACATGCCCATAACCGTCCTCACTAAGATAACTATAATAGGTATAGTTACGGTTGCTACAACTACTACTCGCTAAAGTCATTTCTATCTACACTATAATACTCACTATTACTAGACGATACTCTAGTAAGAAAATACACTATGATCAATGCTAAAAGATTACTACACTATAACAATAGAGAAAACACTAAACAAACAATAATACACTAACCCACTACGAGATACTCTACTCGCTATCCACTACGCCCGGAGTTTTCCAGCAGGGAGACGACTCTACATGTATAGATCTATACGGGGCAGACGCTATTACATCCCGACTGTTAATTTCAGTCCACGCCGTGCAGGCCCAGGGATGCCACTACTTCACTATACTGTGCATGACCGGGAAGGTCATGGGATCCTCTATTATCCTCACTTTTAGTAATATACAAGGAATACACTACAACTACTCTAAAATACTACACTAAATGCTAAACTGCATCCCGAAGTAATTAAGTATCTATCACTAAAGGAAGCTCGCACCTCTATCATTGATCACGGGCTTAACTTATTCTATCACATTTGTTAATTGGAGATTTGCCAATATATTTTTAAAATAAACTGTTTCAAAGAAATAAAGAATGCATACTTTTCACAGATTGTCACTTACAATGTATTTCCTGGAAAATATGGGATTTTCTAAGTTTCTACTACTTATGAATATAAATGATACATTTTTAGCACTAATGCTTTGTATACAAAAACTCACACTAAACTCTTATGAACTCACCAGCTTTATGCTGATATTCGTTTTCAAAATAACTTGTATCTTCAGGTCAAAGATAGACAGGTACAGGCGCGGCATTTTTGGAGAAGGTGGAGCACACAAGACCCATCTCTTAGTTTTGATTTACTTTTGGGTGATTGTTAAACATTACAAAACACGCTTGTAATTAAATTCACTATGTAATGCTATGGTTGTATGTTTCTTGTTTCTACTATTATGCAATTGTGATGATACTGTTCGCTACGTCATCCACCCCGAAACGTATTCCGCCGTTATCGGTTTTGGGTGTGACACCTGACTAACTATTTGATGCATATTTGGCTAACTTTTCCATCTTGTCACTTTCCTTGATTGGTAGAAAATGGGCGGACTTAGTTAAACGATCGATTACTACCCAAATATTGGCGTACCCACTAGGTGTCTTAGGTAGTTTTGTGATTAAGTCCATAATGATTTGTTCCAATCTCCATTCAGGTATTTGGTTGCTATAGTAGACCTGAGGGTTCTTGGTACTTTGCCTTGACCTTAGCACATGTCAATCGTTTGCCTGCATAAGTGGTGATTTCTACCTTTAGGTTTAACCACCAATACCTTTTCTTTAAGTCAAGGTACATTTTGTCAAATCATGGGTGAACTATATATCTTGTCTTGTGAGCTTTGTCCAAGATCAAACTCCTGATATCGCAGAACTTTATTACCCGAATTCGGTTCATGAAATGTAACTTTCTATCATCCTTTATCTCGAACTGCTTCTCCAATCCTCACAGCCATTCCACTACCTTATTTTCTTCTTTAAGAGCTTCCAATTGAGCTTCTCTGATTTGGGCAAGAAAATTTGACTGTATAGTCAAGGTGAGTGCTTTTACTCTGCGAGGTTTAGCTCGTTCCTTTCTGCTTGAGGCATGGCTACTACATTTTTTTTTCCTGGGTGATATTTGATTCTACACTCATAGTTGTTCAACTGTTCCATCCATATTTTTGTCTCATGTTAATCTCCTATTGATTGAAGATGTGTTGAAGACTTTTATGATTAGTGTATATGGTGCACTTGGTGGTATAGAGGTAATGTCGCCAGATCTTTAAGGAGAATATTACAACTCCAAACTGTCACAACTTGCATTTTTGCTAGGAAATTTTATTCTCATGTAACCATTCAACTATCGAAAGACATGTCATCTAAGTGAATATCATGCTCTATTCTCATTCAAATACATCTCATGTGTTCAAATAAGGATTGGAAACCCTAGAAACCCTAATTGCGTTCCAAATGGAGCATAATTATAAAACTTTAGCATTTTGGGCCATGATTGGAAACCCTAGAAACCCTAATTGGGTTCCTAATTGGGTCGTGAGCCTCCTTAAGAGCCCAATGTGCCGAATATATATATATATATATATATATATATATATATATATATATATATATATATATATATATATATATATAATTCTTGGGCTCCATAAAAATTTGACAAGACCAAAAATGGGCCAAATTACTTCATTCTCATCTCTCATAAGCCCAATTCTCGGCCTACCAGGCTTATTTGACAAAAAAAGGAAAAATGAAGAAATTTGTGCACTTGCCACCTCATTAGTGCATGAGGGATATCCATGCATAAACCTACCATGTTACTAGGAGATTAATACGCACCAAACATCTAGGGTGCATCCTATCTTCTCCCTCTTTATTTCTCACGGCCAAGAAGCTCCACAATCATACAAACATTTCACTTTCAAACACTTTCAAGATTCTCTCAAGAACTCCTCTCTACTCCTCTAAATTTTCAAGATTTTGGGTGTTTCAAGAGGAGTTTTCATCAAAGATCATCATCCTTGGTATGATCTCACAACCTAAATTGATTTGCTACATCTTTAAACTCAAATCAATCGTCTTACCACCTCAAATTCGTGACCATGCTCCCTAGAACTTATCAAGATTCGAAGATCACTTCAAGAAGCTAGCTAGAATCATAACTTACACCACCTTATTCTTATCTTCATCAAAACCAAAATCCAAACCCCAAGGTGAGTTCATACCCCTTGTTTTCTGTTTTTATATGATTTTTGGGGGAGAATACAAGTTGCTTTGTGTATATCTATGTGTATATGCATGTCTATGTGTGTTTTCCATGAATTATTTGGTGATTATGTGTTGATTTCTTCACTAATCTAAAAATATGTTAAGAAAATTGAAGTTTATATCACTAGGATCTTCACATGAATCTTGAGAAAAGTATGTTTTATCACAAGTATTACATGTAAACATGTAGATCTGGGATTTGTATACTTGATATAGCAAAAATAAGTGTTGTGTTTAAGATCTATAAACTAAACTCACAAAACAGCCCTTGACAGAAAACTTTTGGTCCAATCTCGGACTGTTTTGACCATCCAAATGGAAGTATTTTTCAAAACTTTTACATGGATAAATTTCAGATTTATACCTTTAAAATGACTACTCTCACATTTTGATACGATTTTTCTACAATTTTTGGCGAATTTTACAAAACTGCCTATCAGATTTGAAATAATTTCGGACCAACCTCTGAAGATGAGCAATTTAACACTTGTTAGAAGCCATTAAAAATTTTGAGAAAATTTGTGAAGAAAGTAGACAAAATTTCTAAACTTTGAGAGTTTACGGATCCAAATTTCGACTTACGATGATTTTTCTACAAATTTTCAAACAACTAGGTCGGAAAAGCTCAAAAACAAAAAATGTGTATTTTCACAAAAATCAAGCCAAGAATGTTAATTTTGACAAAAATGGGTTTTAACATGTTATTTTTACTACAAAATAGTCATCAAAACAAGTTTTGAACAAAATGGAGACTAAAGTGTTATTCTTACAAAAATTGGGCCCTAAATCCTAAATTCTTAGCTTATTGGACCAAGAACGTCATTTTTACAAAAAGTGGGCTTTAGATATCAATTATGTAAATAATCAAGCTAAAATAAACAAAACAATAACAAATGGGTTAAAAACGACATTCATATCCTTATTGGGCCTGGAAATAATATACGTGTTTAGTGGGCCTTAGTGTCCTTTTACATGTATATTGGGCTCGAGATGGGTATTCATATCCTTATTGGGCCTGGAAATAATATACATGTTTAGTGGGCCTTAGTGTCCTTTTACATGTATATTGGGCTCGGGATAGGTATTCATATCCTTATTGGGCCTGGAAATAATATACATGTTTAGTGGGCCTTACTATCCTTTTACATGTATATTGGGCTTAGGATAGACATTCACATTCCTTTTAAGCCTGGAAATAATAGACATGTATAGTGGGCCTTAGTGGTTCACTTACATGTTTATTGGGCCTAGGAATGGGTTTTATATGCGTTATTCTTTTTATGCTATTTTAGTGGATACTATTTGCATGCTATTTGGGTCTATAAATACCTTACATGTGAAATGGGCCTTAGTTGTCCTTTCACATATATTTTGGGCCCATGTTATATAATCTCATTCCCTTTAGGTCTTGAAATGATTTATATGTTTAGCGATGCCTTAGTGGTTCACTTACATGGATCATTGGACCTAGAATGAGTTTATATATTTTTCTTCACGTAAATTCGATTAAGGATCTAGCGAGTTTTTATCGGTTGGCACCTATTAAGTGTATGATCGTAGCCTGTAGTTATAACCAGAGTCTCTTGAAGGGAGAGCGGGGGTTTGTGTATAGATCTATACGGGGATGACACCCCACACCTGAGCTGTTCGCTACAGTTAGACTAACTCAGTCTAGGGTGACGAAAACCTTATACTCAAAGTCAAAACCGGCGTCCAACGATGCCAAGACAGACAAAATTGTCATTATTTAGTATGGTTATGACGGCTCGTTAGAGGAATTAACGTTATGAAGTTTACGAAAGACCTTTTTTTAGGCAACATCGGGTTGTCTGGGAACACTCTCTTTACATGCTCTTACATTCTCTCTCTACATTCTCTTTACCTTTTTAGTCAAATAAACAATAACATACATGCATTAATACAAGATCTAACACAAACACACTAAAACATTTTCAGAAAATATCGGATTTTCTGGTGGTTTTCAAAGTTATACAAATCACTTTCACAAACATGCTTATGAACTCACCAACATTTTTATGTTGACCGTTTTCAAAATAACTTGTAATCTCAGGAAACCGTTGAAGCAGGATGAACGAAACAAACTAATGGATATTGTGTGATATTTTGTTTCATCATACTCTTACTATTTTGGCATGTAATATTCAAATACAATACTCGATGTAAACAATGAATGTTGTAATATTACATGTGTGATGATGACGATGTTATGTTTCAATTATATTCACTGTAAAGATATTTCAAGATGAAGTCACGCACAAGCCCCCGGACGTTTCCGCCGTCTGGTTCGGGGGTGTGACAGATTGGTATCAGAGCATTGTTTATAGTGAACTAGCATATCTAATCATATAGGATATGCAACTATAAATACAATGGGACTAAACAATTCTGAACATAATAATTAAAATACATACCTTTGTGTGCATTTTAGAATAATAACACAACAAGAACAGTAAAAGTCTTTGGAGGATTTGAACATCGCTTTTAAACTTGGGCAGTTATGTAATCGTATTGGGGGTGAATGTAGCCTGATCAACTACATTCATTCAAAATACGACCAACATGTGTTCGGGAGTAATTGTGATGGACGATGAATAAAAAACTTACCATTTAATTATCCAAAGAGCTTATAGAACAAAACCTAAACAAAATTAAAATTACTATAGGAGTAATTGGTATGATAATTGTTTCTAGTATTTATACCCCTTTGTGAAATACACTATAGACGAGTATCATTAGCCAAGAAGCCCCTATCTCCCTAGTCAGGGAATAGCAAGGTGGCTCGACTCAGAGGAGGAACACGAAGTAAAACTTGTAGATGGATCCGTCGAGTCAATAAGTGGACCTCGAAGAGGAAGAGACTGAGGGCAATGATGATGATGACTTGGATGCAGATGTCATCAATTCTCCATGTAGGGCCAGAGTACCGACTTATCGTGTGGTCCCTGGTGGCCCCATGCCCCCTTAGGCACACAATATTGGAGATAGAGGCACTAGTAGGGGATACGACCACACTACGGTAGGAACCGAGGTCTGTTCGATCTTAGTCATATTGGACCAGCTGATCGGGCCCTCCGAGTCATGGTACGGTCAGCTATTGAGAGAGACAAGAGACAAACAAAGGAAGTGAACGGAGACTCCCGAGCGAGACAGTTAGTTTGAGAGGTACGACTACGAGATACCGAGCAACAAGTAGCTCGTCTCCGAGGCGCATCCACTTCATCAGCACCACCACTAGACACTTCCCGCCACAATTAGGATCAACCTTTTCTACTTCCCCATACTATTCGACATGACTCACTTTCGTGTACTAAGATGGTACTTACCATTGGAACAGTTGTGTGCTATCTTTATTTCATATTACTACATAGACTCAATTATATGCACAAGAGAACCCTCAAAACCGCTAGATACTTATGGGTCTCGAAACCAAAACAACCTATATACTCTAAGGATAGATGTGACGATCGTGCCAAATCTGTGATTACCTACTACCGCAAATACATCATAGGGATGTAGATGGAAGCAGTAAGAATTATACACCAAGATGCAAAATTTATAGAGTACAACCAGGAATGACGATCATTACTTATGATCTGGATTATCAACGTGCAGCAGGAAAATGCCATCCCACAAGAATAACAAGCGCACCCACGAGACACCGCTCCTACAGATGGACTCTGCTACATTCCAAGCTGCTGTAACGACGGCAGTAACCGCTGCTATGGCACAAATCAATGCAAACAACCCCAATGGAGGCGGAAATAGCATTGACAACTCCAGCCAAAGGAACGAGCATGGGAACCCACAAGTGACAGCTTGTCAAGGAACACTAAACCCTAAGCTTAAGAGCAGGAAGCAAAATCTTGGAAGTAAGAGAAAGAGACAACCCACTAAAGGGTTCCTAAGGAAGCAACATGTTGTTGCTGTTCATGCGACCATGACCCCTATTACACCAACAACCAAGAGACCATATGCTGGGAGCCTTCCAAAATGCAACCAGTGCAAATTCCATCATAATGGAGCCTGCCGGGAGATGCATTGTAACAAATGCAACCGAAAGAATCACACCACCAAATTCTGTAGAACTTATCCATGCCAAAATCGTCAGCCAAATGAAAATGACAACAATCGCAACAACCCTGACAACAATACCAATGATGAGACCAGTCACACCCGCTATGGGTGTGGAGGAACCGGTCACTTCAGGCGCAATTTCCCCAAGGATAACCATCAAGGAGTAGAAGGATCAGAAATGGTCCTAACCTAGGGTCAAGGCGAAGCAGACCAAGACCTGACAGTTGTTACTGGTATGTTCCCACTTAACAACTCTTTTGCTTACCTCTTATTCAATAGTGAAGCTGAGCGAAGCTTCGTTAGTAACAAATTCAAACGCTTACTGAAACAACAACCCCATAAGCTAAACGAAGCCTTCACGGTGGAGATGGCTAAGGGGGAAAAAAACCGAATTAACCTAGGATATTTATGTGGAGAACACCTTAACACTAAACAACCAAATTATTTCAAATAAAATTTAATTCCAGTAAATATTAGGAGTTTTGATGTGATAATCGACATGGTTGGGTTAAGCCCCCACCGTGCTGATACTATGTGTCACGAGAAGGCCGTTTTCCTTCACCTTCCCAATCACGAAACTCTAATAACCCATCGTGATAAACCTAACGTCAATCCTCGTCCTATCTCGTGCATCAAGGCACAGAAGTGCCTGCACCAGAAGAACTATGTTTTCCTTGCTCAAGTTGTGGACAAGACCAAGGAAGAAGTAAGCATACAAGGTATTCCAGTAGCATGTGATTTTCCAGATGTGTTTCCCGAAGAACTTTTGGGAATATCCCAAAGAGACAGGTCGAATTTCGAATCGACCTCTTACCGGGAACCACATCAATTGCAAATTCACCCTATATGTTGACTCCCGCCGAAAATTCATAAGTTATCCAGTCAACTGAGTAGAATTGTTGCGCAAAGGATTCATCAGACCAAGCTTCTCTTCCTGAAGAGCTCCGATCTTGTTCTTCAAGAAGACGGATCCTTCAGAAGGTACATCGATTTTAGGAAATTGAATAAGCTCCCTATCAAAAATCGATACCCACTCCCTCAGGCTGATGATCTATTTGGCCAGCTCTAAGGAGCTAGTTACTTCTCTAAAATAGATCTAAGAATCGGTTATCATCAACTTTGAGTCCGAGAAGACGACGTTTCAAAAACTGCCTTCCGAACTCGTCACGACCATTTCAAATTCATTGTGATACCCTTCGGTCTAACGAACGCTCCCACACTATTCATGGACCCTACGAACCAAGTTTTCTCAACCACTCCTAGTCAGCCTTTTCCTTATTTCCATCAATAGCATACTCATCTACTCACGAAGCAAGAACAAAATACTGTCTACATCTACGACCAGCCTTGAAAGCATCAAAGTCGGAGAATATCGCGAAGAAAACACTACGTGGATGGATAAAACTCTCGGAGTTGAAAGACGAAGCTGATAGGTATGCGAGTTGAATTGGGCGTTATCTGGGTGATCGTCGATAGGTTAACCCAATCTGCCCATTTCCTGCTAATACAGAAATCAAACAAGACGGAAAGATTTACATGGATCTATATCAAAGAGATCGTGAGACTCCATAAAATATCAGTATCTATTATCTCGGATCGGGATAACGGAATTACTTCAAGATTTTGACAGTCATTTCAGAAGGCTATGGGAACATAGCTAAATATGAGCGTCGTTTACTACTCTCAACCCAATAGCCAAGGCGAACGAACCATTTAACCGCTCGAAGTCATGCTATCAGTCTGGGTGTTTGAATTCAACAAGTCAGGGGATACCCAGTTTCCTTTGATTAAATTCTCATACCGTAACAACTATCGCACAAGCATCAAGGCTGCTATGTTTCTAGGCTCTTTATAGTCGTAAATGCAGATCACTCGCCAGTACTCTCATGAGACAAGAAACCATTTGCGAAACAACAGAGAAGATAATCCAAATCAAAGCTTGACTTCAAGCATCGCGAGACCGACAGAAGAGCTATTCTAACAAGCGGCGTAAGCCATTAGGACGTCAAGTCGGGGATCGTGTGTTATTAAAGGAATCTCCTTGGAAAGGAATTATTCGATTTAGGAAACGATAAAACTAAACCCACGATACATCGGACAGTTCGAGATCCTTGCTCGGATTGGTCCAAAGACTTATAGGCTGTAGCTACCAGTAGAGCTCAGCAACGTACACCCTGTGTTCAGCGTCTCGAATCTGAAAAAGTGTCTATCAGGAAAAACTCTTATCATTCCTTTATAAAGGATAGAAATAAACGAGAATCTCCTGATCCTCAAAGAACTAGTCGAGGTATTGGATAGGGAAGTAAAGCGTACGAAACAAAGCCGCATTCCGACTGTGAAGGATCAATGGAACGCAACATGTAAATCGGAATTCACAAGTGAATGTAAAGACTACATTAAGAAGAAGTACACTCACATATTCACTCATTCATGAACCTATCTCTCAAAAGAATTTCGAGATGAAATTCCCTCTAACGGGGGGATGATGTCACAACTTGCATTTTTGTTAGGAAATTCTATTCTCATGTAACCATTCAACTAATGAAAGACATTTAATCTAAGTGAATATCATGCTCTATTCTCATTCAAATACATCTCATGTGTTCAAATAAGGATTGGAAACCCTAGAAACCCTAATTGGGTTCCAAATGGAGCATAATTATAAAACTTTAGCATTTTGGGCCATGATGGGCCATAAAGGATTTAATTAGCCCTAAAGGGGCCCTAAACCAATTTCTTTTACCAATTAGGGTCGTGAGCCTCCTTAAGAGCCCAATAGGCCGAATATATATATATATATATATATATATATATATATATATATATATATATATATATATATATATATATATATATAATTCTTGGGCTCCATAAAAATTTGACAAGACCAAAAATGGGCAAAATTACTTCATTCTCATCTCTCATAAGCCTAATTCTCGGCCCACCATGCTTATTTGACAAAAAAAAAGGAAAAATGAAGAAATTTGTGCACTTGCCACCTCATTAGTGCATGGGGGATATCCATGCACAAACCCACCATGTTACTAGGAGATTAATACCCACCAAACATCTAGGGAGCATCCTATCTTCTCCCTCTTTATTTCTCACGGCCAAGAAGCTCCACAAACACACAAACATTTCACTTTCAAACACTTTCAAGATTCTCTCAAGAACTCCTCTATACTCCTCTACATTTTCAAGATTTTGGGTGTTTCAAGAGGAGTTTTCATCAAAGATCATCATCCTTGGTAAGATCTCAAAACCTAAATCGATTTGCTACATCTTTAAACTCAAATCAATCGTCTTACCACCTCAAATTCGTGACCATGCTCCCTAGAACTCATCAAGATTCGAAGATCACTTCAAGAAGCCAGCTAGAATCATAACTTACACCACCTTATTCTTATCTTCATCAAAACCAAAATCCAAACCCCAAGGTGAGTTCATACCCCTTGTTTTCTGTTTTTATATGGTTTTTGGTGGAGAATACAAGTTGCTTTGTGTAGATCTATGTGTATATGCATGTCTATGTGTGTTTTCCATGAATTATTTGGTGATTATGTGTTGATTTCTTCACTAATCTAAAAATATGTTAAGAAACTTAAAGTTTATCACTAGGATCTTCACATGAATCTTGAGAAAAGTATGTTTTATCACAAGTATTACATGTAAACATGTAGATCTGGGATTTGTATACTTGATATAGCAAAAATAAGTGTTGTGTTCAAGATCTATAAACTAAACTCACAAAACAGCCCTTGACAGAAAACTTTTGGTCCAATCTCGGACTGTTTTGACCATCCAAATGGAAGTATTTTTCAAAACTGTTTTACATGGATAAATTTCAGATTTATACCTTTAAAATGACTACTCTCAAGTTTTCATACGATTTTTCTACAATTTTTGGCGAATTTTACAAAACTGCCTATCAGATTTGAAATAACTTCGGACCAACCTGTGAAGATGAGCAATTTACCACTTGTTAGAAGCCATTAAAAATTTTGAGAAAATTTGTGAAGAAAGTAGACAAAATTTATAAACTTTGAGAGTTTACGGATCCAAATTTTGACTTAAGATGATTTTTCTACAAATTTTCAAACAACTAGGTTGGAAAAGCTCAAAAACCAGAAAATGTGTATTTTCACAAAAATCAAGCCAAGAATGTTAATTTTGACAAAAATGGGTTTTAACATGTTATTTTTACTACAAAATAGTCATCAAAACAAGTTTTGAACAAAATGGAGACTAAAGTGTTATTCTTACAAAAATTGGGCCCTAAATCCTAAATTTTTAGCTTATTGGACCAAGAACGTCATTTTTACAAAAAGTGGGCTTTAGATATCAATTATGTAAATAGTCAAGCTAAAATAAACAAAACAATAACAAACGGGTTAAAAACGACATTCATATCCTTATTGGGCCTGGAAATAATATATATGTTTAGTGGGCCTTAGTGTCCTTTTACATGTATATTGGGCTCGAGATAGGTATTCATATCCTTATTGGACGTGGAAATAATATACATGTTTAGTGGGCCTTAGTGTCCTTTTACATGTATATTGGGCTCGGGATAGGTATTCATATCCTTATTGGGCCTGGAAATAATATACATGTTTAGTGGGCCTTAGTGTCCTTTTACATGTATATTGGGCTTAGGATAGACATTCACATTCCTTTTCAGCCTGAAAATAATAGACACGTATAGTGGGCCTTAGTGGTTCACTTACATGTTTATTGGGCCTAGGAATGGGTTTTATATGCGTTATTCTTTTTATGCTATTTTAGTGGATACTATTTGCATGCTATTTGGGTCTATAAATACCTTACATGTGAAATGGGCCTTAGTTGTCCTTTCACATATATTTTGGGCCCATGTTATATAATCTCATTCCCTTTAGGTCTTGAAATGATTTATATGTTTAGCGATGCCTTAGTGGTTCACTTACATGGATCATTGGACCTAGAATGAGTTTATACATTTTTCTTCGGGTAAATTCGATTAAGGATCTAGCGAGTTTTTATCGGTTGGCACCTATTAAGTGTATGATCGTAGCCTGTAGTTATAACCAACGTCTCTTGAAGGGAGAACGAGGATTTGTGTACAGATCTATACGGGGATGACACCCCACACCTGAGTTGTTCGCTACAGTTAGACTAACTCAGTCTAGGATGACGAAAACCTTATACTCAAAGTCAAAACCGACGTCCAACGACGCCAAGACAGACGAAATTGTCATTATTTAGTATGGTTATGACGGCTCGTTAGAGGAATTAACGTTATGAAGTTTACAGAAGACCTTTTTTTTAGGCAACATCGGGTTGTCTGGGAACACTCTCTTTACATGCTCTTACATTCTCTTTACCTTTTTAGTCAAATAAACAATAACATACATGCATTAATACAAGATCTAACACAAACACACTAAAAAGTTTTCAGAAAATATCGGATTTTCTGGTGGTTTTCAAAGTTATACAAATTTTCACAAACATGCTTATGAACTCACCAACATTTTTATGTTGACCGTTTTCAAAATAACTTGTATTCTCAGGAAATCATTGAAGCATGATGAACGAAACAAACTAATGGATATTGTGTGATATTTTGTTTCATCATACTCTTACTATTTTGGCATGTAATATTCAAATACAATACTCGATGTAAACAATGAATGTTGTAATATTACATGTGTGATGATGACGATGTTATGTTTCAATTATATTCACTGTAATGATATTTCAAGATGAAGTCACGCACAAGCCCCCAGACGTTTCCGCCGTCTGGTTCGGGGGTGTGACACAAACTCTAAATCATGGATGGTGTAATTGTTCTTGCGCACCTTGAGTTGACGTGAAACATATGCCACAAACTTGTCTCTTTGTATAAGTACGCATCCCATACCCTGATGTGAGACATCACAATAGACAACAAAATCCTCAACTCCTTATGGGAGTGCCAAAATTGATGCACTACACAACATACGCTTCAATGTTTGGAATGCAGATTCTTGCTTTTCTTCCCATTTGAACTTTGTTTCTTTATGCATCAATGTTTTGAGGGGTTTGGCTATCTTGGAGAAGTTCTCGACAAATCTCCAATAATATCCTACTAATCATAATAACAGTCGCACCTCAGTTGGCGTTATAGGTGCTTCCCAATTCTTGATTGCTTTGATCTAGGATTGATCTACGTGTATTCCCTCATTTCTAACTACATGCTCTAGGAAGTGTACTTCTCTGATCCATAATTTACACTTCGAGAATTTGGTGTACAATTTCTCTTTTCGTAGCAGCTCTAGGATAATTCGTAAGTATTAGTCGTGATCTTCCTCTATTTGTGATTATATCAATATGTCATCGATAATACTATCATGAATTGGTCTAGGTAGGGCTTATAGACACAATTCCTAAGCTCCATAAAAACTGATGGGGGCATTGGTTAATCCAAACGGCATGACCAAGAACTTGTAGTGACCATAACAAGTTCTGAATGTTGTCTTTGGAATATCCTCCTCTTGTACTCGAAGCTGATGGTATCCCAAACTTAAATCAATCTTTGAGTAATATCTAGACCCTTGTAACTGGTTAAATAGGTCGTTGATTCTTGGAAGTGGGTAACTATTCTTGATCATTAGCTTATTTAGCCCTCTATAGTCGATGCACATCCTGATGGATCCATCCTTCTTCTTAACGAATAGAATTAGGGCTCCCTAAGGTGAGAAACTTGGTCTGATGAAGCCCTTGTCCAGAAGTACCTAAAGTTGTCCTAACAATTCTTGTATTTCCGAAGGAGCTAGTTTGTAAGGAGACTTTGCTACTGGGGCTGCCCCTGGAATTAGGTCCATTCGAAATTCGACTTCACAAACTGGGGGTAACCATGGTAAATCTTCCAGAAATACATCAGGGAAATCGCATACATGAGTTATGTCCTTGATTTCCTTCTTCTCACTTTTCTAATCTATTACATGGGTGAAGAAAGCATAGTACTTTTATGTAGGTACTTCTGTGCTTTCATGCAAGAAATGATTTCAAGGTTTTTGCTAGGCTTATCCCTGTAGATCATCAGGGATTCTCCGTTGGGTAAAGAGAGTCATACAACTTTCTCGTAACATGGAATCTCATATCGGTATGGTGATAACCAATCCATGCTGATTATGAGATCGAAGCTCCTGATGGTCATAGATATGAGGTTTATGTGGAAAGTGTGGTCATTTAAAGTTAGAAGGCAATTTTAAATTTTTTTTTGGGGAGTGCTACCTGATTCGTCTTTGCCCATTTCCACTAAGTAGGTTTCCTTTAGTTTTCTATAATTATGGCTTAGTGGCTGTTAAAAATCAAGTGTAATAAGACTTTTCTCCGCACCGGAGTTGAAAAGTATGGTTGCATATAAAACGTTAATAGGAAATGTACTCGTCACCACCGTTGGGTCTTGAATAGCATCTCTTGTGCCTATCATGGACGCCCTTCCTCTAGCATTCTCTCCAACATTCTTCAGCTTTAGGCAATCCCTCTTAATATGCCATATATCTCTATATTCATAGCATGCCCAGTTTTCTGTGGTAGCAACATTCCTTGGGTTCATCGTAGCTATAGGTGTAGATGTTGGCTGCCTATAGTACATAACAATATAGCTAGCTCTATCGCATCTACTAAAAATCATGTAATTTGCAACATGGTGGAAGTGGCATTCATTGCATTTATGAAGTGTTCCCGCATATTGACCTTGAGGGGTGGGGGTTGCTACGGTGGCTAGAGCTGGAGTGGTGGCATAGGCTTTGATTGTTTCGATTTCTTCCTTAGGGTTTGCTTGGAGTTTCCTCTGTATCCATTCCCAAACTTATGTTTTTTATCTCCGGATCTTGGGATGTCAGCCCTCTAAACCATGGTGCCTCTTCTAATCTCTTGATTAGTTAAGTTGAAAGCTAATCTCTTGGAATTGTTGTAAGTTGATGGTTGAGAGGCTATGACCAATCCCTGGATGGGTTGAACTAATCCCCAAATGTAACTCTCTATATTTTTGTGCTAAAAGGTCACAAAGTTGGGTCAGAGAGTAGCTAAGTCATTAAAATTGGTTGGGGTAGGATATGATATCAGCGACGTTCATGGTTAAGCTCCACAACTCTTGTTCTAACTTATGTATTTCTTCTTGAGGGAAATACTCCTCGATCATAATTTTATTGAGCTCTCCCCAAGACAGAGAGTTTGCATTGACGATTCCCAGAGTCTTGGAGTGGCCATTCCACAATGACAATGTCGCATCTACAAAGGTACAAGTAGTGAACTTCACTTTACTATCCTCGGTGTAGAGACTAATCTCAACAACATATTCGGTTTTATCAATCCACCATGTGAGTCCTATGACTCCCTCTTTTCTAAAAAACATCTTAGGCTTGCAGTTCATAAATTCCTTATAAATACAAGCCTTTGGAAGACCCCAGTTTTCCTATTATGAGATATCACCTCCTACTCCCTGTCTAGATGTTCAATTACAGTTGGCATCCAAAGCTACCATATCATTAGTGCACACTGTGCTACTAATGCCTCTATGGTTGTTGCACCCATAGGGGTGACACTTGTTGTTCTGAGTTGATTGTGCATCTTGGTCTGGATGGTGCCCAGGGTTAATCTGGTGATTCTTAGGGGCACCATTTTCTTGATCCTAAATTTAGTGTCGAGATGTTAATTGATCGCATATCCTGTTAGTAGTTTGAGCTTGTGTAGTTTCCTCTTTTGTAAGGGTTAGTACAATTTGTAAGAATCATGTTTACAAATTTTTATGTTTCGCATGTTCGTGTTAGTCAAGTCATCATCACATAAACATATACAAAATTAATATTTCATATATGCATCATAATTTTTGAACAATGGAACCACCAAAAAATGTGATTAGTGTAGGAAAAGCACATTGTTTTTACAAAAGAAGAAAACATATTATACTTTGTAAACTCCATACCCTAACCTAAAATATATTCTTCCTAGCCACCTATGCTAGGGAAATCTACAGCCCAAAATATACAAGCAATAGAGAAACCAATTGTACCAACTACATGTACACATAATCTATCCATAGGTCTGAGACATACATGATCGTCCCAGTCCGCTTGTTATCCATTCATCCACCCTCTCTGCATAACTCACTACCTCATCTATCACATTCTGTTGGACATGTATCTCAACTCGAGCCTCCTCTAGCTAGTCCTGAACATGTAAGGTCCACAACTCTGCAACATTTCTCTCCTCCTCCAAGTTCTCAACTTGCTATGTCAATTGTCCCAATGCTATCTGTATCATAACAATCTCGGAATCCATAAAGCCTAAAAATTCAGAGTGTCGGGTTATCTGTGGTTCCAAGAGTGATATATCTCTCTCAATAGGATTATCTAGTATAGGAGTTGCTGCTGGAGCAGTAGAAGACTCTCCTACCTCAAAGTCGATCCCAATGTCCGCCTCCTATTTCCATTCATCGATCTTGGCATCCATGAATACTCCCTAAATAGTTTCTTGACTAGTGGTGGTCATGCTGGGGGAGATGAAGGCCTCTTCTGTGAGGGGCTCTGAGGTCCAACAATGCATATACTGCACGTCGTATGGGAGAGCGAAGGTCATGTTCAAGAGGTCTCCACTAAAGTAGCAGTACCCTCCTCCTCCTCTGGCTCGTAGTCGGAACTGATGTGCTCCAGCTCCTCCGAAGTAGAGTCGTCCTTAGTAGGCTCGGATGAGTCTGAATCCAGAGCATTATTAGCCTCTCCCTTATAATCATCCTCCATTGACTCCTCCTCAGAAGCCATGGGTGTGGGAATCTTACGAACAACTGGGGATAGAGTGTCCTTAGATTTTGTTGTATCGATTACAATCTTATACTCCTCTACTAGGGGAACCATCATCCACAACCCCATATCCACAATATCGCTCTGACAACCCTGCATAAGACATCAAACATGACAATTTTTTATGAGAGAAAGTAGTGATCAGATAAATTCAAATAATTTCCCATTATAGGTATGTAATAGATAGTACCAGTGTATTCTATGACTCCCTACTAGGCTGTTAATCTCGAATCCTTGAGTTACTCGAATCTATGTCCAGAAATCCCAAAGTGTAGAAATCTCTAAGTTAGGAATCCTCTAATATAGTATCCTCGAACTAAGTATCTAATCCAGAAGTCCTCAAGTGCTCAGTTTGCCAGCTACCATATATGAGTTTAGTCGTGCATCGGTTAGACCATAATAAAACTTCGTTGCGCATTCTAGATCTAGTTGTGGTATGACCATTGTACTATACGAACTCTATATATTTTTATGGCCTAAGACTTGAGTTGATGATTTCATAGATTAGTGTCGTGGTGAGTAGATATGTTTTTATGAGCATATATATATAACTCTATATATTTAAATTTTGTCTTATTCAGTATATTTTATTAATTTTTGGTTATGTACTTCAAGACTATCAAGTAAGGATCGGTCAGGTAAGAATGTCAGAGGGAATGAGCATTTTAGCATATAATTGTTTTGAAATCCAGCAACCCAAGCGACAGTTCAAACTAGACACCTCTCCTATAAGTAGTCTATCAGTAGTGTATTTAATAATAATAATACTTTTGGCTGTTAATCTTAAGGGTTAAAACTAATTTAGAGTGTAAGTCCTAGGCTACTTGTAGTTACTAAGGAATTATTAATTCAATATAATATGTAGCTCTGATACCAATATGTCACACCCCTGACCGACGGTGGAAACACCAAGTTGTGCGGCGTTAGGATGTTTAATGATAGATATATATTACAAAGGTGTTCAAGGTACAAATACGTAAGAAAGGAAAAATAAAGCATCATAGCACATAGGCTTCTAGTCACACTTCCGTAATCTTCCAAACTCATTCCCCTGAGAACGCATGTGGTTTTGAAAGTTGATACGTTTTAAAGCATTCGTAGAGTTTTTCTTGTGTTAATAATGTTATGTTTTTCTAACTCGAAATCATGGAGTTTTGTATTCCATCCATAAATTCTTAGATTTATCCCTATTAGTAGTGTGTAGACAGTTAAGTAGGACAATGTTACAATAAGTTCCTATAATTGAGCTTATGAGTATTGTATTCCCCAATACGATGCTTTATTGGACTTTACCAAAGTTTAGAAAGTTATGCCTCCTTCAACTTGACCATTAGGTTGTACCTAGAAATCGTAGGTGGGGGTGTCAACCCCATATAGATGTATACATATCTTTCCCACTCACTTAATATTTAACAATTATAGGTTGGGGCTAGCTAAAGGTCATTTAGCTAAGGATGACTTGTGCCTCATCTAACCATTGTGTTTTCTCCATATCATGTTGTTGTTGTTGTTACGTTATCGTTTATCTGTGTGTGTATATATATATATATATATATATATATATATATATGTAGGATTAAGTGTCTAAGCTCATAACTATAATTGGTATGTACTTGATTTGATAGTAGCATGGTCATTTTGGGTTGCCTTCACTCTAGCAACTTGACATGATGACTTTTAGAGAGAGAGATTTAATTTATTATTTGGAATAATAAATTGATTTGTTAATATATTATGAAAATAATATATTAATTAGAAATCATGTTATTTAATTAGTATTTAATCAGAAATTAATTTGGAACTAATTTTGGTATTAAAGAAACTAATTAAAGGAACAGGGGTTGTTTTGCAAATCATTGATAGTTGCGAAACTAGGCTATTGGACTCCTTAGATGGGAGTGGACGAAAACTATGGGGAGGCCATATAGGTTTCGTCAAAGGCCTCTAGATGAGGAGTCTATGGCTTGCTTAAGCCTTAAGCAGGAAATTAGGGTTTCCTCTTGAAAACCCTAGCAGCCCACACCTATATAAAGACCCCACCACCTATGATTTTCGATCAATGCTTGCATTTGGAAATCCCTAGCCGAAATTTGGTGATATTCCCTACTCTCTCCTCTCATCCTCTTGCTTATGGTGTTTGTAAGCCATTAGAGGTGTCACATTTGAGGCACTAAGCTTTCAAGAGTCAAGGATCTACAAGGTTTCTTGTTATTGCTACATAACAAGTGGGTTAAACATCTAAACCCTAATTATATGTAGATTTCGATTTATATATACTAGATTTAGGGTTTTGATTTGGTTTTCAATTTGCATGTTCAACTAGTGAAAAACTTAGATCCAAAGCAATTAGGGTTGCATGAACACAAAGGTTGTAGTTATCCTCAAAAACCCATCAGTGGTATCAGAGGCAGGTTATTTTTTAGTTGAATTTGATGCATATGTGAATTGTCCAAAGGAGGAGGGAACAGATTCGTCAATCTGTTCATTGAACTCAACGAGTTCCTCATGGAACTCGATGAGTTGGTCCAACTCGACGAGTTCACTGCCCAGAACTCGACGAGTTGACTCGTCAGATCCCTGATTTTTCGATTTTCATATCTTGATTTGATTAGGATAATAACCTTAATTTGTTTGTATTGCTTAAAATTGAATTTTCTGAAAAGATAATGATATATATATATATATATATATATATATATATATATCCTTATCTAAATAAATGATATGGTCAAAATTTTAGATAAAGAAAAATTTGATTTAAAAATTTAATTATTTAAAATTTGATCTAGTATTCTTGAAAGGTTTTAAAAATACACCATATGGTTTTATAATTTAAAATTTAATTAAATAGTTTAATTGTGAAATCTTAAATTCTAGAACCCTAGTATTTTAAAAGGTTTAAATTACATCCTTATGGAATATGGATGTTACTAATAATTTAATTAAGTGTTTAATTAAAAGATAATTAATAAATCCGTAAAGGGTTTAAATTTAATCAAATTAAAAATTTAATTTATTAAAAGATTAAACCTCTAATATTTTAAAAGTTTAAAATAGACCCTTATACTATTATAGAATTAAAAGTTATATATATATATATATATATATATATATATATATATATATAAGTCAGTCTTGTCGTTAGTAGGCCTCATTCACAAAGCCGATGTATAAAGGGTGTTTAAGGAAGCGGCCTGTAAAATGACCATCATTAGGTATCCATTCTTACCCATCGCACACTTGACCAGTGGCGTTGTTAGTCAAACGGGTAGGATAGGACACTAAACTCTCATTAAAAAGTATAATGACATAAAGTAACTAAACCTTTTTCTAAAATCCCATTCTTAGTTACTTTAGGAAAAATCTGAATTTGATGCTAACCTATGAAATTGCATATTGCACCTTATTGATTGTTAATGGAGCATGTGTGTTTAACCAACACACTAATGTGGGACCAATATTGTTGGCAATGGGTGTCTCGTAAATTATCATTGATCAATGGCGCGTGTGTCGTTAGCAGACACATTAATTGGGTGATAAATGACATCAAGAGTATCAAGCTAATATGCATGGTTATTCACATCTCGTTTGTGATCCTCGTCATCCCAATAACAAAGTGAGAGCATAATCAAGATTAAACATGTCACTGAATAGTTCAATGAATCTCAAAAGATCTAGGAGTTTCATTTGATTGAAACTGGTAATTGCTTACCTAACTTAAATAGATTTGAATTTGATTACGGCATCCCTCTTCAGAATTCGAATCGGAAATATTGATCCTAGCCTTAATTTAAATTTTGGGTTAATAATTAAGGATTAAATAAATCAACTAACTCGAATTTTCTTTTCTCCTTTTATAGATGTCAAGTTCTGACAACTATGGTCTTCCTGGAAATGGTTTTCCTTCTCAATATGAAGATGATCTTCCACATGTTGATCAAGGTAAAAAATGTTCCCTTCTTCAAATGGTGGAACTGGAAATCATGCTTCTCCAACTCTTCCTCCACCACTTCCAGGGATTCTTCCCGACCCACATTTTCGTCAAATTGAAAAGTTCAAGGTTACTCAAGCCCTGTTGGCATGCAAAGACCTAGATGGAAATTTTGTGTGTACACATGTTCTAAACATGAAGTCGCACATTGAAAATTGGGAATGTTGGGTGTCGTTTCCCAAAGGAGTTAGTTGTTGACTTGGTTCCTCACTTGCTTCCTGATTCAAATAGTCACTTTGTTAAAGAGGACTATATGATTGACGACGACGTAACCCTTATTGATCTGACATATTTGCTAATTGCTGCTGAAGCAGAAATGCTAAAGTGTACTGGTCAAGCAAACATGTTTGAAGGATCAATCTCCCAAGTTTCCATGGACAATGACAATGACAACATTGGTAGTCCAGAAAAGGTTTCTCTTCCTAATGGAAAGGGATCAGCCAAGGTCAAACTGTTTGACCATATGGTAAAAAGAAAAGCCAGTTCTGAGATAGTCTCATGTGTTGTTCCTGAAGAGTCCATATGCTTCTTTTGCCAATTGAAGGGACATTGGATGCCACGCTGCCCCGTCCACCTGAAAGATCGCAGAGATAGTAAAGTCAAGTTGTATGACTCTACTTCAGCTAAATCTACTATCTAACTCTATTAAGCTCATATTCATAGATTCTTATTACATGATGTGATAGTCACATTTTGATGTTTTACAGGATCTAAGAGAAAGAAAGAAGCTTAAGAATAAAAGTGAGTTGAATCTGATCGTGAGAGATAGATTTCGATCGCATGGTTCGAGGATCAGATTTTTGAGCTATTGATTAGGAGTTATGATAGAATAATAGGTTGCTTAGGAAATATTTCTAGAAACATAGTTTTCATATGTTTGCATTGTAAGCATAAATTTTTCTGCATTTTATCAATAAAGTGAATTTTTGGTTTTATCTCATTTACTTTATATATCCTCACAATGGCATTTATTAAAATTGGTGCTTATATTTCTATTATTAGCAATTTTAAATATGGATTTGATTATTTGTTATATCATTTGTGGTAATGTCGTAATTAACCAAGTAAAACGGAATTCTCATCAGCCAAGGTTCATTCAGATAGAAATTTGGAGTCATACAATTCAAATTGTGTGATGTATGAGAATCTTGATCTTTGGGAAATTAAGACTAGTTCCTTGCTCACATTTTTTGTGAGACAAGTGAAGGACTAAAGGATCTAGTACACATTGATATAGACTCGTTAGATCCACCACAAAGGATAATATGTCTATTCGTGATAATTTACTGATGGTTCAGTAAAGATGGTTGTGTTTATAAGATTAAGCATAATTCTAACACTTTGAAAAGTTTCAAAGAGTAGTGCAACGACTAAGAAGAATCTATTAGGCAGAAAGATAAAGCTTTCTCCAATCTGAAAGGAAAGGAGAGTACTTTAGTATCATGTTTTATGATCATTTTAATGATTATGGAACTATGTCACAATTTGATCCTCTAAGGCATCTTAGTGAAATTGTTTTTAACTAAGAAGAGGAATTGATAACTGTTGGAATAGTTTAATCAAGCGATGATTCATAATTCGTTTGCGAATCAAGTTTTAGAGTCACACTCTATTAACTTCGAATCCAATCTCAAACTGAGTAGGTTTATAACACCTCATCAAATGTGGATTAGAAACGTTTTCTTACTCTAGCACATTTGAAATTTGTAGTTGTGATGTTTTGGTTAAAACAAAGATAAACTAAGAACAATTACATGAAGTGTTTTCTTGTCGAGAATCCACACTAACTTTTGAATATTTGTTTTTTGCTTGTCAAGGATTGTTCCTTGAGAGAGAAACTTATATGTCAAGAAGTCAGTGGGAGTCTTATTGGTCTTGAAGAGTTTCAAGATTCAATCAAGAATAAACCTTCTAAGTTATCACTAGCACACATCCTTTTAGGTTATCACGTTGAGTTGGCACATTCTTATTTCTATGCACCTTCCATTTGAATTGGAAATGCGTGTGAGTTCTGTGGTTCTCATTTGACTGCAAAAGGCATAGCACATTGGTCAGTGATAGTACTTTGATCAATATAAGTAAGCTGCTTGACAACTTGGAAGCGCTTAGGCCCTTGTGCTACCAGATGACAAGAAATTAAGAATAAGCAAAGTTTAGTCCATGAAAGGGAAACTAAATTTGATTTTGGTTTTGTCATCAACCTTATATTATGATTGTAGGATGGAAATGACAAATTCGCATGGATAGGAACAAATACACCATAAAATCTCGGAGGCAAAAGATTTCGCTCTAATTCATGAAAATGATTATGAGGAAACAATTTTGCTAGTAGGTTTTAAATCCGGCTGATATCATTATGGTTAGCAGTTGTGATAATTGCGTTCTCAAATTCTATGTGATTATGATATCCGTTTTTCATAGTTAGAATTGTGAGAAATGGCAAGAAATAGTTTGAGCGTTCAGGAATTATTGTTATAAGTTCTCAAAAGGTTTTAACACACAAGTATGCTATCTAATGAAAGGTGTATGAGCTTGAGAAGTGTAGATGAAGACTTATCAAAGCACCACTTATCAGAAATCTGAACTTTAGTGAGGAAGTCAACAATATTGATGCCTAAAAGTCTAGTTGATTTCCGGATACATGTCAAAGTTAGTGGGAGCATAAGTGTTATTCTAATGGGAGCATAATTGTTATGCTAACAAGAGTATAATTATTATGCTAGTGGGAGCATAATAGTTATGGTAATTATTTCAAGTTTACAATACTATTTATGGGGAAGAAATTTTTAAATTTGCAAGTTGCTATATTTGAGAATTGTTTTGTTATAAAAACGATTTTGGGAAATAGGTACTTATACTTCATTCCTTATCTAAAAGTTTAGATTTAATGGAACTTAGTCATGAACATGTATGAATATCATGCTGAAATTATTCAACATAGGAAATTCTATATATGGAAATGTTATAGAAAAGGACTGATCAAGTATCAAGTCTTTATGTAAGACATTATGTATTGAATTCCATATGCTTCAGATATTGGATTGATGAAATATGCTATAGTATTCGCTTGTTCTAATTTTTCCAAATGACTAGGGTATATAGAAGGAAAAAGGACTAGAACTAGATATGAGTAGACTTGTTGAAAAACTGTTAAAGGACAATCTGAAGTTCGCTGAAGATTGGTTGCTTATGGACAGTTGAAAGTATAGCATTCAGATGGACCATACTGACATGTTTCAGATTAGGATAATTCTTGATCAGAATTGATTGTCATATGGGAATATGGAAATGTTTCCATAATAGGAGTTTATGATTGGAATCTAAGTGTGAGTTAGAAACCTTAATGCAAAGAAGGTGTTCAAGAAGTTACCTTGAATCTAATACTTCATTACCATGAAATTGTTTAAAGTAACAAAGTTTCAATGGAGCATTTTCTGACATCGTTGGCAAAGTGTTTATGACTTCTAGGCCACGTCATCACAAAAGGATCATTGCATGAAATGTTAGACTCTGACACATTTAGTTGTGACAAGAATTTTGGAAATTCTTATGCTTCTAATATGGATTTGGAATTGTGATATGAGTATCGTTGGAATTATGTCCAATCGATCTATTCACAAAGGAAGGACCGAAGAGAGACATAGTATGCATGTTTATAACATGGCGTGACTGATGTTTAATTCAAGTGTTTGGTTGATTAATCGAAACATTATACAATTAATAAAGTCTGATTAATATGGTGATTAAATGATAAGTGTTTCATTTATATTCAATAGTTTTGAGACCATAGTTAATTAGGTTATTATTGTGTTTCACTTTGCATGTTTTACTTCCCGAATAATTGGATTATTCAAAACATCTACAGTCGATCATACTTTGGAAGTAAGTAGTGAATTAAGACTATCGTGAATTGGGTTATAGATTGTCCAAGGGTTTAGACATAGCAATGGTTTGTTGAAACATTCACGAGTACTTTAGAAATGGGGATTTGAGTATTGGATTAACCGATTTTTCAGAGAATTACTTCATGGATTTTATCACGAGTAATTTTGAGATGATAATATCTTATATTCTTGAAACAGAGACATATGAGTTGTTGTTTACGAATCAGTTCTGCATTGATAATACATAACCGCATCAGTAACTTGGTGTTATAAAATGTATTCTTGTGCATGATTTGATGAGTGAATAATATAGGCATATGAGTTGAAGTTTATCCACTCCTTTTCCCTAACGAGGATATATGTGGGGCCCTCGATGATTTGATGATGACATCTAAAGTGCTTGACCAAGCCTGGACTGAATTTATGTGTTCAATTAGTAGTCTGATATTAGTCGTCATAAATCAAAAATCAGGAAACAAATCTTGGACAGAGAGATTGATTATAATCCATATCTCATGTCCATATGATATCTTGTAGAATGGAGGAATATTTGATCACTTATCTAAAAGACAAATAACTGGCTAGGTCAGAGTTCGACCGCGGCTTTTGAAAGCTACGAATGTTGGTCAAATTTTGAGGTCATACTTGCAATCATAGTTATTAGATTTATTCAACTGGGAGACTTTTGGATTAAGTCTCTAAGCCCATAACTATAATTGGTATGTACTTGATATGATAGTAGCATGGTCCTTTTACGTTGCCTTCACTCTAGCAACTTGACATGATGACTTTTGGAGAGAGAGATTTAATTTATTATTTAGAATAATAAATTGATTTATTAATATATTATGAAAATAATATATTAATTAGAAATCATGTTATTTAATTAGTATTTAATCATAAATTAATTTGGAACTAATTTTGGGATTAAAGAAACTGATTAAAGGAACAGAGGTTGTTTTGCAAATCATTGATAGTTGTGAAATTGGGATATTGGACTCCTTAGATGGGAGTGGGCGAAATCTATAGGGAGGCCATATAGGTTTTGTCAAAGGCCTCTAGATGAGGAGTCTATGGGTTTCTTAAGCCTTAAGCAGGAAATTAGGGTTTCCTCCAGAAAACCCTGGCAGCCCACAACTATATAAAGACCCCACCACCTATAATTTTCGGTCAATGCTTGCATTTGGAAAACCCTAGCCGAAATTTGGTGCTATTCCATCCTCTCTCCTCTCATCCTTTTGATTGTGGTGTTTGTAAGACATTAGAGGTGTCACGTTTGAGGCACTAAGCTTTCAAGAGTCAAGGATCTACAAGGTTTATTGTTATTGCTACATAACAATTGAGGTAAACTTCTAAACCCTAATTATATGTAGATTTCAATTTATATATGCTAGATATAGGGTTTTTCTTTGGTATTCAATTTGCATGTTCAACTAGTGAAAAACTTAGATCCAAAGCAATTAGGGTTGCATGAACACATAGGCTGTAGTTACGCTCAAAACCCATCAATATATATATATATATATATATATATACATATATATATATATATATATGTGTGTGTGTGTGTGTGTGTGTGCGTTTGTAGTCATATATATATATATATATAACTATGTTGAGAATGTTTGGTTCGATTGGATATAATAACCTCTAAGTATTAAGTTATCCCGTAGTTTGACCAGAGCAACATATAGGCTTGATGTTCCCTAAAAGTTTGGCTAACGTAACAACTAGGTATTGATGTTTTACAAGTGGAAAGTTAGCGTGATAATGAGGAATAATATTATCTATAAAAGTTGGACATGGTATCTATCAGACATAATATTATCCTAATGTAGTAGACATGATTATATCACTAATGCTATATAGTTAGTAACAACTTATCAAATTAGTAGTAGTTTGACATGTATTCCTCCTTGTAAAAGGTTTGAAAACTGTAAAAGTGGGGCCGTAAACTCACCCTTGAAACATGAATTGTTGATGTAGGGTAGAATCGGGAAGTCAGAACTCGAGGGCCGCTTAGGAGGTAATGTCACATAAATCAAGAGAGAGAGAGAGAGAGAGAGAGAGAGTGTGTGTGTGTGTGCGGGGGTGTTGTATGCAGGGTGAGAGAATGAACTGTCGGAGCTTGCTATTTATAACAAGTTTTTGGGGCTTGCGTTGTATGTCACGTCGCGCAAGTTGTGCGCGTGGCTCCATCCAGGAGCTGACACGTGTCCTCCATACAATGTGTCGCATCACCCGTATCCTGACGAATCTTCATTATCAGAACGCGCACTGGTGCGTGCATTACGAGAATTCTGTTTTTAAATTCCGTAACTCTCGCGCATGAACTCTGTTTCCGATGATTCTTATATCCTTGTGTAGGTCTCGATGTACTCTACAACTTTCCTTTAGGTCGTTTTCGGTAATTTTTCTTTCATTTTTAGCAAGTATTTTATAACCGTTATGATTTTATAAAAAAAACATAACTCTTCCATTTGGGTTCTGTTTTAGATGTTCTTTGTCTCAAAAATCCTATTTTGAGAAATATTACAATTTCCCTTTTGGTGACTTTTTCCAAATGACGATAATTTTCTTCGTAGTTTTCGTCGTTGTAACCTTTTATGTGCGGTAGATTTTTATTTAGCATAAAAATCATATCTCTTCCACATGATTTCGGATTTTTATGAAACTTATATTTTTGGAACCCCGTTGACAAGTACTTTCTAAGAATGTTAACCTGCTCTTAAGGCGACACGATTTTTCGCGCCCTTATTTTTTAGCCTATTAGTTGACATAATTAAGGACAAAAATAATATATATCTATGTATATATCGAATGGTTACATAGTTGTCCTATTACATGCTGTTGAAAACGTTAGATTCTAATGACGGTTGGTTACGTACTTTTCGGGTTGTCGCAACATGAAAAGATGCTCGGGTGAAACATGCTAATTATTTGACTGAGGTGGTTTGCATCATGCTTGCCATAATATCTACTGAGCTTCAAAATATATTTGAGTTCCATGAAACATTTGACATGATTGAACAACTGAGAATCATGTATCAAGTTCAACCTAAGAAATAAAGGTTTGAGACCTTGTATGCTTTCATTGGCTACAAAATGGTCGAGGGTTCTTATGTGAGTGCACACTTATTCAAAATGAAAGCTTACACTGAGCAACTTGCTCGCCTCAGATTCCCATTTGAAGATGAGCTAGTGACAGATGTGATCCTAGACTCATTGCCAAAGTCATTCAATCAATTTGTTTTGAACTTCATTCAATGCTCAAAAATGATGAGGCAAACATCAAGAAATCTGGGAATCAAGTTCTGATGATTTGTGAGGGTCAAATCTCCATGAAGAAAAGCAATTACGATACTGGTAAGGGGAAATGCAAGGCCTCCAAGAAAGGCAAGGACAAAAGAAAGGGTTAAGGGAAGCCTCGTGGTACTAACCCAAATCCTAAACACAAAATTGTTTTTGACTCTAATTGCTTTCACTACAATAAGAAGGTACAATGGAAACACAACTGTCCCAAATATTTAGAGGAAGTCAAGAAAAACAAGGCCAACTGTGTTGGCACCTCAGGTATATATGTAACTGAATTATATGCATTTCGTACTAATTCTTGGGTATTTGATACTAGAAGTGGTACTAACATCTGAAATGATTTGAAGGGACTAAAGAATGTTAGAGAACTCTGAGATGGCGATTCGGAAATTCATGTGGGAAGCAACACCCCAAATAGTTGTCAAATCCATAAGGCAATATCATATTTTGCTTCCAAATGGTCTTTATCTTATGTAAACAATGGTTGTTATGTACCAAATATAACTAGGAATATTATCTCTACTTTCCGTTTGTAAGAACAAGGTTTTTGTTATAAGTTTGACTTTGATTTTGGAAACATATATGTGTTTAAAGATAATGTATTCTATTTTGAGACTTGTCCCAATAATGGAATATATGAGATTGACTTAAATGGTTGATACCACAAAGACAATTCAATGTAAAAGTAAATAAATAAAAAAATAAAGTCGGACTTAAATAAAAATTATTTATGGAATTGTCGCCTTCGTCACATAAACAAAACTCGCATCACTATGCTTCAAAAGGACATAATCTTAGATTAAATAGGCTCATAGTCTTTTGATGTATGTGAATCATGTATATATGGTAAGATGATCAAAGGTCCTTTTACCAGTGTTGGTGAAAGGGCTTTGGATCTATTATGACTCATACATACTAATGTAAGTGGACCTTTTATGACAATGACTAGAAGCAGTGAAAGATACTTCATTACATTTATTGATGACTTCAATAGATTTGGATATATGTATCTCATGAAACACAAACATGAAGCTCTTGATATCTTCATAGTATTCTAAAATGAAGTACAAAATAAGCTGGGGAAAAATATTAAAACCATAAGTTTAGATTGTGGTGGTGAATATCTAAGCTATGACTTTAAAGAACATCTTATGAGTTATGGTATACTGTCACAAATCACTCCGTTGGGAACACCACGACATAATGGCATTTCGAAAATGAGGAATTGTACTCTACTTGATATGGTACGATAGATGATGAAATATACTTCCCTTCCTCATTCATTATGGGGATATGTCGTCGAAACCGCATCCTGAAGTTTAAAGATGTTAACAACTAAAATGGTTAGTAAGACTCCATACGAGTTATGGCATGGAAAGATTCCATCAATGTCTTACTTAAAGATTTGCGGTTATGAAGCATATGTTAAAAGAGAGACTTCTAACAAGCCTGAACCCATATCTCAAAAGTCTATCTTTGCGGGATACCTAAAAGAAACCATGGGCTACAACTTCTTCCAAAAAGAAGAGGATCAAGTGTTCATAGCCAAAAAGAAGTATTTCTTGAAAATGACTATATTTTGAATAAACCAATCAGGAGCCCCATTGATCTAAAATAAATTCTAGAAACACAACCTTTAGTTGAGTATGATAATCAACAAATAATTTTGAACCTGAAACTATCATTCAGATGCCAATTGACACATCAACTGTATGACGCTTAACTAGACCTCGTCAGGCACCTGTGTGAACACCCGAAATTCTACTCTGTACAAACAATATCACTTCAATAGAAGTTATAACAGTCACAGTAAATTTTCAGACTTTTCCGTTTAAGTTTGAGTAATTCAGGGTTTACACTTCAGGAGATATCAGGAGAGTGGGTGCACTAGGGTTTTGTGCAACTCCTTTATTCCAACACTCTATAATATTAGAGATCATTTCGGGAATAAAATATTTTCTGCCAAAAATCTCCGGACTATAAATAGAATTCTGAAACAATTTCATTCATTATTTACAATTACAACTAGAGAAAATCCATTTTCTCTCTCATGGATCTTCGGGTTTTTATCCCAAATCGTGAGTACCTCTCTCTAGTAGTGTTATATAGCTCTTAATGTGTTTATAACATAGATTAGATATCTAAACAACTAGATTTAGGAGTTTACTCCCCAAGGTGTTCTTGGGCGGTAAACTCCCGAAAACAATGTCTTGCCTTTCCCCCGTGATATGCTACCACCTTAGCCTCGTATATAAGTGTATTAGGGACAAGAAAACATCAAAGAAACACAAACGTTTGGGTGTTCACGGCCCAAGAAGATCTTGGACCGTGAACTCCAAAAACATGGACCAAAGGGTGCTTTTAGTATACCTAAAGCCTTGCACATTTACATAGAATTGTTTCCACTTAAATCAAGGACATAAAACACATCAAAAACACTTACCAAAGTGATTTCACGTCCCTAAAAGGGTTCTTGGGCCGTGAACATCAAACTAAGGCACCAAAGTGTGCCTAAGGCCTTCATATGCTTTGGGTAAAAGTCTAAGACCTATCCTACATGTGCATGAGACTTGAAAGCATCAAAAACACCATTCCATGTGAGTTTACGTCAGTAAACTCCAAAGGAATTGGCCTTGGGCCGTAAACTCCTCAAAGGAGTGTAATTATGCCCTAAACCCTTCCATGAATTAACCCACCAAGTTGGAATGCTTCTAGGAATCATGTAGCATCTCAAAACAACAAAGGACATTAAGCCTTGGAGTTCACGGCCGTAAACTACAGAGTTTACGACCGTAAACTCCTTGTGTGGGGTTATATGGAGAGTAAACTCCTTGTGTGGGGGTATATGGAGAGTAAACTCAAGTATGGGGTCCTTTGGAACCCTAAACCCATTTGCCTTGTCCCACAACAACTTAGATGCAATCCTTAGGGCTTACAACACTTATATAAAGTGTTTGTTATGTTCTAGGATGTCTTAACATTATCAATTAGTAAATTAAGACTAATTGAGTGCATATATGTGTGATTATATGTTCATTAGGATCGTAGTGTGTGTACAAGTCCTCACTTGACGCCTAACAATCCTACACCGTTCAGTTCATCCAAACCACCATCTACAGGTGAGTTCATGCCCCTAAATGAATATTTTAAGTGTTTTTAAATGCTTTAATGGGGGGATACAAGTAGAAAACAGCATGTTATTAAATCACTCATATGTATTTTATAACTGTGTTTTCATCCAGCAGATTTCACATACTACAAAATGTGATGCATGAAATGGTTTTCTATCTTAAAATACCTTGATAACAAAAGTATTAGTTTTGAAATGTTTATTAAAGTGACATCAAGTCACTACTAATTATTGTTCAAAACTCTTAGATATCTTGCAAAATCATTTCTTTTACCTTCTTGAACAACAAATTACTTTCCAGTTAATTATCATAAGGATAGTTAGAAGAAACAAAACATTATTCCTATTACAAGGAATCACACAAGAGTCAGTTCATTCATGAGTCTATACCAGTACATTCCCTGATACATGAGTACATGTACATATACTTACCTGATACATGAGTACGTTTACATATGCTTACATGATACATGAACACGCTTACATGAATACTTGTATCTTGGCTCGCGGGGATGATTAATTAGTACTATATGTGTAAATTGTCTTTTCTATCCCAGTTCAACGGGATATCTAGGCGGGACTAACCATTCCGAATCCCAACTGATTAGCAACAGTGGTTGATGACCATCTACGGAGGTCTAAGGTTAATACTTATACTAGGTAGATCGATTTCGGGACTAACCCTCCCTCCACCCTGCTGCCGCTACAGAGGATGAGTGGACAATATGCGGATGTTCATTAGGTTATACCCTTCGCTTATTGCGATGTTGTGTTACTCCTAGTACGCAGTGATAACACTTACATTATTACATTTTCCTATTTACTTTATTTTGTGATACATTGACATAAATGGGGAGTTAGACTAAGTACTTTTAGTACTAGTCAATAGAAAGGAAAAGCTATCATTTTTACTTACAAAAACATTCGGGTCTTGGTAGAAGACTACATTGTCATAACATAACATTCGGGTCTTGGTAGAAGACTACATTTCATTCTAGTAGGAAATAAGGGATTTCTTAGGGTTTTTCATAGTTATACCAACATTTTCATTTAAAAGTTTACATGACATTAAAAAAAGCTTTTCAAAGCAAGTCAATGACACTTAAATACTTATGAATTCACTAGCTTTAAGCTGATACTCTCTTTCAAAATAACTTGTATTCTCAGGTCATCAGTAGACAGGTACAGTGGCCAGGTTTTGAGAAGATGGAACAGATAAGTCTCGTATTTTATTTTGATTGTATATTTTTGGTGTCTTATTACATTGAAAGAACACACATGTATTAAAACATTACTTCTAATGCAATGGATGATGTTGTTGCTTGTTTACTACTTTACATTGTTTGTGATACTGTACATGACGTCCTCCACCCCGGAACGTTTCCGCCGTTCGTGGTTTTGGGGTGTGACAGATTGGTATCAGAGCATTATTTATAGTGAATATAGTATATCAACCCATAAAAGATATACTAACTATAAATACATAGGGATTAAAACACTCTGTCTAAAAGTTATACTTTTAAATAATAAAATATTTAAGTATACGTGCATGCATTCATACTAAAATCAGTGTCACAATGACAAGAACAATAGTATTACGATTGTTGAATATCACAAGTAAGCCTAGGGATGTATGGTCAGTCTTGGGAATGGCATAGCCTGATCAACTATGCTGGTCCAAGGAATGATTAACATATGCCCAAGAATGGTTGTGATGTGGCAACAAGTCTAAAAACTTACCAACACAACCATAAAGAAATACCATATGGGTATTTGGTCTTAATGTAATTATCTTAGTCAGCTCGTCTATTTAGCTATTTCTTATATCCCTTTTCTCGCGTAGATTTTAATGGCTGGATTTCACCACGGACCCACACCTCTGTAGGCAACTAACTTGACTAGATGGAGTCAGGAACAAGGTCAGCCCATTCCCTACAATGGGGACCGAAGTTTCTACAACCTCACTGAAGTAGGTTCTGCTGACAGGGTCCTACCCATCATGGTTCGCAGAATTTCTAGGAACACGATACTGGGTTAAGCAACTATTGACCGGGTCATGGAGATTGAAGCCAGCTCTGGCGTTAACACTGTCCACATTCACCAACTGGAGTCTGCTCATGAAAGGACTCTGGTCCACAATGCAAATCTGCAGAGGGAACTTACTGAAACTCAAGCTGAAGTTAGGGGACTTCGAGCTCAGCAAGTGAGAGCTGACAGGCGTATAAGGGTCATAGAACGTCTACTGTCGGGATCAAGAACTCTTGCTAGCAGTTCTCGTCGCCGATAGAATCTTGATGACTCGTCTTTTGGATATAACCTAGTTTATGTAAAACTTTGGTCTAATTTCCTATCTTTATAAATCTTAGACCTGTTAGGTCTTGATTTAGTCTTAATTCTGTCAAAAATTTTCCTATCTTGGTTGATGTAAGGCCTACTCCTAGGCCAATCTTCCCGAACTTGTTACATCTGTAATTCCAGTATTATTGACAGATATCTAATCATATGGAAATTATTATCCAAATACTGATATCTTTATTTAGTCATACTATTCCTTCTGTTGTTGGACTATGGGGAGTTAGTCCATGAGACACATTCATTATTCATTTATTCTTATCCATGTCGTCATCTTTTTAAACGTATAGTTAAAGATGCCGCCATGCAGAAATCCCAGACGTAACCCAAACAACGAAGCACCGATACCACCACCTCCACCACCACCTGAACCTCTTCAACCCCCTAATCCTTTCGATGCCAATATGTTCTAGGCAGTTTTCACAGCAGCAGTTGCAGCTGTTGTGTCAGCAATCAACGCTCCTGCCCCTAGTGGATCAGGAACAGGTGCACCTCCCTCGAACCACGGTGAAAGCCATGGGCACCCTCGGGAATGCACCTACAAGGATTTCACGAACGCCAAACCCCGCAGCTTCAATGGAACTGGGGGTGTTATGGTGTTGAGACAATGGATTGAAAAGATGGAATCCGTCTTTGAAATCTGTGCTTGCCAGGAGGGCAACAAGGTCAAGTTTGCAACTTGTACCTTCTCTGACAGAGCACTAACATGGTGGAACGGCCATGTTAACTATCTGACTTTAGTGGTGGCGTATTCCATCAGCTGGGAAAAGTTGAAGGACATACTGATGAAAGAGTACTATCCTCGAGGTGAAGTACAGAAACTCGAGCAAGAATTCTGGGGTCTACAAATGGTTGGATCCGACATCACAACCTACACAAATAGGTTCTGTGATCTGGCAAACCTATGCCCTGATATGGTTGCTCAAGGGAGCAAGAAGATAGAGAGATATATTTGGGGACTGTCGCCCCAGATCCAGGCAAGTGTGTTAGCTTCCAGGCCTATTACTTTCGATAGCGCCAAGGAACTGACACAATCTCTCATAGATCACGTGAAACCTCAGAACCCAACAATCCCTGCACCCGTACCACAAAAGTCCAACCCCGACCACAACAGGAAAGGGTGGAATAAGAGGAAAATAGGGGCTTCGCAAGAATCCTCCAAGAAACAACAACTTGTGGCGATCAATGCTCCCACAGTGACTCCTGTTGTCCCTGCGAACCCCTTACCAGCAAAAACATATGCTGGAACACTCCCGAAGTGCACCAAGTGTAATTTCCACCACCACGGACCTTGCAAGGAGATGCAGTGCTCTAACTGCAACAGGAAGGGGCACATAGTCCATTTCTGCAAAACTCCAAAAGCTCAGGCCGCCCAGGTTCCTAACGCCGGTATGGGACAAACTTGCTACGGTTGTGGCGAAGTGGGCCACTACAAGAGGAACTGCCCTAAAGCGGGGATGGCTAGAGAAGTAGGAAGAGTTATGGCCCTAGGCCATGAGGAAGTGGTAGCTGATCCTACAATAGTTACTGGTACGTTTCTCCTCGATAACTCATATGCTTGCATACTTTTCGATAGTGGAGCAGAGAAAAGTTTCGTAAGTCACAAATTTGCACACCTGCTTAAACAAAAACCATGTGCGTTAAATAGTTCATTCATGGTAGAAATGGCTAACGGGAAAACAGAGAGTACTAACTGCATATACATAGGTTTTACCTTAACTTTAGATGGCCATACTTTCAAGATAGATCTCATGCCAATCCCAATTAAATGTTTCGACGTTATCATCGGCATGGATTGGTTGAGTCTTCTTCGCGCCGACATCCTGTGCTTTGAAAAAGCAGTTCGTCTTAACCTCCCTAACAATGAAACCTTAGTTATCTATGGCGAAAAACCTAGTACGAGCCTTCGCATCATTTCATGTATTCAAGCCTGGAAGTGCTTGCGAAAGGAATATCATGCATTTCTCACACACGTCGTCGATACAAGTCAACAAATGAAAGACATTCAGAACATCCCAGAAGTACGCGACTTTCCCGACATCTTCCCAAAAGAAATTCCCGGCTTACCACCACAACGCCAAGTCGAGTTCAGAATCGACTTAGTGCCAAGAGCTACCCCCGTAGAAAAATCTCCTTATCGTTTGGCACCGGACGAGATGCAGGAACTTTCCAGCCAGCTTAACGAACTTCTCAAGAAGGGATTCATTCGACCAAGCTTCTCACCATGGGGAGCACCGGTCTTGTTCGTCAAGAAGAAGGATGGATCGTTTCGCATGTGCATCGACTATAGAGAACTCAACAAACTTACCATTAAAAATCGTTATCCTTTGCCCCGCATTGACGATTTATTTGATCAACTTCAAGGAGCCAACTACTTCTCGAAGATAGATCTGCGATCCGGATATCACCAACTGCGAATGTTAGAGGAGGATGTTCCCAAGACAGCCTTCCAAACTCGTTATGGACAATACGAGTTTGTGGTGATGCCGTTCGGATTAACCAACGCGCCCGCGGTATTCATGGACCTGATGAATAGGGTGTGTCGTCCTTATTTGGATCAGTTCGTCATTGTGTTCATTGATGACATACTTATCTACTCTCAAAGTAAGGAGGAACATAGTCAACATCTCCGTAATGTCTTAGAAACATTGCGGTCGGAGAAGCTATATGCAAAGTTCTCCAAGTGCGAATTTTGGATTCGACGAGTCGAATTTTTGCGCCATGTTGTTAGCGAAGAAGGAATACACGTGGACCATTCCAAAATCAAGGCCATTGAGAACTGGTCAGCACCGAAGACACCTACAGAAATTCGTCAATTTCTAGGTCTAGCTAGCTACTATCGCAGGTTCATTCAGAACTTCTCTCGCATAGCGAAACCTCTTACAACCCTGACCAAGAAGGGTGTAGCCTTTGACTAGGAAAAGAAACAAGAAAGAGCGTTCCAAACGCTCAAACGAGCCTTGTGCACCGCACCGATACTATCCCTCCCCGAAGGGATAGAAGACTTCGTTGTCTATTGCGAGGCATCCAATCAAGGACTCGGATGTGTTCTGATGCAGCAAGGTAAAGTCATAGCCTATGCCTCGAGACAGTTGAAGACACATGAGGTTAACTATACCACCCATGATCTTGAGCTAGGAGCAGTCTTATTTGCTCTGAAGATCTAGAGACACTACCTGTATGGTACAAAAAGCACGATCTTTACAGACCATAAGAGTCTGCAACACATCTTCGACCAGAAAGAGCTCAACATGAGACAACGACGGTGGGTAGAGCTACTCAGTGATTACGAGTGCGAAATTCGTTATCATCCAGGTAAAGCCAATGTAGTAGCCAGTGCCTTGAGTCGGAAAGAATATACTGGTCGTAGAGTAAAATCTTTGACTCTAACTATCCATTCACACTTGTCCACGCAAATTAAAGAGGCTCAGCTCGACGCTTTGAAACCTGAAAACGTGGATGGCGAATCCCTTAGAGGGATGGATAAGAACTTGGAAGTCAAGGGTGGCGGAGCCTTGTACCTCATGGATCGGATCTGGACACCGAAACACAGTGGCTTTAGAGACTTGGTCATGACGGAAGCTCACAACACTCGTTATTCCGTCCACCCAGGTTCGGATAAGATGTATCTGGATCTTAAAAAGTTATACTTGTGGCCTAACATGAAAGCAGATATTGCAACCTTCGTGAGTAAATGCCTTACTTGCGAAAAGGTCAAGGTCGAATACCAGAAACCCTCCGGTCTTCTACAACAACCGGAGATACCAGAATGGAAGTGGGAGGGGATCACTATGGACTTCATAACCAAGTTGCCCAAGACGACGGGTGGACTTGATTCCATATGGGTCATCGTCGATAGACTGACCAAGTCTGCACACTTCTTGCCAATCAAAGAAACAGACAAGATGGAGAAACTCACAGGAACATACATTAGGGAGATTGTAAGACTGCACGGTGTTCCTATATCCATTATCTCAGATAGAGATAGCATATTCACTTCGAGGTTCTGGCAGTCATTACAAAGTTCCCTAGGAACTAGGTTGGACATGAGTACAGCCTATCATCCACAGACCGACGGGCAAGGTGAGAGAACCATCCAAAACTTAGAAGACATGTTGCGCGCCTGTGTGATTGACTTTGGGAAAGCTTGGGATACCCATTTACCCCTCGTCGAATTTTCCTACAACAACAATTATCACACGAGCATAAAGGCAGCTCCATTCGAGGCCCTCTATGGCCGAAAGTGCAGATCCCCTCTGTGCTGGGCTGAGGTGGGTGATTCCCAGTTAGCTAAGGGACGAGTTCCCGAGAGCACTCTCACGGGTCCGGAGATCATTCGGGAAACGACAAAGAAGATCGTTCAAATTCGTGAACGATTGAAAGCCTCTAGAGACCGAAAGAAAAGCTACGCTGACAAGCGAAGGAAACCATTGGAATTCCAGGTGGGTGACCGAGTCTTACTGACGGTCTCACCCTGGAAGGGCTTGATACGCTTCGGAAAGAGTAGGAAGCTCAATCTAAGATACATAGGTCCTTTTGAGATTCTCGTGAGAATCGGCCCTGTAGCTTACAAACTCAATCTACCTCATGAACTCAGTAACGTACATCCTACCTTCCACGTCTCGAACTTGAAAAAGTGTCTGTCTGACGAGACTCTTGTTATTCCACTCGACGAGATCGAGATCAACGAGAGCCTCAACTTCATGGAGGAACTAGTAGAGATCTGGACCGAGAGGTCAAGCAAACAAAGCAGAGTCGTATCCCGATAGTGAAGGTTCGCTGGAACGCAAAGCATGGACCTGAATTCACTTGGGAATGAGAGGATCAGATGAAACGGAAATACCCTCATCTTTTCGCTTAGTTATTTGTAACTTCTTAATTGCTTAAATTCTAATTTTGGGACAAAATTCCTTCTAACGGGGGAATGATGTGACAACCCGAAATTTTACTATGTACAAACAATATCACTTCAATAGAAGTTATAACAGTCACAGTAAATTTTCAGACTTTTCCGTTTAAGTTTGAGTAATTCAGGGTTTACACTTCAGGAGATATCAGGTTAGTGGGTGCACTAGGGTTTTGTGCAACTCCTTTATTCCAACACTCTATAATATTAGAGATCATTTCGGGAATAAAATATTTTCTGCCAAAAATCTCCGGACTATAAATAGAATTCTGAAACAATTTCATTCATTATTTACAATTACAACTAGAGAAAAGCCATTTTCTCTCTCACGGATCTTCGGGGTTTTGTCCCAAATAGTGAGTACCTCTCTCTAGTAGTGTTATATAGCTCTTAATGTGTTTATAACATAGATTAGATATCTAAACAACTAGATTTAGGATTTTACTCCCTAAGGTGTTCTTGGGCGGTAAACTCCTGAAAACAATGTCTAGCCTTTCCCCCGTGATATGCTACCACCTTAGGCTCATATATAAGTGTATTAGGGACAAGAAAACATCAAAGAAACACAAAATTTTGGGTGTTCACGGCCCAAGAAGATCTTGGACCGTGAACTCCAAAAACTTGGACCAAATGGTGCTTTTAGTGCACCTAAAGCCTTGCACATTTACATAGAATTGTTTCCACTTAAATCAAGGACATAAAACACATCAAAAACACTTCCCAAAGTGAGTTCAAGGCCCTAATAAGGTTCTTGGGCCGTCAACATCAAACTAAGGCACCAAAGTGTGCCTAAGGCCTTCATATGCTTTGGGTAAAAGTCTAAGACCTATCCTACATGTGCATGAGACTTCAAAGCATCAAAAACACCATTCCATGTGAGTTTACGGCAGTAAAATCCAAAGGAATTAGCCTTGGGGCCGTAAACTCCTCAAAGGAGTGTAATTATGCCCTAAACCCTTCCATGAATTAACCCACCAAGTTGGAATGCTTCTAGGAATCATTTAGCACCTCAAAACAACAAAGGACATTAAGCCTTGGAGTTCACGGCCGTAAACTCAAGAGTTTACGACCGTAAACTACTTGTGTGGGGTATATGGAGAGTAAACTCCTTGTGTGGGGTTATATGGAGAGTAAACACAAGCATGGGGTCCTTTGGAACCCTAAATCCGTTTGCCTTGTCCCACAACAACTTAGATGCAATCCTTAGGGCTTATAACACTTATATAAAGTGTTTGTTATTTTTTAGGATGTCTTAACATTATCAATTAGTAAATTAAGACAAATTGAGTGCATATATGTGTGAATATATGTTCATTAGGATCGTAGTGTGTGTATAAGTCCTCACTTGATGCCTAACAATCCTACATCGTTCAGTTCATCCAAACCACCATCTACAGGTGAGTTCATACCCCTAAATGAATATTTTAAATGTTTTTAAATGCTTTAATGGGGGGATACAAGTAGAAAACAACATGTTATTAAATCACTCATATGTATTTTATAACTGTGTTTTCATCCAGCAGATTTCACATACTACAAAATGTGATGCATGAAATGGTTTTCTATCTTAAAATACCTTGATAACAAAAGTATTAGTTTTGAAATATTTATTAAAGTGACATCAAGTCACTACTAATTATTGTTCAAAACTCTTAGATATCTTGCAAAACCATTTCTTTTACCTTCTTGAACAACAAATTACTTTCCAGTTAATTATCATAGGGATAGTTAGAAGAAACAAAACATTATTCCTATTACAAGAAATCACACAAGAGTCAGTTCATTCATGAGTCTATACCAGTACATTACCAGATACATGAGTACATGTACATATACTTACCTGATACATGAGTACGTTTACATATGCTTACATGATACATGAAAATGCTTACATGAATACTTGTATCTCGGCTCGCGAGGATGATTTATTAGTACTATATGTGTAAATTGTCTTTTCTATCCCAGTTCAACGGGATATCTAGGCAGGACTAACCATTCTGAATCCCAACTGATTAGCACCAGTGGTTGATGACCATCTACGGAGGTCTAAGGTTAATACTTATACTAGGTAGATCGATTTCGGGACTAACCCTCCCTCCACCCTGCTGCCGCTACAGAGGATGAGTGGACAATTTGCGGATGTTCATTAGGTTATACCTTTCGCTTATTGCAATGTTGTGTTACTCCTAGTACCCAATGATAACACTTACATTTATTTTGTGATACATTGACATAAATGAGGAGTTAGACTAAGTACTTTTAGTACTAGTCAATAGAAAGGAAAAGCTATCATTTTTACTTACAAAAACATTCGGGTCTTGGTAGAAGACTACATTGTCATAACATAACATTCGGGTCTTGGTAGAAGACTACATTTCATTCTAGTAGGAAATAAGGGATTTCTTAGGGTTTTTCATAGTTATACCAACATTTTCATTTAAAAGTTTACATGAAATTAAAAAAAGCTTTTCAAAGCAAGTCAATGACACTTAAATACTTATGAATTCACTAGCTTTAAGCTGATACTCTCTTTCAAAATAACTTGTATTCTCAGGTCATCAGTAGACAGGTACAGTGGCCAGGTTTTGAGAAGACGGAACAGATAAGTCTCGTATTTTATTTTGATTGTATATTTTTGGTGTCTTATTACATTAAAAGAACACACATGTATTAAAACTTTACTTTTAATGCAATGGATGATGTTGTTGCTTGTTTACTACTTTACATTGTTTGTGATACTGTACATGACGTCCTCCACCCTGGAACGTTTCCGCCGTTCGTGGTTTTGGGGTGTGACAACGTGATAGATTTGAATTTTTCTTTCCTGGAGAGGAATTCTTCTTGATGGATCAATGTGAGCCCATCAATTTCAAGGTAGCTACTATAGATACAAAATCTAAAAAATGGATTGAAACCATAAGAGTTGACATTCAGTCCGTGAATGATAATCAAGTATGTGACTTGGTTGACTTACCTCCTAACAGCAAGGCTGTTGGAAGTAAGTGGATCTTCAAGAAGAAGATCGACATGGAAGGAAATGTACAAACATTAAAGGCATGACTTGTCGCGTATGGGTATACTCAAATTCAAGGTGTTGAACATGAAGGTACTTTCTCGCTAGTTGCCAAGATTAAATATATTAGGATTATCATGGCCATAGTTGCGTATTACGACTATAAGATATGGCAAATGGATGTCAAAACTGCTTTATTTAATGGATATCTTGAGGAAGATTTCTATATGGAACAACCAAAAGGTTTTGTCAACCCAGATAACCTAAATAAGGTATGCAAACTAAAGAAGTCCCTTTATGGAATGAAACATGCACCAAGGGTCTAGTATCATCGTTTTGTTGAGAACATCAAAAAATTTGGTTCCTCAAAAAGCCCCAATGAACCTTGTGTATATATGAAAGCAAGTGGGAGAAAAATTATTTTTCTAGTTCTATATGTCAATGACATATTACTTACGGGAAAGATTTTTCAACATTAAAAGAAACCAAGGCTTACGTCATTAGGTACTTTCAAATGAAAGATCTAGGTGATGCTTCATACATACTCAGAATTAGGATCTATAGAGATAGATCCAAACGACTCATTGGTTTGATTCAGAGTGTAAACCACAAACAACATTGATCAATCCTTCTAGCTTGTCGTTTTAGAGGATTTTATAGTAGTTAAATATTGATGGATACTTCCAAGACATCATCCAATTAAATTTTCATCCTAGTTTGCTTTATTGAGCCATAAAGAATAATTACCCAATTATTAAATTATTTCAAACTACGCTATGATCTATATTTCACTCCATGATGTAAATTGGATTAGCCGAAAATCACACCAAGAATCTATTTAGGTAGAAAAACGATTTTCAATCTCAATCTTTGTGAGATTCCTAGATATTTTGAGATTTACTGACCCTATGTCAATATCATGTTAATATCTTCTTATACTCATTTAACATTCATGACTGGATTAGTAGAGGATCATGAATCCAAATGGTGAGTCGACCATGCAAAGTTACATGATATTCGACTCAAGTAACACTTGAGAATCATAATTACCATATACATTACTTCGAGAATTCTCATTTGATGTGTCGGTAAACCAACCACACACAATGCCAAAAAGAAAGACACGATAAGGTGTAATTTCCATGGGAAACATTATATTCACATTTTTATATAAAATGAGATTTTGTTTTAATACTTATAATCTTAATACTTTTAACTAGCCAAGAGTCCTATCAAACCCTTTCGGTAACTCTACACACAAAACACAAGATGGCGGTGAGGGTGGCGAGCAATAAATTCTAATTAAAACCCAGTCTCATAAGGAATCGAAAAGACCTCCTTAAACCTTAGTATTGAGAGTATGTGAACCTAGTCATGGTGAGATTGACATTTCTTTTTAAAATTTGAGGATGCAATGTTCATATATATATATATATATATATATATATATATATATATATATATATATATATATAATTTTACCATATATATAGCGTAATTTAAACCATTTAAATTTTAAATTTTAGATTTTATTAATTCTAATTGTACATGCGAGGACGCAAAGTCAATAATTAATACATTCAGTCAAGATCTAATTCTTTGACTTTTAATTAATTAATTAAACAATTAATCGACTAATTAAACCAATAAGCATAATGTTTTCCAACATTAGTAAAATTAATAGATTTGCATGTTGAACTAAATCAAGATATATAAATTAAGGGGCAAGCAACGAGGCAACACATATTAAAAAAAATGTGTACTGTGTCACCACGTCATGGCAAGAAAGTCACTATGTCGTGGTAAGATACAGAAAACACATTTCTGTTCAGACCCTCCACGTCGTGGAGGAGGACCTCCCACATTGTGGTCATAAAAGTGATTTATGCAAAATCGATTTTTCAAAAGTTCAGTTTCTACAAACAATTAAAAAAAATTAACATTTAGAAACTAGATTAGATATAAGCATGCAAACTCAATTAAACCTACAAGAACGGAAAACCTAGAGTGCAATAGATGTGTATAGACAAATCTGATACCACTGAAGGGTTTTGAGGATGATAAAAACAATCTTACTGGGATAGCGGAAGCAACAATTTTAATCGTCAATAAGTCCAAATTTTGGATATCTATACAACCTGTATAAAGCAACTTGATTATACAAGAAAAGATACCTTTTAGGGTTTGTCAAAACCCTAATAGATCTTGAATTGATTAATGAAAGATAAGAGTCCAACGTAGAACTCCTCTTTCGTAGTCGCACCCAAGGCAATCAGATCAGAAATATTTGACAACAACCAATCCATCGAACACCTTGAACGAGGATCACAAATCATGAATCTGTTGAACCGGCATCGCTATGTCGTGGGCAAGAAGCCACCACAACGTGGGAACTGAGATTTTGTGGTTTCAAGAATGAAGAGGTAGGACCGAATTTTTTCTAGGGTTTTGAGATTTCTAATCATATATTTCGTCATAAGTCCTCTCTGTTTATTGGGAAGGATATAAAACCCTACAAGATAATTATCTAGTCAACTAATAATTATCCATATAAATGATAATTATTTAAATGCTTAATTATCCTATTTTATCCTCGAGAACAATCTAGATCTTATAGATTTCATTTAATTAATTAATTACTATTAAATAATCAACAAATCAAGTCCCTATGTTTTTCTCATTTTCATTTATGTGAGTAACCCAAAAGGAACCTACTATTAATAGTAATATTACCAATTATTCTAACTATGTTAGGACTATGGGCACCGTTCTCCATTAGTATTCTTTATTGTTCCTACATGATATTCCTTACCGCATATTATACTCATCTTAACTCATTATCATATCCTAGTATAAGCGTTATGTACTCGTGCGCTTCATCACAACTTAAGTTGGCCATTTCTCCTAGCCTACTCATAATCATTTGGCACTCGACTTATGACTCATCCTCAAGTCACGAGTGTAAATACTCATAAAAATTATCATTATCATCGCTATCATCATCATCTTTATCATTATTATAATCAATATGGACTAAACCTTAGTAAGTTCTTCATATAATGGATATCAACTATACAATCAGCAGGTTGGTCCATTATAGATCATATCTTAAATATTATTACTTGTTTCTCAATAACTTCATGAGTTTGCAAAACATGCAAATCAATCTCAATCACATTAATCTATACGATACTCATAGTGTGGTTAATCTACTCAGATATCTTTAAGTCACTCCAATCGCTCGGATCAAACACTTAGATCAATATTAATCACTCAAATCTATCAATTATTCAAATTAATCACATATATCAATCACTCTGACCGATATTAATCACTCAGATCTATTACTCGGATTACTCATATCAATCAGATCAATCATTCGAATCAATATCATCCACTCAGATCAATTAGTCGTATCAGTATCATTTTCTTAGATGAATTGCTCAAATCAATCACTCTGATTAATATCAATCACTTGAATCAATCCGAATCACTCAAGTCATCAGATCAATTACTCAAATCGAACCGATCAGTTACTCAGATCAATTAGATCACTCAGATGAATTGCTCAAATTACTCAGATCAATATCTACAATCTTAGTGATCATCATATAATACATTTCCCAATGATAAGATTACCATATTCCCAAATTATTAAGCCTTGTCACCTCTTGGAGATTTAACCACATATATATTAATGATCAACATAAGGATCTCATATTAGGATTAGGACTCATTACCTCTCAGACACCTATCCATATATCTCATGATTAAGCTTCATCACCTCTCGAAGACTTAATCACGCATCTCATAACAATCTCCATATTGAAAATCCCGTGTGATTATACTTTTTCACCTTTCAGATGTCACACCCCCAAAGCAGGAGGGCGGAAATGTCCAGGGGCGGGTGACTATCATGTAGTGTATCATAACAATTGAGTATAAATGTTCAAAGCAAACACAACCAACATATATATAATTGAAAAAGTTACATCATTTGTACGTATTACATGTTTCAAAATATCAATTACAATATGTTGTCAAAAGATTTGTTTAGATGCCTAAGCGTCCCATCCTCAAAGCCAATTGTTACCTGATTTACTGATTTCCTGAGAATACAAGTTATTTGAAAAGAGAGTATCAACATTTACGTTGGTGAGTTCATAAGCATTTGTATGTATATTTGTAAACCTTTTCTATGAAATGTAGTAATGTTTGTTTTCCGGAAAATCCTATATTTTCCCTAAAATGAGATGTGGCCTTAAATGAACCAAGACCGAAGCATATAAGTAATTTTCCTACTTAAAATGATGTTATGCAGTTTTGTTTGTATATAAAACTGTTTGAATACTGTCTTTGTGTAAACTAAAAGTGTCATTGTTGTTTTATGTGAGTTTTAATTTTTATCTTATAACCATGCTTGATTGACCCAGACTGTCTTGTTCGCAACGTTCTTCAGGTGTCGATTTCGTTATGACATTTGTCACCCCCAGACCTGCCGGTCTAGCTGTTGCAAGCAGCTAAGGTGCGGGATTGTCGGTCCCAGTATAGATCTATACACAACTATCACGCTCTCCTTACAAGAGACTATCGTTATATTTAACAGGACTTTAGTGTGTACTTTATAAGGTACCGTGAAGACAAAACTCACTAAATTTGTTCAACGAGTTATACGTGTTTTTGTGTTGAAAATGTTTGTATAAATGATCATCCCTTAAGACTGGGATAGCTATGAAAAACGACGTGAAATCTTTAGATATGCATTTGACAATATTTTACAATTTGCTCAACAGGATACAAATGGAGTAGAGTTTCGTAAACTATATATGTATATTTTCGATGTAGAAGACAAGTTTGTAAACAAAACATATATATGTAAATGGTTATATATATATATATATATATATATATATATACATATATATATATATATATATATATATATGTGTGTGTGTGTGTATAAATTTTAAAAGATAATTTGGTATGTTTCGTAATTGTTGTTCATATTCTTACATTTTTATTAGAAACTTTGCATGAAATAATCCTTAAGTTTGATACTAAAGACCTTTTTGTACTTATCACTTTTGTAAAAATGGTAATTAAACATATTTAAATGATTGTGTTTTAACTTCCTTAATGTATAAACATTGCTCAAAAATGTTAGAAGGTGTTAATAAATCTATAAACCACTTTTGACAGTTTTACCCTTTACTGTCCCTATTTTTAGAAAACTCATAGAAAAATCATCGTAAGTCAAAAATTGAATCCGTCACCTCTGAGAGTTTATAAAATGAGTCTACTTTATTCCTAATTTTTATTATGATTTTTAGTGGTCTCAAACTAGTGTGAAAATGAACATCTTTACAGACTGGTCCGAAATCACTTCTGAAATGACAGGCAGTCTTATAAAAATCGCCCTAAATTGTAGAAAAATCGTATGAACGCGTACGAGTAGTCCTTAGAAAGGTATAAACTTGAACTATTTTCATATTTTATAGTTTTTAAATATATTAAGTTTAAGATGGTGAAAACAGTCCGTGAACAGGACTCAACTTTTCTGTAGAAAGCTGTCATTTAAATTTAAGTTATGTTTAGTGTTCTAACTTGTATTCCCCCCTTAAAACTTGAAGAAAACATGAAAATGTAAGGGTATGAGCTCACCTTATGTGAATACTTGAAGAATTGAAGGTTGAAGATGAAGAACTTTTGGGTGTTGGTTTGATGCTACAAAACAGCCACTCTTTTGGCTATATTGTTGTCACGAAAACTTCACAGCAAAAGAGCAAGAAAAAGGGTAGTTTACTCACTGTTTTGAATCTATAATTTTGAGTAGCATAAAAATTAACTTCCAGGGGTATTTGGTGGTAAAAATATCAAGCAAAAAGAAGGTGTAGATGGGTGATATGGTGGCTGAAACACAAAAGGGACAACAACCCTTTAGTTCATGGTTTTGATGGCTTTGGAAGGAAGTTCTTGTGGCTGAAAATGAGATGAAGGTTGAGAGTAATTACTTGGAGTATTGGCTGGTGAATTTAGGGGAAAATGATGAGGAGATTTCGTGATTATGAAGGTGGAAAGGGTGGAAGAGGATAAGGGGACAAAACCTAGACTAGCTTGTGATGGGATGTAAGTTTAAGTGATGTGATCTTGTCTAACCACTTGCTTGGGTGGTTGCTTAGAGATAGGGTTAGTTAACTAACTAACTACTAGTTATTTAGTTAGTTAGGAGTTCTAGTTAAGTAGAGGGAAGGTCTTAATCTCAAAAATTAGAAGAGGGGTTAAGAAGCATTCTTAGTAAAATGTCTCAAGTGATTAAGCACTTATTAGTTAAGTTGGCACTTATCTCCACCAATTCTCTTATCTTAATTAATTTAGACATCATATTCCTTACATGAAATCACTTTAAGTCATGACCCATAACTAGTCATTCACTAGATAATAATACATATATACAAATACATACATGTATACTTAGTATAAAATAACAATGTAGGTTTTGTGTATTTGAACTTTAATGTTTATGTTTTATTCTTTTTATTCAAAAACACTTAAATACATTCTAATTATACCTTATAATAATTCATTTTATATTTTTATTCATTTAAATATAAAATTTATTGACCAATGTATAATTTCGTGACATTTAACCGGTTAACCAAATTGTTAAACATGTTTTGTCACTTTCGTTCGTATATTTGTCAAATTTAGATCCTCCACAACTATTAAGCACAAGTTTTACATAGAACCTAACGTACTTATCAACTAGAGACATTTTGATACAAAAAATAAGTTTGTTGCGTTCAAATCATGTTATATGCTTATTTTCACAAACCGGTGATGGTTCGTAATCATACATCATAACAAAATTTATCAATAGTTACTTGTTTTATATTTCACAATAACGTATTTGAATAAAAGAGGTTAAATTCCTTCAACCATTCTTGATAAGATACTCATATTGCTTAATAATCAAAACATAGCATCGTACGATCGTTCCTATTTTTACCAATTGTTACATCAGAGATATAACCACGTGATCAATCATCATTACCTCTTAGGTACTTACTCACATATCTCATCAAAATTAGATTAGCACGAGGATATACATATATCGTAGTAATTATTAGGAAAATGTTCTCCTATGATCCGATCTTTTTATCTCTCGTTGATCCATTCATATTTTTAATCATCATTTCTTATCTATCTTTCACACAAGTAACCCAGTCACCTCTCATGGGTCTTAATGCATAAGTCTCATATCAAATGATTAAATAGCCTCTCATAAATCAGACATGTAAGTCTTGTATACATCTTCTACATGAAAATCTCATGATCTCAATCAAAATCTCTCGTTACTTATTCTCATTATATCTATGTCTCTCTCGGATCTAATCGTCTCTTATCTCAATAAAAAATTATCTTTATAGTTTCTCATATCATCTCAACTTAGGAGTTATATAATTATTCTAATTTATACTCTTATACTTTGTATACTCTTTGCATTTATTCTCTTAATTCCACTCAATTTAGATTTGCATGTACTCTAACTCATTTCCATTAAGCATTGTGTCGTAGCAAATTTCTCATCACGTCGTGGTCTATAATCATGTCCACGTCGCGGAAAACTGCATCACATCGTCGTATCTCTAAGTACGTTACCTCATTTACTCGTTTTTCGTAACCATGTTGTGGTATTATCTCCACCATATCATGGCCCAATCACGTCATGGTCCTCACTCTTGCCACGTTGTGTTCTCTACATATCAGTTATATCACTCTACTTAATGGTCATGTTGTGGTCACTCTTTGTTCGCGTCTTGGTTTGCAGAGTACATTGCCATCTATTGATGTAAGTGAATCTCATATTTCTAATCATTGTGTCACAATTCACTAGTCTTCGTGCCTCGTATTCCATTGCGGATCTCACAAGCATACAATGCAACTCCCTCCGCAATGTTCCATGACATTATTTATTGGGAAATTATATATATATATATATATATATATATATTCCCTAAATATCAAATAATTTATCTAACTCATAAGCATTAGATCAGATCAATTATCATTTCTACTCCATGGTTTAAGTTCATAAATCCACTATAAGAACCTAATTTACTTAAAACATGGATATGATACCAACTTGTAATGCCCAAGTTTTCATATCAAGAATAACCCAAAAATTCTCTTTCTCATTTAAAATTTTACAAAAATAATCTTGGTGTACACTGGTACTCTGGAATTCAAGTAGTTATCATAAGGATCGTACTGGCCTCAAGTACATGATTGAGTCGGTCGTCACAATAATCTACCTGCAAAAAATCTCATACTTGAACCCATATCTCCCATACAACGATATATCTCCTTTGTTATAAACTCTTGAGAATGACTCCCGACTAGCATCTTCGATCACGTGTGCCAAAATCTCTCAAATAACACAAAAATACACATATTTATACTCTACAATGCATCACATCATGGCCATAAGCATGCCACATCGTGGTGATCAAGTAAACTTTATTTTTTCCACGCGTCGTACTCTTCTGCAATGTGTCTCGGTGACTCACCTCATACCACGTCGTGGTACATATATTACCACGTCGTGGTGATCGAATACACTCTGTCTCGCCAAGTGTTGCTCTCTAGTTGACATGTATATTGAATACTCACTCATTTCCATGTCGTGGCAAGTATACATCAACGTCGTGGTGGTCAAGAGTTTGATTGTTAACTTGCCTTCCATTGATTTTCTCAAAACAGAAACATACTTTCATCTAAATCTTTAAATGGTCAAAACTTTCTCGTACTAACTTTGTTTTTGATGATCTTTATATCTATGGAATCGTCTCAGCAAGATCTACAACTCTCCTCAATTATATTTTTTTAAATATAATTTCTTAATTTAAAGCACATATATGCTTTATTTCATATATTCGTCTCAAACCAATCTACATCTCTCGGAATAATACCTGTTACGAGAAACAGGTGTTACAATCATAGATAAATTTTATTCAAATTATGTTTGAGTCAAAAAGTGTTTACCTGTAGAACTTATTATTTAGAAAACATTGATATTTACTTTATAATTCTATTAAAAGATTTAGTCATCTAAAACAAAATTTAATCATTTCAAAATATGAAGGTGATCGTTATGGAAAATGATTAAGTAAATAATCAATGATCTAATAAAAACGAAGTTATTCATAGAAATTGTATTTGTCGGATGTTATTATTTCATGTAGATCAACAAGTGAAAGATGATGCATTGTAATGAGATTGGATTTTGTTTTCATTCACAATATTTTTATAGAATTCATTTGGTATTTTCAATATTTAAATCTTCTATAATTAATACTTGTTAAATGTGACTCGAGCATTTAGAGCATTCTCATGGGGCATTTGGAACACTTTGAACTCAATAGAGCACTTGGGGTTCATCGATCATGTGACCAACGGATAGATTATATGAGAAGGGAATGGATCATCTGACAAAGGAACAGATAAAGTACCAAAGGGATGGATTATCTAAAATGGTGTTTGGAGCAACTTGGAACAACTTGGAGCAAATTGGAACAACTTGGAGCAACTTGGACCAACATGGATCAACATGTTTCGCTAAGTGATATGTTGAGCGAAGTTAAGATGTTGAGCCAAGTGAAGATGTTGAGACAACATGGAGAAGTTTCACCACCCTCGGGAGGTGTTGCGCCAAGCATGAAAGATGTTGCGTCATCTTGGTACAAGATGTGACATCTTGGTTCCTTGATAAGCCATGATATCCTTGATGAGCTGTGTATGCAATGAAGTCCTCTATAATGTTCAAGATCGTTCAAGGATGCTCTTAAGTTGGTGATGCTCAAGGAACACACCATGTTGTGCCACCATGATGGATGTTGGACCACTAGTGTTCATGATAAGCCACTTGTTCATCATGATGCTCCACTATGGCTCAAGGTGATCCATCATGTGCACTGCTTATACTCATGTGTTGTATGTCATGGATGAATGTTTTAGAAGATGTTGCATGACATATTGTGATTGGTTAACACCATTCATAGGCTTATGGGCCAATGGGCTTGGCCCATTAGGGTATTAGGTCTGATCCCTCAAGTATAAATAGGAATGCATGCTAAGTCTTTTGTCTTGTGTCTTATATCCTTAGTGGGTAGACGAATCTATATTGAGTTGTAGTTGTAACCTCCGTTTGAGAACTCTGTGAATAAAAAATACTCCCCTCCTACCTGTGGAAGTACGTCACCTTTATCGAACCACGTAAATATTGTGTCTTTGTGTGCTTTTAGTGTCATGTATTATTTGCATTGCCTCCTAATAAGGGTCATCAAAACTTGGCAAGTGGCATCAAATTTGTCCTAAATCTTGACAAGTATCGTTAACAATACCCTTTCACATTCCAAAAATATTAATTAGCAAAGTATATGATCCAAGTTGCAAAACAAATAAATGGTTAGGTATGCTATATCACATTCATTGAAACCAACAAGGTAGATATCAAGTCTCAGTTATATTATAATATATAACTCCTAGAGTTATGGGATCGCTAATAACAAAGTTTAATACACATGTTTGATCCCATCTATGCCTCAGATCTCTATTACGTGGGTGACGTTTATCCCAACAAATTTCCCATTAAATCATCCGGTTTAAGGAAGTTGTGTAATCGACCTATAACTAGGTTATAGAAATCGTGAATACACCTCGGCCATCAAAAGATAAAACTAGCGGTTAGGTATCATTCATCCCACTTTCACATACAAGTGGCATGCAAGTGCTATTCAAATTGGAATGTATAAATTTGAGTTAAATGGATTCTTTAAAGAAAATAGAAAATTGGTCATCACCATCAACCTTGTCCAGTGCACTTTGGGCTTCAACTACATACTTATATCAAACAAAGGCAAATTCCCAAAAAGCCCTCCATGCTTATATTCCATATTCCATGTAAACATATAATTAAACATACACATGTAAATCACACACAATATATACATATTTAGAGTAATTTGATACCTTGACCTACAAAAATATGAAACATGAGAAATATTATCAAATGAATGAAATTCAAACATAGGAAACCTCAAATTCTTCATTAAACATTAACAGATCAATCAAAATTCTCATATTTCAAACCAAAACAAATATAAAACACGACAAATGAATGAAATTCAAACCTAGGAAACCTCAAATTCTTCATTAAACATTAATGGATCAATGAAAATTCTTATATTTCAAAGCAAAAAAATAAAATTAATGAGAAAAAAACATATTGCAAATCTCTAAAATCAAAAAATTAGAAAGATGCTTATTGAGTCTAAATAATCAAGGAAGATGTACTTTCGGTACATGGTTCTTATGAAAGCGATGTTGCGACTTCTTTCCATGAACAATGAATAAAGATAGGGAAAAAATAAATTTTATGTGGTAAAAATAGCTTTAAAGCTCTCAATTCATAGAGTCGATAGATGATACTCAACAAAATTCAGGGTTCGATTTTCCCTAACACTTTGAAGTAAAATTCTCCGACCACAAACCATAAAAATCGTGACATGGGAAGGAGAAATCAAGAACTAACATAATACTCTCTCCGTCCCAAAATTATAGTCCATTTTTTTTTGTCCCAAAATAATAATCAACTTTTAAAAATAAATAACTTTTTTACCAAAATACTTTCTCATTATTATTTAACCAACTAAACATTTAATGGAACATTAAATGCGGACAAATTTGTCATTTTATTATATGAAGTTAATGGTAATTAATTCTTTTCTTAATCAGTGTGTTTTTTGTCTGTGGACAATAATATTAGGACGGAGGAGTATAAGATTAAAAAAATAAAAATAAACAAATAAAAAAGCATTACCTTAATCCACTTGTGAAGAAGTCGTAAGGTGGTGTATTGGGAACGATCTGTCTGCAAAACAATTTCCCGATTCAAAAAAGCTCCACGCATAACCACCAATGATTTCATTGGAAGATAGTGTCGTTGGAGGTAATATACCCTATAGTTATCAAAGAAAGACATAACATAAACACAAATGCCAATTGCACACAACTTTAAAATCAAGTCGGCGAAAACCAAACACTATTCAAAATATTCAGAAGCACACGTGAATACCAGAATCACACGCAAATACCAGGAAAGCCACAACCACAACTCAAAACTAGACAGTAGACATTGTTCACAAGCCGGTACGATATTTAATATATAATATAATAAAACGATAAATAACTAAATGTTAAATAAAACATTTTTATGGAGTTTTATTTATTTCAGGAATATGCTTTTTTGCCATATTATTTGGATCGATATTAACACTTCCATTAAATGCCACGCGCAATCGCAATATTTAAGTGTTAAGATTCAATAGGATTGCAAAAGTTAAAAGGCATAATGATCAATTGTTGATATTCAAATTTCAAATAAAAAGGTAACCAATAATAAACTATTTCAAATTTATAAATTATAATAACTTAAATTTTAATTTCAACAATCTTGTTGTAGAAGATGATCACATATTACAAAGGTATTGTTTTGTTTAATATGTACAGTTTACCTTTAAAAACATTAGACAAATAATTTTCTTGCAATATCCAAGTGATAATCATGTATTTTTTATGTAACGGTAATGTTTATATACCTTGACATTAAAGGTGATAAATTGTTTATCTATAAATACATAGATGCAGTTCTTCGAGTGAAAGTTTCTGAAGAAATGCACGTTTAACAGTTTATATTTTCTATTTTTATTATTAAAACACAATAATGTATACAAACGAAATATATTTAAAACAAAATTACATTAAATGGTTACTAAGGTTTACAAATGGTCATAAATTTCGTGCTTACCCCCGTAATTTATATAGTTTGATTTATTTATTAACTTTTGTTCATTAATCTAAAAAAAAACATTTTTTACATGCTTATTTTTATATGTGTCGATAGAAATTCAAGATAATCAACATTTTGATGTGAATTTAGAGCTTATGTTCGTTAATTTCTATTTTAAAAACTTATTTTTTATGCACGTGTCGGTTTAAATTCGAGTTTGTCTACGTTTCGATGTATATATATGATACATGTACGGATCTCTAATATCACAACTGATGTGTGTATAGAGGTCGATGACACTAATACCCAAACGGTATGAATACGCATCGGAATAACACAAAGAACAAAGATAAATGACAAGAATAACAAAAATGGATAGATGTGAAGATCAAACTAGACCTATAGCTTGAAATTTCGGAGAAAACAAATCAAGACCTATTGATTTGAGTTCGGAATCAAAATCAGGAGAGGCATCCTGATAAAGATCAAAGTTTGAATCGTACACAACAATTTGAATGAACACAAGTTTAACTTCATATATTCAACATCGACTGATTACAAATGATCGACAAATGGCTTTTTTTAGCCTTACAAAGTAATGGTAAAATAACTTAAAGTCACTAATTAACTATGTCAATTAATGGCTTATCAAAACTAATAAACGACTGAATAAAGAAGAAAAGTGGCTTCAACATTAAAAGGACTTTTCAGCTTCCGAGACGACTCTTAGACTTCCGAGACATCGCATTCACATCCTAACTCCCCCGGACTGGAAGTCGCTTTTGCATCCAAGTTCGTATTCGCATCCAGACTCATCTTCACTACGACCTACAAGTGAATACAAACAACATGGTATTCGCAATGACCATTCAAAGAATACAATCGGGTGTGACCGATCGCAACTAGTAGCAACGGATCGCAACCATCAACAGTGAAACTTGGTTCACAACCATTAGTAGTCCAAATTGGGTCGCATTCAATAGACAAAACCGGATCGCCTTCTATACACGGATCGGACCTAAAGTGACTTTCACATCCTCCTTTTGAATTCGCATCAGACCCTCCCTCTTTAAAAGGAATTGACTTCAATTCCGGAAGGCCCTTATAATTTCTGAGAAATTCGATCTTGAAAGCACATTTAGCATGAACCAACTACACATCCTAATATATTTGTGATTTTTCCACCATCCTTCTCAACAAAATGCTAACCAATAATTTAGTTCCCCCCCCCCTTCTCCATAAAGCTTTCTAGAAATACTTTAAGAATTCAGAATCACAAACTAAAACAGTCGCCTTGAGAACTCTATTCAAACGCACCATCTTTAAATCATCTTGAACCAAAAGAAATGCCCTTTCAACATTTTCAAAGGATTCACTATACCAAAGTTGCCAGCTAAACCACTACCATGTGCTTCTTGCATCAATAACTTTCGAACAACATGTTTTGGAACACAAAGTTTGTTTCCATGGCTGAAAAAATCATCATGAACCAAAAACTCCCCTTGGACACCATCAACACATTTCTTAAACAATTCACAAAAACTACCATCATTCCCTTGATACTCTTCTCATGCTTCAAAACCTAATGAACGAACATCCTCAATTGCCAATACGTTATAATTCCTTGATAAAACATCAGAAACCCCTTTACCCTTGTCACCCATGCTTTTGGGAGCAGAATGAAAGGATTTCCAGAATTCTACCCTCGTTGCATCATGATCCTTTATCATCTCACAAGATTTTTTAGTGCCTCTTTCCCACACCAAAATATTCTTCTTTGAAACAATAAACTTCAAGAATACCACTATAGACCTGCTCGAAAATAATTTCCACACTTGTGAAAAATGCCAATCATGGACATAATGAGCATCTGCATGAAATTTGGTGTCACACAAAAGGATTATTCTACGATCAATGTTTTTGATCTTGAAAAGATAAAAGAATTTAACGCATGAACAATAGCCACACACTTTTCCTTTGTTCCAAGACACATCGTATCGACTCGATCGCAATGATATTGATCCCCTTCCAATCACAACGACGTAATTGATCTAGTCGCAATGACGTCACTGACCTGATCACAACGACGCGTCAAATTGCAACGATACCACCGTTCGCAACGATGCCTCCAATCGCAATGATGTTCGCTTCTTTCTGATTGCATCAATGCTAATTGCTTCTCTAACTTGTCTCTTCTTCATATACACTTGTTCTTCTTAAAACAATTCCAAGAACTTGTTGGATTACCTAACCGTATTTTCCACTTGTGGATTAAGAACCGTTGTCACACATTCTCACGAATAAGATTAGTACACTACAAATTAACCTTGCCAAAATTTCAATGTATAATTGCAATCAGTTGAGAGAATGGATCATTATTTACATCAACAAGATGATGAGTAGTACGTTCCAAAATCATGGCTTCCCAATTTAAGACAAACCATAAGATTAGAAGTCCAAACATAACGAATTCCTTCCCGTGTAAATACTTGGGATTTGGATCTGCAATAGCACTTGGAATCAAGCATTCATGAACACAACCTAATTGAATGAGTTTACCCATTGGTTCTCATAATTCCTTCTCCTCTTCTGGTGGTAGAACAGTAGGAATCACATTTTGGCAGACCATGGGTAAATCAATATCCTCACCCCCCCCCCCCTATGTAGTGTCACCAGCAACAACTTTCACCTCAATGGTACCACCTCCTTCATAAGTCATTGTAGTTGGTGTAGGCTCATTCATGATGTTTAGTTCAGAAATAGTACCGACATCATTTGTTGAATTAGCATTTGGGTCTTCCTCTTGCGAAACCTCCCTCACTTTACTATCCTCTTAAACCACCACCTCATCTTTGTGAATCTGTTCCACCTCCTCAGTTTCATAGGAATGTTCTTCACCTTTTGAACACTCTAATGTAGATGATATGAACTATTGAAATTATATTTGTTGTTTAAAAAGAATCACTTCGTTTTCAACAACAAAATTGATGTATTCCACAACTACTTCAATGATTTTGTCTTCAGCCACGAAATTCATTTCTTCTTAAACTGCTTCTTCAACCACAACCACATCAATCTACTCTACGTCTTCTTTAATTTCTTCAACTTCTTCAACAACTTCCTCAATCGATTAAGGATTAGAGACTGCAACCCTGTCAACTTCATTTTCTGGTTCATACCAGAATTTGGCATCGTAGATGTAGTGTTCGCATCTACTACTTCGACTTCTTTAATTATAGAAGTACCACCCAACTTCTCTTCTTCCAACACTTCGTCTCGGATTGCAACATCTTCTACAATGGACACCATTCTTTTGTTCAGCCAATCATGTTGAATATACCCAAACCCTTGCTTCATATCAATAATTTTCCTGTAGGTGGTTGGCATGTACTTCTTTCGGAGTTTGCATTTCAAAGATTCCCAAGAAGAGATCTTCTTTTTTCCTTTGTAATTTCTTTTGGCCTTTAACCCTTCAAACCAAGATGACACGCCATCATGTAATCTCACAATCGTGTACTTGCAACTTTGAACATCATCTAAGCCCTTGAGCTCGAATATTATTTCGATAGTCATCTTCCAATCCAAATAACGGTTTGGATCGGTTCCTCCTATGAACTTAGGCATTTCAGTAACCTTCAATTCCTCAACATGCATGGGTTGTCCATGCATAGGTTGCTTTCGACATAATTCTTCAACTACCTCCCTCATGGCTTCTCGAAGAACACGATGAAAATTCAGATCATCCCAATTCATTGGAACTGGAATCTTGATAACACTTAGCAAGAACTTTTAGCTAGAACAATAATAACATCGTTTTTTTTCCAAGAACTCAACAACAGAAAATCAACAACACCTCGATAAGAACTCCTTTTGTGTTAACAAGAACAAGAACTCAACACCTCCCAATCGGAACTGAGCTCTGATACCAATTGATACATATACGGATCTCTGACATCACAACTGATGTATATATAGAGGTTGATATCACTTATGATACCTAAATGGTATGAATACACAGTGGAATACACACAAAGAACAAAGATAAATGAAAAGAATAACAAAAAGGGATATATGTGAACGTCAAACTACACCTATAGCTTGAAACAAATCTAGACCTATTGATTTGAGTTCGGAGTCAAAATCAGGAGAGGCATCCTGATAAAGATCAAAGTTTGAATCGTACGCAACAATTCGAATGAACACAAGTTTAACTTCATATATTCAACATCGACTGATTACAAATGATCGACAAATGGCTTTTTTAGCCTTACAAAGTAATGGTAAAAATAACTTAAAGTCACTAATTAACTATGTCAATTAATGGCTTATCAAAACTAATAAACGACTGAATAAAGAAGAAAAACAGCTTCAACATTAAAAGGACTTTTCAGCTTCTGAGGCGTGACTTTTCCGAGACGACTCTTAGATTTCCTAGACCTCGTATTCACATCCTAATTCCCCCGGACTGGAGGTCGCTTTCTTTAACGCTCGGTTCAGGTGCACATTTTATTATTTATGAAGTTAAAATTCCAATTCTTACCCTCTAACGACGTGGGACTTCATTTCACGTCATGAGGAATTAAATGATTGTGCATGCCATTTAAGTGAGGGCTAGGGTTAGCCCACCCTTAGCCTCCATCACCTCTTTACCCTATCTTTTTGAAACCCAAGCATCCATTGTTGGTCTTTGAGCTCATTTGTGGTGTTTTTATCCAAGAAGAAGAAGAGGAAGAGAATCTAGTTCATCATTCCAGCACTCAAGCCTCACCATCATCCATTTTTGCACCTTCTGGACCAATTGTGATTTCCAAGTTCCTTGCTTTGTGAGTCCTTAAGCTTAGATCTAGGTTTTTGTTCTTATTTCTCTATATTCAAGTTGATGTGGTGATTGGAATCCACAAAGTTTCCAACTTTATTGATCTCTAGGGTCCCTTGAGTGTTATAGTTGCTAGATCTGTAGTTAGGTGGAGTTTATGACTCTTAAATGAGATTTAATGTCATATTTCCCCATTTGTGCCCTAGTTGGTGTTGAGACATGTATTGGACATGCATGTCCAAAAAGCCATGATTTTTGTGATTTTCTGGAGGGAATAAGATTATATAGAAAGTTTGGTTGCTTTTCTTAAAGGATTCAGACTTTCATTAAGAACTTGTAATATGGGTGTCTTCACGACGCTAGGGTTTGGAGTGTCGCGATGTGAGGATGCCGATCCTCGACTATTTTGGACTTTTTTTTATCACGACGTGACCGTTGGAGGGGCCACAACATGACCCCTATCTGTGAGGCTTTTGGATTTTGTTTGACCTGACCTTGACTAGGATTTGACCAAGTTTGACTTAAGGGTATTTTGGATTGTGGTTGAGAATTTGTCATTTGGTTGGATAGGTGACAGTTAGAGATGAGATTTAGATTCGAGACCTCATTACCTATTGTTCAGACTGTAAGGTGAGTCTTCCTCAATGTACTTATGGGTTAGAGGCACCGAGGCCGGCTCATTGGATTGATATCGTGGTTTATCGTTTGTTGTTATGATGTAGTGATCTGCTAGATATGTATCCTAGTTTCTGATGGGTTTTGAGAATTCTAACACTCCTATGGTGTACATGAAACCCTATAAACCTTGGATCTATGATTTCTCTATTATACATGCAAATATTCAATATTCCAAGGTTTCATCCTAACTAGCATAATATGAAGTATATACAATACAAGAATCTAGTAGAATGGCATACCTTTTGATGGAGCTTGAAGTCTTGAACCTTTAAGAGCTTAGTGCCCCAAGTGTTGCACCTCAAATGGTTCACACAACACCAAAAACCCTTGGAATAACTTGAGAAGAAGATTACTTGTGTTCACTCTTATGAAATCAGATTTACCCTCTTGTGTAGTATACACTAGTGCCCATTTCATGAACTAGAGACCTCTTTATATAGTGTGGAGGATTAGGGTTACATTCATGTAAACCCTAATACCCATGACCTTTCATTTCTATAGGATCCATGGGTTAAACACTCCAAGGACTATCCATGAAAGCTTAGCCCAGCCTAAATGAACTTGGCCCATCCTATATATATGAGTCCATATTCAGTTAGTTCCTTTTTATCACTAAATTAATTCTTGATAAATACTAATTAAATAATATGATTCCATATTAATATATTAGAACTTATAATATATTAATATAAATCATAAGTATCTTTTTTCTCATTTTGTCTATCCAATTGTTCTGATGCCATGCAACCCAAATAGATCATGCCAAATCGGGTGAAGTACATACCAATTATAGTTATGGAGTTAGACACTAATCCAAAAGTCTCCCACTTGGATAAGTCTAAAACTATTATTGTGTATGACTCCAAAACCAGACTAGCAATCGTAGCTCTTAAAGCCGCTGTCGAACTCTGACCTAGTCAATGACTTGTCCATTAGATAAGGGATCATATATTCCTCTATTCTAGATATCATATGGACTGAAACATTATAATCATTCTCTCTGTCTATTTGTTGTTTCCCAATTTTCAATTTATGACGACTGACTAATTGAACAAATCAAATTAGTCCAGGCTTGGCCAAGCACTTAGGGGTGTCATCACAAATCATCGAGGGGCCCACATATATCACTTTTATCCCTCCAAGGGTAAAAGGAATAGATAAACATCGACTCATATGCTTGTTTTACTACTTGTTAAATCATACACAAAAGCATGTTTTATAACATGGAGTTACCAATGTGTTTTCGTACAATCAATGTATAACCAACTCATTGTCAACAACTCATATCTCTAGGTTTGAAGAATATAATATACTATCATCTCTTGATCCACTCGTGATAAAATCCATGAAGTGATTCAAATGACCGTGGGTTGAATCCAATACTCGAATCTCATTCCAGGAGCACTCATGAACACTACAACCACTTTGTCCCAGACAAACTATAGACCCTTCATGACAGTCTTGCATCAAGACCTACTTCCAAAGTATGATCGACTGTGGATAGTTTGAATAACCTAGTTATTCAGGAAGTCAAAACATGCAAAGTGAAACACAAGAATAATCAAATCCATTATGGTCTCAAAACTTATGAATATAAATAAAACACCTTTTATTTGTCACCATATTGATTACACATTATTCATTGCATAATGTTTAAAATAATCAACTTAATACTTGAATTAAAACAATAGTCATGTCATGTTCCAAGCATGCACACTATGTTTGTTCAAACAATAGTTATGCCATACACTAAGTATGTACACTGTGTTTGTCTATGATCCTTGCGCTGTGGAATAGATCAATTGAACATCATTCCAATGGTTTTCATTTCACAATCCCAAATCGTTATCGTAAATGTAAGAATTCCAAATTCCTGCCATTTACCAAAATCAGTTAGATTCTAAACTCATATGCATTGATCCTCTTGTAATGACTATGCACAAAGTCACAAAGAATTGGCAACAAACATTACAAAGTACTCCAATGGAGATCAATTCCATGGAAACGAAGTCTCAAATTCAAAGTATATTGCTTTGAACATCCTTCTTGCATTAAGTTTTCTAATCTTACACATATTGAATAACTTCCACTTATGGAGACATTTCCATATTCTCATTTCCACTATCACTTTTGAACAATAGTTGCATCTTTTCAAAATATGTCAATATGGTCCTTTCCAAGAATTTATACCATACTTCCAACTGTCCATGAGCAACCAATCTTTGGTAAAACTTCATATTGTCCTCAACAATTGCTTAATCATTTTAGTCATATCCAATTCAAGACCTTTTCCCCTCTTAATGCCCCATGCATTTGGAAAATTTAGAAAGGATAAATATTATAGCACATGTAATCGATCCTATATCTGAAGCATATGGAACACGATTCATTATGTCTCACATAAAGACGTGATCCTAGATCAGTCTTTTGCTACAATATTTTTTTTATTTGCCATGTTTTCATAATTCGTCTATGAAGAGGGATGTCGTAATCATAATCGTATTTTGAGAACACAATATATATACAATTTCCTTATGTTGAACCATTCCAACATAAAAGTCATATATATATATATATATATATATATATATATATATATATATATATATATATATATCCTTGACTAAATATGATTAAAATCTCAATCTAAGCTTTTAGAATTGAAATGAAGTATCATTTCCTCTCCCTTAATTATAGCAAAACAACTTTTTCCAATTGAAACTTTTGTTTTCTATAATTAACATTGCTAACTTGCAATACTTATCATAATTATCATGCTCTCACTAACATGATAATTATTAGCATAACACTTATGCTCCCACTTGATGGGTTTTGAGCATTCTAACACTTCCTAAGTGTACATGCAACCCTAATAAACCTTGAATCTATGTTTGTCTAAGATACATGCAAATAATTATTTTTCCAAGGTTCATATCCTAACTAGCATGGCATGGGGAACATGATTCAAATAAAGCTAGTAAAAATACTTACCTTGTAGTTGTAGTTGATTCCTTGGAGTTTTAGAGCCTAGCACCAATAGTGTGGATGCCTCAAAAGGAAATCACAAATCACCACAAACTTCGAACTTTGAGAGAATAGTCACTACTATCTTGAAACCGACCCTCTTGCTTTACTCACCTCAACTAGTATGATTTCAAGAACCAAAGCCTCCTTTATATAGTGTGGTGGATTAGGGTTACATCCATGTAAACCCTAATACCCATGTCTCTTCATTTCCATGAGATCCATGGGTTAAGGCTCCATGGAGTATCCATGGACTTTCCATGCAAGCCTAGCCCATTCCAAATAAGCATTAGCCCACACTATATAAATATAGAAGCCCATATTTAATTAGTAATACTTTTGATCTCTATAATTAATCCTAGATTAATTATAGATCAATACTAATTAAATAATATGATCTTATATTAATATATTAGAACTTATAATATATTAATAAATCATAACTTGTACTATTCTCAAAAGATTATCCATAAATTGTTTGGGTGAAGTGCAACCCAAATGGACCATGCCGAGTCGGGTCAAGTACATACCAAATATAGTTATGGACTTAGACACTATATCCAACAGTCTCCCACTTGGATAACTCTAATAACTATAGTTGCAAGTATGACTTCAGGAACCGATCAGCAATCGTAGCTCTTTAAACTTTGTTGAACTAGAACGCGTCATTTTAGATAAGTGATCATATAATCCTTTGTTCTAGATATCAGCCGGACAAATACATGGAACATGGTCTTACTTATTGTCCAACATTTGTTTCCCGATTTCCGATTTGTTTGACATAGAACTTAACTGAACACATTAATTTAGTTCTGACCGGGCCCGGTACATAGGTCAAAACAAAATCATCGAGGGGCCCATATATCAGCTTATAATCCAAGAAGGAACAGATAAACTTCGACTCATATGTTTGTTGTAGCGACTAAAAAATTCCAACCAATTTAAATTTTTCAAAACAATCCGATTCCATTAAAATCATTACAAAAAGGTTTTCAATACAAATTAATTAAAGTATTCCCAGAATCACATCACGACCAAAAACATGAGGAGCGGTACGATCACGCCTTTGCCTAGCCACGGTCTCCTGAAGAACCTGAAAAACATAAAACCACAACTGTAAGCCCAAAAGCTTAGTGAGATATCCCCAAAATACCAACCACATATACCATACACGCATAACATGCCACAACATATCTGATCATAGAACAGCCATGCACTTCGGGTCTACTGTGTGACTGGTCCGCCACACCGGCCTGCAGTCCACCTGGTCCACCCTCTGAGTCTAGCCATAAACCTCGAGTCTACAGTGTGATTGGTCCGCCCGCACCGGGCCTTCAATCCACCTGGTCCACTCTCTGAGTCTACAGTATGACTGGTCCGCCCACACCGGGCCTTCAGTCTGTCTGGTCCACTCTCCGAGCCTCGGCACGTCTGGTCCGCCCTCTTGGGGTCTACAGCCTATCCGGACCGCTTGCTAGGCCTTCGGAACAACCGGTCCGCCCTGGGTATCTTGGCCTACAGCACAAAGCAGGACCCGCCTCAACCCAATTCCAGTCCAAACAACCATGTGCACATATACATACAATCATATAGCAATTCGCAGTCAACAAGCAGATCAAACAGATCACATAACATATCATCATCCTAACCAGGATACCGACCTAACAGGTCACTAGCATAGCATCTCCCTATCTCTCAAGATACCGATCTCAATCAAGTTTCTAACATATACCATCCTAGCTCTCAGGATGCAAGCATATCACAACAATAACATAACAACAACTACCCGGATCTCAATCCGATAAGGGCCGACCTTGGTGCCTTAGACCTTGTGATTTGAATTCATAAAGTCTCAGACTTTATCACTTGGGACGTCCTTAAGCTCTTAATCCAAGGTCTTAATCCATTAAGACCTATATATCTCACACATGGAACAACTACAACCCTTGGGACCTCATTTTTCTCACTCAAGACCTCTCCAAAGGTCTGAAAGGACAGATAATCTTGACTAATTTAAAACATACAACAAGGTGAGGACTTTTGGGACAAGAATGATGACAAAGCTTCAAAATACATAGATCTACACAATATGAAGGTCAAGCAAGAAGCTTTATACCTCAAACAAGCTCCAAAGGATGGTATCTCTTCAGATCTACAAGCTCCACACGTTCTTCTTCTTCTTTGACAACTTCTCTTTTCTCCTTCAAGCCTTTCTTTTTCCAACAAGAGCTTTCCAAGGTCAAGCACACCCAAAAATGGAGAGAACACAAGATCTAGGGTTTTTCTGAGGTTAAGGATGAGCATAAGGAGGCTAAGGGGTGAACCAACATGTTCCTTATATAGAGGCTGACCCTAAATTAGGGTTTGGAGTTTCTGAGAGTACGCTGGGCGTACCTCTAGTACGCTAGGCGTACTCACCCGGCCACCCCGCCATCTTTCCCTCTATTACGATGGGCGTACGTCCAGCTTACGCTAGGCGTACCCAGCCAAACTTCAAAATACATACATGCATGCCATGCATGCATGGGACCTTTTCCCACTTACTCCACAAAGAACCATAAACAATAATCATCTTCGAAACACCGCAACTCCTCTAATCTAAACCCGCTCCCAAATAACTTCACATTCATACGCGGTGACAAGAAGCCCAATGCTTCTAACACATACGCCAGCCCGAAACCTTCTCGGATGAAACTTATTTCTCGCAAAAGGACCAGAATTAACCTTCCTCTTAATTCCCAGGGACTCATAATTAAACACTTAAAGAACGGGGTGTTACAATTCTCCCCCACTTAAATTAGGCTTCGTCCTCGAAGCCTGCAACAACTCTACTCCGAAACTATCCCTGCAATGCACCGCCTGGCATTCACCGAACCAGGCTAACCAAGATTCAACCATCAAAATCCGAAACCCAACTTTATCCTTCTTGCCGACAGGATGACACAAGCTTCAGCCCTAGAGCAACTCCCACGAGTTCTCCACCGCAATCTCATAACCGCACCAAACTAGCTCTAGTGTCCTCGGGTTAGGAAAACCCCGATACACTTATGACACTTTCAAACATCCTTCCGGATGAATTTTCACCACAAAAACAAACCCATCTAGAATTATGAGATTCCATCCATGCATTCCTGCCGAGCCTCAGCAACCATCCAACCCGGATGTGCTCCCATACCACTGCCGAAATCTAACTGCTCAAAGACCATAATTGGACCACTCCCATCATAACCTTGCGCTGCTACTTCCACTTCCGTGGATTTGCACTCCCTCTCGGAGTTACACTCCTCTCCCTATCCTTACCAAGGAAAATCACTTGGCCGCCTTGTCACTCCAACAAGTGCCACGGTGCTCGCCGAACGCTACACCACTCCTTCATAGCGTAACCGCTATCCAAACAACACACATGCTCTGACTCTACTTGCAAGGACTCTCGAGTCCATGCACCATCTCCACTAATCAAGATCACTTCCCGGGGCCAGACCTTCTAATGCTATCACACTGCCACACACACAATCCATAACCTCGAACTGATCCAATAATACCTACAGAGTCCTCAGCATGACTGGACCGCCTTACCAGGCCTTCAGCCAATCTGGTCCACTCTCAGAACCTTTACCCAATCTGGACCGCTCTCAACGCCTTCAGTTTAGCTGGACCGTTCTCCGAGCCTTCGGCCTGACTGGTACGCCCACCTGCCTTCAGTCTATCCGGACCGCTTAACTAACATCCATCATTCCGAGCTATCTCTCTGGGAAATCCTCCCATGCAAACTGTTCTAGCCCTCTAGGGGTTCCGAACTCTATCACCATCATACATACTCGATCCCGGCCCAAACCCAGGCCTTCCACAATCAAATGCCCTAGGTCTGTATCCCGCCCCACATGCCCGACACTTACTCATACCAGCCTACACTATGGTCTGATAGAATACTGCTGAATCCCAAACAGCTAAGCAACCTCACATGCTCATCGATCTTCCGGAAAATTTTCCAATTCTCCCCCACTTAGGGTACTGACTATCAACCATCGGTCGCCATCACCGACCTCCCAAAACAACTCTGCACAAAACCACACTTATACGCGGGCTGAACCCCACTAGCTCAAACAACCTTCATAGAAATCACATTCCCACACTGATCATCCCGCTCGAAAGAAACTCAATCTGCAGCTAAAACTCCTTAGGAAGCAGATGCTTTCCGACATTCAGACCCAAAAGCCAATTTCCACTAATCACCATCATACATAATAACCAACGAAATTTCCATACAATAACCCATAACCAAAACACCACCCTCAAAAACGACGAATACCACACCGAAAACCACACAAGGATACAAGCACATAGACAATATTCCACAATAATCACAAGATAACAAGACATCAAAAAAAGAAACATACCCGCAGCTGCATCCGGCACTGCCCTGACCTCCACTGCTGTAAGCTGAAAAGCACGACACTGAGCCCTTGGGGGCTCCGCTCCACCCTGACCTCCACCCGTGATCCTCAAAGTGGCCGGTGTTGGAGCCTGCACCGGGCCTGCAGCAAGCTGTGGACAGTTGACTCTCAAATGTCCAACCTGATGACAATGATAACAAATCCTCAAATCCCGAACCGGCGCTGACTGCCGACAATCCCTCGCATAGTGCCCCTCCTTTCCGCACTTGCGGCATGCACCACCGGACCTACAAACTCCGGTGTGACCCCTCCCACACTTCCCACAAGCGTGGCTGCTCTGATCTCCCACCCTAGAATCAACGGTATTGGACCGTTTGGGCGCCGGCTGTGACTGCACCGGAGCCTGCCTCAGCTCACGCAATTGCAACTCAATCTCTAACTCACGCCGCCTGGCGGCCTCCTGCAACTCCAACAAGGTCTCGCACCTCTGCATAGATACAAACTTTCTGATACCCCTCTTGAGTATGCTCAAATATCGAGACATCTAAGCCTGCTCCGAAGCGAACTTAGGGCAGAACATCGCCCTCTCAGTGAACATCCTGGTGATCTCAGTCACCGACTCCGAACCCTGCTTCAGCTCCAGGAACTCCTGAGCCAATCTCTCCCTCTCAACTCGCGGAACATAACGAGTGCTGCACATCTCTCTGAACTGATCCCATGAAACCGCAGCCCTCTGCGCATCTGAATATGATCCCGTGGTCAATCTCCACCAATCCTTCGCCCCGAGCCTTAACAGGTTCAGAGCACACCTCACCCTCTGATCAGCAGGGCATGAACACGTGAAGAAACACCCCTCCACGTCTGATAACCATCTCATAGCAACAATCGGGTCCTGAACTCCATCAAAGGTGGGAGGCTTCGTATTATCAAAGTCCCGATACTGAAAACCCCGACTAATTCCTCCCCCTGCCACTGCTACAGCCGCTGTAGCCGCCGCGGCAGCCGTCTCTGTCAGAGCTGCATAGCGCTCATCAAAATACTCAACCATGGCGGTCTTGATCGACCCGAACAATTCCGACAACTCAGCCCGAAACAACGCAGCAATCTCATCTCACAGGATCTCATGAATCCTCGCATCCAACTCGCACGTGCTCATCTGACCAATAACCTCAGGCAGCACAGACCCGCCCGGAACTCCCTCTCCTGCTCCCGATCCTGAACCGGATCCACTCCCAGCATGCCTCGGAATCTCCATACTAAAAAACACCACAAAATCTCAGACACTTCCCACTATCCTGGGATCCAACTCTCTCAACCCAACCCTAGAGATCATGGTTTCCCTGATACGCGTATGGGTCCTGTGCTTTCAGTAGTATGGGCCCATACTACCTTCCACACCTACCCATATTTGTATGAAGTACTACCACAACACCCTAGAGAAACATGCATAACGACGCTCAAGCCTCACCACTAGAGGAACACTGAGAATCTCCCATAAGGAACCCTAGGCTACAGGCATCACAAATCAGGCAACATTATCATGAATTCCTGAAGATCCCTAGCCTATCACTAGCATGCTATTCTATCAAAGCTCAAAAACAAATAACATGCATGGTATTTTGGGGTTACTTACTGGCTCCGGCTGATCGTACCTCCGTGTCCTCCCTTACTCATTTTGAAAACCATTTTAAATTCTCTTTTGAAAACTCTCCTCGATTTGAGACTGGAGTCACACGAGTGTTCCTCCAATTCACTCAAACCAAGGCTCTGATACCAACTTGTAACGATCGAAAAATTCCAACCAATTTAAATTTTTCAAAACAATCCGATTCCATTAAAATCATTACAAAAAGGTTTTCAATACAAATTAACTAAAGTATTCCCAGAATCACATCACGACCAAAAACATGAGGAGCGGTACGATCATGCCTTTGCCTAGCCACGGTCTCCTGAAGAACCTGAAAAACATAAAACCACAACTGTAAGCCCGAAAGCTTAGTGAAATATCCCCAAAATACCAACCACATATACCATACACGCATAACATGCCACAACATATCTGATCATAGAACAACCATGCACTTCTGGTCTACTGTGTGACTGGTCCGTCGCACCGGCCTGCAGTCCACCTGGTCCACCCTCTGAGTCTAGCCATAAACCTCGAGTCTACAGTGTGATTGGTCCGCCCACACCGGGCCTTCAATCCACCTGGTCCACTCTCTGAGTCTACAGTATGACTGGTCCGCCCACACCGGGCCTTCAGTCTGGGTGGTCCACTCTCCGAGCCTCGGCACGTCTGGTCCGCCCTCTTGGGGCCTACAGCCTATCCGGACCGCTCGCTGGGCCTTCGGAACAACCAGTCCGCCCTGGGTATCTTGGCCTACAGCACAAAGCAGGACCCGCCTCAACCCAATTCTAGTCCAAACAACCATGTGCACATATACATACAATCATATAGCAATTCGCAGTCAACAAGCAGATCAAACAGATCACATAACATATCATCATCCTAACCAGGATACCGACCTAACAGGTCACTAGCATAGCATCTCCCTATCTCTCAGGATACCGATCTCAATCAGGTCTCTAACATATACCATCCTAGCTCTCAGGATGCAAGCATATCACAGCAATAACATAACAACAACTACCCGGATCTCAATCCGATAAGGGCCGGCCTTGGTGCCTTAGACCCTGTTGATATAGTGAGGATAACTCACCTTGCGAATGCCGATACTCTAAACTGAAGAAGCGGGCTCTCGAATCACCAACTCACCGCAAATCCCGAACTAATCATCATAACAAAAATAAACATTGGTCAAACATACTTCCACATATCGGAACAAGACCAAAGTCCAAATCTCATACAAAGTCCAACATTGGCCCAATTTACCAAATTGGGCCCACCTCACCAAATGGGCCTAGATCCAATGTCCATAACAATAATTGGGCCCAACATACTCTATCCATAAATTCCCAGACTTGGCCCAATAATCAACTGCCCACCAACGGCCCAAACTCAAAGCCCAAAAATGAAAGTCCAACAGGAGGAGTACGCTAGCCGTACCCTCCTTGGTACGCTGGGCGTACTGTAATGAACGCAAATGAGGATCGGGGCTTTGGCCCGCTACGCGGGGCGTAACCGCAACACTCCTTAAGTCCTTTTAACCTCTTAATGGCTTAAATTCTTAAGCCCAAACTTCAGATCCCTATGCCAAATATGATTTGAATTCATAAAGTCTCAGACTTTATCACTTGGGACGTCCTTAAGCTCTTAATCCAAGGTCTTAATCCATTAAGACCTATATATCTCACACATGGAACAACTACAACCCTTGTGACCTCATTTTTCTCACTCAAGACCTCTCCAAAGGTCTGAAAGGACAGATAATCTTGACTAATTCGAAACATACAACAAGGTGAGGACTTTTGGGACAAGAATGATGACAAAGCTTCAAAATACATAGATCTACACAATATGAAGGTCAAGCAAGAAGCTTTATACCTCAAACAAGCTCCAAAGGATGGTATCTCTTCAGATCTACAAGCTCCACACGTTCTTCTTCTTCTTTGACAACTTCTCTTTTCTCCTTCAAACCTTTCTTTTGCCAACAAGAGCTTTCCAAGGTCAAGCACACCCAAAAATGGAGAGAACACGAGATCTAGGGTTTTTCTGAGGTTAAGGATGAGCATAAGGAGGCTAAGGGGTGAACCAACATGTTCCTTATATAGAGGCTGACCCTAAATTAGGGTTTGGAGTTTTTGAGAGTACGCTGGGCGTACCTCTAGTACGCTGGGCGTACTCACCCGGCCACCCCGCCATCTTTCCCTCTATTACGCTGGGCGTACGTCCAGCTTACGCTGGGCGTACCCAGCCAAACTTCAAAATACATACAGGCATGCCATGCATGCATGGGACCTTTTCCCACTTACTCCACAAAGAACCATAAACAATAATCATCTTCGAAACACCGCAACTCCTCTAATCTAAACCCGCTCCCAAATAACTTTACATTCATACGGGGTGACGAGAAGCCCAATGCTTCTAACACATACGCCAGCCCGAAACCTTCTCGGATGAAACTCATTTCTCGCAAAAGGACCAGAATTAACCTTCCTCTTAATTCTCAGGGACTCATAATTAAACACTTAAAGAACGGGGTGTTACATTTGTTCTACCACTCATTGAATTATACAAAAAGGCACGTTTTATAACATCGAGTTACCAATGCGTTTTCGTACAATCAATGCATAACCAACTCGTAAGTAACAAATCATATCTCTAGGTTTGAAGACTTATATGATATTACCGTCTCATGATCACTCGAGATAAATTCCATGAAGTGATTCCAGTGAGCGTGGGTTGAGTCCAATGCTCAAAACTTATGAGCACTCATGATTGTTGTAGCCATGTCTAACACCTTAGACCTCTGCAACCAATCATGACAGTCTTGATTCATACCTGTTTCCGACATATGACCGACTGTGGAGGTTTGAATAATATGATATACAAAACATAATTATTCTGGAAGTCAAAACATGCAAAAGAAAATATAGTGAACGATTGACAAAAGATAGTAACACTTTACTCATAAATAAACACAACTTTTATTCATCATCTAATGTCAATTACACTTTACAAATTTCATAATTTATCTAACTACTAAAACTTATATCATCCTTCAGCCCTATGCTCCGAGCATGCTGGAGATGCTTAACCCTACTCAGGCCCTTCGTGAGGGGATCTGCTGGGTTCTCATCCGATGATACCCTGTTTACCACGAGGATTCCTTCTTCTATTCGATGGTTGATGAAGTGATATTTTATGTCAATGTGTCTGGATCTCCCATGATCTCTTGGTTCCTTGGCTAAGGCAACCGCACTATTGCTGTCACAGAAAATCTCCATTGGCACTTTTATAGCTGGTACAACTCCAAGGTCTCTGATGAAGTTCTTTAGCCATATAACCTCCTTTGCTGCCTCGCTTGCTGCTATATACTCTGATTCACAAGTGGAATCAGCCACTGTCTCCTGCTTGGAACTTTTCCATGTAATTGCCCCTCCGTTTAGGGTAAAGACCCAGCCCGGCTGAGAGCGTAAGGACCCAGTCCTTAGTCATTTGCAGGTACTTGAGGATATTCTTTACCGCAGTCTAGTGTGCCTTGCCAGGGTTCCCCTGATACCTGCTAACCATGCTCAAAGCAAAACCTACATCAGGTCAAGTACACGTCATAGCATACATGATCGATCCTACAGCTGAAGCATAAGGTAGTCGACTCATTTCCGCTATCTCAGCCTCAGTACTAGGGCTTTGTGTCTTACTCAATCTGGCGTTACTCTGAATGGGTAACTCACCTTTCTTGGAGTTATGCATGTTGAATCTTTTCAACACTTTGTCCACATAGGTGCTTTGACTATGTCCAATTAGTCTTTTACTCTTGTTTCTCAAAATCCTTATCCCTAGGATATAGGCAGCTTCACCAAGATCCTTCATAGCGAAACACTTCCCAAGCCAGGACTTTACTTCCTGCAGGGTTGGGATGTCATTTCCTATGAGTAGTATGTCATCCACATACAGTACCAAAAAGCTGACTATGCTCCCACTAGCCTTGATATAGACACACGATTCATCTTCACTCCTTGAAAAGCCAAATTCCTTGACTTTCTCATCAAAGCAAAGATTCCATCTGCGAGGTGCGTGTTTCAATCCATAAATGGATTTCGCAAGTTTACACACTCTATTGGGGTACTCTGTATTGACAAAACCCTCAGGCTGAACCATGTAAACATCTTCAGCCAACTTTCCATTAAGGAAAGCGGTTTTGACATCCATTTGCCATATTTCATAGTCATGAAATGCAGCAATGGCTAACAGAACCCTAATAGACTTTATCTTGGCCACTGGTGAAAAGGTCTCATCATAATCAACTCCCGGAGTTTGTGAATAACCCTTTGCAACCAGTCGTGCCTTATAAGTGTGTACATTACCATCCATGTTGGTCTTCTTCTTGAAGATCCATTTGCACCCTACTGTCTTACGACCTGGTACATTCTCAACCAAGTTCCAAACTTGATTGTCATACATGGATTGTATCTCGCTATCCATAGCCTCTTTCCATTTCACAGACTCGGGGCCTGCCATGGCTTCCGCGTAACTGTTAGGTTCATCCAGACCTACTAGTGTCTCCTCACTAATAAGTGTCTCACCTTCCGCAGTAATATGGAAACCATAGTAACGCTCAGGTGCTTTCCTAACTCTCGTGGAACGTCTCAGAGGTACATACTCGTCAATTGGCTCAACAGGAGTTTCCTCCTCAAGTTGAGGGCTAGGGTTTGAAGTTCCTTCACCACTCGACTCTTGAAGTTCTTCAAGATCAATTTTCCTCCCACTGTCTCCTTGGCTTATAAACTCTCTCTCTCGAAAGACTCCTCTTCTTTCTACAAAGACCACATTATCACTAGGTCTGTAGAAGAGGTAACCAAAGGATCTTTGTGGGTAGCCGATGAAAATACACCTCTCGCTTCGGGGTTCGAGCTTATCATGAGTCTCGCACCTCACAAAAGCCTCGCAACCCCAAATCTTGATGAGGTCTAGTTTGGGTACTTTTCCGGTCCACATCTCGCGAGGAGTTTTTGCAACTTTCTTTGTAGGGACTAGATTAAGGATATGGGCGGCAGTCTCTAAGGCATACCCCCAAAATGAGATTGGTAGCGAAGCTCGACTCATCATTGAATGAACCATATCCAACAAGGTTCGATTACACCTCTCAGCTACACTGTTCAACTATGGTGTCCTGGGAGGTGTCAATTGTGAGACAATCCCACATTCCCTAAGATAGTCGAGGAACTCTGAACTAAGATACTCACCACCTCGATCGAATCGAAGCATCTTAATGTTCCTGCCCAATTGATTCTCGACTTCCTGTTTAAATTCCATAAACCTTTCGAAAGTCTCTGACTTATGCTTGATTAAGTAGACATATCCATATCTACTGTAATCATCAGTAAAAGTCAAATAATAACGATTAGCATCCCTTGTGGCATGTTTGAATGGTCCACACACATCCGTGTGTACAAGGTCCAACAAACCTTCACCCCTTTCACAAGAACCTGTGAAGGGTGACTTTGTCATTTTTCCAAGTAAGCATGATTCGCAACTATCATATGACTTTAGGTCAAATGACTCCAAGACTCAATCCTTTTGGAGTTGGCCTATGTATTTCTTGCTTATATGTCCAAGATGACAATGCCATAATGATGCTTTATCCAAGTTATTATTATTAATAGAATCAATACACATCACATTATTTCCTAAGTTGTCTACAACAGACACGGCTTCATACACACCATCACAAGGTAATGCTTTAAAATAAAGAACATTATTAAAGAAAGCATCAATAGAACCAACTTCATTATTAAATGAAAAGGTAAACCCTTGTTTATACAATGCATGAAAGGAAATAATATTTCTTGCCATTTCTAGCGAGTAACAACATTTATTCAAATCTAAATTAAACCCACTACTTAGCGATAAAGTATAAACTCCAATCTTGGTGACAGGTGTAACTTTCCTATTCCCCATGATCAAGTTTATCCTTCCTTGCTCCACATTCTCACTTCTTCTTAGTCCCTGCAAGTCACAACAAATATGAATACCACAAATGGTATCAAGGACCCAATAGTTAGAATTGGGTGAGTTGTTAGAAATGATAGTGTAAATACCTGCATGGTTGGGTTTAACTTTCCCATCCTTCACATCTTGCTGGTACTTCGGGCAGTTCCGCTTCCAATGTGCCTTTTCATGACAATAGAAGCATTCAACCTCTTTTGGGTCAGAAGAAGGAGTGATGAAACCTTTCTTGGTTCCACTTGAAGAAGAGCCATCAAGGGTCCTAACCTTGGTACCCTTCGAAGAACTTTTTCTCTTCTTCCCTCGTCCTTTCCTGATTGCCAAGACAGGGGCGCAGTTGGTAGGAGTAGGAGCAGTAACAACCGCCTTACCCTTAAGACCACTTTCCACGGTCTTTAAGAGTCCTTGAAGTTTGCTGAGTGTGACCTCTTCCTTGTTCATGTGGTATGTCATGCGGAATTGATCGTAACATGAAGGTAAGGAGTGCAAAATGATATCTATTGCAAGCTCCTCGGGAAAGTTCACATTAAGCTTCAGCAAACGGTCCACAAATCTTTGCATTTTCTGCATGTGGCCCGTGATGGGTTCACCGTCCTTCATGCGAGTTGTTATCATGGAGGAGATGATTTCATACCTCTCTTGACGAGCACTTTTATGGTATCTTTCCATCAAGTCTTGGTGCATCTCATAGGGGTAGAAATCTTCAAAGGGTTTTTGGAGATCCGCGGTCATAGTGGCCATCATGATGCATGCCACCTTCGTGGCATCCCTTTCATGTTCCCTAAACTCAGCGATCTCTTGAGGAGTAGCAACACTCTCATCAATCTCCTTATGCTCCTTATCGAGGACATATTCCTTGTCCTCGTAGCGAGTAATCATTCTGACGTTTCTGATCCACTCATTAAAGTTGGATCCATCAAAAGTGACTTTCCCACACAAATTCATAAGAGAAAAGGAGCCACTAGGATTAGAGCTAGAAGCAGCGTTGTTTGCAGACATCTAGAAAGAGAAGAAAGAAAGGATTAGTTTAGATATAGAGATAGTCCTTAATAAAACACCCAAATGTAGTATTAAGGCTAGCACCCAATCACAATATATTATACTTAGAAGAGGAATGTCGTAATCTAAGTAATAACATATTTTAAAGGTAGGTGAATGACGATTCACCAATTTCCACCAAAGACGATATATTAAAAATATTTAATTTGGTTCTTAGAAACCCCTAGATTCTTTTGAGATTCAATGAACTTTTCAAAGGCATGTTTCAATCTCGAGTGTGCCCTCCAAGTTTTCTGACTGGGATGCCGAGGATCACAAAATGAGGTGTGAAGTAACCATGCAAATTACTTGGTACCCTTAATGTATTACCCCTCAATCGATGTGCCGGTAAACCACACACGCTCCATCGATACTATGATAAACATTAAGTCACCCTTTACCTACCTTGTTAAGTTCAAGTTAGTGTGCCGTTTAACCACACACGCTCCACTAACGACTTAGACAAAGTGTAAAGTGTAATTTCATGGATTAGCACCTTATTCACATTTTTCCTAAAGTAACTAAGATTGGGAATTTAATAAAACATTTAGTTACTTTATAATATTCATCATACTTTTAATGAGAATTTATAAGTCCTTATCTTACCCGTTCGGCTAACGACCCTCTACCAGTCAAGCAAGCGGTGGGTGAGAGTGGACACCCATTAAGTTGCCATTTTAAAGGCAACAACCTTATACCCACCTTATAGACCGGCTTCGTGAATTAGGCGTACTAGCGGTAAGACGAATTTGATCTTATACATATATATTATTATTAACTTATAATATTATAAGTATAAGGGTTGAATTTGAACTTTTAAAATTCTAAGGGTTGGAACTAAAGTTTTTAATATGACTTTACTTGTTCCAAAACTTGAAGGCAAGTTTTGTAAACTTTCAAAACTTTTCATTTCTTGTAACTTATGAGTTAAATAGAGTAATAAAAATGAAGCCTCTTCATTTTTCTAACTCTTGTGTTCTTTTAATGGTTTTAATTCAAGTGTGGCTCTTGGTTTTCCAGAACTTGAGGACAAGTTATGGACTCCATTAAAACACATTATGATCAAGAATTAAACTACCAAGTAGGTTACAAGTAATTCCTATGATCATCTAAATTCATAAGATCAAGAACATGAATATCCATATCAAAGTTTCAAGATCATATGAACACATATAATCATGAAAAATTGATATTAGCCATTGTAAATGGATTAGAACAAACATTAAACCATCTAAAACAAGTTTTATAACACCAAAACATTTTAGGGTAATGTTTCTAGTCCATTTCCAGCAGCAAAAGTCGAAAATCTGCATTCTGTGGCTCCTACTCGTCGAGTGCACGGACCTACTCGCAGAGTAGGATGAAGATACACATGAACTCGGCGAGTCCCCCCATGGACTCGGCGAGTTCATGAGGCAAATAGCAAGTTTTTCGACTTTTTCCAATATTTTGCATCAAGTATCAAACAAACAAGCCTAGGCTCTGATACGACTAATGGGTTTTGAGTATTCTAACACTTCCTAATGTACATGCAACCCTAATAAACCTTGGATCTATGTTTTTCTAAGATACATGCAAATAATTATTTTTCCAAGGTTCATATCCTAACTAGCATGGCATGGGGAACATGATTCAAATAAAGCTAGTAGAAATACTTACCTTGTAGTTGTATTTGATTCCTTGGAGTTTTAGAGCTTGGCACCAATAGTGTGGATGCCTCAAATGGAAATCACAAATCACCACAAACTTGGAACTTTGAGAGAATAGTCAATACTATCTTGAAATCGGCCCTCTTGCTTTACTCACCTCAACTAGTATGATTTCAAGAACCAAAGCCTCCTTTATATAGTGTGGTGGATTAGGGTTACATCCATGTAAACCCTAATACCCATGTCTCTTCATTTCCATGAGATCCATGGGTTAAGGCTCCATGGAGTATCCATGGACTTTCCATGCAAGCCTAGCCCATTAATTCCAAATAAGCATTAGCCCACACTATATAAATATAGAAGCCCATATTTAATTAGTAATACTTTTGATCTCTATAATTAATCATAGATTAATTATAGATCAATAGTAATTAAATAATATGATCTTATATTAATATATTAGAACTTATAATATATTAATAAATCATAATTTGTACTATTCTCAAAAGATTATCCATAAATTGTCCGGGTGAAGTGCAACCCAAATGGACCATGCCGGGTCGGGTCAAGTACATACCAAATATAGTTATGGACTTAGACACTATATCGAACACCACTAGCTTTGACATGTATCCATAAATCAATTGGACTTCTAGAAAACAATACTTTATTGACATTCTTACTAAAGTTCGGATTTCTGATATGAGATGCTTTGCTAGAACTTTATCAAAATCATACACCTTTCCTTAGATAGCTCACATGTGTGTCTAGACAATTTTAGAACTATGAAAAAGGATGTCGTAATCATAGTCTCAATTGCTTAGACCTTTTCCATTTCTCGCAAGTCCATGTTAGTGTGCCGGTTAACCACACATGCTCCACTAACGACTTTGAGAATGCAAATATCACAATTGCTATCTACTTAAAATCTACTCAGTGAAAGCGTTTTCTCACCATCATTTTCATGAATCGAAGAGAAACCTTATGACACTTAGATTTTATGGTGCATGTGATACTATCCATGTGAATTTGTCAAAACCATAATCACAAGACAAGGTTAGTGACAAACCCAAACTAATATGGGCTGAACTTGTTTATTCCTAATTTCTTTCCACCTGGCAGCACAATGGCTTGCCATTGATTCCAAGTAGTTATGCAAACAACTGAGAACTTGTAGAACTCAGATGCATAGTCAAATTTAACTGGAATGGGCACTGAAATAGGAATATGTCAACACGATAGGTTACAAACCTCAAGTCGTGTGCTAGTGATAAACTACATGTTTTATTCTTGATTAGTTCTTGAAACTCTTTCAGGATCTTTTAGACTCCCATTGTCCTCTTGACATATAAGATTCTCTTGCCAAGAACCATTCCTTGACAAACAAATATTCAAAAGATAGTGTAGATTCTTATCAAGACAAACACTTCACACAATTGGCCTTAGTTGGTCTTTGTTTTATCCAAAACATCACAACTTACCAATTTCAAATGTACAAGAGTAGAAAACTTTTAATCTTACGTTTGACAAGTGTTATAAACCTTCTTTAAGATATGTCACTCAAGTTACAATCTTGGAGTATGACTCTAATAATTGTTTTGGAACGAAGTATGACTCATCTTCTTGATTTAACCATTTCAACAATTCATGATTCCTCTTCTTAGCCATAGGAATGCACTAAGATGTCCTTAGAGGACCAGCTGTGATACGGTTTCTTAATCATTAAGATGATCACAAAACATGATATTAAAGTACTTTCCCATCTTTTCAGATTTAAGAAACTTTTATCTTTCTGCCTAATTTGATTCTTCTCATTCGTTCTTCCATACATCGAAACTTTTCCAAGGTTTCATAATTATACTTAAACTTGTAAGTATAACCATATTTACTAAACTTTAGTAAATCATGACGAATAGTCTTATCGATGTTTGTGGTGGACTTGACCAGTGCACAAGAATGTGTACTCGGTCCCTTTAGTCCTTCACTTGACTTACATATACATGTGAACAAGGAATTAGTCTTAATTATTCCAAAGATGAAAGTTCTCATTCATCATACAACTTGCATGATTCCAAGTTTCAGTCCAATTGAAACTTGGGTGATGAGAATCTTTCCTTAATTGGTAAATTTAGACACTACCACAAATGAAAGAATCAAATTCATATTTGCATTATTGCTAGAAACATACAAACATCAATTTTCCATAAATGCCATTGCAAGGAGATATAAAATAAAACAAATCAGTTACGCCTTTAGGGGCCGCCACGTATAGCTTTAGTTTATGCTGTAGCATCGGTTATTGCTCTGGTTACGAATGACCCAATCTATCTATGGTTTCAAAACAAAATTTTATTTATAAAATGCGGAAAAAACTTTTCCCCTACAATGCAACTTTAAATGAAAATTATGCTATCACATATTTCCTAGCAATCTATCATAACTCCTAAGCAGCAGCTCAAAAATCCGATCTTCGAACCATGCGATTGAAATCCATCTTCGCAATTAGATTCAACATGCTCTTCTTTTTAGATTTCTTCCCGTTGCTTGATCCTGTCAAACATCAAAATGCAACCTAGTCACATCATGTATTAAGAGTTAGTAATTAGGAACTTAACAGAGTTAGATAGTGGACTTACCTGAAGCAGAGTCAAACTTTTTGATTCTTCCTTCTCCTAGATCTTTCAGGTAGTTAGGGCAGCTTCGCAACCAATCCCCTTCTCTTGACAATAGAAACATATGGACTCTTTGAGAATGGTACACGGGACTATCTCAGACGTAGCCTTTCTCTTTACCATTTGGTCAACCGAGTTGACTATGGACGATCCCTTTCCATTGGGAAGAGAAAGATTTTTTGGATTTCCAATGTTACCATTGTCAATGTCAATGGAAGTTTGGGAAGTCGATCTTCCAATCAAATTTGCTTTACCAGTGCTCCAAATCATTGTTGATTCAGCCGCATCAAGCAAATAGGTAAGATCATTAAGGGTCATGTCATGATCTATCATATAGTAGTCCTAAAGGAACTCACTATGTGACTTGGAAAGTGATTGAAGGACCTAGTCAACAACCAACTTCCTCAAGACTTTGACACCCAGCTCTCCCGGCTTGTCAATATGTGACTTCATCTCTAAGATGTGAGCACACATAGACTTTTCTTGCCAATAGGGCTTAAGTGACCTTGAACTATTCAAGAACTTGTGGGTTAGGGAGAATAATTGGAGGAGGTGGAGGAATTGAAGTATGATTTCCATGATCCAACCACAGGACATCATCTTCATTAGGAAAGCTTGTTCCAAGAGATTTGGGAAGATCATACTTGTCTGAAACAAACATCTACAATTGGAGAAATTAAATTTAGTGGATTTAAGTCCTTAATAGAACACCCAATATGAAATATTAAGGCTAGGACCCAACACAAAATTTTATAATTTGAAAGAGGGATGTCGTAATCCAAGCTACAAAATATTTGAAGGTAGGCGAATGACGATTCACCAATTTCCACCATGAAAAATGAAATAAGAATTAGGTTTTCATTGGATTTGAAACTCCTAGATCTTTTGAGATTCATTGAACTTTTCAATGGCATGTTTCAATCTCGATTGTGCCCTCTCAAGTTTGTGACTAGGATGCTGAGGATAACAAACAAAGTGTGGATAACCATGCAAATATACTATGTACTCTAAATTTTTATCACCTAATCGATATGCCGGTTAACCACACGCGCTCCACCGTTCTATGATAAACCTTAAGCCAACCTTTGCCAACCTTGTTAAATCCAAGTTAGTATGTCGGTTAACCACACACGCTCCACTAACGTCTTAAGCAAGGTGCAAAGTGTAATTTCATGGGTTAGCACCAAATTCACGTTTTCCTAAAGTAACTAAGATTGGGAATTTATAAAAGCTTTAGTTACTTTATATTTATCATTATACATATAATAAAGGGAGAATTAGAGTCCTGTTCCACCCGTTCGGCTAACGACCCTCCACCAGTCAAGGAAGCGGTGGGTGAGAGTGTACACCCATTAAACTGTCATTTTATAGGCAGTAACCTTATACCCGCCCCCCCTTATAGACCGGCTTCGTGAATGAGGCCTACTAATGGTAAGATTGACTTTGTTCTTATCATATATATAACTATTAACTATTAATATTATAATAGTACAAGGGTTGAATTTTAACTTTTAAAATTCTAAGGGTTTAACTTGGAATTAAATTATTCATGAGGGAAAACTTTAAAAATTCCAAAACTTGAGGGCAAGTTTTGTACAATTCAAAAAACTTTTTCAATTCCATAACTTATGAGTTTAAAGTAGTTTTAATGAAAAAACTCTTCAAGTTCCTTAAATTGAGGACAAGTTATGGAAGACTTTAAAACATTTAAAAAATAAGACTCTTCATTTTTATAACTTATGGAAATCTTATGAGTTATCAAAATCATAAATGTGACTTTTCATATAACTTGAGGACAAGTTACAAAAACACATATTATGAACAACATTTAGATCAATTTGGTTCGAAAACAGATTATCACATAATTTTCTATTAATCTAAACTAACTCATAAGAACAAGATAATTCAAATCAAACAATTTTCATGAAATTAGCCTAACCATTAAACTAATACAAAACATGAATCTATTGACAATTATCTTTGAAATTGGATTAGCATGAACATTATCAAATCAAAAACAGATTTACAAGTTCAAAAACAGCTTAGGGTAATGTTCCTAGTCCAATTCTAGCCACAAAAAAACTCGAATATATGCTGCCAGGGGGTCCAACTTGTCGAGTGCATGAACCAACTCGACGAGCTGGATGAATTTGCACATGGATCGTCGAGTCCCCTGTCAAGACAGCAAAAATTTTGATTTTTTCAGCTTTTTTCAGCAAATTGCATCAAGTATAATTGAAAACAAGCCTAGGCTCTGATACAACTGATCGGTTTTGAGCAATCTAACACTCCTATGGTGTACATGCAACCCTATAAACCTTGGATATATGTTTTCTCAATTATACATGCAAATATTCAATATTCCAATGTTTCATCCTAACTAGCATAATATGAAGTATATACAATACAAGAATCTAGTAGAATGACATACCTTTTGATGGAGTTTGAATTCTTGAACATTTAAGAGCTTAGTGCCCCAAGTGTTGCACCTCAAATGGTTCACACAACACCAAAAACTTTTGGAATAACTTGAGAAGAAGAATACTTAAGTTCACTCTTATGAAATCGGATTTTCCATCTTGTGTAGTATACACGAGTGCCTATTTCATGACCTAGAGACCTATTTATATAGTGTGGAGGATTAAGGTTACATTCATGTAAACCCTAATACCCATGACCTTTCATTTCTAAGGGATCCATGGGTTAAACACTCCATGGACTATCCATGAAAGCTTAGCCCAAACTAAATGAACTTAGCCCATCCTATATATATATATATATATATATATATATATATATATATATATATATATATATATATATATAAGAGTCCATATTTAATTAGTTCCTTTTTATCACTAAATTAATTCTTGATCAATACTAATTAAATAATATGATTCCATATTAATATATTAGAACTTATAATATATTAATATAAATTATAAGTATCCTTTTTCTCATTTTGTCTATCCAATTGTTCCAATGCCATGCAACCCAAATGGACCATGCCAAATCGGGTCAAGTACATACCAATTATAGTTATGGACTTAGACACTAATCCAACAGTTTCTAGGGTGATGCTATGCGGTAGTGTTCTGTAGATCTGCCTGCTTGTCTATTAGTTGATTATATGTTTATATGTTATGTATATGTCGACATATTTTTGAGTTGTGGTTGAGGCTTTACTGCTTCATGCGTGAGCCAATAGTTTAGGGGAATTTCATCCCAATGGTTGATTGGGCCTGACGGTATACCATCCTAAGGATGACTGGACCCATTGTATTTTGGCATTCCTACCTAGGGAATTCCATCCTGAGAATGACTAGACCTAGAGGTTAACTGGGCTTGGGGTATTCCAACCCGGTGGTTGATTGGACTCGACATGATGTTGTATATGTTATCTGTTTGTGTGTTGGTACTTTGGGGGAACTCACTAAGCTTTAGCTTACGGTTTTAGTATTTTGTTTCAGGTACTTCTGATGATTGCGAGAATGCGAAGGCTTGATCGTACACATCCTCTATTTACGGATTTATGATTTTGAGATACTCTAATGTGGATAAACAATTTGGAAACAATGATTTTGTAAACATTTAATGACTATGGATTGTTTTTAAAAGTTTTAAATTGTTGTGATTTTTGGGATGTTACAAGTTGGTATTAGAGCCTTGGTTTGAGTGAATTAGAGGAACACCCATGTGAATCCATTCTCAAACTAAGGAAATGAAAAGGTTTTAAAAATGATTTTCAAAATAATCAAGAGAGGATGTGATGTGTACGATCAACCAAATCCAGTAAGTAGACCCCAAATTACCACACTGTTATTTGATATTGTGAAATTTTAGAACAACTTGCTAGTGATAGGCTAGGGATCTTCAGGAATCGCATGATAAAATTGTCTGATTATATGATGCCTGATAGCCTAGGGTTTTCCTCATATGAAATTGACGTCATTACTGTAGTTCCTTAGTGTATGCATCAAAATTATACATAACTAAGATTTTATAGCCTGAGAATGTTTGGTTTAGCCTTATTTCCTTTTCCTTGTTTGATTGTGGGCTTAGGGTAGAATCAAGTATTCGACTGTCTATAGGATCCAATGTTATGTATGATTAGCATACACGAATGTTGCAGGGTTGGTAGAAGTTTCATGAATGAGTTGTGTGGGGTCAACCGGCCAGTTGCGTAATGTCAAGCATTCCTCTAGGAAGTGAGGATAGGGTGTATTCATATTATATTGGGTATTGTTAGGGTTGTTGTGATGATCTTCTGAGACAAATATGTGTAGGTGTGGAAGGTAGTATGGGCATGTACTACTGTTTGCATAGGACCCGTACGTGTAGCAGGGAAGTTACAACCCCTAGGGTTTTTGTTATGAATTGTTACCTATGGTATTATGTGTGTTTATTTGATATATCCCTTGTTTATTTTCAGTATGGAGGTTACGAGGCGATTTGAGACATGATCCGGATTAGGATCAGGAGCGGGTGGCCAAGATAGGCCAGCATTGACTGAAGACCGGGTTGGGGAGATCATTCAGGAGGAGGTTTTTTCTATCATCTGAGGCAGATTTTAGAGTTTTTTTTGGGTCTATTAAGACCACTATGATAGAGTTATTTGATGATCAATACGTTGCATTTTCTAAGACTGTTGTTACTCCAGCCACCGCAGTCGTTGCTGTTACGAGGATTAGCGCTGGGAGGGCTTTCTAGTAGCGGGACTTTGATAATATGAAGCCCCCGGTATTTGAAGGAGTTTAGGATCCGATCATAGCCATGAGGTGGTTGTCTGATGTCAAGGGATGTTTCTTTACGTGCTCTTGCCCAGCTGGCCAGAAGGCCAAGTGCGCTCTGAACCTTCTTAGGTCTGGAGCGAATAATTGGAGGAGGTTTGTTTCAAGTTCCTACACCCCAGAGCAGCAAGATGCAGTTTCATGGGAGCAGTTCTTTGATAGGTTCCACTCGAGATATGTTCCATTGGTAGACCAGGAGAGGCTGGCTCGGGCCTACAGTCTATTCAGTCCGCCCTAGGTATGTTGGCCTTCAGCACAAAGCAGATCCGCCTCAATCCAACCCATAAGTGAAACAATCATGTGCACATAAATATCATACGTTAGCATATATACCAGTCAAACCAATCTAACAGATCACTAATCATAACATCATCCTATATACCAGGACACTGACCTAACCGGTCACTAACATAGCATTATCCTATATACCAGGATACCGACCTAACCGGTCACTATCATATCACCATCCTAACTACCAAGATACAAATCAATAAGCATATCATGCAATAAACCCAGATACAAATTCGAAAAGGGTCGGTATTAGTGCCTTCGACCCTGTTAGTATAGTGGGGACAACTCACCTCGCAAGTAGTGTTGAACTGGACTGAAAGTCATCGAGTGCTATCTCACCAAAAATCCCAAACTATCCAAAATGAAGAATACTAACTCAACACATGGGATATCAATCTTGACTAAGGGTCCACATAATCCATTTTGCCTTTTCATAAATTTGGGCCAAGGCCCAATATCAAATTCAATATCCAAAAGTCCATATACATAAGGCACATTATTGGCCCAATTTTCCCAATTGGGCCCTAAATCACAAATCGGGCCTTATTTTAAGATCTATTTCCCCTATTGGCCCAAAGAACATTTATTTAGAAAGCCCAACAAGGCCCATGTCAAACTGGCCCAAAAAGGAGCCTAATCTCGAAGCCCAAATCGTCAAAAGCCCAACAGAGGACGAACGTGGGGCTTACTCCTATGGTACGCTGGGCGTACTTCTGTTTTGCGTTGACCACCATCGGGGTGGTTGACTCAGTACGTTGGGTGTACAGAAATTACGCGGGACGTACTCAAGGTTTCACCAAAACCCTAATAAGTGCTTAATGGCTTAAGCACTTAAGCCCAAACTCCAGATCCATCGACCAAATAAGCCTTAGAACCATAAAGCCTTGAACTTTAAGACTTTGGACGTCCAGAAAGTTCTTAATACAAGGTCTTAATGTTGGATTAGTGTCTAAGTCCATAACTATTTTGGTATGTACTTGACCCGATTATGAGCATGGTCATTTTGGGTTGCCTTCACCATAGCAATATGTAGGATGAATTAAGGAGAGAAAGGTTTAATTATGATTTATTAATATATTATAAGAATAATATATTAAAGGAGAAATCATATTGTTTAATTAATATTAGTCAATAATTAATTAAGAATTAATTTTGTGGCTAAAAGAGATTAATTAAACTTAAGGGACTTATTGTGTAATTATAAGATAATTAAATAGATGGGTTTATGGACTCCATAGAAGGTGGAGTGGACGAATTCTGTGGGGAAACCCATTAGAAATCATCCAAGGCTTCTAAAGAAGGAGTCCATGGGCTGCTTAGGGCTTAAGCAGTCAAATTAGGGTTTCCTTGTTAGATAACCCTAATTGCCTAAGTATATAAGGAGCCCTTAGGCACCAAAAACATGGCTAACTAATTCCTTAGAGTTTCTAGACGTTTTTAGTGCCTCCCCTCTCTTCTCTCTTCATCCAAGTTGCTTAGTGGTGTTTGTGACTCCATTAGAGGTGCAACGCTTGAGGCACTAAGCTTTCTAAAGCTAAGGATTGATTGTTATTGCTATATAACAATCTAAGGTCAGATCTAAACTCTATTTTATGTTAATATGATTAATTGTATGCTAGATCTAGGGTTTATAGCTTGGATATTCAATTGCATGTTCATTAGACAAAATAGATCCAAAAACTATTAGGGCTTGCATGTACACCATAGGAATGATGTATTGTTCGAAACCCATCAGTGGAATCAGAGCCTACGGCTGTTTGTTTGATGTATTTGATGCTATAGTTGATTATTCATGCTTCAAAATCGAAAATTAGGGTTTCTGGGGGCTGGAGTCGCCGAGTCAATGGTGAACTCGACAATTCCATGCCTGACTCGATGAGTCAGTTGGTCAGAAAGAGGTAATTTCGGGATTTTGTGCGTTTTTGGCTGTAGGATAGTTACCAAAACGTTTTTTATTGATAAAAATCAGATTTTTATGATATTGAGTTATTATCCTTGCCAAAATAAAAGATAACTTCATATTAATTAAATAATTATTTCCTTATATGATTAGATTTAATTATTTGAATTATCTGGTGAATTATCTTGCAAGAAATTGGACTAGGTCAAATTAAATAACCACCAATTAGTTGTTAATTGCCTTATTTGAATTTTGTGATCTAGAATAATCTTGATAAAGTTTGGAAAAAGTTTCAAATTACTCCCTTTAGGTTTTATAGTTTAAATTTGAACTTAAAAGTTTTGTTTTTGAAATTTAAACAAGTTAAACCCTAATGTTTTTGAAAAGTTTCAAAATTTTCCCTCAAGTTTTGGATTTTAAAATTAATTAAAGTTTTAATTTGAGATTTTAAATTCTAAAACCATATTAGTTCAAATCACACCCTTGTGGTTTTATTAATTAATTAAGGTGTGTAATTAAAAGAAATTTAATAAACCCATAAAGTTTTGGTTTACATTTAATTAAATCAAAAGTACAATTTACTAAATTAAACCACCTTGTATTTTAAAAGTGTAAAATATACCCTATACTATATATAACATTAAAAGTCTAATATTATATATATGTATGAGTAAAGAGTCAGTCTTACCGTTAGTAGGCATCATTCACGAAGCTGGTCTATAAGGGGTGTTTAAGGAAATTGCCTATAAAATGGTGATTGAATAGGTATCCACTCTTACCCACCGCACTCTTGACTAGTGGAGGGTCGCTAGCCGAACGGGTAGGATAGGACATAAACCTTCCATTATAAGTATAATGAAGTACAAAGTAACTAAATGCTTTTACAAATTCCCAAATCATAGTTACTTTAGGAAAAATATGAAATTGTATGCTAACCCATGGAATTACACTTCGTACCCTTGTCAAACGTTAGTTGGGCGTGTGTTTAACCGGCACACTAATTTGGGGATGACATTGGTGGCGAAGGGTGGCTCGATGCTTATCATAGATCAATGGAGCGTGTGTGGCTAACCGGCACATTGATTAGGTGATAGTAGCATTGGGTGCACCACGTGATTCGTATGGTTATTCACACCTTATTTGTGATCCTCGGCATCCCAGTCACAAATTGTAGGGCATAATCGAGATTAAACATGCCATTGAAAAGTTCAATGAATCTCAAAAGATCTAGGAGTTTCAATTCATTTAAAACTTAAACTTTCTTTTCGTTTTTCATGGTGGATATTGGTAAATCGTCATTTACCTACCTTCAAATATTATGCGACTAGATTACGACATCCTTCTTCTAGGTTGTAGAGTATTGTGTTGGATCTTAGCCTTAATAATTCATTTGGGTGTTTTATTAAGGACTCAATCAACTTAACTTGAATTTTCTCCCGTTTTGTAGATGTTTAGTTCTGACAATCATGGTCTTCCTAAATCTCATGGAACAAGCTTTCCAAATGAAGATGATGTTCCACGATATGATCGAGGAACAAGAGATCATGCTTCACTTCCTCTACCTCCTCCAATTCTTCTCCCTACCCCACAAGTTAAAAGGCTTGAAAAGTTCAAGCTCACTCAAGCCCTATTGACAATTAAGCATGAAGATGGAAAGTCTGTGTGTGTACACGTCTTAGAGATGAAGCCGCACATTGATATGTTAAGGATGTTGGGTGTCGATATCTCAGAAATATTGATTGTTTACTGGGTTCTTCAGTCACTTCCTGAATCATATAGTGAGTTCGTTAGAGAGTACTATATGATGGATCACGTCGTGACCCTCATTGATCTCACATATTTGCTTATAGCTGCTGAATCAGCAATGATTTGGCGTGCTGGTCAAGCAAATTTGTCTGGTGAATCAAACTCTCAAACTTCAATGAACACATGCAACATTGGAAGTCCAAAAAGAACTAATTTTTGTGATTTTCTGATGTGCTGTACCAAAGGAGTCCATTTGCTTTTATTTCCAAGAGATGGGGCATTGGAGACGAAGCTGCGCAAACTACCTGAGAGATCTAAGAGATGGGAGAGTCAAGACGTATGGCTCTACTTCAGGTAAGATCCACTATCTAACTCTTTTAAGTTCCTATTCTAGATTCTTAATACATGATGTGATAAGATTACATTGTTGATGTTTTGTAGGATCGAAGAAAATAGAGGAAGCTTATGGGAAGAAGTGAGTTGAATCTAATCATGAAGAAATGGATTTCGATCGCATTGCTTAAAGATTGGATTCTTGAGCTACTACTTGGAGTTAGAATAGATTGCTAAGAAATATGTAGTAACATAGTTTTTCAGTTGAATTGCATTGGAAGGATAAGTTTTTCCGCAATAAAATAAATTTTGATTTTGTCTTATTTATTTATCCTTACAATGGCGTGTATGAAAAATTAATGTTTGAAGGTTTCTATTATTAACAATAATGGATTTGATTCTTAATTATGTTCTTTGTGAGGATGTCAAGAAATTTACCAAATAAGGAGAGTTTCTCATCGCCCAAGTTTCAATTCGACAAAAACTTGGAATCATACAACTTGGTTGTGTGATGAATGAGACACTTCATATTTGGAAATTAGACTAATTCTTTGACAAAGTGTCAATTGAAGGACTGGGAGATCGAGTACACAAGATTGTATGTTGATCAAGTCCACCACAAGAGTGATAAAGATATTCGTCATGATTTACTAAAGTTTAGTAAATATGAATATACTTATAAGATTAAGTGTAATTTTGAGTTGATTGAAAAATGTTTCAATGAATAGCAGAACGAATAAGAAGAATCAAGTAGGCAGAAAGATAAAAGTTTCTCTATTCTAAGAAGAAGGGAGAGTACCTTTTATTGTGTTTTATGATAAGTCTTAATGATTAAGAACCATATCTCAATTGATTCTCTAAGTGAGTCTTAGTACATTTGTATATCTAAGAAGAGGAATCAGGAATTGTGGAATTTGTTAAATCAAGAAGTCAATCATACTTCGTTCCAATATCGAATCTTAGAGTCATACTCCAAGATTGCGAATTGAGTGACAAGTCTTAAGTAGGTTTATAACACTCATTTAATGTGGAATTTGGAAAAAGGTTTTCTTATTCTTGCACATTTGAAATTGGTAAGTTGTGATGTCTTGGATAAGACAAAGACCAACTAGGACTAATTTGTGAAGTGTTTTGTCTTGATAAAAGCTACACTAACTCTTGAATATTTGTTTGTCAAGAAATGTTTCTTGATAAGAGAACTTTATATGTCAACGAGTCAGTGGGAGTTTTAATGTTTTTTGAAAAAGTTTCAAGAACAAATCAAGAATAAACCTTATCGATCATCACTAGCACACGAATTGAGGTTTATAACCTATCGTGTTGACATTATTTTGTTTCTGTACCATTCCAATTGAGTTAATTATGCATGTGAGTTCTATGAGTTCTCATTTGAATGCATAAAGACAAAGCACCTTGATAAATGGAAAGTACATTGATATGTAAGGATAAGTTGCTAAACCACTTGGAAGACATGGTGGGCACTCGTGTCATCATAAGACAAGAAATCGAGATTAAGAAAGTTCATTCCATATGAGTTTGGATTTGTCGCTAACCTTGGTTTTGGCAAATTCACATGGATAGGAACTCATACACCATAAAATCTAAGTGTCATAAGATTCTCTCCTTCATGAAAATGACTGTGATGAAATGCTTTCACTAAGAGAGATTTTAAGAAGATAGCAATTGTGAAAATTGTATTCTCAAATTCGATTATGGTTACGGCATCCCTTTCCATAGTTTGAATTGTGAGATTTGGCAATTAGTCTAACATTTGGGACTTATAGATATAACTTCTGAATTGTTTAGACACACATATGAGCTATCTAAGGCAAATGTGTATAAGTTTAAGAAGCTTGGATAAAGGCTTATCGAAACATCTGGTATTAGAAATATGAACTTCAGAAATTCAATAGGCATTGTTTTCTGGAAGTTCAGCTGTTTTCTGAATACATGTCAAAGCTAGTGGGAGCATAAGTGTTATGCTTATATAATCATCATGATAGTGGGAGCAGAAGTGTTATATTTGTATGATTATTATGGCAAGTATTGCAAGTTAGCAATATTAATTATAGAAAACAAAGATTCACTTTGCAAAGTCGCAAGGGTTGAGAAGTTGTTTTGATATAATTAAGGGAGAAAATATTATACTTCGTTTCAAAATCTAAAGCTTAGATTGAGAAATTTTAATATTTTTAGTCAAAGAATACATAGTGTGTTCTTAAATTTCGATTATGATTACGGCATCCCTCTTCATAGTTCAAATTGTGAGAACGTAACACATAAAATATTATGGTAGAAGATTGATAAAGTGTCATATCTTTATGCAAGACATTATGCATTGTGTCCCATATGCTTCAAGTATAGGATTGATTGCAAATGATATAATATTTTACCATTCTAAAATTTTCCAAATGTCTAGCGCATTAAGAGGGAAAAAGGACTAGGATCGGTTTTGACTAAAATAATTAAACAACTATCAAAGGACGATCCAAAGTTCGCTGAGGATTGGTCGCTTGTGAGTAGTTGGAAGTATGGTATTGGATGGATCATATCGACATTATTATGAATAAATAAGATTCTATTAATAATGAGTTGTCATATGGCAAATATGGAAATGTTTCCATATTGGGAGTTGGATATTGAGTCTATGTCTAGACTAGAAAATTTTATGAATAAAGGGTGTTCAAAGGAATGTACGTTGAATGTGAGACTTCACGCCTATGGAATTGTCTAGTAACAATTTTTGATAGAGTACTTTGTAATTTCATTGGCCAGGTCTTGGTGACTTTCGTGCTATGACTTTGCGAAAGGATCGTTGCATAAAATGTTAGAATCTAGCATATTCTAGTAGTGGCAAGAACCTTGTGTTCTAAAACTAATGATAAGGATTGGGAATTGTAAAATGAGCATCATTGGAAAAGTTTTTTCAATTGATATATTTCACAAAGTAAGGACCATAGGAAACATAGTGTGCATGCTTGGTGCATGGGACAACTACGGTTGTAATTCAAGTAATGAGTTGATTATCCGGAACATTAAATGATAAATAATGAGTAATCAATATGGTGTTTAAATAGAAGTGTTTTATTTACTCTCACAAGTTTGGGGACATATAGGATCAAGTATTATTGTTGTGTTTCAGTTTGCATGTTTTGACTTCCAGAATAACTGGGTTATTCAAACCTCTACAGTCGGTCATGCGTTGAAAGTAGGTATGAAGGAAAACTGTCATGAAGAGTCTGTAGATTGTCTAAGGAGTTTAGACATAGCACAAGTTTGCTGTAGAGTTCATAAGTGCTTTAATAAGATTAGAGTATTGGATTAAACCCACGTTCACTTGGATCACTTTATGGATTTATCACAAGTGAATAGTGAGACGATAATATTGTATATTCTTGAAACCGAGACGTGTGAGTTGTTATTTGTTGGTCGGTTGCACATTGATAATAAGTAAACGCACCAGTAACTTGGTGTTTTAAAACTTATTGTTGTGTGTGATTCGATCAATACATGCAAGCGAGCATTTAAGTTGAGGTTTATCCATTCCTTTTACCCAAAGTGGGATAAAAGTGATATTTGTGGGCCCCTCGATGATTTAGTGATGACACCTAAGTGCTTGGCCAAGCCTGGACTAAGTTAATGTGTTCAATTGTGGTCTGTTGTCAGTCGTCACAAATCAGAAGTCGAGAAACAGTATAGAGAGAATGATTGAAATTCATGTCTTATGTCTATACGATATCTTGAGAATGGAGGAATATATGATCCCTTATCTAAAGGACACGCTATTTGATAAGATCAGAGTTGACAGCGGCTTTTGAAAGCTACGATTGTTGATCATGTTCTGAAGTCATACGAGAAATAGTTATTAGACTTATCCAAGTGGGAGACTGTTGCATTAGTGTCTAAGTCCATAACTATTTTGGTATGTATGTGACTCGATTATGAGCATGGTCATTTTGGGTTGTCTTCACCATAGCAATATGTAGGATTAATTAATGAGAGAAAGTTTTAATTATGATTTATTAATATATTATAAGAATAATATATTAAAGGAGATATCATATTGTTTAATTAATATTAGTCAACAATTAATTAAGAATTAATTTTGTGGCTAAAAGAGATTAATTAAACTTAAGGGACTTATTGTGTAATTATAAGATAATTACATAGATGGGCTTATGGACTCCATAGAAGGTGGAGTGGATGAATTGTATGGGGAAACCCATTAGAAATCGTCCAAGGCTTCTAAAGAAGGAGTCCATGGGCTGCTTAGGGCTTAAGCAGTCAAATTAGGGTTTCCTTGTTAGATAACCCTAATTGCCTAAGTATATAAGGAGCCCTTAGGCACCAAAAACGTGGCTAACTGATTCCTTAGGGTTTCTAGACGTTTTTAGTGCCTCCCCTCTCTTCTCTCTTCATCCAAGTTGCTTAGTGGTGTTTGTGACTCCATTAGAGGTGCAACACTTGAGGCACTAAGCTTTCTAAAGCTAAGGATTGGTTGTTATTGCTATATAACAATCTAAGGTCAGATCTAAACTCTATTTTATGTTAATATGATTAATTGTATGCTAGATCTAGGGTTTATAGCTTGGATATTCAATTGCATGGTCATTAGACAAACTAGATCCAAAAGCTATTATGGTTTGCATGTACACCATAGGAATGATGTATTGTTCAAAACCCATCACTTAATCCATTAAGAACTTTCTACTACATGCATGGGGAACTTTTATCCATTGGGACATCATTTTTATCACTTAGGACCCTTTCTAAGGTTTGAAAGGACAGCTTGTCTCGTTCAAAATATAACATGCACCAACTTGGGACTTTTGGGACAAGAAATGGTTTCATAAAGCTAGCATGGCAAGATCTACATCATACAAGCATAAAGATTGGAGATTTTACCTCCTGGCGCTTCTAGAGCACAAAGAAACCTCATATCTACAAGCTTGTCTTCCTTCTCCAACTTCTTGATGCAACACCTTCTTCTCTAACTACTCAAAACACACACACTTTTAGCTTACACACTCAAGAAAGGGGTTACGTTTGGGGAAAACGGCTCAAAACTATGGAGGCTGAGATGATGGAGGGTTTTGAGCTCATAAGGATGTTTATATAGCACCCAAACCCTAAATATTAGGGTTTCCATCTGTCGTGAGTACACCTAGCGTACACAAGTGTACGCCCAACGTACTGGGGTGTGCCTAGTACGCTTAGCATACCTTATGTATGCTTAGCGTAGTCGTCTTGTTCTCAAAGTTTCAACTTTAGCCCTTAGGCTTCTCATGGCTCGACTCTTCCAACCCCATGAATTATAAATGTCAAAATAAATAAAGAGGATTCGGAAATACCTGCAAATCTCGGGATGTTACAAATCTCCCCCACTTGACCTAGACTTTGTCTTTGAAATCTGCTGTAGCAAATAGATCCAGATAATGCTCTCGCATCTTGGACTCTGGCTCCCAAGTCCACTCAGAGCCTTTCCGATGCCGCCATTGCACCTTTCCTAGTGGTATCTCCTTATTGTGTAGAACTTTTATCTTCCACTCCAATACAGCCACCGGATGCTCCACATAATTTAGGCATTCGTCAACCTGAATCTCATCTAACGACACTACCGCATCCTCGTCTAATATGCACTTCCGCAACTGTGACACATATAAAGTGTTGTGGACCTGACTAAACTCCTCCGGGAGATCCAGTCTATACGCAACCTTGCCAACCCTGACAATGATCCTAAATGGCCCAATGTATCGGGGACCCAATTTTTCCCTCTTCCTGAAGCGAATCACACCCTTCCAGGGTGAGACCTTTAGTAATACCATGTCTCACACATGGAACTCCAGCTCGGATCAACACCTGTCGGCATAACTCTTCTGCCGACTCTGAGCGGTCTGCAGCCTCTGTCTGATCTGCTGAATCCTCTCAGTAGTTTGCAGAACTACCTCTATCCGTCCCATCACCCTATGACCGATCTCACCCCAACAGACTGGAGTGCAACATCTCCGTCCATACAACAGCTCATATGGTGGAGCACTAATCCTGGAATGAAAGTTGTTGTTGTATGAGAACTCTACAAGGGGTAGGTAGGAGTCCCAGATCCCACCGTAGTCAATAACACATGCTCTCAACATATCCTCTAGAGTCTGTATGGTCTTCTCACTCTGGCCATCTATCTTCAGATGATAAGTCGTACTGAAATGCACCTACGTTCCCAGTTTCCTGTGGAACTGCTACCAGAAACGGGAGGTGAACCGAACATTGCGGTTTAAGACAATAGAGACCGGCACCCCATGGCGAGCAACGATCTCACGGATATACAAGTCGGCCAGCTTCTCACTGATGAACTCTCCCTTATCGCTAAGAAGTGGGCGCTCTTGGTCAATCGATCTAGGATGAACCATATAACATCGTATCCCTTCGCCGTCCTCAGCAGCTTGGTGATGAAATCCATCATGATTTGCTCCTATTTCCACATGGGAACCTTCAGAGACTACAGCTGACCATGCGGCCTCTAATGCTCGGCCTTGACCATCCGGCAGGTCAAACACCTCTCAACGTACCATGCAATCTCCCTCTTCATGCATGGCCACCAGTAACTCAGTCGCGAATCCCGATACATCTTGGTGGCCCCCGGGTGAATAGAGAAACGAGACTTATGAGCCTCCTCCAGAACAATCTGTCTGACCCCACCAGACATTGGAACCCAGAACCGACCGCAACAAGTCAATAATCCCCGGCTATCCTGCACAAAACGGTTGTTCTCTCCCCTGATCCTATCAAGCTTCCAATTCTCCTGTCGCATACCCCCTAGCCTGGGCTTCCTTAATCAAGCTCACAAGTGGAGAATCCATTGATATCCTCATACATGTCGCTGGAGTGAAAGATCCAGCTGACTTACAGCTCAGAGCATCCACAACCACTTTCGCTTTACTAGGATGGTAAAGGATCTCCCAGTCATAATCCTTGACCACGTCAAGCCACATGCGTTGTCTCATGTTCAGGTTCAGCTGATCCATGATGTGCCTCAGACTCTTATCGTCCTTGTATATGGTACTATGGACCCCATAGAGGCAATGTCTCCAAATCTTGAGAGCGAATACCACCGCTCCTAACTCCAGATCATGAGTAGGGTATCTCGTCTTGTGCGGCTTCAACTGTCGCAATGCATAGGCTATCACCCATCCTCTCTGCATGATGACCGCTCCCAATCCCATGATGTATCACAGAACACTACAAAATCCTCAACTCCCTCCGGTAGAGTTAAGACTGGAGCCTCGCAAATTCGATGTCTGAGGGTCTCAAACACCCTCTACTACTCGGGGCCCCACCGGAAATCCACCCCTTGATCGTCAGACGAGTGAGGGGTACTGCAATCTTAGAGAAATCATGTATGAATCTCTGGTAGTACCTTGCCAATCCCAAGAAGCTCCTGATATCCGAGGGAGATTTTGGAACCTCCCACTGCATAACCACCTTGATTTTGGTCGAAACAACCAAGATCCCCTCCTAGTTAACGAGATGTTCAAGGAACTAAACATCTTGTAACCAAAACTCGCACTTTGAGAACTTGGCATAAAGCTGCTCTCGTCTCAAAACTCCTAATAGTTCCCAAAGATGCTCCTCATTTTGCTCTCAGGTCTTGCAGTACACCAAGAACCTGATGCTTGAGCGATCGAGCATCGGTCTGCAGATCTGATTCATCATGTCCATAAATATTGATGGCGCATTGGTGAGCCCAAAGGCATCACCACGAACTCATAATGTCAATAACTAGTTCGGAACGCGGTCTTCTCCACGTCCTCCTCCCTAACCTTGACCTGATGGTACCCGGACCTCAGGTCTATCTTGGAGAACCAAGATGCCCCCTACAACTGATCAAAAAGATCATATATCCTCGGGAGTGGATAACGGTTCTTCACCGTCGACTTGTTCAACTCTTGGTAGTTGATGCACATCCGGTGCAAACCATCCTTCTTCCTGACGAAGAGAATCGTCGCTCCCCACGGAGAACTACTCGGACGAATGAACTGCTTGCCCAACAGTTCCTATAGCTGTGATGATATCTCTTGCATCTCTGGTGGTGCCAACCAGTACGGTGCCTTAGCAATAGGAATCACACATACATCCCCCATGGGAATCAGGATCAAGTCTATCGGGAAAGATACCCCGAAGATCTCCAACATGCAACCCCGATAGACTGAAGAAGTGGAAATTTTGTGTTCGTTGGCAATAGAGACTCGCAACGAACACTCTAGCTCTCCTACTGGCAAACCGGACTCCATACTGAATGGCTGAGAGACAAACGACCGACTCGCCCCCGATTCGAATAATACCAAAGCAGGTAAGGAGTTCACTAAGAATGTACCTAATATGGTACATCACATATAATAAAAAAAATATAATCAGTAAGATAAGGGATAGAAACATACCAGCAACTACGTCTGGTGCTGACCTAGTATCCTCTGCTATAAGTTAGAAGGCACGTCCTTGAGCTCTCAGGGGCGCTGCTCTACCATGACTCCCGTTAGTAATTCTCAGTGTAGCCGGTGCTAGAGCTTACGCCGGCCTGGCAGTGAGTTGTGGACAGTTGGTCTTCACATGACCAACCTGATGGAAGTGGTAGCAGATCTTCATATCCTGAACCGAGGCTGTTTGGTGACAATCCCTCCTAAAATACCCCTCCTTGCGGCATTTGCGGCACATACTGCTCGATCTACAAACCCCCGAGTGACCCTTCCCACACTTTCCACAAGTACGTCCTTGCTGGCGTCCCGTCCTAGAATCAGCGTCTTAGACCGCATTGGCACCGACTGTGACTATGTCGGGGCCTGCCTCTACTCCCGTAGCTGTAACTCGATCTCAAGCACATGCCGCCTAGTGGCCTCCAGTAACTCTAGCGGTGTATCACAACGTTGGGTACCAACAAACTAATAGATGTCAGTCTTAAGCATGCTCAGATAATGTGTCATCTGAGCCTGCTCAGAAGCAAACTCCGGGCAAAACATCGCCCTCTTCGTGAACATACGTGTGATCTCTGTTACCGTCTCCACACCCTGCCTCAAGTCCAGAAACTCCTGAGCTAACCGCTCCCGCTCGACCCGCGGAATGTAGCGAGCGTGGAACATATCCCTGAACTGCTCCCAAGTAACCGCAGCTCTCTGATCATCAGTATACGACCTAGTCATCAACCTCCACTAGTCCTTTTACCCAGACCTCAACAATTTCAAGGCACATCTGACCTTCAGGTCAGCAGGACATGAGCACATGAAGAAACATCCCTTCACATCGGACAACCACCTCATTTCTCCAATCAGGTCATGTACCCCATCAACAGTCGGGGGCTTCATGTTATCGAAGTCCCGATACTGAAAAGCCTGACTGGCTCCTCCTCCTACCGCCATTATAGCTGATGTAGTTGTTGCGAGAGCCGTCTCAACAATAGCTGCATAACGCTTGTCAAAGTACTCAACCATGGTGGTCTTAATAGACCCAAACATCTCCAGCAGTTGTGCCCGAAACAGAGTAGAAACCTCATCATGCATGATCACTCGAATCCTGGCATCCAGCTCATCCGACCTCATCTGACTAATGACCTCGGGCACTTTCGGTCCCTCCTGACCGCCATCTCTTGATCCTTATCCGGATCCAATCACAAATCATCTAGTAACTACCATGCTGAAAAATATACCAGGAAGATATCAGATATTCCATATAATAATCTAAGAACCAACTCCCAACAAAGCCCTAGGGGTTGTGACTTCCTTGTTACGCGTATGGGTCTTGTGCTTTCAATAGTACGGGCCCATACTACCTTCCACACCTACCCATATTTGTCTCAAGTATCATCACAACGCCCTAACAATATACATATGCATGGCGAGCACTCAATCGTCACTCCTAGAGGAAGGCTAAATATCTCATAACTGGCCTACTGACCCCACACAACCCACCCATGAAACTTCCACCAACCCTACAACACATGTGTATGCTAGCCATACATAACGCTGGACCCTATAGACTTTCGAATACCTGATCCTAACCTAAGCCCTTCATCATACAAGAATAGGAAATAAGGCCAAACCAAACATTCTCATGCTATAGATCTTAATTATGTACGGTCGTGATGCATAAACTAAGCAACTACAGTAATGATGTCGATTTCATATAAGGAATAACCCTAGGCTATCAGGCACCATATAATCGGGCAATTCTATCACGCAATTCCTGAAGATCCCTAGCCTAGTACTAGCATGTTGTTCTATCATATCACAAAATCAAATAATATGTAAGATATTTTGAGGTCTACTTACTGGCTCCGACTGATCGTACACTTGCATCCTCCTTAAGTATTTTGAAAACCATTTGAAAAATCATTTTAAAATCTTGTCCTTAGTTTGAGACTGGAGACACATGAGTGTTTCCTCCAATTCACTCAAACCAAGGCTCTGATACCAACTTGTACAACCTATAAATTCATGAAAATTTAAAACTTTTTCAAGCATTCAAAAACCAATAATTATTAGAAATTTGTTTTCAAAATGGTTTCATGTCAGAGTATCCCAGAATCAAATCATAAAATATAAGGAGGTGCACAATCACGCCTTTGCCTTCCCACGATCATCAGAAGTACGTGAAACAAAATCAACAATTGTAAGCCCCAAGCTTAGTGAGTTCCCCCAAAATACCAATGCCATACAATCATAATCATATCATATAAACAAACAATATGCATAATGAGCCACCAGCCTGATTGGACCGCCTTGCAGGGTCATCAGTCTATCTAGACCGCTCTTCGAGCCATCAACATGTCTAGATCACCTCTCAGGGCCTTCAGCCTATCCGGACCACTCGTCGGGCCTTCAGCCTGAGTAGTATGCCCTAACCGGGCCTGTAGTTTATTCGGTCCGCCTTGGGTATGTTGGCCTTTAGCACAAACTAGGTCCACCTCAACCCGACCCCCAAATCAAACAATCATGTGCACATAAATATCATACGCTACCATATATAATAGTCAAACCGAACTAACAGATCACTAATCATAGCATCATCCTATATACTAGGATATCGTCCTAACCGGTCACTAACATAGCATTCTCCTATATACCACCAGGATACCGACCTAACCGGTCACTAACATATCACCACCCTAACTACGAGGATACAAATCAATAAGCATATCATGCAATAAACCCGGATAAAAATCTGAAAAGGGCCGGTATTGGTGCCTTCAACCCTGTTAGTATAGTAGGGACAACTCACCTCACAAGTAGTGCTGAACTGGACCGAAAATCTTGAACTATCCAAAATGACGAATACTAACTCAACACATGGGATATCAATCTTGACTAAGGGTCCACATAGTCCATTTTGCCTTTTATCAAATTTGGGCCAAGGCCCAATATCAAATTCACTATCCAAAAGTCCATATACATAAGGCCCGTTATTGGCCTAATTTTCTCAATAGGGCCCTAACTCCCAAATTGGGCCTCATTTTAAGATCTATTACCACTACTGGCCAAAAGCACATTTATTCAGAAAGCCCAACAAGGCCCATGTCAAACTGGCCCAAAAAGGAGCCTAATCTCGAAGCCCAAATCGTCAAAAGCCCAATAGAGGGCGTACGCGGGGCGTACTCCTCTAGTACGCTGGGCGTACTTCCATTTTGTGTTGACCACCATCGGGGTGGTTGACTTAGTACGCTGGGTTTATAGAAATTACGCGGGACGTACACAAGGTTTCACCAAAACCCTAATAAGTGCTTAATGGCTTAAGCACTTAAGCCCAAACTCCAGATCCATCGACCAAATGTGCCTTAGAACCATAAAGTCTTAACTTTAAGATTTTGGATGTCTAGAGTCATCGGGACATCATTTTTATCACTTAGGACCCTTTCTAGGGTCTAAAAGGACAACTTATCTCGTTTAAAACATAACATGCACCAACTTGGGACTTTTGGGACAAGAAATGGTTTCATAAAGCTAGCATGACAAGATCTACATCATAAAAGCATAAAGGTTGGAGCTTTTTATCTCCTGCAGCTTCTAGAGCACAAAGAAACCTCAGATCTACAAGTTTGTCTTCGTTCTCCAACTTCTTGATGCAACACCTTCTTCTATAATTACTCAAAACACACACTTTTAGCTCACACACTCAAGAAAGGGGTTATGTTTAGGGAAAACGGCTCAAAACTATGGAGGCTGAGATGATGGAGAGTTTTGAGCTCATAAGGACGTTTATATAGCACCCAAACCCTAAATATTAGGATTTCCATCTGTCGTGAGTACGCCTAGTGTACACAAGTGTACGCCCAACATACTAGGGCGCGCCTAGTACGCGTGGCGTACCTTATATACACTTAGCATAGTCGTCTTGTTCTCAAAATTTCAACTTTAGCCCTTAGGCTTCTCATGGCTCGACTCTTCCAACCCCATGAACTATAAATGACAAAATAATTAGAGAGGATTCGGAAATGCCTGTAAATGTCGGGATGTTACATAAATTAACGAACGAAAGTTATTATATGTGATGCGGCTCATATGTAAAAAACATATATAAAATTAGACACAAAAACATAAACGAAATATATGTCGAAACATAGACAAACTAGAATATAATATGTATTTTCTAAGTTGACAAACAAAATTTAGTTACTATATATGATCTGACTTATACGTAAGAAACATACATAAAATTAAGCAGGAAAATGTAAAAAAAATGTTGAAATGAAGATAAACTCAAATTTAAACCGACACGTGCATAAAAAAATAAGTAAATTTTTAAAAAAGAAATTAACGAAATGGAAGTTCTAAATTCACGTTGAAATGTTGACCATCTTAAATTTTTATCGGCACATATATAAAACTAAGCATGTAGAAAGTTGTTTTTTATGTTAATGAATAAAAGTTATTAAAAATCAAATTATATAAACTACGGAGGGGTAAAAATAAAAATTTAGAAAATAATATTTTATAAAATGAAAAGTGAAAAGGTCAAAGTGTAATTTTAAAAAATAAAATAATTAAAAAACCACAAACTCATAAACATGAAATATTGACAAAACTAAATGGTGCATACGGTTTACTCATTATTACAAATTCAATCCTTCAACCCAAAAAGACGAAATTACCCTCATATTAACTCACCAAAACTAACAGTGTTAGGAAAAAGGTTCATGCGTGTTTTGAAAACCATAAAGACCATGTTTGTCAAACAAAATTAGTAAGGATTGTGCTTATGACTTTTGGTAAACTATATAGACCATTTCTATAATTTTATCTATTTTTTATCATCATACATACTTATAAAGCTAACATTTTTTTCTTGAATCTCATACTTTTGAAACCCCATTTTTTAACTTCCTCAAACCACATTCATTTGAAACCTTATTTTTTAACTTCCTCTAACCACATTCATTTGAAACCCTATTTTTTAACTAATGCAACTCAAAAGTTTTCTTAATTATGATTTAACACTCAAAAGTTTTATAACTTATATTATGTTTAATTAGCATTTAGTGAAAAGTTTACTATAAAAAGGTCAATCTTTTGGGAAGACATGCATACAAATCATATACAAATTTAAGAAAGAATACAAACTTAAAGGTCTTTGTGTTGGGTTGAGGTCTTATGGCCACTTTTGGAGATATGTTATTATATTAGAGCTTTTAATTTGTAAGATTTTATACTAATTCGTTTTTATATGTTCTTCATTTTTGGATTATTGTAATACAGTCGTTATATATTGTGGTTTAATCGTTAATATATTGATCATATATTATATAGGGTGATGTCGAAAATATTTAATTAAATATTTTAAAAATGTGTTTTTGTTTTGTAATTGTATCGTTTCAAAAAGATAATTAATTAAAACTCATATATATGTTATACTTTCCATCTCTCTCTCTCTCTCTCTATATATATATATATATATGTATATATATATATATATATATATTATAATAATAAAGGTAAAATCACTTCAACCAAAATTCATTTAAAATATAATATTTCAAATGCTTTTTAATAATGATTGTAAAAATTTCAACATGTGTTACTTAATTGATTGCTTAATTAAAATATTAAAGTTTTGAAACTCCTAACTCTTAAACTTATATTATTTAATTTGTTAGCTAACTAATATATTTTTCCTACATAAAGATAACATTTTTATGTTTGGTTATTCATATTTGTTTATGTAATTAGAAAACAAGGTATACATAGAATGACTACTACAATTTCACATAGGAATCGATACCACTAGAGAGGTATGTTGTCTTTAACCAGTGGTAGGAGATCCACATACCCTTTTTAATAATTTATATTAATGTTTAGTAATATCTATTTTATATTCCTATTCACCTAAATTTTTTAGGTACAAATTAAGGAAGAAGATTCTCGGCGCACGAACATAAAGTCAAACGTACGCCTTGCAAAATATGTAATTAAAATTAAATATCATATTTACTAATCGACTTATTTTAAAACTCTTGATGACATTTATATATAATGATATATTTTGTATGACTTCATTCTTAATTTCAATGTTTAATATTTGAAAGTTCATATATGAAACGTTGGATGTTTTGGTGTAATATAAATAGTGTAATACAAAGTTTATTAGTTCAATATTGTATATTAATAGCTCATTCAAAACAACTTAATTTTTATTTTATCCAAAAAATATTATCGGACATAAGAAAAGTAGATTATATTAATATTATACAAAAACTTATAATATATATTGGATATTATAAAAGTAAAAGTAAATTTTATAGGGTATGGACTATATTAGATAGTATCAAAATATAAGTTAATGGATTTTTATGTTATTTGATAATTCGGTTAATGCCCAAAACATGACTAAAAACGTGAATTTCAACATATTTCTATTTTTTCCCATAATTATTTTAACAACTTAAATGCATTCTTGCCCAACGCGCGAGATTACTCCTATTACTATATTATAAAGGAATCATTTTTCCTTTCATTACATTCATTTGAAACTCCCATATATTTTTCCTTTCACCACAATCATTTGAAACTCCCAAGACTTTTTAATTTTTTCTAATAATAATATCTTTACTTCTACTGATAAAGTTATGTTTTTTAACTTTTAACATATTATACTTAATTTATTAGTTTTAATATAGTATTGGATGTAAACCATTATCATTTTAAAGATACAATTTTGGAACAATTTGTATAAAATACTTAAATTATTAATTTAAATATAACATTACAGGGTCAACTTAAATATAAATTTTGGTTTAACTTAAACAACCCAAAAAATATTTTGTAAATAGTTAAAAGTGATAAATTGTAGTGTCTTTCTAATAATGATTATAAGTTGGTTAATAGAATTAAATAAATATCAAACCTAAAGTGTAATCATAAATAAGCTAAACTTCAATTTTAAATAATATCCTTACTTCTACTTAAAGTTATGTCTTTAACTTTTAATATATTATACTTAATTTATTAGATTTAAAATGTTATTGTATGTAAACCATTATCAGTTTAAAGCTACAACTTTTGAACAGTTTGGACAAAATACTTAAATTATTAATTTAAATATAACATTACAGTATCAACTTAAATATAAATTTCAGTTTCACTTAAAAAAATAATAATATTTTGTAAATAGTTAAAAGTGATAAATTATAGTGATAAATGCAAAAAACTAAATTGTAATATAAATTTAACTAAAATATTTCCTAAATATATTTTTATAATCGTTAAAATTTTTTAAATAAGTAGCTTAAAATAAATTGCAAAATAACAATAGTTAAATATAACTTTATATAAATGATTATATTGTTACCTTTAAAATTAAAAAAAAATGTTTGATTTTTTAAAAAATTATAATGATAGAAATTAAAACATTAAACAAATCAATTTTAAAAAATTAATTAACAATAACAACAACTATAAATAACATTAAAACATATATTATATTTAATTTTATTCATGTGTAATTCACGGATAGAATTCATTCAAAGGATTGACCAAACTATAATATTAAAATCTCATATTATATTTCTATTTATAAAATTATGGCTTTAATTTTTTAACACATTATAGTTAACATGTTAGTTTAAATATGTTGTCGTATGTGAGCAATTATCATTTTAAAATCAAAACATTTATATAATTTATGATTTGATGCAAAATAGTTAAATTATTAATTTCAATATAATATTAAACAATTAACTTAAATCAAAATTTCAAGTAAACTTGAAAAAAATCGAGAGACTGTTTTATAAATAGTTAAAGATTATAAATTATAGTGTTAAACCTAAATTGTAATTCTAAATTAACAAAAAAAAACCATGAAACTGTTTTTTATAATCATTAACAAATTTCAAATAAATATCTTAAAGATAACTAACAATAAGAATAGTTAAATGTAATATCATATAAAAAACTATTTTCTTTAAAAACAAAAACAATGTTTTTTATTTTAAATAACTACAATCATAGAAACTAACAATATTCATCAAATAAATTTTAAAAACGTTAAATTTCTGAAACCAAATTAAAATAATTAAGAGTTTCGAAATACGTTATTTTAAATTACTTACAACAACAATAATTAAAAATAAATTTGTATACAAAAACTATATTGTAGTCTTTAAAAACAAAAACAATGTTTGATGTTTTAAATAATTATAATGATAGAAATTAAAATCTTAAGCAAATAAACTTTTTAAAATTAACTAATCGTAACAACAATTATAAATATCGTTAAATCAATATTATATTTATTTTTATTCATAAGTAACCTGTAGATAGTCGTCGTTAAGACACTTCAGATTATATAATTTTAAAAGATATCTAAATTATCGTTTATACCAACTTATTATTTTGCCGCATGTAATTTTTGATATATGTCACATTCTTATTTATTTTGCCGCATGTAATTTTGTGGTTATTTCATATTAATTTTTATTCCACATGTCATTTTATGGGTTTTTTTCATTTTATTTAATTGTAAATAGTATTTATATTCAGTAATAAATGCATATCAATTTCATTAATGAACTTTCCTTCTAATTTCAAAATTACCAAATTAAAGATTCATTAATTTTCTTTATTTATTTATCTAAATCTAAATTATTTGTTTAAATTTAAAAGAGGAAAACAAAACACTTTAACTTTTATAATTTAATATTTTCTTACTTCTCTTATAAATTCATACTTTTCAAATGTTTATAATTTTATATTTAGTTTTTTTTAATAAACTCATATAATACATGAGTCTCACATGTAGTTTAATATGAATTAATTACGGTAGATTGCTTTATACAATATCTTCAAATTTAGTAAATAAACGAATTGAATATATTTTGATAAGTTAAAAACTAACTTGAAGATCGATTAGATCTTTAAAACAGGTAAAGTAATAAATCAGAAAACAATACAAACACAAGAATGGATCAAAGATGTCGAATGATTAATCAACAATCCTCAGAAGAGCTCGATAAAGAACTTCTACTGTAGAGGATTTAGGGTTTACAAGAACGATAAAGAAATCTGTAAAGCTATCGTAATGCTATCAATCGTATTCTGGATCGTTAACCTAATATGCATGCAAGCACATTATTATATACTAAACCCTATCAGCTCACGGTTGGACAGGCCCAAACCGGAGTTACAAAACTTGGACTATTAACCGAGCCCAATGACGCAACACAAAATAAATCTGCTACCCAACAATCTCCCCCTTTGCGTCAAATTGGAGCGAGATCACTTTGTCTTCTTACTTGGGCCAGTAGCAGGAGTCTTCTTCTTTACAGTCTCAAACAGACGCGAGATAAGGGCAAGGATCGTCTGTCTGAATCGGATGTGCCACTGAATCATGTCATCAAAGTATTTGATATCATCCGCTGTATTTTCTTTGCATCTGTGGATGATCCCCAGCACGTGCTCTAGACAAGCAGTGGTATAAAGATGTTTATCCGCTAAGGCAAAGAGACATTTCTGTCCTTCACTCCTAGTGAACATGACCGAGTTTCGCCTTGGGTCAATCTTTCCCATCTTCATCTGGTTTAGATCACTGGCCGAGCCAACAGGAGAGATCTTCAGTTTCTTCTTGAAGACAGTTGCAATCTCCTGATCCATCAGTGCGACCTCCATGATATAGCACACCAACATCCTCTTGAGATGGTCAATGATCGGACCATATTCAGCTTCATTAGTCAGAAGGATGTTGTGCAGAACGATCCAGTCATGGGGGTTGAGGTTCGGTAGATCTGCTAAAGAAATGACATGTTCGGTTTTTGCAGACCCTCTGATCACTTTGAACCGAACGTTGATAAATCTCCCTTCAGTACATGGCTTCAGAACCCGAACGTTGATGATCTTCTGAGCGCTCCAGGTTTGGTACTGAGGTTGAGAAGCCTTCAGATAGAACTCAATCAATTCCCGATCAACCTCCGGATGAGGATGAGGGACCTTGGCAACGTTGGCGAAGGCGTGAAAGATGAACGCCTTTCGGGTTAAGGGCATGTCGAACTGAGAGTCGACAGAGTTGTAGCAGTCAAAGGAGATTACCGGTTCAAGCCATAAGATGCTAGGAGTATCGATTGCCTCCTTTATCATCCTCTCTCGAGTCCAAGCAGGAAACAGAGTCTTCCTACTCTCGAGGAGGTCATGGGCTTCTTTCTGTTTGCGTTCAGCTTCTTCAGCTTCTCTCGCCACACGAACATTGTCATCTTCAACATTGCGACGACTTTTGCGTTTAAGCAAGTCGGCAATGGTTTCTTGATCATCTTCCTCTTCTTCCTCAGCTATCTTCTTTCCTTTATCCTTCACACCCGAACCAGAGGTTTGACCTGTAGGAGGAGGTTCGGTGGTGTGAGCAGCTTTTGAGGAATGAGGTGGTTGCGATCCGGACTCCTTTTCTCCCCCTTGTTTTGGAGTGGACACGAAACTGGGTAGCCCTTCAATTTTACTTAGCAGATCCAGGGCAGGAGCGAGTTTCTCTGCAAGGGTACGCCTCACAGAATGGTTCAGGATCGGATCATGTGCTTCTAGGATGTTGGATATAGCTGAGTGTACATCCGAAACACACGTCTTGATGACCTCCCGTTCGGATCGAAGAGCGTCAATTTGTTGCTGAGAGTTGGAAAGCTGAGCACTCTTGACCTTGAGGGCGGTGGTCTTCCTTGCTAGAACGTCCATCAACGAGTTTTCGGCGGCCAGATCCTCTTGAAGTTTAGAGAGGCGCTCGTCGATAGAGGCACGAAGGGCCGAGTTGTCGTCACTGATCGATTGGCGAAGGGTGGAAAATGACTTCAACTCCGTGGAGACAAACGTGGCCAACTGTTGAACAATTGGTTCCAACGTTGTCTTTGTAGCAGTGGCACTCTCCTGCAAAGATTGTAACAGGGTAGAGGCGTCAGAGAATAGTTTATCGACTTTTTCGGTCGCTGCCTCACAAGCTTTCGTCGAGGCATCTATGGCGGCAGTGGCAGAAGCGACCGAATCATGCTGAGCCCTTGAGAAGGCATCAACAATCTTCTGAAGAGCGGCTTCAGAGAGAGATGATTGAGAATTGGAGGAGGAAGCAATGAGCAAGTCGACCTTCTCATGCAGCTCCTTAAGGTGCTTCTTTGTAACCGGAGCATCCTCATCATCGTCGCTTTGCACCTGAAACAGACTGTAATAGACCGAATCAAATGTCATGTTCTCCCCGCCAAGGAAAGGGTTATCTTCGTCAGAGGCATGACCGGGAGATGGTGGTGGTGGTGAAGCTGGAGGTGTAGTGGTGTGGGTAGGTTCAGGTTGAGTTTGAGCAGGGGTAGGTTCGGGTTGTGTTGGAGTGGCGGTAGGTTCGGGTGGTTGTTGGGTTTCGGTTGTGTGTATGGGTTCGGATGCTGGCGGTGGTTCGGTTGCATCGGTATGAACCCCCGTATCAGATACGTTGGTTGTAACCTTTACAGTAGCTGTTGTTGTTGCATCGGTGAAAATGGGTGGTGGTATAGTGAATGAGGTTTTGGGAATATGGGTAGTGGGGTTTATGGTGGGAATGGAAGTAGGAATTTGTTGAGTAAGAAAGGGAAGTGGAGAGGTATGGATTTGCATATCAGGGGTAGGTGATCTGGGTGGTGTGTTGCCCCTTGGAGGTGTGTTGCCTCTTGGAGAGTCGTCTGAATCCGAACTCTCACCCTCCGACTCACTTGAAGATGAAGCGATAATGAGCTTTCGCTTTGGTTGAGTCTTGCGCCTCTTCTGCTGCGGGGACTGAGCAGCTTTAGCAGCTTTCCTCTTTTTAGGAGAAGGGCCTTTAGCCCTTTTCACCACTTGCTTCCCTTTATCTGCCTTTTTGCCTCTCGAAGCAGGATCATCGGCATCATGAATGGACTTGAGCATCTCCGGCGTGAGATCCCTCGGACCAGACCTCTTGAACTCCTTGTAGGTCCGGATGATCCTGCTGTCAGCTGGAACATCAGCGTACATGGTCTCCGGGATGGAACCATTGAAAGGGAACTTCGATGCATCTGAGACGATAATCTTCGTGGTATGGAATGTACCAATCGAAGACATCGATGCGCCGGCAACAGTGGGGACATCGTTCTTATCCATCGCCCACTTAGTGATCAAGGTCCAAAACCTGGCATACGACACCTCAGAATGTCGTGAAGAAGAAGATAAACTCTAGATGAGTTGTTGCCAGAGAACAAACCCATAGTCGACGTTGACGCCGTTGTTGTTGGATTAATGTCTAAGTCCATAACTATAATTGGTAAGACTTGACCCGACCCGGCATGGTCCATTTGGGTTGCATGGCATCATGCACTTGGATAGACTATAATGAGAGAAATAAGACACTTATGGTTATTAATATATTATAAGTTCTAGTATATTAATAATAAGAATAATAGGATTATTTAATTAGTATTGATCAAGAATTAATCTAGGATTAATTAAGTGATCAAAAGAAGACTAATTAAATATATGGGTTGATTGTGTAAATCATCCATACTTGTATAGTGGGCTAATGCTCCATGGATAATCAAGTTGGGCTAAAACCCATAGGATGGTCCATGGATGCTCCATGGTGTATTTGTACCCATGGATCATGGAAATGAAAGGCCATGTCAATTAGGGTTATGGTGTAACCCTAACTATATAAGCATCTTATTCTTGACCAAAATCGGCAACTAGTGTGTGAAGTGAAAGGGCTAGCCGATTTCATGAGTTGTAGAATTCTCTCAAGTTATTCTAAGTGTTTTGGTGATTGTGATTCCATTTGAGTTGTCACACTTGGGGCACTAGGCACTCAAGCTTCATGAAGACTTTCTACATCAAAAAGGTATGTATTCTATCTTGTTACACTCATTGCTTTTGTATGCTAGATTAGGATAATACCTTGGAAGTTCTTATTTGCATGTATAATAGAGAAAACATAGATCCAAGGTATTTAGGGTTGCATGTACACTTAGGAGTGTTAGAATGCTCAAAACCCAACAGTGGTATCAGAGCCTAGGCTTGTTTTCTTGTTATACCTGCAATAGAAGTTGGAAAAAACGAATTTGTTGCTGTCTGATCATCAGACTCGGCGAGTCCATGCCTAAAAAGTGTTGAAATCGATCCAACTCGCCGAGTTGGTTCATGCACTCGACGAGTTGGACCCCCAGACAGCATAAACTCGACTTTTTTGGCTGGAATTGGACTAGGAACATTACCCAAAGATGTTTTGGACTTATAAACATGTTTTTGATGTGGTAATGTTCATGCTAATCCAATTTTAAAGATAATTGTCAATAGATTCATGTTTTGTATTAGTTTAAAGTGTTACTCTAATTACATGGAAAAGTTTGATTTGAATTATCTTGTTCTTATGAGTTGCTTAGATTAATAGAAAAGTTGAGTGAAATAGTTGGTTTCAATCCAAATTAATCTAAGAGTTGATTCTAAAATGTGTTTTTGTAACTTGTCCTCAAGTTATATGAAAAGTCACATTTAAGTTTCATAAAACTCATAAAAGTTGGAAACGGTTACAAAAGATGAAGAGTCTTGTCCTTAAGTTATGGAGGTTCAAGAGTCACTTCATTAATAAATAAATAAATAAAGTGTAACCTTAAATTAAATCCATAAGTTATAAAATAAAGAAAAGTTAATTCTTTTATTAGTTTAAAGTCTTCCATAACTTGTCCTCAAGTTATGGAACTTGAAGAGTTTTTGGATTAAAACTACTTTAAACACATAAGTTATGGAATTAATTAGTTTTGAAAGTTACAAAACTTGCCCTCAAGTTTTGGAATTTGTATCTCTTATGAATACTTTAATTCCAAGTTAGCCCTTAGAATTTTAAAGAGTTAAGATTCAACCCTTATACTTTATAATATTATAAGTTAATAATATATATATATATATATATATATATATATATATATATATATATATATATATATATATGTATAAGATTAAAGTCAGTCTTACCGCTAGTACGCCTCATTCACGAAGCCGGTCTATAAGGTGGGTATAAGGTTGTTGCCTATAAAATGGCAACTTAATGGGTGTCCACTCTCACCCACCGCTTGCTTGACCGGTGGAGGGTCATTAGCCGAACGGGTTTGACAAGACTATAATTCTCCCTTCATTAAAAGTATTAATCATAAATACTAAGTAACTAAACTCTTAATAATACCCAATCTTAGTTACTTAGGAAAAATGTGAATAAGGTGCTAATCCATGAAATTACACTTTGCACTTTGTTTAAGTCGGTTAGTGGAGCGTGTGTGGTTAACCGGCACACTAACGCGTATTTAACAAGGTAGGCAAAGGGTAACTTAATGTTTATCATAGTATCGATGGAGCGTGTGTGGTTAACCGGCACATCGATTAAGGGGTAAACACTTAAGGGTACCAAGTAATTTGCATGGTTACTTCACACCTTGTTTTGTGATCCTCGGCATCCCAGTCACAAAACCTGAAGGGCACACTCGAGATTGAAACATGCCTTTGAACAGTTCAATGAATCTCAAAGATCTAGGAGTTTCAAAACCAATTAAAACCTAATAATACATTTCGTTTATCTTGGTGGAAATTGGTGAATCGTCATTCACCTACCTTCAAATATTTTATAGCTTAGATTACGGCATCCCTCTTCTAAGTTATAAAATAGTTTGTTGGGTCCTAGCCTTAATATTTCATATTGGGTGTCATATTAAGGACTTTAAAATCAACTATCTTGAATATCTCCCACAACATGTCTGGTTTAGACATTTATGATCTTCCCAAATATCTTGAAACAAGTTTTCCTAAATGAAGATGATGTCCCTTGGAAATCATACTTCTTTCTCCTCCTCCAATTATTAATTATTCTCCCTAACCCACAAGTTCTTGAAAAAGTTTAAGGTCACTCAAGCCCTATTGGCAAGGCAAGGTCTAGGTGTGATCACATCTTGGAGATGTAGTCACATATTGACAAGCTGGGAGAGTTGGGTGTCAAAGTCTTGAGAAAGTTGGTGGTTCAACTACGTTCTAAGTCACATAGTGAGTTCTTTTGGAACACCTATGAAATAGACTATGACAAGACCCTTAATGATCTTATCTATTTGTTAAGATCAACTTCCTTAAAACTTGATGGACAATGACAATAGTGACATAGGAAATCCCAGAAAGCATTCTCTTCCCAATGGAAAGGGATCGACCATAGTCAACTCGGTTGACCAAATGGTAAAGAGAAAAGCTAAGTTTGTGATAGTCCCGTGTACCATTATCAAAGGGTCCATATGTTTATATTGCCAAAGATAGGGGCATTGGTTGCGAAGATGCCAAATTTACCTAAGGATGTTAAAGTCAATAAGTTTGACTCTACTTCAGGTAAAGTCCACTATCTAACTCTGCTAAGTTTCTATTCTGAGATTCTTGATACATGATGTGACTGGGTCACATGGTGATGTTCTAAGAATCAAGGAAAAGTGAAGAAACTTAAAGAAAGAATATGATGAATCTGATCGCATAGATGGATTTCTATCGCATAGTTTGAAGATCGGATTCTTGAGCTACTTCTTAGGAGTTATGAGATATTGGTTAGGAAGAGATAACAACAAGTTTTCATATGGATTGTAAGGATAAGTTTTTCCGCAAAGTTTTAAATAAAAGAAAATTTTTTGATTTTATTTATTTTAAAATATCCTTACAATGCCATTTGAGGAAAAATTGTTGCTTATAAGATTCCATTCATAGCAAGAGTGGAAATATGAAATTGATTCTTTCATTTGTGGTAATGTCTAAATTTACCAAATAAGGAAAGATTCTCATCACCCAAGTTTCAATTGGACCGGAACTTGGAATCATGCAAGTTGTATAGCATGATGAATGAGAACTTTCAAGTATTTAAAAAAATTAAGACTAATTACTTGTTCACATGGATGTGTGAGTCAAGTAAAGGACTAAGGGATCGAGTACACATTCTTGTGCACTGGTCAAGTCCACCACAAAAGATTGATAAGACTATTCGTCATAGTTTACTAAAGCTCAGTAAATATGATTATACTTACAAGCTTAAGTGTAACTCTGAGACATTGGAAAAGGTTCCAATGTATGGCAGGGCGAATAAGAAGAATCAAATTAGGCAGAAGGATAAAAGTTTCTCATATCTGAAAAGATGGGAGAGTACTTTAGTATCAGTTTTTTGATCATCTTAATGATTAAGAAACCATATCAAAATTAGTTCTCTAAGGAAAATCTTAGTGCATTCTTATGACTAAGAAGAGGAACTTGAATTGTTGAAGTGGTTAAATCAAGAAGATGAGTCATACTTCGTTCCTATACAAGTCTTAGAGTCATACTCTAAGATTGTAATTTGAGTGACATGTCTCAAAGAAGGTTTAAAACACTTGTCAAATGTAAGAGTAAAAGTTTTCTACTCTTGTACATTTGAATTTGGTAAGTTGTGATGTTTTGGATAAAACAAAGACCAACTTAGGCCAATTGTGTGAAGTGTTTGTCTTGATTAGAATCCACACTATCTCTTGGATATTTGACAAGGGAGTCTTATATGTCAAGAGGACAGTGGGAGTCTTAAAGGTCTTGAAAGTCTCAAGAACTAATCAAGAATAAAACCTGAAGTTCTTCACTAGCACACGACTTGAGGTTTATAACCTATCGTGTTGACATATTCTGTGCCCATTCCAGTTAAAGTTGGCTTTGCATATGAGTTCTTAGAGTTCTCAATGTGGTGCACAACAACTTGGAAGCAATGGCAGGCCCTTGAGCTGCCAGGTGGCAAGAAGTTAAGATTGAGTTCAGTCCATATGAGTTTAGATTTGTCATTATCCTTTTCCTGTGACTATGGTTTTGACAATTCACATGGATAAGAACACATACACCATTAAATCTAAGTGTCATAAGTTCTCTCCGATTCATGAAAATGATGGTGAGGAAACACTTTCACTAAGTAGATTTTAGCTAGATAGCAATTGTGATATTTGCATTCTCAAAGTCGTTAGTGGAGCGTGTGTGGTTAACCGGCACACTAACCTGGACTTGTGAGAAATGGCAAAAAGGTCTAACCATTATGATTACGGCATCCCTCTTCATAATTGTTTAGACACACAAGTGTGCTATCTAAGGAAAGGTATATGATTTTGATAAAGTTTTATCAAAACAATCTAGTATCAGAAATCTGAACTTTGGTAAGAAAGTCAATGAAGTATTGATTTCTAGAAGTCCAGCTGATTTCTGAGTACATGTCAAATCTAGTGGGAGCATAAGTGTTATGCTAATAATCATCATGTTAGTGGGAGCATGATAATTATGATAAGTATTGCAAGTTAGCAATGTTAATTATAGAAAACAAAAGTTTCAATTGGGAAAGAGTTGTTTTGCTATAATTAAGGGAGAGGAAATTATACTTCATCTCAAATCTATAAGCTTAGATCGTGAGGTTTTAATCATTTAGTCAAGGATATATATGAATTTCATGTTGGAATGGCTCAACATAAAGAAATTTTGTATATGAGTCCATTATTTGTGTTCTAAAATTCGATTATGATTACGGCATCCCTTTTCATAATCTAAATTATGAGAACTTGGAAAATTGAAATGGAAATGTTATAGCAAAAGACTGGCTTAGTCTTTATGTGAGACATCATGAAATCGTGTCCCATATGCTTCGGATATAGGATCGATTACATGTGCTATATTCATCATTTCTAAAATTTTCCAAATGCCTGGGGCATTAAGAAGGGAAAAGGTTTAGAACTGGATATGACTAAAAGGATTAAACAATTCTCGAGGACAATCTAAGGTTTACCAAAGATTGGGTGCTCAAGGACAGTTGGAAGTATAGTGATAATTTTGGAAGGACCATATTGACATAATCTGTAAGGAGGCAACTCTTGTTCAGAAGTGATAGTCAAAATGGAATTTGGAAATGTTTCAAAGTTAGAATTTTCAATCTGTTTAAGATTAGGAAACTTAATGCAAGAAGGATGTTTCCAAGGAGCTGATCTCCTTTGGAATACTCTGTAATGTTTGTTGTCAAGTCTTTCTGACTTTGTGCATAATCATTACAAGAGGATCAATGCATATAAGTTCAGAATCTAACAGATTTCAGTAAATGACATGAATTTGGAGTTCGTGTATTTGCAGTAAGGATTTGGGAGTGTGAAAAGAGAATCATTGAAGTTATGTTCAATTGATCTAGTTCACAAAGTAAAGATCATAGACAAACATAGTAAGCATACTTAGTGTATGGCATGACTAGTGTTTAGAAAAACATAGTGTACATGCTTGGAGCATGGGACAGCTATTGTTTTAAATTCAAGAATAAAGTTGATAGCTGAAATAGTATACAATGAATAATGTGTAATCATATGGTGATAACTAAAAGGTGTTTTATTTATGTTCATAGGTTTTGATACCATATTAGATTCAATTATTATTGTGTTTCATTTTGCATGTTTTGACTTCCCGAATAAACTAGGTTATTCTTCCGGAATGACTAAGTTATTCAAACCATCCACAGTCGGTCATATGTTGGAAGTAGATATGAATTAAGACTGTCATGGGTTGGCTTGTAGAGGTCTAAGGTGTTGGACAAAGGGCTACAACACTCATGAGTGCTCATAAGTTCTGAGTATTGGATTCAACCCGCGCTCATTGGAATCACTTCATGGATTTTATCACGAGTGATCATGAGACGATAATATCTTATATTCTTCAAACCTAGAGATATGAGTTGTTACTATGAGTTAGTTGTACATTGATTGCACGAAAACGCATTTGGTAACTCGGTGCTATAAAACGTGCCTTTGTGTATGATTCAACAAGTAGTAGAACAAGCCATATGAGTCGAAGTTTATCCATTCCTTTTACCTTCGGGATAAAAGCGATATATGTGGGCCCCTCGATGATTTGATGATGACAAATGGAAGTGCTCAGCCGGGCCAGGACTGATTTGATTTGTTCAATTAGTCAGTCGTCATAAATCGAAAATCGGGAAACAACAAATGGACAGAGAGAATGATTATAATCCATGTCTCAGTCCATATGATATCTAGAATGGAGGAATATATGATCCCTTATCTAATGGACAAGTCACTGACAAAGGTCAGAGTTCATCTACAAGGTCAGAGTTCGACAGAAGCTTTTGAGAGCTACGATTGCCAGTTGGTTCCTGAAGTCATACGCAATAATATTTTTAGACTTATCCATGTGGGAGACTGTTGGATTAATGTCTAAGTCCATAACTATAATTGGTAAGACTTGACCCGACCCGGCATGGTCCATTTGGGTTGCATGGCATCATGCACTTGGATAGACTATAATGAGAGAAATAAGACACTTATGGTTATTAATATACTATAAGTTCTAGTATATTATTAATAATAATAATAGGATTATTTAACTAGTATTGATCAAGAATTAATCTAGGATTAATTAAGTGATCAAAAGAAGACTAATTAAATATATGGGTTGATTGTGTAAATCATCCATACTTGTATAGTGGGCTAATGCTCCATGGATAATCAAGTTGGGCTAAAACCCATAGGATGGTCCATGGATGCTCCATGGTGTATTTGTACCCATGGATCATGGAAATGAAAGGCCATGTCAATTAGGGTTATGGTGTAACCCTAACTATATAAGCATCTTATTCTTGACCAAAATCGGCCACTAGTGTGTGAAGTGAAAGGGCTAGCCGATTTCATGAGTTGTAGAATTCTCTCAAGTTATTCTAAGTGTTTTGGTGATTGTGATTCCATTTGAGGTGTCACACTTGGGGCACTAGGCACTCAAGCTTCATGAAGACTTTCTACATAAAAAAGGTATGTATTCTATCTTGTTACACTCATTGTTTTTGTATGCTAGATTAGGATAATACCTTGGAAGTTCTTATTTGCATGTATAATAGAGAAAACATAGATCCAAGGTATTTAGGGTTGCATGTACACTTAGGAGTGTTAGAATGCTCAAAACCCAACAGTTGTAAACTCCATACAGAATGGATAGGAAGAGTCGACTAGAGCCATCTGAACCTGAGCTCCGTTCTGAAAGACGCTTGAAAAGTACAGTGAACATTCCGTTCCACTGTGGCGGCAAACATGATTTCTTGAACTTAGCGACGGAAGTTAGCACCTCCGTGTACCCCATATTATAGAACATGTTGAAGAGGTGCCCCAACGGAATTGTCTCCGGATTAACCCTTGAAGGGTCAGCTGCAAACCCTAGCAATGAGCCAAATCGTTGCTTGGAAATAGAGGCTTTGTGATCAGAAACCTCGAAGAAATCCTATCGACCGCTTTATCATAATGTGCAGTTGCATAAATCTGCGATAAAAGCTCCATGGGCACTGATTCCACCCTTGAAAGTGCAGGTGCTATTGGCGAATACTTCAGGCACTCGATGATTGGGAACATGTAGGATTCGTATGCCTGAGGGGTTAAATCGATTACCAAACACTGTTGAGGGAGAATGGGAAGGATGTGGGAAGTAGCGTGAACGGAGGATGATTCTGCCATTGTTGAAGTTGGGAAGAAGATGATGAACAGTAAGGGTTTCAGGGAATTTTTGCTCTCTTGGGAATTTTGATGCAGTAAAGAGGTAAATGGGAGAGGATGTCGCTTTTTATAGTGGGTTTAAGGAGAGAGAAAAATCTGCCCAAATCTTCCATCGAAATACCAAGAGTTTTTCGGAGTGACTGATGCGTGACAGTTGTGGAACCGATGATCACGCATGAGAGAGAGTGTCAGATTCCGAAGAACACGCCTCCCATCAAGCGCCGTTTCTGATAAACCGTTTCAAATTCACACGCGCCTTTCTGTGTCAGAGAGGAACCGTTTCAAATTCGCACACGCGTCTGCGACGTCATTTGGAGATTGGACGTTTCAAATTAGCATGCGTTCCCTTTTTACCGTCGTTTGAAATCAAATCACTTAGACTCCGCCTGAGTCAGCAACCCTTCATCTTATCCCTGTAACGACATCTTTTGAATAATACGCCCACGTGGATTAATTTTGACCACATCTTTATAATTAATCACCGATCCAAAGAAAAAGCATGTAATTATTAATACCAGAATTTTGGAAAATCAAAGATTTTCGTGCTAAGGGTGTGAAAAGAAAAGAAATAAAGCAAATCTTTTTAGGAATAATTGTGATGTCAATAAAGACACGAAACAAATGATCCCGGGCACGAATCTCTTCCTTCAAAGTCAAGAGAGACCTTAAAGTGTTAGTATGGTTTCCCGTTGAATAACGATCAAACACTTATTAAGAAGTGTTGAAAGGCTTCTTTTAATTAGGCTCCTTAGGGTGGCTTTAGCTTTGATTCAACAGTCCTAATCTTGAAATAAGATAGAAAGTGAACAAAGTACTTGTGAGACCGGTGTAGTCTGTTGAACAAGTAAGTAGGTAATGATTTTAAAGTGGCCTGGAAAATATAAAATCTCAAAAAAAATAAAACTGGATCCCAAGGGAAGAAATGTTATGGTGTTTAACAATTTCATAGGAATCACATAAAAGAAAAACTTGAGATTTCATGAGGATACGTCCGTCAATTCATTAGTGAAAACTTGAGCAAAGTAATTGTTCACCGTCAATTCAGATTTGGTATTGAATGTTGGGTTTCACTCAGCCCGTAGTGGCACGAAACTAAGATCATAAACACAGTTTTTGAGTAACCATAAACCTCAGTGGTGATTTCTGAGAGTCTCAAGGGTTACATTGATGAAACGAATTTAATGGAGAAATGTAATGGAGATGGTGTAAGAAAGAAAAGTACCTCTGCTATGAAAAGTAGGACCAAGCAGAAAACTCTTATCTCATGTGAGAAGAGAGTTAGGTAGCTCTCGATTAGAATAAATGTGATAGCCTAATTGGGAAGACAAGGTTTGTGTATACCAAGTCATTAAGGCTGTTATTCAGAATCTGATGAGGCTTTGGGCACATACAGCAGCATGCTTCTAGGGACACTTAACTAATCCATCAAATATTTCCCCATAAACGAACGAACACACATATAAAAATTAAAGACAAAAAGCAAATGAAGAAGAAAATATTTTTGGAGTTTTGATATAAAAAAATGATAAAAAATAAGAAAAATAAGACTAAGAAAGAAAATAAAAGATTAAAAAAAAACTTTGGAAAAGAAAAGAAAAACAAAAAAAACTTTGGAACCGAACCCGAGCGTTCGGTTGGTTTCGGTTGAGAAAAATTTTGAAAAACCGAACCCGAGCGTTCGGTTGGTTTCGGTTTTGAAAAATTTTGAAAAACCGAACCCGAGCGTTCGGTTGGTTTTGGTTTTGAAAAATTTTGAAAAACCGAACCCGAGTGTTCGGTTGGTTTCGGTTTTGAAAAATTTTGAAAAACCGAACCCGAACCTTCGGTTGATTTCGGTTTTGAAAAATTTTGAAAAACCAAGGAATTTAGACTTTCAAAAAGGAAATACTTTTGACAATAAGATAAATAAATTTGTACATGAAATTTACAACCAAGAAAGCTACCTTTGAAATGATGAGCGAGTGCAGATGATTCAACCGAACCCGAACGTTCGGTCTATTTCGCTTCTGACGTTTCAGGTTGAGAGGTAGTTTGTGGTACTGACTCTGATTCCATCATACCTAGCCCTTGTAGAATTCTGTTGAATGACGCTTCAGGAAGAGCCTTGGTAAAGACATCAGCCAATTGATCAGTGGTTCTAACAAAGTGTACTTCAACGTTTCCATCTTCCACATGATCTTTGATGAAGTGATACCTCAGTGCTATGTGATTGGTCTTGGAGTGTTGCACTGGGTTATGACAGATCCTAATTGCACTTTCAGAGTCACAATATAGTGGGATCTTTTTCATATTGAGTCCATAGTCTCGGAGTTGACTCTGGATCCAAATCACTTGAGAGGTACAGGATGCAGCTGCAATGTATTCTGCTTCAGCTGTAGACAAAGACACGCACGTTTGTTTCTTTGATTGCCAGCTATCCAACTTCCCGTCAAGGAATTGGCAGCCTCCAGTGGTGCTTTTCCTGTCTAATCCACAACCTCCAAGGTCTGCATCTGAGTAGGCTTGAACAAAGAAGCCCGAGTTGGATGGATACCATAGACCTAAGGAGGTAGTTCGCTTGAGATATCGTAGAATGTTCTTCACTGCACTCATATGAGGTTCGCGTGGGTTTGCCTGAAATCTAGCATAGTAACAAACTGAAAACATTATGTCAGGCCTGCTAGTAGTGAGATACATCAGTGAGCCTATCATCTGACAATAAAGCGTAATATCAACAGCCGGTTTGTCCAAGGATGGGGTGAGCTTGGTGCCGAACGCCATTGGAACTTTGACTTTTGAATCTCCCATCATGCCAAATTTTGCAAGGAGAGTCTTCGTGTAGGCTTCCTGATTAATGAAGATGCCTTCGGGTCCCTGTCTAATATTTAAACCAAGGAAAAAGTTAATAGGACCCATTGAGCTCATTTCAAATTTAGTCTCCATCAGTTTTCTGAAATCAGCCGTTAAGCTGGGATTCGTAGAGCCAAAGATGATATCATCGACGTAAATTTGAACGATCATAAGGTGGTTACCTTCCTTTTTACGAAAGAAGGTTGGGTCAACCGAACCTTGTTTGAATTTGGACATCTTTAAGAATTTAGTCAGCGTTTCATACCAGGCTCTCGGAGCTTGTTTCAGTCCATACACGGCTTTATCCAAAATATAACAATGATTAGGATATCTTTCATTTACGAAGCCAGGAGGTTGCTCCACGTACACTGTTTCTTCGAGTTCACCATTGAGAAATGCACATTTGACATCCATTTGGTAGACCTTAAAGTTTTTGTGGGCAGCATAGGCTAGAAATATTCTTACTGATTCCAGCCTAGCTACAGGAGCGAAAGTCTCTTCATAGTCAATGTCTTCCTCCTGACAGTATCCTTTCACTACCAGACGTGCTTTGTTCCTTATAACGTTCCCTTCCTTGTCCATTTTGTTCCTGAAGACCCATTTGAGACCAACAACTGAGGCATCTGGAGGAGTTGGAATAAGTCGCCAAACTTTGTTCCTTTCGAATTCATTTAGTTCGTCTTGCATAGCTTGAACCCAATCGGAGTGATCAAGAGCAGTGTTAACTGTCTTTAGTTCAACTTTTGATACGAATGAGTTAAACATGCAGAATTCGACTTTTGAAAACAAAGAAGTCTGTTTTGCCTTGAGTTGTGATCGAGTCAGAACTTTTTCAGATACATCACCAACAACTTGAGAGACAGGATGATCTCTGGTCCATTTGGTGAGAGGAGGGTAGTTTGGATCAAAGGTTGGATCTAATTCAACGTTTATCATTTCTTCTGGTTCGGACTGGCTTTCATAGTCGTAAGACGTATCAGCATGCTCCCCCTCGATAGATGATCTTATAGGAATGTCTTGAGAATCTTGAGCTTCAGTGGTTTCTTGTGGTGCTGAGCTTTCGGGCGTTGATGCACCTTCGGATGGTGAAGCACTTTCGGTTGGTGTGGTACTTTCGGCTGGCAAAGTGCTTTCGGGAGTAGTTTGAGACCTGAGCACCCCCTCAACTTGTGAGCTCGGTTGGGATGATGATAGTGGATTCTCCCCCTCGACTGAAGCATTGGGTGATGGAGGCTCGTCAGAACTTGATCCTCCTTCATTCATTCTCCTTGCAGCGTCTTCAACAATTTGCTTCATGTGATCTACCTTGTTGTCTGCTGCTCTGGCTTCAGAGAGAGTGGCCTTCTCTGGTTCATCAAACAGCTCCATGAACTTTTCGAATAGATTAGCGATCGAAGCTGTGACTTGGCCAGTTTGAGGAAAGATTTCTCCAGCTGTGTCTTCGTTGGCTTTTAGCTTTTTGACATAGCTATCATCAAAAGTCACGTAGTAAGTTTCTTCTATTTTCCTCGAACGCTTGTTTAATACCCTGTACGCTTTAGAAGTGAGAGAATAGCCCAGAAATATCCCATCGTCGTCTTTGACATCGAACTTGTTGCGGTGTTCTTTAGAATTGAAGATAAAACACCGTGAACCGACCACATGGAAAAACTTCACATTTGGCTTCCTGTTGTTGATGATCTCATAAGGAGTGAGAGTGAAGCGCTTGTTGAGATATGACCTGTTCTGTGTAAAACAAGCAGCAAAAATTGCATCAGCCCAAAAATAAAGAGGTAAGGAAGCGAAACTTAGCATGGTTCGGGCTGCTTCACATAAAGATCGGTTTCGTCTTTCGACAATTCCGTTCTGTTGAGGTGTGTAGGGAGCTGAGAAGTTGTGACTGATTCCCTTTTCTGCCAGGAATTCTTCGAATTCTCTATTTTTGAACTCCAATCCATTGTCGCTCCTGATGTTGCGAACGACCTTCTTCAGCTGTACTTCAATCTGCTTGATGAACACTTTTAGCTTGTGAGTCGCTTCAGATTTAAGCTTCAGAAAGAACACCCATGTAAAACGCGAAAAGTAATCAACAATAACAAGAATATACTTGCTACCACCGATGCTTTCGATAGATGATGGACCACACAAATCAATATGAAGTAATTCTAGTGGTTCAACAACTTTAGTGTTTATTATAGATGGATGACTTTGACGACTCTGCTTCCCCATTTCACATGCAGCACACAAATGATCTCTATCGTACTTGAGCAATGGAAGACCTCGAACATGACCTCCATTAACAAGTTTGTTGATATCTTTAAAGTTAAGATGAGAGAGTCTTCGGTGCCACAGCTAGCTTTCGTCAGATTGTGCTTTTGATAACAGGCAGATAGCTGGGTTTCCTTTGATGGGTTTGAGGTTTAGAGGAAACATTTCACCTTTACGCTCTGATTTGAGAATAACTCTTTTCGTTTTCTTCTCAATTATTTCAGAACCCTCATCGTCAAATGAGACTTTGAGACTGGTACCTCCAACAAGCTGAGATACACTGATGAGGTTGTGTTGTAATCCTTCCACATATGCAACCTTTCGTATAGTGAAATCACCGTTTGTAATCATTCCGTAGCCTTTTATGGTGCCGAAGGAGTTGTTCCCGAACTTGACGTTTCCACCATTTGAAAGAGACCTGTATTCCCTTAGCTCTTCCTTCCTTCCTGTCATGTGACGCGAGCAGCCACTATCAATGTACCATTCTTCGTCAAACTGCTCGTCACTGATAACCTGCAAAAATTAAGCAGATTTAGGAACCCAAAGTTTCTTGGGTCCTCGTGAGCCTTTCACAGGAACAGGAATAGTAAGAGAGATGTCAACAAGGTATGTTCTTTTAATTAGTGTTGTTTCATCTTTCCTTTTGATGGTGAAAACTTTAATTTTATTGGGATTCGATGCTTTCAGTTTTGACTCTGGTTTAACCACTGAAACCTTCTGTTTTCCTTTTTGTTCAGCTGATGATTGAGATTTTTGAGAAGGAACATAATGGAATTTAGAACGAGGTAGAGAAGAGTTAGAAGAGTTTGAAGAATTAGAAGACTTAGAATGAGAGAGCTTAGATTGAGATGACTTCTTGGTTGAAGATTCTAGGTGACCCTTTTGCTTTTGATCATCAGTGGGACCGACCCTAGAGTTTTGATTTCTTTTGATTTCCGAACCGAACCTTTGCTTTCGGTTGATGTAGTTCTCTGAACCGAACCTCAACTTTCGGTGGTTGTTGCTCTCTTGTGATTCAACAGGACTCTTATCTGACTTTAAGTTCCTATCTTGATGTGAGAAATAGGCATTCTGAGATTGCCAAAACTGTTTTCTTTCAGAGAGATTCTTCCTGTATCTCTGATTCCTTTGACGTTTTTGATCTCTCATCTGCTTCGGTTGATGATGGATGTTAGCTTTCGGTTTTTGTTTTTCTTTAGCTGGTTCACTCTGAACTGATGAAGTTTCATTTGGGGATGTGACTCTTTTGCAGGAATTTCTTTTTCCTGAGGAATATCTTTCGTACCACTAGTACTTGGCACATCGAAGCTATCAGGTTTATTCAAAGGTTCTGGCACATATCTGCCTTTGCTTTTCCATGAAGTTCTTTCAGACAAACCTACCGTTTCATCAACATTGTCAATGGGAGCTGACCAGAAGAATTCGTCACAGCCATCAGCATTGTCTTCGTTTACAATAGCTGTGAGTTCAGCAGTCTGATGTTCGGTTACGCCTGTGACCTTGTACACTTGATTTGGAGTGGTTCTTACTTTCTGATATACTGCTGCCTTCTCTGCAAGAATCGGGGACTTTTGTTGGGACATACGAGTGAACTCCACTAAATTTTCTGAAATAAGATTCTTGTGGTTTTCGGGTTCACTCTTGACCAATTATGAGCAGTCAACTGTATCCTCTACAGAAATTTCACTCATATTGTCGTCCTCATTAAGCTCAGATGCATTTTCAACATTAATTTTATTTTCTGAGCTTAAGTTGGCGTTTAAAGAGTCAAATTTTTGTATGGTTTCGGTTATCAGTTTCAGTTTATCATTTTCATCCAAAAGGTTTTTAAGCATGTCCTTATGGTCCTTGGACTTAATAAAAGATTCGATTTTGTCCAGTCCATACATGTACGTCGGATTAACATCCTCAGATGAAATAACACTCTCACAATTATACGCTTCAGCATCAATTTCATCCTCCTTAAATTCAAGGAAGGGTAAAATCATGCGATGAATCTTTTGTCCTATTTCACAATCCAAATGAAGCTGAGTAATATTAGTGTAAAGACGTTTTGCAATCAAGCAAAAAACATTTCGCTGTTTCAAAAGCTTTAAATTGTCTCTTTGCAAATAAATGTTTTCATCTTTTATTTTGATTAATTCCGACTCCTTCAGTTCGATCCACATCCGTCGTTCCTCATTCTTCGAAGACACCCTGCTTAATTGGTTAGTTAGGTTAGAATTGGTGACTCGAGTTTGAGTTAGACTACTATCTAAATGAGAGATTCTTGAATTAACACTTTTTAATTCTTTTTCATATGAGCATTGTGGGACTTTAAAAGAGACAAAGACTGATTGTACCTTCTTGATCAGTTCATCAAGCTCGTTGAACTGCACGCTGAGCGGTTTGGCTGTAAAGCACAAGTTCTGTTGCTCCTTCGTGTCATCATTCCCACCATCAGTGTTGTATCCCCTCATCTGAGATACGTCAGACACCATTAAGCATCTTCCTCCATTGCTCTCTTCTTTCGCCACATGAGCCTTTCCATGAGTAGGCTTCCTCACTTCATCATCTTCAGAGTCGGTTGACCAGACCTCCACGCCACCGAACTCATCATCAGCTACCGAACCCTGCACAATTAACGCATTCATAGGAGGGTTAGCAGTAGATTTCTTCTTCCTGATTTCATCTAGCTTTTTCTGCAACAAAGCTTCTTCATCCTTTTCCTCATCCTTTTCTGCCATCTTTTTGAGGACGCAATCCTTTGCATAGTGGTTCTTTCCACCACAATAATAGCAGCTCACTCCCGAATCTCCTTCAGCCTTCGGTTCCTTCTTTGACTCTTCAGCCTTCGGTTCATTTTTGACCTTTTCAGAACTGTAACTCCCCTGCCAATTTCGGTTCTTGTTAGTGGGGAATCTCTTCTTGATGAACCTCTTGGGGTTTGACACCATCATAGCATAGTCCTCAGAAGTGAGGTCATAGTCATCCAAGTTGAGGTCTTCGTCCTCCATCACCGCTTTGCTTTTAGACAGGAGGGCCAATGAACCTAGGCTTGAAACCACAATTTTCTCCTGTAACACGATCTTTTCTTGAGATTTTAGTATGCCTACCAGTTTCGCCAAAGAATAGGATTTGAATTGCTCGTGCGCTTTAACTGTGGACACAACTGCTCTCCACTCAGATCTGAGTCCGTTCAAAAACGTAACCTTCTGCTCAATAAGCTTCCTTTCGATGTCGTGTTTGATCATCTTGCTAAGAAGATGATTGAAGCGATCGAACGTTTGAGTCACTGTTTCTTCGGCTCCTTGCCTGAATTCACCAAACTCAGACAAGAGTAAGGTTTGAATGGAGTGTTCAAGATCTTCGTCTGTAGAGTACAATTCACGTAGCCTGTCCCATATCTCTTTTGCAGTCGTGCATGAACTCACCAACCTAAAGGTATCGGATTGAAGAGCGAATCTGATCAATCTTAACGCTTTGATATTGCACTGAAATTTATCTTTTTCGTCTTGCGCAATATCTTTAACGTCTTTCAGAAGATCATTATACTCCTTTTGAGTTTTAATAATCCTTGAAGTTGCTGAATGAGAAAAAGGTCCAGAAAAGATTGCTTCCCAGATGAGGTATCCATTATCCTCAGATCCTATAACATAATCTTCAAAGTGATGCACCCAGACTTCATAATCATGGGTGTACAAGATGGGAATCTTCGTTGTTGATCCAATGTTGTTCGAAATATTAATGGGATTGAATTGCGACTCGTCCATAATTGATCGAATAACCTGTTCAAAGATCAGACTTCTAATATATCGAATTAGGGCAAAATAATAAATATCGAGATACGTCAATTATGAGATGACGGCTCAATAAATATCAATAAATGCGGAATAACCCTAATCGAAACTTTTTTCACAGAAAAGAAGTGTATCGATTACACAGCCTCCTGCTCTGATACCAATTGATAAGTTAAAAACTAACTTGAAGATCGATTAGATCTTTAAAACAGGTAAAGTAATAAATCAGAAAACAATACAAACACAAGAATGGATCAAAGATGTAGAATGATTAATCAACAATCCTCAAAAGAGCTCGATAAAGAACTTCTACTGTAGAGGATTTAGGGTTTACAAGAACGATAAAGAAATCTGTAAAGCTATCGTAATGCTATCAATCGTATTCTGGATCGTTAACCTAATATGCATGCAAGCACATTATTATATACTAAACCCTATCAGCTCACGGTTGGACAGACCCAAACCGGAGTTACAAAACTTGGACTATTAACCGAGCCCAATGACGCAACACAAAATAAATCTGCTACCCAACATATTTGGTAGTAAATTATATCTATTCTAAATAAAAAAGTTGGGTGGCCACTTATTTTGCTTTTACTCCCTTCTTCTTCTTCTTCTTCTTCTTCTTCTTCTTCTTTATTTTTATTTATTTATTTATTTATTTATTTGTCTATTTTTCATTTTAACTCTTCAATTATTTTTAATTTTTAGCAATTTAGGTACCCTTACTAAGTTTTTTTTGTTTTTACTCCTTTCAACTTTTCTTGTTTTTCATTTTCACTCTTTAATCATTTTTAGCTGTTGGCAATTTAAGTCCTCCTACTAAGTTTTTCTATTGTTATTATCCTCACACTTTAGTAAACAATATTTTCAACCCTTCACCTTTTAAAATATCATATTCACCCTTGTATTTGAACTTTAAAAAATGTTAATTTCATCCATTTTATTTTCTAAACTATTGTTTTATCTCCCATAATATGTATAATATGATTTTCCTACAGTTATCACTCCTCTGATTTTTCTAACCCTTCATATGTGTCAGTATAAATTAGAGGTGGTCAATGTTTCAACGTAAATTGTTTCGGCGTAAATTTAGAACTTTAGTTCGTTTATTTAAAAAAAAAATTAATGTACCTGTTGGGATATAAATTCGAGTTCGTCTACATTTAAATGTATTTTTTTTAATTATGTGCTTATTTTTATACGTGTAAGCCGGATCACATATGATTTGTTTTTAATTATTTGAACTTTCATTCGTTAACTTAAAAAATATTACTTACTTATGCATGTCATATATAATACAGTTTTATTGTCTTTGTTTTACATGGTTTTGGCCTCACACTATTGTGGTTTGTTGAATTAAGTCTTTCTAAATTCATGTCCCATATGTAGCAACTTACTTCCTACTACTTCTTAAATATATTACCGCCGCCGCAACGCACAATGTATAAAATCCTAGTTACAAACTACGATTTTGTTTGATAAGAAGCAAATGGGGTTGCCTTTGCCTCAAAGTTTTTCATTCAAAATTTCAAAATAAATAATATTTTGATTATCAAATTATTTCTAAACCAACTTTATCAACTTTATCATATACTATAATTTTTTAGGTCGACAAGTCAGGAAAATAAATGAAATTAAATGTTAGATTAAAGGTATATTAGATTTGTCGGTTAAAAAAACTTATAATTTTATTATATTTTATATTAGTATAAGTATTTAAAATAATTTAAAAGATTATATTGTAACATGTTTTTGCAAAATGTTAACATAGTTAACAAATGCATTTTCAAAATAAGGTTATTTTATGATAGCTTATTTTTTGGTTTATCTTTATGGCCACAAGGTGTCGTACCACACTCACAACATTATTAAATGGCAACAAGGGGTCGGAGCTGTTTTCGTCATATACTTCCGTGCCAAATTAGCAACCACAGTGTGTGGTAGAGAGTGCACAAACCGGTCTACGTATATAATTGTTTGGTAAGATCAAGAATTAAGGTTTTTTTTTTAAGTTTTTGAAACTGATGTTTTAACAAGTTTATTAAGTTTTATTAATTACGTATTATTTTATTTTATATATTCTAGTTGGTTTATCAGCTAATTGTCAAACGTTATTTTTTTTCCAGCCAACAATAAAATTTTCAGCTAGCAACTAAATTTTAACTAGCTTTATTTACTTTTACAACAATAACATAAAATATAATATAAAATAAATAATATTAACTAAAACAATTTTCAATTTTAAATGATCATGTTATAATTATTATTCATTTGTAGGAAATTATATGTAATTACAAATATAGCTTTTTAATAAAATGATTAGTTAACCATGAAGCATTTAAATGCCTTTCACATGTTTTGAAATGATGGTCCACCGAATTTTTGATATTTTGCTTTTAAACAAAATACCTATTTTCTTGTATGGAGGAAAATGGGAACACCTTCAAAGAAATAATAAAAAGTGGGAGGGGCAGTTTGGGTATTTAGAGTCGTAGTTAAGAAGAGAGATCTGTTAACCGACAAACTTGGGAGGTCGGCAACTGTCCGCCTGTGAACGGGGAGAGACAAAAGCGGGAAAATTCCATCACCTTTTTTCTTAAATTTTAATTAAAGTACCCTATTTATTTATTTTAATCATTTCTAATTTCTTGAAATATATTTTATTATCTTCAATTATATTCAAGCAAAATGTAAGGTATACTTAATTTAGAAAAAGTTCGCTCATATTTGGTCTATATTCATTAATATGATTGACAATTAACTGAAGATAAAGACAATAACATGTATGTATTTTGCATTCGTTTGATTTTGGTGGTATTTAACTTCTAGAATTAAAAATAATTTTTTAATGATTTATACTTGTTAAAAACCAACTAGGTTAGTTTTTATTATATAACAAAACCCAATTCAAAATACTTGAATTCTTTTTTTTTTTTTCTACTAAGATTTTTATTTTTTTGAATTTGATCAACATTGGTAATATTTATTTAAAACATTAATTATACATTTTTGTTGTTTTTAAAAGAAACAACACAAGTTTATATCATTTTTTAACGGTTATATTAAAACAATGCGTAATTCGTTATGTACCCGCTCAATAATGTAACACAAAAAGTTCATTAGATAATATCATGCTCAACCGATTTAATGAGTAAACCGAATTAATTAATGTGTGATTCAAATTTTATAATTCAATAACATATAAATATAAAATCTAATAAAATTAAATAGGATGAAGTCATTTTAATCGGTTAATTGTATAATACACTTTAGAAATTCATGGCGAAAATGGAGATTGTGACACGCCTATTCTTCATTATAAATGAGTCATATGTGTATTCAAATCAGTAGCAATGAAACAAAATCAAGAATTTTTGTTATCTCTTAAATTAAAACAATGTATTAGTAACTTACAATAATTTTTATTAAACCCATTCACAAAATTAAATATTATATGTATTTAAGACAAAATATGTAGTTGTTTTTTTTTTTTTTATATGTTTTTATAATAATCGGTTATACGTGTTAAAAAAAAAAGTTAATTTACATTTAATGACAAAATACGTTAACTCTCATTTAATAATAAAATATATTAATTTTCTTTAACACAGAATATTGCAAATAATTCATTAAATTATCAAAAACCACAACAATGAACAAATAATAAAGTACAAAATATTTCATCTAAAATAATAAAAATCATCTAGTTTAAAAATGTCTTGTAATAATGAACATTTGTTTTGTGTGTATGTGTTTATTTTAGTAAAAGCGTTATAAATTAAATGACAAAATACGTTAATTCTCATTTAATAACAACATATATTATTTTCATTTAAGGCAAAATGTTGAAAGAACTCATTAAAATATAAAAAAAAAAAAAAAAAAAAAAAAAAAAAGTTACCACACCACAATGAAAAAAAGTTAAAATACAAAATATTTCATCTAATATTACAAAAAACATATTGTTTAAAAAGTAAATCGTACATCCAACTCGTAAATAAATTATTTAATTGTTTTTCAATAATTAAAAGCTTAAAATATTATTATAATGCTAAATATTAAATCAATAGATTTGATTTGTGATTATTATTTAATAATATTATTATGTTATTCGATCCCTAGTTTGTGTTCATTTCAAAATATCCCCTTTTACCATTTACGCCTCTAAATCCAACCCCCCCTTTCTCAGTCGTTATCTTTCCTTTTACTCTGTCTGTGTTCAGATTTGGCAACAATTGCATCTGTTCTTGACTTTTACTCAAATCATGTGCAAATCTAAAGTTGCGAAACGAATGGATAATATTTGCATATTCGAAACCCTAAAAGATTTATTACTTCATTAAATTTTCGTTTCCAATGTTCGTTTGATGAAGCTTCCCTGTTCACCCTGGTACGTTTTGAGGCAAAACACCCAAAATTCATTCTTACTATTTCTTAGTTTTTTAATTAATTGGGTGCTCGTGATTTGAAATTTGTTAGGTTTGTTTTCTTTCAATGTATATATTTTTGTTTTTTGCAGAAATTACAAAACCCCGTTTATGTTTTCTTTGTATTCTTCATTGAAGAGATTTCTGGCAATGGTTGAAGTATTTTTTTATTTTTGGTTTTAGTTTATGTAATTTACCGATCAAGTTTTTCCAAATTGGTTGTTGTTAAATTCATTTTTTGTTTTTAGTTCTCTTTTTGTAATTTACTGGATCAAATTTATGTAACTTCCTGTTTTGTGAGTTCATACATTTTTTTTTTTTTTTTTAAATTTAGTTCAACGCTTCAAATCGTCGTTATTTGATTCAAAACAAAATATCTAGTGATTCTATCATATTCATGATTTTCCTTGACTTTTCTTAATATTTTCTGCTACACCTGATCGTGAATTATCTGATGAGGTCTTGATGAATCTGAGTTACCGAGTTAACGGAAATGTAACTGCTGTCGTATGCTAATCATTTCAGGTTATCTAAAGTCAACAAAATCATATTTTTGTCAACGTAAATCATGGAAATTTCCGAAATTGAAGAGAATATGTTTGCGCTGGGTGAACCGAAGGTAAATCTTTCGTTATTCTTTTTAATTTAATTACAATATTTGATGATCTACTTGGTGTATTATTGATGGACTTATTCATTATTTGTTTAATTTCCTTCAATTCTGTCAATCTGCCGTAGTTTTCTCAAATATATTTTAAATATAATTTATTAATTTAATAAATTTGTTTTATTATAGCTACACGGAGGAATGTGTAAGACGCTCTCTTTGATCTACATCAAAGTGTTGACCGTTTTCCCTGAGTTAGAAGCATCACGTCCTCGAAGCACTTCAGGGATTCAAGCATTATGTTCTTTGCACATAGCATTAGAGAAAACAAAAACACTTCTTCAACACTGCACTGAATGTAGCAAAATTTACTTGGTACAAAATCTATCCTCTTTTCATCTTATATTACATTTACCTATTTACCCATTAAAAGTAATTAATCACACGATTTTTATTTATTCATTAACATTGTGTATATTTTACAGGCTATAACAGGAGACTCCGTTGTTTTAAAATTTGAGAAAGCAAGATCGTCTCTCGAGGATAGTCTTAGGAGGGTTGAAGATATAGTTCCACAAGCAATAGCTTCTCAGGTGTTAAAACATTTCTTTTTATAGTGTAAAAAATATATAATTAAAAAATTGTTATTATAGCGTGTCCCCTAAAATCTTATCATAAAAAAAGGGGTAGGCATGATAATGATAAAAGGTAAATCACAATGTCCCAAAATGACAAGGGTAAATTGGTCTTTTTATTGTAACAATGTCCCTAAGATCTAATATTTTATTTTATGGATTGTCACCTCCTTACCGTTTGGACGGTTCAAAACACAAGGGTAAAAAGGTCTTTTTACCTCAAGAATGTCCCGAAATAAAAATTTCACACGGATTTTTGCATTATTTAAGTTGTATGAATAAAAAGTATGAAACATTATGATCTAATGATTAAATTTCTTGTCCCAGATTTCCGATATTTTAACCGAACTCGAAGGAATAGAGTTTTCACTAGATCCAATAGAAAAACAAATAGGCGATGAAATAATCGGATTACTTCAACAAGGTAAAAACTTCAACAACAACAGTGACAACAACGAATTAGAAACATTCCATCAAGCCGCATCAAAACTCGGCATTACATCATCAAGAACTGCTCTTCGAGAAAGACGTGCATTAAAAAAACTTGTCGAAAAAGCAAGAATTGAAGAAGACAAAAGAAAAGAATCCATTGTTGCATATCTTTTACACCTCATGAGAAAATACTCAAAATTGTTCAGAAGTGATTTCTCAGATGACAATGACTCACAAGGCTCTACACCGTGTTCACCCACAATCGGTTCATTCGAGGGTTACAGTGGGTCCGGGTTTGAAAGACAGCTCTCGAAACTAAATTCATTTAATTTCAAACCTAATTTCCCGCGATCCGGGCAGGTCATGATGCCGCCCGAAGAATTACGCTGCCCGATTTCCTTACAACTTATGTACGATCCGGTTATTATCGCGTCCGGGCAGACGTACGAGAGAATTTGTATTGAGAAATGGTTTGGAGACGGGCACGATACCTGCCCGAAAACTCAACAACAATTAAGTCATCTCGGTTTGACTCCTAATTACTGTGTGAAAGGTTTGGTGGCAAGTTGGTGTGAGCAGAATGGAGTTATGGTTCCCGGAGGTCCGCCGGAGTCTCATGATCTGAACTACTGGCGGCTGTCGTTGTCGGAAAGTGAATCGGTGAATTCAAAGCCGCCGCCAGAGAGTGGCGGCGGTGGTGGTGGTGGTGGTTTGGTTAAGTGTAAGGGGATGAAGGTGGTGCCTTTTCCGGTGGAGGAGGATGAGGCGGCGGTTGTGGCGGAGATTGGCGGTGATGGGTTTGAGAGGTATGATGAGTTGTTGGCAGTGTTGCATGGTGAGGGGCATTTGAGGAAAAAGTGTAGGGTTGTGGAGGAAATAAGGAGGTTGTTGAAGGATGATGAAGAGGCGAGAATTTATATGGGTGCGAATGGTTTTGTTGAAGCTTTGTTGAGATTTTTGGAATCGGCTTTGAATGCGCAAAGTGAGTTTGCTCAAGAAAGTGGAGCCATGGCTCTGTTTAATCTTGCTGTCAATAATAATAGGTATGTATATGTTAGTATTTTGAAGAAAGGTTAAATGCAAGAAATAGTAATTTACTTTCATTAATTTGTTTATTATAACAATCTTTTTTTTTCTCTCTTTAATTTGAAAATTCTATGCAATTATAATAAACAAATTGATAAAAGTACCTTGCTATTCTTGCATTTAACCTTAAAAAAAACAAAATAAACGGAAGTAGGTTGCTATTTATTTCATTTAGTTGTTTTTAAATAATTAAAGTACGTTGTAATTTATGCTTTATTTGTATTTCAGGAACAAAGAAATGATGTTAGCTAGTGGGATACTTCCATTATTGGCACAAATGATCGAAAGTTCAAAATCAATTGGAGCAGCCATAGCTATATACCTGAATCTTGCATGTTTCGATCAAGCAAAGCCCATAATAGGTTCAAGCGAAGCAGTTCCTTTCTTAATCGAAGTTCTTCAAGGAGATTTGGATTCCCAATGCAAAATTGACGCTCTTCATACTCTCTATCATCTCTCATCTTTCCACTCAAACGTTCCTCGACTCATATCGTCCGGCATCATCAACGCCCTGCAACCATTTCTCTCCGATTCGGATTCCCGATCGTGGACAGAGAGAGCCATAGCGGTTTTAATAAACCTAGCTGTGACCAATTCGGGTCGATCCGAGATTATAGAGGGTCCGGGTATGGTAAGTGGGTTATCGATGTTGTTGGATATGGGAGAACCGGAGGTGCAGGAGCAGGCGGCGGCGTTGCTGTTGATTTTGTGCACTGGAAGTGATAAGTGCAGTGAGATGGTGCTTCAGGAAGGGGTGATTCCTTCTTTGGTGTCGATTTCGGTTAATGGAACGATGAGAGGGAAACAAAAGGCGCAGAAATTGTTGATGGTTTTTAGGGAGATGCGGCAGAGGGATCCGCCGGTGGTGGTTCAGGGCGGTGGACAGGGTGGTGAAGAACGGAAAGTGTTGAGTAAATCGACGTCGAGGAGGAAGATGGGGAAAGCGTGGAGTTTTTGGCGGAAGAGCAAGAGTTTTTCGGTGTACCAATGTTGAATTCTTGATTCTCATGGGTCGAAATTGTAAAAAGGGTTTTTATTTTATTTTTGGTTTTTCCTTTTTTTCTGTAGGGGTTTTTGGTCTTTTACCACTAGAGGAATTGTACAGGCTCTTGTAATCAAAGAATTTTGTATCTTTATTAGACTTGTTTTTTAAGATATGTTTATGGTTAATGTGTAAAAAAGAGTAGAATATTTTAAAGGGTAAATGTCAGTGTACTGTGTACTCAAACCATGTTATATATATATATATATATATATATATATATATATATATATATATATATATATATATATATATTTGGCATTTTAAGGAAACGAATTGTTAAATTATCGGCTAAATTAGTCTATTTACCTGTTTTAAAAGGTTATCCATACAATTCACAATAAGTCAATGCCTCAACTCTGAGTCAAATCAATTGCCATGCCATTGAGATGGGTCGATGTGAAATATTTAGGCCCTAAGGGTTACCACTTACTATGGACTCTCCCTTGTTATATAAAAGGAGGGGCAAATCGGTTGAAACCCTAAATCTTCATTCCCCTTTTCCACTAAAAGATTCCGACAATTCAACAAACATCCCTTTCACGTGAATCAGGATGGTTACCCTAACACCACAGTCACCCGAATCGGTATCGATAAATTCAAGGGATCATCTCAACTTTTACAATTTGCATACCATTTTTTTGTGAATGTGGAGCTCAGATTGCGGAACAAAAACTTGAAGTGAAGCGTCTGAAAGAAGAAATGGGTCAAGATTTAGTCATAAGCAATGTGGGTCAACTAGCATTGAATTGTCGTTTAAAGCAGACGGAGAAGAAGTTGCACTATTTCACTGTGTTAATGGTCTGATGTTTGTCATATTTGGGTTTCTGGTGGCGAAGGTTGTTAATGTGTTGAAGAAGTGATTTGTTGGTCGTTGTGGTGTTTGTGTTGATCATGTAATTGTTGGGTCAAAAATATGGTTTATACTTACTTTTATAAGAAGATGTATTTTCTGTAATATTTTATGAGCATACGGTCCGGTTTACGGTTAGTGAGTGTTTACGGCCGTTAACCCATTTACGGCCCATGTTTACTATATATAGGGTGAGGAGTGCATAATTGTATAAGAATAGAGGAGCTTAAGTGTGTGCATTTGAAGGTGTTCTAGAGAGAGAGAAAAGAGAGTGTGTGTTAGTGTGTGTGAATCTTGCATCCAGATCTTCATTCATATCAAACATACAAGATTCATCATCTTCGTCTTCTCATTCTCTTCTATTTGATCTGACATCATCCGTTTGATTGGGATTCCCTATCATCAAACGGATCTGATTGATATACAAACATATCAGGGACTTACTAGTGGTATCAGAGCTTGAATTGTATCAGTCAATTTTGTCAGATCTAGAGCTTATTTGATCTTATTTTTGAAGGATTCTTGCGTTTTGGATAGATCTCTGAAAATTACGGGGGGGGGGGGGGGGGGGGGGGTTCTTCGCATTTTTGATAAAAACGAGTTTTTGATCGAGTTTTAGATCAAAAGGGGGTGAAAACGCTGTTTTTCACGTAATTTGCGCGGAGTTTGCGGACGACGGTTTACAGATCGGCAACGCGACTTGGTCTACGGCTTGCAGCAACGTTCAACAAAAAATAGGAGGCGAATTGGGGGTGCCGGGGATCGAACACGGGTATTCTCCCTAATCAGTCCAGCGCCTTACCAACTGAGCTACCTTACCACACAATACTTCCTTCGCAAATTTATTTCAAAACCACTCCCTGTCGCACCCAGTTTCGAAATTTTGTCACTTTTAACCCCAAAAATTAAATTTCTTTTATTTTTAAATTCATTTTTCATCCAAAATATAAAATAATAATAATAATAATAATAATAATAATAATAATAAATAAATAAATAAATAAATTAATAAAAAAAATAGTTTTTAATTTTTGACTTTTGACTTCAAAAATTGATTTTGACTTTCAAGTTTGACATTTGACTTTAAACTTTGACTTTCTCGTTTAACTTTTAAAATTTCAAATTTAGCTTTTCGGTTTGACTTTTAAGTTTGACTTTTAAGGTTGACTTTTGAGGTTTATAATCAAAGGGCATTTTTTTTAAAATTTAAGTTTGACTTTTAAATTTGTGCTTTTAATGGCTTTTGAGGTCTATGAGGGAAATGAAGACATGAAAGAGAGTCAGGATATGTTAAGACAAAAATTCAACATGTTCAACTATATCCCTAGAGAAACCCTGGAAGCTCTGTTGCAACGATTTACTACACTTACTACTAAGATGAATATAGCTGGGATCTTCTTAACTAAATCTGAGATAAACAAAAAGCTGCTGAATTCACTTCCGAAATCATGGGATATGAACGTGGCTGTCATTAAGAAGACAAAATATCTCAATCGTCTTAGTCTTGCTGCTGTAACTGAAGAACTTGACGCTTTGAAGTGTGGAAAAACAATGAGTTCTGCACACATCCCGATCAATGAAGTTTCATGCTCTCAATCATGTGAAGTTACGATTAAAATTCTTCGTAAACATAATGATTTGCTAAAAAGGGAAGTCGATGACCTAAAATACGAAGGATATCAACTTAGGAAAGGACAGAAACCCCTGAAGGCTGAATTAGAAGCAAAAATCAAAGACTTTAGGAAGCTTCAGGAAGACTATAGCAATAAATGTGAAGATTATGACTATGTTAAGAGACAACTTGCTGAATTAACTGCTGAGCTTGACACATTAAAAGGCAAATTTGAAACTGCAGATTTTGATTTTAGAAAATTTGATGTGTCAAGCGAAGTGGTTGCAAACATGATAGACCATTGTCTGCAAGAAGGTCTATGATATGATATTGTTCCTCCACCTTTCAATCATAACTACACATTCATCCCTATGACACAGGAAGAAATTGACAGGGAGGCACATCTTTAATATGGCAAACCAGCTGGATTTGTGTCAGGAGGTATTCAGGTTGACAATACTAATGCTTCTACCTCATGTGCAGGTAAAGTACCAGAAGATGAGAACAAGGAGAAAACCATTGAACAAACCAACATCTCCTTGAAATCTGAATCTATTGCTTCGAACTCAGCTGCTTCTGATCAACCTGATGTTGAGAAATATAGGCCATTAATTCCAGTGAAATAGAGTGCCTGTTGTAACTGTGCTTGTGGGAACAATAAGAGACAAGGCAAGGATACGCCACCAGGGGCAGGAAGAAATAACTTCACAGTGAAGAAAAAGACTTGTTTTCACTGTGGAACACCTGTACACATTGCCAGAAATTGTCCTAATCGCGCATACGTTCCCTACTGTGCACAAGGCTGGCAGAACGCGCAAAGAGGGAGATTTTCCAAAAGAAACCCTTCAAGGTCACGTTCAGACAATGGTGACTGGAACGCACAGAAGGCCAAGAATCAAACCCACAAGGCCAAGAATCAAAATCCCAAGGGCAAGAAGGGAATACCGACCAAGAAGCCAAATCCAAGAGATGCTCCTGTGAAGCCAAAATCAAAGTCATCTCAACGGCCGACATCAAGATCAAAAGCAAGTACCGAGCCACCCATCAGATCGAAAAAGAAATGGGTTAAACCCAACTACAAATGAGTTCCAAAGGCTCACTCTCCCAAATCTCCTAATGATTCTAATATTTCTACATCTTCTGTTTGTGATAAGCAGGATATGACATGAGAGAGAGTACCGTGCAAGGATGTCAAAGGTCAACCCAATTTCAAAATGGACTGGGTTCCAAAGACCAACTGATCCCGCTCTGTGTCAGAGCAGCTATGGAGGTATATCATCAGACTTTGGTTTGTTGGTAGTGGCTGTTCCAGGCACATGATATGGGACATCTCTCAACTGTACAACATTCAGACCTTTGTTTGAGAGTATGTGTCCTTTTGCGGGAAAGGAGGAAAGGAAGAGATCACAAATGGGGTTTGTGCTTAATGACATGAAGAATTTTCGGATCTGTTCTGAGATTATGCGTGCTGTTCTTGGACCTTCTAGATGCAAATTCAATCGGTGACTTACGGTTTGAGTTTCCTTCTCTATACTCCTGAGTTTATTTTACTCTGATTCATTTTAAAGACAATTTTTCATTTTCTTAATAGTTTTTCGTTAGTAGTTATTATTGGGAAGTGATATCAAGAAAGTGATAACGGACAGTCTAAAACCTGTGTAAAGGACTAAATCTGAATCGTCTAGACTCTGTGATCAATGTGCTGATAGGGACGAAGGATTTGAAAGTGTGGATTTAGTTAGGATTGTTTGAACTGACCATACGATGCTCGGGTAGATTTAGTAGTGAGGTAAACATGGGAACCTACAGGATACACTAAATTAATACGCATCTAGAATAGTGGTTTGACTTTTCCTTGATGTACGGACTTATGTCCTTAATTCTGGTTCTGATAGGGAGACTGGGGGGTTCTGATAAAGTAGGTCTGTAGGAAATTATTTTCTTGCTTTCTATCTGTCAGTCATATGTTGCTTCCTTTGCTGATTGGAACATATCTGACCTAGAATGTAACATATGCAACTTTATTTCTACACACCTTCTTATCTATGAAACTATTTCTATCTGTTAGCCATATGATGTCCCCTCTGCATGATCAGAAGATCCGACCTGAAACACAGCATATGTAATATTCTATCTCTATAACCCTCTATCTCTGTTAGTCATATGTTATCCCCTCCGCGTGATTGAAAGAGATCTGACCTGGGACACAACATATGCATCTATCTCTAAATCTGACTTCCTCCTTAATAACCGTTTACTCACCTAAAGTAAGGATTCCTTAGGAAGTTCTTGATAACCAGGGTATATCGGGAAGTGGGGAACACATTCTAGTGCAACTAAAATCGAACCATTTAGAGGTTGTCTGTAGATTTCGCTGCTTAATTTAAGTGGGCAACAATACCCGTTGTCGTTGTCAGTTAAATGGTATATTTGGAAAATTTTGTCAATATCCTTCGTGTTTAAGTGGACCACAATACCGGCAATTGACCAGATCTATTCATGAAAGTGAAGGTACTGATAAACAAGTTCAGGCTGTCTCACAACTTTGATCCCAAATATTTTTCTTTTTGTTAAATTTGTTCATAGTTTTCCTCTATGCACAAATTTAGGGGGAGAATTAAAAAAAAAAAAAGAAAAGAAATTCAAAAATCAAACAAAAATAAAAAAAAATCAGAAAATTCAAATAAAAAAATAGTGTTATATTCTATTTTATTTCTTGTTCAAGAAAATCAAAAATTGAAAAATATTTTTGTTTCTGTTTTATTTTTTTTTTTCAGAAAATATGAAAAACCCAAAAATATTGTGTGCTAAAATTTTCCTTTAGTTTTGTTTTGTCTTAAAAATGAATTCAGGTGTAGATGAAACTCATGAAGTCTGTATCGAAGATTTTTGAGCCAAAGCTTCATCCGTGATCATCGAAGAATTTTTATTCGAAGGAGCAAGAAATGAAGATTATTCTTTAAACATTCAATCTTTCAACCCCAGAAGCAAGGTGAAGCTGAAATTGATGATTATGTGACGGATTGCATTGAAGCCTCCTCAATCATTCTGTTGCTATCTTAAACCTACTGAAGTGATCCAGTAGATTAGTTCTCTCTGATATTCTCTCTGAAGATTCTTAAGATGAAAGCGCTATCTTTCAAGAATCAGTACATCAAGCATCCTCACCCAATGTGCGTTCAATGTCAAATTCTGAAGAAAAGCCCAACTGCTCAAGATGAGGTCATTCATTGAAGATTCATCAAGTTCATCTTGAAGTTGTGAAGAATTTGAAGATTAATGTTGAAGCCAAGCTCTCGATGAAGATTGACAAGAAAAGCCACCTATTTTTTTAGGGGGGGGGGGGTCTTGTTGGGTTAATTAAGAAAAGAAAGTTATAAACCAAGGGGGAGATTGTTGGGTCAAAAATATGGTTTATACTTTACTTTTCTAGGAAAATATATTTTTCTGTAATATTTTATGAGTTTACGGTCAGGTTTACGGTCAGTGGGTGTTTACGGCCGTAAACAGGTTTACGGCCGTAAACCCATTCACGACCCATGTCTATTATATATAGGGTGAGGAGTGCATAATTGTATAAGAATAGAGGAGCTTAAGAGTGTGCATTTGATGGTGTTCTAGAGAGAGAGAAAAGAGAGTGTGTGTTTGTGTATGTGAATCTTATATCCGAATCTTCATTCATATCAATACATATAAGATTCATCATCCTCTTTTTCTCCTTCTCTTCTATTTGATCTGACATCATCCGTATGATTGAGATTCCGCACCATCAGACGGATCTGATTGATATACAAGCAGATCAAGGACTTACAGTAATATTATGTTTGTTTTAGGTTTATGTGTTTCAGATATGTTGTTGTTCAGTTTAGTTGGTATTTTTGATGGTTATTTTGTAAAAGTGGATGAAGACTTGTGTATACACCGACAATTTTGGATAAACAATGTGTGTAATCCTCTTTTGTTAATGGAAAATATATTGTTATTATAATCTGACTATCTTATTTAATATAATTCTTTGGGTTGTTTAGTAGGGTTTAAAAATTAAAGCATGTTATCAATCTTTACTCATAGACTTCATACCAATTCCGAGCGGAAGCTTCGATATTATCATAAGTATGAATCGAGTAACTCCCATTGTGTCTAGATCTGTACTACAATAACGTTGTAGGACTAAATCTACCCACAAGAAAACCATGGTCGTTTACGATAACAAGTCGGAAAAAACCTAAAGTTTCCTTCCTACCCTAAAAAAAATCAAACGATGGATTATCGTGAACTTCTCGGCTCACCATGATTTAAGCAACCTTGTGAAGGATTTAACCAAATGTAAAGGAATTTGATAAAATGTGAAGGACTTAATCAAATGTGAAGGATTTAATCAAATGTGAAGGAATTGATTAAATGTAAAGGACTTAATCAAATGTGGAAGTTTAGATGAAGTCTTCTTCCCAAGAAATGAACGCTGGAATTCTAACAACAAAAGAATATATGTCGTCTACTACCAATGATTCAATAGGGAACTTCTTTATGGTAGCCCAACTGTCACAACTAGCATTTTTAGCTAGGAAATTTTGTTTTCATGTAAACATCAACTCTTGTAAGTCTTGTAATCTAAGTGAATATCATACTCTATGCTCAATCAAAAACATTCATTTGATTCAAAACTCTTGAGTGAAGTCCAAGACCTAACTTAACACATCTCAGATACTCAATTGTGGGTTTGAAACCCTAATAACCCGGTTCACCTCAGGATGGACTAGGATCCTCTTATTGGGCTTAATGGGCCAATAAACTCTCAAATTGATTACTTTGGGTCTAGGATCCCCATTTGGGCTTCAATTGGACCCACAATCATCAAATAATAGCATTTTGGTGGGCTAAAATGTCTCACTTTGTAATCATGGGCCATGATGGGCCGTAAACATATCTTCTTATTATAGTTGGGCCGAAAATTCTCAACTTGGGCCTCAAAATGTCAAATATGAGCTAGTATCACCCAAAGTTTTCCTCTTCTCTTTTCTTCTCCCTCATTCTCGGCCCAACTTCTAAAAAAATAAAAAAAATAAGAAGATGATAATTAAGGTGTTTCCACCTAATTATTATTTAATGGATATCTAGGCATATTACACACCATATAACCATGTAATCCCGTATCTCCATGCAACGTCAAATCACTCATCATCATCATCTTCGTCTTCTAGTCCTGGCTGAGAATCACAACACCACTCACATGCAAACACAAGAATACTCTCTAACACTCAAGAAACCTCGCCTTTCCTCTAAGATTTCGTGTGTGTTGATCCAAGAACACTTCATCCAAAAATCCACTCATTGGTAAGCTATTCTTTAAGCTTGATGATTAACTTCATTTTATGATAATCCTCACTCCTTAACACTTCATTTCATGATCCATGCTCTTAGAACTTCATAAATCTCAAAAATCTCTTCAAGGGAGCTTGTAAATCCGAAAACTCCTCTAATATTCATCAAAAACCGAAATCTTCAAAGCAAAGTGAGTTCATACCCACTATTTTCGGTTTTTACTATGTTTTAGGGGAGAATACAAGTTGTTTTGTGTAGATTTATGTGTGTATGCATGATTTTGTGAGTTTTTCATGTTATATGTGTGAAAATGTGATATAAACTTCATGAACTTGAAGATCTACTAAAATGTGATGCTATTTGTAGAAACATAACACTCAATGTAACTTATTATGCAAGGAATGGTTTTAAAATACATCAAAGTTATTTAAAACTAAGAAAATTGCATAAGAGGGCCAAAAGTGGCAAAATAACCAAAAATGGGATATTTTTATGTAATTTACGGTTTTAGGGGTTCAAAAAGGACCACTTTTTCTAAAAATGGATATTTATGGCATTTGGAACTCTATAAGGACTAGAAATGTAAAATTTTCACAAATGGGCTATATTTGGGCTTTTCACGGCTGTGGGCCAAAAATTGTAACTTTTTGGACTTTGTGGGCTTTAAGTGTCATTTTCAATGTAGTTGTGCCAAAAATGTAAATTTTGCTAAGAAATACTAAAAATGTGAATTTGTTAGACTTGGGCCAAAAAGATAAAATTATTTATAAATGGGCCAAGAAAGCACATTTTCATAAAAATCAAGCCAAAAATGATATTTTTGACTAAAAAAAGTTAAAAGTGTTATTTTTACTAAAACTATCATTAAATGAAAGTTTTGTTCTTGAAAAGGGCCTAAAATGTCATTTTTACCAAAAATATGTGCAAAATTTCGGTTTTAGGACCAAAATTTTCTTTTTACAAGAAAAATGGATTTTTCATATCAATTTGGTAACCAACGAAACTTATACCACCAATGTAACAAACAACGGATAAGTTACGTCATTTTACCTTGGACAAAAATTTACAAAACAATAACAATCGGGTTAAACACGATACTCATATCCGTATTGGGGTCTGAAAATACTATACATGTTTAGTGGACCCCAGTTGTCCATTTACATGTATATTGGGCCCGAAATATACCTTTGCGTCCTTATTGGGCCTAAAAATATTGTACATGATAAATGGGTCTTAGTTGTTTTTTTTCATGTATGTTGGGCCCGGGGCATATATATATATATATATATATATATATATATATATATATATATATATATATATATATATATATATATATATATATATATATATATATATAGGTTCTATGGAAAACAACAAACCCTAAAAAACCCTAAAAATCATAAAAATGCATAAAAAAAAATACTTAGACATCACAAATATTTTTTTTGATTTTATATTATGAATTTTCGCACCTTTTTCTTTATTTTTGCTAAATTATGTTTTTGAAAAAATAAAAAAAAACAAAAAAAAAAACCAAAAAAAAAATCTATTTTTTTATTTTTTTCACCGATTTTGTAAATAAACCTGCGATTTTTAGGTAAAAAATGTCAAAAAAATATTTGTGATATCTAAGTATTTTTATGCATTTTTATGATTTTTAGGGTTTTTCTGTTTTCCATATAACCTTCTCTCTCTCTCTCTCTCTCCCTCTCTCTCTCTCTCTCTCTCTTTGTGTGTGTGTGTGTGTATATATATATATATATATATATATATATATATATTCTTATTCCTGTTGAGCTTGTAAATAATTTACATGCTTAGTGGGCCTTGGTTGTCCATTTATGTGTTTATCTGGGCCTGGAATATACTCTATATGTTTTCTGTTCCGCGTAAATTTGATTAAGGATCTAGTGAGATGTGTTGGTTGACACCTATTGAGTGTACTATAGTTGCCTGTAGTTATAACTAGAGTCTCATGGAGGGAGAACGAGAGTTTGTGTATAGATCTATACATGGGTGACACCCCACACCTGAGCTGTTCGCTACAGTTAGACTAGGCGAGTCTAGGGTGACAAAAATCCTTATTCTAATTCCGTCGGCATCCAAAAAATGCCAAGACAGGAGAAATTGTCATTATTTAGTATGGTTATAACGAATCACTTAGAGGAATTAATGTTTTAAAATTTACGGGAAACCATTCTTTTTGTTATTTGGATAACACGGTAATATACTAGCACTGGTACTTAATCTCAGGGATTGAGATACCAACATTCTCATTTGCAGACAACATCGGGTTGTCTAAGGGCTTTCTCTTATACTCTTGGTCATTGTTTTTATACTCTCCTTACATTTATCAAACGTTAACACACATGCATTAATACAAGATCGGACGCAAGCATATCAAACTGTTTTTCAAAAAATATCAGATTTTCTGGTGTTTACAAAAATATACAAAACATTTTCTCAAACATAATTATGAACTCACCAACATTTTTATGTTGACCTTTTTTTTAAATTAACTTGTATTCTCGGGAAACCGTTGAGCAGGTTGTGTAGAGTTCATGGATATCATGTTATGTTTTGTTTCATCATACATTGAATGTTTTGGCATGCAATATTGAAATACAATACTTGATGTAAACAATGAAAATTGTAATATTACATGTGTGATGATGATGATGTTATGTTTCAATTATATACACTGTGATGATACTACAAGAATGAAGTCACCCAAACCCCCAGATGTTTCCGCCGTCTGGTTTGGGGGTGTGATAGATTGGTATCAGAGCATTGTTTATAGTAAACTAGCATATCTAATCATACAGGATATGCAACTATAAATACATTGGGACTAAATAACTCTGAATAAAACAAAATAAAACACCTTTATATGCATTTTTGAGTAATAACACAATAAGAGCAGTAAAATTCTTTGTAGGAATTGAACATTGCTATTAAACCCGGGTAGTTATGTAGTCGTATTGGGGGTGAATATAGCCTGATCAACTATATTCGTTCAAAATACAACCCACATGTGTTCGGTAGTAATTGTGATGGCCAATGAATCAAAAACTTACCATCTAATTATCCAAATAGTTTCTAGAACCAAACTACACAAAAATTAAAATGCTATAGGAGTATTTGAAAATGTTATCTATATATACACTTCTCACACACCTCTCACCCCTCAAGTTTCTCGTACATTCGAGATAACTGGACTCTATTTACCAGGAGACCCTTACTTCCCTAATCAGGGGAACGCAGGATGGCTTGACCCTGTAGAAGACCCTGAAGAGGACCCTAAGGAGGAACAGGAAGTGGAAATTGAAGATGGACCCGCAGAGCCAGTAGTGGATTTCGAGGAACAATAGCTCAGCGATAGCAACAATGGCGACTCGGACGTGGAGTCCGAAGTCATCAATCCACCTTACCCAGTAAGGGTGCCTGCATACCGATTAGACCCTGATGGTCCTACTCCTCCATGGGCTCATGGTATCTGGAGGTGGAGCAGGCAGCAGGGACAACGACCCTGATTTGGTATGGCCAGAAGGTTCTATGATCTAAATGATTGATATGTGTATTTTTATATATATTTTTATACATCATATCTTAATATTTTGGCCTTTATTATTCTCTTGTAGAACTAAAAAGTACTCATAATGCTTTGAATTATGATTTGCAGCTCTTCGTTGTCGATAAAGCACGAAAGAAAAGACTGAAGCGGAAATCGGGCTTAGAAGCTAAAAGAAAGGAAAAATGTTAGAGAGCCGATTACGCCCCGCGTAATTCACAAGTACGCTAAGCGTAATGACCAAATTCAGATTAGGCCCCGCGTAATATTAGTGTACGCCCCGCGTAATGGCTGGCATCTGATAACTCCAATCGCGTAATAATCTTCACTACGCCCAGCGTATGTAAGTCGGTTACAAGGGTTATAAAAGTCGATTATCAGCTAACCAGAAGGGGGGATTCGACTTCCAACTTAATTTAGTCGATATTAAACTTCTGTTAAGCCGTTTTGAGGGTCTAGAAGGCGGTCGGAAGGCCGTTAAGCTAACGGGAGCGGAGATCGGAAGGGTTGGAGAGCGGATACATGTCGGTAATCATATGGGTTGTTAACGTGACCATGTTTAGCATTCCATTGTGTTACTATTCTGTATTTAGTTTCTGATTTGGGTGTAAAAACCTTTTACTTTGCGTTTTTGATTGAATGAAACTTTGATTATTAGACTAATTGCTATATTGAATTGTTTGTTTATGTTTAATTTATTTTGCCAAGCTTGTTAAAAGATTCTTACGTATTAATGATAATTATTTGCTGTTAATTGTTAAGTAAATTGAGTTGTATGAACATCTGCTTGATTGCTTGTCTCTTATGATTTTGATGACCATCGAGATTATAAGTCTAGGAATAACGAATGTGAAACTAGGATTAACTTGGGAATAAGTAAGTTAATGTGTAAGCCTTGTTAGATTACCATTAACAAGAGGTTAATTGATCGACAAATTTGATTAACTATATTTACAAGTCTTGCTTGATACGAGCTGAACACTAGGAAGCATGTTAGTTTAATCAACTGATCTCTGTTTGAATTGACTTGTTTGCTAAAGGATTAGTTATAGTGAACGCGAATCTAATCATTTTAGGAATCGGTGAACATGAATAAATGAATTTGTGTATGCAATTATCTATGTTTTTAAGGTGTAATTTATCTAAACCAAAGTACCTGAAGAGATTGCTTTCCTGTTAGTTTATCAAAAGTTGTTAATTGATTGTTCGTTTGAGATTTATTAAACTATTTCTTTATTCTTTTCGTGTGACCTGTAACCTATAATCAAATATTTTAAATTAATTCACCACCGTTCCCTGTGATCGACACCCGACTTACCTAAGCTATACTATAATCTGACTAGGTACACTTCCTATAAGTGCATAGTTAGTCTAAGTTTGTTAGGTTATAAATATTAAAATTAGTGGGTACTTTCGTGCACATCAAGTTTTTGGCGCCGTTGTCGGGAAATGGCTTGTCATTAATTTAGTTTATTTGATTATTCGTTATTTGTTTTTAGTTAGTTTTTATTTTTAGAGTTTATTTTCGATGATATCATTTCACTTGTCGGGAAGGTTCTTGTTGTTATTTTTGCAGGAATTTGGGATCATACATATTGTTTGACTTTACTTTTTGCATGGGTTTCGAGAATGCAAGCGATTAGGGAATTTTCGACTTGCTTAGCCTACTACTTTGTTGAATTGTCCAACTCAATCCATGAGGCGTAGTATAGCAAAGCGTATTGTGGTGGTTAAGTGGAAGACTGAGCTCTTGCTGTTCTTGACTAGTTAGGTCACTTCTTGTTCCGCTTTTAGTCAAAGGTGCAAAGAAAACAAAGGAAATATTCTAACGGGTCCCGAAAGTGGGTGTTTTCGCAAACCAGTTCTTGCATGCAAAGGTTTTTGATCAACCGTTGTTGTTTGATCTTGACAAAGATAAGTTATTATGACGTCTCAGGTTTTTTTTATGTGACTCATCAGGAAGTCATCAGTTGCTGAAGCAATTAAAAAGAAAAATAATTAATAATAAGTCCCTAAATTAATTAGTTAAAAGAAAGGAATTTCAATTAAAGAAAAGGAAATACTTCATTACGCCCAGCGTAAGTTTAATTACGCCAAGCGTAATAAACCATTGATCGCGTATGGACTTTTCACGGGGTTGGGGTTACGCCCAGCGTAACTTCGTGTTACGCCCATCGTAAAGAGGCGACCATGTTTTATCATTTTACCCTCGACTTTTTTTGTTATTTTTCAAATTCCCTTCCTTCGCACACACAAACTGTGACGGCCAAGCTCTCCCAAAGATTTTTGATTGTTCTTCGTTTCTTGTCAAATTCGACACACAAGTATGTTTTTTGGGTACTCAATGGTTTGGATTTGTGTTTAAATCGATGGAATTAGTTGCATAGTACCTTTGTTTGAAATCTAGGGTTTATACATGTCTTGAATTGGGGGCCGATTTGACAATTGTATGTTTTGATTAGGGTTTGAATAGACCGATTTCCATCAATGGACTAAACCCTAGGACTTAATTTGTCCTTAATCCCGTGATAGACCCATCGATTTGAGCTCGGGGACGGACGCCTAGCGTACGCTCTTTTGACTTCGATTCTTGACTGCGTTTATGAAGTTTCCCTGTTAAATGTTTGTTAATCTTGAATAGACAAAGGGATTACAGGGGATTGATTCATAAGTCAAAGAGTGGTCCCGTTTTTTTACTGCCTTGGACCACGAGGTTATATATTTGATATGATCCCGTATGCTCGATATGCCCCCTTGTGTTTTCCCCTGCTATGTTTATTACTTGCAGATTTGCTTAATTTGAAAATTTTGATATGGGTTATGACCTTAGAACAAGTAGGGGGACAGATTCATAAACCTGGATGTACGCCCAACGTACAGATCAATATCCAACACCATTTTTTTTGGTTTAAAAAAATTGTTAATGCTGTTATATTTTGTTTGGCTTTGTGTCTATTTATGCAGGTTATGGCCCGAAGAACTCAAAGGACCAACCCACCCGAGGATGTGACCGATCACCGTTTCTTACAATTTCCGCAAACTCTGAACGATGCAACCCGGGCACGATATGCCACCAATCTGAGTTTACTTCTCACCAAGGAGATCGACATAGCACCATCATTCGACTGGGAATTGGCGACCCGGACTAGACTTGCTGCACTGATCCAAGATTTTTTGTAATACACGCACTCGAACGTGAGTGGAGTGGATTTGTTCGTATGTCAGGGATGGGCACGATTGTTCAGGATCCGGGAGCCTGTTTATCCGGAATTTTTGCTGGAGTTTTACGCTATAGTTTCTTATGATCCTAGGAAGGCACCCGATGATAGGACAACTTTTGCCTTCAGACTGGGGGGAGTGAGCCGGGAGTGCAGTGTCATAGAGCTTGTGACTCGAGTGGGTATATACATAGCAGATGAGACGAGGAGTGTCCATTTCCCGACATTCCTTGCTGATTGTCTCACGGACCGGCCAGATGACTATAACGAGAACACTTTTTGGGCCGAGATTACAGGGGGAGTATATACGCCATCTACTGCACGGGGGAGGATGATTCGGTCTACTACATACAAACTGCTGCACCGTTTGATTTTTATGTTTCTCACGCATCATAAGAACAGTGAGAGAGTGCCTTCGACAGACTTGTATTTACTATGGGCGCTTGTTACTCCAGGGAGGCACCTGAACCTTCCAGTTACTTTAGCCGCATATTTGGGATGCAGGGCCAGGGGACTTCGGGAGGATAGCCCGATTTGCGGAGGGCATTTTATCACGCGATTAGCCCGATCATATCAGTTGTTGACGCGTGAGATCACGAGATCGATGGTGTTCCATGATATAAGGCCGATGAGCCTTCAGTTGTTAGAGTCGATGCGTGTACTCGAGTGGGGCGGAGATGGTGTCTTGCGAGTACGAGCAGATGACGTGGCGGACGAGGAGGGTGCCGTTGAGCCACAACCGAGACGGGTCCAGCGGCGTAGACCTGCTCCTCGGGGAGCGCAGCAGGGACCTGAGCCGGAGATTGATATGCGCTACCTAGCTCAGGGCATTGACCGTCTTGACATGAGGGTTCAGAACCTTGGTGAGTATGTTGCACATGTGGACCGACAACAACAGTGGTATGGGGATGTGTTGACCGCATTCTTTGCCCACCAGGGGTTTCAGTACTTGGTTCCCTACCCTCCATCATTCCAGCCACGACATGATGGGGCCGGTACTTCTGGGACACAGCAACATGATGACGGAGATGATGAGTGATTTAGTTATCCTTTTTATTTTTATTGCTAGTATTAGTATTTTTTTTATTTGGTATGTAATTAAACTTTAATTTAGGGTGTTTTACTTTTGTTTTCCATGTTGATGCTCTTTGGTTGTTTAGATCTTTGCAGAATTTTCGCCCTTAGAAAGCTGACAGTAAGTTCAGCAGCTAGGTCCGACTGTTGCTAGAGAGAGTCGTGTGAGAGTTCGAAGATTATAGTCAAGACCCACAATCCGTCATAAGTGTGGAGTGCATATTGATTTCTTGAGAGATTGTTGAGAAGATTGGCATTGTTACGATATTTTGACTCTTATGATATGGATGAGCTGTTCCCACACCATAGAGTTTTATTTCGACGCGAGGAAGAAGTATCATCCCCGCTGCCACGACATGGTTGACACTTTCCTATGTTGCGGGGGATTTTTCATCGCAAGAAGATGATGTCATTCTTGAAGAGACAACGTGGTCGACACTTTCCCACGTCATGGTTATTACACATTGCATTTGTTTGCAATCTTGTGCACCACATTTTTTTTTAAGTCGGCAGTCTTGATTTTATTTTTCGGCAAATTCTGAAGCAGCAGTTCCAGTTTTCAGTCTTTCAACAATATGTAAAGTAACTTGTAGCAGCCCCATTCGATCTCGCCACAACTACCCAGGGGGTTCTGTTCCTTTTTCTCCTTTTTATGTTCTTAATTTGTTTTAGCATACAATGAGGGCATTGTATGAAATAAGTGTGGGGTAGGGGTCGGTAAAAGTAAATTAAAATTAAAAGAAAAATGAAATTGCTAGATTTAGAAAATTTAAAATTTTAAAAACTTGAAATAATAGTTTAATTTAGAAAAATCTAGTGATAATTTAAATTTTGCTAATATTGTATGAGATGATCCGATTAGAACTCAAATGTTTAGTTGAGCCAATATACGTTATAGTGCATTTGTGGCCTCCCTTATTTTAGTGAAATCATGGAACAAAAACATAACCCCGCCTGGTTTGAGGGTTGCAATATGTTTAGCAGCCTAAACCTGAAATGTATCTAGGAAAATTATTATCATTAACCAATAAAGGTTGAGGTTGAGCGCCTTTGCTTAAGCATGTAGGTCTTGAGTGAAAAAAGTGAGGTACATGTAAAAAAAAGAGAGAATTACGAGTAAAGTTTGAAGAATTTTGGAGCAAATAAAGTGAAGAATGAAAGATCAAAATTCCAAGAAATTCAAAAAGTTGAAGATACCAAAAATCAAATAAGGTGGTGAATTCGAAGAAATCAAAGATCAAATGTCAAAGAAGTGAAGAATTCCAAAAGAGCTCCATAGTGGTATCATAGATTGTAATTCTAGATTATGTATGCTTAGGATGCTCACCTAAAAATACCTTGAGGATAAGGAGGTTTTATGCGGATGGATTCGGAGGGTTGCATAAAATGAGCATTGTTCGGAAAAAGTGGACGAGTGTTTATGAAGATTGTGAGTATTTAAAGTATGGGGGGTACTTTAGGAAAATTTTTAGACACAAATACATGTGTTGCGGTCTTGGCATAATGGCTGAGTTTTAAATGGATTGTTTAGTGCGATATTGGTAAAATAAAAGTAAATTTGCTTGGGGGCAAGCAAAGGCTAAGTGTGGGGTATTTTGATATGTGTATTTTTATATATATTTTTATACATTATATCTTAATATTTTGGCCTTTATTATTCTCTTTTAGAACTAAAAAGTACTCATAATGCTTTGAATTATGATTTGCAGCTATTACGCCCTACGTAATTCACAAGTACGCTAAGCGTAATGACCAAATTCAGATTACGCCCAGCGTAATATTAGTGTACGCCCCGCGTAATGGCTTGCATCTGATAACTCCAATCGCGTAATAATCTTCACTACGCCCAGCGTACGTAAGTCGGTTACAAGGGTTATAAAAGTCGATTATCAGCTAACCAGAAGGGGGGATTCGACTTCCAACTTAATTTAGTCGATATTAAACTTCTGTTACGCCGTTTTGAGGGTTTAGAAGGCGGCCGGAAGGCCATTAAGCTAATGGGAGCAGAGATCGGAAGGGTTGGAGAGCGGATACATGTCGGTAATCATATGGGTTGTTAACGTGACCATGTTTAGCATTCCATTGTGTTACTATGCTGTATTTAGTTTCTGATTTGGGTGTAAAAACCTTTTACTTTGCGTTTTTGATTGAATGAAACTTTGATTATTAGACTAATTGCTATATTGAATTGTTTGTTTATGTTTAATTTATCTTGCCAAACTTGTTAAAATATCCTTACGTATTAATGATAATTATTTGCTGTTAATTGTTAAGTAAATTGAGTTGTATGAACATCTGCTTGATTGCTTGTCTCTTATGATTTTGATGACCATTGAGATTATAAGTCTAGGAATAACGAATGTGAAACTAGGATTAACTTGGGAATAAGTAAGTTAATGTGTAAGCCTTGTTAGATGACCATCAACAAGAGGTTAATTGATCGACAAATTTGATTAACTATATTTACAAGTCTTGCTTGATACGAGCTGAACACTAGGAAGCATGTTAGTTTAATCAACTGATCTCTGTTTGAATTGACTTGTTTGCTAAAGGATTAGTTATAGTGAACGCGAATCTAATCATTTTAGGAATCGGTGAACATGAATAAATGAATTTGTGTATGCAATTATCTATGTTTTTAAGGTGTAATTTATCTAAACCAAAGTACCTAAAGAGATTTGCTTTCCTGTTAGTTTATTGAAAGTTGTTAATTGATTGTTCGTTTGAGATTTATTAAACTATTTCTTTATTCTTTTCGTGTGACCTGTAACCTATAATCAAATATTTTAAATTAATTCACTACCGTTCCCTGTGATCGACACCCGACTTACCTAAGCTATACTGTAATCTGACTAGGTACACTGCCTATAAGTGCATAGTTAGTCTAAGTTTGTTAGGTTATAAATATTAAAATTAGTGGGTACTTTCATGCACATCAATGGTGGACCAGCCGATCGAGCGCTTCCGGTCATAGTGAGGCGTACACGAGATATTGGTAAGACACTACTGATCAGATGAATCAGATGCGAGTTGTGGTCGTTAGAGCAGAAAGAGAAACACATGAGGTAATCAGAGACTTCCAAATGAGATAGATAGCTTGGGAGGACCGATTACGAGACACTGAGTGACAGGTAGCTCATCTTCAGGGTGCATTCACTTCCTCATCACCACCCCAGGCACTTCCCACAATGACTAGGTTTCGGATTCAACTACTACTACTACTATTAAGTGATTACACTACTCATGGAGTCGTTACGTTGTCAGATTTTATTTCTTTTCATGTATTGTATGCCTTAGAAAGGCAAACTTTCATGTATTAAAAGATTATTATTAATGAAAACGGCTATATATTTTTCTCTTGAAGTTGTTATATGCTTTGTTTTCATTTATTCATATTTCATGTTAGTGTATACACTCACTTACATGCACACAACAGAATCACCGACATTGTTCTATAATTAAGAAACCATGAAACTAGAATGCACCAGATACTCAACATCTTTCCATTCTATGACAGAAGTGTTAGATTAGTGTCTAAGACTGTAACCATATTTGGTAAGTACTTGAACCGATTGTACATGGTCCTTTTGGGTTGCCTTCACCAAAGCAACTTGACTGGAGAAATAATAGAGAAAGAGGTTATTATGGTTTATTAATATATTATAAGAATAATATATTAAAAGAGAAATCATATTATTTAATTAATATTAGTCATAAATTAATTAAGAATTAATTTGGTGACTAAAAGAGATTAATTGAACAAAGGGACTTAAACTGTCAAATGTGTGATAGTTGGATTTTTGGCTGGGAAACCCAGTGGGACAAAGGGATGAACGAAATTATGATGGGAGCCCATCATATTTTCGTCCATGGCCTTATTCTAGAAGGTTCCATGGGCTGCTTAATGTCTAAGCTGTCCATTAGGGTTTTGGAGGAAACCCTAGCTGCTCACAGTATAAATACGGCCCCTAGGCTACAAATGTAACATCCCAAGTTTAGAAGCAAGAAGTTGAAGGGTGCTATAAGAAAATAAAGGAAGGGACTCGTCGAGTAGGTCTCTTGACTCGCCGAGTCGAAGCAAGTGCCGGGCATGTGATTAAGTGGCCTGACTCGCCGAGTCGGCGGCTGGACTCGACGATTCGGTGATGGATGAGCAAAAGCCCTAATCTTCAGGTTTGCACCCTATTTAAAGGACTTAATGTCCTCCCCTCAGCCCCCCTTAGCCCCCTTTGAGATCCAGAAACCCTAATTTTGTTTGTGAGAAGCCTTGGAAGCAAATTGGAGTGATTTGTGAAGGGATCTTGAAGATCAAGAAGCTTGGATCAAGGAGACTTGAAGAGATCTGGATTATACTTCAGTGGGAGGTCATTTTGGAGGTAAGGAATCATTATCCTTGGCCTTCTCCTTTCTAGTTCCATTTTCATGGAGTTTTAGGGTTTGGTTGGAGAAATATTGATGAGATCTTGGTGCATGAATTAGATTTGGAGTTGAAACTCTAGATCTGAGTTCTATGTGGATCATTGATGCAGAAAGCCTTTCTAGTTGTTATGCAAAAGCCATTCCCCATGAGTTAAGTTCCTTACTAGCTTGGTTTTTTGAGTAATGGGGCATGCATCACGTAAAGGTAGCAACTTTATGTTGCTAATGGACTCTAGAGACCCAAATCTATTGTTTGGAGCAAAGGAGTAGCTCTGAATCTCACGATTTTGGACATGCACGTATGAACTCGGCGAGTCTGGGAGATGACTCGGCGAGCTGGGCTAGGGTTTTAGGCTTGAGTCGTGTAGTAACTCGGCGAGTTGTTTGATGATGAGATTGGACTCAGCGAGTTGAAGAACAACTCAACGAGTCTGATGAAGATTACTGTGGACTCGGCGAGTCTGTTCTTGGACTTGGCGAGTCACAAGCAGAACCTTCAACCTTTTCTGGTTAGGACTCAGAGCAGTGAGTTGAGTGGTGATTCAGCGAGTTGGTCAGGATGAGACTTGGAGATTGTTGAACTCGACGATTCATGGGGTGACTCGGCGAGTAGAGTCAATCGGAAGGTTGAATTTGACTGAGGACTTTGACTTTGACCTTTAGGGGTGTTATGTATTTTGGATATTTACAGGTGTTGGAGTTTGGAGCAGTGCTTCGGGCCAGTGCCTTCATGGTTCGGTTCGGTAGTTGTAAGGTGAGTTATCCTCACTATATCAATAGGGTCTAAGGCACCAAGACTGGCCCTTTTAGTTGTTATCATGGTTACAATATGCTACATGTGGTCATGATATGTTAGATTGGTATTCGGATAGACAGTATGTTGTCATGCTCTTAAGATCTGTTATGTGACAACCCGAAATTTCCATTCTGGAACATTACCAAGTCAATAGAAGTTAGATCAGTGTAGTGAATTTCAGACTTTTTCGAGTAAGTTTGAGTATTTCAGGGTTTACATTTAAGGAAATATCAGGAGAGTGGATGCACATGGGTTTGTGCAACTCGGGTATTTCAAAACCTTATGATATTAGAGTTCATTTCTTGAATAAAAATATTTTCTGCCAAAAATCCCAGGACTATATATATGATTCGTAACCAAATTATTTCATTAGTTACATTTCCAACTAGAGAAAAGCGATTTTCTCTCTCACGGATCTTTGGGTTTTCATCCCAAATCGTGAGTACACTTCTCTAGTTGTCTTATAATGCTTATTATATGCTTAATAACATAGATTACATAGCAAAACAACTAGATTTAGGAGTTTACTCCCCAAGGTGTTCTTGGGCGGTAAACTCCCGAAATGATGCCTAGCCTTTTCCCCGTGTTATGCAACTACCTTAGGCTTGTATATGGGTGTATTTAAGACTATAATTCATCAAAGAACACCAAGATTTAGGTGTTCACGGCCCAAGAAGTTCTTGGACCGTGAACTCCAAAAACAAAGGCCAAAGAGTGCCTAGTTCACTCCTAAAGCCTTGGACATTAGCCCCTATTTAATCCTAGTTAAATTGAGGACCTTAGAACATCAAAAACCCATCCCCATGAGAGATTACGGCCATAATCTCTAAGGGAAATGGTTCATGGGCCGTGAACATCAAGGAAGGGTACCAAAGTGTGCCTAATGCCTTCATTAGCCTTAGATAATTGTCTAGAACCTATCCTAAATGAGTATGGGACTTGAAAACATAAAAATACCCATTTCCATATGAGTTTACGGTAGTAAACTCAAAAGGAAATGGCCTTAGGGCCGAAAACTCCTAAAAGGAGTGTCTTAATGCCCTAAACTAGTCCAAGGATTTAACCACCAAGTAGAACTTCTTCTAGAAATCAAGTAACACTTCAAAACACATAAAATCTTTAAGTTTGGGTGCTTACGGCCGTAAACTCAAGGGTTTACAACCGTAAACTCCTTGTGTGGGGTTTAATGAAGAGTAAACACATATATAAGGTCTTTTGGAACCCCAAACCCCTTTAGCCTTGTCCCACAACAACTTAGATGCAACCCTTAGGACTTATAACACTTATACAAAGTGTTTTCATGTTCTAGAGTGTCCCAACTTAATTTATTAGTTATTATTTGGCTAATTAGTTATATATATGTTCATTATATGATAACTAGGCTCGTGCGTGTGTACAAGTCTCCGTTTGCCACCTAGCACAGTATCCGACACTTCAATCCAATCCACTCACCACAAGTGAGTTCATACCCCTTTAATTAACCTTTGAAATACTTTTAAATGTTTTAAATGCTTTTATGGGGGGGGGATACAAGTTAAATATTTATGGTTATTACATCAATCACATGTGATTAATAACTACCAAACCAATGATTTTATTACTATTCAAACTGTTTATCAAACTGTTTTACTTCAAACTGTTTTACAAACTCTTTTACTTATCAAATACTTTTACTTAAACTTTGTTACACTTATTATAAATTGCATGCCCGTATATGTATAGTTATATAAGTAATGTTTAAAAGATTTAGGAAGGCTATCCACCTTATTTCCTCTTCCTCGATTTGGATGTGGTCTGATAGGATATCGGGTACTCGTCTGAAGGTCGTTTAAATATTGATTATATATCATGTGTACATATATAGACATAAAAGTGCTTCCATATTCATGCGTACTAGTTACATCATTAGTAGGCTACCATCAGGGTAGCACAATATCATACTTATACTATTGCTAGATCAATGAGTCAGTTCATTCATGAGTCAATACTTATTACTATGAGAACACATACAACTATACTAGAAAGAGAACATATACAACTATACTAGAATGAGAACATATACAACTATACTAAGAAGGAGAACATATACAACTATACTAGAGGAAGAACATATAAAACTATACTAGAAAGAGAACATATACAACTATACTAGAAAGAGAACATATACAACGATACTAGAACGAGTAACAATACATTACATATACATATATACATTGACAGAATTGTGATCCACTGTATCGGAGCATGCCTTAAATGTCATGGCCCGAGTTGTAGCCAGAGTCTCTTGGAGGGAGAGCGTGAGTTTGCGTATAGATCTATACTGGATTGACTATCCTACACCTTGCTGCTAGCTACAGCCGGACCTGCAGTTCTGCGGGTGCCAAATGTCATTTCTTTTTACGACCTACATTTGTCGTTGTTTATCCAGTCGATAGTATGGTATAATTAATCACATGATACCTTAATATAAATCCGGTTTAAGGTAGTTAGTACAACAGTAGTTCCTATAATACAACACTACAGTACTACATTAATTTACCCTTTATATACATTTAGTGATCATTTCACTTAAACATTAATGTACAAAATATATTTTGTTAATGATAGTTACACTTGGGAAATTACACACTTTTACAACAAACGAAATACAGAACAGTTAAGCCTTGGTAGAAGGCTACTTTAATAGAAAATATAGGTTTTTCTAGGAGATTCAAACTTTCTCAAACACTTACAAACATTTACACACCTTTTACAAACTCATACCTAAAACCATGTTCAAACGTTTTGATAACAAACACCGACACTAAAATACTTATGAACTCACCAGCTTAATGCTGATAAACTCTTTCAAAATAACTTGTATTCTCAGGTCGACAGTAGACAGGTACCAAGGCCATTTTTTGAGAAGATGGAGCACATACAAGACTCATCTTATTATTTTGATTTACTTTTTAGTGTCTATAACTGTACAGAACACTTGTATTAAAATTATATATTTAATGCAATGGATGATGTTGTTTGCTTATTTACTGTTATACTGTGTTGTGATACTTTACATGACGTCCTCCGCCCCAGAACGTTTCCGCCGTTGTTGGTTTTGGGGTGTGACATGTTACGATTGGTATGTTAGTGACCTGGTTCGGTCGGTGTTTTGGTTATTAGAGATTACTATGACCGATGATTTGTGAGATAGTTATATCTGATATCTGTACGTGTACTGTTTGATGTGCTTATTGATCTGTTTAGATCGGCGTCCTGGTAATTAGGACAGTATTATGTTATTGACCTGGTTTAGGTTGGTATCCTAGTTAGGATGCTGCTATGCTTTATGATTTGCTAGATCGATTTGTTTTTCTGTGGACTGTTATGTGATTACCCGTTATATGTGCACATGGTTATTTGTTTGATGTTTGTGTTGAGGCGGTCCTGCTTTGTGCTGAAGGCAAACATACCCTACTAGCAGTCCGGATAGATTGTAGGCCTGTATGGAGGTCCAGTCATACCGAAGGCTCGGGATAGATCCAGATAGACTAAGGACCTGGTGCGGGTGGTCCAGTTATACTCTAGACTTAGAGAGTGGACCAGGTGGACTGAAGGCCTGTTGAGGGCAGACCAGTCACATTGCAGACTTGAGAGGCATGGCTGTTCTGTATTGTGATATGATATGATATGATTATGGTTGTATGTGGTTGATATTTTGGGGGAAACTCACTAAGCTTTCGGGTTTACAGTTTTAGTTTATTGTTTCAGGTACATCAGAAGATCGTGGCAAGGCAAAGGCGTGATCGTACCGCTCCTCATATTTCATGATTTTGTGATTTGGTTCTGGGGATACTATGATGTTTAAACTATTTTGAAAACAAGTTGTATAACTTAATGGTTTTTGAATGGCTTAAAATGTTTTAAATTGGCTTGAATTTTACGGGTGTTACGAGTTAGTATCATAGCCCTGGTTTGAGTGAATTGGAGGAACATTCACGTGACTCCAGTCTCTAATAAAGGAAAGGTTTTCAAAATGAATTCTAAAATGGTTTTCAAAATAAGTAAAAGAGGATGCGAAGCGTACGATCAGCCGGAGTCAGTAAGTAGACCCCAAAATACCATACTGTTATTTGATATTGCGATATGTTAGAACAGCATGCTAGTACTAGGCTAGGGATCTTCAGGAATTATAACACCCCAAGTTCAGAAGTGCAAGTTTAGGGTTCTTAGTGTAAATAAGGAAGGTCGACTCGGCGAGTCGATGGGTAGACTCGGCGAGTCGAGTCGCGGTTCTGGTCACATGTTAAGTGACCAACTCGGCGGCTGGACTCGGCGAGTTGGTGCTGAAGGGAGAAAACCCTAATCCGAGGATTGTGCCCTATATAAAGCACATTATATCCCACCTTCAGCCTCTTTTCTACCCATTTGAGACCCAGAAACCCTCATCTCATGTGTGTGACTCCATTGATGAAGAATTAGAGCTTGGAAGAGAAAATTGGTGTAAGAAGCTTGGGGATTTGGAGACCATCATCAAGGGGCTTGGGTAGATCTGGAATCAACTTCTGTTTGGGCACATTTCAGGGGTAAGGAACCTCCTCCTTAAGCTATTTCATTATTGATTCATGAATGGTGGTTGATTTGGGATTCATTAGCTTGTTTGGGAGCTATCTCGAGTTTGAGGCTTAGATCTGAAGTTGCTACTTCAGATCTAGACGTGTGATGGCCCAAAAGGTCATAAAGTTCCTATCTAAGAGTTATTGGTGAAGCCCTTTGTCTTTAACCCTAGCCCTAGAAGTGTTTTGGGCTTATATCTCCTTGCTCTCACGTAAAGTTTGCAACTTTATGTGAGGGTTACGCTGTAGAAGAGTGGATATATGGATTGGAGTCCCTGCATGGATTGAAAAGCCTCTGTATGGAATGAAAACTGAAGAGACTCGGCGAGTCACATGGGTGTGCTCGATGAGTTGTATGATTATGTGCATGGACTTGGCGAATTGGAAGAACAACTCGGCGAGTCTGTTGAAGATTGCCTTGGACTCGACGAGTCTGTTCTTGGACTCGGCGAGTCTGGTCGTGGAACCCTAGGCTTTCTGGTTAAGCCGTGTATCGGTGAGTTGAGGGACAACTCGGTGAGCTGAGCAAGATGGGACTCTGAGATTGTTGGACTCGACGAGTCTTGGGGCGACTCAGCGAGTTGATTCGTGGCATGGGAGTTTCTGAGCACAGGAACTCGACGAGTCAACGGGTTGACTCGGCGAGTAGGGTCAACCAGGAAGGTTGACTTTGACTGAGGACTTTGACTTGGACCAAGGGTTGACCAGTTTGACTTCCAAGGGTATTTTGGTAATTATTGGTGTTTATTGGATTTGTTCAATGGTGGAGTTCGTGCTGGTGGTCGGAGCTGTATGATCTTATTTCTTCAAATCGGTAGTTGCAGGTGAGTTATCCTCACTATATTAATAGGGTCTAAGGCACCAAGGCCGGCCCTTTTAGTTGTTATCATGGTTACAGTATGCTACATGTGGTTATGAGATGTTAGATCAGTATCCGGATAGACATTTTGTTGTCAGGCTCTTATGCTCCGTTAGGATTGGTATGTTAGTGACCTGGTTAGGTCGGTGTTTTGGTTATGAGAGATTACTATGATCGATGATCTGTGAGATAGTTATATCTAATATCTGTGCGTGTAATGTTTGATGTGCTTATTGATCTGTTTAGATCGGCATCCTGGTAATTTGGACAGTATTATGTTAGTGACCTGGTTTAGGTCGGCATCTTGGTATATAGAATGATGCTATGTTAGGGACCTGGTTAAGGTCAGTATCCTGGTATATAGGATGATGCTATGTTAGGGACCTGGTTAAGGTCGGTATCCTGGTATATAGGATGATGATATGTTAGGGACTTGGTTAAGGTCAGTATCCTGGTATATATGATGATGCTATGTTAGGGACCTGGTTAAGGTCGGTATCCTGGTATATAGGATGATGCTATGTTAGAGACTGGTTAAGGTTGGTATCCTGGTATATAGGATGATGCTATGTTAGGGACATGGTTAAGGTCGGTATCCTGGTATATAGGATGATGCCATGTTAGTGACCGGTTAGGTCGGTATCTTGGTTAGGATTTTGCTATGCTATGTGATCTGCTAGATCGGTTGATTAGTTGTGAATTGCTATATGATTATATCTTTATGTGCACATGGTTGTTGGACTGGGGTTGGGTTGAGGCGGGTCTTGCTTTGTGCTGTAGGCCAACATACCCAGGGCGGACGGGTTAGACCGAAGGCCCGACGAGCGGTCCGGATAGGCTGAAGGCCCCAAGAGGGCGGACCAGTCATGCCGAGGCTCGGAAAGTGGACCAGACAGACTGAAGGCCCGGTGCAGGCGGACCGGTCATACTGTAGACTCGGAGAGAGAGTGGATCGGGTGGACTGAAGGCCTGGTGCAGGCGGACCAGTCACACTGTAGATTCGATATGCATGACCGTTCTGTTTATGATATGATATGTGTATGGTATTTTGGGGGTAACTCACTAAGCTTTCGGGCTTACAGTTTCAGTGTATTGTTTAAGGTACTTCAGGAGACCGTGGCAAGGCGAATGCGTGATTGTACCGCTCCTCAGTTTTATGTTGATGTTTCTAGGATACTCTGATAATAAATGAACTGAAAACCTTTTTGTAATAACTTAATGAATATGGGTTGTTTTTGAAAAGTTGAAATTGGTTGTAAATTTCTGGATGTTACAAGTTGGTATCAGAGCCTTGGTTTGAGTGAATTTGATGAACATTCATGTGAATCTAGTCTCAAATCAAGGAGAGTTTTCAAAGTGAAATTAAAATGGTTTTCAAAAATGAGTATGGGAGGATGTGGAGGTACGATCAGCCAGAGCCAATAAGTAGACCCCAAAATACCATACAAGTTATTTGATTATGTGATATGTTAGAACAGCATGCTAGTACTGGGCTAGGGATCTTCAGGAATTCGCATGATAGAATTGCCTGATTATATGATGCCTACTAGCCTAGGGTTTCCTTGTATGAAATTGACATCATTACTGTAGTTATTTAGTGTATGCATCACGACCATATATAATTAAGATCTTATAGCCTGAGAATGTTTGATTTGGCCTTATGTTCTGTTCTTATTTGATTGGAGAGCTTAGGGTAGGATTGGGTATTCGAAAGTCTATGGGGTCCAGCATTATGTATGGCTAACATACACTAGTGCTGTAGGGTTGGTGGAAGTTTCATGGATGGGTGGGTTGCGTGAGACCGGTAGGTCAGTTATGGGATTGTGGTGCTCCTCTAGGAGTGGGGATCGAGTGTTCATTATGTATATGTTATTGTTAGGGTGTTGTGGTGATACTTTATACAAATATGGGTAGGTGTGGAAGGTATTATGGGCCCATACTACTGAAAGCACAGGACCTATACGCGTATCAAGGAAGTCACAACCCTAGGGTTTTGATGGGAGCTAGTTCTCGGGATTATTATGAGGAATGCCTATTATTCTTGTGGTGTATTTTCAGTATGGCGATTACGAGACGTCTCGGGGCAGGATCCAATTCGGGATCGAGATCAGGAGAGGGTGATCAAGGTGGATCGGTACCGCATGAGGTCATTGGTCCGATGAGTACGGACGAGTTGAATGCCAGGATTCGTGAGATCCTGCATGAGGAGATTGTTGCTATGTTTTGGGCTGAGTTTCCAGATATGTTTGGGTCGATCAAGACCACCATGGTTGATTACTTTGATGAGCTCTATGCAACTCTTACAGAGGCAGCTGCTGCGGCAGCTACATCGGCGGCAGGGGGAGGAACCGGTCGAGGTTTTCAGTATCGGGACTTTGATAATATGAATCCCCTTACTCTCGATGGAGTTCAGGACCCGGTCGTTGCTATGAGGTGGTTTTCATACGTGGAGGGTTGTCTCTTCACGTGTTCATGCCCTGCGGATCAGAGGGTGAGGTGTGCTCTAAACCTTTTGAGGCTCGGGGCGAAAGATTGGTGGAGGTTGACCACGGGATCTTAGTCGGATGCGCAGCGGGCTGCGATTTCTTGGAATCAGTTTCGGGAGACGTTCAGTACCCGTTATGTTCCACGAGTTGAGAGAGAGGTTGGCTCAGGAGTTCTTAGAGCTGAAGCAGGATTCGGATTCGGTGACGGAGATCACCAGGATGTTCACTGAGAGGGAGATGTTTTGCCCTGCGTTTGCTTTGGAGCAGGCTCAGATGTCCCGATATCTGAGCATGCTTAAGAGGGATATCAGGCAGTTTGTGTCTACGCAGAGATGCGAGACGTTGCTGGAGTTGCAGGAGGCCGCTCGGCGGCGTGTGTTGGAGATTGAGTTGCAGTTGCGAGAGCGGAGGCATGCCCCGGTGCAGTCGCAGCCGGCGCCGAAACGGTCCAAGACCGTTGATTTCAGGATGGGCGGTCAGGGTAGCCACACTTGTGAGAAGTGTGGGAAGGGTCATACCGGAGTTGTAGGTCCGGTGGTGCGTGTCGCAAGTGTGGGAGAGAGGGGCATTATGCGAGGGATTGCCGTCAGTCAACCCCGATTCAGGATTTGAGGATTTGTTATCATGCCACCAGGTTGGTCACTTGAGGGCCAACTGTCCACAACTTGTTTCCAGATCGGTGCATGTTCCAGCACCGTCTTCTATGAGGATTACTGGCGGGGGTCAGGGTGGAGAGGAACCTCCGAGGGCTCAGGGGCGCGCTTTTCAGCTCGCAGCAGAGGAGGTCAGAGCAGAGCCGAATGTAGTTGCGGGTATGTTTTCGTTTCGTTGTTGAGGCTCGGGGGTTTGCTCGAGGCCGGGATATGGGTCGTGGGAACTCCGGAAAGGAGTGGTGATCATGTTCAGCTGGGGTTTTGCAGCTGGAAGTGAAATGGTTAATTGATAAATTGGACCGTCGTTTTGTAGGGCAAGGATTGTGCCCTCTCAGTTTCCGAGCTCGAAAGAGTGAGCAGGCTTGTGACCCCAGGATCAGGTGTATTCCCGCCCGGGGTCAGTTGGTTACAGGAATAGGCAACATTATTTCAGCGCCGGTGAGCTCAGGACGGTCGGCGTGGCATAAGTGTTTGTGAGGTCCGGTTTTCCTTGGATCTCTTGTATCGGATGGAAAGGATTGATTATGAGATCTATTTCACTTTTAGGACTGTAGACTATGTCTTGGGAGTGGTTTGTATCCCGGTTTAGGGCAGAGGTTGTTTCAACTGCTTCCGTTCAGCTGTGGGCATTTGAGCTGGTGAGTGAGTCAGGTTGTGAACCCTGAATTGAATGATTTCTAAAGCCCGAAAGCGGGAAGCTTGTTTGGAACACCTTTGGAAAAAGGGTTTTATGTGGGAGGCCTGCGGATGGGGTCCCACAAAAGGGTTATTCATCATTGTCAGGATTCAGTGGTTAGCAACCGTTAGTGATTGACGGACTAAAAGCGCCAAGAGAAGTAGCTTGTTGCTGAGGTATTAGTTGGAGCATCTATATGGTGGTTTTCAGGAAGTGAGTGTGGAGTCATTCACGCATTAGTGGTTGTCAGTTTTACTGGGATTCAGGAAGTGATCATCTGGTTCTTAGAAGTGTGTGATGAATCGGGTCTAGCTAGCAATGGAACACTAGTGGGAAAGAGTTGGTTGTCATCGGATAAATAGTTGGGAAGTGAGGAGGATTGAGAATCCTCCAATTTTCATGTATTATGAAGGCTTAGTTGAACCTAAGTAGGGGAGTGTTACCCCGAGATGATGAAGTGGGAAAGGTTTTGAAACGGGGATAAGTTTTAGAACCCGATAGGGAGAACAAATGCCCTATTTGGCTGCTTAGTTTGAGGGTTGTGTTGTTTGGGGGGTTCGGTAAAACTCCCCAGCATAAGAATACGTCTTTTGGATGCTTGATAGTAGAAGTTGGGGAACCAGGTTGGGGTCCTAGTCAAGAATCGAGTTGAGTTCGAGTTTTTGGTCGAGGGTGTGCTCGACTATGAGGGTTTTGGATTGATAGATTGAGGGTTTTGTTAGATGCCAGGGCTCAGCAGTGCATTCAGCATGGGAGTGCGGGGTATTTAGCGTGTATGGTAGAGATGCGGGCCAGGGAATAGACCTCGGATTTCTGAGAAGGTGGACGATCGACTGAAGGCCTGGTAGGGCGGTCTAGTCATGCTGAAAACTCTGTTTATGTTTGTAGATCTATGTTCGGGTATTGAGTAGGTTGCTACGCTTTAACACTCAATAGGTCTATTCCATGTATTGAGCATGCTGCTAGAGTAGGCTGAGGACTCTAGTGTATCTTGGTTGATCGGAAGTTGTTATTAGTGGTTGGACGGAGTTCAAAGGATCTTGGTGATCTCATCAGTTCGGAGTGTCTTCGAGGTTTCATCTTCTTGGATCGGGTAATAATCCAGTTGGGGACAGAGAGTGGATCCGAATGGGTGTTTTAATTAAAATGTTGGATCCAACAGTGTTTTAGCCGATAATGTGGTAATAGACACGTGGGGCAGGGAACAGACCATGGTTTTCAGAGAAAGTGATTGATTGTTGTGAGGCCTAGTGTTAGGCCAGAATCTGAGTATATGGAATGGAGCTGGAGTTTGGAACCCCAAGAGGGCGAGAACAGTATGCATGGGAGAGATTCCTAGAAATAATGGTTCAGGGTGATGTATGAAAATTTTGAGCGGTCCGAATAGACTGAAGGCCGGTGGGCGTACCAGTCAAGAAGAAGGCTCGAAGAACGGTCCAGACAGGCTGAAGGCCCAAAAGGGCGGTCCAGACATGCTGAAGGTTCTGAGGGTGGTCCAGATAGGCTAAAGGATTGGTAAGGCGGTCCAGTCATGCTGAAGACCCTGTGTGTGTTAGTAGACCTGTTTGCAGAGAATGAGTGCGTATGTCGCCATGCGATAGCAATCGATAAGGTCTGGCCCCAAGTATTGATTAGGATGGTGAAGTTAGCTAAAGGCCGTGTGTGGGCCTTGTTAGTTGTGATCAGATTCAGAGCATATGGGAGTTAGAGAGTAGCAGTTTCTTTACATGGGTAGTGTAGAGTGGAGTTTTAGCGTTGTGGCACTTGTTGGTGTGATAAGGGTTGTCAAGTAGACTTCGTTGAAGAATGGAGGAGAAAGGTATGTAGCTCCGGGAAGGAGTGTTGGTCATCTGAAAGGAAAGCAGTAGTGTAAATGGATGAGCGAAAGTATTTCAATTATTGATAGTGACCACTGAGATTGTACCAGTTATGTGGAAGCACATCCGGGTGGGATGTCCGTTGAGGTTGTGGAATGGTTACCGCTGATGTTGAATCATAAGAGCTCGAAAGTGATGCAAGGGTAAATCCTTGGGCTCCAATTTATGGTTGTGGTCATGAGTTATGTATGTAGTGGTGTTCCATCCTGGGAATGACTGGACCCATCGTTGGCGTGCCTGGTTTTCCGGCCTGAGGTTGTTTGGGCCAGGTATGATGTGTATATGCGTTATAGATGGGTATTTCATGAGAGTTGATCGGAAGCTGTGGAATGTCTATCATGTCGGCGCGGTAAGTGATTTGATCCAAGGAGGAAACGAAATGAGTTTCCATCGGTGCATTTTGATTGAAGTAGCACCAGTTGGGCAAGGGATAGCGAGTTAACACTGGGTCAGGACCCGGTGGTTTATAATGGTATCCAGTTTTCGCAAGCGGCGAATGAATGCGTAAGACGGGAATATGGTAGTGTTATCAGGTGGCACTTAGTTGATAAGTGTTATCATCAGAGAAAAAAAGTCAGTGACCGACTTGAAGCGTTTGTCAGGACCCTGCAGGGGAAGTGATGGACTATATAAGGATTCGATAGTAGAGTTTGAAGGAATCTGGGCCGGTGTGAGATCAGTGGATGCATTGTGGGAGTGTCATCCAGAATTGTGTGCTGCAGCAGGCTTCGAGGACGAAGCCTAATTTAAGTGGGGGAGAATTGTAACATCCCAAGTTTAGAAGCAAGAAGTTGAAGGGTGCTATAAGAAAATAAAGGAAGGGACTCGGCGAGTAGGTCTCTTGACTCACTGAGTCGAAGCGAGTGTTAGGCACGTGATTAAGTGGCCTGACTCGCCAAGTCGGCGGCTGGACTCGATGAGTCGGTGCTGGATGAGGAAAAGCCCTAATCTTTCGGTTTGCACCGTATTTAAAGGACTTAATGTCCTCCTCTCATCCCCCTTAGCCACCTTTGAGATCTAGAAACCCTAATTTCGTTTGTGAGAAGCCTTGGAAGCAAATTGGAGTGATTTGTGAAGGGATCTTGAAGATCAAGAAGCTTGGATCAAGGAGACTTGAAGAGATCTGAATTATACTTCAGTGGGAGGTCATTTTGGAGGTAAGGAATCGTTATCCTTGGCCTTCTCCTTTTATAGTTCCATTTTCATGGAGTTTTAGGGTTTGGTTGGAGAAATATTGATGAGATCTTGGTGCATGAATTAGATTTGGAGTTGAAACTCCATATCTGAGTTCTATGTATATCATTGATGCAGAAAGCCTTTCTAGTTGTTATGCAAAAGCCATTCCCTATGAGTTAAGTTCCTTTATAGCTTGGTTTTTTGAGTAATGGGGCATAAAGCACGTAAAGGTAGCAACTTTATGTTGCTAATGGACTCTAGAGACCCAGATCTATTGTTTAGAGAAAAGAAGTAGCTCTGAATCTCACGATTTTGGACATGCACGTATGAACTCGGCGAGTCTGGGAGATGAATCGGCGAGTTGGGCCAGGGTTTTAGGCTTGATTCTCGTAGTAACTTGGCTAGTCACATAGGTGACTTGTCAAGTCGTATGATGATGAGATTGGACTCGGCGAGTTGAAGAACAACTCGACGAGTCTGATGAAGATTACCGTGGACTCGGTGAGTCTGTTCTTGGACTCAGCGAGTCACAAGCAGAACCTTCAACCTTTTCTGGTTAAGACTCAGAGTAGTGAGTTGAGTGGTGATTTAGAGAGTTGGTCAGGATGAGACTCAGAGATTGTTGAACTCGACGAGTCATGGGATGACTCGGCGAGTAGAGTCAATTAGAAGGCTGACTTTGACTGAGGACTTTGACTTTGACCTTCAGGGGTGTTATGTATTTTGGATATTTATGTCATGGTCCATTGAGGACATCAGCTGTTGGAGTTTGGAGCAGTGCTTCGAGCCAGTGCCTTCATGGTTCGGTTCGGTAGTTGCAAGGTGAGTTATCCTCACTATATTAATAGGGTCTAAGGCACCAAGGCCGGCCCTTTTAGTTGTTATCATGGTTACAGTATGCTACATGTGGTTATGATATGTTAGATCGTTATTCAGATAGAGAGTATGTTGTCATGCTCTTATGATCCGTTAGGATTGGTATGTTAGTGACCTGGTTAGGTCGGTGTTTTGGTTATGAGAGATTATTATGATCGATGATCTGTGAGATAGTTATATCTGATATATGTACGTGTACTGTTTGATGTGCTTATTGATTTGTTTAGATCGGCGTCCTGGTAATTAGGACAATATTATGTTAGTGACCTGGTTTAGTTCGGTATCCTGGTTAGGATGTTGCTATGCTTTATGATCTGCTAGATCGATTTGTTTGTCTATGGACTGTTATGTGATTACCTGTTATATGTGAACATGGTTATTTGCTTGGTTCATTAAATCCATGAAGGTTGTTGGAGCATTGGTTAGTCCAAACGACATAACCAAAAACTCGTAGTGTCCATATCGCGTCTTGAACGTAGTCTTCTCTGTATCCCGCTCTTTCACGTTCAGCTGATGATATCCTGACCTCAGATCAATCTTTGAAAAATAACTTGAGCCTTCAGCTGATCGAACAGATCATCAATCCTTGGCAACAGATATCTATTCTTTATTATTGCCTTATTCAGCTCTCTATAATCGATGCACATTGTCATGCTCCCGTCCTTCTTTTTTACAAATAACATCGGAGATCCCTAGGGAGATGAACAAGGTCTAATGAAACCTTTGTCCAATAACTCCTACAGTTACGTCATAAGCTCCTTCATCTCCGTTGGTGCTAATCGATAAGGTGCTTTTGCAATTGGCGTCGTTTCGGTTAGCAAGTCAATACAAAATTCTACTTTCCGATCAGGCAGTAATCCAGGAAGATCTTCGGGAAACACTTCCGGATAATCACACACCACCGGAATGCTCTGCACCTCCTTCTTCTCTTTCTTAGCATCAATTACGAATGCTGGATACAATGTACATTCTTTGGCCAAACACTTTTTGGCTTTCATCAATGAAATGATTCCAAAATTTACTCTGCGTTTATCTCCATACACCATAAATGACTCTTTCCTAGACGGATTTACTTTGACTATCTTCTTCTTGCACAATATCTCAGCGTCATTGGCGCTAAGCCAATCCATTCCAAGCACGATGTCGAAACTGTTAAGTTCGATAGGCAATAATTCCTCGTGGAACTGATGGGTTTTGAGCAAAACATCATTCCTATGGTGTACATGCAAACCCTAATAGCTTTTGGATCTAGTTTGTCTAATGGACATGCAATTGAATATCCAAAGCTATAAACCCTAGATCTAGCATACAATTAATCATATTAACATAAGATTGGGGTTTTGGTCTTACCTTGATTGTTATGTAGCGATAACAATCTCAAATCCTCCTTTGTAATGGCTTTAAAAAGCTTAGAGTCACAAGTGTCACTCCTCTAATGGCTCACAAACACCAAGAGCAAGAGGATGAAGAATGATAAGAGAGGAGACACCCAAAAACGTGTAGAAACCCTAAGGATTTAGTTGGCCACGGTTTTGGTGCCCTAGGGGTCCTTAAATAGTGAGGCTATTAGGGTTATCTAACAAGGAAACCCTAATTTGACTGCTTAGGCCCTAAGCAACCCATGGACTCCCTCCTTAGATGCCTAGGACGATTTCTAATGGGTTTCCCCATAGAATTCGTCCACTCCATCCTCTATGGAGTCCATTAGCCCAATATTCAACTATCACACAATTGACAGTTCTAGTCCCCTTTATTTAATTAATGTCTTTTAGCCACAAAATTAGTTCTTATTAACTCTTGACTAATATTAATTAAACAATATGATTTCTCCTTTAATATATTATTCTCATAATATATTAATAAATCATAATTAATCCTCTCTCTCCATAATTCATCCTATCAAGTTGCTTTGGTGAAGGCAACCCAAAGGGACCATGCACCATCGGGTCAAGTACATACCAAAATAGTTATGGACTTAGACACTAATCCAACAGGAACTTATTCCCATTTAAATCAATGAATATGTTTCTCATGCGATGGCTAACAGGTATAAACGTGCCACTAGCAACTTCGACTAATAAGACATTATCTAGTCTATCAACAAGCAAAGCTAGTTTCTACCAAATTCATGCGATATAAAGGAGTATTGGCTCCAGAATCAAACAAAATTTGGGCAGGCAATTCGTTCACGAGAAAGGTACCTGAAGCGACATCAACTTCATCTTTCGTAGCTTCCAGTGTCATCTGGAATGCTCTCGCCTTCGGCTTTGGCAGAATGTTAGGTTTTGCTGCATCCTTCTTTTTCAGACAATCCCTCGAGATGTGCCCCTCCTCACCACACCCATAACAAACTTTTTTGGTGAGGTTGCATTCGTTGGCATAATGCCCTGGCTTTCCACATTTAAAGCGTGTGACCACTTCTCCGTCACATTTCCCATGATGCTTCTTCTTACACTTGTTGCACCATTTTGCCTCGACTCTTCCTCCAGTTCCTCTCGAACCAGATTTCGAGAATTTACTTTTCTTGTTGGAACCTGAAGGTCCATCGAACTTCCTCTTTTCACCAACCTCTGACCTCTCCAGACCCTTCTCCCTGATTTGGGTTTCAACATTCTTAGCAGCCCAGATGGCAGCTTTCAAGGTCGTTGCTTGCTTAACCATTGGACCAAAGTCTGCTAGTAAACCGCGAGCAAATTTGTTGACCTTTGCTAGTTCAGTTGGAACTAGGTATGGAATAAGTTTCATCTTCTCTGTGAAACTTGGAGAGTATTCAGTAACGCTCATCCTTCCCTTCTTCAAATTCTGAAACTCGTTATTGATTTCTAGAAGGTTCTGCTCTGAGCAGTATTGTAATTTCAGCTGTTCCACAAAGTCTTCCCAAGACATCTTGCTAGCTTCTCCCTTGGGCATCGAGTCAGCTAGTAACTTCCACCAACTTAGTACCCCATATTTTAACAGAGGGATCGCAAGAGTGGTCTTCTGTCAGTTGCTGCACTCGCAACTTTCAAACATAGTCTCCATTTCGGAGATCCAATTAATCAGTTCCACTGACATCGGGCTTCCAGATAGACATGGTTGTTTGGATGCCATGAAATCCTTGTACTTGCACCCACGACCATCATTACCTCCATCTTGGTTGTTTTGCCTAACTATCGGTGGGTCGGCTTGACCGATAACCCCACTGAAGTTCCCTCCCACCGACTGCCCTCCATTTACTTCGGGCTCTTCAACTTGAGTTGATAGTTTTCAACGATTTTACCTAAGCAGATGTCTCGTTTCTTCCATCTGACGATCCATCATCTGAATCATCAATTGTACCCCAACCATTGTCATTGACTCAGGTGCTGCTGCTTAAACAACTACTTGTTCAATCACAGGCGGTTGATTCCTGCTTTCGTTGACGTTTCCAACTCCACTTCTTATTCTTGCCATTCTTGATCTTTACACCGAAAAAGGTGAATTTAGATCCTTATTCACAATAGATGTTCAAATCATCCTTATTACTCCAAACGATTACATGCTAGTTCTAATATCGTAGACATACGCTTAGAATCCTAAACACATAAGTCTCCAGATCCGATTGGCAACAAACCGTAGATCCGAACAAATAATATCATATATGGTAAACATATAACATTTAGCACATAAAAGCATTTAGGCAACTTTCCTAAAACAAACTAGTGCTCGTCACTAAAATACAAAAGACACCTAATCCACAATCTTTACTTAGCATTCTAAGTTTAAGTTTAGAAATCCTACAAATTCCTAGTTCACTTAAACTAATGCTCTGATACCAACCGTGACATCCCCAAAATCTCGGCCAGAAAAGACTGGTTTCATTTATGCTTTTTAAATAATTTCAGATTAAATCCTTTTGATTTAAAAGAGTTGCGGAATTTGTCCCCAAAAACAAAATATGATAAAATAATATTTACCAAAGCATTTCATAAAGAAATGTATTTTCATTATATAATCAAAACTCGGGATGTCATGTTCTGATACAGACCAAAAAGCATAAACGACATATTACAAGCCATACAACAGTTATATACATGTATAGGCTTATAAACAAAATAACTTGATGATTCATCCATCTTATGCCCTCGCGCCACTACCTGTAATACAAATAAACTGAGTGGGTCAGGCTTGGGAGCCTAGTGAGCATATAGGGTTTTTAACCCACAATAAATAATTATATTTAATTCAACAATCAACAATAACCCGATTACCCATTCCCGTTATCCTCACTTTACGTCCCTAAAACAACATCTATCTCAAGGGACCTAATCTATGATTTTCATCGGGATGAACATTACTACAAAGGGGTTTCCTCAACAACAAATGTCCTAAAGGCAACCGTGAGGGGGATAGAGTACACTGGTGAACATCAAGCCCACAACACCTATAGGTTATGAACTTGCCAGCGTTCCACAAGACTATCTAGAAAGAGTCCGTGATCGTCATCCATACTCTGCTACATGACTAGATTAACAACAACAACGAGGCCTCTCATCAATTTATTTCATCACACACCAACTATCTACCCGTGTTCTACCCAACATATTAGTAGATAAAATATACATATTTTATACATAACTTAAAACTTGTATAGCATGTTCTTTCAATACTCATTCCAAATAACAGATGATACATATACACATAACAAGTATTTCATAGAGAATCATGTAGATCTATGTGTTAGAAGGTAACAATAATACACTCACATAAATCATATAATTAATACATTCAATCGATTACTTGTATAAAATCGTGTATTTGAAAGGGACTATGCACTCACTTGACCAGAAGATGATCGGACAGCACTACGGCTCTAAATGTAGTATTCTTCGGTGAACTTAAATATCTTCACACACCGGGTTTCTCGCAAGCAGAGCTTCGGCTCAGAAACTCTTTTCTTCTCGGGATCTTCGGGCTTCAGGACTCGCTTCGGGAGTCGGGATTAATACTGGGGTTCAGGGGGTAAAACTTGCCAAATAGAAGAAAGAAAAGGGTGGAAGAATGGAAAATTAGCAACCATTTCAGCTGGGGGTCACATCGTATTTATAGGGGCTAAACCCTGGGTTACGCTGGGCGTAATCAAAGTTTACGTTGGGCATAATCCGCTGTCGACATGTACGCTGGGCGTACCGGGTTGATAGGATTTATGCGTCACGAATTCGGGTATTATCCGAATAAATAATTTTTTTTACAAATATTAATTATTTAAAAACTTCGAAAATTCATATCTTCCTCATACAAGCTCCATTTTCGACATTCTTTATATCCACACGTAGGTGAGACTATGCTCTAAGACTTTCAGTTAGAATCCGTAGGCTAATTTTGACTTTATTTTTATTATATTATTTTTAGTAGGCCGGGACAGGAAAACCCCGTTTAGAAAATCATAAATTCTTCATCTGACGTCCGTTTTCGTTTGTCTTTTTACCGTTGCACTACTATTAACAAGATCTTCGATTCTCGTTTAGATTGTTTTGGCTAAAAATCACTCGATCTCATATTCGAGTTTCGGACTGCATACCGCTAAGTCGAAATTTAGAAAAATCATAACTTCCTCATTCGAAGTTAGATTTAGACGTTCTTTTTATGCACGCTCTCGGTTTAACGAACTCTACGAATTTGGTTTAGATTGCTAAGGCTAAATGTCGCTCTATCATAAATTCACTATTTACATTACGCAGTGTCGTATCTGTTCTGTCGCGAAACTTTGACATGTCATAACTTCTTCGTTATAACTCGGATTTCGACATTCTTTATTGTAACGCCCATAGATCCGGGTTAGTCACATTAGAGGCAATAAGTGTCGAAAATGACTTTTCGGCAAAATATTATTTAGAATAAATAATTTTAACCAAGTTGTAGTTTATGTTACAAGGTTTCCGTACATATAAAGACCGCCGAAATCCGAGTTATAACGAAGAAGTTATGACCCGTCGAAGTTTCGCGACGTAACCGGCACGATACCAGGAAACGTAAATAGTGAATTTACGATAGAGTAAGATTTAGCATTAGTGATCTAAATGAAAGTCGTAGAATACGTTAAACTGAGAGCGTCCATACAAAGAACGCCCAAATCTGACTTCGTATGAGGAAGTTATGATTTTTCGAAGTTTCGGATTAGCAGTGTACAACCCGAAATTTGAATAATAGATCGAGCGGTTTTTAGCTGACACGACCTAAACGAGAATCGAAGATCTCATTAAGAGTAGCATAACGAGAAAAAGATGGGCGAAAACGGATGTCGGATGAAGAAGTTATGAGAATTTAACGGATCAATCCTGTCCCGGCCTGTTAATAATGTAACCTTTAAAATAAAGTAAAAATTAGCCGACAGATTCTAAACGAAAGTTGTAGATTATGTTCCCGCCTTCGCGTGGATATAAAGAACGTCAAAAACTGAGCTCGTATGCGAAAGTTATGATTTTTAGAAGTCAGAAAGGAAAAATTGCGAAGCTGTTGCTAGATACGATGACGTGGCCAAATCTCAGCCGTCGCTTGCTGAGCACGGTCTCGCTTCGGATGAACGACGCGTCACCCTCGCATTACGCCCAGCGGTCGAGCTCGGAACGCACCGCGTACGCGAACCCCTCCTCGGTCCAGCTTCGCCCACGTCGCCCCAGCAGATCATCGACACGTAGGTACGACTTCGGATGTACGCGCTGCGTACTTCGGATCTACGCCCCACGTAGTGAAGACCCTCGCAGCTATAAAAGGAGGCCGAGGCTGCCCGCATTTTCACACCAAAAATCACTTCTCTCTCTAGTTTCTTTCTCTCTCTAGGATCCCAAACCACCCCTAAACCGTAATGAAACCCCCTAGCTCCCGAAGGAAGCCCCGAGGCTCCCGGAGTCCCGAGAAAAAGGGTCTTTCGGTTTCGAAATGCTGCTCTAAGCAAAGCCCGGTTTTTCTTTAAAATCCGCCACAAGTGAGCTACGCTTACGTAATTTTTAATATAGCTTTCAAATAATTATAGTAATGTTATTATGTCCTTCAAATAATTATTTGGACTATTATTATGAGTTATATAAGTATTGTTTAACGCTTATATAATTGTAATAATAGTTAGATTATTAATTTATCGCAGTTATCGTTAGACTAAACCCTAGTGGTATTGATACTAGGTTTATCGAAGGAAAATTGTTTTGAGAGTATCGAAGCGGTGTCCGAGTGCTTAGTCACCACCTTTCACGTGAGTGCATAGTTACTTTCATCTTACACATAGATATGAAGTATTTTGTATAAATTACGTGCTATGTGTTTATATTATCTGAGTACTTGCTGTCTATGCTAGATGAATGATTTTATACATGTTTTAAATGATTTAAACTGTATATGTATTTTATATCTACGATAATGTTGGGGTAAAACATGGGTAGATGTAATAGATGGAAAATGAGTTGGATGATGAGTTGAGAGGTGTTATAGACCACGAGCTGAGAGTGAGAGGTGGACGATGTGAGAAGCCTTTCCCAAATGATGGCCCCGTCATTCAGCAGAGTATGGATGACAATCACAGACTATTCTAGATAGTCCAGTGGAACACTAGCAGACTCGCAACCTGTAGGTGTTGTGAACGACGTGTTCACCCGGTGTACTCTAAACCATGGCGTCCATGCAGACTTGGTGCCTAAACCTTGGTGATCATGCAGACTTGATGCCTAAACCTTGGTGATCATGCAGACTTGGTGCCTAAACCTTGGCGATCATGCAGACTTGATGCCTAAACCCTGGCGACTAGGTAGACTTAGTGCCCATTGTGTAAACCTTGGCGATCATGCAGACTTGATGCCTAAACCCTGGCGACTATGTCGACTTTGTGCCCGTTGTGTATACCATGGCAGTGATGGACTTCGTGCCGGTTCCTTAGGATGATCCTTAGGAATGAATGAACGTGGAATAACTAATTCTTAGGGTAGATCCTTAAGAATAAAGAAGATAATGGGGATGGGTAATTGGGTTGATTGTTTGTTTGTTTAAACATAATAATTATATTATTGTGGGTTGAAAACCCTATGTACTCACCAGGTTTTCCAACCTGACCCACTCAGTTTATTTGTATCACAAGTGTCGATATGAAGTTACATTACACTGAGAGATTTAAAAGAGATGTAGATCACTAGTGATAATGAATGTAAGTTCTGTTTATGCTTATGTTCTGTATTGACGATGACATCCAAAATGTTTTAAAATGAATAAAAATATTTTTCTTCAGAAATGTTTTGAAAGTGTATTGATCATGTTTTACTGGGAACAAATTCCACAACATTTTTATTAAAAGAGGTACTCTGATTTTTTATAATGCATAAACATAATCGGTCTTTTCTGGCCGTGAAAATGGGGATGTCACAGTTGGTATCAGAGCATTAGTTTAATCGAACTAGGAATATGGATTTATTTCTAGACTTAAACTTAGAATGCTAAGCAATGATTGTGAGGTGTGTGTCTAATAGATTTAGGTAATACACCTGAATAGACACAAGCACTAGCTTATTTTAGGAATGATGTCTAAATTGCTTTTACGTGCTAAATGATTTGTTATGCTTTATGCTATAGTTTGACCGGATCTATGGTATGTTGCAGATGGATCTGGAAACCTTATGTGTTTAGGATTCTAAACGTACGAATACGATATTAGAACTAGCATGTAAGCATTTCGGAGTTATAAGGATGATTTAAATGTCTATCCTAAATAAAGATCTCGATTCACCTTATTCGGTGTATAGATCAAGATGGCAAGGACCCGTAGTGGAAATATAAACGCAAATGGAAATAGGAACCAACCCCCTCAACTTCCAGTAATACAACAGATACCTGTTGTCGAAGAAGTGGCACCTGAGCCAATAATGATGGCCGAAGTGCAAGCCATGATCTAGATGGTGTTGGATCGCCAAATGGAAGGCGTTTACTTCAATAGAACCGAGAAGAACTTACGATACCAATTGAACAGCCCGAGCTAAATGATGGGCAGTCAGACGGAGGAAACTACAGTGGGACTTTTGGTCAAGCCAAACCACCGATAGTTAGGCGAAACCACCAGGATGGAGGAAATGATGAATGTGGATGCAAATACAAGGATTTCATTGCATCCAAACCACCGAGTCTATCCGGAAACCCGACGCCGGTGGAAGTCATGAACTGGATCTCCGAAATGGAGACAATGTTTGAGAGTTGCAAGTGTAGCAACAGACAGAAGACCGCTCTCGCGGTTCCTCTGTTAAAATCTGGAGTATTGAGCTGGTGGAAGCTACTAACTAATTCAATGCCTAAGGGAGAAGCTAGTAAGATGTCTTGGGAGGATTTTCTGGTGTAGCTGAAGAGGCAATACTACTCTGAGCAGGATCTTCTGGAGATCAACAATGAGTTCCATAATTTGAAGAAGGGAAGAATGAGCGTTACAGAATACGCTGCAAGCTTTACGGAAAAGATGAAGCTGGTTCCTTACCTAGTCCTAACCGAACTCTACAAGGTTAACAAGTTTGCCCATGGATTACCAGCAAACTTTGGTCTAATGGTCAAGCAAGCGACCACTTTGAAAGCCGCCATCTGGGCTGCCAGGAATGTTGATACCCTGATCAGGGAAAAGGGTCTGGAGAGAGCTGAAGTTGGCGAGAAAAAAGGAAGCATGAAGGATCTTCAAAATCCAACAAAGAAAGGAAATTCTCAAAGACTGAAGAAGGAGGAGGAGGTGAAGCCAAGTGGTGCGAGAAGTGTAAAAAGAAGCACTTTGGGAAATGTAGTGAGGAGGTGACTTGCTACAAATGTGGACAGACAGGGCATTTCGCCAGCAAGTGTGCGTCCAACAAGAAGGCGTGTTATGGATGCAACAAAGAAGGGCATATTTCTAGGGACTGCCAAAAGAAAAACGAGGCAGCAAGACCAAACACACCACCAATGCCAAGGGCATTCCACATGATCCTCGACGAAGCAGAAAACAACGCAAGGAATCGAGGATGATGAATTCATACTCAAAGATCGATACTCGAAGATCGAGTTATGAAGTAACCAAGGTGATAGAATCATATGATGTAGCCTATAGGGTGAACTTGAACACCTATGTAATAGTTTCGAGAAATAATAAAGCCCTCATTTTGTTATCTGATGTGTTAAACTGTTATGTGATTTTCCTGTATGGTGACTTGGAAAACTGTGAGACAATACTTGGGATGAGTATGAGTAGGTGTGAAAGGTAGTAGATGCATATACTACCGGAAGCACAGGACTCACTCTTGGATCAAGGAAAGTCACAAGGTTACCAAGAAGCTAGTAATTGATACCGTTTTATTCAAGTATGTCGTTACCATCGTTTCAGTAATGACTACAAAGATTGTTGATATTCCTACCCTAATGGTCATATCGAATTGAGTCTGACTACGCTGAGTATGCTATGTGGCTTAGAAAATCAAGTTCGATGTAGCATCTGACTTAAGACGGAAGATTGGAATTAAAAGCGATCAGTAGAGGTATCACGAAAAGTTGCTTGTAGCTAGAAACGTTATCTTTTAAAATGTGATTATATCACATTAGAGCATGAAGGAAGGTATAGTCTGTTTTGGAATATAACCATTAGAGACCTGAGTCTAAACGTGTATCACATGATGGTAGGTCATAATTTGGAGTCTAACCTGAGATAGAAAGCAGGCCCACGATCGAGTACTGCTTACAGTCAATAAGTCTAAGAGATAGACTTGAAGGAATATAGAAGTTATAATTATTAGATAGGATGAAGAGATGACGTATGGAGTCATTATACGAGCCCTGTTTCGTTGATGATTCCGGGACATAATCATCCTAAGGGGGAGATAATTGTAATACCCGTAGATCTGAGTTAGTCAAATTAGAGGCAATAAGTGTCGAAAATGACTTTTCGGCAAAATATTATTTAGAATAAATAATATTAACCAAGTTGTAGTTTATGTTACAAGGTTTCCGTACATATAAAGACCGCCGAAATCCGAGTTATAACGAAGAAGTTATAACCCGTCGAAGTTTCGCGACGTAACCGGCACGATACCAGGAAACGTAAATAGTGAATTTACGATAGAGCAATATTTAGCATTAGTGATCTAAATGAAAGTCGTAGAATACGTTAAACCGAGAGCGTCCATACAAAGAACGCCCTAATCTGACTTCGTATGAGGAAGTCATGATTTTTCGAAGTTTCGGATTAACAGTGTACAACTCGAAATTCGAATAATAGATCGAGCAGTTTTTAGCCAACACGACCTAAATGAGAATCGAAGATCTCATTAAGAGTAGCATAACGAGAAAAAGATGGGTGAAAACGGATGTTGGATGAAGAAGTTATGAGAATTTAACGGACAAATCCTGTCCCAGCCTGTTAATAATGTAACCTTTAAAATAAATTCAAAATTAGCCGACGAAGTCTAAATGAAAGTTGTAGAGTACGTTCCCGCCTTCGCGTGGATATAAAGAACGTAAAAAACTGAGCTCGTATGCGAAAGTTATGATTTTTAGAAGTCAGAAAGGAAAAATTGCGAAGCTGTTGCTAGATACGATGACGTGGCCAAATCTCAGCCGTCGCTTGTTGAGCACGGTCTCGCTTCGGATGAACGACGCGTCACCCTCGCATTACGCCCAGGGGTCGAGCTCGGAACGCACCGCGTACGCGAACCCCTCCTCGGTCCAGCTTCGCCCACGTCGCCCCAGCAGATCATCGACACGTAGGTACGACTTCGGATGTACGCGCTGCGTACTTCGGATCTACGCCCCACTAGTGAAGACCCTCGCAGCTATAAAAGGAGGCCGAGGCTGCTCGCATTTTCACACCAGAAATCACTTCCCTCTCTAGTTTCTTTCTCTCTCTAGGATCCCAAACCACCCGTAAACCCTAAGTAAACCCCCTAGCTCCCGAAGGAAGCCTCGAGGCTCCCGGAGTCCCGAGAAAAAGGGTCTTTCGGTTTCGAAATGCTGCTCCGAGCAAAGCCCGGTTTTTCTTTAAAATCTGCCACAAGTGAGTTACGCTTACGCAATTTTTAATATAGCTTTCAAATAATTATAGTAATGTTATTATGTCCTTAAAATAAATATTTGGGCTATTATTATGAGTTATATAAATATCATTTAACGCTTATATAATAGTAATAATAGTCAGACTATTAATTTATCGCGGTTATCGTTAGACTAAACCCTAATGGTATTGATACTAGGTTTATCGAAAGAAAATTGTTTTGAGAGTATCGAAGCAGTGTCCGAGTGCTTAGTCACCACCTTTCACGTGAGTGCATAGTTACTTTCATCTTACACATAGATATGAAGTATTTTATATAGATTACGTGCTATGTGCGCATATTATCTGAGTACTTGCTGTCTATGCTAGATGAATGATTTTATACATGTTTTAAATGATTTATACGGTATATGTATTTTATTTCTACGATAATGCTGGGGTAAAACATGAGTAGATGTAATAGATGGAAAATGAGTTGAGAGGTGTTATAGACCACGAGCTGAGGGTGAGAGGTGGACGATGTGAGAAGCCTTTCCCAAATGATGGCCCCGTCATTCAGCAGAGTATAGATGACAACCACGGACTATTCTAGACAGTCTAGTGGAACACTTGCTGGCTCGCAACGTGTAGGTGTTGTGAACGACGTGTTCACCCGGTGTACTCTAAACCCTGGCGTCCATGCAGACTTGGTGCCTAAACCTTGGTGATCATGCAGACTTGATGCCTAAACCTTGGTGATCATACAGACTTGGTGCCTAAACCTTGGCGATCATGCAAGCTTGATGCCTAAAGCCTGGCGACTATGTAGACTTAGTGCCCATTGTGTAAACCTTGGCGATCATGCAGACTTGATGCCTAAACCCTGGCGACTATGTAGACTTAGTGCCCGTTGTGTAAACCATGGCAATGATGGACTTTGTGCCGATTCCTTAGGATGATCCTTAGGAATGAATGAATGAGGAATAGCTAATTCTTAGGGTAGATCCTTAAGAATAAAGCAGATAATAGGGATGGGTAATTGGGTTGATTGTTTGATTGTTTAAACATAATAATTATATTATTATGGGTTGAAAACCCTATGTACTCACCAGGTTTCCCAACTTGACCCACTCAGTTTATTGTTATCACAGGTGTCGATATGAAGTTACATTACACTAAGAGATTTAAAAGAGATGTAGATCACTAGTGATAATGAATGTAAGTTTTGTTTATGCTTATGTTTCTTTATTGACGATGACATCCCAAATATTTTAATATGAATAAAAATACTTTTCTTCGGAAATGCTTTGAAAGCGTATTTATCATGTTTTACTAGGAACAAATTCCGCAACATTTTTATTAAAAGAGGTACTCTGATTTTTTTTATAAAGCATAAACAAAATCAGTCTTTTCTTGCCGTGAAAATGGGGATGCATGTCACATTTATATATTCAAAATCCGCGTCATGACCACTACGTCTTCATGTATCGATATAGGTCTTATCTAACATTTTATTTTATCGCTTATTTTTATTCTTAATTCAATTATGCCACACAATTACACATAAAACACATAATATTCAAATAATACATTCTTATTATTTCAAAATGAGTTACAAAGGTTAACTTAGATTATTACATCATCATTAATGCCTAACCCAGTAACATGGGCGTTACAAAAGCTTAATAGATTTAGAATGCATGAATAGGAAAGACCAAGATCCCATTATTATTAATCAGAAGGCTCTGAAATGAATATAAACCCTCCTCATAAGGTCTGGAGTTTCTCAAACTCCCAAGATCCAAGACTATGGGACCAAAATGAACAAACTTTACTAAATAGCAAGATCTAAAGAAACATGCATCAAGTCTAGAGCTTTATACCTTCTGGAAGTTTCTTGCAAGGTGGAAGTTCCATATCTATAGTTACTTGAAGGCTCAAAGATGATTCCAATACCTTCTTCCTTCGAGATCACAAAAACACACTCTCGAGCTCAAAAAGGCTCACGCAAAGGACTAGGTTTTGCAAGGGATGATTTGGGAGATGGAGGATGATGAAGGAAAGGGGTTTGAAGGGATAAGGATGCTTAAATAGTGTTTAAACCCTAAAAATTAAGGTTTGATCACCTATCACGTATGCTCAACGTACGCATGAGTATGCCCAGCGTACACACATGGGCACACGATCCTTTTAAATAAGCTACGCCATGTATACACCCCACGTATGTATGACGTAAGGACCAACCTTGCCACAATATTTACACATTAGGTCAAAAATGGAAATTACCTACTATTTGGGTGTTACATTTACCTAGTATGTGGCGCACATCCTTACTATAAATAGAGTGTTATGGCTTCATTTGTTTATTACTTCGTTCTTCACTCCAACTCTCTCTAGAAACCCCTCACCCTTCGAGTCTGACCTTTCTGGATTTTTTGAGACTTTAGCGAAGTTTTAAGGAAGTGGGTCGGGAAAATAGAAGTGCTTTGTATCGAAGCCCTGCCAGCAATCTTCTCGGTTTTTGCTAGGATCCATGTAAGTTAAGCTACACTTTAAGTGTACCTTATATTTATATTCATTGTCATTGTTATGGATATAAAAATAAGATTTATCAATAATTTCAGTTATAACGCTGATTATTCTACTTAAGGGAGAGGTGTCTAGAATGACCATGTTGGCTTGGTTGTTGGATTTCAGAAAGTTTATATGTCGAAATGGTCCTGCCTTCCAACTGTCCGGCCTGGCTGATCCTTATTTGATAGAACTCTCAACATTCATTAGGATTAGTGAAGGATCTAACTTTCATTACCAGAATGTCATAAAGATTAATAGGTTGATGTATTATAGGTTAATACTTGTTCGGTGCATTATCCGCCAGTTTAGTCACAAGTAGAATCGCCTAGATACCTGTCAATATTCTGAATAGTTATCCAGGTGAGTTATCTCACTATATCATGTGGTAAAAAATATATTCATGTGTGTTAGGATAGAGTTAGTAGAGTAGAGCTAAGCCTAACACTCACCTAGTTGTTATAAATGTATATGTATCGTGGTATATGGTATCTTGGGGAACTTGGTATATGGTATCTTGGGGAACTCAGTAAGCCTAACATTTACCTAGTTGTTATAAATGTTTATCAGATATTTCATTGGTTTGTGAGAAGAGAAAAGGTTCGACTATGCACATCCGCATTTGCAACTTGTTTTCATTAAATGTTATTATATTTTGAAATATTAATAAGTACAAATGAAACATTTTTGTTTGAAAATCGGGACGTTACAACGAAGAACAAGTCTGGGATGCATAAAACACATTCCAGACTGGCTATAGGTTTTGAAATTTGATTTACGATCAACCTGAAACAAAAGAAAAACATTCAAGAATGTCTTAGGAATGTGATGAACTGTTCCGGAACATGAAGAACAAGTCAAAATGCGAAGAACAGGTCTGAAATGTTCATCACAATTTTTTTTGGAACACTATTTAACTTATGATTTACCTTAAAGTTAATTTGTTTATTTTTATTTGCAGCATGACAAGATAATTGAAGCATCAATTACACTATCTTGCAAACCTGCAACTGCTATAGATATTCTTGCAACATTCAAAGACAGAAGACCACACGATATTATGTTCTGAATGACCCGTTTTGGGAGATGGTTAGATATTCCTACAGAGGTAGAAGGGGATCCTTTACTTCTACATTACATGTTTTTCCATGAAGTTATGATAAAATCTCGAAGCAAAGTAGCGGAAATGATTTTTGAGATGGGGGGTACAAGGTGACTTTCAGGAAGAAATAATCATGTCTTCTCACCGGCTTTCACTTTGATGAATATTTTCCTGCCACTGTTTTTGGCACCGCCTTCCTATTCCATGTTTTTCCTATGGTTAAGAAGAATGCCTCTGTGAAATTAGAATAGGTGGTTCATATTTTTGATAATTCTCTTAATGACTTATCGTACAAGGATACGGTCTGTGTATGACTTCGATAAATGTTAGAGAAGAGTTTCAACAGGCGGTTGCCTCGCCAACCTATAACAGTGGAGATAAATGTTAGAGAAGAGTTTCAGTAACTTCGATAAATGTTGTTAACTTATAATTATCATTAATAATATTTTTTTGGCAAATTTAATTATGAGTTTTTTAATGCTGTGGATATCCATAGAAAGGATAATTTGGAATCAGTTGTACTGTCAACTATGCACTGTATTCGATAAGGTAAACAATCTGATACATCTAGTGCTACAAAAACCTAAAAAACCTCCAAAAATAGTGTACACCCTAAATGGATTTTCATACGCTTTTAAACTAAAATACATGATTAACAATTAAACTCGTTTATGTTAATATTCTAATACATGTTTTCTTTTTTTTTTTTTTTTCCAGAAATGGATTCTTGAGAGTTTTCATGTGAATAATTTGTTTGGTAACTAACAACCGAATGTGATCCCTTTGGCTATTTGATGGTCGAAACTGAAGAAGATGCATGTAGATCAGTTCAATAAGTTTCTAATCATTGACGATATATGATTACATATATAATTATACTTTACACATATATTATAATTTACACATATTTATAAAGAAGTTAGAGATGACAACATATGAGAATCATGTTGAATGGTGGGCTTTTAGCTTGGCGTGGATTGAGCACGATGCTATTGCTACCACATATGTTTATAGGACACCTTTCTAACACTGTCACATCGAAACTCATGCATATTTATAACTTTACAATTTTTTAGCATGATAGTAAACTTATAAAGAAGTTGGAGCTGACAATAGAGGAGAATCATGCTAAACGGTGAACTTTTAGTTCAGTGTGGATTGAGTGCCTTGCTATAGCTACCACAGAAGTTTATAAGGAACCTTTCTAACACCACCAACTCCCAACTCACTTAACATGAGCCTCGACAAAAGAGCACACGGTGAGATGTTACCAAAGATTAATACACATCTGACCCATGACCATCACCACAACCACCAACTAATAAGGACCAAATTATTATTCGGTTGCAAAATGTGGTTCATGAATCTCACAAGCATATTGCACAATTAGAATCTATGGTAGCCATGATTCTAAAAGTTATTAATACGGGTGTTGGAAAATATGTTGGTACTGTGAAGGGGGTGGAGGTACTTTGTTCATTATTTCACTCGCGTACATATTTTTATTTCACTTTATGATATACCTATAATATTGCATCGTTTATAATTAAATGAACCGTATATCCACTTACCATGGATGATGTTGGTACCACATACAACAATAACTTATGGGACGATGAATATGGGTCAGGTACACATGAAAAACCATCGAACGATAAAACTAAACAAATGTTTGCATATAACCAGTCGTAGGATGTAAATGATATTCCTTGTGAGCAATACAAAACACCTACAACACCTCTTTGGTGATCACATCGAGTAAAACATGTATCCGTAAAGCATAATTCCCCATGGATATAGATGAAGAAGAAAGGTTTTGCTCACAAACAACCAACACTATTAGACAGTTATATAGATCTTACCATCCATACTTAATATAAAGAAATGGATGCTTCATTATTGTTTTCACACCATTTATCATTGGTATATTGATGATTGAGTTTTGGGCGCGCTTATATGGTACAGTCTCTTGGGCTGGTTGGAATGTGATGTAAGTTATATCCATATGTGATCATTAATTAATACAAATATGGTAACAATACTAACTTTATTGTATACATGTGTTTATTAGCATCACATCATGATGCGAGTCTCATTGAAAACAGAGCGTAGACCAGATGATGCTTGATGGACATTTGTGTTGATAGTATTCAACACAGATGCATATGGTTGATGGATCTATTTATTGGACTTGGTCAGAGCGCGATACAGTATACTTGTGTTTCAATTAAATTACCTAAGTAATAGTCATTTATAATAAAATATTATTCGACAATTGGTTAATTCCAACTTTTTTTGCAACTTTACATCCTATAAATATACCGAATGCCCACTAGTTTTTGTGTGTTCCGGATTTCAAGAAATTGAAAATGACTATATATGATAGTTAGATAGTTATTGGAAGAGTGACCATTATTCAAAAGATCCATCTTGGTTTATAGATATGCAAGCCCATATCGAAAAATTCCTAGTGGGTATCAATTTTTAGGCTCCCAAACTCACTTATCTAATCCCTATTGAGAGTTTCAAAATCACCCTTGAAAAGGGCACATGCACCATAACAGTCTAACAATAAAAGAGATTACATGGTGTTTTTGTATTGGTTCATAGAGATGTTGATCACGGTGAAATCATTGATTATATAGGGTTCAACCGGAACCCATGTCATATCGCACGCGATTGATGGAAATATTTTGGCTTACGAAGAAAAAATACGGGTCCGCTTAAACATTGGGCTATTATTTAAAACATATTTAATCTTATGTAATTATTATTTTTGATAGCTTTCAAACACCATTTTTATTTTCAATATATATAGTTTATAATGTAAATAGTATATAAAACCATAAATATATTGCCATAAATAAACAAACAAAATTAACACACAACACATATACAACCATAAATAAACAAAAATAATTACCACACAAAACAAAAATGACCATAAATAAACAAACAAAATTAACACACAACACATATAAAACCATAAATAAACAAAAAATAATTACCACACAAAACAAAATTAACACACAAAAATATTAAAATTTCAAAACAAACTAATAAAAAAATTAACACTTGCGGAATACTTCTCTGGAATCCTAATCTAATATCCCGATCATCATCCCGGCATGCTTGGTCTAGACATACCGGTCATTTTACAAAAATTTAAAAATGTTTTGATTTTTTTTCCAAAGGGTTCATTTATATATACGAGTTAGATTATTCGATTTCCATAACAATTATTACCTACTCATAAACATGAAATTCTTTTATCTTTATATATTTTCGATGCTTTTTTTTATTATTATTTTAACATGCACAAACTTATTGGTTTACACAAACTTTATATTTTTTTTGGAAACGAAAAATGATTAAACGGAAGCCTCTACCCAATATTTCAGAGTAGATCTTGAGTTTGAACTCAGCAAAACGGGCAAACCCAGCCCCCAAGGGGATTTCTAGGAAAAATTCCCCCACACATGGGGCATATTGCAAGAGGCGCACAAATTGTGTTTTACCGGGTTTGAAACCCCGACCTGAAATCCACATGGGGATGTAAACCCTATGCATCAAGCGAGTAAAGAATATGATAATATTCGTATATATATCATAATATGTATCATTCTACATTCTACATTCTACAAGACGTCAATAAATATGATAATCTCATAGATGTATCATAATATCCATAAATGAATAAGGATTTTTTTGCATAACACTCTATAATTATGGTTAAAATTTAAACATGACTATAAAAAAGTATTCAGATCATTTAAACGAAATTACAACCAAAATCTCATCATTTTTACGAAAAATCAAAAATTAAAACAAACTAACACAAATGAAATTCGAAAATTTCTTAGAACTACCATTATGATTACGATTTCCATTACATGGTAAATTAGTCCTTTAATATCGACGACGTACCCGAGAGGGCACGTGGCGACATGTGCCAACCTGCTTCAAATAGTTCATAGATTGGATCTTCAGACTTGAGAATTTCTTCGTTATTAATTTCCGTTGTTGCAGAATATAAATCTCCATTACTATCTTCCATGTTATTCTTTTCTTTTTTCAGATCATCCTCATCGTTCTCTTCCGACCACTTCTCCACCATTTCCTCCTCCTCACTAAACTCGCAACTAAATTCGCAGGTCGTTTTTGATGAATCAACAACATCGTCTTCTTGGGAAGAGTTTTCTGGTTCGATTCTATAACCATGACACGTGATATCAATCACGATTTCCTTCTCATCTTTATGAAAAAACCTATCAAGAAAGGGTACACGTTGCATGATCTTTGGAACATCATGGTCCATGAAATCCTCAAACTTTGGAGGTAAAGATTCTGATGATCGTATGAATTCATCGATTTTGTCAAAGAAACGGGATGATGAAGGGAAAAGGGTTTCGATTAGATCTTCGAATACCATGATATGATCATCAAAAAATGATAATAGTGTTAGCATTTGATGTTCCATTGCACACAAGATCTTCGCATTTTTTCCTTTTGGGTTTCTGAAAATGTGAAATCTTGTTGAAACTTTTTGCAGGAATGATAAGAGTAAGGTTCCGAGAGTGAATAATAATGGACGTCGGCGAGGAATCATTGTGGTTTCCGTCGGTGGCGGCTGGTGAATGGCTGATTGAAAGTTGTTGAAAGCTAAGAAATGTGTTCGGATAAAAATGGAAACGAGACCCATAAAATCACTCTTTCATGAAACGAAGCCATTGATGAACGAAGGGTTTGGCTGTGGATAAAGACATTGGGGAAAACATTGGGTTGTTGCAAAAGTTTGTCTTGCACGAGTAGAAATGCGATCTGAATGTTAGGAAAATTAGGTGCCAATTGACAAGGGAAGGTGGAGGTGTTTTAGTTAGGATTCTAACCGATAGATTCGGACAATGTTAGCGTTCCTTTCATATATGTAATTTATGCAATAAAAGTTATATTATTAAGCTTACTTTAGCCGATAATTCCACAGTTTTTATATTCATCCACAATTTTTTTAAAAGAAAGACAATTATGCCCTCGTTAATATTTAGAATGTAAATTATGGTATATGTTAATATATTATATATTCAAAGTAATTAAAACATGATTAATAAAAACTAAATTAAAACTTTAAGAAAGAAAACAAAAATTTGGAGAGAATTTGATCATTTTAAAGTGTACTCAAATTCGTCTATCGTTTAAATTTACAATGATGCTATTTATACTAATAAAATCATTAGATATAATTAATGAGCTCTAACACATATTATACATATAATTAAATCTTAAAGGATTTAGCTACAGTGTTTTTTTAGCTGATGTAAAATTTTCGGCTAAGCTTTTAACTTTTATCAGCTTGCTCCTTTTTTTTACCGGCCGACTTTCTTTTCACCTTTTTAGTGTTGGTTGGTTTTGACTTTCATGGAGCTGAGGCTTGAGGTTGCATGGTCATCGGCTCTTAACATTAATAAATGTAGTGTATATAGCAAACAATTTGAAAAGAATGCGTAAATTCATCAGACACAAAAGAATCTGAGGCACCAGAATTAAATAAGATGTGAGTAGGTCTAGAGTTGACAAGAAATGTACCCGTCACAACATTCGGGTCCTCACATGCCTCCTCTGTGGTAATCTGAAATGCACGACCTTTAGCTTTTGGCACCTCCTCATTTTTAGTTGGAGTATTCTTTGGTTGTTGAACAGAAGTTTGACTTCCCGCCATTTGGCTAGTAAGAGTAGGGCAGTTACGTTTCATGTGGCCAGTAACACCACAAGCATAGCATGTAACATCCTTCATCAGGCAACTAGGCTTCATATGGCCCACTTCTCCACAACCATAACAGACCACCAATTCTTTTTCCATTCTGCATTGGCCCTGATGATTCCTTCCACATTTTAGGCATGATGGCGATTGAAGAGAAAAAGATTGTGACCTACCGCTAGGGGTGTTCGTTTGGATGGATCGGTTTGATCCGATCCAATCAAGTGAATCCAAATTGATTTCGGTTTTCAAAACATGGATCCGAATAGTCCAAACTAAATTCAAATCCGATTCGATCCAATTACAATTCGGTTGGATAGGTTTTTATAATTCGGTTTTCAAAAACCGAAACATTTTAAAACGACATATAATTATACTATTACCTCACTTTACACAAGAAGCAAAAATAAATTATTTAGTTGTAATTTGAAATTTATAAACAATTAATATGAAGATATATTATAATTAAATATTTTATAGATAAAAAACTTTTGAAAGAAAATGCATATTAATGTTTTTTTTATCGGGGTGAAACGTTTTGAACCTATTTGAAAAAATAAATTACAAAATAGATAAATAATAAATGTTTTATTCGGTTTTTTTGGACTATTCGGTTCTTATTTTATAAACCCAAATCAATCCGAAATCCAAAATAATAATTCGGTTTTGTTGAAAACCAATCCAAAAATCCGAATATCCGAACCAAATAGTCCAATCCAAATTGTCCAATTGGATAATTCGGTTTTATCCGAATAGTGAACGGTTCTACCTATTGCTGCCACGAAAGGCGCTCTAAGATTGCACCCTTGAATTAAAATCAGACCGAACAGGTCGAGCTAATGGAATAGAGGAAATAGGAGCAATTTGATTAATACGTGGATGCTTTGAAACATAAAGAGTGGCACCACGTATCTCTAAGTCGTGCTCGCACTTTCGGGCATACTCAACAGCTTTATCGAATGATAGAATATCCCGACTGATCACGAAATCACGGATTTCATACCGTAACCCTTCCATAAATAACTGAATTTTATCGTCTTCAGTTGGGATATACTTTGTAGCCAACCGTTCTCTTTGATTGAATTGAGTTTCATACTCATTCACGGTCATTCCTTCCTACTTGAGCTCGAGGAATTCTTTTTCCAATCTTCTCCTCATGTCTAGAGGACAATACTTTCCTAACAAACAAGTTATAAACATCTCCCAGGATAAATTCTCCTGGTCATACTCGTTGAGAGTCTCAAATGTTGCTTCCCACCAGACCAAGGCTTCACAAACGAACATTGTAGAAGCATAATTAGCCTTGTCTTCACTAATCACATGAGAAATACGAAATACTTTCTCTGTGTTTAGGATCCAAGTAAGAACATTATTAGGATTAAGGACTCCTGAAAACTCCGTAGCACCACTACTCTTGAAAGTTTTGAATGAAGGACGCTTCGCCTTCTCTCCCGAAGATTCTCCAATAGCTTTCTCTTTACCCTTATCACTACCCTTCTTATGTTGTTCGAGAGTCTATCGAATAACACCAGTAAGTTTATCCAATAGTTGCACCTCACGAGGGGATACTGGAGTTTCTCCTTCATCAGGATGAGAATCTCCACCCATCGCTGGTGTATGGCTACTCACTTGTTCAGTCATTGCTCTGAAATTTTTGAGTAACATAGTATTTTAGAATATTAGGATTTATTATAACGTAACACTTCACTTAAGTCATTCCTATGGTTTGTATCCATATACTTACAACGATTCAGTTCATATATTGAACTTCCAATATTTTAAGACTAAATGTCAATCCGTGGGATTTAGTTCACTTAAACTACTGCTTTGATACCATGATTGAAAGAACCCCTTTCATACTCGACACATTGTTACTCCAAAACGTGCTACATGCATATTCATAAACATATTATATTTTACATTGATGATCTTATTACAAAAGACTGGATATAAACCGACTAAGTTTTAATATATTACAAAACTACCAAGGATATTATAATTTTATACATACTTAAACTCAAATACAAACGTAATAGTATAAACTATTCTAAATCTTCCAACAGTATATGACTATACTGGATGCTTATTTCCTGCAATTGTTAAACACTGAGAGGGGTAAGTGGTGACGCTTAGTGAGTTCAATAATAGACACAATATAACGTTATGCGATATATATACATCAATATGGCAGAAGCAAAGAGGAACAAGGAATAACAAAGACATATGTGAATCATGTGACAAGCTTTCCATATAAATCAATGATTTGATTCAAAGATATACAATCAATGAGACATAGCAATTTCAATACTTGATATACATCAATAAAGCTATGGCCCAAATGGAACAGAAGACATACAAAGTCTGATTAACATTTTGGTAGATTTCAGGCTTTCAGCCCTATCTAACCTTCTGCCAATGCCATACGGGAAAATAACATAGAAAAGGACATAGCACATATAACACATAACATACAATTGTGAATTGTTCCTATATATTGAACTCACCGTGAAATAACCAGGGGTTAAAATAGTAATTTGGGCAGCACTTCGTTATAATAAATAAGTTTCTTCGATGAAAATCGGGAGCTTTATTGAAAACCATGCCTTGCGAGGGTTAAGCTTCAAACCGAAAAGATAAATTTGTCGGGGTCTTCGGGCACTTCGGAACGTTTTTCGAGTGTTGGGTATGATCACAGGGCTTTGGGGAAGTTGGAATTGCAAAAAAATAGGTTTAGGGGTAAAAAGTGTGAATTTTCTAACATTAGCCGGGAGGGTTCGCACCTCCCTATTTATAGTGCAAGGTTCGGCCGAAGAGAGAAGGAATTGGCACGTGGCTCGCATGCGAGGGAGGCAGGTGGCGCGCATCGGAAATAGGGCGAGACGTGTCGGATGCGAAGGTTGAACACACATCGACTTCGGACGCCTCCACGGACGCTACATGCGTCGGATTCTCGTTAGGCCACACTTCGCACTCGTCATCTGGTCGGAACATGGGGCATGATCACAAGCAAGGGCGAGGTGCCCGAACCCTGGCCATGCGAATTTCCTCGGATTTTGTGTCCCGAAATTCAAAAATCCATAAATTTCGCATACAAGCTTTGTTTTTGACATTCTTTATATGTACGCGTAGGCGAAATTATATTCTACAACTTTTGTTTAGACTCCGTCGGCTAATTTTGATTTTATTTTTAATATTATTATTTTTAATAAACCGGGACAGGAAAATCCTTTAAAAATTCATAACTTCTTCATCTGACATCCGTTTTCGTCTGTCTTTTTACCGTTGTATTACTATTGAAGAGACCTTGGATTCTTGTTTAGGTTGCGTCGGCTAAAAATTACTCGATCTTTATTTCGAGTTTTTAGGTTGAATACTAGTATACTTAAACATAGAAAAATCATAACTTCCTCACACGTAGTCAGATTTTGATGTTATTTTTATGAAAGTTATCGGTTTAACGAATACTACGATTTTCATTTAGATCACTAAAGCTAAAAAGTAGTTTACTGAAAACTCACTTGTTACGCTAAATAGTGTTTGTCGGTTTTGTCGCCGATCTTCGATTGATCATAACTTCTTCATTATAACTCGGATTTCGATGAGGTTTTCGCCTAAATGTTTCTAACGAGATTCTTTACAACTTTCAATAATAAAATTTTACTCATTTCCAATATTATATTTTCGTTAAATTTCAATATTTGACTTTTGATTGGAATCTCATAAGATTTCCAATATTTTTCGAGTTATTCTATACATAGTTTTACTTCAAATATCGTAAAAACTAACTTGTTAGAACTCAACGTTCAAAACCATATAATATTATTCATTTTAAGCTAATAAGCTTTACAAGACACGATAATTAAACTAGGTTAATAACGTGTATGTTACACCTACCCACACTTATTTGTTCCTAAGAGGAAACTCACCTCGCACTACAGACGATCCCTGGCTGCTGGCTGCTTGCTGACAAATTCCTGAACTGACAACATCAAAATAAAACCCAATTAACCATTTGGGTTTCCAATGCATAACTCTAAAATCCCCACTTGGGGTAATAGGACCATTTTACCCTTAACCTAGCTTGGTCCAAGATTAAGGCCCAAACTCATACTGTGAAGGCCCAATAGTCAAATAATCAACCAAGGCCCAACTATGGCCCAATTTTCCAAATTGGACCCAAAACTTTATATGGTTTTACCCTAAGGCCCAACCATTTTTTCCAGTCAAAACATTTGGCATTCCAATGACCCAACATCTCATAATCATCGAGGCCTATTTATGGCCCATCTATGGCCCAATTTTCCAAATTGGGCCCAAGCCTTTCCAATGGGCCTTATCCTAAAGCACATCCAAATATTCTAGTCCATATACTTATTCTTAGATGGCCCATCAACAGTCCAAACATCTCGGCCCTACTCAAAACCCAACACAATTAGGGTTTTCACATGAAATGATGATTAGGGTTAATTAGAAACACTTACCCCATTAAGGACTTAATCCACTAAGTCAATCAATCTACTAGGTCCATAATACAGTGTAATTGGGTATAATTCATACTTCAAATCCAAAACTAACATCTTCCAAAATTAAGGTTTTCTAAACCCTAATTAGGGTTTCCAACCCAAACATAAGCCAACTAAATCCAAGATTAAGTTTGTAAGTCTAATAGGGTTCCACTAAGCCGGGCACCACCCACTGCCACCTCGGACGGTGGTGGTCGGCGGCGGCAGCTACCATTTTCAATGGTGGTGGTGGTGGTGGTTCCAGCCCAAAAATTGCATATACAACTTCACACCTATAAAGTACACACTCACACACAAACACACACACAGCTACCCTTCATGGTGGATGATGGCGGCAGAAAACGGTGGCAGGGGACGGCAACCACCACCTTGAGGTGGTGGTGGTGGATTTTCCGATCATATATTGCGCAAACAACTCCAAGACCACAATAAACAACATATAAATACTCAAACACATAATGTCCGACCACCCCCAAGCGAATAACGTCGCCGAAATACCACAGAAATGGTGGCTAACGGGCAGCGACAACCACAACCGACATACCTGACGTCAAACCACCAAAAGGAACGAATGAGAGGAGAGAGAGAGAGATGGACAATAACATTACCAGAAGTCTCTCGGTAGCTCGCGATCCATGCTGTAGCAAACACATCTATTCTTCGGCCTTCAGCGGTTATCCAGGTTTTTCACGACATCTCCGGCAGCGACGTTGTGGCGACGCTCATCGGTGAAGCGGCACGCAGACGGTGGAGTTCGACTCAACTAGCAGCGGTGGCCTAGGAGGCTCTCATGGTGGTGGCTGAAGTAGTGTATCCTAGGGTTAGGGTTAGACGGTGGGGGAAAGGACACCAGGTTGAAGTCTCGTGTTCCTTCAAACCTTTTTCCATTTTACCAAGATCAGCCCCTGCTCACCAGATCTTTTCAATTTAAACCCAAAACTTACCCTTTAGCCCCTACCTCCATAAAATCTTTTCAGTTTTAATCAACTATTTACCATTCAGCCCCTCTCTTCAAGATTCTATTTCAATTTAAATCCAGAATTTACCAAACAACCCTCAGCCTCCAAAATTCTTTACAAAATAATCCGGGAGTTACATTTTAACCCCCAAACTCTCAATTATGACTTTTTAACCCCCAAAACCAACGCCTTGCTAAATTATTACGCATTTTGGGCTACTATTCATTAATAAATTTTTATCTATTTATTTATTTAATAAACGGAATATTACAATTCTCCTCCACTTAAATTAGATTTCGTCCTCGAAATCATTCCTTACCACTCCCAACAATCCAACAACCTAAGCAACTAGACCATAACGCCAAGCATACCACAACCTTCACAAAGCAACTGAAACCAATCTTCACAGGGTTCTAAAACTCGAAGATGAACGAAATCGCTGCATCATGATCACATTTACTCAATCTGAAATCTACAGTCTCGAGATGGTATGACTCCTTAATAGACCACCCGTGCTGAGCTTTCCAAAGCTTAATCTTCCATGAATGACCGACCAATTGCACGCTTCTTGTTGGATTAATGTCTAAGTCCATAACTATAATTGGCAAGACTTGACCCGACCCGACATGGTCCATTTGGGTTGCATGGAATCATGCATTTGGATAGAATATAATGAGAGAAATAACACTTAAGGTTTGTTAATATCATGGTTGCAGAAATCGGGATTAATCGATGATTAATCGTGGATTAATCGTTTGGCGTTCTCCAACCATCAAGGATTAGGGCGTTAATCGGAAATTTAGGATTAATCGGTTTTGGCGGGATTAATTGGCCTTGGCGGGATTAATCGGTCAACAAAAGTCAAAAAATTCGAAAAATAGTCAAAAAAAAAGTCGAAAAAAAGTCAAAAAAAGGTCAAAAAATTTAAAAATTCAAAAAACCAACTTTCTTTTTTTACTCCAAACTTTTCAAATTTTCAAAAATTCAAATATTATACCAAAATGTTCATATTTTCGTATTTCCAAATTTCCAAATTATAATTTTTCTTATTTTCTAATTTTGAAGTACTTGTTTTTCTTAAGATATATTAATATTTAATTAATTTTAATATTTTATTAATAATCTATGGTCCTCGATTAATCCTCGATTAATCTCCGCCAAGACCGATTAATCCCTTAACACCACTCGACCGTCGAGCTACCGTCAAGCGATTTTTACAACCTTGGTTAATATATTATAAGTTCTAATATATTAATAAGATTATCTAATTAATATTGATCAAGAATTTATCTAGGATTAATTAAGTGATCAAAAGAAGACTAATTAAATATATGGGGTTGATTGTGTAAATCATCCATACTTATATATTGGGTTAATGCTCCATGGATTGTCAAGTTGGGCTAAAACCCATAAGATGCTCCATGGTGTATTTGTACCCATGGATCATGGAAATGAAAGGCCATGACAATTAGGGTTTACATGGTGTAACCCTAACTATATAATGATCTTATTCTTGGAGAAAATCTGTCACTATGTGTGAGAAAAAGGGCTAGCCGATTTTCATGAAGTGTGGATTTCTCCCTAATCTATTCCAAGTGTATTTGGTGTTGTGTGAACCATTTGAGGTGTCACACTTGGGGCACTAGGCACTCAAGCTTCATGAAGACATTCTACATCAAAGAGGTATGTAATTCTAACTTCATATATTCATATGAATCAATGTAATTATGCTAGTTAGGATGAATACATTGGAAAGTTCATATTTGCATGTATAATAGAGAAAACATAGATCCAAGGTATTTAAGGTTGCATGTACACTTAGGAGTGTTAGAATGCTCAAAACCCAACAGTGGTATCAGAGCCTAGGCTTGTTTTCTTGTTACACTTGCAAAATTGGCTGAAAAATCGAGTTTTTATGCTGTCTGTTCAGCAGACTCGCCGAGTCCATGGAGGGACTCGACGAGTCCAAGGCAAAATGCATCCAACTCGCCGAGTTGGTTCGTTCACTTGACAAGTTGGACCCCCAGACAGCATATATTCGACCTTTTTGGCTAGAATTGGACTAGGAACATTACCCTAAGATGTTTTTGGACTTATAAACTTGTTTTTGATGTGGTAATGTTCATGCTAATCCAATTTCAAAGATAATTGTCAATAGATTCATGTTTTGTATTAGTTTAGTGATTAGGCTAATTTCATGAAAAAGTTTGATTTGAATTATCTTGTTCTTATGAGTTGCTTAGATTAATAGAAAAATTAATTGATTATGTGTTTGCAATCCATTTTAATCTAAGAGTTGATTCTAAAATGTGATTTTGTAACTTGTCCTCAAGTTATATGAAAAGACACATTTAAGTTTCATAAAACTCATAAAAGTTGGCAATGGTTACAAAAAATGAAGAGTCTTGTCCTCAAGTTATGGAGGTTCACGAGTCACTTCATTAAGTATTAAAACGTGTAACCTTAATTAATTCCATAAGTTACAAAATAAAGAAAAGTTACATTCTTTTATTAGTTTAAAGTCTTCCATAACTTGTCCTCAAGTTATGGAACTTGAAGAGTCTTTTAATTAAAAACTACTTTAAACACATAAGTTATGGAATTAATTAGTTTTGAATAGTTTCAAAACTTGCCCTCAAGTTTTGGAATTTGAAAAGTTTTCACTTAAGAATACTTTAATTCCAAGTTAGCCCTTAGAATTTTAAAAGTTAAAATTCAACCCTTATACTTTATATTATAAGTTAATAATATTTATATATATGTATAAGAGTAAAGTCAGTCTTACCGTTAGTAGGCCTCATTCACGAAGCCGGACTATAAGGGGGTATAAGGTTACTGCCTATAAAATGGCAGTTTAATGGGTGTCCACTCTCACCCACCGCTTCCTTGAGTGGCGGAGAGTCGTTAGCCAAACGGGTAGGACAAGGACTAGAATTCTCCCTTCATTAAAAGTATTAATGATAAATAATAAGTAACTAAACCTTTTATAAATGTCCATTCTTAGTTACGTAGGAAAATGTGAATAACGTGCTAATCCATGAAATTACACTTTACACTTTGTTTAAGTCGGTTAGTGGAGTGTGTGTGGTTAACCGGCACACTAAGTCGTATTTAACAAGGTAGGCAAAGGGTAACTTAATGTTTATCATAGTATCGGTGGAGCGCGTGTGGTTAACTGGGACATTGATTAAGGGGTAAATATTAAGGGTACCAAGTATATTTGCATGGTTACTTCACACCCTGTTTTGTGATCCTCGGCATCCCAGTCACAAAACCTGAAGGGCACACTCGAGATTGAAACATGCCATTGAATAGTTCAATGAATCTCAAAAGATCTAGGAGTTTCAAATCCAATTAAAACCTAATAATACATTTCGTTTATCTTGGTGGAAATTGGTGAATGCTCATTCACCTACCTTCAAATATTTTATAGCTTGGATTACGGCATCCCTCTTCTAAGTTATAAAATAGTTTGTAGGGTCCTAGCCTTAATATTTCATATTGGGTGTTATATTATGGACTTTAAATCAACTATCTTGAATATCTCCCAAAAGATGTCTGGTTTAGACATTTATGATCTTCCTAAATCTCTTGAAACAAGCTTTCCTAAATGAAGATGATGTCTCATGGAAATCATACTTCTTTCACCTCCTCCAATTATTCTCCCTAACCCACAAGTTCTTGAAAAGTTTAAGGTCACTCAAGCCCTATTGGCAAGCAAAGGTCTATGTGTGATCACATCTTAGAGATGTAGTCACATATTGACAAGCCGGGAGAGTTGGGTGTCAAAGTCTTGAGAAAGTTGGTGGCTCAACTACTTTCTAAGTCACATAGTGAGTTCTTTTGGGAATTTTATGAAACAGACTTTGAGAAGACCCTTAATGATATTATCTATTTGCTAAGATCAACTTCCTAAAACTTTATGGACATTGACAATGATGACATTGGATATCCAGTAAAGCTCTCTCCTCCCATTGGAAAGGGATCGTCCATTGTCAACTTGGTTGACCAAATGGTAAAGAGAGAGGCTAAGTCTGAGATAGTCTCATTATCAAGGGTCCATAAGTATCTATTGCAAAAGGAAGGGGCATTGGTTGCGAAGCTGCCAAACTTACCTAAGGATGTTAAAGTCAATAAGTTTGACTCTACTTCAGGTAAAGTCCACTATCTATCTCTGCTAAGTTTCTATTTTGAGATTCTTGATAAATGATGTGACTGGGTCACATGTTGATGTTTTAAGAATCAAAGAAAAGTGAAGAAAATTAGAGAAAGAATATGCTGAATCTGATCGCGTAGATGGATTTCTATCGCATAGTTTGAAGATCGGGTTCTTGAGCTACTTCTTAGGAGTTATGATATATTGTTTAGGAATAGATAACAACAAAGTTTTCATGTGCTTTTGCACTGTAAGGATAGTTTTTCCACAAAGCTTTTAAAATAAAAGGAAAAAAATTTTGATTTTATTTATTTTAAAAATATCCTTAAAATGGCATTTGTGGAAAAATTTTGTTGCTTATAAGATTCCATTAAGAGCAAGAGTGGAAATATGAATTTGATTCTTTCATTTGTGGTAGTGTCTAAATTTACCAAATAAGAAAACATTCTCATCACCCAAGTTTTAGTTGGATAGAGACTTGGAATCATGCAAGTTGTATAGCATGATGAATGAGAACTTTCAAGCATTGGAAAAAATTAAGACTAACTACTTGTTCACATGGATGTGTGAGTCAAGTAAAGGACTAAGGGATCGAGTACAAATTATTGTGCACTGATCAAGCCCACCACAAATAATCGTTAAGATTATTCGTCATAATTTACTATAGCTCAGTAAATATGGTCATACTTACAAGCTTAAGTGTAATTCTGAGACATTGGAAAAGATTCTAATGTATGGCAGAGCGAATAAGAAGAATCAAATTAGGCAGAAGGATAAAAGTTTCTCAAATCTGAAAAGATGGAGAGTACTTTAGTATTATATTATATGATCATCTTAATGATTAAGAGACCTTATCACAATTCATCCTCTAAGTGCATTCTGATAGCTAAGAAGAGGAGCTATGAATTGTTGAAGTGGTAAAATCAAGAAGATGATTCATACCTCATTCCAAAAAAATTCTTAGAGTTATACTCTAAGATTGTAACTAGAGTGACATGTCTTAAAGAAGGTTTAAAACACTTGTCAAATGTAAGAGTAAAAGTTTCTACTCTTGTACATTTGAAATTGGTAAGTTGTGATGTTTTGGATAAAACAAAGACCAATTAAGGCCAATTGTGTGAAGTGTTTGTCTTGATTAGAATCCACACTATCTCTTGAATATCTGACAAGGAAGTCTTATATGTCAATAGGACAGTGGAAGTCTTAAAGGTCTTGAAAGTCTTAAGAACTAATCAAGAATAAAACCTGAAGTTCTTCACTAGCACACGACGTGAGGTTTATAACCTATCGTGTTGACATACTTTATTTCTGTGCCCATTCCAGTTAAATTTGGCTTTGCATATGAGTTCTTAGAGTTCTCAATTGGTTGCACAACAACTTGGAAGCAATGGCAGGCCCTTGAGCTGCCAGGTGGCAAGAATTTAAGATTGCACAAGTTCAATCCATATGAGTTTGGATTTGTCATTATCCTTGCCTTGTGACTATGGTTTTGACAATTCACATGGATAAGAGCAAATACACCATTAAATCTAAGTGTCATAAGGTTTCTCTCCGATTCATGAAAATGATGGTGAGGAAATACTTTCACTAAGTAGATTTTAGCTAGATAGAAATTGTGATATTTGCATTCTCAAAGTCGTTAGTGGAGCATGTGTGGTTAACCGGCACACTAACATGGACTTATGAGAAGTGGCAAAGGTCTAAACAATTGAGACTATGATTACGACATCCCTTTTCATAGTTCTTAAAATTGTTTAGACACACCTGTGAGCTATCTAAGATAAGGTGTATGATATTGATAAAGTTTTATCAAAGCAATCTAGTATCAGAAATCTGAACATTGGTAAGAAAGTCAATAAGTTATTGATTTCTAGAAGTCCAGCTGATTTCTGAGTACATGTCAAAGCTAGTGGGAGCATAAGTGTTATGCTAATAATCATCATGTTAGTGGGAGCATGATAATTAAGATAAAGGTTGCAAGTTAGCAATGTTAATTATAGAAAACAAAAGGTTTCAATTGGGAAAAAGTTGTTTTGCTATAATTAAGGGAGAGGAAATTATACTTCATTTCAATTCTAAAAGATTAGATTGAGATTTTAATCAAATTTAGTCAAGAATATATATAAATTTCATGTTGGAATGAATAAACATAAGGAAATTCTATATATGGGTCCATTATTTGCGTTCTAAAATTTGATTATGATTACGGCATCCCTTTTTATAATCTAAATTATGAGAACTTGGCAAATTGAAATGGAAATATTATAGAAAAAGACTGGTTTAGTCTTTATGTGAGACATCATGAATCATGTCCCATATGCTTCGGACATAGGATCGATTACATGTGCTATATTCATCCTTTCTAAAATTTTCCAAATGCATGGGGCATTAAGAAGGGAAAAGGTCTAGAATTGGATATGACTAAAAGGATTAAGCAATTGTCGAGGACAATCTAAGGTTTACCAAAGATTGGTTGCTCAAGGATAGTTGGAAGTATAGTGTTAATTCTGGAAGGACCATATTGACATAATCTGTAAGGAGGCAACTCTTGTTCAGAAGTGATAGTCAAAATGGAATATAGAAATGTTTCAAAGTTAGAAATTATTCAATCTGTGTAAGATTAGGAAACTTAATGCATGAAGGATGTTTCCAAGGAGTTAATCTCCTTTGGAATGCTCTGTAATGTTTGTTGTCAAGTGTTTGCAACTTTGTGCATAATCATTACCAGAGGATCAATGCATATAAGTTTAGAATCTAACAGATTTTAGTAAATGGCATGAATTTGGAATTCTTGCATTTGCAGTAAGGATTTGGGGCTATGAAAAGAGTATCATTGGAGTTATGTTCAATTGATCTCATTCACAAAGTAAAGATCATAGACAAACAGAGTATGCATACTTGGTGTATGACATGACTAGTGTTTAGAAAACATAGTGTACATGCTTGGAGCATGGGACAGCCAGTGTTTTAAATTCAAGAATAAAGTTGATAGCTGAAACAGTATTCAATGAATATTGTGTAATCATATGGTGATAAATAAAAGGTGTTTTATTTATATTCATAAGTTCTGAGACCATATTGGATTCGATTATTATTATGTTTCACTTTGCATGTTTTGACTTCCAGAATAACTAGGTCATTGTAATGAATGACTAAGTTATTCAAACCATCCACAGTCGGTCATACGTTGGAAGTAGATATGAATCAAGACTGTCATGGGTTGGGCTTGTAGAGGTCTAAAATGTTGGACAAGGTGGTGCTACAACACTCATGAGTGCTCATAACTTCTGAGTATTGGATTCAAGTCGCGCTCATTGGAATCACTTCATGGATTTTATCATGAGTGATCATGAGACGATAATATCTTATATTCTTTAAACCTAGAGATATGAGTTGTTACTATGAGTTGGTTATACATTGATTGCACGAAAACACATTGGTAACTCGATGTTATAAAACGTGCCTTTGTGTATGATTCAACAAGTAGTAGAACAAGCCATATGAGTTGAAGTTTATCCATTCCTTTTACCTTTGGGATAAAAGTGATATCTGTGGGCCCCTCGATGATTTGGTGATGACAAACGTAAGTGATCGGTCGGGCCTGTACTAATTTCATTTGTTCAATTAGTCAGTCGTCATAAATCGGAAATCGGGAAACAACAAATGGACAGAGAGAGTGATTATAATCCATGTCTCAGTCCATATGATATCTAGAATGGAGGAATATGTGATCCCTTATCTAATGGACAGGTCATCGATAAAGGTCAGATATCCTCGGCAAGGTCAGAGTTCGACAGAAGCTTTTGAGAGCTACGATTGTCAGTCGGTTCTTGAAGTCATACTTGCAATAATAGTTTTAGACTTATCCAAATGGGAGACTGTTGGATTAATGTCTAAGTTCATAACTATAATTGGTAAGACTTGACCCAACCCGACATGGTCCATTTGGGTTGCATGGCATCATGCATTTGGATAAACTATAATGAGAGAAATAACACTTAAGGTTTGTTAATATATTATAAGTTCTAATATATTAATAAGATTATTTAATTAGTATTGATCAAGAATTAATCTAGGATTAATTAAGTGATCAAAAGAAGACTAATTAAATATATGGGGTTGATTGTGTAAATGATCCATACTTATATAGTGGGCTAATGCTCCATGGATTGTCAAGTTGGGCTAAAACCCATAAGATGCTCCATGGTGTATTTGTACCCATGGATCATGGAAAGAAAGGCCATGACAATTAGGGTTTACATGGTGTAACCCTAACTATATAATGATCTTATTCTTGGAGAAAATTTGTCACTATGTGTGAGAAAAGGGCTAGCCGATTTTCATGAAGTGTGGATTTCTCTCTAATCTATTCCAAGTGTATTTGGTGTTGTGTGAACCGTTTGAGGTGTCACAATTGAGGCACTAGGCACTCAAGCTTCATGAAGACATTCTACATCAAAGAGGTATGTAATTCTAACTTGATATATTCATATGAATCAATGTAATTATGCTAGTTAGGATGAATACCTTGGAAAGTTCATATTTGCATGTATAATAGAGAAAACATAGATCCAAGGTATTTAGGGTTGCATGTACACTTAGGAGTATTAGAATGCTCAAAACCCAACACTTCTAGCCTTGATTATCTCGGTGCTACCATTAGGAAGAAAATCACTGATTATAATCAATTATAGAGCACTTATATTCGATAGAAGACTTAGATAATCCTTCGAGTAGAAGATCCATCCCTGTAACGGTTAGACTTAAACGAGAGCTGCACAACAGGGTCAAACCAATTACTATGAGATTATTTAATCAAAATGAAAGTGACTTATCACTTCCTAATCAATCAGTTACTCTGTCTGTACTTACAACCCTAAAACACTAATACTGCCTAGACACCGAAACTGCCCGAAACACTGAACTACCTGAAACACTAAACCACCTGAATACTGAACTACCTGAAACATTGAAATGCCTGAAACAATATGTTGCCTCCTGGACGCTTTTCGAAATCCAGCGAGACCTTCCCGATCTCAATTCGTTTTCCAGTCACCTGGTTGCGGAGCGAAAAGGCTCTCACACAGTCGCCCCACACAACTTTCGAACAATATCCTCGTCTCTCTATAGTTGTCATCAGTTATCTTGCCACTATGGCTCTAACGACCTCCTAATCTAACCGATCGAGTCCATGTGTCGAGTCCTGACATCACCAAATTTAAGGCTAAAAGTGATTGCTACAACTACACCCGCAGTCTCACAATACTCTAGCACTATCTACCAACCTTGTGAATGTTACGGCTACACCCATAAACTTACAACACTCTATCACTATCTGCTAACCTTGTAAATGCTACGGCTACACCTGCAGAATTACAACACTCTAACACTATCTTTCAACCTTGTGAATGCTACGGCTACACCTGTAGTCTTACAGAACTTTCCACACTATCTTAATTGTTGATTACCAATCTGAACACATCTGACGTCGAGCACACACACGATCTAACATCCCAACTAAACTCATGTCCTGACTAGAATCCCCAACCTTGTTCTTTAAGGCCTACTATCAAACATTCTGAGAATGCGGTCTCATCATTGCCATGTTTTCCGAACTTCTAACTCACACTATCCTCAATCCATACATCTGCTTGGACTGTCTTCCTTCCTCACATGAATGTGAAAGTTATCCTAGTTTCAAAACTGCTCCTGTTTCTGAATCCCTTGACGATTCTCCCCTACTTATATTCAACAAAGTCTTCAAAATACATGAATATTGAAGAAATCCCAAGGATACTGATAACTCCAGACGTCGTGAAATGATACCGTACTCAAATCTTGGAGTCCAATTAACCGATGCTCAAAGCAAAACTTCAGTAATAGACCACTTCCCTTGGCGATCCCATGAGTCAACACTACTACAAAAGCACCCTTTTACGACACGCAATGTGTGTCGTAAAACGCTCAGACGATACGCAAATGCGTGTCAAGGAAGGCCCCATTATAACGAAAGACGACATGCTTTTGCGCATAGTCTATTTACGACATGCATTTACGATGCGCAGTTACGAAACACATTTATGACGCTCATTTACGACACACAATGCGTATCAAGGAAGGCCCTGTCCTAAAGGAAGACGACACACATTTGCATGTTGTAACCTTACGACGTGCGTATAGGACACACATTGCGTATCACTAAAGCCCCTGTCATAAATGAAGATGACACGCATTTGCATCTTTATGATACTCATTTACGCATAATACAAAATAATGTTATACCAAAACAATCAATTTCATCCAATAACATCATGTCAAAAAATTGTAATACAATGGTATTAAGGGGATCTGATTGTACATTGTTATTAAGAGGTTTTCCCTAACTATATAACCTAATATTACATTGTTATTAAGAATCACCTTGTTTCAGATATCATGTCAAAAAAATCCTTCATGTCAAAAAATTGGCCGTTGTCCACCAGGTGTAGATGGCAAGTAATGACTTGAACATTAGCTGAAACAAAAAAGCTTTTATTAATCACACAATCAACAACCTTTAGAAGTACATCAGAATGCATATATATATATATATATATATATATATATATACATATATATATATATACACACACACACACACACATTAAAAGATGTGATGTAATATGTACGATCCTGTAAAAAGAAAAATAGCAAAAAACAATTTAAGGAATAGATTGCCAATGAAAATGAATAATAAAGAAATGCCTCTTACCAGATGGTGGCCACTAGACAACTGGAACATCACTTGTAGATCAAGTCTCACTTGAAAAATAAAACAAATGTCAACAGAACATCACTTGTATACAGGAAGGTCAAAGAAAGTATATAGCTATTTTTCACAGTTAACCCAAAAATTTATAAAAAGTACATATCCTTAAAAACTTTAAATATTACTTCAATGTCCTTATAAAGTTTGAAATTACATATATATCATTCTAAAACTATATAATTCTCATATATATCCAAACATATATATTTTAATTTGGATTATGTCAATTTATTTCTTTATTATGCATCTTACTTTCATTTCTCTATTTTACAACTTCGTACCTTAAGTCTTTTTCTTATCAAGATATGGCACAATGCCGTAATAGGGAAGGAAATGAAAGATGCTATAATGGGACAAAAACTACTAGAGAGAGAGAGAGAGGGAGAGAGAAGGAATACATGTCAAAGGAGGATTTTCATGCTATAACAATTTGTAATGTTTTTTTGTTACTTTTGCTTGAAATGTTCTCTTCCCATGTGGATTATGGTACTCATTCAAATACACATTCTGTTTATCTGCAAATCAAAAAAAGTCAAAAGGTCAAATTAAAATGTTACTTGCTTGAAACCCATGTCATTTTGTCATCACCTTGTTGCAGTTGGGAACAAGTGTCCGGAGGGTTCTTATTCTTTCACTTATTTTATTCCCGCGCCTCTGCACAGAAGTGACAAAAAATGTCATCAGCTTATGCGGTCACCCCTTTAAAGCACCATTGTTATTGTGCCACGAAATTGTCATCATCACCTTGAATTTTTTTTAATTGGTAAATGATTTATAAAATAATACATAAAAACTAGGAGTTTATTTTTGCTAGATTTGAAAATACAATCCATTCCAATGCCCGGTTTTAATCAAATCATTTGTTTGTTTAGAAGAAACATTTATTTCGTCTTATCAACTCTTCAAGGATATGTATAACATTTAGTAGTCATATGCTCTAAAATATCCGTGGCCCTTATAGATAAAGAAACTTGACATAAAACTAGCTAGGGACTTAGTTGAGCTGCATCTATTAGATAAAATAGAAATAATATGATTTTTAAATTCCAACCCCAATAAGATTGTTATAGATTGTTATGACATGTAATCATCCTATACTAAAAGATTAAAAAACAATTACTTGAACAAATGCAGTACTAGAAAAAAAATTTGTCCTTAATCTTTATGCCTTATTCATAATCTTGAGAAAAAGCTTCTACTACTTCAGCAATGGTCTGGTACAACAAGATTTAGAGTAATACTTCTGTAAGAACTTGTCATTTAATCAGATAATTAACTTAAACTGTGTTTGGATTATTATGTTCCTTGAAGAAGTAACACTTGAGTAATAGATTAGGGTAAAATAATGTAACATCCCAAGTTCCAAAGCAAGAGATCGGGGGTGTAAAGTGTAAATGGAGGTTTAGACTCGGCGAGTCGAGTCGCGAGTGGATCGCATGAATAAGTGACCAGACTCGACGAGTCGGAGGCTAGACTCGGCGAGTCGGTGCTGGAATAAGAAACCCTAATTTTCAGGGTTTGCACCCTATTTAAAGAATGATATGCCTTCATTTCAGCCCCTATCTCCCCTGAGTGTTCCAGAGAAACCCTAAATCGTGAGAGGCTACATTGTTGAGAAGATTGAAGCTTGGAAGGAGAAATTTGTGAAGAGAAGTTGGAGGAAATTGAGGATAGCATCAAGAGGGCTTGTGGATCTGAAGTCTACATCAGTTTAGACTCGTCTTTGGGGTAAGAAGCCACTGCCTTAAGCCATTTTTTCCTTATTGTCATCCATGGTGGTTGTTTTGGGGGTTTTTTAGCTTGGTTTGGATCCATTTCGGGTTTAGAGGTTAGATCTAAAGTTGCAACTTCAGATCTAGGTTGTATTGGAGCCATAAGGGCAGAAAACATCAGTCTTTGGGCTTGTTTGAGAGTGCCTTTGGCCCAAAACCTTCTTGTAGCTTGGTTGGAGCTTGTTGAGCCTTGCATGCACGTAAAGTTGGAAACATTACGTGTGAATCTGGCCCTAGGAGTCCAGATCTATGTATTGGAAGAAATGGAATGGCCTGTAATTGTCTGAATGAAGATGTCACGTGTGGACTCGGCGTGTTGGAAGAACAACTCGGCGAGTCTGTTGAAGATGGCCTTGGAATCGGCGAGTCTGTTCTTGGACTCGGCGAGTCTGGTCGTGGAACCCTAGCCCTTTTTGGTTAAGCTGTGTCTCGGTGAGTTGAGGGACAACTCGGTGTGTTGAGCAAGATGAGACTCGGAGATTTTTGGACTCGGCGAGTTGAGTCGTGATTGAGAGTGTCTGAGTATAGGGACTCGACGAGTCAACGGGTTGACTCGGCGAGTAGGGTCAACCAGGAAGGTTGACTTTGACTGAGGACTTTGACTTGGACCAAGGGTTGACCAGTTTGACTTCCAAGGGTATTTCGGTAATTATTGGTATTTATTGGATTTGGTTAATTGGTAGTGTACAGTGGTGGAGTTCGTGTCGGAGGTCGGAGCAGCGTGATCTTATCTCTTCAGTAATCTATAGCAGGTGAGTTATCCTCACTATATCGACAAGGTCTAAGCCACCAAGGCCGGCCCTTTATCGGATGGGAATCTGGGTAGTTGTTTGTTATGTTATTGCTTTGCTATGTCTGCATCGTGGTAGTTAGGATGGTATATGTTAGAGACCTGGTTAAGGTCGGTATCTTGGTTAGGATGTTGCTATGTTATGTGATCTGTTAGATCGGTTGACTAGTCGTGAATTGCTATATGATTATATGTTTATGTGCACATGGTTGTTGGACTGGGGTTGGGTTGAGGCGGGTCCTGCTTTGTGTTGTAGGTCAACATACCCAGGGCGGACCGGTTAGACCGAAGGCCCAGTTAGCGGTCCGGATAGGCAGAAGGCCCCGAGAGGGCGGACCAGATGTGTCGAGGCTTGGGGAGTGGACCAGACAGACTGAAGGCCCGGTGCGGGCGGACAAGTCATACTGTAGACTCGAGTGGACCAGGTGGACTGAAGGCCCGGAGCAGGCGGACTAGTCATATTATAGACTCGGAGAGAGAGTGAACCGGGTGGGCTGAAGGCCTAGGGTAGGCGGACCAGTCACACCGTAGACTCGATATGCATGGTTGTTTTGTTTATGACATGATATGATATGTGTATGGTATTGTGGTTGGTATTTTGGGGGTAACTCACTAAGCTTTCGGGCTTACAGTTTCAGTGTATTGTTTCAGGTACTTTAGGAGACCGTGGCAAGGCGAAGGCTTGATCGTACCACTCCTCATGTTTATGATTTTTATGATATGGTTCTGGGAGATACTCTGATGTTTAACTATTTTGAAAAAAGTGTATGAACTTAATGGTTTTTAAATGAATTAAAATGTTTTAACTTGGCTCGAATTTTATGGGTGTTACAAGTTGGTATCAGAGCCTTGGTTTGAGTGAATTGGAGGAACATTCTTGTGAATCCAGTCTCAAATCAAGGAGGGATTTTCAAAATGGTTTTCAAAAGGTTTTTCGAAATAAGTAAAGGAGGACGCAGAGGGTATGATCAGCCGAAGCCAGTTAGTAGACCCCAAAATACCATTCAAGTTGTTTGATTATGTGATATGTTAGAACAACATGCTAGTACTAGGCTAGGGATCTTCAAGAATTGCATGATAGAATTGCCTGAATATATGATGCCTGCTAGCCTAGGTTTTCCTTTGTATGAAATTGACATCATTACTGTAGTTATTTAGTGTATGCATCATGGTTATACATAATTAAGATCTTATAGCCTGAGAATGTTTGATTTGGCCTTATGTTATGTTCTTGTATGATTGGGAGCTTAGGGTAGGATTGGATATTCGAAAGTCTATAGGGTCCAGCATTATGTATGACTAGCATACAATAGTGCTGCAGGGTTGGTGGAAGTTTCATGGATGGGAGGGTTGTGTGAGATCGGTGGTTTAGTTATGGGATACTGGTGCTCCTCTAGGAGTCGAGTGTTCGTTATGTATATGCTATTGTTAGGGTGTTTCGGTAATACTTGATACAAATATGGGTAGGTGTGGAAGGTAGTATGGGCCCGTACTACTGAAAGCACAGGACCCATGCGCGTATCAAGGAAGTCACAACCCCTAGGGTTTTGTTGGGAGCTAGTTCTCGGGATTATTATGAGGAATGCCTAATATTCTTGTCGTGTATTTTCAGTATGGCGATTACGATACGTCTCGGGGCAGGATCAGGAGAGGGTGATCAGGATGGACCAGTATTACTCGAGGTCATTGGTCAGATGAGTACGGATGAGTTGGATGCTAGGATTCATGAGATCCTGCATGATGAGGTTGATGCTATGTTCCGGGCTGAGTTGCCGGAGATGTTTGGGTCGATCAAGACTGCCATGGTTGAGTACTTTGATGAGCGTTATGCAGCTCTTGCGGAGGCGGCTACCACGACAGCTACAACGACTGTACCAACGGCAGGGGGAGGAACTAGTCGAGGTTTTCAGTATCGGGACTTCAATAATACGAACCCCCTACTTTCGATGGAGTTCAGGATCCGATCGTTGCTATGAGATGGTTGTCAGACGTGGAGGGTTGTTTCTTCACGTGTTCATGCCCTGCGGATCAGAGGTTGAGGTGTGCTCTAAACCTTTTAAGGCTCGGGGAAAAGGATTGGTGGAGGTTGACTACGGGATCGTATTCTGATGCACAGCGGGCTGCGGTTACATGGGATCAGTTTAGAGAGATGTTCAGTACTCGATATGTTCCGAGGGTTAAGAGAGAGAGGTTGGCTCAAGAGTTCTTGGAGCTGAAGCAGGATTCAGAGTCGGTGACGGAGATCACCAGGATGTTCATTAAGAAGGCAATGTTTTGCCCTGAGTTTGCTTCAGAATAGGCCCAGATGTCCCGATATCTGAGTATGCTCAAGAGGGATATCAGGCAGTTTGTGTCTACGCAGAGGCGCGAGACCTTACTGGAGTTGCAGGAGGCCGCTCGGCGGCGTGAGTTGGAGATTGAGTTACAGTTGAGAGAGTAGAGGCAGGCCCCGGTGCAGTCGCAGCCGGCGCCGAAACGGTCCAAGACCATTGATTCTAGGTTGGACAATCAGAGCGGCCGCACTTGTGTGAAGTGCGGGAAGGGTCATACCGGAGTTTGTAAGTCCGGTGGTGCATGCTGCAAGTGTGGGAGAGTGGGGCATTATGCGAGGGATTGCCATCAGTCAGCCCCAGTTCAGGATATGAGGATTTGTTATCAGTGCCATTAGGTTGGCCACATGAGGTCCAACTGTCCACAGCTAGTTTCCAGGCCAGTGCATGTTCCAGCACCAGCCACCTTGAGGAGTACTGGCGGGGGGCAGGGTGGAACGGAGCCTCCCAGGGCTCAGGGGCGCGCTTTTCAGCTCACAGCAGAGGAGGTCAGGGAAGAGCCGGATGCGGTTGCGGGTATGTTTCCGTTTTGTTATCTTGTTATTTTGTGATTATTATGGAGTATTGTATATCTGCTAGACTTGTTCGCATGATTCATAGTATTGTGTTTGTTCGTGTTTTCGTCTGGTTTATCGTATGATTGAGGGTTTTGGTATTGGGAGTCGTAGTTGGTTAGCATCCAGGAGGATGGTTGGTGGGGAACTAGGCTTTTCGGTCTGGATGTCGGGTATAGTAATTGCGTTTTGAGAAGTGTTCAACGGAGAATCGAACTCCCTTAGAGTTCGTGATGTGCGATGCCGGGAAGTGATTTTGTGGTGGTTGCTCGTGTAGAGGGAATAAGTTCATGGATAAGGGGAACATGTGAGTAGGGTTATTTAAGTGATGCCGGCTGGGTCACCGGTGGTTGGAAGTCAGTGCTCTAAGTGGGGAGAATTGGAAAATTCTCAGGGGGATCGATAAGCGTTAGAGTTTGATTAGTTTTTTGGGATCCAAAAATGTTTCAGTCAGCCAAGATTGTGGGCTGGTATGAGTAAGTGACATACCGATGGGGCGGAGTACAGACTAAGGATTTCGGAAAAGAGTGATTGGTTGTTGTGAGGCCTAGGATTAGGCCGAGATCTGAGTATATGGAATGGAGTTAGAGTTCGGAACCCCTAGAGGGCTAGAACAGTATGTATGGGGGAGATTCCTAGGAGGAATAGTTCGGGATGATGTATGATAGTTTGAGTGGTCCAGACAGGTTGAAGGCCCTGGAGGGCGGTCCAGACATGCTCAAGGTTCTGAGAGTGGTCCAGATTGGCTGAAGGCCTGGAAAAGCGGTCCAGTCATGCTGAAGACTCTGTAAGTGTTGTTAGATCTGTATGCAGAAAGTGATTTGAGTATGCTGCTATGCAGTAGCAAGCAGTGGGTCTGGCCCCAGGTATTGATCATGTTAGTGGAAGGCAGTGCATGGACCCGAGAGTCCTTGCGATCAGATTCAGAGCATGTGCGATGCATGGAGTAGTGGTTACTCTACAAGGGATAGTGTAGAGTGGGGTGTGAGCACCGTGGCACTTGTCCGAAGTGGCAAGGTTGGCAAGTAGATTTCCTTGGATAAGGAAAGGGAAAGGTATGTAACTCCGGGGGGGGGGGGGGGGGAGTGTTGGTTCACGGAAGTAAAAGTAGTAGTGAGAATGAATGATCGAGAGTATTTCACTTATGGTTGTTGAGCACTGTGATTGTGCCAGTGGTATAGAAGCACATCTAGATTGGGTGTCTTTTGAGGTTGCGGAAGAATTTCCAGTGGTATAGAACCAGAGGAGTTCGGAAAGGATGCAAGGATGGAGCCTTGGATTTCCGGTATGGTTGTGATGAGGAGGTTATGTATGTAGCGGTAATTCATCCTGGGGATGTTTGGAGGTATCGTCAGTGTGTCGGGTTTTTCTAGCCCGAGGAGGTTAGTGCAGGTTCAACACGTGTATGTGATTGCAGAGGAGAGCTCATGGGAGTTGCTCATGAGATAAAGGATGTGTCATCCTGTCAGCACGGAAAGAAAAAGAGTTGGATTCGGAAAGGAAGCGGGATAAGTCCTAGAAGTGAATTCGATAAAGGATACGCTAGTCGAGGAAAGGGTTAGCGGCTTGGTACCAAGTCAGGACTCGGTGGTTCATGGTGATATCTAGTTTTGCAAGAGACAAGTGATTGTGTGGTTTGGAATGATGGAAGTATCATCGGGTGATCATTGGTTGATAATTATGGTTGTTAGAGAAAGAAGCCGGTGGTCGGCTTGAAGCAGTTGTCATGACTCTGTAAGGAAAGAGTTGTTTTTTAGGAATCCGATAGCAGTATTGGAGAAACCAGAGTCAGTGTGTGATTAGTGGCTGCGTTACGGGAGTGTTATCCGGAAAGGTGTGTTGCAGCAGGCTTCGAGGACGAAGCCTAATTTAAGTGGGGGAGAATTGTAACATCCCAATTTCCAAAGCAAGAGATCGGGGGGGGGGGGGGGGGTGTAAAGTGTAAATGGAGTTTTGGACTCAGCGAGTTGGAAAGGTAACTCGGCGAGTCGAATCGCGAGTGGTTCGCGTGAATAAGTGACCAGACTCGACGAGTCGTTGCTGGAATAAGAAACCCTAATTTTCAAGGTTTGCACCCTATTTAAAGAATGATATGCCTTCATTTCAGCCCCTATCTGTTGAGGGTAGGTAACCACCCTACTGAACCCTGATCGCAAACGTTCCGCATAATGCACCTGAACTGATCTCGACTATGAACCAAGATGACACTACATACTCCCAACCTGCAACTAAGGAAATGACCTTTAACTACCCACTAATAATCCTCGACATGAAAATAGCATATGAATTCTCTTGAAATATAGTTCAAACACAAAAAGAGAATAAACCTAGAGTTACACTTACTCAAACCCTTGGAACGAAAGACTCCATCATGTAGTTTTCCGCATGTGCTGCACTAAATCCTGCCCTGCTGGCCTCTCAAAAGCTTATCCGAAATCTTGGGTCTTCCCGAGACCCTCCAATATATGTAACTGATCTGGTTCCCTCTTACCATTGTGCTCCAAATCAATATCCCGTTCTCAGGCTCTAGAAGTCATATCATTCCTGGTCTTGCGGCTCGAGATACTCACGATCTCCATGACATCCTTCTGCAGTATGTCATGATACCTTACCTTCTTCATTTCCTCATTTGTTGCATACTACGGTACCAATTAATTTCTCCCGAGACTTGGTAGTGATCTCTGCCATAGTCTTTGTAGTATGGTTGAGATCTCCTGGGCAAACTCTACCTGGAATCTGGTCAAAAAGTCATCCCATGATATAGCACCGGCTGCATCATCACCCAACTCGCTACCAACCTCTTCACATCAATCACATGCCCTATCCTTCAGGAGGCAGGAAATAAGTCGGACCTTGTCCCTTTCGGGAAATGACTGGTATGAAAAGTGGTGGCGACATCTGCCAACCATCTACTGCTAGCTATGAGGTCCCTAGTCCTATGATAATCTGGAGCTTCACAAGATCTAAACTCCCGAATCCTCAACGTACGACCCTATCATGGCCGCTATCTTAGTGCGGAATGCACTCTGCCTCTCATCAAGAATCTCCAAAATGCCCTCCTTGACCATACCAAAGATTATAGGAGTCTGGCAAGTGATACTGTGCGTAATCTCAGATGGAATTAACTCCCCCATCTGATCATCGTGCTGCCCGGCTCCAGAGTCTGAGACTGATCCCTCGCCGGTATAAGAACTGCCATATGGTCTACCACGTAGCGTCACCATACTCGGAAATATACCATAAGAATCATCAGATTACTCATCATAACTCGAGGGATCTCACATACTACCAGTTCCCTAGGTTCCTCTCAGCCTTCCTAGATTCGAGTACGGGTCCTCTGCTTTCAGTATTACGGGCCCATACTACCTTCCACATATATCCATACTTTCCTCAAGAACTTCCTTGACTCCACCAAGTCCCTTCTACTGCTACTATTGTTCTCATGCTAACCTCATCCTAGGCTTGCCCTAGGGTAATCACCGACCCACTCTTTACTATTAGCTACATAAGAAGTTCCTGCCATCTTCCCTTAACTAGCTCGCGAATACCATTACATATCACTAAGACTAGATAATTCTTCGAATGAGAGGTCCTACCCTACAATGGTTGGACTCAAACAAGAGCTGCAAAATAGAGCTAAACCTTACAGTCTAAAATTATTTAGTCTTCGCAATATGTAACTTAACATATCCGTTTACTAGTTAGTTATAGATAACTAGAACTCCTAAAAGTACAATGCAAGCAGCATTAGGGATGGCAAAAAAAACCCAAACCCGATGGGGAAACCCGATTCTCGAAGTTTTCAGGTTGGGTCGGGTCGCTGTTATTAGGTATCGGGTTCTTATCAGGTATATTTTTCGGGTTTGGGTCAGGAAGTGGGATGTGTCTGCCCCGACCCACCCACCCCGAATATATATATATATATATATATATATATATATATATATATATATATATAATATTACACTTCAACCCGTGGAAGACTAAGGGGCTGTTTGATATTTCAATTACTAGGATTTTACTTTCAATTACAACAATGTTCTTTCAATATTTTCCTTATTAAGACATGGTAACTTGAAAACTATAACCATTTCTTATCTCAACCATCAAAGAATCAAACATGCATTACTTCACAGAAATGGCAGAATCAAACAACAATGTTCATATTGATAGAAAAATGTAACAGATCACATAAGCACCACATTTAATTCAATGTTTCTATCTTAATCGCTCTCTAATTTGTCTAAACAACATTATTTAAATTTAGATCATTTGTTGATGCTTCAGCACACCATCAATCCACAGAAAACCTACAAATCACAGAAGTAGTAACCAAATCGTAAACAAAACAATTACCAAATCTGAATCTAAACCTTCATTAGTTTATCTTGGCTATTGAATTAAAAAGCAAATAGAAAATAAAGACCCATAAATCAGAAATCCAAAATCGAAAACGATGAGAACGATGATAGCATGTGACTGGAAAAAAGAACAGCCATAGAAATGAACATTACGGCAAAGCATATAATTTCAAGCAAAGAATCTAATTTCTACCAACATCACCTCCATTCCAGAGAAAATAATTGAGTTTTAGGCGAAAAAAACTTACCAAGAGCAGTATTTTTGACGAGGGACCCGGAGGGCTTCGCTTCTGGCGACGATTGTCGGAGGTGGAGACGGAGTCGATGCGGCACAGCAGTCGGAGCTCGAGGCAGAGAGGACGTCGATGATTGCGATGGAGGGGAGGGACAAAGCTTCAGTAGATCGGGGATGAATGTTTTATGTTTGTGCGTCGACAAAAAAAAACAGTGGAGGCGTGATATTGAGAAGCCTAGGGCACTTCCGTCCTTTTTTTTTCAGATGCGCTTTGAAGTCTGAATTTTTAAGAGGTATTTTTAAATTCAGATGTGTTTTATAAGAGGTTACCAAACATACTATATCTAAAATTTTAAGATCTTACCTCTTAATTTTTTAATTAAGAGGTAAACAAACATGGCTTAACCCTAAAACTACTCGTTTATTCTTCTCTTCTACTCTTCTAGATTCTAGCCGGCATATTTCCTCTATACTCAAACTCAAATGAATATTCCAACAAAATCAAATTTTTAATTATGATTCGATCATCACTGGATCGTTTTCATCATTGATTTTCATCGAAGTCGATCAATAGCAATCTACGAGTCTGCGATAGTGCAACGACCATCATCCAGTAAGAAGCGACCAACAAGCAGTGATGGACAGACGGAGCGACCCTTCTTTCTTTAATCGATCGATGGATATGCAATGCACAAGAAAAATCGAATCATAGATTAATATAGCTTTCTTTCTCTTCGATCGACTCCACGCACAAGAAACAATCACAGGTAATCGATCAATGATTTTCATTGAAGTCGATAATGGACCTCTTCTCATCTTTAATCAAGCACATCTTTCTTTCTCTTCAGTTTTTCTTGAAATTGATCATAGGTCTTATTGATAATTTGAGCTTGTTTGTATTGTTAATCTGATTTTGTGGTAATTTGTATTCTTGAAATCAATTTTTGATTTTCTGATTTCGAATTTGAGCTTATGTGAACTGTTAGAATCTGACTTTTTTGCTAATCTATGCTCTTGTGCTCTTGAAACTGATTTTTGATTTCCTTATTTAGAATTTTTGCTAATTTGAACTGTTGAATCTGATTTTTGTGCTGTTGAAATTGTTGAATTCAAACAGACAAAATCATGTTTAGAATATGTTTAGAATTCTTTAGAATTGTTGAATATGATATTACATTGGTTGTTATTTTTCAGGAAATATGAATTCAACCAGTCAAAATCATGCTCCAACTGCAAGTAGTCAAGATGTGGGAGGTTCGGGTTCTAATCAAGAAAATACTGATTTTGTGAATCAACAAGATGGGACAAATATTGATGATACAGTTTTTGATGAAGATGAAGATGAAGTTGTTGGTTCGAAAAGGGCAACACGTTCACCAGCATGGTTTCATTTTATAAAATTTAAATTGAATGGTGAAGTTAAAGCAAGATGTAAATATTGCTTTAGATAGCAAGAATGGCATAAAACATTTACTTGCACATTATAAGTGTTGTATACACAAACCTTTTACAGATATTCGCCAATCTATCTTGGTGAAAGAAAAAAAAGAAAGTAAATGGTACTACAACGCATGCTTCAAATTATACTTTTAATGATGATACTTCAAGTAGGGATTTGGCTGAAATGATTATTGTGTATGAGTATCCACTTTCAATTGGGGAGCATCATGGATTTACGAAGTTTGTGGGAGGTCTTCAACCTTTGTTTAAGGTTCCTTGTCAAAACACCATCAAGGAAGACATCAAAAGAATTTATGATTACGAAAGGGATAAAACTATGAGTTTGTTATCAAAGAACAAAAGCAGAATTGCAGTTACTACTGATATGTGGACATCTAACCATAAAAAAAAGGTGTATGGCAATCACAACACATTTTGTAGATCAAAACTAGAACTTGCAACACAGAATTATGAGGTATATTATACTTATTTAACTACAATTTATACATACTTATTATTTATATGTTAATATTAACATATATATATATATATATATATATATATATATATATATATATATATTCTTAAACAAGTTTGTTTACGTGCCTTGCCTGCATACATCTGATGCAATTATCAAGATATTATTAGACAAACTTCCTCTAAAATCACTAATGATGAATGGTGATATGTTTCATATGCATTGTTGCGCACATATTCTCAATCTTATTGTCCAAGATGGCTTATCTCTCATTAAATTTGAGATTGAGAGAATCAGAGAGAGTGTTGCATTTTGGTCTGCATCACCAAAGAGGGAGCAAAATTTTGTGACAGCATCAGAATAGTTGGGAATACCATACTCCAAGAAGTTGATACTTGACTACAAGACGTGGTGGAACTCTACATTCTTGATGTTGAGTGTTGCTATAAGCTACAAAGAGGTTTTTGATCGGGTAAAGACAAGAGACCCAAAGTATACATGTTTTCCTACTAACCAGGATTAGGAGTTCGCTAGTGAGATTTGTGAAAGATTACAACTTTTTTATGAGGCGACTGTTATGTTCTCTGGTTCAAAGTATCCTACAGCTAATGTTTTTTTTTCCTTTGATATGTGAGATTGGGTATTCTTTGCGTGAGTGGACGAAATCTCCTATTGATGAGATTAGGGAGATGGCTGACCAAATGGTTTCTAAGTTCAATAAGTATTGGTCTGTAATTCATGGGATAATGGGAATGGCAGCGATTTTAGATCCACGATATAAGTTAAAGTTTGTAGAGTTACTTTTGCTTGTGATTTATGGAGAAGAAAAGGCAAAGATTGAATTTCAAAATTTGGAGGGGTTTGTCAAAACTTTGTTTCAAGAGTACGAGTCAAGTAGTGCATCTAAAAAAAGGAAGAGTGAAGGTATTGTATTCTTCGTATTGTTTATATAATAAATAGAACATTATCTTAAATTATTAACATTTTTATACTAAACATTAGGTTCTTATGGTGGCTCAGTTCTCAGTTCATATTCATTTGGTTCTAGTATCTCTTCTGGTCATCGTGTTGGATTCAAAAAACTCTTATCGGATATTGCTTCTATTACTAGAGATGATGAGGAATAAGGAGGTATGAGTGAGTTGGATAACTACTTGAAGGAGAAATTATTGCCTAAAGACATGGAAATTGATTTGCTGGCGTGGTGGAAAAAAAATGGGATTAAGTACCCCAACACTACAAAGGATAGCTAAAGATATATTAGTTATTCCTGTTTCCACTATTGCCTCAGAATCAGCTTTCAGCACTAGTGGAAGATTAGTAAGTCCTCATTGTAGTCGACTTCATCCAAAGACATTGGAGGCTTTAATGTGTGATCAAAGTTGGTTGTTGAATGAAATTCGAGGTAGTATACTATTTTATATTAATTATATGAAATTGTGAATCTTTTTTGCATATTAATAATATTAATTTTATACAACAACTTGTTCTGAAGAGACCGAGGCATATTGTTGTTCTGTTGAATTTGATTATAATGTGGAAGAGGTAAAACGACACTTCTAAAAATATTAATTTTATATAGTTTTCATGATTTGGTTTGATTTTGAGTTTGTTTAATATTTTGTAGGAAAAAACTAAAGAAAACGGGACAACAAGTTTGGATGATTTTGTTTGATTTGAGTTTGTTTTAATGTTAAGTGGTAATGTATTATTGTGATGAATTAGTTTTTCATGTTGTGTACTTGGGTGTTTTGGTTGGTTGGTTGATGTTACAATATTAGACTACTAGTAATTTCTATTTGGTTAAATGATTTAAGAACTTATTTGGTATTTTAAGTCTATGCAACGTCTTAATTTATCATTCTATATTTACAGTTTTTCCTTCTTTTTTTTTTTCTGCCATATTTTGGGTTTTAGGGTCGGGTTTTTAGGTAATTATCAGGTTTCGGGTTTAGGGTCGGGTTCGGGGAAAGTTTCAGCCCTGATGGGGCGTCCCGGTAAGAAACCTGTCAGGTATCGCCGTATCGGGTCGGGGTCGGGTACACATTTAGAAATTGGGTTCGGGTTTGGGAAACCATGCCCTGCCCCGAACCCGCCCCGTTGCCATTCCTAAGCAGCATTCGAGCATTGAGTAAACATAATCAAGCATATTCGACTCAGGCTATCATATCACTGACTAATCGGTACTAGCGTACAGTTCATAAAGCTCATAGACATATAATAGGCACATAAGGCATCCTTCCTAGATCCTCATCCCTACTCTAGCATACAGTTCTCATAACATATCATAACATAAACTTGTATGAGTAATTTGCGAGTATTTACTTGAGCCCTGCTGATTACATGCACCACACCCTTTTCTCTTTTCAAAGTTCTTTTCCCTTTTCAAAATTCTTTTTATAAAAATCATTTTCTTTTGAAAATTTTCATACCAAGTCCTGAGTTTGAGCTCAGACACACCCGAGAGTGTGCCCGAATCCCTCAAACCAAGGCTCTGATACCAACTTGAAACATCCCAAAAATACAGTCCAAAAATTTCATTTTTATTTATTAAATAACCATAATTATCCAAATCATTTCATAAAAAACATTAGTCATAGCACCAAAAATTGGGTATCTCATCGAAACTCATATCATATATATCAAAGTGAAAACATCCCAGGCTGAACAAATGGTGTGTACACTGCAATCGTCCCAAGCTCTTCCCCTTGCTACCGAAAGTACATGAATCCAAAACTGAATATTATAAGCACGAAGCTTTGTGGGTCTCTCCAAACTACCACATACCATACACATAATCATGCTACTAAGAGATACGGGCCCCGCCCACACTCAAGGAGATATGGGCCCCACCCACACTCCACTAACTAAGAGATATAGGCCCCGCCCATACTCTGCTAACTAGGAGATACGGGCCCCGCCCACACTCAGCTAATCATGAGAGACGAGCCCCACCCACACTCAGCAAATTATGAGACACTGGTCCCGCCCATACGCAGCTAATCATGAGATATGGGCCCCGCCCATACTAAGCTAATCATGAGATACTGGCCCCGCCGACACTCAGCTAATCATGAGATACGGGCCCCGCCACACTCAGCTAATCATGAGATACGGGCCCCGCTTACACTCAGCTAATCATGAGATATAGGCCCCGCCCACACTCGAATAATAATGAGATACGGGAAACGCCCACACTCACATATATAAACAAACACATACATGTACTATACTGACAACAAGTACACAACCTACCAACATACTAATAACCACACTCAAGTAATGGTGTGATACGAGCCCCGCCCACACTCAGCTAATGATAAGATACGGGCCCCGACCACACTCAAATAGTAATGAGATACTGGCTCCACCTACACTCACAAACATAAACAAACACATACAAGTATCACATAGACAACAAGTATAACAATCCAACAATACGATTGATATCTATACTCTGCTAATAATGAGATATGGGCCCCGCCCACACACCATGTTTCTATCAAGAACATATAAACTACACAAGCCGTCATTGGTGCCTTAGACACGTTCAATCCAGGAGGAAACTCACCTCACACTGCAGACGATCCCTGGCTGCTGGCTGACAAATTCCTGAACTGTCAACATCAAAATAAAACCCAATTAACCATTTTGGTTTCCAATGCATAATTCTAAAATCCCTACTTGGGGTAATAGGACCATTTTACCCCTAACCTAGCTTGGTCCAAGATTAAGGCGCAAACTCATACTTTGAAGGCCCAATAGTCAAATAATCATCCAAGGCCCAACTATGGCCCAATTTTCCAAATTGGTCCCAAACCTTTACATGGTCTTACCCTAAGGCCTAACCATTTGTTCTAGTCCAAACATTTGGCATTCCAATGGTCCAACATCTCATAATCATCGAGGCCCAGTTATGGCCCAATTTTCCAAATTGGGCCTAAGCCTTTCCAATGGGCCTTATGCTAAAGCCCATCCAAATATTATAGTCTATATACTAGGTCTTGGATGGCTCATCAACAGTCCAAACATCTAGGCCCAATATAAAAGGCCCAACTCAAAACCCAACACAATTAGGGGTTTCACATGAAATGACGATTAGGGTTAATTAGAAACACTAAACCCATTAAGGACTTAATCCATTAATTCCATCAATCTACTAGGTCCATAATACAGTGTAATTGGGCGTAATTCATACTTTAATCCACTACTCTAAACGCGGGTCCCGACAAATCCAAAATTAACATCTTCCAAAATTAAGGTTTTCTAAACCCTAATTAGGGTTTCCAACCCAAACACAGCCAGCCAAGTCCAAGATTAAGTTTTTAGGTCCATTAGAGTTCCACTAGGCCAGACACCACCCATTGCCACCTTGGGCGGTGGTTGGCGGCGGCAGCTCACGACGGCAAGCGGCGGCAGCCACTATTTCCAATGGTGTTGGTGGTGGTTCCTGCCCAAAAATCACATATACAACTTCACACCCATAAAGTACACACTCACACACAAAAACACACACACAACCACCCTTCATGGTGGCTGGTGGCGGCAGAAAACTATGGTAGGGGCGACAGCCACCACCTTGAGGTGGTGGTCGTGGGTTTTCCGGTCGTATATTGTGCAAACAACTCCAAGACCACAATAAACAACATCTAAATACTCAAACACATAACGTCCACCCACCCCTAAGCGACTGACGTCGCCGAAATACCACAAAAATGGCGGCCAACAGGCGGCGACAGCCACATGCGACATACCCGACGTCAAACCACCGAAAGGAACAAAGGAGAGGAGAAAGAGAAAGAGATGGCATATAACATTACCAGAAGCCTCTCGGTAGCTCGCAACCCATGCTGCAGCGAACACGGCCATTCGTCGGCCTTCAGCGGTTATCGAGGTTGCTCACGACGTCTCCGGTGGAGTTCAACTCGACTGGTAGCGGTGGCCTAGGAGGCTCTCATGGTGTTGTCTGAAGTATTGTACCCCTAGGGTTAAGGTTACACGGTGGGGGGAAAGGACACCGGGTATAAGTCCCGTGTTCGTTCAAACCTTTGTCCATTTTACCAAGATCGGGCCATCCTCGCTAGATCTTTTCAATTTAAACCCAAAACATACCCTTTAGCCTCTACCTCCATAAAATCTTTTTAACTTTAATCCATTATTTACCATTCAACCCCTTTCTTCAAAATTTTATTTCAATTTAAATCAGAATTTACCAAACAACCTTGAACCTCCAAAATTCTTTACGAACTAATCCGGGAATTACATTTTAACCCCCAAACTCTCAATTATGACTTTTTTAACCCCCAAAACCAATGTCTTGCTAAATTATTCCGCATTTAGGGCTACTATTCATTAATAAATTCTTATATATATATATATATGTATGTATGTATATATATATATATATATATATATATATATATATATATATATTTAATAAACGAAATGTTACACTATACTCCGGGGTCAACGGTACCAAGACCAACCCAGTGGTTTGTTAACCTAGTAGTTGTTGATATGCTAAGTATGGATTAGATATGCATGCTAGTTTGATATGCTAGTCTGTTAGATCTGTAAGACTACATGTGATACTGTCTGTTTATCTATATATATGATGTTATCTATTATATGTCGACATATTGTGTGGGTTGTGTTGAGGTTGTACTGCTCCATGTTGTGGCCAACAAACCCTGGAGCATGCTAGATATGAGATGAGGGCCAGGGAGGCCATGCTAGACTCATACTGAGGGCTCATGAGCAATCCAGATACAAGTTGAGGGCTGGGAAGGGCATGCCAGACTCGTAGTGAGAGCTTAGTGGTATTCAGTCCGATGAGTGATCAGGTCGGGGAGCACGCCAAACTTATGCTGTAGGATCAGGGGTAATCCAGTTTGTTAGTTGTGGACCTATTACATGTTGTTATTATATTTGTGCTATTTGTTATGTACTTGTATTTTGGTGGAAACTCACTAAGCTTTGGACTTACAGTTTTGAATTATGTTTCAGGTACTTCAGAGGATCGTGGAAAGGCGAATGCATGGTCATGCACCTCCTCATGTTTTGTTTTATAATTTTGGGATTTCTCTGATGTTTAAACTTGTTTTGAAAACTACAATGTAAACAAATATGATTTTTCGTTGATTGAAAAAGTTTAAATTTTCATGAAATTTTTATGAGTGTTACAATCTTAAATTCCTTGTATGCTTGATTTTGTTAGGGTTTATATTTATTTTCTTAGTTTCCTGATTTAATTTCCGCTTTAATTATATGTGTGTATCGACATTTCTATGGGGGAAAAACAATATTAGCATTTACGATTATATCACCACTACTATTCCTTTTTTCTAAGAAAAAACAGAAAAAATTGGTATGGGAAGTAATCTTTTCCATCTTTAAATAAAGTCTCTTTCATAGACATTTTATATTTATTTGCTTTTATTCCTTAATTGATTGGTATGTATTATTTGGTGGATTTTTTGATAAATTAGGTGCTTCTTTTCGTCTACTTCAAAAGATTATGTCTATGAAAGTTATGATGATATTACAGTTTGGAGAAATTAGATAATAATTTTCATTTATTTTATTTATAAACAATTTGGCGATTGGCATTGATCATCGGTGAAATAAGTTAATAGTCTTCATTATTTATTAGTAAATCTTTGGAGAATAACATTTTGATATAATGTCACAAGACTGCTAAGAACGAACAAAGAAGGAGAATAATGATTATTTCAAGAATAACAATTCTTTTTTTGCAAAAGATTTCAAGAACGACAAACCTGATGAAAACGAAACAAGAATCAAAAAAGAACTGTTTCAAGAATGTCAAAATGTTTTTTAAGATTTTTATTCTTTTGATGTATTTTACTTTCTAATTGTATTTTAAGTTCATTATCACAAAAATGTTAACATATTCTAAAGAATATCGTTTATATTAACATTTTACCATTAGTATGATATACCGTGAAAATGATATGTCATTGTTCTCATTCTAAGAGAATGATTCAAAAATTTTATTAGTTTATTACTGACATTCTCATGGAATATCATTCTAGCAACATATCATTTTTGACAGGGTAAAATTGATTATAACTAAAAATTACATTAGAATTGAAGCTTAATTAATTTAAAAAAAATCATATATATAAAATTTGGAGAATTAATAATTCTTTAAAATCCAAAATTTTCATTTTTTTAAATATCGTTTAAACGACTAAACTACCCTTTCAATGAAATTTGAGAAATTATAAAGTACTTGTTACCCCCATTGTAATATAATATACCTTCACATCATAATCATTCATTATTTTCATATATTGGTACAAAATTGTCCTGACGACCACAAAATAGATGTTATTCACATTTTATATATATATATATATATATATATATATATATATATATATATATATATATATATAAAAGGAGTAAAATGGTGTATTTAAAAGGACCTTGGATATACATCGTAATTTTTTTAATTATAAGCATGCATTTTTATAAAATTTGAAATGTTTGACAAAAAAAATACGAATTTAATCAAACCATAGGATCAAAACTATAATTTACTCTATATTTTATAATTATGTTTTTAACACGTAAATAGCAAGTTTAAGGACTTCTACTTAAAATAATAATAATAATAATAATAATAATAAAGATGTTTTAAATCAATACGTTGATTTTGTTGGGCTAAAACGATATTGACCCTAAAATATACTTTTTGGTAATGTCTTACAACTGACACACGTAACAAATATAAACCATACAACATAAGATTCACCAATCACCAATGAGAAAAAGCGATCAGATGGAATTTGATTCTCAGATCCCTCCACTTTTTGACATTCGAAAACAGATTCTTCATCCCAGCAAGGCGCAGGTAAAATTCTCCATTTCATTTAAAAATTCGTCAATCATACTAATTAATAGCGTTTGAATTTCTTATATCAATGTCTAAACTGAGAAATTCTCCTTTCAGTAGCGATTTACGTCTGATAAGTATGTGATGTTCTATCTGATTTTTTGCATGTGTGTGCAATTATATATTACGTTAAACAGATTTTTAAATTCTCCAATCAAAAAAAGATATATGAATAATTATTGGTGTGAAAACCGTTTTATGTACAGGTATACCTGGAGACGGAAGATGCTTGTTTCGCTCTGTTGTTCATGGTGCATGTTTGAGAGCAGGAACGTCAATTCCAAAGGAAAATGCTGCGAAGGAACTTGCTGATGATCTCAGATCCAAGGTATTGAATAACTACAACTGATATTTAGTATTTATTTTCTTCAATTAAACAATTAACGTTATATTATGACTTAGAACTTTTCGAATATCAAATCTAATTATTTTCAAGAATTTTAAAAAACTAAAGTTAGTTTTGAGATTGAAATTGATCTTATACGATTCTAAAAATTGTTACTTTACCTTTTGATCTAAAGCATATATAAGGATTAAGGAGTATTGTTATTTTTGATAGGTTGTGAAGGAGTTGATCAAGAGAAGGTCCGAAACTGAATGGTAAGACTGAAGCTCAATCTTCAATCCTAAAACAAGTGTAACTTTGATTAAACAGTAGCTTCTAATATCCAAAAAAAAAAAAAAAAAAAAAAACTCGAGGTATGACAAAATAGATGAATCATGGACATATGGTTTTATGCTTTTTTTTAAATGATTATAATGTTGGGTGAGATTTTGAGAAATCAATTCAAATGTTGCAATTTTTTTGGATATCTAACCTAATAAATGAAAATCAATTTTGTTCAATGTCATGTTCTCATTCAATTTGATACATGTCATTTTCTAAGAGTTTTTGAATTATTTCTTTTCCACTTGTCATTTTCTTAAATTTTTTATTTTTCTTAAATTTAAAATTCACATTTTAATGAGATTTATAAATGTAAAGTAGATCATTCTATTAAATTTCATAATAAATGTTCTACAACCTTTATTATTTGCTTTATTTATTATATTCTTTGTATTTATGTAAAATTATTATTTTAAAAACTATGTAATGCTTATAATTTTATATTAAATTTTTTTATAAACTCGTGTAATACATAGGTCTCACACCTAGTTTCTAATAAATAGACTAACATGGATTTTCAGGTTTCTTGAAGGTGATTTTGAGACTTATATCTCACATATGAAACGGTCACATGTGTGGGGAGGTGAACCGGAACTATTTATGTCTTCTCATGTCCTTAGGTATGTATCTATTTTTTATTTTGTCAAAAGTCAAAACCTTAATGCATGCTAGTTAGTGGTAGACTATTTCAAAATCTCTCATAAACTAAAAGTTATCTCATACCTAAAAGGATAACCCATAAATATATATAAAGCTAGTTGATATATAAAAGGCTAATTAAACTAACTGAAACAACTAACTGAAACAGGTAAAATAACATAAAAATATTGGTTTTTTTATAATTAATTAGGTATATTTGACAGAATTTTTAAGAAGCTCAATAAGCTCCTTGAAATGTGTTGAAATGCTAACGTAAGAATATATATTTTTTTATAAACTACTTTTTAATTTGTCAAACCTAAATTGTGGCAGGTCAAACGTAAGATAAACCACCAATTATATACTTTTTTGTAATTTTGTATTAAGTTTATAATATTGTATCCATTATTTACAGGGTGCCTATCAGAGTTTATATGATAGATAAAAAATCTAAGTCTGTAAAAGTAATAGCGGATTATGGACAAGAGTATGGGAAGGAAAATCCAATTAGTGTTCTTTATCATGATTACGGACACTATGATCTTTTGCATTGAAGGTAAAATTTAGCAACACTTTGGGAATCGTTTTACAATCTTTTTTATTTTCTGTTTTTGTATTAACATTATCAAGAACAGGTAAATATGACCAAAAATTGTGTTTGCAAAATTGAATCAGATAACAAAAATTCCATTAAGAACAGCTAGAAATTATGAACTTAACGAAAGAAAGATATGTAAAGTGTTTGATTTTAATAAGGTTGGAGTTTCAACATATGTTAAACACAAACTTTTGTTTTCCATACTTATTTGTCTTAAAAATATACTAAGAAATGAATATTTTCCATATTGTACATTTCTACTCAATATGAATGGCTATTAATTAAATGAATTTAAGAACTAGGAATCATTTAATACTTAGATTTTACGAAATATATTTATTTATTCATGAAAAATGTAATTTTTTTATTAAGTTCTTTGATTAAAATATGCAGATCAAATGTTCTCTTAATAGTTCTTAGTTTCTTAGCATTCTTTTCACGTTAATTATATAACTTGTTGGCATAAATAAAAATAAAGCCACACATTGTTCCTTTATGGAAACAGATAGCAAGGTTCGACATTGATTTTTTGAAGTTTATATGAAGAATATGAATGATTACTTTCTGGAAATATTGATTTGGTTAATCCAATGGTGAGAGTTTATGCAAACCCATTTTATTTTGACTTTTGATTTAACCTTTAAAACTTTTTTTTTTTGTGGAAACACATTTCAAATTTCTTATCTTCGTTTGAATAAGCTAATTGTAAATTATCATTTCCAAATCTGGAACGATTATTATCAAATTAATATTTTGTATGTTATTGTAAAAAGAGACGAGCGAATGATTATGAAACCTATGGTCTTAAGCCACATAGTGAGTTTATGTGTTATTGAAACCTATCATCTACATGAAATGCAGTTGATTTGATATCAATTCCCTGTTATTTTCAGGCTTAATTATATCTGGCATACAAAATTTTATTTAGTTTCATTATATACAACTAAATATAGATATGCATTATGCAATTAATCGGATGACTGTACATGATGGAAATTTATGCCCGAAGGCTTTTATTAGTTTGTATGCTAATTTCTTAAGTTTAATTTTTGCGAATTCAAACCCAAACGGGTTGTAATTTCAAATGGCAATGTATGGTTCTTCCATCTTCATGCGGTATAACCTTACAATCAAATAAAGTTAGGGGTGACTATATTAACCAAAAAACCAAACCATAACAAAATAAATATATATAACTGAACCATTACTAAAAGATATGGTAAGATTTTTAATTTTGATTAACTCAATACATATGATTTGGTTATGGTTTTCATCTAAAACCGAATCACTATAAACCGAACAGAATTAATAATATTAATAATTGTTTTTAATGTAATATACTATTAAATATATGGTATGTTATATTACGAAATTACAAGATAATTAAAAACACGACTACAAAAGAAATTAAACATGAACTAACAACTAAATTAAACATAAAATTACAAGAATAATAAAAGTTAAATGGTTCACATCGCATTGAATCTTGATTGAGAATTTGAACAATTTCTCCTGTTATGACCAGGTTGATGGCATAGTTCACATTTACGAGGTTCATCAGGATGGCAAACATCCATCTCGTTACGAAATCGATTTTCACGCCTCCGACCTCGACCGACAACACATTTTGAGTTATATGCTTGAATACTCCAATTAGCCTCTAACTAATAATCAACATGAGGAAGTGGTGAAAACCCGTCATTATATTGTTGCTTGTATGTCACAGTTGTGTAAACATCATTGATAATGGAAAAAGGGTTATCCTCTCTAAAACGACAAAATGCAAGAGCATGTGAACAAGGGAATCTTTCCATCTGCCACTTACGACATGTGCATGTATGTTGATAATAATTGACAGTGTGGGTATTTCCTCTGTTTTCATTTAATCGTAACTTGGTGACAATTCTATAGACACCTTCATTATAGTTGAACTCAGTTAAAGTATGACTTTGTGCAGAAGTGTCACGTTTACGAAAGAGACGCCACATACATGATGGTAGAGGTGTATTGCAATTCATTGCAGCATCACTATGTTTTCTAAAAAGTTGCACAGCTCTATTGAATGTAAGATCAATACACGCCCTAATAGGTATTTGTCTTGCTCCTCGTAGCGCATTATTCATACTCTCGGATATATTTGTCGTTAACGACCCCCATTGACGATTTTCATCATAAAAAAGACACCCTTGACTTTTATCAATTTGGTCTAAATACTGTCAGGCTTCAAGATTGATTGCTTTGATTTGTTTCTTATACTTCACAAACTTTCTTTTTTGTGTGGTGCTTCCAATATCCCAACAAAATGATTTAAGCCTCACGCTCTTGTACTTTTTCATGAGATTGCTTCTGATGTGTCGAAGACAAAATCGATGGTATCTCAATGGCTCTTTCCATTCCTTTAGATTTTCCATTGCGTGAATTATTCATTGATGTCGGTCTGAAATAACACACAATTGTCTGTCTTGAGCAACAAAATGTCTAAACTGATACAAAAACCAACTCCAATTGTGTGTAGTTTCCTCATCAACAATGGCATAAGAAAATGGTAATATATTATTGTTGGCATCTTTTGTAACAACAATAAGCATTTTACCCTTGTACGAACCTCTCAAATGACAAGCATGAATGGAAATAACAGGTCGGCATAGATGAAATGCATTAATTGCAGGTCCAAAAGCCCAAAAAATATACTTAAATGTTGCCACATGTGATGAGCCATTTGGATTATGAAACCATTTCATGATGGTATTAGGATTTAAAGTTTGCAAAGTTGCAATGTACTTGGGTAACTCTGCCAAGTTACTTTCCCAAGTTCCATAAATGTTCTTTGTGGCTTTCCTCCTACCATGTCATGTCTTCCAATAAGAAACATCAACATTTAGAATATTTTTAATATCTGCCTGTATATGTTTCACTGGATAAGCAATATCTTTTTCAATTGAGTGGATGATATAGAAGGCTATAGTTGCAGAGTTTAGACTTCTGTTGTCATTGCCTCTACAAGATCTGAAACAATTGTATGCATCCACCTAACGTGTGATCTTCCACATATGATGGTTTTTCTTTTTCATTGCACGAACATATCATGCACACTGCGGTGTATATGGGTTAGTATTAGAACTTCCTTCTTCACTGCTAAGAGTTTTACACTTTGCTATCCAAAAACTACTTTTACTTTCACAAACCTTAAACTCTCTATTTTGCTTAATCGACCAAAGTCTTACTGCCTTTTTTTACTTGATCCTTATTTTCAAACAACATTCCTAACCTTATTTTGTTTTCAAATTCATTCCAAAAATCTAAATGAATTTTGTCTTGAATATCTACTATGTCATTGTCTCCTTCGTCTCCAGTATCGTTCATAAAGTTCATAATTTGATGGTTACTCACAATCGGAGTTTCATTCACATTATCGTCTGACTCATCCCCAACATCACTTAATGATTCACTAACACTATTTTCACTAAATTGGGAGTTGGGTTCATCAAATCCAAATTCATTATCTGTCTCACATCTAGCACCATTAGGTAAAGGAAATTATACCTCAGAGGGGTTGGTGACAAAATCAATAGGGTGAACTGGCTGTGATACTCCATAATTGTTAAGTAGATCTACTAGACTAGTATTTGCAGGCCACATTATTTGTAACTGCAAAATAAACAAAAAGATAAAATATATAAATTATCATATTATATATAATGTTTCACGTTAGATATCTGAAATTTAGACAAGAGTATGTACCTTACAATTTAGTTGTGAAGGAAGATTTGTGTATGAAGTCACAAACGTGACTGAAGAATTAAAGAAGAAAAGCTAGGATTTCAAATTTGTGAGAACTATGACTTATGAAAATGATGATGGAAACTAAAATGGTAAATTCAATATATATATATATATATATATATATATATATATATATATATATATATATATATATATATATATATATTAGAAAATGAATTAAACGTAAACAAAGTTATAATTATTTTTTTAACTTTTACTTACTTATTTTCAGATGAAAGTGACAATTCATGCTTTTACTTTTGCATGTGGATAGTGACAATTAAGACATCTACTTTTGCATGTGGATAGTGACAACTCAGGCATCTACTTTCCAGATAAAGAATAACAATTCAATGACTTTTTTTTCTACAAATAATTTGACATAAAAATTATATATATATATATATATATATATATATATATATATATATATATATATAAGATTAAAAAGAAATACTTGATATTTACATAAATTTTGATTATGTAATTTGAATAATAAACTTATATATTATATATAAAGATTAAAATATAAACTTAAAAAATTAAAGATATAAAAATTAAATAATATATAAGTTGTGGTATTATTATGAAAGTTGAAAGGGCGAAAATGTAAAATTATATATTAATACGTTGTTTTTTTATGTGGGGCCACAAAAAAACCTATTTTTGCAAATCAAATAAGAATCAATCCATTTTTACAAAGGGTTTTTATTTTCAACCCAGCTTTGCAAAAAAAACTCAGCACTCAAGACCTTTGGGATCAACTTGGAGAAATCTTTCAAAACAACATATCCACAAGGGTTGTTTACCTCGAGGAACAGTTTAATTCCACACATTTGGCCTCCTTCTCTAATCTTAACGATTATTGTGATCGTCAAAAAAGTCTCTCGGGTCAATTGGCCAACGTAGGTAACCTTATCTCAGAAGTTAAAGTGGTTCTTCAATTAATGTATGGTCTCACAAAAGAATATGATATTGTTTCCAATCTAATCCAACAAACGCATCCTCTACCCTCGTTTAAAAAAGCATGCTCTCAACTTCTCCTTGAAGAAAAACGTCAAACCAACTAGTCGACTCATGCACCTCAAGCTCTGGTTACTCAAAAGGTATCATGCATATCCACCAACAACACATCCCAACTATCTAATCTCACAACCGGCAATAATGCATCTCGCGGTGGTGGTCGGGGAGACTATCGGGGATCCAACCGTAGACGAGGCGGTCGAGGACGCGACAGAGGTCGTGGGCGCCACACCAATACCTATCCATGGCCTTTTCCTTGGTATCAATCATCACATTAGGCTTCCCCACCTTAACCCTACCCAAAAGCAGCTCCAAGCCCACAAATAGGTCTTCTCGGCCCAACACCATGAGCTTAACAGCAAAAAAGTGGATCACAGGCTAACTATTCATCTGAGTACGATCCACCTATGATCCCCTCCCAACTCGATGCAACTTTCCATACAATGCAAATACGTCCTCCAGACAATTCTTGGTACATGGACACTAGGTCTACTTCTCATCTCACTAAGGACTGATGTACTCTCTCCCACACCAACACATTAACTAAACTGCATTCGATTCTGATTGGTAATGACACTAACATTCCTACTCGAGGTCAAGGCTGCATCGTTCTTTCAATTTCTAATCATTCTTACTCTCTCAAAAATGTCAATCATGTTCTTCAAATTATTAAAAATTTGGTCTCTGTTCGTAAATTTACTTGGGATAATTAGGTATCCGTTGAATTTGACCCTTTCGATTTCTTTGTGAAGGATTTTATAAAAAGGAAGTTTCTCACATGCCACAATAGTATCGGTGATCTTTACCGATTCACTTCCACCTAAGACAAGTATTCCTCTGTCTCCTTCCATGCCACTTCAATAACAATTTATCACAACCGTTTTGGTCACCCGAGGTTTCTGTTTTTCATTTACTTAAGTCTAGTTTACCAAATTCTAGTTTAAAGTTCAATAATTTGTGTAATGTCTGTTCTTTAGGAAAACGTTTTTATCTTCCATTTTCTCTATCTCAAACAATTACTAGTGCTCTTTTTGATATTATACATGCCGATTTATGGACTTCACCCGTTGAATCTAAACTTGGTCATAAATATTATTTAGTCTTGCTTGATGATTTCTCATACTTTCTTTGGACATATCATTTACAAACCAAATCTCAAGTATGTCCAATCTATCAGCAATTCTACACTCTAATACAAACACAATTTCAACGAACTATCAAAATAATTCAATACGGCAATAGTCGTAAATTCAATAACTCTATATTACACTAACTTTTCGCTAACACAGGTACACAATTCCAATTTAGGTTTCCTTATACCTCATCCCAAAATGGTAAAGCTAAAAGAATCATTTGTACCATTAATAACATGGTTCGTAAAAACCTTCTTCATGTCTCTATTTCACCCTCCCATTGGCATCATGCACTAGCCTTTACCGCCCACATGCTTAATATATTACCTTCTACCGCCATTAAAAACAAAACCCCCACCGAAATTTCAACCACTACCCCACACAAATTTGGTTCTTATGCTATCCTAACATATGAGCCACTACCCCAAACAAATTGGCATCTCGTTCCGTACCCTCCCTATTGTTGGATAAGGTGTCTAAGTCCATAACTATATTTGAGATGTACTTGACCCGACCCAACATGGTCCATTTGGGTTGCACTTCATCCGAACAATTGATGGATAGTCTTTTGAGAATAGTATGTTTATGAACTATTAATATATTAAAAGTTCTAATATATTAATGTGAAATCACATTATTTAATTAGTATTGATCTAGAATTAATTTGGTGATCAAAAAGGTGAATAATTAAATATGGGCTCTTGTAATTATATAGTCTGGGCTATTGTTTATTTGGAATGGGCTAAGCTTGCATGGAAAATCCATGGATAGTCCATGGAGCTTTAATCTATGAATCTCATGGAAATGAAAGGTCATGGGTATTAGGGTTTACATAAATGTAACCCTAATCCACCACACTATATAAAGGAGTCATTGTCACTTGAAATTGCACTAGTTTGTGTGAGAACTAAAGAGTGGCCGATTTCTAGAAGTGATATACTAATCTCTCAAGTTTCCAAAGTTTGTGGTGATTTGTGACTTCCATTTGAGGCATCCATGTTATTGGTGTTAGGCTCTCAAACTCCAAGCAATCAACCACTACTAAAAGGTATGTAATTCTACTATTGTTTTATGATTCAAGTACCCCACAACATGCTAGTTAGGGTGTAAACCTTGGAAAATTATTATTTGCATGTATCTTAGAGAAAACGTAGATCCAAGGTTTCTAGGGTTGCATGTACACCATAGGAGTGTTAGAATGCTCAGAACCCTTCAGTGGTATCAGAGCCTAGGCTTGTTTTCTTGATACTTGATGCAAACTGTTGAAAAAACTCAAGATTTCTGCATTATGTTGAGTGAACTCGCCGAGTCCATGGGGGACTCGATGAGTCCATGTGTAAAATCATCCTACTCGTCGAGTAGGTTCGTGCACTCGACGAGTAAGATTCCCTGAATGCAGATTTTTGAGTTTGGCTGCTGGAAATGGACTAGAAACATTACCCTAAACTGTTATGGTCTTATAAAACTTGTTTTAGATGGTGTAATTGTTATGTTAATCCATTTACAATGGCTATTATCAAAATTTCAAGTTTTGTATGAGTAGTTTATGATTCTTGAAATTGTTGATATGAACATTCATGAACTTATGAGCTTAGAAGATCATAGGAATTGTTTTTTTAGTTTAATTCTTGATCTTGATGTGTTTTAATGGAATCCATAATTTGTCCTCGAGTTACGGATAACCAAAAGTCATTCTTTTAAAGTTCATTAATAAACACATAGGTTACATAAAATGAAAAGTCTCTCATTTTAATAAACCATTAACTCATAAGTTATGAAGTTGAAAAGTTTTGAAAGTTCCAAAACTTGCCCTCAAGTTTTGGAACATGTAAAGTCTCACACATTTTTTGAAAACTTTAGTTCCAACACCTAGAATTTTAAACGTTAAAATTCAACCCTTATACTTTATAATATTATAAGTTAATATATATATATATATATATATATATATATATATATATATAAGAACAAAATTCATTTTACTGTTAGTAGACCTCATTCACGAAGTCGGTCTATAAGGGGGCATAAGGTTGTTGCCTATAAAATGGCAGTTTAATGGGTGTCCACTCTCACCCACCGCTTCCTTGATTGGTGGAGGGTCGTTAGCCGAACGGGTAGGACAATGACTTTAATCCTCATTAAAAGTATGATGATTGTAAAGTAACTAAATATTTTTATAAATTCTCAATCTTAGTTACATTAGGAAAATGTGAATAAGGTGCTAACCCATGAAATTACACTTTGCACTTTGCTTAAAGTCGTTAGTGGAACATGTGTGATTAACCGACACACTAACCTGGACTTTACAAGGTAGGCAAAGGGTGACTTAAGGTTTATCATAGGTCGGTGGAGCGCATGTTGTTAACCGGCACATCGATTGAGTGATAAACATTAAGGGTACCAAGTAATTTGCATGGTTACTTCACACCTTGTTTTGTGATCCTCGACATCCCAGTCACAAAACTTGAAGGGCACACTCGAGATTGAAACATGTCATTGAAAAGTTCAATGAATCTCAAAGAATCTCAAAGAATCTAGGAGTTTCAAAACCAATTAAAACCTAATAATTTATTTTATTTTTCATTGTGGAAATTGGTGAATCGTCATTTACCTACCTTCAAATATTTTATAGCTTGGATTAAGACATCCCTCTTCTAAGTTATAAAATATTGTGTTGGGTCCTAGCCTTAATATTACATTTGGGTGTTTTATTAAGGACTATCTTTATATCTAATCTAAACTTGTCTTTCTTCTTTTTCAGATGTCTTCCAAAAATGTTTCTTCTGGCTCAAACACTATCGGCTCCTTCTCTCTCATGAACCTTTGTGGGAGAGTCATCTTCATGTTGGATTAGTGTCTAAGTCCATAACTATTTTGGTATATACTTGACCCGATGGTGCATGGTCCTTTTGGGTTGCCTTCACCAAAGCAACTTGATAGGATGAATTATGGAGAGAAAGGATTAAATATGATTTATTAATATATTATGAGAATAATATATTAAAGGAGAAATCATATTGTTTAATTAATATTAGTAAAGAATTAATAAGAATTAAGTTTGTGACTAAAAGAGATTAATTAAACTTAAGGGACTGGAATTGTAATTATAAGATAATTGCAATTGGGCTATGCATTGCCTTATATTATAAGGTGGGACGAATTCTATGGGGAAACCCATTAGAAATCGTCCAAGTCCTTTAAGGAAAGGAGTCCATGGGTTGCTTAGGGCTTAAGCATCCAAATTAGGGTTTCCTTGTTAGATAACCCTAATAGCCTCACTATTTAAGGAACCCTTATGCCCAAAAACGTGGACAAGCTTCCTTCTAGGGTTTCCACATGTTTTGGGCAGCCTCCTTCTCTTCTCCTCTTCATCCTCTTGCTCTTGGTGTTTGTGAACCATTACAGGAGTGACATTTGTGACTCTAAGCTTTCTAAAGTCAATACAAGAAGGATTTGGGATTGTTATTGCTATATAACAATCAAGGTAATAACTTAAACCCATTCTTATGTTAATATGATTACTTGTATGTTAGAATTAGGGTTTATAGTCTTGGATAATTTGCATGTACAATAGAGAAACCTAGATCCAAGCATTAGGGTTTGTATGAGCACATAGGATGTTCTTATAGCTAAAACTCATCAGTGGTATCAGAGCCTTGATTGGTTTCTATTGTATTGATGCATTATGTAGCTGAAAATCGTATTCTGGCTTACTATTCGACCTGACTCGGTGAGTCACTACTTGGACTCGGCGAGTCAGCCCTACTCGGCGAGTTCCAAAGAGTGACTCAGCGAGTCGGAGCGTCAGACAGAGGAAATTTCGGATTTTGTTGCTGTTTTGCTTAAGGATTATTACCATATTCATTTTAAACCTATAAAATACGATTTTTATTGTTTCTTAAAGAATATCCTTGCCAAAAAACAAGATAATTACCAATTGATTAGATAATAACTTCCTTATATGATAAAGACTGGATTATTTGTATTAATTGGGTAACTTATTTTGCAAGAAATTGAAAATTAGGTCAAATATAGATAATGATGAAATTAATTGTTTAATTTATATTATTTGTTATTTGATCCTTGTGGTATGAAAAGTTTCAATTTTTCCCCTTTAGGTTTTATAGTTTAAATTTAAACTCAACAGTTTAGTTTTGAAATTTAAATAGTTGAAACCCTAATGTGTTGAAAAAGGTCTCAAAACTTGCCCTCAAGTTTTGGAATTTAAATTTTGATTAAAAGTTTAATTTTGATGTGTATTTAAATTCTAAACCTTAATGTTTTGAAATGTTTCAAAAACTTGCCCTCAAGTTTTGGAATTTAAAAGTTGATTAAAAGTTTAATTTAGGAATGTTAAATTCTAAAACCCTAGTATTGTTTTGAAAAGTTCAAATCACACCCTTATGGTTTTATTAATTAATTAAGATGTATAATTTAAAGAGGTTTAATAAATCCATAAAGTTTTGGTTTAAAATTTAATTGAATTAAAAGTATAATTGTTAAATTTGACCACATAATATTTTAAAAGTGTAAAATACACCTTATACTATATATAACATTAAAAGTCTAACATTATATATATGTATGAGTAAAAGTCAGTCTTACCGTTAGTAGGCCTCATTCACGAAGCTGGTCTATAAGGGGTGTTTAAGGAAATTGCCTATAAAATGGCGATTGAATGGGTATCCACTCTTACCCACCGCACTCTTGGCTAGTGGAGGGTCGTTAGTCGAACGGGTAGGATAGGACAAAACCTTCCATTATAAGTATAATGAAGTACAAAAGTAACTAAATGTTTTACGAATTCCCAATCTTAGTTACTTAGGCAAAAGTGAATTGATGCAATTCCATGAAATTACACTTTGTGCCTTTGCAAAGACGTTAGTGGAGCGTGTGTGGTTAACCGGCACACTAAATGGTTCTAAGCAAAGGTAGCAAAGGGTGACTCAATGTTTGTCATAGTTCGGTGGAGCGTGTGTGGTTTACTGGCACATCGAATAGGTGACTGTAACATGTGAGGGCACCATGTAAGTTTGCATGGTTATTCACACCCACTTTGTGATCCTCGGCATCCCAGTCACAAACTAGAGGGGCATATCGAGATTTAAACATGCCATTGAAAAGTTCAATGAATCTCAAAGGATCTAGGAGTTTCCATATATTTAAAACTTAAATTTCTTTTTCATTTTTCATGGTGGAAATTAGTGAATCGTCATTCACTTACCTTCAAATATTCTGCAACTAGATTACGGCATCCCTTTTCTAGGTTGTAGCATATTGTGTTGGGTCCTAGCCTTAGTATCTCATTTAGGTGATTTACTAAGGACTCAATCAATCAACTAACTTGAATTCATTTTCTCCCATTTTGTAGATGTCAAAGTAGGACAACTATGGTCTTCCCAAATCCCGTGGAACAAGCATTCCACATGAAGATGATATTCCACGATTCGATCGAGGAACAAGAGATCATGCTTCACTTCCTCCACCTCCTCCAATTATTCTCCCTAACCCACAAGTTCGAAGACTTGAAAAGTTCAAGCTCACTCAAGCCCTTTTGGCAAATAAACATAAAGAAGGAAAGTCGGTGTGTGCACACGTCCTAGGGATGAAGTCACACATTGATAGGTTAAGAATGTTGGGATCCGTTGTCTGTGGGGAGATGGCTGTTGATTGGGTTCTTCAGTCACTTCCTAACTCGTATAGTGATTTCGTAAGAGAGTACTATATGATGAACTGCGACGTGACCCTTATAGATCTCACCTATATGCTTATTGCCGCTGAATCAGCAATGATTTGGCGCAATGGAAAAGCAAAGTTGATTGGTGAATCTGCCTTCCAGACCTCTATGGAGATAGACAATGGCAACGAAAGACATGCTATGATCGAAAAGTTTGATCATAAGAGAAAGGAAATGTCTGAAGTAGTTCCATGTTCTGTTCCAAAAGAGTCAATTTGCTTTTATTGCCAAGAGAAGGGGCATTGGAGACGAAGCTGCCCTATTTACCTAAGAGATCTAAGAGATGGGAGAGGCAAAACGTATGGCTCTGCTTTAGGTAAAATACATTGACTAACTCCTTTAAGCTCCTATTCTAGATTCTTAATACATAATGTTATATGATCACAATTGATGTTTTTTAGGATCGAAGAAAAGAAAGGAAGCTTAAAGGGAAGATGTCACACCCCCAAAACCACGAACGGCGGAAACGTTCAGGGGTGGAGGACGTCATGTACAGTGTCACAACAGTGTAAAATAGTAAACAAGCAACAACATCATCCATTGCATTAAAAGTAAAGTTTTAATACATGAGTGTTATTTCATAATGTACAACAATAATATGAATAATCAAAATAAGGCGAGTCTTGTCTGTGCTCCATCTTCTCCGAAATCTGGCCATCACACCTGTCTAACTGATGACCTGAGAATACAAGTTATTTTGAAAGCGAGTATCAGCTTTAAAGCTGGTGAATTCAAAAGTAATTAAGTGTCGTTGTCTTGCTTATGAAAATCTATTATGAAGGCCATGTAAACCTTTAAATGAAAATGTTGATGTAAGTATGAAAAACCCTAGAAAATCCCTTATTTTCTATTAGTTTGAGATGTAGTGTTCTAGCAAGACCCGAATGTTTTGTTATGACAATGTAGTCTTCTACCAAGACCCGGATGTTTTGTTATGACAATGTAGTCTTCTACCAAGACCAGAATGTTTTGTTATGATAATGTATTCTTCTACCAAGACCCGAATGTTTTGTTATGACAATGTAGTCTTCTACCAAGACTCGAATGTTTTGTAAGTAAAATAATAGTTTTTCCTTCAATTGTTTAGTACTAAATTACTTAGTCTAACTAATCGTTTATGTGAAAGTATCACAAAATAAAGTAAACAGGAAAATGTACTACTGTAAGTGTTGTCACTGGGTACTAGGACTAACAGAACATCGCATTAAGCGAAATATGTAACCTAATGAACATCCGAAGATTGTCCAGAACAAGTATTAATGTAAGTTGTACTACTGTAAGTGTTGTCACTGGGTACTAGGACTAACACAACATCGCATTAAGCGAAATATGTAACCTAATGAACATCCGAAGATTGTCCAGAACAAGTATTAATGTAAGTTGTACTACTGTAAGTGTTGTCACTGGGTACTATGACTAACACAACATCGCATTAAGCGAAATATGTAACCTAATGAACATCCAAAGATTGTCCAGAACAAGTATTAATGTAAGTTGTACTACTGTAAGTGTTGTCACTGGGTACTAGGACTAACACAACATCGCAATAAGCGAAAGGTATAACCTTATGAACAATCGAAGATTGTCCACTTGTCCTCTGTAGCAGCAGCAGGTGGGTGGAGGGGTTAGCCCCGGTCATCGATCTACCTAGTATAAGTAGTAACCTTAGACCTCCGTAGATGGTCATCGACCACTGGTGCTAATCAGTGGGGTTCGGAATGGTAAGTCCCGCCGAGATATCCCATTGAACCGGGATAGGAAAGATAATTTACACAGAAAGTACTAATAAATCATCCTCGTAGTTCTAAGTACAAGTGTCCAGGTAAGTGAATACAGGATAATGCACCTATGTAAAAGTGTTCCTGTATGGTATTCATGTAAGTGTGTTCATGTAACAGGTAAGTATATGTAAACATATTCATGTATCATGTAATCCTAAGTAAGTGTACTCATCTATCATGTAAGGTATTGGTATAGACTCATGAATGAACTGACTCTGGTGTGATTCCTTGTAGTAGTAATAATGTTTGATATCTTTTAACTATCCCTATGATAAATAACTGAAAGGTAATTGGTTGTTTACGTAGGTTTATTCACTCTTGCTACCCAAGAGTATTGGAAACTAAATGAAGAGTGAAAACTATAATCTCTAACATATAATTGAACATATGCGCATAAGTATAGTTTGATTCAAGAAGGTAAAATAATGGTTTTGCAAGATATCTAGGAGTTTTGAACAATAATTAAGAATGACTTGATGTCATTTTAATAAACATTTCAAAACTAATACTTTTATTATCAAGGTATTTTAAGATAGAAAACCACTTCATGTGTCACCTTTTGAAATATGTGAAATCTGCCGAGTGAAAACACAGTTATAAAATATATATATAAGATTGATTTGATAACATACTGTTTTCTACTTGTATTCCCCCCCCCCCCATTAAAACGTTTAAAATCATTTAAAACATTGATTAAGGGGTATGAACTCACCTATAGTTGGTAGTTCAAATGAACTGGACGGTGTAGGATTGTTAGGCGTCAAGTGAGGACTTGTACACACACTACGATCCTAATGAACATATAATCACACATATATGCACTCAATTAGTCTCAAATTACTAATTGATAATGTTAAGACAACCTAGACATAATAAACACTTTATATAAGTGTTTTAAGTCCTAAGGATTGCATCTAAGCTATTGTGGGACAAGGCACTTGTGTTTAGGGTTCCAAAGGACCCCATATATGAGTTTACTCCTCATATACCAACACACATGGAGTTTACGGTTGTAAACTCTTGATTTTACGGCCGTAAACTCCCAACCATGGGTGTATTGTGTGTTTTGAAGTTCCAAATGACTCCTAGAATTATTCCAACTTGGTGGTTAAATTCTTGGAAGGGTTTAAGGCATAGAAACACTCCATTTAGGAGTTTACGGCCATAAGGCCATTTCCCTTAGAGTTTGCGGCCGTAAACTCTTAAGTATGGCTGTTTTTGATGCTTTCAAGTCTCTTGCACATGTGGTATAGGTTCTAGACTTTTATTCCAAGCATATGAAGGCATTAGGCACACTTTGGTGCCCTTCTTTCATGTTTACGGCCCAAGAACCATGTCTTGGCTGTAAACTCACTTTGGAAGGTGATTTTGATGTGTTTTTGGTCCTTGATTTAAGTGGGAACAATTCCTAGTAAATGTCCAATGCTTTAGGTGCCTTAAAAGCACCCTTTTGTGCATGATTTTTGGAGTTCACGGTCCAAGATCCTCTTGGGCCGTGAACTCCCATACATATGTGTTTCTTTGGTGTTTTCATGTCCCAAATACACTTATAAACAAGCCTAAGGCAGTAGTATATCGCGGGGGAAAGGCTAGGCATTGTTTTCGAGAGTTTACCGCCCAAGAACACCTTGGGGATTAAACTCCTAAATCTAGTGATTTAGCTATGTAATCTATGTTATGAACACATTTAAAGCTATATAATACTACTAGAGAGGGGTACTCACGATTTGGGATAAAAACCTGAAGATCCGTGAGAGAGAAAATGGCTTTTCTCTAGTTGGAAATGCGAATAATGAATGAATTTGGTTTAGAATTCTATTTATAGTCCTGAGATATTTTTGGCAGAAAATATTTTTATTCCCGAAATGATTTCTAATATGACAGAGTGTTGGAATAATAGTGTTGCACGAAACCCTAGTGCATCCACTCTCCTGATATCTCCTGAAGTGTAAACCATGAATTACTCAAACTTATCCGAAAAGTCTGAAAATTTACTGTGACTGTTATAACTTCTATTGAAGTAATATTGTTGGTTCAGAATGGAAATTTCGGGTTGTCACATCATCCCCCTGTTAAAGGGAATTTCGCCCCGAAATTAGAATTTAGGCAAGGAAGTATGTACGAATGATCGAGTCGTTATGTGAACTTCCTAATCGATTGGTTCTCGCACTCCTAAGTGAAATCGGGTTCTCGGTTGGTATCCCAACGAACGTTCACTAACGGGCGACGGCGTTTCTTCGTCCGTTTGACCACTCGGTCGAGGGTCACTACGTTTCTAATACGAAGGCAAGAATCTCGTAAATCTCGATCTCGTCGAGAGGGATTACGAAAGTCCTAACGGAAAGATACTGTTTCAAGTTCGAGACGCGAAGGGGAAAATGTACGTTACTGAGTTCGCGGAGTAGGTCTAGTTTGTGAAATTTAGGATCGGTTCTGGTAAGAATCTCGGAGGTCCTAACTATATTGGATTTTAGCTTTCCACGCTTTACAAAGCGTATTAAGCCGTTCCCAGAGTGAGGTTTCCTAAAGAATTTGGTCTCTCACTTGGAATTCCAAAGGTTCTTTCTCTCGCTTACTTCCCAGTCAAGGGCCATCCCTTGCTGGGTCAAAGTCGAAAGGGTTCCTGAAATTTGTGGGGAGTTCCGAATGGACTATGATAGTAGGTCTGTAAGACCTAGAATTTGGCGAATTTTCCGTCGGTGACTACGGTGCCAACAAATTCTCAATGGTTTTGGATAATTTGACAGAGTACTCAAGAATTTCCACAACACTAATAGTGTGTCTCAGGAAATTTGACTCTAAATTCTAAAACTCTTGATTAGAGAACTTTGCGAAAAGTATCTCCGAGGGTAATGTTTCTATGGGTTCTTTCTTACTACGAGGGTAGATAAGTAAGTCATTACATGGAGGAATGACGAACTAATCCCAGTAAGAAAGGCGTACTCCACTCATTTAGCTCATGAATACTATGGGCGTATTGGTCCTATCCGAGGGGTATCACTACGGACTCGAAGTGTCCGTATCGAGTTCGGAGGGTAGTCTTTAGGACATCCTTCCCTAACACTCAAACTGGTGATATTCGGATCTCAGGTCCATTTTTGAAAGTAACACTCTCCCTGTGGTTGCTCAATCAACTCGTCTATGCGAGGAAGAGACAACGGTTTCTAAGGAAATCTTAATGAAGCCTCCGGTCGTCGAGGTACATAAGATGCACTCCGTCGACTTCTGGTAATAATAAGACCGAAGCTCTCAAGGGTGAGAAGCCTGGTCTCCTAATTCTATTGTTGAGTAGTTCGTTGTGTTGTCCGGGCTGTTCTTATATCTTCCATAGGTGTTTAGACTAAAGGCGATCTGGTTATAAGAGTCATACTGGGTTCTAAGTTTGTTCCTATGCCAATGCAATTACTTGTACTCCTGGACAGTCTCCGTCCTGAAGTTCATCTTAGAATTCATACGTGATTCAATGATCACAATTTCGTGTATACGAGTTGTATATAATTAAGACTGAAAAGGTAGTCAAATAAATGATTCTTCCTTAATCTCACATCCCATCGAGGGAAAAGAAGTTAAAGTGGAATCATCAATTCTAAACCTGTAGAACATTGATTATATATCACTCTCATGTATACATTATTCAGTGATAGATCAACCGTATGAATCCTGGAATTGAACTTGACGTACTGCACGAGTAATACTGTGGGGATTCCTTCGGAAAGGAAAGGAACTAATAGGTACTTCATGCACGAGTACCTCAGAGTTCTGATATGATGGCTTCACTAAAAGACGTTTACTGAGAAAGAGATGCACGTATGGAGCTGGTATTGCGAGGATCAAATTTACTCGAGTCTTATGATAAAGTCGGAAACATATGGAAACTAAAGACATTAGATTTGAATATAAGGCGTTACATACAAAACACAACAGTGCAACCATTAACAGAGTTACTGTACTTAGGATTTATTACAAGACTATTGCTGCGAACAAGGTATACTACAAAAGACAAGTATACGCAGCACGAGAGTCCCTTAACGGACGGAATCTCGCAACAGATAAGACTCTGGTTGCACTAGTTTTAAACATGTTTTTGAACATACTAAATACTGACGATTTGGAGGGAACCTATACTATATTAGGGTCCTTAACTGCCTCTTTGCATTCTGAGGTCAAACTCCTCCGGATTTGTCGTTGTCCTTCTCCGATGGACAGTCCCTTTTGAAGTGCCCTGTTACACCACATAGATGGCATATTCGAGAAGTTTTGACATTTGTGGTTGAAGTGATGTGTTGGATCGGGATATTGCAATAACGGATGGTGTGTCCCTTTTTGTTGCAGTTTAAGCACTGCATCTCCCAACAAGGTCCATGGTGGTGATAATTGCATTTGATGCACTTTGGGAGTTTGCATGCATACGGCCTGACTGGGTTATGGTTAACTGGGATACCAGAAGGGATGGTAGTAGAAGGTGTAGATGTCGTAGTTGTGAAGGTTGTTACTGGTGGTTGTTTCCTTTTCGCCCTTCGAAGCGACTTGTCCTTAGAGTTAGTCCAAGACTTTCGTTTGTTACTCTTGGTCTTAGGACTTGGGGTATCGTGGTAGTTTGTTGCTTGCTGAGGTACTGGATTGTTACTTGGATGGGAATAGTTGTTAACAATCCCGCTAACACTTGCGTTGTTAGCGTTCAGATGGTTCAGAATGGCTGACACGGCAGCCGAGACTGCAACTTGAAAGGTAGCTGCATCAATCTGAAGAGTTGGTGTTTGGTTGATGGGCTGATCGCTTTTCTTGGGAGACATCATTCTGTTACACCGAAAAAAAGATGAATTTGTGAGCGAAAATGGTTGAATCTAAGCGTAGTTCGATCGCTCATGTAAAGAATAGAAGTATGTTCTCTAAGGTTCGACCCACATCCCTATGATGCAGTCCTAGTATGGAATGGAAGTATGTTCACGAAGGGTTGACCTACATCCCTATGATGCAGTCCTAGCAAAGATCGGAAGTAGGTTCATGCAATGGTCTCAAGATGTTTGTCGTTCTAGCCGAGGTATTGTTGGTTGGCGAATAACGTGATCCAACCATTAAAAGAGACTTGGAGATGTCGCCGGAGTTAAATTGCTATAGTCCAATGACTTGACTAGAGCATTTTCAAATAGACTCTAAAGAAAGTATGATAAGAGTATTCGAATAAAGAATGACTCAGAAGTTAGCTGACTTTCGATATCTTTGATATTCATGACGTACAGGTTCGGGAAAATGACCTTGTAAAAAGGTCTTACATCATATCCAGAGAAGATAGTTCTTGACAGTGTAAAGGGCCTAACTAAAGTACTTACAGTACAAGATAGTTTCATAGAAAATACCACATTGGGCATAGGCAGAAAGACGATTCCTTTCTAACAAGGAAAAATAAAGTAAAGTATCTACTACTAGCGACGGTCATCCTTCTGGTGAACTCTCAGTTCAGCCAGTTGGCGTTCGACATCAAGTAGGTGCCTTTCGTACACTCTCTGGCGTACTCGAAGTTCTATGACTTCGGCTCGTGATTCAGCCAGTGCTTGCAGCAGGGTTTCATGGTCTCTCTCAGACCTCTCACAAGCATGTTCAAGGCGACTGGTGCGAAGCATATGCATTTCTCTATTTGTATCAACTTCTGTGATACGTTGTAGAGCTGTCCTGCCCTGAATTTCATTTCGGGCAACTCTTCGGATCAGAATTAGCATGATTCTGTCTGCTGAGCCCCCATTGCTCAGGTCATAGAAGATTCGGTCACCATTAAATGGCATGGGCTGACCTTGTCCTTGGCTCCATGTTTCCAAACATTCCACCCACTCAGGCGTCGGGCTATGAAAAGTCGGACGAGGGTTAGGAATCGGAAAGGGAGCTGCCTGGGGTAGGTTCTCAACCTCGGGTTCGGAGATGGCATCATCTAAAAGGTCTTCAGCATGGTGATCATTCAGAGGGATTGGATGATCATTAACTGGTTCTTCTCCAAACCATCCAGCAATAACCGCGTTCGGAAGGAACAGGTTTTCGTGGGGATGGAATCCAGCCATGTTATCTATGCGAGAATTTGGGGTAAGAAAATAATTATTAGACGAACTATCTAGATAATTACTTAGGAAATCTTCATTAGTTCCATCGCTATTTGTAAAGTGCATACCAGTTATATGTAATCAACACAGGATAGGCCTTCGAATAAGTGACCTCAACTCCAAATTCACAAGGAATAGGGGTAAAGCAAAAATTTCACCGATTCTAAGTCTATAACATCCTAGTTACATATAACTTTAGCGTATCCACTTAGCAATTATCAACTTAGGAATGAAGATTGCATTTTAGTTCTCAAGTATATAGTAATTATAGTAACACAAAACACCCCTATGGTATTTTAGACTTAGGTTCTGCTATAATGTTCTCATTGTGGTAATGTTGGTAAGTTTTTAGATTTGTTGCCATATCACAACCATTCTTGGGCATGTGCTAATCACTCCTCGGAACAGCATAATTGATCAGGCTATGCCACTCCCAAGACTGACCATACATCCCTGAGCTTACCTGTGATATTCAACAATCGTAATACTTTTGTTCTTGTCATTGTGACACTGATTTTAGTATGAATGCAGGCACGTATACTTTGTTAAATATTTTATTATTTAAAAGTATATTCTCTTAGACATAGTGTTTTAATCCCATGTATTTATAGTTAGTATATTTTTTATGGGTTGATATACTTAATTCACTATAAACAATGCTCTGATACCAATCTGTCACACCCCAAAACCACGAACGGCGAAAACGTTCAGGGATGGAGGACGTCATGTACAGTATCACAACAGTGTAAAATAGTAAACAAGCAACAACATCATCCATTGCATTAAAAGTAAAATTTTAATACATGGGTGTTATTTCATAATGTACAACAATAATATGAATAATCAAAATAAGGCGAGTCTTGTCTGTGCTCCATCTTCTCCGAAATCTGGCCATCGCACCTGTCTAACTGATGACCTGAGAATACAAGTTATTTTGAAAGCGATTATCAGCTTTAAAGCTGGTGAATTCATAAGTAATTAAGTGTCGTTGACTTGCTTATGAAAATCTATTATGAAGGCCATATAAACCTTTAAATGAAAATGTTGATGTAAGTATGAAAAACCCTAGAAAATCCCTTATTTTCTATTAGTTTGATATGTAGTCTTCTACCAAGACCCGAATGTTTTGTTATGACAATGTAGTCTTCTACCAAGACCCGGATGTTTTGTTATGACAATGTAGTCTTCTACCAAGACCAGAATGTTTTGTTATGATAATGTATTCTTCTACCAAGACCCGAATGTTTTGTTATGACAATGTAGTCTTCTACCAAGACTCGAATGTTTTGTAAGTAAAATGATAATTTTTCCTTCAATTGTTTAGTACTAAAGTACTTAGTCTAACTAATCGTTTATGTGAAAGTATCACAAAATAAAGTAAACAGGAAAATGTACTACTGTAAGTGTTGTCACTGGGTACTAGGACTAACAGAACATCGCATTAAGCGAAATATGTAACCTAATGAACATCCGAAGATTGTCCAGAACAAGTATTAATGTAAGTTGTACTACTGTAAGTGTTGTCACTGGGTACTAGGACTAACACAACATCGCATTAAGCGAAATATGTAACCTAATGAACATCCGAAGATTGTCCAGAACAAGTATTAATGTAAGTTGTACTACTGTAAGTGTTGTCACTGGGTACTATGACTAACACAACATCGCATTAAGCAAAATATGTAACCTAATGAACATCCGAAGATTGTCCAGAACAAGTATTAATGTAAGTTGTACTACTGTAAGTGTTGTCACTGGGTACTAGGACTTACACAACATCGCAATAAGCGAAAGGTATAACCTTATGAACAATCGAAGATTGTCCAGTTGTCCTCTGTAGCAGCAGCAGGTGGGTGGAGGGGTTAGCCCCGGTCATCGATCTACCTAATATAAGTAGTAACCTTAGACCTCCGTAGATGGTCATCGACCACTGGTGCTAATCAGTGGGGTTCGGAATGGTAAGTCCCGCCGAGATATCCCATTGAACCGGGATAGGAAAGATAATTTACACAGAAAGTACTAATAAATCATCCTCGTAGTTCTAAGTACAAGTGTCCAGGTAAGTGAATACAGGATAATGCACCTATGTAAAAGTGTTCCTGTATGGTATTCATGTAAGTGTGTTCATGTAACAGGTAAGTATATGTAAACATATTCATGTATCATGTAATCCTAAGTAAGTGTACTCATCTATCATGTAAGGTATTGGTATAGACTCATGAATGAACTGACTCTGGTGTGATTCCTTGTAGTAGTAATAATGTTTGATATCTTTTAACTATCCCTATGATAAATAACTGAAAGGTAATTGGTTGTTTACGTAGGTTTATTCACTCTTGCTACCCAAGAGTATTGGAAACTAAATGAAGAGTGAAAACTATAATCTCTAACATATAATTGAACATATGCGCATAAGTATAGTTTGATTCAAGAAGGTAAAATAATGGTTTTGCAAGATATCTAGGAGTTTTGAACAATAATTAAGAATGACTTGATGTCATTTTAATAAACATTTCAAAACTAATACTTTTATTATCAAGGTATTTTAAGATAGAAAACCACTTCATGTGTCACCTTTTGAAATATGTGAAATCTGCCGAGTGAAAACACAGTTATAAAATATATATATAAGATTGATTTGATAACATACTGTTTTCTACTTGTATTCCCCCCCCCCCATTAAAACGTTTAAAATCATTTAAAACATTGATTAAGGGGTATGAACTCACCTATAGTTGGTAGTTCAAATGAACTGGACGGTGTAGGATTGTTAGGCGTCAAGTGAGGACTTGTACACACACTACGATCCTAATGAACATATAATCACACATATATGCACTCAATTAGTCTCAAATTACTAATTGATAATGTTAAGACAACCTAGACATAATAAACACTTTATATAAGTGTTTTAAGTCCTAAGGATTGCATCTAAGCTATTATGGGACAAGGCACTTGTGTTTAGGGTTCCAAAGGACCCCATATATGAGTTTACTCCTCATATACCAACACACATGGAGTTTACGGTTGTAAACTCTTGAGTTTATGGCCGTAAACTCTGAAGCATGGGTGTATTGTGTGTTTTGAAGTTCCAAATGACTCCTAGAATTATTCCAACTTGGTGGTTAAATTCTTGGAAGGGTTTAAGGCATAGAAACACTCCATTTAGGAGTTTACGGCCCTAAGGCCATTTCCCTTAGAGTTTGCGGCCGTAAACTCTTAAGTATGGCTGTTTTTGATGCTTTCAAGTCTCTTGCACATGTGGTATAGGTTCTAGACTTTTATTCCAAGCATATGAAGGCATTAGGCACACTTTGGTGCCCTTCTTTCATGTTTACGGCCCAAGAACCATGTCTTGGCCGTAAACTCACTTTGGAAGGTGATTTTGATGTGTTTTTGGTCCTTGATTTAAGTGGGAACAATTCCTAGTAAATGTCTAATGCTTTAGGTGCCTTAAAAGCACCCTTTTGTGCATGATTTTTGGAGTTCACGGTCCAAGATCCTCTTGGGCCGTGAACTCCAATACATATGTGTTTCTTTGGTGTTTTCATGTCCCAAATACACTTATAAACAAGCCTAAGGCAGTAGTATATCGCGGGGGAAAGGCTAGGCATTGTTTTCGGGAGTTTACCGCCCAAGAACACCATGGGAGTAAACTCCTAAATCTAGTGATTTAGCTATGTAATCTATGTTATGAACACATTTAAAGCTATATAATACTACTAGAGAGGGGTACTCACGATTTGGGATAAAAACCCGAAGATCCGTGAGAGAGAAAATGACTTTTCTCTAGTTGGAAATGCGAATAATGAATGAATTTGGTTCATAATTCTATTTATAGTCCTGAGATATTTTTGGCAGAAAATATTTTTATTCCCGAAATGATTTCTAATATGACAGAGTGTTGGAATAACAGTGTTGCACGAAAACCTAGTGCATCCACTCTCCTGATATCTCCTGAAGTGTAAACCATGAATTACTCAAACTTATCCGAAAAGTCTGAAAACTTACTGTGACTGTTATAACTTCTATTGAAGTGATATTGTTGGTTCAGAATGGAAATTTCGGGTTGTCACAGAAGAAGTGAGCAGAATATAACCGTAAAGGAATGGATTTCGATCACATTTCTTGAAGATTAGATTCTTGAGCCACTACTTAGAGTTAGAATAGGATTGCTAAGGAAGATTTGTTAGCATAGTTTTTCAAAGAATTGCATTGTAAGGACAAATTTTTCCGCAATAAATTAAATTTTGATTTTATATTATTTATCCTTGCAATGGCGTGTATGAAAAATTGATGTTAGAATATTTCTATTATTAGCAATAATGAATTTGATTCTTAATTATGGAAATATCAAAAAATTTACCAAATAGGGAAAGTTTCTCATCGCCCAAGTTTCAATTGGACAGAAACTTGGAATCATGCAACTTGGTTGCACGATGAATGAGAAATTTCATATTCGGAAATTAGACTAATTCGTTGACAAAGTGTCAAGTGAAGGACTAGGAGATCGCGTACACAAAGTTGTGTGTTGATCAAGTCCACCACAAGAATAATAAGGATATTCGTCATGATTTACTAAAGGTTTAGTGAATGTGATTATACTTACAAGACTAAGTGTAATTCTGAATTGATTAAAGGGTTTAGATCAATAGCAGAACGAATAAGAAGAATCAAGTATGCAGAAAGATAAAAGTTTCTCTATTCTAAGAAGAAGGGAGAGTACCTTTTATTATGTTTTATGATATGTCTTAATGATTAAGAACCATATCTCAATTGATCCTCTAACTGAGTCTTAGTACAATTGTATGTCTAAGAAGAGGAATCAAGAATTGAAGAAATGGTTAAATCAAGAAGTCGATCATACTTCGTTCCAAAACAAGTCTTAGAGTTAAGATTGTGACATTGAGTGACAAGTATTAAGAAGGTTTATAACGTTCATCAAATGTGGAAAGTTGTGATGTCTTGGATAAGACAAAGACCAACTAGGACTGATTTATGAAGTGTTTTGATAAAAACTACACTAACTCTTGAGTATTTGTTTGTCAAGAAATGTTTATTGACAAGAGGATCTTATATGTCAAGGAGTCAGTGGGAGTCTTATTGGTCTTGAAAGGTTTCAAGAACAAATCAAAATAGACCTTATCGTGTTGACATTATTTTGTTTCTGTGCCGTTCCAATTGAGTTAATTATGCATGTGAGTTCTATGAGTTCTCATTTGAACGCATAAAATTCAGGCACCTTGATCAATGGAAAGTACATTGATAGGAAAGGGTGAGCTGCTTAACTACTTGGAAGACATTGTGGGCAGCTGTGTTACCATAAGGCAAAGAAATCAAGATTAAGAAAGTTCGGTCCATATGAGTTTGAATTTGTCATAAACTTTGGTTTTAACAAATTCACATGGATAGGAACACATACACCATTAAAATCTAAGTGTCATAAGATTCCCTCCTTCATGAAAATGACTGTGAGGAAATGCTTTCACTAATAGAGATTTTAAGAAGATGGTGATTGTGAAATTGTATTCTCGAATTCGATTATGGTTACGGTATCCCTTTCCATAATTCGAATTGTGAGATTTGGCAATTAGTCTGTATTGTTTAGACACACATATGAGCTATCTATGGCAAAGGTGTATAAGTTTAAGAAGCCTTGATAAAAGATTATCAAAGCATTAGGTATTAGAAACATGAACTTAAGAAATTCAATAAGTATTATTTTTCTGGAAGTTAAGATGGTTTTTGAATGCATGTCAAAGCTAGTGGGAGCATAAGTGTTATGTTTATAATAATCATCATGATAGTGGGAGCATAAATGTTATGATTGTATGATTATTAAGGCAATTATTGCAAGTTAGCAATATTAATTATAGAAAAAAAGAGTTACACCTTGCAAAGTCGTAAGGGTTGTAAAGTTGTTTTGCTATAATTAAGGCAGAGAATATTATGCTTCATTTCAAATCTAAAGGCTTAGGTTGTGGAATGTTAATAAATTTAGTCAAGGATACATAGTGTGTTCTCAAAAATCGATTATGATTACGGCATTCCTCTTCATAGTTCGAATTTTGAGAACGTAGCACATAAAATATTATGGCAGAAGATTGATAAAGTATCGAATCTTCGTGTAAGACATTATGCATCGTGTCCCATACGCTTCGGGTATAGGATTGATTGCAAATGCTATAATATTTGACCATTCTAAAATTTTCCAAATGTCTAGCGCATTTAGAGGGAAAAAGGACAAGAATCGGTTTTGACTAAGATAATTAAACAACTATCAAAGGACAATCCAAAGTTCGCCTAGGATTGGTCGCTTGTGAGTAGTTGGAAGTATAGTATTGGATGGACCATATCGACATTATTATGTATAGATAAGATTCTATTAAGAATGATTTGTCATATGGTAAGTATGGAAACTTTTCCATATTGGGAATTGAATATTGAAAATCTATGTCTAGATTGGAAACTTTTATGCAAAAGGATGTTCAAAGGAATGTACTTTGAGTGAGAGACATCATATCTAAGGAATTGTATTGTAACAATATCCGATAGAGGACTTTGTCATTTCATTGGCAATAGTTATTGTGACTTTAGTGCAGTGACATTACAAAAGGATCGTTGCATAAAATGTTAGAATCTAACCTATTCCATAAGTAGCAAGAATTTGATATTCTTTCACTTGTGAAAAGGATTCGGAGTTGTGAAATGAGTGTGATTGGAAATGTGTTCAATATGATCTATTTCACAAAGAAAGAACCATAGGTAAACATTGTGTGCATGCTAGGAGCATGGGACAAATGTAGTAATAATTCGAGTAAGAAGTTGATTACCCGAAACAACAAATAATGAGTAATCGATATGGTGATAAATAAAAGGTGTTTTATTTATGCTCAAAGGTTTGAGGCCACATGGGATTAGTATTATCCTTGTGTTTCACTTTGCATGTTTTGACTTCCTGAATAATTTAATTGGTTGAGAACATTCAAATTATTCGAACGGACTAGGGCTAATTTGATTTATTCAATTAGTCAGTCGTCATAAATTGGAAGTCGAGAAATAGTACATAGATAATGATTAGAAATCATGTCTCATACGATATCTAGAATGGAGGAATATATGATCCCTTATCTAAAGGACACGCGTATCTGATAGGATCAGAGTTGACAGCGGCTTTGGAAAGCTACGATTGCAGATCAGGATCTGAAGTCATACGCATAATAGTTATTAGACTTATCCAAGTAGGAGACTGTTGGATTAGTGTCTAAGTCCATAACTATTTTGGTATGTACTTGACCCGATGGTGCATGGTCCTTTTGGGTTGCCTTCACCAAAGCAACTTGATAGGATGAATTATATAGAGAAAGGATTAAATATGATTTATTAATATATTATGAGAATAATATATTAAAGGAGAAATATTATTTTTTAATTAATATTAGTAAAGAATTAATAAGAATTAAGTTTGTGACTAAAAGAGATTAATTAAACTTAAGGGACTGGAATTGTAATTATAAGATAATTGCAATTGGGCTATGGATTGCCTTATATTATAAGGTGGGACGAATTCTATGGGGAAACCCATTAGAAATCGTCCAAGTCCTTTAAGGAAAGGAGTCCATGAGTTGCTTAGGGCTTAAGCATCCAAATTAGGGTTTCCTTGTTAAATAACCCTAATAGCCTCACTATTTAAGGAACCCTTATGCCCAAAAACGTGGACAAGCTTCCTTCTAGGGTTTCCACATGTTTTGGGCAGCCTCCTTCTCTTCTCCTCTTCATCCTCTTGCTCTTGGTGTTTGTGAACCATTACAGGGGTGATATTTGTGACTCTAAGCTTTCTAAAGTCAATATAAGAAGGATTTGGGATTGTTATTGCTACATAACAATCAAGGTAATAACTTAAACCCATTCTTATGTTAATATGATTACTTGTATGTTAGAATTTGGGTTTATAGTCTTGGATAATTTGCATGTACAATAGAGAAACCTAGATCCAAGCATTAGGGTTTGTATGAGCACATAGGATGTTCTTATAGCTAAAACCCATCACTTCAATGGTTCCAACTTTCTAGATTGGATCCAGAACATCAGGATGGTCACTCGTTACGAGGACAAGGAATATGTCCTCGACAAGCAGCTTAAGGAACTTGATGAGTCGTCTGCTACTCCTGAGGAGATCGCTGAATTCCGGACTCATGAGAGAGATGCCACTAAAGTGGCATGTATCATGTTAGCCTCAATGACAGTCGAGCTCCAAAAGTCGTATGACAACTATTACCCTTTTGAGATACATCAGGACTTGATGGACCACTACCATCAAAGTGCTCGTCAAGAGAGGTATGACATCATATCTTCCATGATAACAACCCGGATGAAGGATGGTGAACCCATCACGGGCCACTTACAGAAAATTCAAAGGTATGTGGACCGTTTGCTGAAGCTAAATGTGAACTTCCCGAAGGAGTTGGAAATTGACATCATTTTGCACTCCTTACCTTCTTGTTTTGATCAATTCCGAATGACAAACCACATGAACAATGAGGAAGTTACACTCAGCAAACTTCAAGGACTCTTGAAGACCGCCAAAAGTGGTCTTAAGGGTAAATCGGTTGTTACCACTCCTACTCCTACCGCAGCCCCTGTCTTGGCAATCAGTCATGGCAAAGGGAAGAAGAGGAAGATCCCCTCGAAGGGTACCAAGGGAAAGTCCCTTGAAGGCTCCTCTTCAACTGGAACCAAGAAAGGTTTTGTCACTCCTTCTGCCAACCCTAAAGAGGCTAAATGCTTCTACTGCCACGAAAAGTCACAATGGAAGCGAAACTACCCAAAGTACCTGCAAGATGTTAAGGATGGGAAAGTGAAACCCAACCATGTAGGTATTTACAATATATTGTCTAATAATTCACCCCATTCTAAATCTTGGGTCCTTGATACAAGTTATGGAATTCACATATGTTCTGATTTGCGGGGACTTAGAAGAAGTGAGAATGTGGAGCATGGGAAGATAAACATGATCATGGGGAATAGGAATGCTTCACATGTCACCAAGATTAGAGTTTATTCTTTGTTGCTAAGTAGTGGGTTAGTGCTAGATTTGAATAAATGTTGTTACTCGTCTGAAATGGCAAGAAATATTATTTCCTTTCATGGTTTTTACAAACAAGGGTTTACCTTTTCTTTTGATAATGAATGTGGTGGTATTAATGCTTTCTTTAATAATGTTCTTTATTTTAAAGCATTACCTTGTGATGGTGTATATGAAACTTTGTCGGTTGTTGATAACCTAGGAAATAATGTGTTGTGTATTGATTCTTCCAATAGCTTGGATAAAGCATCATTATGGCATTGTCGTCTTGGACATGTAAGCAAGAAACGCATAGGCCAACTCCAAAAGGATTGACTCTTGGAGTCATTCGACCTAAAGTCGGATGATAGTTGTGAATCTTGTTTGCTTGGGAAAATGACAAAGTCACCCTTCACTGGTACTTGTGCTAGGGGTGAAGGTTTGTTGGATCTCATACATACTGATGTATGTGGACCCTTCAGAACTGCCATAAGGGATGCTAACCGCTTCTATGTGACTTTTACTAATGATTATAGTAGATATAGATATGTCTACTTAATCAAGAATAAGTCGAAAACCATTGAAAAGTTCAAAGAGTTTAAACAGGAAGTGGAGAATCAATTGGGCAGGAACATTAATATGCTTCGATCCGATCGAGGAGGTGAGTATCTTAGTACAAAGTTCCTCGATTATCTTAAGGAATGTGGGAATGTCTCACAATTGACACCTCCCAGGACACCACAACGTAATGGTGTGGCTGAGAGGCGTAATCAAACCTTATTGAATATGGTTCGTTCCATGAGTCGAGCTTCACTACCAATCTCATTTTCGGGGTATGCCTTAGAGACTGCCGCCCATATCCTTAATAGGGTCCCTGGCAAGAAGGTTTCCAAAACACCTCATGAGATGTGGACTGGAAAAATTCCCAATCTAGATCATCAAGATTTGGGGTTGCGAGGCTTTCGTGAGGCGCGAGACTCACGATAAGCTCGAACCTCGAAGTGAAAGGTGTATTTTCACCGACTACCCACATAAATCATTTGGTTACCTCTTCTACAGACCTAGTGATAATATGGTCTTTGTGGCAAGGAGATGCGTCTTTCGCGAGAGAGAATTCATGAACCAAGGAAACAGTGTGTAATGCCCCGATCCTCAGGTATTAATTAATTAAGAATTTATGGATGAAGCTCTACTCAACGAGTTGGTTGACCTACTCGTCGAGTAACAGCGGGGTGAGAACACGTGTTTAGTGACCTACTCGGCGAGTCCACTATTGGGACTCGGCGAGTAGGAGCTGGCAGATGAAACCCTAAATCCCGGGGTTTGCACCCCTATTTAAAGGAGCCTCAGCCTCCTTTGGGCCTCCTTACAGTCTTTGAGAGCCCTTGAAACCCTAATTCGTGTGTGTGTGCCTTGGTGTGGGTTTGAAGCTTGGAAAAGAGGATCTTGGAAGAAGGAAGCTAAGAGTACAAAGGAAATTGAAGCAAGAAAGGAGTGGGAAGCGGGTTTTGCCTCAGCTAGCATCGTTTGAAGGTATCAAAGTACCATTCTTACTTCCTTTTCTTCCCTTTTGTTGAGTTCTAGGGCTTTTTATGGATTTTCAAGTTGGGATGTTGAGCTATGGGCTAGATGTGAAGTTGTAACTTCAGATATGGACCCTCCTTGGATGTTACCGTCATAAAGTTGTTGTTTTGGTTGTGGTTGAAGTCCCTCTTGGACTAGAAGCTCCATTAAGAACTTAAAATGGACATTTGGAGCCTTTATAACCATGCATGCACGTAAAGTTTGCAACTTTACGTGGTAAGCATGCCCTAGAAGCTTGGATCTGTGATTTGGAGCCACTGCATGGCTCAAAACAGGTCTGTATGGAAAGAGGACTGGATGGACTCGACGAGTCGCAAGAATGAACTCGGCGAGTCACATGAAGATGGTCATTGAACTCGGCGAGTTGGATGAATAACTCGGCGAGTCCGATGAAGATCACCATAAAATTCGACGAGTTGAAGAACAACTCGGCGAGTCGGATGGCTTTTCCCTAGGATATGCACGCGTGTGTACCCATCGAGTGGCAAGGAGGAAACTCGACGGGTGGCCTTGAGGATTGATCAGGATTCGAAGGAACTCGACGAGTCACTCCGATGACTCAGCGAGTTGGAATGTGTTCCATGGACTCGACGAGTTGAGGTCAACATGGACTGTTGACCTTGACTAAGGATTTTGACCTTGATCAGGAATCACTAAGAGGTTATGGGGTGTCTCATAAGAGTGAGAACTTATGAGTATATTGTGATATGGTTATAAGTGGTGGAGCCGGTGTCAAGTGATCCGATAGTTGGAGTTTGCATTTCAAATCGACATCTGCAAGGTGAGTTATCCTCACTATATCGATTGGGTCTATGGCACCAAGGCCGAACCTTTATGATTTACGTCATGGTTTAGGATGGTTTCTTTGTTATTGCCATTTTAGATTTCATCCTGGTTTAGGATGGGTGTTATGTTATTGCTATGTTAGAATTCATCCTGTTTAGGATGGTTGTTATGCTAGAGATCGGTTAGATCAGTTGTCATGGTATGCTACATATGATTCTGATCTGTTAGATCGAAATCAAGACAGATAGTATGTTATGCTTTTATTATCCGTAAGGATTGGTATGTTAGTGACCTGTTAGGTCGATGCTCTAATTACGAGTGAAACTCTATGATTGATGGTAAATGAGATAGATATATTTGCTATGTGTATGTGCCAGTATATGATAGTATGCGTACATGGTTAGTTTCTTGTTTGTTGGGTTAAGGCGGTCCTGCTTTGTGCTGAAGGCCATCACACCCTCTGAGCGGTCCGGGGAGACTGCAGGCCCACGCGGCGGACCAGTCATGCCGAAGGCTCGGGATAGATTCAGATAGCCTATAGGCCCAGTAGGGCGGACTAGTCAGGCCAATGGCCCAGTATGTATGATGTTTGATTGATCGTTATGGCTATGGTTTCTGCCAGTGTGGTATTGGTATTTTGGGGGTAGCTCACTAAGCCCTCGGGCTTACAGTTTTTAGTTTATTGTTTCAGGTACTTCAGGAGAGCGAGGGAAGGCAAAGGCATGACCGTACCGCTCCTCATCCTTATGATCTGCTTTGGGACACTCTGATGATAAAAGAATTGGAAATTTTTGTAAAAATAATTACCATTTGACTCTTTTGTTAGTGTTAAAAGTTTAAATTTAGCGTAAATTTTATGGATGTTACAAGTTGGTATCAGAGCCTTGATTTGAGTGAATTGGAGGAACACTCATGTGAATCCAGTCTCAAATCAAGGAGATTTTCGGAAAATAAGTTTTAAAATGGTTTTCAAAATAAAGGATGGAGGATGCAGAGGGTACGATCAGCCGGAGCCTGTAACTAAGCCCCAAAATACCATACAGTTATTTGATATTCTGATATGTTAGAACAGCATGTTAGTGCTAGGCTAGGTATTTTCAAGAGCCGCATGATAGATTGGCCTGATTATATGATACCTATTAGCCTAGGGTTTCTTGTATATGGGATTGACATCATAACTGTAGATGTTTAGTGTATGCATCACGGCTGTGGGTAGTCAAGATCTTATAGCTTGAGAATGTCCGATTCGACCTTAGTGTAGGATCGGATATTCAAAAGTCTATCGGGTCCAGCGCTACATGCAACCAGTGTACACTAGCACTGCAAGAGATGATGGAAGTTTCATGGATATGTGAGTGGTGCGGAACTGCAGGATCAGTTGCTAGTTAGGCGATGTCCCCTGTTAGTGAGGGTTGAGCGTATATTATGTTAAATATAGTTTAGGGCGTTATGGTGATACTTGAGAAAAATATGGGTAGGTGTGGAAGGTAGTAGGGGCCCATACTACTGAAAGCACAAGACCCATACGCGTATCAAGGAAGTCACAACCCCTAGGGATTGAGGGTAATTGGTCTTCCGTCATTATATGAGTTGTCTGAGTCATTGAGTGTGTTTGCAGTATGGTGGTGACGAGACGTGTTGCTTTGGGATCCGGATCCGGATCAGGATTAGGGTCAGGAGACGGAGGATTGGAGGTGCCGATAGCACCTAAGCCTGTGGTTCAGATAGGGACTGAGGAGTTGGATGCCTGGATTCGGGAGATCATGCATGACGAGATTGTTGCCGCGTTCCAAGCGTAGCTGCCAGAGATGTTTGTGTCGATTAAGACCGCAATGGTCGAGTATTTTGATGATCGGTATGCCGTTCTAGCAGAGACTGCTACCGCTGCAGCCACTTCAGCTGTAACTACTACAAGGGTTGGAGGAGGAGGAGCCGGTAGGTCTTTCTAGTACCGGGACTTTGACAATACGAAGCCCCCGACATTTGATGGTACACAGGATGCTATTCGGGCGATGAGGTGGTTATCTTGACGTGGAGGGATGTTTCTTCACGTGTTCATGCCTTGCTGACCAGAAGGTCAGGTGTGCCCTGAACCTGCTGAGGCTTGGGGCGAAGGACTGGTGGAGGCTGACGACTGGGTTGTATACTGATGATCAGAGGGTTGCTATTACCCGGGAGCAGTTCCGTGATATGTTTTGTACCTGCTACGTTCCACGCGTGGAACGGGAGCGGCTTGGTCAGGAGTTTTTGACCTTGAGACAGGATGGGGAGTCAGTGATGGAGATTACCCGAATGTTCACGGAGAGGGCTATGTTTTGCTCGAAGTTTGCATCAGAGCAGTCTCAGATGACCCGTTATCTGAGTATGCTTAAGACGGATATACGACAATTTGTGGCTACACAGCGTTGCGATACCCTTCTAGATCTTCAGGAAGCCGCACGGCGGCATGAGTTGGAGATAGAGCTGTAGCTGAAGGAGCAGCGTCAGGCACCAACACAGTCTCAGCCGGCGCCTAAGCAGTCTAAAACCGCTGATACACGGTCTGGGGGTCATCAGAGCCGCACTTGTGGAAAGTGTGGCAAGGATCATTCAGGGGTTTGTCGAGCAGGAGGTGGGTGCCACAAATGTGGCAAGGAGGGGCACTATGCCAAGGACTGTCGTCAGTCCGCCCCTCCAGCAGATATGAGGATTTTCTTCCATTGTCATCAGGTTGGTCATGTGAAGACCAACTGTCCGCAGCTCGCCGCCAAGCCGGTGCAGGGTGCCGCGCCAGCTACTGTGAGGATTGGAGATGGGAGGCCAATCAAGATGGAGCTTCCGAAGGCTCAGGGTCGCGCCTTCCAGCTCACGGCCGAGGAGGCCAAGGCAGCATCAGATGTGGTTGCTGGTATGTTTATATTCTCTATCTCAGTTATTGTATTTGTACTATGCTTATTGGTTGTGCCCATGATCAGGTACGTTTTTAGTAAATTCTTTGCCTACTTTGGTTTTATTTGACTCGGGGGCGAGTCGGTCGTTCGTATCTCAGACCTTCTCTAGAGGGTTCAGTGTGATGATAGATGATCTTGAGTGTCTGTTGTTAGTTTCGATCGCCAACGAGCACATAGTTTCTACTTCTTCAGTCTACCGAGGATGCGAGTTGGAGATTTTCGGGGCGTCTTTTCCGATAGATTTGATTCCTATCCCCATGGGGGATGTATGCATGATTGTAGGAATGGATTGGCTTAGCCGTTTTGGCACCATGATCGACTGTGAGGGACAGCAGGTAGTGGTTCGAACCCCAAGTGGGTGAGAACTGGTAGTATATGGTGAGGGCACCAGGTCGGGATCAGGGTTTTGTTCGGCGGCCAGGGCTAGATAGTATATTCAGCACGGGTGTGCCGGTTATTTGGCGTATGTGGTAGATACGCAGGTTAAGGAGCAGCTCTCAGTTTCAAAGGCCCCTGTGGTTAGAGAGTTTGTTGATGTGTTTCCGGAGGAGTTACCCAGAGTGCCTCCGGTGAGGCAGGTTGAGTTTAGGATTGATCTAGTGCCAGGTGCGGCCCCAATTGCCAAGGCGTCGTACCGTTTGGCACCGCCAGAGATGCAGGAGCTATCATCTTAGTTGCAGGAACTGATGGGTAAGCAGTGCATTCGACCGAGTAGCTCACCCTGGGGAGCACCGATCCTCTTCGTTAGGAAGAAGGATGGTTCGCACAGGATGTCCATTGACTATAGGTAGTTGAATAAGTTAACGATGAAGAATCATTATCCGCTCCCGAGGATAGATGATTTTCAGCCAGTTGCAGGGTGCATCTTGGTTTTCCAAGATCGACATGAGATCAGGATAACACCAGGTTAGGGTGAGGGAGGAAGACGTGGAGAAGACTGCGTTCCGGACTCATTATGGTCATTACGAGTTCGTGGTGATGCCGTTTGGACTCACCAACGCGACAGCAGTATTCATGGATCTGATGAACCGAGTCTGCAGACCGATGCTCGATCGCTCGGTTGATTGGTAGATCTACTTCCCAAACTTCCATGGACATAGGCAATGGCAACGATAGTCCAGAAAGGATATCTTCTCCTAAGGGAAAGACATCTGCCATGGTCAGAAAGTTTGATCATAAGAGAAAGGAAAATTTTGAGATCGTCCCTTGTGTCATTCCAAAGGAGTCCATTTGTTTCCACTGCCAAGACAAGGGGCATTACTTGTGAAGCTACCATATCTACCTGAAGGATCGCAAGGATGGGAGAGTCAAGATTTATGACTTTGGTTCAGGTAAATCCACAATCTAGCTCTATAAAGTTCCTATTTTAGATTCTTAATGCATCATGTGATAAGATTGAATTTTTGATGTTTTGTAGGATCGAGAAAAAGAAAGGAAGCTTAAACAAGAGTGAGTTGAGTCTGATCGTGAAGAAATGGATTTCGATCGCATGGTTCGATGATCAGATTTTTGAACTGCTACTTAGGAGTTATGATAGATTTCTTAGGGATATTTAGTAACATAATTTTCATTTGTAATTGCGTTGTAAGGACAATTTTTCCGCATTTTATAAATAATAAAAAATTTTGATTTTTGTCTTATATATGGTTCCTTGCAATGGCATTTGTGAAAATTGGTGTTTATATATTTTTAGCAATATTGTGAATGGATTTGATTCTCTCGTTTGTGGTAGTGTAAAAAAATTATCAAATAAGGAAAGATTCTCAACACCCAAGTTTCAATTGGATAGAAACTTGGAATCGTGCGACTTGTATTGTGTGATGAATGAGAACCTTCATATTTGGGAAATTTAGACTAATTCCTTTTTTACATATAGATGTGAGTCAAGTGAAGGACTAAGAAATCCGGTACACAAAGTTGTGCACTGGTCAAGTCCACCACAAAGAACGATAAGACTATTTGTCATGATTAAATAAAAGATTATTAAATATGGTTATACTTACAAGATTAAGTGTAATTCTAAATCATTGGAAAAGTTTCAATGTATGGTAGAATGAATAAGAAGAATCAATTAGGCAGAAAGATAAAAGTTTCTCCAATGTAAAAAGAAGGGAGAGTATTTGAGTATCATGATTTATGATCGTATTAATGATTATGAAGCCATATCACATTTGATCCTCTAAGGACACCTTAGTGCACTAGTATGTCTAAGAAGAGGAATCATAAATGGTTTGAATGGTTAAATCAAAAGGTGAATCATACTTTGTTCCAAAATCGAGTCTTAGAGTTAAACTCCAATATTGTGACTTGAGTGACACATCTTAAGAAGGTTTATAACACACTCATCAAATGTGGATTAGAAAATGTCTTATTATTCCTGCACATTTGAAATTGGTAAGTTGTGATGTCTTGGATAAGACAAGACCAACTAGGACCAATTGTGTGAAGTGTTAGGTCTTGATAAGAACCCACACTAAATCTTGGATATTTTTTTGTCAAGGAATGTTTCTTGACAAGAGAATCTTATATGTCAAGAGGTCAGTGAGAGTCTTAATGGTCTTGAATAGCTTTAGGAACTAATCAAGGATGAACCTATTGTCTATCACTAGCACACGACTTGAGGTTTATAACCTATTGTATTGACATATTCTTGTTTCTATGCCATTCCAATTGAGTTGACTATGCATGTGAGTTCTGTGAGTTCTCATTTGAATGCATAGAGGTAAAGCACCTTAGTAAATGAAAGTTCATTAATCTATATGGGTGATCTGCTCAACTACTTGGAAGACATGGTAGGCCCTTGTGCTGCCAAATGGCAAGAAATAAATATTGAACAAGTTCAGTCCATATGAGTTTGGATTTGTCATAAACATTGTCTTGTGATAATGGTTATGACAAATTCACATGGATAGGAACACATACACCATAAAATCTAAGTGGTAAGGTTTCTCTCCGCTTCGTGAAAATGATTGTGAGGAATCGCTTTCGCTAAGAAGATTTTAAGGAAATAACAATTGTGATATTTGCATTCTCAAATTCGATTATGATTACGAAGTCCCTCTTCATAATTCGAATTGTGAGAAGTGGAAAATAATTTGAACATTTAATACTTACTGTTGTATGTTCTAAAATTGTTTAGACACATATATGAGCTTTCTAATAAAAGGTGTATGATCTTAAAGCATATCGAAGCATCTCGTATTAGATCAAGAAATTTTAATCAAATTTAGTCAAAGGACATATATGAATGTTATGTTTAAAAGGTTCAAAATAAGGGAATTCTATATATGGAAATATTATAACAAGAGAGTGGTAAAGTATCATGTCTTTATGTAGGACATTATGTATCGTATCCCATACACTTCGGGTATAGGATCGATTGCATATGCTATAATATTCGACCATTCTGATTTTCCAAAAGCCTAGGGCATTAAGAGGGAAAAATGACCAGAACCATATATGACTAAAATAATTAAACAACTATTAAGGACGATCTAAGGTTCGCTAAGGACTGGTCGCTTGTGGACAGTTGGAAGTAAAGTATTGGATGGGCCATATCGACATTATTATGAAGAGATAGGATTCTATTAAGAATGAGTTGTCATATGGAAAATATGGAAATGTTTATAATAGGAGTTGGATATTAAGAATCTATGTAGATTAGAAACTTTTATGCAAGAAGGATGTTCAAAGGAATGCACTTTGAATGTGAGACTTCATATCTATGGAGTTGTCATGTAACAATCTCCAATAGAGTGCTTTGTAATTTCATTGGCAAAGTCTTGGTGACTTTGGTGCTTTGGCATTACAAAAGGATCGTTGCATAAAATGTTAAAATCTAACATATTCTAATAGTGGCAAGAATTTGGTATTCTTACAATTATAATAAGGATTATGAATTGTGAAATGAGTGTCATTGGAAGTGTGTTCAATTGATCTATTTCACAAAGTTAGGACCGTAGGTAAACATAGTATGCATGCTTGGAGCATGGGGTACCTATTGTTTCAATTGAAGTATTAAGTTGATTATCCGAAACATTATACAATGAATAATGTGTAATCAATATGGTGATTAAATAAAAAGTGTTTTATTTATACTCAAAAGTTTTGAGACCATATTGGATTTGATTATTCTTGTGTTTCACTTTGTATATTTTGACTTCCCGAATAATAATATTATTCAAACATCCACAGTCAATCATACATTGGAAGTAGGTAATGAGGTAAGACTGTCATGAATCTAACTATAGATTGTCTAAAGCGTTTAGACATAGCACAAGTTTGCTGCAGTGTTCATGAGTACTCCTGAAATAAGATTTGAGTATTGGATTAAACTCATGCTCATGTGAATCATTCATCGATTTTATCACGAGTGATTGTGAGATGATAATAACTTATATTCTTGAAATGGAGAGATACGAGTTATAAGTCGGTTGCACACTGATAATACGTAAATGTATCAGTAACTTGATGTTATAAAATGTATTGTTGTGTATGATTTGATGAGTAAATAGTACAAGCATGTGAGTCGAAGTTTATCCTTTCCTTTTACCCTAAGAGGATAAATGTGATATTTGTGGGCCCCTCGATGATTTAGTGATGACACCCTAAAGCGTTTGGCCAAGCCTGGAATGATTTGATCTGTTCAATTAGTCAGTCGTCATAAATCAAAAATCGTGAAACAACAGATGAACACAGAGAATGATTATAATCCATGTCTCAGTTCATATGATATCTTGAGAATGGAGTAATATATAATCCCTTATCTAAAGGACGTGTTGTTGATAAGATTAGAGTTCGACAACAGCTTTTGAAAGCTACGATTGCTAATCAGGTTCTGAAATCCTACTTGAAATAATAGTTAATAGACTTATCCAAGTGGGAGACTATTGGATTAGGTGTCTAAGCTCATAACTATTTTTGGTATGTACTTGACCTGATTATGAGCATGGTCCTTTTGGGTTGCCTTCACTCATGCAACTTGATAGGATGACAAGAGGAGAGATAGTAGAATTTATTATATGAATAATAAATTAGTACTCAAAATGGTTTTATTAATATATTACAAGATTAATATATTATATGGAAATCATATTATTTAATTAGTATTGATCAGAAATTAGTTTGGAATTAATTTGGTGATCAAAAGAGACTGATTAAATAATTGGGGACTGATATTTCAATTATCAAATAATTGTAATTTGGGTTGTGGACTCCTTTTAGAAAGGATGGACAAATTCTATGGGAAGCCCATAAGGAATTCGTCCAAGGGGCCTTCTAGAATAGTTCCATGGATTTCTTAGGGCCTAAGCAGTCATTTTAGGATTTCCATCTAAAACCCTAGCAGCCACAAATATAAATAGACCCCATTATTGAGGATTTTCGTCCAAGGCTTTAAGAAACCCTAGAGTGGTCAAAATCCTCCTCTCTCCTAAGTCATCTTCTTGCATTGAGTGCTTGTGACTCCATTAGAGGTGCAACACTTGAGACACTAGGCTTTCAGAAGTCAAGATCAAGAAGAATTGTTCTTATTATTGCTACATAACAAGAGAGGTAAAGATTCTAATCCTAATCATATGTGATTTTCAAAATATATATGCTAGTTATAGGGTTATTGCTTTGTTATTCAATGTTGTATGTTCAAATTAGAAAAACCTAGATCCAAAGCAATTAGGTTTGCATATACACCATAGGAATGGTGTTATCTTCATAACCCAACAAGAGATGTGCAAGTGTTTTTCAAAAGGATTGCATACATTTGAGGTTTGGAAAATAAGGGTCTTTATATATTTTATAATTCTAGTTTAAAAACATATGATATCATGGTTATTACATGCATATAATAAACCATGGTATCAATTTTCAAAAGAAAATCACTTTTAAAGGTTCTATATAAAAGCCTAGTTTATATATAATTTGATGCAATTCAATTATAATAACCGGTATTAATTTTGAGTGCATTTGAACCTTATATACCTTTAATAAAACTTAATTTTATTACTTATATATTTGGAGTTTGTATAAGTTATAAAAATCACAATTTTAAAACTTATAATGAAGTATATCAAAATTTGACGTTATTAACGATTTTATAAAACCTAGTTTTATTTTAAAATAATAAATTGTTACATCTTATGTCCAATTTTGAAAACCCAAACTCCATGTGATGTTTATTTTGTCCAAAATGATTTTAACATGTGAAAAACTAATTTATCAACCACACATAACAATTGCATAAAATAAACAACACAGAACATGCATAAAAAAATATGTGTATAAACCTAGCCAACTAATGACATTTTTTGTGAGCCAACACAAAAGATGTCAAGTCCATTCCTAAAGGGACATTTAAGGGGACCAAAAATCTTCTTGTAATGTTGTTGTAGAAGCTCCCACTTAAGTAAACATTCATTGTTTGCAAAAGATTGGAAAAACTTTTTGAAGGCTAAAATTCAGCAAATGTCGCTAAAACTCCAACAACCCTTTGTAAACAACATTAGTGACACTTTTTAGAAAATGTCACTGAAAATCCTGCACACCTTTTAGACTAGAAAATTGCTCTTTTGTCTTCAAAAAATGCTTCCAACTTCATTTCTTGTTACATTTTTGAAAAAATAAATTATTTCTAAAAACTAAAATATTACTTTACAAAAATAAACAAGAAAACTAATCTATTTAATTTATTACATACCATATGAATAAATAAATTGTTACAACCATTTTACAAAACAACACAACAAACACAATGGTCATTGGCTAATTTATGCACATCATATATATCAACATACACATAAAACAACATTTTTTTTCTAAGACAAATTTAAATGACAAAAGATACATGAAACTTTTGTCACATAAAATAACAAATATAAAGTTGTCATAGAAAATATGTATGAACTTATTTTTATACAAAAACAAGTTATCCATATTCTCCAAAAAATTAGATTTCCAAAAATTAAAAATAAAAATAAAAATAAAAATAAAAACTAACCAAACTTGCAAGGTGGCTCTGATACCAATTGTTGGGTTTTAGTAAACTTGAAAAATATGGCAACGGAAGACTTTAATTTTTGAAATAACATAAACATTTTATACCTACCAACTGTCTTCTTGCAAGTTATAGAAAGATTAAAACACCAGCCATAGAAAGGATGAAGAAATATCAACCTTTATGGTTCTTTGGATCCTCTTGGGAGGCTTGGAAGTTGATGAAGAATGTGAAACCTTTGAGACACCAACAATGACTCAACTTGATGTGGATGCTAGTCCATAAACTCTTAAAACCTTAAGCTTTAAGTTCATAACCAATATGAAATTAAAGAAGGCATGAAGATGCAAGTGTTCTTCAAGTTTTTTAACCAAAAACTAGAGAGAATGAGAGAGAAGGAACAAGTTTCGGTCTTTGCATCAAGGAAAAGAATGAATCACTAGCCAAAATGCAAGACCCCTATTTATATTCATAAAGTGAAAGTATTAACCATTAGGTCTTAACACCTTTAGCACATATGTCCCCAAAAGCAAACTTGTCTCCCCATGGTTTTAAGACATGCCATACTTTTCTCTAAAATAATCAAAATCCCAAGCCTTTTATAAATTATAACGTTTGCTTTTTGGCTAAATGACAAAAGTCTTTCTAGTCCAAAATAATTTACGTGACTTATAAATCATACCATATGTTATATTATGTTACTTGCTAATGAAAATTATTATTTCCATGAAATAAATAATTTCCAAATTAATTATAAGAGTTTTATTGAATATTTATTAAAATCAATTTCTAATAAATAATCATTTATATCAAGTTATTGTTAGTGTGACCCATTAGTATCATATGTTAATTAGCAATATCACTTTAATATGATTCTCGAGCATACTAGACCTTTCATCATAAGCATCACAATCAATAAAAAAAATAGTTCTCTCCACGATTCGTAGTTGAATTGCTCCAAATTTAGAACCAATGGGATGTGATACTTTATGTTTGTGATACTACACACTTTAAGGGGTGTAAGTGGGGGCAACGATAGATGAAACGTTGAGATGTTACAGAAAACCGATAATGAGTTGATTAGGGTTCTACCATGAGATACAGTGGCGAGTTGGAAGAGAGATAATAGATGTGGAGGGACATAATAGAAAATAAGAGATATTAGGAGAATACTGAGGGAAACTCTGATACCATATTAACCTATGATATTCATTGCCTTTCAAATGAGTACAAACAAAGTTTATATACAAAGTTTATCTAAGATATTAGAGGGCCAAACTCTATACATGGGTTTTATATACAAATACAAACATATACATATACACTGATAGTTCTATATAAACATGTGGTTGTCTTTTGGTAGAGACCAAATCACCATTATCCAATTTTGTTTAGATCTCATGTCTTTCTTTCTTACTTGTGTTCATCGTTTATATGATTGTCTTATTAAACACATGTTGCTTCGGTCATCGTGGCAACACAAGTCATTACTTTATCCCATTTACATAATTCATTTTCATTAGTCTGCATAGTCCTTATTCATACAGTTTCGAGAGGTTTGTAGCATGTATTTATACTTCATACTTTACTCGGATTTTCTATGTTAGTTAGTACATACCCATCATATTTCTTTAATATCTGGTCATTCTTCATCTTATAGTAGACATAATATAGACATAATATATAGTGGTAAACAATTTAGATTAGACATAACAAATCTCATTCAATAAGGAATATTACTTAAATACAAGGCACATTACTTATATGTAATTATTCCGATTAATAGGCACATGATTCCCTTGTGATCCATTTTCAAGGAGAAGGTTTCTTTAATGTTAAAGGATGTTTATGTCGAGTAAAGTGTGTCAAATCATATGCCAAGTCTTTTAAAAAGTTAAAAATATAATGATTTCAATAAAAAAATAACATAAAAATCTAAAAATACAACATCTTTTCTTGCAATTTGTCTTAAATATTTACCTGTATTGGTGTAGTGTAAAGTAAATTGGGAAAAATAATACTTGGTGATTAGAACCTTTTATGGAAAGGAGTGAGAGAGAATAACAAGGTTCTAAATAACGTAAGGTGTGACTTAACGACAATGTCAAGCCTCAAGCTTTTCTGAGCCTTGGCGAGCCACGTCGTTTGTAAGACGTGATATAAGGCGGTAATTTTGTATATAATTAATATTTTTATATGTATTTTCAAATATTATTCATTTTTATACACATATATGAGTTAAGAAGGCGTTTTGGTAAAGCTTGGTGGCTGGTACAAGCCTTGGAGCCATGACACGCCACCACAGAGCCACGATGAGATTTTTAGAAACTTGGAAAATAGAAAAGTAAGCTAGGAAACCTTTTTCTAACCAGAAGCCTATCTATCGGCACGCTCAACAGACCATGATTTCCATTTGTCCATATTCTCCGCTAATCAACTTCCTTCGAAGTATTATTCAATCCTCCCTCCGTCATCCATGGCGGATTCCACCTTCTTGTTTCCGACGCAAACGTTACAATATTTGGATAATAAATCACATCGGTATCCTAAATACAAATTTCAATGCATTTATTTTGAATTTGAAAAACATGCACCTCTGCTTTCATCTTCTTCTACAAATCTCTATGCAAACACATGCCAAAATCACACATTTCGATATTTTATTGCTCTGAAGGTTACTGTACTACTATCAATTTCTACTTCGCTAATTCTCACTGTCTATCTACTACATTTAACATTTAATTAATACTTCAAGATTTCTGCAATCCCAACTTCAGTTTCTCTCTCTTTCTAAATTTTAACACTGGCATCGTTTATCCCTCTCCATTAATGCGTTTGCACACTGAGATGTTATACATGTATGAAAGCGTATTCGTAGATCTGGCAAGTTTTGATTTGGGTTCACTAGTCGTGTTGCAGCAGAGACAATGATACGAAAACTGGGTTTAGGGTTTGGGGGCGATTGATGATATTGTGTTACTGACATGGGCTGCAGACCTTCCAAAGTTGACGATTTGCCATTGGTGATACGTTATAGAGAGAGAGGAAGAGATTGATCAAGTCCACCGCGGATTACTGGTACGATTTGTCTTCTTCGCATCTGGCTTACTTTCATTCTCTTAGAGACATTGATTTTGCACTTTCTCGATTTGTTGATAAACAGCTTGTAATCCCCTCGCCCTCTCCATCCTCCACGGTGCTCACATTTCCATCTGACTAACGTAAGGCTAACAACAATGGCTCCATGTCTTTTGGTTCGATTTCTCATATTCATTCCATTGATGGTGGAAATGGGGATTCTGAATCTGAATTGAGTTCGTCTCTATTTATGTTGTTCCGAAGTCGCATTGATTGTATGACAGACTAGTACTTATATATATATATATATATATATATATATATATATATATAATGTTATTTTGCAGTGGTATTATCCAAGATTCTGTATCCTTTAGCATCTTCAGAGCATCCAATACACAATCTGTAAGATCGTTATATATATATATATATATATATATATATATATATATATATATATATATAATGTTATTTTGTAGTGGTATTATCCAATATTCTGTATCTTTTAACATCTTCAGAGCATCCAATACACAATCTGTAAGATCGTGTTCTCGGGTAACAAAATTAGCAGGATCTTATAATGTGGATGCAGTTCCCAATGATAGGTTCATCAACCTTTCTTCTACTTTGGGGAAGCTATATGTATGGGAAAAGAAGTTATACAAGGAAGTAAAGGTAATATCTTCGTCATTACTATTGCTCCTTGTTATAATAGGATGGATGTTGTTCAATATACGCATAACATTGTCCTTTCCATTTTTTTTCTTATTAGGACATTCTACTTTGAAAAATCTACCCAATTATAGAAATTTTTTCGCATTAGTATAATGTTTTAATAGGACTATATGAAAGTAGAATGCTATAATAAATAAACAAATATTTGAAAGTAAAGTATGTTGCCTTTAACACGATATATAATATAGGAATGTAGTTTCATTTATTTGTTTATTATATCATCTTACATTCATGTAGCCTTATTACAACATTATATTTTCAATATTTTTCTTAATAAGGAATTGTTCTTTGGAAAAGGGTTAAGGTTGAAATTAGCCCTCCCGTTATAGTTTAAACTTTTTTTTGAGGTCCGAGGACATTTCAATTTCAAAATTGTATCCATTGCACCATGTGACATAGCTTTTTTAATCTACAAATTTGCCCCAAAATTTTAGTTTTTATGTCCCAACTTGTTTTACATAATTTGTTATTTTAATATTTATTTTTTTAGTAATTTGTGTTAAATTTCTGAATTAAATTTTGTTACGTTTTCATCTTTTAAAACTTCTTTTTAGTTTTTTTTATTACAACTTTGTTTTGACACGTTGTTTTTTTTACTTTGTTTTTACATTGTTTCTTTTAAGAGTATTTATGTATAAAAAAGTGTAAAAAAGTAAAAACAAAAAACAAAAAAAAAACAAAAAACAAAAAAACATGTAAATGAGACCTAAAAACGAAGTTAAATGAATTTACAAAAAAAAAGGTTGATGCAAATTTATAAAAGATTAGTTGGAGGGCTTATATAAAAATTGGTTTGTATTTGAATGAAATTGCTATAATAAAGAAATATATGAAAGTATGTTGTTATTTCTTGCATTTAACCCTGTGATGTATTTGTATATTGAATGAATCATAAACATATGGCGTCTATCTTTAAAGGAGAGAGAAACACACTTCATTCTTGATTGTTGAGACTATGACCTTCCTACCTTGTAATTATTAGTATATATCTGTAAAACTGAAAACACTTCTCCTTTGATATTACTAACAAGTGTTGAAGTAGCAAAATAGTTTACGTTCAACATTCAATTCTGAACATGAATAAACTGCCTGCCTTGATATTACTAGGTACTTTATGAAATTTAGAATCTACATCAATTGACTAAATGCAAGAAAAAGCGATGTACTTTCTTTTATTTGTGTATAAATAATAGCATCATACTTTCAATTCTTTCTATCACTCACGGCTCATCTCATTTTTTCTTTTCTTATTAAGGCATATATATATATATATATATATATATATATATATATATATATATATATATATATATATAGAATTGTGCTTTCAAATATTATCTTACTAATATGAAAAATCTATCCAGTTAGAGGGAGTGAAAATTGCTTTGTTACTGTATAATGGTGGGTAGATTTCTCAAAGTACAATGGTGTAATAGGAAGAAACGAACTTAGACTGCCATTATACTTCAGTATGCTTATTTTAATTTTTAGCTGAATATATGTATCTTTGTTACTGTATAATAATTCTAGGGAGCTAAACCCTAAATCTAAAAGAAACCGAAAAAAAAACAAAAAAACAAAAAAAAACATTTTTTCCTTTTGTACAAAAGGGAAACATTCCAAGCTAACCAGGATTTTTGTATCATTATCATCTTAATAGTTAAATGCAAGCCATAGCAAGTTACTTTCTTGTTTTGTTTTACTTTTATAGCATCCAACTGTCATTTATGTCTATCACATGTCATCATTGTATTTTTCATATTTTTTCTTAGTAAGGCATAGTTTATAGTGCTATGAAAAATCTACTTAATTATACTAGCATTTTACTTTCATCTTTTTTTTTGACATTATTCTTGGAAAAATTTACCCCATTATAGCACTGAAAAATTAGGTAATTTTGTTGCAAATTGCAATAGAATTAGAAGAAAAAACTAGGATGCTCTAGTCTATAATAACTGATACATGAGGTGGGTTTAGGATGAAGAGAGCCTGAGGGTGATGTACGAGAAAATGTGCAAAGCTATACATGGGTGGGTTTGCATCTAATTAGAGGCAGTTGATGGAGAGACAAGATGATATGCAAAGGATTATGGTGAAAAATGAGTATCATGCAAAGGATTTGACCGGAATCCGGAACTGTAACACCGTAAAAATTTAAAAAAAAAATTCACTTTTTAAAAACCATATAATATCATGCACATTCACTTTTCAAAACATTGTATCAACATTATCTCAATACAAAACCCCAAGATCAAAACATATAAACTCTGTGGGTGTGTGTGTGTACGAATCATGTCGGCACCTTCCCGCGATCATCACTGGTACATGAAACACATAAAACACACCACTGTAAGCATAATTGCTTAGTGAGTTCCCCAAAATACCACTCTAACACATATTAACCACTCGAAGCTATAACTTTGTTGACCCTCTAGTCAATGTATCTCAGTGGGACCCTCCAGCCCCAACTCTCTGTGGGCCCTCTGGCCTTAACTCTATGGACCCACTGGTCCTACTCTGTAAACTCTGAATCATGCATATCACATATCACAATAAATCGCCACACATAAATAATCATGCAAATACACTGGCACATAACTCTGTAATACACAGTCACGTAACTCTATTACCACACTAGCTAAAGTATAGTGAGAAGACTCACCTCAGATGTTTCGGTAAATCTCTGACTCGGTAGAAATACGATCTAGCCTCCGCCTAATCACATAAAGTAAATACTCTCATAAATATAACTCTCGGAACTAGACTCAACCCTCTCTTGGCACCCTCAGAAGGGTAAAAGACCATTTTACCCCTCCCTTGGATCAAAGGCCCCATTGTTGACTAAACCCTAAAAGTCAACAAAAGTCAATGGTCAAACTTTGACCCGACTCGTCGAGTGCACTTGGGCGACTCGGCGAGTCTACAGGTGTCCACTATCTCTCTAGTCTCGCTTGGCACGTCGAGTCTTTCCCCTTGCTCGACGAGTTACACCTGGCATGAATCGCGGGGCCACCCCGACTCAACTCGCCGAGTCTCAAGATCAACTCGGCAAGTTCCGCCTTGAACTCCAGTCCTCTATCCCCCCTCTGACTCACCGAGTCATTCCCCCAACTCGGTAGTTACTTACTAAGTGATTTACGGGAAACCCTAACCCTACTCGCCGAGTCTGCCCTTGGACTCGGCGAGTTCATGCCATGGACAAACTCAATTGACCTCCTGAGGTTAGATCTGTTCCTTTGGTCCATAGATCTGACCTTCCCAAGCCTGATAATCACGTAAAGCTCGAGTCTTGACACTCATATGACGACTAGGAGGTTTTACTTGGTGATTTAGCCCCAAAAACAACACCCTAAGATCATTACCTCCATAGCTCAACATAAAGCAAGCTAGAATAAGCTCTTTAGACCACTATGGGTCCAGATATGAAGTCTCAATATGAATAGGGGCCATATTCTCACAATTCATTCCAATAAATGACATAAAAACTCTACATATATGGATTCCTTCAACAAAACAGATAAAGGGGCGATATAATACCTCAAAGATCAAGTCTTTTGCTCAAAATCCCTAGATGCACAACCTCCTTGGTCTCCTCTAAGCTGGAAACACCTCCTTCTTGCAAGAATCAACCACAAAGATCAAGAAATGGCTCCTTTCCTCTCACAACCGCTCTAGCTCTTTAGGGTTTCTCTCTGGGGTTTGGTAGCCGCAAATGACGGCCCTAAGGGCCTTTAAATAGGTCCCAAACCCGGGAAATTAGGGTTTCATTAAACAGCGCGGACTCGCCGAGTCCGGTCATTAATCCAGATGAGAATTCGCGACCCTACTCGGCGAGTCTAAGCACCAACTCGCCGAGTCCCTCCACAAATTCCAAAATAAATGAATAAAATAATATACCTGGGAATCTGGATGTTACAATTCTCCCCCACTAGAATCAGACTTTGTCCTCAAAGTCTCACTCTGCAAACAACTCTGGATGCTGCTCACGCATCTCTCGCTCCGGCTCCCAAGTCAACTCTAATCCTTTCCGATGCTGCCACTGGACCTGCACCAAAGGCACTTCCTTGTTCCTCAGAACCTTGATCTTTCGATCCCTAATCGCCACCGGTCTCTCAACATAGTTCAGGCTCGCATCCACCTGAATATCCTCTAATGGTACCACTGCCGACTCGTCGGCAATACACTTTCTCAGTTGCGACACGTGGAAGGTGTCATGTATCTGACCCAACTCTGCAGGTAGCTCCAAACGGTAGGCTATCCTGCCTACTCTCGCGATTACCCTGAAAGGTCCAATATATCGGGGCCCCATCTTGCCCCTCTTCCTGAATCGGATCACTCCTTTCCAAGGAGAGACCTTCAGGAGCACGAAGTCGCCGACCTGAAATTCGAGCTCGAACCGGCGCCTGTCCGCATAACTCTTCTGGCGACTTTGAGCGGTCAACAACCTCTGTCTGACCTGTTGTATCTGCTCTGTTGTCTGAAGCACGATCTCCGTACTATCCATCACACATTACCCTATCTCTCCCCAGCAAATGGTGGTCCGACACCTCCTCCCATACAACAGCTCAAAGGGTGGCATACCAGTGCTCGAATGATAGCTGTTGTTGTAGGAAAACTATGACAAGGGAAAATACATGTCCCAACTCCTGCCGAAATCCAACACACATGCCCGGAGCATGTCCTCGAGCGTCTAAATCGTCCGCTCACTCTGCCCGTCAGTCTGTGGGTGGTATGTGGTACTAAGATGCAGCCTCGTACCCAATTCCTCATGAAATTTCTTCCAGAATCTGGAAGTGAAACGCACATCTCGATCTGAGACAATCGAGATCGGCACTCCATACCGCGATACCACCTCCCTCACGTACATTTCTGCCAACCTCTCAGCGGAGGAGCTCTCACTGATAGCAAGGAAATGAGCGCTCTTCGTCAACCTGTATACAATCACCCAAATTGCATCGACGCCCCTCGCAGTCCTCGGCAATTTGGTGATAAAATCCATGGTAATATGTTCCCACTTCCACTCGGGAATCTCTAATGGTTGCAGCTTACCATGTGGACGCTGGTGCTCGGCCTTAACCCTGCGACAGGTCAAGAATCTCTCTACAAACCATGCGACATCTCTCTTCATACAGGGCCACCAATATTCTCTCTTTAGGTCCAAATACATCTTAGTGGCCCCTGGATGGATCGAGAACCTCGATCGATGCGCCTCCTGCATCAAAATGGTACGCGTTCCACCCACAAACGGTACCCAAATCCGACCATGAAATGTCATAAGCCCCCGGCTATTGGTAACGAACTCCGATACATGCCCGATAACCCTTTCTCTCTTACGGTTCTCTGGTCTCCAGGCCTCAGCCTGGGCCCCACGAATGGTGTCCAACACCAGAGTCATCACTGTCAATCTCATGTAAACGTCTCGCATCGGGACGCTCTCCGCCCTACGGCTCAGGGCATCGGCTACCACGTTAGCCTTACCCGGGTGGTACAGGATCTCGCAATCATAATCCTTTACCACATCCAACCATCTCCTTTGACGCATATTCAGGTTGGGCTAATCCATCAAGTACTTCAGGCTCTTGTGATCCGTGTATATGGTACACTGGACCCCATACAGATAGTGACGCTAGATTTTGAGGGCGAACATTACTGCCCCCAACTCTAGATCGTGGGTGGGATACCTCGTCTCATGAAGCTTCAGCTGCCTCGATGTGTATGCTATCACATGCCCCCTCTACATAAGCACCTCTCCCAACCCTGATATCGACGCGTCACAATACACCACGAAATCGTCCATTTCCTCCGGAAGGGCTAACACCGGGGCTTCGCGTAGTCTCTGGCGAAGTGTCTCGAAGGAGGCCTGCTGCTCTGGGCCCCATGAAAAAGCAACACCCTTCCGAGTCAACTTGGTGAGTGGCACGGCGATCTTGGAGAAATCCCTGATAAACCTCCGGTAATAGCCTGCCAATCCTAGGAAACTCCTGATCTCCGTAGGTGACCTCGGCACCTCCCAACTCATCACCGCCTCGATCTTGGCCGGATCGACCAATATCCCTTTCTGGTTAACGAGGTGCCCTAGGAACTAGACCTCTCGTAACCAGAAATCACACTTGGAGAATTTGGCATAAAGCCTCTCCGATCTCAAAACCCCGAGGATTTCTCTCAAATGCTCCTCATGCTGCTCTCTAGATCTCGAATACACCAATATGTCGTCGATGAACACGATCACCAAGCGATCCAACATCGGTCTGTACATTCTGTTCATGAGGTTCATGAACACCGCCGGTGCATTGGTGAGTCCGAAAGGCATCACCACGAACTCATAATGCCCGTAACAAGTCATGAACGTTGTCTTCTAGATATCCTCATATCGCACCCTCACCTGATGATATCTAGACCTCAAATCGATCTTGGAGAACCAAGATGCTCCCTGTAACTGATCGAACAATCGTCGATCCTCGGCAACGGGTAACGGTTCTTGACCGTCAGCTTGTTCAACTCCCTGTAATCAATGCACATCCGGTGTGAACCATCCTTTTTCTTAACAAAAAGGATAGGTGCTCCCCACGGCGAACTGCTCGGCCGAATAAACCCCTTCCTCAGCAGCTCCTAAAGCTGTGAGGATAACTCATGCATCTCTGGAGGCGCAAGGCGCAAGGCGATTGGGCGCCTTGGCGATAGGCGCAGCCCCTGGAACCAAATCGATACTGAACTCAACCTGCCTCTTGGGAGGCACACCCGGTAACTCCTCCGGAAATACATCCGGGAACTCACGCACTATTGGAACCTCATCAACTGACCTCAGTCTCTCTGAATCAACCCTCGTATCCATCACATACGCTACAAATCCCTTACAGCCCTACTATAGACTCTGTCTCGCTCTAGCGGCTAAACAAAATGCCGACCCAGAACGTGTACCCTCGCCGTACACCGTAAGAACTCCCCCACTAGGGTCTCGTATGGTCACCAGCTGTCTCTCGCAGTCGATAACTGCTCCAAATTTTCTCAACCAGTCCATGCCCACGATGACACAGACATCTCCCATCGCAATAGGAACTAAATCGATCGGAAACTCAACGCCGAAAATCTCGAGTACACACCCTCGGATCACCTCAGTGGCATACACCGCTCTCTCGTCAGCTATGGAAACTCTCAGAGGCCGACTCAATGACTCTCGACTAATACTGATGTGCTGACTAAAAGTCAAAGATATAAAAGACCGAATCGCACCCGAGTCAAATAACACCAAGGCAGGTACAGAACTCACAAGAAAAGTACCTACGCATATCATAATATAAGCACAATATCTCAACATAAAAGTAAATACATGAAAGAATACATACCAGCCATGACATCGGGCGCTGCGCGGACCTCCTCCACAGTCAACTGGAAGGCTCTCCCTCGTGCCTTCGGTGCCTCGACCTTCGCGGGCCGACTATCCGTAGCTCTCACTGCAGCAGGGGCAGATCCCTGAGATGCTCCCAGCACTATCCCTCACAACTGTGAACACTCTGCCTTCCAGTTTCCGGTCTGGTTGCAGTTAAAACATACTACAAACCACTTGGTCCAATCCATGGCCATATGCCCCTCCTTGCCACATTTGTAGCAAGACCCTGCTCTGCACACCCCATCGTGACCCTTGTCACACTTGCCACAAGTGCGGCCCTTCTGACTCCCAGATCTCGAATTAGCGGGCTTGGCCCGCTTGGCTGCCGGCTGAGACTGCGCCGGTCGCCGATCTCTCCCCTGAGTCCCAGCCTCCTCCCTAGCCTGGGTCTCCAGCTCTATCTCCCTCTTCCGGGCATTTGCCTGAAGCTCAGCAAATGTCCGGTACATCGATTTCGCCACGAACTCTCATATATCTCTCCTCAAAATGCTCAAATAACGGCTCATACGTGCCTGTTCGGAGGACACGTGCTCTGGGCAGAACATCGCCCGCTCATGGAACATCCTCGTAATCACTGTAACAGACTCGGTACCCTACTTGAGGGTCAGAAACTCATGGGCCAAACGCTCCCTCTCCATCTGGGGAACGTACTCCTCTCGGAACATAGCAGTGAACCTCTCCCAGGTCACTGCAGCAAGCTCAGCAGGCGAGTAGCGTGCCGTCACAAACTTCCACCAGTCCTTCGTTCCCAAGCGAAGCTGGTTCAACGTGAACCGGACTCTCAGATGCTCTGGAGATGAGCAAGTAAAGAAACACCCCTGGATGTCTGAAATCCACCTCATCGCTGCAATCGGATCCTGGGTCCTATCAAACTCCAGTGGTTTTGTGTTGCTTTACTCCCGGAACAGCAACGCATCACCACCCTGCGGCCTAGCCACAACCATGGCTGCAATGGCCGCAGCAACCGCAGCCTCAAAAAGAGTAGCGTATCTCTCGTCAAATGTCTCTATCAGTGTAGACCCGAACATCTCTGGTATCTCTGCCCTGATGGCCGCAGCCACCTCCTCATGAATGATCCTACGGATCTCCTCATCACTAGTACTGTTGCTCCCTGGTGTGTGGCGCGTCCTAACCATGATCTCCCTCTGAAACATGACATAAGAATATTAGAGACTCGCTCGAGTACACCTACACTCGATGACTCCACCCTACTTGTTCCTTAGTACTCTAAGGATTCTTACTTGGTCTGCACACTGACCCGGTGTCTTCAGTAGTACGGGCCCAATACTACCGTCCACATCGCATCAACATCCATCCCAAGTCCTCCTCCCAGAGGTTCAAATCCCAAGTACTCTACTCTCTTTAACTATATGCTACTCACTAGCAGATCTCTCATAAGCTCCTCGCTGCTATCTAAACACTCTCAAGCATTCCTAGCAGCAAAACTCCTAGACTAAGGCATCGTATATCAGGCCACTCTATTCCTAATAAGAATACCTAGTCTACTCTAGCATGCAAAACATAACTCATCATATAGCATAGCATAACATATCTTATAACACTTATTGCGAGGGTATTTTGGGAAATCACCATTCGGGCACTGGTTAATCGTACACATGGCTCTGCTCTGTTTGTCTCAAAACTCTTTTTACCCTTTAAAAAAATTGTTTTGTTATCAAAATTTTCTCAAATCCTCAATTTGAGTTCAGATACGCTCGAAAATGCATCCGAATCCCTCAAACCAAGGCTCTAATACCAACTTGTAACACCGTAAAAATTTAAACAATTTTTCACTTTTTAAAAACCATATAATATCATGCACATTCACTTTTCAAAACATTGTATCAACATTATCTCAATACAAAACCCCAAGATCAAAACATATAAACTCTGCGGGTGTGTGTGTACGAATCATGCCGGCGCCTTCCCGCGATCATCACTGGTACCTGAAACAAATAACACATAACACTGTAAGCATAATTGCTTAGTGAGTTCCCTAAAATACCACTCTAACACATATTAACCACTCGAGGCTATAACTCTGTTGACCCTCTAGTCAATGTGTCTCAGTGGGACCCTCCAGCCCCAACTCTCTGTGGGCCCTCTAGCCTTAACTCTATGGACCTGAAGGTCCTAACTCTATGGACCCACTGGTCCTACTCTGTAAACTCTGAATCATGCATATCACATATCACAATAAATCACCACACATAAATAATCATGCAAATACACTGGCATATAACTCTATAATACAATGTCACATAACTTTGTTACCACACTAGGTAAAGTATAGAGAGAAGACTCACCTCAGATGTTTCGGTAAATCTCTGACTCGGTAGAAATACGATCTAGCCTCCGCCTAATCACATAAAGTAAATACTCTCATAAATATAACTCTCGGAACTAGACTCAACCCTCTCTTGGCACCCCTCCCTTGGCTCAAAGGCCCCATTGTTGACTAAACCCTAAAATTCAACAAAAGTCAACGGTCAAACTTTGACCCGACTCATCAAGTGCACTTGGGCGACTCGGCGAATCTACACGTGTCCACTATCTCTCTAGTCTCGCTTGGCACGTCGAGTCTTTCCCCTTGCTCGACGAGTTACACCTGGCATGAATCGCGAGGCCACCCCGACTCAACTCGCCGAGTCTCAAGATCAACTCGGCGAGTTCCGCCTTGAATTCCAGTCCTCTATCCCCCCCCTCTGACTCACCGAGTCATTCCCCCAACTCGGCAGTTACTCACTGAGTGATTTACGGGAAACCCTAACCCTACCCGTCGAGTCTGCCCTTGGACTCGGCGAGTTCATGCCATGCACAAACTCAATTGACCTCCTGAGGTTAGATCTGTTCCTTTGGTCCATAGATCTGACCTTCCCAAGCCTGATAATCACGTAAAGCTCAGATCTTGATACTCATATGACGACTAGGAGGTTTTACTTGGTGATTTAGCCCCAAAAACAACATCCTAAGCTCATTACCTCCATAGCTCAACATAAAGCAAGCTGGAATAAGCTCTTTAGACCACTATGGATCCAGATCTGAAGTCTCAATATGAATAGGGGCCATATTCTCACAATTCATTCCAATAAAGGACATAAAAACTCTACATCTATGGATTCCTTCAACAAAACAGATAAAGGGGCGATATAATACCTCAAAGATGAAGTCTTTTGCTCAAAATCCCCAGATGCACAACCTCCTTGGTCTCCTCTAAGCTGGAAACACCTCCTTCTTGCAAGAATCAACCACAAAGATCAAGAAATGGCTCCTTTCCTCTCACAACCGCTCTAGCTCTTTTAGGGTTTATCTCTAGGATTTGGTAGCCGCAAATGACGACCCTAAGGGCCTTTAAATAGGTCCCAAACCCGGGAAATTAGGGTTTCATTAAACAGCGCGGACTCGTCGAGTCCGGTTATTAATCCGGATGAGAATTCGCGACCCTACTCGGCGAGTCTAAGCACCAACTCATCGAGTCCCTCCACAAATTCTAAAATAAATGAATAAAATAATAGACCTGGGAATCCGGATGTTACAAAAACAAGACTAGCCGCGGGTTGCCGGAAAAGACGAACGGGCCGATGGTTTCGTCGGAAAGTAGGGTGGTGGAGGAGGAGGAATGGGCGAGGCATAAGGAGGCTATGAAGTTGCAAATTGTATTTTCAATTGTTTTCTTTATTAAGGATTGTATTTTGAAAAATCTACCGAATTATTGCAATATACAACCAACTTATTTCGTATCATGACGTTATAATTTAAAGAATCTTACCAACTATAGTAGTGAAAATTATTTTGTATTTTGGTTAGGGCTGTTAAATCAGACAATTATGAAGTAGTTTTTTTGTCTCACACGGAACACAATGCCATGTTCCTTATACTAACATGATGCAATTATTTTATTTACATCACTTAATCATACAAAACATTACATACACGAAAAAGATAAGAAACACATGTTAATATTGTGTCAAATCTGTGTCGAGTTTTGAACATAAACACAACAGTACCTCATTTTGTTTACACTAAATACGAAAACAAATTTCAATTTCAATTTGTTGCCTTGTCATTGATTGACACCCCTAAATTGGTACATTACAAGCTATAACTAGGTAAAATTTTCCATGCACAATGTTGTAAAAGGAACAAATGCATGCAAGATGTTACAATAAACAAATCATTAAAAGTATGTTGCTATGTCTTGAATCTAACCCTAAAAAGCATAAAACTCCCATCACCTTCACTTTTTTTTTTGTACTTTCAGTCAACCAAACAAAGGTTGCCAACAAACGATGGAGGGTTCGGTATCTTTTGTCCATGGAGGGCCAATTGTCGACACTCTTTTACCAATGGAGGGTGTGGAAAACTGTTGTATGGGAATTTCATCTTTTTGATTGTTTCGTTAAAGATATTTAGTGTTTAGGGTTCAAGGCTTTTATTTGCGTCTAGATCTCTTGTGATTCGTCCCCTTTCGTGCAAACCTTGACGTTTTAACAACTCGAACATCACCATGCTTAATATGTTTTCTTTTTGTAGCATAAACTGAATCACCATCAACACCCATACGAAGCCGATGGCTTTTAGGCCTTAGTGATCTTCTAAAATGGTTTCTTTTATGGTCTCTTGACAACAATCTCCTTCGACCATTGTTCCTATATGAAAAACTTGTTTCCATGTCTGTTTCTTCATCGCTTCCATTAATACTCATGTCACCCATTTCAATGTCTCTCCTGCGTCTTCTCCTTTTACCCTTGGCATTACACAACATTTGACACAGAAATTCGCATCCTTGTTCCCAGGCCGAGAAAAATGACCAGATGCATGCCCGTACAAGTTTCCATAACATATGAAAAATGCAGTGATATATTCCAATCTTGTATAGAAAGTAGAAGAATAGTAAAACTGCAAGCATATTGATGAACAAGTAAAGGGTTAAATGCTATTCAATGTTTCATCTTTTTCCTAGTTTATAAAACAAAGTGGTGAATGGAGCATAAGATCGATGTGAAAAATCCATCATCTTTCTTCATATTTGGCAAAATATGAAGAAACTCACCGACGAAAACCAGAAGTGAAACCGCACACAATTTGATTAGATGTTGAATGCAGAAATTTTCGATGTAACAAACCAAATCCCATGTTGGACCACACAAAGAGCTGTCAGTAATTGTAAATTAACCACAAAAATCAGTCACCAATTGATAAAACTGAATTTAGAATGATAAATATCATCAAAGATATATATATATATATATATATATATATATATATATATATATATATATATATATATATATATATATATATATATATATATATATGTTTCACTTAAAGAAACTGCATCAAAGAACATAAAACAGAAAGATGTTAAAGAAAGATGATGGATATTTACTTGCAAGACTTGCCGGAAAGAAAATCGAGTGGAGCACCAAATATACTTCCAACTACATGACCGACTCCAGAAAATAATGCCCCGATTGGATTCCACATGATGAATTTCCCTGTGGACGTCTTCAAGATTTTGATTTTGGGAAATGGAGAAAAATGTGAGGAAGGAGATAAAAAAATTGTTTTTGGCAGTTAATGAATTGGGTTAAAGTAAATAAATTATGCATAAATCAAGTAAGTTGTGATTCGAATTTCTTTAACAAATATTTTTATTTAACGGTAGTGACTACAGCTAGAAAATTTAGGCTTTATCCAAACCTTTTTTTAGATGTATAGCAAGTGGATAAAAACTTTAAAAAATAATAATTTGTAAATCTAAATCTAAAACCGTTTGATCTAACAAGTAGACAGGTAAACACCATAGATAGCATTATAGAATTCATAACAAACAAAACAAAACTCCATATCAACTTAGAAAGTTAAAATTAATGCCATCATCACAAAATCCTACAACATTATAACTCTTAAGACTTAAATACCTCTGTTTTAACAATAAAATATCAATTGAAGTTAAATTGTCGGATAAAAATGCAAGAAAAATAACAGTGTATCAGTAATATTATTGTAAAACCTCAGAGAAACAAGTTTTTGCAAAAACTTAAAAAACACTGCCTAGTGGTATCCTACTGAAAAAGTAGCACAAAGAAGTAAGTCAATAACAAATTAATACTTCTGCACAAAATTAAAAACAAGTAAGAAAACAGAGTATTAAGTAAAAGTCAAAGTAAATTATCATTTTTTAGATTAAATGGAGGGTTTTGGTTGATTAGGTTAGAACTTAGAAACCTGATTAAAAGGCCCAGATACATTTTTTTAGATTTATTCTTTAGTTTTGTTTCTCTTATTTCCATTTTTAACACCAATCGTGGAATCAATTCAACAATTGTAGACATATAATATATGTATTAGAAACAAGAACCACCAACAGCATGGTATTATTATAAGTTAAGAATCAATAATCAATATTGATAATAATCAAGAATTAAGAATCACCAAAAACCATGAAATCAAATTCCATACCGATTGAAATTTACAGAAAAATAGAGTAGCGAGAGAGAGAGAGAGAGAGAGAGAGAGAGGGAGATAGCAGCGAGTTTTACAGAGAGACATACCGATTGGAAGGACGATATCGGACAAAGTGACGCTGCCTTGGTATGCTCCCCGAATCACCGACGGATCTGTAAAAAATATGCGAACACAAATGAAATTCGTCAACGAGAACTTTAAACTAACCCTAAAATACAAATTTACTACTATTTCCTAATACAAAGAAGTTCATCACACAAATGAGAGAAGGGAGGGAGAAAACGCACCAATCTATGAGAGTTGAAGATCTGGTGATGTTAAGGCGCGAAGAAATGGAATAATCGATTATTTGACCATTTGGAGTTTAGGAAATTCCCAGATTGGTCCCTCAACTATGGTATTAGTTTAAAGGGGGCTTAAACTACAAGAGTATCACAAAGTGACCAATCTCTTAAATTTGGTTAAGCTTAAAAAATAAGTTTTTTTAACGTATTATCATATTAGTGGTATAAGTTAAAATGAGTGTTTGGATAGATTATTTTTTTAAAAATAGTTGATAGTGGTGTGGAAACGGGATAAGTCATTTTTGATAAATTACTACCTCCAAACTTATCAAAACTCCTTATAACTTATAGTTGTCCAACATCTCTATAAACCTTTTGTTTTTGTTATTTTACCAAAACACTAAAATTGGTTTTTCAACTTATAGCATTTTGACACCAGATAAATTAATCCAACCATTTAAAAAAAAAAATCGTTTTAACATTGCTATAAGCTAATAAGTTATAAGTTAAAAAGTTAAAAGCATTTTAAATAAGCTTAGCCAAACACTCTCTAAATGGATATTGATATTCTGGAAAATTAACAAAATAACCAATGAGTCTGAAACGAGTTTCGAATTTAATGGACCATATTTAATGCAATTTGGGCTTTACACCAAAACATAAGATATATCAGAATTATTGTCGAAGTAAAAAATGTCGCTAGATCATGACGATATTGAGACTTTATATGTTAGTTTTAGCTTCATTTACTTGTTTTTGTGTTTTTTTATCAAGTAACAACTTAATAAACACAATCTGAATGTTAAAATAGTGTCTAGAATACAATGAACTTGTCTAAAATGAATTGGTATTTCATATCCAAAACCTTATAAAGTTACTTAATGTTTCATTAGTCACCTTATAATGTAACGTCTGTGTTTCCAGTTAGATTATTCATATAATTATGTGCTTATGTGTTTTATAGGATGTTTTATGAAAATTACAACGGTATTAGTAATAAAATAAATAAGCTTAAAATATGGATCGAAAATAAAAGATTAATTATAACAAATAATCTTAATTTAGTTGTAGTATACATTAAGAGGATTTCAGAGATATAAGGAGCGTCCAAATTCGACTTCATATGAAGAATTTATGCTTCTTCGAAGTTTCGTGATTAAATCGGTATGTCTCCACGTATCATAAAAGGTAAATTTTTTATAAATTACTTTTTAGCCTAAGTAATCTAAATGAAAGTCATAGTAGTTATTAAACCGAGAGCGTGCATATAGAGAACATCTAAATATGACTTCGTGAGATAAAGTTATAATTTTTCTAGCTTTCGGCATAGTTCTATTCAACTCAAAAATCGAATTTTAGATCGGTCAACTTTTAGCCAAAATAATATAAACGAAATTTGAAGATATCGTTAATAGGAGTCCAACGATATAAAGTCTGTCAAAAACGGACACCGGATAAAAGAATTATGCTTTTTATACGGGCTTTAACAGTCTAAGTCTGTGTGAAATATATAAAGTCAAGATTAGTCGATGGAATCTAAACGAAAGTTGTAGGTCTCATCGAGAACTTTCTGGGGATATAAAGAACGTTAAAAAAGAGTTCGTATGAAAAAGTTACATAATTTTAAAAATCTGAACACCGGTATACGTGCGCCTCAGGAGCACGGCGCGCCAGACAAGACCACACTGCTCCACTCACTTTTTGCCATGTGTCAGGCCAACATTTTGCCACATCACTATGTCTCGACCAAGAGCGCGGAGAGCCACTATGGTGCACGACACATATTCCAAGAAATCGCCCTATAAATAGCATCTCATTCATTCTTCAATCGTTACACCATTTCAATCGATTTCTCTCTAAAATATTTGGCATTTAGCCTATTTAGCCTATTTGGCATTTACACCATTTCAATCGATTTCTCTCTAAAATCGTTACACCCCAAAACCGAGAACGGCGGAATATGTTCTGGGGTGGAGGACGTCATGTACAGTATCATAACAATGCATAATAGTAAAAACAAGCAACAACATCTATTGCATTAATATAGTAATTGTAATACAAGCGTGTTCTGTACAGTTTGTTAGACACCAAAAAGTATAATCAAAATAAAGAGGAGTCTTGCATGTGCTCCGTCTTCTCAAAAGTTGCACCTGTACCTGTCTACTGATGACCTGAGAATACAAGTTATTTTGAAAACGAGTATCAGCATCAAGCTGGTGAGTTCATAAGCATTTAGTGTCATTGCTTGTATCAAAGTGGCTTTAATCGCGTACTGTAAAAGTTGTTATCAAGTTTGAAAATAGTGTGAATCTCTATAAAATCCTATATTTTCCAGTAAAAGTAGTCTTCTGCCAAGACTTGGTTACTTGTAGGTTTGATCCTTAGAGTGTGTAAAAGTTTTCCCAATTAGACTCTCATTTATAAAATATAGTTTTGGACTTCATTTATACAAAGTAAATGGGAAGATAATGTATTATTCCAGCAGTGTTATTGTCGGCTGAATGGTAAATAAACTGCATACTCTAGGTAGTGATAAGTATATAATACACCTCGGGGAGTCTGTTTTACCTTTATTTCTTAATTTGTTAATTTAGGGATCCGAATGTGAATTCATATGTAACCATGCGGATAGGCGATCGAATGTCCAATGACCCCTCAGGTCACACGTAGTGTGGTAACATTTTGTCATCCCTGGGCCTAGTCGGCTCGGACTGTAGCTAACAGTCGGAATATGAGAGTGTCTTTCCTGTATAGATCTATACACGTAGTGACCGCTCTCCCTCCAGGAGACTATGGTTACACAGCGAAGGTGCAGTGAAGTGCCGTATAGAGGAATAGTGTGTCACATTCTGTTTTAGTATATTCTCTTGTATTAATGTATAATGTACTTCTCGATATCATGTATTTAGTATTCTCTTTTATAGTATATAGCATTCTTCTTATATAGTACTTAACATGTAGAGACTCATAATAGTACTAATTATGGTAAGTATCATAGTAATGGTAGTAAGGAGTGGTAAACCTTAACTATACCTATTATAGTTAAATAGCATGTTGTAGTCTATCTTTGATACACAATAGTATTGACTTGAGTGATGAAGGGTCTGATAAATGGTTTGGGCTAGGCTTTCTATGTGATTTGTTTGGTTATGAGTTTGTAATAGTACTTTTGAGTTATTTAGAGTCGTTTGCTGTTTTGTCATGTTCACGACTGTAAACACGTTTACGGCCGTAAACGTGTTTACGGCCGTAATCTCCGTTTGCTATCTAGACGAGTATATAAGGGCTAGGAGTTGGTCATTTAATGGTTGGATGCCAGTCAGTTTATGGCTAGTGTTTGAGTTGTACCAGACGGTTATTTGATATAAACGTGTGCAAGCTCAATTCTTATTCATCTTATTGTTATTCTCGATTTGTGATTGTTTGAGTGCTAGTAATAGATCCAGATCCGGACCTAACAATTGGTATCAGAGCAGAAACTGGTATCAAAAAGTCATTCAATCGAGATTTTGAGTGTTTAAGCTGCCATTCTCATTGTTCGAGCATTAGTTTCTACGTTCTAGGCTTTGAAGGGACGAATTTCATCTTAAAATCGTGTTTTAAAGGATGTTTGTGAGTTTACTGCCCAACCATAAACTTAGCTTACGGCCGTAAAAGGAGAAATTCATCAACCGTAAACGCTTAAAACTCAAGAACCGTAATCAGTATCGGAGAACAGTAAACCCATAAACTGTAAACTCAGAAACTGTGAACATAAACCGTAAACCCAGTTTACGGTTGCAAATTCATCAACCGTAAACTATGTTTACTGTTGTAATCAGCTTAATTTTTAAACTGTAAACCTCTTTGGAACTGTTAAATTACTTTAATTTCAAATGGATTCTCAAAATCAAACTCATTTTCAAGAACTTGGTGTTGTTATGGGCACTACTACACGTATTCCAAGGTTAATGTATGCTAAAGGTTTTCCCGAGTGGAAGTACAGAATAGAGAAATACATTAAAATGAAAGATTTCAAGATCTGGAGAAGCATTCTTAGAGATCCTGTCAGAGTCACTATGACAGTTGGAGGTCAATTGATTGACAAAGCTATTGAAAACTACACTGATGAAGAATTTGAATTGGTTTAGGAACAGGAAAGAGCATTAGCCGCTTTAACCATGGCATTATCTCTTGATATTGCTCAAGGTTTTCGTGAGTACACTTCAGCTAAAGCTCTATGTGAAGCTCTTATTGAGGTCTATGAGGGTAATGAAGATATGAAGGAAATTCGGTAGGACATGCTGAGACAGAAATTCAACACGTTCAACTACATTCCAGGAGAGACTCTTGAAGCTCAATTACAAAGGTTCACTGCTCTAACAACTGACATGAACATTTCAAGGATTTTCTTGACCAAGTCAGAAATCAACAAGAAACTTCTGAATGCTCTTCCTAGATCATGGATATGAATGTTGCTGTGATTAAGAAAACCAAGGATTTGAATCGCCTCATCAAACCCTATGACATTGATGACAAACAAAGAGAAATCAACCATGTGAATTCATACTCTACTGCAAATCTTGTAGTTTTATCCAACAATGCTCTATCATCTTTCATGACTCCCTCAGGTCAAGCTTTCGCAGTTCAACAACCTCAGATTCAAACCTTCAATGCTGCACCATCCATCCCTCACCATTAAACTTCAAATGTGCCATTTGTCATTCCACAAACCATTTCTGCTCCCAATGTGTCAGCTAAAGCCTCATTCAAACACCAAAGAATCTGATGAAAATCTGGCTCTAGCCACTGGGCTAGTTAACTGTTACAATGCCTTTGTAGCTAGAGATCTTCCACCTCAGCTATCATTTGCTGATTTGGACCAGATACATCCTGAAGATGTAGAGGAAATGGACATCACATGGCAAATTGTCATGGCTGTTTTCAGAGCCAAACAATTAACCAAGAAGACCGGGAAAAACAATTGGGCCATGAATGCTGACAAGAAGGTGGGATTCAATAAAAGCATGTTGAGATGTTTCAACTGCCACGAGCCAGGTCATTTTGCTTGTGATTGCCCGAAGCCAGATCGTAGAATCAACAACAACAAGCAGATGGTTGCAGTGGGAAACAATCGTGCAGGACCTACAGCTAATGGAGAAAAAACTATGGTTGCTCAATCATTTGACTGGGAGGACCAAATTCAAGCCTTGAATATCTCAGGGCCAGAAAATGCTCACCTAGCTCAAATTGGTGATATTGCTTCAAAGAATAATGATGCTGATCCCGAAGCAGAGATGATGGAACTACAGCTTGCCCTAATGATATCTACCTCTTCCGAGCCCAAGAAAAGCGAGGTAAATCTACCTTCTTGTTCTTTTGCTTGTAAAGAATATGTTAAACTTCTCCGTGATGAAATTCAAGTCTTACGTAGGCAAGTAGAGGACCTTAAATATGAGGGTTATCAACTTAGGAAAGGACAAAAACCCCTTAAGGCCCAACTACAAGCTAAAATAAAAGACTTTAGAAGAATTCAATCAGAATACAGTGAAAAATGTGAGCTTTATGACTATATTAAGAGACAACTTGATGATGTAACCAAAGAACTTGACGCTTTGAAAATTAAGAGTGAAAAAACAGATGTTAGTTTCAAAAATTATACTGCGTCAAGTAAGACAGGCGAGTCCTTATATGAAACCCAATTAAAATTCAAAGAAAATCAAAACAAGGGTCTAGGGTATGATAGTGTTCCTCCACCTTTCAATCATAACTATACATCCATCCCTATGACACAGGACGAAATTGACAGGGAGCCACATCTTCGATATGGCAAACCAGCTGGTTTTGTTTCAAGAGGTTTTATTAATGTTGAAAGAACTAATGTTTCTATTTCCTCTGCAGATCAACCATTAGATCAGGCAAAGAGTGAAGTTGGAGAATCTGTTTCTGTTTTTAAATCTGATATCTCTGTTATGAACAATTTTGATTGTGTTTCTTATGTTAAGACTGAAAATGTTTCTTGTGTTGGCTCATCATCTGATACTGTTGAATTTAATTTTTTCGATATGTTTGATGAATTGTTTGGTAATTTTGGTGCTTGTGATACTAATGAAGATTCATCAACTCCACAAGTCAAAACGACTGAGGCACCTTCACTTATCTCACAATCTATTTCGCATGCATGTTCTTCTGAGAAGAGTAAGAGTGTTTGTAAAGAAAATAAATCTGAAAAATGCAATACAAGTTCAAATAATAAACAAATATGTTTTAACTGTGGTGTTAGTGGTCATATAGCTAGGAATTGTCAAAATAGGATCTTTGTGAATTACTTGTCACCAAGAGGAGAGAATGAATCTCGGGGAAGGTCTTTAATTAGAAATTCCTCAAGATCTCACTCTCAAAATGATGATTGGAAAGGTGATAGAGGCAGAAAAATGACTGTTTTACAAAAGAATAATAAGGTTTTTACTAACAAAACTCACAACCGTTTGCCAAAACCGAACAAGGTTGCGCCAAGATCGGTCTCATCAAAAGGCAGCTCTGGATCTTCAACCTCCTCTGGTGGAAAATCCAAAGACTCAAGGCAAACCTTTAAGAAACCAATTTCAAAACCAACTGATAATTTTGTAAAACCTAAATATCAATGGAAGCCCAAATCCCTTTCTAATTCATGATTGAAATCCTCTGAAGAAAGTACGAATGAAGATCCAAATTTGAAAATACTGCAAAATGATTCAAAGAAACCAAAAGGGAAGCCCAGGATAGTGATGACCTGGGTTCCTAAGTCTAAATGATTCCGCTCATTTTGCAGGGACAGTTGCGGGGGAATGTCGTTCGTCCTTGGTACGTCGACAGCGGCTGTTCCCGGCATATGACTGGAGACATCTCCCAAGTGAGCGAAATTCAATCTTTTAATGGGGTTATGTTTCCTTTGCGGGCGGAGATGGTGGAAAGATCACACAGCGTGGAACTGTTACGAATGGAGTGCTGAGCTTCGAAAATGTCAACTACGCTCCCGAGTTAAAGCACAGCTTGTTGAGTGTTTCCCAAATATGCGACAAAGGCTACTCTACCCATTTTACTGATAAAGAGTGTATGATTCTCAAGCCAGGCATTGTCATCTTAGAAGAATGGATTCTAGTCAAATCTTAACGGGATGGGAATGCTTACATTATTGATATGAACAGTAACCTACCTGAACAATTCACTTGTCTATTCTCAAAGGTCTCCAAACACAACGCAATGATGTGGCATCGAAGACTCGGTCATGTTAACGCGAAAAACCTGAATCGTCTTGTGAAAAATGACATGGTCTGAGGCCTTCCTGTCAGAGACTTTATCACATTTGAAAAGTGTGTTTCCTGTGCTCAAGGAAAACATCATCGGAAACCACATCTGCCCAAGCAAATCAACTCAATTAGTCAAGTGCTCGAACTACTGCATATGGACTTATATGGTCCAGTCAACGTCCTGAGCATCAACAGAAGCTCGTACTGTCTAGTTGTGATTGATTATTTCTCTCGGTTTACGTGGGTCTTCTTCTTATCCAACAAAGCGGGGGTTGCTGATCTGATAAAGAAGTTCATTGTGATGATTGAGAAGCAAACCAATAAACAAGTGAAGGCGCTTCATACCGACAATGGAACTGAGTTCAAGAATGCAGTTCTTGATCATTTTTGTGCAGAAAAGGGAATAGTGCGTCAATATAGCTCTGCTCACACGCCTCAACAAAATGGTGTTGTTGAAAGGAGAAATAGAACATTGAAAGACGTCGCAAGGACAATGCTTTGTGATTCCAAACTTCCTGTTTTCTATTGGGTCGAGGCGATTAACACTACTTGCTATGTGCAGAATCGTGTTCTAATCAACAAAGCACAAATGAAGACCCCGTACGAAATTCTCTATGGACACAAGCCTTCTGTTAGCCATTTCCGCGTATTTGGCTGTCCTTGTACCCTTCTTTACTTGGATTCCAACCCTAAATTCAACGCCAAAGCCGATGATTGTTACTTCGTGGGGTATGCTGCGCGCACCGCGTATAGGGTTTACAACAAAAGGACTAAGCAGATCGTTGAATCCTATGACGTGCACTGGCTGGAGGAGAATGAAACAGACGCTCGAGTGGGTCCCGACTGGTTATTTGATTACACATCGCTATTCAGATCTTTCAATGTGTCTTCAGATAATTCAAGTGGATCTCCTTCTAGTTTGAAGAATGTTTTTGAAGACGAAGACGAAGATGAAGAGGTTGTCTACAGACCTCCAACGATTGAGGGGGAGTCCTCTGCTCTATTTGAGGGGGAGTCCTCTGCTCCATCTGAGGGGGAGTCTTCTACACAACCAACTAGTCCATCGTCTAAGGCTCCGACTGGAACTCCTAATGCTGATGCTACACCTCTTACACTTGTCGAGAGAGAGAGAGTTCATGTCTAGAGATGCTTCCGCTGTCAATCCAACATTTATGGAACTCCTCTTTCCTGAAGAAATTGCAAATGAGTTCGTAGCAGAGTCATCTAATAGGATTCAATCAGCAGATGATGGAGGTTTAAACATTCACACTCTTCCTGTTTCTTTCAATGATATCAGCCAAGACATACCTTCCAGAATTCAAAGCGATCATCCGATCGAAAATGTCATTGGCCAGCTGGGTGATGGAGTTAAAACCAGAAGTCAGAGTGGAGACGTAAATCAATGTCTTTACTCTTGCTTTATATCTCAAATAGAGCCCAAAAACGTTGAAATGGCTTTGAATGAACCCAACTGGGTAGATGCGATGCATGAAGAGCTAAATCAGTTTGAAAAGCTCGGGGTTTGGAAATTGGTTGAGTTACCAAAGGGCAAACGGTCTCTTGACACGCGTTGGGTCTATCGTAATAAGCAAGATGATTCTGGTGTAATCGTACACAATAAAGCAAGGTTGATGGTTTGCGGGTTTCGACAAGTCAAGGGTCTTGATTATACTGAGGTGTATGTTCCCGTGGCTCATCTGGAAGCTATTCGAATCTTTCTCGCATATGCTTCTTACAAGAATTTCACGGTCTACCAAATGGATGTCAAGACTGCCTTCCTGTATGGCAAGGTGAAGGAAGAAATTTACGTTGATCAACCCCCTGGGTTTGCTAACTCAAAGTTCCCTAATCATGTCCACAAGTTGGACAAGGCATTGTATGGGTTACATCAAGCTCCTCGAGCGTGGTATGCGACTCTAACAAAGCACTTGCTCGAGCACGGCTACTCTCGCGACACTATTGATCAAACTTTATTCATCAAGCATGTGGGTGATGATCAGATATTGGTTCAGATCTATGTTGACGGCATCATCTTCGGGTCCACGTGTCCAAAGCTTTGCAAAGAATTTGAAGGCGTGATGAAGAAGCGATTTGAGATGAGTTCTTTAGGTGAAATGACCATGTTTCTGGGGCTTCAGGTCAAACAGAATTCAACCGGAATCCTGCTACACCAAGCAAAGTATGTTGAAGATATTCTTGAGGAGTTTGGATTTTCAGACGCAAAGCCTGCATCGACTCCCATGGCTGAAAGACCCCTGCTGACTCCAGATATTGATGGTGAATCCGTAGATCAAACTCACTATAGATCGATGATCGGTTCCTTGATGTATCTCACTGCAAGTCGTCCCGACATCATGTTTGTAGTGTGTCAATGCGCTCGCTATCAGCCCAATCCTAAACTTTCACATCTTATTGTTGTCAAAAGGATTTTTCGGTGTATCAAAGGAAGCCCAAAACTGGGTCTTTGGTATCCGAAAAATTCTGAATTAGATTTATATGCTTTTGCTGACAGTAATTATGGAGGCTATGAGCTTGACAGGAAATCAACATCAGGAGGGTGTCAATTCCTTGGTGATAGACTGGTGTCGTGGCAATGCAAGAAACAACATACGGTATCTACTTCTACAGCAGAAGCGGAATACGTTGTTGCATCGACGTGCTGCTCTCAAGTTATCTCGATCCAACATCAGTTGTTGGACTACGGTTTGAACTATCTAGAAACCCCAATTCACTGTGATAATGAGGCTGCTATTCAAATCACAAAAAATCTTGTCCAACATTCCAAAACCAAGCACATTGACATCAAAATTCATTTCATCGGAGATTGTTATGAGCGTTCGCTCATCCGGCTCGAACAGGTTCCCACTGCTAATAATGTGGCGGATCTGTTCACAAAGTCGTTTAACAAAGCTCGATTCGATGTGCTTGTAGGATTTTTGAAAATGATTCGTTTTGAGGATTAATTTTTGTTTTAGGATAGTTTAAATTTGCGCATTTACTTTCGTTTCTCTTCTATGCACAAATTTAGGGGGAGAAATAAAAAAACAAACAAAAAAATTAGAAAAATTAGAAAATCCAAAAACATTAGAAAATCAGAAAATCCAAAAATATGTTTGTTATGATATGTGGTTGAGGGAGATGTTCTAGGAAGTGATATTATCAAGTGATAACAGGCAATCTGAGTCTGCGTAACGTACCCAAAGTTGAAGGATCTATGCTTTGGTTTGATGTGTCGGTAGGCACGAAAGATTCTAAATGGACTTGACTAGGCAGAGTTGAACTTAAGAAATTCTTAGTCTTGACAAATTTTGACCTGGTTAGATCCGTTCAGCCTGACAATACGACGCTCGGATAGGTTGAGCAGGGAGATATATATGGGAATCCACTCGTCACATTAAATGAACTCGTACTTGGAACCGTGGTTTAACTTTTCCTCGATGTGCGCATTCTGTCCTTAATTCCGGTTGGATGGGGCGACTGGTAAATTCCGCTAAATTAGGTCTGTAGAAAATCGTTTTCTTTCTGTCTGTCTGTTAGTCATATGTTGTCTCCTTTGCGTGACTTACAATCCGACCTAGTACACAACATATGCAACTCTATTTCTCTGCATGTTATATATATATATATATATATATATATATATATGAAATTCCTCTTATCTGTTAGCCATATGTTGTCTCATTTGCGTGACTTCCAATCCGACCTGGTACACAACATATGCAACCTTCTACTTATCAACCCCTCTGAAATAATAAGTAATAGCAATCTGAATTCGTTCTCTCTCTGAATGATGGTCTGCTCACCCGGTGTAAGGAGTACTCTAGAAGTCCTTGATGGCTGGGGCATATCAGGAAGCGGGAAACACGTTCCAGTACAATTAAAATTGAACACTCAAAGATTGTCTATAGATCTCGCTGCTCAATTTAGGTGGACAACAATATCCCTAGTCGTCGTCAGATGAATGGTCCCTAAGGTATAGTATCTAAGGAATTAGGATCAGATATAATATCTAGGATCTTAGGATCACTTTGTCTTACAATTATTAGTATGTCCTAAAATTGTCACAATTTTTCGTGTTTAAGTGGATCACAATACCGACGATCGACCAGACAAAGATGTGAATATGAAAGGTACCGACAAGCGGATAAAGATTGTCTAACAACTTTGATTCCAGTATCACAAGATGAAGTCAAAAATTTACTTATGCGTATTATTTTGGTTTAAAAATTCTTTTATTTTATTTTTGAGGTTATCTTTATTTTTCTTTATTTTTTTATTATTCATAAGTGCCAATTTTTTCTTAAATTTTTGAAATTAGGATAATTTTTATTTTTTACTTTTACTTTAAATAATCCTCAAAAAGTTTTATTTTTGAAATTCTCTTTGGGAATTGGACTGATAATCTAACTGTGTAAGGGAAGTCGAAAAGTCAAGTGGTATATAAGGAAGAGTTTACTCCTGTAAACTCTTTTACCGCCTCCTCTCTTCAGAACCGTAAACTGCCCCCCTCTCAAATCCTCGAAAATCGAGTGTTATATTTCTTGAAATCGGTTAGTCCACATTGAAGGTAAGACAAATCCGACCCTGGAATTGTATTTTGTTGTTCGAATCGAGCGCAAATTGAAGGAGTAATTGAGTTTAAAGTTCATCGAAGTTTACGGTTTCGGGATATTCATGGACCGTAAACTCCTCTTGTGACCTTACGACCGTAAACGGCCTTTAGCCTTATGACCATAAACTCGGTTTGGCCTTACGACCGTAAACCCCGTTTACGGTCGGTTGACCAAGTTTGACCGTAAACTGTCTTTGACCTTGTTTGACCATAAACTCTTGCTGATTTATTATTAGTGCTCTTATTTAGCCAATATCAATTTGCAAAAATTAAGAAAACCTTGAGCTTTTTTTTCAAATATTTTGTTTTCTTACTTGGCTCGTTTAATGCAGATAAATGGCGTATCTTAAAGTTGTTGAGATGCATAACCTTGGCATCGTATTGGATGATCCACCAGTGGCCCACAAAGACTTTATGTCAATGATGTACCGTCTACGAGAATGCTGCCTGGTTCACGCTATCACGGGGAATCCTGTTATCTATGAGAACCTTATTCAAGAATTTTGGAGATCAGCCAAGGTGACAAAGATGAATAAAGAGCTGATTATTGAAGCAGTGGTGCAAAATTGCAAGATCAGAATTTCAGAGCAATATATCAGAGACACCTTGTTAATCATTGATGAACCTGATTATCCCACTGAAGCTGAAGCTGAAGAAATACCACGAATCCTTGACAGGATGGGATACGAGGGTTCTTATCCTCCAATTATGAAGAAGCTTCTGCCTCCCTACTGGAATTTCTTGACTCATGTGTTCATCAGCTGCATGCAGGAAGGAGATCAGGAGCAGATGAGATCTCTATTAGAAATACAGGAGCAATCGTTTCCTTGGCCGCAGGCAACAATTTCAATTTCTCGAAGTATGTCTTTGATGAATTCCTGGTGAACATTGGCACCATGACTCGGGGAAATAGAGACGCGTTTTTGATGTATCCCAGATTTATTCAAGTTTTCATTGATGACCAATTCCCCGATATGGTCAAAGATGGTGATAAGATGGACACAAAATCCTTGGGCCCTCACACTGTTGGCCTTATCAAACAGAATCGAAAGGGCAAGGTCGTGTTTCAAGGTCTTCATCCTCTGGTGAAGTTCGGACAGTTTGCAGAGATTAATGAGTCTTCTGAATCTCATGGAACTTTTGAGAAAACTCTATCTGAGCCGACTTCATCTGAAAGGGTGTCTTCTAAATTCATCATCACTGTCTCAAATCATGAAGATAACGAGACTCCAGATCCAAAAGCTCAAGTCAATGGCGAACACGAATTACAATCTGTTCAAGTACAGAGTAATTACAACAAGGGAACGGGAAACGATGATAAGGGGTTTGAGGATGTTGATCTCACGGGATTTGATAAGGATGATATCCCATTGAATTTTGGTAGCAATGATGATTATATGACCGGAGTAAACCTCGAAAACTTGCTTGACAATGTCAATGAAGTTATTCATGTGACAACTGAGACAAGGGAAGAAGAAGACGTTTTCGTAGTTGCACCTCCTGTTTCCAATCCAGAGGCGAAAATAACAACTCCTATGGTGACAATATCAGGGATTCCTCCCCTTGATATTGTTTTACCTACATCTGTGCCAATGGAAGATGATCTCACCGCCACACAAGCCACTCCTCCTCCAAACAAGCGACGTAGACTCGTTCTGAGACTAGTAACTCAGAGTACGACGACTCAAAGTGCTACAGCTCCGCCGACAATCACGCCTGTTATAGTCTCTGTTGAACCTATAAATGATGGTCCCAGCTCTGTGTTTGAGACTGGTGGTTCCTCATTTCAACAAGAATCTTCTCCTCCTAGGCCAGATCACGATGATGCCACAACTAATCTAGTCAGGCTATTGGCAGAAGAACAATTCTCTACGCCACCATCTCGTGGCAAAGGAATTTTCATTGGAGGTGATTACTCTAGAGAAGATACCCCTTCACTCCATGGACTCCAAAGTCAGATTGACGTTCTTAATTGAAAGAATGTTGAACTTGATCAAAGGAATATAGAGCTAGTCATCAAGGTCGCAGACCTTCAATCTGAAAATACAGAGCTCAGTATCCAAGTGGCCGAGCTTCGCGAAGAAAATGTTCTAAAGCCTAAGCAAATTGCTGACCTTCAGACAAAATATGGTCACTTGGCTGCCAACTTCCTGGAGTTACAAAAGAAACTTGAAGACAAATTCGGTGATGAATTTAAGTCAAATGTTGAAGAACCATATGTCGATCCCCCCATTCCAGACGCTCCTAGTGTTGATGCTCCTACTACCTCTCAACCGTTTAGATCTCCCATCATTGTGGATCGCTTTGAAGTGGAACCTGAACAAGCTCCAAGGGCAGGTGCTTCAAAGAGTTCCAAGAAGAAGAAAAAGAAGAAGGAGGCTGTTACCAAGGATGACAAAGGCAAATGGCTTTTCAAAAGAAGTGTAGATCATAAGGCACCTTGGGATCAGCCATGAATTACTCTTACCGATCTTAGCACTCAAACTTTCAGGGATGTCTATGGTGATAGGTCATGAATCGTGTCGTGGGGATTCCATGACACGCAGAACATGTTTTATGGTGAGAAGGAAGAGCGGGAATAAGGAACTATACAAGGATGCTCATGATTTTCACTCTTTTACTAAAGTTGACCTTATTGAGCTATCCAAAGCTCCCTTTTCAAATCCATCAGGAAATCCTAAAGCCAGTCAGTTCAAATCTTTCTTGGAAGATCAAGTGGCCAAGGGGTTTCCGTCAATGAAGACTGCAGAGTCTGTTGTCAAGGTTCACTCCAAGGTATTTGATACCTCGACAAAACAGCCAATTGCATCAGTGATGTGTCCTGCTACGGCTCAGGTTAAGCAAGTCCTTGTTCTTCAAAATTACCCTGATGGTTCTCTTGCATCCATGCTTTATTGGATGTATGATGAAGCCACGGATGTTGCGGTCATCAAGATAAAGGAAAATTGCATCTGTCTCTATGAGAAAAGGGTCTTGCTTCAATTTCACAAATGGGACATACATCATCTTGCTACTAAACAGATTGTGGTGGCTGAATCAATATTTGAGCCCGCTGCGAAAGAATATACGGCGATGGTGGCTCAAATTATTGAGAAGAAGATGTGGAATGGAGCGATGGGGAGATCTGATGTGTTGGTCGTCGACAAGGACTGAATTCATGCTAGCACCAAACCAAGGGGGAGATTGAAGGGTCTGATAAATGGTTTGGGCTAGGCTTTCTATGTGATTTGTTTGGTTATGAGTCTGTAATAGTACTTTTGAGTTATTTAGAGTCGTTTACTGTTTTGTCATGTTCACGACTGTAAACACGTTTACGGCCGTAATCTTCGTTTGCTTTCTAGACGAGTATATAAGGGCTAGGAGTTGGTCATTTAATGGTTGGATGCCAGTCAGTTTATGGCTAGTGTTTGAGTTGTACCAGAAGGTTATTTGATATAAACGTGTGCAAGCTCAACTCTTATTCATCTTATTGTTATTCTCGATTTGTGATTGTTTGATTACTAGTAATAGATCCAGATTCGGACCTAACAAGTGAAGACATTCATATCCAACACAAATATATACAATATATAACTAAGAATTCAACGACAGTCGGACAGATAACAATATACCCTAAGACCACAATCAAACAAGAACAGGAAATAAGGCGTGCTATCGGTCCTAAGTCCTTCAAGTCTTACTTATATAAATATATTGGTGTAGATATATTTTGGGAACATCAGAAGTTTAAAAGAGTTTGGAAATAGTTTTTATAACAATTTAAAATGAAAAATGAGTTTGATAAACATTTGAAGCAGTTTTGATGACGTAACGGTTAAAAGTATAGAAATCCTTTTTGATTGCAAGTTACAAATCACATGTGATTGAATACTATAAATTGTGGGATTCAACTGGTATTACCCCCCCCCCCCATAAAAGCATTTCAAAACATTTGAAAGGTTAATTAAGGGGTATGAACTCACCAACTTTATGTCGATACTCGTTTTCAAAATAACTTGTATTCTCAGGTCATCAGTAGACAGGTACAGGTGCAACTTTTGAGAAGACGGAGCACATGCAAGACTCCTCTTTATTTTGATTATACTTTTTGGTGTCTAACAAACTGTACAGAACAAGCTTGTATTACAATTACTATGTAAATGCAATGGATGTTGTTGCTTGTTTTTACTATTATGCATTGTTATGATACTGTACATGACGTCCTCCGCCCCATAACGTATTCCGCCGTTCTCGGTTTTGGGGTGTGACAGATTGGTATCAGAGCATTGTTTATAGTGAATCAAGTATATCAACCCATAAAAGATATACGAACTATAAACACATCGGGATTAAAACACTCTGACCAAGAATATATACTTTTAAATAATAAAATATTTAACTAAGTGTATATATATATATATATATATATATACATCCATTAATACAAAGGATCAGTATCATACTAGAACAGAACAAAAGTATTAAGATTGTTGAACATCACAATTAAGCTTAGAGACATATAGTCAAGTCTGGGTGAATGTAGCCTGATCAACTGCGTTTTCCTAGGAGTGACTAGCATGTGCCTAAGAATGGTTGTGGTGTTGCAACAAGTCTAAAAACTTACCCACACTACCACAAGAACGTTAGAACAAGAATACTATAGGAGTATTCTACAATTCTGTGATTTACATATGTGAGAACTAAAAGGGTCGTTGCGTGTAGGACAATAGTTGCTAAGTGGATACCCTATGGTTACATGAAATAAAGGCGCTATAGACTTAGAATCTGTGATCTTTGCTTTATTTCCTGTTCCTTGTTTGGTTGTGGATTTAGAGTTATGATCACTTATTCGAAGGCCTATCCTGTCTCGATTACATGTAATTGGTATGCATTATGCAGGTATTGTGTCACACCCCCGAACCAGACAACGGAAACGTCCGAGGGCTGTTGTGACTCAATTGAATACCATCACAATGAATATACATGAATCATAACATCATTCGTCACCATGCATTGAAATATTACAACCATCAGTGTTTACATTCAGTATATTGTTTTTACACATTACAATTCCAAAACATAAACTGTTCGATATTAGTTAAACAAAACATCATGATATCACTGGGTACATTTTCTTCGATTTACCTGTTACCTGAGAATACAAGTATTTTGGAAAAACGTCAACATATGAAATGTTGGTGAGTTCATAAGTAATGTTTGAAAAGTAATGATGTGTATCATTTTGAAAACCACCAAAAAAATCCGATATTTTCTGAAAAGATTACTGTAAGTAAGAAAAAGTGTGAAGATCCGTAAGTATGCTTGTTTATTTCTATAAGTGTGAATAATTGTTAGACTTGGTAATGCATCACATAGGTGTAAGTGTTGAAATCCCTAGGAAAACCCGATGTTTTCCTAATTCTTTAAATTACGCGTTTTATATATTGTTATGCCGTTGCGACGTATGTATTCGATAATTCTAGGTGACATTGGATTAATTATGGGTCGTGAGTTGTTATAATCACGCATTAATGAAAATGACTAGGTTACAACTATACAAACAATCCCTTAGGCGTCGTCCGTACTACCCACTTAATCCAACCACCCTAACTTCTCATAGCCCCACAACCTAGGAGAAAAGAGGGTGTGAAGCCCCCGTTATTTCCATGAGTCGTTCAAGGCTATCGTGAATGCGAAAGGCCCTTGGCCCGACTCGCATTTGACTTCACTAGCAGTACCAAAGGACCCTTGGGGCCCAACAGCACAAAAGCTATTGAAAGTCCTTTTACACGAAGTTAGGTCGTATAAGACCCAACAACATGTAAGCGCATTTCCTTTGGGCTAGCTAGGCCCAACAAGCACGATTTGAAACTTTCTGGCCCAAAGATGGTGTATCGACGTCTGGTGAATTCCCACGTGTGTATTGACTTCCCGTAAATTTCCGCATGTGTATTGAAGTATCATCGTTTATTGATTTTTGATTCGTTATTGATTCGAGACCGAATCAATTCGTTTGGTAAAGATTTTTGGTGTTGAAGGTGTATTACGTTTCTCCGGTAGTCATGGTAATCATATTTTATCTTAAAGGATTTATTGTTTTAAACATTAGAATTTTTCTTTTTGAAGCCCCTTCTTGGATAAATTTACACTTTTAACCCTTCATATAAAAGAATTTCCATTTTAGTCCTTAAACCATTTTTCTTGACACTTTAGTATCAAAACTTGTTGAAAAGATATTTTTCAGCCCAAATTTACTTGAAAAACAGTTTTAGTCCCTCAAAATGAAATTTTCTCGGTTTAAACCTCTATTTTCGCAATTTTTACAATTTTGACCCGATATGGAAAATTTTTGCATCTTTGGTCCCTTTTAAATTTGAAAAGCATTTTTAACCCTTGATATGAACTTGGTACACTAGTAGTCCCCTGTTTTATAGAAATGTGCAGTTTCAGCCCCTCCAAATTAAAAATCTCGCAATTTGGGCTTTATTGGGACGAAAAGTTCATTTTTGGCCCATTATGTTTAAAAATTCACATTTTAACCCTTCAAAAGAGTAAATTTTCAGAAAATACATTTTAGAAACTGTTTTGACTCATCTCAACCTTCAGAATTTGTATTTTGTCGTCTTGGGCCCTTTAGCTTTGTATTTCAGCATTTTGAGCCCAAAAATGGGTTTTAAGCCCAAAGATGTTCATATTAACCAACTTGGTTATTTTTCTAGAATTGATTTGTGTGAAATAATATAAGTTATACTTATTTCATTCAACATATTGTAGATCTCGGTTTCTAAGTTCTTTTTGACTAGTACCAACACCACAATCACATAAAAACATATATATAAGCATAGAAATCACACAAAGCATACATATACTCATAGATCTACACATTTGCTTGTAATCTCCCCCACAAAACTTATAAAAACCGAAAAATAGGGGGTATGAAGCTCACCTTGAGTTGTGGTTTTGATTTGAAGAAGAAAAGGAAGAAAGTGAGGTGATTTTTGGCCCTAGCAACACCTTGATGAAGATCTCGAATTTGAGGTGATTCTAAGATGCAAGATCATGATTTCATATGAGTTAAGAAGAGATTTTTGTATAGGACAAGGAGTCTAGAGTGTGGATTCAAGCATCAACTTACCTAGATGATGATTTTTGTGAAGAATCCTCCTTGCAAAGTCCTTGAATCTCGAAAATATGGAGGAGGTATGGGAGAGTTTTCTTGAGAGAAAAGTGAGTGAAATGTGTGTGTGTGTGTGCTTGAACTCGACCGAGAGCAAGAGAGAGAGGGAGAAAAGGAAGTGCTTGCATGGGAAGATGACATTGCATGGATGTTTGAAGTGCAAAAGCCTAGATATCCTTCATACAATAATGAGGTGGTAAGCAAAGTCAACCCCCTTTCCTCTTAGGTTTATGGTTTGGGCCGAGAGATAGGGAAGAGAGATGGGGTTTTGGGCCTTTTATGTTTAAGTCCATAATATGGAGTCCAAGTTAATGGTTTTTGTCCCATTGGCCCTTTTAGAGAAATTTACGGCCCAAATAAATATGAATATGATTCTTATGGCCCTTTAGGGCTAATTAGGTTAGTTATGCCCCAATGAGGTTCATTAAGGTGTCTTATTTCATTCTAGGCCCAATATGGCCCAAAATGTTAAAATGAATGAGAGTGGGTCCAATTAGAGCCCATTTAAGAGTTCTAAGCCCAAGGTAGCCAAATTGGAAGCTTATTGGTCCTTTGGGCCCAATAAAGAAGTCCTAGTCCAAAATGGACTTAAACAAGAACTCCTAGGGTTTCCAATTGTTTAACAACTATTTGTAGTGCTTGTATGGTGTATTTGATTGCAATTTTGTTGTCATAAAGTAAGCATCATACATGCTCTTATGTTTTTGGATTCATAATTTGACTTAAGTGTTGTAGTTACAAGGCTCAAAAATTCCTGATTGTGACATCATCCCCCCGTTAGAGGGAATTTCGTCCCGAAATTCTTTTGAAAGCTAGATTTGAGAATGCTAGAATAGGTGAGGGTATTTTTGCTTCATTTGATCTTCGCGTTCCCACGTGAATTCTGGCCCACGCTTCGCGTTCCACCGTACTTTCACGATCGGGATGCGACTTTGTTTAGTACGCTTCACCTCCCTGTCCATAATTTCAACTGGTTCTTCAACGAACAGGAGATTCTCGTTGATTTCAATCTTGTCATGGGGAATAACGAGTGTTTCATCTGATAGGCACTTCTTTAGGTTAGAGACATGGAACACGGGGCGTACACTGTTTAGCTCCGCGGGTAGTTGCAGTTTGTACGCCACTGGACCTATTCGGGCGACGATCTCGAAAGGTCCAATGTATCGTGGGTTCAGTTTTCCCCGTTTTCCGAAACGAATGACTCCTTTCCAAGGTGAAACTTTTAACAGCACTCGATCCCCGACCTGAAACTGTAAGGGCTTTCGCCGTTTATCAGCGTAACTCTTTTGTCGGTCGCGCGATGCTTGTAATCGAGCTCTGATTTGAACTATCTTTTCCGTGGTTTCACGAATGATTGCCGGTCCCGTTAACGCCTTGTCCGATGCGAGTGCTTTTGCTAGCTGGGACAGCCCACCTCAGCCCAACATAACGGTGATCTACACTTATGACCGTATAGTGCTTTGAAAGGAGCGACCTTGATGCTCGAATGGTAACTGTTGTTATACGAGAATTCGACTAAAGGTAAGTGGGTATCCCAAGACTTCCCAAAGTCTATCACACATGCGCGAAGCATGTCTTCGAGCTTCTGGATGGTTCGTTCGCTTAGACCGTCCGTTTGTGGGTGATAAGCGATGCTCATGTTGAGATGGGTTCCAAGTGCTTTCTGGAGTGATTGCCAAAAACGTGAAGTGAACCTACTGTCTCTATCCGAGATAATAGACACTGGTACTCCATGGAGTCTCACAATTTCTCGAATGTATAATCGTGTCAGTCTTTCCATCTTGTAGGATTCTTTTATTGGCAGGAAATGAGCAGATTTCGTCAGTCGGTCGACTATTACCCATATGGTGTGTAGTCCATCTGGCGTCTTAGGTAGTTTGGTCACAAAATCCATAGAAATCCCTTCCCATTTCCAATCGGGAATTACCGGTTGCTGTAATAACCCCGAGGGCTTCTGGTACTCCACCTTTACTTTGGCACAAGTAAGGCATTTGCTGACATAGATGGCAATTTCTGCCTTCATGTTAGGCCACCAATATTGTCGTTTGATATCCAAGTACATCTTGTCCGAACCGGGATGGATGGAGTATTGCGTTTTGTGAGCTTCTTTCATGACTACCTCCCTAATTCCTCTGAGTTTAGGGACCCAAATACGGTTCATGAAATAGTATACTCCGTCCTCTTTTACCTCTAGATTCTTCTCCATTCCGCGTAATGCTTCGCTTGCTCTGTTTTCTGTCTTCATGGCCTCTAACTGGGCTTCACCAATCTGAGTGGTTAGGTGAGATTGGATGATTATGGAGAGAGTTTTCGCACGACGATTAGAGTACTCTTTCCGACTCAATGCATCAGCTACCACGTTGGCCTTGCCCTGGTGGTACTTGATTTCACACTCGTAATCGTTTAATAATTCAACCCATCTTCGTTGCCTCATATTCAGCTCTTTCTGATTCAAGATGTGCTGAAGACTTTTGTGGTCCGTGAAGATGGTGCACTTCGTACTATAAAGGTAATGCCTCCAAATCTTCAGAGCAAAGACCACTGCTCCCAATTCCAGATCATGGGTTGTATAATTTACTTCGTGTGTCTTTAGTTGGCGGGATGCATAAGCTATCACCCTTCCACGCTACATGAGAACGCAACCCAAGCCCTAATTTGACGCGTCACAGTAGACCACGAAATCTTCCGTTCCCTCCGGTAGAGATAGTATCGGGGCACTACAGAGGGCTTGCTTCAGGGTTCGGAATGCAACTTCTTGTTTGTCTGTCCATTTGAATGGTACGCCCTTTTGTGTAAGTGAGGTAAGTGGCTTGGCGATCTTAGAGAAGTTTTGAATGAACCTCCTATAGTAGCCTGCTAGGCCTAAGAATTGACGAATTTCCGTGGGTGTTGTCGGAACTGCCCATCCTTCGACGGCTTTGACCTTGGAAGGATCCACATGAATTCCTTCTTAACTAACAACATGACCTAGGAAGTTCACACTACGGAGCCAGAACTCACACTTGGAGAGTTTTGCGTACAGCTTTTTTGATCGCAGAGTTTCTAGAATTTGTCGGAGATGTTGGCCATGCTCTTCCTCGCTTCTGGAATAGACGAGAATGTCGTCAATGAAGACGATGACAAAGTTGTCAAGGAATGGTCGACATATTCAGTTCATCAGATCCATAAATGCGGCAAGGGCATTTGTTAGTCCAAAGGGCATTACGACAAACTCATAATGTCCGTAACGAGTTCGGAAAGTTGTTTTGGGAATATCTTCCTCTCGAACCTTAAGCTAATGGTACCCGGACCGTAGATCTATTTTAGAAAAGTAACTAGCCCCTTGGAGCTGGTCAAATAGATCATCGATTCGTGGGAGTGGATAGCGATTTTTGACGGTGAGTTTGTTTAAGTCTCTGTAATCGATGCACATCCTAAAAGATCCGTCCTTCTTTTTGACAAAGAGGACCGGAGCTCCCCATGGCGAGTAACTAGGTCAGATGAATCCCTTGACCAGGAGTTCGCTGAGTTGACTGGACAATTCCTGCATTTCAGCAGGAGCTAGCCGGTAGGGCGATTTAGCGAGAGGGGTTGCTCCTGGAACGAGGTCAATTCGGAACTCAACTTGTCTCTCTGGGGGTACTCCAGGAAGATCTTCAGGAAATACGTCTGAAAATTCACGTGCTACTGGGATATCTTGAATGTTAGTCTCTTCCTTGGTTTTATCCACTATGTGAGCCAGAAATGTCAAATCTCTCTTTCGTAGATGTTTCTGTGCTTTGACGCACGAGATAAGACGAAGGTTCGTCCTTAGTTTGTCTCCGTAAATAACTAGGGTTTCGTGATTAGGAAGGCGAAGACGAACGGCCTTCTCGTGACACATAATTTCAGCATGGTAGAGGCTTAACCAGTCCATGCCAATAATCACATCGAAACTCCTAATGGACACAGGCATTAAGTCTATTCAAAAGATGTGTTGGTTCAGGGTTAGGGTACATCCGATGTAGATTTCCCCCGTGGATTCAGTTTTCCCATTGGCCATTTCCACCGTAAAGGTTTCATTGAGCTTCTGGGGTCATTGTTCTAGATAGTGTTTAAACTTATTGCTCACAAAGCTTTGCTCCGCTCCGGTATCAAATAGGATGCATGCATAAGTGTGGTTTAGGGGAAACGTACTGGTAACAACAGCGGGATCCTGAATTGCCTCCCCCTGACCCATGGCTAGCACCCTTCTCGTTCCTCCATTTCCGGGATTGTTGTTGTTAGGGCAATCGTGACGAAAATGCCCAGTCCTTCCCCACCCGAAGCAGGTGGGGCTAGGTCCGGCATTGTTGCCGCCAGTATTGATGTTGTTGTTGTTGCAGTTGTTGTTGTTGTTGCTTCCCTGTTGTTGATTCTGAGGAGGGTAAGTCCTGCAGTACCTTGTCGTGTGCCCCTTACGATTGCAACTGGTGCACTGCAACTCCTTGCATTCTCCATTGTGATGGAAACCACATTTGTTGCACTTGGGAAGATTACCGGAATAAGGTCTAGAAGCATTTGGAGCAGCTGAGGCTGGAGCATGTGGTGTAGCTAGAACTTGCACGGTGGTAGCATTAACCGCTACTGTCTGCTGCTTCTTGGAAGTCTCAGAGCCTTGACGCCCCTTCCTTTTGTTGTTCTTCCCTTTCTTGCCATCACTTTCCTTCTTGGCCTCAGTCTCCGCTGGCTTCTCACCCTTCTTTTTGTTGTGGTCATACAGCTTCTTCGCCAATCTCTTAGCACTGTCGAAAGTTTCGGGATTTGCAGCTATCACGTTTCCTTGGATCGGAGAGGTTAGTCCCCAGATGAATCGCTCGATCTTCTTTCCTTCCGAGGTGATATGCCCGGACATAACAGAGATAGTTCACTAAATCTTGATATGTAGGCATCGATATCCGCATTCCGCACAGTGAGGTTCCACAGCTCTTGCTCCATTTTCTGAATCTCACCTCCTGGGCAGTATTTAGCCATCAGCATTTCTTTCATTTCTGCCCACGGCATGGAGTTGGCTACAGGGAGTGTCATGGCTTCCACGTGTCCGTTCCACCAAGTGAGCGCTTGATCAACAAAAGTGCATGCTGCAAACTTCACCTTCATTTCCTCAGGACAGTCGCATATCTCGAATACCGATTCCACCTTCTCGATCCATCGCTTCAGAGTGATCACCCCTCCAGTGTCGTTAAGGGTTCGTGGTTTGGCGTTTGTGAAGTCCTTGTAGGTACATGTTTTGGTGGGTCCTTGATTCATTCCGTTGTTCGAACTCCCGGCCCCTTGCCCGTTGACTCCTCCATTGTTCCCTTGATGAATTTGTGCCATTGCTGCGGTGACCGCGGTAGATACCGCTGCCTGGAATGCGGCTGAGTCAACTTCAGGTGGGGTTGGTCCAGGGTTTCCGCGAGTAGGTCGGTAAGGCATCTTTCTGTCATGAAACGGAAAGATGTTGAGTGTACGTGGTTTCCGTGAGGTTGTGATCCTACTGACTAGGTGTATGGTACGAACTTAAGTACTTCTACCATTTAGCATACAATCATAGATTCGCAACACATAGCAATTTGTAATGTCATAACAAAACACGTAAAAGTTTACTAATATTATCCGCATTTGATACATGAAAATTTTGCTCGTGAGAGCATACATGAGTGATACTAGTTCGACAGCATAACGGCTCTATGAGTAGTGTAGTCACTTAAACATAGAGTCGAGGTACATAGCATAGTTCCTAATGACCTAGTAAGATAAGTCTATCTCTAGTCGCGATGATCTGTGCCCGGGGGTGGTGCCGAGGATGTGGATGCTCCCTGAAGACGAGCCACCTGTCGTTTTGCGTCCTGGAGTCGAGACTCCCACCTCACCTGCCTCATGTGGAACTCTCGAAGGACGTCACATGTATCCTGTTCTGCACGCTCGACCCTAGTCCACAACTGGCGTACCTGGTCGGCAGTGCTCTGAGCAAGGTCGCCAGTGTTCCGTAACCGTCTCACCATGACTGGAAGGGCTCGATCTGCCGGTCCTTCGTCCCTCAGGTTAAAGAACTCGCATGACATGTCGTACGGGGGTCGCTGTCCCTGCTGTCTGCTCCATCTCCAAAGATCAATACCCCAGGGAGGTGTAGGAACTGTGGGGCCCACCCGGTAAGCAGGCACCCTGATCGGGTAAGGGAGGTTGATGACCTCGGACTCTGCGTCCGAATCACCCCTTCATTGCCATCGAGTTCCTCCTCAAAGTTTCCTTCATCTTCTTCCTCCTCCTATTCCTCTTCCGGTTCGGCAGGCTCGCCCTCGACTCCTGCCTCCGGTTCCCCGTCAGATTCCTCTTCGGGGTCTTCCTCAGGCTCCTCGTCTAACCATCCGTTATTTCCCTGGTTAGGGAAGTAAGGATCTCCGGGGTGATGGAAACCAGCCATGCTGTCTGCGAGAGTGTGTAAATATGCTAACATTATTCCTAGGATGCTACAACTATTGTATAGACTAAGCAGGCGTTCTCCTCTTGGTGCTAAAGAGGTACATTTTTAGGTTTCCTAGTTATCGCGATCTCATCAGAACATGTGTTAGTTATACCTTCGAGGGAATGTTGATCAGGCTACATCCACTTCTTGATACCACTAAGAACAATCCTGAATTAACCGGGATACTAGCATTATCTTGTTTGGTTCGGCGTTATGTTCTTATTCCTAATGCAAGCAAGGGTGTTTTATTGTTGTGTTTTACTTGTTTTGTTCAGAGTTGTGTTAGTCCCTCTTTTGGTTTATAGTTGCATATGAATGTGTGGCTAGATATGCTAGTTCACTATAAACAGAGCTCTGATACCAACATGTCACACCCCCGAACCAGACGGCGGAAACGTCCGAGGGCTGTTGTGACTCAATTGAATACCATCACAATGAATATACATGAATCATAACATCATTCGTCACCATGCATTGAAATATTACAACCATCAGTGTTTACATTCAGTACATTGTTTTTACACATTACAATTCCAAAACATAAACTGTTCGATATTAGTTAAACAAAACATCATGATATCACTGGGTACATTTTCTTCGATTTACCTGTTACCTGAGAATACAAGTATTTTGGAAAAACGTCAACATATGAAATATTGGTGAATTCATAATTAATGTTTGAAAAGTAATGATGTGTATCATTTTGAAAACCACCAAAAAATCCGATATTTTCTGAAAAGATTACTGTAAGTAAGAAAAAGTGTGAAGATCCGTAAGTATGCTTGTTTATTTCTATAAGTATGAATAATTGTTAGACTTGGTAATGCATCACATAGGTGTAAGTGTTGAAATCCCTAGGAAAACCCGATGTTTTCCTAATTCTTTAAATTACGTGTTTTATATATTGTTATGCCGTTGCGACGTATGTATTCGATAATTCCAGGTGACATTGGATTAATTATGGGTCGTGAGTTGTTATAATCACGCATTAATGAAAACGACTAGGTTACAACTATACAAACGATCCCTAAGGCGTCGTCCGTACTACCCACTTAATCCAACCACCCTGACAGAACATAGCCCCACAACCTAGGAGAAAAGAGGGTGCGAAGCCCTCGTTATTTCCATGAGTCGTTCAAGGCTATCGTGAATGTGAAAGGCCCTTGGCCCGACTCACATTTGACTTCACTAGCAGTACCAAAGGACCCTTGGGGCCCAACAGCACAAAAGCTATTGAAAGTCCTTTTACACGGAGTTAGGTCGAATAAGACCCAACAACATGTAAGTGTGTTTCCTTCGGGCCTAAAGATCATGTCATTGGGCTAGCTAGGCCCAACAAGCACGATTTGAAACTTTCGGGCCCAAAGATGGTGTATCGACGTCTGGTAAATTCCCACGTGTGTATTGACTTCCCGTAAATTTCTGCGTGTGTATTGAAGTATCATCGTTTATTGATTTTTGATTCGTTATTGATTCGAGACCAAATCAATTCGTTTGGTAACGATTTTTGGTGTTGAAGGTGTATTACGTTTCGCCGGTAGTCATGGTACTCGTATTTTATCTTAAAGGATTTATTGTTTTAAACATTAGAATTTTTCTTTTTGAAGCCCCTTCTTGGATAAATTTACACTTTTAACCCTTCATATAAAAGAATTTCCATTTTAGTCCTTAAACCATTTTTCTTGACACTTTAGTATCAAAACTTGTTGAAAAGATATTTTTCAGCCCAAATTTACTTGAAAAACAGTTTTAGTCCCTCAAAATGAATTTTCTCGGTTGAAACCTCTATTTTCGCAATTTTTACAATTTTGACCCAATATGGAAAAAATTTGCATCTTTGGTCCCTTTTAAATTTGAAAAGCATTTTTAACCCTTGATATGAACTTGGTATACTAGTAGTCCCCTGTTTTATAGAAATGTGCAGTTTCAGCCCCTCCAAATTAAAAATCTCGCAATTTGTGCTTTATTGGGCCGAAAAGTTCATTTTTGGCCCATTATGTTTAAAAATTCACATTTTAACCCTTCAAAAGAGTAAATTTTCAGAAAATACATTTTAGAAACTGTTTTGACTCGTCTCAACCTTCAGAATTTGTATTTTGTCGTCTTGGGCCCTTTAGTTTTGTATTTTCAGCATTTTGAGCCCAAAAATGGGTTTTAAGCCCAAAGATGTTCATATTAACCAACTTGGTTATTTTTCTAGAATTGATTTGTGTGAAATAATATAAGTTATACTTATTTCATTCAACATATTGTAGATCTCGGTTTCTAAGTTCTTTTTGACTAGTACCAACACCACAATCACATAAAAACATATATATATATATATATATATATATATATATATAAGCATAGAAATCACACAAAGCATACATATACTCATAGATCTACACATTTGGTTGTATTCTCCCCCACGAAACTTATAAAAACCGAAAAATAGGGGGTATGAAGCTCACCTTGAGTTGTGGTTTCGATCTGAAGAAGAAAAGGAAGAAAGTGAGGTGATTTTCGGCCCTAGCAACACCATAATGAAGATCTCGAATTTGAGGTGATTCTAAGATGCAAGATCATGATTTCATATGAGTTAAGAAGAGATTTTTGTATAGGACAAGGAGTCTAGAGTGTGGATTCAAGCATCAACTTACCTAGATGATGATTTTTGTGAAGAATCCTCCTTGCAAAGTCCTTGAATCTCGAAAATATGGAGGAGGTATGGGAGAGTTTTCTTGAGAGAAAAGTGAGTGAAATGTGTGTGTGTGTGCTTGAACTCGACCGAGAGCAAGAGAGAGAGAGAGGGAGAAAAGGAAGTGCTTGCATGGGAAGATGACATTGCATGGATGTTTGAAGTGCAAAAGCCTAGATATCCTTCATACAATAATGAGGCGGCAAGCAAAGTCAACCCCCTTTCCTCTTGGGTTTATGGTTTGGGCTGAGAGATAGGGAAGAGAGATAGGGTTTTGGGCCTTTTATGTTTAAGTCCATAATATGGAGTCCAAGTTAATGGTTTTTGTCCCATTGGCCCTTTTAGAGAAATTTACGGCCCAAATAAATATGAATATGATTCTTATGGCCCTTTAGGGCTAATTAGGTTAGTTATGACCCAATGAGGTTCATTAAGGTGTCTTATTTCATTCTAGGCCCAATATGGCCCAAAATGTTAAAATGAATGAGAGTGGGTCCAATTAGAGCCCATTTAAGAGTTCTAAGCCCAAGGTAGCCAAATTGGAAGCTTATTGGTCCTTTGGGCCCAATAAAGAAGTCCTAGTCCAAAATGGACTTAAACAAGAACTCCTAGGGTTTCCAATTGTTTAACGACTATTTGTAGTGCTTGTATGGTGTATTTGATTGCAATTTTGTTGTCATAAAGTAAGCATCATACATGCTCTTATGTTTTTGGATTCATAATTTGACTTAAGTGTTGTAGTTACAAGGCACAAAAATTCCTGATTGTGACATATTGGGTCGACTAACAGTGATCATCTTATAAGTATCTTAGATTAGTACGTCTATTAACTCTTCTTTCCCCATTCTCGCGTAGATAGCATGGCTGGTTTCCACCTTCCCGGCGATCCGTACTATCCAAACCAAGGAAATGGGGGATGGCTCGATGAGGAGCCAGAAGATGATCACCCGGTCCCTTTGGATGATCACCGTGCTGAGGGCTTTTCGGATAGCTCCGACTCCGAACCAGAAGTCAACAACCTGCCCCCAGTAGCTCCAAACTCTAACCCCCGTCTGACATTTCAAGGTCCTACTCCCATGGGGGCAATAACCTTGAACCGATGGAGCGATGAACAAGGTCAGCCTTTACCTTTCAACGGAGACCGAAGCTTCTACAACATAAGCAAGGGAGGTTCAGCGGACCGAGTCTTGCCCATCATGGTCCGTAGGATTTCCAGGAACGTCGAGCAAGGTCATGCAGCTATCGGCAGAGTTGTGGAAATTGATGCCAACTCTAACCTTAACAATGTCCGTATCCGCTAGCTGGAAGAAGCCATGGTTAGGACTAGGAAGACCAATGAGGGTCTGCAGTAACAACTAGCTGCATCCCGAGCCGAAGTCAGGGAACTCCAAGCGCGTCAGAGAGCACAGGAATGACATCTTCAAGAAGTTGTACGCCAACTGGCTGATCTTAGGGTTCGCCCAAGGGATACCCGTCGTCAGTAGGATATGTCAGCTTATCTCCCTCTTTTGTTTAAGGAATAGTCTTTTCTTTCCTATGCTCGGTAGAGCACTTGTCTGTAAACATTTCTAACTCTGAAAGTACTTTATCTAGACTCCTAGACTGCCAACGTTTTCCCTTTATGGTTTGATGTAAGACCTAATGTTTGGTCACTTTTCCCGAACTCATATTATATCATTAATACTAGTAATATTGGCAGTTACCTACTCTGTTACTATGACTCTATCTGATAGTTGGACTATGCGGATTTAGTCCATGAAACGCTCTCATCATGTTTGCAATTGATTCTTACTGTTGTCATCATCTCTATAAATTTTCAGTAAAAGATGCCTCCCCGTAAGCGCCCGAACAGAGGCAGACCTGCGACGCAAACTCCACTTCCACCACCTCCTCCTCCGCAGTTCGATCCGGTGATGTTTCAGACAGCTATAACCGCAACTATAGCCCAAATGAATTATGGCGATGCAAGTGGAGCCGGAATGCGCACCAACTCTAGGCATGGTGAAATCCACCCACGTGCACAGGGGTGCACCTATAAGGATTTCATGAGCTGCAAACCAACATTCTTCAATGGAACTGGAGGGATCATTGCACTGTCCCAATGGATCAAAAGAACCAAAGCCGTCTTCGAAATGTGCTCGTGCCCCGAGGAAAGCAAAATCAAGTTCGCTGCTGCTACCTTCACTGAAAGGGCTCTGACATGGTGGAATGGGCATGTCAATTCACTCTCTTTGGTGACATCCAACGTCATGGGTTGGGACACACTGAAGGACCATCTGAGAAGGGAGTATTGTCCTAGGGGTGAAGTCCAGAAACTCGAGGAGAAACTCTGGAACCTCAAAATGAAGGGGACCGACATAGTGGCTTATACGACCAGGTTCTGCGACCTGGTAGCTATGTGCCCTAACATGATCCCCTCTGAAAGCAAGAAAATTGAACGATACATCTGGGGTTTAGTGCCCCCGTATCGAGGGAACGTTCTAGCATCACACCCTACGACCTTTGACAGCGCCAAGGAATTGGCCCACAAGTTGATTGATCATGAAGTTCCTTCCACTCCATCAACAACAACATCAATTGCCACTGCACCGACCAAGAAATATGACAATAAGAGGAAGCGGTGGGACCGAAAGAAAGGCAAGTCAACTCAATCCTCCTCCAAGAACCAACAAACTGTGACTGTCCATGCCGCCACTACTCCTGCTACCCCTGTACCAGCAAAATCATATGCTGGAAACCTGCCCAGGTGCCCAAAGTGCCCCTTCCACCATAACGGCCCCTGCCATGAATTGCACTGCACTAATTGCGACCGGAAGGGCCATACCGCCCGGTTTTACAGATCTCAACCCAAACCCATTTCTCAGGTCCCCGGGTCGGGAGTAAGTCAGGCCTGTTATGGCTGTGGCGAGGTAGGGCATTTCAAGAAAAACTGCTCGAAAACTGGGAATGCGGGAGGAACAGGGAGACTACTTGCTATTGGCCACAATGAAGCTGTAGCAGACCCCACAGTAGTCACAGGTACGTTCCTTCTCGATAACTCTTATGCTTGTATCCTATTCGATAGTGGGACAGAAAGAAGCTTCGTAAACCAAAACTTTAAACACTTACTTAAACAATCCCCGCAACCATTAGAAGAAACCTTCGTCGTAGAAATGGCTAATGGAAAGACAGAGAATTCTAACGAAATTTACATAGGTTGTACCCTCACGCTAGATAATCATTTGTTCCCAATCGACCTTATACCAGTACCGATCAAGAGTTTCGATGTCATCGTGGGAATGGACTGGTTGAGTCTCCATCATGCTGATATCCGGTGTTTCGACAAAGCAATCCGTCTAAATCTACCGAATAACGAAACCTTATTAATCTACGGAGACAAACCCAATACGAGTCTTCGTATCATCTCAAGTATTCAAGCCCAGAAGTACATGCGTAAAGAATATCGTGCATTCCTTGCACACGTTGTTGACACGAGCCAGAAAATGAAAGATCTAAAAGACTACCCTGTAGTATGCGACTTCCCCGACGTCTTTCCAGAGGAGCTGCTAGGTTTACCTCCCCAACGTCAGGTCGAGTTCAGAATCCACTTAATTCCAGGAGCTACCCCCGTAACCAAATCGCCTTATCGTCTGGCGCCTGTTGAGATGCAAGAACTGTCCAGTCAACTTAACGAGCTGCTTAGCAAGGGCTTCATAAGACCAAGTTTCTCACCCTGGGGAGAACCGGTCTTGTTCGTAAAGAAGAAGACGGATCGTTCCGTATGTGCATCGACTATAGAGAACTTAACAAGCTGACGGTCAAGAATCGATACCCTCTTCCTCGTATAGACGACCTTTTCGACCAACTGCAAGGGGCGAGTTACTTTTCCAAGATTGATCTTAGGTCCGGGTATCACCAGTTACGAGTGCTTAAGGAGGATGTTCTGAAAACAGCCTTCCAAACTCGTTACGGACACTACGAGTTCGTAGTGACGCTGTTCGGACTGACCAACGCGCCCGCAGTATTTATGGATTTAATGAATAGGGTGTTCCGTCCTTACTTGGATCAGTTCGTCATCATCTTCATTGATGACATACTTGTCTACTCTCGAAGTAAGGAGGAGCATAGCGATCATCTACGACAAGTCCTGGAAACCTTACGATCCGAGAAGTTATACACGAAGTTCTCTAAGTGCGAATTTTGGATCCGAAGAGTCGAATTCTTAAGGCACGTGGTTAGCGAAGAAGGGATCCACGTGGACCCATCCAAGATTAAAGCTATTGAGAACTGGTCAGCACCGAAGACGCCTACAGAAATTCGTCAATTTCTAGGCCTCACTGGCTACTACCGTAGATTCATACAGAACTTCTCACGAATCGCGAAACCCCTTACAACATTGACCCAGAAAGGCGTGGCTTTTGACTGGGGAGAGAAACAAGAGAAGTCATTTCAAACCCTGAAACGAGCCTTATGCACTGCACCGATACTATCCCTCCCCGAAGGGACAAAAGATTTTGTGGTATACTGCGATGCGTCCAATCAGGGGCTCGGTTGTGTCCTGATGCAACGAGGTAAGGTCATCACCTATGCCTCGAGACAGCTGAAGGCACATGAAGTTAACTATACCACACACGACCTCGAATTAGGAGCGGTTGTATTCGATCTAAAGCTCTGGAGACACTACCTGTATGGTAGAAAGAGCACGATATACACTGACCACAAAAGCCTCCAACACATACTCAACCAGAAGGAGCTCAATATGAGACAACGACGGTGGGTCGAGCTACTCAATGATTACGACTGCGAGATTCGTTATCACCCGGGAAAAGCCAATGTAGTAGCAGACGCCCTAAGTCGAAAGGAATATTCTGGTCGAGGAGTCAAGTCATTAACAATGACTATCCATTCGCATCTATCCGCACAGATTAAGGAGGTTCAGCTCGAAGCCTTGAAACCTGAAAATGTAGCGGGGGAATCCCTGCAAGGAATGGATAAGAACTTAGAAGTCAAGGGTGACGGAGCCTTATATTTCATGGACCGAATCTGGACACCGTGACACGGTGGTTTCAGAAACTTGGTCATGAAGGAAGCCCACAACACTCGATATTCCATTCACCCATGTTCGGATAAGATGTATCTGGATCTCAAGAAATCATATTGGTGGCCTAACATGAAAGCAGAGATTGCTACCTTCGTGAGTAAATGCCTTACTTGCACAAAGGTCAAGGTTGAATACCAGAAGCCATCAGGTCTACTACAGCAACCGGAGATACCTGAATGGAAGTGGGAGCGGATCACTATGGATTTCATAACCAAGCTACCCAAGACAACGGGTGGACTTGATACCATATGGGTCATCGTTGATAGATTGACCAAGTCCGCGCACTTCCTACCCATCAAGGAAACATATAAGATGGAGAAACTCACAAGAACGTACATTAGAGAGATCGCACGACTGCATGGTGTCCCTATATCCATTATCTCCGATAGGGATAGTAGGTTTACTTCGAGATTTTGGCAATCTCTATAAAACGCCTTAGGAACGAGGCTGGACATGAGTACAGCCTACCATCCGCAGACCGACGGACAAAGTGAGAGGACTATCCAAACCCTGGAAGATATGTTGCGAGCCTGTGTGATCAACTTTAGTAAGGCATGGGATACCCACTTACCCCTTGTCGAGTTTTCCTACAGCAACAGTTACCACACGAGCATCAAGGCAGCTCCATTCGAAGCCCTCTACAGCCGAAAGTGCAGATCCCCTCTGTGCTGGGCTGAAGTGGGTGACACTTAGTTAGCTAAAGGACGCGTTCCAAACAGCGCTCTCACGGGTCCGGAGATCATTCGAGAAACGACCGAGAAGATTGTACAGATTCGTGAACGATTAAACGCCGCTAGAGATCGACAGAAAAGCTACGTAGACAAACGAAGAAAACCCTTGGAGTTCCAGGTGGGAGACCGAGTCCTTTTGAAAGTATCACCTTGGAAGGGCACGATACGCTTTGGAAAGCGTGGAAAGCTAAATCCAAGATACATAGGGCCTTTCGAGATTCTCGCTAGAATCAGCCCCGTAGCTTACAAACTCAATCCACCCCGTGAGCTCAGTAACATACACCCTACCTTCCACGTCTCGAACTTGAAAAAGTGCCTATCCGACGAGACTCTCGTTATTCCACTCGATGAGATCGAGATCAACGAGAGCCTTAACTTCGTGGAAGAACCTATGGAGATTATGGACCGAGAGGTCAAACGAACGAAGCAAATTCGCATCCCAATTGTTAACGTTCACTGGAATGCCAAGCGAGGACTGGAGTTCACTTGGGAGTGCGAGGATCAAATGAAACTTAAATATCCTCATCTCTTTGCTTAGTTGTGTTGTAATAACTTAGCTACTCGAATCCTAAATTTCGGGACGAAATTCCCTCTAACGTGTAACATCGTAAAAATTAAAACAATTTTTCGCATTTTCAAACACATTTTTACAAACTCATTCATTCATAAAATGTCATGATATCATGTCTTTGTTTCACAAAATATCTCCCAAGATCAAAATACATAAAATCCCATGTGTGTGTACGAATCAAGCCGGCGCCTTCCCGCGGTCATCACTGGTACCTGAAACACATAACACATAACACTGTAAGCATACGCTTAGTGAGTTCCCCAAAATACCATTCAAACACATAATAGCCACTCGAGGCTGTAACTCTGTCGACCCTCTGGTCAATGTGTCTCAGTGGGGCCCTCCAGCCCCATCTCTCTGTGGGCCCTCTGGCCCTAACTCTAGGGACCCGAAAGTCCCAACTCTGTAACTCTGAATCATGCATATCACATATCACAATAAATCACAACACATAAATAACATGCAAATACACTGGCATATAACTCTATAGTACTCTGTCACATAACTCTACTACCACACTAGGTAAAGTATAGTGAGAAGACTCACCTCAGGCGTCTCGGTAAATCTTTGACTCGATGGAAAAATATTGCCTAGCCTCCGCCTATTCACATAAATAAATACTCTTATAAATATAACTCTCGAGACTAGACTCAACCTGCCATTGGCACCCTCAGAAAGGTAAAAGACTATTGTACCCTCCCCTCTTGTCACAGGGACTCCATTGATGACCTAACCCTAAAAGTCAACAAAAGTCAACGGTCCCACTTTGACCCTACTCGCCGAGTGCACCCTGGTGACTCGGCGAGTTTTCACATGTCCTTTAACTCTTTGTCCCGCTTGACACGCCGAGTCCCTCCCTATACTCGACGAGTCATCCCAGACATGAATCGCGGGGCCACCCCGACTCAACTCGCCGAGTCTCAAGAACAACTCGGCGAGTATCACCTTGAACTCCAGTCCTCTAACTCCCTCCTGACTCACTGAGTCATCCCCCAACTCGGCAAGTCTACTCACTGAACAATTTATGTGAAACCCCAGCCCTACTCGCCGAGTCTTAAGAACAACTCGGCGAGTTCATGCCATGCACAAACTCTACTGACCTCCTGAGGTCAGATCTGTTTCCCCAAACCATAGATCTAGCCTCCCCAAGCATGAATGTCATGTAAAGTTTGAAACTTGATGCTTGTACAACCACAACAAGGCATCAAAAGGAGATTTAGTCCCAAAAATGGCAACCTAAGTCCAATAACCCCAAACTGATCCATAAAGCTCCAAGGGTTAAGGTCTCTGGACATCTTTGAGTCCAGATCCAAGGCACAAACTCGAAGAAGGACCATTTGCTCCACATAATCACTCTCCAAGGGGTTAGAAAACCCTAACTCTAAAGACCAACACCAAAACTGAAGGAGGTTCGAACTATTACCTCAAAATGAAGTCTCTGAACTCTGGAACTGCTTGAATCACACCTCCTCTTTGCTCTTGTCACCTTCTTCTTGCTAAACCAAAGGTACAAGGATCAAAAAGGGATTTCTTCTCCCTCACAACGATTTAGCTCACTTAGGGTTCTCTCAAGGGACTGGTAGCCGCAATGGGAGGCTATAAGTGCCCTTAAATAGGCTCCAAACCCGGGGGATTAGGGTTTCATTAAACAACGTGGACTCGCTGAGTCCACTAATGGACTCGCCGAGTCCGGACGTGAACCTGGATGAACATCCGCGACCCTACTCGACGAGTCTTGGCTCCAACTCGCCGAGTTCCTCCACAAATTCCAAAATAAATAAATAAAATAATATACCTGGGAATTCAGGATGTTACATAACGGGGGGATGATGTGACAACCCGAAATTTTTATTTGTATAATTTCCACAGTCAAACACTTCAAATAATATTCAAAAACATTTTAGTATATTTTTGGCCGGATTTAAACCCGTTTGGTGCTTTATTTTATTTTTCGTCAAACAATTTAATAAAAAGAAATGACATAATTAGCGACACGTAACAAACCGAACAACCCGACACCTTAGCAAGGTGTTTACGGCCAAACATGGGTTTTTGGGCCGTAAACACCCTCTTTACCCAAGACTCGTACATATAGTATGAGTTTACACTTTATGTCCTCATTTCCCACTCCCCACCTCAAGAACACAAGGTTTTCTCTCAAGTATCATGGTACATTTCTTCCAAATCTGCCAAAAATATAAGTTTCCCTCCTAGATTCTTTCATAAAAACACTTAATCTAGTGTTTTTACACCTTCTCATCTATGTATTTCCGATTTTTACTTAGATCTTCAAAGGATCTTCAAATCACCAAGAACACATTTGTGTTTTTAGGTCCTAAAACACCTCTACAAGCCTCCTAGAAGTAATTATACTCTTCCTAACTAGTTGTTTAGTTAGTGTGCTTGTTAAATCCATGGAATGAACCTCAAAAACCTCAAGAACACATGTTTACAGTTTGGGAATCTCCCAAAACCGTAAACACCTTAAAGAGTGTTTTGGTGTCCCTAACTCCTTCCTTAGCATGTTTAATGGACTAGAAACTTGTATGAATGAGCTTAGGACCACAAAACACGAAAGAAATGATGTGTCCAAGGGTTTACGGTCGTAAACCCTAGTGTTTACGACCGTAAACTCCCAAGGAGTGGTCCAAGGACCGCAAACTCCAAGGGAGTACCCTTTTGAACCCTAATCACTTCTCAAGCCTTTGATTTGACCTTAGAACCCTTCCTAGTGATACAAGAGACCTTTAAACACACAAACTCACCATTCCCATGAGTTTACAGCCGTAAACTCATGGGGGAAATGGTCTCCCAACCGTAAACTCATATTAGGGTGACCATTTGAAGTGTAAACTCCATAGTGAGGCCATACACTCTTTAGAAGTAACCCCTAGCACTCCTTACACTTGAAGCAAAGTGTTTTCATGCATTAGAGGGTCCTTACTTACTTAATTGGTGATAAGATAACTAATTAGACATCATTATGTGTCACTACATGTTTCATAGGATCCGTGGGTGTGTTCAAGTCCTCACTTGACACGTAGCATCCTACCTGGCACCCCATCCACTCCACTCACTACAGGTGAGTTCATACCCCTTAATTAACCTTTCAAATGTTTTTAAATGCTTTTATGGGGGGGAATAACAGTTGAATCCCACAATTTATAGTATTCAATCACATGTGATTTGTAACTTGCAATCAAAAAGGATTTCTATACTTTTAACCGTTACATCATCAAAACTGCTTCAAATGTTTATCAAACTCATTTTTCATGTTAAATTGTTATAAAAACTATTTCCAAACTCTTTTAAACTTCTTATGTTCCCAAAATATATCTACACCAATATATTTATATACGTAAGACTTGAAGGACTTAGGATTGATAGCATGCCTTATATCCTGTTCTTGTTTGATTGTGGTCTTAAAGTATATTGTTATCTGTCCGAATGTCGTTGAATTCTTAGTTATATATTGTATATATTTGTGTTGGATATGAATGTCTTCACTCAGTTCAATACTATTGCGTATCAAAGATAGACTACAACATGCTATTTAACTATATTAGGTATAGTTAAGGTTTACCGCTCCTTACTACCGTTACTATGATACTTACCATAGTTAGTACTATTACGAGTCTCTACATGTTAAGTACTATATAAGAAGAATGCTATATACTATACAAGAGAATACTAAATACATGATACCGAGAAGTACATTATACATTAATACAAGAGAATATACTAAAACAGAATGTGACACACTATTCCTCTATACGGCACTTCACTGCGCCTTCGCCATGTAACCATAGTCTCCTGGAGGAAGAGCGGGCACTACGTGTATAAATCTATACAGGAAAGACACTCTCATATCCCGACTGTTAGCTACAGTCTGAGCCGACTAGGCCCAGGGATGACAAAATGTTACCACACTACGTGTGACCTGGGGGGTCATTGGACATTCGGTCGCCTATCCGCATGGTTACATATGAATTCACATTCGGATCCCTAAATTAACAAATTAAGAAATAAAGGTAAAGCAGACTCCCCGAGGTGTATTATATACTTATCACTACCTAGAGTCTGCAGTTTATTTACCATTCAGCCGGAAGTAACACTGTTGGAATAATACATTATCTTCCCATTTACTTTGTATAAATGAAGTCCAAAACTATATTTTATAAATGAGAGTGTAATTGGGAAAACTTTACACACTCTAAGGATCAAAGCTACAAGTAACCAAGTCTTGGCAGAAGACTACTTTTACTGGAAAATATAGGATTTTCTAGAGATTCACACTATTTTCAAACTTGATAACAACTTTTACAGTACGCGATTAAAAACACTTTGATACAAGCAATGACACTAAATGCTTATGAACTCACCAGTTTTATGCTGATACTCGTTTCAAAATAATTTGTATTCTCAGGTCATCAATAGACAGGTACAGGTGCAACTTTTGAGAAGACGGAGCACATGCAAGACTCCTATTTATTTTGATTATACTTTTTGGTGTCTAACAAACTGTACAGAACACGCTTGTATTACAATTACTATATTAATGCAATGGATGTTGTTGCTTGTTTTTACTATTATGCATTGTTATGATATTGTACATGACGTCCTCCACCCCAGAACGTATTCCGCCGTTCTCAGTTTTGGGGTGTGATACCCTGCGATGCCCCTAAGTACTTATCTGAGTACTAGCCTTCGTGTAGAAGATACCGAGACAGTATTTTGCCCGCTTAGATCCCGATTCTCATCAATAGCCCTCTGTTTACTCCGCTTCCGTATAATTTATAATTATAGTTATAAGTCGTAACTAGGAACTTATAAGTAAGATTAATCAACTATTCCAAGTCATTATACAGGAGAGATGTCAAGTAATTATAGTTATAAGTCATAACTAGGAACTTATAAGTAAGATTAATCGACTATTCTAACAGTCTCCCACTTGGATAAGTCTAATAACTATAATTGCCAATGCAACTTCAAAATCCTATTAGCAATCGTAGCTCTCAAAAGCCGTTGTCGAGCTCTGACCCAGTCAGTGACGCGTCCTTTAGATAAGGGATTGTATAATCCTCTGCTCTACAATATATTGTGTGGACAAAGACATGGAATAAAGTCATACTCATTGTCCAACAGTTTGTTTCCCGATTTCTGATTTGTTTGACATAGAACTTAATTGAACACATCAATTGAGTCCTAACCGGTCCCGACACATAAGCCAAAACAAAATCATCGAGGGGCCCAAGATATCGCTTTTAATCCTCTTAGGATAAAAGGAACAGATAAACTTCGGCTTATATGCTTGTACTAACTACTCGTTAAATCATGCACAACAATAAGTTTTATAACATCAAGTTACTGATGTGTTTTTCATACCATCAATGCACAACCAAATCGTAGTCAACAACTCATATATCTTGGTTTGAAGACTATATGATATTATCGTCTCACAATCACTTGTGATAAATTCCATGAAGTGATTCATGTGAGCGTGAGTTTAATCCAATACTCAAATCTTATTTCAAGAGCACTCATGAATGTTGTAGCAAAATTTTGTTATGTCTAACACCTTAGACAATCTACAAGCCAATTCATGACAGTCTAGCCTCATAACCTACTACCAAAGTATGATCGACTTTGGATAATTTGAATAATCTTATTATTCCAGAAGTCAAAACATGCAAAAGTGAAACAATAGTAAACAATTGACACAAGATAGTAACTTTACTTATAAATAAAATAAATTTTATTCAATCATCAAATGTTAATTACATTTTAGCTATTACAAGTTTCTAAATATTTATCTAATCACTCACTAAAACTAATATCGTCCTTCAGCCCGATACTCTTAGCATGCTGCAAGTGCTTAACCCTAAGTCCCTTCATAAGGGGATCTGATGGGTTATCCTCTGACGATACCCTCTTTACTACGAGGATTCCTTTTTCTACTCGATGTCTTATGAAGTTGTATTTTCTGTCGATATGCTTGGATCTTCAATGATCTCTCGGTTCCTTGGTTAAGGCGACTGCTCCTTCATTATCGCGGAAAATCTACACAGGCCCCTTTATGGATGGTACAACTCCAAGGTCTCCGATGAAGTTTTTCAACCATATCACCTCCTTCGATGCTTCGCTCGCTGCTATGTACTTTGATTCGCACGTTGAATCAGCTACAGTCTCCTTGGAACTTTTCCATGTTACTGCTCCTCCATTTAGGGTAAACCCCAGCCCGACTGAGAGTGCAAATTATCTTTGTCGATCTGAAAACCGGCGTCACAATACCCTGTCACTCTCAAGTCATCACTCCCACTGAGGGTAAGGACCCAGTCCTTAGTCCTCCGCAAGTACTTAAGAATGTTCTTTACTGCAGTACAGTGAGCTCTACCAGGGTTCCCTTGATATCGACTAACCATGCTCAAAGCAAAATCCACATTAGGGCAAGTACACGTCATAGCGTACATGATTGATCCAACAGCGGATGCATATGGTACTTGACTCATATCCGCTGTCTTTTCATCAATTCTCGGACTTTGAGCCTTGCTCAGTTTAGTATTGCTCTGGATAGGTAAGTCACCTTTGTTGGAATTCTCCATGTTGAAACGTTTCAACACCTTATCCAAGTAGGTATTCTGACTAAGTCATATTAGTCTTTTACTCTTGTTTCTCAATATCCTTATCCCTAGAATGTAAGCAGCTTCCCCAAGGTCCTTCATAGCAAAACACTTCCCAAGCCAGGACTTCACCTCATGCAAGGTTGGGATGTCGTTTCCTATGAGCAGTATGTCATCTACATACAATACCAGAAAGCTAACTATATTCCCACTAGATTTAACATATATACAGGACTCATCATCACTTCTCGAAAATCCAAACTCTTTGAATTTCTCATCAAAACAAATATTCCATATGCGAGATGCTTGTTTTAATCCATAGATAGATTTCTCAAGTTTACACACTCTATTAGGGTACTTTGCATTGACAAATCCCTCTGACAGACACACAATTTGATTAGATGTTGAATGTAGAAATTTTCCCATGTTGGACCGCACAAACAGCTGTCAGTAATTGTAAATTAACCACAAAAATCAGTCACCAGTTGATAAAACTGAATTTAGAAGGATAAATATCATCAAAGAAAGATACATGCATGGTGCGAATATATATGTGTTTCACTAAAAGAAACTGCATCAAAGAACATAAATCAGAAATATGTTAAAGAAAGATGATGGATTTTTACTTGCAAGACTTGCCGGAAAGAAAATCGAGTGGAGCACCAAATACACTTCCAACTACATGACCGACTCCAGAAAATAATGCCCCGATTGGATTCCACATGATGAATTTCCCCGTGGACGTCTTCAAGATTTTGATTTTGGGAAATGGAGAAAAATGTGAGGAAGGAGATTAAAAAATTGTTTTTGGAGGTTATAAAACTTAATCTTACAACCGTACTCTGGCCAGTCACTCCATCAATCTACAAATACATATCATAGAGGGGCGGATGGTAACATTAACAAGGGACCCTTAACTTTTACATATAGGTGTTCATTTTTTCTTTTCTTTTTTTTCTACAATTTTTTTTATCATGCATCAAATTTGAATATTGCATACCTTAATCTAGTTATTGCATATCCTTATATCATAATCTGCCCATTAAACTAAAAACTTCATAGCTCAACAACAAATTTATTACGAGTCAAATATTGCTATTATTCAATTATCACATTAAAAGTACCTTTTATCACAAAAAACTATATTTCGGACACACCGAAAAAGAAAGGGAAAACTACTCCGGAATTCGGAGAAAATGCTTCATTTGTAGCGACGGATCTAGGACTTTAACTAATGGGTGTCCAATTCAAATAGAGTGACAAAAAGAATTAGAAAAAATATATATTTTATCGGGTCAGGTTGTCGATAATACCTTAGTCAAAATTAGTATGAACTTATTACAAAATATCAAAGTTAATTTATAAAAAAAAAAATACTGGTATCAATTATTAACTATATACAAACATTTGTATTAAATAAAAAAACTAATGGACTAAATCACATTTAAAATATTCTATGTTTTTAAATTATTTATTAATACTCATATTTATAACTCATAATTGATATAAGTTATTAACATGAATTAACATCACACCTTATTTGGAATATGTCATTAAGTTGAGATTACTTGAATATGTCATTGAGTTGAGATTACTTAACATTTATGATAAATAATTTGGTATATACTTAAATTTGGTTTCGGTATAAATTTGTATATTCATTACATCAAAAAGTTTTAAATAATCTAATAAAAATATGGGAAACTGTAAAATAATAGGAAATTTTAATCCCTATAGTAAAAGTTTAGTACCTTTATCAATTGTCGGACGACATATGTTTTTTCTCACAGTTTCTAATTTATAGAAGGGGGTGTTTAGCTTAGCTTTTTAGGGGCCAAAAAATCTTTTTGGAAAAGTTACAAAAAGTCAGGTATACCTGACTTTTCCAAAAAGTTGATTTTTCTTATTTGCAAAATCCAAAAGTAACTTTTAGAAGTTTTCTACCAAACATCTTTTGTCTATGATCTTTTAGAAAAATGACTTTTGGTCATTAAAAAGCTAAGCCAAACACCCCCGAAAAATACTTTTCAAATCTTGTTCACTCCTCACTCAAAATCCACCTGCAAGATTTCAAGAGAAGAAAGACTACTCCCTGATTCTGTAGAACAAGCACCACTGAACGGAGAGGCGGAGAAGGGTGTTGAAGCATATGTCAGTAGACGAAAGAGACTATAGAGAGGTAAATAGGGCAGCGACGGGATGTTGCGGCGACCGCCGGAGAGCAAGATAGCGGTTGATTGTGGAGGTTAAGGACGGCGGCCAGTGGTAGTGTATGATCCAGGAAACTGAAAAATTAGTGAGTTAGTGAAATCATTCCGGTTGTTTGGTTGTTATTTATATTTTTCCTATTTTTTCTCACTTTCCGTTTCCTATTATAAATTTTTATAATATATTACAATTATATATGGATCGTCTAGAAAAATGCAATTTGTAAAGATCGAGGAGTTTCTAGTGGAATCTGATTGATTTCTATTTCATTCTCATTGTAGTTTCTCTCCTTCCTTCTTAAAACCTACTACACGTATTCGCTATATCATCCAATAATCCAAATGCCAATTTGTATTACTTAAGTGTTTATGCATTTGTTGTATTCACTTGTACTCGATTGCTGATAACCTTGTTGTATAATGGATTCGTGATTTTTTTTATTATTATTAAGTAAACATCAAAATATGAAAGAATTTTGAGGCTTTCGATTTTTGGATTTTTTTTTCTTATTCTGATTTCCTTTTTCTCATTCTAATTTCCGATTTATGTTCACTGGATTCTAAATTTGATTTTTTCTCGTAGCAAACACCGACAACCTGAAGATTTGTGAAGTTTTTTGATAAATATGATGTTAATTTCCTAAAAAAAAGAGCGATTTGATGAGCTAATATAAAGAATATAAAGAAGCGGTTTGAATTGTTGTCAAGATGTTAAGTTTTGTTAGTGACCTTATTAATTTTTTTGTGGGGCTAAATGTCACATTTTTTCAATTACTGGCAATCGTCTTCTAATAGGTCTTACATTTCGAGTTTCAGTTTAGTTTTTTGTTTTCATTAGTTTCTGTTTGTAGGGTTTTGCTCATCTCTTGGTTGTTCCACATCATATACATATGGTTATTGTTGCAGCTGCTGTAAGGGCAATTCAATGTGAAATCAAGGTATTGTTTTAATCTTGGATGGTTCATTAATATTGTGGCTAATTTTATCTTATGAGTTTCTCATCTTTTCTGAAAGTATAGGTATAACCAGTGTTTTAAAAACCAGTTCGAACCGGCCGGTTGAACCAGTCGAACCGGGAACCAGAGGTGAGGACGGTTCAATTTGGACCGGTTTTATAACGATTTCCTGATCGGACTGAACCGGCCGGTTCTGGTAAAAAACCGGTTCAACCGACTGAATTGAACCGGAATGGACCGGGTTGAACCGAACATTCTTGGGTTTTTGTGTTTGTTTTGGGCTTCTTTGTTTAATTTTGACTTCGGTAATGATTGTTTTTATATGTTGGATTCTATTTACTTTTGTAATACTAAAAAGATGACAAGTTTTCTAATCAATATATGTAAGATAATTAAAAACATATAAAAAATATAGAACCGGTTTGACCATCCGGTTGAACCGGAAAATGTCACCCGACCGGTTCAATTAAAAAACCGGTTTTTAAAACATTGGGTATAACTTGCTACATTTTTCACTATTTCTTTTAATATTTTTTCTGTTATATAGGGTTTAGCAGGTCATGAAATTCATGATGTTGTGCATAGAGGTATCATTGAAGTTGCCAAGATATTGTTCATAGATGAACCCTTGTTGTCCTTAAAATGTGAAAAGGATTTAGTTGGACTAACAGTGCTGAAAAGAAGTAAATCTTGGATTGAAGTATAGCTGTGGATACTTTGATAAATGATAACATGATTCGATATCAATTTGTGATGACGTGATATGTAGATAATCTGACTAATTAAGGAGGAAATCATCCACTATCCTGGGAATTAATTAAAAGAAAGGGACATTGTAAATGGCTTGTTGTTGAGGTTTTTGTAATTGAGAAGTACATGATATTTTTATTTTTTGTGTTTTGATAGTAAATGAGTTAAGGATTTAATGGTTTGTAGTTTTAGTTTCATTAGTTTCTTTTGATTTTTATGTAGGCAGATATAGACAATAAAACTAAGACAAAATTTCGTCCATGTGGTTTTCAGAATATCGTATTTTGAGGATTTCCTAGCAAAAAGTCACGTGACTGGTTCCTGTGGTTTGTAAAATTACATCAAAGGTCCTCCTGACGTTAAATCTAAGTTTTCATCTGTTAGATTTTAATAAAAAGACTATTTTGCCCTTATACCAATATTGGAATACACTACAAACCTTAAGGACCATTTGTGTAATTTTCTAAAGTTGAAATTTTGTATATATATAAATTATAAATATAAATTTTGTATATATATAAATTATAAATATAAGTTATATATATATATATATATATATATATATATATATATATATATATATATATAATTTCAACAATTTGATGATTTTATTTTAATCTTTTTGACATTTTGTTTTCTATTTTTATTTTATAATTTTAGTTATTTATGATTTTTAATGTTTTTATTTATTTTGATTCAAGTAAATTAACTTAAATTCGATAAACCATATTAAAACCTTGTTTTTCTTAATTGTGAAATGAAACGTTAATGTTTTTTTTTAAGTTTATGTTGTTATGGTTTATTTATTTATTTATTTATTTATTTATTTATTTTACTTTGATGCTCCATAGTTAATATCGTTATCAATTTTATATTTGCATTTTTCGTTATCATTATTTCATCTTTTGTTTACTATTTTTGTTATACTTTTAATTATTTATTATTCTTCTATTGTTTTTATTTATTTTGATTCAAGTAACGAAAAATAGAAAAACAAAAAACAAAAACTCTAACACCAAAGTTGTAATATACTCTAATATATTAATACATTTTTACATTTTTCATATATTTTTGTTTTTTCGTATTTTTTTATTAAGTTTTGTTATTTATGGTTTTTGTAACTTTTTTATTATGATTTGTGTAAATAAAAAAGTTATGTTTATTTTTGTAAATATAATAGAGTAACTTTTCATAAGTTCTATATTCAAGAATCACCCTCTATTTCTTTTGAAAGAATATAAACAAGCATTTCTCAATTCAAGAGTATGAATGAATAGTTTAACATTAACGAATAAAAAATTACGAGACAATAAGCTTTATTATCCCGCTTTTACAAATGAATATAGAGTCCTTCATATTTTATTAGAATAATAAAATATGTAGATGAAGCCATTGAAGAAAATAGTAGCCATCGAAGAAAATAGAAGATAAATAATATATTGGATAAGTTATAGAAAAATGTTTACCAACAATTTATCTAAATAGTGGGTATAAAATATTTTCAAATTTCATTAATTAATCAAAATGACATTAATTGGCAATTCGTGTATTCGTGTCATGAAAACGTGTCAGCCACAAATTTCAAACGATATGATTACACGATAATAAATAAGTTTTATCTCAATTTTTAAAATATATTCGTGTCGTGTATTCGTGTCGTGTTTCTCACGGATTCGTGTATTCGTGTCTCTAATTGCCAGGTCTTACAAGGCTGTAAAAAAATGCTAGATGTTAGCTAGTCGCGGACCGGAGTTAAGGGGATTTATCGGGTAGGCGATGATTAATCAGAAGATTATTCGGAGACCATTAAATACTAAGCAAAATTTTTAAAAGTCAATAAATCTAACTTTAATCCTAAGAATATAAATATATAAGCATAAAAAGGTAAATACTCAACATGACAAACAAACATTACATTTTAGTTATATTATGAAATAATCATGTAAAACATTGAACAAGTCTGCAAAAAACCATAAATAACCAAAATTAATAAAAAAATACGAAAAAACCCGAAAAATATGAAAAGTGTAAAATGTATTAATATATTAGAGTATATTACAACTTTGGTGTTTGATTTTTGTTTTTTGTTTTTCTATTTTTCAGTATTTGAATCAAAATAAATAAAAACAATAGAAGAATATTAAATATTTAAAATTATAACAAAAATAGAAAACAAAATGTGAAATAATGATAATGATAAATGAAAACATAAAGTTGTTAACGATATTAAGTATGATACATCAAAGTAAAAAAAATAAAATAAACTGTAACAACATAAAATTAAAAAATACATTAACGTTTCATTTTACAATTAAGAAAAAAAGGTTTCGATTTGGTTTATCGAATTTAAGTTTATTTACTTGAATCAAAATAAATCAAAACATTAAAAAACCATAAATAATTAAAATTCTAAAATAAAAATAGAAAACATAAATAATTTTTTTTTTATCAAATTGTTGAAATTATATATATATATATATATATATATATATATATATATATATATATATATAATTTATATTTATAATTTATATATATATACAAAATTGATATTTATAATTTTTATATATACAAAATTTAAAATTTAGAAAATTACACAAATGGTCCTTGAGGTTTGTAGTGTATTACAATATTGGTATAAGAGCAAAATAGTCTTTTTTATTAAAACCTAACAACTTGAAAGTTAGATTTAACGGCAGGAGGACCTTTCATGTAATTTTACAAACCACAAGGACCGGTCGCGTGACTTTTTGTTAGGAAATCCTCAAAGTGCGATATTTTGTATACCACAGGGACCAACTATGAAATTTTTTCTAAAACTAATTATTTTTGGACATAGGGGCATTAATTTATCATTTCGCCCCGGGCATGAAAAACCAATGGACCTGGCCCTGATATTGTCTAAATAAATTTTGAAAGTAAGGGGTGTCCTAGGACCCCCTTTGAATGTATGTAGGGTCGCCCTGTTCATTTGTACTAAATCTAATATATATATATATATATATATATATATATATATATATATATATATATATATATATATATATTGGATAGTTCAAATAAAAACACTAAATAATGTGAGAACGATTCTCAACCAATCATTTAATTTATTAAGTAATATTTTAAATACTATTAGAATATATATAACTAAACGTGTAAGGAAAAAACTATAAAAGTGAAATAAATAAAACAAGGAGAGTGGTGGTTACAGATGATTTTTAGGGATAATAGTTAATTATATAATTAATTTCACATTTGATTCCCATTTTAAGGGATATGTAATTGTTTCATTCTTGAATCATGTTTGCAAATTTGACATAATTCATATTAGAATATTACTTTCTTTTTTGGTTTGACGATCTAGTAGTTGTACAAAAAGTTGACATCAAACTTTAGCTATGAACTTATGAATAAAATACTAAATAATTTTGAACATTTATTTATATATATATATATATATATATATATATATATATATATTAAAATATTCAAATATAAATTGTATTATGACAATAATGATGACATAATTATTCCTCATAGAATATACCATATAAGAGTTATTCACGTATGAATATAGACATATATATTAATGTTAATGATATCATCTTCCATTAAGAATATCTAGAAGAAAGACACAAACAATATTTATGATGGAATATTATCATTATCATAAACAAAACCAAATTTATATCTATTTAAGAATATATATATATATATATATATATATATATATATATATATATATATATCTAGGTTCAAATGTTTCTCACATCTATTGTGTGCTAGAATGCACCAATAGAAATATAATATTAATTATATGTATATTAAATGTTATCCATACTTATAACTCATTTTTATGGAAACTAATTAAATTCGTCATTAATGTTAACAATAATATTCTTTCAGAATGAATTCATATCTAGAAGAATAAGAGTGTAATCCAGCAGAATGAGAGTGTATTCTAGTAGAATACACTCTCCTTCTTCATATTCCATGCAACTTTATTGTATTTTAAGTGAGTGGGTCCTGAAACAAAATATAAACTCATATATAAAACCTAGATGCGAATTCATTCTGAAAGAATGTTATTGCTGGCATTAATAACGGATTTTATTAGTTTCCATAAAAAGAGAATTATAATTATTGATATTATTTAATATACATATAATTATGGAAATCATTTAATATCTATATTTATTTTATTAAATAATTATTTAATTTACTAAATTCCTATTGGTGCATTCTAGCACACAATAAATGTAAAAAACAAAATAACCTAGCCATATATATATATATATATATATATATATATATATATATATATATATATATATATATATATATATATATATATTCAAGATGAAATACAAAAATAAAAAGAAACATAATCAAACTAATATTCATATTAGAATTAATATATGTATGGCTACTAATCTACCCTAATAAATAAGAATGATTTTGCCACATGTCCTTCTCTCATTCAATTTGCCACATGTCATTTTGTCATAATTTAGAGATATATTTATTTTCTACTTGTCATTTATTTCATTTTCCATTTCTAATATATTATTAATTAGTTTCCATAAATTAAACCTCCCATAATGATATTAATTTCAAATTTTTAATTTTAAATTTCAATTTCAATTTCAAATAAATTTACAGTTTAAACCTTTGTGTTTAACATTTTGTTATAATTAACCTGTTTAGTATACGGGTCTGATAACTAAACACTAATTTTAATTTATTTATTTTTTTCATGTTTTTTTTCTCATAATTTTTATTTATTTTAAATTTCGAATTCAAATAAACTTCTCATTTAATCGTTTCTATTTAACATTTTGTTTTAATCAACCCGTATAATATACGAGTTTCACAACTATAAAACTAATATTCACAAAAGAATTAGGAAGAAAGGTATGTGGATTCACATACGTGTCTAATGATATTTGTTTAGTAAATAAAATTTAGTAACTTTTTAATGAAACGAATTTATAACTAAAGTAATTTTATAACCCATTTGACGAAACTCATATTATATAGTTAACACTTTTAAAATCAATATTTTAACACTCAAACACAATATTTTAATGATTATACATGCCAAACATAAATGTAAAATGGATGTATTATCATTTATTTTATTTTTAAAGAAATAGAGAAGCCAGAATCCAAAAGGCATCATATCATTTCTTAAAATTGGGCCAAAATTATGTGTTAATTTATTTTATCTTGATGGAAACAAGAACATCAAATGGATGATAAAACTTTCTTTCCATAAAAATAGGGTTTGAATTCAAATTGGTTATTAATGGTTGTAGCAAATACCTAAAATACCTTTTTATAAATATCTATATATTTTTAAATTAATTAAATAAAACAATTGGCTGAGAAATGTTCTCACGTTCTCACTTTAAATTAATTATACCACATTGTTTTGCATTATATTTCCATTGCAATCGTTTAAGGTTCTTAAACTTCAACTCATAACTTGATTTACTTCCAAGATTTTCAGACATTCACCATTATATTCCTCCTACACCATTTGATTTGTAACAGTAGTATATGAAGCCCACCAGGGGGTCTCCGATAGAAAGACGTCATTTTAAGGAAGATAATGGTGAAAGTCCAAAGATTTTGGAAGCAATCAAGTTATGAGGTTGAATTTTAAGAAATTTGGGTGATTACAATGCAAATATGATACAAAATTACATAGTATGATGTGGTTAGGTACCTAAGCTTATATAAGGTTGTTAGTTATATTCACTTTACCCATATATATATATATATATATATATATATATATATATATATATATATATATATATATATAGGTTCAGGTTCATTTTGAGACCATTCTAATTTTGTGAGATCATGAGACCAAATCTAAAAATAATTTTAAAATGCAAAATAAATGGAAAAATCCAAAAATTCTTTTTTTAAATATTATTTTCGGAACTTGAATTAACTAAAAAAATAAAAAAAATAAAAAAAAATAAAAGAAAATCCCGTTTTTTTTTTTTTTGAAAAATACGTGAAATATTCTAAATAGAACTATTACACTGACATATTCTAAATAATAATTTTAAAATGCAAAATAAGTGGAAAAATCTAAAAATTCTTTTTTTAAATATTATTTTCGGAACTTGAATTAACTAAAAAAATAAAAATAAATAAAAAAAATTCTTTTTTTTTTGAAAAATACGTAAAATATTCTAAATAGAATATTACTCTGTACATATTCTAAAAATAATTTTAAAATGCAAAATAAAAAAAAAATTTAAATATTATTTTCGGAACTTGAATTAACTAAAAAAAATAAAAAATAAATAAAAAAAATGTGTCTCACGGTCTCACAAAATTAGGCCGTTTTACATGAACCTAACCATATATATATATATATATATATATATATATATATATATATATATATATATATATATATATATATATATATATATGATTATCTTAACTAAAATCATAGAATATATCCTCGTAATCCCATGTATAGAGCAAGATTAGTTACCTAATGGTTGGATGACAACTTCTTATTGATCCAGGAACAATCATGTGAACCGTCACATGTTTCTTGACACATTTTGCAGCCTCACCTTTTTGTGTTTTTTTTTTATTTTACTCCTTTTTTCTTGCGAACTAAAAATTAAATCTATTTATGGTGTTAACAGAATATCGCACTTTGAAGACTTCTTAACAAAAAGTCACGTGACAGGTCCCTATGGTTTATAAAATTATATTAAAGGTCCTTCTGTCGTTAAATCTAACTTTTCAACTGTTAGATTTTAATGGAAAAGACTATTAAAATGTAAAATGTATTAATATATTAGAGTATATTAGAATTTGGTGTTTGAGGGTTTTTTTTATTTTTTTATTTTTCATTACTTGAATCAAAATAATAGAAAAATAATAAATAATTAAAATTATAACAAAAATAGAAAACAAAATGTCAAATAAGGATAATGATAAATGCAAACATAAAGTTGCTAACGATATTAAGTATAGAGCATAAAAAAACAGAACAGTAACGGCATAAAATTAAAAAAAATAAAAAAAAATAAAAAAAACATTAACGCTTCAATTCATAAATAAGAAAATTTAATGAAAAAATAATTTTGACATGGTTTATCGAATTTAAGTTTATTTACTTGATTCAAAACAAATAAAAATATAACAAAATGCGAAATTTATAATTATATATATATATATATATATATATATATATATATATATATATATATATATATATATATATATAATTTCAAATTTAGAAAATTACGCAGATGGTTCTTAAAGTTTGTAGTGTATTGCAATATTGGTACAAGGGCAAAATAGTCTTTTTTATTAAATCTAACAGCTGAAAAGTTAGATTTAACTGCAGGAAGACCTTTCATGTAATTTTACAAACCATAGGGACTAACCGTGCGAATTTTTGCTAGGAAGTCCTCAAAGTGTGTTATTCAGTAAACCACAGGGACCAGTTGTGAAATTTGGTCATAAATAAAATACATGTTAATTAAGTTTACACAAAATATCCAAGAAATCGGATTTTGGTGTATAAACACAATCATTTGCAACAAGGTTTTGAAAACCGGACCGGAGACCGAACCGGTCGTCTTACTGGTTCGATGGTTCAAGTGGTCCAACCGGTTGGACCGGTCTTAAAAACCGGATGATGTCATAACTATATTTAATTATATAAAAAATACAAAAAAATAGAATATATATATATATATATATATATATATATATATATATATATATTAAAATTTCCGGTTTTGACCGGTTTACACAAATACCAGTTTTTTGGCCTTTAAGAACCAGATCCGGGACCGGTTCCTGGTTGAACCAGTCGGTCCGGTTTTCAAAACATAGAATTGTAATCTTCTTCCATGCTTGCATAAATCTGATTCTTTGAAGATTTTATTTTAAAAAAAACACGTTTGCACAACCCTCACAGAAAGCATCTCTCTCACTTCTACTCTTCCTTCTTCTTGTTTCGAAGAACACCTCTATTGTAGGTGGTGTTCTTATGGTTTCTCTAGTGAGCTAAGCAACAACACCCTCCTTCCGTTATTCCTTCTATCCAGGGCCGGTCCATAGGCATGGGCAAGCTGGGCGACCGCCCCGGGCCCCCAAATGCCAAAGGGCCCCCATTTTACACTTCTTGTATTAGTTATACAGTAACAACATAGCGCCAATCCAAAAGAGGAAGTTGGATAATAGGCCTGGTGTGCGATGAGCGATATCCGGCTTCCAAGGCGCCATAACTCTTCAACATTTGATTTTTATGGAAAACCAAACGTCTTCTCCATTTCCAGAAGCAACGGTTAGTCGATTTCTTCTTTTTCTTATTTAAATTTCAAATGAATCGATTTCTTCTCATCTTTTCTGATTTTCTAATGCTCTGATTTTGTCCAAGTTGTTTTCCTCATTTTCAATTTTTATCCTATCATACATTGATACTAGAATTGATAGTGAATCGAGAGTCTTATTGTTGTTTGCTTCTCCTTCTTTTCACGATTTCTAAGAACTGAATCTCGATTCTTTCCCTTGTTATTTTCAATTCGCAAGTTTTTTTTCCTGAAATAGCATAGCACCAGACCACCACGATTGAGAATCGAGAGTCACAAACTTCTACTCATCTATTGATTTAACTGTTGCAGCTCAACTTTATTTATGTGTTTTTCTACGTTCATCTGGTTGTATTGAAATAGAACATTTGTATATAATTTGAAATTGTTAATTTCCAGGTACTGAGAATTGACAAGAGATAGATGAAGTGGAATAGGATAAATAAGCGATAAAATACCACCATTGAAGAAAGAGAGAAGGACGTCCTGAAGCTTGGTATATGTAGTTTTCCTTTAATGGGTATGTATGCCATATGTTTGATAAAATGTCTAGAAGACTTATGGGATTTAGAGTTAAGGTTTTTGTTGTGTGTTTGATGTTTGTATAATAGTTTAGCATATTAATTTCTTAATTTGTAGTCATGATTCAAAATTTCGAGCCTAATAATGATGGAATATTAAGACTACTTTTCCATCTAACCTTATTTCTTGTTCAGTGATCAAAGTGTTTTACAGGGGCAATTGAAGTTATTGTTGCTTAAAGTGTTATTTTTAATACCTTGATAACCAGATTTTAGAGCTTAATGTTTATTGACATTTATGATTCTTATGTTTTTTCTAAGATTCATCTACACTTCGTGAAAAAAAAATCATTTTTTTAGTTTTATTTGCTATTGTAATGTAATATCCTTTATTGTTCAAAAAAATACTAGACAAAACTTCAAAAATGGTCCCTGTGGTTTTCAAAAATATCAAGTTTAGTCCCTAAGTTCAAAAAACCTCACAGATGGTCCCCGTGGTTTCAAAACATTTAACAAATGGTCCTTTTCGCTAACTTCGTTAACTTTTGACCGTTAAGTGAAGGGTATGTCAGTCATTTCACAACTACAGGGACTATTTATGAAGTTTTGCCTTAATTTTTTTTAAAAAAGAAAAATAAATATAATTATTTAATATTAAAGGGTCTCTCTCTCTCTCTCTCTATCTCTCTCTCTCTCTCTCTCTCTCTCTCTCTCTCGGATTAACCTGTTCAAAATTTTATAAACCTCGATCCCCAAATTCGCAATTTACAACTCTCTTAGATTAACAAATCTCAAACCTAAACTCCCTTCATCTCTTATCTTCAAATCGCAGACACCAAAACCACTTACCCTAAAACCCAACCGAAGAAACCAGATAACATCCCTCTTCACCGGAATCATGGAAGAAATGGGAAAAGTCAGGGAACTAGGTTTCGACGATTCCGGCGAATCATTCGACATGGTAATCCATTCGCCGATCATCCTCGAAGATGTCAACCTCGGCGACAACATAGCGGTAAATGGCACTTCTTTAACAGTCACAAAATTCAACTCTGAGCGATTGGAGTTCAAAGTCGGGTTGGCTCCTGAAACATTCGTTAATCAAATTGGAAAAGGGTGCAATTGTTAATTTGGAGAGAGCCGTGAAACCATCGACACGAATGGGTCGACATTTCGTGCAGGGGCATGTGGATGGAACAGGGGAGATTGTTTCAATGGAGGTGGAAGGGGATTCATTATGGATTAAGGTGAAGACGTCGCCGGAGAGTTCAAATTTTATAGTGGCGAAGGGGTTCATTACGGTGGATGGAACTAGTTTGACGGTGGTGGATGTGTTTGATGAAGAGGAGTGTTTCAATTTCCTGTTAGTGGAGTATACACAACAGAAAGTTGTGATTCCACTGAAGAAAACTGGACAGAAGGCGAATCTTGAAGTGGATATATTGGGGAAATATGTAGAGAGGCTTCTTGTGACAACCCGAAATTTCCATTCTGTACAAACAATATCACTTCAATAGAAGTTATAACAGTCACAGTAAATTTTCAGACTTTTCCGTATAAGTTTGAGTAATTCAGGGTTTACACTTCAGGAAATATCAAAAGAGTGGATGCACTAGGGTTTTGTGCAACTCTGTTATTCCAAAACTCTTTTATATTAGAGATCATTTTGGGAATAAAATATATTCTGCCCAAAAATCTCAAGACTATATATAGAATTCTGAACCAGTTTCATTCATTATTTACATTTGCAACTAGAGAAAAGCCATTTTCTCTCTCACGGATCTTCGGGTTTTCATCCCAAATCGTGAGTATCTCTCTCTAGTAGTGTTATATAGCTTATAATGTGTTTAATAACATAGATTACATAGCAAAACAACTAGATTTAGGAGTTTACTCCCCAAGGTGTTCTTGGGCGGTAAACTCTTGAAATGATGCCTAGCCTTTCCCCCGTGATGTGTAACAAACTTAGGCTTGTATATAGGTGTATTTAAGACAAGAAAACATCAAAGAAACACCAAAGTTTAGGTGTTCACGGCCCAAGAAGATCTTGGACCGTGAACTCCAAAAACTAGGAACAAAGAATGCCTTTAACACTCCTAAAGCCTTGGACAATTACCTAGATTTACTCCTAGTTAATTTAAGCTCTTTAAAACATCAAAAACCCTTCCCAAAGTAAGATTACGGCCCTAATAAGGTTCTTGGGCCGTGAACATCAATCAAGGGCACCAAAGTGTGCCTAAGGCCTTCATTAGCCTTAGATAAATGTCTAGAACCTATCCTACATGTGCATGGGACTTGAAAGCATAAAAACACCCCTTCCATATGAGTTTACGGCAGTAAACTCAAAGGGAATTGGCCTTGGGGCCGTAAACTCCTCAAAGGAGTGTATTAGTGCCCTAAACCCTTCCAAGAATTAAACCACCAAGTTGGAATACTTCTAGGGATCATTTAGAACTTCAAAACACAAAATGACACCAAGCTTAGGAGTTCACGGCCGTAAACACAAGGGTTTACGACTGTAATCTCCTTGTGTGATGTTTATGGAAGAGTAAACTCATGTATAGGGTCCTTTGGAACCCTAAACCCAATTGCCTTGTCCCACAACAACTTAGATGCAATCCTTAGGGCTTATAACACTTATATAAAGTGTTTATTATGTTCTAGGATGTCTTAACATTTACAATTAGTAGTTTAAGACTAATTGGGTGCATATATGTGTGATTATATGTTCATTAGGATCATAGTGCGTGTACAAGTCCTCACTTGACACCTAACAATCCTACACCGTTCAGTTCATCCAAACCACTCACTACAGGTGAGTTCATACCCCTAAATCAATGTTTTAAATGTTTTTAAATGCTTTAATGGGGGGGGGGGGGGGGAATACAAGTATAAAACAACATGTTATTAAATCACTCATATGTATTTTATAACTGTGTTTTCATCCAACAGATTTCACATACTACAAAATGTGATGCATGAAATGGTTTTCTATCTTAAAAATACTTTATTATCAAATGTATTACTTTTGAAATGTTTATTTAAAATGACATCAACTCACTTTTATTATTGTTTCAAAAATCTTAGATGTCTTACAAAACCATTTTTACCTTCTTGAGAAAAACTACACTTATACGCATATGTTCTTATATATGTATTGATGTTATAGTTTTCATTCCTTCATTCAGTTTCCCACACTCTTGTGTAACAAGGGTGTATAAACCTGCTTGAACAACTAATTACAGTCCAGTTAATTATCATAGGGATAATTAGAAGATACAAAACATTATTCCTATTACAAGGAATTACATCAGAGTCAGTTCATTCATGAGTATATGCTATACATTACATGTTACATGAATACACTTACATGAGTACGCTTACATGGATACACTTACATGAATACCTTACCTGAATACATTACATGAGTAACTTTACGTAGATACATTTACCTGTATACACTTACATGAATACTTGTATCTCGATTTACGAGGATGATTTATTAGTACCTTCTGTGTAAATTGTCTTGCCTATCCTAGTTCAACGGGATATCTAGACGGGTCTAACCATTCCGAATCCCAGCTGATTAGCACCAGTGGTCGATGAACATCTACGGATACCTACGGTTATTACTTATATTAGCATACAGTTACGTGACTAACCATTCCTCGAGCCTACTGTTCGCTACAGAGGTTGATGAACATCTACGGATGTCTACGGTTAATACTTATATTAGGAACATCGATTACGGGACTAACCCTTCCTACCCCATGCTGCTGCTACAGAGGATAATTGGACAATCTTCGGATGTCCATTAGGTTATACATTTCGCTTACCGTGATGTCGTGTTAGTCCTAGTACGAAAGGATAACACTTACATTAGTACATTTTCCTATTTACTTTATTTTGTGATACATTAACATAAACGAGGAGTTAGACTAACTACTTTTAGTACTAGTCAATAGAAAGGAAAAACTATCATTTTGCTTACAAAACATTCGGGTCTTGGTAGGAGACTACATTTCATACTAGTAGGAAATAAGGGATTTTCTAGGGTTTTCATACTTATACCAACTGTTTTATTTAAAGATTTATGTGGCATTCATAATAGCTTTTCAAAACAAGACAATGACACTTAAATAGTTATGAATTCACCAGCTTTAGGCTGATACTCGCTTTCAAAATAACTTGTATTCGCAGGTCACCAGTAGATAGCTACGATGGCCAGATTTTGAGAAGACTGAGCACAAACAACACTCGTCTTTTATTTTGATTACACATATTTTGGTGTCTTATTACAATGAAAGAACACATGTATTAAAACTTTACTTATAATGCAATGGATGATGTTGTTGCTTGTTTACTACTTTACACAGTTGTGATACTGTACATGACGTCCTCCACCCCGGAACGTTTCCGCCGTTCTTGGTTTTGGGGTGTGACAGATTGGTATTAGAGCTTTGTTTATAGTGAATATAGTATATCAACCCATAAAAGATATACTAACTATAAATACATTAGGATGAAAACACTCTATCTAAGAGTTATACTTTTAAATAATAAAATATTTAAGTAAGTATACGTGCCTGCATTCATACTAAAATCAGTGTCACACTGACAAGAACAAAAGTATTATGATTGTTGAATATCACAAGTAAGCCTGGGGATATATGGTCAGTCTTAGGAATGGCATAACTTGATCAACTATGTTGGTCCAAGGAGTGATTAGCATATGCCCAAGAATGGTTGTGATGTGGCAACAAGTCTAAAAACTTACCAACACAACCATAAAGAAATACCATAGGGGTATTTGGTCTTATTGTATTTATCTTAGTTAGTTCGTCTAATTAGTTATTTCTTATATTCCTTTTTCTCGCGTAGATTTCAATGGCTGGATTTCATCATGGCGATCCGTACTTCCCAAACCAAGGGAACACTAGATGGCTTGAGGAAGAACCAGAAGATGATCACCCAATCCCTTTGGATGATCACCATGCTGAGGGTTTTTCCGATAGTTCTGACTCGGAGCCTGAAGTCAACAACCTACCCCCAGCTGCTCAAGACCCAAACCTGAACCCCCGTCCCGCATTTCAAGGACCCACACCCCTATGGGCCATTAACTTGAATAGATGGAGTCAGGAATAGGTTCAACCCATTCCCTACAACGGAGATAGAAGTTTCTACAACCTCACTGAAGGAGGATCTGCTGAGAGGGTCCTACCCATCATGGTTCGTAGGATTTCTAGGAACACGATACTGGGTCAATCAACTATCAATCGAGTCTTGGAGATTGATGCCAACTCTGGTGTCAACACCGTCCGTATTCGCCAACTAGAGTCTGCTCATGAAAGGAATCTGGCCCACAATGTAGCTCTGCAAAGAGAACTTGCTGAAACTCAAGCTGAAGTTAGGGAACTTCGAGCTCAGCAAGTGAGAGCTGACAGGCGTATGAGGGACATGGAACGTTTACTGTCGGGATCAAGAACTCATGCTAGTAGTTCCCGTCGCCGATAGAATCTCGAGGAATCATCTTTTGGATATAACCTAGTTTATGTAAAAACTTTGGTATAATTTCCTATCTTTGTAAATCTTAGACCTGTTAGGTCTTGATCTATTCATAGTTCTGTCAAAATTTTCCTATCTTGGTTGATGTAAGGCCTACTTCTAGGCCATTTTTCCCGAACTTGTTACATCTGTAATCCCCATATTATTGATAGATATATAATCATATGGAAATTATTATCCAAATGTCATCATCTTCATTTAGTTATGCTATTCATTATGTTGTTGGACTATGGGGAATTAGTCCATGAGACACATTTATCATTCAGTTATACTTATCCATGTCGTCATCTTTTAAACGTATAGTTAAAGATGCTGCCACGCAGAAATCCCAGACGTAACCCAATCAACGAAACACCAATACCACCACCTCCATCACCACCTCAATCTCCTCAACCACCTCCTCCCTTCGATGCCACTATGTTCCAGGCAGCTTTCACAGCAGCAGTTGCAGCTGCTGTGTCAGCCATCAACACCCCTGTCCCTAGTGGATCGGGAACATGTGCACCTCCCTCGAACCACGGTGAAAGCCATGGACACCCTCGGGAATGCACCTATAAGGAATTCACGAACGCCAAGCACCGCAACTTCAATGGTACTGGTGGGGTTATGGTGTTAAGGCAATGGATTGAAAAGATGGAATCTGTCTTTGAAATCTGTGCTTGCCAGGAGGGCAACAAGGTCAAGTTTGCAGCTTGTACCTTCTCTGACAGAGCACTAACATGGTGGAACGGCCATGTTAAGTATCCGACTTTGGTGGTGGCGTATTCCATCAGCTGGGAACACTTGAAGGACATGCTGATGAGATACAAAAACTCGAGCAGGAACTCTGGGGTCTACAAATGGTTGGATCCGACATATCAACCTACACAAATAGGTTCTGTGATCTGGCAATCCTATGCCCTGATATGGTTTCTCTCGAGAGCAAGAAGATAGAGAGATATATTTGGGGACTGTCACCCCAGATCCAGGCAAGTGTGTTAGCTTCCAGGCCTATTACTTTCGATAGCGCCAAGGAAATGGCACAATCTCTCATAGATCACAGGAAACCTCAGAACCCAACAATCCCTGCACCCATACCACAAAAGGTCAACAACAACAAGAAGGGGTGGAACAAGAGGAAAGGAGGGGCTTCGCAAGAATCCTCCAAGAGACAACAACTTGTGGCAATCAATGCTGCCACGGTAACTCCCGTTGTCCCTGCGAACCCCTTGCCAGCAAAAACTTATGCTGGAACTCTCCCGAAGTACACCAAGTGCAGTTTCCACCACCACGGACCTTGCAGGGAGACGCAGTGCTCTAACTGCAACAGGAAGGGGCACACAGTCCGTTTCTGCAAGACTCCAACAGCTCAGGCCGCCCAGGTCCCTAATGTCGGTATGGGCCAAGCTTGCTATGGTTGTGGCGAAGTGGGCCACTACAAGAGGAACTGCCCTAAAGCAGGGATGGCTGGAGGAGTAGGGAGAGTTATGGCCCTAGGCCACAAGGAAGCGGTAGCTGATCCTACGATAGTTACTGGAACGTTTCTCCTCGATAACTCATATGCTTGCATACTTTTTGACAGTGGAGCAGAGAAAAGCTTCGTAAGTCACAAATTTGCACACCTGCTTAAACAAAAACCATGTGCATTAGATAATTCATTCACGGTAGAAATGGCTAACGGGAAAACGAAGAGTACTAACTGCATATACGTAGGTTGTACTTTAACTTTAGATGGCCATACATTCAAGATAGACCTCATGCCGGTCCCAATTAAATGTTTCGGCGTTATCATCGGCATGGATTGATTGAGTCTTCTTCGCGCCGACATCATGTGCTTTGAAAAATTAGTTCGTCTTAACCTTCCTAACAATGAAACCTTAGTTATCTATGGCGACAAACCTAGTACGAGCCTTCGCATCATTTCATGCATTCAAGCCCAGAAGTGCTTGCGAAAGGAATATCATGCATTCCTCGCGCACGTCGTCGATACAAGTCAAGAAATGAAAGACATCCAGAACATCCCAGAAGTACGCAACTTTCCCGACATCTTCCCAGAAGAACTTCCCGGTTTACCACCACAATGCCAAGTCGAGTTCATAATCGACTTAGTGCCAGTAGCTACTCCAGTAGCCAAATCTCCTTATCGTCTGGCACCGGCCGAGATGCAGGAACTTTCCAGTCAGCTTAACGAACTTCTCAAGAAGGGATTCATACGACCAAGTTTCTCACCTTAGGGAGCACTGGTCTTGTTCATCAAGAAGAAAGATGGATCGTTTCGCATGTGCATCGACTATAGAGAACTCAACAAACTTACCATTAAAAATCGGTATCCTTTGCCCCGCATTGACGTTTTATTTGATCAACTTCAAGGAGCCAACTACTTCTCGAAGATAGATCTGCGATCCGGATATCACCAACTGCGAGTGTTAGAGGAGGATGTTCCCAAGACAACCTTCCGAACTCGTTATGGACACTACGAGTTTGTGGTGCTGCCGTTCGGATTAACTAACGCGCCCGTAGTATTCATGGACCTGATGAATAGGGTGTGTCGTCCTTACTTGGATCAGTTCGTCATTGTTTTCATTGATGACATACTTATCTACTCTCGAAGTAAGGAGGAACATAGTCAACATCTCCGTAGAGTCTTAGAAACATTGTGAGTGGAGAAGCTCTATGCGAAGTTCTCCAAGTGCGAATTTTGGATCCGACGAGTCGAATTCTTGGGTCATGTTGTTAGTGAAGAAGGAATACACGTGGACCCTTCCAAAATCAAGGCCATTGAGAACTGGTCAGCACCGAAGACACCTACAGAAATTCGTCAGTTTCTAGGTCTCGCTGGCTACTATCGCAGGTTCATTCAGAACTTCTCCCGCATAGCGAAACCTCTTACAACCCTGACCCAGAAAGGCGTGGCCTTTGACTGGGAAGAGAAACAGGAAAGAGCGTTCCAAACGCTCAAACAAGCCTTGTGCATCGCACCAATACTATCCCTCCCCGAAGGGATATAAGACTTCATTGTCTATTGTGATGAATCCAATCAAGGACTCGGATGTGTTCTGATGCAGCGAGGTAAAGTCATAGCCTATGCCTCGAGACAACTGAAGACACATGAGGTTAACTACACCACCCATGATCTTGAGCTAGGAGCAGTCGTATTTGCTCTGAAGATCTGGAGACACTACCTATATGGTACAAAAAGCACGATCTTTACAGACCACAAGAGTCTACAACACATTTTCGACCAGAAGGAGCTCAACATGAGACAACGACGGTGGGTCGAGCTACTCAGTGATTACGAGTGCGATATTCGTTATCACCCGGGTAAAGCCAATGTAGTAGCCGACGCCCTAATTCAGAAAGAATATGCTGGTCGTAGAGTCAAATCTTTGACTCTAACTATCCATTCACACTTGTCCACGCAAATTAAGGAAGCTCAGCTCGACGCTTTGAAACCTGAAAACGTGGTTGGTGAATCCCTTAGAGGGATGGATAAGAACTTGGAAGTCAAGGGTGGCGGAGCCTTATACCTCATGGATCGGATCTGGACACCGAAACACGGTGGCTTCAGAGACTTGGTCATTACCGAAGCTCACAACACTCGTTATTCCATCCACCCAGGTTCAGATAAGATATATCTGGATCTTAAAAAGTTATACTGATGGCCTAACATGAAAGCAGATATTGCTACCTTCGTAAGTAAGTGCCTTACTTGCGCGAAGGTGAAGGTCGAATACTAGAAACCCTCCGGTCTTCTACAACAACCGGAGATACCAGAATGGAAGTGGGAGCGGATCACTATGGACTTCATAACCAAGTTGCCCAAGACGACGGTGTTGGAATAGTGTCTAAGGCTACAACTATATTAGGCAAGTATTTGACCCGATTGTGCATGGTCCTTTTGGGTTGCCTTCACCATAGCAACTTGACAGGATGATTTATATGAGAGAAGGAATATTATTAATATATTATGATAATAATATAAGGAATAATATTATTATTCTTTGATTAATATAAGTCATAAATTAATTAAGAATTAATTTGGTGACTTAAAGAGATTAATTAAATAAAGGGGTATAAACTGTCAATTGTATGATAGTTTGACTTTAGGCTATAAATCCCTTAAGGATAAGGGGGGACGAATTCTAGGGCTTTGGATAGGCTTAGATTTCGTCCAAGGGCTTATCTATTAAGGTATTGGATTGCTTAGGGCCTAAGTTATCCAATAAGGGTTTAAGGGTGAAACCCTAGGAGACTTACAAGTATAAATAGACCCCAAGAGTCAAGCACTACTAGAAAATAGACCTTTAATGACGCGCAAACAATGACACTCATTGATAGAGGACGCGCATTGGTGTGTGCCCTAAAAAATGATGTCAATTTTGCAAAATTTGAAGGATAGTGGACACGCATTTGTGCGTGCCCTAAAATTAGTGTAAGAAAAGAAAAAAAAAGAAATGCGGAGGGCGCCTTTCATAAAGTGTGCGTCCTCTAAATGTGTCGCTTTATATTTTTTTTCCTAAACGCGCGTTTTTAAAGGGGGAAAATGAAATCGTCTGAAATTCTAAAATTTTGAAGAACCCCGCTTCTACCCTCTCTCCTCAGTATCTCCCTTTTCATTCACTCCTTCCTTCTCTCTGTAAACCCTAAGCCATCGCCACTGCCACCGCCATTGAGCCTTAAAAACTCAATCCACACTAGAATCCTACAATAGAACGCTAATAATCCTTTTGAATCAACACATCCTTTTGAATCGGCTCGTCTTCCTTTACCTCTGTACTCTCTCTCTCTCTCTCTCTCTCTAAGCCCTAAGCTGCCACCACCAACATCGAACCCGATAAGCTTTAAGAGTTTGGAGTGCATCTAGAAACCTAAGCACACACTTCCGCCATCTCAAGATACCAGTTCAAGATCGAAACACCAATCCCTCTATCCCCACTCAGATCCCACGCACCGCTGCCCCTAACCTTCTCCTTCAAAAAGAAAGAAACGCTCGATGATTCTTCCTCTACCGGTGGTCCCACCTCCGAATCACTCGAGACTGAAATTTTTGAGGACCGACTCTCGCAGGTACGTTTGTGTAATCAGAGTGGCAAAGGGAAAAAAGTCGACCCATGGAAGAGCATGAAGTCTGGGAAGAAATCTGGTGGGAGTTCAGGATCTAAGGAAAACATATACCTCCCACTGGTGCCTTCGAAGGATCCGAATTCAGGTTGAGTTTGGAGTGCGTCTAATGAAATCTGATCATCAGCGATGCAATAACGGTTCTCTCTCACTCGAACCCTAGATCTCGCTTCCTACCCTCCTTCATCTCTATTCTCTAAGACAAAGGATTCCAATAAGAAGGATGTGGGTTGATTTGCGCTGGAGATGGCGCTCCTAGAGATGAGCTGCTTCCTCCTCCAATAAGAAGTATGTGGGAGCGATTCTTATTGTATACTGACGTTATCACCTTCACCTCCCCTCATCTATAACTTCACCGTGGTTCTGCACCTAGCTTTGCCACCGGTCGCTTCTAGCTTTGCCACCTCCTGCTGTGCACCGTTGCTTCTCCGAATCCTCTACCGCCACCTGTTTCTGGCTTTATTACCCAGAAATTTGAGGTTTACTTTGGTTTAGGTGTGATTCTTCTTCCTTTTCACATCGTATAACTTTATCTTCACTCTAATTCCCATCTTTTGCATTCCGATTTTATTTAGCCTCTCAAAATCGATCTCAAGGTCGATTTTGCATGTATTTTGACTTTAATCAATTCACTTTGACATTTGACTTTAATCTATTTTGACTTTAATCAAGGTCACTTTAGTTTGATTATGTGATACTGGTTTATTTATTTATTAAGCAATTCGCTTTCATATTTGGAAATTCAGGGGGTTTGACTCTTTATAGTTTAAAGGAGGCAAGAACCTGTACTAAGGTTCAAATTTAAGGTTTTATAGAATTGTGAAGGGGAGAAGTCGATTCACAGACTAGGCAGCGAGACCAACATTTGCGCTGGTTCTTTTGGTATTGTTCATTGTGCTTATTGGAATGGCTCTGTAAGTAATACACCTTTTTCCTTTTATTATTATATATGTAACGAGGGTATTTTGGTCTTTTCATTTAAAACTTTACAAACTCCACTACTTTCCAGGATGTTGCAGTGACAATTCTTTTAGAACAAGATTTTCATCTAGAGAATCTCTATGAAAAAACAAGAAGGAAGGTGAAACGACAGCTGTCTCCTTATCCATTTCCATGCCTTCATCAAATTATAATAATAGGATGCAACAAGCAATTGGACCTCAAAAAGGTATCAAGACACTGATACCTTAACTTTTAACTGAATGCTTTTATTAGAAGTGAAACAGTATAACTTAATGATAAACTTGTTTTTGATTTCATACGGTTGGTCCTAGCATGGAATGGAAACCGAAACCAATTTCTCAAAGTCAAAGGTCAATTAAGGTGCTTGTGGTTGTGGTTCTAGTTGAAGCTCATACTCCAAAAATAGTTTCTTCTGCATCCTCCACTAATCTTGATTCATAGGAGGATGAACTTGAGAAGAAGCTGAAGGAGTCCCACATTTCAGATGATAAACATGTCATTATCCCAAATCACCTTCATGTTCCTGAAGCCGAAAAACTCGGCTTCTGTTTTGGGAGTTTTGATGCCATTTTTGGTTTTAATAAAACCCCCTCAAACTCAAATGGTCCTGTGGCTGTGACCATGAGTGAAAAGACGTCTGAAGCATCTGAGGAGGCTGATGAAACTATAGAGGATCAAATGCAATCCAGGTTTCTGTTACTTAGGTTGTATTTCATATTGGAGTAGACAACATTTTCTGATAAATGTATGTACTTTAGTGGTTCAGAAATGAAAATGCTGATGGAGAGGAGGATCATCTTGAACAACCTACCACATCTTCATCTAATGTACCCAAGAATTTACCAACAGAAGGTGACATGTCATTGAATGCGGGACCCGAGTGCAGAGAGTCGAAGCAAGAGACTTCGTCTTCTTCTTCTTCTTCTTCTTCTTCACTCGCTACTCCAAGTCATCAATACCCAGCTATTCATACATCACCAAATCCAAACTTCAGTTTTGGGTTCATGCCACCAATGATTGGAAGCCAAGTTACATCTTTTGAAAACACCAAGTCTCAGGCACGCGATGCTTCTCATGTCCCAAGCTTTGTAGTAAGACCCTACCACCCTTATTCAGTGATGTCAATAGCGATCATAGCGATCGCTATAACGATTAGCGAGGCGATGTGATGGTATGTCGCTATGTGATCTGTAGCGACAAAATAGCGACGTAGCGATGTTTTTTCCCGAATTGCAAAATTGATAGTTGAAACATGTTTTTAGCGATCGCAATAGCTCCAATTCGTGATTGGTTTCGCCAATTTGGCGTTTGGGATTGCCAATTTGGAGAATCAATCGCCGACTTGGAGATTGGCGGGAAAACCATCTCGACTGACTGATAACCAGCAACGCTCACATCCGACTCTATGATTTCTTATCTGATACTTCAAATTATGCTTCCAATAGAGTCGATTGATTATATATTTCATTCTTATATTCCTATTCTATAATTCTTTCTCTATACAGTAAGGAAGAATTAAATAAGGAAGAAAACTAAGAAAACTACAGTGAGTTTTCTCATTGTTCATGCTCATTGTTTCCAAAATCTTATGTGTTTGATTCTGTTATTTTGTTTCTATAGTGTGGTGAATTCTGATGTTTGACTTCGTGCGCTCATTAACACTTTAACTTGTGAATCCTATTTTAGAGTCTCAAAATAACACTTTTGTTTTGTCATATTCAAGTTTTAGAACTTATTTGAGCTAATAATATTGGTGTTATTAGCTATATAACTGTTAAATAGGTGTGGGTGCTGGAGTTGGTGGTGGGAGCTCTGGAAACCAGATGCCAACTCTAGCTCTGGAAACCAGACGCCTTATCAGCAGCACCACCAACAGCTTTTGATTTCATCAACGGATGCTTCCCGTTCTTCTTCCCCATCCCATTCGCCACCAACCACCGTGACCCCGCCTTCTCTTGTTTCACATTCGACCCCCACCCCCAAACTACACTATACGATTAGATATTAGGTTTTGAGTTTTTTTTGCTAGATACCTATATTGATAAATGATTTTATATTTGTTATTAATTGGCTTATTTTGTTTTGCCTTTGTTTATTTTATTTTGCCTGTGTTCCATATATTTAGTTGGCTTTGTTTGCATTAGGAATCAACATATATATAAGAAGTATTCTTATCTATTAACCAAGTAATGGATTTAACTTTTACATTATGAAGTGCAGATTATAGTAGGATCATCAATTAACAGTTTTTCTTATCTATTACAAGGTATAACAGAGAATGCAATTTAATCACGACAATGTTAGGCCAGTACAGGTATTCTTGCTTGCCATATGTTGTTTATCCGTAACTCTATGCAGTTAATTTATACCCTTCTTATTTACATGGCAGTTGCAATCTGTGGAAGTGCTCCCTAAAAAGGCTGTTAATATCTTGAAGGAAATTAGGTAGGCCTCAAAGGATAAATTTTTTCTTTATTTTGACAATTCAAAGTTTTTATTTTTCTTTATGTTTCCTGAACATGGTTTTGATTTTGTGATAAATGGATCTTTCGGGGGTTCTTTCTGGATTAACCAAGGAGTCCAACATTGACAAGTTTCTAGGGGTATTTTTGGAATCCCTCGTGGAGTACAGTCATGATGATGATTCATGCCTTAAAGTGTTGTTTTCCATGATAAAAGTCGTTCCTGTTAATGTTTCAGTTGGTCGTTTAGTTGCAAAACTTCTTTCAACATGCAATTGACAAGTTAATAAATCATATGTATTTCTTGTTAATTTACAGGATTTCTTGAAATACAACGAATCATCTCTAATGAAGCTGCCTTGTAAGATATTTGATCCCATTCCACTTGGTGAAGCTGCTGTTGTTGGGAGGATGAAGGATGCAGATTTAATAGCAATGTCTGAAGGTTCATCTTTATATGATTTGGTTCAAAAGAGAATCACTACCACACATGCTTCTGTTGGAGTGGTGGTTCGCTTGAGGGAAGAGTTGTCTCTTGTAAAAGATAAACCTGCTCATTTTGCAATTGACCAAGTGAGTTGACTTTTTCTCTTTCTCTTTGCAAGTTTCATATTACTGTTATTTCTAACCATATATATATATATATATATATATATATATAGAGAGAGAGAGAGAGAGAGAGAGAACAAAAGTTCAATGCTATAATTGACAAAAACTTAAAGTACACTGCTATGAAAGGATAATGCTATATTCCGCAAAACATCATTTATTTGTTACTTTTTTATGTGTGTGCATGTGTGTTGTTGTTTGTGTATAACAGAAAAAAAACACCTTAACATACACACACGTATTTATAACTCATAAACATTATAAAAAATGACCTTTATAAAAAAGAATTGAAAGAGGGATTACCATTGTTGATAGCTTTATGGGTTCTTATGGGTGGTGTTAGATGGAATTGTGATGATATACTCTCTAGTTCATAGGATCAAGAATTGTCATTGTTGATAGCTTTACAGGTAATATTTACAATTTGTATGAGGGTATTCTTGTCATTTTGATTGTCATTGTTTAAACACACAACGGAAATTGGAAAGCGAATGAAAATGACAAGTGATTTTGTGTTGTGTTTACAGGGTTGATGAAAGTGAATAGCTCTCGAGTTAGAAGTGGAAAGGAAAGCTCAAGCCGAAAGAGATAAGATGCTGAAAATGCAAGTGTTGTATTCTTCATTTCAATTGTTAGTATGAAACATAGAGTAGATTAGATGAATGCAAATTTATATATTGTAAGAAATAGAATTGTATGACATTAAAGTTTATTCAATGGATTGTATTTTTTTGTATATGGTATTTTATTTCTATTATGACACATTAAATGCAAATTTAATTTAAAAATTAATAAATATATAAATATATATTTTTTTAAATATTTAAATTTACGATATGCAAAAATGTGTGTCATCTTCATTTATGACATGACCTTTCTTGATAGGGGCTTTCTTGATACGCATTGCGTGTCATTAACACACGCGTCGTAAGGTTACGACACGCGAATGCGTGTCGTCTTCCTTTATGACAGGGCCTTCCTTGATACGCATTGGGTGTCGTAATTGTGCGTCGTCTATAGACGACGCGCAAAAGCGCGTCGTCTCTCTTTATGACAGGGCCTTCCTTGACGCGCATTTGCGCGTCGTCTGAGCCTTTTACGACGCGCAATGAGCGTCGTAAAAGGCTGTTTTTCTAGTAGTGAAGGGAAATCGGCACTTGTGCTTAGAGAAGAAACCCTGGCCGATTTGTTCCCTCTCCTCTCTCCTAAATCATCTCCTTTGCTAGTTGGTGTTTGTAAGCCATTAGAGGAGTGACAATTGTGACTCTAAAGCTCCAAGAACAAGAAGATCAAGCAAGTAATTCAAGGTAAACTTCTAATTCTAATTTCATATTGTTATTATAGTCTATTAGCCATTAGAAGTCTTGGATTGAATGCATGTTTAATTAGAGAAACCTAGATCCAAGCATTAGGGTTGCATGTGCACATAAGAATGTTCATATGGCCAAAACCCAACAGTGGTATCAGAGCCTAGATTGGTTTCTATTGAATTGATGCATTGATTGATTGTTTGATGCTTGTTAAATTTGAATTTTTGTGTTTCTGTCTGATGGACTCGGCGAGTCCCATAGTGGACTCGGCGAGTCCATTGGGGTACTCGGCGAGTCCAAGCGTCAGAAAGAGGAAACTTCGGGATTTCTTGCTGTTTATCCTTGAGATACTTGCCTTAATCATATTAGATTAATATAAATCCGATTTTATGATATATATGAGTATATTCTTGACCTAATTGAAGATATTTATCAATTAATTAAATATTTATTTCCTTATATGATAAATAATTAATTATTTTAATTTAATTGGTAAATTGTTTTGCAAGAAATCATTAAATAAATCAAATATGGATAATTATGTGATTAATTGTTAATTTGGATTATTTGTTATTTGATCCTCTATGTTTTGAAAAGATTTAAAACTTGCCCTCAAGTTTTGAAATTTATGTTTTGTGATTAAAAGTTTTAATTTAGACAATTTAAATTTCAAACCCTAGAATTTTACAAGTTTAAAATCCAACCCTATACTAATATAATATTACAAGATTAATATATATATATATATATATATATATATATATATATATATATATATATGTATGATCAAAAAAAATGCTAGTCTTACCGTTAGTAGACCTCATTCACGAAGCCGATCTATAAGGTGGGTATAAGGTTGCTGCCTATAAAATGGCGCTTAATGGGTGTACACTCACACCCACCGCTTGCTTGATCGGTGGAGGGTCGTTAGCCGAACGGGTAGGATAGGGCAACCTCATCCCTTCATTTAAAGTATAATATGAAATACAAAGTAACTTTATGTTTTCAAAAAATTTCCCAATCTTAGTTACTTTAGGAAAAGTGAATTGATGCAATCCCATGAAATTACACTTTGCACCCTTGCTAAGAAGTTAGTGGAGCGTGTGTGGTTTACCGGCACACTAATTGGTTCTAAGCAAAGGTGGCAAAGGGGGATTCATTGTTTATCATAGTTCGATGGAGCGTGTGTGGTTTACCGACACATCAAATAGGTGATCATTACAATGAAGGCACCATGTAAATTTGCATGGTAATTCACTCCCACTTTGTGATCCTCGGTATCCCATTCACAAACGAGAGGGGCATATCGAGATTTAAACATGCCATTGAAAAGTTTCAATGAATCTCATCCAAACCTAGGAATTCTCAATACATTTAGAACTTAAAGTTGTGTTTTTGCGGTGGAGAATTAGTGAATCGTCATTCATTTACCTTCAAAATTGTTTGCATGTTAGATTACGACATCCCTTTTCTAATATGTAAATATTGTTGTTGGATCCTAGCCCTAATTTTTCTTATTGGGTGATAATTAGTTATTCATATTCTAATCTATCTTTGTCCTTTCTAGATGTCGAACGCAAACAACGCTGCTGCTAGTTAATTCACATTGATGAGCCTTTGTCAAAAGGTGACTTTCGATGGGACGAACTTTAGCGAATGGATAAGATACATTCGCACAATTGCTCGCTATGAGGACAAGGAGTATGTCCTAGATGAGAAGCTCGAGAAAATCAACCCAGAAATCGCTACTCCGGCTGAAATGACAGCTTTTGAGACTCATGAACGTGATGCAACGAAGGTACATTGCATCATGATAGCCACCATGAATGCCGAATTCCAAAAGTCCTATGAGGACATGTATCCATACGAAATGCACCAAGACTTGTTGGAGAGATACCATCAAAATGCGAGGCAAGAGCGTTACGAGATTTTCACTAACATGATTTCCGCCAAAATGGGTCATGGAGAATCTCTTACCGTGCACCTGCAAAAGATGCAAAGGTATGTCAACCGTCTTCGCAAGTTGAATGTTGACTTTGGGGAAGACTTGGCGATCGACATGGTGCTTCACTCTTTGCCTCCGTGTTACAATCAATTTAGGATGACCTACCACATGAAAAAAGAAGAGGTCACCCTAAGCAAGCTCCAAGGTCTCCTTAGGGTTGCTGAAAGCAACCTCAAGGACAAGTCTGTTGCACCTGCTCCCAATCTACCCGCTTCTCCGGTTTTGGCCATTGGGCAAGGAAGAGGTAAGAAGAGGAAGGCTCCGTCTAAGAGCCACCGCAAGGGAAAGTCCCGAGATGGTTCCTCTTCTAGTGGGACCAAAGTTGATCCTGCTAAACCCTGTCCTAACCCTAAGGAGGCAGAGTGCCATCATTGCCATAAAATAGGGCATTGGAAGAGAAGCTGCCCAGACTACCTGCAAGCCATCAGGGAAGGAAAGATCAAGCCATCTTTCGCAGGTATATATACAATTAAATCTAATGACTCATCTCATTCTATTTCTTGGGTCCTTGATACCGGTTGTGGTTACCACATTTGTTCTGATTTGCAGGGACTAAGAAGAAATAGGGATGTGGAGCATGGAAGAATAAATCTAATCATGGGGAATAGAAGATCGTCGCCTGTGACGAAGATTGGAGTGTATTCTTTAGTGATTAGGAATGGTTTATCTTTAGATTTGAACAATTGTTGCTATTCGCCAGAAATGGCTAGAAACATCATTTCTTTTCATGGTTTGTTTAGACAAGGTTTTAGATTTTCTTTTAATAATGAGAATGGTTCTATTCATGCTTATCTAAATGGTGTCTTATATTTTGAAGCAATACCATGTAATGGAATTTATGAAACTGTTATGATTGTAGATAACTTAGGAAATGATGTTTTATGCATGGATTCTTCCAATGGTATGGATAGAGCATCCTTGTGGCATTGTCGTCTTGGACATGTCAACAAGACGCGCATAGCCCAACTCCAAAAAGATGGAGTGTTGGAGTCATTCTACCTAAGGGAAGATGACACATGTGAGTCTTGTTTGCTTGGAAAGATGACTAAGTCACCCTTCACAAGTACATGTGAAAGGGATGAGGGTCTATTGGACGTAATACATACCGATGTATGTGGACCGTTTAGATCAACCACGAAGGATGGGAACCGCTTCTATGTGACTTTTACCGATGACTATAGTAGATATGGGTATATCTACTTAATCAAGCAAAAGTCAGAAACTTTTGAAAAGTTCAAGGAGTTCAAGAATGAAGTGGAGAATCAATTGGGCAGGAAAATCAAGATGCTTCGATCCGATCGAGGAGGAGAGTACCTAAGTCTTGAATTCCACGACTATCTCAAGGAGTGTGGAATAGTTTCACAATTGACGCCACCTAGGACACCGCAGTTGAATGGTGTGGCAGAAAGGCGTAATCGAACCTTGTTAGACATGGTTCGCTCTATGATGAGTCGTGCTTCACTACCTATCTCTTTTTGGAGGTATGCCTTAGAGATTGCCGCCCATATCCTTAACCGAGTCCTTACTAAGAAGGTTACCAAAACACCTCACGAGATGTGGACAGGGAAAGCTCCCTCGTTAGCACATATCAAGGTTTGGGGTTGCAAGGTTTTCGTAAGAAGAGATACTCACGACAAGCTCGAACCTCGTAGTGAGCAATATATTTTCATTAGCTATCCGCAGAAATCCTTTGGATATCTCTTCTATAGACTGAAGGAAATTGTTGTCTTCGTTGCGAGGAGAGGAGTTTTCCGAGAGCGAGAACTCATAAGCCATGGAGACAGTGGGAGGCAAATCGAGCTAGAAGAGATTCAAGAGTCGATAGATGAAGGAACCTCTACCGCTGGCGCTCAACCCGAGGAGGAAACTCCGGTTGAACCGATTGACGAGTCATTACCTCTTAGACGTTCCGAAAGAGTTAGAGTTCAACCCCAGTTTTATGGTTTTCATATTACTACCGAAGGGGATACGTATATTAGTGATGGTACACTAATAAACCTTGATGAACCTAATAGCTATAAGGAAGCCATGGCAGGCCTGGAGTCTGCGAAATGGAAAGAGGCAATGGATAGCGAGATCCAGTCCATGTATGACAACCAAGTTTGGAATTTGGTTGATAATGTGCCCGGACGTAAGACCGTTGGGTGCAAATGGATCTTCAAGAAGAAGACCGACGTGGATGGAAACGTACACACATACAAGGCGCGATTGGTTGCGAAGGGCTTTACTCAAACTCCCAGAGTTGACTATGATGAGACCTTCTCACCAGTTGCGAAGATAAAGTCTATTAGAGTGATGCTAGCTATTGCCGCATTTCATGATTATGAGATTTGGCAAATTGATGTCAAAACCGCTTTCCTTAATGGAAAGTTGGCTGAGGATGTTTACATGGCTCAGCCAGAGGGTTTTGTCGATCTGAAGCATCCGAATAGAGTGTGTAAGCTTGAGAAGTCCATTTATGGACTTAAGCAAGCGTCTCGCAGATGGAATCTTTGCTTCGATGAGAAAGTCAAAGAGTTTGGATTTATACGAAGCGAAGATGAATCGTGTGTATATGTCAAAGCCAGTGGGAGTATAGTAAGCTTCCTCGTTCTGTATGTCGACGACATACTACTCATAGGAAACGACGTCTCGACTCTGCAGGAGGTTAAGTCCTGGCTCGGGAAGTGCTTCGCTATGAAGGACCTAGGAGAGGCTTCCTATATTTTGGGAATAAGGATAGTGAGAGAACGAAGTAAGAGACTAATAGGACTTAGTCAGAACACTTACTTGGATAAAGTACTGAAACGTTTTAGTATGGAGAACTCGAAGAAGGGAGAATTACCGATACAAAGTAATGCCAAATTGAGTAAGACTCAAAGTCCGAGTACCGAAGCTGAAATAGCATAAATGAGCCGAGTACCATACGCTTCCGCAGTTGGCTCAATCATGTATGCTATGACTTGTACTCGCCCTGATGTAGCCTTTGCTTTGAGCATGGTTAGTAGATATCAAGGGAACCCTGGCAGAGCCCATTGGATTGCGGTTAAGAATATCCTTAAGTACCTTCGGAGAACGAAGGAATGGTTCTTAGTCCTCGGAGGGAGTGATGACTTGAAGGTGCAAGGGTATAGTGACGCCAGTTTTCAGACCGATAGGGACAACTACCGTTCGCAGTCGGGCTGGGTCTTTACCCTGAATGGAGGAGCAGTAACTTGGAAAAGTTCCAAGCAGGAAACCGTAGCTGATTCAACGTGCGAATCAGAGTACATTGCAGCGAGCGAAGCGTCGAAGGAGGCAATATGGTTAAAGAACTTCATCGGTGATCTTGGAGTTGTACCTGCCATAAAGGAGCCCATGGAGATTTTCTGTGATAATGAAGGAGCGGTTGCCTTGACCAAGGAACCGAGGGATTATGGTAGATCTCGACATATCGATAGAAAATATCACTTTATTAGACATCGTGTAGAAGAAGGACAACTCGTAGTGAAGAGGATATCATCAGAAGATAACCCAACAGATCCGCTTATGAAGGGACTGAGTAGGGTTAAGCACTTGCAGCATGCTAGGAGTATTGGGCTGAAGGATGATATTAGTATAGATTAGATAGTAGTAGAAACGTGTAATAGATAAATGTAATTAACATTTGATGATTAAATAAAAGAGTATTATTTATGAGTAATGTTACTGTCTTATGTTAACTGTTTAACTATTGTTTCATTTTGCATGTTTTGACTTCCAGAATAATTGGGTTTATTAAGAATAATCGAATTGTTCAAATTGTCCACAATCGTTCATATGTTGGAAGTAGATATGAATGAAGATTGTCATGAATTGTTGTGTAGATTGTCTAAATGGTATTAGACATAGCAAAAGGTTGTTGCAACGTTCATGAGTGCTTATGAACTAGTTTTGAGCATTGGAACAAACCCGCGCTTGCTGGAATCACCTTATGGAATGTGATAAAAAGTGTGATCGCAAGACGATAATATCATATGGTCTTAAAACCAAGATATATGGTTTGTTGTTTGCTAATTGGTTATACATTGATAATGCGAAACCGCATTAGTAACTTGATGTTATAAAACGCATTGTTGTGTATAGTTGATTAATGAATAAGTAAATGCATATAAGTCGAAGTTTATCTGTTACTTTTATCTTAAGAGGGTAAAAGCGATATCTCGACCGCTCGATGATTTGATTTGACTTATGTGTCGGGCTCGGTCATAACTGAATTAATGTGTTCGATTAAGTTCTATGTCAAATAAATCGGAGATCGAGAAACCAAATGCTAGACAAATTGTTCCATAGAATTGTCAGCATGATATCTAAGCAGAGGACTGTACGATCCCTTATCTGAAGGACAAGATTGATTAGATCAGAGTTTGACAGCGTCTTTGAGAGCTACGATTGCTAAGCGAAATATACTTGTATATATAGTTACTAGACTTATCCAAGTGGGAGACTGTTGGAATAGTGTCTAAGGCTACAACTATATTAGGCAAGTATTTGACCCGGTTGTGCATGGTCCTTTTGGGTTGCCTTCACCATAGCAACTTGACAGGATGATTTATATGAGAGAAGGAATATTATTAATATATTATGAGAATAATATAAGGAATAATAATATTATTATTTGATTAATATAAGTCATAAATTAATTAAGAATTAATTTGGTGACTTAAAGAGATTAATTAAATAAAAGGGTATAAACTGTCAATTGTATGATAATTTGACTTTGGGCTATAAATCCCTTAAGGATAAGGGGGGACGAATTCTAGGGCTTTGGATAGGCTTAGATTTCGTCCAAGGACTTATCTATTAGGGTATTGGATTGCTTAGGGCCTAAGTTATCCAATTAGGGTTTAAGGGTGAAACCCTAGGAGACTTACAAGTATAAATAGACCCCAAGAGTCAAGGGAAATCGGCACTTGTGCTTAGAGAAGAAACCCTGGCCGATTTGTTCCCTCTCCTCTCTCCTAAATCATCTCCTTTGCTAGTTGGTGTTTGTAATCCATTAGAGGAGTTACAATTGTGACTCTGAAGCTCCAAGAACAAGAAGATCAAGCAAGTAATTCAAGGTAAACTTCTAATTCTGATTTCATATTGTTATTATAGTCTATTAGCCATTAGAAGTCTTGGATTGAATGCATGTTTAATTAGAGAAACCTAGATCCAAACATTAGGGTTGCATGTGCACATAAGAATGTTCATATGGACAAAACCCAACAGACGGGTGGACTTGATTCCATATGGATCATCGTCGATAGACTGACCAAATCTGCACACTTCTTGCCAATCAAAGAAACAGACAAGATGGAGAAACTTACACGAACATAGATTAGGGAGATTGTAAGACTGCATGGTGTTCCTATATCCATTATCTCAGATAGAGATAGTAGATTCACTTCGAGGTTCTGGCAGTCGTTATAAAGTTCTCTAGGAACTAGGCTGGACATGAGTACAGCCTACCATCCACAGACCAACAGACAAAGTGAGAGAACTATCCAAACCTTAGAAGATATGTTGTGAGCCTGTGTGATTGACTTTGGGAAAGCTTGGGATATCCATTTTCCCCTTTTCGAATTTTCCTACAACAAAAATTATCACACGAGCATAAAGGCAGCGCCATTCGAAGCCCTCTATGGCCGAAAGTGCAGATCCCCTTTGTGCTGGGCTGAGGTGGGTGATACCCAGTTAGCTGAGGGACGAGTTCCCGAGAACACTCTCACGGGTCCGGAGATCATTCGGGAAACGACAGAGAAGATCGTTCAAGTTCGTGAACGATTGAAAGCCTCTAGAGACCGACAGAAAAGTTACGCTGACAAGCGAAGAAAACCGTTGGAATTCCAGGTGGGCGACCGAGTCCAACTGAAGGTCTCACCCTGGAAGGGCTTGATATGCTTTGGAAAGCGTGGGAAGCTCAATCCAAGATACATAGGGCCTTTTGAGATTCTCGCAAGAATCGGCCCTGTAGCTTACAAACTCAACCTACCGCAGGAACTCAGTAACGTACATCCTACCTTCCACGTCTTGAACTTGAAAAAGTGTTTGTCCGATGAGACTCTTGTTATTCCACTCGACGAGATTGAGATAAACGAGAGCCTCAACTTCGTGGAGGAACCCGTAGAGATCATGGACCGAGAGGTCAAGCAAACAAAGCAGAGCCGTATACCGATTGTGAAGGTTCGCTGGAACGCAAAACGTGGACCTGAATTCACTTGGGAACGAGAGGATTAGATGAAACTGAAATACCCTCATCTTTTCTCTTAGTTATTTGTAAATTCTTATTTGCTTAAATTCTAATTTCGGGACGAAATTCCTTCTAACGGGGGGATGATGTGACAACCCGAAATTTCCATTCTGTACAAACAATATCACTTTAATAGAAGTTATAACAGTCACAGTAAATTTTCAGACTTTTCCGTATAAGTTTGAGTAATTCAGAGTTTACACTTCAGGAGATATCAGGAGAGTGGATGCACTAGGGTTTTGTGCAACTCTGTTATTCCAAAACTCTTTTATATTAGAGATCATTTCGGGAATAAAATATTTTCTGCCCAAAAATCTCAAGACTATATATAGAATTCTGAACCAGTTTCATTCATTATTTACATTTGCAACTAGAGAAAAGCCATTTTCTCTCTCACGGATCTTCGGGTTTTCATCCCAAATCGTGAGTATCTCTCTCTAGTTGTGTTATATAGCTTATAATGTGTTTAATAACATAGATCACATAGCAAAACAACTAGATTTAGGAGTTTACTCCCCAAGGTGTTCTTGGGCGGTAAACTCCCGAAATGATGCCTAGCCTTTCCCCCGTGATGTGTAACGAACTTAGGCTTGTATATAGGTGTATTTGAGACAAGAAAACATCAAAGAAACACCAAAGTTTAGGTGATCACGGCCCAAGAAGATCTTGGACCGTGAACTCGAAAAAATAGGACCAAAGAATGCCTTTAACACTCCTAAAGCCTTGGACAATTACCTAGATTTACTCCTAGTTAATTTAAGCTCTTTAAAACATCAAAAACCCTTCCCAAAGTGAGATTACGGCCCTAATAAGGTTCTTGGGCCGTGAACATCAATAAAGGGCACCAAAGTGTGCCTAAGGCCTTCATTAGCCTTAGATAAATGTCTAGAACCTATCCTGCATGTGCATGGGACTTGAAAGCATAATAACACCCCTTCCATATGAGTTTACGGCAGTAAACTCAAAGGGAATTGGCCTTGGGGCCGTAAACTCCTCAAAGGAGTGTATTAGTGCCCTAAACCCTTCCAAGAATTAAACCACCAAGTTGGAATACTTCTAGGGATCATTTAGAACTTCAAAACACAAAATGACACCAAGCTTAGGAGTTCATGGCCGTAAACACAAGGGTTTATGACCGTAAACTCCTTGTGTGATGTTTATGGAAGAGTAAACTCATGTATAGGGTCTTTTGGAACCCTAAACCCAATTGCCTTGTCCCACAACAACTTAGATGCAATCCTTAGGGCTTATAACACTTATATAAAGTGTTTATTATGTTCTAGGATGTCTTAACATTTACAGTTAGTAGTTTAAGACTAATTGGGTGCATATATGTGTGATTATATGTTCGCTAGGATCATAGTGTGTGTACAAGTCCTCACTTGACACCTAACAATCCTACACCGTTCAGTTCATACAAACCACTCACTACAGGTGAGTTCATACCCCTAAATCAATGTTTTAAATGTTTTTAAATGCTTTAATGGGGGGGGGGGGGGGGGGGAGGAATACAAGTATAAAACAGCATGTTATTAAATCACTCATATGTATTTTATAGCTGTGTTTTCATCCAACAGATTTCACATACTACAAAATGTGATGCATGAAATGGTTTTCTATCTTAAAAATACTTTATTATCAAATGTATTACTTTTGAAATGTTTATTTAAAATGACATCAAGTCACTTTTATTATTGTTTCAAAACTCTTAGATGTCTTACAAAACCATTTTTACCTTCTTGAGCAAAACTACACTTATACACATATGTTCTTATATATGTATTAATGTTATAGTTTTCATTCTTTCATTCAGTTTCCCACGCTCTTGTGTAACAAGGGTGTATAAACCTGCTTGAACAACCAATTACAGTCCAGTTAATTATCATAGGGATAATTAGAAGATACAAAACATTATTCCTATTACAAGGAATTACATCAGAGTCAGTTCATTCATGAGTATATGCTATACATTACATGTTACATGAATACACTTACATGAGTACGCTTACATGGATACACTTACATGAATAACTTACCTGAATACATTACATGAGTAACTTTACGTAGATACATTTACCTGTATACACTTACATGAATACTTGTATCTCGATTTACGAGGATGATTTATTAGTACCTTCTGTGTAAATTGTCCTGCCTATCCCAGTTCAACGAAATATCTAGACGGGACTAACCATTCCGAATGCCAGCTGATTAGCACCAGTGGTCGATGAACGTCTACGGATGCCTACGGTTATTACTTATATTAGCATACAGTTACGTGACTAACCATTCCTCGAGCCTACTGTTCGCTACAGAGGTTGATGAACATCTACGGATGTCTACGGTTAATACTTATATTAGGAACATCGATTACGGGACTAACCCTTCCTACTCCCTGTTGCTGCTACAGAGGATAATTGGACAATCTTCGGATGTTCATTAGGTTATCCATTTCGCTTACCGCGATGTCGTGTTAGTCCTAGTACGAAAGGATAACACATACATTAATACATTTTCCTATTTACTTAATTTTGTGATACATTCACATAAACGAGGAGTTAGACTAAATACTTTTAATACTAGTCAATAGAAAGGAAAAACTATCATTTTGCTTACAAAACATTCGGGTCTTGGTAGGAGACTACATTTCATACTAGTAGGAAATAAGGGATTTTCTAGGGTTTTCATACTTATACCAACTGTTTCATTTAAAGATTTACATGGCATTAATAACAGCTTTTCAAAACAAGACAATGACACTTAAATACTTATGAATTCACCAGCTTTAGGCTGATACTCGCTTTCAAAATAACTTGTATTCGCAGGTCACCAGTAGACAGCTACGATGGCCAGATTTTGAGAAGACTGAGCACAAACAACACTCGTCTTTTATTTTGATTACACATATTTTGGTGTCTTATTACAATGAAAGAACACATGTATTAAAACTTTACTTATAATGCAATGGATGATGTTGTTGCTTGTTTACTACTTTACACTGTTGTGATACTGTACATGACGTCCTCCACCTCGGAACGTTTCCGCCGTTCTTGGTTTTGGGGTGTGACACTTCTTAACAGTGGATTTGTAGAGAGTATAAAATCAAGATGATCAGGTGCTCCATTGTTTTTCCAGGTTGTAGTTTGAATATGATATGCAATGTTGTTTTGTGTAACAAGTATGTGAGTTTCAATCAAATAGAATTACATTGTGTTTATCGGACCTCTAAGTGTATGATAATTTAGGAGAGAGAGAGAGAGAGAGCCTTTAATATGAAATAATTATATTTATTTTTCTTTTTTTAAAAAAATTAAGGCAAAACTTCATAAATGGTCCCTGTGGTTGTGAAATGACTGAATACCCTTCACTTAACGGTTAAAAGTTAACGGAGTTAGCGAAAAGGACCATTTGTTAAAAGTTTTGAAACCACAGGGACCATCTGTGAGGTTTTTTGAACTTAGGACTAAACTTGATATTTTTGAAAACCATAGGGACCATTTTTGAAGTTTTATCAAAATACTATTTTTTTAAGTTTTAAGAGTATGTGGTATGGGCAACGAGAAGTGCAATTTTTGCTGATGTGACACCTCATAACCTAGTCATAACAAGATGAACACCACCCCCCTTCTTGTTGTATTTAGTTGTGTTGCTTCTTGTTGTGGTCATGACTAGATGCAACGTGATTTTCTATTGGTTGCCCAAATTCGCTCTCTCTATCTCTCTCCTCTTAACATGGTGTTATAACACCATGAACACCACCCCCTCTTCTTGTTGCTTCTTGTCATAACACCACTTCTAGTTGCCCATACTATATGCTCTAAAGGGCCTCTTTGTATTTGCCCGGGCCGGTCTGCTTCTATCTCCTCCTGTAAAACATCAACCAAAACACCCCTCCACTTGCTGAGGTACCACCATCGATCAGTCCCATGCTCTTTGAGTTTCATTGATCGAAACAGAAAAGGAAACTGGTGGAGCCAAGAGACCTCCAATCGCCACCTTCACAGCTTGCTCCTGCCTCCAACGACCTCCATCTCTGCCTCCAACGACCTCCTTCTCTCTTTCCCTTTTTGTTTTGATGGGGTAAACATGTCCCAAACATCCATTGGCGGAGCATTATTAGGGCCAAAGGGGGCTGTGGCCCCCCCTTATTTTTTGGTTCTAAATAGCCCTTATAGTTTCATTTTATATATTTTATACCTAAAAATATAAAATTTTGTCCTTGGCCCCCTCTGCTTACCAATTTTTTTACATATTATATATTTGGCCCTCCGAATCAAACGTTGAAGCTCCGCCCCTGCAAATACTCACTGAATTCTCTTTCTGTCCCTGTCAAATAATCAAACCCAATCACCCATCTAATCCTGTTGATCAAGATCGATTGATTTATAGTCAAAATAAAAAGAAAAACAAGAAACCTGTGAAGCTGTCGGCCATGGCAGCCCTCTTCCTCCTCCTCTCCACTTGTTTCCGTCAAACACAACCAAACACCCACCTTCCTTGTGTGGTTGATGTCGGCAGAAGAAGGAACAGTTTTCACGGCCCCTGTTCGTTCCTCCCTTCTTCTTCTTCGACCGGATTGAGCACCGGTGGTGCTTTTCCCGATTCATCACTGCCCAGCAGCCCTATATCTTCTCTTGATCCCGTTCTTCTTGCTTCCTCAGTCACATCGAGTACTGATGGTGCTCGCCTCGATCGGCGACTGTTGCTGCACTTCGTCGGTTTGTATGATGTCGGCGATAAAAGAAGAACTGCAGAGGGGCGTCGGAGTTGGGCGACTACCCCTCGTCGCTGCATTCATTCCTGTTCGTTCCAATCAGACGCAAAAAGGAAGAAGCCGATCCCTTTTCCCATTTGTTTGAATTACTTATCCATATCAGCCCCTCATGTTTATCAAATGGCCAAAAACAAACCCATCAGTTGTATTAACTAATCAAATCAGTTCCATTCCCAACCCTAAATTTTGTCAATGGGTCAAAATCAGCCCCTCTTTTGGATTATTTAATCGAAAGCAGCCCTACACATATTTTACAAGATTTAAAAATCAACCTTTTGACTTAAATCATTCCAAAAACAATCGATTTAGTTTAACAAAACCCAAAGTGTTTCAAAGTTCAAGAATGTTTATTTTGCGGTTAGTTACAAAAAAGGTTTCACCAAAAAGCGAATCGGGATCGAGATCACGCATCGATAGGGAGTTTCTATGGCCCTTCTTTTACAGTTTTAATATTTGGGGGAGAATATATGCGTGCCTATTAAGTTATGATGATTTACATATTTTTATACGTTAAAATAACATCGTACTTTATATTTGGTCGAAAGCTTATGAATTAGTAATTCAATTATATAAATCACATAAATTAAAGTAAGATGCTAATATGGATATAAATACACCTTGTTGTAATATATTAATTAATATTAATAACAATCACAAGATTATATGTAAACTATTATAATAACACGGATTGGTGTTGTAAATCACAACCATGACGATTTTATATGTATAAGTTAAAGTATCGACTGGAAGTATGAAACGATATACAAATGACCAAAAACATTATTCGATTATAAAACGAAGGTATATTGCCATAAATTTGGAAAGACTAAGTTTATGAAATTATATGATTATTAGTTAAAATTATCAAATTTAACTTTTAATATATAAGGTTGTGTAATAACGAATGGAAAGTATATTACTATATTTTTATATAATTATAAAAATATAACTCAATTTACTAAGTTATGGATTTTATTATAATAAATAAAATGATCGACTACAGGGCTTAGGAGTCGTTATTTACGAAATAAATACTTGTCGAGTATTGTATTTAAAGACTCATCTTTAACCCAAATTAAATGTATTAAAAATATTCTCGCATAATCTATAAAAAAAAATATGGGGAATGTAGATTTACGGTCGATCCAAACTTGGACAAATTCAAAAATTAGTCATTATGCTAACACTACATCAAAACCGTATCTAGTATGATAAACTCTTGAACTTATAAGAATTCCAGTTATGGTTTTTCTAAACGTTAAATAATTTTATGTATCTAGTGAGTTTAGAATGGAAGATATATGTTTATTATACATATTCCATATAGGTTCATCATACATATTCCTTATATTCCATATAGGTTTATCATACCTATTCCATAAAGGTTCATCATACATATTCCATATATTACATATAGGTTTATAATACCTATTCCATATAGGTTCATCATACCTATTTCGAATACCAGATCCAATACGATTGAGTGTCCATTATAAACTATTCCGGGTTTCGTGAAAGCTAAGATCTCAATACTTAGTAGAAACTCTCCAATATATAATCGTTAATCCTCGAGGGAACAACTAACGTCGGGTGTAAGTGTCATATTATTGATCTTATACGGTACGACCGCCCGCCTGGAGTTGTTAGCTACAATTACGTCTGACGAGATGAACTTTGGCGCTGACGTTAGCATTATCGAACATTACCACGTGTTACAACGGGGTGAATGACTTTAGCACGCCCTATTATGGTGTTAGTGCAATAATAAAGTACAGTGTCACGAGTTCAGTTCTGATTTCATTATAAAATCTTAGTTTTGTTTCGTCACCGTATATAATCGATATTGGATTTATACGGGGTTTATATTCACTTATTCTAGTTGAAAGAAACTGTATTTAATGGGATTTCTTGTGACTCAGAGCAATAAGTGTCGATGCCAAAAATTAAGTCATATAACACTTAATTAATATCATGACACGACTCGACAAAATTTATTAACTTACATAAAATAAGTTATTTATGCAAACAATTTGTTTTTATAAGAAAACAAAATATTTACGTGGGAGGAGTTTTCCCCACCGGTTAAGTGTCGGTTCCCAAATTAAGTAAAATAATACTTAATTTTTGCCATGACACGAATTTTAAAAAGTTTATAAATTTGAACACTTATGAGTTTTACATATAAACTATACAAGCGTTTGTACAATATGTCTATAGCAAAGTTGACCATTTTATGTTTTTACAAGATGAGATATGAATTTATTTTGTAGAAAAAATGCACTCAAAATCCTTTTATAAAAAGCGTTTTGGTCATGGAGACCGTATAAATTTTGATATAAGTTTTGACTTACTTATATGTATTTTCCCAAATTTTGTACACTTGGATTTGAACAAATGGTACTTATGAACGAGTTCAAACACATCTTTATAACTCAATTATTTTATATTTTTGACAGAAAAGTAAATATTTATAAAAGTTGGTCAACCGGCTAAATTTTATAAAACACTTTTAGTTATAAAAATACCTTGTGTCAAAACCTGTAGAACTCACCAACAATTTTGTTAACGTATTTTAATGCATGTATTCTCAGGTTATTTAGCAGGTCGGTTGTGTTTGCTCATAAGACTCCGTTATTTATATTATATCTTTGTAAACGTCAGAATGTTAGGCGTGTGTCACGATTTAGCAATAGTCATTGTCAATATAATTTCTATTTCGGTAATAATAGAAGATTATATTTGTACTGTTCAATGTACGTTTAATAATTGTGATTACTAATTTACGTCTCGCACCTCGGTGTTTCCGCCGGCGGCCGAGGGTGTGACAACGAATTTGAACGATCTTCTTTGTTGTCTCACGTATGATCTCCAGATCGGTGATAGCGTTGTTAGGTACTTGCACTCTTGCTAGTTGCGTGTCACCCACTTCAGCCCGACACAAAGGTGATCTGCACTTGCGCTCAAACAGGGCTTCGAATGGAGCAACTTTGACACTAGTGTGATAATTGTTATTGTATGAAAACACGATGAGTGGTAAGTGGGTATCCTAGGCTTTACCAAAGTCTATCACACAAGCTCTCAACATATCCTCCAATGTATGTATGGTTCTCTCACTCTGTCCATCTGTTTGGGGGTGGTAGGTTGTACTCATGTCCAGTCTGGTTCCCAAGGACTTTTGTAGTGTTTGCCATAATCGTGAGGTAAACCTGTTATCTCTATCATATATATTGGTTTTGGCACTCCATGCAATCGCATGATCTCCTTGATGTACGTCTTAGTTAGTTTTTCCATCTTGTGCGTCTCTTTTATTGGCAGGAAGTTCGCGGACTTGGTTAACCTATCGACAATCACCCATATGGTGTCAAGTCTTGTCATAAATTTCATGGTAATCCACTTCAACTTCCCTTTAGGCGTTGCTAGTTGTTGTAGCAACCTAGAGGGCTTCTAGTATTCTGTCTTGACCTTAGCACAGGTTAGGTGCTTACCTGTATAAGTGGCAATCTCTTCTTTCATATTTGGCCTCCAATACAACCCTTTCAGGTTCTGGTACATTCTGTCTGCCCCAGGGTGAATGGAGTATTTTGTCGTGTGTGCCTTGTTCATTATCATATCTTTAAGATCGTCGAACCTTGATTTCCAGATTCGATTCACGATATACTGTATTTCGTCGTCATTGAGTTCAAGGTTCTTATCCATTCCCCGCAGTGCTTCTTCTTTGCTGACTACATGATCCTAGGAAGTCTACCTTCCGTAACCAGAACTCGAGCTTCGAGAACTTTGCGTGAAGTTTCTCTCTTCGCAGTGCTTCCTTCTATGTTCCTCCTCACATTACCTCCCCGTTAAAGGAAATTTTGTCCCGCAATTGGGTAAGTACTGGTAGTACAAGGGCTTCGATAAATAGTAATGAAATGTCATGGTATGATCCATACCAGATCCTTCTATAATCACTTGGTGTATACAAGTCGTATATAATCAAGATCGAACAGATAGTCGAATAAGTGGTTCTTGTTGGATTAGTGTCTAAGTCCATAACTATTTTGGTCAATAATTAATTAAGAATTAATTTTGTGATCAAGTGTAATTAATTAAACTAGAGGGGCTGAATTGTAATTATGTGATAGTTACAAAATAAGGTAAGGATTATCTTATATATATGGTGAACGAATTTGAGGTGTAAATCCCTTAGAATTTGACTAGGATAAGGATTTCTAGGACTTATCTTATGGTTGCTTGGTGGACAAGCAACTAGATAAGGATAAAGACTAAAACCCTAATCTTTACACCTATATAAACCCCCTAAGGCTTGTGAATTCGGCCAACCCTTCCCAAGAAGTCCTAGGGACGAATTCTAACACCTCTCCTCTCTCTTTATACCTTCTCCATTTGCTCTTGGTGTTTGTAAGCCATTAGAGGAGTGACACTTGTGACTCTAAGCCTTCCAAAGCCAATTCAAGGAGGAATTGGGATTGTTATTGCTACATAACAATCAAGGTAATATATTAAACCTAATTATATGTTAATATTGATTTCCATATGCTAGAATTAGGGTTTATAGTCTTGGATTCAAAGCATGTACAATAGAGAAACCTAGATCCAAGCATCAGGGTTTGTATGAGCACATAGGATGTCTTATGACCAAAACCCATCAGTGGTATCAGAGCCTTGATTGGTTTCTATTGTATTGATGCTTGATATGTTTGAAAATTTCGAATTTTGTGTTTCTGGAGGCTGGACTCGCCGAGTCCATAGATGAACTCGCCGAGTCCATGCCTGACTCGGCGAGTCGGCTCGTCAGATGGAGGGTACTTCGGGATTTCTTGCTGTTTTTGCTTATGGATAGTTACCTTATCATGTTAGATCATTATTAATCCGATTATATGATATATTTGACTATAATTTTGATCTAATTGAAGATATTTATCAATTAATAAGATAATTGTTTCCTTATAAGATAATTGATTAATTATTTTGAGTAAATTGATAAATTGTTTTGCAAGAAATCATTAAATAAATCAAATATGGATAATTATGTGATTAAATGTTGATTTGAATTATTTGTTATTTGATCCTTGATGCTATGAAAAGTTTCATATTTTGCCCTTTAAGTTTTATAGTTTAAATTTGAACCCTAAAAGTTTGTTGTTTTGAAATTTAAATAGTTGAAACCCTAATGTTTTGAAAAAGGTTTCAAAACTTGCCCTCAAGTTTTGGAATTTAAATTTTGATTAAATGGTTTAATTTTGATGTATATTTAAATTCTAAACCCTATGTGTTGATGTTTCAAAACTTGCCCTCAAGTTTTGGAATTTAAAAGTTGATTAAAAGTTTAATTAGGAATGTTAAATTCTAAAACCCTAGTATTGTTTTGAAAAAAGTTCAAATCACACCCTTATGGTTTTATTAATTAATTAAGGTGTATAATTAAAGGAGGTTTAATAAATCCATAAAAGTTTAGGTTTACAATTGAAGTGAATTAAAAGTATAATTGTTAAATTGAACCACCTAATATTTTAAAAGTGTAAAATACACCCTATACTATATATAACATTAAAAGTCTAACATTATATATATGTATGAGTAAAAGTCAGTCTTACCGTTAGTAGGCCTCATTCACGAAGCTGATCTATAAGGGGTGTTTAAGGAAATTGCCTATAAAATGGCGATTGAATGGGTATCCACTCTTACCCACCGCACTCTTGACCAGTGGAGGGTCGTTAGCCGAACGGGTAGGATAGGACGAAACCTTCCATTATAAGTATAATGAAGTATAAAAGTAACTAAATGTTTTCATATAATTCCCAATCTTAGTTACTTAGGCAAAAGTGAATTGATGCAATTCCATGAAATTACACTTTGTGCCCTTACGAAGACGTTAGTGGAGCGTGTGTGGTTAACCGGCACACTAAATGGGTCTAAGCAAAGGTAGCAAAGGGTGACTCAATGTTTGTCGTAGTTCGGTGGAGCGTGTGTGGTTTACCGGCACATCGAATAGGCGACCGTAACATGTGAGGGCACCATGTAAGTTTGCATGGTTATTCACACCCACTTTGTGATCCTCGGCATCCCAGTCACAAACAAGAGGGGCATATCGAGATTTAAACATGCCATTGAAAGTTCAATGAATCTCAAAGGATCTAGGAGTTTTCATAGATTTAAAACTTAATTTTCTTTTTCGTTTTTCGTGGTGGAAATTAGTGAATCGTCATTCACTTACCTTCAAATATTCTGCAATTAGGGTTACGGCATCCCTCTCCCGAGTTGTAGAATATTGTGTTGGGTCCTAGCCTTAGTATCTCATTTGGGTGATTTACTAAGGACTCAATCTAACAACTAAATTGAATTTGTTTTTCTCCCGTTTTGTAGATGTCAAAGTTCGACAACTATGGTCTTCCCAAATCCCGTGGAACAAGCATTCCACATGAAGATGATATTCCACGATTCAATCGAGGAACGAGAAATCATGCTTCAATTCCTCCTCCTCCTCCTATTGTTCTCCCTAGCCCACAAGATCGAAGAATTGAAAGGTTCAATATCACTAAAGCCCTATTGGAAATGAAACATGAAGATGGTAAACCCGTGTGTGCCCACGTTCTAGGAATGAAATCACACATTGATAGGTTGATAATGTTGGGTGTGTCATTCCCAGATGAGTTGGCTGTAAATTGGGTTTTGCAGTCACTTCCTAAATCATATAATGAGTTCAAAAGAAAGTATTATATGATGAATCATGACGACAACCTCATTGACCTAACTTACATGCTCATTGCTGCTGAATCAGAAATGATTTGGCGAAGCAATGGAGCGTATTTGTTGGGAAAGTCAACCAACCATGCTTCCGAGGACGTTCTAGGAGAACCGACCTGCGTTTACTGCCAAAAGAAAAGGCGTTGGATACAAGTCTGCCCAAAGAGCCTGAAGAGTCCAGAAGCTGGGAGAGTCAAAGAGTATGGCTGCGCTTCAGGTAAAATCCACTATCTAACTCCATTAAGTTCCTATTCATTAATTCTTAATACATAATGTGATAAGATTGCATTTGAATGTTTTACAGGATTGGTGAAAAGAAAGGAAGCTTGGTGAAAGAACAAGATGAATCTAATCACAAGGAATGGATCTTGATCGCATGGACTTGAAGATTAGATTTTGAGCTTAGATAGTTATGATAGAGTTGTTAGAAATTTTCTTTTGAAATACATAGTTTTCAATGGATTTTGCATTGTAAGGACATTTGTTTTCCGCTGCTTTTATAAATAAAATAAATTTTCGTTTGACTTATTTATTTATTTGTTTATTTCCTTGCAATGAAATCGTTATGAAAATTGGTGTTTGCATATTTCTACAACAAATGGATATGATTCTTATTTATGGTGTTTATGGAAAAGTCGAGAATTTACCAAATAGGGAGAGTTTTCTCATCGCCCAAGTTTCAATTGGACAGAAATTTGGAATCATGCAACTTGGTTGCACGATGAATGAGAAATTTCATATATGGAAATTAGACTAATTCGTTGACAAGGTGTCAAGTGAAGGACTAAGAGATCGAGCACACAATGTTGTGTGTTGATCAAGTCCACCATAAGAGTAAAAATGATATTCGTCATGATTTACTAAAGGTTTAGTAAATATGATTATACTTACATGATTAGGTGTAATTCTGAATTGATTAAAGGGTTTAAATCAATAGCAGAACGAATAAGAAGAATCAAGTAGGCAGAAAGATAAAAGTTTCTCCATTCTAAGATGAAGGGAGAGTACCTTTTATGCTTTATGATATGTCTTAGTGATTAAGAACCATACCTCAATTGATCCTCTAAGTGAGTCTTAGTACAATTGTATGTCTAAGAAGAGGAATCAAGAATTGAAGAAATGGTTAAATCAATAAGTCAATCATACTTCGTTCCAATAACAAGTCTTAAAGTTAAGATTGTGACATTGAGTGAAAGGTATTAAGAAGGTTTGTAACTTTCATTAAATGTGGAAAGTTGTGATGTCTTGGATAAGACAAAGACCAACTAGGACCAATTTATGAAGTCTTTTGATAAAATCTACACTAACTCTTGAATATTTGTTTGTCAAGAAATGGTTTTTGACAAGAGAATCTTATATGTCAAGGAGTCAGTGGGAGTCTTAATGGTCTTGAAAGGTTTCAAGAACAAATCAAATAAACCTTATCGATCATCTCTAGCACACGAGTTGAGGTTTACAACCTATCGTGTTGACATTATTTTGATTCTGTGCCAATCCAATCGAGTTAATTGTGCATGTGAGTTCTATGAGTTCTCATTTTGAACGCATAAAAGGCAAAGCACCTTAATCAATGAAAGGTACATTGATAGGAAAGGATGAGCTGCTTAACTACTTGGAAGACATGGTGGGCAGCTGTGCTACCATAAAGGCAAGAAATCGAGATCAAGAAAGTTCGATCCATAAGAGTTTGAATTTGTCGTAAACTTTGGTTTTGACAAATTCACATGGATAGGAACAAATACACTGTTTAAATCTAAGTGTCATAAGATTTCCTCCTTCATGAAAATGATTGTGAGGAAATGCTTTCACTAAGACAGATTTTAAGAAGATAGTGATTGTAAAATTGCATTCTCAAATTCAATTATGGTTACGGCATCCCTTTCCATAATTTGAATTGTGAGGTTTGGCAATTAGTCTTAATTGTTTAGACACACATATGAACTATCGAAGGCAAATGTGTATAAGTTCAAGAAACATTGATAAAAGATTATCAAAGCACTAAGTATTAGAAACATGAACTTAAGAAATTCAATAAGCATTGTTTTTCTTAAAGTTAAGATGTTTATGAATACATGTCGAAGCTAGTGGGAGCATAAGTGTTATGTTTTATAATAATCATCAAGATAGTGGGAGCATAAAAGTTATGATTGTATGATTATTAAGGAAAGTATTGCAAGATTAGCAATATTAATTATAGAAAACAAGAGTCATACTTTGCAAAGTCGCAATAGTTGAAGAGTTGTTTTGCTATAATTAAGGGAGAGAATATTATGCTTCATTTCAAATCTAAAGGTTTAGGTTGAGAAATGTTAATAAAATTTAGTCAAAGGTACAAAGTGTGTTCTTAAAATTTCGATTATGATTACGGCATCCCTCTTCACAATTCGAATTTTGAGAACATAGCAAATAAAACATTAAGCGTCGTGTCCCATACGCTTCGGGTATAGGATTGATTGCAAATGCTTTAATGTTTGACCATTCTAAAATTTTCCAAATCTCGAGCACATTTAGAGGGAAAAAGGACTAGAATCGGTTTGGACTAAAATAATTAAACAACTATCAAAGGACAATCCAAGTTCGACGAGGATTGGTCGCTTGTGAGTAGTTGGAAGTATAGTATTGGAAAATATGGAAATGTTTCCATATTGGATGGACCATATCGACATCATTACGAACATATAAGATTCTATTAAGAATGAGTTGTCATATGGAACATATGGAAGTGTGTCCATATTGGGAATTGAATATTGAGAAATATATGACTAGATTAGAAACTTCTATGCAAAAGAATGTTCAAAGAAAGTACTTTAAGTGAGAGACATCACATCTATGGAATTGTCTTGTAACAATCTCCGATAGAAGACTTTGTAATATCATTGGCAACAGTCTTTGTGACTTTGGTGTAGTGACATTACAAAAGAGATCATTGCATAAAATGTTAGAATCTAGCATATTCTATAAGTAGCAAGAATTTGATATTCTTTCACTTATGAAAAGGATTTGGAGTTGTGAAATGAGAATGATTGGAAATGTGTTCAATGTGATCTATTTCACAAAGTAAGAACCATAGGTAAACATTGTGTGCATGCTAGGAGCATGGGACAAGTGTTGTAATTCAAGTAAGAAGTTGATTACCCGAAACTACAAATAATGAGTAATCAATATGGTGATAAATAAAAGGTGTTTTATTTATGCTCAAAGGGTTGAGGCCATATGGGATTAGTATTATTCTTGTGTTTCACATTTGCATGTTTTGACTTTCAGAATAATTGAGTTTATTAAGAATAATCGAATTATTCGAACGGGCCACAGTCGTTCATATGTTGGAAGTAGATATGAATGAAGACTGTTATGAATTGGTGTGTGGAATGTCTAGAAAAGTATTAGACATAAGCAAATGTTTGCTACAACGTTCATGAGTGCTTATGAATGTGATTTGAGCATTGGATTAGACCCACGCTCACTTGGATCACTCCATGGATTGTATCACGAGTGATTGGTGAGACGATAACATCTTATATTCTTGAAACCGAGATGTGTGAGTTGTATCTTGCAAATAGGTTGCACATTGATAATATGTAAAAACACTAGTAACTTGGTGTTATAAAACATATTGTTGTGTGTGATTCGGTGCGTGAGTACAAGCAAGCATTGTATCAAAGTTTATCCGTTCCTTTTATCCAAAGTAGGATAAAAGCGATATCTTTGGGCCACTCGATGGTTTAGTGATGACAAACGTAAATGCTCGGCCGGGCTAGGGCTAATTTGATTTGTTCAATTAGTTTGTCGTCATAAATCAGAAATCGAGAAGTAGTACAAAGAGAATGATTAGAAATCATATCTCATATGATATCTAGAATGGAGGAATATATGATCCCTTATCTAAGGACACGCGTATTTGATATGATCAGAGTTGACAGCGGCTTTGGAAAGCTACGATTGCAGATCGGGATCCGAATTCATACGCAGAATAGTTGTTAGACTTATCCAAGTGGGAGACTGTTGGATTAGTGTCTAAGTCCATAACTATTTTGGTATGTACTTGACCCGATGGTGCATGGTCCTTTTGGGTTGCCTTCACCAAAGCAACTTGATTGGAGAAATAAATAAAGAGAGAGAGGTTATTATGATTTATTAATATGTTATAAGGATAATATATTAAAGGAGAAATCATATTTGTTTAATTAATATTGGTCAATAATTAATTAAGAATTAATTTTGTGATCAAGTGTAATTAATTAAACTAGAGGGGCTGAATTGTAATTATGTGATAGTTACAAAATAAGGTAAGGATTATCTTATATATATGGTGAACGAATTTGAGGTGTAAATCCCTTAGAATTTGACTAGGATAAGGATTTCTAGGACTTATCTTATGGTTGCTTGGTGGACAAGCAACTAGATAAGGATAAGGACTAAAACCCTAATCTTTACACCTATATAAACCCCCTAAGGCTTGTGAATTCGGCCAACCCTTCCCAAGAAGTCCTAGGGACGAATTCTAACACCTCTCCTCTCTCTTTATACCTTCTCCATTTGCTCTTGGTGTTTGTAAGCCATTAGAGGAGTGACACTTGTGACTCTAAGCCTTCCAAAGCCAATTCAAGGAGGAATTGGGATTGTTATTGCTACATAACAATCAAGGTAATATATTAAACCTAATTATATGTTAATATTGATTTCCATATGCTAGAATTAGGGTTTATAGTGTTGGATTCAAAGCATGTACAATAGAGAAACCTAGATCCAAGCATTAGGGTTTGTATGAGCACATAGGATGTCTTATGACCAAAACCCATCAGTTCTACCCTAAGCCCACAACCAAACAAGGAACAGGAGTTAAAGCGGAATCACAAATCCTAAGTCTGTAGAATCTTAATTATATATAAACCTAACGTATACACTTAGTAATCATAGATTACCAGCAAGGGTCCATAGTTCTTACATGAATGATGTGATTTATTCGGGTGAGAAGGCAATTTATGACTACTTTTTCCGTAGCTACCGCATAGGTTTCATGTTTTGTCGCATTTCGAAACCAATGGTTGATATGATTTAATTGGCACTAGTTTTAATAAATATCGAGGCCTAAACATTGTTGTTATGAAACATACTGATAACCACAGGTGGTTCCGGGAGAGCCTCTCCTGCAGTGATCATAAGTACCCTTCCATTGCCACCATGAACCTTTAGTTGCGGGCAGTTCTTCCTAAAACTCTTTGGCTGATTGCACTCAAAAAAGTTATGGATGTTTGCCTATGCATGTTGCTAGAGCATTGGTCAATCTCAATGGCATAATTTACAAACTTCTAATGGCCATATCGGGTTCTGAACATCTTTATAGGGACATCTTCTTCCTGAACTCTAAGTTGATGGTACCCTGATCACAAATCAATCTTTGAGAATAAATCAGACCCTTTGTAATTGGCCGAACAAATCATCAATCCTAGGAAAACGGGTACTGGTTCTTGATGGTCAGCTTGTTCAATTCCTGATACTCAGTCCTCATCCTAACAGGTCCATCTTTCCTCTTCTCGAATAAGACTAACGCTCCCCAGGGTGAGGATCTTGGTTTAATGAATCCATTGTCTTAATACTCCGTGTAGTTGACTAGAGAGTTCTTGCATTTTTGTTAAGGCCAGTCTGTATGGAGACTTTGCTATGAGGGCTGCTTTTGCGATTAAGTCGATTTTGAACTCGACTTGTCGTATGTGTGGTAACCCTTGGGAGGTTTAAGTCCCAAATTTGGCTTGAGTATCAATCGGATCTGCTTGATGGTGCGGAATCCCAATCAAGAGGATGATGCAAGATCAAAAAAAGAGGAAGGAAGAGAAGAATAAGATGAATCTTCAATGTTTGTATGATATGAATGATAATCCAACACTAGATTCACACACACTCTATTCTTTTCTCTAGTTTCTCTCTCTACAATATGCTCCTCTCATTGACCTTTAACTCCCTCTATCATCTAACATCTATTTATATGGAACATGGGCCATGAATAGGTTCACGACCGTAAACACCAACCTTGGCCGTGAACATATTTCAATCCGACACGAAAAGTTACAATTGCCTAGAAAACTAAAGTATAAACCATATTTTTGACCCAAAAATCTCCCCCTTGGTTTATAGCTTTATTTTCCTTTGACCCAACAAGCTCCCCCTAAAAGTGTAGCTGGCTTTTCTTGTCAATCTTCATTTGGAGCTTGGCTTCGGCTTATGTCTTCGATTTCTTCACAGCTTCGATATGAACATATGAATCTTCTATGTGAGTGACTTCATCTTGAACAGTTGGGCTTCTCTTCAAAATTTGACATTGAACGCACATTGGGTGAGTAGGCTTCATGTAGATATTCTTAAAAATTGGCGCTTTCAGCTTGAGAATCTTCAGAGAGAATATTAGAGAAATCAAATCTTCTGGATCACTCCAACAGGTTCTTAGATACCAGCAAATTGATTGAGGAGGCTTAAATGCAACTTGTCACGTAATCTTCAAGTCAGCTTCACCTTGCTTTTGGGTTTGAAAGATTGAATGTTGAAAGAATAATCTTCATTTCTTGTTCCTTCGAATGAAAATTCTTCAATGATCATGGATGAAGTCTTGGCTCAGAAAATCTCGATACAATCTCCATGAGTCTCATCTACATCTGAATTCACTTTTCAAGACAAAGAAATTTTTTGAGATAAAAACAAAGCTAAAAAAACTTAGCACACAATATTTTTGAATTTTTGGTTTTCTGATTTTTTTGTTTGATTGTTAATTCTCCCCCTTAAATTTGTGCATAGAGGAAAACTATGAACAAATTTAACAAAAACAAAAATAATAGCTAAATTTGAGACTGATTTGGGATCAAAGTTCTAGGACAACCTTAATATGTTTTTCAGTACCTCCACCTTCATGAATAGATCTGGTCAATCGCCGGTATTGTGGTCCACTTAAGCACGAAAGATTGTGACAAATATAGGACATACTACAAGTGACAAGACATTGTGACCCTATGTTCCTAGATAATATTCCTAAAGGACCATTTAATTGACGACGACCAAAGATATTGTTGTCCAACTAAATTAAGCAAAAAGATCTACAGACAACCTATTAAATGTTCAATTTTAGATGTACTAGACTGTGTTTCCCGCTTCCTAATATACCCCAATAATCAAGAACTTCCAGAATACTCCTTACTTTAGATGAGCAGACTATTATCATGGGAGAAGTTAGATTTAGAATGCATATGTTGTACACCTAGGTCGGATCTCTTCCAATCACGCAGAGGGATTAACATATGACTAACAAGATTTAGAGGGATTGAGAGGTAGAACGGTGCATATGCTGTGTACCATGTCGGATCATTAAATCACGCAAAGGAGACAACATATGGCTAACAGGTAGAAAGAATAGCATATAGAAGAAGTTGTAGAGAGATAGAGTTGCATATGTTGTAGTCCAGGTCGGATCTTTCGATCACACAGAGGAGGCAACATATGACTGACATATAGAAAGAAAGAAAATAACCTTCTACAAACCTAATTTATCGGAATTCCCCGGTCGCCCCGTCAATACCAGAATTAAGGACATGAATTCGTACATCGTGGAAAAGTTAAACCACAGGTCTAGATATAGATTATTTAGTGTAATCCGCAGGTTCTCATGTATATCTCCCTGCTCAATCTACCCGAGCGTCGTATTGTCAGGCTAAGTGGAACTATCTAAGTCAATGATTTTCAAGTCTTTCTTAAATGTCAATCTATTTCCTAGTCCAGTATGTGTAATCTTTCGTGCCTACCAGCGCAGTGAGCACAGAGCCTAGACAGTTCAACTTTGGTACCTTACACAGATCTAAATTCCTTGTTATCACATGTTGATATCACTTCCCAAATGATCTTCTACGAAAGAAAGACATCTTTTTATATTTTTTGATTTTATATATATATTTTTTTGTATTTTGATTTTTGATTTCTCCCCCTAAAATTGTGCATGGAGGAGAAATAAAACAAAATAAATGCGCAAAATAAAAATAAAAATAAAAATTTGTCTTTGAAACGAATCATTTTAATAAAAACTCAGGAGTATCAAGAAGAAATCTCAAACCGTAAGTCACCGATTGAATTTGCATCCAGAAGGTCTGAGAGCAGCACGCATAATCTCATAACAGATCCGAAATTTTTTCACATCGTTAAGCATAAAACCCCATGTGTGATCCTTTGCTTTCTTCCTTTCCCGCAAATGACACATACTCTCAAACAAAGTTCTGAGTGTAGTACTGTTGAGAGATGCCTCCTATCATGTGCCTGGAACAGCCACTACCAACAAATCGAAGTCTGATGATATGCCTCCATAGCTGCTCTGACACAGAGCAAAATCAGTTGGTCTTAGGAACCCAATCCATTTTGAAATTGGGTTGACCTTTGTCATCTTTGCAAGGTACTTTCTCCCATGACATATCCTGTTTATCACAAATAGAAGATGTAGAATATTAGAATCAGTAGAAGATTTGGGAGATTGAACCTTTGGAACCCATTTGTAGTTGGGTTTAACCCATTTCTTGTTCGATCCGATGGGTGGCTCAGTACTTGCTTTTGAACTTGCAGTCAATCTTCGAGATGACTTTGACCTAACAGGTCTTGGTTTCACTGGAGCATCTCTTAAGCTAGGCTTCTTAGCCGGTATTCCCTTCTTATCCTTGGGATTTTGATTCTTCGCCTTTTTCGCATTCCAATTACCATTGCGCAATTGTGACCTCGAAGTGTTCCTTTTGGAAGGTCTCCCTCTTGGCGCTTTCTGCCATCCTTGTGCGTAGTAGGGAACATATGCACGATTTGGATAATTTCTGGCAATATGTCCAGGTGTTCCACAGTGAAAACTATTGGATTAGGTGTCTAAGCTCATAACTATAATTGGTATGTACTTGACCCGAGAGTAGCATGGTCCATTTGGGTTGCATATCATCAGAAAAATTTGTTAAGATGGACTTTTGAGAAGAGGTTATTTATGATTTATTAATATATTATAAGTTCTAATATGTTAAATGAAATCATATGATTTAATTAGTATTGATCAAGAATTAATTTGGAATTAACTTAGTGATCAAAAGAGACTAATTAAATCTATGGGGACTAATTATGGTAATTAGTGAAACATATGGATTGGGCTATTGATCCATGTTGGACTAAGAGTTGGTCCACATGAACCATGGTTCATAAACCCATGGGTATGGATTAGGGTTAACCCATGACCTTTGGAATCCCACATATAAATATGTTACTCCATAGCCAAAATCACCACTAGTTATTCTTGAAGTTTCCATGAGGCGATTTTGGTGTATGAACTCTCTCTCAAATGTCATCCTTTGTTCTAGATGTGTTGTAATTCCATTTGAGGCATTTTATACTATTGATGCTAAGTTCTTAAAGGCCAAATGCAACAAGTTCTACAAGCTACACAAAGAAGTAAACTTCTAACTAATGTTTATATGTTGATTATATCATTTGTATGCTAGTTGTAAGATTAATGCTTTGGAAACATCATTGCATGTATAATTAGAGAAAACATAGATCCAAGGTATTTAGGGTTGTATATGTACCATAGGATGTTGTAGTATACAAAACCCAACAGTGGTATCAGAGCCATCAGTTGTTTTCTAATATACTTGATGTTTTATAAGTTTTCAAAGTGAAAAAATCGAAAATTTTGCCTTCTGCTCAGTGAACTCGCCGAGTCCACTAGGTGACTCGCCGAGTCCACTGGGTGACTCGCCGAGTAGCATGCATTTTTCCTTGGGCTCGTCGAGTCCAGTATGGGGCTCGACAAGTTTGCAGTCCAGACAACAAAATTTCGAGGTTTTTGGCATGTTTTTTATTAGAATCATTACCACAAAATGTTTTTGTTCATAAAATTTGATTTTGTTGTTATGGTAATGATGATTCTCATCCAATTAATAGATAACTGTCAAAGTTTCAAGAATTATATTAGTTTATATGATTAGGGTAATTTCTTGAAATTTGTTTGAGATGAATTATCTTAATTTATGAGTTAGTTTAGATAAATAGAAAGTTGTATGATAATTGTTATTGTTCAAAGTTTGATCTAAAATATTCTTGATATGAATTTTGTAACTTGTCCTCAAGTTACATGAAAAGTCTCATTCAAGAATTTTAAAACTCATAAAGTTCCATAGGTTATGAAAATGAAGAGTCTTATTTTTTAAATGATTTTAAAGTTTTCCATAACTTGTCCTCAATTATGGAACTTGAAAAGTCTTCCATAAAAACCATATTAAACTCATAAGTTATGGAAACCAAAAGTTATTCGATTTGTTCAAAACTTGCCCTCAAGTTTTGGAATTTGTAAAGTCTCACACTTATGAATACTTTAATTCCAAATCCTATAATTTTAAAAGTTAAAATTCAAACCTTATGAACTTTATTAAATTAATTAAAGTGTTTAATTAAAAGAGTTAATAATTCCATAATGACATGGTTTAAGTTTAATTAAATTAAGAGTATAGTTTAATTAATAGATTGAACCACCAAGTGTTTTAAAAAGTTTAAAATACAGCCTTATACTATTATAATATTAAAAGTTAATACTTATATATATATGTATAAAAAACAAGTCAGTCTTACCGTTAGTAGGCCTCATTCACGAAGCCAGTCTATAAGGGGATATAAGGTTACTGCCTATAAAATGGAAGTTTAATGGGTGTCCACTCTCACCTACCACTTCCTTGACTGGTGGAGGGTCGTTAGCCGAACAGGTTTGACAGGACATTTAAAGTCTCATTAAAAGTATAATGAAATACTAAGTAACTAAACACTTATAAATTCACTATCTTAGTTATTTCGGAAAAAAATGTGAATATGGTGCTAACCCACGAAATTGCACTTTGCACCTTGTTAAGTCGTTAGTGGTGCATGTGTGGTTAACCAGCACACTAATCTGGGACTGACAATGCGTGGCAAAGGGTAGCTTGATGTTAATCATAGATCAATGGAGCGTGTGTGGTTAACCGACACATTGATTAGGTGGTTGTAACATTGGGTGTACCAACCTAATTTTCATGATTATTCATTCCTTGTTTATGATCCTCGGCATCCCAGTCACAAACTTGAAGGGCACAATCGAGATTTAAACATGCCATTGAAAAGTTCAATGAATCTCAAAGGATCTAGGAATTTCAATTCATTTAATACCTAATGTTAAATTTCGTTTTTCATGGTGGAAATTGGTAAATCGTTGTTTACCTACCTTCAAATATTTTATAGCTTGGATTACATCATCCCTCTTCCAAGTTATAAAATATTGTGTTGGGTCCTAGTCTTAATATTTCATATTGGGTGTTATATTAAGTACTTAAATCAACTAGCTTGAATTTCTCCCTCATAGATGTCTAGTTAAGACAACTATGGTCTTCCTTATCCTTTTGGAAAAAGCTTTCCTACTAAAGATGATATCCCACATGGCGATCAAGGTGAAAGATTAATCCGTTTGTCGAGCATGAATGGGATTGAAAATCATATTTCACTTCCTCCACCTCCTTCAGTTATTCTCCCTAACCCACAAGTTCAAAGACTTGAAAAGTTCAAGGTCACTCAATCCCTATTGGCAAGCAAAGTCTATATGTGCTCACGTCTTGGAGATCAATTTGCATATTGACAGGCCGGGAGAGTTGTGTCGAAGTCTCGAGGAAGCTGGTTGTTGACTTGGTTCTTCGGTCACTCCCTGATGACAGATCACGACATGACCCATATCGATCTTACCTATTTTCTTGTTGCTGCTGAATCAACAATGATTTGGAGCACTGGTAAAGCAAATTTGATTGGAAGATCTACTTCCCAAGTTTCTATGGACAATAGTGTCATTCCAGAAATGATTTCTTCTCCTAGTGAGAGAAATTGGATAAAGTCAAAAAGTTTGAACTTAAGAGAAAGGCCAGCTCTGGAATTGTCTCATGGGTCAATGTAAAAGAAGCCATTTGTTTCTAACTGCCAATTAAAGGGACATTGGAAGTGAAGCTGCTCTGACTACCTGAGAGATCTAAGATATAGTAAAGTCAAAAATGTTTGACTATACTTCAGGTAAACTCCATTATCTAAATCTATTAAGTTCCTATTTGGAGATTCTTAATACATGATGTAATATAATTACATTTTGATGTTTTGGAGAATCAAAGGAAGCTTAAAAGAAGAGTATGATGCTTCTGATCATGAAGAGATGGATTTCGATCACATAGTTCGATGATCAAAATTTTGAGCTGGTGCTTAAGAGTTATGATATAATGCTTAGGAATAGATAACAACATAGTTTTCACTTGTATTTGCATTGTAAGGATAAGTTTTTCAGCAATTTTTTTTTAAATAAAAGGAAAAATTTTGATTTTATTTTATTTTAAGTATCCTTACAATGGCATTTGTGAAAATTGTTGTTTATATGTTTCCATTGATAGCAATATTGGAAAATGAATTTGATTTTTTCGTTTGTGGTAGTGTCATAATTTACCAAATAAGGAAAGATTCTCATCAACCAAGTTTTGGTTGGATAGAAACTTGGAATCATGCAGGTTGTATTATGTGATGAATGAGAATTTTCATATTTGGGAAATTAGGACTAATTCCTTGTTCACATGTATATGTGAGTCAAGTGAAGGACTAGGGGATCAGGTACACTTGGTTGTGCGTTGATCAGGTCCACCACAAAGAACGATAAGACTATTCGTTATGATTTACTGAAGTTTAGTAAATATAGTTGTACTTACAATATTAAGTGTAATTCTAAGTCATTGAAAAATTTTCAATGTATGGCAGAACGAATAAGAAGAATCAAATTAGGCAGAAAGATAAAAGTTTCTCTAATCTGAAGTAGGGGTGTGTATGGGGCGGTTTAGTTCGGTTATTGGTTAAAACCGGACCATAACCATTATGATTGGTTAATGTATTTTGGTAGCCATTGAGTATGGTTAATATTGGTTATGGTTAATGGTTTTTATCGGTTAATGGTTTTTGTTAATGATTAATATTGGTTAACCATAATGTTCAAAATAATATAAATGATGAAAGTATATTAGCATAAAAAAGGAAAATAGAATACCAAAAAGTATTCGACGCCAATGTTTGTAACCTAACTTATAGTAATAGAATAAAATGTATACCTTTAATACTTAAAGTGAGATAACACATAGTCACATTCAAAATAAAAAACATTCAATAAAAATATTTGGGAAGGGCTTCAAAGCGCCTTCATTATGTCATTAAAACATTAAAAAAAATTGTCATTAATAATTTCATATATTGATAATTGATATTAATATTAAAATAAAGCCAAACATTCATACACGTTCACTACGATTAAATCAAAAACTATAAAATAAAAGAGAAAAACATTCTTATTATGTGTTCTTTGATAAAAAAAAAAGTCAATCACTCATATACATTCAACGTGATTAAGTAAAAACAGTAAATAAAAAAGCCAAAAAAATTCAAAAAGAAAATACATTCTTAATATATCACAGAGTCAAGAAGAACCAAAAACATAAGTTACCTAGAAGTCTTGATTATAAAATCAAAAAATCCTTCAAATATGACTATAAATTCAAAACAATATTTGATTAGGATCAACGGTGTGAGAAGCCTTCGATAACGATTATGAGTTTGAAGATTAAACTAATTGTGAATAATGTTTACAGATTGTAGAACTAACCGATAGGAATTACAACATTAATCGATAATCTAACTCAATACATGATTGGAAGATTGTGTGTGTCTACGTGATCAGCCTTTCATGATTTGATTCGTCGTTCGTCTCCTGATAAGTGAGGATTGATGGATTATATTTTCAAAATTTTAATGGATCTTAAATAAGTTTGACTATATTATTTTATATATAATCTATAACTTTTATATATTAAAACATAAAGCGGTTCGGTTAATAATGGTTCGGTTAACCTATAAAACCATAACCAAACCATTAGTTAGTGGTTAACAAAAATTAGAAACGGAACCAACGGTTTTTAAAATGATTCGGTTATTATGGTTCGGTTATATCGGTTAATTTGGTTTTGGTTTGGTTTTTCGGTTATTATGCTCACCCCTAATCTGAATAAATGGGAGAGTACTTGAGTATCTTGTTTTATGAATATCTTAGTGATTATGAAACCATGTCATAATTGATCCTCTAAGGACATCTTAGTGCATTTTTATAGCTAAGAAGAGGAATCATGAATTGTTAAATGGTTAAATCAAAAGATAAATCATACTTCGTTCCAAAATCAAGTCTTAGAGTCATACTCCAAGATTGAGCCTTGGGTGACATAATCTTAAGAAAGGTTTATAACAATTGTCAAATGTAGAGTAAAATGTTTTCTTACTCTTGTACATTTGAAATTTGTAAGTTGTGATGTTTTGGATAAAACAAAGACCAACTAAGACCAATTGTGTGAAGTGTTTATATTGATAAGAATCCGCACTAACTCTTGAATATTTGTTTGTCAAGAAATGGTTCTTGACATAGAGAATCTTATATGTCAAGAGGATAGTGGGATTCTTAAACGATCTTGAAAAGTTTCAAGAACTAATCAAGAATAAAACCTATTGTTAATCACTAGCACATGACTTGAGGTTTGTAACCTCTCGTGTTGACATATTCTTGTTTCTGTGCCATTCCAGTTGGTTGAATATGTTTGTGAGCTCTATGAGTTCTCAATTGTTTGCATGGAACCTGGAAGAAATGGTAGGCCCTGTGCTGCCATGTGGCAAGAAATTAAGATTGAACAAGTTCAGTCCATATGAGTTTGGATTATCACTACTGTTGTCTTGTGATTTAGGTTTTGACAAATTCACATGGATAGGAACACATACACAGTAAAAATTTAAGTGTCATAAGGTTTCTCTCCGATTCATGAAAATGATGGTGAGGAAATGCTTTCACTAAGTAGATTTTAAATAGTTAGCTATTGTGGTACTTGCATTTATCAAATTCGATTATGATTACGACATCCCTCTTCATAGTTCGAATTGTGAGAAATGGAAAGGGTCTAAACAATTGAGACTATGATTACGGCATCCCTCTTCATAGTTCTAAAATTGTTTAGACACACATGTGAGCTATCTAAGGAAAAGTGTATGATTTTTGGAAGCTTAGATAAAGTCTTCTCGAAGCATCTCGTATCAGAAATCTAAACTTTGGTAAGAAAGTCAATAAGTATTGATTTCTAGAAGTCCAACTGATTTTTAGATACATGTCAAAGCTAGTGGGAGCATAAGTGTTATGCGAATAATTATCATGTTAGTGGGAGCATGATTATTATGTTAAGTGTTGCAAGTTAGCAATGTTAATTATAGAAAACGAAAGTTTCAATTTACAAGTTGCAAGGTTTGAAACGTTTTTTGCTATAATTAAAGGAGAGGAAATTATACTTCATTCTAATTCTAAAAGCTTAGATTGAGATTTTAATCAACTTTAGTTAAGTAAATATATGAATGCTATGTTGGAATGGTTCAACATAAGGAAATTCAATATATGGAATTGCGTTCTCAAAAGTCGATTATGATTACGACATCCCTCTTCATAGTTCGAATTGTGAGAACATGGCAAATAAAAACATTATAGCAAAAGACTGGTCTAGTAGCATGTCTTTATGTGAGACATCATGAATCGTGTCCCATATGTTTTGGGTATAGGATCGATTACATGTGCTATAATATTCATCCATTCTAAATTTTCCAAATGCCTAGGGTATTAAGAGGGAAAAAGACCAGAACTGGATACGACTAAAATGATTAAGCAATTGTCGAGGACAATCCGAGGTTTACCAAATATTGGTTGCTCATGGACAGTTGGAAGTATAGTGTTAATTTGGAAGGACCACATTGACATATTCTGAAAAGAGGCAACTCTTGTTCAGAAGTGATAGTCAAAATGGGAAGATGCAAATGTTTCCATAGGTGGAGGTCATTCTTTGTAATGTCTGTTGTCGAGTCTCTGTGACTTTTGTGCATAGTCATTACAAGAGGATCATTGCATATAAGTTTAGAGTCTAACAGATTACAGTAAATGGCAAGAATTTTGTATTCTTTCATTTATGATAAGAATTTGGAATTGTGAAATGAGCATCATTGAAATGTTGTCAATTGATCTATTTCACAATGAAAGGACCATAGATAAACATAGTCTGCATGCTTGGAGCATGGCATAACTATTGTTTTAAATTCAAGTGTTAAGTTGATTAATCAAAACATTACATGAATAACGAGTAATCAATATGGTGATTAAATAAAAGGTGTTTTATTTACACTCAACAGTTTTGGGGTCATATAGGATTAGTATTATTCTTGTGTTTCATTTTTCATGTTTTGACTTCCCGAATAACTAGGTTATTCAAACCATCCACAGTCGATCATACTTTGGAAGTAGGTATTGAGGCAAGACTATCATGAATGGGTCTGTAGTTTGTCTAGGTGTTTTAGACATAGCTGCAGTGTTCATGAGTACTCCTGGAATAAGATTCGAGTATTGGATAAAACCCATGCTCATTTGAATCACTTCATGGATTTCATGACAAGTGATCATGAGGCGATAATATCTTATATTCTTCAAACGGAGAGATGTGAGTTGCAGTTTACAAGTTGGTTGCACACTGATGATGTGAAAATGCACCAGTAACTTGGTGTTATAAAACGCATCATTGTGTGTGATTTGATGAGTAAATAGAGCAAGCATATGAGTCAAAGTTTATCCATTCCTTTTACCCTTAGAGGGATAAAAGCGATATTTTTGGGCCCCTCGATCATTTAGTGATGACACCCCTAAGCGCTCGGCTGAGCCTGAACTGATTTGATTTGTTCAATTAGTCGGTTGTCATAAATCGGAAATCGGGAAACAACACATGGACAGAGATAATGAGTATAATTCATGTCTCAGTCCATATGATATCTAGAATGGAGGAATATATGATCCCTTATCTAATGGACACGTCATTGACTAGGTCAGAGTTCGACATCGGCTTTTAAGAGCTACGATTGCTAGTCGGGTTTTGGAGTCGTACTTTCAATAATAGTTATTAGACTTATCCAAGTCGGAGACTGTTGGATTAGGTGTCTAAGCCCATAACTATAATTGGTATGTAGTTGACCCGAGAGTAGCATGGTCCATTTGGGTTGCATATCATCAAGACAATTTGTTAGGATGGACTTTTGAGAAGAGGTTATTTATGATTTATTAATATATTATAAGTTCTAATATATTAATATGAAATCATATGATTTAATTAGTATTGATCAAGAATTAGTTTGGAATTAATTTAGTGACCAAAAGAGACTAATTAAATCTATGCGGACTAATTATGGTAATTAGTGAAACATATGGATTGGGCTATTGATCCATGTTAGACTAAGAGTTGGGCCACATGAACCATGGATCATAAACCCATGGGTATGGGTTAGGGTTAACCCATGACCTTCGGAATCCCGCATATAAATATGTTACTCCATAGCCAAAATCACCACTGGTTATTCTTGAAGTTTCCATGAGGCGATTTTTGGTGTATGAACTCTCTCTCAAATGTCATCCTTTGTTCTAGATGTGTTGTGATTCCATTTGAGGCATTTCATACTATTTGTGCTAAGTTCTTAAAGGCCAAATGCAACAAGTTCTACAAGCTACACAAAGAAGTAAACTTCTAACTAATGTTTATATGTTGATTATATCATTTGTATGCTAGTAGTAGGCTTAATGCTTTGGAAACATCATTGCATGTATAATTAGAGAAAACATAGGTCCAAGGCATTTAGGATTGTATCTGCACCATAGGATGTTTTAGTATAAAAAACCCAACAAAAACATGTCTTTTTCTTCATGTAGGAATTGTTTCTTCCTGACCCTAGTGGCGTGCCCTTGCCTTGTCTCTGATTGTTCCCACAAGCACACTTGCAACATGCAATTTGATTTGCTTGTTTTGGTGGCCTGTATTTATCAACAACAGGTTGATTAGTAGCAACTGAGTTAGAAGCAACAGATTCTGAGTTCAATGAGTCGTTGGTTTGACAATCATCAGAATTTACAGAACTAGAATTAGTTATGTTCTCCTTGTCCTTATCCTATACTACTTTACCTGCACAAGAAGTAGAAGCATTAGAATCGTTTAGCTCAACACTTTCTGGCACAACCATGGCAGGTTTGCCATATTCCATAAATGGTTCTCTATCTATTTCTTCCTGAGTCAAAGGAGTAACAATATAAGTGTGATTAAATGGAGGAGGGACACTCTCATATCCTAGACCTACTTGCTTGTGGTCTTTCCACTTCATTTTTTTTCTATGATTGTTGCAACTCTCTCACTTGACACATCAATTTTTTTGAAATTAAAATAGCATTTTGAAAACGGATTTTTAATGTGTCAAGTTCTTTAGTTACAACAGCAAGTCGTTTCTTAATGAAATTGTAATTCGCACACTTACTGTTGTAATCTCCCTGCAATTTCCGAAAATCCTTATTCTTGGCCTCTAATTGTTCTTTTAATGGTTTCTGGCCTTTCCTATGTTTATACCTCTCATATCTCAATTCCTAATTTTCTCTACACCGTAATTCATAATGCTCACGTAATTTTTTGAAAGAATCAATGCAAGTTTGAGAGCAGGAAATTTCATTGACTTTGATGCTTGAAGAACTCATTGTTTACCAAAAATGTCCTTTGACTTGAAACCAAGAAAGTCAACCTTAAAAGTCAAACCGAAAAGCTAAAAGTGAAAATTTGAAGGTTACATGAGAAAGTCAATGTTTAAAGTCAAAGGTCAAACTTGGAAGTCGAAGTCTAATTTTAAGGTCAAAAGTCAAAAATTAAAAAGTAAAATTTTTGGTTGAAAACGAAATTTTAAAATTTGAAAAATTCCAAAAAGGCAAAAAATGTTAAAATGCGAAACTTGGGTCGAACATGCGAGCCTTTATGAATTAAATTGGGAAGTAGAATAACATCTAGCAAGCTAGATGAGTTGGTAAGATGGAGGGGAGGAAAGAATGGGAGACCCGAGTTCGAATCCTGGCAACCCCAAAATCTTTTAAATATTTGCTGCTTCCAGGACTACACGCGCGCGTGCGATGATGTTGGCAGAGAACTCGAGTGTTGAGCCGTAAATGTGCGAGATTGTAAAGAAGCAAAGACCGAACACGTGCGAGATGTGCAGTTGAGAACGTCCGAAGCCGGAGACGCTGATGGGCCCTGAAGCTTCTTTCGGCCATGAAAGCTTCTGTTGGCCATGAACCCTTCTTCGGATTGCGAAAAACACTGTTTTTCATCTCTTTTTGCTCCAAAACTCGATCAAACACTTGTTTTTATGAAAAAAAACAAAGAACAAACCCCCAATATTTTTCAAAAACCTATCCAAAAACGAAAAATACTTCAAGAAAAAAAATGCAAAAACGCTCCAAATCTGGCCAAAATAATTGATACAATCCAAGCTTTGATACCAACTATAAGTCCCAAATTTAGCTTGAGTATCAATCAGATCCGCTTGACGGTGCGGAATCCCAATCAAGCGGATGATGCAAGATCAAAATAAGGAAGAGAAAAATAAGATGAATCTTTAATGTTTGTATGATATGAATGAAAATCCAACACTAGATTCACACACTCTATTCTTCTCTCCAGTCTCTCTCTACAATATGCTCCTCACCTTGACCGTTAACTCCCTCTATCATCTAACATATATTTATATGGAACATGGGTCGTGAACTAGTTCACAACTTACTGAGTTCTGGAGGGACTCGACGAGTTGGGTCAACATGGACTGTTGACCTTGACCATTGACTTTGACTTTGACCAAGGGTTGACCCTTTTTGACTTCTGAGGGTATTTTGGTAATTTGGGTGTTGATGGGGTTGGTCACATGGGAACTGTAGGTGTTGAGTTGGAGCTGTGTTTTGGGAGTTGACATCATCATCCAGAGCTACTTGTGAGGTGAGTTCTCCTCACTATATCAACAAGGTCTAAGGCACCAAGGTCGGCCTTTTTCGGATTTGCATCCGGGTTTATTGCATGATATGCTTATTGGTCTGTATCTTGGTAGATAGGATGGTGTTATGCTTATTGATCTGTTAGATCTGCATCCTGGTTGTTAGGATGGTGTTATGCTTAGTGATCTGTTATATCTATATCATGGACATAGGATGATGCTATGATTAGTGATTTGTTAGATTTGTATGACTCTCTGTGCATGATATCTAGCTTTTGATATGTATATATGATTATGTGATTGTGGTTGGGTTGAGGCCGTCCTGCTGTGTGCTTAGGGGTGGCAAAAGTCGACACGACACGATAAAAATACACGACACGAAACGAAATTGGGACGAAATAAAAAATCGAATTCGTGTTCGTGTTGTGTAAAAAAAACACGAAATCGTGTCGTGTCGTGTTCGTGTCTGTAATTCGAAACGATAATAACACGATAACAACACGAAATAAACACGAATATAACACGATTATAAACACGATTTTAAAACGATTAAACCACGATATTGACACGATAATTTATTTTTGTAATAATTTAAATAATAAATTTTATATTTTAAGCATATAATATAATTATTCAAATAAAAAAGTTTCGCCGGCTCCTTTGAGAATTGAAAGAACGTGCACTGGAAACTCAATCGACAATTTCCCTTCCCCATACTTGTATTGATGGCTTTGTTAATGGCACTATGCTCAATCGATTGTATTAAAGGGTTCCAAACTTCCAATTCAGCAATTCTCCCTTAAATCACACGTATATGCTCTAACATTTATCCCAATCAAGTGATCAACCCTAATTTTCCAATACCTTCTCATCGCGTTGCTGACCTCCATTGCTGATCGAAACAAGTGAAGACGGTGAAGGCATGAAGCACTGTTAGTTCTTACCGATTGCAATCAAGGTATTTTTTTCATGTGCTCTTAAATCAAAAATAACTTCTTTAAAATTTTTTTCTTAATCGATTCTCAGTTTGCTCTTAAACCGCTAAGAACTTATATAACTCATTTTTTCCCTCTTAATTGATTCTTGAGACATATTCATAATTGATTCCAGTTATTAGATGCTCTATCATTCTGGTTTTTCTAATCAAGGGTTTAATTTGATTTCTTAAACAGTTTAATAAGAAATCAAGTTATGTCCTTTTTTTTCCTGTTTTTCCTGATTCATGTTCTTGATCCCGTTTTTTTCCTCTTCTTCCTGATTCACGTTCTTGATTATAGTTTTTTAGTATATTTTGTTGTATAACTTATACTTAATCTCTGTTTGCAACTGCAGAACTTATCAGTTTTTTTTCCTGTTCTTACTGATTGTATGGGATATAGCTATTGATTGTACACGTTTTTATTAATGTGTGTTGTGTTTAATATTCTTCTTTTGTATCTGATTACATACTTTTTTCTAGAATGTTTCTTGTCTTTTACACAAATGTACAACTTATTATTCATAGATTTTTTTTCTGTTCTTACTGATTGTAGGGGATATAGCTACTGATTATACATTTTTTTGTTATTGTGTGTTGTGTTTACTGTTATTCTTCTGTATTGGTTACATACTTTAATTTTCTAGATTGCTTCTTGTCTTTTACACAAATGTACAACTTATATTTCATAGTTTGTTTTTTCTTTTCTTCCTGATTGTAGGGGATTTGGCTATTAGTTAAATTTTGATATGAAGAGGCCAAAACTCGACACAGCTTCTACAGCTGTAGCTCCACAGGTATTTTAATTTTTTATTAACTTTCTGTTTACAAGCTCATTTCTGATTACTCTTGTGCTTAAGTTTCTGATTACTTTTTTTTTTTTTCTGATTTCTTGTTGTGCTTCTAAGTTTTTTAATATATGCTTGCATTTGTATCTTAGGATGTTGAACTTGAAGAATCTGATGACATTGATGTAGTGGAGATAGATGTTAAAATAGAAGGTGAAGAAGAGGATGTAAAAATGGAAAGAGAAAGGTGGTATGAGGTTTGGAAGTTTTTTACTAGACTTCCAATTAGTAAAGATGGCAGGGAAAGGGAGGAATGTAATCAGTGCAAAAAAAGATACATCTGTGAAACTAGGACTGGGACGGGTAGCATGCGAAAACACATCACAAAGTGTCCTAAAAGGGACAAAACAGACATATCACAATTTATTTTTTCAAAGTCAGGTGGTTCTTTTTCAATAAACTCTACTGTTTTTAAACCTGAAAGATTTCGTGAACTTCTTAGTGAAGCTATTGTCAAGCATGACCTTCCCTTTAAATTTGTAGAGTACGAGGGAATTAGAGAAATCTTTCAGTACTTGAATGAAAAAGTTATCACCATTACTAGAAACACTGCTAAAGATGATGTGTTGAATTTGTTTAAAAGAGAAAAGTTGAAACTTAAGAATCTGTTTGAGTTACTTCCTGGTAGGATTTCATTAACTGCTGATTTGTGGTCTTCAATTAATACAGATGGTTTTTTATGTGTTACATCTCACTTCATTGACATGGAGTGGAAGCTGCAAAAGAGAGTTTTAAGTTTTCAATATATGCCACCTCTACACAATGGCGTATGCTTAACAGAAACAATATCTAGTATATTGTCCGATTGGGGGATTGATAAAAAGTTGTTTACAATAACGTTAGATAATGCTTCCAGTAATGATGCTTTTGTCAATCTCCTAAAAGGTCAATTATGCAATGAAGGTGCACTTCGTAGTGATGGAGATTATTTTCATGTTCGATGTTGTGCTCATGTGTTGAATTTAGTTGTTCAAGATGGATTGAAGGTTATTGATGAAGGCATTGTCAAAGTGAGAGAATCAATTAAGTACGTGAAGGGTTCCCAAGTACGAAAAACTAACTTTATCAATGCTGTGAAGCAAGTCAATTTGATTCCAAAAAAAGGCTTGCGACAAGATGTTCCCACTAGATGGAATGCTACATTTCTTATGATCGAAAGTGCTATTTTTTATCGTCGTGCTTTTTTCCGATTAGCACTAATGGATTCTAATTATTTGGATTGTCCAAGTAATGAGGAATGGGGTAAATTGGAAAAGATTTTCAGATTCTTGGAAGTATTTTATGAAGTTACATGCATTTTTTCTGGAAATAAATATTGCACATCAAACTTATATTTTCCTTCGGTTTTGACGGTTGAAAGAACTTTGAGAGAAGAAATGAAAAGTTCGGATAAGTTTATGAAGAATATGGCTGGCCAAATGTATGCAAAGTTCTCAAAATATTGGTATGAGTATAGTCCTATTTTGGCGATGGCTGCGGTGTTTGATCCACGATATAAGATGCAATATGTTGAGTTTACTTACAAAAAACTCTATGGAAGTAATTTTCGTGAGCATAGTGATCGTGTTCGGGAGAAGTTACATGATCTCTTTAGTGAATATGTTACTGGATTGCCTTACAAAACATCAACTATATCAACAAGTGATTCATGCAAGAGTGTCAACAAAAAGAATGACACAATGCTTAGCAAAAGCACAAGAGAAATGCTACAGGTAAGCAGAAGCTGTTTTTAGTACTTAATTAATTTTTATTAATTTAATACTTCAGATTTTTTACATTTACTAACTAATTTTCTGTTTTATAGGAGTTCACAGTTTATGAAACTAAGGAGTTCACTTTGTCTCAAAAATCACAATTGGAGATGTACCTAGACGAGCCAAGAAGTGATATTACAGAAGATATAAATGTTCTTTCATTTTGGAAAGCTCATCAATATCGTTATCCGGAACTCGCTTCCATGGCTCGGGATATTTTAAGCATCCCTATTTCCACTGTAGCATCCGAGTCAGCTTTTAGTAATGGTGGTCGTGTTCTTGATAAATTTCGAAGTTCGTTGGCACATAAAAATGTTGAAGCTATAATTTGTGCAAAAGATTGGTTGTTTGGGATTTCAGGTAGGTTTTTTTTTTTTTTTTTTGAAACATTTTTATAAAGTGATTTAACTATTATAATATGTTTATTATTATTTGTAGGTGATGAAGACTTGTGTTTACAAGATCTTACAGAAGATATTATGGAATTGGATAGCAAGGGAAGTGATACACATGAAGCGATGGAATGACAAGTTTGAAGATATTTAGCATTATTTGATGTGATTTTTTGCTGTTTTTTTCATTAAGTTTGCGTTTTTTGTTTTTAAACTTAATTTTTGCAAGAACTTATCGATGACATTATTATGGAAATTGTTTTTTTGTTAAATTTTGTCGTGTTATTGTGTTGTCGTGTTTTTCGTGTTTTTTATTTTTTCGTGTTCGTGTTAATGAAAACTAACACGACATCGTGTCGTGTCGTGTTCGGGTTGGGTAAAATTAATTCGTGTCGTGTCGTGTTAGCTAAAAACACGAAACGATGGCACGATTTGCCACCCCTATGTGTGCTGAAGGCTAACAGACCCAGGTCGAGCCAGATAGGTTGAAGGCCCGGTGTGGGCGGTCCAGTCAGGTCGAAGGCCCTGAAAACGGTCCATACAGGTGTAGGCCCGGGAAGGGCAGACCAGACATGCTGAAGGTTCTGAGAGTGGGCCAGATAGACTGAAGGCCTAGAGAGGGCAGTCCAGTCATACTGTAGATTCTATATGCATATTGTTTGATATGATATCGTTCTGGTTTGTATGGTGTTGGTATTTTGGGGGTAACTCACTAAGCCTTCGAGCTTACATTTATCAGTTTATTTCAGCTACTTCTGATGATCGTGGGAAGGAAAAGGTGTGAACGTACACCTCCTCCTATTTTGATTTGGATTTCTTGGATACTATGATATGGAACTATTTTGAAAACATTTTGTAATAAATAATGGTTTTGGATTGTTTAAAAAGTTTTAAATTTTTGTGAATTTTTTTATGGATGTTACAAGTTGGTATCAGAGCCTTGGTTTGAGTGAATTAGAGGAACATTCGTGTGAATCCAGTCTCAAACTAAGGAAAATATTTTTAAAATGATTTTCAAATGGTTTTCAAAATACCAAAGGAGGATGCAAAATGATTTTCTAATAGAAACCCTAGCTGAAAATTGAAGTGCTTCCCAACCTCTCTCCTTAATCCTTTGCTATTGGTGTTTGTGACTCCATTAGAGGTGCAACACTTGAGGCACTAGGCTTTTAGAAGTCAAGACCAACCAAGGAATTCTTGTTATTAATACATAACAAACAATGTAATCTTCTAATCCTAGTTTTCATAAAGATTTCGAAAATTGTATCCTAGTATTAGGTTTGTTGCTTTGGAATTTCTATTTGCATGTATAACTAGAGAAAAACTTAGATCCAAAGCAATTAGGGTTGCATGATCACAAAGGAATGTGGATATGCTAAAAACCCATCATTGGTATTAGAGCCTAGGATGTTTTTCTGTTATATTTGATGCAATAGTGATTTGTCCATATCGAAAGCAAAGCAGAATTTGCATTATGTAGCCTGAACTAGACGAGTTTTATGATGAACTCGACGAGTCCATGGCATGATTCAACGAGTTGACTCGTCTATTAGCTGATTTTTTGGTTTTCAAATCTTTTTTAAATTAGGATAATTACCATAATTCATTTTTAATGCCTTAAATTGAATTTTCTGAATGGTAATCTGATTTCCTTATCAAATAGGATTGATTTGGTAAAATTTTAACATAATGACTAAATTATTTTATTAATTTAATTCTTAAAAATTTGATCTAGAATATTTTTTGAAAAGTTTCAAAATTGACCCTTTGGTTTCTGAATTTAAAATTTAATTAAAAGTTTAATTTTGAAATATTAAATTCTATAACCCTAGTATTTTAAAAGTTTAAAATACACGCTTATACTATTATAAAATTAAAGGTATAATATTATATATGTATAAAATCAGCCAGTCTTACTATTAGTAGGCCTCATTCACGAAGCTGGTCTATAAGGGGTGTTTAAGGAAGTGACCTAAAAAATGACCTCCATTGGGTATCCACTCTTACCCACCGCACTCTTGACTAGTGGAGGGACGTTATCCGAATAGGTAGGATAAGACATTAATTCGCTCATTAATAAGTATAATGATAAATATTAAGTAACTAAGTGTATTTATAAATTCCCAATCTTCGTTACTTTAGGAAAATGTGAATTTGATGCTAATCCATGGAATTGTACATTGCACTTTGTCAATTCGTTAGTGGAGCGCGTGTGACTAACCGTCACACTAACATGTACTAACAAATCATGGAGATGGGTAACTCATAAATTGTCATAGATCAGTGTAGCGTGTGTGGTTAACCGACATATTGATTAGGTGGTAAATGACATCGAGGGTACCAAGATAATTTGCATGGTTATTCACACCTTGTTTATGATCCTCGATATCCCAGTCACAAACTTGAAGGGTATAATCGAGATTAAACATGTCATTGAAGAGTTTAATGAATCTCAAAGATGTAGGAATTTCAATTCAAAAACCTAATCCTTTTAAATTTCGTTTTTCGTGGTGAAATTGGTAAATCGTCATTTACCTACCTTCAAATAATTACAATTGGATTACGACATCCATTTTCTGAATGGTGAATTATTGTCTTGGGTCCTAGCCTTAATATTTCATTTGGGTGTTATATTAAAGATTTCCTATCTAATCAGAAGTTGTTCTTCTTTTTTAGATGTCTGGCTCAAACAACGCTTCTGGCTCAAACTCCAACAACAACTCCTCAAGCTCCTTTTTACTTTTGAACATTTGTGTGAAGGTCACTTTCGATGGATCCAATTTCAATGATTGGATTCGTGACATTCGAATAGCCTTGCGATACAAGGAAAAGGAATACGCCCTCGACAAAGAGCTCAAAGAGATAGATGAATCCAAAGCTACTTTCGAATGAATAGCTGAGTATAAGGCTATTATGGTGGCCACTATTACTCCTGAGTTACAACGATTCTATGAGGACTTCTAGCCTTACGAGATGTGCTAGGACTTGATGGAAAAGTACCATCAAATAGCACATCAAGAAAGGTATGAGATTGTCACCTCATTCACAACAACCAAGATGAGGGATGGAGAGTCCATCACGACCCACTTGCAAAGAATGCAAAGGTATGTGGATGGTTTGCTCAAGTTGAATGTCAACTTTGATGAAGAGTTGGCTATTGATATAGTCCTACACTATATACCTTCTTGATATGATTAGTTCAATATGACTTATCATTTGATCAAAGAGGAAGTCACCTTGATCAAACTTCAAGGTTTGTTAAGAACTGTTGAAAGTGGATTGAAAGGAAAAGGTGTTGAATCCACTCCTACTGTTGCTGCCCTAGTCCTGGTTATTGGACATGGAAAGGGGAAAAAGAGGAAAGCTCCATCAAAGAACTAGAAGGGAAAGTCTCATGATGGATCTTCTTCAAATGGATCCAAAGGAAAATCAGGTTCTGCCCCTCCCTCCTAAGATCCAAAAGAAGCAACGTGCTTCTACTATCATGAAAAGGGGCATTGTAAACGAAGCTACCCGAAGTACTTGCAGGACATCAAGGATGGGAAGATAAATCCCACATAGAAGAAGTAGGGACGTGGAGCATGGGAATATGAAATTAATAATGGGAAATATGAAGTCATCACTTGTTACCAAGATCGGGGGTTTACTCTTTAGTGCTTAGTAGTAGGTTAGGTTTAAATTTGAATGATTGTTGCTACTCATCAGTGATGACAAGGAATATTATTTCTTTTCATGGTTTGTACAAATAAGGATTTAAACTTTCATTTAATAATAAAGTTGGTTCTATTAGTGCTTATTATAATAGTTTATTTTATTTTGAAGCATTGCCTTGTAATGGTGTATATGAAACTATGATGGTTGTAGATAACTTATGAAATAATGTGTTGCATGTTGATCCTTTCTAATGGTATAGACAAGGCTATTGGATTAGTGTCTAAGTCCATAACTATTTTGGTATGTACTTGACCCGATGGTGCATGGTCCTTTTGGGTTGCCTTCACTAAAGCAACTTGATAGGATGAATTATGGAGAGAAAGGATTAAATATGATTTATTAATATATTATGAGAATAATATATTAAAGGAGAAATCATATTGTTTAATTAATATTAGTCAATAATTAATTGGTAATTAGTTTTGTGACTAAAAGAGATTAATTAAACTTAAGGGATTGGAATTGTAATTATAAGATAATTGCAATTTGGGCCATGGATTGCCTTGTATTAAGGAGTGGACGAATTCTATGGGGAAGCCTATAAGGAAATCGTCCAAGGCCTTAATTAGGAGTCTATGGGTTGCTTAGGGCTTAAGCATCCAAATTAGGGTTTCCTTATTAGATAACCCTAATTGCCTAACTATATATAAGACCCTTATGACCCAAAAACGTGGTGAAGCTTTCTTTTAGGGTTAGAACACGTTTTGGGCAGCCTCCATCCTCTCTCCTCTTCATCCTCTTGCTTATGGTGTTTGTGAACCATTAGAGGAGTGACAATTGTGACTCTAAGCTTTCTAAAGTCAATACAAGGAGATTTGGGATTGTTATTGCTACATAACAATCAAGGTAACATCTTAAACCTATTCTCATGCTAATATGATTACTTGTATGCTAGAATTAGGGTTTATAGTCTTGGATAACTTGCATGTACAATAGAGAAACCTAGATCCAAGCATTAGGGTTTGTATGAGCACATAGGATGTTCTTAGGACCAAAACCCATCAGTGGTATCAGAACCTTGATTGGTTTCTATTGTATTGATGCCTTGTGTGTTTATTCAAGTTGCAAAATCGAGTTTTGAGCCATCTGCCTGATGAACTCAGCGAGTACCACAGTGTACTCGGCGAGTACAGTGTGGTACTCGGCGAGTTCGAGTGTCAGATGGAGCTATTTTCGGGATTTCTTGCTGTTTATCTTTGAGATACTTGCCTTTATCATATTAGATCAATATAAATCCGATTTTATGATATATTTGACTATATTATTGATCTAATTGAAGATATTTATCAATTAATAAAATATTTGTTTCGTTATGTGATAATTGATTGATTATTTTGATTAAATTGGTAAATTATTTTGCAAGAAATCATTAAATAAATCAAATATGGATAGTTATGTGATTAAATGTTAATTTAGATTATTTGTTATTTGATCCTTGTGTTATGAAATGTTTCATATTTTCCCCTTTAAGTTTTATAGTTTAAATTTGACTTCAAAAGTTTTGTTGTTTTTGAAATTTAAATAGTTGAAACCCTAATGTTTTGAAAAAGGTTTCAAAACTTGCCCTCAAGTTTTGGAATTTAAATTGTGATTAATAGTTTAATTTTGATGTATATTTAAATTCTAAACCCTAATGTTTTTAAATGTTTCAAAACTTGCCCTCAAGTTTTGGAATTTAAAAGTTGATTAAAGGTTTAATTTAGGAATGTTAAATTCTAAAACCCTAGTATTGTTTTGAAAAGGTTCAAATTGCACCCTTATGGTTTTATTAATTAATTAAGGTGTATAATTAAAGGAGGTTTAATAAATCCATAAAAGTTTTGGTTTAAAATTTAATTGAATTAAAGTTATAATTATTAAATTTGACCACCTAATATTTTGAAAGTGTAAAATACACCCTATACTATATATATATATATAACATTAAAAGTCTAACATTATATATGTATGAGTAAAAGTCAGTCTTACTGTTAGTAGGCCTCATTCACGAAGCTGGTCTATAAGGGGTGTTTAAGGAAATTGCCTATAAAATGGCGATTGAATGGGTATCCACTCTTAGCCACCGCACTCTTGACTAGTGGAGGGTCGTTAGCCGAACGGGTAGGATAGGACGAAAACCTTCCATTATAAGTATAGTGAAATATAAAAGGTAACTAAATGTTTTTCAAATTCCCAATCTTAGTTACTTAGGCAAAAGTGAATTGATGCAATTCCATGAAATTACACTTCATACCCTTGCGAAGACGTTAGTGGAGCGTGTGTGGTTTACCGGCACACTAAATGGTTCTAAGCAAAGGTAGCAAAGGGTGACTCAATGTTTGTCATAGTTCGGTGGAGCGTGTGTGGTTTACCAGCACATCGAATAGGTGACTGTAACATGTGAGGGCACCATGTAAGTTTGCATGGTTATTCACACCCGCTTTGTGATCCTCGGCATCCCAGTCACAAACTAGAGGGGCATATCGAGATTTAAACATGCCGTTGAAGCGTTCAATGAATCTCAAAGGATCTAGGAGTTTTCATAGATTTAAAAACTTAAATTTCTTTTTCGTTTTTCATGGTGGAAATTAGTGAATCGTCATTCACTTACCTTCAAATGCTCTGCAATTTGGGTTACGGCATCCCTCTCCCGAGTTGTAGAATATTGTGTTGGGTCCTAGCCTTAGTATCTCATTTGGGTGATTTACTAAGGACTCAATCAATCAACTAACTTGAATTTATTTTCTCCCGTTTTGTAGATGTCAAAGTTTGACAACTATGGTCTTCTCAAATCCCGTGGAACAAGCATTCCACATGAAGATGATATTCCACGATTCGATCAAGTAACAAGAGATCATACTTCACTTCCTCCACCTCCTCCAATTATTCTCCCTAACCCACAAGTTCAAAGGCTTGAAAAGTTCAAGATCACTCAAGCCCTTTTGGCAAGTAAACATAAAGAAGGAAAGCCGGTGTGTGCACACGTCCTAGGGATGAAGTCACACATTGATAGGTTAAGAATGTTGGGAACCGTCGTCTGTGAGGAAATGGATGTTGATTGGGTTCTTTAGTCACTTCCTAACTCATATAGTGAGTTCGTAAGAGAGTACTATATGATGAACCGCGATGTGACCCTTATAGATCTCACCAATATGCTTATTGCTGCTGAATCAGCAATGGTTTGGCACAATAGAAAAGCAAAGTTGATTGGTGAATCTGCCTTCAAGACCTCTATGGATATAGACAATGGCAACGAAAGACATGCTATGATCAAAAAGTTTGATCATAAGAGAAAGGAAATGTCAAAAGTAGTTCCATGTCATGTTCCAAAAGAGTCAATTTGCTTTTATTGCCAAGAGAAAGGGCATTGGAGACGAAGCTGCCCCATTTACCTAAGAGATCTAAGAGATAGGAGAGTCGAAAAGTATGACTCTAATATAGGTAAAATCCATTAACTAACTCTTTTAAGCTTCTATTCTAGATTCTTAATACATAATGTGATAAGATTGCAATTGATGTTTTGTAGGATCGAAGAAAAGAAAGGAAGCTTAAGGGAAGAAGTGAGCAGAATCTAACCGTGAAGGAATGGATTTCGATCGCATTTCTCGAAGATTAGATTCTTGAGCTACTACTTAGAGTTAGAATTAGATTGCTAAGAAAGATGTATTAGCATAGTTTTTCAATGAATTGCATTGTAAGGACAAAATTTTTCCGCAATAAAATAAAATTTGATTTTATATTATTTATTTATCCTTGCAATGGCGTATATGAAAAATTGATGTTTGAATGTTTCTATTATTAGCAACAATGGATTTGGTTCTTATTATGTTATTTATGGAAAGTCGAGAGTTTACCAAATAGGGAGAGTTTCTCATCGCCCAAATTTCTATTGGACAGAAACTTGGAATCATGCAACTTGGTTGCACGATGAATGAGAAATTTCATATTTGGAAATTAGACTAATTCATTGACAAAGTGTCAAGTGAAGGACTAGGAGATCGAGCACACAAAGTTGCGTGTTGATAAGTCCATCATAAGAGTAACAAAGATATTCGTCATGTTTTACTAAAAGTTTAGTAAATGTGATTATACTTACAAGATTAAGTGTAATTATGAATTGATTGAAAAGGTTTAAATCAATAGCAAAACAAATAAGAAGAATCAAGTAGGCAGAAAGATAAAAGTTTATCCATTCTAAGAAGAAGGGAGAGTAGCTTTTATGCTTTATGATAGGACTTAATGATTAGGAAACATATCTCAATTGATCCTCTAAGTGAGTCTTAGTACAATTGTATGTCTAAGAAGAGGAATCAAGAATTGAAGAAATGGTTAAATCAAGAAGTCAATCATACTTCGTTCCAAAACAAGTCTTAGAGTTGAGATTGTGACATTGAGTGGAAAAGTATTAAGAAGGTTTATAACATTCATCAAATGTGGAAAGTTGTGATGTCTTGGATAAGACAAAGACCAACTAGGACCAATTTATGAAGAGTTTTGATAAAAGCTACACTAACTCTTGAACATTTGTTTGTTAAGAAATGTTTTGACAAGAGAATCTTATATGTCAAGGAGTCAGTGGGAGTCTTATTGGTCTTGAAAGGTTTCAAGAACAAATCAAATAGACCTTATCGATCATCACTAGCACACGAGTTGAGGTTTACAACATATCGTGTTGACATTATTTTGTTTATGTGCCGTTCCAATTGAGTTAATTATGCATGTGAGTCCTATGAGTTCTCATTTGAATGCATAAAAGGCAAGGACCTTGATCAATGGAAAGTACATTGATAAGAAAAGGTGAGCTGCTTAACTACTTGGAAGAAATGGTGGGTAGCTGTGCTACCATAAAGGCAAGAAATCGAGATCAAGAAAGTTCGATCCATATGAGTTTGAATTTGTTGTAAACTTTGGTTTTGACAAATTCACATGGATAGGAACAAATACACCGTTTAAATCTAAGTGTCATAAGATTTCCTCCTTCATGAAAATGATTGTGAGGAAATGCTTTCACTAAGAAAGATTTTAAGAAGATAGTGATTGTAAAATTGCATTCTCGAATTTGATTATGGTTACGGTATCCCTTTCCATAATTTGAATTGTGAGGTTTGGCAATTGTTTACACACACATATGAACTATCTAAGGCAAAAGTGTATAAGTTCAAGAAGCCTTGATAAAAGATTATCAAAGCACTAAGTATTAGAAACAAGAACTTAAGAAATTCAATAAGCGTTGTTTTTCTGAAAGTTAAGCTGTTTCTGAATACATGTCAAAGCTAGTGGGAGCATAAGTGTTATGTTTTATAATAATCATCATGATAGTGGGAGCATAAATGTTATGATTGTATGATTATTAAGGCACGTATTTCAAGTTGGCAATATTAACTATAGAAAACAAGAGTTATACCTTGCAAAGTCGTAAGGGTTGTAAAGTTGTTTTGCTATAATTAAGGGAGAGAATATTATGCTTCATTTCAAATCTAAAGGCTTAGGTTGTTAAATGTTAATAACTTAGTCAAAGAAACATAGTGTGTTCTTAAAATTTCGATTATCATTACGACATTCCTCTTCACAATTCGGATTTTGAGAACATAGCAAATAAAACATTATGCGTCGTGTCCCATACGCTTCAGGTATAGGATCGATTGCAAATGCTTTAATGTTTGACCATTCTAAAATTTTCCAAATGTCGAGCGCATTTATAGGGAAAAGGGACTAGAATTGGTTTTGACTAAAATAATTAAACAACTATCAAAGGACAATCCAAAGTTTGACGAGGATTGGTCGCTTGTGAGTAGTTGGAAGCATGGTATTGGATGGACCATATCGACATTATTATGAATAGAAAAGATTCTATTAAGAATGAGTTGTCATATGGAAATTATGGAAATGTTTCCATATTGGATGGACCATATCGACATTATTATGAATAGACAAGATTCTATTAAGAATAAGTTGTCATATGGAAAATATGGAAATGTATCCATATTGGGAATTGAATATTGAAAATCTATGTCTAGATTAGAAACTTTTATGCAAAAGGATGTTCAAAGGAATGTACTTTGAGTGAGAGACATCATATCTAAGGAATTGTCTTGTAACAATCTCTGTTAGAGGACTTTGTAATATCATTGGCAATAGTCTTCGTGACTTTGGTGCAGTGACATTACGAAAGGATCATTGCATAAAGTGTTAGAATCTAGCATATTCTGTAAGTAGCAAGAATTTGATATTCTTTAACTTATGAAAAGGGATTAGGAGTTGTGAAATGAGAGTGATTGGAAATGTGTTCAATTTGATCTATTTCACAAAGTAAGAACCATAGGTAAACATTGTGTGCATGCTAAGAGCATGGGACAAGTGTAATAATTCAAGTAAGAAGTTGATTACCCGAAACAACAAATAATGAGTAATCGATATGGTGATAAATAAAAGGAGTTTTATTTATACTCAAAGGTTTGAGGCCATATGGGATTAGTATTATTCTTGTGTTTCACTTTGCATGTTTTGACTTCCAGAATAATTGAGTTTATTAAGAATAATCGAATTATTCGAATGGGCCATAGTCGTTCATATGTTGGAAGTAGATATGAATGAAGACTGTCGTGAATTGGTGTGTGGATTGTCTATAAGGTATTAGACATAAGCAAATGTTTGCTGCAATGCTCATGAGTGCTTATGAATATGATTTGAGCATTGGATTAAACCCACGCTCACTTGGATCACTCCATGAATTGTATCACGAGTGATTGGTGAGACGATAACATCTTATATTCTTGAAACTGAGATGTGTGAGTTGTATCTTGCGAATCGGTTGCACATTGATAATATGTAAACACACTAGTAACTTGGTGTTATAAAACATATTGTTGTGTGTGATTCGGTGAGTAAGTGCAAGCAAGCATTGTATCAAAGTTTATCCGTTCCTTTTATCCAAAGTAGGATAAAAGCGATATGTTTGGGCCCCTCGATGATTTAGTGATGACAAACGTAAATGCTCGGCCAGGCTAGGGCTAATTTGATTTGTTCAATTAGTCAGTCGTCATAAATCGGGAATCGAGATATAGTACAAAGAGAATGATTTGAAATCATGTCTCATACGATATCTAGAATGGAGGAATATATGATCCCTTATCTAAAGAAACGCGTATCTGATAGGATCAGAGCTGACAGCGGCTTTGGAAAGCTACGATTGCAGATCAGGATCTGAAGTCATACGCAGAATAGTTATTAGACTTATCCAAGTGGGAGACTGTTGGATTAGTGTCGAAGTCCATAACTATTTTGGTATGTACTTGACCCGATGGTGCATGGTCCTTTTGGGTTGCCTTCACTAAAGCAACTTGATAGGATGAATTATGGAGAGAAAGGATTAAATATGATTTATTAATATATTATGAGAATAATATATTAAAGGAGAAATCATATTGTTTAATTAATATTAGTCAATAATTAATTGGTAATTAGTTTTGTGACTAAAAGAGATTAATTAAACTTAAGGGACTGGAATTGTAATTATAAGATAATTGCAATTTGGGCCATGGATTGCCTTGTATTAAGGAGTGGACGAATTCTATGGGGAAGCCTATAAGGAAATCGTCCAAGGCCTTAATTAGGAGTCTATGGGTTGCTTAGGGCTTAAGCATCCAAATTAGGGTTTCCTTATTAGATAACCCTAATTGCCTAACTATATATAAGACCCTTATGACCCAAAAACGTGGTGAAGCTTTCTTCTAGGGTTAGAACACATTTTGGGCAGCCTCCATCCTCTCTCCTCTTCATCCTCTTGCTTATGGTGTTTGTAAACCATTAGAGGAGTGACAATTGTGACTCTAAGCTTTCTAAAGTCAATACAAGGAGATTTGGGATTGTTATTGCTACATAACAATCAAGGTAACATCTTAAACCTATTCTCATGCTAATATGATTACTTGTATGCTAGAATTAGGGTTTATAGTCTTGGATAACTTGCATGTACAATAGAGAAACCTAGATCCAAGCATTAGGGTTTGTATGAGCACATAGGATGTTCTTAGGACCAAAACCCATCAGTGGTATCAGAACCTTGATTGGTTTCTATTGTATTGATGCCTTGTGTGTTTATTCAAGTTGCAAAATCGAGTTTTAAGCCATCTGCCTGATGAACTCAGCGAGTACCACAGTGTACTCGGCGAGTACAGTGTGGTACTCGGCGAGTTCGAGTGTCAGATGGAGCTATTTTCGGGATTTCTTGCTGTTTATCTTTGAGATACTTGCCTTTATCATATTAGATCAATATAAATCCAATTTTATGATATATTTGACTATATTATTGATCTAATTGAAGATATTTATCAATTAATAAAATATTTGTTTCGTTATGTGATAATTGATTGATTATTTTGATTAAATTGGTAAATTATTTTGCAAGAAATCATTAAATAAATCAAATATGGATAGTTATGTGATTAAATGTTAATTTAGATTATTTGTTATTTGATCCTTGTGTTATGAAATGTTTCATATTTTCCCCTTTAGGTTTTATAGTTTAAATTTGACTTCAAAAGTTTTGTTGTTTTTGAAATTTAAATAGTTGAAACCCTAATGTTTTGAAAAAGGTTTCAAAACTTGCCCTCAAGTTTTGGAATTTAAATTGTGATTAATAGTTTAATTTTGATGTATATTTAAATTCTAAACCCTAATGTTTTTAAATGTTTCAAAACTTGCCCTCAAGTTTTGGAATTTAAAAGTTGATTAAAGGTTTAATTTAGGAATGTTAAATTCTAAAACCCTAGTATTGTTTTGAAAAGGTTCAAATTGCACCCTTATGGTTTTATTAATTAATTAAGGTGTATAATTAAAGGAGGTTTAATAAATCCATAAAAGTTTTGGTTTAAAATTTAATTGAATTAAAGTTATAATTATTAAATTTGACCACCTAATATTTTGAAAGTGTAAAATACACCCTATACTATATATATATATATATATATATATATATATATATATATATATATATATAACATTAAAAGTCTAACATTATATATGTATGAGTAAAAGTCAGTCTTACCGTTAGTAGGCCTCATTCACGAAGCTGGTCTATAAGGGGTGTTTAAGGAAATTGCCTATAAAATGGCGATTGAATGGGTATCCACTCTTAGCCACCGCACTCTTGACTAGTGGAGGGTCGTTAGCCGAACGGGTAGGATAGGACGAAAACCTTCCATTATAAGTATAGTGAAATATAAAAGGTAACTAAATGTTTTTCAAATTCCCAATCTTAGTTACTTAGGCAAAAGTGAATTGATGCAATTCCATGAAATTACACTTCATACCCTTGCGAAGACGTTAGTGGAGCGTGTGTGGTTTACCGGCACACTAAATGGTTCTAAGCAAAGGTAGCAAAGGGTGACTCAATGTTTGTCATAGTTCGGTGGAGCGTGTGTGGTTTACCAGCACATCGAATAGGTGACTGTAACATGTGAGGGCACCATGTAAGTTTGCATGGTTATTCACACCCGCTTTGTGATCCTCGGCATCCCAGTCACAAACTAGAGGGGCATATCGAGATTTAAACATGCCGTTGAAGCGTTCAATGAATCTCAAAGGATCTAGGAGTTTTCATAGATTTAAAAACTTAAATTTCTTTTTCGTTTTTCATGGTGGAAATTAGTGAATCGTCATTCACTTACCTTCAAATGCTCTGCAATTTGGGTTACGGCATCCCTCTCCCGAGTTGTAGAATATTGTGTTGGGTCCTAGCCTTAGTATCTCATTTGGGTGATTTACTAAGGACTCAATCAATCAACTAACTTGAATTTATTTTCTCCCGTTTTGTAGATGTCAAAGTTTGACAACTATGGTCTTCTCAAATCCCGTGGAACAAGCATTCCACATGAAGATGATATTCCACGATTCGATCAAGTAACAAGAGATCATACTTCACTTCCTCCACCTCCTCCAATTATTCTCCCTAACCCACAAGTTCAAAGGCTTGAAAAGTTCAAGATCACTCAAGCCCTTTTGGCAAGTAAACATAAAGAAGGAAAGCCGGTGTGTGCACACGTCCTAGGGATGAAGTCACACATTGATAGGTTAAGAATGTTGGGAACCGTCGTCTGTGAGGAAATGGATGTTGATTGGGTTCTTTAGTCACTTCCTAACTCATATAGTGAGTTCGTAAGAGAGTACTATATGATGAACCGCGATGTGACCCTTATAGATCTCACCAATATGCTTATTGCTGCTGAATCAGCAATGGTTTGGCGCAATAGAAAAGCAAAGTTGATTGGTGAATCTGCCTTCAAGACCTCTATGGATATAGACAATGGCAACGAAAGACATGCTATGATCAAAAAGTTTGATCATAAGAGAAAGGAAATGTCAAAAGTAGTTCCATGTCATGTTCCAAAAGAGTCAATTTGCTTTTATTGCCAAGAGAAAGGGCATTGGAGACGAAGCTGCCCCATTTACCTAAGAGATCTAAGAGATAGGAGAGTCGAAAAGTATGACTCTAATATAGGTAAAATCCATTAACTAACTCTTTTAAGCTTCTATTCTAGATTCTTAATACATAATGTGATAAGATTGCAATTGATGTTTTGTTGGATCGAAGAAAAGAAAGGAAGCTTAAGGGAAGAAGTGAGCAGAATCTAACCGTGAAGGAATGGATTTCGATCGCATTTCTCGAAGATTAGATTCTTGAGCTACTACTTAGAGTTAGAATTAGATTGCTAAGAAAGATGTATTAGCATAGTTTTTCAATGAATTGCATTGTAAGGACAAAATTTTTCCGCAATAAAATAAAATTTGATTTTATATTATTTATTTATCCTTGCAATGGCGTATATGAAAAATTGATGTTTGAATGTTTCTATTATTAGCAACAATGGATTTGGTTCTTATTATGTTATTTATGGAAAGTCGAGAGTTTACCAAATAGGGAGAGTTTCTCATCGCCCAAATTTCTATTGGACAGAAACTTGGAATCATGCAACTTGGTTGCACGATGAATGAGAAATTTCATATTTGGAAATTAGACTAATTCATTGACAAAGTGTCAAGTGAAGGACTAGGAGATCGAGCACACAAAGTTGCGTGTTGATAAGTCCATCATAAGAGTAACAAAGATATTCGTCATGTTTTACTAAAAGTTTAGTAAATGTGATTATACTTACAAGATTAAGTGTAATTATGAATTGATTGAAAAGGTTTAAATCAATAGCAAAACAAATAAGAAGAATCAAGTAGGCAGAAAGATAAAAGTTTATCCATTCTAAGAAGAAGGGAGAGTAGCTTTTATGCTTTATGATAGGACTTAATGATTAGGAAACATATCTCAATTGATCCTCTAAGTGAGTCTTAGTACAATTGTATGTCTAAGAAGAGGAATCAAGAATTGAAGAAATGGTTAAATCAAGAAGTCAATCATACTTCGTTCCAAAACAAGTCTTAGAGTTGAGATTGTGACATTGAGTGGAAAAGTATTAAGAAGGTTTATAACATTCATCAAATGTGGAAAGTTGTGATGTCTTGGATAAGACAAAGACCAACTAGGACCAATTTATGAAGAGTTTTGATAAAAGCTACACTAACTCTTGAACATTTGTTTGTTAAGAAATGTTTTGACAAGAGAATCTTATATGTCAAGGAGTCAGTGGGAGTCTTATTGGTCTTGAAAGGTTTCAAGAACAAATCAAATAGACCTTATCGATCATCACTAGCACACGAGTTGAGGTTTACAACATATCGTGTTGACATTATTTTGTTTATGTGCCGTTCCAATTGAGTTAATTATGCATGTGAGTCCTATGAGTTCTCATTTGAATGCATAAAAGGCAAGGACCTTGATCAATGGAAAGTACATTGATAAGAAAAGGTGAGCTGCTTAACTACTTGGAAGAAATGGTGGGTAGCTGTGCTACCATAAAGGCAAGAAATCGAGATCAAGAAAGTTCGATCCATATGAGTTTGAATTTGTTGTAAACTTTGGTTTTGACAAATTCACATGGATAGGAACAAATACACCGTTTAAATCTAAGTGTCATAAGATTTCCTCCTTCATGAAAATGATTGTGAGGAAATGCTTTCACTAAGAAAGATTTTAAGAAGATAGTGATTGTAAAATTGCATTCTCGAATTTGATTATGGTTACGGTATCCCTTTCCATAATTTGAATTGTGAGGTTTGGCAATTGTTTACACACACATATGAACTATCTAAGGCAAAAGTGTATAAGTTCAAGAAGCCTTGATAAAAGATTATCAAAGCACTAAGTATTAGAAACAAGAACTTAAGAAATTCAATAAGCGTTGTTTTTCTGAAAGTTAAGCTGTTTCTGAATACATGTCAAAGCTAGTGGGAGCATAAGTGTTATGTTTTATAATAATCATCATGATAGTGGGAGCATAAATGTTATGATTGTATGATTATTAAGGCACGTATTTCAAGTTGGCAATATTAACTATAGAAAACAAGAGTTATACCTTGCAAAGTCGTAAGGGTTGTAAAGTTGTTTTGCTATAATTAAGGGAGAGAATATTATGCTTCATTTCAAATCTAAAGGCTTAGGTTGTTAAATGTTAATAACTTAGTCAAAGAAACATAGTGTGTTCTTAAAATTTCGATTATCATTACGACATTCCTCTTCACAATTCGGATTTTGAGAACATAGCAAATAAAACATTATGCGTCGTGTCCCATACGCTTCAGGTATAGGATCGATTGCAAATGCTTTAATGTTTGACCATTCTAAAATTTTCCAAATGTCGAGCGCATTTATAGGGAAAAGGGACTAGAATTGGTTTTGACTAAAATAATTAAACAACTATCAAAGGACAATCCAAAGTTTGACGAGGATTGGTCGCTTGTGAGTAGTTGGAAGCATGGTATTGGATGGACCATATCGACATTATTATGAATAGAAAAGATTCTATTAAGAATGAGTTGTCATATGGAAATTATGGAAATGTTTCCATATTGGATGGACCATATCGACATTATTATGAATAGACAAGATTCTATTAAGAATAAGTTGTCATATGGAAAATATGGAAATGTATCCATATTGGGAATTGAATATTGAAAATCTATGTCTAGATTAGAAACTTTTATGCAAAAGGATGTTCAAAGGAATGTACTTTGAGTGAGAGACATCATATCTAAGGAATTGTCTTGTAACAATCTCTGTTAGAGGACTTTGTAATATCATTGGCAATAGTCTTCGTGACTTTGGTGCAGTGACATTACGAAAGGATCATTGCATAAAGTGTTAGAATCTAGCATATTCTGTAAGTAGCAAGAATTTGATATTCTTTAACTTATGAAAAGGGATTAGGAGTTGTGAAATGAGAGTGATTGGAAATGTGTTCAATTTGATCTATTTCACAAAGTAAGAACCATAGGTAAACATTGTGTGCATGCTAAGAGCATGGGACAAGTGTAATAATTCAAGTAAGAAGTTGATTACCCGAAACAACAAATAATGAGTAATCGATATGGTGATAAATAAAAGGAGTTTTATTTATACTCAAAGGTTTGAGGCCATATGGGATTAGTATTATTCTTGTGTTTCACTTTGCATGTTTTGACTTCCAGAATAATTGAGTTTATTAAGAATAATCGAATTATTCGAATGGGCCACAGTCGTTCATATGTTGGAAGTAGATATGAATGAAGACTGTCGTGAATTGGTGTGTGGATTGTCTATAAGGTATTAGACATAAGCAAATGTTTGCTGCAATGTTCATGAGTGCTTATGAATATGATTTGAGCATTGGATTAAACCCACGCTCACTTGGATCACTCCATGAATTGTATCACGAGTGATTGGTGAGACGATAACATCTTATATTCTTGAAACTGAGATGTGTGAGTTGTATCTTGCGAATCGGTTGCACATTGATAATATGTAAACACACTAGTAACTTGGTGTTATAAAACATATTGTTGTGTGTGATTCGGTGAGTAAGTGCAAGCAAGCATTGTATCAAAGTTTATCCGTTCCTTTTATCCAAAGTAGGATAAAAGCGATATGTTTGGGCCCCTCGATGATTTAGTGATGACAAACGTAAATGCTCGGCCGGGCTAGGGCTAATTTGATTTGTTCAATTAGTCAGTCGTCATAAATCGGGAATCGAGATATAGTACAAAGAGAATGATTTGAAATCATGTCTCATACGATATCTAGAATGGAGGAATATATGATCCCTTATCTAAAGAAACGCGCATCTGATAGGATCAGAGCTGACAGCGGCTTTGGAAAGCTACGATTGCAGATCAGGATCTGAAGTCATACGCAGAATAGTTATTAGACTTATCCAAGTGGGAGACTGTTGGATTAGTGTCGAAGTCCATAACTATTTTGGTATGTACTTGACCCGATGGTGCATGGTCCTTTTGGGTTGCCTTCACTAAAGCAACTTGATAGGATGAATTATGGAGAGAAAGGATTAAATATGATTTATTAATATATTATGAGAATAATATATTAAAGGAGAAATCATATTGTTTAATTAATATTAGTCAATAATTAATTGGTAATTAGTTTTGTGACTAAAAGAGATTAATTAAACTTAAGGGACTGGAATTGTAATTATAAGATAATTGCAATTTGGGCCATGGATTGCCTTGTATTAAGGAGTGGACGAATTCTATGGGGAAGCCTATAAGGAAATCGTCCAAGGCCTTAATTAGGAGTCTATGGGTTGCTTAGGGCTTAAGCATCCAAATTAGGGTTTCCTTATTAGATAACCCTAATTGCCTAACTATATATAAGACCCTTATGACCCAAAAACGTGGTGAAGCTTTCTTCTAGGGTTAGAACACATTTTGGGCAGCCTCCATCCTCTCTCCTCTTCATCCTCTTGCTTATGGTGTTTGTGAACCATTAGAGGAGTGACAATTGTGACTCTAAGCTTTCTAAAGTCAATACAAGGAGATTTGGGATTGTTATTGCTACATAACAATCAAGGTAACATCTTAAACCTATTCTCATGCTAATATGATTACTTGTATGCTAGAATTAGGGTTTATAGTCTTGGATAACTTGCATGTACAATAGAGAAACCTAGATCCAAGCATTAGGGTTTGTATGAGCACATAGGATGTTCTTAGGACCAAAACCCATCAAAGGCATGCTTGTGACATTGTCATCTTGTACATGTCAAAACGAAGTGTATAGGCAAATTACAAAAGGATGGAGTGGTGGAGTCATTTGACCATAGGTTAGAGGACACGCGCAAGTCTTGTTTGCTTAGAAAGATGACTAAATCACCTTTCATTGGTTCTTGTGAAAGAGGTGAAGGATTGTTGGAACTCATGTACATAGAGGTGTGTGGGCCCTTCAGATCGATCACAAGGGATGCAAATCGCTTCTATGTGACTTTTACTGATGATTATAGAAGATATGGATATATATATATATATATATATATATATATATATATATATATATATATATATATATCTACTTAATCAAACATAAGTCAGAAACATTTGAAAAGTTCAAAGAGTTTAAGCAAGAAGTGGAGAATCAATTAGGCAGGAAGATAAAGATGCTATGATCTGATAGAGGTGGTGAGTATCTTAGTATCGAGTTCCACAACTATCTTAGGGAATGTGGAATTGTTTCACAATTGACACCTCCCTAGACACCACAACTTAATCATGTAGCTGAGAGGCGCAATCGAACCTTGTTGGACATGGTTCGTTCTATGATGAGTCGAGCTTCGCTACCAATCTCATTCTGGGGGTATGCCTTAGATATTACCACCCATATCTTTAATTTAGTCCCAACTAAGAAGGTTGCCAAAACACCTCACGAGATGCGGACGGGGAAGGTTCCCTCGTTGGCACAAATCAAATTTTGGGGTTGTGAAGCTTTCGTAAGACAAGAGACTCACGACAAGATCGAACCTCGAAGTGAGCGTTGTATTTTCATCCGCTACCCACAAAAATCCTTTGGGTATTTGTTCTACAGACCTAGTGAAAACTTGGTCTTTTTAGCACGAAAGGGAGTCTTTCGCGAAAGAGAACTCATATGCCAAGTGGATAGTGGGAGGACAATTGATCTTGAAGAGATTCAAGAGTCAAGCAGTGAAACAACCTCTAACACTAGCACTCAACCTAAGGAAGAGATTCCTGTTGAACCAGTTGACGAGTCGTTACCTCTTAGACATTCCAGTAAAGTTAGCGTTCCACCTATGTTCTATGGTTTCCATATAACTACAGAAGGCGATACGTTTATCAGTGATAGTACACTGATAAATTTGGATGAACCCACTAACTATAAGGAAGCCATGGCGGGCCCAGAGAGTGCCAAGTGGAAAGAGGCAATGGACAGCGAGATCCAGTCCATGTATGAAAATCAAGTTTGGAACTTGGTTGACAAAGTACCAGGTCGTAGCACAGTCGGGTGACAGTGGATCTTCAAGAAAAAGACCGACACAACTTGTTGCGAAGGGCTTTACTCAAACCCCAGGGGTTGACTATGATGATACCCTCTTACCTGTGGCTAAGATTAAGTCTATCAAGGTTATGTTGGCCATAGCTACATTTCATGATTATCAAATATGGTAGATGGATGTCAAAACTACTTTCCTTAATGGGTAACTAGCTGAAGATGTTTACATGTGTCAACTAGAGGGTTTTGTGGATGCTAAATTCCCCAATAGAGTGTGCAAACTTGAGAAATTAATCTATGGATTGAAGCAAACTTCTCGCAGATGGAATCTTTGTTTCGATGAGAAAGTCAAAGAGTTTGGTTTCTCTAGGAGCGAGGATGAGTCATGTGTATTTGTCAAAGCTATTTGGAGTATAGTTAGCTTTCTAGTATTGCATGTTGATGACATACTGCTCATAGGAAACGACGTTCCAACCTTACAGGAGGTTAAGTCCTGGCTTGGGAAATGTTTCGTTATGAAGGATCTAGGAGAGGCTGCTTATACTCTGGGGATAAGGATATTGTGAAATAGGAGTAGAAGACTATTTGGACTTAGTCAAAGCACTTACTTGGACAAGGTGCTAAAATGAGAGTTGCCTATCTAGAGCAATACCAAACTGAGTAAGACTCAGAGTCCGAGTACAGATGCAGATATAGCAGAAATGAGTCGACTACCATATGCTTCCACCGTTGGTTCGATCATGTATGCTATGATTTATTAATATATTACAAGAATAATATATTAATTAGTAATCATATTATTTAATTGGTATTTAATCAGAAATTAATTTGGAATTAATTTTGGGATTACAGAAACTGATTAAAAGAATGGGGACTAGTTTTGCAAATCACTGATAGTTGCAAAGTTGGGCTGATGGACTCCTTTGGGAGGACTGGACGAAATCTATAGGAGGCCCTATAGAATTTCGTCCAAGGCTTCTAGAAGTACAAGTCCATGGACTGCTTCAAGTCCGGCTGGACTGGTCATATATGTTGGGTTTTGAACATTCTAACACTCCTAAGGTGTACATGCAACCCTAAGTACCTTGGATCTATGTTTTCTCTATTATACATGAAAATATCAATTTTCCAAGGTATTACCCAAACTAGCATATTATAAAGTACATGTAATATAAAATCTAGTAGAATGACATACCTCTTTGTTGTAGCTTGATTCCATGGAACTTAAGAGCTTGCTACCCCAAGTGTGACACCTCAAATGGTTCACACAACATCACCAACACAGTGGTTTATTTGAATTTCAAATGTACAGATGATATTATATTCCCAAATCTAGTGTTTGTAACTGCTGGGAATGTGGAAAATATCAAACCTGATTTCAACAAAATGGTTGATGAAGATAACAAGAAAACATCTGATGACCGATTCTTTTCAAATCAAAGCACCGTCGAAAATAATCTCACAAAGAATTCGTATGTTTTTCAAAGACAAAAACCACAACGAAAAATGGGTTGAAAAACGAGAAGTTACAAAAGAAATTTTGAAACAAGAATCAAGTGAAACAAATGAGAATGTGAAACTTAATTCACAAGAATTTAAAGATCTTGTTGACAAATTTTTGAAAGAAAAAGGAATTTCAAAAAGACAGGCAAGAAAGAGAATGTTTGGCATATTGTGACAAATAAAAAGCAATTAAATGAAACAACAAAGAAAATGTCTCAGAATAAGTTGACTAAAACTGTTCAGTCAAAGTTTTCAACTTTTTCAGACAAAAAGAAAAATCTCGCTCCATCAATTTCATATGAATATCAAACGTCAAATTCAAAGGATTTTCCAACGAAGTTTTCAAAATCATCATCACCAAAGATTTTTCAAACAAATAATTCTCAAAAGCATTCTTATTCAAACAGTCATAAAAAATTTTTAAATTCATATTCATCTTTCACAAAATCAAGAAATGTAAACAACAAATTTTCTTAAAAAAGAACAAATCCAAAGTTTGAGAATATTCAAAAATATGAGAATGTTCGAAACTTTGAAAATATTCAAAAAATTGAAAATGTTCGAAACTTTGAAAATATTCAAAAAATTGAAAATGTTCAAAAATCTGAAAACAATCAAAAATTTGTAAAAGAAATTTCCAAAACAACTTCAAAGTTTATTCCACAAAAACCAAATTTTCCAAATTCATCTGCACAAAAAGAGACCAAAGTTTCATACACGAAAGGTACATCTGAAGTGGAAACCATAAATCATTGGCTTGAAAACAATGGGAATAAGTATCAATCTTGGAAGTTTTCGCAACATCAAATCAAAAAGGCCTATGAACAGTATTTGATTGATACTTCAGTTGGAAGTTCATCTTCGAAAGATTCAAATACTCCAGTTCAAAGATGGCAACCAATCTCAAAAGAAAAACAATCTACGAAACATGAGAAGAAAGTTGGTGAAAGTCCAAAACTATCAAAAAATTATATTTCGATATCTTTAACCGATGATATCAACTTAATTGATTCTTTCAAAACTAAAGTTCAAAGTTGGACTTTAAGTTCTAAAATTCATTCTCTCTTTCAAGCTAATAACCAAGGACCCAAACAGCTTTGGGTACCTAAATTCTTTCAAAGATTGCAGGTGCTAAGTGATGAACAATATGATGAGAAATGGTATATTGATAGTGGTTTCTCACGTCAGATGACTGGAAGGAAGGAGAATTTGCATGATTTTCGAAGTTTAGAAAATGCTGGTGTAGTAAACTTTGGAAATAACCATAAATGTCAAGTTAAAGGTTATGGAAAAGTAACGAATGGTCAATTTACAGTGAATCGTGTTGCTTATGTGGAAGGTCTTCAACATAATTTGATAAGTATTTCACAACTTGTTGTTGGAATTGGCAATCAAGTTGTGTTTAACAAAGAAGGAAGCATCATCTCAAAAGTTGAGAAAAACGAAGTATTGTTAAAATCAAAAAGATATGGAGATATGTTTACCCATGACATCAAACCCATAATTGGAAAACCCTCAGTTTGTCTACTTTCGAAAGCTCCCATAGATGTTAGCTGGTTATGGCATCGACGTTTATCTCATTTAAACTTTCGAAATTTGAATAAATTGGTTGCAAAAGATCTTGTTCGAGGTTTACATGTGTTAAAGTTTGATAATGATACTTTATGTGCAGCTTGCGAACAAGGAAAACAGCATCGTAAAGGGCATCCAATTGTCATTGATTCGAAAATTGTTGAACCGTTGAAAAATTGTTGAACCGTTGGGTGTATTTTCTAAGGTTAAAATCTGAAGTCGCTCAAACAATGATCGAATTTATCAAGAAAATTGAGATAAATCTGAAGAAGAAAGTTTGAAAAATCAAAAGTGATAATGGTTATGAGTTTAAGAACAAAGTGTTGGATTCGTACTTAACGGACAAAGGAGATCCGCATAACTTTTCTTCGCCCTATACACCTCAACGAAATGGAGTAGTCGAAAGGAGAAATATGCCACTTTGCGAAGCAGCGAGGACAATGTTGACATATGCAAATCTTCCTCAATATTTATGGGCAGAAGCAATTTTGACAACATGTTTTACTCAGAATATATCTTTCATTGATAAATGCTTCAATATAACTCTGTATGAAATAATCAGTAACCGAAAACCTAATGTTAAATTCTTTCATGTTTTTGGTTGCAGGTGTTTTATAATGAATCTCAAAGATAATCTTTAGAAATTTCAAGCTAAGGTTGATGAAGGAATATTTTTGGGATATTCGAACAATACGGTTGCATACATAGTGTTAAACAAACGAACTCGAAAAGTTGAAGAAACGTTTAATCTCACTTTTGATGATTACTACGTGAAACATATTGAAAAACAATTTGAACAACAACCAATTCTTATTGAATCAACTGATGAAACTAAAGAATCTAATTCATCTGACTTTGATTATGATTTAATTTTTGGTGTTCCAGACTGGACTGTTGATGCTGAAGTACATGCTGCTGATAATCAAACTCCCGAATCTTCGAAACATACTGATGATTCGACAATCACCTCAGATTCAACTGTTAATAGTGGAAGCATGCTAGATGCTTAAGTGGATGGGGAGCGCTTGAATACACCTTTAACTATTGAGGGGGGGGATTCTTTCGAGGGGGAGAATAACAGTATGAATGAACTCTTTGAGGGGGAGCATCATAATGATAATCTTGTCGAGGGGGGCATGATGATACTGAAACCATAAATCTTGATCAAAATGATGAATTTCATGACCGAAATGATAATATTTCTGTTGCAGGATCCAAAATGAAGAGATGTACGAAGATGCACCTTTGGATTTTGATCAAGCATATCCACCATTGGAAAAGTGGACAAGAAATCATCCAAAAGAACAAGTGATCGTGAATCCATATGATGGAATTTTGACAAGAGCTCAAATTCGTGCAAAGAATGAGGTACTGAATACTCATCAAGAATTTTATATGTTTAATGTTTTCATCTCCAAAATAGAACCAAAGATAGGTAAGGTTGCAATGGAACACTCTGATTGGGTGTTGCAATGCAATCTGAACTGGATGAATTTGAACGAAACAAGGTTTGGAGATTAATTCCTAAACCTAATGATGTTTCTATTGTCGGATTAAAATGGATTTTCAAAAACAAAACTGACAAAGATGGGAATATTATTCGAAGCAAAGCACGATTAGTTGTTAAAGGTTATTCGCAACAAGAAGGTATCGATTATGAAGAAACCTTTGCCCCTGTCGCAAGACTCGAGGCTGTTCGAATATTTTTGGCTTATGTAGCTCATAAAGATTTCGATGTTTATCAAATGGATGTAAAATGTGCATTTCTTAATGGTGAACTCGAAGAAACGGTGTATGTAGAACAACCTCTAGGTTTTGTTGACGAAAATCATCCTGATCATGTTTATATTTTAGATAAAGTTGTATATGGGTTAAAACAAGCACCAAGAGCGTGGTATGCAACTCTTACCAGTTTCTTAAAACAGTCGAAATTTAAACAAGGATCAGTTGACCCCATATTATTTCAAAAGAAAGTTGGGAATCATCTAATGCTTGTTCAAATTTATGTCGATGATATTATTTTTGGCTCTACTGACCTCGCTTTGTCTAGTGAATTCGAAAGCCTAATGAAAAGCCAATTTGAAATGAGCATGATGGGTAAAATCAATAATTTTCTTGGTTTAAACATTCATCAAAGCAGAGAAGGAATTTCATCAATTTAAGAAAAATATACAAGGAATTTGCTCGAAAAATTTGGGATGACGAATAGCACGAAGTTAAAAGTTCCAATGGCAGTTGGAACAAGGTTAACACCTTCGTTAGACAAACCTATTGTTGATCTTACTTTATGCATAAGTATGATAGGTTCATTGCTTTATCTTACAACAAGTAGACCTGATATCATGTTTTCTGTATGTAATTGTGCTAGGTATCATGCAAATCCAAGAGAACCACACTTGACTGCAGTGAAAAATATTTTTCGTTATCTCAAGGGAACAATTTCGTTAGGATTATGGTATCCTTCGAAATCAGGATTTTTCATTCAAGCTTTTTCGGATTCAGATCCGGGAGGATGTACTATTGATAGGAAAAGTACAAATGGCGGATGTCAGTTATTGGATGGGAAACTTGTAAGTTGGCAATCGAAAAAGCAAACATGTGTTGCAATTTCAACTGCTGAAGCTGAGTATGTTGCAGCTGCCACTTGCACTTCGCAAATCATATGGATCCAGAGCCAATTGTGTGATTATGGAATTAACATGAAGAAGATTCCATTGTGTTGTGATTCACGAAGTTCTATACGCATTTGTCATAATCCAGTACAACATTCGAAAACTAAACACATTGCACTTCGTTATCATTTTATTAAGGATCATGTGGAAGATGGAAATATTGAAGTTCATTTTGTGAAAACAACTGATCAGCTTGCTAATATTTTCACAAAACCATTGGATGAAAAATCATTTATTATATATTTGACAGGATTGGGCATGATTGAATCAAGTTCTGTTCTAGGACTAATTTCGAAAGAATGACAAAGAAGGAAGTTGAAAAAGTGTCGATTCAGAGGTAGTGCAGAATGATTGAGGGTCTTATAGTATTAATCATTCAAAGGTTAATGTTCACGTTAAGCACTTCGACACGCTTCATTTTCGTAAATTGGAGCTGAAAAGTTTCGTTAGTTTGGTACATTCTTAAAATTTTCGTTAGTTTGTCTTTATTTTCAAAAAATTGAAAAACACAAAAATATTTTCGTTTGTTAGTATTTCTTTTCGAAAAATCAAAAATATCAAAAAGATTATTTTTTGTTATTTGTTTTAATTTTTGAAAAACATAAAATCACAAAAATATTTTTCTTTCTTTTCAAAAATATTAAATCCAAAAAGATTGTTGTTGCTTTGATCTTTCTTAAGTGCAGGTTCTCACGAATATTTTTTGAGGGTCATGCTTGCTTTTCTAAGGGAAGGTATGTTTTCAAAATTTCATTGTACTAGTTAAGTTGTCCCTAGAAGCATGTTGCCGCATGTAGACCCAAGCCTCCAATGACTCAATGTGTGATTTAGAAAGCCTTAATGAAATTTTTCGTTCCGAAAGTTTCTTCCCAATAAGGCTTGCATTCACGTTAGTCAACTGAGCAACCTTACTCTTCTCAAATGAGTTAAGAGTTTACTGTTTGGTCCACTCACACAGAGGTACAATCGATTCTTGAACCAACTTTTTTATCTTAAATTTCTAACACTTTTCATACACAATGACGTATGTCCAAGAGGTCATTGAACAATCCAATCATGACTTAGACATATAAAAACTCTGTGTTAATGATCTTGATTCATGAGGCCGTGATGAAAGTGAAACCCAATTTTCTAACCAATTCAGGAATTGACGGGGAACTATGTTCTAGATTTTCACAAAACATTTGTTTCAGTACCAAAAATTTCGTTACTCCAAATCATATTCTTTTGTTTTGAGTGGTCTTGATCAAATGTTCGAAGCCTACGGAATTTGTTTCCCAACAGGATCCAGTTACAAAATTTATTTTCTACATATGATTTTCGTGTGAGTATCAATTATTATCCTTTGTCACTTTCAAATATTTTCCAAAGCATACTTGTCACTGACTATACTGGCCAAACAAGTAATTTCTGTTGCCATTACTCACCTTATGTTAAGGATGATTTGTAACGAAATTTTTGAGCTACCCATGAAGCCTTGAAAAAGAAGCCCTTCGATACTTCTCTATAAGTTTTCGATTGTAATTCACGGGAAACCACACAAGCAGTTGATTATCTCTCTTGATAATTAACGAAGTAACCTTTGCATGGGGTTTAACTGCTTTCGTGTCAAAATTTTATTTTTGACATCACAGATGCAAATTTATCGTTAAATTTGATTCTTATCTTATTTCATTGGCACACTGCACTCACGAAATCCTTGAGGCTTTGAGTAATACCAACTCAGGCTGAAGATTTCGCAAGACTGGCAAAGGACTTTGTTTCTTAGCCCAAAAATGAAAGAGCCTAACCTCCATGCCGAAGGTTTTCGATCTTATCCACTTAGTACTCACGAACAGTTTTGATGTAACCGTTTGGCAACTTGTTCCGAGTTTCAAGGTACTTTATCTGACATGGCATGTATAACGGCTAGTGGTGCAATTTTCAAGGAAGGCCATGGAAAACTCATTAATGAAATCGTTTGCAATTCTTTTGGGGTTACACATAAAAGGAAATTATTTTTCCTTTGATCATTACGCTTTCAAAAACTCTCAGACGAACAAAATCCCTAATTCTCAATTTCTCAAAATTCTGTTCAAGATTTCATCAATGGCTGCTACTCAAACCAATCATGAAGATACAAAGTACTAATTACCAGGTTGAGGGTAGTATTTCACTATACCTTGAGGATTTGAAGATGTTGATAGTTGCTCCTCAAAATTCTGGTCTTGCTATTGTTATGTTCAACTCTTTCGTAGTTCCGATAACATGGTTATCCATGGCTGCTTCGACTGCTTCCTACAGCAAGGCTACAGATGTGATTACTTTTAATCTTGTGAATGAGAAACGGATTCGTCTGACCAAGAAGATGTTCAATCAGTTCTTGAATATCCCCAATTCTCTACCATTCTTCAAACCAAATAAGGATCAAATCATGTTTATGTTCAACGAGATCGGAAATCAGCCCCCATTCACAAAAATCAGTGATTTCAAGAAGTCCAGATTACCCTGTATGTGGAATTTTTTCTTTGGCATTTATCTTCGATGTCTAACTGGAAGAAGTGTTGGTCTCGAAAAAGGAAGACTTGAAGTCTACGCAATGGTGATGGGATTATATTACGATCTCAGTGTTGACTATGCGACTCAATTATGGAAGGAGTTTGTGAAAAACCTGGAGAATACTAATATGGTGAAGGGTATCTCTTGTGCGAGGTATTGGAGTCTCATTCTTGAGAAAATTTACGAAAAAGAGGGAATTCAAGTTCTTGATAATGAAGAAAAGGTGGACTTTACAAAGTATCACTTTCCAAAGTCAGTCGAGGATGATTCTGAAATTTTCCCTACAATTGCCAGAATTCCAGATGGCATGTTGAAGAAGGTTGATCCAACAAATAAAGTGTTGGTGAAATATTTGAAGAACATTAACCCTGATGTAGAAAGTGGGATGTTACTTGAAGTTGATGTTGGGTCTTCAAAACAATCAAAGAAATCAAAAAAGAGTGATGGTGCTGCTCTTGTTTCTGAAAGCCCTAAAAAGGCTAACTTTCGAAAGAAAAATGATACCAATAAATTAAAGGATTCGAAGAAAGATGTGATAGAGAAGGCGTTGATTATTGCTGAATCATTGAAGGAATTAGTACCTTCAAAATCCGGTGTTTTGAAAAGATTGAGGAAGTCATCTGATGATTCATCTTCAATCATACGAAAGGCTCAGTTAAACCGAAAGGGGATGAAGATTCGTGAAATACCAAATCCTGTCTCTCCAAAGTCGAAAAAGAGTAGAGCTGAGGATGTAGCAAAGCATATTTCCAAGAAGGACAAGAAACGAAAACCAGTGTTTCGTGACGAGTCATCAGAAAGCGAGATTGTACCAGATACTCATTTGGGATCAACTTCACCAAAGGTATCTACTCCCATCATTTATTCGTTAGCTTCAGCAACCACCACCATTTTCTCCACCGTTTCTATTCCATTCGAAATTGGTGTTACCAAGTCAGTTTCTGAGGAGGTACCCATTTTCGACTTTCGTACAAACGTATATGATACGGGTGTCGGAGTCATTATGAGTGTCGACAATACGAATCTTGTTTCTGAAGCTATTCCTCTTATCACTTCCTCTATTGTTTCTTCGACTATAGATACTTCCTTACCTCATTTCTTCACTCATACTCAAACTATCACCACATCACCCACATTTGAAAACATCCTTAAACAACCTATCACTACCCTTTTTCAGTCACAATCCACTGATCTACCAAAGCCAAATTCCGATGATGAAACAGACAGAGGAGGTCTCAGAGGAACATTTGATGATCTTCATTTTGATTTTGAAGAGGAGGATGTTCCTGATCACATGCTGATGTCAGGAAAAAAATTCAAGATCCTAAATCGAAAACTTAATTCGATTTTGCAATCACAAGCCAATTCAGGAGCCAAGGAAGTTAGATACGAATGATAAGAACAATGAGCTACGGCTCAAAGCTCATGGAGATTTTATTGATTCAGAAATTAAAGAACTTCGCAACGTCGCAAAAGAACGTCATGTGATGTTCGTACAAGACGTTAAGAAGGTTCGTGAAGACATTAATCTCAAGTTAGAAGAAATGAAGAAGGAAGTTTCTCAGGAAATTAGTGAAGTTAATCCTCGTTATACTTCCATTCAACAGAAGGTGGATATTATTGTTGGGGCAGTGACGAATTACATTCAAAATTTTCAAACCACGGTACCAACTATCGAAGCTAAGGCCTCGGATGATAAAGAACAATTTGCTATGCTGAAGGATTTGCTTGGTGAACTCAATAGTATTGTTTCGAAGCCAGCCCAATAGTCCTTTTTAACTTCTGAGTTTCTTACTCAAAAATTAAATGTTCTCGATCAAGTCATTCAGAAGTTTGTAGCACCTATAACAAAATTTGCTCAAATGCTACCTTCGAATGCCCCACCTGCTGTCATAGGGGTGCAAGGGGGAGAAAAGAAAGTCAATGAAGGCAAAAGCAAAGTTCCGAATGTCACAAAGGCTGCTGATAAATGAAAGTTGTAACTTCGGGAATTCCATCTAAAATTGTATCTACTCAAGTATCAACTCCTTTTGTTACGAAGTTCATAACAGAAGCAATCAAAACAACAACAAGACCTATTAAGGGAATTGTTATTGGTTCTTCTACAGAAGGAGGGAGTTCAAGCTCATCTAAACCAAAGCCTTCGGATGATGATGATAAAGGGAAAGGTGTTGCTGTTGAAAAGTCCAAGGAAGAGAAGAAGGTTGAGATAGAAGCAGAAATAGAAAATCAGAGACAAATACAAAGCATATTGAGACTAAGACCAAGTGATCCTCTTCGCATGGAGAAAGGAGATCCGAAAAAGCTCTATAGCTATGAAAGCATAGAATCCAGGGTGATATTCAATCGAATGTATGCTTTTTAGAAGAAGCCAAAGAAAAGCTATTTGATTGCAAACACTGACATGAGCCAACTGGATTTTCCTATAAATGAGATAATGTTCATCATGGCTCAGTACAAGATTGTTGAAAAGTTTGACAACGAAGATGACTTCATTTACATGAAGATCAGATTTCATGCAGTTGTTGGGAAGGAGCCAGATGAGGTTTGGTTATTGATAAAGATCAAGAAAGTTATGAGCATAATGAAGGACATTTTGTTCGAAAACATGATTCAAAACTTTGGATATCATGTTGTTCGTGCAAATAATCAAAGATGTGATTTTTCTGTTGCTGATTTTCCTCTAATGAACTTGAACGAATTGATTGAAGTAGCTTTGATACTTAAGGATATGGAAGCTTCTCAACTCAAGGGAACTGATAAAGACGTTTTCAGACTTGTTCTAGCACACATCAAGATTTTCATAGACAATTATTACGATTGTCTAGCATAGACCGATGTGGAGTTAGCATCGACATTGGGAAGAAATATTGTTGTTTCAATGGAAACAACGAAGCCACAAGCAGAATTGAAGTAGTATGGTGATGGAGAGATATGCTTGAAGCCTTTTGGTCTAGTATTCTATGGAAAAGACACAAAGTAAAAACGCAAAGAGGTTTTTATTTCAAGCTTCTGAGATCAAATGCTACACAACTTCTCAATATACGAATTTCATATTTCGTATGAATAGTTGTACGAAGAATAATGAAGGAGATAAGATAGAGTTAAGGAATGTGATAACTTGGTACACGGAGATTCGAAGGATGATTCACTTCGCTGCTCAGATTCTCACGAATTGAGTAGTTCAACTCGTTTACAAAGGGGGAGATTGTAAGGGTCGAAATATTGTAAAGAGTTGAAGTGTATGTTTTGTATTTTGTATGTATTTACTAAGGAACTTGTTTAGTCGAAACTTAATGTTTAGTCCTTAGTATTCTTTGTACTTTCAGTATCCTATAATGTAGCACCTGGTCCCTGGTACGTAAATCTTATTTGAGTATTTTCCATTTTTAGCCTTGGACTCGGCGAGTCATAGGTCCGACTTGCCGAGTAGAGATGGGACCCGGGACATGTTTAAGTTGGCGACTCGGTGAGTCCATATTCCGGACTCGGCGAGTCACGGCGACTCATATCCGCCGCAAGCCAGCCCCCATTCACCCTCAGAGCCCCCAACCCTCGTTCAAAGCTTATTTCCTTGAGAGTTTGAAGAATTATTGTGTGTTCTTGAAGGTTTTGAGAAGGAAGTGGAGTAGATCAAGAGGAAGGGAAGGAAACCAAGCCTCCAATGACTCAATGTGTGATTTAGAAAGCCTTAATGAAATTTTTCGTTCCGAAAGTTTCTTCCCAATAAGGCTTGCATTCACGTTAGTCAACTGAGCAACCTTACTCTTCTCAAATGAGTTAAGAGTTTACTGTTTGGTCCACTCACACAGAGGTACAATCGATTCTTGAACCAACTTTTTTATCTTAAATTTCTAACACTTTTCATACACAATGACGTATGTCCAAGAGGTCATTGAACAATCCAATCATGACTTAGACATATAAAAACTCTGTGTTAATGATCTTGATTCATGAGGCCGTGATGAAAGTGAAACCCAATTTTCTAACCAATTCAGGAATTGACGGGGAACTATGTTCTAGATTTTCACAAAACATTTGTTTCAGTACCAAAAATTTCGTTACTCCAAATCATATTCTTTTGTTTTGAGTGGTCTTGATCAAATGTTCGAAGCCTACGGAATTTGTTTCCCAACAGGATCCAGTTACAAAATTTATTTTCTACATATGATTTTCGTGTGAGTATCAATTATTATCCTTTGTCACTTTCAAATATTTTCCAAAGCATACTTGTCACTGACTATACTGGCCAAACAAGTAATTTCTGTTGCCATTACTCACCTTATGTTAAGGATGATTTGTAACGAAATTTTTGAGCTACCCATGAAGCCTTGAAAAAGAAGCCCTTCGATACTTCTCTATAAGTTTTCGATTGTAATTCACGGGAAACCACACAAGCAGTTGATTATCTCTCTTGATAATTAACGAAGTAACCTTTGCATGGGGTTTAACTGCTTTCGTGTCAAAATTTTATTTTTGACATCACAGATGCAAATTTATCGTTAAATTTGATTCTTATCTTATTTCATTGGCACACTGCACTCACGAAATCCTTGAGGCTTTGAGTAATACCAACTCAGGCTGAAGATTTCGCAAGACTGGCAAAGGACTTTGTTTCTTAGCCCAAAAATGAAAGAGCCTAACCTCCATGCCGAAGGTTTTCGATCTTATCCACTTAGTACTCACGAACAGTTTTGATGTAACCGTTTGGCAACTTGTTCCGAGTTTCAAGGTACTTTATCTGACATGGCATGTATAACGGCTAGTGGTGCAATTTTCAAGGAAGGCCATGGAAAACTCATTAATGAAATCGTTTGCAATTCTTTTGGGGTTACACATAAAAGGAAATTATTTTTCCTTTGATCATTACGCTTTCAAAAACTCTCAGACGAACAAAATCCCTAATTCTCAATTTCTCAAAATTCTGTTCAAGATTTCATCAATGGCTGCTACTCAAACCAATCATGAAGATACAAAGTACTAATTACCAGGTTGAGGGTAGTATTTCACTATACCTTGAGGATTTGAAGATGTTGATAGTTGCTCCTCAAAATTCTGGTCTTGCTATTGTTATGTTCAACTCTTTCGTAGTTCCGATAACATGGTTATCCATGGCTGCTTCGACTGCTTCCTACAGCAAGGCTACAGATGTGATTACTTTTAATCTTGTGAATGAGAAACGGATTCGTCTGACCAAGAAGATGTTCAATCAGTTCTTGAATATCCCCAATTCTCTACCATTCTTCAAACCAAATAAGGATCAAATCATGTTTATGTTCAACGAGATCGGAAATCAGCCCCCATTCACAAAAATCAGTGATTTCAAGAAGTCCAGATTACCCTGTATGTGGAATTTTTTCTTTGGCATTTATCTTCGATGTCTAACTGGAAGAAGTGTTGGTCTCGAAAAAGGAAGACTTGAAGTCTACGCAATGGTGATGGGATTATATTACGATCTCAGTGTTGACTATGCGACTCAATTATGGAAGGAGTTTGTGAAAAACCTGGAGAATACTAATATGGTGAAGGGTATCTCTTGTGCGAGGTATTGGAGTCTCATTCTTGAGAAAATTTACGAAAAAGAGGGAATTCAAGTTCTTGATAATGAAGAAAAGGTGGACTTTACAAAGTATCACTTTCCAAAGTCAGTCGAGGATGATTCTGAAATTTTCCCTACAATTGCCAGAATTCCAGATGGCATGTTGAAGAAGGTTGATCCAACAAATAAAGTGTTGGTGAAATATTTGAAGAACATTAACCCTGATGTAGAAAGTGGGATGTTACTTGAAGTTGATGTTGGGTCTTCAAAACAATCAAAGAAATCAAAAAAGAGTGATGGTGCTGCTCTTGTTTCTGAAAGCCCTAAAAAGGCTAACTTTCGAAAGAAAAATGATACCAATAAATTAAAGGATTCGAAGAAAGATGTGATAGAGAAGGCGTTGATTATTGCTGAATCATTGAAGGAATTAGTACCTTCAAAATCCGGTGTTTTGAAAAGATTGAGGAAGTCATCTGATGATTCATCTTCAATCATACGAAAGGCTCAGTTAAACCGAAAGGGGATGAAGATTCGTGAAATACCAAATCCTGTCTCTCCAAAGTCGAAAAAGAGTAGAGCTGAGGATGTAGCAAAGCATATTTCCAAGAAGGACAAGAAACGAAAACCAGTGTTTCGTGACGAGTCATCAGAAAGCGAGATTGTACCAGATACTCATTTGGGATCAACTTCACCAAAGGTATCTACTCCCATCATTTATTCGTTAGCTTCAGCAACCACCACCATTTTCTCCACCGTTTCTATTCCATTCGAAATTGGTGTTACCAAGTCAGTTTCTGAGGAGGTACCCATTTTCGACTTTCGTACAAACGTATATGATACGGGTGTCGGAGTCATTATGAGTGTCGACAATACGAATCTTGTTTCTGAAGCTATTCCTCTTATCACTTCCTCTATTGTTTCTTCGACTATAGATACTTCCTTACCTCATTTCTTCACTCATACTCAAACTATCACCACATCACCCACATTTGAAAACATCCTTAAACAACCTATCACTACCCTTTTTCAGTCACAATCCACTGATCTACCAAAGCCAAATTCCGATGATGAAACAGACAGAGGAGGTCTCAGAGGAACATTTGATGATCTTCATTTTGATTTTGAAGAGGAGGATGTTCCTGATCACATGCTGATGTCAGGAAAAAAATTCAAGATCCTAAATCGAAAACTTAATTCGATTTTGCAATCACAAGCCAATTCAGGAGCCAAGGAAGTTAGATACGAATGATAAGAACAATGAGCTACGGCTCAAAGCTCATGGAGATTTTATTGATTCAGAAATTAAAGAACTTCGCAACGTCGCAAAAGAACGTCATGTGATGTTCGTACAAGACGTTAAGAAGGTTCGTGAAGACATTAATCTCAAGTTAGAAGAAATGAAGAAGGAAGTTTCTCAGGAAATTAGTGAAGTTAATCCTCGTTATACTTCCATTCAACAGAAGGTGGATATTATTGTTGGGGCAGTGACGAATTACATTCAAAATTTTCAAACCACGGTACCAACTATCGAAGCTAAGGCCTCGGATGATAAAGAACAATTTGCTATGCTGAAGGATTTGCTTGGTGAACTCAATAGTATTGTTTCGAAGCCAGCCCAATAGTCCTTTTTAACTTCTGAGTTTCTTACTCAAAAATTAAATGTTCTCGATCAAGTCATTCAGAAGTTTGTAGCACCTATAACAAAATTTGCTCAAATGCTACCTTCGAATGCCCCACCTGCTGTCATAGGGGTGCAAGGGGGAGAAAAGAAAGTCAATGAAGGCAAAAGCAAAGTTCCGAATGTCACAAAGGCTGCTGATAAATGAAAGTTGTAACTTCGGGAATTCCATCTAAAATTGTATCTACTCAAGTATCAACTCCTTTTGTTACGAAGTTCATAACAGAAGCAATCAAAACAACAACAAGACCTATTAAGGGAATTGTTATTGGTTCTTCTACAGAAGGAGGGAGTTCAAGCTCATCTAAACCAAAGCCTTCGGATGATGATGATAAAGGGAAAGGTGTTGCTGTTGAAAAGTCCAAGGAAGAGAAGAAGGTTGAGATAGAAGCAGAAATAGAAAATCAGAGACAAATACAAAGCATATTGAGACTAAGACCAAGTGATCCTCTTCGCATGGAGAAAGGAGATCCGAAAAAGCTCTATAGCTATGAAAGCATAGAATCCAGGGTGATATTCAATCGAATGTATGCTTTTTAGAAGAAGCCAAAGAAAAGCTATTTGATTGCAAACACTGACATGAGCCAACTGGATTTTCCTATAAATGAGATAATGTTCATCATGGCTCAGTACAAGATTGTTGAAAAGTTTGACAACGAAGATGACTTCATTTACATGAAGATCAGATTTCATGCAGTTGTTGGGAAGGAGCCAGATGAGGTTTGGTTATTGATAAAGATCAAGAAAGTTATGAGCATAATGAAGGACATTTTGTTCGAAAACATGATTCAAAACTTTGGATATCATGTTGTTCGTGCAAATAATCAAAGATGTGATTTTTCTGTTGCTGATTTTCCTCTAATGAACTTGAACGAATTGATTGAAGTAGCTTTGATACTTAAGGATATGGAAGCTTCTCAACTCAAGGGAACTGATAAAGACGTTTTCAGACTTGTTCTAGCACACATCAAGATTTTCATAGACAATTATTACGATTGTCTAGCATAGACCGATGTGGAGTTAGCATCGACATTGGGAAGAAATATTGTTGTTTCAATGGAAACAACGAAGCCACAAGCAGAATTGAAGTAGTATGGTGATGGAGAGATATGCTTGAAGCCTTTTGGTCTAGTATTCTATGGAAAAGACACAAAGTAAAAACGCAAAGAGGTTTTTATTTCAAGCTTCTGAGATCAAACGCTACACAACTTCTCAATATACGAATTTCATATTTCGTATGAATAGTTGTACGAAGAATAATGAAGGAGATAAGATAGAGTTAAGGAATGTGATAACTTGGTACACGGAGATTCGAAGGATGATTCACTTCGCTGCTCAGATTCTCACGAATTGAGTAGTTCAACTCGTTTACAAAGGGGGAGATTGTAAGGGTCGAAATATTGTAAAGAGTTGAAGTGTATGTTTTGTATTTTGTATGTATTTACTAAGGAACTTGTTTAGTCGAAACTTAATGTTTAGTCCTTAGTATTCTTTGTACTTTCAGTATCCTATAATGTAGCACCTGGTCCCTGGTACGTAAATCTTATTTGAGTATTTTCCATTTTTAGCCTTGGACTCGGCGAGTCATAGGTCCGACTTGCCGAGTAGAGACGGGACCCGGGACATGTTTAAGTTGGCGACTCGGTGAGTCCATATTCCGGACTCGGCGAGTCACGGCGACTCATATCCGCCGCAAGCCAGCCCCCATTCACCCTCAGAGCCCCCAACCCTCGTTCAAAGCTTATTTCCTTGAGAGTTTGAAGAATTATTGTGTGTTCTTGAAGGTTTTGAGAAGGAAGTGGAGTAGATCAAGAGGAAGGGAAGGAAACCAAGCATCTTAGTGTTCTCTCAGTGGTTCCTTTGAGGTATAACCCGTTTTTTCTCTGTTTCTATGCTTATTACTCCATTAAGTCTTTCTTGAGCCCTTCCCCAAGCTTGTATGTGCAATATAATCCGTAATAAGTTGATTGGCCTTTAGATCTAGGCATGGTTGAGCTCCAGGAGCTCAGATTTGTTGCCTTTATGGACCCACATTGCATGAAGACCCTAGATCTACCCTTTTGGGTGCATTTTGAACCCTAAAACCCTTATTGGTGAATATCTACACGTAAAGTTGGAAACTTTACGTGTAATTCATGCTCTAGGAACCCAGATCTGTGAATGGCATGGACTGGAATCGAGCAAAACCGCATATTTGGTAATTACATGGCAACGACTCGACGAGTCGTTCATCTGACTCGGCGAGTCTGCTCGCGAGTCTTCGAGTTGTCCCCTTTTTCGTAGTGTCGAGTGTGAGCAGTGAGTCACGGGGTGTGACTCAGTGAGTTGGAAGCCGAACTCATCCATGGAGGAACTCGGCGAGCCAATGCCCTAACTCGGCGAGTTCAAGGCAATCTTCTTAGATCAAGAACAGACTCGGCGAGTTGTTCATACAACTCGACGAGTCTTAGCATAAGTGTTCATCGGATGAAGATGAACTCGACGAGTTGTTCATACAACTCGGCGAGTAGGATGAAGGACTTGAATATCAGTTTAGAAGGAGAACTCGTCGAGTCATCGCCTAACTCGACGAGTAGAAACGAGATTCAGGACAATCGTTTGGGTAGGGACTCAGCGAGTTGGAGAGCCAACTTGGCGAGTCGGGTTAACTGAAAGTTGACTTTGACTTTGACTTAGGGCATGATCAGGGGTAAAATGGCCATTTTACCCAAAGGACAGTTAGCAGTTTTTGATTGAGTATATTGTGGGAGTTACAGCCGAAGGATTTCTGGAGCAGCAGCAGCAGCAGTAGACAGTCAGTTCCTGATCAGATCAGCAACTACTTTGAGGTGAGTTACCTTCCAGTAGCGTTGGGTCTAAGGCCACAATGCCGACCCACCAGTAGGAGACGCATGATAGATGATTGTCTTTGTGATATCATCTAGGTTTGCTACTACCTGATATGTTATATGCTAGCATGATATGTTATATGTGACAGTAGTAGAGTTCGGTTGTTAGGACCGGAGGGTAGTCAGACACCCCAGATACGTCTGACAGTATGTGATGTTATGTTTATATGCTAGCATGATTTGTTATATGAGTTAGAGGTAGTAGGAGGGGAGCAGTTCCCGATTTCGGTTGTTAGGACCGAAGGGTAGTTTAGACACCCCAGATATGTCTGATAATATGTTATGTTATGATATGTGATAGTAGTAGCAGTAGGGGGTGAAATAGTCCCCGAGGATCGGTTGTCAGGACCGGCGGGTAGTCAGCACCCCAGAATAGCTTGACACGGATAGTCAGCACCCCAGAATGGCTTGACACGGGAAGTCAGCACCCCAGAATGGCTTGACACGGTAGGACGGCACCCCAAAATGGCCGCACGGGTAGTCGGCACCCCAGAATGGCCGTACCGGGTAGTCAGGCACCCCAGAATAGCCTGGCAGTATGTATGATATGTGTTGTATGGTATGTGGTACGATGGGGGAACTCACTAAGCTTTGTGCTTACAGCTTACAGTTTTGGTTTCAGGTACCTCTTCATCAAAGGGGAAGGAGCTGGCGTGGTAACGGCACATCATGCACACACACTGGTTTCCGCATTTAAAAGATTTCTCTGGGATTTGTACTCTGATATTTCGATTGGTTGTATGATTTGGGTTTTAGACATGGTTTACGTTTTGATGTGGTTTGATCAACAATGTTTTTAATTATTAATGTTTTCTAAAGTAACGTTTTAAAAACGAAATTTTTGGACGTGAAAATTGGGTCGTTACAAGTTGGTATCAGAGCCCTGGTTTGAGGGATTCGGACACACCTTCGGGGGTGTCTGAACTCAACTCAAGGGATTAAAAGATTTTCCAAAAGAAAATGTTTTCTAAAGATTGAGAAAAGAGTTTCGAGAAAGAACGAAGTGTGTGATGTGCGTGACCGGCCGAGCTCAAGTAAGTATTCCCCAAAGTACCCATACAAGTTTATGTTATGTTTATCAGCTTTTGTAGAACAACATGCTAGAATAGGACTAATGATCTAGGAGTGATGCCTTATGTGCCTGCTTTATGTGTTTCAGTTGTATGAGAATTGCATGCTAGTATTGAGTAGGCAACAAGTAGGATAGCCTGATTAGGTTATGCCTGGTAATATGAGCTTAGCATTTTATGCTAGTACAGTTCCTGTAAGCAGGTAGAGTTGATTGAGATTGTTACCCTTGTCTGAATGCTGCTTGCTTCGTGTTATGTGGGACTCTGAATAATGGGAGTTATCCATTAGGCGAATACGCCACGTCACATGTGATCAGGGTTGAATAATCTTAGAGTGCCGGATTTGATCCTACTGCGCAGCTCTTGTTTGAGTCCAACCGTTGTAGGGACGAGTCGGGTACTCGAAGGATTATCTGAGCCTAGTCACATGTGATGGTATTCGGGTAATGGCTAATTGGCATTACAAGGAGGCCTGCAGCAGCTGAGGACTGGATAGAGTAGAATCAGAGATTTGCCTAGGGCAAGCCTAGGATGAGTATAGCAGTGATCAGCAGTAGTGAAAGGGATCTGGTGGAGTCGAGGCATTCCTTGAAGAAGGTACGGATAGATGTGGAAGGTAGTATGGGCCCGTACTACTAAAAGCAGAGGATCCGTACCCGAACCAAGGAAGGCCAAGATAAGACCAGGGAACTTGTAAGTAGCAGTGATCCCTCAGGAAGTATCAGTATCACTAATGATTGTATTATGTATTGCAGAATGGTGGTACTTCGATCGAGGCCGATAGATGGCGGTTCAGGAGAGGGGTCAGGTTCGGGATCAGGTTCCGAGCCGGTAGATGAGGGACTACGCGAGTTCATCGCGTCAGAGATCACCAGGGGTATCCTTGAGTCAACTCCCATTATCTTCGGGTCGATCAAGGAAGGGATCATCGAGTTGATGGAGGATCACCTCAGAGCGTTCAGGAGTGACATGGCATCTGGCCAGTCGGGATCTCGCACGCTGTCCTTTAAGTACTTCAGGAGCAGTGGTGCGCTGGATTTCCACAGGGTGAAAGACCCAATTGCTGCCAGGCGATGGATTGCAGACATCGAGTCTGCACAGTTGACTAGCTTCTGCCCCGAGGGGTCGAAGGTGAGGTATGCAGCAGGATGTTTACGAGACCGAGCTCATGATTGGTGGGAGTCAGTGGGTGACTCGTTGGTAGCATCAGCTATCGAGGCTATGACCTGGTCAGACTTTGTGACCAGGTTCAGGGCAGAGTTTGCGCCGGCTGTCGAGCTTCAGCAGCTGGCCAAGGAGTTTTTGGACATGAGACAGATGACGGAGACTGTGGCGGAGATCACCGCCAAGTTCCGGGAGAGGGCACTGTTGGTTCCCCAGTATGCGGGCGATGAGGACATGAGGAGGACCCCCTATCATGACATGCTCCAGGCTGATATCCGGGAGCATGTTAGTTTTTCAGCTTGCCCCACCCTGGACTCCATGATTGCCAGGGTGAGGGAGAGGGAGATAGATTTGGAGCACATACGGAAACGGAAGTCAGAGGAGGGACAGACAGGAGGGGCTTCGGGGAAGAAGCCCAAGGGATCAGATGGTAGGCCGAAAGGCCAGACAGGACCGAGCCGCTGCAGGAAATGCGGCAGGCCGCACGAGGGGGCGTGCAGGTTGGGATCATCAGGCTGCTACAAGTGCGGCAAGTCTGGGCACTTTAGCAAGGATTGCACTGCTCCGGCAGCAGTTATTCAGACGTCTGAGTTGCTGTGTTTCCACTGCAACCAGAGGGGCCACAAGAAGGCCAATTGCCCCCACTTGAAAGTTTCAGCGCCAGTCAAGGCGCCAGCTCCAGTGACCCTGCGGATCACAGATGGCCAGCAGGGCAAGGAAGAGGCTCCAGTGGTGAGGAGCCGGGCATTCCAGCTGACCGCCGAGGAGGCACGCGCCGCACCCGATGTGGTGACGGGTATGATTTTTTCCCTCTATTTTATTTGTATGATGTTATGATATTGATATGTGCTCCGTATGTATATGTATGCCTTAGGATCGTTCCATGTGAATGGCATCCCAGTTCAGGTGTTGTTCGACTCGGGTGCATCCCGATCATTTGTTTCCCTTGCGCTTAGCAAGAAGTTTCATGAGTCTTCGGGCGAGTTAGATTGCCCTTTCGACGTAGAGATTGCTGATGATCGAACGGTGTGAGCATCGATGGTGTTCGAGATTGCGTATTGAGTTTGTTTGAGGAGCGCTACTTGGTAGACTTGGTTCCCATTCCGTTGCGTGGGAATAAGGTGATTATAGGTATGGATTGGTTGAGCCCCAATGGGGCGGTGATAGATTGCGCACAGCAGCTAGTGCGAGTCAGGACCCCAGGTGGGGGAGAGTTAGTGATTCATGGCGAGAGGCCACAGTATGGACCTACAGTCTGTTCGGCAGCGAGGGCTAGACGATACCTTCAGCAGGGATGCGTAGGATATGTTGCGTACGTGATGGATACCTGGGAAGCGGGTAAGGCGAAGGTGAGCGAGGTTCCGGTGGTGCGAGAGTTCGCAGATGTTTTTCCGGAGGAGCTTCCTGGGATACCTCCGGAGCGACAGGTTGAGTTTAGGATTGACCTTGTTCCTGGTGCGGCTCCGATAGCCAAGGCACCGTATCGGTTGGCTCCTCCTGAGATGCAGGAGTTGTCTACACAGCTGCAGGAGCTGTTAGACAAGGGATTCATTCGACCGAGTAGTTCACCCTGGGGAGCCCCGATTTTGTTCGTGAAGAAGAAGGACGGGTCGCATCGGATGTTTATAGATTACCGGGAGCTGAACAAGGTAACGGTGAAGAACCGTTACCCACTCCCGAGGACTGATGACCTTTTTGACCAGCTTCAGGGAGCATCTTGGTTCTCCAAGATTGATTTGCGTTCGGGTTATCATCAGATGAGCGTCAGGGAGGAGGATACGTAGAAGACCGCGTGTCGGATGCGCTATGGCCATTATGAGTTTGTGGTGATGTCGTTTGGGCTCACCAATGCTCCTGCCACGTTCATGGACCTCATGAACCGCGTATGTAGACTGATGCTTGATCGGTCTGTGATAGTCTTTATCGATGACATCTTGGTTTATTCCAAGACACAGGAAGAGCATGAGGGGCATTTAAGAGAGGTATTGGAGACCCTGAGGAGGGAGAGCTTATATGCCAAGTTCTCCAAGTGTGAGTTTTGGTTGCGCGAGGTGCAATTTCTCGGACACCTTGTCAACCAGAACGGGATTCTGGTCGATCCGGCCAAGGTCGAGGTCGTGATGAGGTGGGAGGTTCCGAAGTCTCCATCTGAGATTCGGAGTTTCCTAGGATTGGCAGGCTATTATCGAAGATTCATTCAGGACTTCTCCAAGATAGCCGTACCCCTGACGCGGCTGACGAAGAAAGCCGTAGTCTTTTGGTGGGGACCCGAGCAGCAGGCGGCATTTGAGACGCTGAGACGAAGATTGTGCGAGGCGCCAATCTTAGCCCTGCTAGAGGGCGTTGAGGATTTTGTGATATACTGTGACGCGTCCATTTCAAGGCTGGGCGCGGTACTGATGCCGAGGGGGCATGTCATTGCCTACGCTTCGAGGCAGCTCAAGCATCACGAGGCGAACTACCCGACGCATGATTTGGAGTTCGGGGCGGTGGTTTTTGCCCTCAAGATTTGGCGACATTACCTCTACGGGGTTCGATGTACCATCTACACGGACCACAAGAGTTTGAGGTACCTCATGGATCAACCGAATCTGAACATGAGGCAGCGTCGGTGGTTGGACGTGGTGAAGGATTATGATTGTGAGATCCTTTACCACCCGGGAAAGGCCAACGTGGTGGCCGATGCACTTAGCCGCAAAGCGGCGCCGATCAGGGATATCTGCATGAGGATGACCGTAGTGACTCCCCTGTTGGAGCAGATTCGGGAGGCTTAGCAGGAGGCTATCAAGGAGGAACATCGGAAGAGCGAGCGTGTGGTGGGTTAAGTTTCCTCCTTCGATTATGATAGCCGAGGACTATTGACACTACACTGTAGGGTGTGGGTGCCGTATCACGGAGGTGTGCGCCAGATCTTGTTGGAGGAGGCGCACAAGTCCCGATTCTCTATTCATCCCGGGGCAACGAAGATGTATAGGGATCTTCGTCCAGATTATTGGTGGCCCTGCATGAAGCGGGATGTGGCGTGGTACATTGAGCGGTGCTTGAACTGCAGGAAGGTCAAGGCCGAACATCAGAGACCGCATGGCAAGATGCAACCGCTGGACATCCCGTTGTGGAAATGGGAAGATATCACGATGGATTTTTATCACGAAGCTTCCCAGGACCGCGCGTGGAGTGGATTCGATTTGGGTCATTGTGGATCGATTGACCAAGAGTGCTCACTTTATCCCGATTCAGGAGAGCATATCGGCCGAGAAATTGGCCGACATCTATATTAGGGAGATTGTGGCGTGGCACGGGGTGCCAGTATCGGTTATCTCGGACAGGGATGTGCGTTTTACTTCCAGGTTTTGGAAGAGGTTTCATGACGATTTGGGCACTCGTTTGCATTTTAGCACCGCTTTTCACCCACAGACAGATGGTCAGAGCGAGCGGACCATCCAGACTCTAGAGGATATGTTGCGGGCGTACGTGCTAGACTTCGGTGGTAGCTGGGATACTTATCTTCCATTGGCCGAGTTCTCTTACAACAACAGCTACCACGCGAGTATTGACCATCCCCCATTCGAGATGTTGTACGGTCGGAGGTGTAGGACCCCGACATGCTGGGGTGAAGTAGGCCAGAGAGTCATGGGGAGCACCGAAGTGGTGCTCAAGACGACCGAGAGGATCCAGCCGGTTCGGAGCAGGCTTCAGACCGCTCAGTGTCGGAAGAAAAGTTACGCCGACAAGCGCCGATCCGGCCTGGAGTTCCAGGTCGAGGATATGGTTCTCCTGAAGGTGTCGCCTTGGAAGGGCGTCATTCGATTCAGGAAGCAAGGCAAGTTGGGCCCGAGGTTTATTGGGCCGTTCAGGGTTGTAGCCCGGGTGGGCAAGGTGGCGTATAGGTTGGATCTGCCAGTCGAGCTCAGCCAGATCCACAACACTTTCCATGTTTCTCAGCTGTGGAAGTGCCTAGTGGACGACTCAGCAGTAGTGACGTTAGAGGATATTCAGGTTGATGACAGCCTGAATTACATTGAGCGCCCAATCGCAATCCTCGACAGGAAGTCGAAGGATTTGAGGAACAAGAGGGTGGAGCTAGTGAAGGTGCAATGGAAGCACCGCAAGGGTTCAGAATGGACTTGGAAGCCGGTGGACGAGATGATGGAGCATTACCCCGAGCTGTTTCAGGATTGAGCAGCAGACTTCGAGGACGAAGTCTAAAATTAGCGGGGGAGATTTGTAGCACCTGGTCCCTGGTACGTAAATCTTATTTGAGTATTTTCCATTTTTAGCCTTGGACTCGGCGACTCATAGGTCCGAATCACCGAGTAGAGACGGGACCCAGGACATGTTTAAGTTGGCGACTCGGCGAGTCCATATTCCGGACTCGGCGAGTCACCGCTGTTGGATGAAACCCTAAGTTTCAGGGGTTTCCACCCTATTTAAGCCTCATATCCGCCCCAAGCCAGCCCCCATTCACCCTCAGAGCCCTCAACCCTCATTCAAAGCTTATTTCCTTGAGAGTTTGAAGCATTATTGTGTGTTCTTGAAGGTTTTGAGAAGGAAGTGGAGTAGATCAAGAGGAAGGGAAGGAAACCAAGCATCTTAGTGTTCTCTCAGTGGTTCCTTTGAGGTATAACCTGTTTTCCCTCTGTTTTTATGCTTATTACTCCATTAAGTCTTTCTTGAGCCCTTCCCCAAGCTTGTATGTGCAATATAATTCGTAATAAGTTGATTGGCCTTTAGATCTAGGCATGGTTGAGCTCCAAGAGCTCAGATCTGTTGCCTTTATGGACCCACATTGCATGAAGACCCTAGATCTACCCTTTTGGGTGCATTTTGAACCCTAAAACCCTTATTGGTGAATATCTACACGTAAAGTTGGAAACTTTACGTGTGATTCATGCTCTAGGAACCCAGATCTGTGAATGACATGGACTGGAATCGAGCAAAACCGCATATTTGGTATTTGTATGGCAACGACTCGGCGAGTCGTTCATCTGACTCGGCGTGTCTGCTCGCGAGTCTTCGAGTTGTCCCCTTTTTCGTAGTGTCGAGTGTGAGCAGTGAGTCACGGGGTGTGACTCAGTGAGTTGGAAGCCGAACTCATCCATGGAGGAACTCGGCGAGCCAATGCCCTGACTCGACGAGTTCAAGGCAATCTTCTTAGATCAAGAACAGACTCGGCGAGTTGTTCATACAACTTGGCGAGTCTTAGCATAAGTGTTCATCGGATGAAGATGAACTCGACGAGTTGTTCATACAACTCAGCGAGTAGGATAAAGGACTTGAATATCAGTTTAGAAGGAGAACTCGTCGAGTCATCGCCTAACTCGATGAGTAGAAACGGGATTCAGGACAATCATTTGGGTAGGGACTCGGCGAGTTGGAGAGCCAACTCGGCGAGTCGGGTCAAATGAAAGTTGACTCTGACTTTGACTTAGGGCATGATCAGGGGTAAAATGGTCATTTTACCCAAAGGACAGTTAGCAGTGTTTGATTGAGTATGTTGTGGGAATTACAGCCGGAGGATTTCCGGAGCAGCAGCAGCAACAGTAGACAGTCAGTTCCCAATCAGATCAACAGCTACTTTGAGGTGAGTTACCTTCCAGTAGTGGTGGGTCTAAGGCCACAATGTCGGCCCACCAGTAGGAGACGTATGATAGATGATTGTCTCTATGATATCATCTAGTTTTGCTACTACCTAATATATTATATGATAGCATGATATGTTATATGTGATAGTAGTAGAGTTCGGTTGTTAGGACCGGAGGGTAGTCAGACACCCCAGATATGTCTGACAGTATGTGATGTTATGTTTATATGCTAGCATGATCTGTTATATGAGTTAGAGGTAGTAGGAGGGGAGCAGTCCCCGAGTTCGGTTGTTAGGACCGAAGGGTAGCTCAGAAACCCCAGATATGTCTGATAATATGTAATGTTATGATATGTGATAGTAGTAGCAGTAGGGGGTGAAATAGTCCCCGAGGATCGGTTGTCAGGACCGGCGGGTAGTCAGCACCCCAGAATAGCTTGACACGGATAGTCAGCACCCCAGAATGGCTTGACACGGGAAGTCAGCACCCCAGAATGGCTTGACACGGGTAGGACGGCACCCCAAAATGGCCGCACGGGTAGTCGGCACCCCAGAATGGCCGTACCGGGTAGTCAGGAACCCCAGAATAGCCTGGCAGTATGTATGATATGTGTTATGGTATGTGGTACGATGGGGGAACTCACTAAGCTTTGTGCTTACAGTTTACAGTTTTGGTTTCAGGTACCTCTTCATCAAAGGGGAAGGAGCTGGCGTGGTAGCGGCACATTATGCACACACACTGGTTTCCGCATTTACAAGATTTCTCTTGGATTTATACTCTGATATTTCGATTGGTTGTATGATTTGGCTTTTAGACATGGTTTACATTGTGATGTGGTTTGATCAACAATGTTTTTAATTATTAATGTTTTCTAAAGTAACGTTTTAAAAACGAAATTTTTGGACGTGAAAATTGGGTCGTTACATATAAATAGGGTCTGAACTTGAGTGTAGGTAAGAGAGTTTTCCCACTTCTGTTATCTGTTTTGTACTTGAGTTCATTGAAAGTAATAGAAGCTAAAACCAGATCATATTTACATCGTGTGTTCTTTACTTGATCATTACTTGAATTACTCTGATTTACATTTGATTACTCTTTTCAATTCTTCTACATTACTTTTCTGATACATTGTAAATTACCTTTCTAAAAGAACCATTACTGTTAAATCTGTGATTGCCTAATGAATACGTTAGGGTTATATACAATGAACATCCGATAGGCAATAGTATGTGTGATTTCCGCCTTACTTCATGTTCCTTGTTTGGTTGTGGGCTTAGGGCAGAACCACACATCCAACTGTCCGTTCGATCTGAATTATATATAACTTGTGTACACTAAGTGATTGTAGAAGGAACTGGTATGCATCACATTACTTATCATTCATTTACTAAGAAAATATTGGATTTTCTGGAGGAACACTCAAATTATTTTTAAAAGGACCATTATTGATAACTTTGTAATTACCTAGTGAATACGCTAGGGTTATATACAATGAAGATCCGATAGGCAATAGTATGTGTGATTTCTACCTTACTTCCTGGTCCTTGTTTGGTTGTGGGCTTAGGGCAGAACCACACATGCAACTGTCTGTTCGATCTGAATTATATATAACTTGTATACACTAAGTGATTGTAGAAGGAACTGGTATGGGTCACATTTCTTACAATTCATTTCTAAGAAAATATAGGATTTTCTGGAGGATCACACTAATGTTTTCAAGAAACAAAAAACATACTTTCTAAAACAAAATGCTTATGAACTCACCAACTTAAATGTTGACACTCTCTTTCAAAACCACTTGTATTCCCACGGAACCAGTAGATAATTACACGCACAGGTTTCAAGAAGACGGAGCATAGTAGCTTCAAGTCTTTTTTTTGCTATTTACTTTTGGAGTCAATCATCTATGATTCAAATACAATGTAAAATCTATATTATTAATATAATGGTTGTTTTTTCTTTGATTACCATTATGAAATTGTTTTGATACTGTACATGACGTCCTCCGCCCCCGAACGATTCCGTCGTCTTGGTTTGGGGATGTGACAAATTGTAACATTCGAACCTTGTATATTTCCTTTTAACCCTTTCTAAACAATATATTTACATTATTGGTCCTCTGGCTAGTACACGTGGCATACTCTATGAGTACGCTTAGCTTACTAGTTAGACCATGATCATGGACATTGCCCACGTACGCAGGGCATACGGGGGTTATGCTGGGCATATGTTGGCTTGGGACAAACCCTAATTTTTAGGTTTTATGCTATTTAAGCTTTTTAAGCCCACCTCCTGACCGTTTTAGACCAACCTCCATATCTTGAAAACCCTAACCTCGCCCTTAGCCTTTGTTTTCGTGATTTTGGGCTCTTGTGAAGCATTTTGGAGTGTTTTTGTGTATTTTGAAGTGGTAGAATGTGATTGAAGACTCATTCTTTGGAGAAGATCTTAGAGATCCAGAGTTGGCATCTTCATTTCGTGACTTTTAAGGAATAAAGTCCATAACTTGTCAAGTCCTTGTATAGATCTACACTTGGGTTTGTTTATGGCTATTTTGGTCCATTTTGGTTGGTCCTTGTGAGCTAAGGTCGTTTAAGAAGATTAACCCATTAGATATGGGCATTTCAGGGGTCCCTTATTGTCACACCCCCAAATCAGAACGGAGGAAACGTTCGGGGGCGGATGACTTCATGTGGTAACGTAACAAATGAATACATAGTAGAGAAAGCAATACAACCATCATATATATAATTGAAAGTTTACATTGTTAAAAGGTACATGTTCAAAAACCAATTACAATATGATGGCAAAATATGAATTTAAACTGGCGCCGCTGCGTTCCTTCTTCAAAAGCTGTTTGTTACCTGTAATTACTGAATCCCTGGGACATACAAGTAGTTTTGAAAGAGTAGATCAGCATTTAAGCTGGTGAGTTTCATAAGTATTAAATGACAATGTTTGTATGAAATGAAATGTTTTGTTTGTTTGTTCCTAGAAAATCCCATATTTTCTACTAGCATAAATGTAGTCTTCTATTAAAACCAATGTTTGTTTCTAGAAAATGTATGTACGTACAAAATTTCCAATACGTCTGAAAAACCCCGTAAATCAATGTGTTTTTAATACTCCATGTGAGTTTTATAACCATGCTATTGACTAGAAATGCCTATACACAACGTTCTTTAGGCGTTGGAATGTTGTGACGTTTGTCACCCCAAAGGGTGTGCTATAGCTAACAGTAAGGGTGCGGGGTTGTCAAGCCCGTATAGATCTATACACAAACACCATGTTCCCCTTCGTACAGGACTTGAAATGTGTACTCGAACAGTAAGGGAAGTTAATGTCTCACAAAACTTAGTATAACACAGATTTACTTGTGAAAATGTTAATTTGTTCTTGTAGGTGAAAGTAAACTTCTTGAAATAGTGTTTCTAGTATGTAACAGTTCGTGATGTTCTCGTAAAACTATACCTATTATAGTTTTCTAAAAGTGTGTCTCGTTTGTTTAGAAATCCCTAGAAAAATGAATCACTTGTTATGAAAGTATAAATTTTTATAGTGTCTAAGATAGACACATATACATGCAGTCTAAGCAGAGTGTTTGATTTATACATATATAACAACATTTTTCATTTCAAAAGATATGATGTTATCGTGATATATTTTGCATACGAAAGTTTCCCTATAATAGTTATAAATCACATATGATTCCGTTGATAAAATGTGTATGATGAAACTTTATATAACACACGATAATAATCGTGTGTTTTACTTGTATTTCCCCCCTTGAAAGCATATAAAAGCATTTATAAAACATTTAAAAGTGTGGATTATAAGGGTATGAACTCACCTGAAAGATCGAAAAAGGCGAGATGAAAACCGAGCAGCACTTCGACTCGAGAAAGCGGATTTTCTCGGGATTCTCGGGAATCTCGGGAGCACAAACGACCTTCGGGACTTGAGCAAGGAAACCGGGGCGGGATAGTTCGTGCACGGAAAACGAGGCAAAAACGCAAGAAAGATGAGAGGAAATGGCTCTTCTCTTCAGAACCCTCTCATCCCTTTTATAGGGGGTGGGAACCGCCTCTGTATACGGGGCGTACTCGAGTACGCTGGGTGTACTCGTGCGTCACGCATGAGCGCATCCTCGACTGCTTCGGACTCTGGATGGGACTGGACATAGGCTCGCATAGGGAGCGACGTGGACGATCCGAGGCCTAGGCCTTGAGTACGCTGGGCGTACTCGTGTGCGACTCAGCCTTCGGATAATACCGAAATTTCTATTAAAAGTTATATTTTTAATATTTAATAAACTTCAAAAATTCATATCTTCTTCATACGAACTTTGTTTTCGACGTTCTTTATATCCACGCGTAGGTGAGACTACGCTCTACAACTTTCGTTTAGATTCCGTTGGCAAATTTTGAAATTATTTTTATTATTTATTTTTAAAAGGTCGTGGTAAGAAAATTTCGTTAGAAATTCATAACTTCTTTATCTGACGTCTGTTTTTGCCAGACTTTTTACTATTGTAATACCATTGTCGAGACCTTCGATCTCCGATTCAAGTTTTTAGCTGTCTGTCGCTAAGCCGAACTTGGAAAAATCATAACTTCATTATACGAAGTCAGATTTGGGCGTTCTTTTTATGTACGATCACGGTTTAATGACATCAAACATAGTAGGTAATTATTTAGAGAGTTTTTGGACTTTTTATTTTCGAAGTTAATTTCATTATATCAAAACTGGTTACAATACTTGACTTTTTAGGTCATTACATAGAGTTGAAATATCGGGTTGTCACATCATCCCCCCGTTAGAGGGAATTTCGTCCCGAAATTTAAAGTAAGAAAGATACTTGTGAATCAGATAAAAAGATGAGGCTACTTTTGTTTCATCTGATCTTCGCGTTCCCATGTGAATTCAGGTCCTCGCTTGGCGTTCCAGCGAACCTTCACAATGGGTATGCGACTTTGTTTCGTTTGTTTGACCTCTCGGTCCATGATTTCTACCAGTTCTTCCACAAAGTTGAGGCTCTCGTTTATCTCAATCTCGTCGAGTGGAATAACAAGAGTCTCATCGGACAGACACTTCTTCAAGTTCGAGTAATTCGTTCCCATTTCCATTCCGGTATCTCCGGTTGTTGCAGTAATCCTGACGGTTTCTGATACTTGACCTTAAAATTAGCGCAAGTAAGGCATTTACTTACGAAAGTAGCAATTTCTGCTTTCATGTTAGGCCACCAATACAGTTTCTTGAGATCCAGATACATTTTATCTGAACCTGGGTGAACGGAATATCTCGTGTTGTGTGCTTCGTCCATGACTACGTCTCTGAAATCACCATGTTTCGGTGTCCAGATACAGTCCATGAGATAATATGCTCCGCCACCCTTGATTTCTAGATTATTTTCCATTCCTCTCAGGGATTCACCCGCACCATTTTCAGGTTGCAAAGCTTCCAGTTGAGCCTCCTTAATTTGGGTGGATAAGTGGGAATGGATAGTCATAGTCAGAGATTTGACTCTCTGACCAGTGTATTCTTTTCGACTGAGGGCGTCAGCTACCACATTGGCATTGCCAGGATGATAACGAATTTCACATTCGTAGTCATTGAGTAACTCGACCCATCGTCGTTTTCACATGTTGAGCTCCTTCTGATCGAAAATGTGTTGAAGGCTCTTGTGATCAGTGAAAATAGTACTCTTTGTTCCGTACAAGTAGTGTCTCCAGATCTTTAGAGCAAATACTACTGCTCCTAACTCAAGATCGTGTGTTGTATAGTTTACTTCATGTGTCTTAAGCTGACGGGAGGCATAAGCAATAACCTTCCCTCTTTGCATAAGAACACAACCAAGTCCTTGGTTTGATGCATCACAATCCACTACAAAATCTTCTATCCCTTCGGGGAGGGATAGTATCAGCGCGGTGCACAAAGCCTGTTTCAGTGTTTGGAACGCCTTCTCTTGTTTTGCTTCCCAGTCAAGGCCATGCCTTTCTGGGTCAATGTAGTGAGAGGTTTCGCAATGCTAGAGAAGTTCTTTATGAATCTGCGATAATAGCCAGCGAGACCTAGAAATTGACGAATCTCTGTAGGTGTCTTTGGTGCCGACCAGCTCTCAATGGCCTTAATTTTGGAGGGGTCCACATGTATCCCCTTTTTGCTAACAACGTGGCCCAAAAATTCGACTCTTCAAATCCAAAATTCGCATTTAGAGAACTTCGCATAGAGCTTTTCCGATCGTAGTGTTTCTAAGACTTTTCGTAGGTGCTGACTATGCTCTTCCTTACTTCGGGAGTAGATAAGTATATCATCGATGAAGACGATGACGAACTGATCCAAGTAAGGACGACACACCCTGTTCATTAGGTCCATGAATACTGCTGGTGTGTTGGTTAATCCGAACGGCATCACTACAAATTCGTAGTGTCCATAACGGGTTCGGAAGGCTGTCTTGGGAATATCCTCCTCTAGTACTCGTAATTGGTGATATCCGGATCGTAGATCTATCTTCGAGAAGTAGTTTGCTCCTTGAAGTTGATCAAATAGGTCGTCAATACGGGGCAGAGGATAACGATTTTTGACAGTAAGTTTGTTTAGTTCTCTATAGTCGATGCACATGCGGAATGATCCGTCTTTCTTCTTTACAAACAAGATCGGTGCTCCCCAAGGTGAGAAACTTGGTCTAATGAATCCTTTTTGATGGAGTTCGTTAAGCTGACTGGAAAGTTCTTGCATCTCTGCTGGTGCCATGCGATAAGTCGTTTTCGCTACTAGGGTAGCCCCTGGAACTAAGTCGATTCTGAACTCGACTTGGCGTTGTGGTGGTAATCCCGGTAGTTCTTCTGGAAAGATATCGGGAAAGTCGCGTACTTCTGGAATGCTCTTGATGTCTTTTAATTCCTGACTTGTATCGACGATGTGTGGAAGAAATGCTTGACAATCCTTCCGCAAACACTTTTGAGCTTGGATGCACGAAATGATGCGAAGGTTTGTACTTGATTTGTCGCCGTAAATCACTAATGTTTCGTCGTTAGGGAGATTAAGACGAACTGCTTTCTCAAAGCACATGATACCAGTGCGAAGAAGACTTAACCAATCCATGCTGACTATTACGTCGAAACTTTTAATTTGGATCGGCATGAGGTTGATTGGGAAAGAATGACCGTCTAAAGTTAATGTACAACCCATGAATATGCAATTAGTGTTCTCCGTTTTTCTGCTTGCCATTTCTATAGTGAATGATTTTTCTAACTTGCTAGGTTTATGTTTAAGTAAGTGAATAAAGTTTTGACTCACGAAGCTTCTCTCCACCCCACTATCGAATAGTATGCATGCATATGAATTATCTAGAAGAAATGTACCAGCAACTACTGTAGGATCAACTACGGCTTCTTCGTGGCCTATAGCCAAAACTCGTCACACCCCGCCGGTAGTTGCTGCCTTTGGGCAGTTTCTCTTGTAGTGGCCCACCTCGCCACAATCGTAGCAAGCTTGGCCCACACCAGTGTTGGGAACTTGAGTGCTCGGCTTTATGGGGGCCTTGCAGAAACGGACAATGTGTCCCTTTCTATTGCAGTTGGAGCACTGCATTTCCCGACAAGGTCCATGATGGTGGTAAGGGCATTTGGTGTACTTTGGAAGGTTACCCACATAAGGGTTTGTTGGGTAGGGATTTGTAGGGACGGTAGTAGGTACAGTAGCAACATTCACTGAAACCAATTGTTGTTTCTTCGAGGATTCTTGGAAAGATCCACCCTTCCCTTTATTCCATCCCCTCTTCCTGTTATTGTTGTTGTTATTTCCCTTTTGTGGTTCTGGTGCAGAGATTGTTGAGTTCTGATGACTTCCGTGATCAAAAAGAGATTGTGCCAGTTCCTTGGCACTTTCAAAAGTGTCAGGTTTTGAAGCTAACACGCTTGACTGAATTTGGGGCGACAGTCCCCAAATGTATCTCTCTATTTTCTTGCTCTCAGGAGCAATCATATCTGGGCAAAGGAGCAAGAGTTTGTGGCACATTATGGATCTGCCGAACTTGAATATGAGGCAGTGCAGGTGGCTGGATGTAGTCAAGGACTATTATTGTGAGATCCTTTACCATCCTGGTAAAGTGAATGTGGTTGCGGATGCTCTGAGCCGCAAGTTAGCTGGGTCTCCTACCCCAGCCAGATGTATGAGGATACGGTGGATTCCCCGCTGGTGGGTTTGGTCAGAGATGCTCAGATCGAGGGTATGAAACCGGAGGACTGGAAATTGGAAAGGATTAAGGGCGAAAGCGCCCGGTTCGTTCAGCATAGTCGCGGGCTATTGACTCGATATGGTCGGGTTTGGGTTCCGATGACCGGAGGGGTTAGGCAGACAGTGATGGAGGAGGCTCATAAGTCTTGTTTTTCTATTCACCCGGGGGCTACCAAGATGTACCGTGATTTGAGTTTGAGTTATTGGTGGCCTGGTATGAAGCGAGATATCGCTTGGTACGCTGAGAGGTGCTTGACCTGCAGGATGGTCAAGGCCGAGCACCAGAGGCCGCATGGTAAGCTGCAGCCTCTGGAGATTCCCATGTGGAAATGGGAACGGATCGCGATGGATTTCATCACGAAATTGCCAAGAACGACAAAGGGATTCGACGCTATATGGGTCATCGTGGATCGATTGACCAAGAGTGCCAATTTCCTGGCTATACGGGATTGCCCATTTTCTTGCTCTCAGGAGCAATCGTACCCCACCGAAAATCCACTCCCTTCCTTGTTAGACGAGTGAGGGGTACAACAACCTTGGAGAAATCACGAATGAATCTCTGATAATACCCTACTAAGCCCAGAAAAGTCCTGATGTCTGAGGGAGATCTCGGAGTCTCCCACTGCATAACCACCTCCACCTTGGCCGGATCGACCAAAATCCCATCCTAGTTAACGAGATATCCCAGGAACTGAACCTCTCGCAATCAGAACTCACACTTCGAGAACTTGGCATCAAGCTGTTCTCGTTGCAGCACCTCCAACAGCTCCCCAAGATGCTCCTCATGCTGCTCTCGGGTCTTGGAATACACCAAGATATCATCTATAAACACAATGACCGAGCGATCGAGCATCGGTCTGCAGACTCGATTCATTAGATCCATGAATAATGCCGACGCGTTGGTGAGTCCAAACGACATCACCACGAACTCGTAATGACCATAACGAGTCCGGAACGCGGTCTTCTCCACATCTTCCTCCCTCACCCTGACCTGGTGGTATCCTGATCTCAAATCGATCTTGGAAAACCAAGATGCACCCTACAACTGGTCGAAAAGATCATCTATCCTCGGGAGCGAATAACGGTTCTTCACCGTTAACTTATTCAGCTCCTTATAGTCAATGCACATCCTGTGCGAACCATCCTTTTTCCTGACGAAGAGGATCGGTGCTCCCTAGGGTGAGCTACTCGGACGTATAAACTGCTTACCAAACAGTTCCTGCAGCTGAGATGATAGCTCACGCATATCTGGCGATGCCAAACGGTACGACGCCTTGGCGATTGGGGCCACACCTGGCACTAGATCAATCCTAAACTCTACCCGCCTCACCGGAGGCACTCCAGGTAACTCCTCCGGAAACACATCAGCAAACTCTCTAACCACAGGGACCTATGAAATTGAGAGCTGCTCTCTAACCCGTGTATCTACCACATATGCCAAATAACCGGCACACTCGTGCTGAATATACTGTCGAGCCCTGGCCGCCGAACAAAACCCTGATCCCGACCTGGTGCCCTCACTATATACTACTAGTTCTCCCCCACTTGGGGTTCGAACCACCACCCGCTATCCCTCACATTCAATCATGGCGCCAAAACGGCTAAGCCAATCCATTCCTACAATCACGCATACATCCCCCATGGGGATATGAATCAAATCTATCAGGAAAGACACCCTGAAAATTTCCAACTCGCATCCTTGGTAGACCGAAGAAGCAGAAACCCTGTGCTCGTTGGCAATTAAAACTCACAACGGACACTCAAGATCATCTATAACCACATTGAACCCTCTAGAGAAGGTCTGAGATACGAACGACCGACTTGCCCCCGAGTCAAATAAAACCAAAGCAGGCAAAGAATTTACTAAAAACGTACCTGATCATAGGCACAACCAATAAGCATAGTACAAATACAATAACTGAGATAGTGAATAGAAACATACCAACAACCACATCCGGTGCTGCCTTGGCCTCCTCAGCCATGAGCTGGAAGGCACGACCCTGAGCCTTCGGAGGCTCCATCTTGACTGGCCTCCCATCTCCAATCCTCACAGTAGCTGGCGCGGAACCCAGTGCCGGCTTGGCGGCGAGCTGCAGACAGTTGGTCTTCACATGACCAACCTGATGACAATGGAAACAAATCCTCATATCTGCTGGAGGGGCGGACTAACGATAGTCCCTGACATAGTGCCCCTCCTTGCCATATTTGTGGCACCCACCTCCTGCTCGACAAACCCCTGAATGAGCCTTGCCACACTTTCCACAAGTGCGGCTCTGATGACCCCCGGACCGTGTATCAACAGTTTTAGACCGCTTAGGAGCCAGGTAAGACTATGCCGGTGCCTGACGCTGCTCCTTCAGCTGCAGCTCTATCTCCAACTCACGCCGCCGTGCGGCTTCCTGAAGATCCAGAAGGGTATCGCAACGCTGTGTAGCCACAAATTGTCGTATATCCGTCTTAAGCATTCTCAGATAACGGGTCATCTGAGATTGCTCCGACGCAAACTCCAGGCAAAACATAGCCCTCTCCGTGAACATCCGGGTAATCTCCATCACTGACTCCCCATATTGTCTCAAAGTCAAAAACTCCTGAGGAAGCCGCTCCTGTTCCACGCGCGCAACGTAGCGGGTGCGAAACATATCCCAGAACTGCTCCCAGGTAATAGCAGCCCTCTGATCCTCAGTATACAACCCAGTCGTCAGCCTCCACAAGTCCTTCGCCCCAAGCCTCAGCAGGTTCAGGGCACACCTAACCTTCTGGTCAGCAGGGCAGGAACACGTGAAGAAACATCCCTCCACGTCAGATAACCACCTCATAGCCCGAATGACATCCTGTGTACCATCAAATGTCTGGGGCTTCGTATTGTCGAAGTCCCGGTACTGGAAAGCCCTATCGGCTCCTCCTCCAACCCTTGCAGCAGTTACAGCCGAAGTGGCTGCAGCGGCAGCTGTCTCTGCTAGAGCGGCATACCACTCATCAAAATACTTGACCATCATGGTCTTAATCGACCCAAATCTGGAAGCTGCGCTCGGAACGCATCAGCAATCTCGTCGTGCATGATCTCCCGAATCCGGGCATCCAACTCCTCAGTCCCTATCTCAACCACGGGCTCAGGTGCTACCGGCACCTGCAATCTGATGGGTTTTGGCCATAAGTACATCCTATGTGCTCATGCAACCCTAATGCTTGGATCTAGATTTCTCTATTGTACATGCAATTCATCCAAGACTTTAAACCCTAGTTCTAGCATACAATTAATCATATTAACATATGAAAGGGTTTTTAGATCTTACATTGATTGTTATGTAGCAATAACAATCTCAAATCCTCCTTGTAATGACTTTAGAAAGCTTAGAGTCACAAGCGTCACTCCTCTAATGGTTCACAAACACCAAGACCAAGAGGATGAAGAATAAGGAGAGAGGAGGCTGCCCAAAACGTGTGGAATTCTTATTTTACGTTTTTGAGGCTTAAGGGTACTATATATACATGTAGGCTATTAGGGTTTTCAACTAGTAAACCCTAATTTGACTGCTTAATCCCTTAGCAGCCCATGGACCCTTTTAGAATATCCCTTGGACGATTTCTAATGGGTTTCCCATAGAATTCGTCCAACCTATTATTCCAAGGTGATCCATAGCCCAAATGCAATTATCTTATAATTACAGTTCCAGTCCCTTAAGTTTAATTAATCTCTTTTAGCCACAAAATTAATTATCAATTAATTCTTGACTAATATTAATTAAACAATATGATTTCTCCTTTAATATATTATTCTCATAATATATTATTAAATCATAATTAATCCTCTCTCCATAATTCATCCTATCAAGTTGCTTTGGTGAAGGCAACCCAAAAGAACCATGCACCATCGGGTCAAGTACATACCAAAATAGTTATGGAATTAGACACTAATCCAACAGTCTCCCACTTGGATAAGTCTAATAACTATTCTGCATATGACTTCAGATCCTGATCTGCAATCGTAGCTTTCAAAAGCCGCTGTCAACTCTGATCTTATCAGATACGCGTCCTTTAGATAAGGGATCATATATTCCTCCATTCTAGATATCTTATAGACTTGAGACATGGATTTTGATCATTCTCTCAGTCTATGTTTTGTTTCCCGATTTCTGATTTATGACGACTGACAACAGACTACAATTGAACACATCAAATTAGTCTCAGCTTGGCCAAGCGCTTATGTTCCATCACTAAATCATCGAGGGGCCCAAAGATATCGCTTTCATCCTACTTTGGATAAAAGGAACGGATAAAATTTGATTCAATGCTTGCTTGCACTCACACCGAATCACACACAACAATAAGTTTTATGACACCAAGTTACTGGTGCGTTTACTTATTATCAATGTGTAACCGAATCACAAGATACAATTCACACATCTCGGTTTCAAGAATATAAGATGTTATCGTCTCACCAATCACTCGTGATCTGTTATATGAGTTAGAGGTAGTAGGAGGGGAGCAGTCCCCGAGTTCGGTTGTTAGGACCGAAGGGTAGTTCATACACTCCAGATATGTCTGATAATCTGTTATGTTATGATATGTGATAGTAGTAGTAGTATGGGTGAAATAGTCCCCGAGGTTTGGTCTCCAATGAAGTTAGTGTTCAGAGGTTCTATCATTGTTCAGGTATGGTCGGAAATTGTTTATGGATGAACTTTGGAGTTCAAGGCACTACCGTTGCTAGGACGGAACTGGTGACATGAAGAGGGTAGTGTCAGTCGCGGATGTTAGATGCATAAGTGGTTGGTCACTGGATGATCAAGAGAATTGTATTTTTGCATGAGCTGTGTTCGGTTAGAGTTCAGTCGTACTGCAAGATTGGGAGTGGGAACGAGGATTCGTCAGCTAGAGTGAAGATTAACGTCTTCAATTGACAGCATGTTAGATGGATTGAGGTGTCAGACTAGATCAGATTTCAAGAGTACTCATCGAGATTTCCGAGGATGGGAGATCTCAAGGTTTAATCGGCGATTAAACGCTAGCATTGGCAGGCACATGTTGTCATCAGTGGGATAGTAGAAAGCGAGAAGGATTGGGAGTCCTTCAATTTTCATATAATGTGAAGACTTAGTCGAATCTAAGTGGGGGAGAGACTTTTTATAAAGTTCTCCAATTGGGAGTTCTGGTTGCGCAAGGTGCAATCTCCTGGCTACCTTGTCAACAAGAAGGGTATTCTAGTTGATTCGGCCAAGATAGAGGTCGTGATGCAATAGGAGATTCTGAGGTCTCCATCTGAGATTCAGAATTCCCTGGATATAGCGAGTTATTACCGGAGATTTATGCAGGACTTCTCCGAGATTGTGGTTCCTTTGGCCCGACTAACTAAGAAGTCGGTGGCCTTTCGTTATGGGCCTAAGCAGCAGGTGGCCTTCAGGACTCTCAAACAACGGTGGTGCAAGGCACCGATTCTCACCCTGCCAGAGCGTGTAGATGACTTTGTGGTTTACTGTGACGCTTTGATCACGGCATGGGTACGGTACTGATACAATGGGGTCACGTGATAGTAGGTTTCGGGAACCAGGTTATAGTTCTGGTTAGGATTCAAGTTCAGTTGAGGGTTAGGTCGAGTGCGTGTTCGACCCGGTTTGGAAAGTGTTGTAAGACTACAGGTGTAGCCGTAGCATTCACTAGCAGCAGATAGTATGAGGGGTGTTGTAAGACTACAGGTGTAGCCGTAGCATTTACTAGCAACAGATAGTGTGAGGGGTGTTGTAAGTCTGCGGTTGTAGCCGTAACGTTCACCAGGTTGGTAGATAGTGTTAGGGTGTTGTAAGTCTGCGGGTCTAGCCGTAGCATTCACCAGGTTGACAGCTAGTGTTAGGGTGTTGTATGTCTGCGGGTGTAGCCGTAGCATTCACCAGGTCCAGATAGTGTTAGAGTGTTGTAAGTTTGCGGGTGTAGCCGTAGCATTCACTAGCAGCTAGATAGTGATAGAGTGTTGTAAGTCACTCAATGTCAGAATCTTAACTCTAAGACTTGTTTTGGAACAAAGTATGATTGATTGAGGATCAATTGACATATGGTTCTTAATCATTAAGACCTATCATAAATTATAATAAAAGGTACTCTCCCTTCTTCTTAGAATAGAGAAACTTTTATCTTTCTGCCTACTTGATTCTTCTTATTCGTTCTGCTATTGATCGAAACTCTCTCAATCAACTCAGAATTACACTTGATCTTATAAGTATAATCATATTTACTTAACCTTAGTAAATCATGATGAATATCTTTGTTACTCTTATGGACTTGATCAACACACAACTTGGTGTACTCGATCTCCTAGTCCTTCACTTGACACTTTGTCAACGAATTAGTCTAATTTCCAAATATGAAATTTCTCATTCATCATGAAACCAAGTTGCATGATTCCAAGTTTCTGTCCAATTGAAACTTGGTCGATGAGAAACTCTCCCTATTTGGTAAATTCTCGACATTTCCACAAATAACATAATTAAGAATCAAATCCATTATTGCTAATAATAGAAACCTTCAAACATCAATTTTCCATACACGCCATTGCAAGGATAAATAAATAATATAAAATCGAAAGTTATTTTATTATGGAAAAATTTGTCCTTACAACGCAATTCATTGAAAAACTATGTTAATACATATTTCTTAGCAATCTATTCTAACTCCAAGTAGTAGCTCATGAATCCAATCTTCAAAGAATGCGATCAAAATCCATTTCTTCATGATTAGACTCCACTCACTTCTTCCCTTAAGCTTCCTCTCTTTTCTTTGATCCTACAAAACATCAAAATGTAATCTTATCACATCATGTATTAAGAATCTAGAATAGGAACTTAAAAGAGTTAGTTAATGGATTTTACCTAAAGCAGAGCCATATGTTTTGACTTTCCCATCTCTTAGATTTCTTAGGTAAATAAGGCAGCTTCGTGTCCAATGCCCCCTTCTCTTGGCAATAAAAGCAAATTGACTCTTTTGGAAGAGCACATGGAACTACTTCAGACTTTGCCTTTCTCTTATGATCAAACTTTTCGATCATGGCATGCCTTTCGTTGCCATTGCCTATATCCATAGAAGTCTGGAAGGCAGATTCACCATGTAACATCCCGGAATATCAAGTGTGAAGTTGAAGGGTTAAAAGAGTAAATTGGAAAGGGAAACTCGGCGAGTCCACGAGTGGAATCGGCGAGTAGGGTCGCGATTTTGGTCGCATGTTAAGTGGCCGACTCGGCGAGTCGGCGGCTGGACTCGGCGAGTTGGCGCTGAGCGGAGAAAACCCTAATTTCGAAGGATGAGCCCTATATAAAGGACATTATATCCTCTCCCCAGCCTCCTTACCTTCTTTTGAAGTCCAGAAAACCCTAGAAACGCGGTTGTGAAGGTTTTGAGTGCAATTGAGCTATGGAGAAGAGAATTGGAGGAAGATTTTGGAGAGTTAGGAGGCTTGGAGCAAGGGGCTTTGCTTAGATTCGGATTTAATTGTTGTTGGGGCTTCCTTTTGAGGTATTAACTCGTTATTGGGCTGTTATTCTTCTAGATTCATTATTCTTGGGATGTATGGGAGGTTTAGCTTGGGGTATCTTGAGTTTGAAGAGTAGATCTGAGGTTGCTACCTCAGATCTAGAGTGGAGGAGGTCTAAAGTGCATTAAAGTCCCTGTTCTTGAGTGATTAGTGAAGCCATCATGTCCCAAACCCTAGCCCTAAAGTGTGAAATGCCTAGATCTCTTTGGATTCACGTAAAGTTTGCCACTTTACGTGATGGATGGGTTGTAGGAGGCTAGATCTATGTTTTGGATCAATTGCATGGCCTGGAAGGTTCTGTTCGGGATGAGATCTAGAGGCACTCAGCGAGTCACAAAGGTGTACTCGGAGAGTTGCTTGAAGATGGTCTGGAACTCGGCGAGTTGGAAGAACAACTCGGCGAATAGGTTGAAGATAGCCTTAGACTCGGCGAGTCTGTTCTTGGACTCGACGAGTCTGGTCGTGAGGTCCAAGTTTCTTTTGGTTGAGCTGTGACTCGGTGAGTCAAGGGATGACTCGGTGAGTCGAGTGAGAAAGGACTCAGAGTTGCTGGACTCAGCGAGTCTTGGGGTGACTCGGCGAGTTAAGTCGTGGATGGGGGAGATTCTGTGTATGTGGACTCGGCGAGTAGAGTCAGTCAGGGGTTGTCTTTGGCCAAGGGTTGACCAGTTATTTTCCACGGGTTGCTGGACTTAGCGAGTCTTGGGGTGACTCGGCGAGTTAAGTCGTGGATGGGGGAGATTCTGTGTATGTGGACTCGGCGAGTAGAGTCAGTCAGGGGTTGGCTTTGGCCAAGGGTTGACCAGTTATTTTCCACGGGCATTTTGGTAATTTTTGAATATTGTTTTGAGTTCAATGTCTTGGTGTTTGCCAGTGTTGGAGATCGTATCAGTGGTTGGAGTAGCTTGGGTTTATCTGTTCATTCGGCAATTTCAAGGTGAGTTATCCTCTCTATATCAACGGGGTCTAAGGCACCAAGGCCGGCACTTTATCGGATTGAGATTCGGGTATTTGTTGTTATGATATTGTTTTGATATGTTGAAGCCTGGTAGCTAGGATGGTATATGTTAGAGACCTAGTTGAGGTCGGTATCCTGAGATGTAGGGAGATGCTATGCTAGTGATTGGTTAGGTCGGTATCCTGGTTAGGATGATGATATGTTATGTGATCTGTTTGATCGGTTCGTTGAATGTGAATTGTTATATGATTGTATGTTTATGTGAACATGGTTGTTTGTACTGGAGTTGGGTTGAGGCGGGTCCTGCTTTGTGTTGTAGGCCAAGATACCCAGGGCGGACTGGTTGTCCCGAAGGCCCAGCGAGCAGTCCGGATAGGCTGTAGTCCCCAAGAGGGCGGACCAGACGTGCCGAGGCTCGGAGAGTGGACCAGGCCGACTGAAGGCCTGGTGCGGGCGGACCAGTCATACTGTAGACTCGGAGAGTGGACCAGGTGGATTGAAGGCCCGGTGCGGGCGGACCAATCACACTCCAGAATCAATGTATATGGCTAGACTCGGAGGGTGGACCAGGTGGACTGTTGGCCGGTGCGGCGGACCAGTCACACAGTAGACCCGAAGTGCATGGCTGTTCTGTGATCGGATACGATATGGCATGATATGCGTGTATGGTATATGTGGTTGGTATTTTGGGGATATCTCACTAAGCTTTCGGGCTTATAGTTGTGGTTTTATGTTTTTCAGGTTCTTCAGGAGACCATGGCAAGGCGAAGGCGTGATCGTACCGCTCCTCATGTTTATGTTGTGATGTGATTCTGGGAATACTTTAATTTAATTGTATTGAAAACCTTTTTGTAATAATTTAATGAAATCGGGTTGTTTTTGAAAAGTTTAAATTGGTTGGAATTTTTCGGTCGTTACAAGTTGGTATCAGAGCCTTGGTTTGAGTGAATTGCAGGAACACTCGTGTGACTCCAGTCTCAAATCAAGGAGGGTTTTCAAAAGAGAATTTAAAATGGTTTTCGAAATGAGTAAAGGAGGATGCGGAGGTACGATCAGCCGGAGCCAGTAAGTAACCCCAAAATATCATACATGATATTTGTTTTTGAGCATTGATAGAACAGCATGCTAGTGCTAGGCTAGCGATCTTCAGGATTTCATGATAATGTTGCCTAATTTATGATGCCTGTTAGCCTAGGGTTTCCTTGTGAGAGATTTCAAGTGTTCCTCTAGTAGTGAGGGTTGAGCGCTTGTTTTGTATGTTTTCACTAGGGTGTTGTGGTAGTACTTCATACAAATATGGGTAGATATGGAAGGTAGTATGGGCCCGTACTACTGAAAGCACATGACCCATACGCGTATCAGGGAAACCATGACCTCTAGGGTTGGTTTGAGAGTTGGTTCCCGGGTTAGTGGGAAGTGTCTGAGATTTTGTGGTGTTTTTCGAGTATGGAGATTCCAAGGCATGCTGGGAGTGGATCCGGGTCACGATCGGGAGCAGGAGAGGGAGTTCCAGGCGGGTCAGTACCGCCCGAGGTTATTGGTCTGATGAGCACGTGCGAGTTGGATGCAAGGATTCGTGAGATCCTGCATGATGAGGTTGCTGCATTGTTTTGGGCTGAGTTGCCGGAACTTTTTGGGTCGATCAAGACCGCCATGGTTGAGTATTTTGATGAGCGCTATGCAGCTCTCAGAGAGACGGCTGCCGCGGAAGCTACATCGGCTGTAGCAGCGGCAGGGGGAGGAGCTGGTCGGGGTTTTCAGTATCCGGACTTCGATAATACGAAGCCTCCCACCTTTGATGGAGTTCAGGACCCGATTGTTGCTATGAGATGGTTATCAGACGTGGAGGGATGTTTCTTCATGTATTCATGCCCTGCTGATCAGAGGGTGAGGTTTGCTCTGAACCTGTTGAGGCTCGGGGCGAAGGATTGGTGGAGATTGACCACGGGGTCATATTCGGATGCGCAGAGGGCTGCGGTTTCATGGGATCAGTTCAGAGAGATGTTCAGCACTCGTTATGTTCCGCGGGTTGAGAGAGAGAGAGAGAGAGAGAGAGAGATTGGCTCAGGAGTTCCTTGAGCTGAATAAGGGTTCGGAGTCGGTGACTGAGATCACCAGGATGTTCACTGAGAGGGCGATGTTCTACCCTGAGTTCGCTTTGGAGCAGGCTCAGATGTCTCGATATTTGAGCATGCTCAAGAGGGATATCAGACAGTTTGTGTCTACGCAAAGGTGCGAGACATTTTTGGAGTTGCAGGAGGCCGCCAGGCGCCGTGAGTTAGAGATTGAGTTGTAGTTGCGTGAGCTGAGGCAGGCTGCGGTGCAGTCGCAGCCGGCGCTGAAACGGTCCAAGACCGTTGATTATAGGGTGGGAGATCTGAGCAGCCACACTTGTGGGATGTGTGGGAGGGGTCACACCGAAGTTTGTAGGTCTGATGGTGCATGCCGCAAGTGCGGAAAGGAGGGGCACTATGCGAGGGATTATTGGCAGTCAGCGCCGGTTCGGGATTTGAGGATTTGTTATAATTGTCATTAGGTTGGACATTTGAGGGTCAACTGTCCACAGCTCGCTGCAGGACCGGTGCAGGCTCCAGCACCGGCCACTTTGAGGATCACGGGCGGAGGTCAGGGTGGAGCGGAGCCCCCAAGGGCTCAGGGTCGTGCTTTTCAGCTTACATCAGAGGAGGTCAGAGCAGTGCCAGATGCAGCCGCGGGTATGTTTCTTTCTTGATGTCTTGATTATCTTGTGACTATTGTGGAGTATTGTTTATCTGTTAGTCTCATTGTGTGGTTTCGGTGTGGCATTCGTTGTTCTTTGAGAGTTATGGTATGGTTATGGGTTAGTGATGGGAAATTCGTTGGTTATCATTCATGAGGGTTATTAGTGGAAATCTGGCGTTGGTCTGAATGTCGGGTAGCATCTGCTTTCTGAGGAGTGGTTAGCTGCAGATTGAGTTTCTTTCGAGTGGGATGATCAGTGTGGAAAGGTGATTTTGTGAAGGTTGTTTGTGCTTGCGGGACGCAGTTCGCGTGTAAGTGTTTGTGTTGTGTAAGGTTGTTGAGGGAGGTCAACGATGGCGACCAGTCATTGTTAATCAGTGCTATAAGTGGGGGAGAATTGGAAAATTCTCCAGACGATCGATGAGCATGTGAGGTTGTTTAGCTGTTTGGGATTCAGCAGGGTTCTGTCAGCCCAGAGCGTAGGCTGGTATGAGTAAGTGGCAGGCATGCGGGGCGGGATACAGACCTAGGGCATTTGATTGTGGAGGGCCTGGGATCAGGCTGGGATCGATTATGTATGATGGAGATAAAGTTCGGAACCCCTAGAGGGCTAGAACAGTTTGCATGGGAGGATTTCCCAAAGAGATAACTCGGAGTGATGAATGCTGGTTGAGCGGTCCGGATAGACTTAAGGCCAGTAGGCGTACCAGTCTGGCCGAAGGCTCAGAGAACGGTCCAGCCACACTGAAGGCACTGGAGGGCGGTCCAGATTGGCTGAAGGTTCTGAGAGTGGTCCAAATTGGCTGAAGGCCTGGTAAGGAGGTCCAGTCATGCTGAAGACTCTGCAGGTATTTTTAGATCGGTTCGAGGAAATGGATTGAGTATGTTGCGATGTGTTAGCATTAGAAGGTCTAGCCCCGAGTATTGATCTTGATTAGTGGAGATAGTGCATGGACTCGAGAGTCCTTGCGAGCAGATTTAGAGCATGTGTGTTGTATGGATAGCGGTTATGCTATAAAGGAGTGGTGTAGCGTTGGGCGAGCACCATGGCACATGTCGTAGTGACAAGGCGGCCAAGTGGATTTCCTTGGTAAGGGAAAGAGAGAGGAATGTAACTCCGAGAGGGAGTGTAAATTCATGGAAGTGAAAGTAGCGGCGTAGAGTTATGATTGGAGTGGTCCAATTGCGGTCATTGAGCAGCGTGATTGCGGCAGTGGTATGGGATCACATCCGGTTTGGGATGTCTGCTGAGGTCGCGGAAGGAATTCCGTGGGTGTAGAGCCAAGAGGCTCGAAAGGGATGCAGGGAGGGAGTCTTGGGCTCTCAGTGTGATTCTAATCAGGGAATTGTGTATGTAGTTGTGGTTCATCTTGGGGGATGTTTGGAGATGTCGTCAGTGTGATGGGTTTTCCCAACCCGAGAGTGCTAGGGCTAGTTCAGCATGTGCATGCGATTGCAAGAGGAGAACTCATGGGAGTTGCTCTGAGGCTGAAGAATGTGTCATTCTGTCAGCAGGGTGTGGATAAAGTTGGACTCGGATCAGGAACCCGGTGGTTCAGGGTTATATCTAGCTCGTAAGAGTCAAGTGATTGTGGTGATCAAGATCGAGAAAAGTGCCATGGAGTGGTACTCGGTTGTTAAGTGTGGAGCCTGATGGGTGTGGTTATCAGAGGGTAAAGCCAGTGGCCGGCTTGAGACGGTGGTCAGGACACCGCCAGAAAGGAGAAAGTGAGTTTCGGGTTTCGATGGTTGCGTCTTGAGGAACCTGGTTGGGTTAATGCCAGGTGGTGCGTTGCGGGAGTATTTCTGGAGTTGAGTTGCCGCAGGCTTCGAGGATGAAGCCTAATTTAAGTGGGGGAGAATTGTAACATCCCGGAATATCAAGAGTGAAGTTGAAGGGCTTAAAGAGTAAATTGGAATGGGGAACTCGGCGAGTCCACGAGTGGATTCGACGAGTAGGGTCGCGATTTTGGTCGCGTGTTAAGTGGCTGACTCGGCGACTCAGCGGCTGGACTCGACGAGTTGGCGCTGAGTGGAAAAACCCTAATTTCGGAGGATGAGCCCTATATAAAGGACATTATATCCTCTCCCCAGCCTCCTTACCTTCCCTTGAAGTCCAGAAAACCCTAGAAACACGGTTGTGAAGGTTTTGAGTGCAATTGAGCCTTGGAGAAGAGAATTGGAGGAAGATTTTGGAGAGTTAGGAGGCTTGGAGCAAGGGGCTTTACTTAGATTTGGATTTCATTGCTGTTGGGGCTCCCTTTTAAGGTATTATCTCGTTCTTGGGCTGTTATTCTTCTAGATTCATTATTCTTGGAATGTATGGGAGGTTTAGCTTGGGGTATCTTGAGTTTGAAGACTAGATCTGAGGTTGCTACCTCAGATTCTGGAGTGGAGGAGGTCTAAAGTGCATTAAAGTCCCTGTTCTTGAGTGATTAGCGAAGCCATCATGTCCCAAACCCTGGCCCTAAAGTGTGAAATGCCTAGATCTCTTTGGATTCACGTAAAGTTTGCCACTCTACGTGATGGATGGGTTGTAGGAGGCTAGATCTACGTTTTGGATCAATTGCATGGCCTGGAAGGTTCTGTTTGGGATGAGATCTAGAGGCACTCGGCGAGTCACAAAGATGTACTCGACGAGTTGCTTGAAGATGGTCTGGAACTCGGCGAGTTGGAAGAACAACTCTGCGAGTAGGTTGAAGATAGCCTTAGACTCGGTGAGTCTGGTCGTGAGGTCCAAGTTTCTTCTGGTTGAGCTGTGACTCGGTGAGTCAAGGGATGACTCGGTGAGTCGAGTGAGAAAGGACTCAAAGTTGTTGGACTCGGCGAGTCTTGGGGTGACTCGGCGAGTTAATTCACGGATGGGGGAGATTCTGTGTATGTGGACTCGGCGAGTAGAGTCAGTCAGGGGTTGGCTTTGGCCAAGGTTTGACCAGTTATATTCCAGGGGCAGTTTGGTAATTTTTGAATATTGTTTTGAGTTCAGTGTCTTGGTGTTGGCCAGTGTTGGAGATCGTATCAGGGGTTGGAGTATCTTGGGTTTATCTGTTCAGTTGGCAATTTCGAGGTGAGTTATCCTCACTATATCAATAGGGTCTAAGGCACCAAGGCCGGCCCTTTATCGGATTGAGATCCGGGTATTTGTTGTTATGATATTGCTTTGATATGTTGCATCCTGTTAGCTAGGATGGTATATGTTAGAGACCTGGTTGAGGTCGGTATCCTGAGATGTAGGGTGATGCTATGCTAGTGATTGGTTAGGTCGGTATCCTGGTTAGGATGATGATATGCTATGTGATCTGTTTGATCGGTTCGTTGACTGTGAATTAATATATGATTGTATGTTTATGTGCACATGGTTGTTTGTACTGGAGTTGGGTTGAGGTGGGTCCTGCTTTGTGTTGTGGGCCAAGATACCCAGGGTGGACCGGTTGTCCCGAAGGCCCAGCGAGCGGTCCGGATAGGCTGTAGGCCCCAAGAGGGCGGACCAGACGTGCCGAGGCTCGGAGAGTGGACCAGGCCGACTAAAGGCCTGGTGCGGGCGGACCAGTCATACTGTAGACTTGGAGAGTGGACCAGGTGGATTGAAGGCCCGGTGCGGGCGGACCAATCACACTACAGACTCGATGTATATTATGGCTAGACTCGGAGGGTGGACCAGGTGGACTGTTGGCCGGTACGGCGGACCAGTCACACAGTAGACCCGAAGTCCATGGCTGTTTTGTGATCGGATACGATATGGCATGATATGCGTGTATGGTATATGTGGTTGGTATTTTGGGGATATCTCACTAAGCTTTCGGGCTTATAGTTGTGGTTTTATGTTTTTCAGTTTCTTTAGGAGACCATGGCAAGGCGAAGGCGTGATCGTACCGCTCCTCATGTTTATCTTGTGATGTGATTCTGGGAATACTTTAATTTAATTGTATTGAAAACCTTTTTGTAATAATTTAATGAAATCGGGTTGTTTTTGAAAATTTTAAATTGGTTGGAATTTTTCGGTCGTTACACACCAATCAACTTTGCTTTTCTAGTACGCCAAATCATTGCTGATTTAGCATCAATAAGCATATAGGTGAGATCAATGAGGGTTACATCGTGGTTCATCATATAGTACTCTCTTACGAAGTCACTATATGAGTCAGGAAGTGACTGAAGAACCCAGTCAACAGCCAGCTCCTCACAGACAACAGAACCCAACATTCTTAATCTATCAATGTGTGACTTCATCTCTAGGATGTGTGCACACACTGACTTTCCTTCTTCATGTTTACTAGCCAAAAGGGCTTGAGTGAGTTTGAACTTTTCAATCTTTTGAACTAGTGGGTTAGGGAGAATAATAGGAGGAGGTGGAGGAAGTGAAGCATGATCTCGTGTTCCTCGATCGAATCGTGGAATAGCATCTTCAAGTGAAAGGCTTGTTCCACGGGATTTGGGAAAACCATAGTTGTCATACTTTGACATCTACAAAACGGGAGAAAAATTAAATTCAAGTTAGTTGATTGATTGAGTCCTTAATAAATCACCCAAATGAGATATTAAGGCTAGGACCCAACACAATAGTCTACAGCCTAGAAAAGGGATGCCGTAATCTAGTTGCAGAATATTTGAAGGTAAGTGAATGACGATTCACTAATTTCCACCATGAAAAACCAAAAAGAAATTTAAGTTTTAAATCTATTGAAAATTCCTAGATCTTTTGAGATTCATTGAACTTTTCAATGGCATGTTTAAATCTCGATATGCCCCTCTAGTTTGTGACTGGGATACCGAGGATCACAAAGCGGGTGTGAATAACCTTGCAAAGTTACATGGTGCCCCCACATGTTACAGTCATCTATTCGATGTGCCGGTTAACCACACACGCTCCACCGAACTATGACAAACATTGAGTCACCCATTGCTACCTTTGCTTAGAACCATTTAGTGTGTCGGTTAACCACACACGCTCCACTAACGTCTTCGCAAGGGCACAAAGTGTAATTTCATGGAATTGCATCAATTCACTTTTGCCTAAAGTAACTAAGATTGGGAATTTGTAAAAACGTTTAGTTACTTTTGTACTTCATTATACTTATAATGGAAGGTTTCTGTCCTATCCTACCCGTTCGGCTAACGACCCTCCACTAGTCAAGAGTGTGGTGGGTAGGAGTGGATACCCATTCAATCGCCATTTTATAGGCAATTTCCTTAAACACCCTTTATAGACCAGCTTCGTGAATGAGGCCTACTAACGGTAAGACTGGCTTTTACTCATACATACATATATATATATATATATATATATATATATACATATATATATAGATATATATATATATATATATATATATATATATATATTAGACTTTTAATATTATATATAGTATAGGGTGTATTTTACACTTTTAAAATACTAGGTGGTCAAATTTAATAATTATACTTTTAATTTAATTAAATTGTAAACCAAAACTTTTATGGATTTATTAAATCTCTCTTAATTATACACTTTAATTAATTAATAAAACCATAAGGGTGTGAGTTGAACTTTTCAAAACAATACTAGGGTTTTAGAATTTAACATTTCTAAATTAAACTATTAATCAACTTTTAAATTCCAAAACTTGAGAGCAAGTTTTGAAACATTTCAAAACATTAGGGTTTAACTTATTTAAATTTCAAAACAAAAACTTTTAAGTTCAAATTTAAACTATAAAACCTAAAGGGATTAATTTGAAACTTTTCCAAACTTTATCAAGAATATTCTAGATCGCATAATTCAAATAAGGCAATTAACAATTAATTGGCGGATATCTAATTAGATCTAGTTCAAATTCTTGCAAGATAATGATCAAATAATTCATATAATTTAACATTTATCAAATAAGGTAACAATTATCAAATTAGATGACCAAAATCTTTTATTTTGACAAAGATAATCATAAGAAATCAATAAAATTCAAATTTTATTAATTTTAAACAATTATGGAAATTATCCTAAGTCAAAATAGGTAAAAAATTCTGAAAATCCGCCTGTCTGACAGCTAAACTTGCCGAGTCCCCTTATGGACTCCCCGAATTCACCCTACTCGACGAGTCCACATTGGAACTCGACGAGTTTGTCAGGCAGATGGCCAAAAACTCGATCTTGCAACATGAATGAATGTACTAGGCATCAACACAATAGAAACCAATCAAGGTTCTGATACCACTGATGGGTTTTGGCTATAAGAACATCTTATGTGCTCTTGCAACCCTAATGCTTGGATCTAGATTTCTCTATTGTACATGCAATTCATCAAAGACTTTAAACCGTAGTTCTAGCATACAATTAATCATATTAACATGTGAAAGGGTTTTTAGATCTTACCTTGATTGTTATGTAGCAATAACAATCTCAAATCCTCCTTGTAATGACTTTAGAAAGCTTAGAGTCACAAGTGTCATTCCTCTAACGGTTCACAAACACCAAGAGCAATAGGTTGAAGAATAAGGAGAGAGGAGGCTGCCCAAAACGTGTGGAATTCTTATTTTACGTTTTTGAGGCTTAAGGGTAGTATATATACATGTAGGCTATTAGGGTTTTCAACTAGTAAACCCTAATTTGACTGCTTAAGCCCTAAGCAGCCCATGGACCCTTTTAGAATATCCCTTGGACGATTTCTAATGGGTTTCCCACAGAATTCGTCCAACCTATTATTCCAAGGTGATCCATAGCCCAAATGCAATTATCTTATAATTACAGTTCTAGTCCCTTAAGTTTAATTAATCTCTTTTAGCCACAAAATTAACTATCAATTAATTCTTCACTAATATTAATTAAACAATATGATTTCTCCTTTAATATATTATTCTCATAATATATTATTAAATCATAATTGATCCTCTCTCCGCATAATTCATTCTATCAAGTTGCTTTGGTGAATGCAACCCAAAAGGACCATGCACCATCGGGTCAAGTACATACCAAAATAGTTATGGACTTAGACACTAATCCAACACAATCCTCCGTCTCCTGACCCTGATCCTGATCCTGATCCTGATCCGGATCCGGATCCCGAAGCAACACGTCTCGTCACCACCATACTGCAAACATACTCAATGTGTCAGACAAATCATATAATGACGGAAGACCAATACCCTCAATTCCTAGGGGTTCTGGCTTCCTTGCTACGCGTATGGGTCCTATGATTTCAGTAGTATGAGCCCCTACTACCTTCCACACCTACCCATATTTGTTTCAAGTATCACTACAACGCCCTAAACTATATTCAACATAATATGCGCTCAACCCTCACTAACAGGGGATATCGCCCAACTAGCAACTGACCATGCAATTCCGCACCACTCACACATCCATGAAACTTCTATCATCCCTTACAGCGCTAGTGTATACTGACTGCACATAGTGTTGGACCCGATAGACTTTCGAATATCCGATCCTACACTAAGGTCAAATTAGACATTCTCAGGCTATAGGATCTCAACTACACACAGTCGTGGTGCATACGCTAAACATCTGCAGTTATGATGTCAATTCCATATACAAGGATCCCTAGGCTAATAGACATCATATAATCAGGCAATTCTGTCATGCAATTCCTGAAGATACCTAGCCTAGCACTAGCATGTTGTTCTAACATATCAGAATATCAAATAATTGTATCCTACCCTCACTAACAGGGGATACAGGCTCCGGCTGATCCTACCCTCTGCATCCTCCATCCTTTATGTTGAAAACCATTTTAAAACTTATTTTTTGAAAATCTCCTTGATTTCAGACTGGATTCACATGAGTGTTCCTCCAATTCACTCAAACCAAGGCTCTGATACCAACATGTAACACCCATAAAATTTATGCCAAATTTAAACTTTTAATACTAACAAAAGAGTCAAATAGTAATTGTTCTTACAAAACATTTCCAATTCAATTATCATCAGAGTGTCCCAAAATAGATCATGAGGATGAGGAGCGGTACGATCATGCCTTCTCCTTCCCTCGCTCTCCTGAAGTACCTGAAACAATAAACCGAAAAAACTGTAAGCCCGAGGGCTTAGTGAGCTGTAACACCCGTTTATTTATTAAATAAATAAATAAATAAATGAAGGACTCGTGGCCCTAAAATAAATAATTATGTATAAAAGGATGGTCTCAAAGAGCTAATCGTCACCATTTTAGAAGTCGAGGGTTAAAAGAGTAAGTTCCGGACCCAATTCGTAAGTATTAATGAGGGCGGGGACTAAATATTAACTTCTGGGACTTAAATTGAAGAGATTTTAGAGGCTTAGGGGTTGAATGGTAATATATGGATTTCTGTTGCAAAGAATTTGTAGAGGGGGGCTGGATAGTAATTATCGGGACTTAATTTGTAAGGGATTTCCATGGATTGGGGTGAAAAGGTAAATTTTGGATTAGTCTTGTAAAGATTTTAGAATGCAAGGTCTGTTTAGTAAAATTCGGAGTTACCTTGTTAAGATTTTCAAAAGGAGGGGTTAAATGGTAATTTATGGGCCTTGCTTTGAAAGAAAATAGGAGGGGAGGGACTAAAGGCATCATTATGGGAATAAGTTTGGGATGGTATCGGGTATAAAGCTTTTCCGTAACCCTAAACCTAGCTAAACCCTTCCAGCCGCCACCTCATGATGTTGCCGACCTTGTATCCCCATTGCCGGCTGCTGCCACCTTGACGAGTTCGAGCACCAACCACCGGCGTTGCCACCACATCAGAGATGGAACACCATCGTCAACCACCGACGACAGTGACCACCAAAAACCACTGCCCTTCTCATATTTGTTTCGCCGATGTGTCGCTACCGGCGAGACCTTACACTGCCGTGTTTTCCTTGGTCTTAGAACGCCGCCACCACTTCAGTCACCAAATGTCGCAGCCTGCCCCCACGACGAGCGTCGCTGCCGCTGTTGACATCCTTCTTCTGCCTTCCGTCGTTTTCGCTGTCGTTCGCGACCACCACGGCTTTTGTAGTTGTTTCTAATCGCTACTACCCTTCTTCTTATTCTATTTATTGCGTCGCCATGTCTGCCGCTATGTGTTGTTGCCACCGGAAAAACACAAGGAAGAACCACCATGGCTGCCGGCCATGGTGGCTGCCACCTCAAGGACCGCCATAGCGGTTGTGTATGCTGATGTATGGGCTAATTTCGTGTGTGTGTTTATTTCCTTAGTGTGTGTTGGCCGGAATTCTAGGTTCAAGGCACCACCACCGCGGTGAGGTGGTGGCTGCCACCGTGTACCACCACCGACCACCACAAGGGTGGTTGCGGGTGTATGTTCATTTAGTATAGTGTGTGTGTTTTTCGTGAGTTCATTGTAAATTGAAAAATTGGAATAATGAAAGGAAAATCAAACCACCACCTTAGGGTGGTGGCTGCCGCCACCGGCCGCCGTCTCGGGTGGCGGTGTGCTTAAGTGTGTTGTGATTTTGTTGGGATGTTTGGACAAGGGACTAAAACCCTAATGGGCTCAAAGGAGCTCTAATGTGCCCAATGAAGCTTAATGGACTCGAATGGACCCAATAAAACCCTAATGAGCTTATTAAGATTTTAGTGGGCTTAATAGGCCCAATAAAGCCCTAATTGACATAAAAAGCCAACAAATTTATAAGTGGGCTAATATTTGGATTGGAAAACCCTAATGCCAATGAAAACCTAACTTTAAGAATTAATCGGGTCACACACACGAGAATTATTTAATAACTTGAGATATTAAACAATAATCATTAGCGGGAATTAATCTATGCAATATTGGACTTAATGAATTAAGTCCTTAATGGGTTATGTCGGAAACTTAACCCTAATCTTCATTTTGTGTGAGACCTTAATTTCACTTGGGTATATTATTGGGCCTTTATGTTGGGCCTAAATGATTGAGATAATAATGGACCATCCAAAGTCAAGCCAATGAACTAGAATAATTTAATGGGCCTGGGGTAAGGCCCATGTAAGGGGCTTGGGCCCAATTTGGAAAATTAGGCCTTAGATAGGCCATAGTTCGGGCCTTAATGATTATATGGTGTTGGGCCTTAGAATGAGACCATGTTTAGGCCTAGGCCCAATTTGGAAAATTGGGCCATGTGTTGGGCTTTGATTTCTAATTGACTTTGGGCTTATGGATTGGGCCTTGGGCTTGAATAAGCCAAGTTAGGGGTAATGTAGTAAATACCAAAAGAATATACTTATGGTTATGTATTCGGACCCAATTATTAATTGGGTGTTATTTTGGTGTTGACAGTTCGGGAATCTGTCAGCCAGCAGCTGGGGTCGAGTCTGCGGGACTTCAACAAGTGTGGGGTTGTGTCTTCGAGACTTCAGCAATGTGAAGTGAGTTACCTTCTAATAGCGGTGGGTCTAAGGCCACAATGTCGGCCCACCAGTAGGAGACGTATGATAAATGATTGTCTCTGTGATGTCATCTAGGTTTGCTACTACTTGATATGTTATATGCTAGCATGATATGTTATATGTGATAGTAGTAGAGTTCGGTTGTTAGGATCGGAGGGTAGTCAGACACCCCAGATACGTCTGACAGTATGTGATGTTATGTTTATATGCTAGCATGATCTGTTATATGAGTTAGAGGTAGTAGGAGGGGAGCAGTCCCCGAGTTCGGTTGTTAGGACCGAAGGGTAGTTCAGACACTCCATATATGTTTGATAATTTGTTATGTTATGATATGTGATAGTAGTAGTAGGGGTGAAATAGTCCCCGAGGTTTGGTCGTTAGGACCAAAGGGTAGTCAGCACCCCAGAATGGCTTGACGTAGGTAGTCAGCACCCCAATGGCTTGACACGGGTAGGTCGGCACCCCAGAAAGGTCGTACCGGGTAGGTCGGGCACCCTAGAAATGCCTGGCAGTATGTATGTTATGTGATTGTGTGGTATGTGGTATGATGGGGGAGCTCACTAAGCTTCGTGCTTATGGTTTTCACTTTTGGTTTCAGGTACTTCGTGTTTAAAGGAAAGGAGCCGGCTTGATCGCATCGCATCACACTATGGTTTTCCGCACATGAGATCTTTGGGATTACACTCTGATATTGTTTTATGATAACGTGTTTGATTATTTCTACTTTGGTTTTGACATGACATAATATTACAAATGTTTTATTTCACTGTTGGATTTAAAATGACGTAATTAAAAATTAAATATTTTGCCTGTATTTTAGGATGTTACAAGTTGGTATCAGAGCCTTGGTTTGAGGGATTCGGACATACTCTCGAGTGTGTCTGAACTCAAACTAAGGGCTTGGTATGAAAATTTTCAAAAGAAAAACCATTTTATAAAAAGGAGTTTGAAATGAATCTGAAAAGAGAAAAAGAACTTTAAGAAGAACAAAGTGTGTGATGCGTGCAATTAGCCGAGCTCAAGTAAGTTTTCCCCAAGATACACTTACATGTTATGATATGTTATGTTACGATATGATTATGAGAACTGCATGCTAGAATAGAGCTACGGATCTAGGAGGATGCCTGATATGCCTATTGTATGTGCTTGTAGACTTGCATGCTAGTACTGATCAGTCAGCAATAGGATAGCCTGTTTAGGTTATGCCTGATTATATGAGTATTTGAATTGCATGTACAGATTCTCAATTAGAGGATAGAATGATTTGAATGGATTATGATGGTTAAATTATCCATTGTCTGAATGCTGTTTTTTTTGTGCTTTGTGGGACTCTTTGTGATGTGAGTTAGCTACTAAGTGAATATGCTAAGTCACAAGGGACACAAGCCGAATAATCTCAGAGTGATGGACTTGACCCTATTGCACAGCTCTTGTCTGATTCCAACTGTTATAGGGATGGGTGTCTCACTCGAAGTATTATCTGATCTCTGTTACATGTGGCTATATTCATAAGGTAGCTAGTTGACATTACTGGGAATCTTTCAGCAGATGAGGACTGGGTGAGTTCGGGAACCTAGGAAAGCCTATGATATGTTTTAGTGGGTTAGTAGTGAGGCTCAGTTAGACTTGGGTTTACCAGTTGAGGAAGTGACTTGGAGGATCTGGGAGGATTGTTGAGGAAAGTATGGATAGGTGTGGAAGGTAGTATTGGGCCCGTACTACTGAAAGCACAGGATCCTTACTCGAATCAGTGTGAGTCTTGGAGAATCTAAGAAGCTTCAGGAGAGAGTTCGTGACCCAGTTTGGGGACAGAGGATGTCCCAGTTATTGCAGCTTAGTCATTGGCAAGAGAGCTAGCGAGTGTGACAGGGTGTTAGACCCTGAAGGATATGATTTCCAAGAAGTTGCAGATGCGAGATTGATTTGGAGCACCCTATAAAGAAAGGTGCGTGCCAGGTGCGTATAGTAGAGGGTCCCGGGAAGAGACCCATGACTCCTGAACATCAGGTGAAAGGCCAGCAGGGACTGAGTCAGTGTAGTGCGTACGAGAAAATACACAAGGGAGTTTGTCACTCCAAGGGTTTAGGCTGCTACAGGGTAGCAGGGTTGGTCATATCAGCAGAAGGTGACCAGTATTTCCCCAGACGTTGCGAGTATGTCATCTTCTATTGCTACTAGATGGATGTTGGGGATACGTATCGTGTTGGAATTATGAGTGAGTTTGGATAAGTCAGACCTCGAGTTGGTTTTTACGCTAGTGTTTGGGTTACCAAGGATCATATACGCCATCTTGCATGCCGAAAGGTCCTTGATGAACCCAAAGAGAGACGCATCTTGAGAAGTGGGTTCCGCATATACCGTTATCATTTCGGATCCTTGTCGGGATCTATGCAGGAGTATTATTAAGAGGATACTCGATCAGGGTTGGAGTGATTCTTCTCGACTGAAGTCAGCGTTCAGAGGTTCTATCATTGTTCAGGTATGGTCGAAAATTGTTTATGGATGAACTTTGGAGTTCAAGGCATTACCGTTGCTAGGACGGAACTGGTGATAGGAAGAGGGTAGTGTCAGTCGCGGATGTTAGATGCATAAGTGGTTGGTCACTGGATGATCAAGAGAATTGTATTTTTTCATGTGCTGTGTTCGGTTAGAGTTTAGTCGTACTGCAAGATTGGGAGTGGGAACGAGGATTCGTCAGCTAGAGTGAAGATTAAGGTCTTCAATTGACACCATGTTAGATGGATTGAGGTGTCAGACTAGATCATATTTTGAAGAGTACTCATCGATATTTCCGAGGATGGGAAATCTCAAGGTTTAATCGGTGATTAAACGCTAGCATTGGCAGGCACAGGTTGTCATCAGTGGGATAGTAGAAAGCGAGAAGGATTGGGAGTCCTTCAATTTTCATGTAATGTGAAGACTTAGTCGAATCTAAGTGGGGGAGAGACTTTTTATAAAGTTCTCCAATTGTGAGGTTGCGCAAGGTGCAATCTCTTGGTCACCTTGTCAACCCGAAGGGTATTCTAGTTGATTCGGCCAAGATAGAGGTCGTGATGCAATGGGAGATTCTGAGGTCTCCATCTGAGATTCAGAATACCCTGGGTATAGCGGGTTATTACCGGAGATTTATGCAGGACTTCTCCGAGATTGTGGTTCCTTTGGCCCGACTAACTAAGAAGTCAGTGGCCTTTCGTTAGGGGCCTGAGCAGCAGGTGGCCTTCGGGACTCTCAGACATCGGTGGTGCAAGGCACCGATTCTCACCCTGCCAGAGTGTGTAGATGATTTCGTGGTTTACCGTGACGCTTTGATCACGGCATGGGTACGGTACTGATACAATGGGGTCACGTGATAGTAGGTTTCGGGAACCAGGTTAGAGTTCTGGTTAGGACTCAAGTTCAGTTGAGGGTTAGGTCGAGTGCATGTTCGACCCGTTTTGGAAAGTGTTGTAAGACTACAGGTGTAGCCGTAGCATTCACTAGCAGCAGATAGTGTGAGGGGTGTTGTAAGACTACGGGTGTAGCCGTAGCATTCACTAGCAGCAGATAGTGTGAGGGGTGTTGTAAGTCTGCGGTTGTATCCGTAGCATTCACCAGGTTGGTAGATAGTGCTAGGGTTTTGTAAGTCTGCGGGTCTAGCCGTAGCATTCACCAAGTTGGCAGCTAGTGCTAGGGTGTTGTAAGGCTGCGGGTGTAGTCATAGCATTCACCAGGTTGCCAGATAGTGTTAGAGTGTTGTAATTCTACGGGTGTAGCCGTAGCATTCACTAGCAGCTAGATAGTGATAGAGTGTTGTAAGTCTGTGAGTGTAGCCGTAGCATTCACTAGGTTGGTAGATGGCATGAGCATGTTGTGAGAACGCGGAAGGAATAGTAGTACCCACCAGTTCGGGTGTAGCAGTGAGGATATCAAAATCCACATATTGGATTTCGGTATTACCCAGATGGATTAGATCTGGTTGAGCAAGTGATAAGACTGTAGAAACGCCACTACAGTTCTGAGATCAGGGAAGTAATGGACTGCTTAAGGACGTTTGTGATGTAAGGCTACCGTTGGTCAGGTAGCAATCACTTTTAGTCTTGGATTGGATGATGAGAGGATGCAACACATGGACCCGATCGGTTAGATCATGAGGTTGTTAGAGCCACAGTGGCATGATAACTAGTCACTACTAGTTTCAGAGAAGGATCATGTTTAGAATTTGTGCGAGACGATTAAGTAGGAGTCTTTTGCCTCCACAGCCGGGCAGAAACCTGATATTTCAGATGATTGGCGAGCGAATTGAGACCCAAGAGGTCTCGGTAGCTTTTGGGAAGCAACCATGTGGCAGCATACTGCTTCAGGCAGTTTAGTGTTCGGGCAGTTTCAGTGTCTGGGCAGTATTAGTATTTGCGTTTGGGGTTGCAAGTTTGGACGGAATAACAGGTTGTTTGGGGTATGTTAAGTTACTCGCAGTAGAATTAGTTGAGCTTTGTCCGAGTCTAACTGTTATTGAAGGATAGTTAGGTCTGTGACCCTGTTTTACAGTGGGAATCGCGAGTGATCAGAAGTTGAGTAGTCAGTTGTGACAACCCAAAATTTATTCCGTCATTTTTAACCCCTTTTCCGTTAATAAGCCTCGTTTTATTTAACGGTTTGTTAACTTTTGGACTGGTTAATTAAGGTGGGACTTTCATAATGAATTGGTAAGGGTTGAAACAAATTAGAAACACCCACAAAATTCCCTTAAAAATGTTTAGTTTCCACCAAGTCAAAACTTGACCGTTTAATCGGGTGGGACCAAAAAGCCCCGTTTAACGGCAGTATCGGGTAGATTTCCACTGAGCCCCAACTCAAACCCCTATATAAGGGTGAGTGGAGTCCATTAGAGACTTTTTACACTCTCTCCACTCTCTCTCTCTCTACAACTTAATTTCGAGCCAAAAATCGCCCGTTTCGAGCCCCAAACTAGTAGGTAAACTATCCTAACTCGTTGTATAGCCTATCTAACATGGAAATTCGAGTTTAAGACATACAGTAGGGCGAAGATTAGGTGTTTATGGCCCAAGAACACTCTTGGACCGTGAACACCATTTAATGGGGTTTTTAAGCCCCAAAACCCCTCTAAATTGCCCCCAAGGCTTAGATATGACTTGTAGGCTTACACATTCGGGCTTACTTGAAACGAGTTTTTGGAGAGTAAACATGAGTTTACTGCCCAAGAACTTGCTTGGGCAGTAAACTCCTCTTCATGGGGAGTAAACTCAAGTTTAGGTGTTAGAAATGCCCACAAACACCTCCTATGGCCTTGGAAAAATGTCTTGAAGAAATTCCATTGTTGTAAAGGCTTTAAACTTCAATAAAACAAGGGAATAGGAGTTTACGGCCGTGAACTTCCATAGAATTGGTCCATGGGCCGTAAACTCCCATTAAGTGCCCAAATGATGCCTAAACTCCTTCATTTGACTTGGAAAATGCATAGAACTTTATTTCCTACCACTTAAGACCTTAAAACACCAAAAGAACATGTATGTAGGAGCTTACGGCCGTAAACTCCTTGTTTAGGGCCGTAAACTCCTCAAATGGTCCCTTAAGAGCTTTAAACCCCTTCATATGCATTACATTTGGACCTAGCATAAATCTACAAGTAATATAAGGCCATTTAGCATCCTAGAACACTCCCACCATGAGTTTACGGCCGTAAACTCATGGGGACATGGTCTTAGGGCCGTGAACTCTATATAGAGTTTACTCTTCAAGAGTATACTCCCTATCTAGGCCATACACACCCTTAGATGTTACCCGGGACACTCCAAGCACTTAATCAAAGTGTTTTCCGCACTTTAGGATGCGTATACTTGTTTAATTGGTGTTATATGTACTAATTGTATGTAAACATATGTTATCATATGTAAATAGGTCACTAAGTGTGTTCAAGTCTTTACTTGACACCGAGCACCCAACCGACACCTTCGTCGGATCCACTTACATCAGGTGAGTTCATAACCCTGAATGAACCTTTTAAATGTTTTTATGGGGGGGGGGAATACAAGTTAAACATGCCAGTTATCATATCAATCACATGTGATTGATAACCCGCATGCATAAGGATTTACCACACTGTTAACTGTTTTACTGAGAATGACACTGTAAATGGTTTTCTAAAACGTCGTTACTTGTTCAGCTTTTACTTATAATGTGTTATCAAGGTTTCATTGTAAAACTTGTTTATGAAAGGCTCCTAAAGGATTTCTAAAGGTTTTCAAACTTATTTACAAAAGAATGCCAAGTTGTGACTTTCTTAAGTATAAAGGTTTTCCAAAGTTTTCATCAAGGTTTTCTTCCATGTCTTTATACTTTTACTTATTAATGTTTTTACTTCACTTATACTTATCCACGCTTTACTTCACTTTTACTTGTTAATACTCCTACTTCACAATACTCTTATACTTCACGATACGCCTATACATCACGATACGCCTATACATCACGATACGCTTATACATCACGATACGCTTACACATCACTATATGCTAATACATCACAATACGCTTATACGTCACGATACGCTTGTACATCACGATATGCTTCTACTTCACGATACGCTTCTACTTGTTAAACACTTAAACATAGTTAGATGTATGCCTGTGCTTGTATAAATGCATATAAATAATGTTTGAAGGACTTAGGAAGGCTTGTTCGCCCTATTTCCTTTTCTTCGTTAAGATGTGGTCTGGTGGGAACGGATGTCCGTCCGAAGGTCGTTTGATCATTAGTTATATATTATGTATACAAGCATAGTCATATAGGTTTACAATAGTCAGTTCAGTTGTGAGTCTCTATCATTAGTCCAATATTTTACATCAGATCTCACTACACGAGATACATCTTCAGTACACGGCCTTCTCCGTTGTCAAGTTGGTAACCAGAGTCTCTTGTAGGGAGAGTGGACATTGTGTGTATAGATCTATACGGGATTGACACCCCCGCAACCTGACTGCTAGCTACAGTCCACGGCCTACCAAGCTAAGGGGTGACAAATGTCATTTTCATACCGACGCTTGCAGGGCATCAAGTTCTCTAGTTTCTATCAGTATGGTTACGAGTATCTCGGGGTTACCTTATAATTCATGGCTTTAAGGTAACGGGTTTTTTACACTGTATTCATTGTATTCACTGTGTTCACTGTTTTAGATCGTACTAGTTGTATCTTTCATTTGATACTGTCTAGGGTCTGTCTCCACTGTTTTGGACCTTACTAGCTGTATCTTTCATTTGATACTGTCTAGGGTCTGTCTCTACTGTTTTGGACCTTACTAGTTGTATCTTTCATTTGATACTGTCTAGGGTCTGTCTCTACTGTTTTGGACCATACTAACTGTATCTTTCATTTGATAATGTCTAGGGTCTGTCTCAACTATTTCGGACCTTACTAATTGTATCTTTCATTTGATATTGTCTAGGGTCTGTTTTCACTTTTTTAGACCTTGCTAGCTGTATCTATCATTTGATACAGTCTGGGGCATGTGTCTCCTTTTGTTAGACTGAGCCAGGCGTGGAGTCTATGATTCCCTTTTGCCTTAGTCAGCAGTCCTCACTGCTAAGGCATATGTTATTTTCCCTGATATTCTCCTACTTTCTTTAAAATCAAATCCCGTATTTTGATAATGATAGTGATTAAGGGAAAACTAACTTTTTACCACATAACTCTGACCAGTCTTGGTAGAAGACTGCTTTTTAATAAATAAAATATATGATTTTCTGGAAAGGACTCTAATACACCATTGAACCTAAACTACTATGTATATAAAGTTATTTGAATAAAATGACACTAAATACTTATGAAATCACCAGCATTTGTAAAAATGCTGATACTCGCTTTTCAAATAACTTGTATTCTCAGGTCAGCATTAGACAGGTACATTCCAGGAGCTTCTGTTAAAGACGGTTTTGTGCCAAGCTGCATCTATACTAGTTTTTGTATTACTTTGATGATTCTATACAATGTAAACTATGTAAAACTATTACTATTAATGCAATGGTTGTTGTACTTTGATTACTATACTACATATGTTGTGATACTTGACATGACGTCATCCACCCCATAACGTTTCCGCTGTTTCGGTTTTGGGGTGTGACAGATTGATATCAGAGCATTGTTTATAGTGAGCTAAGTATATCAATTCATAAAAGATATACAGCCTATAAATACAGAGGGATAAAACACTCTGACCAAGAATTATACTTTAAAATATAACCATGTTTTACCAAAGTATAAGAACATCTAGAATCTAAACACTCGAACACAAGTATCACAAGAAGAACAAGAATAAAAGTCTTCGGATGTTGAGCATTACCGTCAAACCTGGGCAGTTATGTAATCGTAAGCTGGAATAAACGTAACATGATCAACTACATTTATTCGAGATGCGATGAACGTGTGCTTGGGAGTGATAATGGTGTTGCAACAGGTCTGAAACTTACCAACTAGGAATGTTAGAGCCAAACATAAAGTTTAAAATTTTATAGGAGTATTTTGGAATACTAAAAGACTCACATTAAACCTAGAATCACATTCTGAAGATAAGAATCAAACAAGAATTAAAATACCATAGGGGTATTTTAGGATCCATAACTAACCTTGTGTGAAGAACTAAAAAGATCCTTATTGATATACCTACAATTACAGAGAGTATACTCCCAAGGTTATATATAATAAGGATCCCATAGGCTAAGAATGTGTGGTTTCTCCCTATTTCCTTTTCCTTGTTGGGATGTGGATCTAGAGTAGTATCACATATTCGAAGGCCTATCGGATCTAAGCTATATATGACTTGTGTACCCTGTGTAATTGTAGCAGGACTCGATATGGATCATCACACAGTGAAATGTTAATAATATCTTAGGATTCTTTAGACATTTCCATTCACGCACGAACCCTGTAGAAAACCCTATCCACTTCAGTACTCGGCAGAAGAGTTGAATTAAGACCCCAAAGAAGTTCATTGAGAAGATTTCCGGTTCGGAAATGAATGAACTAGGTCGAGACTATTGAATTCACCAAGTGCCTATATCTTTTAGGGACATCGGTGAAGAAATTCGCCTAAACTTCTGAGATTTCCAGTCATCCATCATGTAGTGATGACACCCAGAGTTGAGTTCGGAAGTAAGGCAGAGTAGAAATTCAATATGTCTACAAGAGAAGAGAACCCTAGGTAACTACCCGAAGAAAGCCAACACCGGTCCCAGTCAGGGATACGAGAAAGACAGAGGGAGCCAGTACATGGAACCCGAGAAGTGTCTTTTCCTCGTATTCGTCACGCTAATACACCCGTAAAATAATACAATTTAGTGAGTTAGTGGTTACACTACTCACGCTATGTGTTAGGTAAATCGCATTTTCCCATTGCAAGTAATACGCTTAGAGCGGATCCCCACACCTCTATTGAGGTTGTTTAGCCATAAGTCTTCATGAGCCTTTTCTTCCCGCGCTCTTCGTTCCGAACTATTCTTAAATCTTTCCAGGCCGGAGAGTGAAACCTTTCCCAGCATAAAGGTAACTTAGTAGGAACGACTCGTATCTTATGGTTTTTCCGGTACTCATACTCCTACCTTGCATACCAGGACTACATCATAGGGATGTAGGTCGACACTCAGACAGCCAATATCCGAGGCACGGGAAAAATTTAGGCCTAACATAGTAAGGATAGATATATCCAGGGTTAACCATCGTCTCTTATCAGCTTGTGTTCCTTTCCATGTAGGAAAAACCATGCCTCCGAGCAAGCGTAACCAATCCACTAGCAAGAAACCTACTCTCCTACTCGATTAAGCTAGGTTGCAAGCTGTAGTCTCGGCAGCCGTAGCAGCTGTCCTGGCTCAACTGAATGCTAACAACGCCAATGTTAGCAAGAGCCCTATCTGAAATTTCGATCCTAGTAGTGGACAGCAGCAACCAACCTCTGCATATCCAGCCACCCAAGAACCTCACTCAAATCCACTAAAGAGAAAGAGCAAGATCAAGGAGGGAAGTACCTCGGCTCAAGGACCTTTCGAGGGGCAACGAGCTGAGACGGTCAAATTCCCTGCCAACCCTTCCATCCCTACACCTAGGAGACCATACCTAGGAAACCTTCCCCACTGCAGCAAGTGTAGCTACCATCATCATGGTGTATGCCGGGAGCTCTCTGATACTAGGTGCCATATGAAGGGCCATGCTGCTCGTGTCTGCAGAACTCCGGTTGAGTTTATTACATCAACCGCCAATGTGGCAGACAACCCAGTTTACCACCTATGTGGTAAGGATGGACACTTCAAGGAGAGCTATACAAACTGAAGGAAACAACAAAGACTCAGGAGGAGTCTGACTCTACTGCTTAGGGAGAAGCATCCAGGAACCCGGTAGAATTTTAAGTACGTCTCTCAAATTCAGATAACTAACCGAGACCATAAAAAGGCTAATCCTAAATGTAATTATTTTCCGTTAAGGCGAAAGTCGCAGCACTGTTATAAAATTTAAAATTTCATCAGGTAAAACTATAATGGCTAAAGATATACGTTACGACCATGTATAATTGAGATGGATAGACCTAGAGTGAGTGAAGGCCGCCTCATTTCCTGTTCCTCGTTTGGTTGTGGATTTAAGGCGAAGTCGCTCAGTCAACAATCGTCCCCATCTTAATTATGCATGACTAGTATATGTGAGGCGATTATAGAAATGCCTCGTGAGAATCCATTCATAAAAAGGTACTCTATTTAGAAACACTCACGACCATCTATAGTTCCGCGTCGACTCTATCGGTCCAAGTATCCACGGCAGTGATACACGGGGCGAAACCCGAGACGCCTAGAACTTGTGTGCCTGTTCGACACATGACTCTATTGACCCTCATTTTATATCATGTCGAAGTGTGCCAACTTCGACGCCTCTATCGATCATGGCTTGACTTCGTACAGCCATGTGTAAATCCTTAGTGCTGTGTAAAAAGAACTTTCTCCATAGCCATTCGGCAAATTAAGGTTCTTCCGAACCTAAACAAAATAAAAATAATAAAGACTAATGCGATCCGTCAGTCGTCACTCTTATTTCAAACCTTCCGAAGTACCCAGGAGAGGGGTACCGCACACTGTTAACCAACCTTCCTTAGATAAATAGAAACCGAAGCGAAGGACACTGCAGGTATTCCAGAAGACGATAACCACCCAAAGCATACCTCGTAGATTCCCTAGAAAGACCCTTCATCCTATCCCATGGAATGGGAGCTAGAGTCAAGAGAACCCCTACGTATTGAGCTACTATAATGACCACAAGTCCGAAGTTTGTTGTCATTCCAGTTAAGCCAACATAGTAGCTAACACCCTCGGTTGGTAAAGAAATTTGAGTCGTAAGAGTCAAGGACATTGACTACGACCATCCATTCACGCTTAATCCCCCGAATTAAGCATCGCAACGAATATCCCGGAAATTCCGAGAGCTGCGATGAATTAAACTCTAAAAAGAGTGGATGAGGAGATTAAAGTTCCGAGTGATGGAACCCTATACTCACTAGATTGACCTAGACCGAGAAAGCTCAGAACCTTCGGAAGAGTAGTTGCTGAAGATGTTCGCACTACTCAGGCACTTCGTCCACCCCGTTACAGACAAGTAGTGCCTAGGATCCTACGCCCTCTCGCATGGAGGAAGTCACCGCCGCCTTGTAGGCGGTAGACCGCATTCTCCGAAGCGAACACTAGAATACCGAGAACCACATGATAACCTTCGCAGCCAAGAATACTTGATCAAAGTGAGAAAGTAGTGGTGATAAGTCATATAACCCAGATCCCGAAGAGATTATAGACTTGACACCAGTCTAGGTGTTAGTCGATGGATTATACAAGAGAAACCACTTTCCGCACTGAAATAAACTAACGTCTTAGAGATTCAATGGACTAGTAGGTGTTCCACGAATACTATCTCGCACAGAAATAGTAGAACCACCTCCCGATGTAGTCCAACACTTGTCTGGTGAAACCCTATCTCCTCGACCCTGAGGGTTTCCATTAGAAATATCTCAAGAATCAGAAGTGCAGGCTCCTTTTGCACGAGATTGAGATAGACACTCCGCAGCAAACAGATACCCGTAGACACACAACCCATCCGATGATCTAGAAAGTCTCTAAAAGCCAATTAACAGGAAACGCGAAACCAAGGACAACCCGAGCTTCCTAAGAACCAACCTAAAGGACTACACCTCCAGTATGAGAGAGAACATTTGGAAACTTCGGAATGGCGATCACGCCAGTGATGATCTCGCCATAGAAGTACACTATGTTCTAAGTACTGAAAAGCTCTACCCTTCCGAGAGCTTAGGACCATCTGAGAATCCTCACGGAGATCGGTTCAACCCTCGTCAGACCACTACTACTTTCGGATATTCCACAAGTTTCACCTCAAATCGATCCACTCCTTAGACTTGATACGTGCTCACCCGGTGCCACTCATCATATCCCACTCATCTTGACAGAAACCATTGAGAACCCTAACTTCGTAGACATACCTGTAGGAAATCGCTAACTGCACGAGACAGAATCTGCATCCCGTAGGTGAAGGTTTGTTGGAATGACAAACACAAGCCAAAGTTCACTTGGGAGTGCGAGGACAAACCGAATAGGAAGTACCTTCCTGCCTCTACTCAGCTATTCATACCTACTTCCTTGCCTAAACCTGAATTTTGGGACGAAATTCCCTCTAACGGGGGGGGGGGGGGGGATGATGTTGTTGGGTTATGAGCATTCTAACACTCCTAAGTGTACATGCAACCCTAAATACCTTGGATCTATGTTTTCTCTATTATACATGCAAATAAGAACTTCCAAGGTATTATCCTAATCTAGCATACAAAACAATAACTATAGCAAGATAGAATACATACCTCTTTGGTGTAGAAAGTCTTCATGAAGCTTGAGTGCCTAGTGCCCCAAGTGTGACACCTCAAATGGAATCACAATCATCAAAACACTTGGAATGACTTGAGAGAATTCTACACTCATCAAAATCGGCTAGCCCTTTTACTTCACACACTAGTGTGATTCTAGTTACCAATTTTGTCAAGAATAAGATCTTTATATAGTGTTACAATTAGGGTAAACCCTAATTGTCATGACTTTCCATTTCCTTGGATCCATGGGTTCAAATACACCATGGAGCATCCATGAACCATCCTATGGGTTTTAGCCCAACTTGATTATCCATGGAGCATTAGCCCACTATACAAGTATGGATGATTTACACAATCAACCCATATATTTAATTAGTCTTCTTTTGATCACTTAATTAATCCTAGATTAATTCTTGATCAATACTAATTAAATAATCTCATTATTCTTATTATTAATATACTAGAACTTATAATATATTAATAACCATAAGTGTCTTATTTCTCTCATCCAAGTGCATGATGGTATGCAACCCAAATGGACCATGCCGGGTCGGGTCAAGTCTTACCAAATATAGTTATGGACTTAGACATTAATCCAACAGTCTCCCACTTGGATAAGTCTAAAACTATTATTGCGTATGACTTCAGGAACCAACTGGCAATCGTAGCTCTCAAAAGCTTCTGTCGAACTCTGACCTTGTAGATGAACTCTGACCTTTGTCAGTGACTTGTCCATTAGATAAGGGATCATATATTCCTCCATTCTAGATATCATATGGACTGAGACATGGATTATAATCATTCTCTCTGTCCATTTGTTGTTTCCCGATTTCCGATTTATGACGACTGACTAATTGAACAAATCAAATCAGTCCTGGCCCGACCGAGCACTTCCATTTGTCATCATCAAATCATCGAGGGGCCCACAGATATCGCTTTTATCCCGAAGGTAAAAGGAATGGATAAACTTCGACTCATATGGCTTGTTCTACTACTTGTTGAATCATACACAAAGGCACGTTTTATAGCACAGAGTTACCAAATGCGTTTTCGTGCTATCAATGTACTATCAACTCATAGTAACAACTCATATCTCTAGGTTTGAAGAATATAAGATATTATCGTCTCATGATCACTCGTGATAAAATCCATGAAGTGATTCCAATGAGCGCGGGTTGAATCCAATACTCAGAACTTATGAGCACTCATGATTGTTGTAGCCTTGTCCAACACCTTAGACCTCTACAACCCATCATGACAGTCTTAATTCATATCTACTTCCAAAATATGACCGACTGTGGATGGTTTGAATAACTTAGTCATTCCGGAAGAATAACCTAGTTTATTCGGGAAGTCAAAACATGCAAAGTGAAACACAATAATAATTGAATCCAATATGGTCTCAGAACTTATGAATATAAATAAAACACCTTTTATTTATCACCATATGATTACACATTATTCATTGTATACTGTTTCAGCTATCAACTTTAATCTTGAATTTAAAACAATAGTCGTCCCATGCTCCAAGCATGTACACTATGTTTTTCTCAAACACTAGTCATGCCATACACCAAGTATGCATACTATGTTTGTCTATGATCTTTACTTTGTGAACTAGATCAATTGAACATAACATCAATGATTCTCTTTTCACACTCCCAAATCCTTACTGCAAATGCAAGAATTCCAAATTCATGCCATTTACTGAAATCTGTCAGATTCTAAACTTATATGCATTGATCCTCTTGTAATGATTATGCACAAAGTCATAAAGACTTGGCAACAATCATTACAGAGTATTCCAAAGGAGATCAACTCCTTGGAAACATCCTTCTTGCATTAAGTTTCCTTAATCTTACACAGATTGAAAATTCTAACTTTGGAACATTTCCAGATTCCATTTTGACTATCACTTCTGACCAAGAGTTGCCTCCTTACAGAATATGTCAATATGGTCCTTCCAGAATTATCACTATACTTCCAACTGTCCTTGAGCAAGCAATCTTTGGTAAACCTTAGATTTTCCTCGACAATTGTTTAATCCTTTTAGTCATATCCAGTTCTAAACCTTTTCCCTTCTTAATGCCCCAGGCATTTTGAAAATTTTTAGAACGGATGATTATAGCACATGTAATCGATCCTATATCCGAAGCATATGGGACACGATTCATGATGTCTCACATAAAGACTAAACCAGTCTTTTGCTATAATATTTCCATTTCAATTTGCCAAGTTCTCATAATTCAGATTATGAAAAGGGATGCCGTAATCATAATCGAATTTTAGAATGCAAATAATGGACCCATATACAGAATTTCCTTATGTTGAGCCATTCCAACATGAAATTCATATATATTTCCTTGACTAAATGATTAAAACCTCACGATCTAAGCTTATAGATTTGAGATGAAGCATAATTTCCTCTCCCTTAATTATAGCAAAACAACTTTTTCCCAATTGAAACTTTTGTTTTCTATAATTAACATTGCTAGCTTGCAATACTTAACATAATTATCATGCTCCCACTATCATGATGATTATTAGCATAACACTTATGCTCCCACTAGCTTTGACATGTACTCAGAAATCAGCTGACTTTCTTACCAAAGTTCAGATTTCTGATACTAGATTGTTTTGATAAGACTTTATCAAAATCATACACCTTCCCTTAGATAGCACACTTGTGTATCTAAACAATTATGAAGAGGGATGCCGTAATCATAATGTTTAGACCTTTTTGCCACTTCTCACAAGTCCATGTTAGTGTGCCGGTTAACCACATGCGCTCCACTAACGACTTTGAGAATGCAAATATCACAATTGCTATCTAGCTAAAATCTACTTAGTGAAAGTGTTTCCTCACCATCATTTTCATGAATCGGAGAGAAACCTTATGACACTTAGATTTACTGGTGTATGTGTTCTTATCCATGTGAATTGTCAAAATCATAGTCACAAGACAAGGATAATGACAAATCCAAACTCATATGGACTGAACTCAATCTTAATTTCTTGCCACCTGGCAGCTCAAGGGCCTGCCATTGCTTCCAAGTTGTTGTGCAACAAACTGAGAACTCTAAGAACTCATATGCAAAACCACCTTTAACTGGAATGGGCACAGAATATGTCAACACGATAGGTTATAAACCTCAAGTCGTGTGCTAGTGAAGAACTTCAGGTTTTATTCTTGATTAGTTCTTGAGGCTTTCAAGACCTTTAAGACTCCCACTGTCCTCTTGACCTATAAGACTCCCTTGTCAAACATCCAAGAGACAGTGTGGATTCTAATCAAGACAAACACTTTGCACAATTGGCCTTAGTTGGTCTTTGTTTTATCCAAAACATCACAACTTACCAATTTCAAATGTACAAGAGTAGAAAACTTTTACTCTTACATTTGACAAGTGTTTTAAACCTTCTTTAAGACATGTCACTCAAGTTACAATCTTGGAGTATGACTCTAAGACTTGTATTAGAACGAAGTATGACTCATCTTCTTGATTTAACCATTTCAACAATTCAAGATCCCTCTTCTTAGTCATAAGAATGCACTAAGATTTCCTTAGAGAACTAATTGTGCTATGGTTTCTTAATCATTAAGATGATCACAAAAGCTGATACTAAAGTACTCTCCCATCTTTTCAGATTTGAGAAACTTTTATCCTTCTGCCTAAATTGATTCTTCTTATTCGCTCTGCCATACATTGGAACCTTTTCCAATGTCTCAGAGTTACACTTAAGCTTGTAAGTATAATCATATTTACTGAGCTTTAGTAAACTATGACGAATAGTTTTATCAATCTTTTTGTGGTGGACTTGATCAGTGCACAAGAATGTGTACTCGATCCCTTAGTCCTTTACTTGACTCACACATCCATGTGAATAAGTAATTAGTCTTAATTTTCCAAAACTTGAAAGTTCTCATTCATCATGCTATACAACTTGCATGATTCCAAGTTTCGGTCCAATTGAAACTTAGGTGATGAGAATCTTTCCTTATTTGGTAACCTAGACATTACCACAAATGAAAGAATCAATTTCATATTTCCACTTTTGCTCTTAATGGAATCACATAAGCAACAATTTTTTTCCTCAAATGCCATTGTAAGGATATTTTTAAAATAAATAAAATCAAAAAATTTTTCTTTTATTTTAAAACTTTGCGGAAAAACTATCCTTACAATCCATATGAAAACTTGTTGTTATCTATTCCTAAGCAATATATCATAACTCCTAAGAAGTAGCTCAAGAATCCGATCTTCAAACTATGCGATAGAAATCCATCTACGCCATCAGATTCAGCATATTCTTTCTTTAAGTTTCTTCACTTTTCTTTGATTCTTAAAACATCACCATGTGACCCAGTCACATCATGTATCAAGAATCTCAGAATAGAAACTTAGCAGAGTTAGATAGTGGAATTTACCTGAAGTAGAGTCAAACTTATTGACTTTAACATCCTTAGGTAAATCTGGCAGCTTCGCAACCAATGCCCCTTTCTTTGGCAATATAAACATATGGACCCTTTGATAAAGATACACAGGACTATCACAGACTTAGCTTTTCTCTTTACCATTTGGTCAACCGAGTTGACTATGGCCGATCCCTTTCCATTGGGAAGAGAATGCTTTCCGAGATTTCCTGTGTCACTATTGTCAATGTCCATCAAGTTTTAAGAAAGTTGATCTTAGATAAGATCATTAAGGGTCTTGTCATAGTTGGTTTCATAGGTGTTCCAAAAGAACTCACTATGTGACTTAGAAAGTGATTGAACCACCAACTTTCTTAAGACTTTGACACCCAACTCTCCCGGCTTGTCAATATGTGACTACATCTCCAAGATGTGTTCACACCTAGACCTTGCCTTGCCAATAGGGCCTGAGTGACCTTAAACTTTTCAAGAACTTGTGGGTTTAGGAGAATAATTTGAAGAGGTGAAGAAGTATGATATTCATGGGACATCATCTTCATTAGGAAAGCTTGTTTCAAGAGATTTGGGAAGATCATAAATGTCTAAACCAGACATCTTTTGGGAGATATTCAAGATAGTTGATCTTAAGTCCTTAATATGACACCCAATATGAAATATTAAGGCTAGGACCCAACAAACTATTTTATAACTTAGAAGAGGTATGCCGTAATCCAAGCTATAAAATATTTGAAGGTAGGTGAATGACGATTCACCAATTTCCACCAAGATATACGAAATGTATTATTAGGTTTTTAATTGGTTTTGAAACTCCTAGATCTTTGAGATTCATTGAACTTTTCAAAGGCATGTTTCAATCTCGAGTGTGCCCTTCAGGTTTTGTGACTGGGATGCCGAGGATCACAAAACAAGGTGTGAAGTAACCATGCAAATCACTTGGTACCCTTAATAAATTACCCCTCAATCGATGTGCCGGTTAACCACACACGCTCCATCGATACTATGATAAATATTAAGTCACCCTTTACCTACCTTTTTAAGTCCAAGTTAGTGTGCCGGTTAACCACACACGCTCCACTAACGACTTTGACAAAGTGTAAAGTGTAATTTCATGGATTAGCACCTTATTCACATTTTCCTAAGTAACTAAGATTGGGTATTATTATGAGTTTAGTTACTTAGTATTATCATTAATACTTTTAATGAAGGGAGAATTCTAGTCCTGTCAAACCCGTTCGGCTAACGACCCTCCACCAGTCAAGCAAGCGGTGGGTGAGAGTGGAAACCCATTAAGTTGCCATTTTATAGGCAACAACCTTATACCCACCTTATAGACCGGCTTCGTGAATGAGGCGTACTAGCGGTAAGACTGACTTTACTCTTATACATATATATATTATTAACTTATAATATTACAAAGTATAAGGGTTGAATTTTAACTTTTAAAATTCTAAGGGCTAACTTGGAATTAAAGTATTCATACTTGAAAACTTTTCAAATTCCAAAACTTGAGGGCAAGTTTTGAAACTGTTCAAAACTAATTAATTCCATAACTTATGTGTTTAAAGTAGTTTTAATCCAAAAACTCTTCAAGTTCCATAACTTGAGGACAAGTTATGGAAGACTTTAAACTAATAAAAGAAGTAACTTTTTCCTTTATTTTATAACTTATGGATTTAATTATGGTTACATATTTTTTTCTTTAATGAAGTGACTCTTGAACTTCCATAACTTGAGGACAAGTTATGGAGTCATAAAAATTATTCAATGACACAAGACTCTTCATTTTGTAACCATTGCCAACTCTTATGAATTTTATGAGTCTTTAATGTGACTCTTCATGTAACTTGAGGACAAGTTACACAAACACATTTTATACTCAACTCTTAGATTAAAATGGATTGAAAACAACTATTTCACTCATCATTTCTATTAATCTAAGCAACTCATAAGAACAAGATAATTCAAATCAAACTTTTTCATGTAATTAGTCTAAACCTTAAACTAATACAAAACATGAATCTATTGACAATTATCTTTGAAAATGGATTAGCATGAACATTACCACATCAAAAACAAGTTTATAAGTTCAAAAACAACTTAGGGTAATGTTCCTAGTCCATTTCTAGCCAAAAAACTCGAAAATATGCTGTCTGGGGGTCCAACTCGTCGAGTGCATGAACCAACTCGGCGAGTTGGATCGAATTCATCACTTTTAAGGCATGGACTCGTCGAGTCTCCTGATGGACTCGCCGAGTCTGATGGCCAGACAGCACCAGATACCACTTTTAAGGCATGGACTCGTCGAGTCTATTGCAGGTATAACAAGAAAACAAGCCTAGGCTCTGATACCACTGTTGGGTTATGAGCATTCTAACACTCCTAAGTGTACATGCAACCCTAAATACCTTGGATCTATGTTTTCTCTATTATACATGCAAATAAGAACTTCCAAGGTATTATCCTAATCTAGCATACAAAACAATAACTATAGCAAGATAGAATACATACCTCTTTGGTGTAGAAAGTCTTCATGAAGCTTGAGTGCCTAGTGCCCCAAGTGTGACACCTCAAATGGAATCACAATCATCAAAACACTTGGAATGACTTGAGAGAATTCTACACTCATCAAAATCGGCTAGCCCTTTTACTTCACACACTAGTGTGATTCTAGTTACCAATTTTGTCAAGAATAAGATCTTTATATAGTGTTACAATTAGGGTAAACCCTAATTGTCATGACTTTCCATTTCCTTGGATCCATGGGTTCAAATACACCATGGAGCATCCATGAACCATCCTATGGGTTTTAGCCCAACTTGATTATCCATGGAGCATTAGCCCACTATACAAGTATGGATGATTTACACAATCAACCCATATATTTAATTAGTCTTCTTTTGATCACTTAATTAATCCTAGATTAATTCTTGATCAATACTAATTAAATAATCTCATTATTCTTATTATTAATATACTAGAACTTATAATATATTAATAACCATAAGTGTCTTATTTCTCTCATCCAAGTGCATGATGGTATGCAACCCAAATGGACCATGCCGGGTCGGGTCAAGTCTTACTAAATATAGTTATGGACTTAGACATTAATCCAACAGATGTGACAACCCGAAATTTATTCCGACATTTTTAACCCCTTTTCCGTTAATAAGCCTCGTTTTATTTAACGGTCCGTTAACTTTTGGATTGCTTAATTAAGGTGGGACTTTCATAATGACTTGGTAAGGGTTGAAACAAATTAGAAACACCCACAATATGCCCTTAAAAATGTTTAGTTTCAACCAAGTCAAAATTTGACCGTTTAATCGGGTGCGACCAAAAAGCCCCGTTTAACGGCAGTATCGGGTAGATTTCCACTGAGCCCCAACTCAAAACCCTATATAAGGGTGAGTGGAGTCCATTAGAGACTTTTTACACTCTCTCCACTCTCTCTCTCTCTCTACAACTTAATTTCGAGCCAAAAATCGCCCGTTTCGAGCCCCAAACTAGTAGGTAAACTATCCTAACTCGTTGTATAGCCTATCTAACATGAAAATTCGAGTTTAAGACATAATGTAGGGCCAATATTAGGTGTTTACGGCCCAAGAACACTCTTGGACCGTGAACACCATTTAATGGGGTTTTTAAGCCCCAAAACCCCTCCAAATTGTGCCTAAGGCTTAGATATGACTTGTAGGCTTACACATTCGGACTTAGAACACCTTGAAACGAGTTTTTGGAGAGTAAACATGAGTTTACTGCCCAAGAACTTGCTTGGGCCGTAAACTCCTCTTCATGGGGATTATACTCAAGTATAGGTGTTAGAAATGCCCACAAACACCTCCTATGGCCTTGGAAAATGTCTTGAAGCAATTCCATTGTTGTAAAGGCTTTAAAATTCAATAAAACCAAGGGAATAGAAGTTTACGGCCGTGAACTTCCATAGAATTGGTCCATGGGCCGTAAACTCCTATTAAGTGCCCAAATGATGCCTAAACTCCTTCATTTGACTTGGAAAATGCATAGAACTTTATTTCCTACCACTTAAGACCTTAAAACACCAAAAGAACATGCATGTAGGAGCTTACGGCCGTAAACTCCTCAAATGGTCCCTTAAGAGCTTTAAATCCCTTCATATGCATTATATTTCGACCTAGCATAAATCTACAAGTGATATAAGGCCATTTAGCATCCTAGAACACTCCCACCATGAGTTTACAGCCGTAAACTCATGGGGACATGGTATTAGGGCCGTGAACTCTATATAGAGTTTACTCTTGAAGAGTAAACTCCCTATCTAGGCCATACACACCCTTAGATGTTACCCGGGACACTCCAAGCACTTAATCAAAGTGTTTTCCGCACTTTAGGATGCGTATACTTGTTTAATTGGTGTTATATGTACTAATTGTCTGTAAACATATGTTATCATACGTAAATAGGTCACTAAGTGTGTTCAAGTCTTTACTTGACACCGAGCACCCAACCGGCACCTTCGTCGGATCCACTTACATCAGGTGAGTTCATACCCCTCAATGAACCTTTTAAATGTTTTTACGTGTTTTTATGGGAGGGGGGGAATACAAGTTAAACATGTCATTTATCATATCAATCATATGTGATTGATAACCCGCATGCACAAGGATTTACCACACTGTTAACTATTTTACTGAGAATGACACTGTAAATGGTTTTCTAAAACGTCGTTACTTGTTCAGCTTTTACTTATAATGTGTTATCAAGGTTTCATTGTAAAACTTGCTTATGAAAGGGTCCCAAAGGATTTCTAAAGGTTTTCAAACTTATTTACAAAAGAATGCCAAGTTGTGACTTTCTTAAGTATAAAGGTTTTCCAAAGTTTTCATCAAGGTTTTCTTCCATGTTTTTATACTTTTACTTATTAATGTTTTTACTTCACTTATACTTATCCACGCTTTACTTCACTTTTACTTGTTAATACTCCTACTTCACAATACTCTTATACTTCACGATACGCCTATACATCACGATATGCCTATACATCACGATACGCTTATACATCACGATACTCTTATACTTCACGATAAGCTTATACATCACGATACGCTTATACATCACGATACGCTTACACATCACTATATGCTTATACATCACAATACGCTTATACATCACGATACGCTTGTACATCACGATATGCTTCTACTTCAGGATACGCTTCTACTTGTTAAACACTTAAACATAGTTAGATGTATGCCTGTGCTTGTATAAATGCATATAAATAATGTTTGAAGGACTTAGGAAGGCTTGTTCACCCTATTTCCTTTTCTTCATTGAGATGTGGTCTGGTGGGATCGGATGTCCGTCCGAAGGTCGTTTGATCATTAGTTATATATTATGTATACAAGCATAGTCATATAGGTTTACAATAGTCAGTTCAGTTGTGAGTCTCTATCATTAGTCCCGTATTTTACATCGGATCTCACTACACGAGATACATCTTCAGTACACGGCCTTCTCCGTTGTCAAGTTGGTAACCAGAGTCTCTTGTAGGGAGAGCGGACATTGTGTGTATAGATCTATACGGGATTGACACCCCCGCACCCTGACTTCTAACTACAGTCCACGGCCTTCCAAGCCAAGGGGTGACAAATGTCATTTTCATACCGACGCTTGCAGGGCGTCAAGTTCTCTAGTGTCTATCAGTATGGTTACGAGTATCTCGGGGTTACCTTATAATTCATGGCTTTAAGGTAACAGGATTTTAACATAGTATTCATTGTGTTCACTGTTTTAGATCGTACTAGTTGTATCTTTCATTTGATATTGTCTAGGGTCTGTCTCCACTGTTTTGGACCTTAGTAGCTGTATCTTCATTTGATACTGTCTAAGGTCTGTCTCTACTGTTTTGGACCTTACTAGCTGTATCTTCATTTGATACGGTCTAGGGTGTGTCTCTACTGTTTTGGACCTTACTAACAGTATCTTTCATTTGATACTGTCTAGGGTCTATCTCTACTGTTTCAAACCTTACTAGCTGTATCTTTCATTTGATACTGTCTAGGGTCTGTTTTCACTGTTTTAGACCTTGCTAGCTGTATCTATCATTTGATACAGTTTGGGGTCTGTGTCTCCTTTTGTTAGACTGAGCCAGGCGTGTCGTTCAGTCGATACTCTCTTGGAGTCTATGATTCCCTTTTGCCTTAGTCAGCAGTCCTCACTGCTGAGGCATATGTTATTTTCCCCTGATATTCTCCTACTTTCTTTAAAATCAAATCCCATATTTTGATAATGATAGTGATTAAGGGAAAACTAACTTTTTACCACATAACTCTGACCAGTCTTGGTAGAAGACTATTTTTTAATAAAGAAAATATAGGATTTTCTGGAAAGGACTCTAATACACCATTGAATCTAAACTACTATGTATATAAAGTTATTTGAATAAAATGACACTAAATACTTATGAACTCACCAGCATTTGTGAAAATGCTGATACTCGCTTTTCAAATAACTTGTATTCTCAGGTCAGCATTAGACAGGTACATTCCAGGAGCTTCTGTTGAAGACGGTTTTGTGCCAAGCTGCATCTATACTAGTTTCTGTATTACTTTGATGATTCTATACAATGTAAACTATGTAAAACTATTACTATTAATGCAATGGTTGTTGTACTTTGATTACTATACTACATATGTTGTGATACTTGACATGACGTCATCCACCGCAGAACGTTTCCGCCGTTCCGGTTTTGGGGTGTGACATCAGTTGGGAGATAAACGGATTGGATTCAACGATAATGATTCTGTATGAGTGGTCTCTCAGGGAATCAGACTATCTCAAGGTAGCAGATTTCAGACGAAGTGGATTTGATCTTGTGGTGAGGAATTCATTCTCCTGCGGATTTTAGGGCTTTACAAGGATGGGTCATGGCTACCCTGGGAAGGCTAGGGTGTGCCCAGGTTGGTGACCATGCTACTAGAGTGGTTGGGCGAGTAAGGAATGATTTCGAGGATGAAATCTAATTTAAGTGGGGGAGAGTTGTAACACCCGTTTATTTATTAAATAAATAAATAAATAAATAAATGAAGGACTCGTGGCCCTAAAATAAATAATTATGTATAAAAGGATGGTCTCAAAGAGCTAATCGTCACCATTTTAGAAGTCGAGGGTTAAAAGAGTAAGTTCCGGACCCAATTCGTAAGTATTAATGAGGGCGGGGACTAAATAATAACTTCTAGGACTTAAATTGAAGAGATTTTAGAGGCTTAGGGTTGAATGGTAATATATGGATTTCTGTTGCAAAGAATTTGTAGAGGATGGGCTGCATAGTAATTATCGGGACTTCATTTGTAAGGGATTTCCATGGATTGGGGTGAAAAGGTAAATTTTGGATTAGTCTTGTAAAGATTTTAGTATGCAAGGGCTGTTTAGTAAAATTCGGAGTTATCTTGTTATGATTTTCAAAAGGAGGGGTTAAATGGTAATTTATTGGCCTTGCTTTGAAAGAAAATAGGAGGGGAGGGACTAAAGGCGTCATTATGCGAATAACTTTGGGATGGTATCGGGTATAAAGCTTTTCCGTAACCCTAAACCTAGCTAAACCCTTCCAGCCGCCACCTCATGATGCTGCCGACCTTGTATCCCCGTTTCCGGCTGCTGCCACCTTGACGAGTTCGAGCACCAATCACCGGCGTTGCCACCACGTCGGAGATGGAACACCATCGTCAACCGCCAATGACAGCGACCACCAAAAACCACTGCCCTTCTCCTATTTGTTCTGCCGATGTGTCTCTGTCGGCGAGACCTTGCACTGCCGTGTTTTCCTTGGTCTCAGAACGCCGCCACCACTTCAGTCACCAAACGTCGCAGCTTGCCCCCACGACGAGCATCGTTGCCGCTGTTGACGTCCTTCTTCTGCCTTCCGTCATTGCTGCTATCGTTCGTGACCACCACGACTGTTGTAGTTGTTTCTAATCGCTACTACCCTTCTTCTTATTCTATTTATTCCGTCGCCATGTCCGCCGCTATGTGTTGTTGCTGCCGGAAAAACGCAAGGAAGAACCACCATGGCTGCCGGCCATGGTGGCTGCCACCTCAAGGACGGCCATAACGGTTGTGTATTCTGATGTATGGGCTAATTTCGTGTGTGTGTTTATTTCCTTAGTGTGTGTTGGCCGGAATTCTAGGTTCAAGGCACCACCACCACCATGAGGTGGTGGCTGCCACCGTGTACCACCACCGACCACCTCAAGGGTGGTTGCGGGTGTATGTTCATTTAGTATAGTGTGTGTGTTTTTCGTGAGTTCATTGTAAATTGTAAAATTGGAATAATGAAAGGAAAACAAAACCACCACCTTACGGTGGTGGCTGTCACCACCGGCCGCCGTCTCGGGTGGCGGTGTGCTTAGTTGTGTTATGATTTGGTTGGGATGTTTGGACAAGGGACTGAAACCCTAATGGGCTCAAAGGAGCTCTAATGGGCCCAATAAAGCTTAATGGACTCGAATCGACCCAATAAAACCCTAATGAGCTTATTAAGATTTTAGTGGGCTTAATAGGCCCAATAAAGCCCTAATTGGCATAAAAGGCCAACAAATTGATAAGTGGGCTAATATTTGGATTGGAAAACCCTAATGCCAATGAAAACCTAACTTTAAGAATTAATCGGGTCACACACACGAGAATTATTTAATAACTTGAGATATTAAATAATAATCATTGGCAGGAATTAATCTAAGCAATATTGGACTTAATGAATTAAGTCCTTAATGGATTAAGTGATGGTTTTTAGCCATAAGAACTTTCCTATGTGCGCATGCAAAACCCTAATGCTTGGATCTAGGCTTTCGAATTAAACATGCTGTGAATCCAAGACTTCTAATGACTAATTAAGTATAAAACAATACAAAATCAGATCTAGAAGTTTACCTTTGAATCTCTTGTTTGATCTTGTTGTCTTGGAGCTCTAGAGTCACAATTGTCACTCCTCTAATGGCTTACAAACACCAAACAGCAATGAAGATGATTTGAGAGAGAGAGGGGAGGAGGAAATCGGCCAGGGTTTTCTTACTTGAGAAGAGATGCCGATTTGCCTATGCCATGGGGTCTATTTATACTTGTAGACTCCTTAAGGGTTTCACCTTAAACCCTAGTTGGATAATCCTTTCCTTAAAGTAATCCAAATCCTTACCATAGATAAGCCTTGGACGATTTTGAGCTATCCAAAGCTCTAGAATCCGTCCAATCCCTATCTCTTAAGGATTTACAGTCTAAAGTGTAACTATCAAACAATTGACAGTTTATACCCTCTTATTTAATTAATCTCTTTAAGTCACCAAATTAATACTAATTAATTTATGACTTATATTAATCAAATAACAATATTATTATTCCTTATATTATTCTCATAATATATTAATAATATTTACTCACTCATAATAAATCATCCTGTCAAGTTGCTATGGTGAAGGCAACCTAAAAGGACCATGCACAATCGGGTCAAATACTTGCCTAATATAGTTGCAGCCTTAGACACTATTCCAACATTAAGTCCTTAATGGGTTAAGTAGGAAACTTAACCCTAATCATCATATTATAAAAGGGATGTCGTAATCTAACATGCAAATAATATGAAGGTAAGTGAATGACGATTCACTAATTCTCCACCATAAAAACATAACTTTAAGTCCTAAATGTATTGAGAATTCCTAGGTTCGGATGAGATTCATTGAAACTATTCAATGGCATGTTTAAATGTCGATATGCCCCTCTTGTTTGTGACTGGGATACTGAGGCTCACAAAGCGGGTGTGAATTACCATGCAAATTCACATGGTGCATTCATTGTAACGATCACCTATTCGATGTGCCGGTAAACCACACATGCTCCATCGACCTATGATAAACAATGAATCACCCTTTGCCACCTTTTCTTAGAACCAATTAGTGTGCCGGTAAACCACACACACTCCACTAACTTCTTAGCAAGGCTGCAAAGTGTAATTTCATGGGATTGCATCAATTCACTTTTCCTAAAGTAACTAAGATTGGGAAATTTTAAAAAAAATATATGTAGTTACTTTGTATTTCATATTATACTTTTAATGAGAGGATGAGGTTGCCCTATCCTACCCGTTCGGCTAACGACCCTCTACCGATCAAGCAAGCGGTGGGTGTGAGTGTACACCCATTAAGCGCCATTTTATAGGCCGCAACCTTATACCCACCTTATAGATCAGCTTTGTGAATGAGGCCTACTAACGGTAAGACTAGCATTTAGTTATACATATATATATATATATATATATATATATATATATTAATCTTGTAATATTATATTAGTATAGGGTTGTATTTTAAACTTTTAAAAATCTAGGGTTCGAAATTTAAATTGTCTAAATTAAAAATTTTAATCACAAAACATAAATTTCAAAAAACTTGAGGACAAGTTTTAAACATTTAAAACATGGAGGATCAAATAACAAATAATATTAATTAACAATTAATTCCATAATTATCCATATTTGATTTATTTAATTATTTCTTGCAAGATAATTACCAAGTTAATCAAAATAATTAATTAATTATCGCATAAGGAAATTAAATATTTAATTAGTTGGTAAATATCTTTAATTAGATCAAGATTATAGTCATATATATCAGAAAATCGGATTAAGATTGATCTAATATGATAAAGGTAAGTTTCCATAAGATAAGTATGGAAAAATCCCAAATCTGGCCTTTCCTGACGCTTGAACTCGTCGAGTTCCCAACTGCCCTCGTCGAGTTAGGCCAACTCGTCGTGTCCACCATGGGACTCGTCGAGTTTACGACTCAGAAACACAAAATTAGAATTTTGCACACAAGTTTCAAACAAACAAGCAACAATTTAATAGAAACCAATCTAGGCTCTGATACCACTGATGGGTTTTAGCCATAAGAACTTTCCTATGTGCGCATGTAAAACCCTAATGCTTGGATCTAGGCTTTCTAATTAAACATGCTTTGAATCCAAGACTTCTAATGACTAATTAGGTATAAAACAATACAAAATCAGATCTAGAAGTTTACCTTTGAATCTCTTGTTTGATCTTGTTGTGATGGAGCTCTAGAGTCACAATTGTCACTCCTCTAATGGCTTACAAACACCAAACAGCAATGAAGATGATTTAAGAGAGAGAGGGGAGGAGGAAATCGGCCAGGGTTTTCTTACTTGAGAAGAGATGCCGATTTCCCTATGCCATGGGGTCTATTTATACTTGTAGACTCCTTAAGGATTTCACCTTAAACCCTAGTTGGATAATCCTCTCCTTAAAGCAATCCAAATCCTTACCATATATAAGCCTTGTACGATTTTGAGCTATCCAAAGCTCTAGAATCCGTCCAATCCCTATCTCTTAAGGATTTACAGTCTAAAGTGTATCTATCAAACAATTGACAGTTTATACCCTCTTATTTAATTAATCTCTTTAAGTCAAATTAATACTAATTAATTTATGACTTATATTAATCAAATAACAATATTATTATTCCTTATATTATTCTCATAATATATTAATAATATTTACTCACTCATAATAAATCATCCTGTCAAGTTGCTATGGTGAAGGCAACCTAAAAGGACCATGCACAATCGGGTCAAATACTTGTCTAATATATTTGTAGCCTTAGAAACTATTCCAACATTAAGTCCTTAATGGGTTAAGTAGGAAACTTAACCCTAATCATCATTTTGTGTGAAACCCTAATTTTACTTGGGTATATTATTGGGCCTTTATGTTGGGCCTAAATGATTGAGATAATAATGGACCATCCAAAGTCAAGCCAATGAACTAGAATAATTTAATGGGCCTGGGGTAAGGCCCATGTAAGGGGCTTGGGCCCAATTTGGAAAATAGGGCCTTAGATAGGCTATAGTTCGAGCCTTAATGATTATATGGTGTTGGGCCTTAGAATGAGACCATGTTTAGGCCTAGGCCCAATTTGGAAAAATGGGCCATGTATTGGGCTTTGATTTCTAATTGACTTTGGGCCTATGGATTGGGCCTTGGGCTTGAATAAGACAAGTTAGGGGTAATGTAGTAAATACCCAAAGAAGATACTTATGGTTATGTATTGGGACCCAATTATTAATTGGGTGTTATTTTGGTGTTGACAGTTCGGGAATCTATCAGCCAGCAGCTGGGGTCGAGTCTGCGGGACTTCAACAAGTGTTGGGTTGTGTCTTTGGGACTTCAACAATGTGAGGTGAGTTATCTTCCAGTAGCGGTGGGTCTAAGGCCACAATGCCGGCCCACCAGTAGGAGATGTATGATAGATGATTGTCTCTGTGATATCGTCTAGGTTTGCTACTACTTGATATGTTATATGCTAGCATGATATGTTATATGTGATAGTAGTAGAGTTCGGTTGTTAGGACCGGGGTAGTCAGACACCCCAGATACGTCTGACAGTATGTGATGTTATGTTTATATGCTAGCATGATCTGTTATATGAGTTAGAGGTAGTAGGAGGGGAGCAGTCCCCGAGTTCGGTTGTTAGGACTGAAGGGTAGTTCAGACAATACAGATAAGTCTGATAATCTGTTATGTTATGATATGTGATAGTAGTAGTAGTAGGGGTGAAATAGTCCCCGAGGTTTGGTCGTTAGGACCGAAGGGTAGTCAGCACCCCAGAATGGCTTGTCGTGGGTAGTCAGCACCCCATAATGGCTTGACACGGGTAGGTCGGCACCCCATAAAGGTCGTACCGGGTAGGTCGGGCACCCTAGAAATGCCTGGCAGTATGTATGTTATGTGATTATGTGGTATGTGGTATGATGGGGGAGCACACTAAGCTTCGTGCTTACGATTTTCAGTTTTGGTTTCAGGTACTTCGTGTTTAAAGGAAAAGAGTCGGCTTGATCGCAGCGCATCACACTATGGTTTTCCGCACATGAGATCTTTGGTATTACACTCTGATATTGTTTTATGATAACGTGTATGATTATTTCTACTTTGGTTTTGACATGACATAATATTACAAATGTTTTATTTCACTGTTGGTTTTAAAATGACGTAATTAAAAATTAAATTTTTGGCCTGTATTTTAGGATGTTACAAGTTGGTATCAGAGCCTTGGTTTGAGGGATTCGGACATACTCTCGGGTGTGTCTGAACTCAAACTAAGGGCTTGGTATGAAAATTTTCAAAAGAAAAACCACTTTATAAAAAGGAGTTTGAAAAGAATCTGAAAAGAGAAAAAGAACTTTGAGAAGAACAAAGTGTGTGATGCGTGCAATCAGCCGAGCTCAAGTAAGTTTTCCCCAAGATACACTTACATGTTATGATATGTTATGTTACGATATGATTATGAGAACTGCATGCTAGAATAGAGCTAAGGATCTAGGAGGATGCCTGATATGCATATTGTATGTGCTTGTAGACTTGCATGCTAGTACTGATCAGTCAGCAATAGGATAGCATGTTTAGGTTATGCCTGATTATATGAGCATTTAAACTGCATGTACAGATTCTTGATTAGAGCATAGAATGATTTGAATGGATTATGATGGTTGGATTTTCCATTGTCTTAATGTTGTTTGTTTTGTGCTTTGTGGGACTCTTTGTGATGTGAGTTAGCTACTAAGTGAATATGCTAAGTCACATGGGACACAGGCCGAATAATCTCAAAGTGATGGACTTGACCATATTGTGCAACTCTTGTCTGAGTCCAACCGTTCTAGGGATGGGTGTCTCACTCGAAGGATTATCTGATCTCTGTTGCATGTGGCTATATTCATATGGTAGCTAGTTAACATTATTGGGAATCTTTCAGCAGATGAGGACTGGGTGAATTTGGGAGCCTTGGAAAGCCTATGATATGTTTCAGTGGATTAGTAGTGAGGCTTAGTTAGACTTGGGTTTACCAGTTGAGGAAGTGACTTGGAGGATCTGGGAGGATTGCTGAGGGAAGTATGGATAGGTGTGGGAGGTAGTATTGGGCCCGTACTACTGAAAGCATAGAATCCATAGTCGAATCTGTGAGAATCTTGGAGAATCTAAGAAGCTTCAGGGGAGAGTTCGTGACCCAGTTTAGGGACAGCGGATGTCCCAGTTATTGCAGCTTAGTCATTGGCAAGAGAGCTAGCGAGCGTGACAGGGTGTCAGACCCTGAAGGATATGATTTCCAAGAAGTTGTAGATGCGAGATTGATTTGGAGCACCCTGTAAAGAGAGGTGCGTGCCAGGTGCGTATAGTAGAGGGTCCCGGGAAGAGACCCATGACTCCTGAACATCAGGTGAAAGGCTAGCAGGGCCTGAGTCAGTGTAGTGCGTACGAGAAAACACAAAAGGGAGTTTGTCACTCCAAGGGTTTAGGCTACTACAGGGTAGCAGGGTTGGTTATATCAGCAGAAGGTGACCAGTATTTCCCCAGACGTTGCGAGTATGTCATCTTCTATTGCTACTAGATGGATGTTGGGGATACGTATCGTGTTGGAATTGTGAGTGAGTTTGGATAAGTCAGACCTCGGGTCGGTTTTTCTGCTAGTGTTTGGGTTACCAAGGATCATATACGCCATCCTGCATGCCGAAAGGTCCTTGATTAACCCAAAGAGAGACGCATCTTGAGAAGTGGGTTCCACGCATACCCTAATCATTTCGGATCCTTGTCGGGATCTATGCAGGAGTATTATTTAGAGGATACTTGATCAGGGTTGGAGTGATTGTTCTCCAATGAAGTCAGCGTTCAGAGGTTCTATCATTGTTCAGGTATGGTCGAAAATTGTTTATGGATGAACTTTGGAGTTCAAGGCATTACCGTTGCTAGGACGGAACTGGTGACAGGAAGAGGGTAGTGTCAGTCGCGGATGTTAGATGCATAAGTGGTTGGTCACTGGATGATCAAGAGAATTGTATTTGTTTCATGAGTTGTGTTCGGTTAGAGTTCAGTCGTACTGCAAGATTGGGAGTGGGAACGAGGATTCGTCAGCTAGAGTGAAGATTAAGGTCTTCAATTGACAACATGTTAGATGGATTGAGGTGTCAGACTAGATCAGATTTCAAGAGTACTCATCGATATTTCTGAGGATGGGAGATCTCAAGGTTTAATCGGCGATTAAATGCTAGCATTGGCAGGCACAGGTTGTCATCAGTGGGATAGTAGAAAGCGAGAAGGATTGGGAGTCCTTCAATTTTCATGTAATGTGAAGACTTAGTCGAATCTAAGTGGGGGAGAGACTTTTTATAAAGTTCTCCAACTATGAGTTCTGGTTGCGCAAGGTGCAATCTCTTGGCCACCTTGTCAACCCGAAGGGTATTCTAGTTGATTCGGCCAAGATAGAGGATGTGATGCAATGGGAGATTCTGAGGTCTCCATCTGAGATTCAGAATTCCCTGGTTATAGCGGGTTATTATCGGAGATTTATGCAGGACTTCTCCGAGATTGTGGTTCCTTTGGCCCGACTAACTAAGAAGTCGGTGGCCTTTCGTTAGGGGCCTAAGCAGCAGGTGGCCTTCAGGACTCTCAAACAACGGTGGTGCAAGGCACCGATTCTCACCCTGCCAGAGCGTGTAGATGATTTTGTGATTTACTGTGACGCTTTGATCACGGCATGGGTACGGTACTGATACAATGGGGTCACGTGATAGTAGGTTTCGGGAACCAGGTTAGAGTTCTGGTTAGGACTCAAGTTCAGTTGAGGGTTAGGTCGAGTGCGTGTTCGACCCGGTTTGGAAAGTGTTGTAAGACTACGGGTGTAGCCGTAGCATTCACTAGCAGCAGATAGTGTGAGGGGTGTTGTAAGACTACAGGTGTAGCCGTAGCATTTACTAGCAGCAAATAGTGTGAGGGGTGTTGTAAGTCTGCGGTTGTAGCCGTAGCATTCACCAGGTTGGTAGATAGTGTTAGGGTGTTGTAAGTCTGCGGGTCTAGCCGTAGAATTCACCAGGTTGGCAGCTAGTGTTAGGGTGTTGTAAGTCTGCGGGTGTAGCCGTAGCATTCACCAGGTTGCCAGATAGTGTTAGAGTGTTGTAAGTCTGCGGGTGTAGCCGTAGCATTCACTAGCAGCTAGATAGTGATAGAGTGTTGTAAGTCACTCAATGTCACAATCTTAACTCTAAGACTTGTTTTGGAACGAAGTATGATTGATTTAGGATCAATTGAGATATGGTTCTTAATCATTAAGACCTATCATAAAACATAATTAAAGGTACTCTCCCTTCTTCTTAGAATAGAAAAACTTTTATCTTTCTGCCTACTTGATTCTTCTTATTCGTTCTGCTATTGATCGAAACTCTCTCAATCAACTCAGAATTACACTTAATCTTATAAGTATAATCATATTTACTTAACCTTAGTAAATCATGACGAATATCTTTGTTACTCTTGTGGACTTGATCAACACACAACTTTGTGTACTCGATCTCCTAGTCCTTCACTTGACACTTTGTCAACGAATTCGTCTAATTTCCAAATATGAAATTTCTCATTCATCATGCAACCAAGTTGCATGATTCCAAGTTTTTCTCCAATTGAAACTTGGTCGATGAGAAACTCTCCCTATTTGGTAAAGTCTCGACATTTCCACAAATAACATAATTAAGAATCAAATCCATTATTACAAATAATAGAAACCTTCGAATATCAATTTTCATACACACCATTGCAAGGATAAATAAATAATATAAAATCGAAATTTATTTTATTGCGGAAAAATTTGTCCTTACAATGCAATTCATTGAAAAACTATGTTAATACATATTTCTTAGCAATCTATTCTAACTCCAAGTAGTAGCTCATGAATCCAATCTTCAAACAATGCAATCGAAATCCATTTCTTCACGATTAGACTCCGCTCACTTCTTCCCTTAAGCTTCCTCTCTTTTCTTTGATCCTACAAAACATCAAAATGTAATCTTATCACATCACGTATTAAGAATCTAGAATAGGAACTTAAAAGAGTTAGTTAATGGATTTTACCTAAAGCAGAGCCATACGTTTTGACTCTCCCATCTCTTAGATCTCTTAGGTAAATAGGGCAGCTTCGTCTCCAATGCGCCCTTCTCTTGGCAATAAAAGCAAATTGACTCTTTTGGAATAGCACATGGAACTACTTCAGACTTTAGCTTTCTGTTATGATCAAACTTTTTGATCATGGCATGCCTTTCGTTGCCATTGCCTATATCCATAGAAGTCTGGAAGGCAGATTCACCAATCAACTTTGCTTTTCTAGTACGCCAAATCATTGCTGATTCAGCAGCAATAAGCATATAGGTGAGATCAATGAGGGTTACGTCGTGGTTCATCATATAGTACTCTCTTACGAGCTCACTATATGAGTCAGGAAGTGACTGAATAACCCAGTCAACAGCCAGCTCCTCACAGACAACATATCCTAACATTCTTAATCTATCAATGTGTGACTTCATCTCTAGGATGTATGCACACACTGACTTTCCTTCTTCATGTTTACTTGCCAAAAGGGCTTGAGTGAGTTTGAACTTTTCAATCTTTTAAACTTGTGGGTTAGGGAGAATAATAGGAGGAAGTGGAGGAAGTGAAGCATGTTCTCGTGTTCCTCGATCGAATCGTGGAATAGCATCTTCAAGTGAAAGGCTTGTTCCACGGGATTTGGGAAAACCATAGTTGTCATACTTTAACATCTACAAAATGGGAGAAAAATTAAATTCAAGTTAGTTGATTGATTGAGTCCTTAATAAATAACCCAAATGAGATATTAAGGCTAGGACCCAACACAATACTCTACAGACTAGAAAAGGGATGTCGTAATCTAGTTGCAGAATATTTGAAGGTAAGTGAATGACGATTCACTAATTTCCACCATGAAAAACGAAAAAAAAATTTAAGTTTTAAATCTATTGAAAATTCCTAGATCTTTTGAGATTCATTGAACTTTTCAATGGCATGTTTAAATCTCGATATGCCCTACTAGTTTGTGACTGGGATACCGAGGATCACAAAGCGGGTGTGAATAACCATGAAAACCTACATGGTGCCCCCACATGTTACAGTCATCTATTCGATGTGCCGGTTAACCACACATGCTCCACCGAACTATGACAAACATTGAGTCACCCATTGCTACCTTTGCTTAGAACCATTTAGTGTGCCGGTTAACCACACACGTTCCACTAACGTCTTCGCAAGGGAACAAAGTGTAATTTCATGGAATTGCATCAATTCACTTTTGCCTAAAGTAACTAAGATTGGGAATTTGTAAAAGTGTTTGGTTACTTTAATAATTATACTTTTAATTTAATTAAATTGTAAACCAAAACTTTTATGGATTTATTAAATCTCTCTTAATTATACACTTTAATTAATTAATAAAACCATAAGGGTGTGAGTTGAACTTTTCAAAACAATACTAGGGTTTTAGAATTTAACATTTCTAAATTAAACTATTAATCAACTTTTAAATTCCAAAACTTGAGAGCAAGTTTTGAAACATTTCAAAACATTAGGGTTTAACTTATTTAAATTTCAAAACAAAAACTTTTAAGTTCAAATTTAAACTATAAAACCTAAAGGGATTAATTTGAAACTTTTACAAACTTTATCAAGAATATTCTAGATCGCATAATTCAAATAAGGCAATTAACAATTAATTGGCGGTTATCTAATTAGATCTAGTTCAAATTCTTGCAAGATAATGATCAAATAATTCAAATAATTTAACATTTATCAAATAAGGTAAAAATTATCTAATTAGATGACCAAAATCTTTTATTTTGACAAAGATAATCATAAGAAATCAATAAAAGTTGAATTTTATTAATTTTAAACAATTATGGAAATTATCCTAAGTCAAAATAGGTAAAAAAATCCCGAAAATCCGCCTGTCTGACAGCTAAACTCGCTGAGTCCCCTTATGGACTCGCCGAGTTCACCCTACTCGACGAGTCCACATTGGAACTCGACGAGTTTGTCAGGCGGATGGCCAAAAACTCGATCTTGCAACATGAATGAATGTACTAGGCATCAATACAATAGAAACCAATCAAGGCTCTGATACTACTGATGGGTTTTGGCGATAAGAACATCCTATGTGCTCATGCAACCCTAATGCTTGGATCTAGATTTCTCTATTGTACATGCAATTCATCCAATACTTTAAACCCTAGTTCTAGCATACAATTAATCATATTAACATGTGAAAGGGTTTTTAGATCTTACCTTGATTGTTATGTAGCAATAACAATCTCAAATCCTCCTTGTAATGACTTTAGAAAGCTTAGAGTCACAAGTGTCACTCCTCTAATGGTTCACAAACACCAAGAGCAAGAGGATGAAGAATAAGGAGAGAGGAGGTTGCCCAAAACGTGTGGAAACCCTAGTGGAACTCTTATTTTACGTTTTTGAGGCTTAAGGGTACTATATATACATGTAGGCTATTAGGGTTTTCAAATAGTAAACCCTAATTTGACTGCTTAAGCCCTAAGCAGCCCATTGACCCTTTTAGAATATCCCTTGGACGATTTCTAATGGGTTTCCCATAGAATTCGTCCAACCTATTATTCCAAGGTGATCCATAGCCCAAATGCAATTATGTTATAATTACAGTTCCAGTCCCTTAAGTTTAATTAATCTCTTTTAGCCACAAAATTAATTATCAATTAATTCTTGACAAATATTAATTAAACAATATGATTTCTCCTTTAATATATTATTCTCATAATATATTATTAAATCATAATTAATCCTCTCTCTCCATAATTAATCCTATGAAGTTGCTTTCGTGAAGGCAACCCAAAAGGACCATGCACCATCGGGTCAAGTACATACCAAAATAGTTATGGACTTAGACACTAATCCAACACAATCCTCCGTCTCTTGACCCTGATCCTGATCCTGATCCGGATCCCGAAGCAACACGTCTCGTCACCACCATACTGCAAACATACTCAATGTCTCAGACAAATCATATAATGACAAAAGACCAATACCCTCAATTCCTAGGGGTTGTGACTTCCTTGCGATGCGTATGGGTCCTATGCTTTCAATAGTATGGGCCCCTACTACCTTTCACACCTACCCATATTTGTATCAAGTATAACCACAACGCCCTAAACTATATTCAACATAATATGCGCTCAACCCTCACTAACAGGGGATATCGCCCAACTAGCAACTGACCCTGCAATTCCGCTCCACTCACACATCCATGAAACTTCCATCATCCCCTACAGCGCTAGTGTATACTGGCTGCACATAGTGCTGGACCCGATAGACTTTTGAATATCCGATCCTACACTAAGGTCGAATCAGACATTCTCAGGCTATAGGATCTCAACTACACACAGCCGTGGTGCATACGCTAAACATCTGCAGTTATGATGTCAATTCCATATACAAGGATCCCTAGGCTAATAGAAATCATATAATCAGGAAATTTTGTCATGCAATTCCTGAAGATACCTAGCCTAGCACTAGCATGCTGTTCTAATATATCAGAATATCAAATAACTGTACGGTATTTTGGGGCTTACTTACAGGCTCCGGCTGATCGTACCCTCTGCATCCTCCATCCTTTATGTTGAAAACCATTTTAAAACTTATTTTCCGAAAATCTCCTTGATTTGAGACTGGATTCACATGAGTGTTCCTCCAATTCACTCAAACCAAGGCTCTGATACCAACATGTAACACCCATAAAATTTACGCCAAATTTAAACTTTTAATACTAACAAAAGAGTCAAATAGTAATTGTTTTTACAAAACATTTCCAATTCAATTATCATCAGAGTGTCCCAAAATAGATCATGAGGATGAGGAGCGGTACGGTCACGCCTTCTCCTTCCCTTGCTCTCCTGAAGTACCTGAAACAATAAACTGCAAAAACTGTAAGCCCGAGGGCTTAGTGAGCTATCCCCAAAATACCAATACCATGCTGGAAGAAACCATAGCCATAACGATCAATCAAACAACATACATACTGGGTCATCCGCCGGACTGGTCCGCCCTACTGGGTGTAACACCCAGGATTTTGAAAGCCAAGAAAGTAAAGGAAACCCTAAATTTAAGAGGGACTCTACGAGTCCAAGGAAGGACTCGGCGAGTCGGAGCAGGATCCGGGTCGATAAGTAAGTGACCAACTCGACGAGTCAACCAAGTGGACTCGGCGAGTCTGGTCTATGCGAGGAAAACCCTAAATCTGGGGCTTGGAGCCTATTTAAACGTCTCAATCTTCTTCCTAGGGCTCCTTTACAGCCTCTCACACCCAGAACGCCGCACCTTAAGCCCCTATTGTGTTCATTCAAGCTTTTAGCCATTTTTGAGTGGTTTTAAGGAAGAAGAAGGAGTATTCAAGCTTTTAGCCATTTTTGAGTGGTTTTAAGGAAGAAGAAGGAGTGAGAATCTTTGAAGCATCAGGGAGTGGCTTTGGATCTGAAGTTTGGGAAGCATTTCAGAGCATTGGAAGGTATCAATTCGTTTCCCTCCTTTAGATCTTCCTTGGATATGAGTTTGGGGCTTTTAAGCCATGTTTAAGGTCAATCTCGAGTTTGAAGTCTGGATCTGAGGTTGCTACCTCAGATCCATGCTTGTTTTGGAATGGAATCCCATAAAGTATCAGCCATTGGGTGGAAATTGGAGTCTCTTGGTCCTAAACCCTAGCTATGGGTGTATTTTTCCTAGATCTCCCTCTCTACACGTAAAGTTTGCAACTTTACGTGGTAAATAGGCTTGGGGAGGGTAGATCTACAGTTTGGAGCTCATGCATGACTCGGAAGTCCTCTGCATGTAAGTGGGTCTTAGTGGACTCGACGAGTCCTTCGAGTGGACTCGGCGAGTAGCTTGAAGATGAGGAGGAACTCGACGAGTGGGATGAACAGCTCGTCGAGTCGGATGAAGATAGGCATGAACTCGGCGAGTTGGATGAACAACTCGGCGAGTTGGATGAAGATTGCCGTGTGGTCGGCGAGTTTGTTCTTAGACTCGGCGAGTCAGGTCGAGTGGTCCCAAACCCTTCGAGTTCAGACTCGAGTCAGCAAGTCGAGCCAGGACTCAGTGAGTTGGATGGGACAGGAATCGGGAATCAGTAAACTCGGCGAGTCAGGGGCTGACTCGGCGAGTAGAGTCGCGAGTGGAAGGGCTCTGGATTTATGAACTCGGCGAGTCAGTAGGGTGACTCGGCGAGTAGGGTTGAGCTGGAAGGTTGAATTTGACCAGAGTTGACTTGGTTGACCTTTGGAGGTCAGTGGGACTAAGTGCTGGGTTGTTATTGGTAGCTCGGGGAGCTAGCGGAGCAGCAGTTCGGAGTTAGCAATCAGGTAGCGGTCAAAGGGGTTAGCAGCAGCAGTTCAGCAGTATCAGGTGAGTTTCCCTTGTATGAATGGGTCTACGGCCACAATGCCGGCCCATGCAGTTATGAATAGAAGACCCGGGGGTTAGCCCTAGGCACAGTATGCTAGTATGATATGTGGACGAGGTCCAATGACAGAGGGCGGGTGCCCAAGGAGCGGTTTATGTGATAGTTTATACTTGTTGTTTGTGTGATACTTGTATGTGCCTGGTAGGGAGGTGAGTGAGGGTGAGGTCCCGTATCTCACCAATAGCAGAGTGTGGATGGTGTTCCACATCTCAGTAGCAGCAGAGTAGGGGCGAGGCCCAAGTTAGGAAAGGAGCGAGGGTGGGCTGGGCCCGAACCTCACTATCAGCAGGAGTATGGACGAGGTTCCATGACTCATCAGTAGCAGGACTCGGGCGGGGCCCAGAGATAGGCGAGGCCTTACTTTTAATGTTATGTGATATGTTATGTGCTATTATGTTTAGCTTATGTAATGTTATGTGATATGTTATGTGCTATTATGTGTTAGTGGGCGAGGCCCTGGGACAAGCGAGGCCTAAGTGAAACAGATCTGTAACCGAGCGGGGCTCGAAGCTAGGCGGGGCCTGGAGCGGCGGGGCCGTTATAGCGGGCGAGGCATGAAGTAGAAGGGCGAGGCCCAGGATAGCGGGCGTGGCCCAGTATGTGCAGTATGTGCTTTTGCGTGGTATGTGGTAAGGTGGGGAACTCACTAAGCTTTGTGCTTATGGTTTTCAGTTTTGCTTTCAGGTACTTCCGGTAGCGGAGGGAGGAGCTCGGGGTGATTGCATGGCACACACCATAGAGTAGTCAGCCTGGGAATGTTTACTCTGAAAATAAACACGTGTTTTGAAAACTTATAATGATATTATGTTTTGAATTTAATACTCGAAAGTTATGTTGACTTATGATACGCTTTATAAATCCAGTTTTAGTAATGTTTTAAAAGAAATTTTTAGTAGTGATTTTTGGGTCGTTACACTGGGCCTACAGTCTATCTGAATCTATCTCGAGCCTTCGGCATGACTGGTTCGCCGCGTGGGCTGTTACAGCCCCAAACCAGAATGGCGGAAACATTCGGGGGTGGTTGACTTCACGTAGTACCATAAAAATTGAATATTGTAAAGAAAGTAACACAACCATCATATATATAATAAAAAAACGTATATTGTTGTGTTATACATATTTCCAAAAGAATATTACAATATGATGATGTAAAATGTTTAATAATAAACGTCCTTAGCATTCCTTCTTCAAAAGCTGGTAGTTACCTGTATTACTGATTAGCTGAGAAATACAAGTGGTTTCGAAAAAGTGTCAACAATTAAGTTGGTGAGTTCATAAGTGTTTTGTGTTGAAAAGTATGTCCTTTTGGTAGAAAATCGATGAACATGGTTTTCAGAAAATCCAATATTTTCTATATATAGTTTGAAAAGTTCCCAAAGTTGGAGTGCGTTAGTATTTTTCGTACTTGAATGATAAAGATAAACTTTGTGTTCAAAATAATGTAAATACTGAATGCATATATGAATCTCATAAATCAAACTTGTTTTTATACTTTCATGTGAGTCTTATAACCATACTATTGACACAGACTGCCTGTAACAACATTCTTCATGTGTTGTAGTGTTATGACATTTGTCACCCCAGACCTGCCGGTCTCACTGTAGCTAACAGTTTAGGTGCGGGGTTGTCAATTCCGTATAGATCTATACACAAGTATCACGCTCTCCCTCCAAGAGATTATGGTATATAATACAGGACTTGAAATGCATACATAAGAGTACGTTGAAGTTTGAATATGTCACATCACTTAGTATAAATAGATTTACGATAAGAAAGACTGTACTTCATTTTTGTTGAAAGTATTTCGTTTTTCAAGATGTATACATAAGAATGTATGAATAACTTGCTAACTATACCCACTATAGTTTTTCAGAAGGTATGTTCCATTTGGTGAAAATAACTTGATGATATACTAAACTTTATACGTAAAGTAAGATGTTGGTATCGATAAATAATAAGATAGAGGTTTCATTTATGTTTATAAAATGATACGTTTACTTGTATTGTACTTGTATCCCCCCCCCCCCCGCTAAAACATGAAAAGACTTGAAAAGTAGGGGTATGAACTCACTTGTTTGGTTTGAAGAGGGTGGGACTAGAGTCAGGCAGAACTTCAACCGCGGAAAGCTGCGTCTTCGAGCTCCTCGGGGATCTCGGTAGCGTAGAACCTTTGTCGGGGGCTCGGGTGCGGAAATCGAGGGTGTCAGGACGGCTTCTGGTGCTTGTAAATGTGTGAGAGTGAGTGTGGGTTTAACAATGTGTGCCAAGAATCCGGAGCTTATGCCTTCTATTTATAGGGCTGGAAGGACGAGTATGCTGGGCGTACCACCGGAGTACGCTGGGTGTACTTCGGTTACGCTGGGCGTAACTTTGCGTCATGGCTTATGACTCGAGTCTAGCTAGGCGTAGAGCTGCAGCCGATGGGACTCGACCCTACACCTGAGTACGCTGGGCGTACTCCTACATTACGTTAGGCGTAATCCTGGCTTCCGTCTTCTAAATTCCGTAACTTTCGCATACGGGCTCCGTTTTTCGCGTTCTTTATATCCACGCGTAGATGAGATTATGCTCTACAACTTTCATTTAGACTCTGTCGGCTAGTTTTGACTTTATTTTTAATGATATGTTTTTAATAGGCCGTGACTGCTAAAGTCCGTTAAAAATTCATAGTTTCTTTATCCGACGTCGGTTTTCGTTTGTCTTTTTATCATTTTACTTTTATTGTGGAGACCTTCAACTTTCGTTTAGGTTGCGTTAGCTAAATATCGCTCGATCTTCAATTCGAGTTTTTAGCCCTCTACTACTGTTACGAAAATAGGAAAATTCGTAACTTCTTCATACGAGGTCCGATTTGGGCGATCTTTTTATGTACGTTTACAGTTTAATAAACTCTACGACTTTTGTTTAGATACTTAAGGCTAAAATGCATTTTATTGTAATTTCACTTTTTACGTTAAATAGTGTTTTACCGGGTGTGCCGTAAATATTTGAGTGGTTATAGTTTCTTCAATATAACCCAGTTTCGAATGTTCTTTACGTTTTTGGAAACCTTGGCACGATATCTAACATTTGATGTATCCCAATTTAGATATTTGAACACTTTATTTTTGAGGTTAATTTTGTTGAATCCAAGTAGTTTTCATTGTATTTGACTTTTGAGTGTTACATTGCTCTTGAAAAAATACAGGGTTGTTACATGGGCCTACAGTCTCCCCGGACCGCTCAGAGGGTGTGATGGCCTTCAGCACAAAGCAGGACCGCCTCAACCCAACCAACAAGCAACTAACCATGTACGCATACTATCATATATTGGCACATACACATAGCAAACATATCTATCTCATTCACCATCAATCATAGAGTTTCACTCGTAACTAGAGCATCGACTTAACAGGTCACTAACATACCAATCCTTACGGATCATAAAAGCATAACATACTATCTATCCTTACTTATTTCGATCTAACAGATTAGAATCATATGTAGCATACCATGACAACCGATCTAACCGATCTCTAGCATAACAACCATCCTAAACGGGATGAATTCTAACATAGCAATAACATAACACCCATCCTAAACCAGGATGAAATCTAACATTGCAATAACAAAGCAACCTTTCTAATCCAGGATGTAAATCATAAAGGGCTGGCCTTGGTGTCGTAGACCCTATCGATATAGTGAGGATAACTCACCTTGCAGATGTCGATTCGAAATGAAAACTCCAACTATCGGATCACTTGACACCGGCTCCACCACCTATAACCATAGCACAATATACTCATAAGTTCTTACTCTTATGAGACACCCCATAACCTCTTAGTAATTCCTGATCAAGGTCAAAATCCTTAGTCAAGGTCAACAGTCCATGTTGACCTCAACTCGCCGAGTACACTCGGCCACGCGCCGAGTACATGGAGCACATTCCAACTCGCCGAGTCATCGGAGTGACTCGTCGAGTTCCTTCGTGTCACACCCCAAAACCGGAATGGCGGAAACGATCTGGGGTGGATGACGTCATGTCCAGTATCACAACATATGCAGTATAGTAATCGAAGTACAACAACCATTGCATTAATAATACTAGTTTTACATGGTTTACATTACATAGGAAACATCAAGTAATACAACTAATAATATAGTTGCAGCTTGGTACTAAACTGTCTTCATCCAAAAAGCTCCTGGAATGTACCTGTCTAAAGTTGACCTGAGAATACAAGTTATTTGAAAAGCGAGTATCAACATTTTTACAAATGTTGGTGAGTTCATAAGTATTTAGTGTCATTTTATTCAAATAACTTAATTAAAAGTAGCAGTTTAGAATCAACAGTGTATTAGAGTCCTTTCCATAAAATCCTATATTTTCTTAAATAAAAGTAGTCTTCTACCAAGACCCGATAGTGTTATGTTTTAAAGAGAATTTCCCTGAAATATTATCATTACCAAAATACGGTATTTGAGTTTAAAGGAAGTAGAAGAATATCACTAGTAAAATACAAGGGAAAATAGCATATGCCTCAGCAGAAGATACTGATGATTAAGGCAAAGAAATCATAGACTCCAGGAGAGTATCGAGTGAACGACACGCCTGACTCAGTCTAACAAAAGGAGACACATACCCCCAGACGGTATCAAATGAAAGATACGTCTAGCAAGGCCTAAAAACAGTGAACACAAACCCCAGACAGTATCAACTGAATGATACGTCTAGCAAAGTCTAAAACAAATAGTGAATGTGAACTCGTATGTAACCATGCTGATCGGCAATAGAGTATCCGGTGACCCTCCAGGTCACGCATAGAGGTAGTGGCAGTAGTAGTAGTGGCTTCATGTCACCCATGGGCCTTACCGGCGCAGACTGTAGCTAGTAGTCAGGGTGTGGGAGTGTTAGTCCCGTATAGATCTATACACATGATGTTCGCTCTCCTTCCCGGAGACTCTGGTTACATGGCGTTGGCGCAATGAAGCGTCGTAGTGGGAAATAGTGTGTCACATTCTAAAGTAAGAGAGAGACATAGAGAGAGATAGAGTGAGAGTTAGAGTCTCCTAACTATTCCTATAATAGTTACTACTGTCTCTGATCTATGAGTGACGCGTGGGAGGATGCCCTTGCTTCCCAAGGGAAATGAACTCATCGATGTAATCCTATATGTCTATGCTTGTATACATAATATATAACTAATGATCAAACGACCTTCGGACGGATATCCGATCCCACCAGACCACATCTCAACGAAGAAAAGGAAATAGGGCGAACAAGCCTTCCTAAGTCTTTTAAACATTATATATATATATATATATATATATATATATATATATATACAAGCACAGGCATACATTTAACAAATAGGAACATTTAACGAAGTTGAAGTGTTTAACAAGTAGAAGCGTATCGTGAAGTAGGAGCGTATTACGAAGTAAAAGCATATCACGAAGTAAAAGCGTATCACGAAGTAAAAGTGTATCACGAAGTAAAAGCATTAACTAAGTGGAAGTATAACGAAGCAGTAGTATCTAACAAGTAGGAGTATAAAAACATAGAAGAAAAACATTGATGAAAAACTTTGGAAAACCTTTATACTTAAGAAAATCATGACTTGGTATTCTTTTGTAAAATAAGTTTGAAAACCTTTAGAAATCCTCTGAAAATCTTTCATAAACAAGTTTTGATTATATCTTTGAAGAAAGCAATATGAGTAAAGATGTTTTAGAAATCCATTTACAGTATCATACTTGGTAAAGCAGTTAACAGTGTAATAAATCCTTGTGCATGCGGGTTATCAAACACATGTGATTGATATGATAACTAGCATGTTTAACTTGTATTCCCCCCCCATAAAACATGTAAAAACATTTAAAAAGGTTAATTCAGGGGTATGAACTCACCTGATGTAAGTGGAGCCGACGAAGGTGCCGGTTGGGTGCTCGGTGTCAAGTAAAGACTTGAACACACTTAGTGACCTATTAACATATGATAATATATGTTTACATACAATTAGTAAATATAATACTAATTAATTACGTATACGCATCCTAAAGTGCGGAAAACACTTTGATTAAGCGCTTGGAGTGTCCCAGGTAACATCTAAGGGTGTGTATGGCTTAGATAGGTAGTTTACTCTTCAAGAGTAAACTCTTTATAGAGTTCACGGCCCTGGGACTAAATCCCCATGAGTTTACAGCCGTAAACTCATGGTGAGGGTGTTCTAGGATGCCAAAATGTCTCATATCACTTGTAGATTTCTGCTAGGTCCAAATATAAGGCACATGAGTGGATTGAAGGCATCTAAATGAACCAAATATGAGTTTACGGCCCTAAACAAGGAGTTTACGGCCGTAAGCTCCTATGTACATACTCTTTTGGTGTTTTATGGGCTTAAATGATAGAGAATAAAATCCTAAGCATTTTTCCAAGTCAAATGGGGAGTTTAGGGCATCATTTGGGCACCTTTTAGGAGTTTACGGCCCATGGACCTTTCCTAGGGGGTTTTACGGCCGTAAACTCCTGTTTCCTTGGTTTCTTTAATGTTTAAAGCGTTTACATCAATGGGATTGCTTCTAGACATTTTTCCAAGGCCATAGGATGTGTTTGAGGGCATTTCTAACACTAAAACTTGAGTTTACTCCCCATGAAGAGGAGTTTACGGCCCAAGCAAGTTCTTGGGCAGTACACTCAAGTTTACTGCCCAAAATGCAAGGTTTTAGTGTTCTAAGCTCGAAGGTGTAAGTCCACAAGTCATAACTAAGCCTTAGGGGCAATTTGGAGGGGTTTTGGGGCTTAAAAACCCCATTTAGGAGTGTTCACGGTCCAAGAGTGTTCTTGGGCCGTAAACACCTACTCTTGCCCCTATTTGATTCCTTAAACACGAATTTACATGTTAGTTAAGCTATACAACAAGTTAGGGTAGATTGCTTACTCGTTTGGGGCTCGAAATGGGCGTTTTTGGCTCGAAATCAAGTTGCAGAGAGAGAGAGTGTAGAGAGAGAGTGAAAAGGTTGGAAATGGAGTATACTCTCCTTTATATAGGGGTTGAGCTTGGGGCTTAGTGAAAATCTACCCGATACTGCCGTTAAACGGGGCTTTTGGTCGCACCGGATTTAGTGGTCGTATTTTGACTTGGTTGAAACTAAAATTTTTCAAAGGAAAAATTTGGGGTGTTTCTAATTTATTTCAACCTTCATGAAGTCATTCAAAAAGTCCCAAATAAATTAACCAGTCTAAAAGTTAACGGACATTTAAATAAAACGAGGCTTATTAACGGAAGAAGGGGTTAAAAATGACGGAATAAATTTTGGGTTGTCACATCATCCCCCCGTTAGAGGGAATTTCTTCCCGAAATTCAGGTTTAGGCAAGGAAATAGGTATGAATGACCGAGTAATGAGATGAGGGTACTTCCTATTCGGTTTGCCTTGCACTCCCAAGTGATCTCTGGCCTGTGTCTGTTATTCCAACAAACCTTCACCTATGGGATGCGGATTCTGTCTCGTGTAGTGATATGTGTATATATATATATATATATATATATATGTATAACATATCTTAATATTTTAGACTTTATTATTATTATTTAGAACTAAAATATACTTAATATTCTTTGAAATATTTAATTACAGTTAAAATGGGAGATGGAATGCAAAAGAAAGAGAATGGAGCTGAAAAGATACAAAAAGGATATTGATGGTAGATTGACCCCTCTTCAGTGTTTCGGGTATATATGATGACTCACAAGTCCAATTGACGAGATTCAAAATGTTCTGCAAACTAGACGAAATTTCCTACGACTTATGTGAGAGGGACTTTTGGCTAATTCGACACTTATCTTATCCAAAATCGGCCTTGAAGATGAAGCATAAAAGCTGGACGGAAATTGCCTCCAAGTTACTTATTCCCCAAGCACCACTTTCCTTATCTTTATTTGCTTAATCCCTAAGCCACATTAGTTTCCTTATTTCAATCCAACTCTAATATTCCATATAATTCCATCTCCATCAACTATAAGTACCCCATATCATTCCACCAGTTTCATAATCTATGATATTCCACTTCGACTTGTGCAACAAGAAAACTTCATAGTTGCCGTTTTGAGGGTCTAAGAGGCGGCCGGAAGGCCGTTAAGCTAACGGGAGCGGAGATCGGAAGGATTGGAGAGCGGATACATGTCGGTAATCATATAGGTTGTTAACGTGACCATGTTTAGCATTCCATTATGTTACTATTCTGTATTTAGTTTCTGATTTGGGTGTAAAAACCTTTTACTTTGCGTTTATGATTGAATGAAGCTTTGATTATTAGACTAATTGCTATATTGAATTATTTGTTTATGTTTAATTTATCTTGCCAAGCTTGTTAGAATATTCTTACGTATTAATGATAATTATTTGCTTTTAATTATTAAGTAAATTGAGTTGTATGAACATCTGCTTGATTGCTTGTTGCTTATGATTTTGATGACCATCGAGGTTATAAGTCTAAGAATAACGAATGTGAAACTAGGATTAACTTGGGAACAAGTAAGTTAATGTGTGAGCCTTGTTTGATGACCATCAACAAGAGGTTAAATTGAATAACTAACTATATTTACAAGTCTTGCTTGATACGAACTGAACACTAGGAAGCATGTTAGTTTAATCAACTGATCATTGTTTGAATTGACTTGTTTGCTAAAGGATTAGTTATAGTGAACGCGAATCTAATCATTTTAGGAATCGGTGAACATGAATAAATGAATTTGTGTATGCAATTATCTATGTTTTTAAGGTGTAATTTATCTAAACCAAAGTACCTGAAGAGATTTGCTTTCCTGTTAGTTTATCAAAAGTTGTTAATTGATTGTTCGTTTGAGATTTATTAAACTATTTCTTTATTCTTTTAATGTGACTTGTAACCTATAATCAAAGATTTTAAATTAATTCACCACCGTTCCCTGTGATCGACACCCGACTTACCTAAGATATACTGTAATCTGACTAGGTACACTGCCTATAAGTGCATAGTTAGTCTAAGTTTGTTAGGTCATAAATATTAAAATTAGTGGGTATTTTTGTGCACATCAAGTTTTTGGCGCCGTTGCAGGGGAACGACTTTCAATTAATTTAGTTTATTTGATTATTCGTTATTTGTTTTTAGTTAGTTTTTTATTTTATTTTTTTTAGTTTTATTTTCGTTGATATCATTTCACTTGTCGGGAAGGTTTTTGTTGCTATGTGCAGGAATTCGTGATCATACACATTGTTTGGTTTTACTTTTTGCATGGGTTTCGAGATTGCAAGCGATTAGGGAATTCTTGACTTGTTTAGTCTACTACTTTGGGTGATTTGTCCAACTCAATCCACGAGGCGTAGTATAGCAAGGCGTATCGAGGTGGTTAAGTGGAAGACCGAACTCTTGCTACTCTTGACTAGTTGGGTCGACTCTTGTTCTACTTTTTAGTTAATGGTGCAAAGAAAACAAAGGAAATAGTCTGACAGGTCCCGGAAGTTTTTGTTTTCACAAACCACCTCTTGCATGCAAGGGATTTAATCAACAATTGTAGCTTGATTTCGACGTAGACGAGTGATTGTGATATCCTTTTTAGTTATTTTGTTTTTTTAGTTATTTTAGTGAGTTTTTATTTTTATTTTTAGTTTGTTTAAATTTTGTTTTCCATGTTGATGCTCTTGATGTTTCAGATCTTTGCAAAACTTTTACCCTTCAGATGCTTTCAAAATTTTCAATAATTAAGGTCGAATGTTGATTTGTCACGAGAGAAAAAACCGTGTGAGAGTTTGAAGTTGACACTTGAGAGGCATGACTTTCAATAAGTGTGGGGTGCGCGTCGATATTTGGAGGGATTATTATTTCGAAGAGTGGCGTTTCTAACTATACATTGATTCCCATGGCATGGATGAGTTGTTCCCATACCATGGAGTTCTATTTTGACGCAATGTAGAAGTATCATCCCGGCTGCCATGACATGGTTGACACTTTCCTATGTCGTGGGGGAGTTTTTCATCACGAGAGGAGGCTGCTATTCTACATACCATGACGTGACCACCACTTACTACGTCGTGGCCATGCTATTATTCGCAATATGGATTTTTCCTCACTCGACGACACTACGTGGTTTACACTTTCCCACGTCATGGTCACTATATATTGCTTTAGCTTACAATCGTTTGCACCACGTTTCAAAAGTCAATGTTCTTTTGTATTTTCCGGCACATTCAGAAGCAGCAGTTTCAGTTTCCATTCTTCCAACAATTTTCAGAGCAACTTTTAGCAGCTCCATTCGATCTCGTCACTACTACCCCAGGGGAGTCTGTTCCTTTTTCTTCGTTTTTATTATTTTTATGAGCTTAATTAGTTTTATGCATATAATGAGGGCATTGTATTAAATAAGTGTGGGGTAGGGGGTCAGAAAAGAAAATTAAAAATTACTAGATAAGGAATATTTTAAAAAATTTATAAACTTGAAATAATAGTTTAATTTAAGAAAATATAGTGATAATTTAAATTTTTGCTAATATTGTATGTGCTGATCCAATGAGAACCCAAATGTTTACCAAAGCCAACACATGTTATAGTGTATTTATGGCTTCCCATTTCCTAGTGAAAAGTCATGAGATATGAAAGGTAATCTAGTAGTTTATATGACATAATATGTTTTGCAGCATAAACCAGAAATCTATCCAGGAGAGCTTATGTAGTTATTGCACTTAGACTAATACCTTAACCAATAAGGGTTGAAGTTAAGCTCCTTGCTTAAGCATGTAGGGTATGAGCGAAAAAAGCGAGATATAGAAAAAAGAGAGAGAAATTACTAAAAAAGTTGTTTGAATTTTGGAGCTATAAAATTAAGAAGATCAAAAGATCAAAATTCTGAAGAAATCCAAAAAGTTGAAGATACCAAAAATCAAACAATAGGTGGTGAATTCAATGAAAGCAAATATCAAATATTCGAAGAAGTGACGAATTCAAAGAGCTCCATTCTGGTATCAAAGTTGTAATTGCTAGAATTTATGTATGCTTGGTAGTTTAACCAAAAATACCTAGAGGTTAAGAAAGATATCTGAGGATTGATTCGAAGGGTTGCAAAAATGAATGTCGGATAAGCTAAGGGGTGAAGGTTCATAAAGAATGTGAGTATTTAGGAGTGGGAAGTTCTTAGGAATTATAGACACAAATACATGCATTGCGGTCTTGGGATAATGAATGAGTTTGAAATGGATTATTCTATGCGATATTGGTGAAATAATAAAAGTCAGTTTGCTTGGGGCAAGCAAAGGCTAAGTGTGGGGTATTTTGATATGTGTATTTATATATATATATATATATATATATATATATATATAACATATATATATATATAACATATCTTAATATTTTAGCCTTTATTATTATTATTTAGAACTAAAATATGCTTAATATGCTTTGAAATATTTAATTACAGTTAAAATGTGAGATGGAATGCAAAAGAAAGAGAATGGAGCTGAAAAGATGCAAAAAGGATATTGATGGCAGATTGACCCCTCTTCAGTGTTTCGGGTATATCTGATGACTCACAAGTCCACTTGACGAGATTCAAAATGTTCTGAAAACTACACGAAATTGCCTACGACTTATGTGAGAGGGTCTTTTGCCTAATTCGACACTTATCTTATCCAAAATCGGCCTTGAAGATGAAGCATAAAAGCTGGACGGAAATTCCCTCCAAGTTACTTATTCCCCAAGCACCATTTTCCTTATCTTTATTTGCTTAATCCCTAAGCCACATTTGTTTCCTTATTCCAATCCAACTCTAATATTCCATATAATTCCATCTCCATCAACTATAAATACCCCATATCATTCCACCAGTTTCATAATCTAGGATATTCCACTTCGACTTGTACAACAAGAAAACTTCATAGTTGCCGTTTTGAGGGTCTAGGAGGCGGCCGGAACGCCGTTAAGCTGATATGGAGCAAAGATCTAAGGGATTGGAGAGCGGATACGTGTCGGTAATCATGTGGTTTGTTAACGTGACCATGCTTAGCATTCCACGGTGATACTATTATGTGTTTAGTTTCTAATTTAGGTGTAAAAAACCTTTTACTTTGTGTTTATGATTAGATGAAACCTTTATTTATGGATTAATTGATATTTGGATTGTTTTATTCGTGTTTAATTTATCTTCACAAGCTTGTTAAAAGATCCTTATGTGTTAATGATAATTATTTGTTGTTAATTGTCAAGTAAATTGAGTTGTATGAACATCTGCTTGATTGCTTGTATCTTATGACTTTGATGACCATCAAGATTATAAGTCTAGGAACAACAAATGTGAAACTAGGATTAACTCGGAAATAAGTAAGTTAATGTGTGAGCCTTGTGTGATAAACCATCAACAAGAGGTTAAATTGAATAAGTAATTTGATTAACTATTATTACAAGTCTTGCTTGATACGAACTGAACACTTGGAAGCATGTTAGCTTAATCAACTAATCACTGTTTGAATTGACTTGTTTGCTAAAGGATTAGTATTAGTGAACGCGAATCTAATCATTTTAGGAATCGGTGAACATGAATAAATTAATTTTTGTATGCAATTGTCTATGCTTTTAAGGTATAATTTATCTAAATCAATGTACCTGAAGAGATTTGTTTCACTATTAGTTTATCAAGATTTGTTAATTAATTGTTCATCTGATATTTAATAAACCATTTCTTTACTGCTTGTGTGTGTGTTTTGTAACCTATAATCAAACATTTTAAATTAATTCACTACCGCTCCCCTTGTAATCGACACCCTTGCTTATCAAAGCTATACTATAATCGATCAGGTTCACGGCCTGTAAGGTGTGGTTTAGATGCGATAAATTAAATAATAGTTTAATTTAAGAAAATCTAGTGATAATTTAAAATTTTGCTAATATTGTATGTGATGATCCAATGAGAACCCAAATACTTACCTCAGCCAACACATGTTATAGTGTATTTGTGGCTTCCCATTTCCTAGTGAAAAGTCAGGAGCTATGAAAGGTAATCTGGTAGTTTATATGACATAATATGTTTTGCAGCTTAAACCAGAACTCTATCCAGGAGAGCTTATGTAGTCATTGCACTTAGACTAATACCTTAACCAATAAGGGTTGAAGTTAAGCTCCTTGCTTAAGCATGTAGGGTATGAGCGAAAAAAGTGAGATATAGAAAAAAGAGAGAGAAATTAAAAAAAAAGTTGTTTGAATTTTGGAGCTATAAAAGTATGAAGATCAAAAGATCAAAATTCTGAAGAAATCCAAAAAGTTGAAGATACCAAAAATCAAACAATAGGTGGTGAATTCAATGAAAGCAAATATCAAATATTCGAAGAAGTGACAAATTCAAAGAGCTCCATTCTGGTATCAAAGTTGTAATTTCTAGAATTTATGTATGCTTGGTAGTTTAACCAAAAATACCTTAAGGTTAAGAAAGATATCTGAGGATTGATTCGAAGGGTTGCAAAAATGAATGTCGGATAAGCTAAGAGGTGAAGGTTCATAAAGAATGTGAGTATTTAGGAGTGGGAAGTTCTTAGGAATTATAGACACAAATACATGCATTGCGGTCTTGGGATAATGGATGAGTTTGAAATGGATTATTCTATGCGATATTGGTGAAATAATAAAAGTCAGTTCGCTCGGGGGCAAGCAAAGGCTAAGTGTGGGGTATTTTGATATGTGTATAGATATATATATATATATATATATATATATATATATATATATATAACATATCTTAATATTTTAGCCTTTATTATTATTTAGAACTAAAATATACTTTATATGCTTTGAAATATTAAATTAAAGTTAAAATGGGAGATGGAATGCAAAAGAAAGAGAATGGAGCTGAAAAGATGCAAAAAGGATATTGATGGAAGATTGACCCCTCTTCAGTGTTTCGGGTATATCTGATGACTCACAAGTCCACTTGACGAGATTCAAAATGTTCTGAAAACTAGACGAAATTTCCCACGACTTATGTGATAGGGACTTTTGGCTAATTCGACACTTATCTTATCCAAAATCGGCCTTGAAGATGAAGCATAAAAGCTGGACGGAAATTCCCTCCAAGTTACTTGTCCCCCAAGCACCACTTTCCTTATCTTTATTTGCTTAATCCCTAAGCCACATTAGTTTCCTTATTCCAATCCAACTCTAATATTCCATATAATTCCATCTCCATCAACTATAAATACCCCTTATCATTCCACCAGTTTCATAATCTAGGATATTCCACTTCGACTTGTGCAACAAGAAAACTTCATAGTTGCCATTTTGAGGGTCTAGGAGGCGGCCGGAAGGCGGTTAAGCTGATATGGAGCAAAGATCTAAGGGATTGGAGAGCGGATACGTGTTGGTAATCATGTGGTTTGTTAACGTGACCATGCTTAGCATTCCATGGTGATACTATTATGTGTTTAGTTTCTAATTTAGGTGTAAAAAACCTTTTACTTTGTGTTTATGATTAGATGAAACCTTGATTTATGGATTAATTGATATTTGGATTGTTTTATTCGTGTTTAATTTATCTTGACAAGCTTGTTAAAAGATCCTTATGTGTTAGTGATAATTATTTGTTGTTAATTGTCAAGTAAATTGAGTTGTATGAACATCTGCTTGATTGCTTGTATCTTATGACTTTGATGACCATCAAGATTATAAGTTTAGGAACAACGAATGTGAAACTAGGATTAACTCGGAAATAAGTAAGTTAATGTGTGAGCCTTGTGTGATAAACCATCAACAAGAGGTTAAATTGAATTAGTAATTTGATTAACTATTATTACAAGTCTTGCTTGATACGAACTGAACACTTGGAAGCATGTTAGTTTAATAAACTGATCACTGTTTGAATTGACTTGTTTGCTAAAGGATTAGTATTAGTGAATGCGAATCTAATCATTTTAGGAATCGGTGAACATGAATAAATGAATTTTTGTATAAAATTGTCTATGCTTTTAAGGTGTAATTTATCTAAATCAAAGTACCTAAAGAGATTTGTTTCACTGTTAGTTTATCAAGATTTGTTAATTAATTGTTCATCTGAGATTTAATAAACCATTTCTTTACTACTTGTGTGTGTTTTGTAACCTATAATCAAATATTTTAAATTAATTCACTACCGCTCCCCTTGTAATCGACACCCTTGCTTATCAAAGCTATACTATACTCGATCAGGTTCACTGCCTGTAAGGTGTGGTTTAGATGCGATAAATTAAATAATAGTTTAATTTAAGAAAATCTAGTGATAATTTAAAACTTTGCTAATATTGTATGTGATGATCCAATGAGAACCCAAATGCTTACCTGAGCCAACACATGTTATAGTGTATTTGTGGCTTCCCATTTCCTAGTGAAAAGTCATGAGATATGAAAGGTAATGTGGTAGTTTATATGACATAATATGTTTTGCAGCCTAAACCAGAAATCTATCCAAGGGAGCTTATGTAGTCATTTCACTTAGACTATACCTTAACCAATAAGGGTTGAAGTTAAGCTCCTTGCTTAAGCATGTAGGGTATGAGCGATAAAAATGAGATATAGAAAAAAGAGAGAGAAATTACAAAAAAAAGTTGTTTGAATTTTGGAGCTATAAAAGTATGAAGATCAAAAGATCAAAATTCTGAAGAAATCCAAAAAGTTGAAGATACCAAAAATCAAACAATAGGTGGTGAATTCAATGAAAGCAAATATCAAATATTTGAAGAAGTGACGAATTCAAAGAGCTCCATTCTGGTATCAAAGTTGTAATTTCTAGAATTTATGTATGCTTGGTAGTTTAGCCAAAAATACCTTAAGGTTAAGAAAGATATCTGAGGATTGATTCGAAGGGTTGCAAAAATGAATGTCGGATAAGCTAAGGGGTGAAGGTTCATAAAGAATGTGAGTATTTAGGAGTGGGAATTTCTTAGGAATTATAGACACAAATACATGCATTGCGGTCTTGGGATAATGGATGAGTTTGAAATGGATTATTCTATGCGATATTGGTGAAATAATAAAAGTCAGTTCGCTCGGGGGCAAGCAAAGGCTAAGTGTGGGGTATTTTGATATGTGTATAAATATATATATATATATATATATATATATATATAACATATCTTAATATTTTAGCCTTTATTATTATTTAGAACTAAAATATACTTTATATGCTTTGAAATATTAAATTAAAGTTAAAATGGGAGATGGAATGCAAAAGAAAGAGAATGGAGCTGAAAAGATGCAAAAAGGATATTGATGGCAGATTGACCCCTCTTCAGTGTTTCGGGTATATCTGATGACTCACAAGTCCACTTGACGAGATTCAAAATGTTCTGAAAACTAGACGAAATTTCCTACGACTTATGTGACAGGGACTTTTGGCTAATTCGACACTTATCTTATCCAAAATCGGCCTTGAAGATGAAGCATAAAAGCTGGACGGAAATTCCCTCCAAGTTACTTGTCCCCCAAGCACCACTTTCGTTATCTTTATTTGCTTAATCCCTAAGCCACATTAGTTTCCTTATTCCAATCCAACTCTAATATTCCATATAATTCCATCTCCATCAACTATAAATACCCCTTATCATTCCACCAGTTTCATAATCTAGGATATTCCACTTCGACTTGTGCAACATGAAAACTTCATAGTTGCCATTTTGAGGGTCTAGGAGGCGGCCGGAAGGCCGTTAAGCTGATATGGAGCAAAGATCTAAGGGATTGGAGAGCGGATACGTGTTGGTAATCATGTGGTTTGTTAACGTGACCATGCTTAGCATTCTATGGTGATACTATTATGTGTTTAGTTTCTAATTTAGGTGTAAAAAACCTTTTACTTTGTGTTTATGATTAGATGAAACCTTGATTTATGGATTAATTGATATTTGGATTGTTTTATTCGTGTTTAATTTATCTTGACAAGCTTGTTAAAAGATCCTTATGTGTTAGTGATAATTATTTGTTGTTAATTGTCAAGTAAATTGAGTTGTATGAACATCTGCTTGATTGCTTGTATCTTATGACTTTGATGACCATCAAGATTATAAGTTTAGGAACAACGAATGTGAAACTAGGATTAACTCGGAAATAAGTAAGTTAATGTGTGAGCCTTGTGTGATAAACCATCAACAAGAGGTTAAATTGAATTAGTAATTTGATTAACTATTATTACAAGTCTTGCTTGATACGAACTGAACACTTGGAAGCATGTTAGTTTAATAAACTGATCACTGTTTGAATTGACTTGTTTGCTAAAGGATTAGTATTAGTGAATGCGAATCTAATCATTTTAGGAATCGGTGAACATGAATAAATGAATTTTTGTATAAAATTGTCTATGCTTTTAAGGTGTAATTTATCTAAATCAAAGTACCTGAAGAGATTTGTTTCACTGTTAGTTTATCAAGATTTGTTAATTAATTGTTCATCTGAGATTTAATAAACCATTTCTTTACTACTTCTGTGTGTTTTGTAACCTATAATCAAATATTTTAAATTAATTCACTACCGCTCCCCTTGTAATCGACACCCTTGCTTATCAAAGCTATACTATACTCGATCAGGTTCACTGCCTGTAAGGTGTGGTTTAGATGCGATAAATTAAATAATAGTTTAATTTAAGAAAATCTAGTGATAATTTAAAACTTTGCTAATATTGTATGTGATGATCCAATGAGAACCCAAATGCTTACCTGAGCCAACACATGTTATAGTGTATTTGTGGCTTCCCATTTCCTATTGAAAAGTCATGAGATATGAAAGGTAATGTGGTAGTTTATATGACATAATATGTTTTGCAGCCTAAACCAGAAATCTATCCAAGGGAGCTTATGTAGTCATTTCACTTAGACTATACCTTAACCAATAAGGGTTGAAGTTAAGCTCCTTGCTTAAGCATGTAGGGTATGAGCGATAAAAGTGAGATATAGAAAAAAGAGAGAGAAATTACAAAAAAAAGTTGTTTGAATTTTGGAGCTATAAAAGTATGAAGATCAAGAGATCAAAATTCTGAAGAAATCCAAAAAGTTGAAGATACCAAAAATCAAACAATAGGTGGTGAATTCAATGAAAGCAAATATCAAATATTTGAAGAAGTGACGAATTCAAAGAGCTCCATTCTGGTATCAAAGTTGTAATTTCTAGAATTTATGTATGCTTGGTAGTTTAACCAAAAATACCTTAAGGTTAAGAAAGATATCTGAGGATTGATTCGAAGGGTTGCAAAAATGAATGTCGGATAAGCTAAGGGGTGAAGGTTCATAAAGAATGTGAGTATTTAGGAGTGGGAATTTCTTAGGAATTATAGACACAAATACATGCATTGCGGTCTTGGGATAATGGATGAGTTTGAAATGGATTATTCTATGCGATATTGGTGAAATAATAAAAGTCAGTTCGCTCGGGGGCAAGCAAAGGCTAAGTGTGGGGTATTTTGATATGTGTATTTATATATATATATATATATATATATATATATATATATATATATAACGTATTTTAATATTTTAGCCTTTGTTATTATTTAGAACTAAAATATACTTTATATGCTTTGAAATATTTAATTACAGTTAAAATGGGAGACGGAATACAAAAGAAAGAGAATGGAGCTGAAAAGATGCAAAAAGGATATTGATGGCAGATTGACCCCTCTTCAGTGTTTCGGGTATATCTGATGACTCACAAGTCCACTTGACAAGATTCAAAATGTTCTGAAAACTAGACGAAATTTCCTACGACTTATGTGATAGGGACTTTTGGCTAATTCGACACTTATCTTATCCAAAATCGGCCTTGAAGATGAAGCATAAAAGCTGGACGGAAATTCCCTCCAAGTTACTTGTTCCCTAAGCACCGCTTTCCTTATCTTTATTTGCTTAATGCCTAAGCCACATTAGTTTCCTTATTCCAATCCAACTCTAATATTCCATATAATTCCATCTCCATCAACTATAAATACCCCATATCATTCCACCAGTTTCATAATCTAGGATATTCCAGTTCGATTTGTGCAACAAGAAAACTTCATAGTTGCCGTTTTGAGGGTCTAGGAGGCGGCCGGAAGGCCGTTAAGCTGATATGGAGCAAAGAGCTAAGGGATTGGAGAGCAGATACGTGTTGGTAATCATGTGGTTTGTTAACGTGACCATGCTTAGCATTCCACGGTGATACTATTATGTGTTTAGTTTCTAATTTAGGTGTAAAAAACCTTTTACTTTGTGTTTATGATTAGATGAAACCTTGATTTATGGATTAATTGATATTTGGATTGTTTTATTCGTGTTTAATTTATCTTGACAAACTTTTTAAAAGATCCTTACGTGTTAATGATAATTATTTGCTGTTAATTGTCAAGTAAATTGAGTTGTATGAACATCTGCTTGATTGCTTGTATCTTATGACTTTGAAGACCATCAAGATTATAAGTCTAGGAACAACGAATGTGAAACTAGGATTAACTTGGAAATAAGTAAGTTAATATGTGAGCCTTGTGTGATAAACCATCAACAAGAGGTTAAATTGAATTAGTAATTTGATTAACTATTATTACAAGTCTTGCTTGATACGAACTGAACACTTGGAAGCATGTTAGTTTAATCAACTGATCACTGTTTGAATTGACTTGTTTGCTAAAGGATTAGGATTAGTGAACGCGAATCTAATCGTTTTAGGAATCAGTGAACATAAATAAATGAATTTTTGTATGCAATTGTCTATGCTTTTAAGGTGTAATTTATCTAAATCAAAGTACCTAAAGAGATTTGTTTCACTGTTAGTTTATCAAGATTTGTTAATTAATTGTTCATCTGAGATTTAATAAACCATTTCTTTACTGCTTGTGTGTGTTTTGTAACCTAAAATCAAATATTTTAAATTAATTCACTACCGTTCCCCTTGTAATCGACACCCTTGCTTATCAAAGCTATACTATAATCGATCAGGTTCACTGCCTGTAAGATGTGGTTTAGATGCGATAAATTAAATAATAGTTTAATTTAAGAAAATCTAGTGATAATTTAAAATTTTGCTAATATCGTATGTGATGATCCAATGACAACCCATTTGTTTACCTGAGCCAACACATGTTATAGTGTATTTGTGGCTTCCCATTTCCTAGTGAAAAGTCATGAGATATGAAAGGTAATCTGGTAGTTTATATGACATAATATGTTTTGCAGCCTAAACCAGAAATCTATCTAGGAGAGCTTATGTAGTCATTGCACTTAGACTAATACCTTAACCAATAAGGGTTGAAGTTAAGCTCCTTGCTTAAGCATGTAGGGTATGAGCGAAAAAAGTGAGATATAGAAAAAAGAGAGAGAAATTAAAAAAAAAAAAGTTGTTTGAATTTTGGAGCTATAAAAGTATGAAGATCAAAAGATCAAAATTCTGAAGAAATCCAAAAAGTTGAAGATACCAAAAATCAAACAATAGGTGGTGAATTCAATGAAAGCAAATATCAAATATTCGAAGAAGTGACGAATTCAAAGAGCTCCATTCTGGTATCAAAGTTGCAATTTCTAGAATTTATGTATGCTTGGTAGTTTAACCAAAAATACCTTGAGTTTAAGAAAGATATCTGAGGATTGATTCGAAGGGTTGCAAAAATGAATGTCGGATAAGCTAAGGGGTGAAGGTTCATAAAGAATGTGAGTATTTAGGAGTGGGAAGTTCTTAGGAATTATTGACACAAATACATGCATTACGGTCTTGGGATAATGGATGAGTTTGAAATGGATTATTCTATGCGATATTGGTGAAATAATAAAAGTCAGTTTGCTTGGGGGCAAGCAAAAGCTAAGTGTGGGGTATTTTGATATGTGTATTTATATATATATATATATATATATATATATATATGTATAACATATCTTAATATTTTAGCCTTTATTATTATTATTTAGAACTAAAATATACTTAATATGCTTTGAAATACTTAATTACAGTTAAAATGGGAGATGGAATGCAAAAGAAAGACAATGGAGCTCAAAAGATGCAAAAAGGATATTGATGGCAGATTGACCCCTCTTCAGTGTTTCGGGTATATCTGATGACTCACAAGTCCACTTGACAAGATTCAAAATGTTCTGAAAACTAGACGAAATTTCCTACGACTTATGTGAGAGGGACTTTTGACTAATTCGAGACTTATCTTATCCAAAATCGGCCTTGAAGATGAAGCATAAAAGCTGGACAGAAATTCCTCCAAGTTACTTATTCCCCAAGCACCACTTTCCTTATCTTTATTTGCTTAATCCCTAAGCCACATTAGTTTTCTTATTCCAATCCAACTCTAATATTCCATATAATTCCATCTCCATCAACTATAAATACCCCATATCATTCCACCAGTTTCATAATCTAGGTTATTCCACTTCAACTTGTGCAACAAGAAAACTTCATAGTTGCCGTTTTGAGGGTCTAGGAGGCGGCCGGAAGGCCGTTAAGCTGATATGGAGCAAAGATCTAAGGGATTGGAGAGCGGATACGTGTCGGTAATCATGTGGTTTGTTAACGTGACCATGCTTAGCATTCCACAGTGATACTATTATGTGTTTAGTTTCTAATTTAGGTGTAAAAAACCTTTTACTTTGTGTTTATGATTACACGAAACCTTGATTTATGGATTAATTGATATTTGGATTGTTTTATTCGTGTTTAATTTATCTTGACAAGCTTGTGAAAAGATCCTTACGTGTTAATGATAATTATTTGCTGTTAATTATCAAGTAAATTAAGTTGTATGAACCTCTACTTGATTGCTTGTATCTTATGACTTTGATGACCATCAAGATTATAAGTCTAGGAACAACGAATGTGAAACTAGGATTAACTCGGAAATAAGTAAGTTAATGTGTGAGCCTTGTGTGATAAACCATCAACAAGAGGTTAAATTGAATTAGTAATTTGATTAACTATTATTACAAGTCTTGCTTGATACGAACTTAACACTTGGAAGCATGTTAGTTTAATCAACTGATCACTGTTTGAATTGACTTGTTTGCTAAAGGATTTGTATTAGTGAACGCAAATCTAATCATTTTAGGAATCGGTGAACATGAATAAATGAATTTTTGAATGCAATTGTCTATGCTTTTAAGGTGTAATTTATCTAAATCAAAGTACCTAAAGAGATTTGTTTCACTGTTAGTTTATCAAGATTTGTTAATTAATTGTTCATCTGAGACTTAATAAACCATTTCTTTACTGCTTGTGTGTGTTTTGTAACCTAAAATCAAATATTTTAAATTAATTCACTACCGTTCCCCTTGTAATCGACACCCTTGCTTATCAAAGCTATACTATAATCGATCAGGTTCACTGCCTGTAAGATGTGGTTTTGATGCGATAAATTAAATAATAGTTTAATTTAAGAAAATCTAGTGATAATTTAAAATTTTGCTAATATTGTATGTGATGATCCAATGAGAATCCAAATGTTTACCTGAGCCAACACATGTTATAGTGTATCTGTGGCTTCCCATTTCCTAGTGAAAAGTCATGAGATATGAAAGGAAATCTGGTAGTTTATATGACATAATATGGTTTGCAGCCTAAGCTAGAAATCTATCCAGGAGAGCTTATGTAGTCATTGCACTTAGACTAAAAAAAAAAAGTTGTTTGAATTTTGGAGCTATAAAAGTATGAAGATCAAAAGATCAAAATTCTGAAGAAATCCAAAAAGTTGAAGATACCAAAAATCAAACAATAGGTGGTGAATTCAATGAAAGCAAATATCAAATATTCGAAGAAGTGACGAATTCAAGGAGCTCCATTCTGGTATCAAAGTTGTAATTTCTAGAATTTATGTATGCTTGGTAGTTTAACCAAAAATACCTTGAGTTTAAGAAAGATATGTGAGGATTGATTCGAAGGGTTGCAAAAATGAATGTCGGATAAGCTAAGGGGTGAAGGTTCATAAAGAATGTGAGTATTTAGGAGTGGGAAGTTCTTAGGAATTATTGACACAAATACATGCATTGCGGTCTTGGGATAATGGATGAGTTTGAAATGGATTATTCTATGCGATATTGGTGAAATAATAAAAGTCAGTTTGCTTGGGGGCAAGCAAAGGCTAAGTGTGGGGTATTTTGATATGTGTATTTATATATATATATATATATATATATATATATATATATATATATATATATATATATGTATAACATATCTTAATATTTTAGCATTTATTATATTATTTAGAACTAAAATATACTTTATATGCTTTGAAATATTTAATTACAGTTAAAATGGGAGATGGAATACAAAAGAAAGAGAATGGAGCTGAAAAGATGCAAAAAGGATATTGATGGCAGATTGACCCCTCTTCAGTGTTTCGGGTATATCTGATGACTCACAAGTCCACTTGACAAGTCTCAAAATGTTCTGAAAACTAGACGAAATTTCCTACGACTTATGTGAGAGGGACTTTTGACTAATTCGAGACTTATCTTATCCAAAATCGGCCTTGAAGATGAAGCATAAAAGCTGGACAAAAATTCCTCCAAGTTACTTATTCCCCAAGCACCACTTTCCTTATCTTTATTTGCTTAATCCCTAAGCCACATTAGTTTTCTTATTCCAATCCAACTCTAATATTCCATATAATTCCATCTCCATCAACTATAAATACCCCATATCATTCCACCAGTTTCATAATCTAGGATATTCCACTTCGACTTGTGCAACAAGAAAACTTCATAGTTGCCGTTTTGAGGGTCTAGGAGGCGGCCGGAAGGCCGTTAAGCTGATATGGAGCAATGATCTAAGGGATTGGAGAGCGGATACGTGTCGGTAATCATGTGGTTTGTTAACGTGACCATGCTTAGCATTCCACAGTGATACTATTATGTGTTTAGTTTCTAATTTAGGTGTAAAAAACCTTTTACTTTGTGTTTATGATTAGACGAAACCTTGGTTTATGGATTAATTGATATTTGGATTGTTTTATTCGTGTTTAATTTATCTTGACAAGCTTGTGAAAAGATCCTTGCGTGTTAATGATAATTATTTGCTGTTAATTATCAAGTAAATTAAGTTGTATGAACATCTACTTGATTGCTTGTATCTTATGACTTTGATGACCATCAAGATTATAAGTCTAGGAACAACGAATGTGAAACTAGGATTAACTCGGAAATAAGTAAGTTAATGTGTGAGCCTTGTGTGATAAACCATCAACAAGAGGTTAAATTGAATTAGTAATTTGATTAACTATTATTACAAGTCTTGCTTGATACGAACTTAACACTTGGAAGCATGTTAGTTTAATCAACTGATCACTGTTTGAATTGACTTGTTTGCTAAAGGTTTTGTATTAGTGAACGCAAATCTAATCATTTTAGGAATCGGTGAACATGAATAAATGAATTTTTGTATGCAATTGTCTATGCTTTTAAGGTGTAATTTATCTAAATCAAAGTACCTAAAGGGGTTTGTTTCACTGTTAGTTTATCAAGATTTGTTAATTAATTGTGCATCTGAGATTTAATAAACCATTTCTTTACTGCTTGTGTGTGTTTTGTAACCTAAAATCAAATATTTTAAATTAATTCACTACCGTTCCCCTTGTAATCGACACCCTTGCTTATCAAAGCTATACTATAATCGATCAGGTTCACTGCCTGTAAGATGTGGTTTAGATGCGATAAATTAAATAATAGTTTAATTTAAGAAAATCTAGTGATAATTTAAAATTTTGCTAATATCGTATGTGATGATCCAATGAGAATCCAAATGTTTACCTGAGCCAACACATGTTATAGTGTATTTGTGGCTTCCCATTTCCTAGTGAAAAGTCATGAGATATGAAAGGAAATCTGGTAGTTTATATGACATAATATGGTTTGCAGCCTAAACTAGAAATCTATCCAGGAGAGCTTATGTAGTCATTGCACTTAGACTAATACCTTAACCAATAAGGGTTGAAGTTAAGCTCCTTGCTTAAGCATGTAGGGTATGAGCGAAAAAAGTGAGATATAGAAAAAAGAGAGAGAAATTACAAAAAAAAGTTGTTTGAATTTTGGAGCTATAAAAGTATGAAGATCAAAAGATCAAAATTCTGAAGAAATCCAAAAAGTTGAAGATACCAAAAATCAAACAATAGGTGGTGAATTCAGTGAAAGCAAATATCAAATATTCGAAGAAGTGACGAATTCAAAGAGCTCCATTCTGGTATCAAAGTTGTAATTTCTAGAATTTATGTATGCTTGGTAGTTTAACCAAAAATACCTTGTGGTTAAGAAAGATATCTGAGGATTGATTCGAAGGGTTGCAAAAATGAATGTCGGATAAGCTAAGGGGTGAAGGTTCATAAAGAATGTGAGTATTTAGGAGTGGGAAGTTCTTAGGAATTATTGACACAAATACATGCATTGCGGTCTTGGGATAATGCATGAGTTTGAAATGGATTATTCTTTCCGATATTGGTGAAATAATAAAACTCAGTTTGCTTGGGGGCAAGCAAAGGCTAAGTGTGGGGTATTTTGATATGTGTATTTATATATATATATATATATATATATATATATATATATATGTATATATATATGTATAACGTATCTTAATATTTTAGCCTTTATTATTATTATTTAGAACTAAAATATACTTAATATGCTTTGAAATATTTAATTACAGTTAAAATGGGAGATGGAATGCAAAAGAAAGAGAATGGAGCTGAAAAGATGCAAAAAGGATATTGATGGCAGATTGACCTCTCTTCGGTGTTTCGGGTATATCTGATGACTCACAAGTCCACTTGACGAGATTCAAAATGTTTTGTAAACTAGACGAAATTTCCTACGACTTATGTGATAGGGACTTTTGGCTAATTCGACACTTATCTTATCCAAAATCGGCCTTGAAGATGAAGCATAAAAGCTGGACGGAAATTCCCTCCAAGTTACTTATTCCCCAAGCACCACTTTCCTTATCTTTATTTGCTTAATCCTTAAGCCACATTAGTTTCCTTATTCCAATCCAACTCTAATATTCCATATAATTCCATCTCCATCAACTATAAATACCCCATATCATTCCACCAGTTTCATAATCTAGGATATTCCACTTCGACTTGTGCAACAAGAAAACTTCATAGTTGTCGTTTTGAGGGTCTAGGAGGCGGCCGAAAGGCCATTAAGCTGATATGGAGCAAAGATCTAAGGGATTGGAAAGTGGATACGTGTCGGTAATCATGTGGTTTGTTAACGTGACCATGTTTAACATTCCACAGTGATACTATTATGTGTTTAGTTTCTAATTTAGGTGTAAAAAACCTTTTACTCTCTGTTTATGATTAGATGAAACCTTGATATATGGATTAATTGATAATTGGATTGTTTTATTCGTGTTTAATTTATCTTGACAAACTTGTTAAAAGATCCTTATGTGTTAATGATAATTATTTGCTGTTGATTGTCAAGTAAATTGAGTTGTATGAACATCTGTTTGATTGCTTGTATCTTATGACTTTAATGACCATCAAGATTATAAGTCTAGGAACAACGAATGTGAAACTAGGATTAACTTGGAAATAAGTAGGTTATTGTGTGAGCCTTGTGTGATAAACCATCAATAAGAGGTTAAATTGAATTAGTAATTTGATTAACTATTATTACAAGTCTTGCTTGATACGAACTGAACACTTGGAAGCATGTTAGTTTAATCAACTGATCACTGTTTGAATTGACTTGTTTGCTAAAGGATTAGTATTAGTGAACACGAATCTAATCATTTTAGGAATCGGTGAACATGAATAAATGAATTTTTGTATGCAATTGTCTATGCTTTTAAGGTGTAATTTATCTAAATCAATGTACCTGAAGAGATTTGTTTCCCTGTTAGTTTATCAAGATTTGTTAATTAATTGTTCATCTGAGATTTAATAAACCATTTCTTTACTGCTTGTGTGTGTGTTTTGTAACCTACAATCAAATATTTTAAATTAATTCACTATCGTTCCCCTTGTAATCGACACCCTTTCTTATCAAAGCTATACTATACTCGATCGGGTTCACTGCCTGTAAGGTGTGGTTTAGATGCGATAAATTAAATAATAGTTTAATTTAAGAAAAACTAGTGATAATTTAAAATTTTGCTAATATTGTATGTGATGATCCAATGAGAACCCAAATGCTTACCTGAGCCAACACATGTTATAGTGTATTTGTGGCTTCCCATTTTCTAGTGAAAAGTCATGAGATATGAAAGGTAATCTGGTAGTTTATACGACATAATATGTTTTGTAGACTAAACCAGAAATCTATCCAGGAGAGCTTATGTAGTCATTGCACTTAGACTAATATCTTAACCAATAAGGGTTGAAGTTAAGCTCATTGCTTAAGCATGTAGGGTATGAGCGAAAAAAGTGAGATATAGAAAAAAGAGAGAGAAATTACAAAAAAAGTTGTTTGAATTTTGGAGCTATAAAAGTATGAAGATCAAAAGATCAAAATTCTGAAGAAATCCAAAAAGTTGAAGATACCAAAAATCAAACAATAGGTGGTGAATTCAATGAAAGCAAATACCAAATATTCGAAGAAGTGACGAATTCAAAGAGCTCCATTCTGGTATCAAAGTTGTAATTTCTAAAAATTATGTATGCTTGGTAGTTTAACCAAAAATACCTTGAGGTTAAGAAAGATATATGAGGATTGATTCGAAGGGTTGCAAAAATGAATGTCGGATAAGCTAAGGGGTGAAGGTTCATAAAGAATGTGAGTATTTAGGAGTGGGAAGTTCTTAGGAATTATAGACACAAATACATGCATTGCGGTCTTGGGATAATGCATGAGTTTGAAATGGATTATTCTTTCCGATATTGGTGAAATAATAAAACTCAGTTTGCTTGGGGGCAAGCAAAGGCTAAGTGTGGGGTATTTTGATATGTGTATTTATATATATATATATATATATATATATATATATGTATATATATATATATATATATGTATAACGTATCTTAATATTTTAGCCTTTATTATTATTATTTAGAACTAAAATATACTTAATATGCTTTGAAATATTTAATTACAGTTAAAATGGGAGATGGAATGCAAAAGAAAGAGAATGGAGCTGAAAAGATGCAAAAAGGATATTGATGGCAGATTGACCTCTCTTCGGTGTTTCGGGTATATCTGATGACTCACAAGTCCACTTGACGAGATTCAAAATGTTTTGTAAACTAGACGAAATTTCCTACGACTTATGTGATAGGGACTTTTGGCTAATTCGACACTTATCTTATCCAAAATCGGCCTTGAAGATGAAGCATAAAAGCTGGACGGAAATTCCCTCCAAGTTACTTATTCCCCAAGCACCACTTTCCTTATCTTTATTTGCTTAATCCTTAAGCCACATTAGTTTCCTTATTCCAATCCAACTCTAATATTCCATATAATTCCATCTCCATCAACTATAAATACCCCATATCATTCCACCAGTTTCATAATCTAGGATATTCCACTTCGACTTGTGCAACAAGAAAACTTCATAGTTGTCGTTTTGAGGGTCTAGGAGGCGGCCGAAAGGCCATTAAGCTGATATGGAGCAAAGATCTAAGGGATTGGAAAGTGGATACGTGTCGGTAATCATGTGGTTTGTTAACGTGACCATGCTTAACATTCCACAGTGATACTATTATGTGTTTAGTTTCTAATTTAGGTGTAAAAAACCTTTTACTCTCTGTTTATGATTAGATGAAACCTTGATATATGGATTAATTGATAATTGGATTGTTTTATTCGTGTTTAATTTATCTTGACAAACTTGTTAAAAGATCCTTATGTGTTAATGATAATTATTTGCTGTTGATTGTCAAGTAAATTGAGTTGTATGAACATCTGTTTGATTGCTTGTATCTTATGACTTTAATGACCATCAAGATTATAAGTCTAGGAACAACGAATGTGAAACTAGGATTAACTTGGAAATAAGTAGGTTATTGTGTGAGCCTTGTGTGATAAACCATCAATAAGAGGTTAAATTGAATTAGTAATTTGATTAACTATTATTACAAGTCTTGCTTGATACGAACTGAACACTTGGAAGCATGTTAGTTTAATCAACTGATCACTGTTTGAATTGACTTGTTTGCTAAAGGATTAGTATTAGTGAACACGAATCTAATCATTTTAGGAATCGGTGAACATGAATAAATGAATTTTTGTATGCAATTGTCTATGCTTTTAAGGTGTAATTTATCTAAATCAATGTACCTAAAGAGATTTGTTTCCCTGTTAGTTTATCAAGATTTGTTAATTAATTGTTTATCTGAGATTTAATAAACCATTTCTTTACTGCTTGTGTGTGTGTTTTGTAACCTACAATCAAATATTTTAAATTAATTCACTATCGTTCCCCTTGTAATCGACACCCTTTCTTATCAAAGCTATACTATACTCGATCGGGTTCACTGCCTGTAAGGTGTGGTTTAGATGCGATAAATTAAATAATAGTTTAATTTAAGAAAAACTAGTGATAATTTAAAATTTTGCTAATATTGTATGTGATGATCCAATGAGAACCCAAATGCTTACCTGAGCCAACACATGTTATAGTGTATTTGTGGCTTCCCATTTCCTAGTGAAAAGTCATGAGACATGAAAGGTAATTTGGTAGTTTATATGACATAATATGTTTTGTAGACTAAACCAGAAATCTATCCAGGAGAGCTTATGTAGTCATTGCACTTAGACTAATATCTTAACCAATAAGGGTTGAAGTTAAGCTCATTGCTTAAGCATGTAGGGTATGAGCGAAAAAAGTGAGATATAGAAAAAAGAGAGAGAAATTACAAAAAAAGTTGTTTGAATTTTGGAGCTATAAAAGTATGAAGATCAAAAGATCAAAATTCTGAAGAAATCCAAAAAGTTGAAGATACCAAAAATCAAACAATAGGTGGTGAATTCAATGAAAGCAAATACCAAATATTCGAAGAAGTAACGAATTCAAAGAGCTCCATTCTGGTATCAAAGTTGTAATTTCTAGAAATTATGTATGCTTGGTAGTTTAACCAAAAATACCTTGAGGTTAAGAAAGATATATGAGGATTGATTCGAAGGGTTGCAAAAATGAATGCCGGATAAGCTAAGGGGTGAAGGTTCATAAAGAATGTGACTATTTAGGAGTGGGAAGTTCTTAGGAATTATAGACACAAATACATGCATTGCGGTCTTGAGATAATGGATGAGTTTGAAATGGATTATTCTATGCGATATTGGTGAAATAATAAAACTTAGTTTGCTTGGGGGCAAGCAAAGGCTAAGTGTGGGGTATTTTGATATGTGTATTTATATATATATATATATATATATATATATATATATATGTATGTATAACATATCTTAATAATTTAGCTTTTATTATTATTATTTAGAACTAAAATATACTTAATATGCTTTGAAATATTTAATTACAGTTAAAATGGGAGATGGAATGCAAAAGAAAGAGAATGGAGCTGAAAAGATGCAAAAAGGATATTGATGGCATATTGACCCCTCTTTAGTGTTTTGGGTATATCTGATGACTTACAGGTCCACTTGACGAGATTCAAAATGTTCAGAAAGCTAGATGAAATTTCCTACGACTGATGTGAGAGGGACTTTTTGCTAATTCAACACTTATCTTATCCAAAATCGTCCTTGAAGATGAAGCATAAAAGCAGGACGGAAATTCCCTCCAAGTTACTTATTCCCCAAGCACCACTTTCCTTATCTTTATTTGCTTAATCCTTAAGCCACATTAGTTTCCTTATTTAAATCCAACTCTAATATTCCATATAATTCCATCTCCATCAACTATAAATACCCCATATCATTCCACCAGTTTCATAATCTAGGATATTCCACTTCGACTTGTGCAACAAGAAAACTTCATAGTTGCCGTTTTGAGGGTCTAGGAGGCGGCCGGATGGCCGTTAAGTTGATATGGAGCAAAGATCTAAGGGATTGGAGAGCGGATACGTGTCGGTAATCATGTGGTTTGTTAACGTGACCATGCTTAGCATTCCACGGTGATACTATTATGTGTTTAGTTTCTAATTTAGGTGTAAAAAACCTTTTACTTTGTGTTTATGATTAGATGAAACCTTGATTTATGGATTAATTGATATTTGGATTGTTTTATTCGTGTTTACTTTATCTTGACAAACTTGTTAAAAGATCCTTACGTGTGAATGATAATTATTTGCTGTTAATGGTCAAGTAAATTGAGTTGTATGAACATCTACTTGATTGCTTGTATCTTATGACTTTGAAGACCATCAAGATTATAAGTCTAGGAACAACGAATGTGAAACTAGGATTAACTCGGAAATAAGTAAGTTAATATGTGAGCCTTGTGTGATAAACCATCAACAAGAGGTTAAATTTAATTAGTAATTTGATTAACTATTATTACAAGTCTAGCTTGATACGAACTGAACACTTGGAAGCATGTTAGTTTAATCAACTGATCACTGTTTGAATTGACTTGTTTGCTAAAGGATTAGTATTAGTGAACGCGAATCTAATCATTTTAGGAATCGGTGAACATGAATAAATGAATTTTTGAAGGCAATTGTCTATGCTTTTAAGGTGTAATTTATCTAAATCAAAGTACCTAAAGAGATTTGTTTCACTGTTAGTTTATCAAGATTTGTTAATTAATTGTTCATCTGAGACTTAATAAACCATTTCTTTACTGCTTGTGTGTGTTTTGTAACCTAAAATCAAATATTTTAAATTAATTCACTACCGTTCCCCTTGTAATCGACACCCTTGCTTATCAAAGCTATACTATAATCGATCAGGTTCACTACCTGTAAGATGTGGTTTAGATGCGATAAATTAAATAATAGTTTAATTTAAGAAAATCTAGTGATAATTTAAAATTTTGCTAATATTGTACGTGATGATCCGATGAGAACCCAAATGCTTACCTGAGTCAACACATGTTATAGTGTATTTGTTGTTTCCCATTTCCTAATGAAAAGTCATGAGATATGAAAGGTAATCTGGTAGTTTATATGACATAATATGTTTTGCAGCCTAAACCAGAAATCTATCCAGGAGAAATTATGTAGTCATTGCACTTAGACTAATACCTTAACCAATAAGGGTTGAAGTTAAGCTCCTTGCTTAAGCATGTAGGGTATGAGCGAAAAAAGTGAGATATAGAAAAAAGAGAGAGAAATTAAAAAAAAAAAAGTTGTTTGAATTTTGGAGCTATAAAAGTATGAAGATCAAAAGATCAAAATTCTGAAGAAATCCAAAAAGTTGAAGATACCAAAAATCAAACAATAGGTGGTGAATTCAATGAAAGCAAATATCAAATATTCGAAGAAGTGACAAATTCAAAGAGCTCCATTCTGGTATCAAAGTTGTAATTTCTAGAATTTATGTATGCTTGGTAGTTTAACCAAAAATACCTTGAGGTTAAGAAAGATATCTGAGGATTGATTCGAAGGGTTGCAAAAATGAATGTCGGATAAGCTAAGGGGTGAAGGTTCATAAAGAATGTGGGTATTTAGGAGTGGGAAGTTCTTAGGAATTATAGACACAAATACATGCATTGTGGTCTTGGGATAATGGATGAGTTTGAAATGGATTATTCTATGCGATATTGGTGAAATAATAAAAGTCAGTTTGCTTGGGGGCAAGCAAAGGCTAAGTGTTGGGTATTTTGATATGTGTATTTATATATATATATATATATATATATGTATGTATGTATAACATATCTTAATATTTTAGCCTTTATTATTATTATTTAGAACTAAAATATACTTAATATGCTTTGAAATATTAATTACAGTTAAAATGGGAGATGGAATCCAAAAGAAAGAGAATGGAGCTGAAAAGATGCAAAAAGGATATTGATGGCAGATTGACCCCTATTCAATGTTTCGGGTATACCCGATGACTCACAAGTCCACTTGACGAGATTCAAGATGTTTTAAAAACTAGACGAAATTTCCTACGACTTATGTGAGAGGGACTTTTGGCTAATTTGACACTTATCTGATCCAAAATCGGCCTTGAAAATGAAGCATAAAAGTTGGACGGAAATTCCCTTCAAGTTACTTATTCCCCAAGTACCACTTTCCTTATCTTTATTTGCTTAATCCCTAAGCCACATTAGTTTCCTTATTGCAATCCAACTCTAATATTCCATATAATTCCATCTCCATCAACTATAAATACCCCATATCATTCCACCAGTTTCATAATCTATGATATTCCACTTCGACTTGTGCAACAAGAAAACTTCATAGTTGCCGTTTTGAGGGTCTAAGAGGCGGCCGGAAGGCCGTTAAGCTAACGGGAGCGGAGATCGGAAGGATTGGAGAGCGAATAGATGTTGGTAATCATATGGGTTGTTAACGTGACCATGTTTAGCATTCCATTATGTTACTATTCTGTATTTAGTTTCTGATTTGGGTGTAAAAACCTTTTACTTTGCGTTTATGATTGAATGAAGCTTTGATTATTAGACTAATTGTTATATTGAATTATTTGTTTATGTTTAATTTATCTAGCCAAGCTTGTTAGAAGACCCTTACGTATTAATGATAATTATTTGCTGTTAATTATTAATTAAATTGAGTTGTATGAACATCTGCTTGATTGCTTGTTGCTTTTGATTTTGATGACCATCGAGATTATAAGTCTAAGAATAACGAATGTGAAACTAGGATTAACTTGGGAATAAGTAAGTTAATGTGTGAGCCTTGTTTGATGACCATCAACAAGTGGTTAAATTGAATGACTAATTTGATTAACTATATTTACACGTCTTGCTTGATACGAACTGAACACTAGGAAGCATGTTAGTTTAATCAACTGATCACTGTTTGAATTGACTTGTTTGCTAAAGGATTAGTTATAGTGAACGCGAATCTAATCATTTTAGGAATCGGTGAACATGAATAAATGAATTTGTGTATGCAATTATCTATGTTTTTAAGGTGTAATTTATCTAAACCAAAGTACCTGAAGAGATTTGATTTCCTGTTAGTTTATCGAAAGTTGTTAATTGATTGCTCGTTTGAGATTTATTAAACTATTTCTTTATTCTTTTCGTGTGACCTGTAACCTATAATCAAATATTTTAAATTAATTCACCACCGTTCCCTGTGATCGACACCCGACTTACCTAAGCTATATTGTAATCTGACTAGGTACACTGCTTATAAGTGCATAGTTAGTCTAAGTTTGTTTGGTCATTAATATTAAAATTAGTGGGTACTTTTGTGCACATCATGTAGTTAGTGATTTCCTATAGGTATGTCTACGAAGTTAGGGTTCTCAATGGTTTCTATCAAGATGAGTGGGATACAGAGAGTGATGTCGGGCAAACACTTATCAAGTCTAAGAAATGGATCGATCTGGGGTGAAACTTGTGGAATTTACGAAAGTAGTAGTGGTCTGACGAGGGTTGGACCAATCTCCGTAAAGAATCTCGGATGGTCCTAAGCCCTCGGAAGGGTAGAGCTTTTTAGTACTTAGAACATAGTGTACTTCTATGGCGAGATCATCACTGGCGTGATTGCCATTCCAAAGTTCCAGACGTTCTCTCTCATACTGGAAGTGTGGTCCTTCAGGTTGTTTCTTAGGAAGCTCGGGTTGTCCTTGTATTTGTGTTCCTACTATTGATTGGCTCTCCGAAGTTTTCCGGATCATCGGATGGATTGCATGCCTACTGGTATCTGTTTGCTGTAGAGTGGCTAACTCAATCTTGTGCAAAATGAATCTACACTTCTGATTCTTGAGATATTTCTAACGGAAACCCTCAGGGTCGGGGAGACAAGGTTTCACCAAACGAGTGTTGGACTATCTCAGGAGGTGGTTCTACTATTTCTACGTGAGATAGTATTCGTGGAACACCTGATAGTCCAATGAATCTTGTAAGACATGCCCTAATTTCCAAGGCGTTGGTTTATTTTAGTGCGGAAAGCGTGTGCTCTTGTATAACCCATTGACTAACACCTAGACTGGTGTCAAGTCTATAATCTCTTCGGGATCTGGATTATAAGGCTTAACACAACTACTTCCACATTTTGACCAAGTATTCTTGGCTGCGGAGGTTATCCTGTGGTTCGCAGTATTCTAGTGTTCACTTCGGAGAATGCGGTCTATCGTCTACAGGGCGACGGTGACTTCTTCCACGTAAGGGGGCGGAGGATCCTAGGCACTACTCGTCGGTAACGGGGTGGACGAAGTGCCTGAGTAGTGAGAACATCTTCTGCAACTACTCTTCCGAAGGTTCTGAGTTTTCTCGTTTTATGCCAAATCTAGTGAGTATAGGGTTCCATCACTCGGAAGTTAAATCTCCTCATCCACTCTTCTCAGAGTTTAACTTATCGCAGCTTTCAGATCTCCGGGATATCCACTGAGATGCTTAATTCGTGGGATTAAGCGTGAATGGATGGTCGCAGTCAACGTCCTTGACTCTTACGACTTAGATTTCCTTACCAACCGAGGGTGTTAGCTACTATGTTGGCTTAAGCGGGATGACAACAAACTTCGGATTTGTGGTTATTATAGTAGCTCAACCCGCCGTGGTTCTCTTGACTCTAGCTCCTATTCTAAGGAATAGGATGAAGGGTCTTTCTGGGGGACCTACGGAGTATGCTTCGGGTGGTTATCGTCTTCTGGAATACCTGCAGTGTCTTTCGCTTCGGTTTCTATCTGTCTAAGGAGGGTTGGTTAACAGCGCGCGGTACCCCTCTCCTAGGTACTTCGGAAGGTTTGAAATAAGAGTGACGACTGACGGATCGCATTAGTCTTTATTATTTTTATTTTGTTTAGGTTCGGAAGAACCTTTACTTGCCGAATGGCTATGGAGAAAGTTCTTTTTACACAGCACTAAGGATTTACACATGGTTGCACGAAGTCAAACCATGATCGATAGAGGCGTCGAAGTTGGCATACATCGACATGACATAGAATGAGGATCGATAGGGTTATGTGCCGAACAGGTACACAAGTTCTAGGCGTCTCGGGTTTCGTCCCGTGTATCACTGTCACGGATACTTGGACCGATAGAGTCGATGCGAAACTATAGAGGGTCCTGAGTGTTTCTGAGTAAAGTATCTTTTCATTAATGGATTTTCACGAGGCATTTCTATAATCGCCTCACATATACTAGTCATGTATAATTAAGGTGGGGACGATTGTTGACTGAGCGACTCCGCCCCAAATCCACAACCAAACGAGGAACAGGAAATGAGGCGGCCTTCACTCAATCCAGGTCTATCCATCTCAATTATACATGGTTGTAACGTATATATTTAGCCATTATAGTTTTACCTGATGAAATTTTAAATTTTATAACAATGCTGCAACTTTCGCCTTGATTAGGAAGTATTTAGATTTTGAATTAGCCTTTTAATGTTTTCGGTTAGTTATCTGAGATTAAGAGACGTACCAAAATCTACCAGGTTCCTTGATGCTTCTCTCTAAGCATTAGTGGTTGATGTAAGAAACTCAACCGGGGTTCTGCAGACGCGAGCAGTATGCCCCTTCATGTGGCACCTAGCACAATAGAGTTCTCGACATATACCATGATGATGGTAGCTACACTTGTCGCAGTGGGGAAGGTTTCCTAGGTATGGTCTTCTAGAGGTCAGGATGGGAGGGCTGGCATGGGTATTAACTGTCTCAGCTCGTTGCCCTTCGGAAGGTCCTTGAGCCGAGTACTTCCCTCCTCGATCTTGAGTTTTCTCTTTAGTGGAGTTGGTTGAGGTTCTTGGGTGGCTGCGTACACAGGGGTTGGTTGCTGCTGTCCACCACTAGGATCGGAATTCCCGATAGGACTCTTGCTAACATTGGCGTTGTTAGCATTCAGTTAAGCCATGGCAGCTGCAACGGCTGCCGAGACTGCAGTCTGGAAAGTAGCTGCATCGAGTAGGAGAGTAGGTTTCTTGCTAGTCGATTGGTTACGCTTGCTCGGAGGCATGGTTTTTCCCATACGGAAAGGAACTCAAGCGGATGAGAGATGACGGTTAACCCTGGACATATCTATCCTTACTATGTTAGGCCTAAATTTTTCCCGTGCTTCGGGTATTGGTTGTCTGAGTGTCAACCTACATCCCTATGATGTAGTCCTCGTGTTCTAGGTAGGAGTGTGAGTATCGAAAAAAGCCATAAGATGGGGGTGGTTCCTACTAAGTCACCTTTATACTGGGAAAGGTTTCATTCTCTGGCCTGGAAAGATTTGAGAACAGTTCGGAACGAACACCGCGGAAAGAAAGGCTCATGAAGGCTTATGGCTAAACATTCTCAATAGAGGTGTTGGGATCCGCTCTAAACGTGTTACTGGCAACGGGAAAAGGCGATTTACCTAACACATAGCGTGAGTAGTGTAACCACTAACTCACTAAATTGTATTATTTTATGGGTGTATTAGCGTGACGAACACGAGGGAAAAGACACTTCTCGGGTTCCATGTACTGGCTCCCACTGTCTACCTTGTATCTTTGACTGGGATTGGAGTTGGTTTTCCTCGGGTAGTTACCTAGGATTCTTTTCTCGTGAAAACATATTGAATTCCTATTCCGCCTTTCTTCCGAACCCGACTCTGGGTGTCATCACTTCATGATGGATGACTGGAAATCTCGGAAGTTTAGGAGAATTTCTTCACCGATGTCCCTAAAAGATATAGACACTTGGTGGTTTCAATAGTCTCAACCTTGTTCATTTATTTCCAAACTGGAAATCTTCTCAATGAACTTTTCCTGGATCTGCATCACCTCTTCTGCCGAGTACTGAAGTGGATAGGGTTTTCTACAGGGTTCGTGCGAGAATGGAAATGTCTAACGAATCCTAAGAGATTATTAACATTTCATTGTGTGATCCATATCGAGTCCTGCTGTAACGATCGAAAAATTACAACTAATTTAAACTTTTCAAAAACAACCCGATTTCATTAAATTATTACAAAAAGGTTTTCAATACAATTTATTTAGAGTATTCCCAGAATCACATCACAACATAAACATGAGGAGCGGTACGATCACGCCTTCGCCTTGCCACGGTCTCCTGAAGAACCTGAAAAACATAAAACCACAACTGTAAGCCCGAAATCTTAGTGAGATATCCCCAAAATACCAACCACATATACCATACACGCATAACATGCCATATCATATCCGATCATAGAACATCCATGCACTTCGGGTCTACTGTGTGACTGGTCCGCCGCACCGGCCAACAGTCCACCTGGTCCACCCTCTGAGTCCAGCCATATGCATCGAGTCGGCAGTGTGATTGGTCCGCCCACACCGGGCCTTCAATCCACATGGTTCACTCTCTGAGTCTACAGTATGACTGGTCCGCCCGCACCGGGCCTTCAGTCGGCCTGGTCCACTCTCCGAGCCTCGGCACGTCTGGTCCGCCCTCTTGGGGCCTACAGCTTATCCGGACTGCTCGCTGGGCCTTCGGGACAACCGGTCCGCCCTGGGTATCTTGGCCTACAGCACAAAGCAGGACCCGCCTCAACCCAACTCCAGTCCAATCAACTATGTGCACATAAACATACAATCATATAAAAATTCACAGTCAATAAGCTGATCAAACAGATCACATAACATATCATCATCCTAACCAGGATACCGACCTAACCGGTCACCAGCATAGCATCACCCTACATATCAAGATACCGACCTCAACCAGGTCTCTAACATACACCATCCTAACTACCAAGATGCAAACATATCAAAGCAATAACATAACAACAATACCCGGATCTCAATCCGATAAAGGGCCGGCCTTGGTGCCTTAGACCCTGTTGATATAGTGAGGATAACTCACCTCACACTGCCAAAACCCAGAACTGAAGAAGCAGATTCTCGAATCACCGACTCACCAAAAATCCCGAACTAGCCAACATAGCACAAATAATCATTAGACTAAGCACAATACCCTTCCAAGGGTAAATTGACCATTTTACCCTTAACTCAATCCGGCCCAACACTAGGTAAGCTCCCAAGCCCACCAATGGCCCAAAGTCTAGAAGTCCAAAACAAAGCCCACTATTGGCGCAATTTACTAAATTGGGCCCACCTCACCAAATGGACCTAAACTCATGATCCATAACAACGAATGGGCCCACAATACTCTATCCATAATGTCCAGTCATGGCCCAAAATCCAGCAACTCAAATAACAGCCCAAACCCTAAGGCCCAAAATGAAAATCCAACAGAGGGAGTACGCTGGGCGTACCCTCCTTGGTACGTTGGGCGTACACGCCGATTTGCAACAGGGGATCGAGACACTGACTCGCTATGCGGGGCGTACTTGCTTGTTATGCGGGGCGTAACTTCGCTACTCATTAAGTCCCCATAACTTCTTAATGGCTTAAGCTCTTAAGCCCAAACTTCAGATCCCTAGGCCAAACATGCATAAGATTCATAAAGTCTCAAACTTTATCACTTGGGACGTCCATAAAGCTCTTAATCCAAGGTCTTAATCCATTAAGACCCACATATCTCACACATGGAACAACCACAGCCCTTGGGACCTTATTTTTCTCACTCAAGACCTCTCCAAAGGTCTGAAAGGACAGATAATCTTGACCAACTCAAAACATGCATCAAAATGAGGACTTTTGGGACAAGAATGGAGTCAAAGCTTCACAACACATAGATCTACACAATATGAATGTCAAGCAAGAAGCTTTATACCTCAAATAGGCTCCAAAGGATGATGTCTTCCCAGATCTATAAGCTCCATCCGTTTCTCTCCTTCTTTGACAACTTCTCCTTTCTTCCTTTATGCTCTCCTTTGCTAATCCAAGCTTTCCAAGACCAAACACACCCAATCAAGGAGGTGGGACGGCTATCTTAGGGTTTCTGAGGTTAAGGGAGAGCTTATGGAGGCTAGGGTATGCACCAACATGTTCCTTATATAGTGGCTGACCCTAAATTTAGGGTTTTAGAACACTGAGAGTACGCTGGGCGTACTCAACCTTGCACCCGCGTCACTTACCCAATTACGCTAGGCGTAATCCCAGCTTACGCTGGGCGTACACGGCGAGTCCCCAAACTTCATACTTGGCCCTCATTAATCCACTTTTCCCACAAGATGATCAAAATACCACTTCTTTTAAATCCCGAAGACTCACAATTAGGTACTCTTAGGAACGGGGCGTTACACCTGCTACGGTTACACAGGGTATACAAATCGTATATAACTTAGATCCGATAGGCCTTCGAATATGTGATACTACTCTATATCCACATCCCAGCGAGGAAAAGGAAGTAGAGCGAAACCACACATTCTTAGCCTATGGGATCCTTATTATATATAACCTTGGGAGTATACCCTCTGTAACTATAGGTATATCAATAAGGATCTTTTTAGTTCTTCACACAAGGTTGTCTATGAATCCTAAAATACCCCTATGGTATTTTAATTTCTTATTTGTTTCTTATCTTCTGAATATGATTCTGGGATTAGTGTGAGTCTTTTAGTATTCCAAAATACTCCTATAGTGTTTTAAGCTTTATGTTTGGCTCTAGCATTCCTAGTTGGTAAGTTTCAGACCTGTTGCAACACCACTATCACTCCTAAGAACACGTTCATCGCATCTCGAATAAATGTAGTTGATCAGGTTACATTTATTCCAGCTTACGATTACATAACTACCAAGGTTTGACGGTAATGCTCAACATCCAAAGACTTTTATTCTTGTTCTTCTTGTGATACTTGTGTTCGAGTGTTTAGATTCTGGATGTTCTTATACTTTGGTAAAATATGGTTATATTTTAAAGTATAATTCTTGGTCAGAGTGTTTTATCCCTATGTATTTATAGGTTGTATATCTTTTATGAATTGATATACTTAGCTCACTATAAACAATACTCTGATACCAATCTGTCACACCCCAAAACCGGAACGGTGGAAACGTTCTGAGGTGGATGACGTCATGTCAAGTATCACAATATATGCAGTATAGTAATCAAAGTACAACAACCATTGCATTAATAGTAATATTTTTACATGGTTTACATTACATAGGAAACATCAAGTAATACAAGTAATAATATAGGTGCAACTTGGTACTAAACTGTCTTCATCCAAAAAGCTCCTGGAATGTACTTGTCTAAAGCTGACCTGAGAATACAAGTTATTTGAAAAGCGAGTATCAGCATTTTTACAAATGCTGGTAAGTTCATAAGTACTTAGTGTCATTTTATTCAAATAACTTTATTAAAATTAGTAGCTTAGAATCAACAGTGTATTAGAGTCCTTTCAAGAAAATCCTAAATTTTCTTAAATAAAAGTAGTCTTCTACCAAGACCCGACAGTGTTATGTTTTAAAGAGAATTTCCCTGAAATATTATCATTACCAAAATACGGTATTTGAGTTTAAAGGAAGTAGAAGAATATCACTAGTAAAATACAAGGGAAAATAGCATATGCCTCAGCAGAAGATACTGCTGACTAAGGTAAAGAAATCATAGACTCCAGGAGAGTATCGAGTGAACGACATGCCTGGCTCAGTCTAACAAAAGGAGACACAGACCCCAGATGGTATCAAATGAAAGATACGTCTAGCAAGGCCTAAAAACAGTGAACACAGACCCCAAACAGTATCAACTGAATGATACGTCTAGCAAGGTCTAAAACAAAGAGTGAATATGAGCTTGTATGTAAACATACTGATCGACAATAGAGTATCTGGTGACCCTCTAGGTCATTCATAGAGGTAGTGGCAGTAGTAGTAGTGGCTTCATGTCACCCATGGGCCTTACCGACGCAGACTGTAGCTAGTAGTCAGGGTGTAGGAGTGTCAGTCCCGTATAGATCTATACACATGATGTTCGCTCTCCTTCCCGTAGACTCTGGTTACACGGTGTTGGCGCAATGAAGCGTCGTAGTGGGAAATAGTGTGTCACATTCTAAAGTAAGAGAGAGACATAGAGAGAGATAGAGTGAGAGATAGAGTCTCCTAACTATTCCTATAATAGTTACTAGTGTCTCTGATCTATGAGTGATGCGTGGGAGGATGCCCTTGCTACCCAAGGGAAGTGAACTGATCGATGTAATCCTATATGTCTATGCTTGTATACATAATATATAACTAATGATCAAACGACCTTCGGACGGATATCCGATCCCACCAGACCACATCTCAACGAAGAAAAGGAAATAGGGCGAACAAGCCTTACTAAGTCCTTTAAATATTATATATATATATATATATATATATATATATATATATATATATACAAGCACAGTCATGCATTTAACCAATAGGAACATTTAACGAAGTTGAAGTGTTTAACAAGTAGAAGCGTATCGTGAAGTAGGAGCGTATCGTGAAGTAGCAGCGTATTACGAAGTAAAAGCATATCACGAAGTAAAAGCGTATCACGAAGTAAAAGCGTTAACTAAGTGGAAGTATAACGAAGCAGTAGTATCTAACAAGTAGGAGTATAAAAACATAGAAGAAAAACTTTGATGAAAAACTTTGGAAAACCTTTATACTGAAGAAAATTATGACTTGGTATTCTTTTTTAAAATAAGTTTGAAAACCTTTAGAAATCCTCTGAAAATCTTTCATAAACAAGTTTTGATTATAGCTTTGAAGAAAACAATATAAGTAAAGATATTTTAGAAAACCATTTATAGTATCATACTTGGTAAAGCAGTTGACAGTGTAATAAATCCTTGTGCATGCAGGTTATCAATCACATGTGATTGATATGATAACTGGCATGTTTACCTTGTATTCCCCCCCCCCCATAAAACATGTAAAAACATTTAAAAAGGTTAATTCAGGGGTATTAACTCACCTGATGTAAGTTGTCACACCCCAAAACCAAGAACGACGGAAACGTTCTAGGGCGGAGGACGTCATTTAAAGTATCACAACACAGTAAAAGTAAATAAGCAAACAACATCATCCATTGCATTAAATATATAATTTTAATACAAGTATGTTCTGTATAGTTATAGACACCAAAAATAATGTAAATCAAAATAATAAGATGAGTCTTGGATGCGCTCCATCTTCTCAAAAGTTGGCCTCGGTACCTGTCTACTGATGACCTGAGAATACAAGTTATTTTGAAAGAGTTTATCAGCATTAAGGTGGTGAGTTCATAAGTAATTTAGTGTCGATGTTTGTTACCAAAAACGTTTGAACATGTCTCAAGTGTAAGTTTGTAAAATGTAAGTAAATGTTTGTAAGTGTTTGTAAAAGTTTGAATCTCTTAGAAAAACCTATATTTTCTATTAAAGTAGCCTTCTACCAAGGCTTAACTGTTTTGTATGCTCGTTTTTTTGTAAAAGTGTGTAATTTTCCAAGTGTAACTATCATTTAACAAAATATAGTTTGTACATTAATGTTTAAGTGAAATAATCACTAAATGTATGTAATGGGTAAATTATTGTAGTACTGTAGTGTTGTATTATAGGAACTACTGTTGTACTAACTACCTTAAACCGGATTTATATTAAGGTATCATGTGATAAATTGCACCATACTATCGACTGGTAACAACGACATACGAATGGTCGTAATAACGGAATGACGTTTGGCACCCGCAGACCTGCAGGTTCGGATGTAGCTAGCAGCAAGGTGTAGGATAGTCAATCCAGTATAGATCTATACGCAAACGCACGCTCTCCCTCCAAGAGAATTCTGGCTACAACTCGGGCCATGACATTTAAGGCATGCTCCGATACAGTGGATCACATTTGTTATCGTATTCATGTATATGTAATGTAATGTTATTTGTTCTAGTATCGTTGTATATGTTCTCTTCCTAGTATAGTTGTATATGTTCTCTTTCTATTATAGTTGTATATGTTCTCATAGTAATGTAATGTATACGTTCTCATAGTAATGTAATGTATAGACTCATGAATGAACTGACTCATTGATCTAGAAATTGTAGTAGTATGATCCTGTGTTACCCCGATGGTAACTTACTAATAATGTGTCTAATACGCATGAATATGGAAGTAATTTTATGTCTATATATGTATATTTGATATATAATTAATATTGAAACGACCTTCGGACGGTCACCCGAAATACCACCAGACCATATCCAAATCGAGAAAAAGGAAATAGGGCGGATGGCCTTCCTAAGCCCTTTAAACATTGCTTATATGTCTATACATATATGGGCATGCAATTTATATGAAGTAAAACAAAGTTTAATAAAAGTATTTGATAAGGAAAAGAGTTTGTAAAACATTTTGAAGTAAAACAGTTTGATAAACAGTTTGAACAATGATAAAATCATTGGTTTTCTAGTTATTAATCACATGTGATTGATGTAATAACTATAAGCATTTAACTTGTATTTCCCCCCCCCCCATAAAAGTATTTAAAACATTTAAAGTATTTCAAAGGTTAATTAAAGGGGTATGAACTCACTTGTGGTGAGTGGATTGGATTGAAGTATCGGATACCGTGCTAGGTGGCAAACAGAGACTTGTTCACACGCACGAGCCTAGTTATCATATAATGAGCATATATATAACTAATTAGCCAAATAATAACTTAATGAAATAAGTTGGGACACTCAGGAACATGTAAACACTTTGTATAAGTGTTATAGGTCCTAATGGTTGCATCTATGTTGTTATGGGACAAGGCTAAAGGGGTTTAATGTACCAAAGGGCCTTATATAAGTATTTACTACTCAATAAACCCCACACAAGGAGCTTACGGTCGTAAACCCTTGATTTTACGGCCGTGAACTCCAATCTTGGTGGTAATTGGTGTTTTGAAGTGTTATATGATTTCTAGAATAAGCCTAACTTGGTGGTTTAATCCTTTGGGTAGTTTAGGGCATAGAAAATACTCCTTTGAGGAGTTTACGGCCAAAAGACCATATCCCTTAAAGTTTACAGTTGTAAACTCTCATGGGATAGGTGTTTTAATTCTTTCAAGTCCCAAACACAAGTAGGATAAATTCTAGGCATTTGTTTAAGGCTATGGAGGACCCTAGGCACACTTTGGTGCCCTTATTTGGTGTTTACGGCCTATGAGCATTCTCTTGGCCGTAAACTCCCTTTAAGGGGGTGCTTTTGTGGTCAGCAAAGATAGTGCTTTTCGTTCCGTTCAAGTAATGTCTCCAGATCTTCAGAGCAAACACCATTGCTCCTAGTTCAAGATCGTGGGTCGTGTAGTTAACTTCGTGTGTCTTCAATTATCTTGAGGCGTAGGCGATGACCTTACCTCGCTGCATCATAACACACCCGAGCCCTTGATTTGATGCATCGCAATAGACTACAAAGTCTTATATCCCTTCGGGGAGGGATAGTATTGGCGCGGTGCACAAGGCTCGCTTGAGCGTTTGGAACTCTCTCTTGTTTCTCTTCCTAGTCAAAGGCCACGCCTTTCTGGGTCAAGGTTGTAAGGGGTTTCGCTATTCGGGAGAAGTTCTGAATGAATCTACGGTAGTAGCCAACGAGGCCTAGAAATTCACGAATTTTAGTAGGCGTCTTCGGTGCTGACCAGTTCTCAACGGCTTTAATTTTGGACAGGTCCACGTGGATTCCCTCTTCGCTTACCACGTGTCCCAAGAATTCGACTCTTCAGATCCAAAATTCACATTTCGAGAACTTCGCATAAAGTTTCTCCTTACGTAATGTCCCTAGAACTTGTCGCAGGTGATCGCCATGCTCTTCCTTACTTCGGGAGTAGATCAGGATGTCGTCAATGAAAACGATGACGAACTGATCCAAGTAAGGTCGGCATACTCTATTCATCAGATCCATGAAAACTGCGGGCGCATTGGTCAATCCGAATGACATCACCACGAACTCGTAGTGTCCGTAACGAGTTCGGAAGGCTGTCTTCGGCACATCCTCCTCTAGTACTCGTAACTGGTGATATCCGGATCTCAAATCAATTTTGGAAAAATAGTTCGCCCCTTGCAGTTGGTCAAACAGATCGTCTATGCGAGGCAGAGGGTAACGATTTTTGACTGTCAGTTTGTTGAGTTCTCTGTAGTCGATACACATACGGAATGATCCGTCTTTCTTCTTCACGAACAAGACTGGTGCTCCCCAAGGTGAGAAACTCGGTCTTATAAAGCCCTTGCTGAGCAGTTCGTTAAGTTGACCAGAGAGTTCATGCATCTCAGCTGGTGCTAGGCGGTAGGGCGACATGGCTACTGGGGTAGCTCCTGGGACTAAGTCGATTCTGAACTCGACCTGTCGTTGCGGAGTTAATCCAGGTAGCTCTTCTGGGAAAATGTCGGGGAAGTCGCTCACTACTGGGATGTTCTTTAGTCCTTTTCGTTTCGAGGCTCGTGTCGACGACGTGAGCAAGGAATGCATGGTATTCTTTACCCAGATACTTCTGTGCTTGAATACTTGATATAATACGGAGACTCGCACCGGGTTTGTCGCCGTAGACGATAAGAGTTTCGTTAGACGAAAGGTTTAGACGGACTGCTTTCTCGTAGCACATGATGTCGGCGCGATGAAGACTTAACCAATCCATGCCGATGATAACGTCAAAGCTTTTTATTGAGACCGGCATGAGGTCGATTGGGAATGAATGGTTATCTAGAGTTAGGGTACAACCTAAGTATATGCTATTTGTACTTTTAGTTTTTCCATTTGCCATTTCTACTGTGAATTGTTCCTTAAGTGTGTGTGGTTGTTGCTTAAGCATGCGAGCAAATTTATGGTTTACGAAGCTTCGCTCCGCTCCACTATCGAAAAGAATGCATGTATAGGAGTTATCGAGGAGGAACGTACCAGTCACCACTATCGGGTCAGCAAATGCTTCCTCGTGGCCTATAGCTAGTACCCTCCCTGCTCCTCCAGCATTCTTCGCTTTAGGGCAGTCCCTCTTATAGTAGCCTGCTTCACCACATCCGTAGCAGGTCGGGCTCGCGCCAAAGCCAGGGACTTGGGTGATCGGCCTCGCCGGGGATTTACAGAAACGGACTGTGTGTCCTTTCCTGTTGCAGTTAGAGCACTGCATTTCACGGCAGGGGCCGTTATGGTGGAAGTTGCATTTATTGCACTTAGGCAAACTTCCAGCATACTGCCTCACCGGGGCAATATCAGCAGCAGGGGTTATCGCGGCATGCACAGCCACAATTTGCTGCTTTTTAGCAGCTCGTTGTTTCTTCTTGTCTTCCTAGAACTTCCGCTTGGTGTCAGCGGGTTTGGAGGGTTCCGGGATGGCTAGGGTGGTTGTTGTTGCAGGGGTTTTGACTCCATGGTCAATGTGTCGCTGTGCCAGTTGCTTGGCACTGTCGAAGGTAGCGGGGTTTGATGATAGGACTATCCCCTGATACAGAGGCACTAGCCCCCATATGTACCTTTCGATCTTTTTCCCTTCAGTGGGAACCATATTGGGGCAGAGGGCCACCAGTTCCCTGAATCGGGCAGTATAAGCGACCACGTTGGTGCCCTTCATAGTCAGGTTCCAAAGTTCCTGCTCCAATTTCTGGATTTCGCCCCTCGGGCAGTATTCCTCCATCATGAGGTCCTTCATGGTCTCCCAGCCCATAGCATTCGCTACTACGAGAGTCAGTGATTTAGCGTGGCTGTTCCACCACGTCAGGGGCTTTACCTCAAAGGTGCATGCAACATATTTGAATTTGCTCGCAGCAGGGCATGAACAGATTTCGAAGACTGATTCAGTCTTCTCGAACCATTGCGAGAGGGCAATGACTCCTCCGGTGCCATGGAAGGACATGGGCTTACACTTGGTGAAATCCTTGTAGGAGCACTCTCTCGAGCGCACAGGGGTTTCAACCGGAATTGATTCAACAGGGGTTCCACCTTTGCTGGCATCAGATGAGTGATACTGAGCCATGGCAGTTGCCACTGCTGCAGCTACGGCAGCATTCAGGGCTACAATATCGATGACCGGAGGCGGAGGAGGCGGTGGAGGTGCAGGGTTATTCATGGGATATTTTCGAGGAGGCATCTTTCAGCTATAAGTTTATAAAGATAAGAAAAATGGTAAGAATCAATTTGTAAGTAAGGTGAGCGTGACACATGGACTATCTAATCATAGCCCAACAGTTGAATGAGTGTTTGAGGTCACAAGAAAGAGTATTAGTAGGAAAACACAAGTGTACCGATTTTTTTCCCACAGATTAGATAGACGTCAATAATACTGGTATTACTGATGTAATAAGTTCAGGGAAAATCGACCTAACAGTAGGTCTTACATCATACCATACAGAAAAGTTTGACAGTTCTTAGATTCCTAAATAGGGTACTGAAAGTTAGGAATATTATACAGACAAGTGCTACTTAGAGCACAGATGTTAAAGGCTATTCCTTAACCAAAAGACAGAGATGTACTAGACATCATCTAACGGCGATGGGGATTCCTCGGGCGAGCCCTGAGGTCTGACACTTGACGAAACACCTCTTGAAGGTGTCGCTCCTGAGCCCTCTGGCGGGCTCGAAGTTCCAAGACTTCAACTCGGGAGGCAGCCAGCTGTTGCTGCAGGGTTTCATTGGTTCTCCGGGTCCGTTCCATGTCTTCTTCAAGACAGCGGATGCGGACTGTGTTGACACCTGAGTTGGCATCAATCTCCATGACCCGGTCGATGGCTGCTCGACCTTGCTCAACATTACGAGCTATTCTGCAGATAATGACGGGCAGAGCTCGGTCAGCAGAACCACCTTCACTGACGTTGTAAAAGCTTCGGTCCCCAAAGTATGGTAAGGGTTGACCCTGTTCGTCACTCCAGCGATTCAAGTTGGTTGCCCACAAGGGTGTAGGACCTGGAAAAGCTGGTCGGGGGTTGTTGTTCGGGGCTTGACCTACTAGCGGTAGGTTGTTGACTTCAGGCTCGGAGTCGGATCCATCAGAAAAGCCTTCTGCGAGGTGATCATCCAAAGGGATTGGATGCTCATCTTCGGGCTCTTCTTCGATCCACCCGGCATTGCCTTCATTTGGAAAGTACGGGTCGCCGTGATGGAATCCAGCCATTTAAATCTACGCGAGAAGAGAGGTATAAGAATATAGTATACATGTAACTACTAGTACAAAATATACCTATATACTGATCTTCCTGTGGTATTGTTGGTAAGTTTTTAGACTTGTTAACACATCACAACCATTCTAGGGCATATGCTAATCACTCCTAGGACCAGCATAGTTTATTAGGCTATGCCATTCCCAGGACTGACCATACATCCCCGAGCTCACTTTTGATATTTAACAATCGTAATACTTTTGTTCTTGTCATTGTGACACTGATTTTAGTATGAATGCAGACTAGTATACTTAATTAAATATTCTAATACTTAAAGTATACACTCTTGGTCAGAGTGCTTTAATCCCTAATGGGTTTATAGTTTAGTATATCTTTTATGGGTTGATATACTTTATTCACTATAAAAAATGCTCTGATACCAATCTGTCACACCCGAAAACCAAGAACGGCAGAAACGTTCTGGGGCGAAGGACGTCATGTAAAGTATCACAACACAATAAAAGTAAATAAGCAAACAACATCATCCATTGCATTAAATATATAATTTTAATACAAGCGTGTTCTGTACAGTTATAGACACCAAAAATAATGTAAATCAAAATAATAAGATGAGTCTTGGATGCGCTCCATCTTCTCAAAAGCTGGCCTCGGTACCTGTCTACTGATGACCTGAGAATACAAGTTATTTTGAAAGATTTTATCAGCATTAAGCTGGTGAGTTCATAAGTAATTTAGTGTCGATGTTTGTTACCAAAAACGTTTGAACATGTCTCAAGTGTAAGTTTGTAAAATGTAAGTAAATGTTTGTAAGTGTTTGTAAAAGTTTGAATCTCTCAGAAAAACCTATATTTTCTATTAAAGTAGCCTTCTACCAAGGCTTAACTGTTTTGTATGCTCGTTTGTTGTAAAAGTGTGTAATTTCCCAAGTGTAACTATCATTTAACAAAATATAGTTTGTACATTAATGTTTAAGTGAAATAATCACTAAATGTATGTAATGGGTAAATTATTGTAGTATTGTAGTGTTGTATTATAGGAACTACTGCTATACTAACTACCTTAAACCGGATTTATATTAAGGTATTGTGTGATAAATTGCACCATACTATCGACTGGTAACAACGACATACGAATGGTCGTAATAACGGAATGACATTTGGCACCCGCACACCTGCAGGTCTGGCTGTAGCTAGCAGCAAGGTGTAGGATAGTCAATCCAGTATAGATCAATACACAAACTCACGCTCTCCCTCCAAGAGAATTATGGCTACAACTAAGGCCATGACATTTAAGGCATGCTCCGATACAGTGGATCACAATTGTTAACGTATTCATGTATATTTAATGTAATGTTACTTGTTCTAGTATCGTTGTATATGTTCTCTTCCTAGTATAGTTGTATATGTTCTCTTTCTAGTATAGTTGTATATGTTCTCATAGTAATGTAATGTATATGTTCTCATAGTAATACGCATGAATATGGAAGTACTTTTATGTCTATATATGTATATTTGATATATAATTAATATTGAAACGACCTTCAGACGGTCACCTGAAATCCCACCAGACCACATCCAAATCGAGAAAAAGGAAATAGGGCGGATGGCCTTCCTAAGCCCTTTAAACATTGCTTATATATCTATACATATATGGGCATGCAATTTATAAGAAGTAAAACAAATTTTAATAAAAGTATTTGATAAGTAAAAGAGTTTGTAAAACATTTTGAAGTAAAACAATTTGATAAACAGTTTGAACAGTGATAAAATCATTGGTTTTCTAGTTATTAATCACATGTGATTGAAGTAATAACTATAAGTATTTAACTTGTATTCCCCCCCCCCCCTAAAAGTATTTAAAACATTTAAAAGTATTTCAAAGTTTAATTAAAGGGGTATGAACTCACTTGTGGTAAGTGGATTGGATTGAAGTATCGGATACCGTGCTAGGTGGCAAACGGAGACTTGTTCACACGCACGAGCCTAGTTATCATATAATGAGCATATATAAAACTAATTAGCCAAATAATAACTTAATGAAATAAGTTGGGACACTCAGGAACATGTAAACACTTTGTATAAGTGTTATAGGTCCTAATAGTTGCATCTATGTTGTTATGGGACAAGGCTAAAGGGGTTTAATGTACCAAAGGGCCTTATATAAGTGTTTACTACTCAATAAACCCCACACAAGGAGTTTACAGTCGTAAACCCTTCAGTTTACGGCCGTGAAGTCCAATCTTGGTGGTAATTGGTGTTTTGAAGTGTTATATGATTTCTAGAATAAGCCTAACTTGGTAGTTTAATCCTTTGGGTAGTTTAGGGCATAGAAAATACTCCTTTGAGGAGTTTACGGCCAAAAGACCATATCCCTTAGAGTTTACGGCCGTAAACTCTCATGGGATGGGTGTTTTAATTCTTTCAAGTCCCAAACACAAGTAGGATAAATTCTAGGCATTTGTTTAAGGCTATGGAGGACCCTAGGCACACTTTGGTGCCCTTATTTGGTGTTTACGGCCTATGAGCATTCTCTTGGCCGTAAACTCCCTTTAAGGGGGTGCTTTTGATGTGTTAAAGTCCCCAAATTAGCTATAAGTAATTGAGGGTTAATGTCTAAAGCCTTTAGGAGTGATTAGGGCACATTTGGCCCTTGAATTTGGAGTTCACAGTCCAAGAAGTTCTTGGGCCGTGAACACCCTAAGCTATGTGTTCTTGATTGTTTTCTAGTCTCAAATGATCATACATATTATCCTAAGCTAGTTACCTAACAAGGAAATGGGACTAGATAGCCTTTAAGCTTCATTTTGGAGTTTACTCCCCAAGAACGTTCTTGGGCGGTAAACTCCCGAATCTCATATATTTGACATGCAATCTATGTTATTAAGCATAAAACAAGCATTATAACACAACTAGAGAAGTGTACTCACGATTTGGGATGAAAACCCGAAGATCCGTGAGAGAGAAAATGGCTTTTCTCCAGTTGGAAATGTGAATAATGAATGAATTTAGTTCAGAAATCTATTTATAGTCCTAAAATATTTTTGACAGAAAATATTTTTATTCCGGAATTGGACTCTAACATTATGAAGTTTTGAAATGCTCAAGTTTCACAAACCCATGAGCATCCACTCTCCTGATATCTCCTTAAACGTAAACCCTAATGTACACAAACTTATTCGGAAAAGTCTGAAATTCATTGAAACTGGACTAGCTTCTATTGAATAGCTAATGTTCGTACAAAATGGAAATTTCGGGTTGTCACATCATCCCCCCGTTAGAAGGAATTTTGTCCCGAAATTAGAATTTAAGTAAATAAAAAGTTACAAACAATTAAGCAAAAAGATGAGGGTATTTCAGTTTCATCTGATCCTCGCGTTCCCAAGTGAATTCCGGTCCTCGCTTGGCGTTCCAGCGAACCTTCACAATAGGGATACGGCTTTGCTTCGTCTGCTTGACCTCACGGTCCATGATCTCTACCGGTTCTTCCACGAAGTTGAGGCTCTCGTTGATCTCGATCTCGTCGAGTGGGATTACAAGAGTCTCGTCGGACAGACACTTTTTCAAGTTAGATACGTGGAATGTAGAATGTACGTTACGAAGTGCGTCGGGTAGGTCGAGTTTGTAAGCTACGGGGCCGACTCTTGCAAGAATCTCGAAAGGCCCTATGTACCTCGGATTAAGCTTCCCACGTTTTCCGAAGCGTATCAAGCCCTTCTAGGGTGATACTTAGAGAAGGACTCGGTCTCCCACCTGAAATTCCAAAAGTTTTCTTCGTTTATCAGCGTAGCTCTTCTGTCGGTCTCTAGAGGCTTTCAATCGTTCATGAATCTGAACGATTTTCTCTGTTGTTTTCCGAATGATCTCCAGATCGGTGAGAGTACTGTCGGAAGCTTGCCCCCTGGCTAATTGGGTATCACCCACCTCAGCCTAGCATAGAGGAGATCTGCACTTTCGGCCGTAGAGAGCTCAAATGGAGTAGCCTTGATGCTCGTGTGATAACTGTTATTATAGGAAAACTCGACAAGGGGTAAATGAGTATCCCATGCCTTTCCAAAGTCAATCACGCAGGCGCTCAACATATCTTCCAGTGTTTGGATGGTCCTCTCACTCTGTCCGTCGGTCTGTGGATGGTAGGCTGTGCTCATGTCCAGCCTTGTTCCTAGGGAATGTTGTAGTGATTGCCAGAATCTTGAGGTGAACCTACTATCTCTATCGGAGATAATGGACATAGGCACACCATGTAGCCGTACGATTTCCCTAATGTATGTTCTTGTAAGTTTCTCCATCTTGTCAGTTTCTTTGATAGGCAGGAAGTGTGCATACTTGGTCAATCTATCGACGATGACCCATATGGTATCAAGTCCACCCGTTGTCTTGGGCAACTTGGTTATGAAATACATAGTGATCCGCTCCCACTTCCATTCTGGAATCTCTGGTTGTTGCAGTAAACCAGAGGGCTTCTGGTACTCGACCTTAACCTTTTCGCAAGTAAGGCATTTACTTACGAAGGTAGCAATCTATGCTTTAATATTAGGCCACCAGTATAGCTTTTTAAGATCCAAATACATCTTATCTGAACCTGGGTGGACGGAATACCGAGTGTTGTGCGCCTCGGTCATGACCAAGTCTCGGAAACCACCGTGTTTCGGTGTCCAGATCCGATTCATGAAATATAAGGCTCCGTCACCATTGGCTTCTAAATTCTTGTCCATTCCCCTAAGGGATTCACTCGTCGCATTTTCAGGTTTCATGGCTTCAAGTTGGGCCGCCTGAATTTGCTTCGTCAAGTGCGAATGGATGGTTATTGACAATGACTTGACTCTGCGACTAGAATATTCCTTCCAACTTAGGGTGTCTGCTACTACGTTGGCTTTACCCGGATGATATCGCATTCGTAGTCACTGAGTAGTTCGACCCACCGTCGTTGTCTCATGTTGAGCTCCTTCTGATCGAAAATGTGTTGTAAACTCTTGTGGTCGGTAAAGATAGTGCTTTTCGTTCCGTTCAAGTAATGTCTCCAGATCTTCAGAGCAAACACCATTGCTCCTAGTTCAAGATCATGGGTCGTGTAGTTAACTTCGTGTGTCTTCAATTGTCTTGAGGCGTAGGCGATGACCTTACCTCGCTGCATCATAACACACCCGAGCCCTTGATTTGATGCATCGCAATAGACTACAAAGTCTTATATCCCTTCGGGGAGGGATAGTATTGGCGCGGTGCACAAGGCTCGCTTGAGCGTTTGGAACTCTCTCTTGTTTCTCTTCCCAGTCAAAGGCCACGCCTTTCTGGGTCAAGGTTGTAAGGGGTTTCTCTATTCGGGAGAAGTTCTGAATGAATCTGCGGTAGTAGCCAGCGAGGCCTAGAAATTCACGAATTTCAGTAGGCGTCTTCGGTGCTGACCAGTTCTCAATGGCTTTAATTTTGGATGGGTCCACGTGGATTCCCTCTTCGCTTACCACGTGTCCCAAGAATTCGACTCTTCAGATCCAAAATTCACATTTCGAGAACTTCGCATAAAGTTTCTCCTTACGTAATGTTCCTAGAACTTGTCGCAGGTGATCGCCATGCTCTTCCTTACTTCGGGAGTAGATCAGGATGTCGTCAATGAAAACGATGACGAACTGATCCAAGTAAGGTCGGCATACTCTATTCATCAGATCCATGAAAACTGCGGGCGCATTGGTCAATCCGAATGGCATCACCACGAACTCGTAGTGTCCGTAACGAGTTCGGAAGGCTGTCTTCGGCACATCCTCCTCTAGTACTCGTAACTGGTGATATCCGGATCTCAAATCAATTTTGGAAAAATAGTTCGCCCCTTGCAGTTGGTCAAACAGATCGTCTATGCGAGGCAGAGGGTAACGATTTTTGACCGTCAGTTTGTTGAGTTCTCTGTAGTCGATACACATACGGAATGATCCTTCTTTCTTCTTCACGAACAAGACTGGTGCTCCCCAAGGTGAGAAACTCGGTCTTATAAAGCCCTTGCTGAGCAGTTCGTTAAGTTGACCAGAGAGTTCATGCATCTCAGCTGGTGCTAGGCGGTAGGGCGAGTTGGCTACTGGGGTAGCTCCTGGGACTAAGTCGATTCTGAACTCGACCTGTCGTTGCGGAGTTAATCCAGGTAGCTCTTCTGGGAAAATGTCGGGGAAGTCGCTCACTACTGGGATGTTCTTTAGTCCTTTTCGTTTCGAGGCTCGTGTCGACGACGTGAGCAAGGAATGCATGGTATTCTTTACCCAGATACTTTTGTGCTTGAATACTTGATATAATACGGAGACTCGCACCGGGTTTGTCGCCGTAGACGATAAGAGTTTTGTTAGACGAAAGGTTTAGACGGATTGCTTTCTCGTAGCACATGATGTCGGCGCGATGAAGACTTAACCAATCCATGCCGATGATAACGTCAAAGCTTTTTATTGAGACCGGCATGAGGTCGATTGGGAATGAATGGTTATCTAGAGTTAGGGTACAACCTAAGTATATGCTATTTGTACTTTCAGTTTTTCCATTTGCCATTTCTACTGTGAATTGTTCCTTAAGTGTGTGTGGTTGTTGCTTAAGCATGCGAGCAAATTTATGGTTTACGAAGCTTCGCTCCGCTCCACTATCGAAAAGAATGCATTCATAGGAGTTATCGAGGAGGAACGTACCAGTCACCACTGTCGGGTCAGCAACTGCTTCCCCGTGGCCTATAGCTAGTACCCTCCCTGCTCCTCCAGCATTCTTCGCTTTAGGGCAGTCCCTCTTATAGTGGCCTGCTTCACCACATCTGTAGCAGGTCGGGCTCGCGCCAGAGCCGGGGACTTGGGTGATCGGCCTCGTCGGGGATTTACTTAAACGGACTGTGTGTCCTTTCCTGTTGCAGTTAGAGCACTGCATTTCACGGCAGGGGCCGTTGTGGTGGAAGTTGCATTTATTGCACTTAGGCAAACTTCCAGCATACTGCCTCACCGGGGCAGTATCAGCAGCAAGGGTTATCGCGGCATGCACAGCCACAATATGCTGCTTTTTAGCAGCTCGTTGTTTCTTCTTGTCTTCCCAGAACTTCCGCTTGGTGTCAGCGGCTTTGGAGGGTTCCGGGATGGCTAGGGTGGTTGTTGTTGCAGGGGTTTTGACTCCATGGTCAATGAGTCGCTGTGCCAGTTGCTTGGCACTGTCGAAGGTAGCGGGGTTTGATGATAGGACTATGCCCTGATATAGAGGCACTAGCCCCCATATGTACCTTTCGATCTTTTTCCCTTCAGTGGGAACCATATTGGGGCAGAGGGTCACCAGTTCGCTGAATCGGGCAGTATAAGCGACCACGTTGGTGCCCTTCATAGTCAGGTTCCAATGTTCCTGCTCCAATTTCTGGATTTCGCCCCTCGGGCAGTATTCCTCCATCATGAGGTCCTTCATGGTCTCCCAGCCCATAGCATTCGCTACTACGAGAGTCAGTGATTTAACGTGGCTGTTCCACCACGTCAGGGCCTTTCCCTCAAAGGTGCATGCGGCATATTTGAATTTGCTCGCAGTAGGGCATGAACAGATTTCGAAGACTGATTCAGTCTTCTCGAACCATTGTGAGAGGGCAATGACTCCTCCGGTGCCATGGAAGGACATGGGCTTACACTTGGTGAAATCCTTGTAGGAGCACTCTCTCGAGCGCACAGGGGTTTCAACCGGAATTGATTCAACAGGGGTTCCACCTCTGCTGGCATCAGATGAGTGATACTGAGCCATGGCAGTTGCCACTGCTGCAGCTACGGCAGCATTCAGGGCTGCAGTATCGATGACCGGAGGCGGAGGAGGCGGTGGAGGTGCAGGGTTATTCCTGGGAGATTTGCGAGGAGGCATCTTTCAGCTATAAGTTTATAAAGATAAGAAAAATGGTAAGAATCAGTTTGTAAGTAAGTTGAGCGTGACACATGGACTATCTAATCATACCCCAACAGTTGAATGAGTGTTTGAGGTCACAACAAAGAGTATTAGTAGGAAAACACAAGTGTACCGATTTTTTTCCCACAGATTAGATAGACGTCAATAATACTGGTATTACTGCTGTAATAAGTTTAAGGAAAATCGACCTAACAGTAGGTCTTACATCATACCATACAAAAAAGTTTGACAGTTCATAGATTCCTAAATAGAGTACTGAAAGTTAGGAATATTATATAGACAAGTGCTACTTAGAGCACAGATGTTAAAGGTTATTCCTTAATTAAAAGACAGAGATGTACTAGACATCATCTAACGGCGATGGGAATTCCTCGGGTGAGCCCTGAGGTCTGACACTTGACGAAACACCTCTTGAAGGTATCGCTCCTGAGCCCTCTGGCGGGCTCGAAGTTCCAAGACTTCAGCTCGGGAGGCAGCCAGGTGTTGCTGCAGGGTTTCATTGGTTCTCCGGGTCCGTTCCATGTCTTCTTCAAGACGGCGGATGCGGACTGTGTTGACACCTGAGTTGGCATCAATCTCCATGACCCGGTCGATGGCTGCTCGACCTTGCTCAACATTACGAGCTATTCTGCGGATAATGACGGGCAGAGCTCGATCAGTAGAACCACCTTCACTGACATTGTAAAAGCTTCGGTCCCCAAAGTATGGTAAGGGTTGACCCTGTTCGTCACTCCAGCGATTCAAGTTGGTTGCCCACAAGGGTGTAGGACCTGGAAAAGCTAGTCGGGGGTTGTTGTTCGGGGCTTGACCTACTAGCGGTAGGTTGTTGACTTCAGGCTCGGAGTCGGATCCATCAGAAAAGCCTTTTGCGAGGTAATCATCCAAAGGGATTGGATGCTCATCTTCGGGCTCTTCTTCGATCCACCCGGCATTGCCTTCATTTGGAAAGTACGGGTCGCCGTGATGGAATCCAGCCATTTAAATCTACGCGAGAAGAGAGGTATAAGAATATAGTATACATGTAACTACTAGTACAAAATATACCTATAGTATTTTAAGTTTAAGTTCTACTGATCTTCTTGTGGTATTGTTGGTAAGATTTTAGACTTGTTAACACATCACAACCATTCTAGGGCATATGCTAATCACTCCTAGGACCAGCATAGTTGATCAGGCTATGCCATTCCCAGGACTGACCATACATCCCCGAGCTCACTTGTGATATTTAACAATCGTAATACTTTTGTTCTTGTCATTGTGACACTGATTTTAGTATGAATGTAGACTAGTATACTTAATTAAATATTCTAATACTTAAAGTATAGACTCTTGGTTAGAGTGCTTTAATCCCTAATGGGTTTATAGTTTATAATATCTTTTATGGTTTGATATACTTGATTCACTATAAACAATGCTCTGATACCAATCTGTCACACCCCAAAACCAAGAACGGCGGAAACGTTCTGGGGCGGAGGACGTCAAGTAAAGTATCACAACACAGTAAAACAAAATAAGCAAACAACATCATCCATTGCATTAAATATATATAATTTTAATACAAGCGTGTTCTGTACAGTTATAGAAACCAAAAATAATGTAAAGCAAAATAATAAGATGAGTCTTGGATGCGCTCCATCTTCTCAAAAGCTGGCCTCGGTACCTGTCTACTGATGACCTGAGAATACAAGTTATTTTGAAAGAATTTATCAACATTAAGCTGGTGAGTTCACAAGTAATTTAGTGTCGATGTTTGTTACCAAAAACGTTTGAACATGTCTCAAGTGTAAGTTTGTAAAATGTAAGTAAATGTTTGTAAGTGTTTGTAAAAGTTTGAATCTCTCAGAAAAACCTATATTTTCTATTAAAGTAGCCTTCTACCAAGGCTTAACTGTTTTGTATGCTCGTTTGTTGTAAAAGTGTGTAATTTCCCAAGTGTAACTATCAGTTAACAAAATATAGTTTGTACATTAATGTTTAAGTGAAATAATCACTAAATGTATGTAATGGGTAAATTATTGTAGTACAGTAGTGTTGTATTATAGGAACAACTACTGTACTAACTAACTTAAACCAGATTTATATTAAGGTATCATGTGATAAATTGCACCATACTATCGACTGGTAACAACGACATACGAATGATCGTAATAACGGGATGACGTTTGGCACCCGCAGACCTGCAGGTCCGACTGTAGCTAGCAGCAAGGTGTAGGATAGTCAATCCAATATAGATCTATACGCGAACTCACACTCTCCCTCCAAGAGAATTCTGGCTACAACTCGGGCCATGACATTTAAGGCATGCTCTGGTACAGTTGATCACAATTGTTAATGTATTCATGTATATGTAATGTAATGTTACTTGTTCTAGTATCGTTGTATATGTTCTCTTCCTAGTATAGTTGTATATGTTCTCTTTCTAGTATAGTTGTATATGTTCTCATAGTAATGTAATGTATATGTTCTCATAGTAATGTAATGTATAGACTCATGAATGAACTGACTCATTGATCTAGAAATTGTAGTAGTATGATCCTGTGTTACCCCGTTTGTAACTTACTAATGATGTGTCTAATACGCATGAATATGGAAGTACTTTTATGTCTATATATGTATATTTGATATATAATTAATATTCAAACGACCTTCGAACGGTCACCCGAAATCCCACCATACCACATCCAAATCGAGAAAAAGGAAATAGGGCGGATGGCCATCCTAAGCCCTTTAAACATTTCTTATATATCTATACATATATGGGCATGCAATTTATAATAAGTAAAACAAAGTTCAATAAAAGTATTTGATAAGTAAAAGAGTTTGTAAAACATTTTGAAGTAAAACAGTTTGATAAACAGTTTGAACAGTGATAAAATCAGTGGTTTTCTACTTATTAATCACATGTGATTGAAGTAATAACTATAAGTATTTAACTTGTATTCCCCCCCCCCCCTAAAAGTATCTAAAACATTTAAAAGTATTTCAAAGGTTAATTAAAGGGGTATGAACTCACTTGTGGTGAGTGGATTGGATTGAAGTATCGGATACCGTGCTAGGTGGCAAACAGAGACTTGTTCACACGCACAAGCCTAGTTATCATATAATGATCATATATATAACTAATTAGCCAAATAATAACTTAATGAAATAAGTTGGGACACTCAGGAAAATGTAAACACTTTGTATAAGTGTTATAGGTCCTAATAGTTGCATCTATGTTGTTATGGGACAAGGCTAAAGGGGTTTAATGTACCAAAGGGCCTTATATAAGTGTTTACTACTCAATAAACCCCACACAAGGAGTTTACAGTCGTAAACCCTTCAGTTTACGGCCGTGAACTCCAATCTTGGTGGTAATTGGTGTTTTGAAGTGTTATATGATTTCTAGAATAAGCCTAACTTGGTGGTTTAATCCTTTGGGTAGTTTAGGGCATAGAAAATACTCCTTTGAGGAGTTTACGGCCAAAAGACCATATCCCTTAGAGTTTACGGCCGTAAACTCTCATGGGATGGGTGTTTTAATTCTTTCAAGTCCCAAACACAAGTAGGATAAATTCTAGGCATTTGTTTAAGGCTATGGAGGACCCTAGGCACACTTTGGTGCCCTTATTTGGTGTTTACGGCCTATGAGCATTCTCTTGGCCGTAAACTCCCTTTAAGGGGGTGCTTTTGATGTGTTAAAGTCCCCAAATTAGCTATAAGTAATTGAGGGTTAATGTCTAAAGCCTTTAGGAGTGATTAGGGCACATTTGGCCCTTGAATTTGGAGTTCACGGTCCAAGAAGTTCTTGGGCTGTGAACACCCTAAGCTATGTGTTCTTGATTGTTTTCTAGTCTCAAATGATCATACATATTATCTTAATCTAGTTACCTAACAAGGAAATGGGACTAGATAGCCTTTAAGCTTCATTTTGGAGTTTACTCCCCAAGAACGTTCCTGGGCGGTAAACTCCCGAATCTCATATATTTGACATGCAATCTATGTTATTAAGCATAAAACAAGCATTATAACACAACTAGAGAAGTGTACTCACGATTTGGGATGAAAACCCGAAGATCCGTGAGAGAGAAAATGGCTTTTCTCCAGTTGGAAATGAGAATAATGAATGAATTTAGTTCAGAAATCTATTTATAGTCCTAAAATATTTTTGGCAGAAAATATTTTTATTCTGGAATTGGACTCTAGCATTATGAAGTTTTGAAATGCTCAAGTTTCACAAACCCATGAGCATCCACTCTCCTGATATCTCCTTAAACGTAAACCCTAATGTACACAAACTTATTCGGAAAAGTCTGAAATTCATTGAAACTGGACTAGCTTCTATTGAATAGCAAATGTTCGTACAAAATGGAAATTTCGGGTTGTCACATCATCCCCCCGTTAGAAGGAATTTCGTCCCGAAATTAGAATTTAAGCAAATAAGTAGTTACAAACAATTAAGCGAAAAGATGAGGGTATTTCAGTTTCTTCTGATCCTCGCGTTCCCAAGTGAATTCCGGTCCTCGCTTGGTATTCCAGCAAACCTTCACGATAGGGATACGACTTTGCTTCGTCTGCTTGACCTCACGGTCCATGATCTCTACCGGTTCTTCCATGAAGTTGAGGCTCTCGTTGATCTCGATCTCGTCGAGTGGGATTACAAGAGTCTCGTCGGACAGACACTTTTTCAAGTTAGATACGTGGAATGTAGAATGTACGTTACGAAGTGCGTCGGGTAGGTCGAGTTTGTAAGTTATAGGACCGACTCTTGCAAGAATCTCGAAAGGCCCTATGTACCTCGGATTAAGCTTCCCATGCTTTCCGAAGCGTATCAAGCCCTTCCAGGGTGAGACTTTGAGAAGGACTTGGTCACCCACCTGAAATTCCAAAGGTTTTCTTCGTTTATCAGCATAGCTCTTCTGTCGGTCTCTAGAGGCTTTCAATCGTTCACGAATCTGAACGATTTTCTCTGTTGTTTTCCGAATGATCTTCGGACCGGTGAGAGTACTGTCGGAAGCTTGCCCCCTGGCTAATTGGATATCACCCACCTCAGCCCAGCATAGAGGAGATCTGCACTTTCGGCCGTAGAGAGCTTCAAATGGAGCAGCCTTGATGCTCGTGTGATAACTGTTATTATAGGAAAACTCGACAAGGGGTAAATGAGTATCCCATGCCTTTCCAAAGTCAATCACAGAGGCTCTCAACATATCTTCCAGTGTTTGGATGGTCCTCTCACTCTGTCCGTCGGTCTGTGGATGGTAGGCTATGCTCATGTCCAGCCTTGTTCCTAGGGAATGTTGTAGTGATTGCCAGAATCTTGAGGTGAACCTACTATCTCTATCGGAGATAATGGACATAGGAACACCATGTATCCGTACGATTTCCCTAATGTATGTTCTTGTAAGTTTCTCCATCTTGTCAGTTTCTTTGATAGGCAGGAAGTGTGCATACTTGGTCAATCTATCGACGATGACCCATATGGTATCAAGTCCACCCGTTGTCTTGGGCAACTTGGTTATGAAATCCATAGTGATCCGCTCCCACTTCCATTCTGGAATCTCTGGTTGTTGCAGTAAACCAGAGGGCTTCTGGTACTCGACCTTAACCTTTACGCAAGTAAGGCATTTACTTATGAAGGTAGCAATCTCTGCTTTCATATTAGGCCACCAGTATAGCTTTTTAAGATCCAGATACATCTTATCTGAACCTGGGTGGACGGAATACCGAGTGTTGTGCGCCTCGGTCATGACCAAGTCTCGGAAACCACCGTGTTTCGGTGTCCAGATCCGGTTCATGAAATATAAGGCTCCGTCACCCTTGGCTTCTAAATTCTTGTCCATTCCCCTAAGGGATTCGCTCGTCGCATTTTCAGGTTTCATGGCTTCAAGTTGGGCCGCCTGAATTTGCTTAGACAAGTGCGAATGGATGGTTATTGACAATGACTTGACTCTGAGACCAGAATATTCCTTCTGACTTAGGGCGTCTGCTACTACGTTGGCTTTACCCGGATGATAACGAATATCACATTCGTATTCACTGAGTAGTTCGACCCACTGTCGTTGTCTCATGTTGAGCTCCTTCTGATCGAAAATGTGTTGTAAACTCTTGTGGTCGGTAAAGATAGTGCTTTTTGTTCCATACAAGTAATGTCTCCAGATCTTCAGAGCAAACAACACTGCTCCTAGTTCAAGATCGTGGTTCGTGTAGTTAACTTCGTGTGTCTTCAATTGTCTCGAGGCGTAGGCGATGACCTTACCTCACTGCATCAGAACACAAGCGAGCCCTTGATTTGATGCATCGCAATAGACTACGAAGTCTTCTATCCCTTCGGGGAGGGATAGTATTGGCGCGGTGCACAAGGCTCGCTTAAGCGTTTGGAACGCTCTCTCTTGTTTCTCTTCCCAGTCAAAGGCCACGCCTTTCTGGGTCAAGGTTGTAAGGGGTTTCGCTATTCGGGAGAAGTTCTGAATGAATCTGCGGTAGTAGCCAGCGAGGCCTAGAAATTGACGAATTTCAATGGGCGTCTTCGGTGCTGACCAGTTCTCAATTGCTTTAATTTTGGATGGGTCCACGTGGATTCCCTCTTCGCTTACCACGTGTCCCAAGAATTCGACTCTTCGGATCCAAAATTCACATTTTGAGAACTTCGCATAAAGTTTCTCCTTACGTAATGTCCCTAGAACTTGTCGCAGGTGATCGCCATGCTCTTCATTACTTCGGGAGTAGATCAGGATGTCGTCAATGAAAATGATGACGAACTGATCCAAGTAAGGTCGGCATACTCTATTCATCAGATCCATGAAAACTGAGGGCGCATTGGTCAATCCGAATGGCATCACCACGAACTCGTAGTGTCCGTAACGAGTTCGGAAGGCTGTCTTCGGCACATCCTCCTCTAGTACTCGTAACTGGTGATATCCGGATCTCAAATCAATTTTGGAAAAATAGTTCGCCCCTTGCAGTTGGTCAAACAGATCGTCTATGCAAGGCAGAGGGTAACGATTTTTGACCGTCAGTTTGTTGAGTTCTCTGTAATCGATACACATACGGAATGATCCGTCTTTCTTCATAACGAAAAAGACCGGTGCTCCCCATGGTGAGAAACTCGGTCTTATAAAGCCCTTGCTGAGCAGTTCGTTAAGTTGACCAGAGAGTTCCTGCATCTCAGCTGGTGCTAGTGTTGGGTTTTGAGCAATCTAACACTTCCTAAGTGTGCATGCAACCCTAATAAACCTTGGATCTATGTTTGTCTAAATACATGCAAAATAATAATTTTTCCAAGGTTCATAACCTATCTAACATGGCATGGGGTACTTTTAAACATAAAAGAATTAGATGAGATTACATACCTTTTGATGATGAGTTCAATTCCTAAGGAGTTTGAGGGCCAAGCACCAATAGTGTGAATGCCTCAAATGGAATCACAAATCACCACAAACTCTTGGAAAACTTTGAGAGAGTGTTTACACACATAGAAATCGGTCACACACAAAAACACATACTCTAGTAACACTAGTCACACTTTCAGGGGCCATTTCATGCAACATAAGCATGCTTATATAGTGTGCATGGTTAGGGTGAAACCCTAATAACCCATGTCTTTTCCTTTCCAAGGATCCATGGGTTAAAAGCTCCATGGATCATCCGTGGACTTCCATATAAGCCTAGCCCATTAACAAATGAGTGTTAGCCCACACTATATAAAACAATAGCCCACAATTTAATTAGTCTTCCTTTTAATCTCTAAATTAATTCATAATTAATTTAAGACTAATACTTATTAAATAACATAACTTCATATTAATATATTATAACTTATAATATATTAATAAACATATGTGTATAACTCTCATAAAATTATCCATAAATAGTTTGGGTGAGATGCAACCCAAATGGACCATGCCGGGTCGGGTCAAGCATATACCAAATAAGTTATGGACTTAGACACCTTATCCAACAGACTCCCACTTGGATAAGTCTAATAACTATATTTGCGTATGTTACTTCAGGAACCAACCAGCAATCGTAGCTCTCGAAAACTCCGTTGAACTATGAAGCACCATTTTAGATAAGTGATCATATACTCCTTTGTTCTCATGATATTAGCCGGACAAATACATGGAACAACGTCGTACTTATTGTCCAGCGGTTTGTTTCCCGATTTTCGATTTGTTTGACATAGAACTTAATCAAACACATCAATTCAGTTCTGACCGGTCGGTACATAGGTCACAACAAAATCATCGAGGGGCCCAGATATCACTTCTATTTCTAGAAGGAACAGATAAAGTTCGACTCATATGCTTGTTCTACTACTTGTTGAATTGTACACAAAGGCACGTTTTACAACATCAAGTTACTGATGCGTTTACGTGCAATCAATGCACAACCAACTCATAGGTAACAACTCATATATCTAGGTTTGAAGATTTATATGATATTACCGTCTCACGATCACTCGAGATAAATTCCATGAAGTGATACAAGTGAGCGTGAGTTTATTCCAATACTCATAACTTATGAGTACTCATGAATGTTGTAGCAACCATTGCTATGACTAAACCATTTAGCCATCTACAAACTCGATTCATGACAGTCTTGATTCATACCTACTTCCAACATATGAACGACTGTGGAGTGTTTAAATAACTTAGTCATTCGGAAGAATAACCTAGCTATTTTGGAAGTCAAAACATGCAAAGTGAAACACAATAATAATCGAATCCAATATGGTCTCAGAACCCTTTTGAATATAAATAGAACCACCTTTTTATTTATCACCATATTGATTACACATTATTCATTGTATAATGTTTCAAACAATCAACTTAAGACTTGAATAAAACAACAGTCGTCCCATGCGCCTAGCATGTACACTTTGTTTTTCTAAACAATAGTTATGCCATACTCCAAGTATGCACACTATGATCCTTACATTGTGATGTAGATCAATTGAACATGATTCCATTGATACTCATTTCACAATCCCAAATCCTTATTGTAAATATGAGAATCCCCGATTCCTATCATTTACCAAAAAACTGTTAGATTTTAAACTTTTATGCAATGTTCCTCTTGTAATGATCATGCACAAAGTCACCAAAACCTTGTCACCAGTCATTACAGAGTATTCCAAAGAAGGTCAACTTCTATGGAACGGAAGTCTCAAAGTACATTGCTTTGAACATCCTTCTTGCATTAAGGTTTTCTAATCTTACATAGATTGAATAACTTCCACCTATGGAGACATTTCCATAGTCCCATTTTGACTATCACTTCCGAACAAGAGTTACTTCTTTTCAGAATATGTCAATATGGTCCTTTCCGACAACTTACATAATACTTCCATCTTTCCCTGAGCAACCAATCTTTGGCGAACCTCAGATTGTCCTTGACAATTGCTTAATCACTTTAGTCATATCCAGTTCTAGACTTTTCCCTTCTCAATGCCTTAAGCATTTGGAAAATTTAGAAAGGATGAATATTATAGCACATGAAATCGATCCTATATCCGAAGCATATGGGACACAATTCATGATGTCTCACATAAAGACATGATACTAGACTAGTCTTTTGCTACAATATTTTTTATTTGCCATGTTTTCAAAATTTAACTATGAAGAGGGATGCCGTAATCATAATTGAATTTTGAAAACGCAATATATATAGAATTGCTTCAAGTTGAACCATTCCAACATAAAATTCATATATATATTCTTGACTAAAGATGATTAAAATCTCAATCTAAGCTTCTAGAATTGAATTGAAGTATAATTTCCTCTCCCTTAATTATAGCAAAACGACTTTTTCAACCCCTGCAACTTCATGAATTGAAACTTTTGTTTTCTATAATTAACATTGCTAACTTGCAACACTAAACGTAATAATCATGCTCCCACTAACATGATGATTATCAGCATAACACTTATGCTCCCACTAGCTCTGACATATTTCCATAAATCTGCTGGACTTCTGAAATTTAGATTCATACACCCTTTCTTAGATAGCTCACATGTGTGTCTAAACAATTTTCAGAACTATGAAAAGGGATGCCATAATCATAGTCTCAATTGCTTAGGCATTTGTCATTTCTCACAAGTCCATGTTAGTGTGCCGGTTAACCACACACGCTCCACTAACGACTTTTGAAAATGCAAATAACACAATTGCTATCTACTTAAAATCTACTTAGTGAAAGCGTTTTCTCACCATCATTTTCATGAATCGGAGAGAAACCTTATGACACTTAGATTTTATAGTGTATGAGTTCCTATCCATGTGAATTTGTCAAAACCATAATCACAAGATAAGGTTAGTGACAAATTCAGCCTTACATGGATTAAACTTGTTCAATTTTAGTTTCTTGTCACCTTGGTAGCACAAGGCCCACCAATGCTTCCAAGTTGAACTCTGATAACTCACATGCAAATTCAACTTATTTGAAGTAGGTACAGAAACAAGAATTATGTCAACACGATAGGTTGCAAACCTTAAGTTGTGTGCTAGTGATAAATTACAGGTTTTACTCTTGATTAAATCTTGAAACTCTTTCAGGATCTTTAAGGCTCCCACTGTCCCCTTGAGATATAAGTTTCACCAGTCAAGAACCATTCCTTGACAAAACAAATATTCAAGGGAAAATATGGATTCTTATCAAGACTAACACTTCACACAATTGGTCTTAGTTGGTCTTTGTCTCATTCAAGACATCACAACTTACCAATCTCAAATGTACAAGAGTAGAAAACATTTTACTCTTACATTTGACTAGTGTTAATAAATCTTCCTTTATGTCACTCAAAGTTACAATCTTGGAGTATGACTCTAAGAATTGTTTTGGAACGAAGTATGACTCATCTTCTCGATCTTAACCAATCCAACAATTCATGACCTCTCTTCTTAGCCATAACAATGCACTAAGACGTCCTTAGAGTATGAATTTGTGATATGGTTTCATAATCATTAAGATGATCATGAAATACGATACTAAAGTACTCTCCCATCCTTTCAGATTTGAGAAACTTTTATCTTTCTGCCTAATTTGATTCTTCTCATTTGTTCTGTCATGCATTGTAACCTTTCCAATGTTACAGAATTATACTTAACCTTATAAGTATAATCATATTTACTAATCTTTAGTAAATCATGACAAATCAATCTTTGTGGTGGACCTTGACCAGCGCACACCCAGTGTACCTAATTCCTTAGTCCTTCAATTGACTCACATATACATGTGATCAAAGAATTAGTCTTAATTTTCAAAGATGAAAATTCTCATTCATCATACAATACAACTTGTATGATTCCAAGTTTCTGTCCAATTGAAACATGGGTGATGAAAAACTTTCTTTATTTGGTAAATTCAGACACTACCACAAATGAAAGAATCAAATCCACTTTCCAATATTGCTATTACTGGAAACATATAAGCAACAATTTTCCACAGATGCCATTGTAAGGATATTTTCAAAATAAATAAAATTAAAACCCCTTTTTTTTCTTTTATTTTAAAACTTTGCGGAAAAACTTATCCTTACAATCCACATGAAAACCTTGTTGTTATCTATTCATAAGCAATATATTATAACTCTTAAGCAACAGCTTAAAATTCTGATTACCGAACCATGCGATCGAAACCCACCTTCGCAATCAGAATCAACATATACTTACTTTAAGCTTCCTATTTGATTCTTAAAACATCAGCATGTGACCCATTCACATTATGTAATAAGAATCTCCAAATAGGAACTTAATAGAGTTAGACAGTGGACTTTACCCGAAGTAGAGTCAAACCTCTTGACTTGATCAACCTTATGACCTTTCAGGTGAATATGGCAGCTTCGCAACCAATGCCCCTTCCTTTGGCAACAAAACACATGGACCCTTTGGTAATGGCACATGAGACCATCTCAGACTTATCCTTTCTCTTTACCATTTGGTCAACCGAGTTGACTATAGCTAATCCCTTTCCATTGGGAAGAGAAATCCTTTTCTAGATATCCAATGCTACCATTATCAATGTCCATTTAAGACTTGGGAAGTTGTTCTTTTAATCAAATTTGCTTTACTGGTGTTCCAAATCATTGCTGATTCCACAACACCAAGCAAATAGATAACATCATTAAGGGTCATGTCATAGTCTGCCTCATAGTAGTCCCAAAGAGACTCACTATGTTACTAAGAAAGTGATTGAACATCTAACCTTCACGAGACTTTGACACCCAACTCTCCCGGCTTGTCAATATGTGACTTTATCTCCAAGATGTGAGCACACATAGACTATTCTTGCCAATAGGGATTGAGTGACTTTAAACTTTTCAAGAACTTGTGGGTGAGGGAGAATAATTGGAGGAAGTGAAGCATGATGTTGAGGGACACCATCTTCAAGAGATTTGGGAAGATCATAGATGTCTGAACCAGACATCTATAATGGAAGAAAATCAAGTTAGTTGATTCAAAGTCCTTAATATAACACCCAATATGAAATATTAAGGCTAAGACCCAACACAATATTTTATAATTTGGAAGAGGGATGCCGTAATCCAAGCTATAAAATATTTGAAGGTAGGCGAATGACGATTCACCAATTTCCACCATGAAAAACGAAATAATTTATTAGGTTTTAATTGGATTTGAAATTCCTAGATCTTTTGAGATTCATTGAACTTTTCAATGGCATGTTTCAATCTCGAGTGTGCCCTCTCAAATTTTGTGACTGGGATGCCAAGGATCACAAAACAAGGTGTGAATAACCATACCAATTCACTTGGTACCCTTAATATTATCACCTAATCAATGTGTCGGTTAACCACACACGCTCCATTGATCTATGACAAACATTAAGTCACCCTTCGTGATCCTTACTAGTCCAAGTTAGTGTGCCGGTTAACCACACACGCTCCACCAACGACTTGGTAAGGTACAAAGTGTGAATTCCATGGGCTAGCACCAAATTCACATTTTTCCTAAAGCAACTAAGATTGGGAATTAAATAAAAAATATTTAGTTACTTTATAATAATCATTATAATTTTAATGAGAATTTAAAGTCATTGTCCTACCCGTTCGGGTAACGACCCTCCACCGATCAAGCAAGCAGTGGGTGAGAGTGGACACCCATTAAGTTGCCATTTTATAGGCAACAACCTTATACCCACCTTATAGACTGGCTTCATGAATGAGGCCTACTAACGGTAAAACGACTTATTCTTATACATATATATAATAATTAACCATTAATCTTATAATAGTATAAGGGTAGAATTTTAACTTTTAAAACTTCTAAGGGTTGGAATTAAAGTTTATTAAAGTGTGTGAAACTTTACAAATTCCAAAACTTGAGGGCAAGTTTTGTAACTATCCAAAACCTTTCATTTCATACCTTATGAATTAAAGGTTCATAAAAATAAAGACTCTTCATTTTCATGTAACTTATGTGTTTTAAGTGTGTGTTAAAGAAAAGTGACCTTTGGATATCCATAACTTGAGGACAAATTATGGACTCCATTAAAACACATAAATGATCAAGAATTAATTCTAAACAATTCAGCAAATAATTCCTATCATCTTCTAAATTCATAAGAACATGAACATGATCATCAAAATTTCAAGAATTATATGAACACATAAAATCATGGAATTTTGATTATAACTTTGAAATTGGTCCACCATCATCATTACCACATCAAAAACTGGTTTTATGAGTCCAAAACAGTTTAAGGTAATGATTCTAGACCAATTCCAGCACCAAAACTCGAAGATATGCTGTCTGGGGGTCCAACTCGTCAAGTGCATGAACCAACTCGCCGAGTTGGATGAGTTTTGCCTTGGACTCGGCGAGTCAGCTGTGCAGACAGCATAAAATCTTCGATTTTCAGCAATTTGCATCAAGTATTCAAACAAGCAAGCCTAGGCTCTGATACCACTGTTGGGTTTTGAGCAATCTAACACTTCCTAAGTGTGCATGCAACCCTAATAAACCTTGGATCTATGTTTGTCTAAATACATGCAAAATAATAATTTTTCCAAGGTTCATAACCTATCTAACATGGCATGGGGTACTTTTAAACATAAAATAATTAGATGAGATTACATACCTTTTGATGATGAGTTCAATTCCTAAGGAGTTTGAGGGCCAAGCACCAATAGTGTGAATGCCTCAAATGGAATCACAAATCACCACAGACTCTTGGAAAACTTTGAGAGAGTGTTTACACACATAGAAATCGGTCACACACAAAAACACATACTCTAGTAACACTAGTCACACTTTCGGGGGCCATTTCATGCAACATAAGCATGCTTATATAGTGTGCATGGTTAGGGTGAAACCCTAATAACCCATGTCTTTTCCTTTCCAAGGATCCATGGGTTAAAAGCTCCATGGATCATCCGTGGACTTCCATATAAGCCTAGCCCAGTAACAAATGAGTGTTAGCCCACACTATATAAAACAATAGCCCACAATTTAATTAGTCTTCCTTTTAATCTCTAAATTAATTCATAATTAATTTAAGACTAATACTTATTAAATAACATAACTTCATATTAATATATTATAACTTATAATATATTAATAAACATATGTGTATAACTCTCATAAAATTATCCATAAATAGTTCGGGTGAGATGCAACCCAAATGGACCATGTCGGGTCGGGTCAAGCATATACCAAATAAGTTATGGACTTAGACACCTTATCCAACAGCTAGGAGGTAGGGCGACTTGGCTACTGGGGTAGCTCCTGGGACTAAGTCGATTCTGAACTCGACCTGTCGTTGCGGAGGTAATCCAGGTAGCTCTTCTGGGAAAATGTCGGGGAAGTCGCTCACTACTGGGATGTTCTTTAGTCCTTTCGTTTCGAGGCTTGTGTCGACGACGTGAGCAAGGAATGCATGGTATTCTTTACCCAGATACTTTTGTGCTTGAATACTTGATATAATACGGAGACTCGCACCGGGTTTGTCGCCGTAGACGATAAGAGTTTCGTTAGACGAAAGGTTTAGACGGACTGCTTTCTCGTAGCACATGATGTCGGCGCGATGAAGACTTAACCAATCCATGCCGATGATAACGTCAAAGCTTTTTATTGAGACCGGCATGAGGTCGATTGGGAATGAATGGTTATCTAGAGTTAGGGTACAACCTAAGTATATGCTATTCGTACTTTCAGTTTTTCCATTTGCCATTTCTACTGTGAATTGTTCCTTAAGTGTGTGTGGTTGTTGCTTAAGCATGCGAGCAAATTTATGGTTTACGAAGCTTCGCTCCGCTCCACTATCGAAAAGAATGCATTCATAGGAGTTATCGAGGAGGAACGTACCAGTCACCACTGTCGGGTCAGCAACTTCTTCCCCGTGGCCTATAGCTAGTACCCTCCCTGCTCCTCCAGCATTCTTCGCTTTAGGGCAGTCCCTCTTATAGTGGCCTGCTTCACCACATCTGTAGCAGGTCGGGCTCGCGCCAGAGCCGGGGACTTGGGTGATCGGCCTCGTCGGGGATTTACTTAAACGGACTGTGTGTCCTTTCCTGTTGCAGTTAGAGCACTGCATTTCACGGCAGGGGCCGTTGTGGTGGAAGTTGCATTTATTGCACTTAGGAAAACTTCCAGCATACTGCCTCACCGGGGCAGTATCAGCAGCAAGGGTTATCGCGGCATGCACAGCCACAATATGCTGCTTTTTAGCAGCTCGTTGTTTCCTCTTGTCTTCCCAGAACTTCCGCTTGGTGTCAGCGGGTTTGGAGGGTTCCGGGATGGCTAGGGTGGTTGTTGTTGCAGGGGTTTTGACTCCATGGTCAATGAGTCGCTGTGCCAGTTGCTTGGCACTGTCGAAGGTAGCAGGGTTTGATGATAGGACTATGCCCTGATACGGAGGCACTAGCCCCCATATGTACCTTTCGATCTTTTTCCCTTCAGTGGGAACCATATTGGGGCAGAGGGCCACCAGTTCGCTGAATCGGGCAGTATAAGCGACCACGTTGGTGCCCTTCATAGTCAGGTTCCAAAGTTCCTGCTTCAATTTCTGGATTTCGCCCCTCGGGCAGTATTCCTCCATCATGAGGTCCTTCATGGTCTCCCAGCCCATAGCATTCGCTACTACGAGAGTCAGTGATTTAACGTGGCTGTTCCACCACGTCAGGGCCTTTCCCTCAAAGCTGCATGCGGCATATTTGACTTTGCTCGCAGCAGGGCATGAACAGATTTCGAAGACTGATTCAGTCTTCTCGAACCATTGCGAGAGGGCAATGACTCCTGCGGTGCCATGGAAGGACATGTGCTTACAGTTGGTGAAATCCTTGTAGGAGCACTCTCTCGAGCGCATAGGGGTTTCAACCGGAATTGATTCAACAGGGGTTCCACCTCTGCTGGCATCAGATGAGTGATACTGAGCCATGGCAGTTGCCACTGCTGCAGCTACGGCAGCATTCAGGGCTGCAGTATCGATGACCGGAGGCAAAGGAGGCGGTGGAGGTGCAGGGTTATTCATGGGATATTTGCGAGGAGGCATCTTTCAGCTATAAGTTTATAAAGATAAGAAAAATGGAAAGAATCAATTTGTAAGTAAGGTGAGCGTGACACATGGACTATCTAATCATAGCCCAACAGTTGAATCAGTGTTTGAGGTCACAACAAAGAGTATTAGTAGGAAAACACAAGTGTACCGATTTTTTCCCACAGATTAGATAGACGTCAATAATACTGGTATTACTGATGTAATAAGTTCAGGGAAAATCGACCTAACAGTAGGTCTTACATCATACCATACAGAAATGTTTGATAGTTCTTAGATTCCTAAATAGGGTACTGAAAGTTAGGAATATTATACAGACAAGTGCTACTTAGAGCATAGATGTTAAAGGCTATTCCTTAACCAAAAGACAGACATGTACTAGACATCATCTAACGGCGATGGGAATTCCTCGGGCGACCCCTGAGGTCTGACACTTGACGAAACACCTCTTGAAGGTGTCGCTCCTGAGCCCTCTGGCGGGCTCGAAGTTCCAAGACTTCATCTCGGGAGGCAGCCAGCTGTTGCTGCAGGGTTTCATTGGTTCTTCGGGTCCGTTCCATGTCTTCTTCAAGATGGCAGATGCGGATTGTGTTGACACCTGATTTGGCATCAATCTCCATGACCCGGTCGATGGCTGCTCGACCTTGCTCAACATTACGAGCTATTCTGCGGATAATGACGGGCAGAGCTCGGTCAGCAGAACCACCTTCACTGACATTGTAAAAGCTTCGGTCCCCAAAGTATGGTAAGGGTTGACCCTGTTCGTCACTCCAGCAATTCAAGTTGGTTGCCCACAAGGGTGTAGGACCTGGAAAAGCTGGTCCAGGGTTGTTGTTCGGGGCTTGACCTACTAGCGGTAGGTTGTTGACTTCAGGCTCGGAGTCGGATCCATCAGAAAAGCCTTCTGCGAGGTGATCATCCAAAGGGATTGGATGCTCATCTTCGGGCTCTTCTTCGATCCACCCGACATTGCCTTCATTTGGAAAGTACGGGTCGCCGTGATGGAATCCAGCCATTTAAATCTACGCGAGAAGAGAGGTATAAGAATATAGTATACATGTAACTACTAGTACAAAATATACCTATATACTGATCTTCCTGTGGTATTGTTGGTAAGTTTTTTGACTTGTTAACACATCACAACCATTCTAGGGCATATGCTAATCACTCCTAGGACCAGCATAGTTGATCAGGCTATGCCATTCCCAGGACTGACCATACATCCCCGAGCTCACTTGTGATATTTAACAATCGTAATACTTTTGTTCTTGTCATTGTGACACTGATTTTAGTATGAATGTAGACTAGTATACTTAATTAAATATTCTAATACTTAAAGTATAGACTCTTGGTCAGAGTGCTTTAATCCCTAAAGGGTTTATAGTTTAGTATATCTTTTATGGGTTGATATACTTGATTCACTATAAACAATGCTCTGATACCAATCTGTCACACCCCAAAACCAAGAACGGTGGAAACGTTCTGGGGCGGAGGACGTCATGTAAAGTATCACAACACAGTAAAACAAAATAAGCAAACAACATCATCCATTGCATTAAATATATATAATTTTAATACAAGCGTGTTCTGTACAGTTATAGACACCAAAAATAATGTAAATCAAAATAATAAGATGAGTCTTGGATGCGCTCCATCTTCTCAAAAGCTGGCCTCGGTACCTGTCTACTGATGACCTGAGAATACAAGTTATTTTGAAAGAGTTTATCAGCATTAAGCTGGTGAGTTCATAAGTAATTTAGTGTCGATGTTTGTTACCAAAAACGTTTGAACATGTCTAAAGTGTAAGTTTGTAAAATGTAAGTAAATGTTTGTAAGTGTTTGTAAAAGTTTGAATCTCTCAGAAAAACCTATATTTTCTATTAAAGTAGCCTTCTACCAAGGCTTAACTGTTTTGTATGCTCGTTTGTTGTAAAAGTGTGTAATTTCCCAAGTGTAACTATCATTTAACAAAATATAGTTTGTACATTAATGTTTAAGTGAAATAATCACTAAATGTATGTAATGGGTAAATTATTGTAGTACTGTAGTGTTGTATTATAGGAACTACTGTTGTACAAACTACCTTAAACCGGATTTATATTAAGGTATCATGTGATAAATTGCACCATACTATCGACTGGTAACAACGACATACGAATGGTCGTAATAACGGAATGACGTTTGGCACCCGCAGACCTGCAGGTCCGGCTGTAGTTAGCAGCAAGGTGTAGGATAGTCAATCCAGTATAGATCTATACGCAAACTCACGCTCTCCCTCCTAGAGAATTATGGCTACAACTCGGGCCATGACATTTAAGACATGCTCCGATACAGTGGATCACAATTGTTAAAGTATTCATGTATATGTAATGTAATGTTACTTGTTCTAGTATCGTTGTATATGTTTTCTTCCTAGTATAGTTGTATAGGTTCTCTTTCTAGTATAGTTGTATATGTTCTCATAGTAATGTAATGTATATGTTCTCATAGTAATGTAATGTATAGACTCATGAATGAACTGACTCATTGATCTAGAAATTGTAGTAGTATGATCCTGTGTTACCCCGATGGTAACTTATTAATGATGTGTCTAATACGAATGAATATGGAAGTACTTTTATGTCTATATATATATATATATATATATATATATATATATATATATATATATATTTGATATATAATTAATATTGAAACGACCTTCGGACGGTCACCCGAAATCCCACCAGACCACATCCAAATCGAGAAAAAGGAAATAGGGCGGATGGCCTTCCTAAGCCCTTTAAACATTGCTTATATATCTATACATATATGGGCATGCAATTTATAAGAATTAAAACAAAGTTTAATAAAAGTATTTGATAAGCAAAAGAGTTTGTAAAACATTTTGAAGTAAAACAGTTTGATAAACAGTTTGAACAGTGATAAAATCATTGGTTTTCTAGTTATTAATCACATGTGATTGATGTAATAACTATAAGTATTTAACTTGTATTCCCCCCCCCCCCATAAAAGTATTTAAAACATTTAAAAGTATTTCAAAGGTTAATTAAAGGGGTATGAACTCACTTGTGGTGAGTGGATTGGATTGAAGTATCAGATACTGTGCTAGGTGGCAAACGGAGACTTGTTCACACGCACGAGCCTAGTTATCATATAATGAGCATATATATAACTAGTTAGCCAAATAATAACTTAATGAAATAAGTTGGGACACTCAGGAACATGTAAACACTTTGTATAAGTGTTATAGGTCCTAATAGTTGCATCTATGTTGTTATGGGTCAAGGCTAAAGGGGTTTAATGTACCAAAGGGCCTTATATAAGTGTTTACAACTCAATAAACCCCACACAAGGAGTTTACGGTCGTAAACCCTTGAGTTTATGGCCGTGAACTCCAATCTTGGTGGTAATTGGTGTTTTGAAGTGTTATTTGATTTCTAGAATAAGCCTAACTTGGTGGTTTAATCCTTTGGGTAGTTTAGGGCATAGAAAATACTCCTTTGAGGAGTTTACGGCCAAAAGACCATATCCCTTAGAGTTTACGGCCGTAAACTCTCATGGGATGGGTGTTTTAATTCTTTCAAGTCCCAAACACAAGTAGGATAAATTCTAGGCATTTGTTTAAGGCTATGGATGACCCTAGGCACACTTTGGTGCCCTTATTTGGTGTTTACGGCCTATGAGCATTCTCTTGGCCGTAAACTCCCTTTAAGGGGGTGCTTTTGATGTGTTAAAGTCCCCAAATTAGCTAGAAGTAATTGAGGGTTAATGTTTAAAGCCTTTAGGAGTGATTAGGGCACATTTGGCCCTTGAATTTGGAGTTCATGGTCCAAGAAGTTCTTGGGCCGTGAACACCCTAAGCTATGTGTTCATGATTGTTTTCTAGTCTCAAATGATCATACATATTATCCTAATCTAGTTACCTAACAAGGAAATGGGACTAGATAGCCTTTAAGCTTCATTTTGGAGTTTACTCCCCAAGAACGTTCTTGGGCGGTAAACTCCCGAATCTCATATATTTGACATGCAATCTATGTTATTAAGCATAAAACAAGCATTATAACACAACTAGAGAAGTGTACTCACGATTTGGGATGAAAACCCGAAGATCCGTGAGAGAGAAAATGGCTTTTCTCCAGTTGGAAATGTGAATAATGAATGAATTTAGTTCAGAAATCTATTTATAGTCCTAAAATATTTTTGGCAGAAAATATTTTTATTCTGGAATTGGACTCTAACATTATGAAGTTTTGAAATGCTCAAGTTTCACAAACCCATGAGCATCCACTCTCCTGATATCTCCTTAAACGAAAACCCTAATGTACACAAACTTATTCGGAAAAGTCTAAAATTCATTGAAACTGGACTAGCTTCTATTGAATAGCTAATGTTCGTACAAAATGGAAATTGCGGGTTGTCACATAAGTGGAGCTGACGAAGGTGCCGGTTGGGTGCTCGGTGTCAAGTAAAGACTTGAACACACTTAATGACCTATTAACATATGATAATATATGTTTACATAGAATTAGTAAATATAATACTAATTAATTATGTATACGCATCCTAAAGTGCGGAAAACACTTTGATTAAGCGCTTGGAGTGTCCCAGGTAACATCTAAGGGTGTGTATGGCTTAGATAGGGAGTTTACTCTTCAAGAGTAAACTCTTTATAGAGTTCATGGCCCTGGGACTAACTCCCCATGAGTTTACGGCCGTAAACTCATGGTGAGGGTGTTCTAGGATGCCAAAATGTCTCATATCACTTGTAGATTTCTGCTAGGTCCAAATATAAGGCACATGAGTGGATTTAAGGCATCTAAATGGACCAAATAGGATTTTACGGCCCTAAACAAGGAGTTTACGGTTGTAAGCTCCTATGTACATATTCTTTTGGTGTTTTAAGGGCTTAAATGATAGAGAACAAAATCCTAAGCATTTTTCCAACTCAAATGGGGAGTTTAGGGCATCATTTGGGCACCTTTTAGGAGTTTACGGCCTATGGACCTTTCCTGGGGGGGTTTACGGCCGTAAACTCCTATTTCTTTGGTTTCTTTAATGTTTAAAGCATTTACATCAATGAGATTGCTTCTAGACATTTTTCCAAGGCCATAGGAGGTGTTTGAGGGCATTTCTAACATTTAAACTTGAGTTTACTCCCCATGAAGAGGATTTTACGGCCCAAGCAAGTTCTTGGGCAGTAAACTCAAGTTTACTCCCCAAAATGCAAGGTTTTAGTGTTCTAAGCTCGAAGGTGTAAGTCCACAAGTCACAACTAAGCCTTAGGGGCAATTTGGAGGGGTTTTGGGGCTTAAAAACCTCATGTAGGAGTGTTCACGGTCCAAGAGTGTTCTTGGGCCGTAAACACCTACTCTTGACCCTATTTGATTCCTTAAACACGAATTTACATGTTAGTTAAGCTATACAACAAGTTAGGGTAGATTCCTTACTCGTTTGGGGCTCGGAATGGGCGTTTTTTGCTCGAAATCAAGTTGTAGAGAGAGAGAGAGAGAGAGTGTAGAGAGAGAGAGAGTGAAAAGGGTGGAAATGGAGTTTACTCTCCCTTATATAGGGTTTGAGCTTGGGGCTTAGTGAAAATCTACCCGATACTGCCGTTAAACGGGGCTTTTGGTTGCACCCGTTTTAGTGGTCGTATTTTGACTTGGTTGAAACTAAAATTTTTCAAAGGAAAAATTTGGGGTGTTTCTAATTTATTTCAACCTTCATGAAGTCATTCAAAAATTCCCAAATAAATTAACCAGTCCAAAAGTTAACGGACAGTTAAATAAAACGAGGCTTATTAACGGAAGAAGGGGTTAAAAATGACGGAATAAATTTCGGGTTGTCACACTTCGAATCCCGATCAATCCTTAAGGCCATCCGTCAAGTTTCCTCCTTGCAACTCGACGGGTACACACGCATGCATATCCTAGGGAAAAGCCATCCGACTCACCGAGTTGTTCTTCAACTCGTCGAGTTTTATGGTGATCTTCATCGGACTCGCCGAGTTGTTCATCCAACTCGCCGAGTTCAGGACCATCTTCATGTGACTCGCCGAGTCATCCTTGCGACTCGCCGAGTCCATCCAGTCCTCTTTCCATACAGACTTGTTTTGAGCCATGCAGCGACTCCAAATCACAGATCCAAGCTTCTAGGGCATACTTACCACGTAAAGTTGCAAACTTTACGTGCATGCATGGTTATAAAGGCTCCAAATGTCTATTTTAAGTTCTTAATGGAGCTTCAAGTCCAAGAGGGACTTCAACCACAACCAATACAACAACTTTATGACTCTAGTATCCAAGGAGGGTCCAGATCGGAAGTTACAACTTCAGATCTAGCCCATAACTCATCATCCCAACTTGAAAATCCATAAAAAGCCCTAGAACTCAACAAAAAGGAAGAAAAGGAAGTAAGTATGACACTTTGATACCTTCAAAAGATGCTAGCTGAGGCAAAACCCGCTTCCCACTCCTTTCTTGCTTCAATTTCCTTTGCACTCTTAGCTTCCTTCCTCCTAGATCCTCTTTTCCAAGCTTCAAACCCACACCAAGGCAGGCACACGTGAATTAGGGTTTTAAGGGCTCTTAAAGACTGTAAGGAGGCCCAAAGGAGGTTGAGGCTCCTTTAAATAGGGGTGCAAACCCCAAGATTTAGGGTTTCATCTGCCAGCTCCTACTCGCCGAGTCCCAAAGTGGACTCGCCGACTAGGTCACTAAACACGTGTTCTCACCCCGCTGCTAATCGACGAGTAGGTCAACCCACTCGTCGAGTAGATCTTCATCCAGAAATTCTTAATTAATTAATACATGAGGATTGGGGCGTTACAAATCGTTGATCATGTGAGTTTTCATAACCGTAGTGAAATGAATTTCCTGCCTCGACGTTCTTCAGGCATCAAAAAGTTATGACATTTGTCACCCATAACCTGCCGGTCTGGCTGTAGATCTATTAGCCAGTGTGCGTGATCATCAATCCTGTATAGATCTATACACAAGTATCACGCTCTCCGGGAGGAGACTCTGGTTATAAAACAAGACTTCCATGTATACCTTTGGCAAGTACGATGAAGACGAACGACTCACAAATTTCCAACAAGCTATGTGTTTTTGTAATGAGAATGTTCGTATATGAAATTGTTACCCCTTTCGTAATGTTTATACAATATAAAAATAATCGTATTTTTATATAACGTTTCTTTGCCCCGAAAGGGTAAAATAATGTGAATGTTTTCCAAACTATACCTATTATAGTTTAATATGTATAAATCGTTGAAAATGATAACCGTTGCGTTTTCACAAATTTAGCATGTAAATATTTGCAAATTTGGTAATAATGTTGTTTCGCATATTTGATGTTTCACGTAATAGATACATAATATGTAAGAAAACATAAACAATGATATGTATTTTAACACAAGTTTTCTTGTGGTTTACTTGTATTCTCCCCCTAAAGCATAGAAAATCATTGAAAGACGTACGGGTATGAACTCACCTTGAGTGTGATAGCGGTTTTTTATAACGAGATAAAAACGATGAACTTTGATTTAGAACACGAGACGATAGCCGTATCCTAATGGTTTTAAACACATAATAATGTGTGATTAAGATGACAATTATCATAAGATGGTTGTGAAAACACTAGAATTCTATTAAGAAACTTAGGAGTAATACGGATCAATAATCTTCCTATGAAGATGTTTGTGAAAGACTTGAGAGAAAAGAGGTTTGATATACTTAGAGGATTTGTAGAGAATTTCGATCACTGGGTATGCAAATGAAGTATAGTCTCTATATTGTTACTTAAATAGGAAGAAAGATAGGAGGTGAGGTGATGTTTACGTTGGTAACTGAATCAAATCACATTGGGAAGCTAAATTAGAATAAGATATAAGATATTTAGGAGTGTTTTTTGATGAAATATGAATAATAAAAGGGGTTTTCGGACTTAATATCTTCTAGGAAATGAGTTTTCACGCTTAATGGGCCTAAAGAAAAGGGTTATCGTTCCTAAAGTCAAAGGGAAAAGAGTTTTCGGATTCTAAGTCTAAGAGAAAAGTGTTTTCGGCCAAGGTCTTCTAGAAGGGGGTTTTTCGGATCTAGGTTACTTCATGGAAGGATTTTCGGATTTGGACTTTAATAAAGCAAGTGTTTTCGGTTTGGTTTTGGGATTAGTTTCACAAAATCGTAAACTACTTTTATACCTTGAATTATCACAGATTAAGTTAAGTACCAAGCCTTAGTTTGATCTAATGTAAGAACTTATTGACTTGTAATAACTTAATTTAACATGGTTTTCATACATTTAGTTGTATATATAGTCCATATAAGCATGGTTTTCCGAATGTAAGTATGCTCATACAATAAATTATATAAACATGCCCTCATGGCATTCCAAGTTCTTATTGTATTAATGTAATGTACTTGCACACGGTTACAGTTTAGACTTTTATTGACTTGAAATAACAGGTTGTTGCAAGTAATCAATTGGGGAGTACGCTAGGCGTAGCAAGCTAGTATGTTGCGCGTACTAGCCCTAGAGGTTGTAAGCTAAGCATATGAGTTGAGTACGCCCCGCGTACTCAGCAGATGGGCTTCCAAATTTGGGCTTCTCGGTTTTGGGCCCATGTTTGGACCTTAGGAGATTAGGGTTTTGTTGGGCCATCAGGTTTTAATTTTAGGGTTGATGCTTTTATATTGGGTTCTTTTGGATAAAGGCCCACGAAGGGATTTGGGCCCCATTTGGAAGATTGTGCCATAATTGGGTTCTGGGTGATCATTTTGGAATTGGGCCTTTTGTTTAGTTGGTTTGGGCCTTGATCTTGGGTCAAGCTAGGTAAAGGTTAAAATGGTCTTTTACCCTAGTTAGACTGATGGTTAGGGATTGGAATCTAATTATTAATTGGATGTTATTGCTATTGATAGTGTAAGGATTTGTCGGACCAATAACCAGATATTTATCTATGTGATTTAGCAGTTTGAGGTGAGTCTTCCTTACCATGTTTAGTAGGTCGAAGGCACCAAAGCTGACCCATGGTTTATTATGTTAGGGTGCTAGATGTCTGTGTGACTCTTGCCTGTGTATGTGTTTGTATGCTTAGTGGGCGGGGCCCAATGGGTATTTTGTATGCTATTACTTGTTATATTTGTATGTTTGTATGCAGGGTGGGGCCCGTTCTGCGAGTTAGGGCGATGTCCGTTATACTCAGTGGGCAGGGCCCGTTATGCAAATTAGGGCGATGTCCGTTATACTCGGTAGGCAGGGCCCGTTACACTCATCGGGCGGGGCCCATTATCAATTGCAGATTTATATATTCGAGAATGTAATGGCAGAAAAGATATGAAACTCCCGTAATTGATTTTTTTTATTAATTTCATAGATAGATAATAAGAGGACAGTTGTGTAATTTAAAACAAAAGATAAGCAATTGAATTTAGATTCTTGTTGAAGGATGGAAGAATTAGAAATCTTTCAAATAAGGAATTGAATGGTTATTATGGAAATCTAATTCTTTTTACTTGGTTAGCCAAACCTGTTTCCCATAAGAATTTAATTTCCAATTCCTTTTAAATTCCTTTGGAATCAAAGGAAACAAACGTGCCCTTAAAGTTTTCTATTGCAATTATATTCAATGTGTGAGAAGTTTTTTAAAAATACCATTGGGGCTAAGTGTGGCCTCTAAAAAAGCCCGAATTCGGAGTCACCATTAAATGATTGTTATGATGCTTCCCCTGAATCTTTTGTCTTTTACAAAAATATAAATAATATTTTGGAAAACATAATAATATTACAGAAAAAAATGTATTTATTTATTTATTTTGCTGCCAAGCAAGAGTTAAAGAGGATAGTTTAAAGTGAGGAAAACGGTAACCAACCGGCGGTTGGGTGAACAAAGTAGTTGGCCATTTGGCGTTACATGACAGCCGGATTACGCCGGCTCAGATTTTATCTATGTTTTTAAATTTCAAGATGCAGATAATAATGAAGAGGCAATCCAATCTGATCTGATTTACATAGTAAAATAAAATAATATAATGATAAAATATGCGGTATGTTATTAAATATTTACTATTTGTATGGATTAGTTGCAAAACTTATTGTTTTTGTTCATGGGCGAAATTATTAAAAAAGATATAACGTAATCATAAGTCTATAGCGTTACAAAAAAATATCATTTGAATTTGAAAATAATTATACGTATATAATAAAAATATAAATAAAATAATATAAATGAATCAAGGTGAAGGGTATATAAATGAATCAAGATAAATAAAATAACATAATGGTGTTTTTGTCTATAAAATTTGAAGTCATATAGATACCACATAACAATTGACATTTTTGTCATGTTTTCATTTTTTATTTTTTTTTATTTTATATTTTTAAGAGATAGATGCCTACGACATAATGTCGTCAGCGAAAGTCCCATCACGAAAAAGTGTTGGTTGTCGACAAAATAGCTCCATGTCGACATACCATCGTCAAAAACCTCATGATACCATGCAGTCTTATCTATTCCGTTAATCTCATAACACAATAGATGCAAACTAATTTCTCCGATTCCTTTAATCCATTCATTTTTTATACTTTTTTAGAGTTTTGGAGAAACTTCAACAAAAGTCTCAATATTATGGATCAATTTATGAAATATTCGAAAATTATTATTATTATTATTACAAAAAAACTCCTAAAAACCAATAAAAGATTACATTCTGCATTTTTTTCTAATTCAACCGATAACAAATTAATTATAGATTATTTTGTAATCTTATACAAATTATTAAAACTATTTCGTAAACTAATTATACGGCTGACCTCTTTCAGCAGCTCGTAGCCCATATCGTCCACCTTAAGTGGTGGCAAAAGTAAATTGGATAGATGAGTCCAAATAACAAATTATATATATATATATATATATGGAAAGGTTATTTGGAAAACAAGAAATGCATAAAAAAATACCAAGACATCACAAAACTTTTTGTTGAAATTTTTTTATCAAAAAATCGCAGCATTTTTTACAATTTTGCTGAAAAAAAAATCATATTTTTTTTTGTAAAAAAAAAAAACTTTCAAAATTTTTTTCAGCGATTTTGACCTAAAAGTTGCGATTTTTTGATAAAAAAAATTAAAAAAAAAGTTTTGTGATCTCTAAGTATTTCTTTTATGCATTTTAATGATTTTTACGGTTTTCTGTTTTCTATAAAACCTAAACCTATATATATATATATATATATATATATATATATATATATATATATATATATATATATATATAGTGTGTTCTAAAAGGCGCGCCATGGCGTGAGGCGTGACTTCGCCGTTACGAAAAGTCTCATAATGTTGTTGTTAGGCGTGACGCGTGGCAAGGCGTGATATGGCGCGTTATGGCGTGTTATGGCACGTGTTTTTTCGTTTGATACATGGTTTTTTGCTCTTTATTATGTCTTTTCTAATCGGAGATACAAGTATTGTGGTTTTTGTTAACTTTTTGTTATTAGTTATTGATCTAACACTTCTAAAAAGTAGTTATATTTAATATAAATTTATATTTATGTGGTAATACAATTTTAAATTAATACAAAATCGCCGCCTTACATCACGCCTTGAAAAACGTCATGGCTCGTTAAGCTTGAGGCTTGGCCTTGCCGCCACGCCACGCCTTACGCCATTTAGAACTTTGGGCGTTAGGCGTGGCTTCGCCGTTACGAAAAGCCTCATATCGTTGTTGTTAGGCGTGACACGTGGCATGGCGTGATATGGCGTGCCATGGTGCGTTATAGCGCGTTATGGCGTGTGTTTTTTTTGTTTGAGACATGATTTTTTGCTCTTTGTAATGTCTTTTCTAATCGGAGATACAAGTATTGTGGTTTTTGTTAACTTTTTGTTATTAGTTATTGATCTAACACTTCTAAAAAGTAGTTATATTTAATATAAATTTATATTTATGTGGTAATATAATTTTATATTAATACTAAATCGCCGCCTCACATCACGCCTTGAAAAACATCATGGCTCGTTAAGCTTGAGGCTTGGCCTTCCCGCCACGCCACGCCTCACGCCATTTAGAACCTTGTATATATATATATATATATATATATATATATATATATATATATATATATATATATATATAGGGTTAGGATTAAATGTGAATTCTAAATATTGTGTGAATGTGTGACCAAATTATGATCATTGGATTAAAAAAAATTAATGACTATGATTTTAGGGTGCATTGTATTAATGTAGGATAGCAATTACTATATAATTACAATCAATTAATTCTAAGGTTATTAAAGAGTAATTATGACATTTTATTAAATGAGATAAAAGAGAAGTAAATATATTTTAGGAAACTAAGTCAAATATATTAACAAAATCCATATTATTATTTTTAAAACCAAATCACAGAAAATCACGTATTGAAAAATGTGCAATATTTTTTTACACGATAATCTCAAAAAACAAAATAGATTTCATTCTTTAAAAATTACTTAGTTTGATAACATATTTATTTCAATAATAATTAGACGATTTCACTATTAGTTTTAAAAACTATTAACAAAATGTTTTTATACAATGTTTAGAAAGTATAAAATTAAAGAATTGGACGGTTTGATTCTTTAAAAATCAAGAATTTACTTGAAACTTATTTCATTTTTTAAGAATGCATTGACTAATTAATATTTGTGAACTCCTATCATAAAACTAGTGAGATATGTAAAAAAAAAAATCATTCTTTAAGAACGATCCATTAATATTTTATAACATATTTTTTTTAAAGTATATGTAATATTTTTTTTATATAGATTCACCAAAACTATAGACCAACTCAAAATTCTTGAAGAATAGGAAAATATTGTTTTTACAAATAAACATATGTTACAGTATGTAACAAAATCTTGAAGAATATGCAATAAACTAATATATTCTTTATATGAATTCTGAAAGAATGAGCATTTGATTCGACACTATATCTGAGTTTTAGTCACCAACTTTCTTGATACATATATTAAAGAATTCAATTTAAACTACTTACCAAAATTATAGAAGTGAAGTTAAATGAAATGAGTTACAATAATTATAAGATTATAACTGAAAATGCATTTATTGATTTATATGTTTATTAGTATCATACCTTTTTTAAATGATTGGTCAAAAATTGGTTTTACAATCACACAATATATAGTGTTTATATATGAACCTAACTATATATATATATATATATATATATATATATATATATATATATATATATATATATTAGTAGCGTACCCGCGTAATGCGGCGACGACGATTTGTTTTATTCCGACAATTAGTTTCCGAACGAAAGTTAGTATCATTTTGGCGGTCGTCAAATCTTTTCATTTCGATTTGTTTCATTTCGGCGTTTTATTTTTTTCGGTGATTAGTTGTCTCTAAACGGCCAACAAATAGTAATTTATGTCTATTACTCTTTATCTGGCAGTGAACAGCGATTGAGTTAATTTAACGAATAATGTTTTCTTTCGATATGTTGTTAAAACTTTGTAGTTTAGCCTAAAAACCAAAAACGTTTTATTATTTTAGTTTAAATATATTATTATGTTAAATTGGTTGCAAATAATAATTTGTTGCTATTGTAGGTTAATTATGAAAGTATATTGTTATTATAGTTTGAACGGAGTAACATTAACATTAACTCGTTATAGATATTTATCATTTATATATTACAATTGTATTATGGAAAATGTCCATGGTTTGGTTACTCATATTGTGGTATAAATATTATAAGTTGGTTGATTTTTAAAATATAGCATATATTTTTAGATTTTTTATCTTATAACAGTTAAAGTCCATAATTATCGGTAAATGTCTTCTCGTGAAATCAATGATGATGAATAGTTTTTTTATGATCATCTTTTTTTTAGACAAATGTTATATTCCAAAAACATACCACGGACACTATGTTTTTCCACAAGTATGGATAATATTTAAAATTGTATTGAAGATCACAAAAAATTAATTGATGTGAATACACAAGATATATCATTTGTTATTTTTATGAAATGTATTTGATTAATCGTTAAGTTTTGATCATTTTTTAATATGACAAACAAAGGGGAATAAAAACATCATTATTAGTTTATAATTAAAAAAAAAAGTAAACCACAAATCTTAATCGTAACATAAATTCTAAATAGACTATTGTACCTAGTTTGCATAATTTGATTCAAAATCGGTTCAGCGCATTAGTCTTTTTTTAAATATCTAATATTCAAACTTTTTCTTAATATAAATTCATCGTAATTAAGTTTTAATATTACTAATCTGTTAAATTACGTAAAAACTATTATAGTTTGTTTTTTAAGCCAAAAATCTTTATTCTAATTTAACTGATAAGTTGTTTGTCTATAAAATTTTGTTGTATATGTTTCTCGTAAACGAAATGCTAGAATTCCTAATAACCTTAGGAAGAATTTCAAATCTTAATAGGCTTAGTTTTAAATACTAAATTTCATGTGGTTATCGACGTCTTATTAAAACTTTAATCCAAAATTTAACTATTTTAAACATCGGAATTTAGAATTTGTGTCTTAAATAGCTTTAGTTTCCCAGTTTTTAAAAATTAGTTCCCATACATTTTGTGTGGTTACCAACACCCTTACCAAAGATACACTATTATGTACAATACACACATATCAAAAGTGCTTCCATTAAGTTTTTATAGAACTTGGGTCGTTAACATAGGTCAAAATTAGGAAGTTGATAGGCACGACATTGTATAATTTTAAAGTTTCATCGACAATTAGGAAGCTGATTTTCACAGAAGTGTTGATCTTTTTGTGGATGTATACTTGAAAGGGAAAAACAAAGACAAGATACATCTATCAAGAAAAATGTAATATCCCATTTAAAATATAATAATTAAATAATAAACCCGGAACCCTGAGAAGTAATTTTTATTATTGTTTTCTATTATTATTGTCCAAAATTAATTAACAATTAGTGGGTTCTTGGTTTCGGGAAGCCAAATGACAAGAATTGAATCTCCAGGGGTTAAAATGTATTTTCAGGATTTATTTTGAAAAGAAATTATGGAAGCAGGGGTCAAAGAGTAAATATTGGACTCATTTTGTAAGGATTTTAGAAGTCAGGGTGGGAATGGTAATTTCTAGATCGAAATTGAAAGAAGAAGGGGGAGGATGGACCATTCTTGTTATTATGGGAAAAAGGCTAAGGACCCGGATTTATAACCCATCTATCCCTCCGGAACCCTAACCCTACGCCAATGTTGTAGCCGTCACCTTATACCTCCTTCCTCCAGCGTCCAGCCGCCACCACTCGACACCCCTTTCTGTTCCGATCGACCAAGAGCCCCGACGACATCCACCTCGACCGGAGACGCCGAAGACCGATGGGGGTTTGCGAGTGACCTTCGTGTGACGCCCGTACATCCGGGCTAGTAAATTTAGAGATAATAGGGGTCGAAAATGACTTTTTGACAAAAGATTATTTAGAATAAATAATGTTAACCAAGTTGTAGAATACGTCTCAAGGTCCGTACATATAAATAACGTTGAAATCCGAGTTATAACGAAGAAGTTATGGTCCGTCGAAGTTTTACGACAAAACCGGCACGACACCGGGAGACGTAAATAGTGAATTTACGATGGAGGACTTTTTAGCCTTAGAAATCCAAACAAAAGTTGTAGTATATGTTAAACCGAGAACATACAAAAAAAAAGAACGCCCAAATCTGACTTCGTATGAGGAAGTTATGAATTTTCTAAGTTTTGGCTTAGTAGTGCACAGCCCAAAACTCGAATTTTAGATCGAGCGGTTTTTGGCCTATGCGACCTAAACGAGAATTGAAGATCTCATTAATAGGAACTCAACGGTAAAAAGACGGACGGAAACAGAGTCTGTATGTAGAAGTTATGAATTTTACGCGGACATTTAACAATATAATCTCCTCGTACTGTTAAATTTAAGATCGGTCGAGAATTAGCCGACGGAGTTGGAATGAAAGTTGTAGATCTTATTTTTACCCACGCGTGGATATAAAAAATGTCAAAAATTGAGGTCGTATGTGAAAGTTACGGATATTAGAAGTTGGAAGTGTGCTGTGCGAAAATGGGTGATGTGGCACAATCTTGGCCATTGCTTTCTCCCCAAGTCTTGCCACTAGATGGTGACATGTGGAACCAAGTTCAGCCATTTTCACCCTATAAGCAGAACCTCTCCCACCCTGAATTTCTTCACATCTTTCCCATTCTTTCTTCTCTTTACTCTCTCTCTCTCTCTCTCTAGCCCCGAAACCCCCCGAAAAGCCTAGGGAACCTCCCTAGCACGAGGCGGAAGCCCCAGAGTGCTCGACGGCTCCGAGAAGAAGAGCTTTTCAGCTCGGGAATGCTGCTGCAAGCAAAGCCCGATTTTCTATAAAACCCGCTGTAAATGAGCTATGCCTACACTATTTTTAATATAGCTTTTATTTAATTATAGTAACGTTATTAGAAACTTACAATAAGTACTTGGGCTATTATTATGGGTTATATAAGTATTGTTTAACGATTATATAATAGTAATAATAGCTAGACTCTTAATTAGTCTCGACGAATAGTAGACTAAACTCTAGTGGTAATAATACTAGGTTTCGTCGAAGGAAATTATTTTTTTTAAGAAGTGAAACGCTGTCTGAGTTCGGAATCACCACCTTTTCAGGTGAGTGCATGGTCCCTTTCATCTTATACATAGATATGAAGTATTTTATATAAATTACGTGTTATGTGTGCATATTATCTGTATACTTGCTATTTATGTTGGATGAACGATTTTATACAAGTTTTATATGATTTATGTTGGGTCGTGTTTTGTGTTATGTATTGCGTCTATTAGGCTCGTTAGTTAGTCCATAATGTATCTCTGGTATGGGCCTATCCATCCGTGAGTTTATGTAACGCCCACAAATCCGGGCTAGTCAATTTAGAGGCAATAAGGAGTCAAAAACGACTTTTCGACAAAAGATTATTTAGAATAAATAATCTTAACCAAGTTGTAGAGTATGTCACAAGGTTTCCGTACATATAAAGAACGCCGAAATCCGAGTTATAACGAAGAAGTTATGGCCCGTCGAATTTTTACGGCAAAACCGGCACGGCACCGGGAAGCGTAAATAGTAAATTTACGATAGAGCGAGATTTAGCCTTAGCGATCTAAACGGAAGTCGTAGAATATATTAAACTAAGAACATCGATGAAAAGAACGCCCAAATCTGACTTCGTATGAAGAAGTTATGATTTTTCGAAGTTTCGGACTAGCAGTGTACAGCCCGAAATTCGAATATTTGATCAAGCGGTTTTTAGCCGACACGACCTAAACGAGAATCGAAGATCTCGTTGAGAGTAGCGTAACGAGAAAAAGATGGGCGAAAACGGATGTCGGATGAAGAAGTTATGAGGATTTAACGGACCAAATCGTGTCCCGGCCCGTTAATAATATAAAATTTAAAATCGAGCCAAAATTAGCCGACGAAGTCTAAACGAAAGTTGTAGAGTACATTCCCACCTTCGCGTGGATATAAAGAACGTCGAAAACGGAGCTCGTATGCAAAAGTTATGATTTTTAGAAGACGAGAATGCAATTTGCGAAGGCTGATAAGGAGCTGATGACGTGGCGCATTGTGGGCCGTCCATCGCTGATCAGATCTCGCTTCGGATGAAGAACACGTCGCCCTCGCTTACGCCCCGCGTCCGAAGTCTGTACGCCCCGCGTACCCTCGCCCTGATCCACTCCAAGTGTTAGACAGCTGGACCCTCGCTGGCACTCTTATCCGATGACTACGCCCCGCGTAGGTCCGAGGTACGCCCAGCGTACCGAGGCCTCGCAGGGCTATAAAAGGGGCCCGATTTTTCCTTCATTTTCACACCTTTCTTCACTCTCTCTCTAACTTCTTTCTCTCTCTAAGTGTTCTAAACATCCCTAAACCCTAGTTAAGCCCCTTAGCACCCTAGGGAAGCCCCGAGGCTCCCGGAGTCCCGAGAAAAAGGAGTTTTTCGGTTTCGAAACGCTGCTCCAATTAAGTCCCGGTTTTCGATAAAATTCGCTGTAAGTGTGCTACGCTTACGCAATATTTTATATAGCTTTCAAATAATTATAGGAATGTTATTAGGTCCTTAAAATAATTATTTGAGCTATTATTATGAGTTATATTGAGCGTTATTAACGCTTAATAATAGTCAGACTAATTAATTTGTCGCGGTTATCGTTAAACTAAACCCTAGTGGTATCGGTACTAGGTTTTATCGAAGGAATATCGTTTTGAGAGTATCGAAGCGCTGTCCGAGTACTGAGTCACCACCTACTCAGGTGAGTGCATAGTTACTTTCAGCTTACACATAGATATGAAGTATTTTACGTGCTGTGTGTGTATATTATTTGTATACTTGCTATCAATATTGGAAGAACGTTTTATACATGTTTTCAGTGATCCAAACTGTATATGTATTTTATATCTACATAATGTGCGGGGTAAAACACGGGTAGATATAATAGTTGCTGTGTGACAAAATAAAATAATGAGAGGCCTCGTTATAGTTGTTCTTGATGATCTAGTCATCTAGCGGAGTATAGATGACGACCACGGACTATTCTAGACAGTCCAGTGGAACACTAGCAGGCTCGCAACCTGTAGGTGTTTATTCGAACTGTGTGTTTAACCGAACTGTGTGTTTATTCGAACTGTGTGTTTATTCGAACTGTGTGAACTGTGTGCTCACCAGGTATACTCCATCCCAATGATAGTCCTTTGACTAGGTCCCTTGTGTTAGATGTTTTAGGGACGTAATGTGAGGATAACGGGAATGGGTAATTGGGTTGATTGTTTGATGTTTAACAATAATAATTATATTATTGTGGGTTGAAAACCCTATGTACTCACCAGGTTTCCCAACTTGACCCACTCAGTTTATTTACATCACAGGTGACGATATGAAGTGACATTACACTGAGAGATTTAAAGAGATGTAGATCACTAGTGTAAATAATTGTAAGTTCTGTTTATGCTTATGTTTCTGTATTAACAATGACATCCCAAACGTTTTAAAATGAAATAGATACGTTTCTTCGAAAATGTTTTAATAACGTATTTACCATGTTTTTCTGGGAACAAATTCCGCAACATTTTTATAAAATGAAGTACTCTGATTTTTATAAAGCATAAACAAACCGGTCTTTTCTGGCCGTGATTTTTGGGGATGTCACAGTTTAGTAGGGTTTAGCTTATATATAGGTGCTTGCATGCTCCTAGAATGTAACGATAGAATAGAACGATCATAGAGTTATTATTTAGCATGTTTATTGTTATCGTTCTTGTAACCCTAGAATCCTCTACAGCGGAAGTTCTTAGTCGAGCTCTGCTGAGGATTGAGTAATCTAATCATTCGACACATCTTGATTCATACTTGGGTTATTTACTATTTATATATTCATCGCTTACCTGTTACATAGATCTAATCGATCATCAAGTTAATTAATAACTTATCAATTGGTATCAGAGCAGGAGGCTGTGTAATTCATACACGTCTTTTCTGTGAAAAAGGTTGCGATTAGGGTTATTCCGCATTAACTAATATTTACTGAGCCGTCATTCCATAATTGACGTAACTCAGCATTTATTTGTTTTGCCCTAATCTTATATATTACAAGTCTGATCTTTCAAACAGGTTACACGATCAAGCATGGACGAGTCACAATCAAATCCCATAAACATCTCAAACAGCATTGGATCAACGACGAAGATTCCCATCCTTTACACCCAGGATTACGAAGTCTGGGCACATCACTTTGAGGATTATGTCATTGGATCTGAAGACAATGGATATCTTATTTGGGAAGCAATCGTGTCTGGACCATTCGCTCATTCAGCAACGTCTAAAATCATTAAAACTCAGAAAGAATATAATGATCTGTTGAAGGACGTAAAAGATATTGCTCAAGAAGAAAAGGATAAGTTTCAGTGCAATATTAAAGCATTGAGACTAATCAGATTCGCTCTTCAATTGGATACTTTCAGGCTAGTAAGTTCATGCAGCACTGCCAAAGAAATATGGGATAGGCTGCGAGAGTTATATTCCACAGACGACGATCTGGAGCATTCCATACAGACCTTACTTTTATCTGAGTTTGGCGAATTTAAGCAGAATCCCGAGGAAACTGTTACTCAGACATTCGATCGCTTCAATCATCTTCTCAGTAAGATGATTAAACACGATATTGAAAGGAAGTTGATTGAACAAAAAGTTATGTTTTTGAATGGTCTTAGATCTGAGTGGAGAGCGATTGTGTCCACTGTTAAAGGTCATGAGCAATTCAAATCATATTCATTGGCTAAACTCGTAGGGATTTTGAAATCCCAAGAAAAGATTGTCTTGCAGGAGAAAAATGTGGTTTCAATCTTGGGTTCCTTGGCCCTTCTATCTAAAAGCAAAAGTGTGGTAGAAGATGAAGATCTTAACTTAGAAGACTATGACCTTACCTCTGAAGATTATGCAATGATGGTGTCAAATCCAAAGAGGTTTATTAAGAAAAGGTTTCCTACCAATAACAACAGAAATTGACAGGGAAGCTATAGTTCTGAAAAAGTGAGGGAGGAACCGAAGGCAGAAGAACCAAAGAAAGAGCCGAAAGCTGAAGGAGATTCAGGTGTGAACTGCTACTACTGTGGAGGAAAGAACCACTATGCCAAAGACTGTATCCTAAAGAAAATGGCAGAAAAGGATGAAGAAAAAGATGAAGAAGCTGTGTTGATGAAAAAGATGGAAGAGATCAAGAGAAAGAAAACTACTGCTAACCCTTCTATGAATGCTTTAATTGTGCAGGGTTCGGTAGCAGATGATGAGTTCGGTGGCGTGGAGGTCTGGTCAACCGACTCTGAGGATGATGAAGTCAGAAAGCCATCTCATGGAAAGGCTTACGTTGCGAAAGGTGAAGGAAGCAGTGGAAAGTGTTTGATGGTGTCGGATGTATCTCAAATAAGGGGATACAACACAGACGGTGGGAATGAAGACACGAAGGAGCGAGAGGACTTGTGCTTCACAGCAAAACCTCTCAGCGTGCAGTTTAATGAGCTTGATGAATTAATCAAGAAGGTACAATCCATTTTTGTTTCATTCAAAGTCCCACAAAATTCATATGAAAAAGAATTAAAAAATGTAAATTCAAGAATCTCTCATCTAGACAGCAGTTTAACTCAAACACGGATCACCAATTCTAACCTAACTGACCAAATAAGCAGGGTGTCTTCAAAGAGTGAAGAACGGAGGATGTGGATAGAGCTGAAGGAGTTGGAGTTGATCAAATCCAAAGACGAAAACATTTATTTACAAAGAGACAATTTAAAACTTTTGAAACAAAGAAATGTGTTTTGTTTGATTGCTAAGTGTCTTTATTCTAACATCACTCAACTTCATCTTAACTGTGAAATAGGACAGAAAATTCATCGCATGATTTTGCCTTTCCTTGAGTTTAAGGAAGATGAAATTGACGCTGAAGCATATAATTGTGAAAGTGTAGTTTCGGCTGAGGATGTAAATCCGACTTATATGTATGGTCTAGACAAAATCGAATCTTTCATAAAGTCCAGGGACCATAAGGACATGCTGAAAAATCTTTTGGATGAAAATGATAAACTTAAACTAAGGACCGAAACCATACAAAAGTTTGACTCATTGAATGCCAACTTGAGCTCAGAAAATAAAATTGATGTTGAAAATGCATCTGAGCTTAATGAGGATGATGATATGAGTGAAATTTCTGTAGAGGATGAAGTTGACTGTTCTGAGTTTGTCAAGAGCAAACCCGAAAACCACAAAAATCTTATTTCAGAAAATTCTGTGGAGTTTGCTCGTCTGTCCCAACAAAAGTCCCCGATCCTTGAAGAAAAAGCTGTTGTATACCAAAAGGTAAGGACGACTCCAAATCAGGTGTATAAGGTCACAGGAGTAACCGAACATCAGACAACCGAACTCACAGCCATTGTAAATGAAGATAATGCTGATGGTTGTGATGAGTTCTTCTGGTCCGCCCCTATCGATAATGCTGACGAAACCGTTGGTCTGTCGGAGCGGACGTCCTGGAAAACCAAAGGCAGATATGTGCCAGAGCCACTAAACAAACCTGACAACTTCGACGTGCCAAGTACTAGTGGTATAAAAGAAGTTCCTGAAGAAAAAGGAGTTCCTACAGAAGAAGTCACTCCTTCAAGCGAAACATCATCAGTTCAAAGTGAACCAGCTGACAAGAAGCAAAAGCAAAAAGCCAACATCCACCAACAGCCGAAGCAAGTAAAGGATAAGAAGCAGCAAAGGAATCAGAGATACAAGAAAAATCTCTCTGAAAGAAAACATTTTTGGCGATCTCAAAACGCCCATTTCTCTTATCATGACAGAAATTCAAAGTCAGAGAAAAGTGCTGTTAAGCAGCAAGAAAGTAATAATAACCGAAAGGAAAGGTTCGATTCTGAGGATCATAACAACCGAAGGGAAAGGTTCGGTTCAGAGAACACCAGCTACCGAAAGCATAAGTTCGGTTCCAAGAGCAAAAGCGACCAAAGTTCGAGATTCGGTCCCACAAATGACCAAAAACAAAAGTGTCACTCAGGACCTCAAATCAATAAAACTTCTCAGTCTAACTTCTCTCGTTCTAATTCTTCTAATTCCTCTCAACCTCATTCTAAATCCAATTCTGTTCATACTCAAAATCCAAAATCTTCAACAGAGTTGAAAGGAAAATCGAAGGTTTCCTCAGTCAAGACTGATCAAAATCATTCCAAAGTCCAAATGCCTAAACCTGAATCTAAACCGACTGTAACAAATCTCAACAAAATTAAGGTTTTCACCATTAAAAAGAAAGATGAAACAACTTTAATAAAAAGAACATATCTTGTTGACATCTCTCTTACTATTGCTGTTCCTGTGAAAGGCTCACGTGGACCCAAGAAACTTTGGGTTCCTAAATCTGCTTAATTTTTGCAGGTTATCAGTGACGAGCAGTTTGACGAAGAATGGTATATTGACAGTGGCTGCTCACGTCACATGATAGGAAGGAAGGAAGAGCTGAGGGAATTTCGGTCTCTTTCAAACGGGGGAAACGTCAAGTTCGGGAACAACTCATTCGGCACGATAAAAGGTTATGGAATGATAACAAATGGAGATTTCACGATTAGAAAGGTTGCATACGTTGAAAGACTACAGCACAACCTCATCAGTGTATCTCAGCTCGTTGGAGGTACCGGTCTCAAGGTCTCATTCGACGATGAGGGTTCAGAAATAATAGAGAAGAAAACAAAAAGAGTGATTCTCAAATCAAAGCGCAAAGGCGAAATGTTTCCTCTTAATCTCAAACCTATCAAAGGAAATCCAGCTATCTGCCTTTTGTCCAAAGCACAATCTGACGAAAGTTGGTTGTGGCACAGAAGGCTCTCTCATCTCAACTTCAAGGATATCAACAAACTTGTCACAGGAGGTCATGTTAGAGGTCTTCCGTTGCTCAAGTTCGATCGCGAACATTTATGTGCTGCGTGTGAAATGGGGAAGCAGAGTCGTCAAAGTCACCCATCGATTGTAAACACTAAAGTTGTTGAACCACTAGAGTTAATTCACATTGACTTGTGTTGTCCATCATCTATCGAAAGCATCGGCGGCAGCAAGTATATTCTTGTCATTGTTGATGACTTTTCACGTTTTACATGGGTGTTCTTTCTGAAGCACAAATCTGAAGCAACTCTCAAGCTAAAGATGTTTATCAAGCAGGTTGAAGTGCAGCTGAGGAAAGTCGTTCGCAACATCAGGAGCGACAATGGGCTGGAGTTCAAAAATAAAGAATTCGAAGACTTCTTGGCAGAAAAAGGAACCAGTCACAACTTCTCAGCTCCCTACACCCCTCAACAAAACGGGATTGTCGAAAGACGAAACCGATCTTTGTGTGAGGCGGCCCGAACCATGCTAAGTTTTGCTTCTTTACCTTTATACTTTTGGGCTGATGCTATTGCTGCAGCATGTTTTACGCAGAACAGGTCCTATCTCAATAAGCGTTTCGCTCTTACTCCTTATGAGATCATCAACAACAGAAAGCCAAACGTCAAATTCTTCCACGTATTCGGCTCAGAATGCTTTATCTTCAATTCTAAAGAACATCGTAACAAGTTCGACGTCAAAGCCGATGAAGGGATTTTCCTGGGATATTCTCTCACTTCGAAAGCCTATCGAGTATTAAACAAGCGTTCGAGGAAGATAGAAGAAACTTATTATGTGACTTTTGATGATAGTTATGTCAAAAAGTTGAAGGCCAGTGAAGACACAGTTGGAGAAATTTTTTCCCAAACAGGCCAAGTCACTGCCTCGATTGCAAATCTGTTTGAGAAGTTTGTTGAGTTATTCGATGAACCAGAGAAGGCTACTCTCTTGGAAGCTAGTGCAGCAGACAACAAAGTAGATCATCTGAAGCAACTCATCGAAGATGCTGCCAAACAAATGAATGAAGGAGGATCAAGTCCAAATGACCCGCCACAACACGGTGCTTCAGTTAAGGGGGAGGATCCACTTTCTTCAACACAGCCGGGCTCACATGTTGAGGGGGAGAACTGTTCTTCAGCTACTCCCGAAAGCCAATCTGCACCCGAAAGTCCTGTGGTACCCGAAAGCTCAAAAACACCCAAAGGTACTGCAACCCCCGAAAGCTCAACACCACCCGAAACTCCTGTAGCTCCGGAAAGTCAAGATACACCTGGAAGCTCATCTGTCGAGGGGGAGAATGTCGATATGTCTTATGACGATGATAGTCAATCTGAACTAGAAGAGATGGTAAATGCTGAATTGGATCCATCCTATGATCCAAATTACCCTCCTCTTGTCAAATGGACCAGAGATCATCATGTTTCACAGGTTGTCGGTAATGTCTCTGAAAAGGTCCTGACCCGATCTCAACTAAAGGCAAAGCAAACTTCCTTATTTTCAAAAGTAGAGTTTTGTATGTTTAACTCATTTGTCTCAAAAGTTGAACCAAAGACAGTTAACACTGCTCTTGATCACTCCGATTGGGTTCAAGCTATGCAAGACGAACTTAATGAATTCGAAAGAAATAAAGTTTGGCGCCTCATTCCAACTCCTCAAGATGCCTCGGTTGTTGGTCTCAAATGGGTCTTTAGAAATAAGATGGACAAGGAAGGCAATGTGATAAGAAACAAAGCTCGTCTAGTGGTGAAAGGATACTGCCAGGAAGAAGGAATCGACTATGAGGAAACTTTTGCTCCTGTGGCTAGGCTGGAATCTGTTCGAATATTTCTTGCCTATGCTGCACACAAGAACTTTGAGGTCTACCAAATGGACGTAAAGTGTGCATTTCTAAATGAAGAACTCGAAGAAACGGTGTACGTGGAGCAACCTCCTGGATTCATCAATGAAAAATATCCCAACCACTGTTATATTCTGGACAAAGCGGTATATGGACTGACACAAGCACCGAAGGCCTGGTATGAAACGCTAACCAAGTTTTTAAAGATGTCCAAATTCAAACAAGGTTCGGTTGACCCAACCTTCTTTCGTAAGAAGGAAGGTAACCACCTTATGATTGTTCAAATCTATGTCGATGATATCATCTTTGGCTCAATGAATCCTAGCTTAACGGTTGAATTCAGAAAGCTGATGGAGACTAAATTTGAAATGAGCTCAATGGGTCTGATTAACTTTTTTCTTGGTTTAATTATTAGACAGGGAACCGAAGGCATCTTTATTAACCAGGAAGCTTACACCAAGACTCTCCTTGCAAAATTCGGCATGATGGGAGACTCAAAGGTTAAAGTTCCAATGGCGTTCGGCACCAAGCTCACTCCATCCTTGGATAAGCCAGCAGTCGATATTATGCTATATCGCCAAATGATCGGTTCTTTAATGTACCTTACTGCTAGCAGGCCTGATATAATGTTTTCTGTTTGTTACTATGCTAGATTTTAGGCAAATCCTCGTGAACCTCACATGCTTGCAGTGAAGAACATACTCCGGTATCTCAAGCGAACTACCTCTCTCGGCTTATGGTATCCATCCAACTCAGGTTTCTTCGTTCAAGCCTATTCAGATGCAGACCTTGGAGGTTGTGGACTAGACAGGAAAAGCACCACTGGAGGCTGCCAATTCCTTGACGAGAAGTTGGTTAGTTGGCAATCAAAGAAACAGACCTGTGTATCTCTGTCTACTGCTGAAGCAGAATACATCGCAGCTGCCTCGTGTACATCTCAAGTGATTTGGATCCAAAGCCAACTCTAGGACTATGGACTTAATATGAAAAAGATCCCACTATATTGCGACTCTGAAAGTGCAATTAGGATCTGTCATAACCCAGTGCAACACTCGAAGACTAAGCACATAGCACTGAGGTATCACTTCATTAAGGATCATGTGGAAGATGGGAATGTCGAAATTCACTTTGTTCGAACCACTGATCAACTGGCTGACATCTTCACCAAAGCTCTTCCTGAAGCATCTTTTAACAAAATACTACAAGGGCTAGGTATGATGGAATCGGAGTCAGTACCAAAAATTACCTCTCACGATCAAAAGTAAGAAGCGAAATAGACCGAACGTTCGGGTTCGTGTCTTGTGCTCATGTACCGAAATGAACCGAACGCTCGGGTTCGGTTGTATCATCTGATCTTCGCTTATCACTCAAAGGTAATTTTTTTGGTTGTAGATCTTATGTATAATTTTTCCAAATTCATTTATCTTATTGTTAAAGTTATTTTCTTTTTCAAACCTATTTTCTTTGGCAACCGAAATAAACCGAACATTCGGGTTTAGTTCCAAAATTTTTCTCACCCGAAATCGACCGAACGCTCGGGTTCGGTTCCAAAGTTTTTTATTTTTTTTGTATTTTTTTGTATTTTTTATGTCTTATTTTTTTTTATTTTCAAACATTCCAAAAATATTTTTTCTCGTAAATTCAAAAACTCCAAAAATATTTTAATTTTTTATTATTTATTTTTATTTCTTATTTTGGCTTTTATTTTTTTTTGTCTACTTGTGGGTAAATCATTTCACTAGCTAAATGTCCCTAGAAGCATGCTGTTGTATGTGTCCAAAACCTCACCTGATTCTGAATAATAGCCTTACTGACCTGGTATAAACAAACATTGTCTTCCCAATTAGGCTATCATATTTATTCTAATCATGAGCTACCTAACTCTCTTCTCACATGAGATAAGAGTTTTCTGCTTGGTCCTATATTTATAGCAGAGGTACTTTGGTTTCTTTACACCATCTACATTGCATTTCTCCATCACATTCGATTCATAAATGTAACCCTTGAGACTATCAGAAATTACCACTAAAGTTTATGGTTACACAATTTCTGCATTTATGATCTTAGTGTCGTGCCACTACGCGCTAAGTGAAACCCAAAATTCAATACCCAATACGAATTGATGGTGAACAATTAATTTGCTCAAGCTTTCACTAATGAATTGTCGAACGTACAACATGAAATCTCTATTTTTCTTTTGAGTGATTCCTATGAAATTGTTAACACCCATAACATTTCTTCCCTTGGGATCCAGTTTTAATTTTTGTTCAGATTTTATACATTCCCTAGCCAAATTAAATTATCTTCAACCTACTTGTTCAACAGACTACCCCGGTCTCACAAGTACTTCATTCGATTTCTGTCTTATATCAAGCTTAGGAATTTTGAATCGAAGCGAAAGCCACCCTCATAAGCCTAAATTAAAAGAAGCCTTTCAACACTTCTTAATAAGTGTCTAATCGTTATTCAACGGGAAACCACACAAACACTTTAAAGTCTCTCTTGACTTTGAAGGAAGAGATTCGTGCCCGAGATCTTTTGTTTCGTGTCATTATTGACATCACAAAATCCCTCAAAAAGTGTTGTTTTATTTCTTTTTATTTTTTACACACTTAGCACGAAAATCTTTTTGATTTTCCAAAATTCTGGTTTCATTCATTTCAAGGAGTTTTAATTGGCTTGGTTGTTATAAAAGATTGTGGTGAATTTTAATCCACGTGGGAGAAATTTTAAAGATGCCGTTTCAATTTAAAGGGATAAGATGACGACATGATGACTCAGGCGGGAGTCCAATCGACTTGACTTCAAACGGCGCTAGAGGGAAAGCGTGTGAATAAGAACCGTTTCATCTCCAAACGACACCTGATGGGAAGGCATGTAATTAGGGACTGACATTCTCTCTCATGCGTGATCATCGGCCACGCCAACTGTCACGCGTCAGTCACTTCCAAAAACTCTTCGTTTTTCGATCGAAGATTTGGAAAGATTTTTCTCTCTCCTTTACCCTCACTATAAAAGGCAGTGTAAACCACCATTTACCTCTTTACCGTGCCTATATTTCCAGAGAGCCAGAAATCCTTCAACCTTCACTGTTCATCATCTCTTCCACTTTCTTGAAAACAATGGCAGATTCTTCTTCAGTCCACGCAACATCCCACATCTTGCCCATTCGCCCACAGCAAAGCTTGATCATCGATTTAACCCCTCATTCGTATGACGCATTCATGGTCCCCATCATCAAATGCCTGAAGTTTTCTCAAATCTCTCCTGCACTTACCAGGGCTGAAACAGTTCCAATGGAATTCCTGTCACAAATCTTTGCCACCGCTCACTACGACAAGGTCGTCGACAGAATCTTCTTCGATGTCTTTCAGCACAAGGCGTCGATTTCAAAGCAGCGGTTTTGCTCGCTGTTAGGGTTTGACGCGGATTCTTCCAGGGTCAATCCGGAATCAATCCCCATGGTTCATCTATTCAACATGTTCTACAACATGGGATACACGGAGGTGCTTACTACGGTGACGAAATTCAAGAAGTCGTGCCTACCTCCACAGTGGAATGGGATGTTCACTGTTTTGTTCAAGGGCTTATCTGAACGAAGTGCTGGATCCGATGGGGCAAGTCGTTTATTTCTCTCCATCATGTATGGGATCTACAATGGCATCAACATGGACTATGGGTCAGTCATGTGGCAACAACTTATCCAGAGTCTCTCTTCAATCTCCCGGCACTTAGAGATCTCATATGCCCGGTTCTGGACTATTGTCTCGAAATGGGTGATGGACAAGTACCACGTCCCCATTGTCGCTGGTGCTCCAATGTCTTCGATTGGTACCTTCCATACCACGAAGATCATTGTGTTAGATGCTTCCAAGTTTCCCTTCAACGGGTCTATCCCGGAAACCATGTATGGGGATGTTCCTGCTGATAGCCGGATCATTCAAACGTATAAGGAGTTCAGACGTTCTGGTCTGAGGGATCTTACTTCGGAGATGCTGAAATCAATTCATGACGCCGACAAGCCTGCTCCAAGAGGTAAGAAGGCTGATAAGGGAAAACAGATGGCCAAGGGGGCAAAAGGCCCGTCTCCAAAGAAGAGGAAACCCACCAGGGCTGCTCAGTCTCCACAGCAGAAGAGGAGAAAAACCCAACCAAGGCGAAAGCTGGTTATCGCTTCCTCTTCCAGCGAGTCTGAGGGTGAGAGTTCTGATTCTGAAGGCTCTCAACGTGGTAACACTCCACCACGATCTCCAACCCCTGAAGTTCATGTCTCTACTTCTCCTATTTCCTCTCCACCTAAAACCATTCCTATTTCTATTCCCCCCATAACTTCCACTACTCAAATACCACCCACTTCCATCCCAGTACCTCCACCAATATTCACCGAAGCAACCACAACCACCACTGTAGATGTTAGAACCAACGTATCTGATACGGGGGTTCATACTGACGCACCAAAATCCACCCCAGCACCCGAACCCACACCTACACCCGAACAAACAACCCAACCCGAACCTACCCATACTACCGTACCACTAGCTTCACCACCACCATCTTCTCCTGGTCACGCATCAGAGGAAGAAGAACCACTCCTTGGCGGGGAGAATATGACTTTTGACTCGGTCTACTATAGCCCGTTTCAAGTGCAAAGTGATGATGATGATGACGCTCCTGTCACCAAAAGGCATCTCCAGGAGCTCCATGACAAAATTAACTCACTCATCGCCTCCTCTTCCACTTCTCAGTCATCCCTATCTGAAGCTGCAGTTCAGAAAATTGTTGACGCTTTCTCCAAAGCTCAGCAAGCTTTACTTGATTCAGCCACCACCGCTATAGATGCCTCAACTGAAGCCTGTCAGGCAGCGACCGAAAAAGTCGATAAACTATTTACTGATGCTTCTTCCCTGTTGAAATCTTTACAGGAAAGTGCTAAAGCCACCAAGACTACGCTGGAACCCATCATCAACCAGTTGGCTACATCAGTCGCTTCTGAGCTGAAGTCCTTCACCTCTCTCAGACAGTCTATTTCGGACGATAACTCAGCTTTCAGAACCACCATTGAGGAGCGTCTCTCCAAGCTTCAAGAAGACTTAGCTGCCGAGAACTCTCTCGTGGATGCTCTCGCAAGGAAGACTACCGCTCTGAAGGTCAAAAGTACTCAACTCTCCAACTGTCAACAGGAGATTGACTCTCTTCGATCTGAAAGAGAGGTGGTTAAATTGTGTGTTTCGGATGTCCACTCTGCTATCTCCAACATCCTTGAAGCGCATGACCCAATCATCAATTATTCAGTACGCCGTACCCTTGCAGAGAAGCTCGCTCCCGCCCTCGCCCTACTCAGCAAAATCGAAGGGCTCCTTGATTTCGTGTCCATTCCGAAACAAGGGGGAGAGAAGGAAACAATGTCTCAACCACCTCCTGCTTCAGCAACTCACACAACCGAACCTCCTCCAGTAGGCCAAGCCTCCGGTTCTGGTGTGGAAGACAAAGGCAAAAAGATTGCTGAGGAGAGTGAAGATGATGATAAAGAAACAATTACCGACATTCTGAAGCGGCAAAGTCGAAACAATGAGGCTGACATCAATGATCGTGTGGCAAGAGAGGCTGAAGAAGCCGAACGTAAACAGAAGGAATCCCACGACCTTCTTGAGAGCAGGAAAACTCTTTTTCCTTCCTGGACTCTTGAGAGGCTGATTAAGGAAGCCATTGACACACCAAGTATCTTGTGGCTGGAACCTGTGATCTCTTTAGATCATTCCAATACTGTCGACTCACAGTTCGACATGCCACTGACCCGAAAGGCGTTTGTTTTTCATGCCTTTGACAACGTTGCAAAGTTCCCTCATCCTCATCCACAGGTTGATCGGGACTTAATCAATTTCTATCTGAAGGCTGCTCAACCCCAATATCAGACTTGGAGCGCTCAGAAAATTGTCAACGTTCGGGTCTTGAAGCCGTACAGTGAAGGTAACTTCATCAATGTTCGCTTCAAGGTACTTCGGGGATCTGCCAAGACCGAACATGCCATCTCACTTGCAGATCTTCCCAACCTTAATCCCCATGATTGGATTATCTTGCACAACATCCTCCTCACCAACGAAGCTGAATATGGTCCGATCATCGACCATTTCAAAAGGATGCTCGTGTGCTACATCATGGAAGTTGCATTGATGGATCAGGAGATTGCGAGCGTATTTAAGAAGAAACCTACAGTATCTCCTGTTGCTCTGCCAGTGATCTCAACATGATGCAGATGGGGAAGATTGACCCGAAGAGAAACTCTGTCATGTTTACCAGGAACGAAGGACAGAAATGTCTTTTTGCCTTGGCAGACAAACATCTCTATACCACTGCATGTTTGGAACACGTTTTGGGGATCATCCACAGATGCAAGCAGAACACAGCGGATGATATCAGGTACTTTGATGATATGATTCAATGGTACATTCGGTTCAGACAGACTATCCTTGCTCTTATCACACGTCTGTTTGATACCGTAAAGAAGGCTCCCGTTGCTGGCCCAAGCAAGAAGAAGAAGTAGTCTCGCTCTAATTTGACGCAAAGGGGGAGATTGTTGGGTCGTGTTTTGTGTTATGTATTGCGTCTATTGGGTTCGTTAGTTAGTCTATAATGTATCTCCGGTATGGGCCTATCCATCCGTGAGTTTAGTAGGGTTTAGTTTACATATAGGTGCTTGCATGCTCCTAGAATGTAACAATAGAATAGAACGATCAGAGACTTATTATTCAGCAAGTTTATTGTTATCGTTCTTGTAACCCTAGAATCCTCTACAGTGGAAGTTCTTAGTCGAGCTCTGCTGAGGATTGAGTAATTTAATCATTCGACACATCTTGATTCATACTTGGGTTATTTACTGTTTATATATTCATCGCTTACCTGTTACATAGATCTAATTGATCATCAAGTTAATTAATAACTTATCAATTTAAACTGTATATCTATTTATATCTACATAATATGTTGGGTAAAACATGGGTAGATGAAATATGAGTTGGATGATGAGTTGAGAAATGATATAGACCATGAGGTAAGGTTAAGAGGTGGAGGATGTGAGAAGCCTTGTTCCCAAATGTTGGCCCCGTCATCTAGCAGAGTATGGATGACAACCACAGACTATTCTAGACAGTCCAGTGGAACACTAGCAAGCTCGCAACCTGTAGGTGTTATGAACGATGTGTTCACCGGTGTACTCTAAAAACCCATTGACATGTATTGCGAGTGGACTCTCGCAAACGATACTATCAATAAACGAGATAACCCTAGCAGCTGTGCTCAAAGGACGATATTGGCAGCTGTGCCTCATATAGAATGTCACAATTCTGGCAGTTGCACCTAAGTGATAAAACTAGCAGTTGTGCTTGACAGCTGTGTCATTGACAACGATGGACTTCGTACCTATTCCTTAGGATAATCCTTAGGAATGAATGAATGAGAAATAGTTGATTCTTAGGGTAGATCCTTAAGAGTAAAGAAGATAATGGGGATCAGTAATTGGGTTAACTATTTGATGATTAAACATAATAATTATATTATTGTGGGTTGAAAACCCTATGTACTCACCAGGTTTCCCAACCTGACCCACTCAGTTTATTTATATCACAGGTGTTGATATGAAGTCACATTACACTGAGAGATTAAGGAGATATAAATCACTAGTGATAATGAATGTAAGTTCTGCTTATGCTTATGTTTCTGTATTTACGATGACATCCCAGATGTTTTAAAATGATTAAAAATACTTTTCTTCGAAAATGGCTCGATAACGCACTTATTGTGTTTTACTGGGAACAAATTTTGCAATACTTTTATGAAAAATATTACTCTGATTTTCAAACAAGCATAAACAAAATCGGACTTTTTTGGCCGTGAAAATAGGGATGTCACACTTTGGGTGCTGCTGGATTCTCACCTCCAGCCGCTATCGCACCATTTCTACTGATGACGGGTTGCCGTCGCAGCTCCGATCGTTGCCAAATAACACAGACTCCACCTTCAGTTCGACTGCCACCTTTCTCCATCTCTTTCCGACGTTGCGTCTACTGATACCACCTTTCCGGAGCCTTCTCAGCCGCCTCCTTACCAGTATCGACCAGAGCCGCCACCCCCACTATAGAGGCCGTAAGCCACCAGCCACTGTTGTCGTGAGTGCTGCTGGCAAGGACGAAGCTATTGAGATGACGTCGTGGCATTGTGTTGCGACCCTCGGACGTGCCTACCCTGTTCCTTCTTTCCTGCTGACGCATTACCACCGCCATTAGCCATTAGATGTCGCTATTAGTCATGGTTGTGGCCACTAGGGATGATGCTGCCATCATCACACGCCACCAGGTGGGTGGTTAGGCTTATCTCGCAATAGAAGTGTGTGTAATTATCTATGTCGGAGTCGCGAAAGGGCCACCACCACCACCGTGAGGTGCTGGCTGCCACCATCTACCACCGTCTGCCACCACAAGGTGGTGGTGGGTGTAATTATTGGAAGTTTATTTTGGACATTATGTGTATTATTGTAATTTGTAACCGGAATGACAATAGGAAAACTTGAAACCACCACCGGCCACCGTGTTGGGTGGCGGTGTGCCTCGTTTACAATTTTGGACTCGTTGGGATGTATGAAACCCTAATGGTCCTAATGAAGACCAATTGACCTAAAAGCCCAACCATTTGATTAATGGGCAAGTAATTGGGTTGGAAACCCTAAGTAGGGTTTGGAAAACCCTAATGCCACGAAACCCTAATTTTGGGATTTATAGAGATCGCGTCAGAATTAATTAATAAACATACAATATTAAATTAAAATCATTGGCAAATTAACCTAAAGCAATAATGGACTTAATGGATTAAGTCCTTAATGGGTTAAGTAGGAACACTTAACCCTAATTGTCATTTCATGTGAAAACCCTAATTTCACTTGGGCCTTAAGTTGGGCCTTCCTATTGGGCTTTGGCGATTAGACTAGTGATGAGCTATCCAAGAACAAGTTAATGGACCAAAATAATTAGATGGGATTTAGGGTAAGGCCCATGTGAGAGACTTGGGCCCAATTTTCCATAGATAGGCCATAACAAGGCCTTTATGATTATGTGATATTCGGCCATGGGGATACCAAGAGTTTGGACTAAAATAATAGGATGGGCCTTAAGGAAAGACCATGTTGAGGTCTGGGCCCAATTTGGAAAATTGGACCATATGTTGGGCTGTGGCCCATACTTGACTTTTGGGCTTTTAGAGTGTGAGTTGGACCTTGGGCTTCGAACCCAATTATTAATTGGGTATTGTTTGATGTTGGTAGTTCGGGAATCTGTCAACCAGTAGCTGGAGTTTCATCTGCAGGACTTCAGCAGTGCCAGTTGAGTTATCCTCACTATATCAACGGGGTCTAAGGCACCAAGGCCGACCCTTTATGGATTGTATTCGGATTATTATATGATATGCATACTGATTTACATCCTGGTAGTTAGGATGCCATGTTAGTGACCTGTTAGGTCGGTGTCTTGGTTATAGGATCATTGATATGCTTGTGATCTGTTAGATTGGTTTGACTGTTATATGCATGCTATTGTTTGTATGTTATCAATGTGCACATGTTTGTTTGTTTGGGGGTTGGGTTGAGGCGGTCCTGCTTCGTGTTGTAGGCCAACATACCCGGGGCGGTCCGGATAGGCTGTAGGCCCTGAGGAGGCGGTCCAGTCAGTCTGAAGGCCCTACGAGCGGTCCGGATAGGCTGTAGGCCCTGCGAGGCGGTCCAGTCATGCCGAAGGCTCAGGAGCGGTCCAGATAGGCTGTAGGCCCTTCGAGGTGGTCTAGTCATGATGAAGGCTCATTATACATGTTGTTTGTTATTATTTTGTTGTGTGGTATATGTTGGTATTTTGGGGGGTAACTCACTAAGCCTTCGAGCTTACATCTATCGATTATTGTTTCAAGTACTTCTGAGGATTACGGGAAGGCAAATGCATGATCGTGCGCGTCCTTATATTTTCATGATTGATTCTGGGAATACTCTGATGTTCAATTTATTTTGAAAGTAAACTGTAATAACTTAATGGTTTTAAATGTTTTAAAAAGTCTTAAATTGGTTTGAATATATTTTGGATGAATTGATCCTACGATTGAGTGGAACTTACGTGTTTGGTATTCCAACCTGAGGGTTGATTGGACCAAACCTGTGCGTGATACGAGGGTATTCCATCCTAGGATGACTGGACCCGTCGTAGGCATGCCTGGTATTCCAGCCCGAGGCTGATTGGGCCAAGTATGAGTATTTATGCTTATGAGCTGGTTATTATATGTATGTGGTTCGGGAACTAAAGGATCATAGTTAGCGGTATGGGATTTGTGATTTTGTTTTCTGGTGGGAACCTCAGGTTATCAGAAGTTGAGCATCCAGTTGGGAGTTAAGTGCAATGCAATCGACAATGATCCAGTGTGGGCAGTCTGTCAGGGAGCCAGACCATCTCGAGACTTCAGATTACGGATTGAGTAAATGTGATCATATTGCAAGGGATTCGTTTATTTTCGGGTTTTAGAACCCCTGCGAGGATTGGTTACGGTTGTCGTGGAAAGGTTAGGGTTATGATCGGGATTGTAGTCCAAGTTTTTTGGCATGTAAGGAATGAGAAGAAACAATTTCGAGGACGAAATCAAATTTAAGTGGGGGAGAGTTGTAACATCTCATTTAAAATATAATAATTAAATAATGAACCCAGAACCCTGAGAAGTAATTTTTATTATTGTTTTATATTATTATTGTCCAAAATTAATTAACAATTAGTGGGTTCTTGGTTTCGGGAAGCCAAATGACAAGAATTGAATCTACAGGGGTTAAAATGTAATTTCAGGATTTATTTTGAAAATAAATTATGGAAGCATGGGTCAAAGAGTAAATATTGGACTCATTTTGTAAGGATTTTAGAAGGTAGGGTGGGAATGGTAATTTCTGGATCGAAATTGAAAGAAGAAGGGGTAGGAGGTACCATTCTTGTTATTATGGGAAAAGGCTAAGGACCCGGGTATATAACCCATCTATCCCTCCGGAACCCTAACCCTATGCTAATGTTGTAGTTGCCACCTTATACCTCCTTCCTCCAGCGTCCAGCCGCCACCACTCGACACTCCTTGCTGTTCCGATCGACCAAGAGCTCCGACGACATCCACCTTGACCGGAGATGCTGAAGACCGATGGGGGTTTGCGAGTGACCTTCGGGTGCTGCCGGATTCTCACCTCCAGCCGATGTGACACCATTTCTGTTGATGACGAGTTGCCGCCGCCGCTCCGATCGTCGACAAATAACACAGACTCCGTCTTCAGTTCGACTGCCACCTTTCTCCATCTCTTTCCGGCGTTGTGTCTGTTGATACCACCTTTTCGGAGCCTTCTTAGTCGCCTCCTTACCAGTATCGACCGGAGCCGCCACCCCCGCTATAGAGTCCGTAAGCCACCAGCCACTACTATTGCGAGTGTTGCTGGAAAGGACGAAGCTGCTGAGATGACGTTGTGGTTGTGTACTGCCACCCTCAGATGTGCCTACCCCGTTCCTTCATTCCTGCCGACGCATTACCGAAGTCGTTAGCCGTTAGTTTCTGCCGTTAGTCATGGTTGAGGCCACTAGCGTTGTTGCTGCCATCATCACGCGCCACCAGGTGGGTGGCTGGGCTTATCTCACAATAGAAGTGTGTGTGTGTGTGTCGTGTGTTTGTATAATTATCTTGGCCGGAGTCGCGAGAGGGCCACCACCACCGTGAGGTGGTGGCTGCCACCCTCTACCACCGTCTGCCGCCACAAGGTGGTGGTGGGTGTAATTATTGGAATTTTATTTTGGGCCATTATGTGTATTATTGTAATTTGTAACCGGAATGATAATAGAAAAACTTTAAACGACCACCGTGAGGTGGTGGCTGCCGCCACCAGTCGTCGTGTTCGGTGGCGGTGTACCTCGTTTGCATTTTTGGACTCATTGGTATGTTTGAAACCCTAATGGGCCAATGAAGCCCAATTGGCCTAAAAGCCTAACCATTTGATTAATGGGCAAGTAATTGGGTTGGAAACCCTAATGCCACGAAACCCTAATTTTGGGATTTATCGGGACCGCGTCAGAATTAATTAATAAGCTTACAATATTAAATTAAAATCGTTGGCAAATTAACCTAAGGCAATAATGGACATAATGGATTACGTCCTTAATGGATTAAGTCCTTAATGGGTTAAGTAGGAACACTTAACCTTAATTGTCATTTCATGTGAAAACCCTAATTTCACTTAGGCCTTGAGTTAGGGCCTTCCTATTGGGCTTTGGCGATTAGACTATTGATGGGCTATCCAAGAATAAGTTAATGGACCAAAGTAATTAGATGGGCTTTAAGGTAAGGCCCATGTGAGATACTTGGACCCAATTTGGAAAATTGGGCCATAGATAGGCCATAACAAAGCCTTTATAATTATGTGATATTGGGCCATGGGGATACCAAGAGTTTGGACTAGAATAATAGGATGGGCCTTAAGGAAAGACCATGTTGAGGTCTGGGCCCAATTTGGAAAATTGGACCATATGTTGGGCTTTGGCCATACTTGACTTTTCTGCTTTTGGAGTGTGAGTTGGACCTTGGGCTTGGAACCCAGTTATTAATTGGGTATTGTTTGATGTTGGTAGTTCGGGAATCTGTCAACCAGCAGCTGGAGTTTCATCTGCGGGACTTCAGCAGTGCTAGGTGAGTTATCCTCAATATATCATGTAACGCTCGTGTTTCTAGGCTAGGCATTAATATTGACATAATGGTCTAGGTTAACCTTTGTAACTCATTTAGAAGAAATGAAAAGGAATTATGTGAATTTTATGTGAATTATGTGTTTTATGCTTAATTATTAGGGTTTAATTAATTAAAAAAAAAATAAGCGTCAAAATTAAAGTGTGAGATAAGCCCTATATCTTTACATAAAGTGGTAGTGGTCGAAACAAGGATTTTGGGGATATAAAGAATGTCGAAATCCGAGTTATAACGAAGAAGTTATGACATGTCGAAGTTTCGAGACAAAACCGGCACGGTGCCGAATGTCGTAAAAAGTGAGTTTTTGATAAACTACTTTTTAGCCTTAGTAATCTAAAAAAAGTCGTATTATTCGTTAAACCGAGAAGTTCGATAAAAAGAACGCCCAAATCTGACTTCGTATGAGGAAGTTATGATTTTTCGAAGTTTCAGCTTAGCAGTAGACATCTAAAAAACTCGAATTTTAGATCGAGCAATTTTTAGCCGACACAACCTAAACGAGAATTGAAGGTCTCGTCATTAGGAGCACAACGGTAAAAAGCTTGACGAAAACGGACGTCAGATGAAGAAGTTATGAACTTTTAACGGATTTCTTGTCCCGGTCTGTTAAAAATCATAATATAAAAATTAAAGTCAAAATTAGCCGACAAAGTCTAAACGGAAGTTGTAGAACGTAATTTTAACTACGCGTGCATATAAAGAACGTCAAAAACAGAGCTCGTATGCGAAAGTTATGGATTTTAGAAGTTTTTGCACAAAAATCGAGAAAATTCGCATAGTCACGCTTTTGCCACGTGTCCTCGCCTCGCATTTGCCCCGTGGTGAAATCTGCTGAGTCACCCTCGCATGAACAGTAACTGCGGTCCACTAGCAGTCTGACACGTGTACTATCCTCGTGTCCGAGCCTTGCACATGGATCATGAGTCCATGGTCCAATCAGAGGCTGCCACCGAGTCCCTCGCACCTGCGCACCCTCGCCTGCGGACCCCACCACCAAGCCGACTTCGGACCAGTAGACTTCGGTTCAATCACAGGAAGCCAGCAAGCCTTCGCACGTGCAGCCCTCGTGCGAGCCTTCCCCTGCGAGCCCTGGGATCTGCGACGCGTGGTTCCTTCTCAGTCGTCCGATCAGAAGCCTCCCCTATAAATAGAAGGGAGACCTCCCGGGGGTATTTTGAAAACTTGTCATTTTTAGCACCTTTCTCCATATTTCTTTCATATTATCATCCCCCGAAGCCCCGATATCAATTATAAGCCCCGGAATACGCCACGAAGAGCCCGTGAAGCGCGGAAAATTTATCTTTTCGGTTTCGAAGCCCGACCTTTCGCAGAGCCCGGTTTCTCAATAAAACTCTCGGTTTTATTAGAAACGATCATTTTAGGAAACGAATTGCTGCCCGGTTTTCATTAAATTATGTGAGTGTGTAGTTACTTTCACCTTACACATAGATATGAAGTATTTTACATAAAATACGTGTTGTGTGAATATATATATATATATATATATATATATATATATATATATATATATATATATATATATATATATATTGTTTGTTTATTTGAGATGGGTGCTGAAGGAATGATTTATACATGTTTTTAAATAATTTAAAATATATATGTATTTTTATTTATGAAAAATGTTGGGTAAAACATGGGTAGATGAAATAGTGGGTATGATGAAAGATGAGTTGGATATAGGAGATGATCAATAATATTGATCATGAGTTGAGGGTGAGTGGTGAAATTTGAGAGAATCACTTACCCAAAATATTGGCCTCCGTCATTCAGCAGAGTATGGATGACAACCATGAACTATTCTAGACAGTCTATGGAACACTAGCAGGCCCGCAACATGTAGGTGTAATGAACTATATGTTCATTTGTTGTACTCTAAAACCCATTGACATGTATTGCAGGAGAGAATACCTGTAAATAATACTGTCGATAAATAAGAGCTATGGACTTAGCAATTGTTGAATAAACTTTGGAAGCCATGGAATTAGTGCCCGTTGTATAAACCCTGGTCACGAGGTGACTTTGTGTCTATTCCTTAGGATGAATCCTTAGGAAGGAGTGATAGTTGATTCTTAGGGTAAACCCTTAAGAAATAAATAAAATAATGGGGTTTGGGCTAATTCGGTCGATTGATTGATGTTTATACATAATAAATTTATGTATTGTGGGTTGAAAACCCTATATGCTCACCAGGCTTCCAAGCCTGACCCACTCAGCTGTTTGTATTACAGGTAGAGGACCCCAAGCATAGTCGGATGATGATGATGAGTGAATTTTGGATTATAGGCCAGTAGTTACAAATAACTGTCGTAAGGCTTATAATGTCTTGTTTATGCTTTTGATCTGTATCGGAACATGACATCCCGAGGTTTTGATATAAAAAGGAAATGATATATTTCTTAAAGAAAGGTTTTGACAAACTTTTATCATATTTTGTTTTGGGGACCAATTCCGCAACATCTTTTATAAAGATTTCTCTGATTTGATTTTAAAAAGCATAAATTAAATCGGTCTTTTCTGGCCGAGAAATTGGGGATGTCACAGTTGGTATCAGAGCATTAGTTTAAGCGAACTAAGAAATATCCTACGATTTCTAGACTTAAACTTAGAATGCTAAGTGATGATTGTGAGATGAGTGTCTACCATAATTTAGACACGAGCACTAGTTTATTTTAGGAAGGATGCCTAAAATGCTTTTATGTGCTAAATGTTTTGTATTATAGCTATAATGATGCTATTATTTGCTCGGATCTATGGTCTGTTGCCGACCGGATCTGGAAACCTTATGTGTGTAGGATTCTAAACGTATGACTACGATATTGGAACTAACATATAAACGTTTCGAAGACTTAACATCTAACGAAAATGAAGATCTAAATTCACCTACGATTGGTGTATAAGATCGAAATGGCAAGTACTCAAAGTGGGTTCAGAAGTGATAATCCACAGCCTGAGCCAATCACGATGACTGGAGTGCAGGCAATGGTACGTACGATGTTAGGTGAACAGATGGAAGAAACAAAACATTTACTTCAACAAAGTAAGGATGAACTTATTGTGCCAGTACGTCAGGCATCTGTTCTTGAGGCAACTATTAGGGTTGCTAAGTCTATTGAGGAAATGATCAATGACACAACCGCCAACAAAGTTGAAGTTGGCAAGAAGAGGAAATTTGAGGGGTCTTCAAGGCCCAACAAGAGCAACATATCCTCAAAGTTTGGAAAAAAAAGAGATAAAGGAAAATGGTGCGGGAAGTGCAAAAATAAACACTCTAGGAATTGTGACGGGAAGGTGAAGTGCTTTAAGTGTGGAGAAATAGGGCATTACGCCAATAAGTGTACGATTCCCAAGGAGGTGTGCTACAGATGTAAAGAAGAAGGCCATATTTCTAAGAATTGTCCGAAGAACAATGAAGTAACAAGGCCAAGTGCACCATCAGCGCCAAAGGAATTTCAGGATATTCTTGACGAAGCAATTAATAACACTAGGAAGTAGAAGTCAAGACTTGATACTCGAAGATCAAGTTACGAAGTAGTAATGTGAATAGTAACAAGTGGTTTAGCCTATGAGAGGCATAGTATAGGGTAAACTTGAACCTTTGTGTAATCGTTTCAAGGAAATAAAATAAACCCTGGTTTTGTCGTTTGATGAATAGAATGGTTGGTGTAATTTTTGAAGTTGTCCCAATCATCTGGAATTTCCATCACCAACCAAGTTGAAGTAGAGTTGATCATTGAAGATACGCGTGAAAGAAGTCCTAGTAGAGTCTAGGAAAATTTTATGATTAATTGGACACATTTGTATGTGTTAAATTGTTTTGTGGTTTTAGGACTTGGGGACTGCAAGACAGTACTTGGGACGAGTATGAGTAGGTGTGAATAGTAGTAGAGATCTATACTACTGGAAGCACGGGACTCGCACTTAGATCAGGGAAAGTCACAAGGTTACCAAGAAGCTATTATTTGATTCCGTCTTGTTCTAGTCTGTCGTTACCATTGTTTCGGTAATGACTAAGAAGATGATTGTTATTCCAACCTTAGAGGTCATATCAAATTGAGTCCGACTACGATGAGTTTATTATGTGGTTCAGAGAACCAAGTTCGATGTAACATTTGGCTTAAGCCAGAAGATTGAAATGAAAGCTGATCAAAGCGATCAATAGAAGTATCGCACTCATTGTTAAAGAAGTTGGTAGTTAGAAATGATACATGTTGAACTGTGATTGTATCACATTAGAACATGAAGGAAGGTATAATTTGTTCTGAAATTTGTCCCTAGGAGATCTGAGGCTAAGTAGTGCAGTATACAATGAGAGATCATTAGAACATGACCCATCGGTTTGTTACAATAAATGAAGGAAAATACTTATTCCAAGAAGAAGAAGGAGTCCTCAATAAGGATTTATTTTATAACTCGAAGGTTACAATTGAAAGTCCTATGGAGATCTGAAGCTTTTTAGGATTAGCTGGATATTATCGCTGATTTATCCAAGGCTTTTCTTTAATCGCGACTCCATTAACAGCTTTGACCCACCAAAGAGCTGTCTATACTTGGAATGAGAAGCATAGGAAGCTTTGAGAAGATAAAGAAAACGTCGTGTGAAGCACCGACTCTATCGTCACCTGACGGAGTTGATGACTTCACAGTTTAAAGTGATGCCTTTGGAGTTGGGTTAGGTTGTGTTCTGACCCAAAGGGATAAGGTGATAGCGTATGCATCAAGGCAATTGAAGGAGCATGAAAAGAACTACCCCACTCACGATCTGGAGTTGGCAGCGGTAGTATTTGCCTTAAAGATATGGAGGCACACTACTAGAAAAACAGCCTTTTACGACGCTCATTACGCGTCATAAAACGCTCAGACGACACGCAAATGCGCTTCAAGGAAGGCCATGTCATAACGAGAGACGACGCGCTTTTGGGCGTCCTCTATAGACGACGCGCATTTACAACGCGCATTTATGACATGCATTTACAACGCGCAGTTACGACATGCAATGCGTATCAAGGAAGGCCCTGTCATACAGGAAGACGACACGCATTTGCGTGTCGTAACCTTACGACGCGCGTGTTTATGACACGCAATGCATATCAAGGAAACCCCTGTCAAGAAAGGTCATGTCATAAATGAAGATGACACACATTTTTGCGTATCATAATTTTAAATGTTCTAAAAAAATATATTTGTATATTTATTAATTTTTAAATTAAATTTGCATTTAATGTCTCATAATAGAAATAAAATATCATATACAAAAAATACAATCCATTGCATAAAATTTAATGTCATACAATTCTATTTTTTACAATATCTAAATTTGCATCTAATCTACTTTGTACATCAAATTCCAACTAAGTAAAGTTGCATCTTGCCTTTCATAATTCTTTAAGACTAATGCTCCAAGCAGTTGATTATATGGATAAGAAGTTGTACATTGGCCCATCTCACTCAAGAATGACTTAGCCAAATTCAACTCCAAGTCTTTACTGTATCTTGCTGATAATGCTGCAAGATTTGAATCAAGTGGCTTCATATTCCTTTCTTCCATCAACTTTACCTGATGCACAAAATACACAGAAAGAAAAAAACATTGTAGAGGAAGGGTAATTTGGGAAAATGTGAGGGGTATCCTCTGCAAAACAAAACAAAAAATATCCTTTGCAAGATTTTCTCTTTGTATCCTCTACAAAACATATATCAAAAAATGAATTTTTTTATAGTTTTATATTATAATTATGCCTAGAGTATTGCATACCTGAAGAACCATTTGTTAGCTCTACAACACTTTTTGAATCTGAACCTTGTCTTTCATCATTAACAATAGCTCCTTTTGTAGCCCCTAGGACTACGCATAAAAGTTAGAAAAACTAAATATTCCAAAAATACCCCTAGGACTCTTTTTGTCCCAGAATCTGAATTAAACCACAAGTGATGCTTCGATTTCTTTGTTTCTTGCAACTTCAACATGAAGTGTTCTGATGTTGTATGTGTAAAGTTTCACACTTTACAGGAGATTCTTGGGGAAGGAAAGAAGGTTAAGCTTGAACATAAGGTAATTTCATATCATATGCTTTTGTGTTTTAAGGGGTAAACGAATCATTTCAAGATTTGAAAATTATTAAAAAAACGTTATAATTGTAGAAAACAAATTGATAACCTTCTAAAAATTTGGGAGCTAAAATGTATCCAATTAAAACAATGAAAATGTGATTTTGTTTTTGTTTTCAATGTTATAGTAGTAGGAAGAGAAGTTTGATATAATAAACAAATCACTAAAAGTAGGTTGCTATTTCTTAAAAAGTAATTCAACTTTGGCATATTATAGCTTACCTTCTCTGTAGGTGGCAACTGCAATGAGTTCTTTCACGGCTATATCAACAACTTTGGATACAAAATCACCCTGAAATAAATATATACAAACTTAGTAAGAGAATGTCACAACTCTGCAATAGAGGACCAACTAACAAAGTTGCCATGAATCCAACAAGTTGATCAGCAAAATCGGATTTTGAAGGGTGTTAAAAGGATTACCTCATCTGCACCACCTACTATGTTTGTGCTCGGTGATAAATTGCATCACCTTTGCAATAGAGGACCCTGCACCAAATTCAAGAATACTATTATTTTTACCAAGTCAAAGAAGTAAACCTTAAAAAACTTAGTTCAAAGTAAAACAAATCAAATAAGGGTCAGAAGTCATCAACATGTGTATCTATAGTTACAAGAGTTTACAACTTCCAAATTCAAGAATACTATTTTAACAATATATTTTTTATAATAATATTTAAAAACTGAAGTCTAATAACTTTTTAAGATCATTCCTAATGCAAAACCTCCTTAGCTCAACACACTTGATATAGCAGAAATTTATCCACAACCAAAACAGCTCTTAACTATTATGTTTGGTTTAAATTATTATTGATATTATGTTTAGATACAGTGTTCAATTTACGTTACTGATCATATTGTGATTTAATATAAATACATTCGTATTATTAATTGTAGAAAATAAACTGTAATTTATAGCTACATAGTCATTTGTTATGTGCTATCATTTCTATACAAAAGGGTAAAATGGTCATTTATTTAGATTCAGATAGTTCCAGTAGCCCAAAAAACAGCCTTTATATATAAAAGACTAATCCAAGATATACTATTATTCTAATTTATGGGTTGCAACCTTAACTCGATTCGCTTGGGTTGAAAATAACATTCTTAGAATCTGGAAGAATGCTCACATACCATGCAGGGAGAAAATATGATTTCCCATTGAATATCACATTTGCATATAAAGCGCTTCCATAATTTGAAAGAAAAGTTGCAGTCATCGGGTGTTTTATAGTATACATCTGCCTGGAGAACAAACAGATTGTGTGAAAAAGATTTACACTACTTATTCACTACTATGCATATTGATATGTTTATAAAAATACCTCTAAGTTTATACCAAGGGATTGATGAGTTGGATCTGCGTTTACCAAATATTCTTCACATTGCTTTATTGCCATATGTAGGTCCCGCAAGTGACCCCACTTTGGTTGCCTTATGAATCCTGCAGGAGTTATATCCATATATAACACTTACTCCATGCAGACATCATTATTTCATATCTGAGGTGCATATTATAAATCATAATCAAAGTATATTAATTTAATAACACTTTTGCTTATGTCAATTGTCAAATGACCATTTTTTTTGTTGACAGGAAGCTAAAATTGATGCAGCCAGGTGATATTTTTTTACCATTTTTCATTTGTAGCCTTCCACATGTTTGACCATTTTCTTGTATTCTAGTTTATGGGTTGCAACCTTAACTCAGAAGTTTTGCACTTGCTGTAATGTAAGTAAAATCATTAATTACACATCCAGACTGTTGGATACAAATAAATAGTCATAATGTATTTATTTTATTATGTACCATCTGGTTCTGCGCCGTCTCTTTTGTGAAATGGTAAACATGAATCAACCGGTTTGTGGGGCCCCAGATCTTTCTCGTCTTCTGGAATCTGTTATTGGAAAGATCTGAAAGGATAAATATAAGAAAACTTCAAAAACACAATTCCCACATTCACATTCACATTGCCCCTCCCTCCCTCAAGGGACTAGAGGCTCTAATAATGTACAACACAATGGTGGAATGGGATATAAATAATAGTAAAAGAAAACATAGTGACAGTGGGATAAACTGCAATAAATACCTTGTAAATCTTATGATAGAATACTTTAAGCAGTCTCAGTTCAGCATTTGGATGTGACAGTTCCACCTATTTGTTTCAATTTCCAAAATCAAAATGCAAATTAAAAAAAAACGTAATTTAATTGCACTAGAATATGTATGTCAATTACACAAGGACAAGGGTTTTCCTTTTCTGAAAAAGTTGCTACTTTCCCTCACTGACTGACTCCTTCATACATGTTGGTGAAAGATATAATTTATGTAAAATTACTATTTTGGAGTAAATCCTTATCTAAATTAAATACCAAGGCATTAGGTGATGTAATGGTAATCAAGGCACGGAGATTGTAGAATTTAGGAATATACTTACTGAAGTACCCGGCCAACAAGGCACTATGTGGACGTTGTAATGATGCCAATAGCGTACGTCAATAAGATAGCAAATTAACTGAGTCACGTAGTTGTTGATAAGGCTTCCTGGTTTATCAACTTCTGCCAGCAGTTTCATTTCCTGATTTCCAACAAGGCTAATAAGTAGTCTGTCTATTCATTTTTATACACACAACAATATTTAAACAATTTTCTCCTTACTTCATGGACAATTTCCATTGTATCTTCAATCTGTTTCCAGAAGCCTGCTGTAAGGTGTCATCGCGGGTGTAATTTGAGGATTATGTAGGAAGAGGTTTTTTTATCGAAATCTGAAGAAATGTTGTCTCGTTGTGACTGTGCACCTCTTCTATTACCTGTATCTGTAAATACTATTTTTGTGTCTTCATTGTCAGAGAGGCTTAGTGTGTTTGCTGATGATGAGTCTTTTGTAGTTGTTTGTGTGCTTCCAGCTTGATATTTTTTGAACCTTTTGAAAGGCTTTTAACTCTGTTTATTATCATGTTGTAAAGTAATATCAGAAACATAATCAAAGAACTAGGGTTTTTTGGGTGCTCATATAAAGAAAAAAAAACATACTTATCAGCATATATCAAGGTATTGAGAGTGTGTTCACAAGAACCAGTATTTGGTGAAGTGCAAGATATCATAACAGTATACTATAAGAAACGAATAACTTAAAAAATGGAGGACTGGAATTTTGAAGATGTAGAACACTAGAATGACGAATTAGGATCCTGATGTTGTGAATGATGTTGTGAAATAGAGTGATAAAAACGGATTGGGTAACTGATTTTGAGTTCCCTATAAGTAACGATCATTCTTTTTTTTTTTTTCTTTTAGCAATTTGGGTTCCCAAGTTTGGAACCAATGTTTCACTTGCCGATGCTTTTTTTTAATCTGCAATTTCCATCATCGTGTTCCATAAATTGATGGTTCGGCGGATTCAATAGATGGAAAGCGCGTTCCAAACTGATACATGATTGAATTTCTAGCGATTTGGGATCGGCCTATTTTGCAATTGGATCATGATCTGTTAGGCGATTGGATCGCTATTGTTCCCGATTCCGGAACGTGCGATCTGGAACGGAAAGCATGAGGGGGGGGGGGGGGGGGAGCGATCCTAGTATCTATGAGTAAAACTGCAGATTTTGGGACCAAAATTGTAATTTACTAAGAAAGAGTACCGTGTTTGTCGATCATTATCGGTATATCATCAGCCTACCAAAAAAAGCTTCAAATAAATATGATTTGAACCCTAACCTAAAACTCTTACCAAACAAGTTCAGGATGTCGGCGACGGGAAGGAAGAAAAGGACGTTGGCAAGGAGATAAAAGGTCTGACGCCGGCGAGGGTGGAGGAAGCAGTGGCGACGACGGCAAGGAGAAGGAAGACTGTCCGCAACGACGAGAGGGGAGCCAGTGATGTCTTTGACAAGAGTATCTGAAGAGCTTGTATCTTCGTGGCAAATAAAGCGATTAACAGGAAAAATTTCAGGAAACATGCGAAGATCGAGCAAGAACAAACTCGGTAATCAAGTAAAAAAAAAGAACTCACTAATTGGGAAAGAGATAAATCTTGAAGCTCTTACCATATGAAGATATAGAAAAGATGATTAAAGGGGGTCGATTGGGCAGAGTTATAAGATCGCTTGTGGTAGGGAGGCAATGAATGGATGAAACAAACCCTAGCAAAACCAGAACCAAGCAGCGTGTGGTGATGATGAAGCGTAGCCACGATTTGAGGTTCGGGAGTGGTGCTTCTAGACAGAGAACCATCGAGTGCAGATGCGTAAGTAAGAGAAGTTGATGACATCGCGTGAGGATAGTTTGGGCTCGAAACGTAAAGCTTACATGGAAACCAGATCTTGGTGAACACCAAAATAAGCAAAGAAATAGTGTGTTCGTGTTTTGAACCAGGCGAGAGGGATGAGATGGAAATACGAGTGAGATAGAAAAAATTAGGGTCGGATTTAGGAACCCTAAATCATCGGCTCAAATTGATAACGAGGAGGTAAGAACCCTAAATCCCCAGCTCATTACGGTCGAATTAAGAGTGTAAGAACTTGTTCGAACCGAGAATTAGGTTTTTGGTGGAGGTGATCGAGGAATTGACGAAGCTGTGGATGAAGGCGAAGGCCCTAATTCGAAGAGGCGGAAATTTTTGGGATGAATAGGCGGGGTTTAATTTTTTGGATTTCATTTTTCCCCCTAAAACGCGTGTTTCCTAAAAAAAAATATAAAGCGACATAGTTACACGATGCACACTTTTTGATAGGTGTCCTCCGTATCTTTTTTTTTTTTTCTGACACTAATTGTAGGGCATGCAAAAATACGTGTCCTCTATCCTTCAAATTTTTAGAAAGCTGACATTAATTTTTAGGCACGCACAAATGGGCGTCCTCTATCAGTGTGTGTCATTAATTGCGCGTCGTAAAAGGCTATTTTTCTAGTAGTGGCATTATCTTTATGGCACAAAGTGTAAACTTTTCACTGATCATAAGAGTCTTCAATATCTCTTTAATCAGAAGGAATTGAACATGAGGCAACGACGCTGGCTAGAGTTACTCAAGGATTACGACTGCGAGATACTTTACCACTCTGGTAAAGCAAATGTTGTTGCTGATGCTCTCAGTCGGAAGGTAAAACTTGAAAAGAAAAGGCCAAGAGCGTTGAGAATTGAAGTTGTCTCGACAATTGTGGAAAGTATGAAGAAAGCTCAAGAGGAAGCTTTAGAGAAAAATGACCGAAAGAAAGAATGTTTGGGCAAAACATTAGTATTCGGTAAAAACAACCAAGGGTTGAAGGTATTCCAAGACAGAATTTGGGTACCTAAGTGTTACAACCCAAGTTTATTCTGTTACATTACCCCGTTACCGTTAACGGAATATTCCAGTTTATAAAAGTTCCGTTAATTGGAGGTCGCCAAATAAGTAAATGTTTTATTTATTTATATAATGTGTCGTTAAAGTTGTAGTAAAATAAATAAAGAAACTTGATGAGATTAAAAACTTAATCTTGAAGATCGATTAGATCTTAAACAGGTAAATAAATACTAAACAGCAAGAACACGAAAATAAAGAACAAGTCAAGAATGAATCAAACGAGTCGAATGATTAAAACAAAACCCTCAGAAGAGCTCGATTAAGAACATCAACTGTAGAGGATTAGTAGGTTTACAAGAACGATCAAAGAAATCTGTAATTCTATCGTTATACTCTGAATCGTTAACCTAATATGCATGCAAGCATATACTTATATAATAAATCTAAAAGACATCTCGGTTGGATAGGCCCAAACCGGAGTACAAAATAATTGGACTAAAAGCCTAGCCCAATGACGCAATCCTCTAGCGAATCTTCAACCCAACAATCTCCCCCTTTGCGTCAATTGGAGCGAGATCTTCACTTGTTACTTGGGCCAGCAGCGGAGGCGGGTACCTTCTTCTTCACGGTGTTAAACAGACAAGAGATAAGAGCCAGTATCGTCTGCCTAAACCTGATGTACCATTGGATCATGTCGTTGAAGTACTTAACATCATCCGCTGCATTCTCTTTACACCTTCGGATGATCGATAACACATGCTCTAGACAAGCAGTGGTGTAAAGATGTTTGTCAGCTAAAGCAAAGAGACATTTCTGTCCTTCTGCTCTAGTGAACATAACCGAATTGCGTCTTGGGTCGATCTTGCCCATCTTCATTTGATTGAGATCATTGGCCGATCCCACAGGAGCTATCTTCGATTTCTTCTTGAAGGCGGTGGCTACCTCCTGATCCATAAGGGCTACCTCCATGATGTAACAGACTAACATCCTTTTGAGATGGTCTATAATTGGACCATATTCGGCTTCATTCGTCAAAAGGATATTATGCAAGACAATCCAATCATGAGGATTTAAGTTCGGTAGATCTGCCAGGGATATATGATGTTCAGTTCTTGCAGACCCTCGAATCACCTTGAACCGAACATTAATGAATCTTCCTTCGGTGTAAGGCTTCAATACCCGAACGTTCACTATCTTCTGGGCGCTCCATGTTAAATACTGAGGACGAGCAGCCTTCAGATAGAATTCGATCAGCTCCCTATCCACCTCAGGGTTCGGATGAGGGACTTCAAAAATATTTGAGAAGGCGTGGAAGATAAACGCCTTTCGAGTCAACGGCATGTCAAACTGCGAATCGACAGAATTATAGCAGTCGAACGAGATCACCGGCTCGAGCCATAGGATGCTGGGAGTATCTATGGCCTCCTTAATCATTCGCTCCCGAGTCCATGCAGGGAAGAGAGTCTTCCTGCTCTCGAGGAGATCGTGGGCTTCCTTCTGCTTGCGTTCGGCTTCTTCAGCCTCTCGCGCCACACGATTAACATCATCATCAACATTGCGACTGTTTTTGCGTTTCAACATGTCAGCAATGGTTTCATCATCTTCATCTTCATCTTCTTCCTCAGCTATGTGTTTCCCTTTATCCTTCACACCCGAACCCGAAGCTTGACCAGTCGGAGGTGGTTCGGTTGTGTGAGTAGCTTTGGAGGAAGGAGGTGGTTTCGATCCGGACTTCTTCTCTTCTCCCCCTTGTTTCGGAGTGGACACGAAACTAGGTAAACCTTCGATTTTGCTGAGAAGGTCCAAGGCAGGAGCAAGTTTTTCAGCAAGGGTTCGCCTCACCGAATGGTTTAGAATCGGATCGTGTGCTTCTAGGATGTTAGATAGGGCAGCGTGTACATCCGAAACACATGTCTTGATAACCTCCCGTTCGGATCGAAGAGCTTCAAGTTGTTGCAGTGAGGTTGAAAGTTGAGTGCTCTTGACCTTTAGGGCGGTGGTTTTGCTTGCCAGAACGTCCATCAATGAGTTTTCAGCTGCGAGATCCTCTTGAAGCTTAGCGAGGCGCTCATCAATGGAGGCACGAAGGGCCGAGTTGTCGTTGCTTATGGTTTGGCGAAGAGTAGCGAACGATGTCAACTCCGTTGAGATGAACTTTGCCAATTGCTGAACAATCGGTTCCAAAGTTGTCTTGGTGGCGTCAGCGCTTTCCTGTAAGGACTTCAACAGGGTAGAAGCGTCTGAGAATAGTTTATCAACTTTTGCGGTCGCAGCCTCACAGGCTTTTGTGGAGGCGTCTATGGCGGCTGAGGCTGAAGCTACAGAATCATGCTGAGCCCTGGAGAAGGCATCAACAATCTTCTGAAGAGCGGCTTCAGAGAGAGATGACTGGTGGTTGGAAGATGAAGCGAGAAGTAAGTCAACCTTCTCGTTGAGCTCCTTAAGATGCTTCTTTGTCACTGGAGCATCATCCTCTTCGTCACTCTGAACCTGAAACGGACTAAAGTAGACCGAATCGAAGGTCATGTTGTCTCCGCCAAGAAACGGGTTATCTCCATCAGAGGCATGATCTGGAGATGATGGAGGTGGTGAAGCTAGGGGTGTGGTGGGTTGGGTAGGTTCAGGGTGAGTGTGGGGTGGGGTAGTTTTGGGTGGCGGTTGAGTGTGGGTAGGTTCGGTTGGATGTTGGGTTTCGGTTTGTGGTGGTTCAGTTACGGGTGGGGTTTCGGTTGCATCGGTATGAACCCCCGTATCAGATACGTTGGTTGTAACCTTTGCAGTTGTTGTTGTAGTTGTATCAGTGAAAATGGGTGGTGGTATAGGGAAAGAGGTTGGAGGAATAGTGGTAGTGGGGGTTATGGTGGGAATGGAAGTAGGGATTGTTTGAGTAGGTGAAGGAACTGGTGAGTTGTGGATTTCCATGTCTGGAGTAGGAGATCGGGGTGGGGTGTTGCCTCGTTGAGGGGTTTCGCCTCCTTGAGAGCCGTGCGAATCCGAACGCTCATCTTCTGAGTCACTCGAAGAGGAAGGGATTACAAGCTTTCGCTTCGGTTGAGTCTTCCTCTTCTTCGGCTGCGGGGACTGAGCAGGTTTCGTTTGTTTCCTCTTCTTGGGAGAAGGACCTTTAGGAGCTTTGGTCACTTGCTTCCCTTTTTCCGCCTTTTTGCCCATGTTCACCGGTTTGTCAGCATCGTGGATGGACTTTAGCATTTCTGGTGTGAGTTCCCTTGGCCCTGACTGTTTGAACTCCTTGATCGTCCTGATGATCCTGCTGTCAGAAGGAACATCACCATACATTGTCTCCGGAATAGAGCCAATGAAGGAAAACTTGGATGCATCAGAGACGATGATCTTCGTGGTATGAAACGTATCGATCGAAGACATCGATGCACCTGCAGGAGTGGGGACGTCGAACTTATCCATTGCCCACTTTGTAATAAGAGTCCAGAACCGGGCATACGACACCTCAAAATGTCGTGATGAAGAAGAAAGGCTTTGGATGAGCTGTTGCCAGAGGACCAACCCAAAATCTAAGTTTACTCCGTTGTAAACTGCATACATAATCGACAAGAAAAGTCGACTAGCACCGTCGGATCCTGAGCTCCGTTCCGACAAGCCCTTGAAGAGGACTGTGAACATGCCGTTCCATTGCGGCGGCAAGCAGGATTTCTTGAACATGGCGACGGAGATGAGCACCTCCGTGTACCCCATATTGTAGAACATGTTGTAAAGATGGCCCACCGGGATCGTCTCCGGATTGATTCTCGAAGAATCAGCGGCAAATCCTAGCAGAGTGCAGAATCGCTGCCTTGAAATCGAGGTCTTGTGATCAGCTACCTCAAAGAACACCCGCTCGACTGCTTTGTCGTAATAAGCAGTCGCATACACCTGCGAGAGCATCGCCATGGGCACAGACTCAACCCGTGATAGTGTAGGAGCGATTTGCGAGTACTTCAAGCACTCGATGATCGGAAACATGTAAGAATCATACGCCTACGGTGTGAGGTCAATCACCAAGCACTGTTGAGGACGAATGGGAAGAATGTGTGAGGTGGCGTGGACGGATGATGATTCTGCCATTGTTGAAGGTAGAAGAAGAGGAACAGTAAAGCTTTTTCGAGTTTTTGCTCTCTTGTAAATTTGAAGCAGTAAAGAGGTAAACGGAAGTATTGACTGCCTTTTATAGTGGGTGAAAGGAGAGAGAAAAATTGTTTCAAATCTTCTATGGAAATACGAAAAGGTTTCCCGGAATGACAGATGCGTGACAGTTAAGGCATGCGATGATCACGTAGGAGAGAGAGTGTCAGATTCCTAGGATCACGCCGCCCAACAAGCGCCGTTTCAGAATAAGCCGTTTCAAATCCTCATGCGCCTTTAAGTGCCAGAGAGAAGTCGCTTGAAATCCTCACACGCGTCCACTATGTCAGTAAAAGGATGGGCGTTTCAATTTCACACGCTCCCCTTTTTACTTTTACCACCGGTTGAAATTCAATCCTTTTATTTCCCGCCTGAGTCATCACCCTTTCGTCTTATTTTGTAAATCGCATCTTTTGAATAAATTGCCCACGTGGATGATTTTTGACCACATCTTGATAATTAACCACCAAAGCAATAATACAGCCTGTAATAATTAGTAACGGAATTTTGGAAAATCAAAGATTTTCGTGCTAAGAGTGTAAAAAATAAAAGAAATAAAGCAACTCTTTGTGGGAATAAATGTGATGTCAATAATGACACGAAACAAATGATCCCGGGCACGAATCTCTTCCTTCAAGGTCAAGAGAGACCGTAAAGTGTTAATGTGGATTCCCGTTGAATTACGATCAAACACTTATTAATAAATGTTGAAAGGCTTCTTTTAATTAGGCTAATTCAGGGTGGCTTTCGCTTTGATGCAACAATTCTAATCTTGAAATAAGAAAGAAAGTGATCAAAGTACTTGTGAGACCGGTGTAGTCTGTTGAACAAGTAGGTAGGAATTAATTTTAAATTGGCTTGGAAAATATAAAATCTCAAAAAAATTAAAAGCTGGATCCCAAGGGAAGAAATGTTATGGTGTTTAACAATTTCATAGGAATCACACAAAATAAAAGTTGAGATTTCATGAAGGTACATCCGTCAATTCTTTGGTGAAAACTTGAGCAAATTGATTGTTCACCGTCAATTCAGATTTGGTGTTGAATTTTGGGTTTCACTCACCTCGTAGTGGCACGAAACTAAGATCATAAACACAGTTGTTGTGTAACCATAAACCTCAGTGGTAATTTCTGAGAGTCTCAAGGGTTACGTTGATGAAATGAATGTAATGGAGAAATGTAATGGAGATGGTGTAAGAAAATAAAGTACCTCAGCTGCAAAAAGAAGGACCAAGCAGAAGACTCTTATCTCATGTGAGAAGAGAGTGAGGTAGCTCACGATTAGAATAAATGTGGTAGCCTAATTGGGAAGACACGGTTTGTTTATACCAAGTCATTAAGGCGATTATTCAGAATCTTATGAGGCTTGGGACACATACAACAGCATGCTTCTAGGGACACTTAAGTAATCCAACAATTATATCCCCATAAACGAACGAGCACAAGTGAAATTAAAAGAGAAAAATATTTTTGGAGTTTTTGAAGTAGATAATAATAGAAAAATAAAATAAGAAAAATTAAAAGAAAAAATAAAAGGTAAAAAGTAAGCAAAAAAAATAAGACTCGAAAACAAAAAACTTTGGAAAACTTTGAAAAACCGAACCCGAACGTTCGGTTGGTTTTGGTTGGGAAAAATGTGAAAAACCGAACCCGAGCGTTCGGTTGGTTTCGGTTGAAGAAAATTTTGAAAAACCGAACCCGAGCGTTCGGTTGGTTTCGGTTTAAGAAAATTTTGAAAAACCGAACTCGAGCGTTCGGTTGGTTTCGGTTTAAGAAAATTTTGAAAAACCGAACGCGAGCGTTCGGTTGGTTTCGGTTTAAGAAAATTTTGAAAAACCGAACCCGAACCTTCGGTTGGTTTCGGTTTAAGAAAATTTTGAAAAACCGAACCCGAACCTTCGGTGGGTTTCGGTTTAAGAAAATTTTGAAAAACCGAACCCGAACCTTCGGTAGGTTTCGGTTTTGGAAAATTTTGGAAAACCAATGAATTGAGACATGCAATCAGAATATACTTTTGACAATAAAATAAACAACTTTGTATAAGAAATATACAACCAAGAAAACTACCTTTGTAGTGATGAGCGAGGCAGATTATGTAACCGAACCTGAACGTTCGGTCAAGTTTGCTTCTTACGTTTGAGGTTGAGAGGTAGTTTGAGGTACTGATTCTGATTCCATCATACCTAGCCCTTGTAAAATTTTGTTGAATGATGCTTCAGGAAGAGCTTTGGTAAAGACGTCAGCCAGTTGATCAGTGGTTCTGACAAAGTGTACGTCGACGTTTCCATCTTCCACGTGATCTTTGATGAAGTGATACCTTAGTGCTATGTGTTTGGTTTTAGAGTGTTGCACTGGGTTATGACAGATCCTAATTGCACTTTCAGAGTCACAATATAGTGGGATCTTCTTCATATTGAGTCCATAGTCTCGAAGTTGACTCTGGATCCAAATCACTTGGGAGGTGCAGGATGCAGCGGCTATGTATTCCGCTTCGGCAGTAGACAACGACACGCACGTTTGTTTCTTGGATTGCCAGCTGACCAACTTCCCGTCAAGGAATTGACAGCCACCAGTGGTGCTTTTTCTGTCGAGTCCACATCCTCCAAGGTCAGCATCTGAATAGGCTTGAACGAAGAAGCCTGAGTTGGAAGGATACCATAGACCTAAGGAGGTGGTTCGCTGGAGATAGCGTAAGATGTTCTCAACTGCAAGCATGTGAGGTTCGCGTGGGTTTGCCTGAAATCGAGCACAATAACATACAGAAAACATGATGTCAGGCCTGCTAGCAGTAAGATACATTAGTGAGCCTATCATTTGACGATAGAGCGTGATATCAACAGCCGGTTTGTCTAGAGATGGAGTTAGCTTGGTGCCGAATGTCATTGGGACTTTGACTTTGGAGTCTCCCATCATACCAAACTTTGCTAGGAGAGTCTTCGTGTAAGCTTCCTGATTGATAAAGATGCCTTCGAGTCCCTGTCTAATATTTAAACCAAGAAAAAAGTTAATAGGACCCATTGAGCTCATTTCAAATTTAGTCTCCATCAGCTTTCTGAATTCAACTGTTAGGCTGGAATTCGTAGAGCCAAAGATAATGTCATCGACATAAATTTGAACTATCATAAGGTGGTTACCTTCCTTTTTGCGAAAGAAGGTTGGGTCAACCGAACCTTGTTTGAATTTGGACATCTTTAAGAATTTAGTTAGCGTTTCATACCAGGCTCTCGGAGCTTGTTTGAGGCCATACACAACTTTATCCAGAATGTAGCAACGATTTGGATACTTTTCGTTTACGAACCCAGGAGGTTGCTCCACATACACGGTTTCTTCAAGTTCTCCATTTAGAAATGTACACTTGACGTCCATTTGGAAAACTTCAAAGTTTTTGTGGGCAGCATAAGCAAGAAATATTCTAACTGATTCCAGCCTAGCTACGGGAGCGAAAGTCTCTTCATAATCAATTCCTTCCTCCTGACAATATCCCTTTACGACCAGACGAGCTTTGTTCCTTATAACATTCCCTTCCTAGTCCATTTTATTCCTAAAGACCCATTTGAGACCAACAACCGAGGCATCTGGAGGAGTTGGAATGAGGTGCCAGACTTCGTTCCTTTCAAATTCATTCAGTTCGTCTTGCATTGCTTGAACCCAATCAGAGTGATCGAGTGCAGTGTTAACTGTCTTCGGTTCAACTTTTGATATGAATGAGTTAAACATACAAAACTCAACCTTTGAAAATAAGGATGTCTGTTTTGCCTTCAGTTGTGATCGAGTCAGAACCTTTTCGGAGACATCACCAACCACTTGAGAGATAGGATGATCTCTGGTCCATTTGGTGAGAGGAGGGTAGTTTGGATCAAAGGTGGGGTATAGTTCAGCGTTGATCATTTCTTCTGGCTTAGATTGGCTTTCGTAGTCGAGCGTCATATCACCATGCTCCCCCTCGGTTGATGAGCTATAAGAAACTTGAGGTTCAGAGGTTTCTTGTGGTGCTGGACTTTCAGGCATTGATGCACCTTCGGTTGGAGAAGCACTTTCGGTTGCAGTTGGACTTTCGGTAGTAGTTGTAGAACTTGGCTCCCTCTCAACATGTGAGCTTGGTTCCTCCTCGACATGTGCGCTTGTCTCCCCCTCGACTGAAGCATCGTTGGGTGGAGGTTCATCAGAATTCGATCCTCCATCGTTCATTCTCCTGGCAGCTTCTTCGACAATTTGCTTCATGTGGTCTACCTTGTTGTCTGCTGCACCGGCTTCTGAGAGAGTAGCTTTCTCTGGTTCGTCAAAGAGCTCCAGAAATTTCTCGTATAGATTAGCGATCGAGACTGTGACTTGGCCAGTTTGAGGAAAGATGTCCCCAGCTGTGTCTTCTTTGGCCTGTAGCTTTTTGACATAGCTATCGTCAAAAGTCACGTAATAGGTCTCTTCGATTTTTCTCGAACGCTTGTTTAGGACTCTGTATGCTTTGGAAGTGAAAGAATAACCCAGAAAGATTCCTTCTTCGGCTTTAACATCGAACTTGTTGCGGTGTTCTTTAGAGTTAAAGATGAAACACCGTGAGCTGAACACATGGAAAAATTTCACATTGGGTTTTCTGCTGTTGAGAATCTCGTATGGTGTGAGCGTGAATCGCTTGTTAAGATAGGACATGTTCTGTGTAAAACAAGCAGCAGAAATAGCATCAGCCCAAAAATAAAGAGGTAAGGAAGCAAAACTTAGCATAGTTCGGGCAGCTTCACACAAAGATCGGTTTCGTCTTTCGACAATTCCGTTCTGTTGAGGTGTGTAAGGAGCTGAGAAGTTGTGACTTATTCCCTTTTCTGCTAGAAATTCTTCAAACTCCCGGTTTTTGAATTCCAGACCATTGTCGCTCCTGATGTTGCGAACGACCTTCTTGAGCTGTACTTCAATCTGCTTGATGAACACTTTCAGCTTATGAGTCGCTTCAGATTTGAGCTTTAGAAAGAACACCCATGTAAATTGTGAAAAGTCATCAACAATAACAAGAATATACTTGCTACCACCGATGCTTTCGATAGATGATGGACCACACATGTCAATATGAAGTAATTCGAGTGGCTCAACAACTTTTGTGTTAATTGTAGATGGATGACTTTGACGACTCTGCTTCCCCATTTCGCATGCAGCACACAAATGATCTTTGTCAAACTTGAGCAATGGAAGGCCTCGAACATGACCTCAAGTGACAAGTTTGTTGATGTCTTTAAAGTTGAGATGAGAGAGTCTTCGGTGCCACAACCAGCTTTCGTCTGATTGAGCTTTTGATAACAAGCAAATAGCTGGGTTTCCTTTGATGGGTTTAAGGTTTAGAGGAAACATTTCACCCTTACGCTCCGATTTGAGAATTACTTTCTTCGTCTTCTTCTCAATAATTTCAGAACCTTCATCGTCGAATGAGACTTTGAGACCTGTACCTCCAACAAGCTGAGATACACTGATGAGGTTGTGTTGTAGTCCTTCCACATAGGCCACCTTCCTTATAGTAAAATCACCATTAGTTATCATTCCGTATCCCTTTATGGTGCCGAAAGAGTTGTTTTCGAACTTGACGTTGCCACCGTTTGAAAGAGATTTGTATTCCCTGAGCTCTTCTTTCCTTCCTGTCATGTGACGCGAGCAGCCACTATCGATGTACCATTCTTCGTCGAACTGCTCGTCACTTATAACCTGCAAAAATTAAGCAGATTTAGGAACCCAAAGTTTCTTGGGTCCACGTGAGCTTCTCATAGGAACAGGAATAGCAAGAGAGATGTCAACAAGATATGTTCGTTTTATAAGTGTTGTTTCATCTTTCTTTTTGATGGTAAAGACTTTTATTTTATTAGGATTAGGTGCGTTCGGTTTAGACTCTGGATTGGATGCATTAACCTTCTGTTTGCCTTTTTGTTCAGCTGACGAATGAGATTTTTGAGATCGAACAGAATGAGCTTTAGAGCAAGATGGAGATGATTTGGAAGAATTAGAAGAATTAGATGAATTAGATGAATGAGAAGGAGTGGGCTTAGATTGAGACGACTTCTTAGCTGGAGACTCTAGGTGATCCTTTTGCTTTTGATCATTGGTAGGACTGACCTTAGAGTTGTGATTTCCTTTGATTTCAGAAACGAACCTATGCTTTCGGTTGGAGTCGTTTTGTGAACCGAACCTTTGCTTTCGGTTGGAGTCATTCTGTGAACCGAACCTTTGCTTTCGGTTGGAGTCATTCTCAGAACCGAGCCATTGCTTTCGGTTGGTATTCTCTTCTGAACCGAACCTTGGCTTTCGGTTGTTGTGGCTTTCATGCTTTTTGACAGGATTGTTCCCAAACTTCAGATTCTTGTCTGTGAGAAATATGCATTCTGGGATTGCCAGAATTGTTTCCTTTCAGAGAGATTCTTCCTGTATCTCTGGTTCCTTTCACGTTTCTTATTTCTCATCTGCTTCGGTTGATGATGAATATTGGCTTTCATTTTCGGTTTCTCCTTGGTTGGTTCGCTTTGGACTGTGGGAGTTTCACTTTGAACTGAGGAACTAGAGGGAATGTCTTCTTTTACCGAACCTCCATTCTCTTGAGGAATATCTTTCGTACCACTAGTACTTGGCACATCGAAATTATCTGGCTTGTTCAAGGGTTCTGGTACATATCGTCCTTTACTTTTCCATGAGGTCCTTTCAGATAACCCTACTGTTTCATCAGCATTATCGATTGGAGCTGTCCAGAAGAACTCATCACAGCCATCAGCATTGTCTTCGTTTAAAATAGCCGTGAGTTCAGCAATTTGATGTTCGGTTACTCCAGTGACCTTGTACACTTGATTTGGAGTGGTCCGGACCTTTTGATATACAACCGCTTTTTCTGCTAAGATCGGGGACTTTTGTTGGGACAATCGAGCGAACTCTACTGAATTTTCAGAAATTAGATTCTTGTGGTTTTCAGGTTCGCTTTTTACAAATTCTGAGCAGCCAACCGTATCCTCTACAGAAATTTCACTCATATTGTCGTCCTCATTAAGCTCAGATGCATTTTCAACATCTATTTTGTTTTCTGAGCTCAAGTTGGCGTTTAAAGAGTCAAATTTTTGTATGGTTTCGGTTCTCAGTTTGAGTCTATCATTTTCATCCAAAAGGTTTTTGAGCATGTCCTTGTGGTCCTTGGATTTAATGAAAGATTCAATTTTGTCCAGTCCATACATGTAGGTTGGATTGACGTCATCAGATGATATCACATTCTCACAATTATAAGCTTCGGCATCGATTTCATCCTCCTTAAACTCATGGAAGGGCAAAATCATGCGATGGATCTTTTGGCCTATTTCACAGTCCAAGTGAAGCTGAGTAATATTAGAATAAAGACGTTTTGCAATTAAACAAAAAACATTCCGCTGTTTTAACAACTTTAAATTGTCTCTTTGTAAATAAATGTTTTCGTCTTTTATTTTAACTAATTCAGACTCCTTCAACTCGATCCACATGCGCCGCTCCTCACTCTTCGAAGACACCCTGCTTAATTGATCAGTTAGGTTAGAATTGGTGACACGAGTTTGAGTTAAGCTACTATCTAGATGTGAAATTCTTGTATTAACATTTTTTAGTTCTTTCTCATATGAGGATTGTGGTACTTTAAATGAAACAAAAACCGATTGTACCTTCTTGATCAGTTCATCGAGCTCATTGAACTGCTGGCTGAGTGGTTTGGCCGTAAAGCACATGTCCTGCTGCTCCTTCGGTTCCTCGCTTCCACCATCAGTGTTGTATCCCCTCATATGAGATACATCGGACACCATGAAGCACCTTCCTCCACTGCTCTCCTCCTTTGCCACATAAGCCTTTCCATGAGTAGGCTTCCTTACTTCATCGTCTTCAGAGTCGGTTGACCAAACTTCCACGCTACCGAACTCGTCATCAGCAACCGAACCCTGCACAATTAGAGCATTCATGGAAGGGTTAACGGTAGATTTCTTCTTTCTCATATCATCAAGCCTTTTCTGCAACAAGGCTTCCTCATCCTTTTCCTCGTCCTTTTCAGCCATCTTTTTGAAGACACAATCCTTAGCATAGTGGTTTTTCCCACCACAGTAGTAACAGCTTACTCCAGAATCACCATCTGCCTTTAGTTCCTTCTTGGGCTCTTCAACCTTCGGTTCATTGTTAACCTTTTCTGAACTATAACTCCCCTGCCAGTTTCGGTTTTTGTTGCTGGGGAATCTCTTCCTAATGAACCTCTTGGGGTTAGACACCATCATAGCATAATCCTCAGACGTGAGGTCATACTCCTCCAAGTTGAGGTCTTCATCCTCCATCACAGCTTTACTTTTTGACAGGAGGGCCAGCGAACCTAGGCTTGAAACAAAGTTCTTTTCCTGCAACACAATCTTTTCCTGGGACTTGAGAATACCCACCAGTTTCGCCAAAGAATATGATTTAAACTGCTCATGGGCTTTAACTGTAGACACCACTGCTCTCCATTCTGACCTTAGACCATTTAAGAACGTAACTTTCTGCTCGATAAGCTTCCTTTCGATGTCATGTTTGATCATCCTGCTGAGAAGATGATTGAAGCGATCGAACGTCTGGGTCACAGTTTCTTCGGCTCCTTGCCTGAATTCTCCAAACTCAGATAAAAGCAAAGTTTGAATAGAATGTTCAAGATCCTCGTCTGTAGAGTACAGTTCACGAAGTCTATCCCAAACTTCCTTTGCCGTCATGCATGAGCTTACCAACCTGAAAGTGTCGGACTGAAGGGCGAATCTGATCAATCTTAACGCCTTGATATTGCACTGGAATTTATCCTTTTCGTCTTGCGCAATATCTTTAACATCCTTCAGCAGATCATTGTACTCCTTTTGAGTTTTGACAATCCTCGACGTTGCAGAGTGAGAAAACGGTCCATTAATGATTGCTTCCCATATGAGGTATCCATTATCCTCAGATCCTATAACGTAGTCTTCGAAGTGATGCGCCCAGACTTCATAATCATGGGTATATAGGATTGGAATCTTCGTGGTTGAACCGATGCTATTGGAAATATTGATGGGATTCGATTGCGACTCATCCATAATGATCGAATAACTTTTTTAAAGATCAGACTTGTAATAAATCAGATTAGGACAAAACAATAAATATCAAGATACGTCAATAATGAGATGACAGCTCAATAAATATCATTAATTGCGGAAAAACCCTAATTGAAACCTTTTCACAGAAAAATTGTGTATCGATTACACAGCCTCCTGCTCTGATACCAATTGATGAGATTAAAAACTTAATCTTGAAGATCGATTAGATCTTAAACAGGTAAATAAATACTAAACAGCAAGAACACGAAAATAAAGAACAAGTCAAGAATGAATCAAACGAGTCGAATGATTAAAACAAAACCCTCAGAAGAGCTCGATTAAGAACATCAACTGTAGAGGATTAGTAGGTTTACAAGAACGATCAAAGAAATCTGTAATTCTATCGTTATACTCTGAATCGTTAACCTAATATGCATGCAAGCATATACTTATATAATAAATCTAAAAGACATCTCGGTTGGATAGGCCCAAACCGGAGTACAAAATAATTGGACTAAAAGCCTAGCCCAATGACGCAATCCTCTAGCGAATCTTCAACCCAACAACACTTACCTTACATTTCCATTTAACTGGAAAAAGTTAGTTTTTATTATTACGACCCCTAAATCGGGTGCAACCAAAAGCCCCGTTAAACGACAATATTGGGTAGATTCCCACTGAGCTTCAATTCAAGCCCCTATATAAGAGGGAGTAAACTCCATTTCAACCTTTTCCACCCTCTCTCTATACACTCTCTCATAAACGCCCGTTTTCGACCCGAATCCGCAACCAAACGCTTCCTAAACGTAAGACCTTCAACCCTAAATTGTTCTATGCGTGCATTATTGTCTTTTTAGCCTAAAAATCACATGATTGAGACATGAAAAAGGAGTTTACGGCCTAAGAGCCTCCTTAGGCCGTAAACACCCAAAAAGTGGCCAAAATCACCCAAACTTGTCCCGTTGAGCCTAGGAACCAATTAAGGAATTTGTCTAGGAGTGTTTAATCATCAAAACACAAGATTTTAGGGCATAAAAGAGATTTTACGGCCCAAGCACATGCTTAGGCCGTAAACACCTCTTAAACTTGTAAAAATGCCCCAAAAACACTCCCAAACCACCCTTAGGCTTAATACATAAATTATGGGCATGCTATTTAGGGCTTGGAACATTTAAACACTAAGGAATGAGGGATAAAAAGGAGTTTACGGCCCAGGAATATGCCAAGGCCGTAAACACCTCCAAACCATGCCAAATGATGGTTTTAAACCCCCTAAATGGCCTCATACTTCATTATAAATTACTAGAAGTGTAATAGGGACCTTAAACTTCAAGAAAAGCTAGGTATAGGATTTCACGGTCGTGAACTCCATTAGGGAGTGGTTCATGGGCCGTAAACTCCCTTATAGTCCCTTAAAACACTTTAAATCTCTTCATACAATTTAGTTTTGGACCTAGCAATATTCCATGAAGAAGTTAAGGCCTTTAAACACACTAGAAACCCTTCACCATGAGTTTACGGCCGTAAACTCATGGGGAGTTGTCCCTGGGCCATAAACACCATAAGTTGAGTTTACTCTTGGAGAGTAAACTCCATTCCTAAGCCATTTACATCCTTAAATGTTACCCGGGACACCCCAAACACTTAACCAAAGTGTTTTCCGCTCTTTAGGGTGTGTATACTTGTTTGATTAGTATTAAATGTACTAATTATATGTGAACATATGTTATCATATGTTAAATAGGTCATTAAGAGTGTCCAAGTCTTTACTTGACACCGAGCACCCAACCGACACCTTCATCGGATCTACTTACATCAGGTGAGTTCATACCCCTGAATGAACCTTTTAAATGCTTTCACATGTTTTATTGGGGGGAATACAAGTTAAACATGCCAGTTATCATATCAATCACATGTGATTGATAACCCGCATGCACAAGGATTTACCACACTGTTAACTGTTTTACCGAGAATGACACTGTAAATGGTTTTCTAAAAACATAGTTATTTGCTCAGCTTTTACTTATGATGTTTAATCAAAGTTTCATTTTAAACTTGTTTAGGAAAGGTTTTCAAAGGATTTTTAAAGATTTTCAATCTCATTTTACAAAGGAATACCAAGTCGTGATTTTCTTAATATATAAAGGTTTTCCAAAGTTTTCGTCTATGTTTTTATACTTCTACTTGGTTAAGATACCACTGCGTTATTTCTGTTTAGTTAATACCTCCACTTCGTGATACACTTATACTTGAGAACGCCTCCACTTCGTGATACACTTATACTTGAGAACGCCTCCACTTCGTGATACACTTATACTTGAGAACGCCTCCACTTCGTGATACACTTATACTTGAGAACGCCTCCACTTCGTGATACACTTATATCAGTTAACGCTTATACTTCACGATATGATTCCACTGTTACACACTCAAACGTAGTTAGATGTATGTATGTGTTTGTATAGATGCATATAAATAATGATTGAAGGACTTAGGAAGGCTTGTCCGCCCTATTTCCTTTTCTTCGTTGAGATGTGGTCTGGTGGGATCGGATGGCCGTCCGAAGGTCGTTTGATTCATTAGTTATATGTTATGTATATGAGCATAGACATATAGGTTTACTCTAGTCAGTCCATTTATGAGTCTCTACCTCTAGTTCAGCACTTACATATGAAACCCACTACCCACTAATTGGGATGCATCTTCGGGACACGACCTTCTCCGTCGTCTAGTTGGTAACCAGAGTCTCCTGTAGGGAGAGCGGACATTGTGTGTATAGATCTATATGGGATTGACACCCCCGCACCCTGACTGCTAGCTACAGTCCACGGCCCGCCAAGACAAGGGGTGACAAATGTCATATTTTATAGACGCTTGTAGGGCGTCAGGTACTCTTGTGTCGGTTAGTATGGTTACGAGTATCCCATGTTACCTTATAATTCATGGCCTTAAGGTAATGGTATTTTACCAGCAATTTACACTATATACTAGGCTGACAGAGGGAGCCAATACATGGAACCCAAGAAGTGTCTTTCCCTCGTGTTCGTCACGCTAATACACCCTTAAAATAATACAATTTAGTGAGTTAGTGGTTACACTTCTCACGCTATGTGTTAGGTAAAATCGTCGTTTCCCGTTGCCAGTTACACGATTAGAGCGGATCTCTGCACCTCTATTGAGAACGTTTAGCCATAAGCCTTCATAAGCCTCTCTTTCCGCAGTTTCGTTCCGAACTGTTCTTAAATCTCTCCAGGCCGAAGAATGAAACCTTTCCCAGTATAAAAGGTAACTTAGTAGGAACGAATCACATCTTATGGCCTTTCTCCGATACTCATACTCCTACCTTGATTTCCAAGACTACATCATAGGGATGTAGGTCGACACTCAGACAACCAGTACCCAAGGCACGGGAAAAATTTATGCCTAATGCAGTCAGGACAGATATGTCCAGGGTTAGCCATCGTCTCTCATTATCTTGTATTCCTTTCCATGTAGGAAAAACCATGCCACCGAAGAAGCGTAACCAGTCCACAAGCAAGAAACCTACTCTTTTATTCGATGAAGCTACGTTCCAAGTTGCAGTCTCAGCAGCCGTAACAGCTGTCATGGCTCAACTGAATGCTAACAACGCCAATGTTAGTAAGATCCCTATCGGAAATTCCGATCCTAGTAGTGGACAGCAGCAACCAACCTCTACATACCCAGCCGCCCAAGAACCCCACTCAAATCCATTGAAGAGAAAGATCAAGATCGAGGAGGGAAGTACCTCGGCACAAGGACCTTCCGAAGGGCAATGAGCTGAGATGGTCAAATTCCCTACCAACCCTCCCATCCCTACACCTAGGAGACCATACTTAGGAAACCTTCCCCATTGCACCAAGTGCAGCTACCATCATCATGGTGTCTGCCGGGAGCTCTATTGTGCTAGGTACCACATGTTGGGGCATACTTCTCGCGTCTACAGAACCCCAGTTGAGTTCATTACATCAACCACCAATGTGGCGACCCGTATAGTTTGCCACCTATGTGGTGAAGTGGGACACTTCAAGAAGGACTGCCCAACCGAAGGGAAAGACAAAGACACAGGAGGAGTCTAACTCTAATGCTTAGGGAGAAGCATCAAGGAACCTAGTAGATTTTGGTACATCTCTCGATCTCGGATAACTAACACAAAACATTAAAAGGCTAATTCAAATGTAAATACTTCCCTAATAAGGCGAAAGTCACAGCACTGTTATAAAATTTAAAAATTCATTAGGTAAAACTATAATGGCTAAACATATACGTTACGACCATGTATAGTTAAGATGGATAGACCTAGAGTGAGTGAATTCCGCCTCATTTCCTGTTCCTCGTTTGGTTGTGGAGTTAGAGCGGAGTCGCTCAGTCAACAGTCCTCCCCACCTTAATTATACATGACTAGTATATGTTAGGCGATTATAGAAATGCCTCGTGAGAATCCATTCATGAAAAGATACTCCACTCAGAAACACTTAGGACTCTCTATAGTTCCGCGTCGACTCTATCGGTCCAAGTATCCGCGGAAGTGATACACAGGACGAAACCTTAGACGCCTAGAATTTGTGTGCATGTTCGGTGCATGACTCTATCGACCCTCACATTATCTCCTGTCGAAGTATGCCAATTTCGACGACTCTATCGATCATGGTTTGACGTAGTGCAACCATGTGTACATCCTTAGTGCTGTGTAAAAAGGAAACTTTCTCCATAGCCATGTCAGCAAATAAAGGTTCTTCCGAACCTAAACATAATACAAATGATTAAACCTAATGCAATCCGTCAGTCGTCCCTCTTACCTCAAACTTTCCGAAGTACCCGGAGAAGGGCACCGCGCGCTGTTGACCGACCTCTCTTAGTCATATGGAATCCGAAGCGAAAGACTCTGCAAGATACTCCAGAAGACAATAACCATCCAAAGCACACTTCATAGATCCCCCAGAAAGACCCTTCGCACCTCGCACACTAGGTTCGTGAACCAAGAGGATAGAACTCATGGGACTGACCACTATAACCAGGTATATGCATAAAGGTGATATATAGTTGAGATCAAAAAGATTTAAGATGTGTGCTTCCTCCCTACTCCCTGTTCCTCGTTGGGTTGTGGGTCTGGGGTGGAGTCGCACAACTAAACATCCTGCCGACCTCAATTATATACGGCTTGCATACACCAAGTATTAGTGGTTAAGCCAAGTATGAGCTCTACCATGAACCTCATAGTAAAGCTCTTCATCCTATTCCATAAAATAGGAGTTGGAGTCAAGAGAACCACTGCGGGTTGAACCACTATAATGACCACAAATCCGAAATTGTTGTCATACCGGTTAAGCCCACATAGTAGCTAACACCCTCGGTTAGTAAAGAGATTGAAAGTTCCGAGTGATAGGAACCTATACTCACTAGATTTGACCAAGACCGAGAAAAACTCAGAACCTTCGGAAGAGTAGTTGCAGTAGATGCTCGCACTACTCATGCACTTCGTCCATCCTGTTACAGACTAGTAGTGCCTAAGATCCTCCGCCCTCTCGCATGGAGGAAGTCACCGTCGCTTTGTAGACGATAAACTTCATTCTCCGAAGTAAACACTAGAATACCGAGAACCACAAGATAACCTCTGCAGCCAAGAATACTTGATCAAAGTGCGAAAGTAGTTGCATTGAGCCTCATGACCCAGATCCCGAAGAGATTATAGACTTGACACCAGCCTTGGTGTTAGTCGAGGGGTTATGCAAGAGCATGCGCTTTTCTCACTAGAATAAACCAACGTCTTAGAGATTCGATGGACTACTAGGTGTTCCATGAATACTATCTCGCGCAGAAATAGTAGAACCACCTCTTGAGGTAGTCCTACACTTGTCCGGTGAAACCCTATCTCCCCGACCCTATGGGTTTCCGTACCCCAAGCATCAGAAGTACAGTTTCATTTTGCACGAGTTTAAGATAGACACCCTACAGTAAAAGGATACCGTAGACACACAACCCATCCGATGATCTAGAAAGTCTCTAAAAGCCAATTGACAGTAAACGCAAACCCAAGGACAACCCGAGATTCCTAAGAACCAACCTGAAGGACTACACTACCAGTATGAGAGAGAACGTTAGGAACTTCGGAATGGCGATCACGCCAGTTATGATCTTGCCATAGAAGTACACTATGTTCTAAGTACTGAAAATCTCTACCCTTCCGAGAGCTTCGGACCATCTGAGAATCCTCGCGGAGATTTGGTCCAACCCTCGTCAGACCACTACTACTTTCGGATGTTACACAAGCTTCATACCAAATTGATCCACTTCTTAGACTTGATATGTGTTTACCCAACGTCACTCTTCGTATCCCACTCATCTTGATAGAGACCATTGAGAACCCTAACCTCGTAGATACACCAGTCGGAACCCACTAACTACACGAGACGGAATCCGCATCCCGTGCGTGAAGGTTTGTTAGAATGACAAACACAGACCAGAGTTCACTTGGGAATGCGAGGATGAACAGAATAGGAAGTACCCTCTTACCTCTACGTGGCCATTCATACCTATCCCCTTGCCTAGACCTGAATTTCGGGACGAAATTCCCTCTAACGGGGGGATGATGTGACAACCCAAGATTATTCCGTTACATTACATCGTTACCGTTAACGGAATATTCCAATTTATAAAAATTCCGTTAATTGGAGGTCGCCAAATAAATAAATGTTTTATTTATTTATATAATGTGTCGTTAAAGTCGTAATAAAATAAATAAAGACACTTACCTTACATTTCCATTTATTGGAAAAAGTTAGTTTTTATTATTACGACCCCTAAATCGGGTGCGACCAAAAGCCCCGTTAAAAGACAGTATTGGGAAGATTCCCACTGAGCTTCAATTCAAGCCCCTATATAAGAGGGAGTAAACTCCATTTCAACCTTTTCCACCCTCTCTCTATACACTCTCTCATAAACGCCCGTTTTCGACCCGAATCCGCAACCAAACGCTTCCTAAACAAAAGACCTTCAACCCTAAATTGTTCTATGCGTGCATTATTGTCTTTTTAGCCTAAAAATCACATGATTGAGACATGAAAAAGGAGTTTACGGCCTAAGAGCCTCCTTAGGCCGTAAACACCCAAAAAGTGGCCAAAATCACCCAAACTTGTCCCGTTGAGCCTAGGAACCAATTAAGGAATTTGTCTAGGAGTGTTTAATCATCAAAACACAAGATTTTAGGGCATAAAATAGATTTTACGGCCCAAGCACATGCTTAGGCCGTAAACACCTCTTAAACTTGTAAAAATGCCCCAAAAACACTCCCAAACCACCCTTAGGCTTAATACATAAATTATGGGCATGCTATTTAGGGCTTGGAACATTTAAACACTAAGGAATGAGGGATAAAAAGGAGTTTACGGCCCAGGAATATGCCAAGGCCGTAAACACCTCCAAACCATGCCAAATGATGGTTTTAAACCCCCCAAATGATGTTTTTAAACCCCCCAAGTGAAGGAAAGTGTGAGGCTTCACGGTGTTTCGTTAACGATTGTATCCGATCGTGACAGTCGTTTTACCTCAAGGTTTTGGAGGAGTCTATAAGAGGAATTGGGTACTAAGTGGTGTTTGAATACAGCTTACCATCCACAAACCGATGGTCAGAGCGAATGGACGATTCAAACGTTGGAGGATATGCTGAGAGCATGTACCCTAGAATTTCAAGGTAACTGGGATGAACACATACCTTTAGCAGAATTCACTTATAATAATAGTTTCCACTCAAGTGTTAAGATGGTACCTTATCACGCTTTGCATGGGAAAAAGTGTCGGATGCCATCATGTTGGCTGGAAGCTGAGGAAAAGCAGTTTATGGGACTTGAAATAGTCCATTAGATTGCTGAAAAGTTGTAAGTGATTAGGGAAAAAGATGTTAGCTGCTCAAAAGAGCTATGCTGACAAGAAAAGACAACCGATATCATTCGAAGTTGGAGATTCGGTTTCACTTAAAGTCTCGTCGTGGCAGGGACTTATAAGATTTAGTAGAAGGGGAAAGTTGAGTCCAAGGTTTATTGGACCATTTAAAGTTCTTCAGAGAATCTGGAATCAAGCTTACGAGCTAGAATTACCGGAAGAACTAGAGAGTATTCATAACACCTTTCATGTGTGTTATTCGAGAAAGTTCACGGGAGGTGTGCCCGACATAATTCCCATTTCTGAATTAAGGTTGGACGAGAACAAGAGGTTAATTGGAGAACCTGAGGCAATCGTTAACCGTAAGACTAAGAAGTTGTAATATAAGATAGTCAATTTAGTGCCTGTACATTGGAAACATATAAATGGGCCAAATCCCACCTAGGAAACGGAGAGTGACATAGTGAGTCGCTACTCGTAGTTGTTTTTCGTTGTGTGATTCCGGTCTAGGTTAACCTTTGTAACTCATTTAGAAGAAATGAAAAGGAATTATGTGAATTATGTGTTTTATGCTTAATTATTAGGGTTTAATTAATTAAAAATAAAAATATCTGTCAAAATTAAAGTGTGAGATAAGCCCGATATCTTTACATAAAGTTGTAGTGGTTGAAACAAGGATTTCGGGGATATAAAGAATGTCGAAATCCGAGTTATAACGAAGAAGTTATGACCTATCGAAGTTTCGCGACAAAACCGACACGGTGCCGAATGTCGTAAAAAGTGAGTTTTTGATAAACTACTTTTTAGCCTTAGTAATCTAAACAAAAGTCGTATTATTCGTTAAAGCGAGAAGTTCGATAAAAAGAACACCCAAATCTGACTTCGTATGAGGAAGTTATGATTTTTCGAAGTTTCAGCTTAGCAGTAGACATCTAAAAAACTCGAATTTTAGATCGAGCAATTTTTAGCCGACACAACCTAAACGAGAATTGAAGGTCTCGTCATTAGGAGCATAACGGTAAAAAGCCTGACGAAGTCAAAATTAGCCGACGAAGTCTAAACGGATTTCTTGTCCCGGTCTGTTAAAAATCATAATATAAAAATTAAAGTCAAAATTAGCCGACGAAGTCTAAACGGAAGTTGTAGAACGTAATTTTAGCTACACGTGCATATAAAGAACGTCAAAAACGGAGCTCGTATGCGAAAGTTATGGATTTTAGAAGTTTTTGCACAAAAATCGAGAAAATTCGCATAGTCACGTTTTTGCCACGTGTCCTCGCCTCGCATTTGCCACGTGGAGAAACTTGTTGACTCACCCTCGCATGAACAGTAACCGCGGTCCACTAGTACTCCGACGTGTGTACTATCCTCGTGTCCGAGCCTCGCACATGGGTCACGAGTCCACGGTCCAATCAAAGGTTGCCACCGAGTCCCTCGCACCTGCGCACCCTCGCCTGCGGACCCCACCACCAAGCCGACTTCGGACTAGTAGACTTCGGTCCAATCACAGGAAGCCAGTAAGCCTTCGCACATGCAGCCCTCGTGCGAGCCTTCCCCTGCGAGCCCTGGGATCTGCGACGCGTGGTTCCTTCTCAGTCGTCCGATCAGAAGCCTCCCCCTATAAATAGAAGGGTGCGAGACCTCCCGGGGGTATTTTGAAAACTTGTCATTTTTAGCCCCTTTCTCCATATTTCTTTCATATTATCATCCCTCGAAGCCCCGGTATCAATTATAAGCCCCATAATATGCTACGAAGAGCCCGTGAAGCCCGAAAAATTTATCTTTTCGGTTTCGAAGCCCGACCTTTCGCAGAGCCCGGCTTCTCAATAAAACTCCCGGTTTTATTAGAAACGATCGTTTTAGGAAACGAATTGCTGCCCGGATTTCATTAAATTATGTGAGTGTGTAGTTACTTTCACCTTACACATAGATATGAAGTATTTTACATAAAATATGTGTTGTGTGAATATATATATATATATATATATATATATATATATATATTGTTTGTTTATTTGAGATGGGTGCTGAAGGAATGATTTATACATGTTTTTAAATAATTTAAAATATATATGTATTTTTATCTACGAAAAATTTTGGGTAAAACATGGGTAGATGAAATATTGGGTATGATGAAAGATGAGTTGGATAAAGGAGATGATCAATAATATTGATCATGAGTTGAGGATGAGTGGTGAAATTTGAGAGAATCACTTACCCAAAATGTTGGCCCCCGTCATTCAGCAGAGTATGGATGACAACCATGGACTATTCTAAACAGTCTATGGAACACTAGCAGGCCCGCAACATGTAGGTGTAATGAACTATATGTTCATTTGTTGTACTCTAAAACCCATTGACATGTATTGCAGGAGAGAATACCTGTAAATAATACTGTCGATAAATAAGAGCTATGGACTTAGCACATGTTGAATAAACTTTGGCAGCTATGGAATTAGTGCCCGTTGTATAAACCCCGGTCACAAGGTGACTTTGTGTCTATTCCTTAGGATGAATCCTTAGGAAGGAGTGATAGTTGATTCTTAGGGTAAACCCTTAAGAAATAAATAAAATAATGGGGTTTGGGGTAATTCGGTCGATTGATTAATGTTTAAACATAATAAATTTATGTATTGTGGGTTGAAAACCCTATATGCTCACCAGGCTTCCAAGCCTGACCCACTCAGCAGTTTGTATTACAGGTAGAGGACCCCGAGCATAGTTGGATGATGACGATGAGTGAATTTTGGATTATAGGCCAGTAGTTACAAATAACTGTCGTAAGGCTTATAATGTCTTGTTTATGCTTTTGATCTGTATCGGAACATGACATCCCGAGGTTTTGATATAAAAAGGAAATGATATATTTCTTAAAGAAAGGTTTTGACAAACGTTTATCATATTTTGTTTTGGGGACCAATTCCGCAACATATTTTATAAAGATTTCTCTGATTTGATTTTAAAAAGCATAAATTAAATCGGTCTTTTCTAGCCGAGAAATTGGGGATGTCACATATCAACATGGTCTAAGGCACCAAGGCCGACCCTTTATGGATTGTATTCGGATTATTATATGATATGCGTACTGATTTACATCCTGGTAGTTCGGATGCCATGTTAGTGACATGTTAGGTCGGTGTCTTGGTTATAGGATGATTAATATGCTTGTGATCTGTTAGATTGGTTTGACTGTTATATGCATGCTATTGTTTGTATGTTATCCATGTGCACATGTTTGTTTGTTTGGGGGCTGGGGTGAGGCGGTCCTACTTCGTGTTGTAGGCCAACATACCCGGGGCGGTCCGGATAGGCTATATGCCCTAAGGAGACAGTCCAGTCAGGCCGAAGGCCCGCGAGCAGTCCGGATAGGCTGTAGGCCCTGCGAGGCGTTCTAGTCATGCCGAAGGCTCAGGAGTGGTCCAGATAGGTTGTAGGCCCTTCGAGGCGATCCAGTGATGTTGAAGGCTCATTATACATGGTGTTTGTTATTATCTTGTTGGGTGGTATATGTTGGTATTTTGGGGTGTAACTCACTAAGCCTTCGAGCTTACATCTATCAATTATTGTTTCAGGTACTTCTGAGGATTGCAGGAAGGAAAAGGCGTGATCGTGCACGTCCTTATATTTTCATGATTGATTTTGGGGATACTCTGATGTTCAATTTATTTTGAAAGTAAAATTTAATAACTTAATGGTTTTAAATGTTTTAAATAGTTTTAAATTGGCTTGAATTTTATGGATGTTTCAAAAAATAATATATGGGAAATATGTATACTATTACTATGTCCATCTAAATATTAAAGAAGACTTGTCGATAAGATTATAGCAACCCCAACTCAATTACACATAGAATCCATTAAAAGCTAAAAGAAAATAAACACAAAACCCAAGAAACTCTAACTCAACTGGACCTACCGGGACCAAAGGGCATAAATAAAAGAATTTACATCTAAGTTAGAGCAAAAAAGACATCTTTCCTTGTGGCAACAACAAAAGACATCTTTCTCCTACACAAACCATCCTCCAAACATTGTGTTTCTTGAAAACTCCTGCACAACCCATACTTGACCATTTTACCCTTGCACAAACCTTATCTCATTATTTGGTGCACCTGATACAAGTACAACAAGAATGTCAAACGTCTGTTTCTTTACGAGTTGATGTACAAACATGTATAGAAGGAAAGATGCTGAACTTTATATACCTCGATACATGCAGGAAATCACATATGGTCTAGGAGAAGATAGATCACAAAATTTCTGGAGTATGAATTACCAACTTGGCCCTAAATTTTCGTACAACTAAATGAGAACGTGGGCTTCAAAAAATGGAGGAAATGACATATAGCCTAGGAGAAGATAGTTCATCATGAGAGGATATTGAGGATGGATTTGGTGTCAAAAAAATTAAGAAATAAAGATTGGAAGTATAGCAAACTCAGATTGAATAAAAACATACACATATGAGATATTATTTGCCAACATTAGCACCTATTTCTAGAACTCTTCACCTGATGTTATCTTCAGTAGAGCATGGCCATTGTGTACCAGATAGTCATGTGCTAGAAATCAGAGATGACATCAGATATAAACAACCTTAAACACAAATGAAAATAAAGAAAAATCCATATCCAATGTTAATTTACTTGGTTAGGCTTTATTATATTTGGTTCACATGGGTTTCAAGCCATAGATGCCCTACAAGAACAAGGAAGAAAATTGAGTTAGTTTGATAAATGTGTAAATGGAGATTTGTAGGTAGACTCTTAGAGAAAACAGAGTGGTTGTAGAAACTAAATGAATGTGGTTGATCGTTGCAGACAATAGAAGTCAAACAATTTCAGGTTAAGATTTAAACAGAACCCTAAAACCCCAGAATCTGATTCGGTTAAATGAACAATGTTGGGTTTGTAAAAAGCCCTAAAAATAGATAAAAAAAAATCTCTTGTTAGTAACCCTAAACCAACATATCTTGAAACACTCAATAGATTTACTAAGAATTTGGATTTGGATAGGAAAAACATAATAAAAACACCTTGATGCTTGAGAATATTCATCTGGCTTTATCTTTTAGGTCCCTCATTTCAGTGTAATCCCTCAAAAAGTTCTTCCATGAACCACGATGTTCAAAAACACCCAATAAAAAGGTCAAATTTCAGATCTTAAGAAGCTTACCCACAATTGCAATGAGATCTAAGTTCATATCAATCCATTTCAGGTCCTGTAAAAATAAAATTTAAGTGTTAAAACAAAAAAAAATGTGTTGTTTGAAAATGATATCTCCAAAATTTATAACGATTGAAAAGCTATGCAATAAACCACTCATCTCATATGTATTATACAAGTTTATTTTCAAATAAGCAACTTCATCTGAAGAACCATATATTATGATTTATGGGAGATATAAAGTAATAGTGGTGAAACGTGTAGACAATCTAATTAAAACAGTTCATAACGTGAGGAAATCAAATTGATTGAAAGAAAGTCTAACCCACTTGTGCGTGCATCCAAGAAATAAATAATGGAAAAGAAACCACTAAGAAACATCAATAAAACAAAGAACACTAAACTAAGTTATCAGCCCATAGGGAAATCATTTTGATCATTTGGCATAGTTTATTAATTTTGAATCGGGAATTAGAAAAAGAAATTGGTAAAAATAGCACATGAGAGTGGTGATTCGGCGATTGCTCATTGTTTTTCTAAAAAATTATGTAACTCTCATTCAAGCACAAATTACCTCAGATGCTTTTGATTCCACTTCCCCTCCAGGCCTCTCCATTTAAACAACTACATGCTTTGGATAATCACCATCGACGTACAAAATAAAAAGATTTTCAAATCTGGGCAGAAATTTACATACGGTGTATAAAGGAAATCGAAATTCACATAGGGCAAAAGAGCATACCTACCAAAGAGAAACACATGTGTCCTATTACAGTAAGAGGAAATGCAGAGGATATTTTTGACCTCCTGGATGATTCTTAACTCAGAAACAGAAAACAAATTAGAATAATCATACTCGAAAATTAAACCAACATTATCGCACACAGCAATCCCACTTTCTCGTTTGCCTTCTTTGTTGAGTTCTTTAAACCTGAAAAGCCAACACAATAGAGAAACATAGCAAAAACCTGTTTAGGAACAAACCTAATAGAATAAGGCCTTGACCCAAGATATTTATAAAGTAAAAATACATCCATGTCCATAAGATAAAAAAAAACAATTTTGTTTGAAATCAAACCGTGTCTAGGTCAAAAATATTACCTGGATGTAGAGCAATGAAAACACTTTGCTGACATATCTGCAACAACGACAATACAAGCATGGTTATGTTACAAAATAAACAAAAAATCAGAAACAAAATTGAGCATGTTTTAAAAAATGGGAGAGATACACAAAATCTTGAAGCTCTAACATTTGATGTGTCTCATCTAACAACTCCAACTTTGGGCGTTTTGATTGTCGATTCCAACGGTCACACCCCCGAACCAAACGGCGGAAACGTCTGAGGGCTCGTGTGACTTAAATTGAATATCATCACAATGAATATACATGAATCATAACATAAACATCACCATGCATCAATATATTACAACTGACATTGTTCACATGAAGTACATTTTTTAACATTAAAAATCCATACATAAATTGTTTCATAGTTTTCAAAAGCAAAACACATGGAATACAAGTTATTTTGAAAAATGGTCAACATATGGAATGTTGGTGAGTTCATAAGCATGTTTGATATGAAAATGTTTTGTGTAGTCTGAGCGAAAACAACCCAGAAAATCCGGTATTTTCTGAAAAGACCATTGTTTATAAAAACGTGTGAAGATCCGTAAATATATGCATGATGATTTCAAAACATGTATAATTGAAAAAATTTGTATTAAATGTACAAGTGAAAATGTTGAACTTCCTCGGAAAACCCGATGTTTTCCAAAATAAAAATATCATATAACGGTTTGAATGGTTATCCATCACGTGAATGATTTTGAATTACCTTGATTACTTGATTTATATTGGATTTATTTATGTGAGTCGTTATAACCATGCATGATAAGGACTAGTTCGTCTGTCTTGGCACTCTAGTGAACGCCGAAATTGATCTTAAGATTTTGTCACCCTAGATTGGCCGAGTCTAACTGTAGCGAACAGCTGAGGTGTGGGGGAGTCACCCCTGTATAGATCTATACACAAACTCTCGCTCTCCCACCAGGAGACTTTGATTATAACTACAGACTACGACCGGCACACATTGGTGCCACCCGTTATTACTCACTAAATCCCAATTGACTTTCATTACTATTGATTATCGAACTGTATTTGTTTACTTGGACCTTACTAGCAGTATTAATGGGCCACTAAGGCCCAATAGCACTTAAAAGCCATTGAGGGTCCCTTAAATATGAAATTGGGTCGTAGGAGGCACAATAACATTTATTACTATTCCTTGGGCCCAAAATCATGTTAATGGGTCACGAAGGCCCCAACAAGCATGATTGGACTTTCAAACCCAAAGTTTGGATTGTTTACTTGTTTTTATGAGTTGTATAATTGTTGGAAGGTTTGATTGGACAATTGTTATTATTCGCAACTTTGGGCTTAATGGGCCGAAAAGCCCAAAAATTGCCCATTGAGGTATTATTTACATTTCAAGTCCTTTGAAGAGCATAATTGTCACAAAAACATTTTTTTAACTGTTTTGACTCTTTTGACCCTCAAGAAAACCGTGAATAGCAACTTTTCACCCAACTTTTGTTTATTTGACAATTTAAGCCCCAAAATTTGTTTTATGTTACAATATGTGTATTTTAAATCTTAGAGGGTATTTTTCTTGACTTATTTAGTGTGGTATACCTTAGATCATGTTTTTTTCCTTCTTATGTCATAGATCTCGAGATTTCTTCTCTTTTTGTTGCATATTTACCACATAAACACTTATAATCACACATACATGCATAAAATCATACATAGCACACACATACACATAGATCTACACATTTTACTTGTATTCTCCCCCATAAAACTTGTAAAAATTGAAAAATAGAGGTATGAACTCACCTTGAGGTTTGGATTTGGTTTTTGATGAAGATTTGAGAGAAGATTTCGGCCTAACAAGCTTCCTTAGAAGTCCTTGAGCTTAGATTGCTTCTAAGGAGTATGATCATGAAGTTGAATGAATTAAAAGATGATTTTTGATGAGGTATAGAAGTTAAACATTGGATTTAAGTAAAAACTTACCAAGACTTAAAGTGATTTTTGAATGAAAAACTCCTTGGAATGTTTCTAATTCTCGAAAAATTGGATGAAAAGAAGAAGAGAGTTTTTATGTGTTTGAGGGAGATTTTTGAGAGAGTATGTGTGTGTGTGTGTGTTTTTCCTTGGTGCTCTCGGTCGAAGAAGAAAAGAGAGGGGAAAAGAGAGATATAAGGATGTGATGGATGCATGGGAACATGAGATAGTTGCATGGAAGACCAAAATATAATAAGGAGGTGGTTAACCATCCTTATTTCATCAATTTCCATTTTTTTTGTTTTCTTGTTCTTGGGCCGAGAAAGGGATAAGAGAGATGCAAATTTGGGCCTTGAATGCTTAAGCCCATATCATGATCCAATTCGATGATTTTTGGCCCAAATGGTCTTTGGAGAGGGTTCACGGCCCAAAATAAATCAAAGAATGATTTTTATGGCTCATTAGGGCTAATTAGGTTAGTTATGGCCCAATAAGGTCCATTAGGGTAGTTTATTTCATTCTAGGCCCAATATGGCCCAAATTATTAAAATAAATGGAAGTGGGTCCAATTAGAGCCCATTTAAGATTTCTAAGCCCAAAGTAGTCAAATTGGTAACTTATTGGCCATTAGGCCCAATAAGGAAGTCCTAGTTTAAAATAGACTTAAACCGGGATTTCTAGGGTTTCCAATTATTTGTTGACTATTTGATGTGCTTGTATAAAGTGTTTGATGGGTGTTTTGTTGTTATTGAATAAGCATCATACATGCTTTCACATTTTTGGTTCACATTTGTTATCATTGTTGTTGTTACAAAGCATCAAAATTCCTAGTTATGACATCATCCCCCCGTTAGAGGGAATTTCGTCCCGAAATTCTTTTGAAAGCTAGATTTGAGAATGCGAGAATAGGTGAGGGTACTTCGGCTTCATCTGGTATTCGCATTCCCATGTGAATTCTGGCCCACGCTTCGCGTTCCAACGTACCTTCACCTCTCTATCCATGATTTCGACTGGTTCTTCGACGAACAGGAGATTCTCGTTGATTTCTGTTTCTTCAAGGGGAATGACGAGGGTTTCGTCGGATAAACACTTTTTCAAATTGGAAACATGGAATACAGGGTGTACACTACTAAGCTCAGCAGGTAGTTGCAATCTATATGCCACTGGACCGATTCGGGCAAGAATCTCGAAAGGTCTGATATATTGTGGGTTCAGCTTCCCTCATTTTCGAAAACGAATAACCCCTTTCCAGGAGAGAATTTTAACAACACCCGATCCCTGACTTGAAACTCCAAGGGTATTCACCGTTTATCAGCGTAGCTCTTCTATCGGTCGTGTGATGCTTATAGTCGAGCTCTGATTTGAACTATCTTCTCCGTTGTTTCACGTATGATCTTCGGTCTCGTTAACACCTTGTCTGATGTCAGTCCTCTCACTAGCTGGGTGTCACCTACCTCAGCCCAACACAACGGTGATCTACATTTACATCCATACAATGCCTCGAAAGGAGCAACTTTGATGCTCGTGTGATAATTGTTGTTGTACGAGAATTCGATTAAGGGTAAGTGGGTATCCCACGACTTTCCAAAGTCTATCACACATGTGCGAAGCATGTCTTCAAGCGTTTGAATGGTTCGCTCGCTTTGACCATCTGTTTGCGGATGATAAGCAGTGCTCATGTCGAGATGTGTTCCCAGAGCTTTTTGAAGTGATTTTCAAAAGCGTGAAGTGAATCTACTATCTCTATCCGAGATGATAGATACTGGCACTCCGCGGAGTCTCATAATTTCCTTGATGTATAGCCTTGTCAACCTCTCCATCTTGTAGGATTCTTTTATTGGCAGGAAATGAGCGGATTTTGTCAATCTGTCGACTATTACCCATATGGTGTCCAATCCATCTGTTGACTTGGGTAATTTGGTCACAAAGTCCATAGTAATCCTTTCCCATTTCCACTCGGGAATTACTGGTTGCTGTAATAATCCCGAGGGCTTCTGATATTCCACCGTCACTTTAGCGCAAGTAAGGCATTTGCTAACATAGGTGGAAATCTCTAACTTCATGTTGGGCCACCAATAGTGTTGCTTAATATCCAAGTACATTTTTGTCTGAACCCGGATGAATGGAGTATCGTGTCTTGTGGGATTCATTCATGACTATCTCTCTAAATCCACCAAACTTAGGGACCCAAATGCGGTTCATGAAATAATATGCTCCGTCCTCTTTCACTTCGAGATTCTTTTCCATTCCACGTAACGCTTCGCTCGTTCTGTTTTCCGCCTTCATGGCATCTGACTGGGCTGTTCTGATTTGCAAGGTTAGGTGGGATTGGATGGTTATCGAGAGAGTTTTCACTCGACGATTTGAGTATTCTTTCCCACTCAAGGCATCAGCTACCACGTTAGCCTTGGCTGGGTGGTACTTGATTTCACACTCATAATCGTTTAGTAGCTCAACCCATCTTCGTTGCCTCATGTTCAACTCTTTTCGATATAGGATGTGTTAGAGGCTCTTGTGGTCCGTGAAAATGGTGCACTTTGTACCATAAAGGTAGTGCCTCCAGATTTTTAAGGCGAAGAGCACAACTCCCAATTCCAAATCGTGGGTTGTATAATTCACCTCATGAGTCTTTAATTGTCGGGATGCATAGGCTATCACCTTCCCACGTTGCATAAGTACGCAACCTAGACCCTGATTTGACGCATCGCAATAAACTACAAAGTCCTCTGTTCCTTCTGGTAGTGATAGTATTGGTGCACTGCAGAGTGCTTGTTTTAGAGTTCGAAATTCAACCTCTTGCTTATTTGTCCATTCGAACGGAACACCCTTTTGTGTAAGCATGGTAAGTGGCTTGGCTGTCTTAGAGAAGTTCTGGATGAATCTTCTGTAATAGCCTGTGAGGCCTAAAAATTGGCGAATTTCTGTAGGTGTCGTTGGGATTTCCTATCCTTTGATGGCTTTGACCTTAGAAGGATCCACGTGTATCCCTTCTTGACTAACAATGTCACACCCCAAAACCATGAACGGCGAAAACGTTCTGGGGTGGAGGACATCATGTTCAGTATCACAACAAGGCAAAGTAGTAAACAAGAAACAACATCATCCATTGCATTAATAATATAATTTCATACAAGTGTGTTTTGTCAAGTTATATAGACACCAAAATATAAATCAAAATGAAAGATGAGTCCTGAGCGAGCTCCATCTTCTCTAAACCTTGCACTGGTACCTGTCTACTGGTGACCTGAGGATACAAGTTATTTTGAAAGAGAGTATCAGCTTTAAAGCTGGTGAGATCATAAGTATTTTAGTGTCTGAATTTGTAAGAAAGTATTTGTAAGTATGTGAAGTGTAAGTATGTAAAAGTTTTGAACCTCCTAGAAAACCCTATGTTTCCTACTAAAAGTAGCCTTCTACCAAGGCATCTAGTATCTATGTGTGTCTCTTCTAAGAGTGTATTTTCCTAAATCCAACTATCATTAACCAAAAACATAGTTTTTACATTACCGTGCATTGTGTGAATGTTCACGAAGTGAATGTAATGGGAAAATATAATAGTACTGTAGTATTGTAATAAGTAACTACTACTGTACTAACTACCTTAAAACAATTGTAATTTAAAGTACCATGTGATCGGCCTGTATCCTGCTACCGACTCTAGTAAAACAACGATGTAAGACGCCGTAAGAAATGACATTTGGCACCCGTAGACTTGCAAGTCCCACTGTAGCGAGCATCAAGGTGTAGGATAGTCAATCCAGTACAGATCTATACGCAAACTCATATGCTCCCCAATTAAGGAGATTCTGGATACAAAAACGGCCATGGCAGGAAGTGTCATGCCCCGTTTAGTGGCTCACATAACTGCATGAATGTATATGTAATGAATGTGCTAGTTGTATTGTATGTTCTCCCTCTGTCTAGCCTATATGTATTGTAATGTTCTGCGTGTACTAGCTGTAATGTGTGTTCTCTCTCTATCTAGCAAGTATTGAAATGTACTGTGTGTACTAGCTGTAATGTGTGTTCCCACTCTATCTAGCAAGTATTGACTCATGAATGAACTGACACATTGTATGATTCTTCATTCTAGTAATAGTATTAGTAACTTCCTAAACTACGCCTATCGTAGTTTACTAGTAATATGACATGTACGTATGAACATGAACGTATACCCTTGCTACCCAAGGGTATTGAATTTATTGATAGAACTTTTATGTCTATATATGTATACATAATATATAACTAATATTTAGATGACCTTCGGACGGATAACCGATGCCCTAAAGCCACATCCCAACGAGGAAAAGGAGATAAAGCGAGCTAGCCTTCCTAAGTCCTTTAAACATTACTTATATAAATAAACATATATAGGCGTGAAATTGACAATATAAAAGTATAAAAGAAGTTTTGTAAAACCTTATGAAAGTTTAACAACTAAGAAAAGATGACTTGATGTCAGTTTGTAACACGGTTGGAAAGCAGTTTATTTGATAAGAACAGTTTTAAGTATAAGGAAAACCTTTGTTTTGAAACACAATTGTAATAGGGTTTGAAAAGAAACATTCGGTATGTAAGACAGTTTAACAAAGATTTTAAACGAGTAAAAATGTTTTGGAAAGCCATTTGAAGTAATCTGTTTGGTAAAACAGCTAAAAGTGTAGTAAATCCATTTGTATGCTAGTTATAAATCACATGATTGATATAATAACTAGCATGATTCAAATTGTATCCCCCCCCCATAAAAGCATTTAAAAACAATTAAAAGTTAATTAAGGGGTATGAACTCACCTGTAGCAAGTGGTTGGGATGAACGGACTGTATAGGATGCTAAGTGTCAAGTGAAGACTTGTACACACTCTATGATCCTAGTTAACATATAATATCACATATATGTAACCCATTAGTCTTTAAAAAACAAAATAAAAAAGTTAAGACATTCTAGGGCATGTTAAACACCTTATATCAGTGTTATAAGTGCTAAGGATTTCATCTAAGTGTAGGAGGACATTGCTATTGAGGTTAGGGTTCAAGGGAGCCCTCTATTTGAGTTTACGGTTTTTAGACCATAACTTATTGAGTTTACGGTCGTAAACCCATGAGTTTATGGCCATAAACTCATGCTTCTTTGACTACTTTGAGTTTTGAAGCCTTATAAGTCCTTAGAAGCAATTCTACTTGAAGCATAAGTCTATGGAAGTGTTTGTGGCATCAAATCACTCCTATATGTAGTTTACGGCCCATGGACCACTATTCCATGTGTTTACGATTGTAAACACATATGATCTAAGGTCTTTTGACGTTTTCAAGTCCTAAACATATCAAGGAAGGGGTATAAACTAGTTTCCAAAGCTTGAGAAGGGACTAGGGCCACTTTGGCACAATTTTTAGGGTTTACGGTCAAAGAACATCTTGGTCCGTAAACACCTTTGATCTTCACTTTCTTGGGTGTTTTCTTGATATATGGAAGTATAAGAAGCCTTAAGATACTCTAGGATAGAAGTACTTACAAGATAGAGGCTTGAAATGGTACCAAAAGGCCAAGAACACTAGTGTGTGTTCTTGGTGTTCTTGGTGAAACTTGAAGATCTAACCTTTTGGAACATTTTTACGGATGGAAGTGTGTTAAAGCACTAGATTAAGTGATATACCAACTTAAAAGGGTTAGAAACACTTACTAGGTTGAAGATCTAGAAGCAAAATTCGAAGCTACTTGAGAGAGAATTGAGTTTGGATCTTGAAAAGTGAAAAAGTGATTTAAATGGCTAAGTGCCATATATATACTCTTGGGGTTTACGGACCAAAAGCCATTTGGGCCGTAAACTCCAAATTCTTGGAGTTTTTGGAACTTTATTGTTGCACAATAAACCCTAGGGCATCCTCTCTCCTGATATCTCCTAAAAGGGTTAATCCTAACATACTCAAACTTATTCCAAAAACCTTGAAAGTTTGCAGAAACTGTTCTGACTTCTATTGAAGTGAAGGGTTGTACAGAATATAAATTTTGGGTTGTCACATCATCCCCCCGTTAGAAGGAATTTCATCCTAAAATTAGAATTTAGGTAAAGGAAGTAAGCATGAATAATCGAGCCAAAAAGTGGGGATACTTCCTAATCGATTGATTCTCGCGATCCCAAGTGAATTCGGGTCCTTGGTTGGCATTCCAGCGAACCTTCACTAAAGGGAAACGGCTATGAATCATTCGAATGACCTCTCAGTCCATGGTCACTACAGTTCTTCCACACAGGTGAGGCTCTTGTGGAACTCGATCTCTTCGAGTGGGATTTCAAGAGTCTCGTCGGATCGATACTTTTTGCAAGTTCGAGACGTGAAGGGTAGAATGTACGTTTCTAAGCTCGCGGGGTAGATTGAGTTTGTGAGATATAGGGCCGATTATGGCAAGAATCTCGGAGGTCCTAACTATCTTGAATTTATCTTTCCACGCTTTACGAAGCATATTAAGCCTTTCCAAAGTGAGACTTCCAAAAGAATTTGGTCTCTCACCTGGAGTTCCAAGGGTTTCTCCCTCTTGCTCCTCTTCCCAGTCAAGGGCCACTCCCTTCTGGGTCAAATTCGTAAGAGGTTCCGTAATTTGCGAGGAGTTCTAAATGAACTACGACAGTAGGTCTCCAAGACCTAGAATTTGGCGAATTCCCGTCGGCGCCTTCGGTGCTGACAAATTCTCAACGGTTTTGATAAATTGAAAGGGTCCTCAAGAATTTCCACATCACTAATAGTGTGTCTTAGGAATTTGACTCTTCAATTCCAAAACTCGTATTTAGAGAACTTCGCGCAAAGCTTCCCTGATCGCATTGTTTCCATGGTTTGTTGTAGGTGCTCTTTATGATTTCCTTCTTACTACGAGATTAGATAAGTAAGTCATTTACAAAGACAATGACGAACTGACCCAAGTAAGAATGGCGTACCCTATTCATTAAGTTCCTGAATACTACTGGCGTATTGGTCCTATCTGAGGGGTATCACTACGGACTCGTAGTGTCCGCATCGAGTTCGGAAGGTTGCATTCAGGACAACCTTCGCTAACACTCGAAACTGGTGATATTCGTATTTCAGGTCCATTTCTTAAAGGTAATTTGTTCCTCGCGTTTGCTTAGCCCACACATTCATGCGAGGCAGAGATAATGATTTCCAATTGAAATCTTGAAGAGGTCTCCAATATTCGATGTACTTATGATACTATTCGTCCACCTTTCTGAAGAATAAGACCGGAGTTCTCCAGGGCGAGGAGCTTAGTCTTCCTATTCTTTTTCCGAGTAGTTTGCTAAGTTGTCCGGAGTTTTCTTGTATCTCTGTAGGTGTTTAGACTGTAGGGCTATCTGGTTATAGGAGTCGTACTGGGTTCTAAGTTTGTTCACATGATTATGCGATTACTCATAGTCTTGGGCAGTCTCCGTCCTGAAGTTCATATTAGAATTCATACATGGTTCATCGATCACAATCTCGTGTATACGAGTCGTATATAATTAAGATTGAAAAGATAGTCGAATAAATGATTCTTCTTTAAGCTCACATCCCAACGAGGAAAAGAAGTTAAAGGGGAATCATTAATTCTAAATCTGTAGAACCATGATTATATACCACCCTTGTGTATACATCCTTCAATGATAGATTAACCGTAAGAGTCCTTGTATTGAACTTGACGTACTGTACGAGTGGTACTTCGGGGAGGTTTGTTGAGGTTCCATCAGAAAGGATAAGAAATATGAGGTACTCTACACATGAGTACTTCGGAGCTCTGAAATGACGGCTTCGCTGGAAAGGCAATTTTGGAGAAAGAGATGTACGTACGGAACTGGTATTGCGAATCGAATTGAATCTAGTTGTATGATAATATCGGACTCACTTGGGAATAAAGACATTAGACTTGATCATAAAGGCGTTACAGACAAAAACCAACAGTGCAACTTTTAACAGAGTTACAGTACTATAGATTCACTACTAGACTATTGCTGCGAACTAGGCATACTACAAAAGACAAGTATACGCAGCACGAGCATCCCTTCACTGATGGGATCTCGCAAAATATCAGACTCAAGTTGCACTAGTTTTAAAAAGTTTATGATTCTGTTACAACGAACGCCTTAGATACTTTAACGTGGGTCTGACGTAGTCTCTCCTGCAGCTGCGATCCTTAGTATCCTTCCGTCTGCGCCAGAGCTCTTCGTTATCGGGAAATCCTTCTTGAGGTGCCCAATTTCACCGCATTGGTGACATATCTGGATAGCACCAACATTGGTGGTAGAAGTGATGTGTCGAGTTAGATTTATGTGGACACGAGTGTTCTCCTTGTTCATCCACTTTGAAACTTTCCTTTCATAGGGTCTAGTTTTAACACCACCATCGCAATCCTGGTTGACTCTGATGTCAAGGGCTTGAGTGATGGGTCGTGCCGGTGCTCCAAAGCTACGAGCATGGTGCCCTATTTTTAGGCAATTGCTACATTGCATTTCATGGCAAGCCCCATGATGATGAAAACTACACTTATCACACTTCGGAAGTTTTCCTTCGTATGGTCTGCTCGGTACTGGGATGGCAGGGATTTACACTTGTTGTTGCATGGCAAGTATTTGGGATCGCTTGTGTTCCTTCTGGGCTTGGCGCTTTCGTTTCTTGTTCTCTGTTTTTCGGTTTTGCGAGTCTGCAACAGTTATCATTTGATGACTTCCTAGATTGATACTACGATCAGGATTTTCAACCCCTTCGTCAGCATTGCTTGCGTTGATAGTGCTACAGTTTGCAAGGACAGCTGTCACAGCAGCCATCACGGCAGCTGTAACTGCAGCTTGGAAAGTAGCGGTGTCCATAGGAAAGGCAGGGGTTTCGTCGCTTGGCTGACTGTTTCCGGATGACGACATGATTCTGTAACACGAAAGATAAGGATTTTGTGAGCGATTTTGGTTGACCCTAGATGTACTTCGATCGCTCAAGTAAAGAGTAAGAGTATGTTCTCGAAGGTTTGACCTACATCCCTATGATGCAGTCCTAGTACGGATTGGAAGTATGTTCGCGAAGGTTTGACCTACATCCCTATGATGCAGTCCTAGTAAAGAGTGGAAGTAAGTTTACCATCGGTTGGTAAATAACATGATCCAACCCTTGAAAAAGAATTGGGAATGATCCCTGAGCTAAATTACCCTAGTTCAATAAATCGACTAGGGTGGGTTTCAAATAGACTCCCATGATAGCATGATGAAAGTATTTGAATAAAGAATGACACAGAAGTTAGCCGACTGTCAATATCTTTGATATTCATGACGCAAAAGTTCGGGAAAAATTGACCTTGTAGAAGGTCTTACATCATATCCAGAGTAGAAAGGTTTTGGCCGCATAAAGTCCTAACTAAAAGTACCTACAGTACAAGATAGTTTCATAGAAAAATGCCACATAGGACATAGATAGGAAAAACGATTTCTTTCAACAGGGAAAGAAAGTAAGGCATCTACTACTGGTGACGGTCATCCCTCTGGTGAACCCTTAGTTCAGCCAGTTAACGTTCCACATCAAGTAGGTTTCTTTCGTACACCCTCTGGCGTACTCGGAGTTCTATGACTTTGGCTCATGATTCAGCCAGTGCTTGAAGCAGGGTTTCATGGTCTCTCTCAGATCTCTCACGAGCATCTTCCAGGCGAATGGTGCAGAGGGTATGCATTCTCGTATTGGCGACAACTTTTGTGATCTGATGTAGGGCTGTCCTGCCTTGAATCTCATTTCGGGCCACTCTGCGGACCAGGATTGGCAAGACTCTATCTGCTGAGACCCCATCGCTCAGGTCATAAAAGCTTCGGTCTCCATTAAATGGCATGGGCTGATCCTGTTCTTGGCTCCATGTTTCCAAGCTTTCCACCCATGGGGGCGTCGGGCCTTGAAAATCCGGACGAGGGTTAGGATTTGGAACAAGATCCATCGGGGGTAGATTCTCTACTTCAGGCTCGGAGTCGGAACCATCTCCTAAGCCTTCAGCCTGGTGACCATCCTCATGGATTGGGTGGTCATTTCCTGGATCAGCTTCAAACCCGCCTTCATTACCTTGGTTAGGGAAGTACAAGTTGCCGTATGGATGGAATCCAACCATATTATCTACGCGAGATAAGGGATATAAGAATCTAGCACATAAGTTGCCTATAGTAACACAAAATACTCCTATAGTATTTTAGGTTTATGTTCTATTGTTCTCATTGTGGTATTGTTGGTACGATTTTAGACTTGTTGCAACCTCACAACTACACTTAGGCACATGCTAGTCAACCCTCGGATAATATAGTTGATCAGGCTATATCTTCCCAGTTTTGACTATATGTCTCTAAGTCTACTTGTGCTGCCCAACAATCATAATTCTTTTGTACTGTCCTAGTGACACTGATTTTCGTATGAATGCAGGCACGTATACTTAATTAAATATTTTCTTATTTAAAGTATAAACTCTTGGTCAGAGTATTTTAATTCCATTGTATTTATATTCTGTATATCTTTTATGGGTTGATATACTCAATTCACTATAAACAATGCTCTGATACCAATCTGTCACACCCCAAAACCATGAACGGCGGAAACGTTCTGGGTCGGAGGACGTCATGTTCAGTATCACAACAAGGCAAAGTAGTAAACAAGAAACAACATCATCCATTGCATTAATAATATAATTTCATACAAGTATGTTCTGTCAAGTTATATAGACACCAAAATATAAATCAAAATGAAAGATGAGTCCTGAACGAGCTCCATCTTCTCTAAACGTTGCACTGGTACCTGTCTACTGGTGACCTGAGTATCAGCTTTAAAGCTGGTGAGATCATAAGTATTTTAGTGTGTGAATTTGTAAGAAAGTATTTGTAAGTATGTGAAGTGTAAGTATGTAAAAGTTTTGAACCTCCTAGAAAACCCTATGTTTCCTACTAAAACAAGCCTTCTACCAAGGCATCTAGTATCTGTGTGTGTCTCTTGTAAGAGTGTATTTTCCCAAATCTGACTACCAATAACCAAAAACATAGCTTTTACATTACCATGCATCGTGTGAATGTTCACAAAGTGAATGTAATGGGAAAATATTATAGTATTGTAGTATTGTAATAAGTAACTACTGCTGTACTAACTACCTTAAACCAATTGTAATTTAAAGTACCATGTGATCGGCCTGTATCCTGCTACCAACTCTAGTAAAACGATGATGTAAGACGCCGTAAGAAATGACATTTGGCACCCGTAGACTTGCAAGTCCCACTGTAGCGAGCATCAAGGTGTAGGATGGTCAATCCAGTATAGATCTATATGCAAACTCATATGCTCCCCAATTAAGGAGATTCTGGATACAAAAACGGCCATGGCAGGAAGTGTCATGCCCCGTTTAGTGGCTCATATAACTGCATGAATGTATATGTAATGAATGTGCTAGCTGTATTGTATGTTCTCCCTCTGTCTAGCCTGTATGTATTGTAATGTTCTGCGTGTACTAGTTGTAATGTGTGTTCTCTCTCTATCTAGCAAGTATTGAAATGTACTGTGTACTAGCTGTAATGTGTGTTCCCACTCTATCTAGCAAGTATTAACTCATGAATGAACTGACACATTGTATGATTCTTCGTTCTAGTAATAGTATTAGTAACTTCCTAAACTACGCCTATCGTAGTTTACTAGTAATATGACATGTACGTATGAACATGAACGTATACCCTTGCTACCCAAGGGTATTGAATTTATTGATAGAACTTTTATGTCTATATATGTATACATAATATATAACTAATATTTAGATGACCTTCGGACGGATAACCGATGCCCTAAAGCCACATCCCAACGAGGAAAAGGAGATAAAGCGAGCTAGCCTTCCTAAGTCCTTTAAACATTACTTATATAACTAAACATATATAGGCATGAAATTGACAATATAAAAGTATAAAAGAAGTTTTGTAAAACCTTATGAAAGTTTAACAACTAAGAAAAGATGACTTGATGTCAGTTTGTAACACGGTTGGAAAGCAGTTTATTTGATAAGAACAGTTTTAAGTATAAGGAAAACCTTTGTTTTGAAACACAATTTTAATAGGGTTTGAAAAGAAACATTCAGTATGTAAGACAGTTTAACAAAGAGTTTTAAACGAGTAAAAATGTTTTGGAAAGCCATTTGAAGTAATCTGTTTGGTAAAACAGCTAAAAGTGTAGTAAATCCATTTGTATGCTAGTTATAAATCACATGATTGATATAATAAGTAGCATGATTCAACTTGTATCCCCCCCATAAAAGCATTTAAAAACAATTAAAAGTTAATTAAGGGGTATGAACTCACCTGTAGCAAGTGGTTGGGATGAACGGACTGTATAGGATGCTAAGTGTCAAGTGAAGACTTGTACACACTCTATGATCCTAGTTAACATATAATGTCACATATATGTAACCCATTAGTCTTTAAAAAACAAAATAAAAAAGTTAAGACATTCTAGGGCATGTTAAACTCCTTATATCAGTGTTATAAGTGCTAAGGATTTCATCTAAGTGTAGGAGGACATTGCTATTGAGGTTAGGGTTCAAGGGAGCCCTCTATTTGAGTTTACGGTTTTTAGACCATAACTTATTGAGTTTAAGGTCGTAAACCCATGAGTTTACGACCGTAAACTCATGCTTCTTTGACCACTTTGAGTTTTGAAGCCTTATAAGTCCTTAGAAGCAATTCTACTTGAAGCATAAGTCTATGGAAGTGTTTGTGGCATCAAATCACTCCTATATGTAGTTTACGGCCCATGGACCACTATTCCATGTGTTTACTGTCATAAACACATATGATCTAAGGTCTTTTGACGTTTTCAAGTCCTAAACACATCAAGGAAGGGGTCTAAACTAGTTTCCGAGGCTTGAGACGGGACTAGGGCCACTTTGGCACACTTTTTAGGGTTTACGGTCCAAGAACATCTTGGACTGTAAACACCTTTGATCTTCACTTTCTTGGGTGTTTTCTTGATATATGGAAGTATAAGAAGCCTTAAGATACTCTAGGATAGAAGTACTTACAAGATAGAGGCTTAAAATGGTACCAAAAGGCCAAGAACACTAGTGTGTGTTCTTGGTGAAATTGGAACATTTTTACGGATGGAAGTGTGTTAAAACACTAGATTAAGTGATATACCAACTTAAAAGGGTTAGAAACACTTACTAGGTTGAAGATCTAGAAGGAAAATTCGAAGTTACTTGAGAGAGAATTGAGTTTGGATCTTGAAAAGTGAAAAGTGATTTAAATGGCTAAGTGCCATATATATATACTCTTGGGGTTTACGGTCCAAAAGCCAATTGGGCCGTAAACTCCAAACTCTTGGAGTTTTTGGAACTTTATTATTGCACAATAAACCCTAGGGCATCCTCTTTCCTGATATCTCCTAAAATGGTTAATCCTAACATACTCAAACTTAATCCAAAAAGCTTGAAAGTTTGTAGATTCTGTTCTGACTTCTATTGAAGTGAAGGGTTGTACAGAATAGAAATTTTGGGTTGTCACAAACAACATGACCCAAAAATTTCACACTACGGAGCCAGAACTCACACTTAGAGAGTTTCGCGTATAACCTTTCGGTTCGTATGGTTTCCAGCATTTGTCGGAGGTGTTGGCCATGCTCCTCTTCGCTTTGAGAAAAGACTAAAATGTCTTCAATGAAAACGATGACAAAGTTGTCAAGGAATGGTCGGCATATTCGATTTATTAGGTCCATGAATGCAGCAGGGGCATTCGTTAGACCAAAGGGCATTACGACAAAATCATAATGTCCATAACGAGTTCGGAAAGCGGTTTTGTGGATGTCCTCTTCTCGGACCTTGAGTTGATGGTACCCAGATCGTAGATCTATCTTAGAGAAATAGCTTGCACCTTGAAGTTGGTCAAATAGATCGTCGATTTGCGGGAGTGGATAGCGATTTTTGACAGTGAGCTTATTGAGTTCCCTGTAGTTAATGCACATCCTAAAAGATCCGTCTTTCTTCTTAACAACGAGAACTGGAGCTCCCCATGGTGAGAAACTGGGTCGGATGAATCCTTTGTCCAAAAGTTCACTGAGTTGGCTGGACAATTCTTGCATCTCCGCAGGAGCCAATCTGTAAGGCGATTTGGCAATGAGAGTAGCTCCTGGCACAACATCAATTCGAAACTCGACTTGTCTTTCTGGGGGTATCCCCGGAAGATCTTCAGGAAAGACATCTGGGAACTCACAAGCTACTGGAATGTCTTGAATGTTGACCTCTTCCTTGGATTTATCCAATATATGAGCCAGAAATGTCAAGTCCTTCTTTCGCAGATACTTCTGTGCCTTAATGCACGATATAAGACGAAGGTTTGTGTTAGGTTTGTCTCCGTATATAATTAGGGTTTCGCGATTCGGAAGGTGAAGGCGAACGGCCTTCTCGTGACACATAATCTCAGCATGGTGGGGGCTTAACCAATCCATGCCAATAATCACATCAAAACTCCTAATGGAAACAGGCATTAAGTTTATTCGAAATACGTGTTGGTTTAAGGCTAGGGTACATCCGATATATATAGATTTCCCTAGTAGATTCTATTTTCCCATTGGTCATTTCCATCATAAAGGTTTCATTAAGCTTCTGGGGTTGTTGTTTTAACAAGTGTTTAAATTTATTGCTCACAAAGCTTCATTCTGCTCCGGTATCAAATAGGATGCATGCATAAGTGTGGTATAGGAGAAATGTAAAAGTGACAACAGCGGGATCCTGAACCGCTTCTCCCTGACCCATGGTCAGCACTCTTCCTGTTCCTCCATTCCCAGGGTTGTTGTTGTTGGGGAAGTTTCGACAGAAATGCCAAGTCTTTCCACATCCATAGCAGGTGTGGCTCGGTCCTGAATTGTTGCCACTGTTGTTGGTGTTGTTGTTGTTGCGGTTGTTACTGTTGTTGTTTCCATGCTGCTGATTCTGGGGAGGATAGGTCCAGCAATCTTTTGCCGTGTGATCCTTTCGATTGCAACTGGTGCAATGCATCTCTCTCTGCATTCTCCATTATGATGGAGACTACACTTGTTGCACTTTGGAAGAGTTCCAGAATACTACCTAGGAGCACTTGGAGCAGCTGAGACTAGAGCATGTGGTACGGAGGGAACTTGGGTGGTTGCAGCATTGACTGTCATTGTTTGTTGCTTCTTGGACGATTCCGAGCTTTGATGCCCCTTCCTCTTGTTGTTCTTTCCTTTCTTGTTGTCACTCTCCTTCTTGCCTTCAGCCTCCACCGACTTCTCACCCTTCTTGTTGTTGTGGTCGTACAGCTTCTTGTCCAATCTCTTGTCACTGTCGAAAGTTTCAGGATTTGTTGTTATCACATTTCCTTGGATTGGGGAGGTTAGTCCCCAAATGAATCGTTCTATTTTCTTTCCCTCCGAAGTAATCATGCAGGGCACAACAGAGACAGTTTGCTAAACCTTGATATGTATGCGTCAATGTCGGAATTTCGGACGGTGAGATTCCACGACTTTTGTTCCATCTTCTGAATTTCGCCTCGCGGACAGTACTCGGCCATTAGCATTTCTTTCATCTCCGCCCACGACATAGAGTTAGCTACGGGAAGAGTCATGGCTTCTACGTGTCCGTTCCACCAAGTGAGAGCTTGATCAACGAAAGTGCATGCGGCAAACTTCACCTTCATTTCCTCAGGGCATTCGCATATCTCGAACACTGATTCCATCTTCTTGATCCATCTTTTCAGAGTTAACATTCCCCCACTGCCATTAAAGGTTTGTGGCTTGGAATTGGTGAAATCTTTGTAGGAGCATGCCTTGGTAGGTCCTTGATTCATCCCGTTGTTTGAACTTCCAGCCCCTTGTCCATTGAATCCACCATTGTTCCCTTGGTGGATTTGTGCCATGGCTGCAGTGATCGCAACGGATACAACTGCTTGGAATGCAACTGAGTTGACTTCGGGTGGGGTTGGCCCAGGGTTTCCGCAGGTTGGTCGTTGAGGCATCTTTTTGTCATGGAACGGAAAGATGTTGAGTGCCTATGTCTTTTTTTGTGAGATCGTGGTCCTATAAACTAGGTGTGTGGCACGAACTTAAGTAATGTCACAAATTAGCATAAAATCATGGATATATAACACATAGCAGATTACAACATCACAGTAGAACACATAAACATATTGTCAATGGTACATAGCATAGATCATAGTAACATAATACTAAAGACGGATACAACTAGTCCTAGTCATGGTGGGATGTGCCAGGGGGTGGTGCCGAGGAAGTGGACGCTCCTTGAAGGCGAGCCGCCTGTCGTTCCGCATCTCGGATTCGAGCCTCCCACCTCGCCTGCCTCATGTGGAACTCTCGGATAACCTCTCGCGTTTCCTGCTCTGCACGCTCGACCCTAGTCCACATCTGGTGCATCTGATCAGCGGTGCCCTGAGCTAGGTCGCCAGTGTTCCGTAATCGTCTCACCATGATCGGGAGTGCGCGATCGGCCGGTCCTCCTTCACTCAAGTCATAGAACTCGCGTGACATGCCGAACGGGGGTCGTTGTCCCTGCTGTCTGCTCCACCTCCAAAGGTCAATACCCCAAGGGGATGTAGGGCCAGTGGGGCCCATCCGATAAGCGGGCACCCTAATCGGATAAGGGGGGTTGATGACTTCGGACTCCGCGTCCGAATCACCATCTTCGTCATCGTTGGGTTCCTCCTCGAGACCTCCTTCGGCTTCCTCTTCTTCCTGGTCCACCACTGGCTCAGCAGGTCCATCCTCGGCTTCCGCCTCAGGTTCCCCTTCAGATTCCTCCTCGGGGTCTTCCTCGGGTTCCTCTTCAGACTCCTCCTCGAGGTCCTCTTCAGGTTCCTCTTCGAATTCTTCCAACTATCCGTTATTCCCATGATTAGGGAAATAAGGATCTCCGGGGTGATGGAAACCAGCCATGCTGTCTGCGAGAGCGTATAAATATGATAATATTATTCCTAAGACGTTTTAATTATTGTATAAATTGAGTTGATGTTCTCTTCTTGGTGATAAAGGGGTATGTTTTTTTAGGTTTACCTACCATCGCTATTTCCTCGGGGCATGTGATAGTTGTACCTCAGAGGAAATGTAGTTGATCAGGATACATTCAATCCTTAATACGACTATGAACAGTCTCGGCTTAACCGAGATGCTAGGATTATCTTGTTTGATTTGGTATTATGTTATTTTTCATGTGTCTTACGAGTAGGGGTGTTTTATCGTTGTGTTTATTTGTTTTGTTTTGTTCAGAGTTGTTTTGTCCCTCTTTGGTTTATAGTTGCATATCAATGTGTGGTTAGATATGCTAGTTCACTATAAACATAACTCTTATATCAACCTGTCACACCCCCGAACCAAACGGCGGAAACGTCCGAGGGCTCGTGTGACTTAAATTGAATATCATCACAATTAATATACATGAATCATAACATAAACATCACCATGCATCAATATATTACAACTGACATTGTTCACATCAAGTACATTGTTTTAACGTTACAAATCCATACATAAATTGTTTGATAGTTTTCAAAAGCAAAACAAACTAACATACTTGGTACTTATTCCTCAGCTTACCTGTTACCTGAGAATACAAGTTATTTTGAAAAATGGTCAACATATGGAATGTTGGTGAGTTCATAAGCAGGTTTGATATGAAAATGCTTTGTGTATTTGAACGAAAACAACCCAGAAAATCTGATATTTTCTGAAAAGACCATTGTTTATAAAAAGCTGTGAAGATCCGTAAATATATGCATGATGATTTCAAAACATGTATAATTGAAAAACTTTGTATTAAACATACAAGTGAAAATGTTGAACTTCCCCGGAAAACCCGATATTTTCCAAAATAAAAATATCATATAACGGTTTGAATGGTTATCCATCACGTGAATGATTTTGAATTACCTTGATTACTTGATTTATATTGGATTTATTTATGTGAGTTGTTATAACCATGCATGATAATGACTAGTTCGTCTGTCTTGGCACTCTGGTGAACGCCGGAATTGATCTTAAGATTTTGTCACCCTAGAATGGCCGAGTCTAACTGTAGCGAACAGCTGAGGTGTGGGGGAGTCACCCTTGTATAGATATATACACAAACTCTCGCTCTCCCTCCAGGAGACTTTGATTATAACTACAGACTACGACCGGCACACGTTGGTGCCACCCGTTATTACTCACTAAATCACAATTGACTTTGATTACTATTGATTATCGACATGTATTTGTTTATTTGGACCTTACTAGCAGTAATAATGGGCCACTAAGGCCCAATATCACTTAAAAGCCATTGAGGGTCCCTTAAATATGAAATTGGGTCGTAGGAGGCCCAATAACATTTATTACTATTCCTTGGGCCCAAAATCATGTTAATGGGTCACGAAGGCCCCAACAAGCATGATTGGACTTTCAAGCCCAAAGTTTGGATTGTTTACTTGTTTTTAGGAATTGTATAATTGTTGGAAGGTTTGATTGGACGATTGTTATTTTGGATTGGCACGAGGCCACTCGGTTGTTGTTAACGATTCTTGGAATTATACATATATTCATCTTCAAGAGTTGTAGTTTGTATTTATTTTTACTCAAACATCTTGATAGTAAAAGGATTGATTCAAAAAGTTCGTTTGACCCATTTTAGCCATTCTTTAATAAAGATGACAATTTTAGTCCCTTTTATATAAAAAAAAAAGACATTTTAAGTCCTTAAATCATTTTCTTGACACATTTGACCTATTGACTTACTCAATTGATATTTTTAGCCCAAAATTTATTCTTTGACAGTTTTAGCCCTTCCAGAAAAGTATTTTTCGGTCAAAGCCCAAACTTTTGCAACTTTTACAATTTTGGCCCAAAATCCAAAAAGTTTACATTTTTGGTCCCTTTTAGTAAAGAAACGCATTTTAACCCTTGAAATAATTTTTTTTAGCTTTTTATCCCCTGTTTTGAGAAATTTTTCATTTTAGCCCTTTGAAAATCAGATTTTTCGCAACTTTGGGCTTAATGGGCCGAAAAGCCCAAAATTTGGCCCATTGAGGTATTATTTACATTTCAAGTCCTTTGAAGAGCATAATTGTCACAAAAACATTTATTTTAACTGTTTTGACTCTTTTGACCCTCAAGAAAACCGTGAATAGCAACTTTTCACCCAACTTTTGTTTATTTGACAATTTAAGCCCCAAAATTTGTTTTATGTTACAATATGTCTGTTTTAAATCTTAGAGGGTATTTTTCTTGACTTGTTTGTTGTGGTATACCTTAGATAATGTTTTTTTCCTTCTTATGTCATAGATCTCAAGATTTCTTCTCTTTTTGTTGCATAGTTACCACATAAACACTTACAATCACACATACATGCATAAAATCATACATAGCACACACATACACATAGATCTACACATTTTACATGTATTCTCCCTCATAAAACTTGTAAAAACCGAAAAAGAGGGGTATGAACTCACCTTGAGGTTTGGATTTGTTTTTTGATGAAGATTTGAGAGAAGATTTTGGCCTAACAAGCTTCCTTAGAAGTGCTTGAGCTTAAATTGCTTTTAAGGAGTATGATCATGAAGTTGAATGAATTAAAATATGATTTTTGATGAGGTATATAAGTTAAAATTTGGATTTAAGTAAGAAATTACCAAGACTTGAAGTGATTTTTGAATGAAAAACTCCTTGGAATGCTTCTAATTCTCGAAAATTTGAATGAAAAAGAGAAGAGAGTTCTTATGTGTTTGAGAGAGATTTTTGAGTGTGTGTGTGTGTGTGTGTTTCCTTGGTGCTCTCGGCCGAAGAAGAAAAGAGAGGGGATAAGAGAGATATAAGGATGTGATGGATGCATGGGAACATGAGATGGTTGCATGGCAGACCAAAATATAATAAGGAGGTGGCTAACCCTCCTTATTTCATCAATTTCCATTTTTTTGTTTTCTTCTTCTTGGTCCGAGAAAGGGATAAGAGAGAAGAAGATTTGGGCCTTGCATGCTTAAGCCCATATCATGATCCAATTAGATGATTTTTGGCCCAAATGGTCTTTGGAGAGGGTTCACGGCCCAAAATAAATCAAGGAATGATTTTTATGGCTCATTAGGGCTAATTAGGTTAGTTATGGCCCAATAAGGTCCATTAGGGTATTTTATTTCATTCTAGGCCCAATATGGCCCAAATTATTAAAATAAATGGAAGTGGGTCCAATTAGAGCCCATTTAAGAGTTCTAAGCCCAAAATAGTCAAATTGGAAACTTATTGGCCCATTAGGCCCAATAAGGAAGTCCTAGTTTAAAATGGACTTAAACCGGGATTTCTAGGGTTTCAAATTCTTTGTTGACTATTTGATGTGCTTGTATAAAGTGTTTGATGGGTGTATTGTTTTTATTGAATAAGCATCGTACATGCTTTCACATTTTTGGTTCACATTTGTTATCATTGTTGTTGTTACAAAGCATCAAAATTCCTAGTTGTGACACCAACTGAGGATACGAACAAATAAGAAGTAAGAAGAAGGAGTCGACTGATGCAGTGGTATCTAATCGTTGTTGGTGTACATGATATCTCTAAATCCACTATAAACGTTGCGTAGACGGGGTGGATTTTAGATGAAAACCAAACAGATTCAAGATAATCAGTTTTTAGAGAGAGAGAGAGAGAGAGAGAGAGAGAGAAAGACGTAGAGGAAATCAAAAAGATGATTCTTACTTGAATCGGACCCTCTAAGAACCACACATGACTAATGAACAAAGGATCTGATGGTGGTCTAACAGAGGACGTAGTGAAGGAGAGATTGATAGCGGCTAGGGTTTTTTCCAGGAAGAATGGCTTGATCTGATGTTGAATGGAGCGAGCGAGAAAGAGAAAGAGAAAGAAACTCCTTTTTGTTTCCGATGTGTGAAAAATCGTTTTCAAAAAGATTTGAATTGCGCGCCTTGGAGATATGAAGAGGGTGGGGTAGGATGAGCTGTTTGTATCTTCCGTATCATCTTTAAGGATTAATATAATTTACTTCATTTCTATTGGTTAAAACCATTTCACCAGGATTAGGATTAGAAGAATCATCACCATCCATTTGAGATCTAATGGTACATAATTGCTCTCCTTGTATTTTAAGATAAATGTCTTAAATTGGTGGGAACTACTAAGATAAATGCATTTAAAGATAGTTTATATATATATATATATATATATATATATATATATATATATATATATATATATATATAGGGAAGGGTTATATGGAAAACAAAAAAACCCTAAAAATCATAAAGAAAGCATATATATATATATATATATATATATATATATATATATAAAGTTATGTTTTTTAACTTATAACACATTATACTTAATTTATTAGTTTTAATATATTGTTGGATGTAAACTATTATCATTTTAAAGATACAATTTTGCAACAATTTGTATAAAATACTTAAATTATTAATTTAAATATAACATCACAGGGTCAACTTAAATATAAATTTTAGTGTAACTTAAACAACCCAAAGAATATTTTGTAAATAGTTAAAAGTGATAAATTATAGTGTATTTTTAATAATAATTATAAGTTGGTTAATACTGTTAAATAAATACCAAACCTAAAGTGTAATCATAAATAAACTAAATTTCAATTTTAAAATAATATCTTGACTTCTACTTATAAAGTTATGTCTTTAACTTTTAACATATTATACTTAATTTATTATATTTAATATGATGTTAAATGTAAACTATTATCAGTTTAAAGCTACAACTTTTGAACAGTTTGGACAAAATACTTAAATTGTAAACATACATATAACATTACAATATCAACTTAAGTATAGATTTCAATTCCACTTAAAAAACTAAAGAATATTTTGTAAATAGTTAAAAGTGATAAATACAAAAACTAAATTGTAATCTCAATTTAAATAAAATATTTCCTAATGATATTTTTATAATCGTTAAAAGTTTTCAAATAAGTAGCTTAAAAATAACTTACAGTAACAATAGTTAAAAATAACTCTATATAAATGGTTATATTGTTACCTTTAAAATAAAAAAAAATAATGTTTGATGTTTTAAATAATTATAATGATAGGAATTAAATAATTAAGCAAATAAATGTTAAAAATTAGTTAACAACAACAACAACTATAAATAAAATTAAACCATAAATTATATTTAATTCTATTCATATGTAACTCGTGGGTAGAAGTCATTCAAATTATTGAGATTATAAAGCTATAATATATGTGTATATTATCATATAATTAGAAATAATCAATATATTATATCAATTTAGTATACGAATTATTATATCAAATTTAACAACAACGTTAATGTTCTATTTTAAAAACATATATTTGTAAAGACTTCAACTATATAGGTGTTTATGCGCATTACAATGTCAACTTAAATATAAATTTCAGTTTCACTAAAAAAACCAAAGAATATTTTGTAAATAGTTAAAAACATATATTGATAGAAATTATGGACTTCAAACATATATTTTTCTATTTTAAAAACACATATTTGTAAAGACTTCAACTATATAAATGATTATATTGTTACCTTTAAAATAAAAAAAAAATGTTTGATGTTTTAAATAATTATAATGATACAAACTAAAACATTAAGCAAATAAATTTTAAAAAATTAGTTAACAATAACAACAACTATAAATAATATTAAACCATAAATTATATTTAATTTTATTCATGTGTAACTCGCGGGTAGAAGTCATTCAAACGATTGATATTGTAAAGTTATAATAGATGTGTATATTATCATATAATTCAAAATAATCAATATATTATATCAATTTAGTAGACGAATTATTATATCAAATTTAACAACAACGTTATTGTTCTATTTTAAAAACATATATTTATAAAGACTTCAACTATATAGGTGTTTATGTGCATTACAATGTCAACTTAAATATAAATTTCAGTTTCACTAAAAAAACCAAAGAATATTTTATAAATAGTTAAAAACATATATTGATAGAAAATAAAGACTTCAAACATATATTGTTCTATTTTAAAAACATATATTTGTAAAGACTTCAACTATATAAATGATTATATTGTTAACTTTAAAATCAAAAAATAATGTTTGATGTTTTAAATAATTATAATGATAGAAATTAAAACATTAAGCAAATAAATTTTAAAAAATTAGTTAACAATAACAACAACTATAAATAATATTAAACCATAAATTATATTTAATTTTATTCATGTGTAACTCGCGGGTAGAAGTCATTCAAACGATTAAGATTATAAAGTCATAATATATATGTATATTATCATATAATTCAAAATAATCAATATGTTATATCAATTTAGTAGACGAATTATTATATCAAATTTAATAACAATGTTATTGTTCTATTTTAAAAACAAATATTTGTAAAGACTTCAACAATATAGGTGTTTATGCGCATTACAATGTCAACTTAAATATAAATTTCAGTTTCACTAAAAAAAACCAAAGAATATTTTGTAAATAGTTAAAAACATATATTGATAGAAATTAAAGACTTCAAACATATATTGTTCTATTTTAAAAACATATATTTGTAAAGTCTTCAACTATATAAATGATTATATTGTTAACTTTAAAATCAAAAAATATTGTTTGATGTTTTAAATAATTATAATGATAGAAATTAATACATTAGGCAAATAAATTTTAAAAAATTAGTTAACAATAACAACAAGTATAAATAATATTAAACCATAAATTATATTTAATTTTATTCATTGGTAACTTGCGGGTAGAAGTCATTCAAAAGATTGAGATTATAAAGTTATAATAGATGTGTATATTATCATATAATTCAAAATAATCAATATAATATATCAATTTAGTAGACGAATTATTATATCAAATTTAATAACAATGTTATTGTTCTATTTTAAATATATATTTAGAAAGACTTCAACTATATAGGTATTTATGCGCATTACAATGTCAACTTAAATATAAATTTCAGTTTCACTAAAAAAACCAAAGAATATTTTGTAAATAGTTAAAAACATATATTGATAGAAATTAAAGACTTCAAATATATATTGTTCTATTTTAAAACATATATTTGTAAAGACTTCAACTATATAAATGATTATATTGTTAACTTTAAAATCAAAAATATTGTTTGATGGTGTAAATAATTATAATGATAGAAATTAAAACATTAAGTAAATAAATTTTTAAAAATTAGTTAACAATAACAACAACTATAAATAATATTAAACCATAAATTATATTTAATTTTATTCATTGGTAACTTACGGGTAGAAGTCATTCAAAAGATTGAGATTATAAAGCTATAATAGATGTGTATATTATCATATAATTCAAAATAATCAATATAATATATCAATTTAGTAGACGAATTATTATATCAAGTTTAATAACAACGTTATTGTTCTATTTAAAATATATATTTATAAAGACTTCAACTATATATGTGTTTATGCGCATTACAATGTCAACTTAAATATAAATTTCAGTTTCACTAAAAAACCAAAGAATATTTTGTAAATAGTTAAAAACATATATTGATAGAAATTAAAGACTTCAAACATATATTGTTCTATTTTAAAAACATATATTTGTAAAGACTTCAACTATATAAATGATTATATTGTTAACTTTAAAATCAAAAAATATTGTTTGATGTTTTAAATAATTATAATGATAGAAATTAAAACATTAAGCAAATAAATTTTTAAAAATTAGTTAACAATAACAACAACTATAAATAATATTAAACCATAAATTATATTTAATTTTATTCATTGGTAATTTGCAGGTAGAAGTCATTCAAAAGATTGAGATTATAAAGTTATAATAGATGTGTATATTATCATATAATTCAAAATAATCAATATAATATATCAATTTAGTAGATGAATTATTATATCAAATTTAACAACAACGTTATTGTTCTATTTTAAATATATATATTTATAAAGACTTCAACTATATAGGTGTTTATGCGCATTACAATGTCAACTTAAATATAAATTTCAGTTTCACTAAAAAACCAAAAAATATTTTGTAAATAGTTAAAAGCGATAAAGTATAGTGATAAATGAAAAAACACTAAATTGTAATATCATTTTAACTAAAATATTTCGGAATGTATTTTTATAATCGTTAAAAAATTTGAAATAAGTAGCTTAAATTAACTTACAATAACAATAGTTAAAAATCACTCTATATAAATGATTATATTGTTACATTTAAAATCAAAAAATAATGTTTGACGTTTTAAATAATTATAATGATAGAAAATTAAAACATTAAACAAATAAATTTTAAAAAAATTAATTAACAATAACAACAAGTATAAACAACATAAAACCATATATTATATTTAATTTTATTTATGTGTAACTCGCGGGTAGAAGTCATTCAAACGATTGAGATTATGAAATTATAATAGATGTATATATTATCATATAATTGAAAATAGTCAATATATTATATTAATTTAGTACAAAAATTATTATATCAAATTTAACAACAACTTATTGTTATATTTAAAAAGAAAACATATATTAGTAAAGACTTCAACTATATAGGTATTTCTGCGCTACGCACGGGCATTCGCCTAGTATATATATATATATATATATATATATATATATATATATATATATATATATATATATATATATATATATATATATATATATATATATATATTAAATTTAAATTAGTTGAAGTAGCAAAAGGGGGTGTGCTATATAAAGTATTGTAAAAAAATCTGTCCCCCTAAAATTCTTAAATACAATAACGCACGCAGGCTCGACATCTTCCTTGTTCTATACAACAAATATCCAACAACACATTTCTTACTAGAAACACCGGAAAGTATGACGGTGTACAACTCCGGCGAATCCACAGGCGGTGGAGGATATCTGGCTGTGAAAAAGGTGTTTCCTGTGGAAGATTACGTGGAGAAAGTCTCACAACGCCTCGTTGAAGCTGCACATGCCAACGATTTTAAAGCTGCGTTGGAGTGCTTGGCAGATCCTTTTGTTGATGTGAACTTTGCTGGAACCGTATGTTTGAATTCGAAGAAGACAGAGATCGTGTTACATGATGAGTCTCCCAGCGAGGTTCTAGTGGAGTTTGAAGAGTTCAATACGGATGTCACTGCTCTGTTCCTCGCTGCTCATGCCGGAAACGTGAAGCTCGTCAGAAAGCTACTGGTAATTAATATGATCAGTTTTTGCATCATTTGTCTTGAAATTCGGAATTTAACGAAAAAGATCCTACTTTTATCAAAACTGAAATAGAAGAAGAACACAAATACAAAATTCTAATCAACCTTCACTGTTAGAACACGCATAATGTGTTTTCAATTTCTTTTTCCCGAATCACGACCTAATTTTCAGCTTGAGCTTTAGAGCAAATAATTTCAGTTACTTTCGGATAATTTCAAAATGTTTGATCTGTTCTTTCCGTTATTTCGTAATTGAGAAAAATAATTTGATTAGCCTTGGACATTTCTTTTTGTTTCATTGTGATTTGGTTTTCGAAAAATAGCTAGAAACGTTACTTATTACTTTTGAAAGCGATGGTTTGCAAAATTCAAACTATCAATTATTGGCCACATTTGCAGAATTAACGCTTAATTTAATGATTAGTCATAATATCTTATAACTCAAAATGCAAATTAATCTCAACATTACATATCTCGATTTTTGAAAATGGAGCCAATATAAGTATATAACCATAGTTTTTTTGTCTAAATTGTAGAGTATTGGGGCAAATGTGAACAAGAAATTATTTCGTGGGTATGCAACCACAGCAGCAACAAGAGGATGCCATGTTGAGATATTAGAGTTATTAATCGAAGGTGGAGCTTCTCAAGTTGCTTGTGAAGAGGCTTTACTTGAAGCAAGTCACATTGGTTTAGCCATGCCTGCAAAAGCTCTAATGGCATCAGACCTCATTCGCCCTAATGTTGCAATCCATGCTCTTGTCAATGCATCATGTAGAGGATATATTGATTTTGTTGATACACTTTTCAAGGTACATATAACAAAAATATTTGAAATTATAAATTGAATAATATACAAAGTTGATTATGTATATTTGAATGTTTGATGGCAGTGTGGAGTAGACATGAATGGAACTGCTCGAGTTTTGCTTCGATCTTCCAAGCCATTTTTACATTCGGATGTTAGTTGTAATGCCCTTGTTGCGGCTATTGTGAATAGACAAATCTCAGTTGTTCAACTTCTTTTGAAGGTTAATTTCTATATACATTTTCATAAATAAACCAAAAAAAATTAATTAAATATTACAAAAATAAAAACTAAACAGTCAATATATAGTTGGCCATCGGAAAAAACCTAAAAACTTAATAATCAAATTAAAGAAAATGAAAACTAAACAGCCAATGGTTGGCCAGCTAATATTAGTTATTTTTTAATTAGTATATGACATGATTTATTTTTTTAAATAATAAGAAAAAAAATAGTTTTAAACTTTGAAATATTGGTTTTTGAGCAGGCGGGTGCAAGAACAGACACCAAGGTGAGGCTAGGAGCCTGGTCATGGGACACGACAACCGGAGAAGAATTCCGAGTAGGCGCCGGTTTAGCTGAACCGTATGACATTACATGGTCCGCGGTCGAGTATTTTGAAAAAACCGGTTCAATATTAAACACCCTCCTTCAACATATCTCCCCTAATATTCCTCATTTTGGTCGAACGATAATCCATCACGCTATACTTTGCTCAAATCTAAAAGCAATCGAGCTTTTATTAAACCAGGGTGCTGATCCGGAGCTCCCGGTTCAAACCATCAAAGGAACCGGTTTCCGGCTAATCCATTTGGCCGCAAACCTCGGTTACTCCGCCGTCCTCCACCATCTGGTCAACGCCGGCTGTAATCTCGACTCGAAAACTGACGCCGGAGAAACTGCACTCATGATATGTGCAAGGAATAAACACGTCGACTGTCTTAAGCTTCTCGCCGGCGCCGGAGCCGATTTCGGTTTGGTCAATTCCGGTAATCAATGTGTCCAGTCGATTGCTGGATCGGTTCGATGGACATTAGGGCTGAGACAAGCTATTTTGGAGGTGGTTCGAACCGGAAAGGTCCTCCGGTCTAGCGATTCTTCGATATTCTCGAGTTTAATGTTTGTTACACGTGTAAACGATATTGACGCGTTGAAAAAACTCGTTGACCAAGGAGTTGACCTCGATGAGCAGGATGAAAACGGGTATTCAGCGGCCATGGTTGCCGTCATAAACCGACACGTGGACGCCTTCCGGTTGCTCGTTTCCGCCGGAGCTAACGTAAAACTTCAAAATAAATACGGCGAAACCGCAGTTAGTTTATCGGAAGCGAGTGTTGACTGTGGTGTTTTTGAGAAAGTTATCCTTGAATGTGAAAATGACATTAATGCCCCTAAGAAAGGATTTTCTTTTTCATTTTACACCCTCCACCGAGCCGTTTCTAGAGGCGACTTCGACGCCGTTAAAACGTTGACAAACGGTGAAAACGACATTAACATTAACGCTCCTGACGGTGACGGATACACGCCGCTTATGTTAGCGGCGCGTGAAGGACACGGGAGGATCTGTGAGTTTTTGATTTCGAAAGGGGCGATTTGTGAGATTGAGAACGCGAGACACGAGACGGCGCTCCGGTTAGCTTGTAAAGACGCCGAACAGGTTCTGTTGGACCACGTGGCACGGGGGCTGGTGTTGGGTGGTGGTCGAGTCAAGAAACATTGTAAAGGGGGGAAAGGGTGTCCACATAGCAAGCGGCTGAGCATGGTGGAAGGCGGTGGGTTGTTGCGGTGGGGGAAATCGAGTAGGCGGAATGTGGTGTGTAAATGGGCGGAGGTTGGTGGAAGCTCGTCGTTCCGGTGGAACCGGAGGAAGAAGGCGGATGGGGAGGAGGAGGGGTTGTTTCGGGTGGTTACGACGAAGAATAAGGAGGTGCATTTTGTGTGCGAGGGTGGTGTTGATATGGCAGAGTTATGGGTTAGGGGGATTAAACTTGTGACGCGTGAAGCTATTTTTGGGAACTGAATTTGTGCCCTTTTTATACGTTGTATATTATGGTTGGAGACAGAAAACTCAAGTGCTACAAAGTTTTTTTGTATGAAAATTCAACTCCATTTAAGAGGTGTTATGTATAAGCATTTTTTTTAACAGAAACACAATATATTTTCCTTGGATTATTATAAGAAAATGACAAAATTGCAAAAATGATCCATGTGGTTGGCAAAATTATGTGACTTTGGTCCAAAAAAGTTTGACGGTGCACCAGTGGTCCAATTTTGAATACTTTCTGCGGTTTTGGTCCCTATAGTTGTCATTTTTGTCTGGTTTTAGTCAATACCCAACATAAAATGACCAATATACCCTTAAATATTTCATTTTTAATTTATTTTATTAAATTTCCTATTATTTTATTTAAAAGAGAAAAGAAAAATAAATTATCACCTCTCCCTCCCTCCTTCCCTCTCTTAATAACACCAAAATTGGTAATTGGTCTACCCTCTCCCTGTATTCTAAAGATGTTCGAAAACCACCACCTACACCACCATTGCAGCCCCTTGTGCAACACCACCCACCCCTAGCAAACTCCGGTGACGGTGGCTTGCGACCCAGATGAAAATTCCAATGACGCGACCCATCTACCACCGCCCCTTCGTCTTCTCCGCTAGCTCAAAATGTTTGTTTCCAGATCTGCGAACCAAACCGTTACACACATCCAATACCTTAAAAAAAACGTAGCCCAAAGAATAAAAAAACGCAAATCGGAGAGGATCATCTTTTGGGTTTTCGATTTGCACCAAGAGGGGTAAGTTCATATACATCTGGGCAATCAATGTGTCGTTTAAAACTAGTGTTCAAGTTCTTATTTTAAAAGTTTTTGACATTACCAGCTTGTGTATGTGTATGTTGCTGCGTTGTGATTGAAAACTATACATCAGCCGAAACAGCTTTCACACCCAATTATTCAAATCTAGAAAAATGATTGCGAAATAATGATGTCAAAGATCTTTGATTTTTGCTACTTAATCGTTCTAAAATTAGGTTATTTTGAAATTTTCAAATTAGACCAAAGTATCAAATACTTCCTTTGATTGTTGGTATTTTTTGCGTTATATAATGGAATTATATTGAGGGCATACAAGATCCATGTAAAACCTTTAAATTTTGGATATACGATTTATAGTATAAGAATATTAAGTGGACTTCATTGTTATCTCAAATGACAACGAAAATTATTGGATTTTTATCTAAATAATAGAGAATGATGTTTGGGCTTTAATAATTACTTGTCGGTTTAAGGTAATAAGGTGTTATAAAAACCCAATTGTAAATGTGCATATAGTGATAATAATAATAATAATAATAATAATAATAATAATAATAATAATAATAATAATAATAATAATAATAATAGGATTTATATTATTTGTATTTATTGTTCAACAAAGAGGTTTTTAAACCCGTGTGTTGCGGCGAGAACTTTCGTTGCAGCAAAAGTTCCTGTTGCTCTTGCTTTCTTAGTTTTTCATATTTATGATTCATTTTATCTTTTTTTATGCTCTAAAGTTTCTACTTTTTTCTCATTTCATAAAGGTTTCTTCTTTTCTTCCAATTCCATTTCTTTAGAATCCAAAGCATTTTATGGGGCATCAAAGAGCTTCTGGATCTCCACTTGCAATAATGCAAGCATTAATACTTGAAGGCTCAGGTGCTTTCTGATTTTCACCATGTCTAGTCTAAATTAAAATCTTTCTCATTTTTTGGTTCTTGTATCAAGGTTTCTTAATGATTTTGGTCCTTATTATTATAGGGTTTTTTTTATCGATTTTAGTCCTTACTTTGGAACATATATATAATTACAAAGCTTATTTGGATGAAATTGTTATAATTGGGTAAATATTTAAAATAACAATGTTAGAGCCAAAAGAAAGGCAACAATAACATAATAAATAATACATAGTCAAAACTGCCTAATGAATTTCTTTCCTCGTTAAGCAAGGAAATTGGTACAAAAAAGAACCAAAATCGCAGCTCAAACAATCATTAACAAAAAGATGCTGCATCATTTTAAGCCATAAACAATTCAATTAAAATATGGAGACAAAATTAATTTTGAGAACATTACAATCAAGCGGTGAACATGGAAGCGTTACACTATTGCCTAAGCTAAGCACGACCAACTTTTTGAAATCGCTCAATTTTCTAATCAATTTATAATTTTGCAAAAAAAATAAAAAATTATTACATAAAAACAAGGGTTGATACCATAAAAGACATAAGTTTTACATCCCGATTCTAAATTAGCCCTAAAAGAATTTTTTATTCCCAATTAGCTTAAATAATTGAGACGACGTTTCAAAATCATATAATCAACCGGTTAACAACAGGTTAACCTCCTCAGCCGGTCATCACTCTCTTATAGTACTAGATCTTTCAAAAATACATTCGTACACCACCAAACATCACCTTTCAACAGAAACGTCTTCATCAAAAAGGGTTTCATGCAGTTGGTCTTGGGAAGAAGAAGGGTTTGTTAAGAGTTTCTAACACCATTGTTGCATGCAAAACGCTTCTATTTTGAAGTTGAAATACACTGAAGTAGAAAGGTATGTGGATGCAATTTAGAAATTGATGTGTATGTGTGTTCTTATCTTCCATAATCGGGTTCCATAGTGTCACTAACAACTTTAATTTTTCATCTTGAACAGATTGGCTTCATCATTTGGAACTAAAAAGGTCAAAGGGCCTGAAAAGGTTTATGTAAGGGACGACGGCTGTCACACCCCCAAACCGGAACAACGGAAAAGTTCGGGGGCAGAGGACGTCATGCGTAGTATCACAACCATTGCCTCATAGTAATCATAGTAAACACAACCATTACATTGAATACATATATGAAAAGGTATTTACATCTGTTTTGATTCTTGTTTCGAAACATCAAAGTATAATCAAAAGGTAAGACGAGACTCTATACACTCTGTCTTCTCAAAACTCCAGATGGTACTTGTCTACTGATTTCCTGAGAATACAAGCAGTTTTGAAAAAGTATCAGCATAAAGCTGGTGAGTTCATAAGCATGTTTAGAAATGAAAATCTGTTATTGACTTTGTAGAAATGTTTGTATGTTTCCAAGAAAATCCAATATTTTCTTAAGTAATGAAAAGTAGTCTTAAACCCCAAGACCAATTGTAAGTTCGTCATTGAATTTTGTTCTTATGTCTGAAAGTACTTGTATGTATGCCTGGTGCCACAAACTATAACGTATGGTTTTGTATGAAAGTTCTAGTATAAAATTCATGGCTACCACCAATATTGTAGTAGTGTATAGTATGAAGGCCTTGGTTAACACCAGTATGTATAGTAGTTTTATTACTTAAAATAAAACCTTTGAAGAATGAAATTCCGTAAACAAGTGATTAGTTTATACTTATTGTGAGCTGTATAACCATGCTTGATATGACCTAGAGACCTTTACAACGTTCTTCAAGTGTTGGTTAAATGACATTTGTCACCCCAGGCATGCCTGCCAAACTGTAGCTATCAGTTCAGGTGTGTGATTGTCAGTCCCGAATAGATCTATTCACAAATCTCACGCTCTCCCTCCAGGAGACTCTGGTTATACTAAGATAGGATTTAATTCAATACCCTAAGGGTACAGTTTTGAAGTAGAGCCTCACAATGTTGTACAATCTAGTTTACATGGGATTCTAAAGTGTTTTCTTATATTAGAATCCGTTGGATGCAATATACGGTAATAATTATACTTCAATAATTATTATATGTCATGCCCTTATAGTAAAGAATACCATAAACTAAATCTGCCATAGTTTATAAGTTTAGTGGTGAATAACTCTGAATTCGTAAAAGTTATGAATTGAAACCCCAAACTATACCTATTATAGTTTACATGCATATAATGTGAATGTTGAATCTGAAAAACTATGCAACTTTGGTGGTAAGTTGAAAACGTCCCTTATGCTCAACATAGTACAAAAGGGATAAGATATCTAAATATTTTATACAAATATGAAAATCGTTTGTCTGAATCAATTGCATGAGTTTTATACTTGTTAAAAGTCCTTTTGTATTAATTCACAAAAGCGTTTGTGTTTGGCTTGTCTTCCCCCCTGAAAACGTTTAAAAATCATAAAAGCGTATGGGTATGAACTCACCTCGAGCGAGTGGTTTGTATGAAAGAATCGATTTGAGATGCTGAGTGTCAAGTGAAGCCTCGAACACAATTAGATCCTAATTATCATGTAATAACACATATATGATTCAAATTAGGGTATTTCACGACTAGACATTATAGAAAACCACCCTAAGGACTTGGAAACACTTAAACTAAGTTTATAAACCATATGTGATTGAGTGAGGGAGGTGTACGGCCACCCTAATGGTGTGTACGGCCATGGGTGTGCGGCCCATGAGTGTACGGTCGTACACTCATGATGAGATGTGCTTTTGAGGCGTTTCCAAGGTTCTAACTAGCATACAAGGAGTGTTCTAGGTCCCATGCTTAGTTGTAATGCAAGTTTGAGCCCTAAATGATCATCAAAGTGGGTGTCGGCCCTAAGGTGTGTGTGCGGCCATACAAAGGGGTGTGCGGTCGTACACCCTTCATGTTTATGTTCAAGTTGTCGACTTTAAGGTGTATCAAGGCTAAGATCATATCCCACTTGAAGCTAGGGGCCAAACTCTCACTTTGGAGAGTCTTAAGCCGCGTACGGTCGTACAAAGGGGTGTGCAGTCGTACTCCTTCAATGTGGTGAAGAACATGATGGAAATTGATGAACTAAGGCTTGAATCATGAGGTCTTTCCATTCTAACAAGCTAGAGGGTGGAATACTCACATTTTTAAGCCTTGGAGAGTTCACGATTGAAGAAACTTAAGAGGGAAGAAGTAGTGTGCAGCCAAGAGGAGAAAGGAATGAAGGAAATGGGTCTAATCCTATATATAAGGGTGAGTGTGCGGCCATGAGGGGGTGTACGGCCGTACACTCCTCCTAAAGGAGTGTATGGCCCGATTTGCTACTTTTACGACTTGATAACTCATCCGTAATCTCAACCTTGGTTGTACTCAAGCTTAGAATACTTAAACGAACCCTTAAATAGTGCTAAAAGGCAACATAATCGAGTTTAACATTGATAGAATTGACTAATTGTACAAGATAGATGTTCCGGGTTGTCACATCATCCCCCTGTTAGAGGGGATTTCATCCCGAAATTCAAGAATAGAGATACAAAATATGGATTTGGAAAAATATGAGGGTACTTCTGTTTCATTAAATCCTCACGCTCCCAAGTGAAATTGGGTCCCCACTTGGCATTCCAGTGAACCTTCAATATCGGGATGCGACTTTGTTTCGTTCGTTTGACTTCCCGGTCCATGATTTCAACTGGTTCCTCCACAAAGTGCAAGCTCTTGTCTAGTTCGATCTCATCGAGGGAAATCACAAGTGTCTCATCGGACAGACACTTCTTTAGGTTCGACACGTGGAAGACGGGATGTACGTTGCTAAGTTCTCGAGGTAACTGGAGTTTGTATGCTACGGGACCAATCCTAGCGAGGATTTCAAATGGTCCAATGTATATTGGATTTAGCTTTCCATGCTTTCCAAAGCGTATCATGACTTTCTAGGGTGAGACCTTCAAAAGGACACGATCACCAACCTAGAATTCCAAGGGTTTTCGTCTCTTATCGGCTTAGCTCTTTAGTCTATCTCTTGATGCTTTCAGTTATTCTCGGATTTGTATGATCTTTTCAGTCGTCTCTCGGATGATTTCAGGACCCGTGAGAGTGCTGCCGGGGACTTAACCCTTGACTAGATGCGTGTCACCCACTTCAGCCCAGCACAGATGGGATCTGCACTTACGGCCGTAGAGAGCTTCAAACGGCGCAACCTTAATGCTAGTATGGTAGCTGTTGTTGTAGGAAAATTCGACCAAGGGTAGATGAGTGTCCCACGACGTGCCGAAATCGATGACGCAAGATCTCAACATATCTTCCAATGTCTGGATTGTTTTCTCACTCTGTCCGTATGTTTATGGATGATAAGTCGTGCTCATATCCAACTGAGTTCCGAGAGCCTTCTGTAGTGATTGCCAGAATCTCGAGGTAAACCTGCTATCTCGGTCAAAGATAATGGATATAGGTACCCCATGAAGGCGAACTCTTTCTCGAAGGTATATTCGTGTGAGTCTCGCCATCTTGAAGTTTTCTTTGATCAGCAGGAAGTGGGCTGATTTAGTCAATCGATCGACAATTACCCATATGGCGTCGTGCCCACTCGGAGATCTGGGTAACTTAGTGATAAAATCCATTGTAATCCTTTCCCACTTCCACTCAGGTATTTCTGGCTGTTGAAGTAAACCTGAAGGCTTTTGGTATTCTTCCTTCACCTTGGCGCAAGTCAAGCACCTACCCACGAAGGTAGCAATTTCTGATTTCATGTTCGGCCACCAATAGAGTTGTTTGAGATCCAGATACATTTTATCTGAACCTGGGTGAACGGAGTATCTAGTCTTGTGAGCTTCGTTCATGACAATCTCCCTGTACCCGCCATACTTTAGGGTCCAGATCCGGTTCATGAAATATTAAACTTCGTCTCCCTTGACCTCTAAGTTCTTATCCATTCCCCGCAAGGCTTCATCCGACATGTTTTCTGGTTTTAAGGCTTCCAGTTGAGCCTCTCGGATTTGTGTGGATAATCGGGAATGGATGGTCATAGTCAATGCCTTCACCCTACGACCTGAATACTCCTTTCGGCTGAGGGCATTTGCTACCACATTGGCCTTGCCGGGATGGTAGCGTATTTCGCACTCATAATCACTAAGTAGCTCTACCCATCGCCGATATCTCATGTTTAACTCTTTCTGATCAAAGATATGTTGTAGGCTTTTATGGTCGGTGAATACAGTGCACTTGGTTCCATAGAGATAATGTCTCCAGATCTTTAACGCGAAGACCACTGCTCCCAACTCTAGATCGTGAGTTGTGTAATTGACTTCGTGTGTTTTCAATTGCCTTGAGGCATAAGCGATAACCTTTCCTCGCTGCATGAGCACACAGCCTAGGCCCTGAATGGATGCATCACAGAAAAAAACGAAATCTTCCGTCCCTTCGGGCAGGGACAAAATAGGTGCGCTGCATAGGGCCTGCTTCAATGTTTGAAATGCAATGTCTTGTTTATCTCCCCAACTAAAGGTTACACCCTTCCGCATTAGGTTTTTTAAAGGCTTAGCAATTTTGGAGAAGTTTTGGATAAACCTACGATAATAGCCAGCGAGACCCAAGAATTGGCGGAATTCTGTGGGTGTCTTTGGTGCTGACCAATTCTCAATCGTTTTGATTTTGGAAGGGTCCACGTGTATGCCTTCTTCGCTAATCACGTGACCAAGGAAAGTTACCTTCCTGATTCAGAACTCACATTTTGAGAATTTTGCATAAAGCTTCTCCGCCCTTAATGTTTCTAGCACTAGTCTCAAGTGCTGTTTATGATCATCTTCGCTCCACGAATAGACAAGTATATCGTCAATGAATACGATCACGAACTTTTCTAGGAAAGGGCAGCACACTCGATTCATCAGGTCCATGAATAATGTCAGTGTGTTGGTTAGACAGAAGGGCATTACTACAAAATCATAGTGTCCATAACGAGTTCGGAATGCGGTCTTGGGCACATCATTCTTGTGAACTCGCAACTGATGGTACCCTGGTCTAAGGTCTATCTTCGAGAAATAATTGGCTCCCTGAAGTTGTTCGAAAAGGTCGTCGATTCTGGGTAAGGGATAACGGTTCTTGATGGTAAGCTTGTTTAGCTCTCGGTAGTCAATGCAGATCCAAAAAGATCCATCTTTCTTTTTCACGAATAAGATTGGGGCTCCCTAGGGTGAGGAACTCGGTCTTATGAATACTTTGTTGATCAGTTCATTGAGCTGGTTGGATAACTCTTGCATTTCTGCCGGCGCCAGACGGTAGGGAGATTTAGCTACAGGAGTAGCTCCGGGGATTAGGTCAATACGAAACTCAACTTGGCGCTCGGGAGGAATTCCTGGAAGATCTTTAGGGAAGACATCAGGAAAGTTGCAGACTTCGGGGATGCTCTCGAGGTCTTTGACTTTTTTCTTTTCATCAACAACATGAGCTAAGAATGCATGGCACTCCTTCCATAGCTTCTGAGCTTTGATGCATGAAATGATACGAAGGTTCGAACTGAGTTTATCACCGAAAATAGTGAGGGCTTTGCCAGAGGGAAGTTTGAGGTGGATGGATTTCTCGTAGCAGAGGATATCAGCACGATTGGGGCTCAACCAATCCATGCCAATTATGACTTTCAAGCTTTTTATGTAAACTGGCATAAGATCGATGGGAAAGGAATGATCGTCTATGGTAAGAGTACAGTCTATGAATATGTCGTTAGTGCTCTCTTTCTTTCCGTTAGCCATCTCGACAGTAAATGTTTCGGTTAAAGGTTGGGATTTACATTTGAGTAGATGTGTGAATGCATGACTAACAAAACTCCTCTCTGCACCAGAATCGAAAAGAATGCATGCATAAGAGTTGTCAAGGAGGAACGTACCCGTAACAATGGTAGGATCGGCGACCGCTTCCCCCAGGCCCATAGCTAGTACCCTCCCTATGTTTCCAGATGTTGTTGCTTTGGGGCAATCTCTTTTGAAGTGCCCAACCTCTCCACATCCATAGCAGGCTTGACCAGTGCTTGCCCCGGGAGCCTGGTTGGTTGGTTGAATGGGTGTCTTGTAGTATCGAGTCATGTGTCGCTTCTTTCCACAGCTGTTGCATTTCAATTCACGGCAGGGTCCGTGATGATGAAAGTTACACTTGTTGCATAGAGGTAGGTTTCCAGCATAACCACCAGTAGGAGCTTGAGTGGTTGGAACAGCAGCTGGAGTAGCAGCAGGAGTAGTAGCAGCATGAACTGCCACTGAATGTTGTTTCTTGGAGGGCTCCTGCGAAGACTGCCCCTCGCATTTGTTCTAGACCTTCTTCTTCTTCTCTCTACTCTCTTGTTGTGGTTTGGGAGCAACTGTCACCTCATCAAGATCAACCCCGTGATCTATCAGGGTCTGCGCCAAGCACTTGGCGCTATCAAATGTAGTGGTTCTAGCAGCCAAAACATTTCCTTTGGTTGGGGTCGTCAATCCCCAGATGTACCTCTTAATTTTCTTGCTTTCCGGGGTGACCATTCCCGGACAGAGAAGATCCAGATCGCAGAATCTAGATGTGTAGGCAGCAATGCCGGAACCCTTTATCTTCAAGTTCCAGAGTTTGTGCTCTAACTTTTGCACCTTGCCTCTTGGGCAGTATTCGGTGAGCATCAGATCCTTCAGACTTTACCAAACCATGGCGTTAGCCACTGGCAGGGTTAGGATTTGACTGGCCGTTCCACCAGGTCAATGCTCTGTCGGTGAAGGTGCAGGCGGTGAACTTCGCCTTGTTTTCTTTGGAGCACGCACAAATCTTGAAGACCAATTTGATCTTCTCAATCCAGCGGGTTAAGGCAATGACTCCTCCATTTTCGTAGAAGGACTTGGGTTTCGAGTTCATGAAGTCCTTATAGGAACACTCCTTCTGATGTACCTGGCTTCCATTGAGATTAAGGGGATGGGTACCACTTCCTGACCCGCTAGAACCACCGGAATTCATTTGTGACATCGCGGCAGCCACAACGGCCATAACAGCTGCCTAGAACATGGCAGGATCGAACTGAGTAGGTGGCAGTGGCGGAGTATCGTTGTTCCTTCTGATGGGTCTTCTTCGGGGAGGCATCTTGTTCTAGAACAATCAGGAGGAAGAGGATGATAATTCCCCTGAATTTAAAACAAGATATATGAAACAAGATATATCTCATTCTGAAAGTTAAAGGGTTCTACGAAGCGATATATAGAGGAGAGTTACTACTACAAGTAACTATCGCTAAGAAGAAACATGTAGCAACACTTTGGAATGAATCTCTATACTGTATTCGGCTCTAGCTAAAATACTCCTATAGCATTTTAAGTTGCATGCTTTTGTTCTACCGATAACTGATGTATATATACTTGGTAAGTTTTAGGCTTGCTGCAACACCACAGTCACTCCCACGCACATGTTGGTCATGTTTTGAATAAATATAGTTGATCAAGCTATATTGACCCTAGACATGATTACATAACTTCCCAGTTTAAACCACAGTGTCCAACATCCAAATACTTTTGCTTTGTTCTACCTATGACTCGGGTTCTGTTAAGTATGTATATTTGTATACTTCTTACAAAATACTTATATTTTAAAAATATACTTTTAGTTTCAGAGCGCTTCAGCCCCTTAGTCTTTATAGTCGTATACCATGTAAGGTTCGGTATAATTAGTTCACTATAAACAATGTCTCTGATACCAATCTGTCACACCCCCAAACCGGAACAACGGAAAAGTTCGGGGGCGTAGGACATCATGTGTAGTATCACAACCATTGCCTCATAGTAATCATAGTAAACACAACCATTACATTGAATACATATATGAAAAGGTAATTACATCTGTTTTGATTCTTGTTTCTAAACATCAAAGTATAATCAAAAGGTAATACGAGACTCTATACACTCTGTCTTCTCAAAACTCCAGATGGTACTTGTCTACTGATTTCCTGAGAATACAAGCAGTTTTGAAAAAGTATCAGCATAAAGCTGGTGAGTTCATAAGCATGTTTAGAAATGAAAATCTGTTATTGACTTTGTAGAAATGTTTGTATGTTTCCAAGAAAATCCAATATTTTCTTAAGTAATGAAAAGTAGTCTTAAACCCCAAGACCAATTGTAAGTTCGTCATTGAATTCTGTTCTTATGTCTAAAAGTACTTGTATGTATCCCTGGTGCCACCAACTATAACGTATGGTTTTGTACGAAAGTTCTAGTATAAAATCCATGGCTACCACCAATATTGTAGTAGTTTATAGTATGAAGGCCTTGGTTAACACCAGTATGTATAGTAGTTTTATTACTTAAAATAAAACCTTTGAAGAATGAAATTCCCTAAACAAGTGATTAGTTTATACTTATTGCGAGCCGTATAACCATGCTTGATATGACCTAGAGACCTTTACAATGTTCTTCAAGTGTTGGTTAAATGACATTTGTCACCCCAGGCATGCCTGTCAAACTGTAGCTATCAGTTCAGGTGTGTGATTGTTAGTCCCGAATAGATCTATTCACAAATCTCACGCTCTCCCTCCAGGAGACTCTGGTTATACTAGGATAGGATTTAATTCAATACCCTAAGGGTACAGTTTTGAAGTAGAGCCTCACAATGTTTTACAATCTAGTTTACATGGGATTCTAAAGTGTTTTCTTATATTAGAATCCGTTGGATGCAATATGCGGTAATAACTATACTTAAATAATTATTATATGCCATGCCCTTATAGTAAAGAATACCATAAACTAAATCTGCCATAGTTTATAAGTTTAGTGGTGAATAACTCTGAATTCGTAAAAGTTATGAATTGAAACCCCAAACTATACCTATTATAGTTTACATGTATATAATGTGAATGTTGAATCTGAAAAACTATGCAAGTTTGGTGGTAAGTTGAAAACGTCCCTTATGCTCAACATAGTACAAAAGGGATAAGATATCTAAATATTTTATACAAATATGAAAATCGTTTGTCTGAATCAATTGCATGAGTTTTATACTTGTTAAAAGTCCTTTTGTATTAATTCACAAAAGCGTTTGTGTTTGGCTCGTCTTCCCCCCTGAAAACGTTTAAAAATCATAAAAGCGTAGGGGTATGAACTCACCTCGAGTGAGTGGTTTGTATGAAAGATCGATTTGAGATGTTGAGTGTCAAGTGAAGCCTCGAACACAATTGGATCCTAATTATCATGTAATAACACATATATCATTCAAATTAGGGTATTTCACGACTAGACATGATAGAAAACCACCCTGAGGACTTGGAAACACTTGAACTAAGTTTTTAAACCATATGTGATTGAGTGAAGGAGGTGTACGGCCACCCTAATGGTGTGTACAGCCATGGGTGTGTGACCCATGATTGTACGGTCGTACACTCATGATGAGATATGCTTTTGAGGCGTTTCCAAGGTTCTAACTAGCATCCAAGGAGTGTTATAGGTCCCATGCTTAGTTGTAATGCAAGTTTGAGCCCTAAATGATCATCAAAGTGGTTGTGCGGCCCTAAGGTGTGTGTGTGGCCGTACAAAGGGGTGTGCGGTCATACACGCTTCATGTTTATGTTCAAGTTGTCGACTTTAAGGTGTATCAAGGCTAAGATCATATCCCACTTGAAGCTAGGGGCCAAACTCTCACTTTGGAGAGTCTTAAGGGGGGCGTATGGTCGTACAAAGGGGTGTGTGGTCGTACTCCTTTAATGAGGTGAATAACATGATGTAAATTGATGAACTAAGGCTTGAATCAAGAGGTCTTTCCAGTCTAACAAGCTAGAGGGTGGAATACTCACGTTTTTGAAGCCTTGGAGAGTTCACGGTTGAAGAAACTTGAGAGGGAAGAAGTAGTGTGCAGCCAAGAGGAGAAAGGAATGAAGGAAAGGGGTCTAATCCTATCTATAGGGGTGAGTGTGCAGCCATGAGGGGGTGTACGGTAGTACACCCATGTGTACGGCCGTACACTTCCTCCTAAAGGAGTGTATGGCCCGATTTGCTACTTTTACGACTTGATAACTCATCCCTAATCTCAACCTTGGTTGTACTCAAGCTTAGAATACTTAAATGAACCCTTAAATAGTGCTAAAAGGCAACATAATCGAGTTTAACATTGATAGAATTGACTAATTGTACAAGATAGAAGTTTCGGGTTGTCACAACGGCTCTGATGATGATCTTATAGATTTCTCTTTTCGGGATTTTCACCAGAGACCTTTAAACCAAACTCAAGCCTGTTCGATGACCCATTCCTTAAAATATTATATGATGAAAATATGCTAAGGAGGACTCTTGATGGAATGGGAGATAATGATAAGGAAGTTGGTGTTAAGGATCCAGAGCATGATCATATTGATGATCAAAATGATTATGAAGTGGGCATAGAGTGATTGTTAGCGGGAAAATAAATAAGAAAGACCCATGTCCCTTTAGAGTTTATGTTGCTTGGAAGTATAATGAACAAACGTTTCATATGAAATCCATATGTGACATACATCTATGTGCTAGGAATTATAATTTTGCATCTTTGGTTAGTTACAACTGGTTAGCCAAACATTACCTGAAGGATATAATTATGAAGCCAAAGATAACATTGACTGAGTTGAAAGAAGATGTACTTAGGATGTTTTCAGAAGATGTATCTAAGGGGCAATGTCACCGGGCTAGGAAAAAGGCAAAAGAGATGATATAAGGTAAGTTAGAAGAACATTATGCAAAGGTATGGGACTATGCTGCAAAAATCCTCTAGTCTAACCCAAGGAGCACTTGTAAGGTGGGCGTAGAATCTAATCCAAGTGGCATGAACTATTTCAAAAGGTTTTATGTGTTCTTAAAGGCTTTTAAGGATGGTTAGAATAAGGCTTGCGGACGTGTGATAGGTTTGGATGGTTGTTGTAACATCCATAAAAATCAAGCCAATTTAAAACTTTTTAAATCATTCAAAAACCGATAATTATTACAAATATGTTTTCAAAATAGTTTAATGGTAGAGTATCCCATAATCAAATCATAAAAACATAAGGAGGTGCACGATCACCCCTTCGCCTTCCCGCAATCATCATAAGTACCTGAAACAAATCAACAACTGTAGGCCCGAAGCTTAGTGAGTTCCCCCAAAATACCAACGCCATACAATCATAATCATATCATATAAACAAACAACATGCATAATGAGCCATCAGCCTGACTGGACCGCCTCGCAGGCCTTCAGCCTATCTGGACCGCTCTTCGAGCCTTCGGCATGTCTGGACCGCCTCTCCAGGTCTTCAATCTATCCGGACCACTAGTCGGGTCTTCGACCTGACTAATATGCCCTCCCGGGTCTGTAGTCTAGCCGGTCCGCCTAGGGTATGTTGGCCTTCAGCACAAAGCAGGTCTGCCGCAACCAAACCCAATCAAACAATCATGTGCACATAAATATCAGATGCTAGCACGTATATAACAGTCAAACCGATCTAACAGATCACTAATCATAACAACATCTTATAACCAGGATGCCGACCTAACCGATCACAAACATAGCATTACCCTATATACCAGGATACCGACCTAACCGGTCTCTAACGTAGCATTATCCTATATACCAAGATACCGACCTAACATGGTCACTAAGCGTATCACCATCCTAACTACCAGGATGTAAATCAATAAGCATATCATGCAATAAACCCAGATACAAATCCGAAAAGGGTCGGCATTGGTGCCTTCTACTTTGTTAGTATATTGAGGACAACTCACCTTACAAGTAGCTCGGAATGATAATGTCAAACTCCTCCAAATACAGCTCCAACTCCAATACCTACATCCACCAATGATCCACTTCCATAAATTCCTAAATTACTAAAATGCCCCAAAACTCAAACCAGTCAACCCTTGGGCAAAGTCAAAGTCAAAGTCAACGGTCAAGGTCAACAGTTCATGTGGACCCAACTCGTCGAGTGCAGCTCACTGACTCGTCGAGTCCTTCCAGAACTCGAGAAATTGTGAAAACCCTAGTTGACTCGCCGAGTTTCCAGACAACTCATCGAGTCCATGTGTGTCCAAATGTCGGGAAAACCCTAACTGACTTGTCGAGTCATCTCACTGACTCGCCGAGTCTATGCAGAAACCCAGCACGGCCAATCTTCATCCAACTCATTGAGTTGACCATGCAACTCGTCAACTCCCTTCAGTCCATTTCTCATTCAGATGATTTTAAGCCACCCCAAAGCTCCAAATTGCATATCTAACCTCCTAGGGCATGGTTTCCACATAAAGTTGCAAACTTTACGTACATGCATGGTCCTAAATGCCAAAACCAAGCTAAGGGAAAGGCTTAACCCAAAGAGAAGAGCCAAAGCTTGCTAAATCTGATAACTTTATGACTATAGGGACTTAGAGGAGTCCAGATCTTAAGTTACAACTTCAGATCATGCCCAATACCCGAAATAACCCACAACCAACTAGAAAATGTCCCTAAACCTTTACATGAAGAGATCTAGCTAAAGATAAGTCAAGGTAACGACTTGTTACCTTCAAAATGATACCAATATGAAGTAGAGTCAGATCCACAAGCTTCTCTTTGCTCCAAGCTTCTTAGACTTCAATCCTTCTTCACAAAATCCACCTTCCAAGCTTCTTTACACACAAAAATGGAGAGTAGGCAAGATTAGGGTTTTCTGAACTCAAGAGGGGTGGTAAAGGAGGCTAATGACCCTTTAAATAGGGTGCAAAATACTAGAAATTAGAGTTTCATCTTCCAACTCCTACTCGTCGAGTCGGGGTCCTCCGAATCATCGAGTAGACCTCATAAATCATGAGGGCTGACTAAAAATCTACACGAAGAGTTCGGGCCTCCAACTCGTCAAGTAGACTTCCTTAATTGCATGAAATCCCTAAATCTCATTCTCAGAAATCGGGATGTTACAGTTGTTTTCTAAAGGGGCAGATCAAGGGAGGGCTTTTGACTGCTATTGTAAAAGATGCAGACAATCACGTATATCCAATAGCATGGCCAGTGATTGACGTAGAGAACAAAGATAATTGGACTTGGTTTATTGAGCTGTTAGTTTTTGATCTTGATCTTAATGGTGATAGGGGTCTTGTTATTATTTCAAATCGGCACAAGGTAAATAATATTGTATTTTTTATTTAAATATTATACATTTATATATATTTTCTTTATTAAATGTTAGGGTCTACTACAAGTTGTTACAAAACTACTTCCATATGTTGAACAGAGACAATGTGTCAGTCACATCTATGTAAAATTTAGGAAGAGATACATTGGATTAGAGCTGAAGAACCTATTTTAGGAAGCTACCAAAAGTACTATGGAGGTGGACTTCATAGAAACAATGGAGAAAATCAAACACATAACTCCAAGTGGATATGACTGGATGATGTCAAACAACCCACATTCTTGGTGTAGGGCATTTTTCTTTTATGGATATGTTTGTAAGGTAGTAGAGAACAACATATCAAAGTGTTTTAATTCGATGATTATTCACATCAGGAAAAAAATCACTTTTAACAATGCTTGAAGAAATCAGGATTTATTTGATGAATAGGTTTTATCCTCAAGCTGCTATGGTTTCCCACTGGAAAGGTGACTATGGCTCAAACATCTTAGAGAAGCTTAAGGAGTTTGGAAAACATATGAGGTATGCTCATTTTAATTTTTATCTTAAGTCTGTTTCTCCAACCCCAAGGTGTACATGTGGCAAGTGCACGTGTGATCTAGAGAAAAGGTTGCGATAGGCAAAGGAAAAGGAAAGATTATACAATTTTCTTATGGGTCTCGACACTGTTTTTGTAACACCCCGGTGTTTAGGTACTTTTAAATTCATCCTTATAATTTTAACTCTTGACATTTTTGGTCCCTTTAGTGGAAGGAAGTAGCTATGAGAAGCCCTAATGGCAAAAGTGTAATTTGGATGGAATGGGAGTACGACATGTATACGTGTGTATGCTTAGCATATTAGGGCGCGCCTTAGTAGTTGGGCATACGTCAACGTACGCGGGGTGTACTCATCAAATGTTAAAAACCTTAATTTTTAGAGTTGATCCCTATATAATCCCCCTTATAACCCCATTTCCCTCACCCTTTGAGCCTCCATCCTCCTTGAGTCGATCTTGCAAGCCCTAGCCCTTGTGTTAGTTGACCTTGAGTGTGTGTGTGTGTGTGTTCTTGGTGTTGAAGAAAGAAGAAAGGATTCTTTGAGAAGCTTTGGTGTGGGATTCAACCTTGTAGATCTGAGATCTTCATCTCCTTGGGAAGCTCCAAACGGTACAATGTCTTAAACTTTACTTGTATTTCTTAGAGATCTAGCCATATAGAGTTTTATGAGTTTTGTCCCTTTTTCTTGGACTTAATGAGTAAATGCTACTCTAAGACCAAAGGAGCTGCCTTTTTAGAAGATTTGAGTTGTGTTAAGTCATAAAATTGCTTTGTTGACTTATTTAGTGCTTGCATGCAAAGTGTAGAGGTATTTAGTGGTTAAGATCAACTAAGAGGTTGGTTTTGGGTCTTAATGATGCATGCATAACCATAAAGTTGGAAAATTTATGGTTAAGAGCACCTTCTTGGACTTGGATCTAAATTTTGGACGTTTGGACTGAGTGGTTTAAGCCTTATTTGAAATTTGCATGGCCATAGCATACGCTGGGCGTACCAGGGCGTATGTTGGGCATAGGTGGTTAGCAGTGCGTTTCGTGGTTAAGGTGAAGTACGTTGAGCATACAGCAGGGTACACCCCGCCTACTCAGTCTGTTGGGTTTAGCAAGTTTGGGCAACCTTTTTGGCCTTAGATGCATGCGCCCTTATTGGACCATCTGAGTGTTGGTGTTTTGGGCTAAGTGAAGGGATGTACTTTAGGGTAAGGCCCAAGTAGGATTTTGGGGGCCAATTTGGAAAATTGGGTCGGATCTGGGCCTTGAACGATTTCTTAGTTTTGGGCCTTTTTGGATCAAGATTTGGGCTTGGGTTATATCCCAACTAGGGAAAGGGAAAAGTGACCTTTTACCCTAATTAGGGACTAATAGCTAAGGGTTGTAATCCAATTATTAATTGGACGATTATTTTTATTGTGATAGCGCGAGGATTTTAGTGAGCTAGCAGTCGGAGACTTTCAATGTGATTCAGCAGTGTGAGGTGTGTTTTCCTCACTATACTTATGGGTCACAGGCACCAAGGTCGGCCCTTTGGATTGTTATCCATATTATTGGATGATTGAGTACTGTAGTGATCTGTTAGATCTGTATCCTAGTAGATAGGATGATGTTATGCTTAGTGATCTATAAGATCTATCTGCTTGTTATTGGCTGGTTAATTATATGATTATATGTTATATATGTGTGTCGACACCGTTATGTGTGGTTGGGTTGAGGCGGTCCTGCTTTGTGCTGAAGGCCAACAGACCCAAGGCATCCCAGATAGACTGAAGGCTAGTGGGGCACACTAGTCAGGCCGAAGGCCCGCAGAACGTTACAGATAGGCTGAAGGCCCTATGTGGCATGCCAGTTATGTTGTAGATTCTGTGAGCATACTAGATATACTGTAGGTCGATGGGGTGTTCCAGTCAGACCGAAGCTTTATATGCATGATGTTTATTGTTATTATTTTGGTTTTTTGTTGTGTTGTGTTCGTACTGCATATCATATTGTTTCTAAAGATGAATAATAGAGAGCAATCCCATCAACGAAGAAACCAATACAAGAGGCTACAACATTCCAAATCTTCGCACAAAACAGGAGTGTAACGACCCAAAAATCACGACTAAAAATTTCTTTTAAAACATTACTAAACCATGTTTATAAAAACGTATCGTAAGTCATAACATAATTTTCGAGTATTAAATTCAAAACATAATCTCATTATCAGAGTAAAACATTCCCCAGGCTAACTGACTGTGGTGTGTGCACTGCAACCTCTCCGAGCTCCTCTTTTGAAAACTGAATACCTGAAACCAAAACTGAAAACCGTAAGCATGAAGCTTAGTGAGCTCCCCCAAACTACCACATACCATACAACATATAAAGCACATACTGGGCCTTACCCACTGCATCGAACCAAAGTCCGGAAACTACATCGGGCCGAAGCCTGGACTAACTAGGACCATGTCCCCTACATCGGAACGAAGTCCGGAAACTGCATCGGGCCGAAGCCCGGACTAACTGAGACCATGTCCCCTACATCAGACCGAAGTCCGGAAACTGCATCGGGCCGAAGCCCGGACTAACTGGGGCCTTGCCCCCTGCATCGGACCGAAGTCCGGAAACTGACTGGGACCTTGTCCCCTGCATCGGACCGAAGTCCGGACTAACTGCATCGGACCGAAGTCTGGAACTAACTGAACAAAGCATAACATAAACATATCTACTAACATGAACACACATAGACTGCATACTACATCGGGCTGTGACCCAGAACACATAACACATAAATCCTGTCTGAGCCACGAAGGCATCAAACATACTAACTACTGCATCGGACCGAAGTCCGGAAACTACTGCTAGCTAAACGGGTCGGCATTGTGGCCTTAGACCCGTTCCTACTGGAAGGAAACTCACCTCGAAATGCTGACTGCTGAAAACTCGAGTGAAAGATCCCCGACTATTGTCCCGGCTGCTCTCCGACTATCATGACAAGTCAAACACTAAATCAAAAAGGGGAATCTTTTGATGGGTAAAATGACCATTTTACCCTTGCTATGGCATGGGTCACAATATAGCCCAAACCCTCAATTCCTTCCAAACCCATCCATGTCCCCGCTAAAGGCCCACTAATGGCCCAATTTGCTCATTTGGGCCCAAAGCCCTTTATTGGACCTTACTCAAGCCCAATGATAATCCTTGGTCCTTAACAACTGAATTCTGATGGCCCAATAAGGCCCAAGGACCCTAAGTCTCAACTCAGCCCACACCGAGGCCAAAAATGCAATAAGCCCAACTGACTGCGCTACGCGGGGCGTACTCTAATGTACGCTTAGCGTACTGGCTTGCTAGAGACTATGCGGAGCGTACCTGCAATTACGCTCGGCGTACTCATTCTGTTAAGACACTTTTCATTTAAGTGCTTAATACTCCGACTCAAGAGCCATAAACTTAGATCTAGGTCTTATTCTATGCATTAAGCCATAAAGTCACTGACTTTGTGACTTTACATGGCCCAAACCAACCCAAACTCTCAAAACACTCTTCTACTTCCACAAAGGGGACTAGATCTCATGCATGGACTTAATAGGACCACAAAGGTCGAAACTTTACTGCTTCTGGGACTCATATGACTCTAAGGGAGGCAACCCTGGTCTTAGAAACGAGCTTAAGTCATAAAGTCCCAATCTTGGGACCAAAAGGTCCAAAAACTTGCACTAAGGAGATCTAAGAGGTTAATCATCAAGCTCAAGACTCTTTACCTTGCAAAGGTCCGAAATGAAGCATTTATCCCAGATCTACAAGCTCTAGCTTCAAAGGTTCCTCCTTGCCAATCTTTTTCTCTTTGCTTCCAAGCTTTAATCCACCAACATGGGTCCTCCAAGGTCAAGATCTCATAAAATGAAGGTAAGGACGTTCTAGGGTTTCTTCTGAGGTTGGGGAGGCTCATATGGGGGCTAGGGTTGGAATCATAATGTCCTTTATATAGTGCTCAATCCGAAATTAGGGTTTCATAACTTTTTAGCGTACGTTGGGCGTACGCCTTGGACACCCGCGACCCAGCTGCCTCATTACGCTGGGCGTACCCACGCGTGTTCCAAACATGCATGAATGGTCTTCTATGCAAACTCTTCTCTTTAAGGGCTATTCTCGCCAAATCTTCAAAGTGACATAACTCCTTCATTCTAGATCTGTTTCTGATGAACTTTATATCCACAGAAAGGTGGCGAGAAATCCTACGCTTCTAACAACCTAACCCGACCCGGAAACTTCTCGAATAATAATAACTCCAAATTAATAAAGGACTAAAACACCCCTGCCCTTGGCCTCTGAAATTCCATAAACGAATATTTTAGAACAGGGCGTTACAACTCTCCCCCACTTAAACTAGACTTCGTCCTCGAAGTCCGCTATGGTCAACTATTTCACAACCCACTTACTGCTTACCACAAGCTATGCACTGGACACTTTTCTCTATTTAGCAATTGAGTACCCATCAATCAACTAGTCGAATTCTACCATTTTCCGATTTCCTTTACTGCCACTGACTGAAAATTTCTGTTTTCTCTTATCCGCCTTCCGGATGAACCGAGACTGCCCTGGTCCTTACTGATGCCTCCATATCTGGTTTACCGGACTCCTACCGGTGACTACACCCCATCGCAATCTCATAGTCGCTTTCAGCGACTTCTGAAGATACTTCGACTATCTATAACCATTCTATCCATTCTGCCACCCATACTGAATTGATGCTGCTGGAACCAGCCTTCTTATCTCTCATCTGACTACTCAACCTCAAAAAACTGAGTCTCCCTTCCCGAAAGAAAGGCTACCTGCCTAATTACCCTTGCAGATCACTTATACTTGGCAGAAGACTTAACTGATCCTGCTGAGAGGGACTTGCCATTCCCAAATCAACCAACTATACCGTCCTTGAATTCCGACACAAATACTAATACTGCCCAAAACTCTGAAACTATCTGAACACTGAACTGCCTGCAATATAGAACATGCCTGAAACTCTGAACTGCCTGAAACACTAAACTGCATGAAACACTGAACATGCCTGAATCTCTGAATACGCCTGAAACACTGAACTGCCTGAAACACTGCTTCCCAAATTATCTCAAGACCTTCATGGTCTCCAATCATTTGTTGGTTATCTGCAACACCGAGTTCCAACTCAACTGTGGAGTCAAAGGACTCCTCACTTAGTCGCTCCCACGACTTCTGAACGAAATCTTTCTCTGGAACTAGTTTCCACTAGTTATTCTGTCACCGTGGCTCTATCAACCTCCCGATCCACCGATTAGGTCCAAACGTCACATCCTGACATCATCAATTCCACGACTAACAATATGATGGCTCCCAGACTAACGGTAGCCCCTAACATACCCGAACCCCAACGGTCCACTGCTACTCTGATCTCATAACTGAGGTGACGATCCGACTGTCGAATCGCCAACTTAACCATAACTGAACCATTTGGGAGATCCGAAATCTAACCCGTGGATTCCCATATCATCACTGCTACACCCGAACTGGTGGGTACTACTATTTCCCCCGCGTCCAAATAACGCGCTCATGCGATCTACTAACTTGACGAGCACTACGGCTACTTCCGCAGACTTACAACACTATACTACTATTTGACTGCTAGTGAATGCTACGGCTACCCCCGCAGACTTACAACACTAGACTTACAACACTATTACTACTATCTGACTGCTAGTGAATGCTACGGATACCCCCGCAGACTTACAACACTACTACTACTACCATCTGACTGCTAGTGAATGCTACGGCTACTCCCGCAGACTTACAACACCACTACTACTATCTGACTGCTAGTGAATGCTACGGCTACCCCCACATACTTACAACACCACTACAACTATCTGACTGCTAGTGAATGCTACGGCTACCCCCGCAGACTTACAACACTACTACTACTACTTCTATCTGAGGACATCCTGACTATCCCTAGTCCTACTAGTGATTCCTCATCCTGATTTCTCAAAACCAGCCTTTCGTCTTCGATTACTGCATCAATCTCGACATCTTATATCCTTGATATACTTAGTGCTTCGTCGAGGAATTCTTCGGCTTGGTTCTCAAACCAACCGTCTACTAATCTGGATACAAGAAGCTATTGTTGGGAAGTTTCCAAACTCCCAACTCCTGAATCTACACAACCCTGCATGCTAAGTCTGTCAGTGGCTACTAATATGAAAGCATCTCTTGCTAACCGTTCTCAGGATCCTCATTCCGACTCACTAGATCCCTACAGGTGGTCCTCCAATCATGGATTCCCAACTAGCTTCTAACTATCTCGATTACATGAACCAATTGTTGGGAAGTTCCTCAAACTCCCAATTCTGAACTCCTCAATCCATCAATCACTGTGCTACTATCTTTTCTTCCCAGAAGCCACGTACTCATTCTGGGTCTACGTGCTCTTATCCTTAAATACTCTGAGGGTTCTCCCCCACTTGGATTCGGCTAACTCCTTACGACTCACTGGTCGAAAGGATTCCCAACCTTCCTTCCATTAAAAAGGCGATCTGCTGTCCGCCAACGTTTACCTCTGTCGGCGCTCCAACTAACTCTTACCAGACCCGAACCATTCTTGCTATCTACTGAGCACCCTTCAATCCTTAACTATATTTTCTTTAAGGACTACATCCCGAGAACCTGCGTTTGGGGTGCACATCCCCAACCCACTTCCCCACTGATCGCTAGCTACTCCACTAAAAACTCTGGCTTGTCACTACTGAGAATATAACTGATCATTACACGACTAACACCTTCCGCAAGTAGTGAGACACTACAGAATCTTACACATACATGCTACAGTTACTGTATCTGAAGTAACCTGATCTAGAGGGGACGACCTCCAATTCACCATTCAATTCCAAGGTATGCAGATGGCATAAAACTCCGTCACAAGCAGGTAATATAATACCCCAACACATATGCTTATTGACATCAATGCAGCAACATAACAATAATATCATGAATAACAATTGACAGGGAGGTAAAAGATACATACCTCCATCACTTGGCGCTGCTCGAATCCTTGCTAAAATCAACCGGAAAACTCGGCTCCGAGCCGTGGGCGCCCTTGCCCGGCCTCGGTAACCGCTGGCGGTACTTGAAGTCCCAAGGGCAGGAGTTGGCACCTGCCCTACTGTATACAAACTCGGACAGTGGGCCTTCTTGTGGCCCCTCTGACTGTAATGGAAACATATCAGATCAAGTCCATGGGCGATGGTAACAATACAATCCTTGCTAAAATGGTCAATCTGGCCGCACATGAAACATCCGGCATCGCCATCACTTCTACGCCTGCACGCACCCAGGTGCGTCCTACCGCACTTCCCGCATCGACTGCGGCTCTGATAGTCCCTCGTCCTCAAATCCGACCCCTTGGGCCTCTTACCTGAACATGTGGCTACTTGAGTCTCATCCATTTTCCTCTTCCTTTCCGATTCCCTGTCCGTCTCTCGCTCCTGCGTTACCTTGTCGACACCGCCCGTCGACTGAACAACAGCTGTCTGATCCTGGAGCTTCGCGATCAACCTATCAGTGATCCTCACGACCATGTCGGGCAGATCCTAGCGAATGGCTCGCGTAACCTCCTCAATTATCCAATCATGCAGAGGTCTCTCTTGGAGACAGGATGCCCCACTCACTCCTATCCACTGATGACAAAAACTAGAAATGGGATCTCTTTTCCCGATGGATCCCTGAACTCCATAAGCATCGGGCTCTATACAAGCCCCAATCTGTCCTGAAACTATCTCAACCCTAAAGGCCTCCAGATGACTGTCCATAAGCTCCACGATGGCCTCTCTAACCGAACCAAAAATCACTAGAGTCTGATCGATGATGTTGCGCGTGATCTCTGCAGAAATGAAATCCCTCATCTGATTATCAAGCTGCCCGGCTCCAAAGTCCGAGTTAGATCCCTCCCCGGTACCTGAACTGCTAACTGGTATCTCACGTAACGTCACCATGCTGGAAGCACAACACACTACTGATCACTATACACACCGCTTCTGAGGGACCTCTCACACACCCTAAAAGTTCCCTGGTCTTGTCTCGGCCCCTCTTGATTCGAGTACGGATCCTCTGCTTTCAGTAGTACGGGCCCATACTACCTTCCACATCTATCCGTACTTTCCTCAAGAGTTACCTCAACTCCACCAAATCACTTTACTGTTACTGATATTTGCTACTACCTTCCTAGGCTTGCCCTAGGGAACTTCTGACTCCACCCAAACCAGTCCTCAGCTGCTGAAGGCCTCCTTGTAATGCCAATTAGCCACCACCTGAATACCATCACATGCAATGAGGCTCGGATAATCCTTCGAGTAAAAGACTCGTCCCTACAACGGTTAGACTCAAACGAGAGCTGCGCAGTAGGGCCAAATCCAGAACTCTGTGATTATTCAACCCTGATCACATGTGATGTGACGTATTCACCTAATGGCTAACTCCCATCACTTAGAGTTCCACAAAGCACAAAGTAAGTAGCATTCGGATAAAGGAAACATACTCATGCAAAACTATTCTCATAACCAGAAACTGTACTAGCATACAATGCTAAGCTCATACTATCAGGCATAACCTACACAGGCTATCCTACTACTGTCTACTCAATACTAGCATGCAATTCTCATAAGGCTGAAACACATAAGCAGGCACATAAGGCATCCTCCTAGGTCCTTATTCCTATACTAGCATGCTGTTTTACTGAAACTGAAACTGAAACTGAACTAAAACTAAAACTGAAACCGATAATCCTAACTTGTATGGGTAAGTTGGGAGTACTTACTTGAGCTCGGCTGATCGCATTCACCACACCCTTTCTCTTTTCAAAGTTCTTTTCTTTCTAAAATTCTTTTTACTTTTCTAAAACTCTTTTCTTTCGAAAAACATCTTACCATTTCCTTAGTTTGAGTTCAGACACACCCAAAAGTGTGCCCGAATCCCTCAAACCAAGGCTCTGATACCAACTTGTAACGACCCAAAAATCACGACTAAAAATTTCTTTTAAAACATTACTAAACCATGTTTATAAAAACATATCATAAGTCATAACATAATTTTCGAGTATTAAATTCAAAACATAATCTCATTATCAGAGTAAAACATTCCCCAAGCTAACTGACTATGGTGTGTGCACTGCAACCTCTCCGAGCTCCTCTTTTGAAAACTGAGTACCTGAAACCAAAACTGAAAACCGTAAGCACGAAGCTTAGTGAGCTCCCCCAAACTACCACATACCATACAACATATAAAGCACATACTGGGCCTTGCCCACTGCATTGAACCAAAGTCCGGAAACTGCTTCAGGCCCAAGCCCGGACTAACTGGGACAATGTCCCCTGCATCGGACCGAAGTCTGGAAACTGCATCGGGCCGAAGCCCGGACTAACTGGGACCATGTCCCCTGCATCAGACCGAAGTCCGGAAACTGCATCGGGCCGAAGCCCGGACTAACTGGGGCCTTGCCCCCTGCATCGGACCGAAGTCCGGAAACTGACTGGGACCTTGTCCCCTGCATCGGACCGAAGTCCGGACTAACTGCATCGGACCGAATTCCGGAACTAACTGAACAAAGCATAACATAAACATATCAACTAACATGAACACACATAAACTGCATACTGCATCGGGCTGTGACCCGGAACACATAACACATAAATCCTGTATGAGCCACGAAGGCATCAAACATACTAACTACTGCATCGGACCGAAGTCCGGAAACTACTGCTAGCTAAACGGTCCGGCATTGTGGCCTTAGACCCATTCCTACTGGAAGGAAACTCACCTCGAAATGCTGACTGCTGAAAACTCGAGTGAAAGATCCCCGACTATTGTCCCGGCTGCTCTCCGACTATCATGACAAGTCAAAAACTAAATCAAAAAGGGGAATCTTTTTATGGGTAAAATGACCATTTTACCCCTGCTATAGCATGGGTCACAATATAGCCCAAACCCTCAATTCCCTCCAAACCCATCCATGGCCCCGCTAAAGGCCCACTAATGGCCCAATTTGCTCCTTTGGGCCCAAAGCCCTTTATTGGACCTTACTCAAGCCCAATGATAATCCTTGGTCCTTAACAACTGAATTCTGATGGCCCAATAAGGCCCAAGGACCCTAAGTCTCAACTCAGCCCACACCGAGGCCAAAAATTGAATAAGCCCAACTGACTGCGCTACGCGGGGCGTACTCTAATGTACGCTTAACGTACTGGCCTGCTAGAGAGTACACGAAGCGTAGCTGCAATTACGCTCGGCGTACTCATTCTGTTAAGACACTTTTCATTTAAGTGCTTAATACTTCGACTCATGAGCCATAAACTTAGATCTAGGTCTTATTCTATGCATTAAGCCATAAAGTCACTGACTTGGTGACTTTACATGGCCCAAACCAACCCAAACTCTCAAAACACTCTTCTACTTCCACAAAGGGGACTAGATCTCATGCATGGACTTAATAGGACCACAAAGGTCGAAACTTTAATGCTTCTGGGACTCATATGACTCTAAGGGAGGCAACCCTGGTCTTAGAAACGAGCTTAAGTCATAAAGTCCCAATCTTGGGACCAAAAGGTCCAAAAACTTGCACTAAGGAGATCTAAGAGGTTAATCATCAAGCTCAAGACTTTTTACCTTGCAAAGGTCCGAAATGAAGCATTTATCCCAGATCTACAAGCTCTAGCTTCAAAGGTTCCTCCTTGCCAATCTTTTTCTCTTTGCTTCCAAGCTTTAATCCACCAAAATGGGTCCTCCAAGGTTAAGATCTCATAAAATGAAGGTAGGGACGTTCTAGGGTTTCTTCTGAGGTTGGGGAGGCTCATATGGGGGCTAGGTTTGGAACCATAATGTCCTTTATATAGTGCTCAATCTGAAATTAGGGTTTCATAACTTTTCAGCGTACGTTGGGCGTACGCCTTGGACACCCGCGACCCAGCTGCCTCATTATGTTGGGTGTACCCACACGTGTTCCAAACATGCATGAATGGTCTTCTATGCAAACTCTTCTCTTTAAGGGCCATTCTCACCAAATCTTCAAAGTGACATAACTCCTTCATTCTAGATACGTTTCTGATGAACTTTGTATCCACGGAAAGGTGGCGAGAAATCCTACGTTTCTAACAACCTAACCCGACCCGGAAAATTCTCGAATAATAATAACTCCAAATTAATAAAGGACTAAAACACCCCTGGCCTTGGCCTCTAAAACTCCATAAACGAATATTTTAGAACAGGGCATTACAAGGAGAGAAACGACGATTGATCCTAATGTTCAGTGAATGAAAAGTGCAACAAAGGACGAGCATTGCATTTTTTGTGTAAGAATGGCCATAATAAGGATGGGTGTTTCGAGAAGATTGGCTACCCATAGTGATGGCCAAGTAAAGGCAAGAAGGAGAGGGGAATATACAAGGCAGCCTTCATAGAGACGGAATCAAGCCCTATACCAGGACTCACGAGTGAACAATACCAGAAGCTTGTTAAACACTTTAACAAGGAAGAAAAAAATAATGTGGCTAACATGGTAGGTAAAATTGATAAAACCGGTACTTGGATTGTTGACATAGCTACAATAGAGCACATGACGGTAGATTATGATCTTCTAGAGGGAGATATATATGATGATGGAGATAAACCAGTCATCATACCCAATGGCAATTACATCTAAGTGAAAGGAAAATGAAATTTGTTTTACCTAATGGAGTCAAGATTGCCAAAGTTTTAAACATTCCAAAGTTTAACTATAATTTATTATCCGTTAGTCGAATGACAAAGGATTTAAATTGTTATATAACATTTTTCTGGATTTCTTTATTGCACAGGATTTGCAAACAAGGAGCTTGATTGGAGCGGGCCAATGTGATAAGGGTCTATATCAAATGGGAATGTCAACGAAAAAGGCAATGAAGGTGACACCAGATGCACCTGTTTGACACAAAAGGCTATGACATGCTTCTAAAGCAAAATTACATCAAGTAGATTTTTTAGCTAGTTTTTCTTTTGAGTTGAAAAATAAAGTGTGTGACTCATGAGTAAAGGCAAAACATACTTGATTACCCTTTTATGATAGCTTTATTAAAATAGGTGATTGCTTTGATCTGTTGCATTGTGATATTTGGGGAATTTACCGAACACCTTCATTATCTAGAGTCGGTATTTTCTCACCATTGTAGATGACTTTAGTAGGGTTGTTTGGATATTTCTCATTAGACATAAACATGAAGCAAGTAAATGCTTGATGAATTTTTGCAACATGGTCAAAACTCAGTTTGGAAAGAATGTTAAGAGAGTAAGGATTGATAATGGTGGTGAATTCACATCAAGTTTATGATTGAATTTTATGCTCAACAAGGGATAATGCTTGAAACATCTTGCCCTCACACACCACAATAGAATAGTGTGGTCAAGAGAAAGAATCATCACTTACTTGAAACTGGTAGAGCATTGAAGTTTGAAGCCAATTTTCCTACTAAACTATATGGAAAATGTGTGATGACAACTACTTATATAATTAACAAATTGCCCTCGAAGGTAATAGGCTTTAAGACGCCTTTTGAGGTATTATTTGGCAAGAAACCGGAATATGCACACATGAGAGTATTTTGATGTCTTGCTTATGTAAGGAACAAATATACAAAAGGAGATAAGTTTGAAGTGAGGGGGAGACCTGGTGTTTTCATAGGCTATCCACAAAGGCAAAATGGGTACAAGGTGTTTGACATAAACGATAGCAATGTGATTACATCTTGACATAAGGTTTGTTGAAGAGATTTTTCCTTTTTTGACAGCTCAAACACAGAAGACTGATAGCAATAATGAAGATGAAAGCATGTTTAACGAGTTTTTTAATGAAGATACGAATGTCAATTACAATAACAAAGAAAGTCTTAGAAATGACGATGTTGAAACTGTCACCATTGATGACAGTGAACAAATTCATGATCAGAACATGGAAGAACCAAGTTTTTCAAGTGAAATAGATTTTGAAGGTCAAAAAACGGAAAATACTTCGAGGGAAAGAAGAAGTAGAACACAACCAAATAGGTTTGAAGACTTTGTGGCTGACATGTCCCAATCGATAGACCCTACAAAGCCCATGTACAATCAAAGCTCCTACACGGTACATTTTGTTGCTAATCATATTATTGCTATGAAATTTTTTCTAATAAACACAACTTTTCTAGCAGCCATCAGCGCAAGCGATAAGCCTAAGTGGCGATCTGAACATCTGCCGATCTGCACCTCTAAATTATTCAGGGTTCCGTATAAGACCTAATCGTATGTTACTCCTAGAAAGGCAATATCCCTTATTGCCCTTCGAAAATTAGAAGAATTACAATTTGACCCTTGTGAGTAGTACGCGGGGCGTACAACAGTATACGATTACCATAATTTGGGCCTTAGATGCTTATTCTTGGATTTTGGGCTTTTGGATATTTGGATTGGGCCTTGGCCTTGGGCCAAGTTAGAGGAAGGGTAAAAAGGTATTTTACCCTAATTTGGACTCTTAGTGTGATTCAAGATATAGTTATTAATGGGTTGTCATTTTGGTATTTGATAGTGCATGGATTTTAACAGATCTGCAGTCAGAGTTTTATCTGTGGGTTCAGCTATCTGAGGTGAGTCTCCTCATTATACGATGGGTCGGAGGCACCAATGTCGGCCCATTTTGCTTATTTTATTGGAAGAGTAGGGGGTGGTCCTTGGCATTTGTATGAAAGACCTGGGGGTGGCTCCGGGCAAAACTGTATGCAGGATCAGGGTTTGGACTTTAGCGGTTAAATAGATAGTTTGTTATAGTTTGTGTGCTATATGTCTTCGTGATGCTTGCAAGGAAGACTAGGAGGTGGCTCCTAGAACTTGTTTGTAAGACCTAGGGTTATGGCCCTGGCCTGTCAAGGAAAGACCACGATACAGCTCGTGGCATAATGACAAGACTATGGTTGGAACATAGCACCTTCCTACTATAACACCATAAATTTTCAAACAAATTTTTCATGTTAAAATCATATAATTATCATATTGCATTTCACAAAATCTTATTTTTTTTAGTTTAAAAACACATCCCCATAATTGTTTGACTAATAATCCAGGATCCTCAAAACAATACTCTTTCTCTGGTGTGTATAATCGAGTCGGTGCCTTCCCGCGATCCTGAGAAAAACCCTGAAACACATAACACGTAACACGGTAAGCACGAAGCTTAGTGAGTTCCCCAAAATACCACTCATAGCTCATCAACCTCTCATGGCTATACTCAGATAAGACCCTCTGGTCAGATGTGTCTCAGTGGGACCCTCTAGTCCCACAACTCAGTTGGACCCTCCGGTCCCTCAACTCAGTAACTCAATAACACAACATACACATCACAAAGTAAATAAGCAGGATAAATCAAATCATAGTATATGCACATAAGACCCTCCGGTCACACATAGGTTACCACTCAAGGTAAGTATAGTGAGAAGACTCACCTCGGATGATGAACAACCCCTAAAAACGTTGTTGCTACGCCCGACCACTAACTCTATGCCAAACCCATAATTAACCCAATTAGGAACTAAGTCTAAACTCACACTCATTAGGTTTAAAGGTTGACCACTAACCAACCCATCAATAACCTAAAACCCATTGGGCCCATCAAGGCACAAATAATGAATGGGCTCTCCTGAGGCCCAACTTTCAAGTCCAAGTGACAAGCCCAATTCAAGGACCAAAGGCATAATATAATATTTCTCTACTCATAGTATCTAGTTCACAAGCCCAAAGATTCAAGCCTAACCCTCAAGACCCATAATAAGATCCAGTCCAAAAACTCAAGGGCCCAAGGCATAATATAATATTTCTCTACTCATGGTCTCTAGTTCACAAGGCCAAAGATTCAGGCCCAACCCTCAAGACCCATAATAAGATCCAATCCAATAGCCCACAGTGAAGTTACGCGGGGTGTACCTCTCTTGGTACGCTCAGCGTACTCATGCATGCATTAAACTGATCGGGGGCACCAACCCAGTACGCGGGGCGTACTGGAACGTACGTTGGGCGTACACCTAGTTTTTCTTTAGTCCTTTCTCTTGGTCTTAACTCGTTAAGACCTTAACTCATTTCTCAGATCTGGACTCCCTATTATCTCTTACTCCATAAAGTCGGTGACTTTAAGCCTTTGCATGGCTGATAAGGTCACAAACACATAAAACTCTTACTCTCTTAACTCAAAATGCTCATTTCTCATGCATGGGCTGATTCTTACGTTCAAGACCTCATTTTTATGGATCCCATCCACTAGAAACACTTAAAAGTACAGGTATTAAGCTCTGGGGTGCAACAACTCATAAAGCCTCAAGCTTTGGGACCAAAAACCCTAAAATGGACCATATCATGCACAAAATAAAAGGATAGGAAAGCTTTGAGCTTTATACCTTCAAATGATGCTCCAACCACAGAAAAGCTCAGATCCAAATGATGGGCTCTAACTCTATTCTCTTCCATGCTCCTTCTTCACTCCAATAATCCCACAAGAACACTTATAAGCTAACCATGGACACACACAAGCTCAAGAACGAGGCTTAGGGTTTGAGAGGGTTTATTGACTGAGGATGGTGGCCAGGAATGAGGCCATCTCATTCTTTATATAGGGACACTCCTTAATTAGGGTTTTTCCTTCTATGCCTAGTAAGCCCAACGTACCCTCTGTTACACCCAGCGTACTAGGTGGCTCCGCTTAAAAGTCATGCACATGAGTACGCTAAGCGTAAACACATGTACGCCCAGTGTACTCCGCTGCCACCTTTTTCAATTAAAGGACTTATCCTGACATAACTTCAAACTTCCATTGCTTCCTCGATATAACTTCGTTCCAATGAATATCATATCCTCGGAAAGGTGTCGTGATGCTCTACGCTACTAACAACTCGTCGCAACCCCAAGACTTTTGCATGCCCGGTTTGCAACCCACGAACCCTAACCACTGGCGACCCGAAACAGGATGTTACAATTCTCCCCCACTTGAATTAGATTTCGCCCTCGAAATCGCTCCTTATCATCACAAGGATCGAACCCAAAACCCACGAAGCACCACCGAAAGGGCCTCAAAAGATTAAACAATCTCCTCCTAAGACACCTGGACCTAATGGGAACTCCCAACCCCGAAGAAATAACAAACCCTTATGCCGCTGCAGTACTCAGTCTGATTCCCCATAACTTGAAATCTCTAGTGGTTTGTCTCCCTGTCAGACCACCCTCGCAATATCATCATGTTAACCAGTGTTGTAAAACTCGTTGAGTTGGCCGATTACTCCTCCGAGTACTCGCTACTCCCCCCGCCCTTTCCGAGGCGAGTTACATAATCCCGAGTACTCCTCGATCGACCCCTTACAAACTAAGTAGTGCTGTGAAATTCAGTCAACTCGGTGATTGATATGTATAATATACTTAGATTTACTATTTAACACACACACATGTGATTATTACTACATATATATCTTAAATTTTCAGTAATTATTCACGAAGTGAGACCATTATGTGTTTTTCATTTTTTGTGTATTCACATGTATCAAAATTTGTTATATATTTCAATCAACTTATGATTTTATCTTATGATTTTGACATATATAATTTCCCAAAAAATATTTCTGTACAAATTTCCAAATCCGAGTACTCGCTACTCGGTAGTCGGCCGAACAGGTACCGAGTAACGAGTTCTACAACCTTGATGTTAACCGCTCATCGAATAACAGACTCTAAGAACACTCTACCAACTCAGATTCTCTAATCGATCACAGTCGAAATTAGGAGGAACAGAAAGGTCATAACCCACTAAGGACCCACCGCATGAACAACTATCAGAACTCTTCTGAAAGACTGATCCACCAAAACTCTATCTTTGGGCACAAGAAAATGGTCAAGACAGCTCGAAACGATCCTCTGATACTCTTATACATAAGCCCCAACTTCTCTCAATTGTCCCTTCCAAAACTGAGCATCAGGTCGTCTCCGACCCAACAAGTGGAACCACCAAGGTTACCCATCGCATGCCCAAAAATTGACCTACCGGATTTCAACTCTCAATAACGATCTCAACTCATAGTGACACACAAGTCACATAGTTCGCTTTACCCCAAGCGAATGCTACAACTCATTTGAAATCGCCTCACCTCCGACCTTTGTCTTCTACCACCCACTGGTTTCATGCATCTCGCGGTACTTCTCATACTAACGAAATTGATCCACTCCAGCCTAAGATATCAGATGGAGGTCAATACCCCCTCCAAAATGAATCCCATCCACGAATCTGAAACCTCATCTCGCCTATTCAATACACAAATGGATCCAGACTCCAGCTCGAGAGCCTGATTCAATAGCAAAATTAGAACCACAAATTTCCAATCCGGTACTCAACTCATGACCTAAGTTTCGTGAATTTATGTGACAACCCAAAATTTCCATTTTGTACAAACAATATCACTTCAATAGAAGTTAAAGCAGTCACAGTTAACTTTCAGACTTTTTCGTGTAAGTTTGAGTAATTCAGGGTTTACACTTCAGGAGATATCAGGAGAGTGGATGCACTAGGGTTTAGTGCAACACTGTTATTCCAACACTCTGTTATATGAGAAATCATTTCAGGAATAAAAATATTTTCTGCCAAAAATATCTCAGGACTATAAATAGAATTCTGAACCAAATTCATTCATTATTCGCATTTCCAGCTAGAGAAAAGCCATTTTCTCTCTCACGGATCTTCGGGTTTTTATACCAAAACGTGAGTAACTCTTTCTAGTAGTGTTAGAAAGCTTATTATGTGTTTATAACATGATTTAGATGGCTAAATCACTAGATTTAAGAGTTTACTCCCCAAGGTGTTTTTGGGCGGTAAACTCCCGAAACAATGCCTAGACCTTCCCTTGTGTTATGCTACTACCTTAGACTCATATATATGTGTGTTAGGGGCAAGAAAACAACCAAGAAACACCAAAATATGGGTGTTCACGGCCCAAGATGATCTTGGACCGTGAACTCCAAAATCATGGACAAAAGGGTGCTTTTAAGGCACCTAAAGCCTTGGACATTTACTAGGAATTGTTCCCACTTAAATCAAGGACTAAAACACATCAAAAACCCATCTTTTTGGGAGATTACGGCCCTAATAAGCTCTTGGGCCGTAAACATGAAAGAAGGGCACCAAAGTGTGCCTAATGCCTTCATATGCTTTAGGTAAAAGTCTAGAACCTATCCTACATATGCAAGAGACTTGAAAGCATCAAAAACACCTTTCCTTAAGAGTTTACAGCCGCAAACTCTAAAGGAAATGGCCTTAGGGCCGTAAACTCCTCAAAGGAGTGTTTCTATGCCTTAAACCCTTCCAAGAATTAAACCACCAAGTTGGAATAATTCTAGGGATCATTTAGAACTTCAAAACACAAAATACCACCAAGTTTGGGAGTTTACGGCCGTAAACTCAAGAGTTTACAACCGTAAACTCCATGTGCGAGGATATATGGAGAGTAAACTCATATATGGGGTCCTTTGGAACCCTAAACCCAAGTGCCTTGTCCCACAATAGCTTAGATGCAATCCTTAGGGGTTAAAACACTTATATAAAGTGTTTCTTACGTTCTAGGATGTCTTAACATTATCAATTAGTAATTTAAGACTAATTGAGTGCATATATGTGTGATTATATGTTCATTAGGATCGTAGTGTGTGTACAAGTCCTCACTTGACACCTAAGAATCCTACACCGTTCAGTTCATCCAAGCCACCATCTACACGTGAGTTCATACCCCGAATCAATGTTTTAAATGATTTTAAATGCTTTAATGGGGGGGATACAAGTAGAAAACAGCATGTTATTAAATCATCTATATGTATTTTATAACTGTGTTTTCATTCAACAGATTTCACATACTACCAAATGCGATGCATGAATTGGTTTTCTATCTTTAAAATACTTTGTTATCAAATGTATTACTTTTGAAATGTTTATCAAAATGACATCAAGTCACTTTTATAATTGTTCAAAACCCTTAGATGTCTTACAAAACCAATTTACATTCTTGAACTAAACTATGCATATACACTTATATTCTTATATATGTATTGATGTTATAGTTTACATCTTTCATTTAGTTTCCCACACTCTTGGGTAACAAGGGTGTATAAACCTACTTGAACGACCAATTACCTTTTAGTTAACTATCATAGGGATAGTTAGAAGATATCAAACATTATTCCTTTTACAAGGAATCACACAAGAGTCAGTTCATTCATGAGTCTTTACGAGTACATTACCTGATACATGAGTACCTTTACATATGCTTACATAATACATGAATACGCTTACATGAACACATTACATGAATACCTTTACGTGGATACATCTACCTGTGTATACTTACATGAATACTTGAAACTCGATTCGTAAAGATGATTTATTAGTACCTTCAGTAAATCATCCAGCCCATCCTAGTTCAACGGGAGTCAGTTACGGGACTAACCATTCCTGGAACCACTGTTGGCTACGGAGGTTAATGGACATCTATGGATGCCTAAGGTTATTACTTATATTAGGAGTCAGTTACGGGACTAACCATTCCTGGAACCTACTGTTCGCTACAGAGGTTAATTGGACAATCTTCAGATGTTCATTAGGTTATCTATTTCTCTTACAGCGATGTAGAGCCAGTTACGGGACTAACCATTCCTGGAACCTTCTGTTCGCTACAGAGGTTAATTGGACAATGTGGCAACCCGATATTTCAACTCCTTGTAAGGACCAGAATGGGTCAAGTATTGTAACCGCTTCTAAGTAATAAAATTTACTTTCATAATAAAACGTACAAATAGTTCTATTTAATTTCCTTCTATGATTAAATGTCTTTGAACCATGATCGTATGTGAAAAGAACGCCCAAATCCGACTTCATATAGCGAAGATGTGATTTTTCCAAGTTCGGCTTAGCAACAGACCGCTAAAAACTCGAATCGGAGATCGAGCGACTTTTGGCCGGAATGACCTAAACGAGAATCGAAGGTCTCGACAATGGTATTCCAGCGGTAAAAAGTCTGGCAAAAACCGACATCAGATAAAGAAGTTATGAATTTTCTAAGAAATTCCTTAAACACGATGGATTTTTAATAAATAATAAAAATATAATTTTGGAATTTGCCGACGGTGTCTAAACGAAAGTTGTAGAGCGTAGTCTCACCTACGCAAGGATATAAAGACCATCGAAAACGGAGTTCGTATGAAGAAGATATGGATTTTTGAAGTTTATTAAATATATTATTTATTTATTTAATTCAAAATTCGGATATTATCCGAAGGGGAGTCAGCATCCTCCTCCGAAGTACGCGCTGCGTACTCCTGTACGCCCCGCGTAACCGAGAGGATTGGCCTCGGATCGTCCACGTCGCCATATCCGAGGAATCCGATCCATCCGACCCGCCCGACCCGTCCGACCCGACGTCCCATCCGACCCGGTGTCCCATCCGACCCACCTCCCCAGCAACCCGTCCCATCCGACCCGAGAACCCAACAACCCGTCCCATCCGAACCGAGGCAGTCGAGGCTTCGGTCATGCATGACGTGCGCGTACGCAGCGCGTACGAGCGTACGCCCCGCGTACCGAGGCAGACCAGCCTTCCTATAAATAGAATGCGAGGGTTTCCAAAGAAAGGGTTCATTTCTCTTCTCTCTCTCTCAACATTTCCTCGTTATACGTGTCCGTTCAAACCCGAAGCTCTGGTCTTTTCGGCTCAAGTCCCGAAGGTCGATTTTGCTCCCGAGATTTCCGAGAATCCCGAGGAAAATCCGTTTCCCGAGACGAAACTCTGCTCGGTTTTCCATCTCGCTATCTCCAAAACTTTCAAGTGAGTTTCATACCCCTTAATCAACCGTTTTAATTATTCTAAATACTTTTATATGCTTTCAAGGGGGGGATTACAAGTAAAACACACGAGTATTATCGTGTGTTCCATAAGGAAACTCTTTTATATACTATTATATATTCAAATATCATGCGATTTATAAACATTTAAAGGAACTTTTATATATATATAACATATGTCACAATAGCATCTTACCTTTTAAAATATAATGTTGTTGTAATACATGTATAAACTAAACTGTTCTTAGATTTTTCTTGTCTATCCTAGACTCTACACCAAAAATCTATACTTTCATAAACAAGTGATTTCTTTTCTCAATATTTCTAAACAAACAAGACACGCTTTTTGGAAACTATAATAGGTATGGTTTTACGAAACAAATTTCTAACTCTTATGTAGTAGAATCACATATTTCAAGAAGTTCACTTTCGTGTACAAGAACAAACATAACATTTTAACAAGTAGATATGTTTTTATACCACGGATTTGTGAGACACTAACTTCATGTACGTTCGAGTACACATTTCAAGTCATGTATTATATACCAGAATCCCTTGGAGGGGGAGCATGGTGTTTGTGTATAGATCTATACGGGCTTGACAAACCCGCGCCCTGACTGTTAGCTGCAGTCCACCGTTTGGGGTGACAAACGTCATAACATTTCAACGCCTGAAGAACGTTGTGTATAGGCATTCAGAGTCAATAGTATGGTTATAAAACTCACAAGGGGTATTAAAATGCATTGATTTACAAGGTTTTCAAATTCATTGGTTCTTTTACATTTACATACATTTTAGAAACAAACATTGGTCTTGAGTGAAGGCTACTTTTATACTAGTAGAAAATATTGGATTTTCTAACCACAAACAAACGAAGATAAAACATTTCAGTTCATTCAAACATTGTCACTTCAATACTTATGAAATTCACCAGCTTAAATGCTGATCTACTCTTTCAAAATTACTTGTATGTCCCAGGAAATCAGTAATTTCAGGTATTCATTTCGCTTTTGATGAAGGGATGCTGCGGCGCCAGTTTAATCTCGTATTTTGACATCATATTGTAATTGAGTTTTGAACATGTAACTTTTGGACAAATGTAAACTTTCAATTATATATATGATGGTTGTATTGCTTTCTTTACTATGTATTCATTTGTTACGTTACCACATGAAGTCATCCGCCCCCGAACGTTTCCGCCGTTCAGGTTTGGGGGTGTGACAGATTGGTATCAGAGCAATGTTTATAGTGAACTAAGTATATCGAACCACATAAGATATACAAACTATAAATGCTTAAGGGACTAATACTCTCTGACAAAACAAATTTTCTTTTTACACTTAAGCAGCATTTCGTTCAACTTAAATTGGTAGTTCATTTAAGTACAAATACATGCATACCACGAACTATTTTCATGTTATACAACTATACAAGTATTTAGACAAGTTGACACTACGATTGAGACTCGATATATGTAATCAGATTTTGGACAAATATAGCGTGATCAACTATATTTGCCCAAGATTGGACCAACGTATATCGAGGAATGATCGTAGTAAGCAACAAGTCAAAACTTACCAAACCATTACAAGAATCAAACACAAGCACTTAAATACTATAGGAGTATTTGCTATCTAAACTAGTTTAACTTACATGTTTTACATGTTCCGACTTTACTCAATTCTTATAACCCTATTTCTCGTACAGCCAAATGGCTGGATTTCACCACCCTGGCGACCCCTACTTTCCCAACCAAGGCAACGGAGGATGGATCGAAGATGATCCCGAAGAGGACGAGGAACCCATAGAAGTGGGTGATGACTCCGGTACCGACTCAGAGCCGGAAGTTATCGATCCACCACCCATTCAACCTCCCGTCTTCGTAAGGAACTTTCAAGGACCGACTCCCGTCTGGGGAAGTCACCTCCACCATTGGAGCCAACAGCAGAACCTACGCCCTCCCTACGGCATGTGCCGGGACTTCTATGATGTCCGCGGTGGAGGTTCGGCTGATCGAGCACTCCCGGTAATGGTGGGTACCGACATCGCTACTTATACCAACAGATTCTGCGAGCTGGCAATCCTTTGTCCAGATATGATTGCTCCCGAGAGCAAGAAGATAGAAAGGTACATCTGGGGACTGACGCCCCAAATGCGATCAAGCGTGTTAGCTTCTAAACCTGACACCTTTGAAAGTGCTAAGGAACTGGCACAATCTCTGATCGACTACGGAGGTCATCAGAACTCAATCACTTCTGCACCAGCACCACAGAAAGCAAACAACAACTACAACAACTACAACAACAACAACCACAACAATGGCAGGAAGAGAGCATGGATTAAAGGGAAGGGTGGATCTTCCCAAGAATCCGCGAAGAAACAACTTGTGTCAGTAAATGCTGCCATTGTACCTACTACAGCCCCTATAAATACCTACCCAACAAAGCCTTATATAGGCAACCTCCCAAAATGCACCAAATGCAATTACCACCACCATGGACCTTGTCGAACTATGCAGTGCGCTAACTGCAGCCAGAAAGGGCACACAGCCCGTTTCTGCAAGGAACCCGCGAAGCCGATCACTCAAGTTCCCGGTGCGGGTGTAGGGCAGGCTTGCTACGGTTGTGGCGAGGTGGGCCACTACCAGAGAAACTGTCCTAAGGCAGCAGGCACCGGAGGTGTTAGACGAGTTTTGGCAATAGGCCACGACGAAGCTGTAGCTGACCCAACTATAGTTGCTGGTACGTTTCTTCTCGATAATTCATACGCATGCATATTATTCGATAGTGGAGCGGAGAGAAGCTTCGTGAGTCAAAATTTTATTCATTTACTTAAACCTAAACCTAGCAAGTTAGAAAATTCATTCACTATAGAGATGGCCAATGGAAAAACCGAAAACACAAATTGCATATACATGGGCTGTACGTTAACATTAGACGGCCATTCTTTCCCAATCAATCTCATGCCTGTTCAAATTAAAAGTTTCGACGTCATCATCGGCATGGATTGGTTGAGCCTTCTTCGCGCCGACATCATGTGCTTTGAGAAAGCAGTCCGTCTTAACCTCCCAAACAACGAAACATTAGTTGTCTACGGCGACAAATCTAGTACAAACCTTCGCATCATTTCGTGCATCCAAGCTCGAAAGTGCTTGCGGAAGGATTGTCGAGCATTCTTAGCGCACATCGTCGATACAAGTCAAGAACTGAAGGACATCAAGAGCATCTCGGTAGTACGCGACTTTCCCGATATCTTTCCAGAAGAACTACCAGGATTACCACCGCAACGTCAAGTCGAGTTCAGAATCGACTTAATTCCAGGAGCTACCCCAGTAGCGAAGTCGCCTTATCGTCTTGCACCAGCAGAGATGCAGGAACTTTCCAGTCAACTTAATGAACTCCTTCACAAAGGATTCATAAGACCAAGTTTCTCACCTTGGGGAGCACCAGTCTTGTTTGTAAAGAAGAAAGACGGATCGTTCCGTATGTGCATCGACTACAGAGAGCTGAACAAACTTACTGTCAAGAACCGCTATCCTCTACCCCGTATCGACGACCTATTCGATCAACTTCAAGGGGCGAACTACTTCTCCAAAATAGACCTACGATCCGGATATCATCAATTACGAGTTCTAGAGGGGGACATTCCAAAGACAGCCTTCCGAACTCGTTATGGACACTACGAATTCGTAGTGATGCCGTTCGGATTAACCAATGCACCAGCAGTATTTATGGACCTAATGAATAGGGTATGTCGCCCTTACTTGGATCAGTTCGTCATCGTCTTTATCGATGATATACTTATCTACTCTCGAAGTGAGGAAGAGCATAGTCAACACCTACGAAAAGTCCTAGAAACACTGCGAACGGAGAAACTATATGCGAAGTTCTCTAAATGCGAATTTTGGATTCGAAGAGTCGAATTTTTAGGTCACGTTGTTAGCGAGAAAGGTATACACGTGGACCCCTCCAAAATTAAGGCTATTGAGAACTGGTCTGCACCAAAGACACCTACAGAAATTCGTCAATTTCTAGGTCTAGCTGGCTACTATCGTAGATTCATAAAGAACTTTTCGAGCATTGCGAAACCTCTTACTTCATTAACCCAGAAAGGTGTGGCCTTTGACTGGGAAGCGAAACAAGAGAAGGCATTCCAGACACTAAAGCAGGCCTTGTGCACCGCACCGATACTATCCCTCCCCGAAGGGATAGAAGACTTCGTGGTGTATTGCGATGCTTCAAATCAAGGACTTGGTTGTGTTCTTATGCAAAGAGGGAAGGTTATCGTTTATGCCTCCCGACAGCTTAAGACACACGAAGTGAACTATACGACACACGACCTCGAGTTAGGAGCAGTGGTATTTGCTCTGAAGATCTGGAGGCACTACTTATACGGAACAAAGAGTACTATATTCACCGATCACAAGAGCCTTCAACACATTTTCGATCAGAAGGAACTCAACATGCGACAACGACGATGGGTTGAGTTACTGAATGACTACGAATGCGAAATTCGTTATCATCCTGGCAAGGCCAACGTAGTAGCCGACGCCCTCAGTCGAAAGGAATACACTGGTCGGAGGGTCAAATCTCTGACCATGAATATCCATTCCCACCTATCCACACAAATTAAAGAAGCACAAATGGAAGCTTTGCAACCTGAAAATGTGGCGGGTGAATCCCTGCGAGGAATGGAGAAGAATTTAGAAGTCAAGGGTGGCGGAGCCTACTATCTCATGGACCGAATCTGGACCCCAAATCATGGTGGTTTCAGAAACGTAGTCATGACCGAGGCTCACAATTCAAGATATTCCGTTCACCCGGGTTCAGATAAAATGTATCTGGATCTTAAGAAACTGTACTGGTGGCCTAACATGAAAGCAGAAATTGCTACCTTCGTGAGTAAATGTCTTACTTGCGCTAAGGTTAAGGTCGAGTATCAGAAACCGTCAGGACTACTACAACAACCAGAGATACCGGAATGGAAATGGGAGCGGATTACTATGGACTTCATAACCAAGTTACCCAAGACGACAATTGGACTCGATACCATATGGGTCATTGTCGACAGATTGACCAAATCCGCACATTTCCTACCCATCAAGGAGACTGACAAAATGGAGAAGCTGACAAGAACTTACTTAAGGGAAGTAGTGCGACTGCATGGTGTTCCGATATCCATTATCTCCGATCGAGATAGTAGATTCACTTCAAGGTTCTGGCAATCACTACAAAGTTCCCTGGGAACTAGGCTAGACATGAGTACAGCCTACCACCCACAGACAGACGGACAAAGTGAGAGAACAATACAAACTTTAGAAGACATGCTGAGAGCCTGCGTGATTGACTTTGGAAAGGCATGGGATATTCATTTACCCCTTGTCGAATTTTCATACAATAATAGTTATCATACAAGCATAAAGGCTGCTCCGTTTGAAGCCCTCTATGGTCGAAAGTGCAGATCCCCTCTGTGCTGGACTGAAGTTGGCGATACCCAGTTAGCTAGAGGAAGAGTTCCTGAAAGCACTCTCACAGGTCCGGAGATCATACGTGAAACCACAGAGAAGATCGTTCAGATTCGTGAACGATTGAAGGCCTCAAGAGACCGACAGAAAAGCTACGCTGACCAAAGGAGGAAACCTTTAGAATTCCAGGTAGGAGACCACGTCTTATTAAAGGTCTCACCGTGGAAGGGTTTAATACGATTTGGAAAGCGTGGGAAACTAAATCCAAGATACATAGGGCCTTTCGAGATTCTTGCCAGAATCGGCCCTGTGGCTTACAAGCTAAACCTACCGCGCGAACTTAGTAACATCCATCCAACCTTCCACGTCTCAAACTTGAAAAAGTGCCTTTCCGACGAGACTCTTGTTATTCCACTCGACGAGATCGAGATCAACGAGAGCCTCAACTTTGTGGAAGAACCAGTAGAAATCATGGACCGAGAGGTCAAACAAACAAAACAAAGTCGCATACCCATCGTGAAGGTTCGCTGGAACGCCAAGCGGGGACCCGAATTCACATGGGAACGCGAAGATCAGATGAAACAAAAGTACCCTCATCTCTTTCATGTTCACTAGTATCTTTGCTACTTTAAATTTCGGGACGAAATTCTCTCTAACGGGGGGATGATGTGGCAACCCGATATTTCAACTCCTTGTAAGGACCAGAATGGGTCAAGTATTGTAACCGCTTCTAAGTAATAAAATTTACTTTCATAATAAAACGTACAAATAGTTCTATTTAATTTCCTTCTATGATTAAATGTCTTTGAACCATGATCGTATGTGAAAAGAACGCCCAAATCCGACTTCATATAGCGAAGATGTGATTTTTCCAAGTTCGGCTTAGCAACAGACCGCTAAAAACTCGAATCGGAGATCGAGCGACTTTTGGCCGGAATGACCTAAACGAGAATCGAAGGTCTCGACAATGGTATTCCAGCGGTAAAAAGTCTGGCAAAAACCGACATCAGATAAAGAAGTTATGAATTTTCTAAGAAATTCCTTAAACACGATGGATTTTTAATAAATAATAAAAATATAATTTTGGAATTTGCCGACGGTGTCTAAACGAAAGTTGTAGAGCGTAGTCTCACCTACGCAAGGATATAAAGACCATCGAAAACGGAGTTCGTATGAAGAAGATATGGATTTTTGAAGTTTATTAAATATATTATTTATTTATTTAATTCAAAATTCGGATATTATCCGAAGGGGAGTCAGCATCCTCCTCCGAAGTACGCGCTGCGTACTCCTGTACGCCCCGCGTAACCGAGAGGATTGGCCTCGGATCGTCCACGTCGCCATATCCGAGGAATCCGATCCATCCGACCCGTCCGACCCGACGTCCCATCCGACCCGGTGTCCCATCCGACCCACCTCCCCAGCAACCCGTCCCATCCGACCCGAGAACCCAACAACCCGTCCCATCCGAACCGAGGCAGTCGAGGCTTCGGTCATGCATGACGTGCGCGTACGCAGCGCGTACGAGCGTACGCCCCGCGTACCGAGGCAGACCAGCCTTCCTATAAATAGAATGCGAGGGTTTCCAAAGAAAGGGTTCATTTCTCTTCTCTCTCTCTCAACATTTCCTCGTTATACGTGTCCGTTCAAACCCGAAGCTCTGGTCTTTTCGGCTCAAGTCCCGAAGGTCGATTTTGCTCCCGAGATTTCCGAGAATCCCGAGACGAAACTCTGCTCGGTTTTCCATCTCGCTATCTCCAAAACTTTCAAGTGAGTTTCATACCCCTTAATCAACCGTTTTAATTATTCTAAATACTTTTATATGCTTTCAAGGGGGGGATTACAAGTAAAACACACGAGTATTATCGTGTGTTCCATAAGGAAACTCTTTTATATACTATTATATATTCAAATATCATGCGATTTATAAACATTTAAAGGAACTTTTATATATATATAACATATGTCACAATAGCATCTTACCTTTTAAAATATAATGTTGTTGTAATACATGTATAAACTAAACTGTTCTTAGATTTTTCTTGTCTATCCTAGACTCTACACCAAAAATCTATACTTTCATAAACAAGTGATTTCTTTTCTCAATATTTCTAAACAAACAAGACACGCTTTTTGGAAACTATAATAGGTATGGTTTTACGAAACAAATTTCTAACTCTTATGTAGTAGAATCACATATTTCAAGAAGTTCACTTTCGTGTACAAGAACAAACATAACATTTTAACAAGTAGATATGTTTTTATACCACGGATTTGTGAGACACTAACTTCATGTACGTTCGAGTACACATTTCAAGTCCTGTATTATATACCAGAATCCCTTGGAGGGGGAGCATGGTGTTTGTGTATAGATCTATACGGGCTTGACAAACCCGCGCCCTGACTGTTAGCTGCAGTCCACCGTTTGGGGTGACAAACGTCATAACATTTCAACGCCTGAAGAACGTTGTGTATAGGCATTCAGAGTCAATAGTATGGTTATAAAACTCACAAGGGGTATTAAAATGCATTGATTTACAAGGTTTTCAAATTCATTGGTTCTTTTACATTTACATACATTTTAGAAACAAACATTGGTCTTGAGTGAAGGCTACTTTTATACTAGTAGAAAATATTGGATTTTCTAACCACAAACAAACGAAGATAAAACATTTCAGTTCATTCAAACATTGTCACTTCAATACTTATGAAATTCACCAGCTTAAATGCTGATCTACTCTTTCAAAATTACTTGTATGTCCCAGGAAATCAGTAATTTCAGGTATTCATTTCGCTTTTGATGAAGGGATGCTGCGGCGCCAGTTTAATCTCGTATTTTGACATCATATTGTAATTGAGTTTTGAACATGTAACTTTTGGACAAATGTAAACTTTCAATTATATATATGATGGTTGTATTGCTTTCTTTACTATGTATTCATTTGTTACGTTACCACATGAAGTCATCCGCCCCCGAACGTTTCCGCCGTTCAGGTTTGGGGGTGTGACAGACAATCTTCGGATGTTCATTAGGTTATACCCTTTCGCTTCGGCGATGTCGTGTTAATCCTGGTAATCCAGGGATAACACTTACATGATTTTACTTTTTCCCGTTTACTTTATTTTGTGATACTTTCACATAAACGATGAGTTAGACTAAGTACTTAGTACTAGTCAATAGAAGGAAAAACTATCATTTTACTTAAAAAAACATTCGGGTCTTAGTAGAAGACTACATTTCATACTAGTAGGAAATAAGGGATTTCTTAGGGTTTTTCATACTTATATCAACATTTTCATTTAAAGGTTTACATGACTTTTAAAACAGCTTTTCAAAGCAAGACAATGACACTTAAATACTTATGAATTCACCAGCTCTAAAGTTGATACTCTCTTTCAAAATAACTTGTATTCTCAGGTCACCAGTAGACAGGTACGATGGCCAGGTTTTGAGAAGACGGAGCACAGACAAGTCTCGTCTTTTATTTTGATTGTATATTTTTGGTGTCTTATTACAATTAAAGAACACACATATGTATTAAAACTTTACTTATAATGCGATGGATGATGTTGTTGCTTATTTACTACTTTACACTGTTGTGATACTGTACATGACGTCCTCCACCCCTGAACGTTTCCGCCGTTCGTGGTTTTGGGGGGTGACAGATTGGTATCAGAGCATTGTTTATAGTGAATATAGTATATCAACCCATAAAAGATATACTGACTATAAATACATAGGGATTAAAACACTCTGTCTAAGAGTTATACTTTTAAATAATAAAATATTTAAGTAAGTATACGTTCCTGCATTCATACTAAAATCAGTGTCACAATGACAAGAACAAAAGTATTACAATTGTTGAATATCACAAGTAAGCCTGGGGATATATAGTCAGTCTTGGGAATGGCATAGCCTGATCAACTATGCTGGTCCGAGGAGTGATTAGCATTTGCCCAAGAATGGTTGTGATATGGCAACAAGTCTAAAAACTTACCAACACAACCATAAAGAAATACCATAGGGGTATTTGGTCTTATTGTAATTATCTTAGTTAGTTCGTCTATTTAGCTATATCTTATATCCCTTTTCTCGCGTAGATTAAAATGGCTGGATTTCACCATGGCGATCCGTACTTCCCAAACCACGGCAATGCTGGTTGGCTAGAGGCATAACCAGAAGATGATCACCCAATCCCTTTGGATGATCACCATGCTGAGGGTTTTTCCGATAGTTCTGACTCGGAGCCTGAAGTCAACAACCTACCCCCAGCTGCTCAAAACCCAAACCTGAACCCCCGTCCCGCGTTTCAAGGACCCACACCTCTGTGGGCCACTAACTTGACTAGATGGAGTCAGGAACAAGGTCAGCCCATTCCCTACAATGGAGACCGAAGTTTCTACAACCTCACTGAAGGAGGTTCTGCTGACAGGGTCCTACCCATCATGGTTCGTAGAATTTCCAAAAACACGATACTGGGTCAAGCAACTATTGACCGGGTCGTGGAGATTGAAGCCAAATATGGCGTTAACATTGTCCACATTCGCCAACTAGAGTCTGCTCATGAAAGGAATCTGGTCCGCAATGCAAATCTGCAGAGGGAACTTGCTGAAACTCAAGCTGAAGTTACGGAACTTCGAGCTCAGCAAGTGAGAGCTGACAAGCGTATGAGGGACATGGAACGTCTACTATCAAGATCAAGAACTCATGCTAGCAGTTCTCGTCGCCGATAGAATCTCGTCGACTCATCTTTTGGATATAACATAGTTTATGTAAAAACTTTGGCCTAATTTCCTATCTTTATAAATCTTAGACCTGTTAGGTCTTGATCTAGTCATAGTTCTGTCAAAACTTTCCTATCTTGGTCGATGTAAGGCCTACTTCTAGGCCATTTTTCCCGAACTTGTTACATCTGTAATTCCAGTATTATTGACAGATATCTAATCATATGGAAATTATTATCCAAATGTTGTCATCTTCATTTAGTCATTCTATTCATTTTGCTGTTGGACTATCGGGAGTTAGTCCATGAGACACAGTCATTATTCATTTATTCTTATTCATGTCGTCATCATTTAAATGTATAGTTAAAGATGCCGCCACGCAGAGGCGTAACCCAAACAACGAGGCACCGATACCACCACCTCCACCACCACCTCAACCTCTTCAACCACCTAACCCCTTCGATGCCAACATGTTCCAGGCAACTTTCACAACGGCAGTTGCAGCTGCTGTGTCGGCAATCAACGCTCCTGTCCCTAGTGGATCGGGAACAGGTGCACCTCCCTCGAACCACGGCGAAAGCCATGGACACCCTCGGGAATGCACCTACAAGGACTTCACGAACGCCAAAACCCGCAGCTTCAATGGAACTGGGGGTGTTATGGTGTTGAGACAATGGATTGAAAAGATGGAATCCGTCTTTGAAATCTGTGCTTGCCATGAGGGCAACAAAGTCAAGTTTGCAGCTTGTACCTTCTCTGACAGAGCACTAACATGGTGGAACGGCCATGTTAAGTATCTGACTTTGGTGGTGGCGTATTCCATCGGCTGGGAAAAGTTGAAAGACATGCTGATGAAAGAATACTGTCCTCAAGGCGAAGTACAAAAGCTCGAGCAAGAATTTTGGGGTCTACAAATGGTTGGATCCGACATCACGACCTACACAAATAGGTTCTGTGATCCGGCAAACTTATGCCCTGACATGGTTACTCTCCAGAGCAAAAAGATAGAGAGGTATATCTGGGGACTGTCTCCCCAGATCCAGTCAAGTGTGATAGCTTCCAGGCCTATTACTTTCAATAGCGCCAAAGAGCTAGCACAATCTCTCATAGATCACAGGAAACCTCAGAACCCAACAATCCCTACACCCGTTCCACAAAAGTCCAACCCCGACCACAACAGGAAGGGGTGGACTAAGAGGAAAAGAGGGGCTTCGTAAGAATCCTCCAGGAAACAACAACTTGTGGCCATCAATGCTGCCACAGTAACTCATGTTGTCCCTGCGAACCCCTTACCAGCAAAAACATATGCTGGAACCCTTCCGAAGTGCACCAAGTGCAACTTCCACCACCACGGACCTTGAAAGGAGATGCAGTGCTCTAACTGCAACAGAAAGGGGCATACAGCCCGTTTCTGCAGGACGCCAACAGCTCAGGCCGCCCAGGTTCCTAACGCTGGTATGGGCCAAGCTTGCTACGGTTGTGGCGAAGTGGGCCACTACAAGAGGAACTGCCCTAAAGCGGGGATGGATGGCGGAGTAGGAAGAGTTATGGCCCTAGGCCACGAGGAAGCGGTAGCTGATCCTATGATAGTTACTGATACGTTTCTCTTCGATAACTCATATGCTTGCATACTTTTCGATAGTGGAGCAGAGAAAAGTTTCGTAAGCCAAAAATTTGCACACCTGTTTAAACAAAAACCCTGTGCATTAGATAATTCATTCACAATAGAAATGGATAACGGGAAAACAGAGAGTACTAACTGCATATACATAGGTTGTACTTTAACTTTAGATGGCCATACTTTCAAGATAGATCGCATGCCAGTCCCAATTAAATGTTTCGACGTTATCATCGGCATGGATTGGTTGAGTCTTCTTCGCGCCGACATCTTGTGCTTTGAAAAAGCAGTTCGTCTTAACCTTCCTAACAACGAAACCTTAGTTATCTATGGCGACAAACCTAGTACGAGCCTTCGTATTATTTCTTGTATTCAAGCCCAGTGCTTGCAAAAGGAATATCATGCATTCCTCGCACACATCGTTGATACAATTCAAGAACTGAAAGACATCCAGAACATCCCAGAAGTACGCGACTTTCCCGACATCTTCCCAGAAGAACTTCCCGGTTTACCACCGCAATGCCAAGTCGAGTTCAGAATCGACTTAGTGTCAGGAGCTACCCCAGTAGCCAAATCTCCTTATCTTCTGGCACCGGCCGAGATGCAGGAACTTTCCAGTCAACTTAACGAACTTCTCAAGAAGGGATTCATTATACCAAGCTTCTCACTATGGGTAGCACCGGTCTTGTTCGTCAAGAAGAAGGATGGATCGTTTCGCATGTGCATCGACTATAGAGAACTCAACAAACTTACCATTAAAAACCGTTATCCTTTGCCCCGCATTGACGATTTATTTGATCAACTTCAAGGAGCCAACTACTTCTTGAAGATAGATCTACGATCCGGATATCACCAACTACGAGTATTAGAGGAGGATGTTCCCAAGACAACCTTCCGAACTCGTTATGGACACTAGGAGTTTGTGGTGATGCCGTTCGGATTAACAAACGCGCCCGCCGTATTCATGGATCTAATGAATAGGGTGTGTCGTCCTTACTTGGATCAGTTCGTCGTCATCTTCATCGATGACATACTCATCTACTCTCGAAGTAAGGAGGAACATAGCCAACATCTTCGTAAAATCTTAGAAACATTGCGGTCGGAGAAGCTCTACGCGAAGTTCTCCAAGTGCGAATTTTGGATTCGGCGAGTCGAATTTTTGGGCCATGTTGTTAGCGAAGAGGGAATACACGTGGACCCTTCCAAAATTAAGGTCATTGAGAACTGGTCAGCACCGAAGACACCTACAGAAATTCGTCAATTTCTAGGTCTAGCTGGCTACTATCGCAGGTTCATTCAGAACTTCTCCAGCATAGCGAAACCTCTTACAACCCTGACCCAGAAAGGCGTGGCCTTCGACTGGGAGGAGAAACAGGAAAGAGCGTTCCAAACGCTCAAATGAGCCTTGTGCACCGCACTGATACTATCCCTCCCCGAAGGGATAGAAGACTTCATTGTCTATTGTGATGCATCCAATCAAGGACTCGGATGTGTTCTGATGCAGCGAGGTAAAGTCATAGCCTATGCCTCGAGACAGCTGAAGACACATGAGGTTAACTACACCACCCATGATCTTGAACTAGGAGCAGTCGTATTTGCTCTGAAGATCTAGAGACACTACCTGTATGGTACAAAAAGCACGATCTTTACAGACCACAAGATTCTACAACACATCTTCGACCGGAAAGAGCTCAACATGAGACAACGACGGTGGGTAGAGCTACTCAGTGATTACGAGTGCGAAATTCGTTATCATCCGGGTAAAGCCAATGTAGCAGCCGACGCCCTGAGTCGGAAAGAATATACTGGTCGTAGAGTCAAATCTTTGACTCTAACTATCCATTCACACTTGTCCACGCAAATTAAGGAGGCTCAGCTCGATGCTTTGAAACCTGAAAAGATGACTGGTGAAACCCTTAGAGGGATGGATAAGAACGTAGAAGTCAAGGGTGGTGGAGCCTTATACCTCATGGATCGGATCTGGACACCGAAACACGGTGGCTTCAGAGACTTGGTCATGACCGAAGCTCACAACACTCGTTATTCCGTCCACCCGGGTTCAGATAAGATGTGTCTGGATCTTAAAAAGTTATACTGGTGGCCTAACATGAAAGCAGATATTGCTACCTTCGTGAGTATATGCCTTACTTGCGCAAAGGTCAAGGTCGAATACCAGAAACCCTCCGGTCTTTTACAACAACCGGAGATACCAGAATGGAAGTGGGAGCGGATCACTATGGACTTCATAACCAAGTTGCCTAAGACGACGGGTGGACTTGATTCCATATGGGTCATCGTCGATAGACTGACCAAGTCTGCACACTTCCTGCCGATCAAAGAAACAGACAAGATGGAGAAACTCACACGAACATACATTAAGGAGATTGTAAGACTGCACGGTGTTCCTATATCCATTATCTCAGATAGAGATAGTAGATTCACTTCGAGGTTCTGGCAGTCATTACAAAGTTCCCTAGGAACTAGGCTGGACATGAGAAGATATGTTGTGTGCCTATGTGATTGAGTTTGGAAAAGCTTGGGATACCCATTTACCCCTCATCAAATTTTCCTACAACAACAGTTATCACACGAGCATAAAGGCAGCTCCATTCGAGGCCCTCTATGGCCGAAAGTGCAGATCCCCTCTGTGTTGGGCTGAGGTGGGTGATACCCAGTTAGCTATGGGACGAGTTCCCGAGAGCACTCTCACGGGTCCGGAGATCATTCGGGAAACGACAGAGAAGATCGTTCAAATTCGTGAACGATTGAAAGCCTCTAGAGACCGACAGAAAAGCTACGCTGACAAGCGAAGGAAACCGTTGGAATTCCAGATGGGCGACCGAGTCCTACTGAAGGTCTCACCCTGGAAGGGCTTGATACGCTTTGGAAAGCGTGGAAAGCTCAATCCAAGATACATAGGGCCTTTCGAGATTCTCGCGAGAATCGGCCCTGTAGCTTACAAACTCAATCTACCGCACGAACTCAGGAACGTACATCCTACCTTCCACGTCTCGAACTTGAAAAAGTGTCTGTCCGACGAGACTCTTGTTATTCTACTCGACGAGATCGAGATCAACGAGAGCCTCAACTTCGTGGAGGAACCAATAGAGATCATGGACCGAGAGGTCAAGCAAACAAAGCAGAGCCGTATCCCGATAGTGAAGGTGCGCTGGAACGCAAAGCGTGGACCGTAATTCACTTGGGAACGAGAGGACCAGATGAAACTGAAATACCCTCACATTTTCGCTTAGTTATTTGTAACTTCTTAATTGCTTAAATTCTAATTTCGAGACGAAATTCCTTCTAACGGGGGGATGATGTGACAACCCGAAATTTCCATTTTGTACAAACAATATCACTTCAATAGAAGTTAAAGCAGTCACAGTTAATTTTCAGACTTTTTCGTGTAAGTTTAAGTAATTCAGGGTTTACAATTCAGGAGATATCAGGAGAGTGGATGCACTAGGGTTTAGTGCAACACTGTTATTCCAACACTCTGTTATATGAGAAATCATTTCAGGAATAAAAATATTTTCTGCCAAAAATATCTCAGGACTATAAATAGAATTCTGAACCAAATTCATTCATTATTCGCATTTCCAACTAGAGAAAAGCCATTTTCTCTCTCATGGATCTTCGTGTTTTTATACCAAAACGTGAGTAACTCTTTCTAGTAGTGTTAGAAAGCTTATTATGTGTTTATAACATGATTTAGATGGCTAAATCACTAGATTTAGGAGTTTACTCCCCAAGGTGTTCTTGGGCGGTAAACTCCCGAAACAATGCCTAGACCTTCCATTGTGTTATGCTACTACCTTAGACTCATATATATATATATATATATATATATATATATATATATATATATATATGTGTGTGTGTGTGTGTGTGTGTGTGTTAGGGACAAGAAAACAACCAAGAAACACCAAAATATGGGTGTTCACGGCCCAAGATGATCTTGGACCGTGAACTCCAAAATCATGGACAAAAGGGTGCTTTTAAGGCACCTAAAGCCTTGGACATTTACTAGGAATTGTTCCCACTTAAATCAAGGACTAAAACACATCAAAAACCCATCTTTTTGGGAGATTACGGCCCTAATAAGCTCTTGGGCCGTAAACATGAAAGAAGGGCACCAAAGTGTGCCTAATGCCTTCATATGCTTTAGGTAAAAGTCTAGAACCTATCCTACATATGCAAGAGACTTGAAAGCATCAAAAACACCTTTCCTTAAGAGTTTACGGCCGCAAACTCTAAAGGAAATGGCCTTAGGTCCGTAAACTCCTCAAAGGAGTGTTTCTATGCCTTAAACCCTTCCAAGAATTAAACCACCAAGTTGGAATAATTCTAGGGATCATTTAGAACTTCAAAACACAAAATACCACCAAGTTTGGGAGTTTACGGTCGTAAACTCAAGAGTTTACAACCGTAAACTCCATGTGCGAGGATATATGGAGAGTAAGCTCATATATGGGGTCCTTTGGAACCCTAAACCCAAGTGCCTTGTCCCACAATAGCTTAGATGCAATCCTTAGGGGTTAAAACACTTATATAAAGTGTTTCTTACGTTCTAGGATGTCTTAACATTATCAATTAGTAATTTAAGACTAATTGAGTGCATATATGTGTGATTATATGTTCATTAGGATCGTAGTGTGTGTACAAGTCCTCACTTGACACTTAAGAATCCTACACCGTTCAGTTCATCCAAGCCACCATCTACACGTGAGTTCATACCCCGAATCAATGTTTTAAATGATTTTAAATGCTTTAATGGGGGGGATACAAGTAGAAAACAGCATGTTATTAAATCATCTATATGTATTTTATAACTGTGTTTTCATTCAACAGATTTCACATACTACCAAATGCGATGCATGAATTGGTTTTCTGTCTTTAAAATACTTTGTTATCAAATGTATTACTTTTGAAATGTTTATCAAAATGACAGCAAGTCACTTTTATAATTGTTCAAAACCCTTAGATGTCTTACAAAACCAATTTACATTCTTGAACTAAACTATGCATATACACTTATATTCTTATATATGTATTGATGTTATAGTTTACATCTTTCATTTAGTTTCCCACACTCTTGGGTAACAAGGGTGTATAAACCTACTTGAACGACCAATTACCTTTCAGTTAACTATCATAGGGATAGTTAGAAGATATCAAACATTATTCCTTTTACAAGGAATCACACAAGAGTCAGTTCATTCATGAGTCTTTACGAGTACATTACCTGATACATGAGTACCTTTACATATGCTTACATAATACATGAATACGCTTACATGAACACATTACATGAATACCTTTACGTGGATACATCTACCTGTGTATACTTACATGAATACTTGAAACTCGATTCGTAAAGATGATTTATTAGTACCTTCAGTAAATCATCCAGCCCATCCTAGTTCAACGGGAGTCAGTTACGGGACTAACCATTCCTGGAACCACTGTTGGCTACAGAGGTTAATGGACATCTATGGATGCCTAAGGTTATTACTTATATTAGGAGTCAGTTACGGGACTAACCATTCCTGGAACCTACTGTTCGCTACAGAGGTTAATTGGACAATCTTCGGATGTTCATTAGGTTATCTATTTCTCTTACAGCGATGTAGAGCCAGTTACGGGACTAACCATTCATGGAACCTTCTGTTCGCTACAGAGGTTAATTGGACAATCTTCAGATGTTCATTAGTTTATACCCTTTCGCTTCGGCGATGTCGTGTTAATCCTGGTAATCCAGGGATAACACTTACATGATTTTACTTTTTCCTGTTTACTTTATTTTGTGATACTTTCACATAAACGATGAGTTAGACTAAGTACTTAGTACTAGTCAATAGAAGGAAAAACTATCATTTTACTTACAAAACATTCGGGTCTTAGTAGAAGACTACATTTCATACTAGTAGGAAATAAGGGATTTCTTAGGGTTTTTCATACTTATATCAACATTTTCATTTAAAGGTTTACATGACTTTTAAAACAGCTTTTCAAAGCAAGACAATGACACTTAAATACTTATGAATTCACCAGCTCTAAAGTTGATACTCTCTTTCAAAATAACTTGTATTCTCAGGTCACCAGTAGACAGGTACGATGGCCAGGTTTTGAGAAGACGGAGCACAGACAAGTCTCGTCTTTTATTTTGATTGTATATTTTTGGTGTCTTATTACAATGAAAGAACACACATATGTATTAAAACTTTACTTATAATGCGATGGATGATGTTGTTGCTTATTTACTACTTTACACTGTTGTGATATTGTACATGACGTCCTCCACCCCTGAACGTTTCCGTCGTTCGTGGTTTTGGGGGGTGATAATTTATGCACACACCAGCTCTTCAATTCCTTCCGATTCCGATAATCCCTTCTCAACCCGGGATATATAAATTCTCGATCAACACGAACACCCTAGTCTTGCCCCTGGTTCGACAACCAGGTTTCTAAAGACTCAGGTGGTAAGGCTACCCAAGCCTTAGAACTCCTTTGCGTCATTCTCTGACTAGTGAATACTACAGCTCCCCGTAGTATCACAACACTCTCTTGCTAAATAGTGAATACTATGGATCCCCGCAGTATCACGACACTCCCTCGATGACTAGTGAGTACTACGGCTCCCCGCAGTATCACAACACTATCTCGCTAACCAGTGAATGCTATGGTTCCCTGCAGTATCACGACACTCTCTCGCCAACTCATGGATGCTACAGCTCCCCGTAGTCTTATAACACTCTCTCGCTCACTGACTCGCCATGGGCTCACTCCATGGTTTTCCTGATAATCCCAAGCGATCACTCCCACTCAGATCCTCTTGCTTTCTTATCGCCCCATAATCTCATCATCAAGCCATCACTACACTGAGTTCACCAACTCATGCTCTGCAGCTCAACATAGATAGGTGCTTACACCCACCCAGCTTATGCACCACCACCTCTGATGAAAGTTCTGTTAGAATAGTGTCCAAGGTCATTAACTGTCAATCATATTTCTAATAATAGCAGGGTCCTTTTGGGTTGCCCTCAAGACCCAAATTGAGTAGAGTAAATAAAGTAGAAATTAGTCTGTTAATTATTATGGTTAATAATTAATTAGAAACTAATTGGAAATATATTTTTGGAATTAATTAACAGTTTAATTAATTAAAGGGTTGAATATTCATTAATTGATAGTTGGTTAATCAGGAATGTTCCAGAACCTTATGGAATTAGGGTTGGATGAAACTCACTCCATCCTACATGGGAAAGGAGTGAAATTTCATGGTTAGGCCTCCATCCCACATGGGAAGGAGTACTAAACCCTAGGAGGCATCCAAGACTATAAATAGGGACTTAGGGATTTCATTCCTCTTTGCACCTTGGCTTGAATTTTCGCCAACCCTTCTTCCTCCCTCTCTTAGGGACGATTTCTAACCCCTTTAGGTTTGTGAAATTGACCCTTCTCCTAGTTATTTTTATTCCACTCTTTGGTGTGATTGGGTGTGATACCATTAGAGGGATTTTGGTTTGGGTCCTTTCATCCAAGCAACTTCATGGAGGTTCAAGATCTCAAGCATGGAGATCAAGGGCTACATAAGAGGTATGTTTTCTTACTTATGTTTTAGTTTTCTAGGGTTGATGTAAGCCATAGATCCATAGGATGCATGTACACTTAGGTCTATCGTTGTTTCGATTTTTCCGCTGCCTAGTTTTAGAGTGTATTTGATGAGTAGAAAACCCAACAGTGGTATCAGAGACATTGGTTCATGGTTACTTTCACCCTAGGTCCATATATTCTGTAAAAACTTGTTTGAAACTAAATGGAAGAAGATTAGATGAAAAAGTCATAATTGATAAAAAAAAAACCCTAGTCGCAGCTCACGACGTGAACAAGGGGGTCACGACGTGAGCTCGGCAGAATTAGGGTTTTCAGATTTTTGCCATTTTTCAAATATGAAGGTTTATTAAATATGGATAAATACCTAAATTTAAGTTGTTTTTTGAATCTGGAAAATTGATAAATATTATTTAAATATGTTTATTTGAATTTGAGTATTTATTTGATAATGGATAAATATTATTTAAATGTGTTTATTTGAATTTGAATATTTATTTGATAATTGATATATATTATTTAAATGTGTTTATTTGAATTTGAATATTTATCTGTTATTTGAATAGTGAATTTAAATATTTAATATTTTTAGACAAACTACAAATTTGGTCCTTGTGGTATTTAAAAACCTTTGGATAGGATCCAAAAAAATTTCAACTTGCATGGAAGGTCCAAAATCAAAATCTTTATGTGTTTTTGTTCCAAAAGAACTTAAAAATACCATTATACCCTTTCAATTTTATTTTTGGATTTTTGTATTCTTCTTTGATTTGTTTCCTTAGTATTTGGAGAATTTTTTAAATATAAAAGAAAAAAAGTGGCCCTCTCTCTCTCATAAAAAAAAGGTCGGCTTCATCACATCCATTCCTGTCACGAAGCTCTAAATCCTAATGGATTCAACAATCAAAAACTTCATCCGAGAAAATCCTACATTCGACGCCACCAACACCGCTCGAAATTTCTTCATCTTCATCACCTCCATATCTCGATGTTTCCCACACTGACCACCGTAGCATCACCGCTAGTCACGACCTCCCAGTCCACTCAATTGTCAATAAAGTCGAAAAAGGCGAAATTGCTTTCATCTCTAGTATCCCCCACGATGCTACACCCTCTTCTCTCCCAATCACCCTTAGAAATAATGATGTCGATCGTACTCTCTGAATTTGAAGAATAGAGTATGTATTGTATTCACAGATAAACATATTACAGAGTGGAAGGAGTTGAGAATATTACTCGATGGAGATGATTAAGGGACTTTGCTTTAGATCTTCATGAAGCCTATGGATGACAGGTACGCCCTTGTTCATCAATGCTCTTGAACTCATTCAATTTTCTTGAAAACATTGTCAACAGATTCAATAATACCTAAACCTAACTTACTATTGATCAATTCCCAAAATTTATGATCATTGTTTGTAAATATCTAAGCACGAGAATGATATTCATCGAGATAATTTAGAGGGTTGGGTGTATGCTGAAAGATGTTAAAGGCAAGGTGCATCATAAGGTATGGTGTGGAGGATTTGGCAAGAGGAACTTATCTGAATTCTTCAATATATATATATATATATATATATATATATATATATATATATATAGAGAGAGAGAGAGAGAGAGAGAGAGAGAGAACTGAAGCTCTAGATTTAAAGGTAGGGTGTGTGCGTTTTTGATCTCGATAACATTAGTTTGGTTTTCGAAGCTGGGCAAAAAAAATCTTAAGAACCTAATTTTTTGGGGACTCCTTGTGTGTGTAATCTAGTAGTAAAGTAAAAAAACAATCTGGGTTTTTTTTCCTGATTTGCATATGATAGATGTGGAAGAATCAAAAGAGAAAGAGAAAGGGAAAGGGAAAGAGTGAGTTTTTGTGTGTGTGTGAGAGAGAGAGAGAGATAGAGAGTATGGTGGGGATGGGTGGTTGTTCCAAATCCTTTGGTTTTTTTAATTAAAATAGCATTAAAGTAATTATAGAAAAAGAAAAAAGAAATTAAAAGGGCATAATCGTCTTTTCAAGTTTTTTTGGACCAAAACACAAAAACATTTTGATTTTGGACCTTCCATGCAAGTTGAAAACTTTTTGGACCCTATCCAAAGGTTTTTAAATACCACAGGGACCAAATTCGTAGTTTTGTCATATTTTTATAATAGAGATTTATAAATTTGAATATTGCACCCTTGTGATTATTAATTGTTACATTGCATCCTTGCTATTAATTAGAATTAATAACAAAAAACTAAATTTAAAGAGTCTTAAATTTACCCCTTGTATTTATATATATTAGAATTGTGTCTATTATATGTATAAGAAAGTTACAACATGCGCCCTCGCGTGTTTAAACATCGACATTGTCAGTCTTACCTCGACTAGGCTCACACGTTCTAATGTAAGGGTTTAAGGAGGTCTCTTTGATTCCTCATGAGGTCGGTTTTTAATATGCTTCATGCTTGCTACCCTCACCGCCCTATTGCATTTTGAGAATGGAGTTACCGAAAGGGTTTGATAGTGATAATGGTCAATCTAAAAGTATTATAAGTACAAGTATAAAACAAAATCCCGTTTTATTAATAGAATGTGAGTTTATATTATCCATGAAAATTGCACATTCCCTTTATATTCTGTTAGTGGAGCTCGTGTGGTTAACCGGCACATCAATCTAGAATATAGTTGAGAATGATATGGAACTCGCGAATCTCAAGCGTAACTTGAGTCAGGGACCATGCGATTTTGCAAGGTTAATTCTCAATCTATTTAATGTGAATCTTATGTTATCCATAAAAGTTGACCATTCTCTTTATAACTTGTTGATGGAGCTCACGTGGTTAACCAACACATCAATTTGAGAGTATAGGTAGAGAATGATGTGGAACTCGCAAATCTCAAGCGTAACTTGAGTCGGGGACCACACAATTTTGTATGGTCGATTCACCATCTGTTCAGTGATCCGCAACGACCCCGTCATTGAATTTGAGATGAACATAATCTGAGATTAACATGTCATTGATAGTCAATCAATCTCGAAGATCTAGGTTATTATTTGTATTCATATTCCTTGGGATTCTATATCGGTTTGAGTAAGAATTATCTTTGGTTAAAATTCTCTGTTATTGTTTGGATAGTATCATCAAGAATTGTTATATGCCGACTAGCATGCCATGAATCACTAGCGGGTCAGTTATGGGTCGTACCTTGTTGAACGGGTTTTAGTGCGCTCGGTTGTTGTTCGGGTTCTTTGTTGGGACCAACTCAGGGGTATTTTGTTAGTCATGCCATGAATCATTAGCGGGTCAGTTATGGGTTGTACCTTGTTGAACAGGTTTCAGTGTGTTATGTGATAGTGGTAGGGGTGAAATAGTCCCCATGACCGGGTGAGATAGACCGGTGGGTAGGCAGGCACCCCAGAATGGCATGACCCGGGTAGGTTAGCACTTAGCACCCCAAAAAGGCTTGACATGGGTAGGTCAGCACCCTAGAATGGTTTGACATGGGTAGGTCGGGCACCCTATAATTGCCTGTCGATATGTATGCTATGTGATTATATGGTATGTGGTATGATGGGGGAACTCACTAAGCTTCATGCTTACGGTTTTCAGTTTTGGTTTCAGGTACTTCATTTTCAAAGGAAAGGAGCCGGCTTGATCGTAGCGCATCACAATATGGTTTTCCGCACATGAGATCCTTGGGATTACACTTTGATATTGTTTTATGATAACATGTTTTGATTATTTCTACTTTATTTTTGACATGACATGATATTATGGATGTTTTATAATATGGTTGGTTTTATAATGACATATTTAAAAATGAAATTTTTGGCATGTATTTTTGGGATGTTACATTATTGTTCCATGGGTATGGTTTGCTAAAAGTGTGGCATGGTTGGTCATTTCAGCAGGGATTGTCCTCAGGGGGCATGCCTGTTATGTTTTCACTACAACCAAGTGGGCCACAAGAAGGTCGACCGCCCGACGATGAGGGGAGGAGCATTGAGTGCACCTGCTCCAGTTACTATGAGGATCACTAGTGGTAATGAGGGTAGGGTAGGAGCCCCATCAGAGAGGATTCGAGCATTGCAGTGTCAGACAGGGGAGGCCAAGACTCCAGAAGGTGATATTGTGGGTATGTTATCTTTTGCTTTCTCCCTGGTTATTATTTGTATTCATATTGCTTGGGATTCTATATCGGTTTGAGTAAGCATTATCTTTGGTTAAAATTCTCTGTTATTGTTTGGATAGTATCATCAAGAATTGTTATATGCCGACTAGCATGCCATGAATCATTAGCGGGTCAGTTATGGGTCGTACCTTGTTGAACGGGTTTCAGTGCGTTCGGTTGTTGTTCTAGTTCTTTGTTGGGACCAAATCAGGGGTATTATTGGAAAGTCTATGGTCAGGATCAACGGGTTAGTTCCCCAGTAAAGTCGGGGTTCAATGGTTTTAGCTTTTGATCTAGTGGGATCCACGGTCGTCTACGGAAGAACTTTTGGGTTCAATCACTAACGTTGCTAGGGAAGGAGCGATAGCAAGAAGATGGTGGTGGTAGTCGCATGAGCTTGTTTATCCACTAGGAGTGCCAGGGGGAATGATCTATTGTTAGGACTTCAGAATTTGGGGTTGTATCATTGGAAGTGTTTGGGCTTGTCGGATTTGCCGAAGATTTCGGGGAGTATTCATCCGGATTTCAAGAGTTGTACGGTCATTGGGATTGGCAAGTTATGGAACACTAGTATTGGTAAGCGCAGGTTGTCAACGGTTCAATCATAAAGGGTAATATGGATTGGGAAATCCATCAAACTTCATGGGCTGGGAGAGCTTCGACGAATCCAAGTGGGGGGGAATCATTCAAATTTCTAGAAGCTGAATCATGCATGAAACTAGGATGAGTTTCACATTCCCGTTGGGAAGGAAGATGACTCAAGTAGCCGTCTGGATTAAGGATTGTGTAAGTTGGGAGTTCGGGAAACTTCCAACCATTGGTTAGCGTGATAGATAGTAGGCATATAGATGGATCTTGGTTGTAGTCCTAAGCGTGACATGAACACCTGATTGGGAGCATAGTCTGGTGTGTGTTTGACTCAGGGTGAGTATGAGCGGATTGGTAGATGAGCGATAAGACCATGGGCGGTAGTAATGGGTTTTAGCCATAAGAACATCCTATGTGCTCATACAAACCCTAATGCTTGGATCTAGGTTTCTCTATTGTACATGCAAGTTATCCAAGACTATAAACCCTAGATCTAGCATATGATAATCAATATAACATATAAATTAGGATTTAGATCATACCTTGATTGTTATGTAGCAATAACAATTTCAAATCCTTCTTGTATTGACTTTAGAAAGCTTAGAGTCACAAATGTCACTCCTCTAATGGTTCACAAACACCAAGAGCAAGAGGATGAAGAAGAAAAGAGAATGAGACACCCAAAAACCGTCCAAAACCCTAATGAGTTACTTACCCACGTTTTTGGTGCTCTAGGGATCTTTAAATAGTGCAGCTATTAGGGTTATCAAACTAGGAAACCCTAATTTGGATGCTTAAGCCCTAAGCAACCCATGGGCTCCTTCCTTAAAGGCCTAGGGACGATTTCTAATGGGTTTCCCCATAGAATTCGTCCACTCCTTTAATATGGAGTCCATTAGCTCAATATTCAACTATCATACAATTGACAGTTCTAGTCCCTTAAGTTTAATTAATCTCTTTTAGTCACAAACTTAATTCTTATTAATTCTTGACTAATATTAATTAAACAATATGATTTCTCCTTTAATATATTATTCTCATAATATATTAATCAATCATATTTAATCCTTTCTCTCCATTATTCATCCTATCAAGTTGCTTTAGTGAAGGCAACCCAAAAGGACCATGCACCATCGGGTCAAGTACATACCAAAATAGTTATGGACTTAGACACTAATCCAACAGTCTCCCACTTGGATAAGTCTAATAACTATTCTGCGTATGACTTCAGATCCTGATCTGCAATCGTAGCTTTCTAAAGCCGCTGTCAACTCTGATCTTATCAGATACGCGTGTCCTTTAGATAAGGGATCATATATTCCTCCATTCTAGATATCGTATAGACTGAAACATGGATCTAAATCATTCTCTATGTCTATGTGCTGTTTCCCGACTTCAGATTTATGATGACTGACAACATACTACAATTGAACACATCAATTTAGTCCCGGCTTGGGAAAGCACTTAGGTGCCATCACTAAATCATCGAGGGGCCCACAAATATCGCTCTTATCCTACTTTGGATAAAAGGAACGAATAAACTTTGACTCAATGCTCGCTTGCACTCACTCACCGAATCACACACACAATATGTTTTATAACACCAAGTTACTGGTGCATTTACATATTATCAATGTGCAACCGACTCGCAAGATACAACTCACATATCTCGGTTTCCAAGAATATAAGATATTATCGTCTTACCAATCACTCGTGATACAATCCATGAAGTGATCCAAGTGAGCGTGGGTTTAATCCAATGCTCAAATCATATTCATAAGCACTCATGAACGTTGCAGCAAACATTTGCTTATGTCTAATGCTCTTTAGACAATCCACACACCAATTCATGACAGTCTTCATTCATACCTACTTCCAACATATGAACAACTGTGGCCCTTTAGAATAATTTAACTGTTCTAAACCAATTTAAATTATTCAGGAAGTCAAAACATGCAAAGTGAAACACAAGAATAATACTAATCCCATATGGCCTCAAACCTTGAGTATAAATAAAACACCTTTTATTTATCACCATATCGATTACTCATTATTTGTTGTTTCGGGTAATCAACTTCTTACTCGAATTATTACAACACTTGTCCCATGCTCTTAGCATGCACACAATGTTTATCTATGGTTCTTACTTTGTGAAATAGATCAAATGAACACATTTCCAATCATACTCATTTCACAACTCCTAATCCTTTTTTTCATAAGTGAAAGAATATCAAATTCTTTCCACTTATAGAATATGTTAGATTCTAACATTTTATGCAATGATCCTTTCGTAATGTCACTGCACTAAAGTCACAATGACTATTGCCAATGAAGTTACAAAGTCCTCTATCGGAGATTGTTACAATACAATTCCTTAGATGTGATGTCTCTCATTCACAGTACATTCCTTTGAACATCCTTTTGCATAAAAGTTTCTAATCTAGACATAGATTCTCAATATCCAACTCCCAATATGGAAACATTTCCATATTTTCCATATGACAACTCATTCTTAATAGAATCCTTTCTATTCATAATAATGTCGATATGGTCCATCCAATACTATACTTCCAACTACTCACAAGCGATCAATCCTCGGCGAACTTTGGATTGTCCTTTGATAGTTGTCTAATTATCTTAGTCAAAACCAATTCTTGTCCTTTTCCCTCTAAATGCACTAGACATTTGGAAAATTTTAGAATGGTCAAATATTATAGCATTTGCAATCGATCCAAAACCCGAAGCGTATGGGACAAGATGCATAATGTCTTACATAAAGATTTGATACTTTATCAATCTTCTGCCATAATATTTTACGGGCTACGTTCTCACAATTCGAATTATGAAGAGGAATGCCGTAATCATAATCGAAATTTAAGAACGCACTATGTATCCTTGACTAAATTTATTAACATTCCACAACATAAGCCTTTAGATTTGAAATAAAGCATAATATTATATCCCTTAATTATAGCAAAACAACTAATCAACCCTTACAACTTTGCAAAGTATGACTCTTGTTTTCTATAATTAATATTGCTAACTTGCAATACTTGCCTTAATAATCATGTAATCATAACATTTATGCTCCCACTATCACGATGATTATTACAAACATAACACTTATGCTCCCACTAGCTTTGACATGTATTCAGAAACAGCTTAACTTTCAGAAAAACAATGCCTATTGAATTTCTTTAAGTTCATATTTCTAATACCCAAGGCTTTGATAATCTTTTATCAAGGCTTCTTGAACTTATACACCTTTGCCTTAGATAGCTCATATGTTTGTCTTAAACAATTCAGACTAATTGCCAAATCTCACAATTCGAATCATGGAAAGGGAAACCGTAACCATAATCGAATTCGAGAATCCAATTTTCACAATTACTATCTTCTTAAAATCTCTTTTAGTGAAAGCATTTCCTCACATTCATTTCCATGAAGGATGGAATCTTATGACACTTAGATTTTAATGGTGTATGTGTTCCTATCCATGTGATTTTGTCAAAACCAAAGTTTGCGACAAATCCAAACTCATATGGACCGAACTTTATTAATCTTGATTTCTTGCCTTATGATAACACAGCTGCCCACCATGTCTTCCAAGTAGTTAAGCAGCTCACCCTTTCCTATCAATGTACTTTCAATTGATCAAGGTGCTTGCCTTTTATGCGTTCAAATGAGAACTCATAGAACTCATATGCATAGTTAACTCGATTGGAACGGCACAGAAACAAGATAGTGTCTACACGATAGGTTGTAAACCTTAACTCGTGTGCTAGTGATGATCGATAAGGTTTATTATTGATTAGTTCTTAAACTTTTCAAGACCATTAAGACTCCCACTGACTCCTTGACATATAAGATTCTCTTGTCAATAAACATTTCTTGACAGATGAATATTCAAGAGTTAGTGTAGCAAAACACTTCACAAAATTGGTCCTAGTTGGTCTTTGTCTTATCCAAGACATCACAACTTTCCAATTTCAAATGTGCAAGAATAAGAAAAACCCTTTTCTAAACTCTACATTTGATGAATGTCATAAACCTTTTTAAGACTTGTCACTTAATATAACAATCTTAACTTTAAGACTTGTTTTGGAATGAAGTATGATTGACCTTTTGATTTAACCATTTCTTCAATTCTTGGTTCCTCTTCTCAGACATACAATTGTACTGAGACTCACATAGAGGATTAATTGAGATATTGTTCTTAATCATTAAGACATATCATAAAACATAAAAGGTACTCTCCCTTCTTCTTAGAATAGAGAAACTTTTATCTTTCTGCCTACTTGATTCTTCTTTTTCATTCTGCTATTGATTTAAACCTTTCAATCAATTCAGAATTACACTTAATCTTGTAAGTATAATCACATTTACTAAACTTTTAGTAAATCATGACGAATATCTTTGTTACTCTTGTGGTGGACTTGATCAACACACAACTTTGTGTACTCGATCTCTTAGTCCTTCACTTGACACTTTGTCAATGAATTAGTTTGATTTCCAAATATGAAATTTCTCATTCATCATGCAACCAAGTTGCGTGGTTCCAAATTTCTGTCCAACTGAAACTTAGGTGATGAGAAACTCTCCCTATTTGGTAAATTCTCGACATTTCCACAAACAACATAATTAAGAATCTTATCCATTTGTTGTAGAAATATGCAAACATCAATTTTTCTTAACGATTTCATTGCAAGGAAATAAATAAATAAATAAATAAGTCAAATAAAAATTTATTTTATTCATAAAAGCAGCGGAAAACATTTGTCCTTACAATGCAAAATCAACTGAAAACTATGTAGAAAAATTCCTAACAACTCTATCATAACTTTCTAAGCTCAAAATCTAATCTTCAAATCTATGCGATCGAGATCCATTTCTTTGTGATTAGATTCATCTTGCTCAAGCTTCCTCTCTATTCATTGATCCTGCAAAACATTCAAATGTAATCTTATCACATCATGTATAAAGAATCAACGAATAGGAACTTAACGGAGTTAGATAGTGGATTTTACCTGAAGCACAACCATACTCTTTGACTCTCCCATTTTCTGGAATCTTCAGGCTCTTAGGGCAAACTTGTATCCAACGCCCTTTCTCTTGGCAGCAAACGCAAGTCGGTTCTCCTAGAACGTCCTCGGAAGCATGGTTGGTTGACTTTCCCAACAAATATGCTCCATTGCTTTGCCAAATCATTTCTGATTCAGCAGCAATGAGCATGTAAGTTAGGTCAATGGGGTTTTCGTCATGATCCATCATATAATACTTTCTTTTGAACTCATTATATGATTCAGGAAGTGACTGCAGAACCCAGTTCATAGCCAACTTATCAGGGAATGATGCACCCAACATTATCAACCTATCGATGTGTGATTTCATTTCTAGAACGTGGGCACACACGGGTTTACCATCTTCATGTTTCATTTCCAATAGGCCTTTAGTGACATTGAACCTTTCAATTCTTCGATCTTGTGGGTTAGGGAGAATAATTGGAAGAGGAAGTGAAGCATGACTTCTTGTTCCTCGATCGAATCGTGGAATATCATCTTCATGTGGAATGCTTGTTCCACGGGATTTGGGAAGACCATAGTTGTCGTACATTGACATCTACAAAACGGGAGAAAATTAAATTCAAGTTAGTTGATAGATTGAGTCCTTAATAAATCACCCAAATGAGATATTAAGGCTAGGACCCAACACAATACGCTACAACCTAGAAAAGGGATGTCGTAATCTAGTTGCAGAATATCTGAAGGTAAGTGAATGACGATTCACTAATTTACACCATGAAAAACGAAAAAGAAATTTACCAGTTTTAAATCTATGAAAACTCCTAGATCCTTTAAGATTCATTGAACATTTCAATGGCATATTTAAATCTCGATATGCCCCTCTAGTTTGTGACTGGGATGCCGAGGATCACAAAGCGGGTGTGAATAACCATGAAAATCTACATGGTGCCCTCACATGTTACAGTCACCTATTCGATGTGCCGGTAAACCACACACGCTCCACCAAACTATGAAAAACATTGAGTCACCCTTTGCTACCTTTGCTTAGAGCCATTTAGTGTGCCGGTAAACCACACACGCTCCACTAACGTCTTCGCAAGGTCACAAAGTGTAATTTCATGGAATTGCATCAATTCACTTTTGCCTAAGTAACTAAGATTGGGAATTGTGTAAAACATTTAGTTACTTATGTACTTCATTATACTTATAATGGAAGGTTCTGTCCTATCCTACCCGGTCGGCTAACGACCCTCCACCAGTCAAGAGTACGGTGGGTAAGAGTGGATACCCATTCAATCGCCATTTTATAGGCAATTTCCTTAAACACCCCTTATAGACCATCTTCGTAAATGAGGCCTACTAACGGTAAGACTGACTTTTACTCATACATATATATAATGTTAGACTTTTAATGTTATATATAGTATAGGGTGTATTTTACACTTTTAAAATACTAGGTGGTTTAATTTAAAGATTATACCTTTAACTCAATTAAATGTAAACCAAAAACTATATGGATTTATTAAATCTCTTTTAATTATACACCTTAATTAATTAATAAAACCATAAGGGTGTGATTTGAACTTTTCAAAATAATATTAGGGTTTTAGAATTTAACATTCCTTAATTAAACTTTTAATCAACTTTTAAATTCCAAAACTTGAGGGCAAGTTTGAAACTTTTCAAAACATTAGGGTTTCAACTATTTAAATTTCAAAACAAAAACTTTTGAGTTCAAATTTAAACTATAATACCTAAAGGGGAAAACTGAAACTTTTCATAACACAAGGATCAAATAACAGATAATATAAATTAAACAATTAATCTTATCATTATCTATATTTGACCTAATTTCAATTTCTTGCAAAATAAGTTACCCAATTAATACAAATAATCAAACTCTATCATATAAGGAAGTTATTATCTAATCAATTGGTAATTATCTTTTGTTTAGTCAAGGATATACTCATAAAATTGATTAAAATCGGATTTTAATGACCTAAAACAGATAAGGCAAGTATCCATGAGTAAAATAGCAAGAAATCCCGATATCCCCTCTTTCTGACGCTCGAACTCGCCGAGTACCACACTGGACTCGCCGAGTTGAGGCCTACTCGCCGAGTACACTGTGGTACTCGCCGAGTTCATCAGGCAGAATGTCCAAAAACAATTTTGCAACTTGAATAAACACACAATGCATCAATACAATAGAAACCAATCAAGGCTCTGATACCACTGATGGGTTTTAGCCATAAGAACATCCTATGTGCTCATACAAACCCTAATGCTTGGATCTAGGTTTCTCTATTGTACATGCAAGTTATCCAAGACTATAAACCCTAGATCTAGCATATGATAATCAATATAACATATAAATTAGGATTTAGATCATACCTTGATTGTTATGTAGCAATAACAATTTCAAATCCTTCTTGTATTGACGTTAGAAAGCTTAGAGTCACAAATGTCACTCCTCTAATGGTTCACAAACACCAAGAGCAAGAGGATGAAGAAGAGAAGAGAAGGAGACACCCAAAAACCGTCCAAAACCCTAATGAGTTACTTACCCATGTTTTTGGTGCTCTAGGGATCTTTAAATAGTGCAGCTATTAGGGTTATCAAACTAGGAAACCCTAATTTGGATGCTTAAGCCCTAAGCAACCCATGGGCTCCTTCCTTAAAGGCCTAGGGACGATTTCTAATGGGTTTCCCCATAGAATTCGTCCACTCCTTTAATATGGATTCCATTAGCTCAATATTCAACTATCATATAATTGACAGTTCTAGTCCCTTAAGTTTAATTAATCTCTTTTAGTCACAAACTTAATTCTTATTAATTCTTGACTAATATTAATTAAACAATATGATTTCTCCTTTAATATATTATTCTCATAATATATTAATAAATCATATTTAATCCTTTCTCTCCATTATTCATCCTATCAAGTTGCTTTGGTGAAGGCAACCCAAAAGGACCATGCACCATCGGGTCAAGGTCATACCAAAATAGTTATGGACTTAGACACTAATACAATAGGTAGCCATGGCAAGATAGGAGTGTTGTAAGACTGTGGGGTGGCCCGTAGCGTCCATTGGGTTGGCAAATTGTGTGGGAGTGATGTAAGCCTGCGGGGTGGCCCCGCAGCATTCACTAGGTTGACAGGTAATGTTGGAGTGTTGTAAGACAGCGGGGTGGCCCGTAGCATTCACCGGGTGGGCTGATAGTGTGGGAGTGTTGTAAGACAACAGGGTGGCCCGTAACATTCACTGATCCTTGTGCAGCGGTGAGGGCTTGGCAAATGCATGATTGGTTGTGGATTTTTTCGGATGGATTAGACCAGAGTGGGTCCGTTTGTAAAACTGTGGGACAGCCGCAACATTCATGGAATTAGGAAAGTGGTAGGTTGTTGGAGGCCGGTTGTGATATAAGACTATAATTGGTCATGTAGCATTCACTTTTAACATTAGATTTGGTGGTGCCAGGTGGATCGGGCTGTTATGATCAGTTGGATCAAAAAGATTGTTGGAGCCATAAGCGGTGAGATAGTTAGGGCAGTTATTGCCAAATGAGGCTTTCGTTTGAAAGTCGCGTGGGGCGACTATGTGTGTCTATTTGACTCAGCAACCGGGCGGGAATCTGATATATCGGTTAGTTGGCAGTTAAGTTGGGACCAGGGATGTCACGGCTGCTTTTGGAAAATAGCTAAGGGGCATCAAGATGAGTCGAGGCGGTATTAGTGATTTGGGATTCGTGTGTGGAGTCTCTTGTTATTTGGAGAATAATCTAAGTCACTTGCAGCTTGGATTAAATAATCTCAGAGTAATTAATTTGACCCTGTTATGCAGCTCTTTTCTGAGTCTAACCGTTGGACTTCTACTCGAAAGATTATCTGAGCCTTCTGTCAAGTATAAGTGTTCTGCATCAATAAATGGTCAATGATTTTGTTCCGAATAGAAGCATCAAGATAATCAAGGGTTGGAAGCGTTTTTTTTAAGTCTGGACTTCAATGAGGATTTGGCCTGGTAGTGGTTCAGTATGGGCGGTATGTCGGGGAGTCAGACCAATTCGAGATTTTAGGTTTCGGGGAAAGTAGAGGTGGTCTTTTGCATGGGATTAAGAATTCGTTCTGCATCGGGTTGGAGAGTTCTGATAGGGTTGGGTTCGGTTGCCTTTGGGAAGGCTATGGTATGTGTGGGGTTGTGATTGTGTTGTTCAAGTTGTATGGAGTGCCGGGAATGATAAGGAATGATTTTGAGGATGAAATCTAATTAAGTGCGGGAGAGTTGTAACGCATGGAATGGAGATATCCCTTATTGCCCTTCATAAATTGGAAGAATTACAATTTGACCCTTATGAGCAGTACGGGGGCGTACAACATGGTACGATTAGCGTACTAGCTGAGAAGCTAGTATACGGGGCGTGCCTCATGTGTATGCTTAGTGTACTAATGAAGGATGGTCGCGCGTTCGAGGCCTTGTACGTTGGGCGTACGAGGAGTACGCATGACGTATGATGGGGGATAAGAAAACCCTATTTTTGGTATTTTACCCTATTTAAGCCATAAGTGAGCCTCTTTTTGCCTTGTTTAACTAGCCTCCTCACCCTTGTAAACCCTAATTCGTTCCTTAGCCTATGTTTGGTGCTTTTGAACTCTTGTGAAGCTTTTGTGGAGGGTTTTGTGCATCTAGAGGAGGAAGGTGAAGCTTGAAGACTCATTATTTGGAGGAAGGCTTTGATATCCAGCTTAAGCACTTTATATTGGTGGCTTGTGAGGTGTAAAGTTCAAACCTTTCCATTTCATTTCTTAGATCTACTTCTTGGTATAATTTTAAGTCATTTTGGTCCTTTTTGGTTGGTGGTTGGGAGTTAAGGTCGTTTTTGGAGCTTAGCCTTATATATTTGGACATATTAAGGGTTCCTAGGGCATAAAGGTGCAAACTTTATGGTGGTTTTGGTCTCCTGCATGTATTATGTCCTTTATTAAGCTCTTTTGAGCTCTAGAGCCCCATTTCGCCATGCATGCACATGAAGTTGGCAACTTTATGTGATTAACCACCTTGGGGAAGTCATATTTGAGTCTGGATGGAAGTCTTGTTTGATTAAGAGTTGAATTGGGAAAGTTGGCCAAGCTGGTGAATATACGGGGTGTACAAGAATGTACGCTGCTCACACAAGCCTTTTAAGCTATACACTGCGCGTACAGGTTGAGTACGTCCAACGTACTCAGCAGGTTGGTTTTCTTTTAGGCTTTGGTAGTGGGCTTAAGTGGGCTTGGTTAGAGGAAAAGTAAAATGGCCATCAAAATTCATGGGTTGGGTTGTTGAGATTTTGTTGGACTTCTTAGGAAAAGGCCCATGAAAGGGTCCAAATTGGGCCATATTTGGGCCTTAGATGCTTATTTTTGGATTTTAGGCTTGTGGACATTTGGATTGGGCCTTAGCCTTGGGCCAAGTTAGAGGAAAGGTAAAAAGGTATTTTACCCAAATTTGGACTCTTAGTGTGAGTCAAGATCTAGTTATTAATGGGTTGTCATTTTGGTATTTGATGTCGTGGAGTTTTAGCGGATCTGCAGTCAGAGTTTTATCTGTGGGTTCAACTGTCTGAGGTGAGTCTCTTCACTGTACTATGGGTCGAAGGCACCAATGTCAGCCCATTTGGCTTATGTTATCGGAAGACCAGGGATGGCCCTTTGTCATTTGTATGAAAGACACAGAGGTGGCTCCTAGCAAAACTGTATGCAAGACCAGGGTTCAGACTTTGGCAGTTAAGTAGATAGTAAGTTATAGTTTGTGTAATGCCCGCAGATTCGGGCTAGTCAATTTAGAGACAATAAAATTGAATTTACAATAAAATACTTTTTAGCCTTAGAGATCTAAACGAAAGTCGTAGTATACATTAAACTGAGAGCGTGCATAAAAAGAACGTCCAAATCTGACTTCATATGAGGAAGTTATGATTTTTCTAAGATTTAACATAACAGTGCACAATCCGGAAATCGAATTTTAGATCGGTCGATTTTTAGCCAAAACAATCTAAATGAGAATTGAAGATCTCGTTAATAGGAGCTCAACGATAAAAAGATAGTAAAAACGGAGCTCGTATGCGAAAGATATGGACGAAACTTAGTCCCTACTCTTCGAGCATGGCAAATTCGATACAGATTTGTAAATATGAGATAGAATGAGAATTAGCCGATGGGGTCTAAATGAAAGTCGTAATACTCGTAAATAAAAACACGTGGATATAAAGAACATCGAGAATAGAGCTCGTATGTTAAATATATGGACGAAACTTAGTCCCTACTCTTCGAGCGTGATAAATTTGATACATATTTGTAAATCTGAGATAAAATGAGAATTAGCTGACAGGTTCTAAATGAAAGTTGTAGTACTCGTAAGTACCAATGTGTGGATATAAGGAACGTAGAAAAAAGAGCTAGTACGTGGAAGATACGGACGAAACTTAAGGCCTACTCTGTGATCAAACCCTTTATAAATAAAGGATGAATTCTTCATATTTTCTTACACCATTCCTCTAAACTCTCTCTGGAATCCTTCTTTCTTTCTTGTTTAATTTCTCCTAGTTTTAGGGTGCGATAGAGAAACTCCGAGTCATCAAAAAACCGACGAAAGAAGTTTTTAGAGTTGGAGTTCTGCCTGCGTAATTTCCCGGTTTTCGTTAAAAACCCGTTAAGTTAAGCTACACTATTCTGTTTTCAGTGTAACTTATATTTATAGTCATAAGTCGTTATTATGAACCTATAAACAATATATGTGCTAAGTATTATAAAATATAAAGTGTTATTATAATATCTTATAACTACTCGCGGTACGGAGAATCTGGTTTGAAGGGTCGCATAGGGTTATTGGATTTCAAAAGTGCTATAATGTCAAAATGGTCATGCCCTCCGGTGTTTCATGTTTGGCCCCTGTCTGTACATAGTGGTTGAAAAGTATTGTTTAACACTTATAAAACAATTTTGCTCGTAAATAGTCGCTATAAATAGTAGACTAAAATCTAGCGGTAATGATACTAAGTTTCGTCGAAGGAAAATATAATTGTTAGAAGCGAAACGCTGCCTGAGTTTGGAATCATCACTTTAACAAGTGAGTGCATATTCCCTTTCATGAACATGATTTTAATACAAACATTAATTAAAGTATTAAATATATATTAAAGAGTTAAATATTTGTTGAAGAGTTTACGTGTAAGTGCATAGTCCATTTCATGAACATGATTTTAATACAAGTATTAATTAACGTATTAAATATCCGTTAAAGAGTTAAATATTTGCTAAAGAGTTTATGTGTGAGTGCATAGTACCTTTCATGAACATGATTTTAATACAAATATTAATTAAAGTATTAAATATATGTTAAATAGTTGAATATTTGTTGAAGAGTTTATGTGTGAGCGCATAGTCCCTTTCATGAACATGATTTTAATACAAGTATTAATTAAAGTATTAAATATATGTTAAATAGTTAAATATTTGTTGAAGAGTTTATATGTGAGTGCATAGTCCCTTTCATGAACATGATTTTAATATAAGTATTGATTAAAGTATTAAACATTTGTTAAATAGTTAAAGTATTTGTTGAAGAGTTTATGTGTGAGTGCATAGTCTCTTTCATGAACATGATTTTAATACAAATATTAATTAAAGTATTAAATATCCGTTATGGAGTTAAATATTTGTTAAAGAGTTTATGTGTGAGTGCATAGTCCATTTCAAGAACATGATTTTAATACAAGTATCAATTAAAGTATTAAATATCTGTTAAAAAGTTAAATATTTGTTAAAGAGTTTATGTGTGAGTGCATAGTCCATTTCATGAACATGATTTTAATACAAGTATTAATTAAAGTATTAAACATTTGTTAAAGAGTTTATGTGTGAATGCATAGTCCCTTTCATGAACATGATTTTAATATAAGTATTGATTAAAGTATTAAATATATGTTTGTGTGTGAAATATTTGATATTGCCTAAAATACGTGTTAAGAGCATATATGATAAAATATGATGATTTAGGATATAGTGTAAACCTAAATTAATTAAGAGGAATATTGGGTACTATCTCCTTATGAGTACGAGTGAGATATACACGAAGAGTAGAACTTTAAAACTTGTCATTGATCCAAGAGCATGAATTTGACTTAGTCATTCATCCTTAGTCCGAGAGTATGGGGAGGACATAGTTATTTGTCATTAATCCGAGAGCATGAATTAGACATAGTCAATTGTCCTTAATCCGAGAGTATGGAATGGGCATAATTATTGATCCGAGAGCATGGATTAGATATACCCAATCTTGAAGTATGGATCAGGTAAAGAGGTTAATTTTAGATCTGAGAGTATAGATCGTGTCCTCGTGAGGATCGACGAGGTGGGGTAAAATTGCTTATATGAGGTGAAATTATATATATTGTGAGTTCATATATATATATATATATATATATATATATATGATATAACATTGTGGTATTGAAATCCCTATGTATTTACCAGGTTTCCCAACCTGATCCACTCAGTTTATTTGTATCGCATGTGTCGATACGAAGCTACATTACACTGAGAGATTAAAGGGGATATAAATCACTAGTGTAAATAAATGTAAGGTTTGTTTATGCTTTGTTTCTGTATTGACGATGACATCCCAAAGTTTTAATATAAACAAAATACATTTCTTCGAAAATGCTTTGATAATATATTTATCATGTTTTCTGGGAACGAATTCCGCAATATTATTCTTTAAATTCAAGAACTCTGATTTTCAAATAAGTATAAATAAAAATTTTAAAATGACCGTGAATTTAGGGATGTCACAATTTGTATGCTAGTTGTCTTTGTGATGTCTCTGCAAGACCAAGGGTTTTGGCCCCGCCCTGGCAAGGAAAGACCACGATATAGCTCGTGGCATAATAGTAAGACTATGGTTAGCACATAGCACCTTCCTCTACATGTATGATAATTATGATATGTATGATGTGTTTGGTATGTGTTATTTTAGGAAACTCACTAAGCTTTGTGTTTATAGTTGTTGTTTATGGTTTCAGGTGCTTCTGGTTCGAAAGGGAAGGGTCCGACTTGATCGTAGCGCATACACCTATATTTTCCGCAACCTTGAGATTTTGGGATTGTACGTTGATAACAATTTTTATTATAAAATACCTTTGAGTGTTTGAGTAAACGATAAATAGGTGTTTTGGTTGTTTTAAAAATGAAATTTTTACCTTCATATTTTGGGGTGTTACATCGTATCGATTTAATGGAACAATTTCGACTTTACAACAGGAGGAATGATGGGACCATGAAGAACAACTATATTTCGTCTAGTAGAGAGCTATTATCGAAAAAGAGGCGGGGATATATGAGGTTGATTCTGAGAAGAAGTCGGTGCTTCCTCCGCCTACATATATTTCGTCTGGAACGACTAGGCCTGCACTTTGCCGTCGGATTGCCGTCGAATCCCTTCTTCTCTTCAATGACCTTACACGTTCATCTTGTTGTGGATGTCGACCAAAGTAGTGAGAACTGACTTTGTGCTTGATTTTGGGAATTTTTGGAGCAAATTTTAAGAACAGTTTCTAAAACAAAATTTGATTTCAAGTTTTGTATACAACTTTTAATTTTGAGTACACGATGACAATGGTTTTCTTAGTTAATTAGTTCTTTAGATTGTAGAATGGATTTGTTTGGATTATATTCATATTTCTGATTTCACGACGAAGTTTCTGACGATGGTCGCGACAACGGTTCTGGTGAGAGAGCGGAGTAAAGAGAAGGGATGCGAAGAAATAGTCTACAAATACGTACTATTTGGCAATTACAGAGGTTTCTGGTGGTTCTGTCGCGATCTAGTGGTTCACAACCGCGATCTAATGGTTCCAGTGGTGGTTGGGCCGAGTTCCAGAGGTGTTTCCTTCATCTGATTGATTATTGATATGATGGAGTGATAGTTAAGGGGAGAGATGAGCGATGAGAGAGTGAGATGGTTGGTTAAGGTTGAGAGTGGGACCCATGTGTCTATTAATTATTTAATGTATTTGGAATAATTAATAAATAATAAAAAATTTGGAAAAAGAAATATAAAGGGCAACATAGTCTTTTTGCCTCTACAAGGGACTAAGAGAATACAAAAAAATATTAAGGACCCAACGTAAAATTTTTGCAAACCGTAAGGACCATTTTAATAATTTGTTTTTTTTTGTAAAATAAAAGTTATAGGGTCAAAAAGTCAAAAGAGTGGCCTCCTCGACGTATACAAATCTTTGAAAACCCCGTCGTCATCTTCTTCTTCTTCTCGTTCTCGACTGTGCGTAGTATTTTATTCGGGGTTGGTACACCTACCCTTCCCCTCACCCCATCCCCACACCACCTACTATTGACGTTCTTCCTTAACCGCTATTCCATCAAAAACCCAAACGACCTGTGAAGAAGTCAATGGCGAGCACCACCTCCTTGGAAGATGTACCTTCAATGGACATGATGACCGAACTTCTTCGCCGATTCAAGTGTTCATCTAAGCCTGACAAACGCCTCATCCTCATCGGTACACTTTTTTTACATATCGGTCTTCCAGATTATGTTAACTCTTCCTTTTAGGGTTTGTTTTGAGATCTGTAAATGTTTCCTCGAATTGGGTTACAGTTCCATGGTCTCGAGTATAATAATTATTCTATCCCCAAATTATGAGCTTAAACCACGTTCTCGCTTCAAATCTCCAATCTTATAATTTTGTTGAGCTCCGACCTACGAAAGTTGTAGGGTATAACGGTATAATGTTCCATTAGTCTGCTGCATGTTCATGGTGGTCTTTTTTTTTTGTGTTTCTAAGATCTGTCCAAATGTGAAGTCTATACGTTGACTTTTGATCTGAGACGTGAATTCCTAGGAATTTTGGTTTATGAAGACTTGATTTGTGGCAAAAAATAATACCAATTTTGGAATTTTGCATTCGAGATATGAGACTATTGGTATGAATTTGATTTGGTTAGAAGTTTAAATTGCAAAAGTAAGCCTTTTTGATAAATTTTATCTGCTTTGTTGAAGGTTTTGGATGATATTTTTTTATCAGATCTGTATTGTCTTCCATGTGTTTGATGAAATGCTTATGAGAAAATGAAATATATTTTGTTAGGTCCACCTGGATCGGGCAAAGGTACTCAATCCCCCATCATTAAGGATGAATACTGCCTTTGCCACTTGGCAACAGGTGATATGTTGAGAGCCGCTGTTGCAGCCAAAACTCCACTCGGGATTAAAGCTAAAGAAACCATGGAGAAGGTATATGCTTTGCTTTGACTTAGTAACATGCCCAAACTGATCATTCTTGCAAAGGGCTAAAAGCAAGAAATAGCAAAAGAGGATATGCTGTATTTAATGAAAGTAGGTTGATATTTTCGATTATTTTTTGTTTATGGTTATTTTATAGGGTGAACTAGTGTCGGATGACCTAGTGGTTGGGATAATTGATGAAGCAATGAAGAAGCCATCATGCCAGAAAGGGTTCATTCTTGATGGTTTTCCTAGAACAGTTGCCCAGGCCGAGAAGGTAATTTACCCATTTACCCTTATCTCCTTCCTTCTACTTACAAAATTTAAAACCTTTTTTTTACCAATTACTCTCGTTTGTTGCAGCTTGATGAGATGCTTCAAAAACAAGGAACTAAGATCGATAAGGTGCTTGATTTTGCAATTGATGACTCCATTTTAGAAGAAAGAATTACTGGCCGTTGGATCCACGCTTCTAGTGGTAGGACCTACCACACAAAATTTGCACCTCCTAAGGTTCATGGAGTCGATGATGTAAGCACATACTAATAATAATAAGCTTTTTAGGGTTGTTTTTAATGATGAGGTTTGAGGAGGGCATTTACGTCATTTCTCATAGACTGAGATGCAATCTAACTTGTCATAACATGTTTATGATGTGATGGTAATTTGTGGGTTTTTGTATTTTTGAAGGTTACTGGAGAGCCATTAATGCAAAGAAAAGATGATACTGCCGAAGTTCTCAAGTCAAGGCTGCAGGCTTTTCATAAGCAAACTAAACCAGTAAGTGTTTCTTTTTGAGTCCTAATTTTTTACATTTTATCTCTCGTTTATTATTTTTTAAGTATCTGACAACGCATTTTACTTTTTTACTTTTTTTTACCGAACTGTAGGTTATAGACTACTACAGTAAGAAGGGTGTGGTTGCAATGCTTCCAGCAGAGAAACCCCCAAAGGAGGTAACTGTTGAGGTTCAGAAAGTTTTATCTTCTTAAAGGAAGGATTTAGTCTTTTCTGTTTTGATTGTTATTATTACTTTACTTGAATATTGTATGTAATCCGATACATTATCGGATCGGCCAAACTTTATTTGCTACAATTTCCATTTTTCCATCCATGAGGATTGAGGGCAGCCAGCTGTTTCAGTTGCTGACATTGACATAGAATAAAACTCTGTTATTCCAACTTTGAATCTAATTTGCTTGATATTCCTAAAATCTTGACTTAAAACACTATTTATTTGCCATTGTAATAATATGAATTAATTATGGCATATTATAATGTAAAGTTACTAAAGCTTAGAAGTGACATCAGAGACAGAGAGAGCCATCTTGATCAACTCCTTTCTTAGTACTTTTCCCGGAGCATTCTTTGGTATCGAATCAATGAAACGTACTTTTCGTAGTTTCTTGTATGGTGCAACCTACATGTTTGCAATGGTTGTTAATAATTTATTTACATAAACAGTAAGGAGAGAAGAAATGAATGAATAAATAAAGTTGCCTGTTTCGCCACAAAATCTTTGACTTGTGTTTCGTTAATGGTGCTTCCTTTTCTTCTAACAACAAATCCCATCGGTACTTGTCCTGCCTTCTCATCTGGATACCTGTAAGGTTGTGTTTGTTACATCGGACATTATTAAAAAAACAACATTGGACAAGTTTTCTAAGGCTATTTTCGATGTTGAACAGGTCCTTGTCCCACCTTGGATAGGACAAAAAATTGCATTTTTTTCTCTAACATGAGTGTTGTCATGTCATGTTCTTGTCTATGTAACAAATGTCATTGTACTCATTGTTGGATTTTCTATTATGAAGAGTGGGGTATTCTTCTTGATATTTGTATTGATATTTGGGATAAATTTTAAAAAATGTTGTATATGTTTGACCTCTATGTTCAATAAATTATATGATTTTAGTAAATTTGGTATGGAAAAATATAGCATTAAACCAACACCCAATAATTTTGACCATTTTGATATGACCCGATTATCATTAGTTGACTGTTAGTGACCCGATGGAAAAATGTTAGTGTGGCAAAAATTGCTATTTTTTGTCTTGATGTCTGCAAGTGCACACAAAATTTGTGCATATCAGTTTCATCTGTGTTATTGAAAATAACCTTAGAAAGCTTGTTTGTATGTAACAAAAAACAATCTTTGAGGGGAGAAAAACATACGGAATCACAGCTGCTTCGGTAATGTCAGGGTGCGTATGTAGAATGTGCTCCAGTTCTGCAGGAGGCACCTACATGTCACGTGGTTTAATTAACTTAGAAAGATCTTAGACACAATGCTTTGATATGAATTTGTATTTTGATTAATCTAAAAAACCAAAACCAAAATAACAATGAAAATTGAATAATCAATGTACCTGATAACCTTTATATTTGATCAACTCTTTTAATCTATCCACAATAAATAAGAAGCCTTCATTATCAAAGTAACAAAGATCACCCGTTCTCAACCATCCATCCGAATCCACCATTGTATCACTAACTTCTTTATCATCCACATAGCCTTTAAAAAAAAATTATCCACAACTTTAATAAAAGAGAAAAAGTAATAAGCTTTTTCCCATAATAGGATTTAAAAAAAAAAAAAAAAAAAAAGAAGCTGTAATTATGTATTTAACCTTTCATAATGAAGGGACCTCGAAGCCATAGTTCACCATGGCTCATGGGAGGCAAACCAACACCGGTGTTGGGATCAACTATCTTGGCTTGACAACGGGCTATGAGCCGCCCTACGGTGCCTGCGATTGTGCTCTCATATGGACCTGCAATTCGTGAGACTCCACCTGTAGTTTCCGTCAATCCATACGCCTGAACACAGTAATCACAATCCAAAAACTACTTCAGTTACCTTTTGAGATCTTTTATGAGCGTTTACATTTTAGGGTTTTTGTTACGTAGTTTTATATATTTTAAAAGCTTATAATAATTTTATCAAACATTTGTACCTAAATAAAAACACCACCTACCAACTAGTTTTGTGAGTGGTTTGGTTCCTTAAGTTGAAATGTTATTATGATTTGTTTGTGTTTTTAACATTATAATCATATTCTAACTAAAATGTTTGTTACTTGTTATATTATATATTTTTAATCAAATTCATAGTTTATGATAAATTTTAAATTTAAGTTAAAAATATTAAAGATGTAATTTTTTATTTAGTAAAATTCTAGTTTTAAAGAGTATAATAATTAGCTACGATAGTTTATAATTATCTATAACATAATTTATAAAGTTAATGTAACAAAAACTACAAAAAAAAAAAGTATATATGGATTAATATTGTAATAAACCAATAGGGATCATAAGGGTATTATTGAGCATCTCTTTAGAAAAAAAGGGAGATACGTATGGATGTCTTTTTGTGTTAAAAATAGCATAATTGGTTGAAAACAAACCTCTATAGCAAAGTATGACTTTGTTTTTTTCTAAAAAGAGTAAAATATTGTTATATTAGTTCTTTAAATAAATAAATAAACAACACAACGAATAAGTATGTCACCTTGGACCCATTTTTTAGAAAAAGACTAAAAAATGTAGTATTTTACAAAAGAAAATAACAAAATGCAAGTTGTTTTCAAATTTTTGTTGAGTTCAATAGTTAAAGTAATTATTTTATAATATCAATAAAAAATTACGAAAAGTGTCTTTTGGGAACAATTAACGATAAGATGTCATGCAACAAACCTGCAACAACGACACAGTCAGAAATCTTTTCTTGAACTTATCGATCACGGCCATCGTAAGTGATGCTCCGCCACACAGTACAGTTTCCAGAGAGCTCCAATTGGTTTGATTTACCAAATGGTCATTATCGCCGTCCACCAAACCGACCACCACCGGCGGCGCCGATGCTAGATGAGTAACACTAAACTCCTCAATCGATTTCAACATTAGACGCAGATCAAACCTCGCCATCGAAACCAAACTCTCCCCAAACGCAACCAACCTCATACATAACCCTAACCCGTATATATGAAAATACGGCACCGTGAGGAGGTACACGGCCGGAGAAGATCTATCTTGACGTCCGAAGTTTGCTCCGGCAATCGTTGATATCATGTTCCTATGCGTTAATTTCACTCCCTTGATCTTCCCTGTAGTCCCCGAGGAGTACAAAATCGCCGCTGTATCGGACTGCAAAACTTCAATTTTTGTTTCAGATCCATTTGGTTTTGTTCGCATCATCGATTCAAATTCGTTCGAGTCGATTACCACGACCGGATTAGGAAATCCAACTTCTAACAACTTGTTAGCTGACTCCGACGTCGCGAAAGCAACCACCGGTTTACAGAGGCGGAGTTGGCGAGAAATCTCTTGAATCGAACTAGCAGGATTCGAAGGCGAAACAACAACACCAAGCGAGAAGAGAGAAAGGTAGAGAATCGGGAGATTGGCGGAATTGGGACAAATAACGAAAGCACACGCTCCATTTGAGAGAGACAATGGTGGTTGGCGGAGTGAGGCTGCAAGGTTGCGTACAAGAAGCGGGACGTCGGAGTAAGGGATGAAGCGGCGGGTGGTGGCGTCAATGATAGATGCTCCGGTGGTAGTGGTGGTCGTTTTGAGGAGCGATAAGATGAAATCGGTTATGGAAAAAGGAGTGGACTGTGGAGGTAGAGGATATGGAGGTCTAAGGCTATGGTAGATTTGGGTTTTGGAGCAAAATCCATTTTGGGAATTGATTGATAACTGGGAATTCGAGATTGTCATTTTCGTTTGAAGCTAATTTGTGACCTTGAATTCTTATTGAAAACTTATTGATTAATGGAGACAAACAGAGAATCAAAGGCCATTGCGATCAATCTGATTATGAAGTTCTTTAGATTATGCCTTATTTAAATTTTTATAATTAATTTCAATCAATATATATATATATATATATATATATATATATATATATATATATATATATATATATATATATATATATATATATATATATATATATATATATATATATATATATATTCTAGAAGTGGTAAGCACAGATACAACAGAAACCACTTGATGATTTCTATTAGACAGAGAAATCAAATACCCTCCGTTAGTCTATTTTTTTATTTACATAGGCAAATATTAAAATCAAGGAAAATTAAATTAAAAGAAAATTAGTGCTAACATGACTATTATTATTAAATAGAAAAGAATAAGATAAAATAATATTTAATTTCTTTATTCAGTATTGAATAAGATAATAATAAATTATCGAGTTTTAATTAATTTTAGAAAATTAATCGTTAAATAGTTGAGATGGAGCTATGTATAAAACAAGTTATTTTAAGAGAAATGAATTTAGGGATGAGCCAAAAAACCAAACCGGCCGGAACGAGCCCGAACCGAACCGGACCGGGGAACCGGCTTCGGCCAAAATGAAGAACCGAACCGGCCCGGCGGTTCTACCGGTTCCGGTTCCGGGTCCGGTTTTTGCCGTTTTTCGAGTTTGGAACCGGCTAAATTTTGATGTATCCAACGACTACAGTACTTTGCGTTTTATTGGTTTTTCGGGTCCGGTTTTTGCCGGTTTTTCGAGTAATTCCAACGACTAAATTACTTTGCGTTTTATTGGTTCTTTGTGAAGAAGTGGATGTTTAAATACTAATAAATAATCAACATTTTAATAAACGATTCAACATTCAAGCAAATTAACCATGAATCTTGTATTTAAATTATTACAAGCAAATTAAACATGGATGTCGTCAAAGTTATGTTATTAAGTATCCAACATTCAAACATTCAACATTCAAAATATACTTCCAAGTTTCACCAACAAAAAAAACAAAGTCTAGTATGTGGATTCCAACATTTCTTTGACATTTTGACTAATTCTCCGATCTCTTCCCCGTTAGCTTCAAGTTGTGTATAGCATCCACAATGTCTATATATAATACAAAAGAAAATGTTATTACTTACTAAAATGTAGCAAATACTAATAAGAAGTTAAAAATAAGATGTAACAAGTATTAGTGTATTACCGATAGCGAGGTCATCGTTAGCTAACACATCGTGCACTTCGCCGTAGTCATATATAGGCAAGCTACTCTTTCTTAGCCAATCTTGAGTGCATATCAATGCCTCCACAATCACAACGGACAAATTAGTACGGTAGTCGGTAATTACTCGACGACCGTTACTGAATGTGGATTCGGATGCTACGGTAGAAATTTGCATCCCCAAAATATCTATTAATAAACAAATTAGTGTATAATACACGACACAAATTTATAAATTAAAAATGTAAATTAGAGTAAAAGAAGGTCGATACCTCTTGCCATTCGAGCAACGATCGGGAACCGCACCGCGTTATTTTTCCACCATGTGAGGATATCATATCCTTTGTCAAATTCGATTGGGTCCTCGTTTAAGTATCGTCGCAATTGACTTTCTGACAAAGTCGAGGGGAAACTTCCCGAAGTCATATAGCTTCCAAAGAATTCGTTTTCGTCATCAAAATTAACAACTTCTTCGGGAGTTTCTTGTTGAGACGATGAGGTCATGTTTGACCTTTCCAAGTATGTCTTGAAAAACTTGTCCAATTTGCATTCGATATCAATAACCTTTGCACGTGCTTTGGATTCTATCTCATCAGCGGACATCTTTTTATCTTTGTTCTTGGCTTTAAGCATTTGGGTAAAAACAACTTTCATAAACTTTGACTTGCATTGAGGATCTAACAATGTCGCAAAGAAGACATAATCACTTATAGTATCATAGTCACCCCAATATTTGTCATATTTATCTTTCATATCCGGTACCATAAACATAAAATCCGGGTTGGTTTCATGTTTCCTAAGATGTTGCTCTATATCTAGGATCTCCCGGGTATACGTATGGAAGATAGGCTTTGTTGAACACGAAACTTTTTCAGTTTTTTTCTTAAACTTCTCAAGGAACTCCATCATCTTTTTAATCATCTCAAAATCTGAATGTGATGGTACCCTTCCCACAGTTTTCTGAAACATTGGATCTACAAAAAAGAACAACAAAATCAGATTACGTTTTATTGTTGTTAGAAAAAAAAAATCAGATTTGACACCCTTCCTTGCGGGGCTTGTAACTCATTTAATTTTTAACCAAATCAAGCGTTTTTATAGTCTAAATTCAACTACAAATCCTAATCTACATGTAGGAAAAGTATTCAGGTCAAAAACAAGTTAAATTGAATGAGTTATGCACATTTGAACAACAAAATCAGATCACGTTTTATTGCTGTTAGAAAAAAAATCAGATTTGACACCCTTCCTTGCGGGGCTTGTAACTCATTCAATTTTTAACCAAATCAAGCGTTTTTATAGTCTAAACTCAACTACAAATCCTAATCTACATGTAGGAAAAATATTCAGGTCAAAACAAGTTAAATTGAATTAGTTATGCACAATTTAAAATTTGGACAGATTGCTAAAGAAGTAAATATTGCTACTTTTAGTGCTGAAATATATTTGATTTTATTTACCTTGATGGCTATATTCGAGAAATGCGTCTTTCACATCGTATGCTGATCTTAGCAATTCAAAGGTAGAGTTCCACCTTGTTGGAGTTTCACCACACAAAAACCTTTGACTTTCTACAACCGCATCCTTCATGGCTTGTTTAAAGGTCTTGATATGTTGCGGGGAGGCTCTAATGTATTTCACCGCATCTTGTAGGTTTTTTACATGATAAACTTCGTGTTTTAACCCCATCTTCACAACTAGGTTTATGATATGAGCCATACACCTAATTTGAAAATGTTTACCATTCTCGTAAATACCCGGTAGTTCTTTCACAATGATGTTGATTGCCACGTCATTCGTCTTGGCATTATCAACAGTCATCGTCATGACATTCTTCATCCCCCACTCGTTTATGCAAATTAGCAACTCCCGGGCCATGTCTTCAGCTTTGTGAGTATCAACCTCTCTAAAGTTGACTATCCTTTTGTGCATGACAAAATCTTCGGTAATGAAGTGGGCCGTGACAACCATATAATTTATCTTTTGACACGAGGATGTCCACGTGTCGGTTGTCAAGTGGATGGCTGTTTTGGGGTTGCTCAAATGTTTGTACAACTTCTGCCTCTCCATTAAATAGAATGACACAACATCACGAGAAATTTTATTCCTTGAAGGCAATTTCACCCTACCATTAAGGGCGTTTACAAATTCTATGAATGCCTCGTTTTCAATGAATTTAAATGGTAGTTCCCCGATGGTGAAAAGGCCTAGCAAGGCAAGTTGGATCCTAGTATCATCATGTTTCCATGTGTATACATGACCCTCACCATTAGGAGCTTTCGTAAATGACAACTTTTGTTGTTTGTCATCAACTTGTTTCGGTATGTTGTCTGGATTTAACTTGCACGCATTAAAATGCTTGTTTATTGAAGTTGTCCCATTCCGGTTTGGATCCGCGGCTAGTAAATGTAAAAAATAATTACATTCGGCCCACTTTCTTTCAATTTCATCGTCCTCCTTTATCCATTCTATCTCGAAGTATTTCCAAACAGGAGCGGTACAATTATCTCTACCCTCACCTCGTCTGGTTGGGTTAATCCGGTCCCTTAACTCCTTTTGAGTCTTTTTTTGTTTTTGGGTTTTGGTTTTGTTGGGTATTTTTCTTGTGTTCGTTTTTGTGGTGGTGGTGGTTTTTTTGTTTGTGTTGGTTTTTTTTGGTTGTCTTCGTTTTTGTGGGGTTGCAAATTTTTGTTTTTTTGAAGGTTGTTGTTCTTGTGGCTCCTCTTCTTGGTTTGATTCATCACTTGGTATAACATTCCATGCCGGTGTTTCTTCTATATAATCTTCTTCTAAATCTTCTCCATAATCCTATATTCTCAAAATAAAACATATAATAAGTCATATTATGTTTAAATGCTGAAAAATAAACATAAAAAAAATCAGATTTGACACCCTTCCTTGCGGGGCTTGTAACTCATTCAATTTTTAACCAAATTAAGCGTTTTTATAGTCTAAATTCAACTACAAATCCTAATCTACATGTATGAAAAAGATTCAGGTCAAAAAAAGTTAAATTGAATGAGTTATGCACATTTGAACAACAAAATCAGATCACGTTTTATTGTTGTTAGAAAAAAAATCAGATTTGAGACCCTTCCTTGCGGGGCTTGTAACTCATTCAGTTTTTAACCAAATCAAGCGTTTTTATAGTCTAAATTCAACTAAAAATCCTAATCTACATGTAGGAAAAAGATTCAGGTCAAAAAAAGTTAAATTGAATGATTTATGCACATTTGAACAACAAAATCAGATCATGTTTTATTGTTGTTAGAAAAAAAAAATCAGATTTGACACCCTTCCTTACGAGGCTTGTAACTCATTCAATTTTTAACCAAATCAAGCGTTTTTATAGTCTAAACTCAACTACAAATCCTAATATACATGTAGGAAAAAGATTCAGATCAAAACAAGTCAAATTGAATGAGTTATGCACAATTCAAAATTTGGACAGATTGCTAAAGAAGTAAATATTGCTAATGAGCTAAATGCTAATCTTACTTGGTCATCAAAGTCTTTTCCAATCCAATTATCCGGATTACCATCTTCAATATTGGCATCATAAACATCCGAGTTTCGGTATCTTGATGATGGTACATTTGGTAACCCATCCAAATCCTACATTGTCAATTTTACACATTAATTATATAACAAAAGTACTAAACAATTTCGTACTTTTGACAATCTTACATAATTACATTCATACTATAAACAATAAACTAATCTAACAAAAATCTTGCATGTATGTCTACAAAGTACATTGTTAAATGGAGCTTAAAACATGAAACATATATTATATGTACAACCTTTCATCCGTAAAGGAATACTCCACTATGAGACTATGATCAAGAATCAAGATCTTTTAATTAAGTAGGGATAAGAATGCATATATTTGGAATAGAGACAACAAAAGCAAAGAAAAAAAAACTTGCATGCATGCCATTATTTGGCGAATCATTGAAGCATTGAAGCAAATATTGAAATATATAATCTTAACTCATGAAATATAAATATATGCTCTTACTTGATCTTCATGAACATCCATAGTTTGAATCATTGAAGCAATTGAAAATGAAAATCAATGAGTGATGATGAAGAATTGAAGATCAATTGAAACTTGGAGATGAAGAATTGAATGATGATGAAGAGATATCGTCGATGGTAGAATAGCCAGTAGTGTTCGCCAGTTCGTATCTTCGTGACTTGGGGAGTTGGAATCATGATCTTTTTTTTTGTTACGTTCGACTAGTGTAAGCAGAAGTCCAAGCGACAGCCAAGTAGCCAAGGGTTTTATCTAGCCGGGCCGATTCCCGGTTTTGGGCCGGTTCCAACAGCCGGTTCTTACCGGGTCCCGGTTCCAAATAATCACGAAATTGTAGTATAGGTCCCGGCCCGACCGGTTCCATTGGGTGCCGGTTTCGGGACCGGTTCCGGTTCCGGGACCGGTTTCGGCCGGTTCCCCGGTCCTTTTGCTCATCCCTAAGTGGGAGTATAGTGAGCTTCCTCGTATTGTATGTCGATGACATACCGCTCATAGGAAACGACATCCCGACACGGCAGGAAGTTAAATCCTAGCTTGGGAAGTGCTTCGCTATGAAGGACCTCGGAGAAGCTGCATATATTCTGGGAATAAGGATAGTTAGAAACAGGAGTAAAAGACTAATAGGACTTAGTCAGAATACTTACTTGGACAAGGTACTAAAACTTTTTAGTATGGAGAATTACAAGAAAGGGGAGTTACCAATCCAAGGTAATGCCAAATTGAGTAAGACTCAAAGTCCGAGTAGCTAAGCCAAGATAGCAGAGATGAGTCGAGTACCTTACGCTTCCGCAGTTGGCTCAATCATGTATGTTATGAATTGTATTCGCCCCGATGTGGCCTTCGCTTTGAGCATGGTCAGTAGATATCAAGGGAACCCTGGCAAAGCACATTGGACCGCAGTCAAGAATATCCTTAAGTACCTTCGGAGGACCAAGGACTGGTTTCTAGTCCTCGGTGGGAGTGATGACTTAAAGGTGCGAGGGTACAGTGACGCCAGTTTTCAAACCGACGGGGACAACTACCGTTCGCAGTCGGGCTGGGTCTTTACCCTAAATGGAGGAGCAGTGACTTGGAAAAGTTCCAAGCAAGAAATAGTAGCTAATTCAACGTGCGAATCAGAGTATATTGCAGCGAGCGAAGCATCCAAGGAGGCAATATGGCTGAAGAATTTCATCGGAGACCTTGGGGTTGTACCGGCTATACAAGAGCATATGGAAATTTTATGTGATAATGAACGAGCGGTTGCCTTGACCAAGGAACCAAGGGATCATGGTAGATCTCGACATATCGACATAAAATATCACTTTATTCGACATCGGGTGGAAAAAGGACCCCGAGGGTGTGTCCGAATCCCTCAAACCAGGGCTCTGATACCAACTTGTAACGACCCAATTTTCACGCCCAAAAATTTCATTTAATTTAAGTGGTTTGTAAAACATTTGTAGTAAAACATCATCCGATCACATCATTTCACAAAACATATTTCATGTCTAAAAACCCAACACATGAAAATAATGATAATGTCATAGTACAATCCCAGAACATCTCATAATGCGGAAAACCAACGTGTGGGTATGATGTGCCGCTACCGCGACAGCTCCTTCCCCTTCGAAGAAGAGGTACTTGAAACCAAAACTGAAAACTGTAAGCACGAAGCTTAGTGAGTTCCCCCACTGTACAACATACCATATAACCATATAACATACATATATTGTCAGGCATATCTGGGTGCCCGACCTACCCCTTCGGTCTTCTCGACCGGATACTGACTAGCATATCTGGGTGTTGGTCTCCCCTTCGGTCCTCTCGACCGGATACTGACTAGCATACCTGGGTGCTGGTCTCCCCTTTGGTACTCTCAACCGGATACTGACTAGCATACCTGGGTGCTGGTCTACCCTTCGGTCCTCTCGATCGGATGCTGGGGACTATTTCACTCCCTACTACTACCACATAACACATATCACATAATCTATCTAGCATGACTGGGCATGACTGCCCCTTCGACCCTATCGACCGGTAATCTAGGGACTATCTCCCCTACTGTCACTAGCATGTAGCATCATATCATACTAGCACATAAACATATCACTGGTAGTAGCAACCCTAGATGAATATCACAGAGACAATCATCTAATCATACAACTCCTACTGGTGGGCCGGCATTATGGTCGTAGACCCACTGCTACTGGAAGGTAACTCACCTCGAAAAGTAGCTGCTGAAAGTCTGCTTGCTAAGCGCCTGACTGCCGAACCGGTAATCCTCCGGCTATAAATCATAAACATAGATTAGTCACTCATAAATACCCTTAGGACAGATGACTGACCCACCCCGGGTCCAAGGTCAACTCCATGGTCAAAGCCAACTTCCAGTTGACTGGACTCGCCGAGTCCTTCTCCTACTACCCCAGTCCTACTCGACAAGTCCCTCCTCTCACTCACTGATTCACCCTTAACTCACTACTTGGGACAATAGAACCGACTCGCGATCCGAATCGCCGAGTCCCCCCTCCCCCCCGAGCATATCTCCTACTCACTTCCAAATCCTCACTAGAGCATCCTTTATGAGGACTTGGGTTTCTGGGACTATTGCAACACGTTAAATTGCTAATTCCGCGTGTAGATACGAAGGGTTGGACCTTCAACACCTAAACCCCTCTTACTCAGTAATAGTTCATATGACTCGCCGAGTTTTGAAGAACAACTCGTCGAGTTCCAGGCAATCTTCATAGGACTCGCCGAGTTGTTCATCCAACTCACCGAGTCTACGACCATCTTCATAGAACTCGTCGAGTCCCTTCGACCCACTTCCCATACAGACCAAATCTGAGACATGCAATGCTTCTAAACCATAGATCTATGTTCCTAGGGCATGCTTATCATGTAAAGTTGCAAACTTTACGTGCATGCATGGCCCTATAAGCTCAAAAAGGCAAATCCAAGCTCTTTATGAGGTCATACACTCAATAAGGACCTCAATCACTTCAACCACAGAGACTTTATACTTCTAATACGTCCATAAGGTCTAGATCTGAAGTCCTTTCGGATCATAGAGCACAAACACATGGAGTTTGGTGTTTTAGGGCTTGAAAACCACCAATTAGGGACAAAAAGGGGATCTAATGGACTAGTGATCAAGGTAGGGACTTTTCTACCTGAATGGAAGCCTCTTGTCGGGTAGATGTTGGATCTACTTCCCCTCCCTGCACTCTTCCACCTCCTTCTTCTTCTCTTAAGCTTCAAACTTCCTTCACAAGGACAAAAAAGGGGCTAGGGTTTCGCTCTACAGCTCTTCTGGAAGTGTTAGGGACAAGGGAGGTCGAGTTAGAGTGTTTAAATAGGGTGCAAACACCCGGGTTAGGGTTTTTGCCCAAGCAGGGCCTACTTTCCGAGTCCGGGAACCGACTCGCCAAGTCCAAAGCTTAGACCCCGCGTCTCATCCCGATTCTACTCGGCGAGTTGGTCCTTCAACTCGCCGAGTCCAAGGCAAAATGCATTATTTAAGAAATATTAATTACAAGGAATACGTACCAGGAACCAGGTGCTACATTATTATTATTATCTAACTTATCATATTTTTCTTGAAATATGAAAAGTTCCATTATCATCATTTGTCAATGCTAATCTCTAATGACGGTCGATGACGGAAATTTCCTAATCGTTATAGTTACATGCAAGAACAAATTTAATCAATCATTAACATGAGAGAATTTATGAGGATCTAATTTGTTGCTTTATTAATGGTTAACAAATTAATGGAAACCTATAAATCTAAAGGGGTTTAGAGTGTAAGATTTGAAGTTAAAATCTTAGGGGTAATTACTTTGTGACCAAGTAATTATCCAAGTGGGAAACATATCATCCCCTATAAATAGAGATTCCTAAACCAGCCATTAGGCTAATCCCAAAATTGACATTTGCTTATGCCTCTTACCTTATCTTTAATCTCAATCTACTCCGAGTATACACCGCAGTCCCTCATCTTACCCTATGCGGCTAGCGATCAGAAATCATAATCATCTAGGGTTTAGTGTTCAAGGTGTTCATTATTCAAGGATGTCAAGTGGTTGTTGATATGCTTCTTGGGTGAGACTAAGAGAGATAAATCCTAGTTTGGGTTCTACACATTCTTCAAAACTGGCAAGAGAGAAAAAAAATTGCATGGGTATGTTTGTATGTTTCTTTTACTCGTGTTTTTTTAAGTTGCAATCGATTGTTTGAACCTTTGATCCTCCTGTGGAGTATATATTTTGGTTGTCTGCTTTCATTTCCTTTATTGCTCTTGTTTATATGCATATATTCCATCAAAATACTTAGATGAGAAGCTAGGTACAAGAAATCAAGAATCAAACACCATCACATGGATTATATTACATCCTCTCATCAAGCTTATGTGATGTTTAATGGTGCAATTTGAGAAGTGGTAAATCCTTTTTCGTGTATGCTTTCATGGAAAGAAAGCTTGATGACAATGTTGTAATAATCCTAATGATCTTGTTTCAAGTATTATATGTTAAAAGTATGGCTAATCTCTTACAATTTAGAATAGTGGTGATAAACCATAATTGGGTAAATTATGATAAAGTTATATGTGGAGTATAATTAATTTTGATGAAGTGATTAAACCGTATGAGTATGATGAAGATGTAATTCGATTATGCATAAATGAGTTTTATCTTTAGTTATGATATTTAAGTTGATGTATTATTTGACAATTTTCGAAACAAGAGTAGATGCGGAACTTCAAGGACTAGAAATCCATACACTTAAAACATCTCAATGCGAAACTTCAAAGACTAGAAATCCATACGCTAAAAACATCTCAAGATGAGTAATCATGCTTCTCTCCTAGATAATTGATATCTATATATGTGGATATTATTGTGTTATGTATAGGATAAAATATGTTGATTATTATTTAATCAATGTTGTAAGAGTTAATAAATTTGCATAGTTGAGATTTACCGCAGAGTATTGTTGTATGCTGCAAGATTTAAAAATAGGAAATTTTTCCTTCACCTCATATGAGGCTTAAGCCTCGAGGTAAACCGAAGGCATAAACTCGAGACGGAATAAAATAATAATTATATTATATTTGTCATAAAAACAATATAAAATTTCAAATTAAATTTAAAAAAAATCATAATAAAGGTCATCATCGCAAAAATAAAATGTTTTGTTCTAAATATCAATTAAAATCAAATAATACAAATATTATTAGGTCTAGGGCTATAAACGAACCGAACATTCAATGAACTGTTTGTGAACCACTCGACGGGAAATTCATTTATATTCGTTTATTTAATAAATGAGTGAACATGAACACAACTTCTCGTTCGTTTAGTTAAACGAACGAACATAAACAATGGTCCTGTTCGTTCAATTATATTTGTGAACGTTAGTTTATGTTGTTCGTTTACGTTCATTCATGTTCGTTCGTTTAAGTTCTTTTTATGTTCATATATGTGCAATTGTGTTTGATTACATTACGATCTTATATGTTTGTTTATCTTCATTCGTTTATGTTCGTTTGTTTATGCTTGTTTAGCATGTTCACGAACATACACGAACGAACATGAACAACGTAATTTATTAAAAAACAAACATGAACAATAAAACTCGTTGGTTTAGTCGTTCATGTTCGTTCGTTTGCTCGGCTAACTTAAACGAACCAATATGAACAAACATTCATTTGTGTTCGTTCGGTTCATTTACAACCCTAATTAGGTCAAAGGAAGTCTCCGCTCTCACATTTTAAGTCAAAATCATATTTAAAATTTCTTTGTTTTTTTTTATATTATGTTTTACAATAAACGACGAACCTATATTCGATCGATGGAAGTATACATTTTCTTAAAGAGTTATTTAGACGACATCGAGATGATATACAATTGTGTTTCACTTGAATGGGCGTTTTTACTACCCATCAAATAGTACACCTGATAATAAAAAATAAAATAAAATAAAGCGGTTGCACAAAGGATATCACCAACAATGAACGAAGTAGAATGGTAAATTTGAAGAGTCGTTGGATTAAAAGTGTTCAATTAAAAATAACTATTAAAAAACAACTAAAAGCAAAACTGGCTTTTTTGAAAAAAAAAAAAAAAAAGAAAAAGAAAAGAAAAAAAAAAAAACTATTTCGGTTTTAACGAAGATGCACCTCCATGATACATATAGCCCACATAAAGTATAGTGACCAAAATTAAAACTGATTAGGCCCGTTATTATGTAAAATACACATGGTGTTATTATGATACATTAATTTCTTTTTTTTTTTATAAGAGGAAATGTTAGACTGAAGGGTGTGGCTGCGGTTTGGGACCGCGGTTTGTGCCATCTGGACCGCACACACCGTCCCCAGGTTGCGGTCTTGTGTGATTTTGGCCGCGTTGCGGCTGTAGAATACCGTGGTCTGTGATAGGTTAATGGTATATTTGACGGTTGAATGCTTTTTTTCTTTTGCCTTTCTTTCCTCTCTCTCTCTCTCTCTCTCTCTCTCTCTCTCTCTCTCTATATATATATATATATATATATATATATATATATATAAATACACGCGCGCACTTCATTTGTTTTTAACCACAATACAACCTTTTCTCTCTCAATCTTTTTTAAAAAAAATCACCAATCTTTCTCAAAAATGTCATCTTCTCGATATTCATTTGTTTTTTAAGGCTTTAGGATTATTTTAAAGGCATGTGTTTTTTTTTTGTGTGTGTAATGCGATGTAATGTTTTTTGAATTTTTAATGTAATGTTTTTTTTTTTAATTTTCAATTAATGAAAAATTATTTTTTTTTATTAAAAAAGAAGTTTCATTTAAAATAGCTAAAAAACAAAAATAAAATAAAAGTGTGACATCACTCCCTTGGTGTGGCAAAAAACCACACTTGTGTAGTAAAAAATGACATGACGCTTATGTGGCGGGAGAGGGAGTGCGGTTTCGGTGGCACCACTCCCTCCAGCCTTATAATACAATATGTATCTTATTTTCGTATCTAACAAATGTTTCAACAAAAAGTACATTTTATTCTTTCTTATACCAAAATTAAATAAATATCTTCTTTTATTTAACCCAATGGACTTGTAATAACTTTTTTGGTCTACACAGCCTGTGAGTTAAATTCCCATAAAACTGAACGATTCATTTTATTGTTTATTTATTTTAATTGATGAAGACTTGAACGATGTAATTCTATACCCCTTTGTATATTTAACATCAACTTAGATTATTTCTTGAGTGTGATATTTCATTGGCTATTTGAGTAAAATGCATGATATGGGCTTCTCGAATCAAAAAAATATGGTCAACATTTGTCTACAAAGTCTTCAAATCCCCTACTTTTTTGTCCTCATTAGTTTCTTTTAATGGTTTTTTTTTTATTAAACTATAAACAATAGAACTTTTACCAACATATCTTAAACCATCCCATGATAATAACTCTGCATAATTCAACTAACACGGTATATCAGTCAGAAAATGTTGCAATAAATATCTTTTATGTTAACTTAGTTTTGATATTTGTCTTAAACTAATAAGTAGAAACATATATATACCATGTTAAATCAGAAAAAAATAAAGTGTACAAAAGAAGTAATCAACGTATGTTTTCACAACAATCCAACCCCTTAATAGCTTTTTCCCAGATTAAGATGGACCAACGATTCAGACACAATTGGCTCATTAGAAATTCAGTGATCATGCGGAGTCGGCCTATAATTAGAATAAATTTTCATTTTCATATTATAATAAATACAACTTAGAATTCTAATATTCTTTCTATACATTACTTGATTATATCTCAAAATTTTCGTGATTTACATAACTTAAGATTTGAACATTATATTTTTTAAGAAAACAAGAGTAGAATTTAATAAAAATCATGTAGCATTTTATAAAGAATAATATATATTATATTTTTTTAATAAGAAAAAATACATATTATATTTTTTAAGCATAAAGGGACAAAAAGTACCTGTAGATTGTAAAAATAGACGAAAATATGTTATTAAGTTCCAAGCTGCAAAAATGCGAAGGCAAAAGGCATCCAAAACATCAACAAGGCAAAAAGGATGTTTTATACTAAAAATTGTTATTGTTACTCTGACCTTCAAAAAAAAAAAAAAAATACTCCATGAATGAAAAAGTTTTAGCTAGCACTCTATCTCCATGCGACACGTGGATTAACAAAATAAAATAAACCCATAATAATTCCCCTACTATATGGTAGTCTATTAAACTGTTATTGTTTACAACTTAAAATATATGTTACATACAGAACACAAAACAGAACCTTCCACTAAAAAGTCAAACTTGCATAATAAAGAAGTCAACCTCTATGCTATGCATTCACCCAAATGATGTGTATTTTAAAAAAAAAAAAAAAACATCATAGCATGATGGATGATAATAATAATAATATATCTTAAACCCAATTGGGTGTCATGTCATGTTCATGGGCTCTAAAATGTCCAATTTACCCTTATCAGCCAAACAAACCACCTGTACCAAATTTAGCTTGTTGAAGCTCCTTCCGACGCTGCTCCTCTAAGGGATCTGGACTCTTCATTACCCTCCGCACACGCCTACAAAAAAAAAGTGAGAGGGCATTTTTGTCTTTTTAATAAAATTGTGAAATTCTAGAGTTAAGATAAGATACCTGTCCTGTGCATGCTGAGCTGGAAAAGTTGGCATAAAATCCTTAGACTTTGGAAGAGGAACTTCCCGAAACCATTCATGGTTTAAAGCTGCTTCAGCTGTTATCCTCTGCATAAATCCCAAATTTTATTTATTTAAAAAAAAAAACCTTTTTAATTAATAAAATGGAGTATATAATAATAATAATAATAATACCTTGTCAGGGTCATAAGTAAGAAGTTTATTCAACAAATCAAAGCCAGCATCAGAAAGGACAGGGGATCCAGTGAAAGATGTTGCTGGGAATTTTCTCCTTAATAAATTATACCTGAGAAAAGAAAAAAGAAAAAGAGAAAATGGTAAATAAAACCAAGGGTAGTTTTGGTAAAACTAAATTGGTCAGGTCACCAATGGAAGCTAGAAAGGCAGACCAGAAAATCACCCAAAGCTGGACGCCTGGGAAAACAGTGGCAAAAATAAGAAAATTTGAAAGATTTAATTTAACATTAAATATTTAATTCAAGAAACTCGACACTTACTGATGCTTCACAAAGTTCACCTTCACCCCTGGAAGCTTAGAGAAACCAGGCCATATTGTCTCATTTGGTGTCCCAAGTATTTTGAATATCTGCAATCATTTACTCATTTACTCACTAAAACTATCAAGGGTAAAACAGTAATACAACATAGGTCAGTTACAAGCTGGTCAAACTTACCTTGTCAAGCTGGTCAAACTCTGTTTTCCCATTGAATAATGGTTGTTTGGATAAGAGTTCAGCCATGATGCAACCCAAAGACCACATGTCAATTGCTGTAGAATATTCTTTTATTCCCAAGAGAAGTTCTGGTGCCCTATTATTAAAGTTTTTTAAAAAAAAAAACACCAAATAAGAATTATGAAACAAAAACTGATTCTTCTTTTTGACTTAACGAATGGGTTGAGAACTTAATCTGAAAAGCTATAGATTGATCACTGTTTCTTTTTGACTTACTTGATGAATTAAGCCAGAAAGCCTTGCAGATGGTTTACTGAATATTGTTAATAAGTGATGATTTTTGGGTAGTTTTTCAAAATAAAATAAAAATACAATGCTATATATTTGGGTAGTTCTATTAAAAAAAATGAAAATACAATGGTATATCTTGGTGGGATTAAAAACACTAAATCAGCAATGCTATATTTGGGTTTTTTTTCAAATAAAATAAATGAGAATGCAATGTTATATTTGCATATTTTTTTTTTTTAAAAAAGTTAGGTATGTTTTTCAAAAATAACGAAGGTGCCATGCAAGAATTAGGAAGATTTTCAAAAAAAATAAATAAAATGCAATATTATATTAGGGTAGTATTTCAAAAAAAATGAAAATACAATGCTATTTTTGGAAAGATTTTCAAAAGGAAATGAAAATGCAATGCTATATTTAGGTAATTTTTCAAAATGATGAATACATTTAATTAAAAAGTGATGAATTTTGCGAATTTTGAATGTAAGGGTAAAAGGGTCATTTAGTCTCATTAAGATGGTCTATTCAGTCTAAAATAGAAACAGACTTTATGTATCCATACATGACTTAATGGGGGAAAAGAAACATTCCAAGTGTAGTTTTAATGCATGAATTCGATTAAAGATTGTAACAAATGCACATGATGTAGCAAAAAAGACAAATTTGCATTTAAAATGAAGTGAAATATTACCATATACTGTTTCTTACCTGTACCAAAGAGTCACCACCAAATGAGTGTAGGGTTTTAAAGGACTCCCATATTGTCGAGCCAATCCAAAGTCACAAATCTTCAACTCACCTCGATTATTCAAAAGTAAATTCGAAGTCTTTAAATCACGATGAAGAACCCAATTATCATGAAGGTATTGTGTTCCTTCCAATAACTGAAGCATAAGGCATTTAACTTCACTCTGGCTAAAAGGCTGTTTCATTGTCTCCATCAATGCCTTCAGATCATGCTCCATGTATTCCATAACCATGAAAATGCTGTCAAGATTGCTCCCAACAACCACCTCCTTCACATCCACAATTGAAGGATGATGGAATGAAAGAAGAATGTTTATTTCCCTTAGAGAAGTCAAAGGAAACCCTTCTCTTTCTTTCTCCATTTTGACTTTCTTTAACGCAACTACTTCTCCTGTTTTTTTATCTTTGGCTCTGTACACAACCCCGTAAGTTCCTTCATCTATTTTGTTTAATCTCTCAAACTCATCGACACTTCTACATCCTTGCAGCATATTCACACTTCTTTGAGGAGCTGGTGGTGTATTATCTTCACTCTCTGAATCAGATTCTGATTCCGATTGGCTTAGACTAACACCATCTTTCTTGATATCATCATCTATCTCCATGTAGTCCTTCCTTTCCAAATCATTGTCAGGATAATCATAATCACCATCCACACTTAAAGATCCAACATTGTAACCTTCTCTATCTTCATTTGACTCCAATGAAGCTTCTCTATGATGCTCCCCAGCCTCTGGACTTGATGACTGCTTTTGTGATCTAACTTCAACAGATGCATCAGAAAGTTGACCTTCATCAGCTGGAGAATTGGCATCATTTGCCCATCGAGAGGATCTTATAGTACGTGCAGGCATGTACTCTTCATCATCTGGTTGACCTGCATTCCCAATAATGTCTTCCTGGGGAGGAGAAGAAGATAAGCCTACATGATCTTCCTGGACAGGGGAAGAAGATAGACCAACACGGGGTTCAAATCCAGAAGAATCATGCTTTTGCTTCCCAATATCAACTGGAGTATTACCTGGAGACTGATGTGGACTCTGAAGCTTGTTACTTTCTGCATTTTGTACATCTGGAGGAACAAAGTTAGGTGATCTATGGTGTGATTTAGGAACTGGAGGTGGAGGAGGGAGGGTAAGGGTAGTATTAGCTTCCTTATCATCTCTGTCCCAAACAATTGGTGAGAACTTTCTCTTCTTGCTATACAAAGAAGATTGGGAATTATTCTCCATTTTAGAATCATCACTGTTCTTACCATTGATTTCCAAATCAACACCTTCATCAGAACCACTCTCACTAGATAACTCCCCAGGTTCACGATCCCCAACTCTGAGGCCATAATCACCATGCCTTGAACCTCCACCATCGCCACTTCCTCCTGAATAACTCCGATAACCACCACCACCGCCATTCACCGACTCCCTTTCTTTAGCCCTACCACCGCCTCTACTATGGCGGACCAGATTCTTACCCCTCTCATAACCCTGGTTACTACCATTCCTTACACGGTCGTAGTCCCCTTTAGAATAAGAAAGTTCCCGCTTAGACACATCGATATCAGATTCACGCTCCCTAAATTCGTTATCACGGTATCCTCCATGTCTTCCTGCCGCCATATACTTGTTCATATATAAAAGAAAACAAAATTTTACCTCTCTAAAACCCTAACCCTAGAAATTTAAAAAATTCTCAATCTTTTTACTTTTTTGTGCGAAGGCGGAACTATACGTAATTCGAGGTCAACAGGCACAGATCGGAATACGATAATACACAAGAGAAAACAAGAAAATAAAAATCAATGTATAATCGAATCAAGTACCAAAAGTTTGGCAGATTTTGATCAATTACGAAACCCTAGAAATCGAAGAATATGACAAAAAAGAGGGAATTAGCAAACGAAACCTAAAAGCTTCTATCCATCCAGTAGTTCCTTCCCATGTGAGCGTTTACGATAACATTAACGCTTACCAGCGGCACCGGCGGCTGTAGAAATGGCGGCGGGGCTCGGTGGTTCTAAAAGATTTTTGAGAGTAAAGGGATGCGAGAAAGGCCTTGAAGATATCGATGGTGATTTAGGATTGTATCCGTCCTGTATACGCGTAATAATGACCCATAGATTTAAAGAGTAAGGGGTGTTTGGGATCGCTTATTTAAAATAGAGCAAGGAGATTACACAAATGGTCCAATGGTTCGAGGTAAACGGTTTCCCAATTCAATCATGATAAAAGTGTAAAAATCTTCTCTTGTCTTATTTATTTTTTTCGAGGTTTTAGTCCAACCTTTCATTTTTATAAAAAGTTATTTGATAAAGAGAATTACAAACGTATTTATAAACAGAGGAATCAAAAAAATACGGAACTATATAACTATATACAAAAGACTAAGAAATATTCGGTTGATGAGTTCAAAGAGAACTCCTATAACATTGAATGTATTTAACACGTTGTTAGCCCCCCACAAGCTCTAGGACGGGACGAACTTCAAGCTTGGTTCGAAGAAGAGATAAGCGATCCTTTGGTAGCGGTGTAGTGAAGATATCAACTAATTGATCCATAGAAGACACATGCGATTTTAAGTGCTCCATATTCAACATGTTCTCAAATGAAGTGAAAGTTCAATGTAATGTTTTTCGACCTGGTACTATACTGATTACTAGATTTTTGCTCTTGAAGACTGCACTTACATTATCACATAACAACAGATGGGGATGATGAATATGAGCATGGAGATCAGTGATAAGTTGTTTTAAGCCTTTTAACCATAATAGTTATGTGGTTGTGTGTGTGTGTGTGTGTATATATATATATATATATATATATATACATACAGCTTTGGTACTAGAACGAGCAACAACTCATTGTTTTCTTGAAGTCCAAATAATAAGGTTAGAACCATGAAAGATAGCATAACCATATTGGGATCGCCAACCTTATCAAAATCCACTCGGCACTAGAGTATGCTAAAAGACATTGTGTTTGTGGTCGGTGTGAAGTGAAGACAATGATGAGGAGTCCCTTTTAAATACCAAAGAATCCATTTTATAGCTTGCTAGTGGAGATCTGTTGGTGAATGCATAAATTGGCACACCCGATTGACTGCATATGCGATGTCGGGATGGGTAATTATTGCATATTGAAGCGATCCTACCTCTTGTCGAGACAATTTTAGGTCATGAAATGGAGCACCATGAAGGTGAAGAGTAGATTGAGGATCAAATGGAGTTGTAACATGGGACGCTTTTGTCATGTTGTGTGATGAAGAATTTCATGAATATAGCGTTGTTAAGACGGAGTGATATCCGAGGAGTTTCTAGATATTTCTAATCCCAAGAAAAAAATTTAGATTTTCGAGATCCTTGAGGGTAAACACTTAATGTAACTGAGTGATGAAGCGTTGAATATGACTTGCATCGGAACCTATGATGATTAAGTCATCGACATAAATGAGAATGTAGATAACCGAGTCAGGATGATGATGGACAAATAATGATGTGTTTGATTGATATGTGTGAAATCCATGACTAGTAAGGTAGTGTTTGAGCTTATTAAACCAGGATTGTGGGACTTGTTTTAAGCAGTAAAGAATTTGTGGAGTCGATAAACATGAGTAGGATAAGATGGATCTTCAAACCCCTTTGGTTGTTTTATATAGACTTCCTCCTTCAAATCTCCATGAAGAAACATGTTATTGATATCAAGTTGTCTAATACACCAATCATTTGAGATAGCAATTGAGAGTACAAATCGGATTGTAGTTTGCTTGATAAAGGGGGTGAAAGTGTCAAAGTAATCAACATCCGCTTCTTGACTAAAACCTTGAGCCACCAAGCGGGCTTTGTGTCTTTTAATTTTTCCATTTGAACGTATATTTATCCTGAAAATCCACTTGCAACCAACAAGATTAACATTAGTAGGACATAAGAATAGGGACCAAATCTTATTTCTCATAAAGGCATCATGTTCGAGTTTCATAGCTTGCTGCCAATAAGAGTATTTAACAGCTTGTGCAAAATATTTTGGTTCTATGTCAGGGGTAGAAGAGATAGCAGTAGTTGTGAATGTTTTTGGGTTCAAAGAGTTGGTGCGAGCTCTAGTAATCATGGAATGAGTAATACGATCAACAACCCTATAATATGAGGTGGAGGGTTGTTTATGATTGGCACGAGAACTCACAGTTGATTGCTGGTGAGATGGACTATAGAGGAGTGGTGAAGAAGAGGAAGATGGCAACTGTTGTGGTGGGGATGGAGTCAGTGGAATCGATAGAGAAGTAGCAGGTAAGGCGACAATGTGAGCAAGAAGATCAACGAGAGTAGATGGTTGATTGGAGGGGATTGGATGAGATGTTGGAGGAGAAGAGTGAGCATATGGAAATACTTACTTATTGAAAACAACGTGTCTGGAGACATAAAGACGAGATGAAGGTTGGCGATAGTAAAGGTATCCCTTGTGAGATGTAATGTATCCAATAAAAATACAGGTAAGGGATCAATAATCAAGTTTAATTTTGCTTTAAGTGTTGGATAAAGTGTCTAAGTCCATAATTATATTGGGTATGTACTTGACCTGGTTTAGCATGGTCCATTTGGATTGCATGACATCGGAATAATTGGATAGACAAATGAGAAAAGAATACTTATGCTTTGTTAATATATTATAAGTTCTAATATATTAATATTTAGTTAGTATTGATCAAGAATTAATTTGGAATTAATTTTGTGATCAAAAGGAGACTAATTAAATATATGGGGATTGATTATGTAAATCTTTCATTCTTATGTAGTGGGCTTAAGGTCCATGATTCACTAGATTGGGCTAGGACCCATTGGGTGCTTCATGGATGGTCTGTAACATCCAAAAGTTCAAACAAATTTAAACTTTTAAAAACATGTCAAGTTCATCCATACATTACAACTTTGTTTTCAAAATATTGATTATCAGAGTCTTTCCTAGAAACATAACATAATAGGAGGAGCTGTACGATCACGCCTTGGCCTTGCCTCGATCCCCTGATGTACCTGAAATAATAAACTGAAACTGTAAGCCCGAAAGCTTAGTGAGTTACCCCCAAAATACCGATACCATGCAGTCCACATAATCATGTCAGCAATAACATATCATCACAACTAGACAGAACAGCACATAACGGGTCCACAACCCTACAGACTGTAATACCCACGAGCCCACAGTACGAGTCTCCCTTAGCCCATAACTGGAATGCTCCTAGGGTTTGTTGGCTACCGCACGAAGCAGTACAACCTCAACCCATCCTACATAAATCACAAGAAACGAGTATCCAATAATCATATAATAACACATGCAGTCCTACTGACCTACCTAACAGGCATAACCACTATCATGCAACACGAAAGCATACTCAGCATCTAACGTAGCTCAAAGTAACATATCAAATGGTATGACATCTCCATTTTCACGGTCAGAAAAGACCGATTTTTGTTTATGCTTTATAAAAATCAGAGTACTTTTTCATAAAAATGTTGCGGAATTTGTTCCCAGAAAAACACGATAAATACGTTATCAAAACATTTTAGAAGAAACGTATTTTATTCATTTTAAAACGTTTGGGATGTCATTGTCAATACAGAAACATAAGCATAAACAAAACTTACTTTTATTTACATTAGTGATCTACATCTCTTTAATCTCTCAGTGTAATGTGACTTCATATCAACACCTGTGATATAAATAAACTGAGTGGGTCGGGTTGGGAAACCTGGTGAGCACATAGGGTTTTCAAACCACGATAATATAATTATTATGTTTAAACATCAAACAATCAACCCAATTACCCATTCCTGTTATCCTTACATTATGTCCCTAAAACATCTAACACAAGGGACCTAGTCTAAGGACTATCATCGGGATGGACACTACTGCTAGGGGGATTCCTCAGCAATAGATATCCTAAAGGCAACCATGTGGGGGATGGAGTACACCTGGTGAGCACATAGTTCAAATAAACACACAGTCCGAATAAACACACAGTTCGAATAAACACCTACAGGTTGCGAGTCTGCTAGTGTTCCACTGGACTGTCTAGAATAGTCCGTGGTCGTCATCTATACTTCGCTAGATGACTAGATCATCAATAACATCTATAACGAGGCCTCTCATTATTTTATTTTGTCACACAGCAACTATTACATCTACCCATGTTTTACCCAACACATTTTGTAGATATAAAATACATATACAGTTTAAATCATTGAAAGCATGTATAAAACGTTCATCCAGCATAGATAGTAAGTATTCAGATAATATGCACACATAGCACGTAATTTATATAAAATACTTCATATCTATGTGTAAGCTGAAAGTAACTATGCACTCACCTGATTAGGTGGTGACTCGTCACTCGGACAACACTTCGTTACTCTATAAACAATTTCCTCGACAAAACCTAGTATCAATATGAATATTGAAGAGAATTGTTATTGAGATTATGAAAGCAATTATGATTGAATGAATGAAAATTAAGAACACAACAAGTAAATATTAATTAGATCTTATATTGATGAAGACTGATTACAATGCTTTAAGCAGAAAGAATACACGAGTTAAAAGTTCTTTCTACTTCTATCCTCAGTCCCTATTTATAGGAAACCCGAGTGTACAAAAAATATACTAAGTCTATTACAATACACTTCGCATAAAACTGTGACTTAGTAAAGTAACTAATATGCGAAACTAAAGAAACAACCACTTCGACTTTTTACAATACATAGACTCTACAATCTCCCCCTTTGTAAACAGTCGAAGATATTCAGTCCATAAGCCTCTTAACAGCTAAGTGAATTGTCTTTCGCACTTCACCATACCAAGAAATTACCTTCTTAAGCTCCCTCTTATCTCCTTCATTATTCTTCTTGCAGTTATTCATACGAACAATAAAATTCGTGTATTGCGGAAAAGTATATCTTTCAACTTCCGAGACCTTGAACAAAAATTTCCTGGGCTTCCCCTTCGTATCTCTCCCTGAAAATACCATGCCAAAAGGTTTCAGGCATATTTCACCAACAACATACTTAGATAATGCTGACTGGGTCAAGGTATCTTCCCAAGGAACATTCACTTCTCTTCCCAAAGTCGTTACGAGTTCTTCATCGGTTAATGCCAAACAATCAAAGTAGTTATCGATAAAGGTCTTGACATGTGCGAACCTGATTCTAAACACTTCAGTTTCAGATCCTTTGAGCTTGTGGTCTTCCATATGTTTCAAAATAAGAGCCACTTGAATAAGATCATTGCAGTTCATCAGAGGGAAGTCAGCTATTGTGAAGTCATATTATTTGTTATCAGCTCGAATGACAAAATAGCGAAAATTCTGAAGCATGTCTTCAAACATCGTATCCTTCTTAATTGTCAACACCTTTTTAATCTTCATTAAGGACCATACTTCATCTAGATTCTTTCCCAATACAGCATGAAATCTGATTTTCATGTGTATGTAGTCATCAGCATTATCAAACTTCTCGCTAATCTTGTACTGAGCTGTTATGAAAAGCATTTCATTAATCGGAAAATCCAACTGACATTTATCCGAATTCGCAATGTCATAGCTCCTCTTTGGCTTTTTCTCAAATTCATACATCTCTCTCCCCACCACTTTCGACTCTATAGCTTCATAAGAGTAAAGCTTCGCAGGATCTCCTTTATTCATTGTGGGAGGATCACTTGCCCTTTGCCTCATTATGCTCTGAACTTGCCTCAGCCTTTCCAATTCAGCCTCTGCTTCAGCTTTCTTCTCCACCTTCGACTTTTCATACAAAATCCCTTTCCCTTTTCCCACATCATCAGTTGAAGGTTTCGCACTAGAACTTCCTTCTTTTGACCCAATAGTTATTCCTTTGGCTATTGGTCTTGTGGTTATTGTTGTTGAGGAAATTGGCATAGTGAATATTGGAAGAGTAGTTTTGAGCTGAGTAGATATCACTTTCTCCACAGTCTTTGCATCATCCTCTTTACTTGTATTCTTCTCTCCCCCTTGCACCCCTGTGAAAGCAGGTGGGGCATTCTTCGGTAGTAAAGAGGTAAAGTTCGCAATAGGAGCAAGTGCCTTCTGAATTGCTTGTTCCAAAGTATTGACTTTGAGAGACAAGAATTCAGGAGTGAGAATGGACGGATATGAAGATTGCGAAACCAAGGTTTTCAACTCAGTCATTAGCTGAATCAACTGATCAAACTTCTCCTTGTTTTCTTTGTGGTTCGCTTCAAAGATAGGAGCAGCAATAACTTTGTTGATGTCTGTGGCAACCACATCAACCTTCTTTTGTACTTCAATATGTTGAGAAGTTAAATCTCGAAGCTCCTTCGCAAGTTCAGTCTTTAATTCTTCAATCTTGAAGTTCACATCCTCTCGAACCTTCTTTACATCCTGCACAAACAGAACATGGTGTTCTTTTGCAATAGTTTGTAAATCCTTGACAACTTCATTGAATGAACTCCCTTGAGCTTTAATGCGAAGCTCATTGTTCTTGTCTGTCTGATCAACTTTATCAAGTATTCTTTTTTCAGCAGCTTTGATCATAACATCAACCTCCAATCCTGAGATAGAGGATGTTCTACCAGAATCAGCTTGTGACTGAATAATGGCATTCAACTTTTGATTCAGGACTTTGAATTCCTTTTCTGTCATAAGTATATGATCAGGTATATCCTCCTCCTCTGAATCAAAATGTATATCCTCAAATACCCCTCCAAAAGCTCCTCCTTCAGTTTCATCATCGGACATGGGTTGCGAAGGTTGAGGAGTTTCGGGTGATTGTGATGGAAATAAGGTTGTGAATGGATTTTGTAGAGGATGGTCAAAATGGATGAGGTAGAAAGTGTAGAAGTTGGAAGTGATACCATTGGTAATGAAATAGGTAATGTAGCAGGTAGGCTAATGGGCAGAGTGGTTGCAACACTTGTGATAGGTGCCCCCGTATCAGATACGGTGACAGCTGTATCAAAAATAGGTACCTCCTCAAAAACTAATTTGGTAGTGACTATTTCAAGTGGAATGGATTGTGTGGAAATTTGCGAAACGAGTGTAATTGAAACAAGTGGAAGAGAAACGATTACCGGCGTAGAAACAAGTGGAGTGTCTGGAACCACCTCTTCACCAGAAGACTCGTTACGAATGATCAACTTTCGCATCTTCAAAAGAGTTTGTTGCATCTGTTTCGCAACATCCTGAGCTCTTTGCCTCTTTGATCCTGGAGAAACAGGAGCTGGAACACTGCGAACTGTCACCCCCTTACTGCTTACTTCGGTTTTGCGAATCTTTTTCAGTACCCCAGATTTTGAGGGTATAATTTCCTTCTTCGATTTTGACGAGGTCTCATCTATCTGAACCTCTTCTTCTTGACTATGTTTCAAAGATTGAACTTTTTCATCCTTCTTAGTGGTCTTCTTCTTCTTTGAGGTTTTGGCAGTGACTTCTAATAAGATCCCAGTCTGCACAGCTGGATCAAAAATCTTCATGTATCTTACCAACACTTTGTGAGTGGATGATACTTTGCGAAGCATCACATCTAGAATGCGAGCAACATGTGTAAAGATGTTTTCATCATCTTCCACCTCCTTCGGAAATTGATACAACGAAAATTCCGCAACCTCAGCACCCTCTGGAACTTGAATTCCTTCTTTTTCATATGCCTTTTCAAGAATAAGGCTCCAATACCTTGCACAAGATATACCTTTCTCAGAATTCATGTTTTCCAAACTTTTTACGAACTCCTTCCACAACTGAGTTCCATAATCTACACTAATATCGTAGTATAAGCCCATCACCATCGCATAGACTTCCATACGTCCCCTGTCAAGACCTACTGTTCTTCCTGTCAAACATCTGAGAAAAATTCCAAATAGAAAAATCCACATACAGGGTAATCCAGATTTTCGGAAATCACTAATCTTCTCAAGTGCTGGCTGATGACCCATCTCATTGAACATAAAGATGATTTGGGAATTGAGGGGTTTGAAAAATGGAGGGTTGTTAGGAATGTTCAAGAACTCAATGAACAGTTTCTTTGTCAGTTTAACCTTTTTGTTGTTCATCAGATTGAAGGTAAAATAACATCAGTGGCATAGTTGTATGAAGCCGATGATGTTGCCAATGACAACCATGTCATCGGAACTGAGAAAGAACTGAACATGGCGGTGGACAGAGGAGATCTTTTCAGTGCAACTATTAACGTCTTCAATCCTTCTGGGTATGATGAGACATTGGGATCAACCAGATAGTTGGTGCTTTGGATCTTCATGAGTGATTGTGAGAGAACTTCATCAGTGTTTGATTGAGTACCGGCCATTGTTAGGGTTTGAAAAAGATGAAGTTGAAGAAGTTTGAAGCACTTTAGGATTATGAGAGTTTTGTTCGCGTAACTGTATACAATGATCTTGAACCCCCTTTTATAGGTAACCCAAATCAATTTGAAATTAAAGCGGGATACATTTAATGTTATCCGATGTGGCACCTTGATAATCGGACCATGACAGCAAAAGGTAGCCATGCTGCAAAAATTAACTGTCACATCTCCTATAAAACCGGACAGAATACCAACCATCTTGAGTACACAGCCTGTCAATTTTCCCGTTATAGAATTGGAACCGTTAAAACCCTTCGCATGGAGGCAAGGCTCTTTCACTTTTGGGATATAAAGTGAAGTCATATGCCAGATTTGCGAAATCATCAGCCTGAGTTGGTATTACTCAGAACCTCAAGGATTTCGTGAGTGCAGTGTTCCAAAGAAATAAGATGAGAAACAAAAACAAAAAAAATTTGGAATTCTGTGATGTCAAAAATTCAATTTGACACGAAGGCAGTTAAACCCCAGGCAAAGGTTGCTTCGTTAACCATCAAGAGAGATGATCAACAGCTTGTGTATGTTCCCGTGAATTACAATCGAATACTTTTTGATAAGTATCAAAGAGCTTCTTTTGAAAGATATTTTTGGGTTGGATTCAAATTTCATTACATATCAACCTTAACATAAGGTGAGAAATTGTAACTGAAATTACTTGTATGACCAGTGTAGTCAGTGACAAGTTGGCTTTTGAAAATATTTATCATGACTAGGATTTGCGAATGAAACTCACACAGAAATCATATTCATAAAATTGTTGTACTGGATCTTGTTGGGTAACAAATATCGTGGGTTGCGAATGTTTGATCAAGACCACACATGCGAATTGAATATGATTTGGAGTTTCGAAATTTTGGTACTGAAACAAAAGTTTCGTTAATATCTGGAACAATGTTCCCCATCAATTCCTCAAAGTTTAGGATGTTTGGGTTTCACTTTCATCACAGACTCATGATGTCAGATCATAAACACAAAATTTTTGTATATCTAAGTCTCGATGGGTTTGATCAGAGACCTCTCGGACATACGTCTTTGTGTGTGATTTGTGTGAAGAATTTTGAGATGAAAAAGATTGGTTATAAGATCGAATGTACCTCTGTTATTTGTGGACCAAACATAAAACTCTTAACTCATATGAGAGGAGTAAGGTAGCTCTTTTGACTTATGCGAATACAAGCCTTACTGGGAAGAAATTTTCACGTGATAATTTCATTAAGGCTTTCTTTTCTCACACATAGAGTCATATGAGGTTTGAGTCAACATGCTGCAACATGCTTCTAGGGACATCCTAACTAGTACAAATTTTAAAAAAAAATTGATACCTTCCCATAGAAACATATAAGCATGACCTCTTCGCATTAAGCTCTGGAGTAAACTCAAAACACACTAAAAATATTTTTGTGATTTTTAAATTTTTCATAACAAAATAAAATCTTTTTGGATTTTTGATTTTTCAAAAACGAAAATGAATAAACAGAAAATATTTTTGATTTTTCAAGTTTTTCAAAAATTAAAAAAAAAATACAAAATGAATCGTAAACCTAACCTTAGTTATCATGTGTGCAAATGCGAAGAAATGTGGATGCAAAGCCATGCGAAGCCTCTGGATGAACAGTAACTTCCGAACGATTCTGACTCATAACTGCTGAATGGACCTTTCATTCTTGATATTTTGAAATTTAATTCGCATCTATCATCCCCAAACCTGCTTAAATTCTTACAAATGATTTTTCATCAAGAGGTTTAGTAAAAATATCAGCAAGTTGTTCAGTGGTTTTAACAAAATGAATTTCAATATTCCCATCTTCCACATGATCTTTGATAAAATGATATCGAAGAGCAATGTGTTTTGTCTTTGAATGTTGTACTGGATTATGACAAATGCGAATTGCACTTTGCGAATCACAATACAAGGGAATCTTTTTCATGTTTATCGCATAGTCACGAAGTTGACTCTGAATCCAAATGATTTGCGAAGTGCAAGCAGCAGCTGCAATGTATTCAGCCTCAGCAGTTGATATAGCAACACAAGTTTGCTTCTTCGATTGCCAACTTACCAACTTCCCATCCAATAGCTGACATCCACCACTTGTACTTTTCCTATCCAAAGTACATCCTCCTAGATCAGAATCTGAAAAAGCTTGAATGAAAAATCCCGATTTTAAAGGATACCAAAGTCCTAACGAAACTGTTCCCTTAAGATAGCGAAAAATATTTTTCACTGCAGTCAAATGAGGTTCTCTAGGATTAGCTTGATATCTAGCGCAATTACATACCGAAAACATAATATCAGGTCTACTTGTAGTTAAGTACAATAAAGACCCTATCATTCTTCGATAAAGTGTTAAGTCAACAACAGGAGCATCTAACGAAGGAGTTAGTCTTGTTCCTACTGCCATTGGTACAATCAGTTTCGTGTTGTTGGTCATTCCAAACTTTTCAAGCAAGTTCTTCGTGTATTTTTCTTGATTGATTAAAATTTCATCCCTGTTCTGTCTTATGTTCAATCCAAGAAAATTATTAATTTTTCCCATCATACTCATTTCAAACTGACTCTTCATTAGATTTTCAAATTCAATTGACAATGTTGGGTCAGTTGAGCCAAAAATAATATCATCAACATAAATTTGAACAAGCATAAGATGATTCCCAACTTTCTTGCGAAATAATGTGGGGTCAACTGATCCTTGTTTAAATTTAGATTATTTCAAGAAATTTGTAAGCGTTGCATACCAGACTCTTGGTGCTTGTTTTAATCCATACACTACTTTGTCTAGAATGTAGACATGATCAGGATGTTCATCATTTATAAATCCTGGTGGTTGTTCAACATAGACTGTTTCTTCAAGTTCTCCATTTAAGAATGCACACTTTGTTGGAATAGTGTCTAAGGCTGTAACTATATTAGGCAAGTACTTGACCCGATTGTGCATGGTCCTTTTGGGTTGCCTTTACCATAGCAACCTGACAGGATGATTTATATTGAGAGAAGAAATATTATTAATATATTATGAGAATAATATAAGGAATAATATTATTATTATTTGATTAATATAAGTCATAAATTAATTAGGAATTAATTTGGTGACTTAAAGAGATTAATTGAATAAAGGGGCATAAACTGTCAATTGTATGATAGTTGTACTTTGGGCTATAATCCCTTATGGATAAGAGGGGACGATTTTGAGGCTTTGGATAGACCTTAAAATCGTCCAAGGCTTATCATTAGGGTATTGGATTGCTTAGGGCCTAAGTTATCCAATTAGGGTTTAAGGGTGAAACCCTAGGAGCCTTATTAGTATAAATAGACCCTAGGGGTTAAGGGAAATCGACACTCTTGTCTCTAAAGAAACCCTGGCCGATTTCTTCCTCCTCTCCCCTCTCTCTATAATCATCCTCTTGCTAGTTGGTGTTTGTAAGCCATTAGAGGAGTGACAATTGTGACTCTAAAGCTCCAAGGACAAGAAGATTCAAGCAAGTGATTCAAGGTAATCTTTCAAATTTGATTTGTTATGTTATTATACTCTAATAGTCATCAGAAGTCTTGGATTCAATGCATGTTCAATTAGAGAAACCTAGATCCAAGCATTAGGGTTTGTATGTGCACATAGGAATGTTCATATGGCTAAAACCCATCAGTGATATCAGAGCTAGGTTGGTTTCTATTGAATTGATGCATTGGTTGCTTGTTTGTTGCTTGCAAAATTCGAATTTTGTGTTTCTGCCTGATGAACTTGACGAGTCCCATAGTGGACTCGGCGAGTAGGCTCAACTCGGCGAGTCCATTGTGGTACTCGGCGAGTTCGAGCGTCAGAAAGAGCTAATTTCGGGATTTCTTGTTGTTTATCTTTTGGATACTTACCATAATCTTAATAGGTCAATATAAATCCAATTTTATGATATATTTGAGTATATTCTTGACCTAATTGAAGATATTTATCAATTAATTAAATATTAATTTCCTTATATGATAATTGATTAATTATTTTAATTAAATTGGTAAATTGTTTTGCAAGAAATAATTAAATAAATCAAATATGGATAATTATGTGATTAAATGTTAATTTAGATTATTTGTTATTTGACCCCCTATGTTTTGAAAAGTTTAAAACTTGCCCTCAAGTTTTGAAATTTACGTTTTGTGATTAAAAGTTTAATTTAGACAATTTAAATTTCAAACCCTAGAATTTTACAAGTTTAAAATTCAACCCTATACTAATATGATATTACAAGATTAATATATATATATATATATATATATATATATATATGTATAATTAAAAATGCTAGTCTTACCGTTAGTAGGCCTCATCAAGACCTAAGAATTCTCAATACATTTAGAACTTAAAGTTAGGTTTTCATGGTGGAGAATTAGTGAATCGTCATTCACTTACCTTCAAATTGTTTGTATGTTATATTATGGTATCCCTTTTCTAATATGTAAATATTGTTGTTGGATCCTAGCCCTAATTTTTCTTATTGGGTGATAATTAGGGATTCAAATTCTAATCTATCTTTGTCCTTTCTATTTGTAGATGTCGAACGCGAAAAACACTGCTGCTAGCTCGTTCACATTGATGAGCCTTTGCCAAAAGGTGACTTTTGATGGGACGAACATTAGCGAATGGATAAGATACATTCGCACGATTGCTCGCTACGAGGACAAGGAGTATGTCCTCGATGAGAAGCTCGAGAAGATCAACCCAGAAATTGCTACTCTGGCTGAAATGACTGCTTTTGAGACTCATGAACGTGATGTGACGAAGGTTCATTGCATCATGATAGCCACAATGAACGCTGAATTCCAAAAGTCCTATGAGGACATGTATCCGTACGAAATGCACCAAGACTTGTTGGAGAGATACCACCAAAACGCGAGGCATGAACGTTACGATATCTTCACTAACATGATCTCCGCTAAAATGGGTCATGGAGAATCTCTAACCGTGCACCTGCAAAAGATGCAAAGGTATGTCGATCGTCTTTGCAAGTTGAATGTTGAATTTGGGGAAGACTTGGCAATCGACATGGTGCTTCAGTCCTTGCCTCCGTGTTACAATCAATTTAGGATGACCTACCACATGAACAAGGAAGAGGTCACACTAAGTAAGCTCCAAGGTCTCCTTAGGGTTGCTGAGAGCAACCTCAAGGACAAGTCTGTTGCACCCACTCCCAATCCACCCGCTGCTCCTGTTTTGGCCATTGGGCAAGGAAGAGGAAAGAAAAGGAAGGCTCCGTCTAAGAGCCACCGCAAGGGAAAGTCCCGAGATGGTTCCTCTTCTAGTGGGACCAAAGTTGATCCCGCTAAGCCTAAACCTAACCCAAAGGAGGCAGAGTGCCACCACTGCCACAAAATAGGGCATTGGAAAAGAAGCTGCCCAGACTACCTGCAAGCCATCAGGGAAGGAAAGATCAAGCCGTCTTTCGCATGTATATATATACAATTAAATCTAATGATTCATCTCATGCTATTTCTTGGGTCCTCGATACTGGGTGTGGTTACCACATTTGTTCTGAATTGCAGGGACTAAGAAGAAATAGGGATGTGGAGCATGGAAGAATAAATCTAATCATGGGGAACAGAAGATCGTCGCCTGTGACCAAGATTGGAGTGTATTCTTTAGTGCTTAGGAATGGTTTAGATTTGAACAAATTGTTGCTATTCGCCATAAATGGCAAGAAACATCATTTCATTTCATGGTTTGTTTAGACAAGGATTTAGATTTTCTTTTAATAATGAGAATGGTTCTATTTGTGCTTATCTAAATGGTGTCTTATATTTTGAAGCAATACCATGTAATGGAATTTATGAAACTATTATGATTGTAGATAACCTAGGAAATGATGTTTTATGCATGCATTCTTCCAATAGTATGGATAGAGCATCCTTGTGGCATTGTCGTCTTGGACATGTCAACAAGAAGCGCATAGCCCAACTCCAAAAGGATGGAGTGTTGGAGTCATTCGACCTTAGGGAAGATGACACATGCAAGTCTTGTTTACTTGGAAAGATGACCAAGTCACCCTTCACTAGTACATGTGAAAGGGGTGAGGGTTTATTGGACCTTATACATACCGATGTATGTGGACCGTTTAGATCAACCACAAAGGATGGGAACCACTTCTATGTGACCTTTACCGATGACTATGGTAGATATGGGTATATCTACTTAATCAAGCAAAAGTCAGAAACGTTTGAAAAGTTCAAAGAGTTCAAGAATGAAGTGGAGAATCAATTGGGCAGGAAAATCAAGATGCTTCGATCCGATCGAGGAGGAGAGTACCTAAGTCTTGAATTCCACGACTATCTCAAGGAGTGTGGAATAGTTTCACAATTGACGCCACCTAGGACACCGCAGTTGAATGGTGTGGCAGAAAGGCGTAATCGAACCTTGTTATACATGGTTCGCTCTATGATGAGTCGTGCTTCACTACCTATCTCATTCTGGGGGTATGCCTTAGAGACTGCCGCCCATATCCTTAACCGAGTCCCTACTACGAAGGTTGCCAAAACACCTCACGAGATGTGGACAGGGAAAGCTCCCTCGTTAGCACATATCAAGGTTTGGGGTTGTGAGGCTTTCGTAAGACGAGATACTCATGACAAGCTCGAACCTCGTAGCGAGCGATGTATTTTCATCGGCTACCCGCAGAAATACTTTGGATATCTCTTCTATAGACCGAAGGACAATGTTGTCTTTGTTGCGAGGAGAGGAGTTTTCCGAGAGTGAGAACTCATAAGCCAAGGAGACAGTGGGAGGCAAATCGAGCTTGAAGAGATTCAAGAGTCGATTGATGAAGGAACTTCTACCGCTGGCGCTCAACCCGAGGAGGAAACTCCGGTTGAACCGATTGACGAGTCCTTACCTCTTAGACATTCCGAAAGAGTTAGAGTTCAACCCCAGTTTTATGGTTTTCATATTACTACCGAAGGGGACACGTATATTAGTGATGGTACACTAATAAATCTAGATGAACCTAATAGCTATAAGGAAGCCATGGCAGGCCCGGAGTCTGGGAAATGGAAAGAGGCAATGGACAGCGAGATCCAGTCCATGTATGACAACCAAGTTTGGAATTTGGTTGATAATGTGCTCGAACGTAAGACCGTTGGGTGCAAGTGGATCTTCAAGAAGAAGACCGACGTGGATGGAAACGTACACACATATAAGGCGTGATTGGTTGCGAAGGGCTTTACTCAAACTCCCGGAGTTGACTATGATGAGACCTTCTCACCAGTTGCGAAGATAAAATCTATTAGGGTGATGCTAGAAATTGCCGCATTTCATGATTATGAGATTTGGCAAATGGATGTCAAGACTGCTTTCCTTAATGGGAAGTTGGCTGAGGATGTTTACATGGCTCAGCCAGAGGGTTTTGTGGATCCGAAGCATCCGAATAGAGTGTGTAAGCTTGAGAAGTCCATTTTGTTGGATTAGTGTCTAAGTCCATAACTATTTTGGTATGTACTTGACCCGATGGTGCATGGTCCTTTTGGGTTGCCTTCACCAAAGCAACTTGATTGGAGAAATAAATAGAGAGAGAGGTTATTATGATTTATTAATATGTTATAAGAATAATATATTAAAGGAGAAATCATATTTGTTTAATTAATATTGGTCAATAATTAATTAAGAATTAATTTTGTGATCAAGTGTAATTAATTAAACTAGAGGGGCTGAATTGTAATTATGTGATAGTTACAAAATAAGGTAAGGATTATCTTATATGTATGGTGAACGAATTTGAGGTGTAAATCCCTTAGAATTCGACTAGGATAAGGATTTCTAGGACTTATCTTAGGGTTGCTTGGTGGACAAGCAACTAGATAAGGATAAGGACTGAAAACCTAATCCCAACCTTATATAAAGACCCCTAAGGCCTAGGAATTCGTGGACTTGATCCCTAGAGCATCTAAGGACGAATTCTAACCTCCCTCCTCTCTCTTTATACCTTCTCCACTTGCTTATGGTGTTTGTAAGCCATTAGAGGAGTGACACTTGTGACTCTCAGCTTTCCAAGGTCAATTCAAGGAGGAATTGGATTGTTATTGCTATATAACAATCAAGGTATGTTCTTAAACCTAATTACATGTGAATTCCGATTTCCATATGCTAGAATTAGGGTTCAAAGTCTTGGATTCAAAGTATGTACAATAGAGAAACCTAGATCCAAGCTTTAGGGTTTGTATGAGCACATAGGATGTCTTATGACCAAAACCCATCACATTTATGGACTTAAGCAAGCGTCTCGCAGATGGAATCTTTGCTTCGATGAGAAAGTCAAAGAGTTTGGATTTGTACGAAGCGAAGATGAATCATGTGTATATGTCAAAGCCAGTGGGAGTATAGTAAGTTTTTTCGTTTTGTATGTTGACGACATACTACTCATAGGAAACGACGTTCCGACACTGCAGGAGGTTAAGTCCTGGCTCGGGAAGTGCTTCGCTATGAATAGGGGTGTTCGTTTGGGTGGATCGGTTTTATCCGATCCAATCAAGTGAATCCAAATTGATTTCGGTTTTCAAAACATAGATCAAAATAGTTCAAACTAAATTTAAATCCGATCCGATCCAATCCAATTATAATTCGGTTGGATCGGTTTTATAATTCGGTTTTCAAAAACCAAAACATTTTAAAAGGATATATAATTATAACAAGAAGCAAAAACAAATTATTTTTGAAATTTATAAAGAACTAATAAGAAGATATATTATAGTTAAATATTTTATAGACAGAAAACATTTAAGAGAAAATGTTTATTAATGTTTTTTTATCGGATGAAACGTTTTGAACCTATTTGAAAAATTAAAGTACAAAACTAATAAATAACTATATATATATATATACATATATATATATATATATATATATATATATATATATATATTATAAATAGATAAATAATAAATGTTTATTTGGTTTTTTTGGACTATTCGGTTCTCATTTTATAAACCAAAACCAATCCAAAATAATATTTCGGTTTTGTTGAAAACGAATCCAAAAATCCAAATATCCAAACCAAATAGTCTAATCCAAATTGTCCAATTGGATAATTCGGTTTTATCCGAATAATGAACAACCCCAGCTATGAAGGACCTCGGAGAGGCTTCCTATATTCTGGGAAGAAGGATAGTGAGAGAACGAAGTAAGAGGCTAATAAGACTTAGTCAGAACACTTACTTAGATAAAGTACTAAAACATTTTAGTATGGAAAACTCGAAGAAGGGAAATTAACCGATACAAAGTAATGCCAAGTTGAGTAAGACTCAAAGTCCGAGTACCGAAGCTGAAATAGCAGAAATGAGCCGAGTTCCATACGCTTCCGCAGTTGGCTCAATCATGTACGCTATGACTTGTACTCGCCCTGATGTAGCCTTTGCTTTGAGCATGGTTAGTAGATATCAAGGGAACCCTGGCAGAGCCCATTGGATTGCGGTCAAGAATATCCTTAAGTACCTTCGGAGGACGAAGGAATGGTTTTTAGTCCTCGGAGGGAATGATGACTTGAAGGTGCGAGGGTATAGTGACGCCAACTTTCAGACCGACAGGGACAACTACCGTTCACAGTCGGGCTGGGTCTTTACCCTGAATGGAGGAGCAGTAACTTGGAAAAGTTCCAAGCAGGAAACCGTAGCTGATTCAACATGCGAATCAGAGTACATTGCAACGAGCGAAGCGTCCAAAGAGACAATATGGTTGAAGAACTTCATCGGTGATCTTGGAGTTGTACCTGCCATAAAGGAGCCCATGGAGATTTTCTGTGATAATGAAGGAGCGGTTGCCTTGACCAAGGAATCGAGGGATCATGGTAGATCTAGACATATCAACAGAAAATATCACTTTATTAGACATCGAGTAGAAGAACGACAACTCGTGGTGAAGATGATATCATCAGAAGATAACCCAGCAGATCCGCTTACGAAGGGACTGAGCAGGGTTAAGCACTTGCAGCATGCTAGGAGTATTGGGCTGAAGGATGATATTAGTATAGATTAGATAGTATTGGAAACGTGTAATAGATAAATGTAATTAACATTTGATGATTAAATAAAAGAGTATTATTTATGAGTAATGTTACTATCTTATGTTAATTGTTTAGCTATTGTTTCACTTTGCATGTTTTGACTTCCAGAATAATTGAGTTTATTAAGAATAATCGAATTATTCAAATTGTCTACAATCGTTCATATGTTGGAAGTAGGTATGAATGAAGATTGTCATGAATTGGTGTGTAGATTGTGTAAATGGTATTAGACATAGCAAAAGTTTGCTGCAACGTTCATGAGTGCTTATGAACTAGTTTTGAGCATTGGAACAAACCCGCGCTTGCTGGAATCACCTTATGGAATGTGATAAAAAGGGTGATCGCAAGACGATAATATCATATGGTCTTAAAACCTAGATATATGGTTTGTTATTTGTTGATTGGTTGTACATTGATAATGCGAAACCGCATCAGTAACTTGATGTTATAAAACGCATTGTTGTGTATATTTGATTAATGAATAAGCAAATGCATATAAGTCGAAGTTTATCTATTACTTTTATCCTAAGAGGGTAAAAGCGATATATCGGCCGCTCGATGATTTGATTTGACTTATGTGTCGGGCCCGGTCAGAACTGAATTGATGTGTTCGATTGAGTTCTATGTCAAATAAATCTGATATCGAGAAACCAAATGCTAGACAATTGGTTCCATGTAAATGTCTGCATGATATCTAAACAGAGGACTGTACGATCCCTTATCTAAAGGACAAGATTGATAAGATCAGAGTTTGACAGCGTCTTTGAGAGCTACGATTGCTAATCGGATTATACTTGTATATAGTTACTAGACTTATCCAAGTGGGAGACTGTTGGAATAGTGTCTAAGGTTGTAACTATATTAGACAAGTAATTGACCCGGTTGTGCATGGTCCTTTTGGGTTGCCTTCACCATAGCAACCTGACAGGATGATTCATAATGAGAGAAGAAATATTATTAACATATTATGAGAATAATATAAGGAATAATATTATTATTATTTGATTAATATAAGTCATAAATTAATTAGGAATTAATTTGGTGACTTAAAGAGATTAATTGAATAAAGGGGCATAAACTATCAATTGTATGATAGTTGTACTTTGGGCTATAATCCCTTATGGATAAGGGGGGACGATTTTGAGGCTTTGGATAGACCTTAAAGTCATCCAACGCTTATCATTAGGGTATTGGATTGCTTAGGGCCTAAGTTATCCAATTAGGGTTTAAGGGTGAAACCCTAGGAGCCTTATTAGTATAAATAGACCCTAGGGGTTAAGGGAAATCGACACCCTTGTCTCTAAAGAAACCCTGGCCGATTTTTTCCTCCTCTCCCCTCTCTCTATAATCATCCTCTTTCTAGTTGGTGTTTGTAAGCCATTAAAGGAGTGACAATTGTGACTCTAAAGCTCCAAGGACAAGAAGATTCAAGCAAGTGATTCAAGGTAATCTTTCAAATTTGATTTGTTATGTTATTATACTCTAATAGTCATTAGAAGTCTTGGATTCAATGCATGTTCAATTAGAGAAACCTAGATCCAAGCATTAGGGTTTGTATGTGCACATAGGAATGTTCATATGGCTAAAACCCATCACACTTAACATCCATTTGAAAAAACATCAAAGTCTTTGTGAGCTGCATAAGCTAAAAATATGCGAACTGCTTCGAGTCTTGCAACAGAAGCAAATGTTTCTTCATAGTCTATTTCTTCTTGTTGCGAATAACCTTTAACAACTAGTCTAGCTTTATTGCGAATAATATTGCCATCTTTGTCGGTTTTATTTTTAAAAATCCATTTTAACCCGACAATTGAAACATCAGAAGGTTTAGGAATTAATCTCCAAACCTTGTTTCATTCAAATTCAGCCAGTTCAAATTGCATAGCAACAACCCAATCTGAGTGTTCCATAGCATCCTTTACCGTCTTTGGCTCTATTTTCGAAATAAAGACATTAAACATACATAGTTCTTGGTTCACATTCAGTACCTCATTTTTCACACGAATTTGAGCTCTTGTCAACACACCATCTTGTGGATTGCCAATTACCTGTTCTTTGGGATGATTTCTTGTCCATTTCTCAAGTGGTGGAAAATCAGGATTAAATTCCAATGGTGCATCTTCATACATATCTTCATTTTCATATCCTGCAACATAAAAATTATCATTTAGTTCATGAAACTCATCATTTTCATCAAGATTAATTGTCTCTGTTTCATCATGCTCCCCCTCAACATGATGTTCATCTTGATGCTCCCCCTCAAAATGATGAACCTGTTGAATTTGCGAATGATCCCCCTCAACTTGATGATTCTGTTGAGTTTGCGAATGCTCCCCCTCAACTTGATGATTCATATTTTCATTCTCCCCCTCGAAAGTTTGCTGTCTGTGTTCATTGTTAATCGTATGCTCCCCCTCCATATGAACTTCAGGCACACTTTTGCAAGATATTGAACTTGTAGTGATTGTTGAATCATGAGTATGTTTTGAGGATTCTGATGTTTGATTATCAGGAGCATTATTTTCCGCATTAATGGCCCTGTCAGGAATTCCAAAAATTAAGTCATAATCAAAATCATTTATTTTAGAATTATCAATTTGTGTATCTGAATCAACAAGAATTGATTTATTTCCAAATTTACTACCCGTTTGTTTAAGATAGTAATCATCGAAAGTTAAGTTGAAAGTTTCTTCAACTTTTCTTGTTTGCTTGTTTAGCACCCTGTATGCAACTGAATTTTACGAATATCCTAAAAATATGCCTTCATCAGCTTTAGCTTGGAACTTGGTCAGATTATCTTTTAGATTCATTATAAAACACCTACAACCAAAAACATGAAAAAATTTGACATTAGGTTTTCGATTGTTGAGTATTTCATATGGAGTGACACTGAATCTGCGATGAATGAATGATCAATTCTGAGTAAAGCATGCAGTGGAAACTGCTTCAGCCCAAAGATATTGCGGTAGATTCGCATATGTTAACATGGTTCTGGCTGCTTCGCCTAAAGATCGATTTCTTCTTTCAACAACACCATTTTGTTGTGGAGTATATGGTGATGAGAAATTATGCGAAATTCCTTTGCCTATGAGAAATGAATCAAGAGTTTGATTTTTAAACTCAGAACCATTATCACTTTTAATTTTGCGAACATTCTTTTTAAGGCTAATCTCAATCTTTTTGATAAAATCAATCATCGTCTGAGCAACTTCAGATTTTAACCTGAGAAAAAATACCCATGTGAATCGAGAAAAATCATCAACAATAACTAAAATGTACCGCTTTTTATTGATTGTAGCAACAGTCGACGGTCCACATAAGTCAATGTGAAGAAGTTCCAATGGTTCTATGATTTTTGAGTCTATCACAATCGGATGACCTTTTCTATGTTGTTTTCCTTGTTCGCAAGCTGCACACAGAGAATCATTGTCAAATTTTAGTATAGGTAAACCTCGAAGTAAATCTTCAGTGACAAGTTTGTTAATATTGCGAAAGTTCAAATGTGACAATATTCTATGCCATAGCCAGCTGACATCATTAGATGCCTTTGATAGTAAACACACAACAGGTTTGCCCACGATTGGTTTGATGTCCAGTGTAAACATATCACCATATCTTTTGGATTTGAGAAGTACTTCATTTGTCTTCGCATTTGCAATGATACTTCCTTCTTCATTAAACACAACCTGGTTTCCAGTACCCACAACAAGTTGCGAAACACTAATCAAGTTATGTTGAAGACGTTCAACATAAGCAACCATGTTAACAGTGAATTGTCCATTTGTTACTTTCCCATAGCCTTTCACTTGACATTTGTGATTATTTCCGAATTTGACTACTCCTGCATTTTCCAAGCTTCGATAATCTCGCAAGTTTTCCTTTCTTCTAGTCATGTGACGAGAGCAACCACTATCAATGTACCATTTCCCATCATATTACTCGTCACACATCACCTGCATTTATTGAAAAAATTTATGAACCCAAGACTTATTGGGTCCTCCATTAGTATTTTTGAACAAATGTTTTGAATTTAAAAACCATGTTTTCACTTTGTCTATGACACTATCAATTATATCAACATCATCAGATCGAGATATTGAAATATAGTTGTTCAACAGTTTTGGATTTTCATTAAGTTTCATCTCATCTTTCACAACATTCGCAACTTTGATAACTGGTTTCCATTTTTGTACCGGAACTTGCGAATTATAAGATGACGAACTACCAGTGGAAGAGTTATTTGCGAACTTGTCAAATGCATTTTTTATTTGTTGCTCTGAAAACTTCCTATTTTGATATTGTCTTCCTTTCCCTTCAAGCCAACGATTGATCATACCTACATCAGATTTTCCTTTTGTATACGAAACTTTGGTCGGTTTTGAGACTGAAGGATTTGGAAAATTTGGTTTTTTAGGAGAAAAGTTCATTTTTGTTTGAGTTGTGACATTCAAAGATGATGAATTATTCGTGAATTTGCCAACTTTATGAAACTTTTGATTTTTCACAAATTTTTGCGAAGTCTCAAATTTTCGATTGTTGTCATATTTGCGAACAAGTTTATCATTATTTTTCATTGGAATTTTGTCAACAGAATTTATTTGTTTATGAAGACTTGTATCCTCTTGTTTATTTATGCTTTGAAATTTTGATGATTTTGACTTTGAAATTTGTTCATTTTCAACTTTAGACTTATCATTGGACACAACTTGCCAAAAGATTGATTTTCTTGCTTTTCTTTTTGATACATTATTTTCTGTTGAATAATTTCCAACCATCAATTTAAATTCATGAGAATTTAATTTCACTTCAACCTTTGGTTTTTCAACTTTTTCAAAAACTTTGTTTGCTTTTTCACCTTTAACCACCCATTTTTGTGATGATTTTTGTCTTTGAAAAACATAAGGATTTTGAGTTAAATTGTTTTCTTCTGTGTTTTGATTTGCGAAGAAACCTTCAGTAGTTGACCTTTGATTATCTTTTTCAATCATTTTGTTGAATTCAGGATGAATTTTCTTAGCATTCCCAGTAGTGACAAAAACTTGATTTGGAAAAATGGTTTTATCAGTGCATACAAAATTTGGATATACCACAGTGTTGGTTTCCAAATAATGTGCGCCTTTGTCATTTAAAATTTTGTCAAATTCTTTTGTATTTTCAAACACTTGATCAACCACAACTCGTGGAGGTATTTCATGTGAATCTTTCACGTCTTCTTTGTTTTCATCAGTGGCATCAGATTTCCAGCTTTCAACTTCCACATTATCAAAATTACAATGTTGCGATGTAGAGGGTTTTTCAATGTCATCTTTGACAATCAAATCAACTATAATTTCTTTACCTTTGATCTTAGATGTGATATTAATGATGGACAATTGAGAACAATCAACCTCTTCTTCCTCTTCAATCTCACTGATTTCACTCACATTATCTGAATTGTCATCGATATCAGCATAATTGAGTTGAGAATCAAGAGTTGAGGTTTCGGTTTTCTTTAAGATTTTCACTTGTTCATTCTTTGTCAAACTTTCATTGACAATACTAACCAACTCATCAGCATTCAAAAATTCATCAATTTTGACAATACCATATGCGAATCTATCATCAGGTATTTTGTCAAATTGAGCAATTGTGTTTTCGCAATCATAAGACACAACATCAACTTTTTCACGATCATATTCAAGAAAAGGTAAAATTTTCCTATGTTGTTCTTTGCTAATGTCAGATGAATGATGTAAAGCAGTTAATTTTGCATACAAACGCTTAGCAGAGTTACGGTATATATTTCTTTGTGCTAGCAACAACCTAACTTCATTTCCAAGATTGTCCCTATCACAATTTACATTTTTTATTTGCAATTCAAGTTTGTCTACTCTGCTTCGTTATATTTCTAACTCTCTTCGTGTCTCAACTAGTTACATATTTAAATTTTGAGCTTCAGTACTAGCAGACACAATAACAGAATCAAAATAAGCAACAATATCATCAAAAGAAGTAATTTCAGTATCATAAGCAGATAAAGGAATATTAAAAGATTCAAGAATAGCACGTACCTTGGTGGTCATTGGTGATTTGTCTGTGGATTTGGATACGAAGCACCGACCTGAAACATCCTCTTCGCAATTTTCTTCAAAGCTTGCGAACATAGCTCCAAGAGTTGGATGCCTCATTTCTTCATCATCAGATCCTGAAGACCAGATCTGATATGTTCCACTTTCTTCCTCATCAGACACACCCTTCGCAACTAGTCACATTCCTTTTGTCTTTACACGCAACTCTTCAATCTTTTCAGAATAGTAAGCTTCACCTTTCACTTTGTTCTTTTTCTCCTCTTTCTTTCGCAACATATAATCAGCTGCGAAGTGATTTGCACCATTGCAGTAGTGACAATAGATTCCAGAATCACCTTTCAGTTTCTTCTCATCTTTATCATCTTTTTTCTTTTCATCAACTTTTTCCATTTTCTTCTTCTCTTCTCCTCCATCTTTTGAAACTCCACTATTCGCATCATTTACCTTTCCTTTTGGATTAAAAGGCTTTTTGAAAAATTTCTTAACTCTGTTGTTTGAGTAGAATGCCACAGCTTCATCATCAGAGTTCATTAAGAAGCCTTCATTGTCTGAACCATTTGTTTCATTAATTTCTACTTCTGATACCTTTGAAACAAGATCCAAAGGTCCTCCTATACTTTGTTTTGATTCTTCATACATTTCTGAAACTTCACTTTCGTGTGTTTTTAGCTGATTGTAGAGATCATTCAAGCTGGTTGTATCAAAACTCTGTTGATTCTTAATCATCATACTCACACTTCGCCATTCTTTGCGAAGGCCCATGATGAATGTTAAAGTGAACTCCATGAGAGACCTAGTGATTCCATACCTATTGCAGTGATACACAAGCTCATTCAGACGATCATAGTAACTTTCAAGCGTTTCAGCATCCTTTTGTCTGAATTCCTTCAGTTCAACAAGATATTGCTTCACAGAGTTGATCTTCGTTTTTTCGCTACCTTGATACTTCTCTTTTAAAGTGATCCAGATCTCCTTGGCTGTTTTACAACTACGGATGTAATTGTAAACCACAGGAGGTAGAGTACCTCTTAGTTCCCTCATGCATCTCTTTTCATTTTTCTTCAAACAGTTTTGTTGTTCAGCAACTTCAGCAGAAGTAGTAGACGGTCCAATTGGTTGAACATTAGCAGGAGCTTGCACTGTTCCATTGATACAATTCCAAAGTTCTTCATCAATTCCATTTAAGTAATCCTCCATTCTATCAGCCCACTGATCATAGTATTCAGGGATTAACATCGGAATTTTGGTTGAAGAACCAAGCAAGTGAGAGAAAGAAGTCATTGTATTCATGTTGAAGTTCGCCATTGATGAACATGGAAATTTCAGAAAGCTTGAAAAACTTGATGAATTTGAGAATTGATCAACTGAAATGATCACAAATTACTAATCGATCACACGACTAAACAATTCAATGGCAGAATCAATTCAAATATGAAGATCAAATGTGATTTTCAAAACCAAAATGCGCGGAAAATTTTGAGTAAAGTTACTACTCAAAAAGCAAATGATTCTAACACGAAAATCAGATCGATGCAGTTTAAATCCTGCTCTGATACCAATTGAAGAGAATTGTTATCGAGATTATGAAAGCAATTATGATTGAATGAATGAAAAGTAAGAACACAACGAGTAAATATTAATCAGATCTTATATTGATGAAGACTGATTACAATGCTTTAAGAAGAAAGAATACACGAGTTAAAAGTTCTTTCTACTTCTATCCTGAGTCCCTATTTATAGGAAACCTGAGTGTACAAAAAATATACTAAGTCTATTACAATACACTTCGCATAAAACTGTGACTTAGTAAAGTAACTAATATGCCAAACTAAAGAAACAACCACTTCGACTTTTTACAATACATAGACTCTACAAATAGGGTTTAGTCTGACGTTAACCGCGATTAATTAATAGTCCAACTATTATTATTATTATATAAGCGTTAAATAACACTCAATATAACTCATAATAATAGCCCAAATACTTATTATAAGGTCCTAATAACATTACTATATTAAAACATAAGCTATACTAAAGATAGGTTAGGCGTAGCTCACTTACAGCGGGTTTTCTCGAAAACCGGGCTTCGCCGGAGCAGCGTTCCCGAGCCGAAATGCTCTTTTCTCGGGACTCCGGGAGCCTCGGGGCTTCCTTCGGGTGCTAGGGGTTTACCTAGGCTTTTAGGGGGGTTAGGGGGATAGAGATAGAGTCTAAAGAGAGAAAGAATGGTTTGGAAAGGTGTGGGGAGGAATGGAACCCGACACCTCTATTTATAGTGTGAAATCCTGGTGGACTCGCCGAGTCGATTCATTGACTCACCGAGTCAGTGCCACGTGTCGTCACCTGATGGCTTTTCTTGAGGAGAAAGCCTTGGCCCATATTCAGCCACGTCACCCCTTTTGCAGCAGCACCTTGCCGACTTCTAAACCCCGTAACTTTCGAATACGAGCTCCGTTTTCGACGTTCTTTTTTCCACACGTAGGTAAAATCAAGATCTACAACTTTCATTTAGACTCCATTGGCTAATTCTCGACCGATCTTAAATTTAACAGTAGGAGGTGTTTAGACTGTTAAATGACCACGAAGAATTCGTAACTCCTTCATACGGACTCCGTTTTCGTCTATCTTTTTACCGTTGAGTTCCTATTAATGAGATCTTCAACTATCATTTAGGTCGCGTAAGCCAAAACCCGCTCGAACTAAAATTCGAGTTTCGGGTCGTGCACTACTAAGCCGAATCTTAGAAAAATCGTAACTTCTTCATACGAAGTCAGATTTGGGCGTTCTTTTTATGGATTTTCTTGGTTTAACATATTCTACGACTTTGGTTTATGCTACTAAGGCTAAAAATTCTTCTATCGTAAATTCACTTTTTACGCTTCCCGGTGTCGTGCCGGTTTTGCCGAAAAACTTCGACGAGTCATAACTTCTTCGTTATAACTCGGATTTCGGCGTTCTTTATATGTACGAAAACCTTGTGGAATATTCTACAACTTGGTTAAGATTATTTATTCTAAATAGTATTTTGTCTAAAAGTCGTTTCGACCCCTATTGCTTCTAAATTGACTAGCTTGGATCTGCGGGCGTTACAGTTATTTCCCCCTTAGGATGATTACGTCCCGAAATCATCAACGAAACAGGATAGAATAATGACTCTATACTTTATTTCTTCATCCTAGGTAATAATCGTAACTTCCTCATTTCTTCGAATGAGTATCTATCTCCTGGACTCCTTGACTGCAGGTGGTGCTTGATCTTGCACTTGCTCGTTAGACTTTCAATCATGACCTTCGTGTCACAACCTCATTCTTTATCAGAGACTCCTTCTTCTTATTAAAAAAACTTAGGATAAGTTAATTTAATTACTACAATTAACTGATGTGTCATATTCTAATGACCTATCACCGTATGTAGCAACGCTTACACTCAGGTCTCTTAGAGTCAAATTCCGGAATGGAATATGCCTTCCTTCATGGTCTAATGTGATATAATCACATGTAGCATTTCTAGCTACCAACTTCTTTAACAACGAGCGCGATACTTCTATTGATCACTTTGATTTCAATCATTTGGTTTAAGTCGGACGCTACATCAAACTTGGTTCTCTGAACCACGTAACCTACTCATCGTAGTCGGACTCAATGTGATATGACCACTAGGGTTGGGATAACAACAATCTTCTTAGTCATTACCGAAACAATGGTAACGACATACTTGAATAAAATGAAATCAATTACTAGCTTCTTGGTAACCTTGTGACTTTCCCTGATCCAAGTGTGAGTCTTGTGCTTCCGGTAGTATAGGCCTCTACTACCATTCACACCTACTCATACTCGTCCCAAGTATTGTCTCGTAGTTCACCCAAGTCACCATAAAAGAAAATTACATAACAACTTGACACATTAGATAACAAAACGAAGGTTTTATATTATTCCTTGAAACGATTACATAGGTGTTCAAGTTCAACCTATACTATGCATCTAATAGGCTACACCACACGACTACTTCATAGATCCTCATTCCTGATCCCTTTCATTTCCATCTTCTTCGTCAAGGATCATATGGAACGATCTTGCCTTTGGTTTCGGTGGAATGTTTGGTCTTGCCGCCTCTTTCTTCTTCGGGCAATCCTTAGCAACGTGCCCTTCTTCACGGCATTCATAACACACCCTTTTGCTGGCGGTGCACTTGTTGGCGTAATGTCCGGTCTTTCCACACTTGAAACATGTCACCTCCTAGCCAAATTTTCCAAAGTGTTTCTTCTTGCATTTATCACACCATCTTGCTTCACCTCCTCCTCCAGACTTCGGGAATTTTCTCTCCTTGTTGGACCTTGAAGAATCTTCATGCTTCCTTTTCCCACCAACTTCAGCTCTCTCCAGACCATTCTATCTTATCTGGGTCTCCACATTCTTAGCAGCCCAGATGGCGGCTTTCAGAGTGGTCGTTTGCTTGACCATTCGACCAAAGTCCACCGGTAATCCGTTGGCAAACTTGTTGACCTTGGAGAGCTCAGTTGGAATTAGATAAGGAACGAGCTTCATCTTCTCCGTAAAATTTGCAGCATACTCGGTGACACTCATCCTCCCCTTCTTCAGATTCTGGAATTCATTGTTGATCTCCAGAAGGTCCTGCTCAGAGTAGTACTGCATCTTTAATTGTACTAGGAAATCCTCCCAAGACATCTTGTTTGCCTCTCCCTTGGGCATCGTGTTAGCTAGTAGCTTCCACCAGCTTAGTACTCCAGACTTTAACAGAGGGACCGCAAGGGCGGTCTTCTGTTTGTTGCTAAGCTCGCAACTCTCAAACATTGTCTCCATCTCGGAGATCCAGTCCATAACTTCCACCGGTGATGGGCTTCCAGAAAGACTCGGGGGTTTTGATGCCATGAAATCCTTGTACTTGCATCCACGTCTGTTATTTCCTCCCTCCTGGTGGTTCTGCCCAACTATTGGTGGGTTGGTTTGACCAACAGTCCCATTGTAGTTTCCTCCTTCTGACTGCCCATCATTCAGCTCGTGCTATTCAATTGGTACCATAAATTCTTCTCGATTCTGTTGAAGCAAACACATTGTTTCCTCCATTTGGCGATCCAACATCATCTGGATCATCGCTTGCACTTCTTTGACAACAGGTATTTGTTGTATCACTGGAGGTTGAGGGGGTTGGTTCCTATTTCCATTTGCGTTTACGTTTCCGCTACAGGTCCTTGCCATCTTGATCTATACACCGAGTAAGGTGAATCTAGATCTTTATTTAGGATAAACGTTTTAAATCATCCTTATCACTTCGAAACGTTTATATGCTAGTTCTAATATCGTACTCGTATGTTTAGAATCCTAAACACATAAGGTTTCCAGATCCGGTCGGCAACAGACCATAGATCCGAATAACTAATAGCATATAAGGCACAAAGCATTTAGCACATAAAAGCATTTTAGGCATAATTCCTAAAATAATCTAGTGCTCACACCTTACAATCATCACTTAGCATTCTAAGTTTAAGTCTAGAAATAAATCCATATTCCTAGTTCGCTTAAACTAATGCTCTGATACCAACTATGACACCCCAATTTTCACGGTCAGAAAAGACCGATTTTTGTTTATGCTTTATAAAAATCAGAGTACTTCTTTTTTCATAAAAATGTTGCGGAATTTGTTCCCAGAAAAACACGATAAATACATTAGCAAAACATTTTAAAAGAAACATATTTTATTCATTTTAAAACGTTTGGGATGTCATTGTCAATACAGAAACATAAGCATAAACAGAACTTACTTTTATTTACACTAGTGATCTACATCTCTTTAATCTCTCAATGTAATGTGACTTCATATCAACACCTGTGATATAAATAAACTGAGTGGGTCAGGTTGGGAAACCTGGTGAGCACATAGGGTTTTCAACCCACAATAATATAATTATTATGTTTAAACATCAAACAATCAACCCAATTACCCATTCCCGTTATCCTTACATTACGTCCCTAAACATCTAACACAAGGGACCTAGTCTAAGGACTATCATCGGGATGGACACTACTGCTAGGGGGATTCCTCAGCAATAGATATCCTAAAGGCAACCATGTGGGGGATGGAGTACACCTGGTGAGCACATAGTTCAAATAAACACACAGTCCGAATAAACACACAGTTCGAATAAACACCTACATGTTGCGAGCCTGTTAGTGTTCCACTGGACTGTCTAGAATAGTCCGTGGTCATCATCTATACTTCGCTAGATGACTGGATCGTCAATAACATCTATAACAAGGCCTCTCATTATTTTATTTTGTCACACAGCAACTATTACATCTACCCATGTTTTACCCAACACATTTTGTAGATATAAAATACATATACAGTTTAAATCATTGAAAGCATGTATAAAACGTTCATCCAGCATAGATAGTAAGTATTCAGATAATATGCACACATAACATGTAATTTATATAAAATACTTCATATCTATGTGTAAGCTGAAAGTAACTATGAACTCACCTGATTAGGTGGTGACTCGTCACTCGGACAGTACTTCGTTACTCTTAAAACAATTTCCTCGACAAAACCTAGTATCAATATGAATAGGTTTAGTCTGACGTTAACCGCGACTAATTAATAGTCCAACTATTATTATTATTATATAAGCGTTAAATAACACTCAATATAACTCATAATAATAGCCCAAATACTGATTATAAGGTCCTAATAACATTACTATATTAAAACATAAGCTATACTAAAGATAGGTTAGGCGTAGCTCACTTACAGTGGGTTTTCTCGAAAACCGGGCTTTGCCAGAGCAGCGTTCCCGAGCCGAAAGGCTCTTTTCTCGGGACTCCGGGAGCCTCGGGGCTTCCTTCGGGTGCTAGAAATTCTTCTATCGTAAATTCACTTTTTACGCTTCCCGGTGCCGTGCCGGTTTTGCCGAAAAAACTTCGACGAGTCATAACTTCTTCGTTATAACACGGATTTCGGCATTCTTTATATGTATGGAAACCTTATGGCATATTCTACAACTTGGTTAAGATTATTTATTCTAAATAATCTTTTGTCTAAAAGTCGTTTTCAACCCCTATAGCCTCTAAATTGACTAGCCCGGATCTGCGGGCGTTACAAATGGGTCGGCCATGGTGCCTTAGACCCCTTAGTATAGTGAGGATAACTCACCTCGCAACTGACGTCAGAAACTAGAACGATTCCACTCCCAGATTACCAACACGAACTTCACAACCTATAATTACCATACAACCCTTTTTCATAAGTTTCCAAATTATCAGAATAACCCTCAAAAGTCATCTGGTCAACTCTTGGTCAAAGTCAACGTCCACAGTCAAAGTCAACAGTCCATGTTGACTCGACTCGTCGAGTGCAATTCGCCGACTCGTCGAGTCTTTCCTGAACTCGAGAAGTCGTTAAATCCTTGATTGTCTCGTCGAGTCCTCCTTCAACTCGCCGAGCTCATACGCGTCTAAGAATCGGGGAACTTAGTCGACTCGCCGAGTTTTCTAACGACTCGTCGAGTTCAAGGCAAACTTCAACAGACTCGACGAGTTGTTCATCAACTCGTCGAGTTCAAGGCAAACTTCAACGGACTCGACGAGTTGTTCATTAACTCGTCGAGTTCACGGCCAAATTCATCCAACTCGCTGAGTCTTCGCAGACCTCCATCCATGCAAACACTTTTTAAGCCATGGAAAGGCTCCAGGTTACAGATCCAAGCCTCTAAGGCATGTTTATCACGTAAAGTTGCAAACTTTACTCACATGCAAGGTTCTAAAGGCTCTAAATGACTAATCTATGCTTCCAATGTGGTTTTACACCTTGGGAGAGTCTCATTCTTGCACAAGCTGGAAACTTTATGTACTAAGAAGCCCAAAGGAGCTCAGTTCTGAAGTTACAACTTCAGATCTGAGGTTGCAAAGAAGGGGCATCTTCCAAACACACTATGAAACCCTAGAAGGTGCCCAAAAGAATGAATGAGGCTAGGGTAACGACTTATACCTCCCAGAAGATACTAATCACAGAAGATCTTTGGTCCTTCAAGTTCCTTGCTGTTGAATGCTTGGTCTCTAAGCTCTTTTCTCTCTAAGAATCCCTCCTTCAAGATTGAAATGCACAAGATGAGCTCACACACACACACGATCTGGACTTAAAAGGGACAAGAGGCAGTGAAGGGGAGGCTGGGGATGGCCAATGATCCTTTAAATATGGTGAAATACCCCGAAATTTAGGGTTTCATCTGCCAGCTCCTACTCGTCGAGTCCCTTTGTGGAATCGGCGAGTAGATCACTAAAGTCGCGATCCCACCTCGCTGCTACTCGACGAGTAGGGCAGCCTTACTCGTTGAGTAGGACTTAAAACTAAAGAAATTCTTTATTTAAATCCATACCTGAGAATCGGGCGTTACAATTCTCCCCCACTTAAACTAGACTTCGTCCTTGAAGTCCTCTGGAATAAACAATGTTGGGTAGTGCTTGCGCATCTCCGCCTCCGGTTCCCATGTCCACTCGGACCCCCTCCGATGTTCCCACTGCACCTTCACCAAAGGTATTTCCTTGTTCCACAAAATCTTCTTCTTTCTTTCCAAGATGGCCATAGGCCTCTCCACGTAGTTCAGACACTCATCGACCTGAACGTCGTCATACGATACTACTGTCTCATGATCCGTGATGCACTTCCGTAACTGCAAAACATGGAACGTGCTGTGAATCCAGCTAAGCTCCTCCGGAAGCTCGAGCTTATAAGCTGTGACAACCCGAAATTTCCATTCTGAACAAACCATATGAAGTCAATAGAAGTTAGAACAGTTACAATGAAAATCCAGACTTTTGGGTATAAGTTTGAGTATTTCAGGATTTACACTTAAGGAGATATCAGGAGAGTGGATGCACTAGGGTTTTGTGCAACACCGTTATTCCAAAACTCTAGGATATTAGGATTCAATCCCGGAATAAAAATATTTTCTGCCAAAAATCCCAGGACTATATATAGAAATCTGAACCATATTTATTCATTATTTCCAATTCCAATTAGAGAAAAGCCGACTTCTCTCTCAAGGATCTTCGGACTTTCGTTCCGGAAAGTGAGTACTTCTATCTAGTGTTGTTTTAAAGCTTCATATATGCTTAATACACTAGAAATCATAGGAAAACACTAAGATCTGTGAGTTTACCGCCCAAGAACACCTTGGGGAGTAAACTCCTTTATAAGGGCCAAACTCGAGTTGGAAGTGTTCTAGACCAAGATCCAAGGCTAAGGAAAGGTTTGTGGCAGCATTGCACCACATATTAGGGTTTACGGCCAAGGGAGATTGCCTTGGCCGTAAACACCATTTGATCTTGGATTTTTGATGATTTCAAGTCCTTAACTCATTAACCTAACTAATAAACATGTAAGGGAGGTAAGGACTTACAATTTGAAGGGTAAAGAGGGGTGTTTTAGGCCCAAAACACTTTTGTGTTCTTGGTGTTCTTAAAGATATAGATCAAAAGATGGAATTTGTGGATGGATTCAAGGATGAATCAAGAAGAAGTGATGTATAACACAAAGATGGAAGAATTTTACTTACATTTGTGAAGATTGGAAGAAAAATCTTGAAGATCCTTGGGAGAGAATCCGATTTCTCTAGCTAGAAAGGTGAAGAATGAATGAAAAATGACTAAGTGTCATATATATACTAGGAGTTTACGGCCAACTTGAGTTTACGACCGTAAACTCAAGTGTCTTGGCCGCGAACTCCTCTTTTGAGGGTTTAAACCTAGCTTGATGGATTAGAAGTTCAATTGGCATTCCCTTTCACTCATTCCTTTGGTACATTAAGCCTAGAATGTTCACACGAAATCCAAACATTGCTAAAAGTTAGCAGAAGCAAGTTTGACTTGATTGAAATGTAGGGTTTGTTCAAGATAGATATTTCGGGTTGTCACAGATACGTAATTTTTGATATAGACTAGAACACAACCTTTGAAACTGTAAAACTTCGATACTAAATATCTTTAAAACTTCTTTTACTCTACAGAGTTTTATGATTTGAGATTTCACGACTTTTTTCTTATAACTCCGATCTTGGTTTATAGTTACTAAGAAAATGGTTTGTATTTATTATAACTTTATGAAAATTGAGCATTTATCTTATTTTAAAATTAAAAATTTTATTCTAAAAATCGGGACACTACATTTTACTTATATATGTAACACTTAAAACCTCTTCCCAATTCACATATTAATATAAAATTCTCAATTTTTTTATTCAAATGGGGTTATCATCTAGTTCTAATGACTGTTTGCGCATCAAAGATATGCATGAAAACAACCCGCTTTTCTTATCTTCATCCAAACTGATGTGCTAAAAATGATGTTACAACAACTAGTCGAACCAAAATATTGTTGTTTCTTTCGGATAATGTAAGTTAAAGTGTGTCAAAAATACAAGAAGTCATGTCAACAAAGATGTAAAGCAACCCATGAGCGTCTTGTCTGAGATTATTTTGGTGATATTCCCATATTTAGTGACGAGCAATTCAGAAGATGATTCCGGATATGAAGGCAATAATTCATGTGCACTGTTGAAGATATGGAAACTTGAATATATCATAAAGAACTTCAAGTGAAATCATCTAACAGTTATGTTATGATATTAATAAGATGTATGGAGATGAATATTTATGCAAACCAACATCGAATAATTTTCAACATTTGTATGCCACACATGAATCCAAACATTGATTCAAGGAATGTTAGGTAGGATTTATTGTACACTTCGGTCTTGGGGGAATTGTCTAAAGGCATGGAAATGTCAAAACATAAGATGTAATGACGAGTAGGGATGAGTTTCTTAACCAAAAAACCGAATCAGAACCAAAACCGGTTGGAACTGATTTGTGGTATTCGGTCCGGTTTCTTGTTCCCGAAATTCATAAATTTCCATTGGTTCTTTCGGTTTCGAACACCTTCTTATATAACATATTTCCTAGTAGAACTGGAACCGGTTGGAACCGATTAGTGGTATTCACTCCGGTTCTTAGTTCCCCATTCAATCGTTAATTGGTTTTTGGATTGATTAACATCTCTAATGACTAGTATCTAACGATTATACTTGAAGTGGTGGCTTTGTAAGATCTATGGATATGGTATGCATATTTTGGTGTCGCTACTTCGAATAATGACATAAATGTCCTATAAAATTTTCCACTACTCGACAAGAAGGTATATGGAAAAGCACCCGGGTGGACACCAAGTGTAGCATTTCAGGTGAAGGATTCATGATACAAACATGGTTACTATCTTGCAGATGAGATATATCTAAGCTGGACAAATTTTGTGAAATCATTTACACATCCACCCAACGATAAAATAAAAAAATTCAAAGTGGCACAAGAAGCAGAAAGAAAGGATTTAGAAAAAGCTTTTGGTAGCCTAAAATCCCGTTGGGGCATAATTTGACTCCTTGCATGACAATGCATATCGAAAAAATTAAAAATATAACATATGTCAACATTATATTACTCAATAGGATACTTAAAGATGACGATCTTATATGTTTGATTGATGATGCCGATCTCCCCACTGAGGAAGAAATAACTGAAGATACTCTTTTGTAATTGCATTCCACCGAAACCCACCATCACTTCAATCGTATAACTACTTGAATTTATTTACTTTTGATTCGTTTTATTACTTCATTGTAACATTCTGTTTCGGATTGTTTTGTGATTTAATGCCCGTGGGCCTTAATCCGAGTATGAGAAGGTTTTAAGGCTTTGAAGGATAAATGTTTAGGCCTTTTTGGGATGTGGGTAAGGTAGGTTGTGTGATGAAAGAGTTTGGTTTGTGCTTTAGAGCCCAAATGTATTGTTAAAGGCGCTGATACAGGCTTTTCATGAATTTGGACCTGAGTTCGAGTGGGCTTCAGGAGGAATAAAGTTGATAGAAGTGTGGGGCTTCTCTTTACTTTTTCGTGGATATAAGGATCATCGGAAACAGATTTATAACGAAGAAGTTGTGGCCTTTGAAAGTTTCATGGTTTTAGGGTTAGCCGAGTACGTTGGTCGTACACAAAGCATACGCGGGGCGTACTAGTGAAAACGGCAGTACGCTGGGCGTACTGACCAGGATGGTCGTGAATGTTCTTCGGAGTACGCTAGGCGTACCATATGTACGCTGGGTGTACGCCACTAAGACTTGAACCCTATTTTTGGGTCTTGGACCCTATTTAAGCTCCTTATCTCATAACCTAACCCTAATATCTTCAGCCTCAATCCCTCTAAACCCTAGAAATCGACCCTAGGCCTCCATTGGAGTGATTCTTGGGTTTTTTTGGTGATTTAGTGAGGTTTTTGGTGCTTATTGTGGAAGAAGGAGTTCCTTGAGGAAGCATTGCTTGGCTTGGAGCTTATGGATCCAAGCCTTAATCATATTGATCTAACTCCAGGAAGCATAAAGTTTGAATCTTGGTGGATTTCTTATATGGATCTAGTGCGGTGATGACTTGTTATGTTTGTCCTTGGAAGAAGAAGGAGTCTTGAAAGAGAATAGCTTGAGCATCTAGCTTTTGGATCTGAGTTATACACTTGTTGGTGCATCTTCCAGAGGTATCAAGTTCGAAACTTGCTCATTGTTGTGCTTGTTCTTGTTTTGAGTCCATTTTTAGGGTTTTATGTCCCAAGCTTGGAACTCTATGAGTTTGATGAACTCCATAGTATAATATTTGTCCTTATAGATGCTTTTAGTCGTTTGGAGTCATAAAAATAAGATCTTGGTTATCAAGATCTCTCCATGCATGATATATGAGCATTTTTTTGGGGGGGGGGGGTAAAGAGTGAGTGTATTTGGGTTTGGGACTTTATCAGCCATGCAAAGGCTTAAAGTCACTGAATTTATAGAGTAAGAGCTATTAGGGAGTCCATATCTGTGATATGAGCCAAGCTCTTAACTGATTAAGACCAAATGAGTAGGAAGAGTGAACGTGACAAGTATGCTGAGCGTAATTCTAGTACGCCCTGCGTACTGACCAAGTGTCCCCGATGGCAAATATGGATTCGTGAGTACGCTGAGCGTACCAAGGGAGGTACGCCCCGCGTAACCTCACTGTGGACTTTTGGGCTAAGTCTCATTTCGGGCCTTGAGTGTTGGGTCTGGAGTTTGGGCTTGTTGCACTAAAGTTTTGGACCAGAGGATTATATATATATATATATATATATATATATATATATATATATATATACCTTGGGCCCTTGAGTTGGGTTAGTCACTTGGACTTGAGAGTTGGGCCTCGGGAGAGCCCATTCATTATTGGGCTTTGGTAAGTCCAATGAGTTTTAGGTTAATAATGGGTTAGTTAGTGGACTACCTTTAGACCTAAATAGTGAGGGTTTGGACTTAGATCTTAATTGGGTAGTTGTGAATCTTGGTCCAGTGTTAGAGGCCGGTGTGCAGCAGCAGCATCTTTAGGAGATATTCATCATCCGATGTGAGTCTTCTCACTATACTTACCATGACTGGTATCTTTGTGTGACTGAGATGTCTTATGTGCTTATCTGTGTATTGTGATATTTTGCATTATGTCTTTGTGATTTATGATGAGTATTATTATTATGAGCTTATTGAGTTAGGACCGGAGGGTCCACCCGAGTGTGGGACAGGAGGGTCTCCACTGGAACACATTGACCGGAGGGTCGTATTGAGTTAGCCTCGAGTGGCTAACGTGATGTGTGTGGTATTTTGAGGAACTCACTAAGTTTCGTGCTTACCGTGTTATATGATATGTGTTTCGGTTCTTCTCAGGATCGCGGGAGGGCGCCGGTTCGATTGTACACACTAGAGAAAAAGTTATGTTTTGAGGATTCTGGATTATTAATCAAACAATTACGGAGTTGCGTTTTGTAAATTAAATAAATGAGATTTTTGTGAGATATGTTATGAGAGTTATGTGGTTTTAAAATGAAAAATTTGGTTTGAAAATTTACGTGGTTACATTCAGCATTGTACTTTTCTAAATTAATAAAATGTTATTTTGGTTTTTAGTTTTAGTTATACTTAAAATAAACTTATATTTTCTTAAACTATTTTAAAGAATCATGTACTATGGGAATGATACTAAGGACACATTTCTTGTGTTTAAAGATGAGAGAAATGAAAATCACAAGGAAAAAAGGTTACATGGAATTAAGGATGGAAGGGATAGGATAGGGGACTCCCGCCAGCCTTACATGTGATACATGTAATGCATTTATTAAAATAATTACATTAAATATTATTGTAATATAATTTTGTTCAACTTTTGTGAAAATATTGATGAAAATGTTTTTAGACATTAAAAGAACGTCACCAAGTACTAATTGATGACAAAACTTTATATTCGTTCCATGATTACTCCTTGAGGGATTAGATTTCAAACAACTCTCTTTGTTTTACACTAAATCTCCAATCAAAAATCCCTACCAAAACATAGTTGTATATCCCATGATTACACCTTTTATATAATACACAGATACATTTTTCTTTCCTTTTTCCTAATCTCTCTCTCCTTACTTCCAGTTTTTTCCTAATCTTTTTTCCATGTACACATACATACATACAAGAATAACATGAGTTTTTAAACCCTTTTTTTAGGGTTTCAAAAACTGATGAATCAATGAAGCAATCAATACAAGACAACCCTGAGCAACCCTGGTTGGGGTTCAGAGTAGTGAAGCCCCTCTTCCTCCAGCAAGTACCTCTGGACAGCAACCGGAAGTCTAGCTGGCGTTCTTGTCCCTTTAGTGTGGTGGCCTGTCCCCACACATATGTACACCTGGACACGCTGGTCTGCTGACCTGGCAATGTTACGCCACGTCATCAGATCACGTTTCAGGACGTGAATGGCTTCACTCACGTGTAGCCCGTGAAGATCAATTATCCTTTCCTGCCCTCCTCTTCCATTCCCTTGCATTTCTGGACTTACCGGATTCCTAACAGAGAAGAAATAATACCACTTTTTATTTTTATTTTTTAAGGGCATTGTATTTTCATTTTTTATTTTATTTTTTTGTATTTGGACAAAACTAACCTTTGATAGTAGATAGATTCTTGAGCCTTTCCATGAGCAGCTTTCATTTGGATGTTGTGTGATTGCCCTTTCACACTCAGCTCCTTAGCTAAAGCCTTTTGGCCAATAAGATAAGCTTGTCGTGCCTATTTTCAAACCAAAATTAAGAAGAAAAAAAACTTTTAATATTAAATAATTAGTAGCATTCAGAACCTTGTTATTTCTTTTTTAAATACTCTTATTCACCAGTTATTTCTTAGGAGACCCTACGTTTTATTTATTCGGTTGAAGGGTAAAACGGTCATTTACTCTCATATAAATGGTTAAATACCTGTTCAAAATATGCATTGCGTAAACGTGCATGATCACGAGCTTCACCCCGCATTTCAGAATACATATTTGCTGTGATCTCAACAAAGTTAAAGCACAAAGACACAACACAACTAACCATATAATATAATAAACTAAAAAAAAAATTAAAAAAAAAAAAATATTATTTAAACTTCAACGAAAACATTACCAACTGCATCACCAGTTTCAAGCCAAACAGGAGCCGAACGGGGCCCATAACCACTGGAATAAGAGCTTCTACTTGATCCAATGGTGGAATTTGGAGAAGGGTTTCTATCATACTTCCATATACTCGAATCCTGTGATGCCATTTTCCTAACTGCTGAAGCAAAATCGGTTGCTCCAAGTGATGGAGAAGTGGAGGATGATTTGAACATGAGTAGATCTTTCTCTAAAGAAAGATAAGAGTTGACATTTTGTTGACCAGAAAATGGTGCAATGTGATGATTATTTGTGGGAGAAAGTGCACGGAAATCAAGAGCACTCAGATTTGGTGATGATAAGGCTTTGGAGTTTGGATTCTGATTCAGACCATTATCTACTTGAAGCTGCAATCAAATCAAAACCAAAAACACTTTACACATACAACAATTATTGAGGAAAGAAAAGAAACAGCCCTAAGTGTTGTATAAAGATAAACAAACACAGTTTCTTATTTAGAGTAAAAAAAAAAAAAAAACCTCAAGCTGAGTCAGCATCTCAATTGTCAAATTCAAGTCACATCCATTAGCATAATAAACCTCTGCAACACTTTCAGCTGCAAAACCTGGAAATTGGGAAGCCAAAAATCCAAGAGAATTTACTTCTGTACCCTCGTTAAGCATATCATCTAAATACCCTTGCCCATTATCACCATTATAGGGTGGCAGTGGCTCATCTATAATCCCACCAAGCAACTGATCACCATGCATTTGCTGAAAATTACCAAACCTGCCACCATTCATTTGATGAGGAGATAATTCATGTTGCTCAGGGAACCTTGAGCTTCCATTGACATCCATTATAGACAAAGTTGAAAAGGGAATGGAAATGGAAATGCTATTGCTTCCATTTCCATTAGAGTCTTCTTCTCCTCCCACAACATGGAAATCAGGAGTTATATCATCAGGTAGTTGGTGACGCCAGAACTGGTGGGCTTCATCATCTGAATTATTTGATACAGAAGATTCTGATCTTTTGAGTATTGATTTCCCTGGCGTTGAAGCACTAAAATTGCCAAAATTAGATGTGTCTGAAGAACGTGTGTTTCCAGATGGTGATCTTAGAGAAAATGGAACGAATTCTGCAGCATCTGGATTTAAAGTTTTTGCCTTCCCTGTTGTGCTAAGGTTTTTATCAATGGCAGAAGCCCCTTTATTGAGTAGGCTCATTATTCTTTGTGGCAAGAAAATAAAGTTAGTTTAACAGCATATGAAAGAACCTCCCAGTTGCAACCAGCATTACCCAAATCCTGCAAAACAGATATTTTAGACTGCAGATTTACTCACAGGAACTCATACTCGCTTGTCAAGATCACAGGCTTAATGAAGAAAGAATTACAGAAAACAGAAATTATACAAAACTAGCATTAAAGTAACTACACACATTTCCTTTTTAGTCGATAATTTGAGAAAACTTCAGCATTTTTTGCAATGTTCAAGGAAGAAATTGGATTACCGAACTAATAGATTACTATAAATAATGCATGTAGTTTATGTATAACATCACAAAACCAAAAAGCATTGAATGTAGACCGTATCTACCAAAATCTAACTTTCTAAGATCTTGATTATACTAAAAATCATGTAATAACAAAGCACAAAGTAATCAAATTGCAATAACTAATGTTGATAATTCATTGAATTAAACCCTAAACGAAAAACAGATACAAAACAATTTTAATCGAAAACCACAATTTCGGTTCATCAACAGTAAGAGATATCACAAACAAAAACAATTAACACGATTCCACAAGATCTGATCATGATACAAGCTGTATGTGTTGAATTATATACCTTTGCGAAGCTCGAGGATCGACGAAATCATACACAAACGATCCATTGACGATGGAAGTTAGATAAATCTGAACAGAATATGTGTAAATTGTTAAACGAAAAGCAGAGACAGTGACTGATAAGAAGTATGGAGATGATTTTGGAGAGGTTATCGCGTATGTATGTGTGAATCTGAGGGTATGAAGATGAGAGCTGTTCGTTGACGAGTGTTTTTGGTTTTGATAATTTGATGTGGAAGAAACCCTGATATCCACCCACCACAAATAAAGAGAAGGGAGCCTCAGCAACCTATCCAAGTATCCATGTACCCACACATAAACACGTTGACACGCTACCACTTGCACTAGCCTAGGTACAAATGGTACATGCTTATTGCTTCTACAAGTACAACCCCTTGCCTTTCGTTCATGAATCATGACCTTTCGAGGGCATTTGGAGCTGCTGTAGCTGATGTACAGTATTAAAAAATTATATATTATTTAATTAAACGGTAAAATAATATATATATATATATATATATATATATATATATATAGATATATATATATATATATATATATATTTAGGTTATTTTGTTTAAAATAATTATTATGTTATTGTATTTATAAATGTAGGCAAATCAAATTTACTTATTTTAATAAAGTGGTTAATATATATTATTAAATTAAATATAACTGATAAAATCATCTTGATTAATTACAAGGGTAATTTAGTCAAATAATATAGATTTAATAAAGAAAAATTGCATTTTTTAAGAATCATAGATTCTATTAATTTTAAAAATCCGATTTTACGAATTATAAATCTTTTAATTCGGACATTCTGACAGAATATGTATATGAATATATTCAAAAATAAAAATATTCTTGAACCATAAATAATAAAAATATCATTGAACTTATTTTTTTTATCATGAATTTAAAAACTTCTTGTAGAATAACAAATTCTTGAACAATCAATTGAAGAATAAAAACAAAAAATAAATTATTTGTTATACAATACGGGTAACAATTGTTAATAATTACATCAAAATCTAACAACGACTAATACATTCTAAAAGAATAATGTGATCCGTTTCAATTTTGTGGTCCATTCTTCAAGCATCAACTTCTGTGATTCCAACAGAATTGGAATTCGTCATTCCATTCCAACAGAATTGGAATTCTTGATTCCATTCCAATAGATATTAGCCAAAAAACTGCTCATTCTGATATGTATATTAGCCAAAAAAACTGCTTTTCATTTCCTTCCCTTCCCTGTCAAACACCCAATCCAAACACTATTGTTTTCTATCAAATGAAACAAACCCAAACACCCCAATGATTTCTATCTAACATTCAAACAAACCCCTGGATTTTAAAGTGTGTATTCTATGTAATACATTCCTGCCCAATTTTGGAATATATATCAAAGATTTTCAGATGTAAGAAAACACACAAAATTAAATAAATAAATAAAACATCATTTATTAAGTAATTATGAAAGGAAATGGCATACCTTTAGTGACTTTGCTTTCATCATTCCCACATCCTAAAAGCTTCTCGGAGTTTGTATTTCTCTATGCTATTCAACTATATCTCCAATACCCCCTTTCACCTGGAAAAATTTTAGTTAAAAAGTAAGAAAACATATTGACAAGTCATACCATCTTTACGAGCAAGGCACACACATGAAGACGGAAACCTTGCTCCAATAATCAGATATTCCAAAACTTAGTGAAGCAAATTATCAAACACCTGGTGGACAATGAAAATCCAACACCATAAAAAATACAAAAACTTGCACACAGACATGGAAATAAAAATTAAAAGAAGCTTGAACACAAAAATTTTTATACCTGTAAAGTACAATAACCAAACCTTGAAAATCTATGAAAAAAATCCCAAAATTCATCAAGCTGCTCTCACCCGTGGTCACCAGAAACCAAAATCACATAAAACACTACAAAAAAACGTAAATTTCACATACGGAAAGTGTATTGTGTGGGTTTTTAATTTGCACTTGCCTTCTACAGGGAATCGACCTTCTTTATGGAGCTGAGGGATAATTTTGTAAGCAGGAACACAGGCCGCACTACTGCTACGCACTATGATGGAGGGTAGACCCAAATCGCCGGAAGAGTCATTTGGCTTCTGTCGACCGGAGGGATGAGACAGGAAGAAGAGGAGTTCCGATTTTGGGATGTGTCGATCGGATTTGATAAGTGAAGAATGAAAAAAAGATCGTCATTGTGGTTTTCAAAAGGGATAAAAATACCTAGGTAACTAAGTCAATGGTTACCATAATTACATGTTATTATTTGTGGAAACTAATTATCAAATTACCTACTTATCCTTATTTATTTATTTAACTATTGTGTGCATGTATGCACCAATCATAAATTAGTAACTATTAAATAATTAATTAAATCAAATAAGAGCATTTTCGGTTTTTTGTATTTACAGTTAATAAGCTCATTTAATTTAATCCTATAATTAAGGAAAGAAAATCAGTATTTTAAAACCCTAAAGATAACCCATGTCGTTCATTTGCATCTACAAATCTTCTTCCTCCAACATTTCTTTCTTTCTCAATCAATACATTGTCATCTGAGTCAATCAACATCTCTCAAAACTTCAAGTATAGCGACCTTCAATTCCCCCACTGTGTCTTTCATTTTAATTACCACTTCTTAGCCCCAAATCTAAAGCAAGCGTGTAATCTGGATTAGAAATCAACATGAAATCATTCATGTTTATGAATTTTCCTAACGATCATCAATAGGTAATGTCTCTATCTTTAATCATTTTTTTGGTTTATAATATATAATCATTTTCTTTAATCTACATAGTTTTGTATTAAAATTATTATTTAAGAGTCATTCGTGGCAATCGATATGAAGTTTGATATTATCAGTTAATATTAATTAAATGGAAGATGTGTCAATATGATCATTGATTCAGCTCAAAAGAAAAGCCTCTGTAAGAAAAATCAATCAATTTTTACATGGCTAATATTGAAAATCGAATCTATGAATTAAAAATTCAAATTAATAAATAACACAAAAAGCACAAATATCATGGATGGATTTTGTGTCCATTAGTTTTAGTCTAACGTTGGAAATATATATACATTAGGTTTATAAAGGTATAAATTGTGCATAATTCGCATACAGTGTGGATTAGTATGTATGTCGTGTATTTGTTGCCTTTTTTGAATTTTGATAATAAACATGTCATCCAAGTGTTTGATATAACGTCAAAAAAAGAAAGTTTTTGTGTAAAAGAGGCAAGTTTGATATGTTGACTTATTGGGAAGGTTCTGTCAGAATATGTTAAGGTAACATGTTTATACTTGTGTTTGAAATATTCTGTTAGAAGTAAAGTAGATAATATTTTGTTAGAATTCTTAAGGAATTGAAGTTTAAGCAACAAATATAAATGAAATATTCTTTTAGAATTGATGTTAATATGTTTAGTTATGTTATTTTGGTGTCTTTAAGAATGTTTTGTTAACAACAAGTATATTTGTTTAACTGGTAATACATTCTAGCAGAATTACAAGTAATGCATGTTATTAAAATAGCGATAATATATTCTAGCAAAATAACTAGTAATGCATGTTGTTAAAATAAATTATAATTGTTTGATGTCTACTACATTCTATCAGAATTTATGTCTACTACATTCTATCAGAATTTATAGTTGTTATTCTTTTAGAATTTTCTGAAATTTTTAATATTTAAAAGTTGATTATGTTATTTTTTTGTGGATTTAGGTTTTGAAGAGATTGTCATTGATGTGGAAAAGGAGAAAAAACATGGAGAACTAGAGTGTATTCTTGCAAAATGTATTATGCTAAAATGTATAAAGTGTTTCTTAACAATAATATTCTTTTGGAATTGAAGTGTTTTTGTTAGATTTTGATGTTTTTTTTTCTTTTTTAACCATTTTTAGTTTTAATCTTTAAGAATAAATGTAATCCGTATTCTTTAGAAAATGTTATTCTTGATAATATGTTATATAATTCTTTAAGCATGTTTAATATAAAAAGTATCTTGAACGAAACAATATTCTGCAAGAATAAAACCACAAATATATTTACTAGTTTATTGTTGACTTATTGTTATTCTGACAGAATAAAATCGGTTATTATTAAAAATAATATTAAATTTTAATTAGAATTGATTTTAAAAATTCAGATTTTTAAAAAATAAAGGAATTAATGATCCCTTAAAATTTGAATTTTTTTTTTTTTTAAAATAGGTTAATTGACCAAAATACTCTTTTGCTAAAATTTGTGTGATTATATGGTACATGTTATCCCATTGTAGTATCACACACCCTCAAATCATGTCCATGGATTAATTTCATCCGTTGGTCCAGATTTGTGCATTCTGGCACATAATAGTTAGTAAAAACAAAATAACCTAACCATATATATATATATACACACACACACACACACACACACACACATATATATATATATATATATATATATATATATATATATATATATATTCTCTTACAAGGGTGATTGGAGTGGAGACGTGATAGACGTGTGTTATGTGCGTGAAGTGCACGAACACCACCTTTGGATGATATTATGTTGTTATTTGGTGTTATTTGGTCATTGATAAAAGTAACTTTAATAAATCTGGAACACAAGCGTTACATAATTTTTCCATTCCCAATGCATGCAGTCAATTCTTCCTATCACACCTGGAAATCCGCACTCTTCCTCGACATGGAGTAGTCTTGCGAAATCATCTTGATTTGGCATTCTAAGATACTATTCATCAAAGCATGAAATACCACCTGTTATAAAATGTATAAGAGCATCCCGTGTTACAATTTCACTCATTCTTAAATATTCATCATGCGTGTCTGTTGATTTACCATATACCAACACACACAGCTTTTGGTAGATTTATGTAAGTGTGAAATACCTCTTCTACCGGTGTCATCACGTTTTTGTTGAAAATATATGTCATTGAATGTAATAGTGGACACTATACTGAGGAGTAAAGGTTGTTAGAAATAAAATCATCTTAGATCGATTAGATTTTAACAAGTAAAGTATTAGCACGATATGAAAACAAGAACACACGATGGATCAACTGGTGTCGAATGATTAAAAGACACAACCTCAGAAGAACTCTATAAAGAATTGCTACTGTAGAGGTGTGTTAGGGTTACATAGAAAAGATTGATCTATAGTTAACTAAAATAAGATGCATGTATGCACCATATATACTCTAACCCTAATATTAAATACGGTTAGACAGGCCAAAACCGTGTACATAATGGTCATATACAAAATAGCCCAATGACACAATCCAGTAATCCCAACAATCTCCCCCTCTGCGTCAATTGAGGCGAGAGATGCTTCACTGCTACGTTTGTTGAGTTTTCTTGATGGTCTTAAAAAGGTTTGGAATAACAGCGAGAAGAGTACGACGAAAGTTGATATACCAGCGAATCATGTCGTTAAAGCATTTCTTCGCAGCAACATCATTAAGTTTACACTTGTTAATGATCTCCAAAATGAGTTCTAGACAAGATGTGGAGAATAAGTGTTTGTCGGGCAAAGCAAAAAGGCACTTCTGATTTTCGACTCCATGAGTGAACATTATAGTCAAATGATTCACATCGATCTTGCCCATTCGCATCTTGTTCACATCGCTTGCTTTTCCAATAGGATTAACTGTTGTCTTTCGCTTCATAACAGAAGCAATTTCAGTGTCAAGCTTTGATACTTCATGAATGTACAAGACCAACATTCGCTTGAGATGAGTGAGAATAGGTTCGTATTTCTATTCTTCGGTCAGTAGGAGGTTCGTCAGCAAAATCCAATCATGTGGATTAAGATTTGGTAGATCAGCAAGCGAAAACTCATGTACAACGTTGTTTAAACCTCGTGTCACCCTGAAATTGACATTAAAAAAGCTTATTGTAGCAATTGGCTTCATGACCTTGACCGTTGTAATTTTATGAGCACTCCAAGTTAAGTATTGAGGCTTGGAATAAGCGAGATAGTAATCTACTAATGCCCTCTCTACTTTTGTCTCAGGGGACGAAACAAAAGCAATAGATTCAAAAGAATGAAACATGAAAGCCCTTTGAGTTATTGGCATGTCAAATTGAGAGTCTTTTGTGTTCTACAGGTCGAATGAAGTGGCCGGTTCTAGCCAATGAACGCTAGGAAATTCAATAGCTTCTTTTATCAGTTTGTCCAATGTCCACAATGGAAAGAGAGTTTTTCTGCTCTCCATTGTGTCGTGAGCTTCTTTTTCCTTTTGTTTCTTCTCTTCTGCCTCACGAACTATCTGATGGTGTTCATCAATTTCTGCTTCACGTTTCTTTCTGCGAATGAGTTCATTCTCATCTGGCTCTTCTTCATCACTATCATTAACAATCTTTTTCCCTTTCGCTTTTGCATCTGAACCCGAAGTTACATTATCCTTCAGTTCTTTTGTGACATTCAAATTTGGTGGATCCTGAGTGGTTTCTTTTCTTGATGGATCTTCAATTTCTCCCCCTTGTTTCGGAGGGATACCAACCACAGAAACACCCTCGATGCGATTTAGTATGTCAATGGTTGGGCGAAGCTTTTCTGCCAAATGGCCTCGAACACTGATTGTGAGAACAGAATCATGAGCCTCCGGGAGATTAGAAAGTAAGACGTTAACATCTCGTACACACACCTTCACCACAGCTTTCTCAGATTTCATATTGTCGAGCTCTTTGTTCACCTGCTTGAGTCGAGGAGATTGAGTATTGATTTGAGTTGTTTTGAGTGCTAGGTCATCCATTATTTTACTTTCAAGCGCCTAATCAGCTTAAAGTGTATCAAGTCTCGAACTGATATTCTTTTGAAACTCAGCATTGTTCATTTGAAGACCTTTGCGAATGCTCTCAAAGTGATCCTTCTCAGATTAAGGCGACGTGGTGAGCTTTTCAATTGTGGCATTCACAGTGGAAGCATTCTTTTCAACGGCAGCCTGGAGAGAATCTAAAAAGATTTGAGCATCAGAAATGAGTTGTTCGACTTTCTTGGTTGCTTGCTGACAGATAGAGTAGATGTGTAACACCCCGTTCTTTAAGTGTTTAATTATGAGTCCCTGAGAATTAAGAGGAAGGTTAATTCTGGTCCTTCTTCGAGAAATGAGTTTCATCCGAGAAAGTTTTCGGGCTGGCATATGTGTTAGAAGCATTGGGTTTCTCGTCACCCCGTATGAATGTAAAGTTATTTGGGAGCGGGTTTAGATTAGAGGAGTTGCGGTGTTTCGAAGATGATTACTGCTTATGGTTCTTTGTGGAGTAAGTGGGAAAAGGTCCCATGCATGCATGGCATGCATGTTTGTAATTTGAAGTTTGGTTGGGTACGCCCAGCGTAATAGAGAGAAAGATGGCGGGGTGGCCGGGTGAGTACGCCCAACGTACTCTCAGAAACTCCAAACCCTAATTTAGGGTCAGCCACTATATAAGGAACATGTTGGTTCACCCCTTAGCCTCCTTATACTCATCCTTAACCTCAGAAAAACCCTAGATCTCGTGTTCTCTCCATTTTTGGGTGTGCTTGACCTTGGAAAGCTCTTGTTGGCAAAAGAAAGGCTTGAAGGAGAAAAGAGAAGTTGTCAAAGAAGAAGAAGAACGTGTGGAGCTTGTAGATCTGAAGAGATACCATCCTTTGGAGCTTATTTGAGGTATAAAGCTTCTTGCTTGACCTTCATATTGGGTAGATCTATGTATTTTGAAGCTTTGTCATCATTCTTGTCCCAAAAGTCCTCACCTTGTTGTATGTTTCGAATTAGTCAAGATTATCTGTCCTTTTAGACCTTTGGAGAGGTCTTGAGTGAGAAAAATGAGGTCCCAAGGGCTGTAGTTGTTCCATGTGTGAGATATATGGGTCTTAATGGATTAAGACCTTGGATTAAGAGCTTAAGGACGTCCCAAGTGATAAAGTCTGAGACTTTATGATTTCTAATCATATTTGGCCTATGGATCTGAAGTTTGGGCTTAAGAGCTTAAGCCATTAAGATGTTAAAAGGACTTATTGGATCTCGTAGTTACGCTCCGCGTAGCGGGCCAAAGCCCCGATCCTCATTTGCGTTCATTGCAGTACGCCCAGCGTACCAAGGAGGGTACGCCCAGCGTACTCCTCCTGTTGGACTTTTATTTTTGGGCTTTGAGTTTGGGCCGTTGGTGGGCAGTTGATTATATGTTATGTGCACACGGTTGCTTGGACTGGAGTTTGTCCCGATATGCATGGCTGTTCTATGTTCTGTTATGTTATGTATGCTATTTATGTTACGGGCCGGAAGGTGATATGTTTGGGACCGGAAGGTCGTTGCCTGGAAGGGCGTATATGTGGTTGGTATTTTGGGGGTATCTCACTAAGCTTTCGGGCTTACAGTTGTGGTTTAAATGTTTTTCAGGTTCTTCAGGAGACCGTGGCAAGGCGAAGGCGTGATCGTACCGCTCCTCGTGTTTATGTTATGACATGGTTCTGGAAATACTCTGATAATAAATGTATTGAAAACCTTTTTGTAATAACATTATTAAAATGGGTTGTTTTTGAAAAATTTTAATTGTGTTGAAATTTTTGGTCGTTACAAGTTGGTATCAGAGCCTTGGTTTGAGTGAATTGGAGGAACACTCGTGTGACTCCAGTCTCAAAATCGAGGAGAGTTTTCAAAAGAGAATTTAAAATAGTTTTCAAAATGAGTAAAGGAGGACGCGGAGGTACGATCAGCCGGAGCCAGTAAGTAACCCCAAAATACCATGCATGTTATTTGTTTTTGAGCTTTGATAGAATAGCATGCTAGTGATAGGCTAGGGATCTTCAGGATTTCATGATAATGTTGCCTGATTTGTGATGCATGTAGCCTAGAGTTCCTTATGGGAGATTTTCAGTGTTCCTCTAGTGGTGAGGGTTGAGCCTTGTTATGTATGTTTCTCTAGGGTGTTGTGGTAGTACTTCATACAAATATGGGTAGGTGTGGAAGGTAGTATGGGCCCGTACTACTAAAAGCACAGGACCCATACGCGTATCAGGGAAACCATGATCTCTAGGGTTGGGTTGAGAGAGTTGGATCCCAGGATGTGGGAAGTGTCTGAGATTTTGTGGTGTTTTCCAGTATGGAGATCCCGAGGCATGCTGGGAGTGGATCCGGGTCAGGATCGGGAGCAGGAGAGGGAGTTCCGGGCGGGTATGTGCCGCCCGAGGTTGTTGGTCAGATGAGCTCGTGCGAGTTGGATGCGGGGATTCGTGAGATCCTGCATGATGAGGTTGCTGCGTTGTTCCGGGAAGATTTGTCGGAACTGTTCGGGTCGATCAAGACCGCCATGGTTGAGTATTTTGATGAGCGCTATGCAGCTCTCACAGAGACGGCTGCCGCCGCGGCTACAGCAGCTGTAGCAGCGGCAGGGGGAGGAGTTAGTCGGGGTTTTCAGTATCGGGACTTCGATAATACGAAGCCTCCCACCTTTGATTGAGTTCAGGACCCAATTGTTGCTATGAGATGGTTATCTGACGTGGAGGGGTGTTTCTTCATGTGTTCATGCCCTGCTGATCAAAGGGTGAGGTGTGCTCTGAACCTGTTAAGGCTCAGGGCAGAGGATTGGCGGAGATTGACCACGGGGTCATACTCGGATGCGCAGAGGGCTGCGGTTTCATGGGATCAGTTCAGAGAGATGTTCAGCGCTCGTTATATTCCGCGGGTTGAGAGAGAAAGATTGGCTCAGGAGTTCCTCGAGCTAAAGCAGGGTTCGGAGTCGGTGACGGAGATCACCATAATGTTCACTGAGAGGGTGATGTTTTGCCCTGAGTATGCTTCGGAGCAGGCTCAGATGTCCCAATATCTAAGTATGCTCAAGAGGGATATCAGACAGTTGGTGTCTACGCAGAGGTGCGAGACCTTGTTGGAATTGCAGGAGGCCGCCAGGCGGCGTGAGTTAGAGATTGAGTTGCGGTTGCGTGAGTTGAGGCAGGCTCCGGTGCAGTCGCAGCCGGCGCCGAAACGGTCCAAGACCGTTGATTCCAGGGTAGGAGAGCAGGGTAGTCACACTTATGGGAAGTGTGGAAAGGGTCACACCGGAGTTCGTAAGACCGGTGGCGCATGCCGCAAGTGCGGAAAGGAGGGGCACTATGCGAGGGATTGTCGACAGTCAGCGCAGGCCCGGGGTTTGAGGATTTGCTATCATTGTTGACAGGTGGGACACTTGAGGGTCGGCTGCCCACAGCTTGTTGCAGGACCGGTGTAGGCTCCAGCACTAGCCACTTTGCGGATCACAGGTGGAGGTCAGGGTGGAGCGGAGCCCCCAAGGGCTCAGGGTCGTGCGTTTCAACTTTCAGCAGAGGAGGCCGGAGCAGTGCCGGATGCAACCGCGGGTATGTTTCTTTCTTGATGTCTTCATTATCTGTGATTATTATAGAATATTTATTTTCTGCTAGTCTTTTTGTGTGGCTCTCGGTGTGGTATTCGTTGTTTTTTGTGGTTATGGGTTTGGTATGGCGGATTTCGTTGGATATCTTTCATGGGGGTTATTGCGGTAATCTGGCGTCCGATTAGATGATTGGATAGTATTGTTTTTGAAGAATGGTTAGCTGCAGCTTGAGTTTCTTTCAAGCTCGGGTTGATCAGCGTTGATGTGTGCTGTTGTGAAAGTTGCTCGTGCTTGCGGGTCGCAGTTCGCGTGTTAGTGATTGTGTTGTGTGTGGATGTTTAGCGAGGTCGGTGATGACGACCGGTGGTTGTTAGTCAGTGCTCTAAGTGGGGGAGAATTGGGAAATTCTCCGGTAGGCCGATGGTCAGGAGGGGTTGTTTAGCTGCTTGGGATTCAGCAGTGTTTCCGTCAGCCAAGGGCGTAGGCTGGTATGAGTAAGTGGTAGGCGTGCGGGGCGAAATACAGACCTAGGGCATTTGAGTGTGGAGGGCCTGGAATCAGGCCAGGATTGAGTATGTATGATGAAGATAGAGTTCGGAACCCCTGGGGGCTAGAACGGTATGCATGGGAGGACGGTCCAGCCAGACTGAAGACCTGGTGAGGTGGACTAGCCATGCTGAAGACTCTGCAGGTATTGTCGGATCGGTTCAAGGAAATGGGTTGGTTATGTTGTGATGTGTTAGCACTAGAAGGTCTGGCCCCGGTTATTGATCTTGATTAGCAGAGATGGTGCATGGACTCGAGAGTCCTTGCGAGCAGATTCAGAGCATATGTGTTGCATGGATAGCGGTTATGCTATAAAGGGGTGGTGCAGCGTTAGGTGAGCACCGTAGCACTTGTCGTGGTGACAAGGCAGCCAAGTGGATTTCCTTGGTAAGGAAAGAGGGAGAGGAGTGTAGCTCCGAGAGGGAGTGCAAGTTCACGGAAGTGAAAGCGGCAAAGCAGAGTTATGATTAGAGTATTTCAAGTATGGTTATTGAGCAGCGTGTTTGCGGCAGTGGAATAGAAGCTCATCCGGTTTGGGATGTTTGCTGAGGTTGCGAAAGGAATTCCGCAGGTGTAGAGCCAAGAGGCTCGGAAGGGATGCAGGGAGAGAGTCTTGGGCTCTCGGTGTGATTCTGATCAGGGTATTGGGTATGTATTATTGGTTCATCCTGGGGGATGTTTGAGGATATCATCAGTGTATCGGGTTTTCCTAACCTGAGGGTGCTAGAGCTAGTTCAGCATGTGTATGTGATTACAAGAGGAGAACCCGTGGGAGTTGCTCAGAGATTGAAGAATGGGTCTTTCCGTCAACATGGAATGGATAGAGTGGGATTCGGATCGGGGATCCGATGGTTCATGGTTTTCTAGCCATATGGGTCGAGTGATTGTTGAGAATTGGAGCAGTGATGCATCATGGGTAATTCTCGGTTGTTGAGTGTGATTATCAGAGGGTACAGCCGATGCCGGTTTGAGACGGTGGTCAGGACACCGCAAGGAAGAGGAAATGAGTTCGAGTTTCGATGGTTATGCCTTGGGGAACCTGGTCCGGTTAGGGCCAGGTGGCGCGTCGTGGGAGTATTTTGAAGTAGAGTTGTTGCAGGCTTCGAGGACGAAGCCTAATTTAAGTGGGGGAGAATTGTAACACCCCGTTCTTTAAGTGTTTAATTATGAGTCCCTGAGAATTAAGAGGAAGGTTAATTCTGGTCCTTCTTCGAGAAATGAGTTTCATCCGAGAAAGTTTTCGGGCTGGCGTATGTGTTAGAAGCATTGGGCTTCTCGTCACCCCGTATGAATGTAAAGTTATTTGGGAGCGGGTTTAGATTAGAGGAGTTGCGGTGTTTCGAAGATGATTATTGTTTATGGTTCTTTGTGGAGTAAGTGGGAAAAGGTCCCATGCATGCATGGCATGCATGTTTGTAATTTGAAGTTTGGTTGCGTACGCCCAGCGTAAGCTGGACGTACGCCCAGCAAAATAAAGAGAAAGATGGCGGGGTGGCCGGGTGAGTACGCCCAGCGTACTAGAGGTACGCCCAGCGTACTCTCAGAAACTCCAAACCCTAATTTAGGGTCAGCCACTATATAAGGAACATGTTGGTTCACCCCTTAGCCTCCTTATGCTCATCCTTAACCTCAGAAAAACCCTAGATCTCGTATTCTCTCCATTTTTGGGTGTGCTTGACCTTGGAAAGCTCTTGTTGGCAAAAGAAAGGCTTGAAGGAGAAAAGAGAAGTTGTCAAAGAAGAAGAAGAACGTGTGGAGCTTGTAGATCTGAAGAGATACCATCCTTTGGAGCTTGTTTGAGGTATAAAGCTTCTTGCTTGACCTTCATATTGGGTAGATCTATGTATTTTGAAGGTTTGTCATCATTCTTGTCCCAAAAGTCCTCACCTTGTTGTATGTTTCGAATTAATCAAGATTATCTGTCCTTTCAAACCTTTGGAGAGGTCTTGAGTGAGAAAAATGAGGTCCCAAGGGCTGTAGTTGTTCCATGTGTGAGATATATGGGTCTTAATGGATTAAGACATTGGATTAAGAGCTTAAGGACGTCCCAAGTGATAAAGTCTGAGACTTTATGATTTCTAATCATATTTGGCCTATGGATCTAAAGTTTGGGCTTAAGAGCTTAAGCCATTAAGATGTTAAAAGGACTTATTGGATCTCGTAGTTACGCCCCGCGTAGCGGGCCAAAGCCCCGATCCTCATTTGCGTTCATTGCAGTACGCCCAGCGTACCAAGGAGGGTATGCCCAACGTACTCCTCCTGTTGGACTTTTATTTTTGGGCTTTGAGTTTGGGCCGTTGGTGGGCAGTTGATTATTGGGCCAAGTCTGGGAATTTATGGATAGAGTATGTTGGGCCCAATTATTGTTATGGACATTGGATCTAGGCCCATTTGGTGAGGTGGGCCCAATTTGGTAAATAGGGCCAATGTTGGACTTTGTATGAGATTTGGACTTTGGTCTTGTTCCGATATGTGGAAGTATGTTTGACCAATGTTTATTTTTGTTATGATGGTTAGTTCGGGATTTGCGGTGAGTTGGTGATTCGAGAGGATGCTTCTTCAGTTCAGAGTTTCGGCAGTGCGAGGTGAGTTATCCTCACTATATCAACGGGGTTTAAGGCACCAAGGCCGACCCTTTATCGGATGGAAATCCGGGTAGTTGTCTGTTGTTATGATATTGCGTGATATGGGCCGGAAGGCATCATGTTATGGGCCGGAAGGCATTATATGTTGTGGGCCGGAAGGCATTATATGTTGTGGGCCGGAAGGCATTGTGATGTGGATTGGAAGGTCATGGCCTGGAAAGGCGTATGTGCGTAATTAGTATGTTGGCTGAGACGTAGGGTGATGTTATGCTAGTGGTCGGCTAGGTCGGTATCCTGGTTAGGGTGATGATATGTTATGTGATCTGTTTGATCGATTTGTTGACTGTGAACTGTTATATGATTATATGTTATGTGCACACGGTTGCTTGGACTGGAGTTTGTCCCGATATGCATGGCAGTTCTATGTTTTGTTATGTTATGTATGCTATTTATGTTATGGGCCGGAAGGCGATATGTTTGGGACCGGAAGGTCGTTGCCTGGAAGGGCGTATATGTGGTTGGTATTTTGGGGGTATCTCACTAAGCTTTCGGGCTTACAGTTGTGGTTTAAATGTTTTTCAGGTTCTTCAGGAGACCGTGGCAAGGCGAAGGCGTGATCGTACCACTCCTCGTGTTTATGTTATGACATGGTTCTGGAAATACTCTGATAATAAATGTATTGAAAACCTTTTTGTAATAACATTATTAAAATGGGTTGTTTTTGAAAAGTTTTAATTGTGTTGAAATTTTTGGTCGTTACAAGATGCTTAAACAACTTGGTTCGCTTTTTCAATGGAAGCTTCGTGTTCCTTGACGAGAGTGGCGAATAACGCTTTGAAGGCTTCGTCATAGTATGTTGTGGTAGATGAAGATGAAGCGATAAGAGTATCAAGCTTGTCGTTTAAGGCTTTGAGATGCCTCTTGGTGACAGGGACATCATCACCGCTATCGCTCTGGACCGTAAAAGGACTATAATGGAAAGTGTCAAACTCAACATTTTCACCGCCAAGAATAGTGTCAGATTCTACAGATTGAACAGGGGAAATAGGTTTGGTTATAAGAGGGGTTTCAACACCTGAAGTCCGTTCCCCCGCATCGGATGTGTTGACATGGACTGGAGGTTCGGTTGTGGTTGTGGCGGTGGTTTCAGTAAAGATTGGTGGTGGTAGAGGTGTAAAAGTGGGTGGTTGGCTAGAAAATGGAGGTGGACATGGAGCGATAGTAATAGGAATAGTAGTATGAGTAGGAGATGGAATACTATCATCAAGATTTACCTCTTGGTTCGGTGACGGTGGAGGCGAATGACCACGGAGCGAATCCTTAGATTGGGAGTCCTCATTTTCGCTTTTGTCAACAACCTCTTGATCAATAGGAATGTAATCACTATCGCTTGTGGAAGAAGGTTGGAGCATTGTCATCTTCTTGAGCTTCCGCTTCTTGGGAGCCGAATGGTCAAAACCTTGACCCTTTCGCTTCTTAGGATTAAGGGCTGGAGAAGATGGACCTTCTTTATCCCTTTTCGCTTTATCTCCATTCTTACCTCCTTTCTTTTGTGTATCAACTTCATCCAATGATTTTTGCATTTTAGGAGTTATCACTCTTGGACCTGAACTTGGTTTCGTCTTGTAGGTCTTCAAAATTTTACTTTCCCCAGACACTCTTCGATACATAGAATTAGGAATCGATCTGATGAAGGAAGATTTAGAGTTGTCTGAAATAATGATCTTCGACGTGTGGAATGTGGCGATCGAAGCCATCAACAAATCCTCCATGACTTGAACATTAAGCTTCTAAAGTGCTTTGTGCACCACTATGGTCCAAAAACGACCACAAGAAATCTCGTTGTGCCGAGAAGATGAATTAATACTCTGCATTAACTGAGCCCACATCACTGAGCCATAATCAAGGTTAATCCCATGGTAGAGGCTATAAAGGATTCTGATAAACAATTTGTTGGCACAGTCTGACCCAACAACTCTCTCGGAAAAAGCTTTGAAAAGTAGAGTGAACAAACCATTCCATTGAGGTGGGAGAGAAGATGTCTTGAACTTGGTGATGGCGGTGAGAAGTTCGATATACACCATGTGATAAAACATCATAAAGATTTGAGCAGTGGAGATGGACTTTGGGCTCACCATTGATTCATCGTAGGTTAGCCCTAGAAGAGAGCAAAACCGAGCCTTTGTAATCGAAGTTTTCTTGTCTAAGATCTCGAAGATGATCTTCTCCTCTTCCTTCAGGTATGTTGCAGATGAATAAGCCTTTGACAGCAGCGACATTGGTGCTAACTCAACCTTGGTTAGGGCGGTAACTAGAGGTGAGTACTCAAGACATTCCACGATAGGCAGCAAGTAGTAATCATATTTGAATGGTGCTAAATCCAAGATCAGATTTTGATTTGGCTTGATAGTGAGAAAATGGGATTGAGTGGTTTGTTCTTGAACAGAAGAAGAGTTGGCCATTATTGAAGGTTCTTGGAGAAGATGAACAATAAAAGAGAAATTGCCTTTTAGGTTTCTTGATAATTTTGAAAGTGGTAAAGATTAACTTAATAATCGATAACTCCTTTTACACAATTTCCCAAGAGAGAGTAAATCGAATCGTCAATCGGGTATAAATCTCGTAAACAACGCCTAAAAAAGCGTGATTTGACAATTGTTCCTCCGAAAAGTGTGTCAGGAGGCGTGACGATTGGTGACAATTCAATGTGCACATGTCGTTTGTTTGAAATCTTATCCTCTTTGTCGTGTCAACAATAACTTGTTCTCAACGCTTCAGTTCTCAACCATAAATCATCGGTTAACCTTTCGCTTGAATAAGCCCATGTGGAAGCAAGTCATCATAAGATCTGTAAAATGAAAGAGCCATAATTACCACGAACAAGACTTTTTGAAAATCAATAGACTTTCGTGCAAGGGTGTCCCTAAGAAAAAGAAATAAAACAAGTTACATCTGTGGGATTTAAGTGATGTCATTAGAGAGATGAAACTATGGATCCTAGGCACGAATCGCTTCCATCAAAGTCAAGAGAGACTAAGAAGTGCTTTTCTGGTTTCCCATTGAAGTACGATCAATTGTTTGTTAAGAAACATTGAAAGACATCTTTTAATTTCGGCTTTAAGGGTGGCTTTCGCTTAAACTGAACTACAAAACTTGACATAAGTTCGAAAGTTGGGTGAATTACTTGTGTGGCCAGTGTAGCCAAAAACATCAAGTAGGTTGGGATATTTTGAAGTGACTGTGAACATAATAGAAATCTTAAAAACAAAAACAAAATTGGATCTTTTGGGAAGAAATGTCTTGGTTTTAGAACATTCCATAAGATCTCGCAAAAATAAAAGAGATTTCGTGGTACAAACCATGAAAATGGCTTTCGTTAATTCGTGGGTGAAAAGCTAGAACTTTCAATGGTTCACCGTCAATTCATTATGGTGTTGGATTTTGAGTCTCACTTAGTACGTGGTGAAACAAAACTAAGATCATCAACACAGATGTTATGTAACCATAAACCTCAGTGGTAAATGTTGAGAGTCTCAAGGGTTACATTAATGAAAATGAAATTAATGGAGAATTTGTGAGGTGGTTCCAGATAAAGAGATTGTACCTCTGCTATGTTAGAGTGACTAAGCAGATAACTCTTAACTCATTATGAGAAGACTAAGGTAGCTTATGACTAATGTGAATTTAGCAGCCTGATTGGGAAGAAACGATTTGTATATATCGAATCAGTAAGGCTTCACATAGAGTCATTGAGGCTTTAGACAACATACAGTAGCATGCTTCTAGGGACACTTAGCTATTACATAGATAAAGAAGTGTATACCTGCCCCATCAAGCGAATTAGAGTAACTCTAGATATGTGTAGTCACGAGTTTCGCTATTATCTATTTTTGGTATTTTAAATTTTTGTGAAAAAGAAAAGAAATAAAACTAAACAAAAAGGAAAATGTTTTTGTTATTTTTAATTTTCTGAAAAAGAATTAAAATAAACAGAAAGAAAAGTAAAATATTTTTGGATTTTGGTTTTTCTGAAAAAGAAATAAAAACAGAAATTTATGATATGCTTAAACAAAATAGTATACATAATGTACAAAAATGATACAAGAGATCCAAACCAACAAGAAAGTGGATTAATCAACCAAGAGTTCGCTTATAGAGAATGAGTGAAGCGAATTGGAGCGAGAGTTCGGTCGATTTCGTGCCCCGAGATAATCGAAAACGAAATAGAGCGAGCGTTCGCCTTATTTCTCTTTATGAATACTTACAAGGTGAAAACGAAGGTAATTCTCATGAAAGTGAAGGTGGTTTCAGAACTGATTCAACTTCCATCATTCTTAAGCCTTGAATTATTCTATTAAATGATGCTTCAGGCAAGGCTTTCATGAATATGTCAGCTAGTTGATCAGTGGATCGTACGAAGTGTATTTCAATGTTGCCATCTTCTATGTGATCCTTGATAAGGTGGTACCTCAGTGCGATGTGTTTTGTCTTTGAGTGTTGCACTGGGTTGTGACAAATGCGAATAGCACTTTCGGAATCACAATATAAAGGGATTCGTTTCATGTTCAGGCCACAGTCTCTTAATTGACTTTGAATCCAAATGACATGTGAAGCACAAGATGTAGCAGCTATATACTCAGCTTCGACTATAGACAAGGTGTGAATAACCATGAAAATATACTTGGTACCCTTAATATTTTCACTCAATCAATATGCCGGTTAACCATACGCACCCCACTGATACTATGATAAACATTAAGTTACCCTTTGCCTACCTTGTTAAATCAAGCTAGTGTGTCAGTTAACCACACACGCTCCACTAACCAACTTAAGCAAAGTGCAAAGTGTAATTTCATGGGTTAGCACCATATTCACATTTTCCTAAGTAACTAAGATTGGGAATTCATAATAGTTTAGTTACTTAGTATTTATCATTAATACTTTTAATGAAGGGAGAATTCTAGTCCTTGTCATACCCGTTCGGCTAACGACCCTCCACCAGTCAAGGAAGCGGTGGGTGAGAGTGGACACCCATTAAACTGCCATTTTATAGGCAGTAACCTTATACCCCCTTATAGACCGGCTTCGTGAATGAGGCCTACTAACGGTAGGACTGACTTTGGTCTTATATATATATATATATATATATATATATATATATATATATATATATATATAACTATTAACTATTAATATTATAATAGAACAAGGGTTGAATTTTAACTTTTAAAATTCTAAGGGCTTAACTTGGAATTAAAGTATTCATGAGGGGAAACTTTACAAATTCCAAAACTTGAGGGCAAGTTTTGAACTATTCAAAAACTTTTCAATTCCATAACTTATGTGTTTAAAGTAGTTTTAGTGAAAAACTTTTCAAGTTCCATAACTTGAGGACAAGTTATGGAAGACTTTAAAACATTTAAAAATGAGACTCTCCATTTTTCATAACTTATGGAAATCCTATGAGTTTTTAAGAATCATAAATGTGACTTTTCATATAACTTGAGGACAAGTTACAAAAACACATTTTATGAATAACTTTTAGATCCATTTGGATTGAAAACACATTATCACATAATTTTCCAATTAATCTAAGCAAACTCATAAGAACAAGATAATTCAAATCAAACAATTTTTCATGTAATTAGCCTAATCATTAAAATAATACAAAACATGAATCTATTGACAATTATCTATTGAATTGGATTAGAATGAACATTACCATATCAAAAACAGGTTTACAGGTTCAAAAACAGCTTAGGGTAATGATTCCAGTCCAATTCCAGCCTTAAAAGTCGAAAATATGTTGTCAGGGGCTCCTACCCGTCGAGTGTATGAACGTACTCGACGAGTAGGATGATTTTCTTCATGGACTCGGTGAGTCCAATGCCCAGACAGCCATAAAATCGATTTTTTTTTCAGCTTTTTCAGCAATTTACATCAAGTATAATTGAAAACCAGCCTAGGCTCTGATACCACTGTTGGGTTTTGAGAATTCTAACACTCCTAAGGTGTACATGCAACCCTAAGGTGTACATAAGGAATCATGGATCATAAGCCCACATATATAAGAATGAATGATTTACACAAGCAATCCCTATATATTTAATTAGTCTCTTTTGATCACTAAAGTAATTCCAAATTAATTCTTGATCAATACTAATTAAATAACATGATTTCATATTAATATATTAGAACTTATAATATATTAATATGTCACAAATATCCTCTTCTCACAAAAGGTCTACCCAAATGTTCCGATGCCATGCAACCCAAATGGACCATGTCGGGTCGGGTCAAGTATATACCAATTATAGTTATGGACTTAGACACTAATCCAACATAAAGAAGATGTGAAATCCAATTATTGGTGACTGAGTATGAAGCGAGTGATAATGAAGTACGTGGCAGAATGTGTGACTTATGTACAAGTCAATGTTGATCACTAGCAACCCTATGGTGAAATGAAACATCTGGAGATTCCTGAGTGGAAACGGGATAAGATTACTATGGATTTTTGTCACAAAGTTACCAAAAACTTCATGGGTAAATGATATGATATAAGTGATAGTAGATCGGTTGATGAAAAGTGTACACTTTTTGGCAACCAAGTACAATGAGAAGTTAGAGAATTTGGAAAAAAATGTACATTAAGGAGGTTGTCACGAGAAATGGTGTACCATTGTCTATCATTTGTAATTGTGATGGCTGATTTGCTTCGAGATTCTGGTAGAATGTCTAGGAAAATTTGGTTACGAGGGTACATTTGAGCACAACCTATCATCCACAGATTGATGGGCAGAGCAAGAGAACCATACAAACTCTCGAGGATATGTTACGTGCATGTATGATTGAGTATGTTAACTGTTGGGATACATATTTGTTGTTGGTAAAGTTTTCTTACAGCAACACTTACCATTTTAGTATTGACATGGTGTGACAACCCGAAATTTCCATTTTACGAACATCATCTATTCAATAGAAGCTAGTTCAGTTTCAGTGATTTTCAAGCTTTTCCGAACAAGTTTGTGTACATTAGGGTTTATGTCTTAGAGGATATCAGGAGAGTGGATACTCCTGGTTTTGTGAAAATTGGGCATTCCAAGTTTCATACTGTTACAGTCTAACGTCAGGAATAAAAATATTTTCTGCCAAAATATTCCAGGACTATAAATAGTTTTCTGAATTAAATTAATTCATTATTCACAATTCCAAATAGAGAAAAGCCATATTCTCTCTGACGGATCTTCGGGTTTTCATCCCAGATTGTGAGTCTACTTTTCTATATGTGTTTCAATACTTGTTTAATGCTTATTAACAACAATAACATGTTTAGATTACAAGATCCGGGAGTTTACCGCCCAAGAACGTTCTTGGGGAGTAAACTCCAAAATGGAACTTTATGGCTTCCTAGTCCCGTTTCCTTGTTAGACAACTTGTTTAGGGGTTAGGGTATGACCTTTATGGATCAAAAAGCAACCAAGAAACACAAGTTCTTGGAGTTTACGGCCAAGGAACTCCCTTGGGCCGTAAACCCCTTTTCAAGGTCAATTAGTGCCCTAAACTTCCCCAAATGCTTAAGGACTTTACCCACTAATACTTGTGCTTATTTAGAACATCAAAAGCTCATCAAAATCACAAGTTAGTAGGAGTTTATGGCCAAGAACTCCTCTTGGGCCGTAAACCCCTTTTTGAAGGGTAAAAATCATTCCAAGCACACCTTAAGCCTTAAGACAATTTACCTTGCACCCTTGGGACTAGAATGGAGAGTAGAACACATAGAAATCACTCCTTGAAAGGATTTTACGGCCAAGGAACATGTCTTGGGCCGTAAACTCCAAGTGAAGGCACCAAAGTGTGCCTCTTGTCCCCATTAGCCTTAGATAAATTCATGAAAGCCATCCTTGAGGTTTAAGTGCCTCAAAACAATTAAATTCCAAGAGTTTACGGCCGTAAACTCTAGGGTGAATGACTTTAGGCCGTAAACTCCCATATGGAGTGTTCTAAAGCCTTAAACTACTTCATGTGTTATTCCAATAAAGCTAGGAGTGTTCTAGGATCAAGATAGCACCACAAAACACCCAAAACAACCCTTTGAGGAGTTCACGGCCATAAACCTATGAGTTTACGGCCGTAAACTCCAAGGTGTGGGGTTTGTTGGGTGGTGAACTCCTATACAAGGCCCTTTGATGTTTCAAACCCTTTTGCCTTGTCCCGTAGCAACTTAGATGCAACCATTTGAACCTTAAACACTCATAAAAGTGTTTAAATGTTTTCTAAGTGTCTTAACTTATTTATTTAAGTTATTATTTGTCTAATTAGTTATATATATGCTTATTATATGATAACTAGGCTCGTGCGTGTAAACCAGTCTCCGTTTGCCACCTAGCACGGTAGCCGACACTGCAATTCAAACGACTCACCACAAGTGAGTTCATACCCCTTGAATCAACCTTTGAAATGATTTTAAATGTTTTATAACACTTTATGGGGGGGAATAAAAGTCAAATACTTATAGTTATTACTTCAGTCACATGTGATTGTATTTAATCACATGTGATTAATAACTAGGAAAACAACGACTTTTACCACTGTTCAAACTGTTTATCAAATTGCTTGACTTTGAAATGTTTTACAAACTGTTTTACTATCCAAACTTACTTATAGACTGTGATTTAAACAAATGCTTCTTATACTTGAACTGTTTTATTAACTTATGCCTTCAAATTGCTTTATAGATCGACATCAAGTCGACCTTCTCTTGAAATTATATTTATGCTTCAAATGTTTTATGAAAACTTATTTATGCTTTTATATATCCAATTGCATGCCCATATATGTATAGATATATAAATAATGTTCAAAGGGCTTAGGAAGGCCATCCGCCCTATTTCCTTTTCCTCGATTTGGATGTGGTCTGGTGGGATTTCGGGTGACCATCCGAAGGTCGTTTCCATATTACTTATATATCATATATACATGTATAGACATAAAAGTACTTCCATATTCATACTTATCAGTACATCATTAGCTGGTTACCATCGGGGTAACGTAGGATCATACATATACAGATATACTAGAAACAATACATATACAGATATACTAGAACCAATACATATACAGATATACGAGAAACAATACATATACAGATATACTAGAACCAATACATATACAGATATACGAGAAACAATACATATACAGATATACTAGAACCAATACATATACAGATATACGAGAAACAATACATATACAGATATACTAGAACCAATACATATACAAATATACGAGAAACAATACATATACAGATATACGAGAAACAATACATATACAGATATACGAGAAACAATACATATACATAAATACGTAATAATTGTGATCCACTGTATTGGGCATGCCTTAAATGTCATGGCCCGAGTTGTAGCCAGAATTCTCTTGGAGGGAGAGCGTGAGTTTGCGTATAGATCTATACTGGATTGACTATCCTACACCTTGCTGCTAGCTACAGCCAGACCTGCAGGTCTGCGGGTGCCAAACGTCATTTCTTTTATTACGACCATTCATTATGTCATTGTTACTAGTCGATAGCATGGTGCAATTTATCACATTATGCCTTAATATAAATCCGGTTTAAGGTAGTAGTATTTAGTACAACAGTAGTCTTATTATACAAAGCTACAGTACTACAATGATTTACCCATTACATATTTTAGTGATAACCTCACTTAAGCATTAATGTACAAACTATAATTTTAACAAATGATAGTTATACTTGGGTAATTACACACTTTTACAACAAACAAGTTTACAAAACAGTTTAGCCTTGGTAGAAGGTTACTTTTATAGAAAATATAGGATTTTCTGAGAGATTCAAACTTTTACAAACGCTTTCAAACATTTGCTTACATTTTTACAAACTTATACATTGAGACAGGTTCAAACGTTTTTTTACAAGAAACATTGACACTAAAATACTTATGAACTCACCAGCTTAATGCTGATAAACTCTTTCAAAATAACTTGTATTCTCAGGTCATCAGTAGACAGGTACCGAGGCCAGCTTTTGAGAAGATGGAGTGCATTCAAGACTCATCTCATATTATTTTGTTATACATTATTTTTGGTGTCTATAACTGTACAGAACACACTTGTATTAAAATTATATATTTAATGCAATGGTTAATGTTGTTTGCTTATTTACATTTACTGTGTTGTGATACTATACATGACGTCCTCCGCCCCAGAACGTTTCCGCCGTTCTTGGTTTTGGGGTGTGACACATGGCCTATATGAAATGCTTTACCGGAGGAAATGTCGCACTCCTACGTGGTGGTTGGAACCATGAGAGAAACAGTCTGCGAGTTCGGAGATCATAAAAATTACTAAAGATAAAGTGAAGATAGCTCATGATTGTTTGTAGGTGGCACATGAAAAAAAAAAGAAATACTTAGACCAGAAGCACATACCAAAAACCTTTGAGGTGGATGAGAAAGTGATGCTAATAGTGTCACCTTGGAAGGGGATTATTCCCTTTAGAAATCAAGGCAAGTTAGGACCTCGATATATTGGTTCACTTGTTGTATTGGAGCGTATCAGCGACTAGGCTCATAGTTTGGAGTTGCCACTAGAGTTAAAGGGGATACGTGATGTCTTCCATGTACGTTACCTACAAAAAAGTTTAGCTGAGGAACAAAGTATTTTACCATTGGTCGAGTTATGGGTTGATGAGTCTAAACGACTAGTAAAAGAGCTCAAAGCAATCTCGGAGCATGAATCCAAGCAACCGCGGAAGAAGTGGGTGAAACTTATCAAGGTCTTTTGGAAGAACAAACATTTAGTGACATGAATTAGGGAGCTTAAGGATGATATGAGGGCTCGATACCTTGCCTATTTCTTCCGACTCCTGATTCCAGGACGAAATCCACTTAGGAGGGGGGGGAGGATTGTAACGAACCAAATTTTCCCACTTTTCCATTGAGGTTAGTTCCGTTACATTTTCATGTTAAGTTACTTTTGTAATTGTTAAAGTTAACTTTAAGGGGTTAAAGTTTAAGAAAATGATTCTTATTTATATAAACAGGTCATGGGGACATTTTCTCACCCTTTAAGGGCATAACATGAAAATTACCAAGTATTTATACTTCACTTAACCCTAAATTCGGGAATTGATAGCCATTTGCAGCCAACAAATCCTAATCTAAGCCCCCACCTTGTTGAGAGAGTGTTCTAGGGTTCTTGTCGTTGGTGGTGAGTGGAAATGAAAAAGAAAGGTGAGGTTGTGGGAGGACTTTCTGTGGAATTCTAGAAGCTTCCTTCCAACCTATCATCTTGGTGATTCAATTCTTTATTTCCAGAAGGTAAGAATAGCTTCCTTTTATCCATCTTGATGTTCTACAAATCACACATAAGGAAAAACCTTGGAAATGCAAAATTCTAGGTTTTGGTGCATTGGTTGGTCCCGTTCTTGTCCTAATGATTCTAGTCACTTGGAAATGGTCTTGAGGGGTTAAGATCATCTAAATTGAGGTTTTGATCAGACCCAAATTTAGCATAAGGAAGAGATCAATCTGTTTCTTCAAAACTGTAACAGTCGGTTCTCATGATGTGAACATCCATGTGTCACGCCGTTGCAGTGAGTCTTTGATCGACTAGGACTAGTCCGACTTTCAGTCACGACGTGAACATCTAAGTGTCATGATGTGGCGATAGAACCTGATCGGCCGGATCACAATGAATGTTTGGCCCACGACTTAGCATCCTCTTGGCCACAAATTGGGAATGCTTTGGACAGAACCAATTTTATTCTATGTTCGGTTTTGGATCAACTCTCTGTGTATTCTTTTAAGGGTGTTAGATTACTTGTTTGAATGTGTATTTCCTCTATTCATTTCTCCATATACCTTGGAATAGAGGTGAGTCATTTCTTGTGGTGGTTTAGGTACTTTTATTGGAAGGTTAACATGCTATTGTATCTATCTTAGGACTATTTGGTTTGTGTGTTGCTATAACTTAGAAAGTATGAGATGCATGAAATATGATATTATGAAGTATATGCAAAAATAAAAGATTTAGGAAACCCTTGGTATGCTAGAATTCCTAATTTTATCATACATTCCATAAAGAGAGGAAGTAAGGCTATGCTAGTGGTGAGATTGTGCATGTTGTAAAAATTGTGATGTTTTTACATATGAATCGTGTTTTATCACACTTAAATGAAGCTAGGAAATGCATGCTAGAAGTTGATTGTTAAAAGTTGTAACTCTTTACATGTTACTAAATATTGTTTTATGGTAAATATGTGAGTATGCCTTTGATGTTTGTTATAGGATCTAGTATCCCACTGATTAAATGATAATAATTCACAAACATGATTACATAATGATATCGGTGAGATATGTGTTTCCCATATCAACAAAGTAATTAATTAAAGTAAAAATGGGAATACATGTAGCGGGGGTAAAAGTAGAGTAACCTAACTTAGGTACATTCCTGTATGGGATATCACGATGGAAGGATATCGTTGGAGGAAAAGAGCCTAAGCCAAGTCGATGTCGAGTGGTTTTCTAGTTAACCATTTCGAAACATGGTTATGGTGTAATTGGCGTACTGGGATTGGTGTAACAACCATAAAAATTCAACCAATTTTAACTTTTCAAAAACAACCTATTTTCTTACTGTTATTACAAAAAGGTTTTCAATACAATTATTATCAGAGTCTTCCCAGAATCACATCATAAAACATAATCATGAGGAGCGGTACGATCACGCCTTTGCCTTGCCACGGTCTCCTGAAGAACCTGAAAAACATTAAACCACAACTGTAAACCCGAAAGCTTAGTGAGATACCCCCAAAATACCAACCACATATACCATACACACATAACATGAGATATCATATCCGATCACAGAACATCCATGCACTTCGGGTCTACTGTGTGACTGATCCGCCGCACCGGCCAACAGTCCACCTGGTCCACCCTCCGAGTCTAGCCATATACGTCGAGTCTGCAGTGTGATTGGTCCTCCCGCACCGAGCCTTCAATCCACCTGGTCCACTCTCTGAGTCTACAGTATGACTGGTCCGCCCGCACCGGGCCTTCAGTCGGCCTGGTCCACTCTCCGATCCTCGGCACGTCTGGTCCGCCCTCTTGGGGCCTACAGCCTATCCGGACCGCTCGCTGGGCTTTCGGGACAACCGGTCCGCCCTAGGTATCTTGGCCTACAGCACAAAGCAGGACCCGCCTCAACCCAACCCCAGTCCAACAACCATGTGCACATAAACATACAATCATATAACAATTCACAGTCAACAAGCCGATCTAACAGATCACGTAACATATCATCATCCTAACCAGGATACCGACCTAACCGGTCACTAGCATAGCATCACCCTACATAACAGGATACCGACCTTAACCAGGTCTCTAACATATACCATCCTAGCTACCAGGATGCAAGCATATCAAAGCCATAACATAACAACAAATACCCGGATCTCAATCCGATAAAGAGCTGGCCTTGGTGCCTTAGACCCTGTTGATATAATGAGGATAACTCACCTCGCAACTACCGACTGAAAGATAAGCCCAAGATGCTCCGACCACTGATACGATCTCCACCACTAGCCAACACCAACACTGAACTCAAACAAAAGCCAATAATTACCAAAATGCCCCTGGAAGTCAACTGGTCAACCCTTGGTCAAAGTCAACCTCCTGACTAACTCTACTCGCCGAGTCAACCCGATGAATCGCCGAGTCCTCATGCTCAGAACTTCCCCAATCCACGACTCGACTCGCCGAGTCACCCCGAGACTCGCCGAGTCCCACGACTCTGAGTCCCCTCGCACTCAACTCACCGAGTCCTCCCTTGACTCGCTGATTCATGGCTCAACTAGAAGAAGTTTGGACCTCACGACCAGACTCGCCGAGTCCAAGAACAGACTTGCCAAGTCCAAGGCTATCTTTAACCTACTTGCCGAGTTGTTCTTCCAACTCGCCGGGTTCCAGTCCATCTTCAAGTAACTCGCCGAGTACACCTTTGTGACTCGCCGAGTACCTCTAGATCTTAACCCATACAAAAGCCTTCCAAGCCATGCAGTTGATCCAAAACGTAGATCTACCCTTCTATAACCCATCCATCACGTAAAGTGGCAAACTTTATGTGAATCCAAAGAGATCTAGGCATTTTACACTCTAGGGCTAGGGTTTGGGACAAGATGGCTTCACCAAACACTCAAGAACAGGGACTTTAATGCACTCTAGACCTTCTCCATTCCAGATCTGAGGTAGCAACCTCAGATCTAACCTTCAAACTCGAAATACCACAAGCCAAACTTTCCACACACTCCAAAATTATGATTCTAGATGAATAACAGCCCAAGAAACGAAGTAATACCTCAAAAGGAAGCCCCAACAGAAGAGAAATCCGAATCTTAGCCAAACCCCTTGCTCCAAGCCTCCTAACTCTCCAAGATCTCCTCCAAAATCTCTTCTCCAAGGTTCAAATGCACTCAAATCCCTCACAATCGCATCTTAGGGTTTTCTGGACTTCAAGAGAGGGTAAAGAGGCTGGGGAGAGGGTATAATGTCCTTTATATAGGGCTCATCCTCCAAAATTAGGGTTTTCTCCACTCAGCGCCTACTCGTCGAGTCCAGCCTCCGACTCGCCGAGTCGGCCACTTAACACGCGACCAGAGTCGCGACCCTACTCGCCGAGTCCACCCATGGACTCGCCGAGTTCCCCTTTCATACTTACACTTGGAACCCTAAATTTGCACTCCTAAACTTGGGATGTTACAATTAGAGTGATGCTGGTGATCTTGGATGCCATGTAAAAACATCACGTTTGGGTGTAGGTATGCTCATAGAGGTACCATGTACTACCTTCGAACGACAACGCATAACGACACACACTCATATTCAATATAGTGAGCATAGAGAACCAAAAACAGTGTTATAGGTGGGAGTCGCTCCCCATTTGGTGCACTAGGTCACTAGGTCACGTTGGTAGTGGACGATAGTGAGCGCGGAGTACCAGGGACAGTGCTATGGGTGGGGGTCATGCCTCATTTGGTGCACCGGTTTGCCAGATTACACTAGTAGCGAATGAGGTCTTTCTTGGGGAGTTTATCGATGTATTAGACCCTAGTTAGTGAGGAACATTAATAGTAATTATAGAGAATAAAATAAACTAATAATTACGACAATGAAAACAATTTCCAGATTAATATATGCAACTATATATTAGTAACTATCGATGATTGATGCATGGATTGATGTGATTACATGTTTTTACATAATTTACATGTATGCTTTGTTTCCATGAAATGATCTTGAGATTGACTCACTGTGCTGATGTTGACACTTGTTTCTTACATTTTTTTGTGGCCTTGGCATTGGTATAGGTAGCTTGATATTAATGCCATTGTGAGATTGGGATCTTTTGGGTAGTTATAGTTTGATACTAGCGATGATACCAGTTTGAGACTTGATGTAATGTTTCTACATTTGGTTTGGTATTTGTTATGGTTTGAATTTTACAACTTTGAATTATGAAGGGTTTTTGTGAAAGATTTTCAAGTAACATTGGTTGTGTTTTCTTAATAAGATTTTCGCTAATGTTTTCTAATTAAAATTTGTCAAAAATAAAAGAAAATTTTTGGGTGAAAAATCATGGTGTTACAATTTATGTCTTTAAATAGGCATCAAGGGCCTGATATCATCATTTTTATGAGACCATCAAAAAGTTTGGTTTCTTAGAAAATCCTAATGATCCATGTGTATACATCAAAGAAAGAGGGAGCAAACTTGTTTTTCTAATTTTGTAAGTCGACGACATATTACTGATCGGGAAAGATATCCCAACGTTGAAAGTGACTAAGGCTTATCTAAGCAAGTCCTTTCAAATGAAAGATCTTAGGGATGCTACATACATACTCGAAATTAGGATGTACATAGATAGATCCCAACGACTCATTGGTTTGAGTCAGATTACATATGTTGACAAAGTCATAAAATTCTTTTCAATGGATAACTCAAAATGAGGAATTATACCCATACTTACTAACACCATTATTTCTAAGATAGATTTTCCTAGTATAGATGATGAGATCAACAGAAAGAGTCACATACAGTATGCTTCAGTAGTAGGTTCAATTATGTATACCATGACATGTACAAGGCCGAATGTAGCTTATGCATTGAGTTTAAATAGTCGGTATTAAGTTAATCCTAGTGAAAAACATTGGATAATTGTAAAGAATGTCCTTAAGTACTTGAGAGGACTAAAGATGTGTTCCTAGTTTATGTAGGAGTTAATGAAGAGCTTGTTGTAAGATGTTACACTGATGCTAGATTAACCACTGATCGAGATAATTCTTGATTATAGTCGGGATATGTATTCACACTCAATGGAGGAACCATTGTCTAATAGAGTTAAAAGCAAGAATTAGTTGCACTTTCTGCAACATAATATGATTATATAGCTATGTTGTAGGCAACTTAAGAAGTTGATTGGATGAAGAAATTCATCGGTGATCTGGATGTTATCCCAAGCATAAAAAACGCCATTGAGATGTTTAGTGAAAACACTGGTTCCATCGCTATCACAAGAGACCTGATGGTTACCATCAAGACTATACACATTTAATTTCATTTCTTAAGAATTGGAATTGGGAATGATGACGTGTTACTAGTGAAGGGTCGTAATTTTGAATAAATTAGAGGATGGTGAAGATAGTTTAAGAGAAAGATGTTGCACCTAGATACAAATATTCAACCCCTATTATCAAAGTTGTCTCTTTCCTAGGTTGTTAAGCCTAGCGAGGCTAGTACAAAACAAGGGGGAGAAGGAGTTCAAATTGAGAATCCTTATTTTGCTCCAAAGATGTTTAAGAAACCAGATGCTATCAAGATTACTTTGGGTTATCAAAAGATGATTTTTTTGGAAAGTATTGTTCCATATAAACTTTTAGGATCTAGTTATGCTCTTATGATTGTGAATCCTCCTGAGGGCAATCCTAAAGATGAAAAACCCAAGAATGACAAGGAGCTTGAAAAGTGGAAGCAAATGGAGATTGAGCTCAGCTAAAAGGAAGCATAGAAAAGAGAAAAAAAGGCTAATGAATTGACTTACAAAGATCTATGGCCAGAATTAGCAGTTAAAAGAATGGACGAGGCAATCAAGAATGTCCAAAAATATTGGCCCAATCCAAGATCTTCATTTGTTATTGATAACAAGATCAATTGCTAGTTATATTTTCCGATGCCAACAAAGACATTTTTGTTTAGAATCCTTATGACTGGTTCATGCTATTTTCTATTTTTTTTTCAAAGGACAAGACATAATATGTGAATCCAATATTGTATTTGAAGAAAATGATACGACTCTACTTCATGGATATATGTAACATGGATGTGGAGATACCTGGTTTTTTGAAGAAAAAGATTTCTATTGGTTGTTGTGATCAGCCAAAGTATAAATTAAAAAATAACCATCATGTATTTCATTGAACACATATAAATTATAAAAAATAACTATCATGCATGTATTTCATTGAACACATACAAATTATAAATTTTTTTTAAATCAAAACAAGACAATTATATATATATATATATATATATATATGTTAATATAAAGCAACAAATGTCATTCATTATTCCGAATATAAAATTAGAAAGAAAAACTTAACCACACACTATGTAAAATAATGTCTAGATACCTAGTTCATAATCATATCACTCTTCAAAAATGAACTTGACAAAATCTTCTCGATCTTGTCCATCCAAATTCCAAAAACTTAACACGGTTTTCAGATCATGAATTATTTTCTACTTTCTTTAAACCTATCCAAGGCACTTAATGACTACATTCTTGAAACCCTCGAAGGTTTTATTTGTACTTATGTTTCTGCTAGTATTGCTTGATTCATGCTATTCGCTGTTTTTTCTGGGTTTTCTCTAAGGACATTAGTTGCAATAGTTATTCCCTTAATAACATCAACAACTCTACATTTTCTCTTATTTGAGCCTGCATTTGGAAATTCTTCATTTTTCGTGGTTTGTTCTTCAAAACTGTCTTCTATTTGTTCAGATTGTTATTCATTATTTGCATCTTCTTCCATTTAGGCAAAATGCTTCGCTTTATTACCTTGAGCTCTATCCTTTCCAAAAATAATACATAAATCCTCATAATGAGGTTAGCACATGAAAATATAATATAAATAGTTAAGAAGTAACAAAATATATAAGACTTTTAATATTGCACATGTATGTAAGAATCCCAAACTGCTAGTTCAGTTGTTATAGAATGAGTGGAACTATCATAACCTAAACCACTTGTGTTCATACCATTCACCATATTGTAAATGACATGCCGATCTTTTTTTCATGGTTTTAATCCTTGAATCAATATAGGGTTTACCCAATATGTTTGAGCTAGGGATTTTTTCCATTCAATGTGTTTTCTAGATGTTGTAAATATCCAAATTTAAAGCCATTATCGGCTTTAAATCCTCCCATGTTTACCAATGCTTCCACAAGCTTGGCATCTTTAGTAATTTTCCAGTTGCGAAAGTTTCTTCTTTTTTCTATCACGTCTATTGTTATAAACATAAAAATTAGATGAAACCATGCATGCAATAAAAAAATACCCAACCATATATATATATATATATATATATATATATATATATATATAACAAATATAACTAGTAAATAACAAACGTAGCACAAAATTTGTTCATAGTAAATGATAAACATAACAAAAAGATAAATGATCAATGTGTAGTACCCCAAGAATCAAACATAGTTTGCCCTAAGTTGTTTGTAAATGTAGTCCACTTGGTTGATATACCAACATAAGTGATATTACCATCATCTTCACTACCGACATCTCCGGTTCCCTCGTCTAGTTCAAAGCGGTTCTAAAAATGATAAATTGTCATTTACCACATTATATAATTATGAAGAAGACAACATTTCATTATGATCTTATTTTTTAGATCAATAGGATAATATGAATTGTCCCTTAAAATTCCTCATTTTGCCTTCAAAATACCAAATCATCTTTCTATAACATCTCTCGCAGATGAATGTATCATGTTGAATAATTTTTTAGATGTAGTTTCCTAGTTGGTTGGTTTCCAACATGCCAGTCATTCAAATGATATCTTTGTCCTCTATACGAGGATAAGAAACCTTAACCATTTGTATAACTAGCATCTACCAAATAATAACTTATATATGTAGTATAATTAGTATTATTAATAACCAATACATATCTACAATACCGATTATTATGCATACTCACCCTTGGGACCTTCAATCCATGTGGTCGAAGTAGGGCATCTCGAAGCACTCTACCATCCGTAGTTAGGCCCTTCCATCCCAGTAAAACATACATAAATTTCACATCTTGTAAACACACCCCTAAGGCATTTGCGAGGATATCATTTGTTCTTGTCTTGTATTTAATGACACTAAGCACTATATGTGTGTTCCATCTAAATCTCCTAGATAGGTCTACACGATATAAGAAAATAAATGGTCATATTTCATATCAAGCAGTTCATGTACTAGTTAAAATTTTATAAGTAATATATATACCTTGAACCACTTCCATCTTTGATCTGTAGAGTTTTCCTCAACAAGTTCAGATTTCTTAAGCATATGTGGATGCAACCTTATAACCACATTGCAAACTCGCATAATAATTTTGCTAATTGTATCTCCAGAATGCTGGAAACGACTATCATGAACCGATTATTCACATTATGTGCAATAATGTGAAGAAATATGGCTACTTATTCATCAATATCTATGTCTATTTGTTTTTAACCCACCCAATCTGTGAAGTATTTAACCCAATTTGTCCAACATATTCGGTTCATCCTAAGGTGTGATTTGCACGCTTTTATAAGCATATTTTTGCAATATTAATTGTCGATCCACATCAGACAATATGTTTTTGATTAGTGTTTTACCCCATGTATATTTGTAGTAACTTGCACATCATGATAAAAAAACCATATAATAGTTTTCATAACTTCATTAAAAAAATATAACAACTATTTGCCTTATTTTTTTTATATGTTTTCTTCTAGTTAGACTAAATCAAACCATTTCTTGATCATCTCCTATAAAAGGAAAATTTTATACTTCAAAAGGCAACGGCTAATAATGTTGTGAAATTAGATCATTAATAAATTTAAGTTGGTCGCAGTAAGTTGGTTCAAGCTATGAGTATAAAAAGGAATTAATTGATTGTTTTAAAAAACAATTTTATCAAATACAAATCTATGAAAGTAATAAAAAAACTAAACAATCTGTTAATTTTATTTTGTGAATTTATAGGTTATTAATTATGATTTTGGGAATAATTTATGGACTTTTGTCTCATATTCTCCTCATATTCTCCAAGAAAAGAAAGATATTTGGTAAATGGAGTGAACACAAACAATTCATCGTAGACAAATAAAAAAAAAGACCACATAATCAAAAATACAAACACTTGGTATGCATACTCATAAAAAGAGTGATGGAACATCCCAATAATAATTCTAAACCAAAAAATTTACAAGAGCATGTACATGTAAATAGAAAATTTTATACTTTATCCAAAAAAAACCATAGATGAACACTATCACAAATGTGAATATATTATGTTATTGTCTATCATGCAAAGATGAAGCACAAACGAAAATTGTATAAAACAATAGTAAAACACAGTGAATTGCAGGGAAATAGAAGGATTAGAGAGGCTTACTTGTCAACGGAGACAATCCAGTAAATAACAAGAAGAATGACAAACCATAGGAAATACGGTAGCACAACATTGATCGGTAGATGGAATCGTTTATATATATATATATATATATATATATATATATATATATATATATATATATATATATATATATATATATATATATATATATTTCTTATTTTTGTTTTAAATTACACAATTGTCCTCTTATTATCTTTGCGATACTGTGAAATAAAAAAAATCATCTACGTGATCTTTTCTATGATTATGTACTCTCATCGATTATATATATATATATATATATATATATATATATATATATATATATATATATATATATATATATATATAATCGATGAGAGTACATAATCATAGAAAAGATCACGTAGATGATTTTTTTTATTTCACAGTATCGCAAAGATAATAAGAGGACAATTGTGTAATTTAAAACAAAAATAAGAAATTGAATTTAGATTCTTGTTAGACGGTGGAAGAAATAGAAGTCTTTCAAATAAGGAACTAAATGGTCAATATGAAAATCTAATTCTATTTATTTTGTAAGCCAAACACGTTTTCCATAGAATTTTAGTTTCCAATTTCTTCTAATTCCTTAGGAATCATGCGGAACAAACACGTCTTTAGATTATCGGTCCTAGGCTCGTCTATTTATAGGGAATATTTAGAACCCTTACGGAATAATTACTTGGTCACTAAGTAATTATCTACAAAATTTGACTTTTAAATCTTTATATTTAAACCCCTCGAGTCTACAAGCTTTTGTTAATTAATTAACACTTAAATCCGTCATTACATAAAATCCAAAAAGACTCCGCCTTTAATATTAATATTATCAACTCTTATGACTATGAATATTATTTCCAACAATCGGTAGAAGATTTTGATTTTCCAAAGATATGCCGGCAACTTTGTGTACCTCTAAACATGTTGGAAAAAATTTGACGCAATAACTTGTATTTTGATATGTTAACATTTAGTTTGAAACTAAATTTATTGTAAACATTCCTGAAAGAACAAATAGAGAACAAATGAGACTTAGAGTGGAGGGAAGAAGAGTTGATGCTAAGGCAATAATAACCATGACTTAGAGATGCAATAGTATGAGATTATTATCGGTATCAGATCAGAAAAAGCAAAGAACCGTGAGAAATGGCACCATAGCAAACCAATCTTTAGACATCGATGGGTTATGACAGTCAGAGAGGACTACATCAATAGATCACGCATGGTGCAAATTAGTAGAGATGGATGTGAAACTTTCTTTTAATCGATTGTATGTAGGCTAGCAAACGACTAAACCTAACTTGATACCATGTTAGATTGTGAAAATCCATATGCATTAGTATATTTAATAAAGAATGTTACAAAATGAACCCTCTACTATACATGACTAAATAAATAAACATATTATTTAACAATAATAACCCTTTAACATATGCACTAATTATTTAAATTATTAAATAACATAATATAAATAATTTAATATATTAACTATTTATAAAATTTAAAAAAATATATAAAATAAAAAGCTATCATGAATGTACACAACATTAAGGATGAACTTTTTGTAACTGTGGAACTAGATTACTCAAAACAAGTTTGGTTATCGGCACCAGGTAATTGGATATCAAGTGTGTCGGTTACAGGTCCATCAGGTTTGGGTTAAATCGGGTCTAGTCTTGGAACCGAAATTTGAATGGCCATGTTTTTGATGTTGTTGCATGTGTCGAATTAGGCATGTCCATGCTAAAAGCTAAACCTCTTGCGTATGGCTGTCAGTTAGGTCATCCACATCAGTGCAATGTCACTAATCTTTCAATTGTGCCACATTAGCTTTGCAATAACTCCTCACATCAACGCAATAACACTCATCTTTCAAAAGTGGTCCCCACTAGAATATCAATTAGTTTATATATATATATATATATATATATATATATATATATATATATATATATATATATATATATATATATATATATATATATATATATATACTCAATAAAAATAGCGAATAGTAAATTAATATACATATAACTATTTATAATTCAAATAAAAATAGCTAGACGTTAGAAAACATGAAAATCCTAACATTACGACATTGATCAGGTTATCTTCAAATGTTCCAATTCCATTCAACAAATTCATTTGCAATTAACGGTTTAAAAGGATTGTTGTGTATCCTAAAAATATTTTGATCAACAACAATGAAAATTATATAAAAAAACAAAATTAGTAAAATTTAAAATAATAAAGGATTTAATTTTCATTTTATTAATTTAAAATATATTTATATAGTGTAAACAAATATCGAGGATTCAAAATATTAAACAAAAAAAGTAATTTATATTTAAATGTGGGGCCTATTATCATTTGCAAGCCTTTCAAATTTGAAAGGAGTAATCAAACGTGGCACCTATATTGGATCCTAGTGGCATTGCAAAAGGTTTGAAAGGCCTCGATGCAGATGGTCTTAAGCTATTGCAAAAAAAAAGTCGGCTTTCTTTTTTAACTGCGATCGAATAGGTTTTTGATCGGCTCCAAAAAAAATCCTTCATCACAAAGTTACCAGACAGTTGAAATAAAAATAAATAAACCAAAACAGCCCCTAAAAAAATAAAAATAAATAAACTAAAACAGCCCCTATTTATTATCACAGTACAACTCTCATATCCTATTTTCTTTTATACTAGTAGGGTCAAAAATTAAAAAACAGATTTATATTATTAATAAGAATTAAGTTTGTTTAGCAATATTTGTAATAATTATTTAAAATTAAAATTAATATAATTTTGTAAAAAAGTATATAAATTTGAATATATGTTAAATAGAAACACAATCAATCCATCGAAAATTAAATATGAAGATAACTAAAATACATCTTTGAATATGTGAATGATTTATGAAGTGTGAGGGCAAATCAATATTTTTTGTAATGAGGGAGGAATCAAGAAACACCATGTGGCGTCTATTAAAGTCTGAAAATGAAATATCAAAACAAACTGAATATTATGGATTACAATGCTATATAAAGAATAAATTATTTTAAAAAAATGTTACAAAAAAAAAAAAAAAAACATAATTGTTAGAATTTAATGGGTAAGAAGCAGTTATAAATTCCTAAAAACTTCCTTATACACAACATTTGAAGTTTTGTTTGTAAGTCTACCATCCTTATCTAAAATTAACAATTTCAGTCATTCTCTACTTTGAACTCTAGATAAGGCAACATACAGTTGTTCATGTGAAAAAACAGGATCCTTGAGATACAGACCAACCTTTGATAACGACTGCCCCTGACTTTTATTAATTGTCATTGCAAAACATACAGCCAATGGAAATTGTCTTCTTTGAAATTTGAAAGGAATTTTTTTTTTTTCAGATGGACTTAAAGACATTCTTGGAATAAATGTTTGTTTTCCGATATTAGTTCCAGATATTATAATTGCCTCAATAACACGTTTGTCAAGAGATTTCACTTGTAGTCTAGTGCCGTTACATAATCCATTTTTCTGATCAATGTTTCTTAGTAACATAACTGGAACACCGACTTTTAGAATTAACTTGTGATTTGGCAAACCTGATACCTTAAGACCATTTAAAATATCAGGGGAGTATAAATTGGGATCAAACTGATCATGAACAAACTCGGATTGGCAAAGAGTATCTGAACTTAAATATTCTACTTCTTCTCCGGGAAACAATGCTAACAAACGATCATTGATTTGTTGGACAACTTCATTTTTTGGAGCTAGTATAGCTCTTTCTTGAAAATAACTCGTACCGTTGAAGTTTTCCAAGATTGAAGGATATACAAACTCAATTAATGAACCTATAGGATCATGTGGATCACTAATGAGAATATCATCCGGAACATCAATAATCGTTTCACCATCGTTCAAACCACCAACTTTTCCTTCTCCTATGTCCAAAAGCCAGTTTGCAAAATTTTGTATTTTTCGAATATCAGATGGATCCTTTCCAACGGTTAGTCTCATGTTTTTTGTTAATCTATGGACTTTGCATTGTTGCCATATATATGAAGAGCTTAAAGAAGCATTAACGATATTTTGTCTGCTACCTCCTTGAACAACAGGTAGAATCTGCCTGAAGTCTCCTCCAAAAACAATCGCTTTCCCTCCAAATGGAATATATGAGTTGGTAGACTTATCAAACTTACATACATCTCTCAGAGCTCGATCTAAAGCTTCAAATGCATGTTTGTGGACCATAGGTGCTTCATCCCAAATAATCAATGAGCTTTTTCCTACTAATATGCCGAGTTCACTATCAGGCGGTATCTTACAAACAGAATACTCGGTAAGATTCAACGGAATTATAAACCGAGAGTGTGCTGTCCTACCTCCAGGCAATAATAAAGATGCAATACCACTTGAAGCAACATTTAAAACTATATCACCATTACATCTAATTGCTGCAGATAACGTCTTCCAAAGAAAGGTTTTGCCTGTTCCACCATATCCATAAACAAAAAACACACCTCCTTTATTATCATTGACTGTAGTCATGATATCAAGAAAAATATTGCGTTGCTCGTTTGTTAATGCATGAAACATACTATCAAACTCTTTCTTTAAAAGCGTTATGTCATACTCCAGCTCCTCCATGATAAGTCGATTTGTTGAAGAAGAAACTGTGTCGGAATCAGGGTAAGGCATTTGTTTATAATGTTTAAGACTCGTGTTGTTACGAAGTAAAATCTGTTCGATCTCGAACAAAGTCAGGTTTTTGAGTTGATCCTCATTGAGTGATAAACCTGTAAAAAATGAACAATATGTCAAAAAGAATATAATATTAACCAATTTAATGGTAAAAAAAATTATACCGTGCATATTTAAAATATATATAATCCGTTTTTACATATAATGATACGAAATTATAATACCTGGAGACTTTAATCTACGCTGTTGGTTGTAAAGAATACCATCTGACAAGTGTTGCCATGTATTTTCCCAAACAAACTCTGGTCTACCCAAACTGTTAGACATTAACATCGTAGCAAATAAGAAACGAAGATAAAAACCAGTTCCTGAATAACTTGCTTCCTTAATTGCATCAACGTATTCTTTGTCATCATCTAAGAGGCCCAAAGCATAGCATGCATCTCGAAAAGTAGGAAATTCTTCACCGTTTACCGTGCGAATTTCTTCAAATGATTTTGGACCTTTCACTTTATTTAAAAGAATCCGTAAGAAGTAAACTTCGCCAAGTTTAGGTGAAACAGAGTGAATCCTTCCTATTGAACGCCCAATTTTCCTTGGCTTCCACAACTTATCATCAGGTTTCCAAACAAACTTTGTAGGAAATTCAACATATGTAAGTTTTCGTGCATCTTTATTAATTTTATTACATTCCATCCAAGATGTGAACATAGAAGAAGCAACTGAAGGTTGTTCAAGAACATCGTCAATATCATCGTCTGCGGCATATATGACTTGTTGTTGATCAGGAAGATGAAAAGGTAGTCGCATCACAGAAGGATATCGGTAATGAACATCGTATTTAAATATTCGCCATGATGCTTCACATGCAGATATATATCTACAATCATAATAATCTTTTATTTCATCGACAACCTTTTCGTGATTAGAATCAACGTTGATGTCAATAGCAATTGTAGCTCTATCTGGACCTTTGTTTATATATTTAAACAGATACTTTATGGAAGATCCCTGATTGCACCATTCAACATTAATGTGTGCCTGATATCTTTTCAACAGATATTTGTTATATGGAACAACACTTCTATTGTCTAACTTGACACCTGATTTTTCGACAAAATATCCATTGTTTCTTCTCATATATAAGGGATAACCGTTGACATCAACCGAAGAATGATCACAGAATTTCTTTGGAAATTTTTTCGAACATTGCTTGTCAACCATGCATGGACAATTCATATTTTCAGCTCCACAAGGACCATGTATCATGAATTCACTTACAAGTGAATACAATTCTGGATCTTCATTGATATTTGGAATCTCAGCAGAAATAATCATATCAATATATTCAACAGTAGGCCGCTTGGAGTTAGCATGCATAAACAGACAAATATGACAATGTGGCAAACCTCTTTTTTGAAATTCAATCGTATAGACCACTGCAAATTAATTTTATAAATAAGATAATCTTTGTACTGGATGAAATATATTTGCAAATAACCAAAAATATTAACAAACTAAATAATCATTATAACAAAACTATTAGAAATAAATACAAGTTTTATTACCTCCTTGAACAATGCCGAAAATTTTATTTTCCCGTATGTCTTTAATCAAAGCATCGAGCTTTATTTTGAATAGCCTACATAAGATATCAGGTCTATCTTCTGGATTTAGTGAAGTGTTATGAAGAAACCTTTTAACTTCAGGCCATTTTGGATTACATGTAAAGGTTATGAAGAAATCAGGATATCCAAACCATTTACATAAGGACATGGCATCAAGGTAGTTTTGCATCATATAACGTGCACCACCAGTGAATGAGGAAGGTAAGATTACACGTTGTCCAACGTTGGATATATCTTTATTCCCTAGGTTCTGTTGAGTACGTAACTTTTCATAAGACTCACATCTAAGAATTTGTTGTTTGCTCCTTATGAAATGTAATCTCTCACTTTCAATCATAGTATAAGCATCAACCAAAAACTGTTGAACAACCTTTTTGAATTAAGAATTAGTGAAAAATATTGATCCCTGTCTTGTATTCTATAAGAAAAAAACTCTCTCATTGTACAATTGGGCCTCTTGCTGTTGCTTATTGGTGTAATACCTCGATGTGGTATGTCAACCCTGTAACCATCATCACCATATGGAAACAGTAGTGGATACTGAAGAGGAAGGTATGATGGATGTAATTCACTAATACGCCGTAGAGAACCTGATGACGTTTGAACAACAATATCTCTATTATCAATTGAATCACCAATATCTCCAACAATTAAAGCGGCAACCTTAGAAGCAGATGGTAGGTTGTATATCCTTCCATCTTGGTCCCTTCTTCCAATAAGTCTCAACTTGATATCAACATGAGGGTTTTGATGAAAACAATCCCTAACCATTCTATAAGACTGAACCAAGACATTATTTGAATCCAACGTCAACTTCAAATCTTGTATAATATCATTATCAAGGACAGAAGAATTTGACGTAGATCGTTGATTATCTCCACTGCAAGTAACATGAACATATAAACATAAGATAAATAAATAATATAATGTTGATGAATAAGATATCTATTAATGTGATAATTGTGAAAAGTGTACCCAAAACATGTCCGTCTATTCGCGATCTCATTATCAGTATCGTATATGTATAACTGAGAGAATTTTGGTTTTAACCCATGTTCCGGTAAAAGGCTTCCGATACTATGATAATTTTGACCGCTAAGTCTAAAAATGTATGGAGCATTTCCTCTATTGATTGAGGAATCAATCTTTCCACCCATTGACGTAAAAGAAAACATAGAATTGTAAGAACGAATGTTCTTCATGAAGTGTTTGCTTTTAGAATCTCCCGATGTAAAAAGATGGGCATAACTTGAAGGTGCATTCTTTAAAGTTGGTAGTTCAACTTTGCCATAACCACAACATAAAGAATAATTTTGACTCTCATTTTTTTTACATTTGATAGATTCATCTTTCCATAATTTTGCAAAACATGTTTGGCATACAACAATCTGATCACCATGATCCAAATAATCTGTCAATTAAGGTTGACATAAAGATGTTAAATTTGTAAGTTTATATAAGTGAAAAATATTGAATGAACAAATATAAATATTATATTTGTATCAAAATTACCTTTTGATATACCGTTGTATATGTTTTGCTCATTTTGACCATCGATTTTGTCTTGATCAGATCTCAAACCAAATATTGGAATAGGAGTTAAATTTGGCCTTTTTTTCTTTGCTTTATTATTTGGATTAGCTAACAGGACTGAAGACGATTTTGATGTTATTGTAGATGATTTGTTGGATGTGTCGCCATTTGAAAATACAGAGAATTGTCTAATATTTGTTAACGGCGAGTGACAACTATTATTGGAAATATTCATGGCTGCGGAAAAAATTGAAAGTATACATTGTTAAATATGATACAATAATAATATATGTTACAAATTAAAATGGTAAAATAAATGAGTTACCGTTGGAAATGTTAAATAACGGAGTTCTAACATTTAAATGTGATGGAGGAGGTTGTAACATTGCTTGTTTTGATGTATTTGAACTTGTTTTTGATCGGTATGTGCTTTTATTTCGATGTACAACTCCTTTGAATTCATATAAAAAAAATGGTTATCAGAAATGTAAAATTGTTTAATAATTATTTTAATATTATATGAATATGAATATTGATAAAGAGATGATATAAAAAGACGATGATGTAATAAATTTTATTACATATATTTAAAAAAAACTTAAAAAGTTTAAAAGCAATCAAGTACGTTACCGTTTGAATCCAATTTCATGTTTGGTAACGGTGTCTGAAAACTGTTATTGGGAATATCGATGACTGAGAAAAGAAGATTGAAATGTAGATTATCAAATATGATACAATAACAACATATATTATAAAAAAATATGGAAAAATAAATGAGTTACCGTTGGAAATGTTAGATAACGGACTTCTAACATTTAAATGTGAAGGAGGAGTACGTAACATTGTTTGTTTTGACATATTTGCGCTTGATGTAGATGTGGATACACTTTTATTTCGATCGACAACTCCTTTTAATTTGATTGGAAATAATATCTTATTAGAAATGGATAAATATTAAATAATCTTGTAAATTTTTAAATAGTATATGAATACTAATAATGATAAATAGATAATATAAAAAAATATGGATGACAGAATTTTTATTTTACAGATTTAAAAGAGAGAAAAAAAAGTGTATAAGCAATCAAGTATGTTACCGTTTGAATTCAATCTGATGTTTGGTAACCGTGATTGAAAATTGTTATCGGAAATATCCATGACTGGTAAAAGAAGATTGAAGGTATACATTATTAAATGTGATACAATAAAAATATATATTATAAGATAAAATGGTAGTATAAATGAGTTACCATTTGAAATGTTAGATAACGAAGTTCTAACATTTAGACGTGAAAGAGAAGTTTGGAAATTTGATTTTTTTGAAACATTGACACTTGATGTAGATGCGGATAGGTTTTTATTTGGATGCACAACTCCTTTGAATTTGGCTGCAAAAAAAATTGTGATAACAAATGGATAAATTTGTAATAATAATGTAAGTCCCCAAAATATTCTATGAATATTAATATACAAAAAGACATAATACAAAAAATGAGCATATGAGAAAATTCAATTTAGATATTTAAATTTAAATTTAAATAAAGAATAAAGAAGAAAAATGTATAACGAATTAAGTAAATTATCATTTTCATTTATTTTAAAAATATGTGATGTTGATGTAGTTGTATGGATTCATTCGGTCGAACCTTTTTTTTTATTGTCCAAGTATAATTTTCTTATTCTTCTTTTCTCTGTAGCCTGAACATGATAGATATTCCTATTTGAAGCTGCATAATCAAATATACACACATGAAATAGTTATAATTCAGATTAAAAACATTGATAAAGAAAGTTGTAAAATATATAATGAACGTACCGTTATCACCAGGGTTAGTAACATTTGTAGAAGTTGGAATTTGACTGACTGATGTAGTGTACGAATGTAATTGTTTTGTATTATCTAGATAGAAATTATTTAATTTTATCTTCTTATTAGTCTTAAAGGAGTCCATGTTAGTAGTTGCTATCTGAAATGGAACAAAATATATAACTTTATACAAAAACATTATATATTGAAATTTATTGTCAAATTTAAAAATAAAAAAAAATGTTGTCGATTGAACTTACGTATGACATGAAATACTAAAGTACAATGCCTTTATATGTAATGTTTCCGAATTTTGTTGCAGATATAATTTTTTTTGTACTGTATTGTTGGATTACATTTTTCTTTCATTCTGTTATTTTACTTTGTAACTATTGGAACTAATGTTTATTATGTTATAAAAAGATAAGCATTGTTGGAAAAGATACTATTAGGGAGGATGATTTTGATGAATGACTTCCAATTCCATAGTTACAGATTATGATATATCAAGGATATTAGGTCTAAACATATTAAAAGAAACTATATACCCCTGATGTGAAAATTACCAATATGTCCTGGAGTAGTAGGCAGATAAAAAGATAAAAAACAAACAATGACAGCATCAGTGGTTCAAGCATATCAGGATAAAAAAAAACAAAAAAAAGATAAGATTGCGGTAATTGGAGAGGGCATTTTCGTCCATTGAACCTAATTATAAATTGTTAGTTATTGCAAGAGGTAAGCAGTGAAAACAAACATTCATACAAAGAAATGAAAATCTGAAATAAACATGCTAACAAACATTCATGGGATTACATCTTAGTGGTATGTGCTTTAATGGTAAACAAATCTATGTTATTTTGGGCTTCATTTATTACATCACAAGGAATTCCATGGTGAGGGCATTTTCGACCTTAGCATATATAAATGTTGTTATGTGGATTGTTTCGAATTTTATTGCATATATATATTGTTAATAAAAATAAAAGTGTTGAGATAAATATAGAGTGACATAACAAAAAACAGAGAATTGGACAAAAATAACAAATGTTTAAGTTTGTCAAATCCATGGCGCAGGCATTTTTGACCATTGAAGTTAATTATAAATTTTTACTTATTGCAGGAGGTAAGGTGTCACAACAAACATTCATACAAAAAAATCAAAATCTGAAATAAACATGCTAACAAAAAATATATACCCCTGCAACAGGTAATGCCTTTATATGTATTTTTTTCGAATTTTATTGCATATATATTGTTAATAAAATGTTGAGATAAATAGAGAGTGACATAACAAATCTTTAAGTTTGATAAACCGAGTGAGATAGCAAGAACATAATAAGATCAAACCCACCTAATAATCAAATTCAAACAGGGATTTGTCAAAAAACAGTGATTCAAGCATATCAAACCGACCATAAAGACCCTGTTGAATGTCCATATTCATATTATTGTCCTTAATGCCTGCTGCCATATTCAGATTACTGTCTTTAATGTCCTTTACCGAGCATATAACGAAATTTGATTCAAGCATATCAAGTTCATAAAAAACAAAAAACAGAGCGTTAACTGTTTACCAATCGATAACGTACGTTCAATACTGAGAAAGGGGACCGATAGATGAACATAACATAAGTTTTTTATCGTTGTTATGATCGTATGTTTGCAATTAACACAGTTTTTTCCCACAATTGATAATAAGAAACTTACAGAATTACTGTTGTTAATGTCCTTAATCGAGCATATAACGAAAATTGATTGAAGCATATCAAGTTTAGAAAAAACAAAAAACAGAGAATTGCATAAAAATAAGAAACTTACAGAAGGATTGAAGTTGCCGATTGAAGAATGATTCTTGATTGCTGGAACACAATGTGTCGATGATGCTTGATTGCTGAAGTGTCGATGATGCTTGATTGCTGGAACACGATGCAGTAAATTCCGAATCTTATTCGTATGTTTCAATTATATATTGAACATAATAAAATCCAATCGACCCAACAATGAAACTTAAATGTAATTGATACTCTTGATATTGATACCATAAAAAGATGTAGTTAATCGGGCATATAAATAAAATTGATTCAAAATTACATTCGATTTCCATCCATAATCGGAATTTCACATTGAAATTGCCATATTGCCATAATGCCATATATATTTGGATTATTAATCAAATCAAAGATTGTAATAGTACGTGAAACCAATCAGGGGTAAAAATGGGATTTAACATTGACAGGAATGTGAATTTTTGGTAGGACAGAAGTCAAAAATTCAAACAATCGTTTTATTTATTAATTTATTAATTTATTTATTATTTATTTATTTATTTATGCTTCCAAAGGACAACGTTAAGGCAAAGAAGTATTTGCCAGTTATAATAACATACCAAAAGAGCAACATACGAATTCAATTCATATTACAAGCCGATTGCAATTTGACTTTCAAAAAAACAAGATTAAAAAACCCAAAAAAAAAAAAAATTCCATCATATAATGTCTTCAAATGTGTTTTAGAAACCACAAAACCAGCTCTTCTTTCTTCAAAGGAATACTCAATAACCTCTTCAGGAACAATCTCCTTTATCAAAACAGGGGTAGGTGTAACAGCTGTTTGCATCGCAATAGAACCCGTAGTATATGGGGTGGAGGGTAAAATCGGAATTAAATTTGTTTTTGGAGTTCTATTTGTATTTTCATCCTCTAAACCAAATATCGTAGTTTTAGTAGGGGTAGTAAATGGCGACATATTGTTATTGTTATTTTGAAATGTTTTTTGTAGCATGTCGTGTTTTTTCTCAGCTTCTGTTGTGACATTAGGGGTAGTTTTGGAAGAAATGGGAGAAAAAGGCTTGCGGAATCCATCGCTTTTTTTGGTAGGACGGGAAGTAGTAGGGGTAGTTTTGGAATTGATATCCGGTTTAGGAGTTGCATGACCTAATGATAATCTTCTGTTGCTTGTAGTATTAATTTATGGAATTTAAATGATTGAAATTTTAGAGCTGATCAAAAGAATTGACAAAGGGCAAAATTGACATTTGATGCATTGTTTATTCTGTTGCGTGTTCAATATTATGAGAAATCTCATTTGACAGCTTGATTACAATTTTTTTTAATACAATACCTCAAATAATATCAAAGCACATTCCCAAGAATGCATGCACCAATATACCATTTTATTGTGAAAATTATGAATATGTCCATGTTTAAAAAATGATCATTATTTTGAACAGGAATTTATTGAATGTATTCAAATTTGAGACATCTTTTTTATAAAGCAAATATACTGATATCTTATAACACGAAAATGAAAAGTAGAATGTTATTGATTGTAATTTTTTTTATTTTTATTGCAAATATATTGGTAAAAAAATCTGTAAAAACATAATGGTTTCCTTCAATTAAAGTATCAATAGACACACATAATTTAAAAGAAGATTAATCTAATTACAGCCATAACCCAAAAAATAGTTTTTTACAGTTAATGAGAGAATGCTGAATGTGATAGATGAACCTAGAAACAACACACGTTTTAGAGTTATGTTGGGCATTTAGTTGGTTGTGTATTTGATGGAAACTCCATTGTTGCCCATAAATTATTCCAGAGCTATGTACTTTATTTATGTTATCACTTTAATTTCACCAGAAAAATTATTTATGAGGTTAAAATGAATACATCCTTGCCCAAAACCAAAAATATCCCTTATTAGTATCTATGATTGTAAATACAAGTAATGTAATTTAGTTGTATGTAATATACTTATTTGTATATGCTTGAAACGAACTAATACTTGTCAAGACCACCATCGTTAAATAATTAGTATATTTCTGATAAGACTCTTTAGAAACATATTTCTTTGCTTATTTTACACATAAATACACAAACATATATGCCACACATTTATTAAAAGAAGATTAGTCTAATTACAATGATAACCATAAAATCATAATCGTATTAAAATATAGAATACCAGCGAAAATAAAGCAAGAAGTATCAATGTTTGAACAGTGGACACCACAAAGAGCAATACTGTGAAAGAGAATCCAAAAAAAATCCAAATTCAAGAACATTGTTGATTAAAAAAAGACAATCTGAAATTACTTTTCAAGCTTTGGTATTAATAGACCTGTGTTGGCATCAACTTTGGAATTCAATTGAGGGACCTTGGTGGACGAATTCACATTATCATAATCATCAACATCAATGGTATCTCCAACATTTCGTTTTTTTACTATTGTTGGGGAATTATACTTGAATGGACTTGTAGCTTCAAATTTGTCAGGCAATGTTGGGGTCAAATTATCACCTGTTTGCGATATCGCATCCTTAAAACAAAATGTTGTAAATAGGTTTAGTAATAAAATATCAACAAAAAGTAATTTTTAAAATAGATTATATAAAATTAAATAATGTAAATTTATAATATAACCTTTAAGGACTTTGTTTCTTGAGATACTTCATGAGATGCGATTTCTGTATCATCAGCATTTGCAGGACTACCTGCCTGATTTAGAAATTTAAATATTTATATAATTTGTGGGACATAGCTCTCAATCAATATAGATTTACAATTTATTAGTGAAGATCATTAAAAAAAATATGCATCATAAAAAGTAATATTAAAAAAACAAATAAAAATAATATATAAATACCTCGACAACTAACTTTTTTTCCAAAGCATCGATAACGTTACTATCAACCGTATAGCCAAGTATCCCAAACCGATTGTAGTTATTGGATACATTAAAACTATTAACATCTATCTTAAAAGCCATCTTTTTATGCTCCAAACATTTGAGGTCATAAGGATATAATCTTGGATTATCCCCAGCCTGGAATAAATGTGTTATATAATATATTTATGTTTAAAAGCACATTAATATAAAGAAAATACAACAAATAACAGCAATTAACAAAACAAAAATTATAATTATGTTATACCTGTTTGATTTTATCTATAAGATCACGTGCGCGTTTTTTGACGAGTCTATAAGCATCTCTATCGAAGAGAGTTAGAGTGATTGTTCCAGAATCATCTTGCACACGAATAGGTATTTTATACCTATAAAAAATTCCCACATAAATAAACATTAAATATGTTTAATGGTTAATAATGTAGTTAAGTTGTTCAGTTAATATTTTCTTAAATGTAAAAAAACCTTGGAACAGAAGAGATCTTCTTATTTTTACAATTATCACCATTGCATTTTAAAACGACACTTGCATCACCACTATCTGGACCACTAAACACATCTTCTGTTTCAACTTTCTTTCCACAGTTTGTACACGCATCATAATACCAATCAATATCTTGGCGAATACCATAAATGGTCCCGACAATGATATATTGGCCGACCTAAAAGAAATCAAAACGATCATAAAAAACATTATAATTTTATTATCTGTTAAATAGAAAACAATATCACATCAATACAGATAAAATATTCACATACATCTTGTGGTTCTATCAAATCGACAACATTTTTAACTTTGTAATTATTCAAAAAGTCATCAGATTCCGAATATGATTTAGAACTTTCAACAGTCAAAGAAGCAGAAGGGTTTTGAAGTCCTCATAATCCAACCAAGCTGTTTTTAATTTAGGAGTTTGAAAATAAAATTATAAAATTATTGAACAGAAACAACAAAACGATGAATTATTAAAATGTACAGTTACCTATCTGTGAATGTAACAATTTCGGGAAGATTAGCATTTATGAACATCCGTGTTTGTTCATAATAACTGTTAACAGAAGGTGTTGCTGATGAAACAAAATAAAATAATATATAGAATGAGTAATATAAAAGACTAAAATAAGGTTGATTGGTATAAAAAATTTACCGTTATAGACATTAATTCTTGCAAATTGCAAAAGGACAATCACACGACCAACTTCTTTATGAGCTTCAAGATAAGAAATTAACTGGTATGCAATATCTCCAAACAACGTAACGTTAACCTGCAAACCTCTGCAAAAATAATAATGGTTAAATGAATATATAATACTAAAATTCTACATGCAAGTTGTAAAGTAATGAATGTAATATATAAGATATAAGATATAAAATATAAGATATAAGATATAATATAAAAAAAGTTTTGGTTACTCTAAGTTTCTTATTTGTAAAGGCAGCCTATGTAGAGATTTGCTGACATCACGGGAATCAAGCTTTCCTAATGAAACAACTTCACCAATAATATCTACAAAATGATAATACAGAATGTCAAAATGATGTGAATTTAAAGAATTAAATATAATATACAATCAATAAGGAGGGAAATTACCAATTGATTCATTAGATGTAGCTGTTGCAGAGATAATTGTTTCAAAAGAAACAAACGAAAATCCATATGTTGTTTTGGATTGAAAGTGTAGACACTCGTTAACAGTTGTTCTTCCATGCAAATTTAACTTGGAGGTTACATCACTTATTTTAAAAGTGTATTTGTTAGGAGCGATAGTGGGGGACCGGATGTAAACAACTTGATCTTCTTTCAATTTGGACTCAAACCTTTGAAAATCTCTTGGATACACACTTGCTCGGATTTTTGTACACTATTCACATAGGGTAAGAATATTATATAATGTTAAAAAGGGAATTTTTAATAAATATAAATTGGTCAACATTGAAGATAACATCTTCAATGATTGAGTTTGAATAATATTATTGGAATGATCAAATAAAAAAATGGTTTTGAATAATGCTATTAAAATAGTAGATTTTACCATTTCATCCATGAGTATCATCTCAATTGATCTGACAATAGTGGGGTTGCCATCTGAAAGCGATTTCCACAGCCGGATGATAGACACTTTTAGTGTGTAATCATCATTCATATTGTCCAAGTCTCTAATGAAAGTAATCTTTCTTTCTGCCATTGTCACTATAACAGAAAAGTACACAAAATAATTACAATTATGTGTATGGAGTACTAATAATATAAGAACAAACTGAATAATACAATATGGTTATATTGAAACATTCATACGAAGAAAACAAATTCTGAAAGAAACATGCTAACATAAACTATATACCCCTATACAGCATTCATAATTAAAAATAATAATGATAAGTTTGATCTGTATATGATTCCTTTGTTTGAAAGAAAACTTCAATTTACTAATATACCAAATGTATCCTTATTAGAAAGAGGCCCTTAAGTTGGATTTGTAAAATTTAGTAAAAATAGGTAAAAATGTTAGGAAAATAAGTCAAAATTCTGATGGATTTAAACAATGATAAAACATAACCTAAACAGGAAAATCAGAAAAATAGGAACCAAGTAAGATGCTAAATTTGACAGAAAACAAAAGTTAAATGCTATAAACAGTGGTTCAAGCATATCAGGATTAGAAAAAAACAAAAAAAAAGATAAGATTGCGGTAATTGGAGAGGGCATTTTCGTCCATTGAACCTAATTATAAATTGTTAGTTATTGCAAGAGGTAAGCAGTGAAAACAAACATTCATACAAAGAAATGAAAATCTGAAATAAACATGTTAACAAACATTCATGGGATTACATCTTAGTGGTATGTGCTTTAATGGTAAACAAATCTATGTTATTTTGGGCTTCATTTATTACATCACAAGGAATTCCATGGTAATGAATTTATTAAAAAAATATCGATGTAAAATTTTGCAATAGTAATGGATTTAAACAATGATAAAACATAACCTAAACAGGAAAATCAGAAAAATAGGAACCAAGTAAGATGCTAAATTTGATAGAAAACAAAAGTTAAATGCTATAAACAGCCATAAAACAGAAAGTGCAAAGTGTGATTCAAAATTTATATAGCCATTTTATAGAAATTTGACAGAAAATGAAATGCTAACTGTTTTGTTATAATTACTTGTTTGAAAGAAGCATGCTATAACAGGTAAATAACTGAAAACTAAAATTCTATATTATGGTAGACAAAGGGTGTTAATGGAATTGTAAGTAAAGTTTACTGTCGTTAATGTTTGCTGCCATATTCAGATTACTGTGTCTAATGTCCTTAACCGAGCATATAACGAAATTTGATTAACACAGCAATCGAGAATCATGGCCGTACATATACACAACCAGAACCAAAATTGATAATAAGAAACTTACAGAATTACTGTCGTTAATGTCCTTAATCGAGCATATAACGAAAATTGATTGAAGCATATGAAGTTCAGAAAAAACAAAAAACAGAGAATTGGAAAAAAATAAGAAACTTACAGAACGATTGAAGTAGCCGATTGAAGAATGATTCTTGATTGCTGGAACAATATGCAGTAAAGAATGATTGTTATTCCTATGTTTCAATTATATATTGAACATAATAACGAAAATTGATCTTGATCTTGATACCATAAAAAGATGCATTTAATCGGCCATATAACGAAAATTGATTCAATAGTCCATTCGATTTCCATCCATAATCGGAATTGCACATTTAAATTGCCATATTGCCATATTCAGATTGATAAATTCCAAATCTAATTTAAATTAAGTTCCGATTCTAATGTTAAGTTCCGATTCTAATTCCGATTCATATGATACGTGAGACCAACCATGGGTATAATTGGGATTTTACATTTGGAGGAAAAGGTTTTTTTGTATGACACGTGGGTAACCGGTTTTGTTTATTAAGAAGGGAGATGCCTGTAAGGCTGTAATGGTAAATTAATTGGAGATGGGTTCCTGTATATATTGGAGAGTACAAATCATTATGTTGTAAACCATGCATTATTGGTTGCATAAATTTCAATAACTGTATCCGGAAATTGTCACGTACCTTGAACAAGTCAATACATTAAAGACATTAACTCATTTATTTCTACATTTGGCCATTTCCCGTTCCAACCCCAAATCCAGTTCCAAGCGGTCCATTTTGGTTCCAAAAACTGTTTACCCGGACCCGTATTTGGAAACCGAGTCAGAACCTAATATCAGTCCAGTTCCTGGTCCTACTAATATTCAAATTCCGGTTTTTGGGGCTATTCGGGTCGGGTCTTGACCATTTACATCCGTATTCTTGACCACAGAAAATTATCATTTATGATTTATGCAAGTCCCATATACTCGGTTTGGATCTTGATTACGAAGTTCTTGAGGAAAAAAGTCAAAAACAGATCTTTGAACCGATTTTTTAAAAACACAAATCAAATCAGAAACATTATCATTATATACTTATGACTTTTAAATTCGAAAAATTCTAAATTTATATTCGGTTCATAGTCCGGTTTGGAAATGAACAGGTTAGAACCGGGTCCACTACCCAATGGACAGTTGGGCAACCCTACCCACCTAAGTCCGAAATCAATGAAACCAAAAAGACAAAAAGTATAGTCTACAAATTAATCTTGAATTTTAATGGAAACAACAAACTATTACAACTACAACAAAGTAATCTAAATACACTGAAACTTATGCAAAAAACAACTAGAAGGCAGCTTAATTGAGAAAGAAGAAGGCAGGTGCCCTGTTCTTCTTATGTAATCTGCTCTTTCAGAAGTTTTCACTGCCTGTTCATTCAAATTCACCTCCGCTTTCGCTCTTTTCTCTTCAGCAATCCTCCTCGTCGATGCAAGTTTGTTCGTATACTTCTCTTGTGCTCGGGATTTCAATCTTTCTGCCTTGGCCTAATCAAGATTTCACAAAAATAAAATTATAAAAGAACATATAAATAATCATTGTGTAGATCTTTTGACTCTGTAAAATGGTTGGTTATTGTTCCAACAACTCTGTCGTGTTGTGTCCAAGGAGCATGATATGATGTGAGATTTAGATCAGGTACACAGTGGCCCATAGGTGTCTGGCATAAAGCCAGACAAAAAGTCCAAAATCCACATTGGAATTGAAACTCCCACACTGCACTGTTGAGACTCGAATCTTTAACTTTTCCACAAGTATACCACCTTGGAACCAATTGCAAATTCATATTCATATGATTTGGATGAGCATTAAGATCAAAATGTTACCTCCATTCTTTTCATTTCCATTTCGGCTTTCCGCTTTTCGTGATTCTCCCATGCTTGTATCTTCACTTCTTCGCGTTTGTATCTAACAATCATCACCATAAAAACATACTATTAAGTCTTCACGTACAATTTCATTAAGTAAAGAGTTTTTAGGATTTTATGGATGCGCGTTTTGAAAGAATTATTGTGATTTGAAGAATCAGAATCAAATAATTGGATACTTATGTGCTTAAAGCTATGGGTGGTTAGGTAATTTTATTTAGGTTAAATACAAGAAATAGCAATATACTTTTGTTTCTATCACAACATTGTAATGACGTTTGTTTTGTTATTAAGGCATTGTACACCAAAAAGCCTAACAAATTATAGTATTGTACTTTTCTTTTTTCCAATCAGGATATTACACTTTCAAAATTCTACCCAATTATAACACTGAAATTTGCTTTGTATCCAGACAACATTGCTACAATTACATATATTTTTCAATGTACAATGTTGTAACAAGACAAAATGCAAGTAATATGATACAATAAACAAATCAATGAAAGTACGTTGCAACATCACTTCAAAAATGCAAATAATATCTTTCATTTAATCTGTTTTATATTTATCTCAATAATTAATTTTCTCAGACCAACTTCTTACTTGTTTTTTCATACCGGATTGATCTTAAATCATTACAAAATCAAAACTATTATTAAACACTCTAAACCGATTATTGCAACATCACATCAAAATAATTACTTTAAAAGCTCATCTAAACACCCCCTTAATCACCCACCGTATAAATGGGTTTTCTATAGAAAAACACAAGTTAAATCACATATGCTATATACGTGGGACCCATCATAAGTTAAGGCTGCAATTGTTACATAGGACTTGAAAATAATTGTATAAACTTTTAGTGTTATTTTGATTGACAAAAGAAATACAACTTTCAACTTTTGTTGACCACCAAACACAGTACAAACTTACAAACTGTTATGTTATTTGTTATGTCCATTAAAAAAACTAAATGAATTTAAATTGAGGTTTTCATAAAAAGCATACGAATTTAATAAAAGGGTTGAAAAAATGTTGTCACCTTGCCATGTACTTTGCACGTTCGGCTTCATCCCAAGCCATTGCTCGGTTTTCAAGAGGATTAAGCTTAGCATCTTGATGAATCGTTTTGTTCTCAGCAATATTTGGGTCGACCCTTTCTCGCCCAAATCTTGTGGGCCCACCAACATCAGCACCATTTGGTCCAACCGGAGTCGAAGACCCAGAGGCTACAGGGCTCATGGCTCGAACCGGTGTAGCGGTTCTTGAAGGCTCCTGGCTAGCCATTGGAGTCATTTCGGTTCCCATATCTCTAACACAAATCGATCTAACTATTGTCCCAGGGTTCTCATTAGATCTCCACAATGAATCATCATGATCCATTTTTTTTGTTTCGATTCCTCCATCAACTCCTTCCTCCTCGCTACTTGGGTACTCTTTTTTAGGAACAGGTGCTATTAATCTTCTATCATCTGCGTTTGAGTTACGTGGTGGCGCGTGGTTTGAGTGAGCCTTGTCTCCGCCTCTAGATAACTTGACTAACCATTTCTGGGCATCGTCCCATTTTGATGGTGTCGGTTTGCCTAGAGCTGTATGGTGCCGATGACCACCACCACCGCCGGCGCCGGAAAGTTCATGACTTGACACAGGATTCACGCAACCCTTGTCGTCAACTGACCTCATCTTCACTGATCTCTAAAACAGACTTTTTTTTTTTTTTTTTTTTTTTTGTAATGAATTAAAGAAAAATACCCATATTCTAGATTGGTAAAAGGATCAATATTAACAAATACAACTACACGGATCTAAACACATTGACGCTTTACAAGTAGGGAAAACAAGAAGACACAGGAACCTTAAAAGCTAACTTCAAAGTGGAAGAGCAGAAGAGCTCAAGTAAACCACTAAGCCACATGCATTGGCCAATTAGTTTAAGATTCGAGTGAATCAGTGGAGCGAAAAGCTGAAGACTTGCAGAAATTGACAGTTTTACTCGGATCAAACCTCGCAATTAAAAAATATATTTATTTTTTAATCAAGAATCTACTATATGCTTTCTGAAAAAATGCTTCACAGAGATGCAGGTAGGCTGTTTGATAAAATGACTCAGAGAAACAAGAGAACACCCAAATTAAGAAGTATGATGAATGTGCATGCTAACTTGAAATGCAAAAAAGCCAAGAAACAGAGGGTTTGATTGGGGAAAGATTTTAAAACTTTTTTAAATATGAGAGTATGAAATCTGCAGAGAATAAAACCTTGAAAGTAGGTATTGATTTTGAGAGTTGCAGGTTATAATACAATAATGGAGAGATAGAGATCTGATCCACCAAACAATGAGAAAAAACAAGGAATTTGTAAGTTGATTTTTCCAATGATGGTTAAAATTAAATGAAAACCAACAATAAAAATCAAATCTTTTGGCATAGAAAGTTGCAAACTTTAATTACTACTTACTACCTCCATTGAATCTTGGGAAGTGTTTCATGACACTATATATCATTATATATTGTTGTACTGGCTCTGTTCTTCATGTAAGATGATGTTGGGGGCAGTAACATATTACCTCATTTTTTGTGCGGCTGACATTTTTAAAGAAATCGTACATTTAGGTTTAAAGTGTATTTGGTTGTACAATTTTTATAATATAATAGATAAACAACAAGTTAGATCCGGATCGGATCGATTCGAAAACCGAAAATCATGAATTAATTTATGTGAAACCGGACCGTTTTTGAATGTATCGGGTCGGGTTCGGTCCAGTCTAGTTTCGGGTTTTGGACCGAATTAAACTTTGACAGTGTTATTTAATATTTGAATTCGAGTAAATTCTTTCGTTCTTAAAATATGTAGAATGTAAATAGGTTGTTTTCATGAAACATTTTTTTCAATGCAATTATAAAGGTAAGTATTATTGTGGCTTTTGTTTGAATTTGGGATATATGTTGAGTTCGTGAAGTACTTGATATGATACTAAGTCATTTATGAGCTTGTATAATAATAGCACTTTGATTAGTTTTTAACGAGATGAAATATTTTGAAGATTTACATAATTATAAGGTTTTTGTGTAAGATAGTAAAGTAAAATGTAGAGATTTAACTAGGAATTTATAGGGAAAAATGCAGAAAAGTCCAACCAATTATACATGTATATGATGAAAAACCCTTATATTATTTTATGTTCAGAAAAACCCTTATATTATTATTTACATTTCAAATAAAACCAATTTGTAGATTTTGAAGAGAAACGACCAGCTAAAAATATGATATGATATACATATCCCTTATACTTCTTCGATTATATGTAAAAACATGTCAAACCGAAATACATTTCGATTACTTTCACTTGATTGTATTCTCTATATGGTTGATTTTTCCCTCCTTAACTAATTGTTTTTATCCTAATTAAAATCCGTGTCATATTGATAGACAAAAATGTAAGCGACATTAGATTTTTAGTTGTCAATTTCTCTTAAAACCCCGTATTTTGGTATTTTTCGAATGGTAACTATTAATATAAGGGTTTTTCTGAACATAAAAATAATATAATGGTTTTTCTGCATATACATTTATAATTGGTTGGGCTTTTCTGTATTTTCCCGAATTTATAATGAAAACTTGATATAAATGTAATATAATGTTAAATGAATTTCAAACATAATTTAAATGGATTATTAAAATGATAATTACAAAGTGATGAAGCTTAGTTGTAATTATTTTAATTAGACCAAGCTTTATGTCAAGACTTGATACATATCAAAGGTGCTCATTTGATGTTTATAGATAAACTTATGTCATTGATCATTCGTATTTTGTTTTGTTTTGTTTTGTTTTTGTTTTTTTTTTAAACCGGCAAATAGAAGGTAACCCGACCCGATGGATCAGGAATGCCTGGCGGGCCACCAAGAGGGACACCACTCACCACCAAAGGGAACGAAGAATCGAACCCACGCCAATCCAGGGAAAATCCCCCAAATATGCTCAGCCAAGAGTAGAACTCTTGACCTCACCCACTGAGGCCTATAACCCAGGATGCATCACAACCAGCTAGGCTGGTGATCATTCGTATTTTGTTGATCTTATCTGTTCTTCATAAATAATGTTGTATTTGCCCAAAATATTTTTGATAATCCAGATTTTACATTTTAGAAATCTTACAATATAAAATTAACTAATAATTCAACGTCATTGTCTATATATTTAAACTTATGTTGATATCTATAAAATGAATTAAGGTGAAAATATTTTTCAGTCCGGTCCAGGTTAAATCCTGTATTTTGGGTACGGTATGGTCCGAACCCAAAACCTGATTATTGGTAAAAATAAAATTTGAAAACTGACCCACTAATATGAATATCTGGACCAACTCCGGTCCGTTTTTTTTCGGTTAGGTCCAACGGATCGTGTGTTCATCCTTTCTTTATAGTGTTTTTTATCAAATGTTTTTAGTTCCAAATACATAGTTCTCTATACTCATATAACGATTTTTGTTTAATTTAGGATTAATTTTTGCAATAAGTCGATAATACAAGTTATACAAAGAACAAAAAATTACTATATCCACCACCTTTTAAGTTGAAGATTTTTTTATAAAAACTGTTATGAAGATGTTTTTTAAGGGTAAATTAATAAAAGTTATTATGTTTTTTTGTTACCTTGACACTATTTTATTGTTTAAATTAAGACATTGTTTTTTTCAATTTGTTTCAAACTTAACCATTTAGCTGTTACATGTTCATTCAGTTTTAAGTTGACATGACATGTTGATATGTCATTAAGTTGACATCACATTCGAGGTGTCAAAATCGAAAAAAAAAATGTAGTGATGTTTGTAATATCCAAAATGTAATGACTTTGTGCAATTTGTTTTCCATCGTAATAATGAAAATTCCTACAAAACAAATCATCAATGTACTTTTTAATGTTAGACAATATACATGTCTCTTAGACGTGTTAAATGTTACTATTTAATAATAATGACCGACTAATCCTTATGTATAATCCTTTTTCTCAACCTAAATAATCTATATATTTTTAGCTTTTATTTAATTCATTCGTTTTTTTTTACGTAAAATGACAGAGGTTGTGGTCACATTTTACCTTTCACTTTTTTTGTCACCTCAAAACCATCTCATTTTCACATCACCACTTCATTTTCATTTCACTATTCTCTCATTCTTCAAAATCCAAGTAATAGTCACATTTCATTTCACTCAACCTCATTTTTTTTCTTTTTTTTAAATAAAATTACTATAACTATAATTTTATAAATAAATACAAATAATTAAATGAATAGTTTGTCAACACATGATTAATAAAAATCCTAATATTTCATTATTTGAAAAAAGAAAAATACATAATAGGAAAAAAATATGAATTAAAGGAAAATAAACTACGCGATCAAATCTAGCCGATATTTTTTTATCCTAATCACCCCTTCATCATCAAGACCATTTGGAGGTCGTCTTCCGAAAAAAGGTCGGTATTTTTTATAAAATAATTCATATATTCTATATGGTGTTTTTCCTCGCGCTCTTTATCGGAAAAATTTTCACTTTCAAATGTCATACGTTCGGTGAAATTCAAGTTATATTGTTCAAAGCTCATTACCATTTTAAGCATTTCTTTCAATTCGTTGCTGAATCCCGGTACATTTGAGGAAGACCCCTTCCCTTTCCTTTTTTGCTTTGTCCCTACCCATTAGATGAAAATTTTCTTCTAACTAAAGCTTGTCATCTTCATTCAAATCGATCCCAAACCAATAAAATAAAATGAACTTATGTGTTTTTGTGTTGTTCAATCGAAGGATAAAAACAAAGTAAAATTACATTACTTCCAACTAACTTTTTGTGTGTACTGTGTTAAATTAAGCAAAATGAATACAATAATTTTGCCATTGTAGATGACATAATCTCCCTTGAACCAAAGTTCTAAGGTACATGACCAAAATACCATCAACTTGGTATCTTATTACAGAAAGAAAAACAAAGTCAAGAAAAAGTTAAACTAATCCTATAAGTACACCACAACTAATGCTTCTTTCTCCTAGTGTGCCCTAACTAACTTACTAAGGTACATGATTCAAATAATCACATCAATTGAACTTGTTTTTTTTATCTACATACAAAGCAATTTTATCTACATACAAAGCAACAAAGGTCAAACTGTAACGTCCCAAAATTCAAGACCAAAGATTTCTTTTAATAAAACATTACTTTAAGCAAATACATCATTCCAAAACATAATCTGAGTATAAGTTTTCAAAACACATGTTCATTATCAGAGTAAACATTCCCAGACTGACTAATCTATGGTGTGTGCCATGCGATCACCCCGAGCTCCTCCCTCCGCTACCGGAAGTACCTGAAAAAAAAAAACTAAAAACCGTAAGCACGAAGCTTAGTGAGTTCCCCACTTTACCACATACCATGCATAACCACATACTGCACATACTGGGCCACGCCCGCTATCCGGGGCCTCGCCCCCTTCTTCGGGCCTCGCCCGCTACAACGGCCCCGCCGCTCCAGGCCCCGCCTGGCTTCGAGCCCCGCTCGGATACAAATCTATTTCACTTAGGCCTCACCTGTCACAGGGCCCCGCTCACTAACATATAATAGCACATACACATATCACATAACATCACATAAGCTAAACGTATGCTAACAGCTCTTGCTCTAAGGCTTCGCCTATCTCTGGGCCCCGCCCGTGTCCTGCTACTGATGAGTCATGGAACCTCGTCCATACTCCTGCTGATAGTGAGATACGGGCCCAGCCCACTCTCACTCCTTTCCTAACTTGGGCCTCGCCCCTGGGCTGCTGCTACTGAGATGTGGAACACCATCCACACTCTGCTATTGGTGAGATACGGGACCTCGCCCATACTCACCTCCCTACCAGGCACATACAAGTATCACACAGACAACAAGTATAAACTATCACATAAACCATCTCTTGGGCACCCGCCCTCTATCATTGGACCTCGTCCGAATATCATACTAGCATACTGTGCCTAGGGCTAACCCCAGGTCTTCTACTCATAACTACATGGGCCGGCATTGTGGCCGTAGACCCATTTACACAAAGGGAAACTCACCTGATACTGTTGAACTGCTGCTGCTAATCCCTTTGACCGCTACCTGACCACTGACTCCGAACTGCCGCTCCACTAGCTCCCCGAGCTACCAAAATCAACATAACACTTAGATTAACTGACCTTCAAAGGTCAACCAAATCAACTCTTGCCAAAGTCAAAGTCCTTGTCAAATTCAACCTTCTAGGTCAACCCTACTCGCCGAGTCCACTTACTGACTCGCCGAGTCCCTATGCTCAAAGTCCTTCCAATCACGACTTGACTCGCCGAGTCAGCCCTTGACTCGCCGAGTCTACTGATTCCCGAATCCTGTCCTGTCCAACTCACTGAGTCCTTTCTCGACTCGCTGACTCGAGTCTTAACTCGAAGGGTTTGGGACTACGTGACCTGACTCGCCGAGTCTAAGAACAGACTCGCCGAGTACAAGGCAATCTTCATCCAACTCGTCGAGTTGTTCATCCAACTCGCCGAGTTCATGCCCATCATCATCCGACTCGACGAGCTGTTCATCCCACTCGTCGAGTTCCTCCTCATCTTCAGGCTACTCACCGAGTCCACTCGAAGGACTCGCCGAGTCCATTAAGATCTACTTACATGCAGAGGACTTTCGAGTCATGCATGGACTCCAAACTGTAGATCTACCCTTCCCAAGCCTATTCCCCACGTAAAGTTGCAAACTTTACGTGCAAAGATGGAGATCTAAGCAAAATACACCATGAACTAGGGTTCAAGACCAAGAGGCTCCAAAATCCACCCAATGGCTGATACTTTACGGGATTCTAAACCAAAACAAGCATGGATCTGATATAGCAACCTCAGATCTGGACCTCAAGCTCGAAATTGATCTTAGACATGGCTTAAAAGCCCTAAAACTCATAACCAAAGAAGATCTAAAGGAGAGAAACGAATTAATACCTTCAAATGCTCTGAAATGTTCCCTAAACTTCGGATCCAAGGCCACTCCTTGATGCTTCAAAGATTCCCACTTCTTCTTCTTCTTCTAAATCACTCAAAAATGGCTAAAAGCTTGAATGAGCACAATGGAGGCTTAGGGTGCGGCGTCCTGGGTGTGAGAGACAGTAAAGGAGCCCTAGGAAGAAGAATGAGGCGATTAAATAGGCTCCAAGCCTCGGATTTAGGGTTTTCCTCGCACAGACCAGACTCGCCGAGTCACCTTGCGAGTCGGTCACTTACTCCTCGACTCGGATCCCGCTCGGACTCGCCGAGTCCCTCCTTGGACTCGTCGAGTCGACCCCTAAACTTAGGGTTTTCTTTCCTTTCTTGGCCTTCAAAACTTTGGGTGTTACACAAACCATGGTTCAAGCTCATATGGATGTATGGTTTGAGCTTATGTTGACTGATAAATGTTTTTGGGTTGGAGAAACCAAGATGCATCAAAGGGTTGCATATAAGGATTAGTTAGCCATTATTATCATATTATAGCAGTCAAAACACTAGACATAGGAAGTCCCTAGTATAGGATGTGTGTATATTGTATAACGTTAAAAGGTATTGTAATGTCCTTAACATTTTGGATGATTAGTAATGTATATGAATTTAGGGGTATTTTGGTCAAACCAACAAAAGTTATCAAAACTTAAGTACCAAGTTTTGATTACTTCACTGTGTATGTTAATATGATTCTTATAAATTGTTATTATGATCATTAAAATTGGATGCATATCATTTGATTGTGTGATATTGGATTCAAGGGTAAACTTGAAAAAAAATCTATAAGAAATAGATTGGGTAATTACATGATGTGTAATTATAAGTTTATGCGATGCATAAAAGCTATGTGAATAATAATATAAGTGTTTTGACATAACATAGTGAAGTATGATTCCTAAGTTGGAGGATAGCCAAAATATGACGCATAACATTAACATACAAAGGGTATGAACATAATTTATGTGATACATATCATAAAAGTAACACGTCGTGTTTGAAAGCATGATACTGAATCAAGAGGATGAGAACATATCGCATAAATGTTGAATAATGTGATGCAACTTAAAACCAATGTGACGCATTAATGCTAATGTACGTGACACATCGAACTGGAAAAACAGAACATGGATTAAGCATGGGGGGTTCAACAGTCTCATTTTATCACTCACTCGCTTTCAAGAGCCCCCGAGTGTGAGTTTGCAATTCAAAATCCAAATTCTTGAAGTAAATCCGAGGAGGAATAAGATTGAAGTCCTTCAAGTATATTTAGGGTTTGGCGAGGGGATTGATTAAAGTGCACTAAGTGAAGGATAAAGTCTAAAGTGATAGTTAGTTTTCACTAACTAATAAGCTAAGTTTATGGAATTATTTTAATTAGAGATGCATGGCTTAATTAATTAAGAACTATACTTAAAGACACTCTTTATAACAGTAAGTAATGGTTGTGCCAATACGATAGTACATAGAAGTGACCAAATCTTATCCAAAGAGTGATGGCATCCAAAGAATGTATCAAGTCGGTGAAGTATTGAAAACCGATGAAGTTGTTATCCAAGGAAGTTGTAATGAAGTGTTTTGTGCTTTGTATGTAGTTGGATACGGAAAAAAGATCAATAAGGATCGTTTGGTCAGATTGTACGAACGTGGTGATTAGTGTTTGTATTGTACCCATTGTTCCCTTGGGTCTTAGTACACATACACCTTGTCTATAAATAGATAGGTCAACTTCATTATAAAAAAAATTATGCAACATTAAATATATCAATCTATCAAATTTATCCATCAAACATTCCTATTATTCTTTATTGACTACTTCGGTCATTTATTCCTTGCATTTACTTATTACATTAAATACTTGTTGATCTTCAAGTCTTAGACTAGAGTTCTTTAGACTTTGGGGAATCCTTCAAACTTTGACTGGAACCTTATTATTAGTTTCATTGTTAATCATTCATCTCACCTTATTAATTGGTATAAGAGCCCAAGTGGTTGTACTTTGAATCTATTTGACTTGATTATCATTGCTTAAGAACACCTTGGAGTTCATTTTCTTTTATGTGTCTACCGGGAAAAAGTTCTTTATATATAGAACTTACGCTCTAGACTTCAAAACTTAATAATGACTAATCCTAATCAACCTTTGTATTCAATGCATATAACTAACAATGTGGGTTGCCCTACTCGACCCTCATTACTAGTGGTTAATGAATATGATCATTGGAAGATAAGAATGGAAAGCTTTTTAACTTCTAAAGAAAAAGAAAAAAATATAGAGATCTATAACTGAAGGTCCCCATGTTCCAGTTAGAAATTTCATCAGAGATGCAACTGCTCAACTACTTGTTCAGGAAGAAATTGTCAATGATCCACTAATAAATCTTGATCTTGAGAAAATTCATCCAAATAATCTTTTCTTTCTTTGAGATGAGTTTTGGCATCCTGCTCATGCGTTCAATCCCATCAAGTTATGAAAAAGTGTCAAGGAGATCTTCGATGAAAAAGTGCCAAGGAGATTTGGTATACCCTCAAGGATTTACTTAAAGGGTATGAAATGTCAAATAGAAGAAATTAACCTCTCTTGTTAATGACTATGAAAACTCTTCAACTATTCCTAGAGAATCTATTCTTTCTGCCTCCGACAGATTTCACGTTCTGGTGAACAATCTCACAGCCTATGGAGTTTCAATAACTCTCATTGAAACACAGTCTAAAGTTCATTAACAATTTGAGCAAAGGGTAGGGTAACATCAAATCCTTCAGAGAAATGGTTCATTGAAAAAGCTGACCCTCTTTCAACTTTTTGATGAACTTCAAGGTCACGAATCAAATGTGGCACAAACTCTGAGAGAAATCTTTGGTAGACATCTTGCACTTGTTAGTTTGACAAGTAACATACCACCTGTAGTTGTTATGATTGAATCACATCTTCACGAGTCTTATGTTTCAACGCCAAAAGAAACTTTCAAGATGTTGATACTTTGAATTCTTTCCATGTTAACGGTAAAATACAACCAATATTCCCATCATGGATGAACAACCAGAATCTAAAACCCTATTAGAACAATAAATAGAAACCAATATACTAAGCTCCTCATCAATCCAACCATCAATCTTATCCCAAGCCAGTCGAAATTGATCAAAAACCTACTATTTACTAACCCAACCTTCCGATAAACCAATATTTTCTTCCCCAAACTCATACAACGACACTAGTAGCTAAGCCATAACTCATTTTCCATAAATATGATCTTGAAAGTCACTTTTTCTAGAGACTGTCAATCCGACAGACTAGTGAAACCAAAGATAAAGGACTCAATTTACTATGTCATAAGGTCATGTTGAGTTTTATTCAAAAACTATTTTTTAAAAACACTAGAAATGCCAACGTGAGCTTTAAAATGTTGAATAAACTTAAAACCATTTTAACCTATCAAATATCATTTTTTCAAACATGGAAAGATTGAAATAACCATAGAAACAAAATATTACAACCTTTGGAGTCTTTGATTCCTCTTGGGAGGTTAAAAGTTGATGAAGAATGTAGAGTATAAATCCACCTTACTAGAAGCACTAACAATTTGTAAACTTGATAATATGATAGTCCTTCTGTAATAAAAGAATATCTTAAGCCTTTAAGACAAAGAGCGAGGTTATCTTCAAGGAGAGAATTCAAAGTATCAACATCTTCATGCTTTTGTTCTTAAACCTTAAGAAAACTAGAGAGAAAGATGGACCATTTTCAAAATTGATCAAGTGAGAAAGGAAGAAGAAAAACTATCTTTAAGCTTATTCCCTTAAGTATTTATCCTATGGTTCTTTGAAATTTAAGATCCATGATTCATGATTATGTCAAGACATACTTTAGAGGCATGTATGTCTTAATATAATAATAAAAAGGCCTCTCCTTGTACCCTCTCATGCATGTTACGATTTTGATTATGAAAAGAAAGAGAATTTATAAAAAAAAACCTCTCCTTCTTTAATAAGTTATAAACCCTTATCCATTTAGATAAAAGTCAAAAGTCTTTCTAGTCCAAAAAGATGTACATGATTTATAAATATTCATCAAGAATCAAGTTCTTAATAAATAATTTATTTGCATCAAGTTGTTGTTAGTGTGACCTTTTAGGATAATATATTATTAGCAAATATCATTCTATAATGATTCTCGATCATATAGATCCTTCAATCTCCCGCTTGCACAAGACTCATTCAAGATTGATATGGACAATGATGAATGTCTAGCAAAAATTAACTGCCCCTAATAACACATGACAAAATGTCATTCTATCAATATCTAATTCCCTAAAATCTCAAAGATTCGATTGATGTATAAGGTAATTTTATTAATTATCCCTTTGTTAGAGACATCCTATTAAATATGAGATATAGATCACAATACATCTTTGTAACACCCGCGGATTCGAGCCAAGCGCTTAAGATATTATAAGCAATAAATATGACTCTTTTATAGAATATTATTTAGGATAAATACTATTAACCAAAATTATAGTATATGAGACAAGGATTCCATACCTATAAAGAACAGTGAAATCCGACTTTGTATGTAGAAGTTATCATTCTTCGAAGTTTTGTGATTACACTGACACGACTCTACTTATCGTAAAAATTGAATTTTTGATAGATTACTTATTAGCCTAAGTAATCTAAAGAAAAGTCGTAATAGTCATAAAACCGAGAGTGTGCATATAAAGAACGCCTTAATCTGACTTCGTGAGAGGAAGTTATGATTTTTCGAAGTTTCAGCGCAACTTTGTTAGCACATAAATCGAATTTTAGATTGGTCGATATTTATCCGAAACAATATAAAAAAGAGTTGAAGATCTCGTTAATACCTATTTATCAATATAAAGACAATCGAAATGGATATCGTAGGAGAGAGTTATTAATTTTTAACAAACTTTAATAGTCTAAGCCTGTTAAAAATATAACTTTAAAAATAAAGTCAAAATTAGCCAATGGAATCTAAATGAAAGTTGTAGATCTCATTGATAGTTACACGTGGATATAAAACATGTCGAAAATGGAGCTCGTATGAATAAAATATGATTTTTTTAAAGATTTTATAAAAACTTACACACAGCCGCACACACAAATTGTATGCGCGACACACATCTGACGTGCACCAGATTTCCGACATGTGTCACCACTCAGGAAAGGCCACGTTAGCACTCGACCATTTGCGCGACATGCCCCGACTTAGTGTGTGATGCACTTTTCAAAAATGGTTATAAATAGCTTGCTCTTTGTATATGTTGCTCACAATTCACCCCTGCATCATTTCTCTCTCGAGTTCTCCATGCTTTAGCTCTAGATTTCCCTTAGTTTCAATCATTAGTGAGTCCCTGAGGTCCCTTGGAGCCCGAAAACTAGTAGCTACCAAGCAAGATTTACGCCAACACAATTTCCATACTTCTGTCTAGGAAATCTTTGTAAGTTAGATTACGCTCAATATTATTTTAGTGTAATTTATATTTATATTCATAGTCGTTACTATGAATCTATGAATAAAATTTATCAGTGATTCTAAGTCATTATACTGATTGATCTACTTACGGGGATGATGTCTTGGCTAAATTTAGTGAGGTTTTTAAAGTGGGATTTCCAAAAAGTATACTATGTATACCAAACGGACCCTACCTCCGACATGATCCTACCTAGTTGTTCCTTATTAGATAGATCTTGATGTAGACATTAAAATTAGTGAATAATCTAAACTATCATTAGTGACTAATAATATAAGACTAAGACTTAGTGATGTGAACATAGGTCACGTCAGAGGAAAATATTAAGTACCAAAGCGAAGTTCTACTCAAATTCCGAGGCATCCACTTTTGTCAAGTGAGAGCATAGTTACTTTCATCTTACACATAGATATGAAGTATTTAGATAATTGAATGCTAAATATGCTTATGTGCAAAGATTTTTTGTGTTAGATAAAATGTTATAAAGAAAAATCTATATGATCTATATACTATATGTATTTTTATGAATATGATACACTAGGTAATGAAAGGTAAAAATGATAAAATGCCATAGTACGATGAAAGATGAAAATAATAACAAAAAGGAACTAGTATTACTGTACTAACGATGTAAGAACTAGTACTACTGTACTACCAATGTTGGAACTAATACTATTGTACTAACAATGTAGGAAATAGTACTAATGTACTAACGGTGTAGGAATTAGTAATATTGTACTAACGATGTAAGAGCTAGTACTATTGTACTAACAATGTAGGAACTAATACTATTATACTAACGTTAGTCATCTATTTGAATATATATGGAAATAAAAATGGTCCTTAAGGTAGTACTCTATAGATGAATAAAGAAGAAAACGAGGATGGGTAATTAGGTTAACTGTTTGACAGTTAAACATATTAAATTAGTGTGGGTTGAAAACCCTATATACTCTCCAGGTTTCTCGACCTGACCCACCCAGTTTCTTTGTATCACAAGTAACGGTACAATGGTACATGAATGATGAGAGATTCAATGAGACGTAGACTGTTATCCTAAGATACTATAAGGTCCATTTATGCTTATGTTTTGTATTAGTTCTGACATTCCAAGCTTTTATAAATCAATGAAAAACATTTCGTTGGAAATACTTTTACAGGACCAAATTCTGCATTTATAAATAAATTCTGTTTTAAATAATGATAAATAAAAAGTTTTAAAATGGCCTTAAATTTGTGGATGCCACAATCTCATTTGATGTCCAGCTTTAGACGATGTACGTTAAATTTCTAACTCTCAACACATAAGAGGAACAAATCTCATCTTGACTACATACACGTCTTGTATAGTTCATACCAAACATGGTAATGGCCTTTTATAACTGACTATTTAAAGATCAACATTTGGCAAAATCAAACCATAGGATTCCCTACACTCAAGTCCTACTATGTATCTTAGGTATTAATGATACAAAGATAGTATCTTTATAAAGTATCATTCATGATAGTAATCCATGAAGTGATCTTGAAATGGGTCTTGTCCAATACTTGTTCTCTGAATAGTATCTATGAATCTTGGTTCCAACCTTTTGCCGATTTTCATCTTACGATAGTCAACCAATCCAATCCATATTAGTTTTACTTCATAATTGTTCCCATAATTATGATCGACTATGGAATTTTAGAACAATCAGATTATTCATGGAATAAACATTTTAATATAGAACTCAACAAGTATTAATGTAAAGATCATATCCTAATATATCAAAACAATGTAATAGTTTTCGTCACAATGTTCTAATATCCAAATACTAAATATAAATCAAGTCTATTTTCTAGAATAACGAAGTCCCATAGCTAAAGTGTGACCTTTCATGCTTAGCTTATGAAAGGACTTCATTAATGGGTCTGACTAAATTTAACTTGTGTGAATTCTATGAATACGATAATCTCCTTATTTAACTTTATTCTAAGTATAGTTAGATATCTTGGAGAAATGATTAGTTTTCTGACGTAACTTATAGTTTTTAGCTAGATTAAGTATACTCTTGAAGTCACAAATTCTTTTTAGGTTATCCTTGACTAGAAGGACTCAACCTAGTTTTTCATTGAACTTATTCATCCAATCATATTAAATTGCAGCTTCTGAAGTAGCAATGTATTCTTTTTATGTGGTAGATTGTGAAATTATGTAACAATTTGCATGAAGATCTTCTTCTAAAGCAATTAAGTCATAAAAAATCTCTAGTTCTTCATATGTACCTTATAGAATGTCCTTATGTTCACCTAATGACTTTCCCATGTATCTTATTAGTATCTTATGATATGCTCATATCATAACCACATACTCTATCTTGTGTATATTATGAAATAAGTGATGGATTCATTTGTTAAAGCAAACAGAATACAAATCATTATATCTAGCTCAAACCTTTTTGCTAGGTCCTTTTGAGGCAAACTCAAAATGGTGAAATATAGTATTTAGCAAAAATCCTTCCTAGGAGTCATGCATCTTGATCTCCTTCAAGATATTGTCAAAGGATTTTAAATGTTAACACTCATATTTATCTATCATAGATTTTACTTTTTAAGAATGTAGTTTGTCTCTCCTAAGTTTTTCATTTTAGAAATACTTTCCAAGTCAAGGCGAAGCGACCTTGTATAGTCGGAATGTAATTTTCCATGATTAAGTATGTATCATTCATACAAGATTAGGATTAGCACTATGCTCCCACTAGTTTTTAGTAAACGTAAATGTTGTCTTCATTTTGATGTAAAAACATACTTTATGTTTTCCTTACTAAGATGATGATTTTAACTTTGAGATGTTTGCTTCGTATCCATAAATGGATCTCTAAAGATTATATTTGTTAGGATATATTGGATTAACAAAACATCAAGGTTAAACTATATAGACATCTTAAAGTAAGTTTCTATTAAGGAAACTGGTTTTCTTGAAATCTATTTGTCATATCTTATAATCATAATATGTAGTTATGGTAATAATATACCGGATGAAATAATCATAGCTACTTGAGAAAAGGTCATAGTCAATAACATTAGTATGAGTAAAGCCTTTTACAACAAGTTTTGCTAGATTTGTATAGATCTCCATGTTTGTTTTCTTTCTGAAAGAATCACTTACCCCTTCTAGTCTCATTATAGGGAGGAAGATTAATCATGCACATACTTAATTATGATACATGGATTGCATCTCAGTGTTCATGGCTCTAGGTCATTTGTCAGAAACTATCAAGAAAAATATAAATTATTTCTACCATATATACGACAAATTTGTGTTTCTGAATAACTATTATCATGTTCAACAATTTCTTATTGAAAACTAGTGCCAACTTTTTTTTTACATCGGGCTATGTTTCTTAAGCTACTTCAAGTTCCATATGCCTCCCATTTTCTTTTTAATTAGAAGCTTACTTTGTAACAGCTCAACTTTCAGAGAAATAAGAGACCTTATTCTTGGCGGGTTTGTATAAATAATAAACTAAATAACCTTTTAAGATATTCTACAAATATGTATTTAGTAGATCTTGAGTTTCAAGGCTATTGTGTTACACAAGTTTCACATCCTCAAAACATTAAGTAGGATAAGGTTGAAGACTTTCATGCTAAATCTCACAATGTGTTTTGTTTACTTCTTAGTTAGAGATTGTATTCGAAATACGAGTGATAGTGATTAAGGCATAATCTCAAAAGGATAAAGGAAAACTATCTCTTCTTATTAGAAGGTAAGCCATATATAGTAAGGTCTAATTCATCCTTAATTATCTCTAAGGCTTTTGATGATACTACTGATTTGTTTCTCAACTTTATATTTGTAACTTCACAAGGTTTCACATTTATCTTTTATTGTATAAAATATAACTACAAATATATTTGTTTATTAAGTTGATAGGGGTATCTTGTATTAAATCTAGGCATTCATCAAAAATGAAGTCATACATTACGGTGTATTGTTCCTTAGTAATTATTTTCTCTACTATTTAGTGAAAATATCATTAGTAATTGTTTATACATAAATAAGATTAACATATGTGAAATAAACTATACTTATTTTCCTTCAAAAATTCATTTCTTGACGTAGGAATAAGTGTATATTCTTTATATATTTGATTTAAATCATATCTAAATCTAAGTTGCTTGGTTATAGAACTTTTATGTAGAAAACATTGATATTTACATTATAATTCGATTAAGAGATTCGATTTTCAAAATAAGAATAATCATTTCAGTATATGAATTTGATTTTATGAAAAACGATTAAGTAAATAATAAAGTATCTAATCAATCAACTGAGACATATATTTAGTCAATAGTAAATTCAACATATATTGTTCAAAACAAAAGTTCTTTTATAGTACAAGTTGTCTATGATCAAAACATAAATAATGAGCTCCAAGAGTGAACTTCCATCTTGCTTGTTCTTAGCTGCTTACTCTTATTGAATATATGCAAACATTTATAAATATTAGATTAACACTAAGTATCAAGTACTTGATTATTAATTGAAAAGTAAAAGTTCTATCATACAGATAACTAAAGAGCTAGTCTGACCAATCTTTCTCAGATAAGAGGAGCAGTTCCTCTTCCAATGTCCTATTTCTTGACAATAGAAAAAAGATCCATCTTTAAGGGTTTTTCTAGATTTCTTGGGGTTATATTTACCCTTTCCTTGATGTATGGGCCTCTTATAGCACACATTGTGACTCTCTTCATCCTTGCATTCTTCCAATATTAAACTGGCTCAAATCAAATATCGCTATATTTTAGGAATATCTGCTTCACCTGACTTACATTTGATATGCTTCTAAATTCAACAAGATTTTCTAGAAGTTCGAAATTACAGTTCCTAATGTGATGTCAGATACATCCTCAGTATCACAGTGATGCTTCCACCATGCATCATATTCATATTTACTTCTTAGAACAGGTGGTTCAGGAATATGACCTTTAATAATAGATAATTTCTAATATTTCTTGAGAATAATCCTCATGGTACAAATCCATTTGGTAAAATTATATCCATCGAATGTTATTATCTCTTGTAGATCAGCAAGAGAAATATGATGCATGATAATGAGAGTGGATTTTGTTTTTATCTGCAAAATTTAGTAGAATTCATTTATTATTTTCAATAGTTAAATCTTCAATAATTAATACCCTTTAGGTTTATAAAACATTAATTATCAAAGTCTGGGATCGAAGTTGCAAAAGAACTAAATGGTTAGGTGACCTTTTATCCCATTTATGTAATTCAACAAGCTGGTAGATATTGACAATTAATTATATTCTAACATATAATTCCTAGCGGTATGGGATTGCAAACAAATTTTGTTAATAGACATGTTTGATCCATCTATTCTTCCAATCTCTCTTGCTTAGGTATCATTTATCACAAAATATTTCAAATCAAATCATCCAATTTTAAATACATGTAGAAACGACACATAACTAGCGATTATGTATCCTTTATCCCACTAGAAGGTCCGAAACTACCATGTCCATCCAGAGATAACACAATTGGTTAGATATCCTTTATCCCACAAGCTTATACAATTGGCGTTCAAGTGTTTCCAAATTGGAAGCACATACTTGCATTTAATAATGGGTCATTTTTGAAAGATCTTTATGTCCAAAAGTTATTATAGAATGGTATTTGCTAATGACAAATGATCCTATAGGGTCACACCATATAGAAAGTTACTACTTATTGGTTATTTATTAGAGTAATTTGATTATTAATATATATATATATATATATATATATATATATATATATATATATATATATAATCAACACCTGTATTTAATTGAAAAATTATTATTTTATGAAAATAATATGTTAACAACTAATTAAGAATTATTGTTTGTAGGAAATAATAATAAAAAAGATTCAATGTAATGTCCTTTTTTTCGTTAGTAATTCTGGAAAAGAATTTGTTAATTTATAAAAAATAATAATAAATAATAATCATGTAATTAGGAATGTATGTTTTTAAAGAATTATATCGGTGAATACAACCAATAAAAGTACATTCGCTAAATTAGAAGTGGTTAAATAAAAATAATAAATAAATAAATAAATGAAACAAACTAAATATTATATAATAAAATAGCAATTAAAGACCATAATGAAAGATATTGCTTTATTAGGGGATGGAAATGTCAAGGATTAAAGTTGTCAATTGTAAAGAATATTGTTTATGGGGTAGATAATGTCATTTTGGGAAAGTAATGGGATGGAATTGAAATTTTCATTTTCTGCTTGGAGACCAACAGGAATGGATGGGCTTCATCCTTGAGGGCTGATGTCTTTTATTTTGGATTCGTATATCACCATAAACAAACCCTAATCGACCTAAAACTCATTTGTATATGTGTGCGTGTGTGTTTACACTCTTGTCGGCTGAGAAAAGAGAGGGGAGAGGGGTTGTTGCAATTAGAAGAAGAAAGAGAACATGAAGGGGGTTATGGACGAGGAAGAAGGGGTTGGAGGTGTTTCATTTTTAAGGAAGAGAGAGGGGAACATGTTGAGTCGATTCAAGAGCAAATAAGTGATTCGATTCTTTCTGCTATCTCTTTTCTTCATAGAGTTTTGGCCATTACCACCACCATTCACTACCACCGGCCACTAGTAGGTGGGTGGTGCTGCCTCCTGCCACTATGGGTGAGTTGCTGTGGGTTGTTCGTTCATGTAGACCTTAGAACGAAATCTAATGAAAGGAAATCATGTAATTTGTTTCTTTTTATATACCTTCAATACCAATATACTTATGTTTTTGGATGGTTTGACCACCATTAACCACCAAAATGCCACCATTAGACCACTAATAAGTGATAATGCTTTGAAGAGAGCATTTTATAGCCGATAGGTTTCCTAAGGAGCATAACTGGTTAAGTTGGTAACTCAACCCTAATAAGGGTAAAAATGACATTTTATGTGAAAATCCCTAACTTTGAACCCTAATTAAGCCAAGTATTAAAACCTTTGGGTTAACCTAAATTAGACTTCCTAATAATCTAATAAGTAACTAATAATAATGTTAAAAGTGTTAAAGATAAAGCTTAATCATTAAGTCCTTAATGGGACACTATAGTGATTCAAAAGCTAATATGTTAGATTTCACACAATTTGTCCTCCAACTTGTAAAAATCATACAAGACTACTGGAAGCTCCAAAAATAATAATTATTAGTTTTATGGAAAGCTTAGTGTGTCTAGTTTCTCCTCACTTTGAATCACTTTACCTAATTCCAACTCTTTGAAAGGTAAAATGGTCAATCTTCTCAGATTGGTCTGTGTTGTCACATATTTCATGCATTTGTCTTCTAAAAATCATAATAAATTCATTAGGACTGAAAAGGCCAAAATTCCAAAGCCTATAGTTACATATGGATGTCTGGTTTCTTCCTTATTAAGGGATTGATGTAATTCCTAGTAGATTTATACAATTTATTCAAAGAGTACAGAGTGGTCAGGTATTGAAGTTATACATCAACTTGTAAAATGAATATTTAATTCTACAAAACCCCGTTTCATGAAAATGTAAAGGTTGTGGTTAGGGTATGATGTCTAGTTTAACATGATTGTTTTTAAGACTTAATTTTTAATCCTACTAGGGTAAAAGTTACCACCACTACAAAGTGTGTCCAGAAAGTGACAACTCTGAGTTATTAACTTGTAAAATTAATATAAAATCACCAAAAAATCGTTAGGACGAGATATTTATATTTACAAAAAGGTAAAAGATGGAAATATATGAATGTAATTTTATCATAACCTAAACATGATATTAAAGGCAAGAAATCAGGTCCCATACATAACACTATAATAAAATAAAAGTTAAAGTAATACAAAGAAAAATATTTTAAAGTATAGTAAGGAAGCACAAGTTAAATAAATGTTATAATTGTTGTGTAGGTGTTCAGAAAGGATGAGGTTCATATAGCTCTTGAAACTAGCATGTTTCAAGTTATCAAGAGAGGCGAGTTATACTAACTCTCCTATTATGTAGGCATTACTTGTTATATGTTGTTGTCCACAGATACCCTAATCCGGTGGAGTGGACAAGGATATGTTCTTGACCATGATAGACCCTTCAAGGAAGTGGTCAAGGTTTGGATGATCATGACAAACGGGGAAGTGATTAGTCCCCAGTATGGTAGTATCTGAGATAGACCCTTTGGGGGAATCAGTTTGCTGATTAAAGTTGGTACCAACAATATGTACTAGGAATGTTTATGTCTTATGCTTTATGTGAAATGTTATGTTATATATAAGTAAGTGATCTATATAATGGTAAAGTAATGTGTATGCTCACTAAGCATTATGCTTACCCGTTGTTATTGAACTTTTTTCAGGATCATCAGGTATTGACAAGGGAAAGAGACTGGTGTGACTGCAAACGACATTATCTTAAAGATTCATGAAGTTACTATATTATGTTTTAAACTCGGGATTTTTTTCTGATTCCACAATTTTTTATAAATATTATTTTATAAAAGTGGTTGAATGTTTTTTAAAACTTAAATTATATTTTAAAAGGGTAACGACTGTCTTTACTTTGTGTTTATATATTAAAAAAATGGGCCGCTACATTAAAACTAGTTATGTTCGTATGGTATGAATATATATGTTATGTATAAATATTTGGACCCTTAGTGTTTCATATAGTTACAACTAGTGAGTAAGAAAGAGTGCAACACATTCTTGGCCCATACTTCCTTCGTGAAAGGCATGGGGTAGAGAGAGGGTGTAAGAGTTGCTTGTTTGACTTGCATCTTACATCTCATGCCTTCTTACAAACCTTATTTGCTTATTTTAATTAGGGATGGTCTTTTCTTACATGTAAGGTAGTATACAAATAAGATTAAGGGAGAAAAACTAGCTAGTTTTTTCAACTCTTCTTCTTTTTCATTCCCAAAACCGTGAGCTAGATGGAGCTCTCCCCTCTTATCTCTTGCAATGTGTTGTGTAGAGTTTGAGTACTTATAAGTTGCTTCTCCTTAATTTGGTATTAGTTCTTAATATCTTAAGGAATGCTAATTACAAGTGGATACTAGCATCATGAAGTGTTTTACTCTTGCTTGGTGGATATATTATAGATAGCTTCTACTTTGCAGTCTTTTGCCATCTTCATCAACTTCCAACCTCCCGATAGGAATCAAAGTCTTCAAAGGTAGTATTTATTTCCTTCCTATAGTTGTTTTAATCTTTCCATGCTTTGAAAAATGATCCTTAATGGGTTAAAATGGTTTTAAGTTAATTGATTTTAAAATCCTTTCATTGCTAAACTCGTAGTTTATTATAGACTATTTTAAAAAAAAAACCTAACAGTTGGTATGAGACCTCGTTTTGCAAGCTTGGTTAGATTATTAGATTATTTGGTATTATCTTTATTATTGGAAAACATAGATGGTTTTCTTTTTATAAGAAAATTTCATATATATTTTCTTTGAAAATTTTAAAATGTTTATTAATGTTATTTTTTTATTACTATAAGTTTACATGCATCTTTTTAGTCATAAAAGTTGTCTTAGAAAAACAAAATGTTGTTTAATATGTTTTTGTGTGCGTGTATATATATATATATATATATATATCTATATATATATATATATATATATATATATATATATATATATATATATAGAGAGAGAGAGAGAGCTAGGTTCAATTGTTTAAAGTATTTATTGTGTTATTGTATGCATAAATGTGGACCAACCAAAAATTAAAATATAAATAAATAATTAAATAAATAAATAAGGGTAATTAAATAATTGTATAAAGAACTCCACAAATACTTTCTTATAATTATGCTAGTTGATTTTAACCTAATTTATCCCCTTTTATAAACAACTTCCCCCAAATTCATTGATGAAGGTGAGAATGAAAGCACGAAGCGGCTGCAAGGTCCAATGGATGTCGATCGATTGCAGGCTAAGGAAGCATCTCCGGGGTTGACTAGACTGAAGCAACGAAGTGAAGCTTGTCATCGTTACCAACGCCAAGGGGTAGAGGACGACGCATCCAAGTTAAAACTAGAGATCACGATGAAGGGAGCTAAGAATTACTTGAAGATGTCGACCGATCCAACTCTATCAGAAGCAGCATCCAAGTTAATCAGCTCCGATTTGAAAGATATCGGAGAAGCTACGAGGAAATTGGCTGATCATGTCATCAAGATCGGAGTCAGCGGTGGTTTCATCACTACCTTCCTCCAATGGATCGCTTGCTTCGCCGCCATGTAAGTACAACTCTAGCTTCGAATGATTGAATCGTCTTCTTCAGTTCATCGTGTTTAATTATTTGATTTTAATTGGATCTAAATTGACAAATTTTGCTTGATGTGTTGTGTTACAGTTATTTGTTGATACTCGATCGAACAAACTGGAGGACGAAGATCCTTACTTCACTTTTGGTCCCCTACATCTTCTTGACTCTTCCTGAGTGGCTCTTCGGAATTTTGCAGTAAAGTATTGATCCGATAATTGAAATTTGTCTCTCGATTCATCCTTCTTTGTGTTTTAATCAGAAACAATTTCGTTTTTTTTTCAGCGGAGACATCGGGAAATGGATCACATTAGTCGGAGTCGTATTGCGTCTCTTCTTCCGTGAACATTACCCAGGTCTAGTTACCTAAGCCATAATACAATCCCTAATTAATTTTGGTTTTCAATTGAAATTGATTGAAATGAATTTCGTTAATTTGAAATTAAATCTCATTACGATTGTTTTGAAAAATACATAATATCTAGAGTTGCCGGGATCTTTGCTCCTTTTGGTTGTGGTAGCTCCAAACTTCGTCACCGACTATGTCAGAGTAGGGTGGATCGGAGTGATTGTCTACTTGGTTATCAGATGCTATTTGCTTCAAGAACACATCAGAGCTTCTGGAGGATTCAAGAACGCTTTCACCAAGAGCAATGGCATTTCCAACACCATTGGTATCGTTCTCTTGTTCATCTTCCCTATCTGGGCTATAATCGGGTTAATATTCTGAGATGTTTTGTGCTTTCTATGTATTCGATAACATGAATCCTTCGATTGATGTGTGCATTGAAGGTTCGTTTGTATTTATGTGACGTGAGTCTTTTTTTTCTTTGATTCGAATTCGTTAAAACACCTTCTTCTCAGTGAAGAGATTTATCGGGAGGAAGATGTCGGAGGTGGACGAGGAGTATAAGCAGATTTCTTATACGGTGGTGCGTGACGAGAACAGGAACGTTAATCTTGATTGTCCTGCTATTGGAAAACAGTTTGCTGCAGAAGAAATTTCAGCCCAGGTACACCAGTGCTCCCTCTACCTCTTAATTTGTAACAGTAAGATATTTTTTCCCTAATTTGGCTTCTCTTGTTGCTTCTCTATTATCAGGTTTTGAGAAAGCTTGTGGACGATGCTTCAAAATTTATGAATGATAAGGTCACAAAAGTTGTTGTAACAGTTCCTGCTTATTTCAATGATTCCCAAAGAACAACAACAAAAGATTCAGTTCCTGCTTCTCTTGTTGATTCAATGGATGATATCAGTGAGATTCCAATTCTATTGGAATCGAATCACGAATGCTAATTCTGTTTGAATTGAATTACGAATTCCAATTCTGTTGGAATTGAATTATGAATTCCAATTCTGTTGGAATCACAAAAGTTGATGCTTTAAGAACAAGCCATAAAAGTGAAAGTGGTTCTAAGCAACATTATTCTTTTAGAATGTTTAGTCGTTGTTAGATTTTGATTTTTCTTTCCCGTTTTGAAAGTTTTTTTAGTTTTATTCTTTAACAATAAATGTAATTCTTAACAATTGTTACCCGTATTCTCTAAGAAATAATGTATTTTTTGTTTTTATTCTTCAATTGATTGTTCAAGAATTTGTTATTCTACAAGAAGTTTTTAAATTCATGATCAAGAAATAGGTTCAAGAATATTTTTATTATTTATGGTTCAAGAATATTTTTATTTTTGAATATACTCATAAACATATTCTGTCAGAATGTCCGAATTAAAAGAATTATAATTCATAAAATCGGATTTTTAAAATTAATAGAATCTATGATCCCTTAAAAAATGCAATTTTCCTTTATTAAATCTATATTATTTGACTAAATTATCGTTCTAATTAATTAAGATTATAGTTTTCAATTATATTTAATTCAATAATATATATTAATCACTTTCTTAAAATAAGTAAAATTGATTGGCTCATATTTATGCATACAATAACACAATAATTAGTTTGAATAAAATAACCTAGGCCTATATATATATATATATATATATATATATATATATATATATATATATATATATATATATATATGATGTGCATAACCTAGACATTGACCTCTTGTGATGTTTGTGTTGATTTGTTAAAATGGTTGTAATAGTTATTTTTTCATACGGTATATAATAATTAAATAAATAGTTTCATTTTGTTTATTTTTGTAAGTAATAGATTATGTAACATTCATAAAATTTCATAAAAAATTAAACTTTTCAAAACCAACCAAAAATCATAACAATTTACATAATAGTTTTTAAAACATGTTTATCATCAGAGTTTTTCCCAAAATCGCAAAACATAACATGAGGAGGTGCACGATCACACCTTCGCCTTTCCCTGATCCTCTAAGGTATCTGAAACATAATCAAAATTTGTAAGACCAAAACTTAGTGAGTTTCCCCTAAAGTACCAACACAACACAAAACCTGAATAATAGAATAAACAACATGCATACATAGCCTTCAGTATGACTGGAATGCCCTACCGACCTACAATCTATCTGGTACACTCACATAACCTTCATAATGATTGGTATGCCACTTCAGGCCTTCGGCCTATCTGGAATGTTCTCCCGGCCTTGGACCTGACTGGTACACCATACTGGCCTTCAGTCTATCCGGGACGCCCTGGGTCTGTTGGTCTTTAGCACAAAGCAGGTCTGCCTATACCCAACCACTCATATCTCGTGTCGACACACACACACACACACACACACATATATATATATATATATATATATAACAAATGATCATGCAGTTAACCAACCAATAACAAACAAAAAGATCTTACAAATCACTAAGCATAACATCATCCTATCTACCAGGATACAAATCTAACAGATTACTACAATACTCAATCATGCAATAATCAGGATAATAAAAGGGGTCGGCCTTGGTGCCTTCGACCCAAAAGTACAGTGAGGAACACTCATCTCACACTAACGAATCACATAGAAAACTTTCGGCTATTGGCCCACTAAAATCCCGAACGATCACAACAAATAAACATCTAATTAATAATTAAATCACCTCCCTTGACTAATGAACCAAACTTAGGGTAAATGGACACTTTAACCTATCCATAATTAGGCCAAGACCTAGGCCCAATTCTTGATCTAAAAAGCCCAAAATTATACAAGGCCCATCATTTGCCCAATTTTCCAAATTGGGCCCAAAACCTATTTTGGGCCTTATCCTAAGGTCCAAATCTTCACTTGGGTCAAAACACTCATACTGAGATAGACCAATAAGGGCCCAAGAATTCAAGCCCAAATGGTGGCCCAACACTTGAAGCCCAAAATCCGAAGTCCAAATTGTACGAGGGGCATAATCATTCGGTCCGGCTCGTATTAACCCACAATGGAGTGGCTGACCGAGTACGCGAGGTTTACTCCCCCTTACGCGGGGGGTACCCTCACAGAGTCCAAAATCTCAATAAGTGCTTAATGGCTTAAGCACTTAAGCCCAAACTTCAGATCCATGGTCCAAATGCACCATAGAGTCATAAAGTCTCCAAATTTATGACTTTAGACGTCCAAAAAGTCCTTAATACATGGTCTTAATCCATTAAGACCTTCCACAAGAAGCATGGAGCCAAACTAGCTAAAGGGATCTCATTTTTATAGCTTAGAACCCTTCTTAGGGTCTGAAAGGATAGCCCAAAACATCCAACACAAAACATGCAGAACAACGGGACTTTTGGGACAAAAGAACATCAGAAAGCTACCAAAATGAGATCTAAGCAAACCAAGCATAAAGGTAGCAACTTTATACCTTTTGGAGCTTCCTAAGAAGATGATAACCCAAGATCCATAAGCTTGTTTTCCCTTCTAGACTCCTTGATGCACTTCCTTCTCCTTTAAGCACATAAAGAACACACTTTAAGCTCTAAACAGTCTCTTACGGGGTTAAGGTTTTCTAAGAACGACTCAAGGGTTTGAAGGCTGAAAGGATGAGGCTAAATGATCCATAAAGGTGTTTAAATACTCCTCAAACCCTAAAAATTAGGGCAACCCCCAAACATTAGTATGCCCAACGTATATATTTGTACGCCTAGCGTACTCACGTGTACGCCCAATATATAAATCCTGCTCCCAAAATTACCATTTTGCCACTAGAGCTTCCTAGGGCTACATCTTTATAATCTAAGGACCAACATTACATACTTTAAAACCAAAGGAAGGATTTGAAAATACTTGAAAACCCGCGATGTTACATATTAGTTTTAGAAAGAGCTTATGTTTATAGAAATGTAACAAGTAAGAAGATGGTGACCATTTTAAAGATCAAAAGTTCATGGACTTGATTTTATTGAAGTATTATAAAATTTATAAAATTATTTCATGAATTTGCTCAAGGTGTTGAAGCAAGTAGGAACATGAAGACATTGAAGAAGTTTTGGTCCCTTTATGTCCCTTAGGAATTGACTTGTCATTTCTGTAATGACTTACAAAATATAATTTATTTATGGTTGGTTTATGCACATATGTTTTATGCTTTGTGATGATTGTTTATATTACGGATGTTTGTAAAATTAGATTTTAAAATACTAGATAATATTTTAAACATAAAATAATCACAAGAAGTTTGGTTCTAATGAAATTTCCCTTTTTACATAAGATGGTAAAATGTTTTAAAAATAAAACGAGCTTTATTGTTTAAAACTTGCTAACGGCAAATTTCTCCGATTAAATATTTATATAAGTTTAAAATTTGGATTTTAGAGACTTATCAAACTCTAAAGCTTATAACATAAAAGGAAATTTATTAAAAACTGTATAAATGTTCTTTAGTGCTTAAAACGTCAAAACTTAATACTAGATATTAAATTTAAAAAATTGATCGCGTATACATAAGATGGTAAAAATGTTTTAAAAATAAAAGGAGCTTTATCGTTTAAAACTTGCTAACGAAAAATTTCTCCGATTAAATATTTATAAGTTTAAAATTAGGATTTTAGAGACTTATCAAAATCTAAACCTTATAATATAGAAGGAAATTTTATTAAAAAGTTTATAAATGTTCTTTAGCGCTTAAAACGTCAAAACTTAATACTAGATATTAAACTCACTTTGGACATGACAACTATAGTGGGCATTCCCTCAATTTGCCTACTATCGAAAGTTTCGTCTGACCTTAGTTGGCTTTGGCATTGAAGACTTTCTCATCTTAATTTCAAAAATCTAAACAAACTTGTTCAAAATGATCTTGTTCATGGTTTGCCAATTTTAAAATTTGATAATGATTCATTATGTACAACTTGCGAATAGGGTAAAAAACATCATCAAGGTCATCCAATTGTCATAGATTCCAAGATCCTTGAACCGTTGAAACTTCTATACGTTGACTTGTGTGGTCCTTCGACTATTAAATCTCTCAACAAGAAGAAATACATAGTTGTTATTGTTGATGATTTACACGATTTACTTGTGTTTTCTTTCCTAGATAGAAATTAGAAAACAACTCCAGTGATGATCAAATTTATCAAAGACATTTAACTAAGCTTGAAGAAGAAAGTTCACAGAATAAAGAGTGATAATGGATCTAAGTTTAAGAATCGAATTGTAGATTCGTTTTTGACAAACTTGGGAATTTCAAACAAATTTTTTCCCTTACACACCACAACAAAAATGTGTTTTCAAGATAGGGAATCGTACGTTATGCAAAGTAGCTTGGACGATGTTTACATATGCGAATTTTCCTTAATACTTATGGGCAGAAGCAGTTTTGACAACTTGTTTTATGAAAACTCGTTCCTTCATTCATCGTCGTTTTAACATCACGCCTTATGCAATCATTAACAAAGGAAACCTAATAATTTTACATGTTTTTGGTTGCAGATGTTTCATAATGAATCTCAAAGATAACCTTTCCAAATTTCAGACGAAAGCTGATGAGGGAATTTTCTTGGGATATTCACACAACTCTGTTGCATATAGGGTGTTGAACAAGAGAAAACAAAAAGTTGAAGAAACATTTCATCTCACATTTGACGATTACTATGCCAAGAGAGTTGAACAAGAATTTTCAAATAAGCTAATAATTTATGAAACAAATGAAGAATTTGAGCAAATGCTTACTTTCGATGTTGATTTTGATTTAATCTTTGGTATACCTAATAGGGCAATTAATGTTGAAGTTCATATTGAAGATAATCAAGTACCGGAAGCATCAAAGCACTCAGATGATTCGACAATTACTAATGAAGAAAATGAAGCTCATTTATCATTAACCTCATTAGTCAATTTCAAAATAACTCAAAATTCGAATAATAGTCAAGTGGAGGGGGAGCCCTTGATTTTTAACCTCATATGGAAACGAGAAATTTAACACCTCAATATCAAGTTGAGGGGGAGTTGTTGAATTTGCATATAGACGTTGATGGGGAGTTATTGACTACACAATATGGTGTTAAGCGTGAGCACCAGACAACGATTCCATTAATTGAGGGGGGAGCCAAGTGGATCGAATCGTGATGATGATGATGATGTTCAAGGTAATGAATTTCATGATACTCATGATACTATCTCTATTACAAATGAATTATCAAAAGCTGAAGAGACTTTTGAGGATGCACATTTGGAGTTTGATCCTACATTCGCTCCCATAGAGAAATGGACAAGGGATCATCCCAAAGAGAAAATTCTTGGTGTTCCTAGTTCGAGTGTTTTAACACGAGCACAAGTTTGAGCCATGAATGAACTTTTAAATGTTCATCATGAATTATGTATGTTTAATGCCTTTATCTCAAAAATCAAACCGAAAGTCAAGAATGCATTACAACATCCCGATTGGGTTGTTGCGATGCAGTATGAGTTGGATGAGTTTGAACGAAACAAAGTTTGGAGGTTAATGTTGGATTAGGTGTCTAAGCCCATAATTATAACCTGTATGTACTTGATTTGATAGTAGCATGGTCCTTTTGGGTTGCCTTCACTCATGCAACTTGACAACATGACTTATGGAGATAGAGTAGGATTTATTATTTGAAATAATAAATTGGTACTCAAAATGATTTTATTAATATATAATAAGATTAATATATTATTCTCAAATCATATTATTAATTAGTATTTGATCAGAAATTAATTTGGTATTAATTTTGGGATTAAAGGAACTGATTAATAATGGAGGGGATGTTTTGCAAATCATTAATAGTTGCTGAACTAAGCTATTGGACTCCTTAATTAGGAGTGGGCGAAACCTATAGGGTTTCGTCCAAGGCCTCATAAGGAGGAGTCTATAGGCTGCTTAAGCCTTAAGCATGAATTAGGGTTTCCTCCAAAAAGCCTAGCAGCCCACAACTATATAAAGAGCCCCACCACTTGGGATTTTCGGCCTATTCATGAGATACATAACCCTAGCCAAAATTTACTTGTCTCTCCTATCATCCTTTGCATTGGGTGTTTGTGACTCCATTAGAGGTGCAACACTTGGGACACTAAGCTTTCAAGAGTCAAGGATTATTCTTGTTATTACTATATAACAAGTGAGGTAATATTCTAACCCTATTCTCATATGGATTTCGAAAATTGTATGCTAGTTTTTAGGGTTATTGCTTTGGTGTTCTATTTGCATGTTAAATCAGTGAAAAACTTAGATCCAAAACAATTAGGGTTGCATGATCACATAGGAATGTAGATATGCTCTGTCACACCCCAAACCAGAACAACGAAATCGTTCGAGGGCGGATGACTTCATGTAGTATCATAACAGTTGAATAAATAGTAAAGAAAGCAAACAAAACCATCATAAATATAATTTAAAAAGTTACATTGTTGATTTGTAATACATGTTTCAAAAGAAATTACATTATGATGATATAATAAGTTTGAAATTGACGCCTTAGCGTCCCTTCCCAAAAGCAGTTGTTACCTGTATTACTGAATCCCTGAGAAATACAAGTAGTTTTGAAAAAGTGTCAACAATTAAGTTGGTGAGTTCATAAGCATTTTTGTATAGGAATTGAATGCCCTTTTTGTATAAAGTAACTGTGTTTGTATCTTAGAAAATCCAATATTTTCCATGAATGAATAATAGTTTTAAATGATTCAAAAACGAAATGCATAAGTATTTTCCATACCTAAAATAGTGTAAGTAGATTTATATATGTATTTATAATCACTAAGGCGATTGATAGCATCGTAAATCAAAGGTTTTAATACTTCATGTGAGTTTTATAACTGTACTATTGACCAGACTGCCTGTTACAACGTTCTTCAGGCGTTGGAATGATATGACATTTGTCACCCCAGACCTGCCGGTCCAACTGTAGCTAACAGTTTAGGTGCAAGATTGTCAATCCCGTATAGATCTATAGACAACTATCACGTTCTCCCTACAAGAGATTATGGTATATCATACACGAATTAAAATGTGTACGTGAAAGTACGTGAAGTAAAATGTCTCACAAAGTTTGTATCAAAATAGGAGTTACATATGAAAAGTCTATTGTTCTTGTAAATGTAAGTATTTCCTTTCTATAATGTTTATAGAGTGTAAAATATTATGAATATCTCATAAACTATACCTATTAGAGTTTTCCAAAAATGTATTTCATTTGCATGATAAACCTTAATGTGTGATTCACTTTGTATGTAAAGTATAACATTTGTAAAAATGTTATTCAATGTATTTAACATTTATACACCAAATGTAGATAAAGTATTTGAAACTATATGTAACGATTTGCATTTTAACATTTGTTTTTCTTACGTTTCACTTGTATTTCTCCCCCTAAAATATAGTAAAAGTGTGAAAATATGGGGGGTATGAACTCACCTGGAAAGATTGATGATTTGAAGAAAATGAGGCTTTTCGCGGGCAGCACTTCGACAGGAAGGAAGTGAGTTTCTCGGGTATTTCGGAGGTTCGGACCTTCGTCGGGACTTGGATACGTAATCGGGGCGTCGGGGTAGTCTCGAGGGGCTCGGAAGTGAAAAGTGGGAGAGAAAGAAGGTAAATTAGCAAAAATGGCCAGCACCCTCGCATCCTATTTATAGGGTGTGAGAGGCTTCATACGTTGGGCGTACTCCGAAGTTACGCGGGGCGTAATGCCGTCGCAGCTCGTACGCTGGGCGTACTCTCGTACGCGAGGCGTACATCATGCATGACCGCATCCTCGGATGTCGGTCTTCGGATGGGTTAGGGAGAAGAGGCATAGGTGGAGACGTGGCCGATCTGAGGCCTTGTACCCGGGTATGCTGGGCGTACCTTCGTACGTTGGGCGTAACCCTCCTCGGTTTGTGTGCCTCAAACTTCTAAAATGTGTAACTTTCGCATACGAGCTCCGTTTTTTACGTTCTTTATATCCACGTGTAGGTGAAAATATAATCTACAACTCTCGTTTAGACTTCGTCTGCTAATTTTTAATTTATTTTTAATTATTTATTTTTAATATGTCGGGACACGGAAAGTCCGTTAAAAATCCATAACTTCTTCATCCGATGTCCATTTTCGTCAGACTTTTTATCGTTGTGATACTATTGACGAGATCTTAGATTCTCGTTTAGGTTGTGTCGGCTAACTATCGCTCGATCTCTATTTCCAGTTTTTAGCTGTCTACCGCTACTCCGAAACTTAGAAAAATCCTAACTTCCTTATGCGAAGTCAGATTTGGACTTTCTTTTTATGTATTTTCATGGTTTAAAGATATCTACGACATTCGTTTAGGTACTTAAAGCTAAAAAGTATTTTGTTGAAATTTTGCGTTTTACGCTTAATAGTGTTTTACCGGTTTTGCTGTGGATTTTCGATTGGTCATAACTTCTTCGTTAAAACTCGGATTTTTGTGTTCTTTATATTTCTGAAAACCTACTTACAACATCTATTACTTTATGTATCCCAATTGAGACTTTTGAACATTTCATTTTTGATGCTATATTTTTATTTATTTATTTATTAATTCAAAATAGATTACAATACTTGGCTTGTGTCATTATATTGACTTGAAATATTGGGTTGTCACATGCTCAAAACTCATCAGCGGTATCAAAACCTAGGATGTTTTTCAATTGAATTGATGCAATAGTGAATTATCCAAAGAACAAGAAAATTGATTTTTGATGTCTGGAGCATGAACTCGACGAGTTCAAGTATGAACTCAACAAGTTGGGTGAACTCGACGGGTTCCTTGGCCAACTCGACGAGTTGACTCGTCAGTTTCCTATTTTTTTCGATTTTCAGATCAGATTTTGAGTAGGATAATTGCCATAATTCGTTTTTAAAGCCTAAAACCGAATTTTCTGAAAGATAACATATTATCCTTATCAAAATTTAAATATTTGGTTGAATTTGTGGATTATGATAAGATTATATTCCTAATTTAAATTTAACCTAGTATTTCGAAAAGTTTTAAAATACACCCTTTGGTTTTATTATTTAAAATTTGATTAAATAGCTTTAATTTTGAAATCTTAAAGCTATTTAATCAAATTTTAAATAATAAAACCAAAGGGTGTATTTTAAAACTTTTCAAAATACTAGGTTAAATTGAAATTAGGAATAGAGTCTTATCATAATCCACAAATTCAAGCAAATCTTTCAATTTTGATAAGGATAATATGTTATCTTTCAGAAAATTCAGTTTTAGGCTTTAAAAACGAATTATGGCAATTATCCTAATCAAAATCTGATCTGAAAATCGAAAAAATAGGAAACTGACGATTCAACTCGTCAAGTTGGGCAAGGAACTTATCAAGTTCACCCAACTTGTCGAGTTCATACTTGAACTCGTCGAGTTCATGCTCCAGACATCAAAAATCGATTTTCTTGTTCTTTGGACAATTCACTATTGCATCAATTCAATTGAAAAACATCCTACGTTTTGATATCATTGATGGGTTTTGAGCATATCTACATTCCAATGTGATCATGCAACCCTAATTGCTTTGGATCTAAGTTTTTCACTAATTGAACATGCAAATAGAACACCAAAGCAATAACACTAGAAACTAGCATACAATTTTCGAAATCCATATGAGAATAGGGTTAAAATATTACCTCACTTGTTATATAGTAATAACAAGAATAATCCTTGAATCTTGAAAGCTTAGTGCCCTAAGTGTTGCACCTCTATTGGAGTCACAAACACCCAATGCAAAGGATGATAGGAGAGACAAAGAAATTTTGGCTAGGGTTATGTATCTCATGCATAGGCCGAAAATACCAGGTGGTGGGGCTCTTTATATAGTTGTGGGCTGCTAGGCTTTCTGGAGGAAACCCTAATTCATGCTTAAGGCTTAAGCAGCCCATAGACTCTTCCTTATTAGGCCTTGGACGAAATCTATAGGGACTCATGGATTTTATTAAATTAATTAAGTGTTTAATTAAATAGCTTTAATTTTGAAATCTTAATTTTGAAATTTTAAATTTAAAAAATAAACCTTCATGGATTTTATTATATTAATTAAGTTTTTAATTAAAAGAGAATTGATAAATCCATATATGGTTTAAATTTAACTAAATTAAAAGTTTAATTTACTAAAGGATTAAACCACTTAGTATTTTAAAAGGTTAAAATCCACCCTTATACTATATAAAATTAAAAGTCTAATATATTATATATGTAGGGTGAGGTTCAATAAAGAACCATAATTAACCAAGGAATCAATGAACCAATCGTGAGCGTCAGAAATCATAACGATCAACGGCCAGGGAAATAGATGTACACTTTTATATTGGATGCACATACACACACCATATTATACCAAAAAATCCACCCTTTACAAAAAAAATCCACCACTTTTTTTCGTTTAAAATTTTTTTTAGGCCATTTTTTTATCGAAAAAAATAACCGAATATACCATTGTTCACGAATTTCTGTCCCCTTTCCATAGAGATCTATGATGATATATAAAAAACCGAATATACCATTGTTCTATTTTTTTATAGAAAAAAAAATAATAAATATATCAAAATTCATATTTTTTGTACTTTTTAAACATAGATTCATATTCATGTTAAAAAAAACGATATTTCAGTTCAGATTCACATTCTGAACCTGTTCAAATTCATATTGTAAACCTGTTCAGATTCACATTGTGAACCTCCTCAGATTCACAGTGTGCATAATAATAAGTCAGATTCACAGTGTGCATAATAATAAGTCAGATTCACAGTGTGAATCTGAACTGATCGGAGCTTTTTCACTTTGTGAATGTTAAAATTTGAAATATTTACAGTTGACATTCACAGTGTAAATCTACACTGATCGAGGGTTTTTTTTGGTGAACCTTCTCAGATTCACAGTGTGCATAATAGTAATTCAGATTCACAATGTGAATCTAAACTGTTCGAGATTTTTCATATTGTGAATGTTAAAAATTGAAATATTTACAGTTTAGATTCACAGTGTGAATCTACACTGTTCGAGGTTATTTTTTAATCGGTGTTGATGTTTATTAATAGAGTACAAAAAATTAATATTTTTGGTATAATTAGTTTTTTTTTATAAAAATAAACTTAAATATTGAAAAAACTAAGAAAATTAAGTGGGTTGTTTTTTTCGAAAAAAAAAGTTCGTTTTTTATATATCATCATGGATCTCTATGGAAAGAAACGAAATATCGTGAACAACAGTATATTCGTTTTTTTTTCGATAAAAAACTTGGCTTAAAAAAAATTAAATGAAAAAAGGAAGTGGGTTTTGTTATAATCCGGTACATGTGTGTCCATTATAAAAGTTTACAACACTTTCTTTTGCCGTTGATCGTTTCAAATTCTGACGCTTTGGATTGGTTCATTGGTTCCTTTATTAATAATGGTTCTCTATTGAACTTTTCCATATATATAAGAAAAGTCAGTCTTACCGTTAGTAGGCCTCATTCATGAAGCTAGTCTATAAGTGGTGTTTAAGAAAGCGGCTTGTAAAATGATTGCCATTGGGTATCCACTCTTACCCACCGTACTCTTGACTAGTGGATGATCGTTAGCCGAATGGGTTGGATACGATACTAAACTCTCATAAAAGTATAATGAATTATAAAGTAACTAAACGCTTTTATAAATTCTCAATCTTATTTACTTTAGGAAAATGTGAATTTGATGTTAATCCATGAAATTGCACATTACACCTTATTGGTCGTTAGTGGAGTGTTTGTGGTTAACCGAAACACTAATATGAGACTGATATTGTTGGTCATGGGTTTCTTGTAAATTATCGTTGATCAATGGAGCGTGTATGGGTAACTGACACATTGATTAGACGATAAATGACATTGAAAGTATCAAGCTAATTTGAATGGTTATTCACACCTTATTTGTGATCCTTGGTATCCCAGTCACAAATTTGAAGGGCATAATCGAGATTAAACACGCCATTGAAAAGTTAAATGAATCTCAAAAGATCTAGAAATTTCATTTAAAAACTAATTCGTTTAAAATTTCATTTTCATGGTGGAATTGGTAAATCATCATTTACCTACCTTCAAATAATTTACAATATGATTACAGCATCCCGCTTCCGAATTGTAAATTATTGTGTTGGGTCCTAGCCTTAATATTTCATTTGGGTGTTATATTAAGGATTAAATCAACTAACCTGAATTTTCTCCCTTCATAGACGTCAAGTTCAGATAACTATGGTCTTCCTAATTCTTTTAGAAAAAGCTTTCTGTCTGAAGATGATTTTCCACGTGTCGATCAAGGTGAAAGATAATTCTAGTCTTCGTGCATTAGTGGAACAGGAAATCATACTTCTCTTCCTCTACCTCCTCCCATGATACTCCCCGACCCACTTTTTCGTCGACTTGAAAAGTTCAAGGTCACTCAAGCCCTGTTGGCATGAAAACAGCGAGATGGAAGTTCTGTGTGTGCACACGTCCTGAAGATGAAGTCTCACGTTGACAGACTGAGAATATTGGGTGTCGTTTTCCCAAGGAAGCTAGTTATTGACATGGTTCTTCAATCGCCTCCTGAGTCATATAGTCAGTTCCCTAAAGACTACTTTGTGACAGATCACGGCGTGACCCTTATTGATCTGACATATTTGTTAATTGCTGTTGAAGCAGCAATGCTTTCGCACACTGGTCAAGCAAATGTGCTTGGAGGATCTACCTCCTAAATTTCCATGGACCTTAACAATGGAAACATTGGTAGTCCAGAAAAGGTTTCTCGTCCCAATGGAAAGGGATCAGGCAAGGTCAAACCGTTTGACCATATGGTAAAGAGAAAGGTCAGTTCCGAGATAGTCTCATGTGATGTTCCTGAAGTGTCCATATGTTTCTATTTCCAAGTGAAGGGGCATTAGAAGCAAAATTTTCTTGACCACCTGAGAGATATTAGAGATGGTAAAGCCAAATTTTATAACTCTCCTTCAGGTACATCCACCATCTAACTCTATTAAGTTATTGTTTATAGATTCTTATCACATGATGTGTTAATCACACTTTGATGATTTGTAGGATCAAAGAAAATAAAGGAAGCTTAAGAGGAAGTAAAGGTTTATTCTGATCTGAAGAAATCAAGACAACCCGAAAGTTCTATATCAAGCAAAGTCTAAATTGTAACCTTGTTACAATAAGACTTTGAAAGCCAAAAAGGCATAAGTATATATATATATATATATATATATATACACACACACACACTTTGAAAATCATATTTAAGATAACCTCTTGAAAGTAAACAAGTTTTAACGAAGCAGAACTAGTCAAACAGTTAGAATAGGAATCATGAATTTAGAAAATTGTCTTATAGTATTTAGCCTAGTACCCCACCAACCTAAAGCACCCCTAAACCAAAATCACAAGCTAGGAGTATCACTAAGGCCAAAAACTCATGCCATTGGTCCATTAAGGCCGAAAACACCAAGGACTAAACCATTAAGGCCGAAAACTCTATGTGTGGAGGAGTTAGGACTGAAATCTCAAAGGAAATGGGGAGATTTCGGTCATACATGGACGAAAACACTACCATGTACCATCCTAACTTGATTCCAGTAAGGTACAAAGGATAAGGTACGACTTTAAGATATGATATCTCATCAGATTCCCATGCAAACCAATACACAATGTATATCCATGTATTAACCCACAGTTAACCTAGTAAACATCACATTACATTCCTTCCTTCTATTTAGATGAATTCATCTCCACAAATCTCATCACTTCTTTTCATTCTACCTTCTGTTAACTCCCATTCTCTCTCAAAAGTAATTCCAAGCTCCAAAGGAGTTCAAATCTTCAAGCTTATTCTAGATCTTTGGTAACTATTTCATGAATTCCTAGTAACTTAATACATTTTCATGTCCATATCATCCTATTTACACACATTAAAATGTGTTAAACCATTAGGATAACATTATTCTCAAGGAAAGTTCATCGACTCTATTCAAGAGTTTAGGCTTGAAACCTTCACCACATCACTTCGAGCAACCCGCAAATCCACTCAAGGTGAGTTCATACCCCCACATTTTCAAGCTTTTTCATGTTTTAGGGGGGGGGGGGGGGAGGGATACAAGTAATACTTTATTTATCTCACAAATATTTACATGTTTTCATCTTTACGTTAAAGATAAGATATTATTTGCATAAGGCATGGTTAACACTAGTTTTTGGTATAACTAATTGATATATATATATATATATATATATATATATGTTTGAATAGAAAAACTAATAAAACAAACATAATCTATGTTATAAAATCATAATAAAATTTATGATTTGTAAAACTACATGGTTTTTGGGAACTTTTACTAAAACATAGATTTTCTAGCAAAAATGGTTACATTATAGTCACTTACTAATTTGTTGGGTTACAACCTAAAAATATTATGTTTTGATTTCATATTTTGACACTAGACAAGATAATAACTTCATATTTATATAATAGAGTATATAAATAGTCTCAACAAACACCTAAGGTAAACTATAATTGGTATAGTTTGGAAGTCACAAACCACACTTTCATTTCAAAAGAACCATATAATTTTTCAAAGGTATAGTTATTTTACAAGAAAAAGGAGTCATAGTTCATGTAAATCTGTTGATGCTCTTGTGAGACGTTCCTTCACTGTACCTACCTAGCGTACACCTTAATTCCTGCATTATAACCAGAGTCTCCTTGAGGGAGAGAGAGAGAGATAGTTGTGTATAGATCTATACAGGATTGAAAACCCCACACCTCATCTGTTCGCTACAGTTAGAACGACAAGTCTAGGGTGACAAAAGTCTACCGATACCGACGCCTGGAGAACGTCGTTCAGGCATATCATTCATATTAAGCATGGTTATAATAACTCACATAAGGATTAAAAAAACGACTTGCTTTACAGAGTAACTTACACTTCATTCATTTTATAAAAGAAATGAAACTACATTACTATTTTCAGTACAACATTACTTACTTTTTGGTCTTAGGGTTTAAGACTACAGTTCATATTTAAGAAAATATTAGATTTTCTTGAAACATACATAATCATTTTACAAGGAAATGATACAAAGGAAATACATACAAATACAATTCATATTTAAGAAAATATTGGATTTTCTGAAAACATAGATAATCATTTTACAAGGAAAAGATACAAGGGAGATACATACATTTATAGTTTATATTAAAGAAAATTTCGGATTTTCTAGAAGTATATAAAAAAAATCAATTTTACACCAAAAAGTTACAAATCCTTCTCATACAAAATGCTTATGAACTCACCAACTTAAGTTTTGACACTTTTCAAAATCACTTGTATTCTTAGGAATTCAGTAAATAGGTATTCAAATCATTTTGAGAGTCGGCATTGCTGTTTTATGTTTTCTACCTTTAAATTATTTGTGTTTAACTTTTGAACAAATAAAGTTTTATAAACAATGTAATAATTGTATTATCAATGTATGAATGTTTGTGTTGCTATGCTTCGCTAATATTCAATTGTTATGATATTGTACATGAAGTCACTCCATCCACCGCCAGTCGTTTCTGCCGTTTTGGTTTGGGGGTGTGACATAAATGGATTTCGGTCACATGGTTCAAAAAGATCGAATTTGGAGCTACTAGTTAGGATTTATGATAGATTGCTTAGGAATAGTTAGAAACGTAGTTTTCATTTGTATTTGCATTGTAAGGACAAGTTTTCCGCATTTTATCAATAAAATAAATTTTGATTTTATCTTATTTTCGTTTTTTGTCATGGCATTTATGAAAATTGGTGTTTGTATTTCTATTGTTAGCGATGTTGAAAATGAATTTGATTCTTAGTTATAGCGTTTGTGGTAGTGTCATAATTTACCTAGTAAGGAAGGATTCTCATCACCCAAGTTGCAATTGGATAGAAACTTGGAATCATGTGATGTGTATTGTGTGATGTATGAGAATCTTAATCTTTGGGAAATTAAGACTAATTCCTTGTTCACATGTATATGTGATTCAAGTGAAGGATTAAAGGATCTAGTACACATTGATGTGAACTGGTCAGATCCACCACAAAGGACAATAAATCCTATTTACATGATTTACTGTTGGTTTGGTAAATATGGTTATGCTTATAAGATTAAGTATAATTCTGATACCCTAAAAAAGTTTCCAAGTATAGCAGAACGAATAAGAAGAATCCAATGGATAGAAAGTTAAAAGTTTCTCCAATCTGAAAGGAAAGGAGAGTACTTTAGTATCACGTTTTATGATCATCCTAAAGATTTTAAAACCACGTCAGAATTCATCCTCTAAAACACCTTAGTGAATTTATATGACTAAGAAGAGGAATCGGGTATTGTTGAAAACGTTAAATCAAGAAGATGAGTCACACTTCATTCCAAAAACAAGTTTTAGAGTCATACTCCATTTACTCCCAATTGTACCTTGTGTAACATGTTCTAAGTAGGTTTACAACACCTCATGAAATATGGAGTAGAAATTTTTTCTTACTCTTCCACATTTGAAATTGGTAGTTGTCATGTTTTAGTTTAACCAAAGACCAACTAAGACCAATTATATGAAGTATTTTCTTGATAAGAACGCACACTAACTCTTGAATATTTGTTTGTTTAGAAATGTTCTTTGACAGAGAACCTTATATGTCAAGAAGTCAGTGGGAGTCTTGTTGATCTTAAAAAGTTTCAGGAGACAATTGAGAATAAACTTTTCAGTAATCACTAGCACACAACCTAAGGTTGATAACCTATCGTGTTGGCACATTCTTGTTTCTATTCCAATTCCACTTAATTTGACTATGTTGGATTAGTGTCTAAGTCCATAATTATAATTGGTATGTACTTGACCCGATTTGGTATGGTCCATTTTGGGTTGCATGGCATCAGAACAACTGGATAGACAAAATGAGAAAAAGGATACTAGTTATTTATATTAATATATTATAAGTCCTAATATATTAATATGAAATCATATTATTTAATTAGTATTGATCAAGAATTAATTCTAGTGATAAAAAAGGAACTAATTAAATCTGGACTCTTATATAAATGGTGGGCCAAGTTCATTTAGGTTGGGCTAAACTTCCATGGATAGTCCATGGAGTGTTTAACCCATGGATCCTATGGAAATGAAAGGTCATGGGTATTAGGGTTTACATGAATGTAACCCTAATCCTCCACACTATATAAAGAGGCATATGGTTCATAAAATGGGTGCTAGACACTAGAGTGTGTATACACAAAGAGGGCAAACCGATTTTATGAGTATGAACCTAAGTATCCTTATTCACTAGTTATTCCAATTGTTGGTAGTGTTGTGTGAACCATTTGAGGTGTCACACTTGAGGCACTAGGCTCTTAAGCTCCATGGAATCAAGCTACAACACAAAAGGTATGTTACTTTAACTAGTGTCTTATTTGGTGTATGAGAATGCATGCTAGTTATAGGTTTAATGCCTAGGAAGCCATTTGCATGTATAATTAGTGAAAACATAGATCCAAGGTATTTAGGGTTGTATGCGCACCATAGAATGTTGTAGTATACTAAAACCCTTCATAATATGCATGTGAGGTCTATGAGTTCTCATTTGATCGCATAAGGCAAAACACCTTGATCAGTGGAAGTATATTGATCTGTATGGGTGAGCTGTTCAATAACTTGGAAGCATTGGTAGGCCCTTGTGCTACCGGATGGCAAGAAATTAATATTAAGCAAGTTCAGTCCATATGAGTTTGAATTTGTCATAAACCATATCTTATGATAGTGGTTGGAAATGACAAATTTGATGGGTTGTGGTCATAAGACATCCTATGTGCTCATACAAACCCTAATGCTTGGATCTAGGTTTCTCTATTGTACATGCAAGTTATCCAAGACTATAAACCCTAATTCTAGCATTAAAGTAATCATATTAACATGAGAATAGGTTTAAGATGTTACCTTGATTGTTATGTAGCAATAACAATCCCAAATCTCCTTGTATTGACTTTAGAAAGCTTAGAGTCACAAATGTCACTCCTCTAATGGTTCACAAACACCATAAGCAAGAGGATGAAGAGGAGAGAGGATGGAGGCTGCCCAAAACGTGTTCTAACCCTAGAAGAAAGCTTCACCACGTTTTTGGGTCATAAGGGTCTTATATATAGTTAGGCAGTTAGGGTTATCTAACAAGGAAACCCTAATTTGGATGCTTAAGCCCTAAGCAACCCATGGACTCCTTTAATTAGGGCCTTGGACGATTTCCTTATGGGTTTCCCCATAGAATTCGTCCACTCCTTAATTTAAGACAATCCATGGCCCAAATTGCAATTATCTTATAATTACAATTCCAGTCCCTTAAGTTTAATTAATCTCTTTTAGTCAATAAACTAATTACCAATTAATTATTGACTAATATTAATTAAACAATATGATTTCTCCTTTAATATATTATTCCCATAATATATTAATAAATCATATTTAATCCTTTCTCTCCATAATTCATCCTATCAAGCTGCTTCTGCCATAATATTTTATTTGCTATGTTCTCAAAATTCGAATTGTGAAGAGGAATGCCGTAATCATAATCGAAATTTTAAGAACACACTATGTACCCTTGACTAATTTTAGTAACATTTCTCAACCTAATCCTTTAGATTTGAAATGAAGCATAATATTCTCTCCCTTAATTATAGCAAAACAACTTTACAACCCTTACGACTTTGTAAGGTATAACTCTTGTTTTCTATAATTAATATTGCCAACTTGCAATACGTGCCTTAATAATCATACAATCATAACTTTTATGTTCCCACTATCATGATTATTATTATAAACATAACACTTATGCTCCCACTAGCTTCGACATGTATTCAGAAACAGCTAACTTCCAGAAAAACAATACCTATTGAAGTTCTTAAGTCCATGTTTCTAATACTTAATGCTTTGATAATCTTTTATCAAGGCCTCTTAAACTTATACACCTTTGCCTTACATAGTTCATATGTGTGTCTAAACAATTAAGACTAATTGCCAAACCTCACAATTCAAATTATGGAAAGGGATACCGTAACCATAATCGAATTCAAGAATGCAATTTTACAATCACTATCTTCTTAAAATCTTTCTTAGTGAAAGCATTTCCTCACAATCATTTTCATGAAGGAGGAAATCTTATGACATTTAGATTTAAACGGTGTATGTGTTCCTATCCATGTGAATTTGTTAAAACCAAGGTTTACGACAAATTCAAACTCATATGGACCGAACTTTCTTAATCTCGATTTCTTGCCTTATGGTAGCACAGCTGCCCACCACGTCTTCCAAGTAGTTAAGCAGCTCACATTTTCTTATCAATTTACTTTTCATTGATCAAGGTCCTTGCCTTTTATGCATTCAAATGAGAACTCATAGGACTCACATGCATAATTAACTCGATTGGATCGGCACAGAAACAAAATAATGTCAACACGATGGGTTGTAAACCTCAACTCGTGTGCTAGTGATGACCGATAAGGTCTATTTGATTTGTTCTTGAAACCTTTCAAGACCAATAAGACTCCCACTGACTCCTTGACATATAAGATTCTTTTGTCAACAACCATTTCTTGACAAACAAATATTCAAGAGTGAGTGTAGCTTTTATCAAAACACTTCATAAATTGGTCCTAGTTGGTCTTTGTCTTATCCAAGACATCACAACTTTCCACATTTGATGAATGTTATAAACCTTCTTAATACTTATCACTCAATGTCACACTCTTAACATTAAGACTTGTTTTGGAATGAAGTATGATTGACTTATTGATGTAACCATTTCTTCAATCCTTGATTCCTCTTCTTAAACATACAATTGTACTAAGACTCACTTAGAGGATCAATTAAGATATGGTTCTTAATCATTAAGACCTATCATAAAGCATAAAAGGTACTCTCCCTTCTTCTTAGAATGGAGAAACTTTTATTTTTCTGCCTACTAGATTCTTCTTATTCGTTCTGCTATTGATTTAAACTTTTTCAATCAATTTAGAATTACACTTAATCTTATAAGTATAATCATATTTACTAAACCTTTAGTAAATCATGACGAATATCTTTGTTACTCTTATGGTGGACTTGATCAACACACAACTTTGTGTATTCGATCTCTAAGTCCTTCACTTGACACTTTGTCAATGAATTAGTCTAATTTCCAAATATGAAATTTCTCATTCATCGTGCAACCAAGTTGCATGATTCCAAGTTTCTGTCCAATTGAAACTTGGGCGATGAGAAACTCTCCCTATTTGGTAAATTCTCGACTTTCCATAAATAACATAATAAGAACCAAATCCATTATTGCTAATATTCAAACATCCATTTTTCATATACGCCATTACAAGGATAAATAAATAATATAAAATCAAAATTTATTTTATTGCGGAAAAATTTGTCCTTACAATGCAATTCATTGAAAAACTATGCTAATACATCTTTCTTAGCAATCTAATTCTAACTCTAAGTAGTAGCTCAAGAATCTAATCTTCGAGAAATGCGATCGAAATCCATTCCTTCACGGTTAGATTCTGCTCACTTCTTCCCTTAAGCTTCATTTCTTTTCTTCAAAACATCAATTGTAATCTTATCACATTATGTATTAAGGATCTAGAATAGAAGCTTAAAAGAGTTAGTTAATGGATTTTACCTATATTAGAGCCATATGTTTCGACTCTCCCATCTCTTAGATCTCTTAGGTAAATGGGACAGCTTCGTCTCCAATGCCCTTTCTCTTGGCAATAAAAGCAAATTGACTCTTTTGGAACATGACATGGAACTACTTTAGACATTTCCTTTCTCTTATGATCAAACCTTTCGATCATAGCATGTCTTTTGTTGCCATTATCTATATCCATAGAGGTCTTGAAGGCAGATTCACCAATCAACTTTGCTTTTCTATTGCGCCAAACCATTGCTGATTCAGCAACAATAAGCATATATGTGAGATCTATAAGGGTCACGCCGCGGTTCATCATATAGTACTCTCTTACGAACTCACTATATGAGTTAGGAAATGACTGAAGAACCCAATCAACAGCCATTTCGTCACAGACAATGGATCCCAACATTCTTAACTTATCAATGTGTGACTTCATCCCTAGGACGTGTGCACACACCGACTTTCCTTCTTTATGTTTACTTGCCAAAAGGGCTTGAGTGATCTTGAACTTTCCAAGCCTTCGAACTTGTAGGTTAGGGAGAATAATTGGAGGAGGTGGAGGAAATGAAGCATGATTTCTTGTTCCTCGATCGAATCGTGGAATATCATCTTCATGTGGAAAGCTTGTTCCACGGGATTTGGGAAGACCATAGTTGTCGAACTTTGACATCTACAAAACGGGAGAAAACGAATTCAAGTTAGTTGATTGATTGAGTCCTTAGTAAATCACCCAAATGAGATACTAAGGCTAGAACCCAACACAATATTCCACAACTCGGGAGAGGGATGCCGTAACCCAAATTGTAGAACATTTGAAGGTAAGTGAATGACGATTCACTAATTTCCACCATGAAAAACGAAAAAGAAATTTAGGTTTTAAATCTATGAAAACTCCTAGATCCTGTGAGATTTATTGAACATTTCAATGGCATGTTTAAATCTCGATATTCCCCCCTTGTTTGTGACTGGGATGCCGAGGATCACAAAGCGCGTGTGAATAACCATGCAAACTTACATGGTGCCCTCACATGTTACAGTCACCTATTCGATGTGCCGGTAAACCACACACGCTCCACCGAACTATGACAAACATTGAGTCACCCTTTGCTACCTTTGCTTAGAACCATTTAGTGTGCCGGTAAACCACACACGCTCCACTAACGTCTTCGCAAGGGCACAAAGTGTAATTTCATGGAATTGCATCAATTCACTTTTGCCTAAGTAACTAAGATTGAGAATTTGTAAAACATTTAGTTACTTTTGTATATCATTATACTTATAATGGAAGGTTTCATCCTATCCTACCCGTTCGGCTAACGACCCTCCACTAGTCAAGAGTGCGGTGGGTAAGAGTGGATACCCATTTAATCGCCATTTTATAGGCAATTTCCTTAAACACCCCTTATAGACCAGCTTCGTGAATGAGGCCTACTAACGGTAAGATTGACTTTTACTCATATATATATATATATATATATATATATATATATATATATATATATAATGTTAGACTTTTAATGTTATATCTAGTATAGGGTGTATTTTACACTTTTAAAAAACTAGGTGGTCTAATTTAACAATTATACTTTTAATTCAATTAAATTGTAAACGTAAAATTTTATGGATTTATTAAACCTCTTTTAATTATACACCTTAATTAATTAATAAAACCATAAGGGTTGTCACACCCCCAAACCTGAACGGCGGAAACGTTCGGGGGCGGATGACTTCATGTGGTAACGTAACAAATGAATACATAGTAAAGAAAGCAATACAACCATCATATATATAATTGAAAGTTTACATTTGTCCAAAAGTTACATGTTCAAAACTCAATTACAATATGATGTCAAAATACGAGATTAAACTGGCGCCGCAGCATCCCTTCATCAAAAGCGAAATGAATACCTGAAATTACTGATTTCCTGGGACATACAAGTAATTTTGAAAGAGTAGATCAGCATTTAAGCTGGTGAATTTCATAAGTATTGAAGTGACAATGTTTGAATGAACTGAAATGTTTTATCTTCGTTTGTTTGTGGTTAGAAAATCCAATATTTTCTACTAGTATAAAAGTAGCCTTCACTCAAGACCAATGTTTGTTTCTAAAATGTATGTAAATGTAAAAGAACCAATGAATTTGAAAACCTTGTAAATCAATGCATTTTAATACCCCTTGTGAGTTTTATAACCATACTATTGACTCTGAATGCCTATACACAACGTTCTTCAGGCGTTGAAATGTTATGACGTTTGTCACCCCAAACGGTGGACTGCAGCTAACAGTCAGGGCGCGGGTTTGTCAAGCCCGTATAGATCTATACACAAACACCATGCTCCCCCTCCAAGGGATTCTGGTATATAATACAGGACTTGAAATATGTACTCGAACGTACATGAAGTTAGTGTCTCACAAATCCGTGGTATAAAAACAGATCTACTTGTTAAAATGTTACGTTTGTTCTTGTACACGAAAGTGAACTTCTTGAAATATGTGATTCTACTACATAAGAGTTAGAAATTTGTTTCGTAAAACCATACCTATTATAGTTTCCAAAAAGCGTGTCTTGTTTGTTTAGAAACATTGAGAAAAGGAATCGCTTGTTTATGAAAGTATAGATTTTTGGGTGTAGAGTCTAGGATAGACAAGAAAAATCTCAGAACAGATTAGTTTATACATGCATTACAACAACATTATATTTTTAAAAGGGAAAATGCTATTGTGACATATGTTATATATATACATATAAACATATATATATATAAGTTCCTTTAAATGTTTATAAATCGCATGTGATTTGAATATATAACAGTATATAAAAGAATTTCTTTATGTAACGCACGATAATACTCGTGTGTTTTACTTGTAATCCCCCCCTTTGAAAGCATATAAAAGTATTTAGACTAATTAAAAAGGTTGATTTAGGGGTATGAAACTCACTTGAAAGTTTGAAGATAGCGAGATGGAAAACCGGGCAGAGTTTCGTCTCGGGAAACGGATTTTCCTCGGGATTCTCGGGAATCTCGGGAGTAAAATCGACCTTCGGGACTTGAGCCAAAAAGACCAGAGCTTCGGGTTTGAACGGACACGGAAAACGAGGCAAAGTTGGGAGAGAGAGAAGAGAAATGAACCCTTTCTTTGGAAACCCTCGCATTCTATTTATAGGAAGGCTGGTCTGCCTCGGTACGCGGGGCGTACGCTCGTACGCGCTGCGTACGCGTACGTCATGCATGACCGAAGCCTCGACTGCCTCGGTTCGGATGGGACGGGTTGTTGGGTTCTCGGGTCGGATGGGACGGGTTGCTGGGGAGGTGGGTCGGATGGGACGCCGGGTCGGATGGGTCGGACGGGTCGGACGGGTCGGATGGATCGGATTCCTCGGATATGGCGACGTGGACGATCCGAGGCCAATCCTCTCGGTTACGCGGGGCGTACAGGAGTACGCAGCGCGTACTTCGGAGGAGGATGCTGACTCCCCTTCGGATAATATCCGAATTTTGAATTAAATAAATAAATAATATATTTAATAAACTTCAAAAATCCATATCTTCTTCATACGAATTCCGTTTTCGATGGTCTTTATATCCTTGCGTAGGTGAGACTACGCTCTACAACTTTCGTTTAGACACCGTCGGCAAATTCCAAAGTTATATTTTTATTATTTATTAAAAATCCATCGTGTTTAAGGAATTTCTTAGAAAATTCATAACTTCTTTATCTGATGTCGGTTTTTGCCAGACTTTTTACCGCTGGAATACCATTGTCGAGACCTTCGATTCTCGTTTAGGTCATTCCGGCCAAAAGTCGCTCGATCTCCGATTCGAGTTTTTAGCGGTCTGTTGCTAAGCCGAACTTGGAAAAATTACATCTTCGCTATATGAAGTCGGATTTGGGCGTTCTTTTCACATACGATCATGGTTCAAAGACATTTAATCATAGAAGGAAATTAAATAGAACTATTTGTACGTTTTATTATGAAAGTAAATTTTATTACTTAGAAGCGGTTACAATACTTGACCCATTCTGGTCCTTACAAGGAGTTGAAATATCGGGTTGCCACATCATCCCCCCGTTAGAGAGAATTTCGTCCCGAAATTTAAAGTAGCAAAGATACTAGTGAACATGAAAGAGATGAGGGTACTTTTGTTTCATCTGATCTTCGCGTTCCCATGTGAATTCGGGTCCCCGCTTGGCGTTCCAGCGAACCTTCACGATGGGTATGCGACTTTGTTTTGTTTGTTTGACCTCTCGATCCATGATTTCTACTGGCTCTTCCACAAAGTTGAGGCTCTCGTTGATCTCGATCTCGTCGAGTGGAATAACAAGAGTCTCGTCGGACAGACACTTTTTCAAGTTTGAGACGTGGAAGGTTGGATGGATGTTACTAAGTTCGCGCGGTAGGTTAAGCTTGTAAGCCACAGGGCCGATTCTGGCAAGAATCTCGAAAGGCCCTATGTATCTTGGATTTAGTTTCCCACGCTTTCCAAATCGTATTAAACCCTTCCACGGTGAGACCTTTAATAAGACGTGGTCTCCTACCTGGAATTCTAAAGGTTTCCTCCTTTGGTCAGCGTAGCTTTTCTGTCGGTCTCTTGAGGCCTTCAATCGTTCACGAATCTGAACGATCTTCTCTGTTGTTTCACGTATGATCTCCGGACCTGTGAGAGTGCTTTCAGGAACTCTTCCTCTAGCTAACTGGGTATCGCCAACTTCAGTCCAGCACAGAGGGGATCTGCACTTTCGACCATAGAGGGCTTCAAACGGAGCAGCCTTTATGCTTGTATGATAACTATTGTTGTATGAAAATTCGACAAGGGGTAAATGAATATCCCATGCCTTTCCAAAGTCAATCACGCAGGCTCTCAGCATGTCTTCTAAAGTTTGTATTGTTCTCTCACTTTGTCCGTCTGTCTGTGGGTGGTAGGCTGTACTCATGTCTAGCCTAGTTCCCAGGGAACTTTGTAGTGATTGCCAGAACCTTGAAGTGAATCTACTATCTCGATCGGAGATAATGGATATCGGAACACCATGCAGTCGCACTACTTCCCTTAAGTAAGTTCTTGTAAGCTTCTCCATTTTGTCAGTCTCCTTGATGGGTAGGAAATGTGCGGATTTGGTCAATCTGTCGACAATGACCCATATGGTATCGAGTCCACTTGTCGTCTTGGGTAACTTGGTTATGAAGTCCATAGTAATCCGCTCCCATTTCCATTCCGGTATCTCTGGTTGTTGTAGTAGTCCTGACGGTTTCTGATACTCGACCTTAACCTTAGCGCAAGTAAGACATTTACTCACGAAGGTAGCAATTTCTGCTTTCATGTTAGGCCACCAGTACAGTTTCTTAAGATCCAGATACATTTTATCTGAACCCGGGTGAACGGAATATCTTGAATTGTGAGCCTCGATCATGACTACGTTTCTGAAACCACCATGATTTGGGGTCCAGATTCGGTCCATGAGATAGTAGGCTCCGCCACCCTTGACTTCTAAATTCTTCTCCATTCCTCGCAGGGATTCACCCGCCACATTTTCAGGTTGCAAAGCTTCCATTTGTGCTTCTTTAATTTGTGTGGATAGGTGGGAATGGATAGTCATGGTCAGAGATTTGACCCTCCGACCAGTGTATTCCTTTCGACTGAGGGCGTCGGCTACTACGTTGGCCTTGCCAGGATGATAACGAATTTCGCATTCGTAGTCATTCAGTAACTCAACCCATCGTCGTTGTCGCATGTTGAGTTCCTTCTGATCGAAAATGTGTTGAAGGCTCTTGTGATCGGTGAATATAGTACTCTTTGTTCCGTATAAGTAGTGCCTCCAGATATTCAGAGCAAATACCACTGCTCCTAACTCGAGGTCGTGTGTCGTATAGTTCACTTCGTGTGTCTTAAGCTGTCGGGAGGCATAAGCGATAACCTTCCCTCTTTGCATAAGAACACAACCAAGTCCTTGATTTGAAGCATCGCAATACACTACGAAGTCTTCTATCCCTTCGGGGAGGGATAGTATCGGTGCGGTGCACAAGGCCTGTTTTAGTGTCTGGAATGCCTTCTCTTGTTTCGCTTCCCAGTCAAAGGCCACTCCTTTCTGGGTTAATGAAGTAAGGGGTTTCGCAATGCTCGAAAAGTTCTTTATGAATCTGCGATAGTAGCCAGCTAGACCTAGAAATTGACGAATTTCTGTAGGTGTCTTTGGTGCCGACCAGTTCTCAATAGCCTTAATTTTGGAAGGGTCCACGTGTATACCTTTCTCGCTAACAACGTGACCTAAAAATTCGACTCTTCGAATCCAAAATTCGCATTTAGAGAACTTCGCATATAGTTTCTCCGTTCGCAGTGTTTCTAGGACTTTTCGTAGGTGTTGACTATGCTCTTCCTCACTTCGAGAGTAGATAAGTATATCATCGATAAAGACGATGACGAACTGATCCAAGTAAGGGCGACATACCCTATTCATTAGGTCCATAAATACTGCTGGTGCATTGGTTAATCCGAACGGCATCACTACGAATTCGTAGTGTCCATAACGAGTTCGGAAGGCTGTCTTTGGAATGTCCCCCTCTAGAACTCGTAATTGATGATATCCGGATCGTAGGTCTATTTTGGAGAAGTAGTTCGCCCCTTGAAGTTGATCGAATAGGTCGTCGATACGGGGTAGAGGATAGCGGTTCTTGACAGTAAGTTTGTTCAGCTCTCTGTAGTCGATGCACATACGGAACGATCCGTCTTTCTTCTTTACAAACAAGACCGGTGCTCCCCAAGGTGAGAAACTTGGTCTTATGAATCCTTTGTGAATGAGTTCATTAAGTTGACTGGAAAGTTCCTGCATCTCTGCTGGTGCAAGACGATAAGGCGACTTCGCTACTGGGGTAGCTCCTGGAATTAAGTCGATTCTAAACTCGACTTGGCGTTGCGGTGGTAATCCTGGCAGTTCTTCTGGAAAGATATCGGGAAAGTCGCGTACTACCGAGATGCTCTTGATGTCCTTCAGTTCTTGACTTGTATCGACGATGTGCGCTAGGAATGCTCGACAATCCTTCCGCAAGCACTTTCGAGCTTGGATGCACGAAATGATGCGAAGGTTTGCACTAGATTTGTCGCCGTAGATAACTAATGTTTCGTTGTTTGGGAGGTTAAGACGGACTGCTTTCTCAAAGCACATGATGTCGGCGCGAAGAAGGCTCAACCAATCCATGCCGACTATGACGTCGAAACTTTTAATTTGAACCGGCATGAGATTGATTGGGAAAGAATGGCCGTCTAATGTTAACGTACAGCCCATGTATATGCAATTTGTGTTTTCGGTTTTTCCATTGGCCATCTCTATAGTGAATGAATTTTCTAACTTGCTAGGTTTAGGTTTAAGTAAATGAATAAAATTTTGACTCACGAAGCTTCTCTCCGCTCCACTATCGAATAATATGCATGCGTATGAATTATCGAGAAGAAACGTACCAGCAACTATAGTTGGGTCAGCTACAGCTTCGTCGTGGCCTATTGCCAAAACTCGTCTAACACCTCCGGTGCCTGCTGCCTTAGGACAGTTTCTCTGGTAGTGGCCCACCTCGCCACAACCGTAGCAAGCCTGCCCTACACCCGCACCGGGAATTTGAGTGATCGGCTTTGCGGGTTCCTTGCAGAAACGGGCTGTGTGCCCTTTCTGGCTGCAGTTGGCGCACTGCATAGCTTGACAAAGTCCATGGTGGTGGTAATTGCATTTGGTGCATTTTGGGAGGTTGCCTATATAAGGCTTTGTTGGGTAGGTATTTGTAGGGGCTGTAGCAGGTACAGTGGCCGCATTTACTGACACCAGCTGTTTCTTTGCGGATTCTTGGGAAGATCCACCCTTCCCTTTAATCCATGCCCTCTTCCTGCCATTGTTGTTGTTGTAGTTGTTGTTTGCTTTCTGTGGGGCTGGTGCAGAAGTGGTTGAGTTCTGATGACCTCCGTAGTCGATCAGAGATTGTGCCAGTTCCTTAGCACTTTCAAAGGTGTCAGGTTTAGAAGCTAACACGCTTGATCGCATTTGGGGCGTCAGTCCCCAGATGTACCTTTCTATCTTCTTGCTCTCGGGAGCAATCATATCTGGACAAAGGATTGCCAGCTCGCAGAATCTGTTGGTATAAGTAGCGATGTCGGTACCAACCATTCCGAGAGTCCATAGCTCGTGTTCAAGCTTTTGAATCTCTCCCCGTGGGCAGTATTCTCTCATCATCATGGCCTTCAAGTTCTCCCAGCTTATGGAGTTTGCCACGATTAGGGCGAGTACTTTAACGTGGCCATTCCACCAAGTTAAAGCTTTATCGAGAAGGGTGAAAGTTGCAAATTTGACCTTGCTGTGCTCGGGGCAGGAGCATATTTCAAAGACTGCCTCCGTCCTTTCGATCCACTGCCTCAGGGCCATCACACCACCAGTACCATAAAACATCCGGGGCTTGGCATTAGTGAAGTCCTTATAGGTGCATTCTCGAGGTGGTCCATGACTCTCGCCATGGTTGGATGGGTGTGTGCCAGATCCCGAGCCATTAGTACTTGAGTTATTGATCTGTGACATGGCAGCTGCCACTGCTGCGGTGACTGCTGCTTGAAACATAACAGCATCAAATTGGGGTGGTGGAGGTGGTGGTGGTATAGGTGCTTCCTCACCGTTGTTTCGCCTCGGATTCCTACGCGGAGGCATCCTTCAACTATAGATTGAAAAGACAAGGATAAGAATTTCATAGAATGGAAAATGTATGTGTCTCATGAACTAAATCGCTATAGTTCAACAACAGATGATAGTATGAGTCTTACAATAGAAGAATGAAAGTTATTTGTAAGACTGAAGGTATGAAACAAGTGTTTGGGTTCACAAAGACCATTCAATGTTCGAACGAAATACTCAACATAGTAGTAATAGTGCCACTTATATTAATATAAAAGTTGTTACAACGATCATGAAAATTTGACCCCCATAAGGGTCTCCGATTACAAAGTTCGAGAAGTTTAAAGACTTTTAGCCGAGGTCCTAAGCTATAACAAAATTTGAGTCCTAGACAAGCACTACTTGCGTCGAAGGTTGCGCTTGGAGCTTGACTCCGTATCTGATTGCTTTGACTCCATTAGACGCCTATCGAAAACGGCTTGTTGTTCCCTTAGTTCGGCGAGGGCTGCAATCATTTGCGCTTGAAACGATTCAGCTTGAAATTGGGCGTTGTCTTGCATCTTGTCCAGCCTACGGATGTCAGAAGTGTGAACCTGCACTTCCACGTTGATATCCTGGAGTCGACTAGCTTGTACTCCAGACTGATAGGACTGATTGGCTAACTTACCCACCATTACCGGGAGTGCTCGATCAGCCGAACCTCCGCCGCGGACATCATAGAATTCCCGGCACATGCCGTAGGGAGGGCGTAGGTTTTGCTGTTGGCTCCAATGGTGGAGGTGACTTCCCCAGACGGGAGTCGGTCCTTGAAAGTTCCTTACGAAGACGGGAGGTTGAATGGGTGGTGGATCGATAACTTCCGGCTCTGAGTCGGTACCGGAGTCATCACCCACTTCTATGGGTTCCTCGTCCTCTTCGGGATCATCTTCGATCCATCCTCCGTTGCCTTGGTTGGGAAAGTAGGGGTCGCCAGGGTGGTGAAATCCAGCCATTTGACTGTACGAGAAAGAGGGTTATAAGAATCGAGTAAAGCCGGAACATGTAAAACATGTAAGTTAAACTAGTTTAGATAGCAAATACTCCTATAGTATTTAAGTGCTTGTGTTTGATTCTTGTAATGGTTTGGTAAGTTTTGACTTGTTGCTTACTACGATCATTCCTCGATATACGTTGGTCCAATCTTGGGCAAATATAGTTGATCACGCTATATTTGTCCAAAATCTGATTACATATATCGAGTCCCAATCGTAGTGTCAACTTGTCTAAATACTTGTATAGTTGTATAACATGAACATAGTTCGTGGTAGGCATGTATTTGTACTTAAATGAACTACCAATTTAAATTGAACGAAATGCTGCTTAAGTGTAAAAAGAAAATTTGTTTTGTCAGAGATTATTAGTCCCCTAAGCATTTATAGTTTGTATATCTTATGTGGTTCGATATACTTAGTTCACTATAAACATTGCTCTGATACCAATCTGTCACACCCCGAAACCTGAACGGCGGAAACGTTCGGGGGCGGATGACTTCATGTGGTAACGTAACAAATGAATACATAGTAAAGAAAGCAATACAACCATCATATATATAATTGAAAGTTTACATTTGTCCAAAAGTTACATGTTCAAAACTCAATTACAATATGATGTCAAAATACGAGATTAAACTGGCGCCGCAGCATCCCTTCATCAAAAGCGAAATGAATACCTGAAATTACTGATTTCCTGGGACATACAAGTAATTTTGAAAGAGTAGATCAGCATTTAAGCTGGTGAATTTCATAAGTATTGAAGTGACAATGTTTGAATGAACTGAAATGTTTTATCTTCGTTTGTTTGTGGTTAGAAAATCCAATATTTTCTACTAGTATAAAAGTAGCCTTCACTCAAGACCAATGTTTGTTTCTAAAATGTATGTAAATGTAAAAGAACCAATGAATTTGAAAACCTTGTAAATCAATGCATTTTAATACCCCTTGTGAGTTTTATAACCATACTATTGACTCTGAATGCCTATACACAACGTTCTTCAGGCGTTGAAATGTTATGACGTTTGTCACCCCAAACGGTGGACTGCAGCTAACAGTCAGGGCGCGGGTTTGTCAAGCCCGTATAGATCTATACACAAACACCATGCTCCCCCTCCAAGGGATTCTGGTATATAATACAGGACTTGAAATATGTACTCGAACGTACATGAAGTTAGTGTCTCACAAATCCGTGGTATAAAAACAGATCTACTTGTTAAAATGTTACGTTTGTTCTTGTACACGAAAGTGAACTTCTTGAAATATGTGATTCTACTACATAAGAGTTAGAAATTTGTTTCGTAAAACCATACCTATTATAGTTTCCAAAAAGCGTGTCTTGTTTGTTTAGAAACATTGAGAAAAGGAATCGCTTGTTTATGAAAGTATAGATTTTTGGGTGTAGAGTCTAGGATAGACAAGAAAAATCTCAGAACAGATTAGTTTATACATGCATTACAACAACATTATATTTTTAAAAGGGAAAATGCTATTGTGACATATGTTATATATATACATATAAACATATATATATATAAGTTCCTTTAAATGTTTATAAATCGCATGTGATTTGAATATATAACAGTATATAAAAGAATTTCTTTATGTAACGCACGATAATACTCGTGTGTTTTACTTGTAATCCCCCCCTTTGAAAGCATATAAAAGTATTTAGACTAATTAAAAAGGTTGATTTAGGGGTATGAAACTCACTTGAAAGTTTGAAGATAGCGAGATGGAAAACCGGGCAGAGTTTCGTCTCGGGAAACGGATTTTCCTCGGGATTCTCGGGAATCTCGGGAGTAAAATCGACCTTCGGGACTTGAGCCAAAAAGACCAGAGCTTCGGGTTTGAACGGACACGGAAAACGAGGCAAAGTTGGGAGAGAGAGAAGAGAAATGAACCCTTTCTTTGGAAACCCTCGCATTCTATTTATAGGAAGGCTGGTCTGCCTCGGTACGCGGGGCGTACGCTCGTACGCGCTGCGTACGCGTACGTCATGCATGACCGAAGCCTCGACTGCCTCGGTTCGGATGGGACGGGTTGTTGGGTTCTCGGGTCGGATGGGACGGGTTGCTGGGGAGGTGGGTCGGATGGGACGCCGGGTCGGATGGGTCGGACGGGTCGGACGGGTCGGATGGATCGGATTCCTCGGATATGGCGACGTGGACGATCCGAGGCCAATCCTCTCGGTTACGCGGGGCGTACAGGAGTACGCAGCGCGTACTTCGGAGGAGGATGCTGACTCCCCTTCGGATAATATCCGAATTTTGAATTAAATAAATAAATAATATATTTAATAAACTTCAAAAATCCATATCTTCTTCATACGAATTCCGTTTTCGATGGTCTTTATATCCTTGCGTAGGTGAGACTACGCTCTACAACTTTCGTTTAGACACCGTCGGCAAATTCCAAAGTTATATTTTTATTATTTATTAAAAATCCATCGTGTTTAAGGAATTTCTTAGAAAATTCATAACTTCTTTATCTGATGTCGGTTTTTGCCAGACTTTTTACCGCTGGAATACCATTGTCGAGACCTTCGATTCTCGTTTAGGTCATTCCGGCCAAAAGTCGCTCGATCTCCGATTCGAGTTTTTAGCGGTCTGTTGCTAAGCCGAACTTGGAAAAATTACATCTTCGCTATATGAAGTCGGATTTGGGCGTTCTTTTCACATACGATCATGGTTCAAAGACATTTAATCATAGAAGGAAATTAAATAGAACTATTTGTACGTTTTATTATGAAAGTAAATTTTATTACTTAGAAGCGGTTACAATACTTGACCCATTCTGGTCCTTACAAGGAGTTGAAATATCGGGTTGCCACAAGGGTGAGATATGAACTTTTCAAAACAATACTAGGGTTTTAGAATTTAACATTCCTAAATTAAACTTTTAATTAACTTTTAAATTCCAAAACTTGAGGGCAAGTTTTGAAACATTTCAAAACATTAGGGTTTAGAATTTAAATATACATCAAAATTAAACAATTAATCAAAATTTAAATTCCAAAACTTGAGGGCAAGTTTTGAAACCTTTTTCAAAACATTAGGGTTTCAACTATTTAAATTTCAAAACAACAAAACTTTTTGGGTTCAAATTTAAACTATAAAACCTAAAAGGGAAAATATGAAACTTTTCATAACAAAAAGGATCAAATAACAAATAATCTTAATTAACATTTAATTACATAATTATCCATATTTGATTTATTTAATGATTTCTTGCAAAACAATTTATCAATTTAATCAAAATAATTAATCAATTATCACATAAGGAAACAATTATCTTATTAATTGATAAATATCTTCAATTAGATCAAGAATATAGTCAAATATATCATAAAATCGGATTAATATTGATCTAATATGATAGGGCAACTATCCTTAAGCAAAAACAGCAAGAAATCCCGGTTTTCCCTCCTTCTGACCAGCCGACTCGCCTAGTCAGGCATGGACTCGGCGAGTTCATCTATGGACTCGGCGAGTCCAGCCTCCAGAAACACAAAATTTGAAATTTTCAAACATACAATGCATCAATACAATAGAAACCAGTCTAGGCTCTGATACCACTAATGGGTTTTGGTCATAAGACATCCTATGTGCTCATACAAACCCTAATGCTTGGATCTAGGTTTCTCTATTGTACATGTAAGTTATCCAAGACTATAAACCCTAATTCTAGCATTCAAGTAATCATATAACATGAGAATAGGTTTAAGATGTTACCTTGATTGTTATGTAGCAATAACAATCCCAAATCTCCTTGTATTGACTTTAGAAAGCTTAGAGTCACAAATGTCACTCCTCTAATGGTTCACAAACACCATAAGCAAGAGGATGAAGATGAGAGAGGATGGAGGCTGCCCAAAACATGTTCTAACCCTAGAAGAAAGCTTCACCACGTTTTTGGGTCATAAGGGTCTTATATATAGTTAGGCAATTAGGGTTATCTAACAAGGAAACCCTAATTTGGATGCTTAAGCCCTAAGCAACCCACGGACTCCTTTAATTAGGGCCTTGGACGATTTTCTTATGGGTTTCCCCATAGAATTCGTCCACTCCTTAATTTAAGACAATCGATGGCCCAAATTGCAATTATCTTATAATTACAATTCCAGTCCCTTAAGTTTAATTAATCTCTTTTAGTCACAAAACTAATTACCAATTAATTATTGACTAATATTAATTAAACAATATGATTTCTCCTTTAATATATTATTCCCATAATATATTAATAAATCATATTTAATCCTTTCTCTCCATAATTCATACTATCAAGTTGCTTTGGTAAAGGCAACCCAAAAGGACCATGCACCATCGGGTCAAGTACATACCAAAATAGTTATGGACTTAGACACTAATCCAACAAAATTAACATACACTATAAAATCTAAGTGGAAAGAGGTTTCTCTACTTCATGAAAATGATTGTAAGGAAACGTTTTCGCTAGTAGATTTTATAGGATTGATTAATATCATTAGAGTTAGCAGTTGTGATAATTGCGTTTTCGAATTCGAGTATGATTACGACATCCCTTTTAATAGTTCGAAATGTGAGAAATGGAAAATAGTTTGAACATTCGGGACTTATTGCTATAAGTTCTGAAAGGGTTTGACACACACACATAAGGTGTCTAATAAAAGGTGTATGAGCTTGAGAAGTCTAGATAAAGACTTATCGAAGAACCACATATCAGAAATCTAAACTTTGATACGAAAGTCAATATGTATTGATTTCTAGAAGTCCAACTGATTTCTGAGTACATGTCAAAGCTAGTGGGAGCATGATTGTTATGCTGGTAAGAACATAATTTTTATGCTAGTGGGAGTGTGATTATTATGTTAAGTGTTGCAAGTTAGCAATGCTATTTATAGGAAACAAAGTTCTAAATTTGCAAAGTTGCAGAATTTGGAAATTGTTTCCTATATTATGGCTTAAGGGAGAGGGCATTTATACTTCATTTCGAATCTAAAATCTTAGATTGACATATTAATGGAACTTAGTCATGAACATATATGAATATCATGTTGAAGTGATTCAACATAGGAAGATGCGATATATGGAAATATTATAGCAAGAGACTATCAAGTCTCTATGTGAGACATTGTGTATCAGATCTTATATGCTTCGGGTATAGGATCAAATTGCATATGCTATAATATTCACTTGTTCTGATTTTTCCAAATGCATAGGGCATTAAGAGGGAAAAAGGAATAAAAGTTGGTATGACTAAAGTTGTTAAACAGTTGTCAAGGACAATTTTAGATTTACCAAAGATTGGTTGCTTGTGGACAGTTGGAAGTATGGTATTAATTTGGATGGACCATATTGGCATGTTCTGAATAGAGGTAACCCTTATATAGAATTGATAGTCTTATGGAAATATGGAAATGTTTCCATTATGGGAGTTGGATATTAAGATCTATGTGTGAGTTAGTAACTTTAATGTAAGAAGGATGTTCAAGGAATGATCTTTGAATGTGAGACTTCATTTCCATGGAATTGTTTTGTTTTGTAATATCATTGGCCAAGTCTCTATGACTTTGGTGCCTAGACATTACAAAAGGATCATTGCATGCAAGTTTAGACTCTAACAGATTCTAGTAGTGGCAAGAATTTGGTATTCTTACACTTGTGATAAGGATTTGGAATTGTGAAATGAGCATCATTGGGAATGTGTTCAATTTATCTATTTCATAAAGAAAGGACCATAGGTAAACATAGTGTGCATGCTTGGAGCATGGCATGACTATTGTTTTAATTCAAGAATTAAGTTGATTGTTCGAAACATTATAGAATGATTAAGGTCTACTTAAGATGGTGATTAAATAATAAGTGTTTTATTTATATTGAAAAGTTTTGAGACCATATTGGATTAGGTTATTCTTGTGCTTCACTTTGCATGTTTTACTTCCCAAATAACTAGGTTATTCAAACATTCACATTCGATTATACTTTTGGAAGTAAGTAGTGAATTAAGACTGTCATGAATCTAACTATAGATTGTCTAAGTGCTTAGACATAACAAATGTTTGTTGTAGCGTTCATGAGTACTCCTGAAAGGAATTTGAGTATTGTATTAACCCACGCTCAAGTATTACTTCATGGATTTTTTCACGAATAATTTTGAGATGATAATATTTTATATTCTTGAAACGGAGACATATGGGCCGTTGTTTACGAGTCGGTTGTGCATTGATAATACGTAAACACATCAATAACTTGATGTTATAAAACATATTGTTATGTGTGATTTGATAAGTAAATTGTGAAAGCATATGAGTCGAATTTTATCCGTTCCTTTTACCCAAAATGGGATAAAAGCGACATCTGTGGGCCCCTCGATGATTTAATGATGACACCCTAAAGCACTTGGCCAAGCCTGGACTGATTTGGTTTGTTCAATTAGTCAGTCGTGATGAATCAGAAATCAGGAAACAAATATTGGATAGAGAGATTGATTATAATCCATGTCTCATGTCCATACTATATCATGTAGAACGATGGGATATTTGATCACTTATCTAAAGGACGCGTCATTGATTAGATTAGAGTTCGATAACGGATTTTGAAAGCTACGATTACTAATCAAATTTTGAGGTCATAATTGCAATAATGGTTATTAGACTTATATAAGTGGGAGACTGTTGAATTAGGTGTCTAAGCCCATAACTATAATTGGTATGTACTTGATTTGATAGTAGCATGGTCCTTTTGGGTTGCCCTCACTCATGCAACTTTACAAGATGACTTATGGAGATAGAGTAGGATTTATTATTTGAAATAATAAATTGGTACTCAATTTGATTTTATTAATATATTAAAAGATTGCTATATTATTTGGAAGTCATATTATTAATTAGTATTTGATCAGAAATTAATTTGTTATTAATTTTGGGATTAAAGAACTGATTAGCAATGGAGGGGATGTTTTGCAAATCATTAATAGTTGCAGAACTAGGCTATTGGACTCCTTAATTAGGAGTGGACGAAATACTATAGGGGGGCCCTGTAGATTTCGTCCAAGGCCTCATAAGGAGGAGTCTATGGGCTGCTTAAGCCTTAAGCATAAATTAGGTTTTCCTCCGAAAAGCCTAGCAACCCACATCTATATAAAGAGCCCCACCACTTGGGATTTTTGGCCTATGCATGAGATACATAACCATAGCTGAAATTTCCTTGTCTCTCCTATCATCATTTGCATTGGGTGTTTGTGACTCCATTAGAGGTGCAACACTTGGGACACTAAGCTTTCAAGAGTCAAGGATTATTCTTGTTATTACTATATAACAAGTGAGGTAATATTCTAACCCTATTCTAATATGGATTTCGAAAATTGTATGCTAGTTTCTAGGGTTATTGCTTTGGTGTTCTATTTGCATGTTCAATTAGTGAAAAACTTAGATCCAAAGCAATTAGGGTTGCATGATTACATTGGAATGTATATATGCTAAAAAACCCATCAGTTAATTTCCAAACCTGATGATATTTTTATTGTTGGTCTTAATTGGGTTTTTAAAAATAAAATGGACAATGAAGGTAATGTTGTACGAAACAAGGCTAGATTAGTCATAAAAGGTTATTGTCAACAAGAAGGAAGTTATTATGAAGAAACCTTTGCCCCTGTTGCAAGACTCGAGGTTGTACGAATTTTCTGGCTTATGCAACACATAAGAATTTCGACGTCCACCAAATGGATGTTTAGTGCACATTTCTCAATGGTTTCATTGAAAAGACGGTCTATGTCGAACATCCTCTAGGATTCGTGAATGATAAGTATTATGATCACTGTTATATTCTTGACAAGGCAGTGTATGGGTTAAAACAAGCACCTCGTGCTTGGTATGCGACACTAACCAATTTTTTGAAATCGCTAAATTTAAGCAAGGATCAGTTGATCCCACTCTATTTCTAAAGAAAGTAAGGGATCACTTGATGCTCGCTCAAATTTATGTAGATGACATTATATTTGGTTCTACTGACCCTTCGTTGTCAAAGGATTTTGAAGATCATATGAAAAGTCAATTTGAAATGAGCATGATGGAAAAGATCAATCATTTTTGGGGATTGAACATTCGTCAAAGCAGGGAAGGAATCTTCATCAATCAAGAAAGCTATACTGGAAACCTGACTGAACGATTTAGAATGACGAATTATTCGAAAGCTAAAGTTCCCATGGCAGTTGACACTCGCTTAGGTCCTTCAGTGGATAAGCCAATTGTTGATCTCAAGAAGTACAGGAGCATGATTAGTTCAATATTGTATTTAACTGTGTGTAATTTTGCTAGGTATCAAGCGAATCCGAGAGAACCTCATCTTACAACAGTGAAAAATATATTTAATGATCTTCATGGAACTACGACTCTAGGAGGTTGCCAATTATATCAAAAAGCACAACAGACGGATGCCAATTAATGGATGGGAAACTTGTGATTTGGCAGTCGAAAAAGTAGACGCGTGTATCGATTTCGACAGATAAGGCTAAATACATTGTTGTTGCGGCTTGTAATTCTCAAGTGATATGGATTTAAAGTCAACTACGTGAGTATGTGATTAAAATGATGAAAGTTCCACTTTATTGTGATTCACAAAGTGAAATTCACATATGTCATAATCCAGTTCAACATTTGAAAATTAAGCATATTGCGCTTCGATACCACTTTATCAAAGATTATTTTGAAGATGAGAATATTGAAGTTCAATTTGTAAAAACAATTGATCAACTGACTGATATTTTTACAAAACCACTGGATGCAAAATCATTTTTAAGAATTTTAAATGGGTTGGAAATGATGGAAGCTTGTTATGTTCTTAATTCTACCTAATTATTCTTGGATTTGATATGCAAAATTTTTGGACTAGATTTCGCTAGTTGGACTAATTTTTTGCTAGTTGGACTAACTTTTGTTAATCGGGCTAACTTTGACAAGTTGTACTAACTTTCACTTATTGTCATACTTTTTGTTAAGAGGTTACTATTCCAGTTCAACATTTGACTGGCTTCGCATTTGACTTTGTCTCTGATTCGTTCAACACAAGTTCATGTCTAACGAATGGAAAGGATCTATTGATGGGAAGCGTATACTGCTAGTGAGCATTTGTTTGTGTGAAATCTCTTTGGAGGTGGGAAAGCATTGGTTCACATGCGAAATGTTTGTTTTCACTAACAAATTATCAATGCTGATAATATCCTTTTCTAATTTTTCGTTATAAAAATAAAAAATTCAAAAATATTTTCTTTGTTTTTCAATTTTTCATTATAAAAATCTAAAATTAAAAAAAGTTTCTTTGTTTTTTATTTTCTCCTTTTAAAATTCAAAAATCCAGAAAGATTTTTATTATTGTTGTTTTTGCTTTATCAATATCTAAAATCCAAAAATATTTTTGTTATGTTTGAAATTTTGTTTGAAAAATAAAAAAACAAATATTTTCCTTATTTTTTAAACTGGGAAAATTATTTTGACAATATGTTGTTCTCTTGCATGTCAAAAGCGAAACTTGATAGGGAACTGGTATGATATGAAACTTTTGTAATACTTAAATAACCCTAAAAGCATGTGGCAACAATTTGTACACAAGCCTCATACAATCTTTGTGTAAAAATCCTTAGTGAAAATTTTCTTACAAAAGTTTCTTCCCAATCAGGCTGTATTCAAAATAGTTGACGAGCTACCTTTCTCTTCTCATTTTGAGTAAAGAAATTTCTGCTATGTCCAATTTTTCGTAGAGGTACAATGAGTTTTCACATCCAATATTTTTTACCCAAAATTTCTTACAGAATCACACACAATGACACATTCCCAAGACATCTCTGGTCAAATCCAACCAAGATATAGGTATGTCACAAATATGTGTTTATGATCTTAAATCATTTTTCTATAATGAAGGTGAGACCCAACAAACCAAAACTAAATGAATTGATGGTGAACATTTATTGTTCAAGATTCTAACAAAACACTTGTTTCACTTTACCATTTTCAATGTTCAAAATCTCATTTTCATTTCTTTTGCGTGATCTTGATGAAATGTACTCATCCCAAGTAATTTCTTCCCAGTAGATCCAAATTTTTAATTTTTTATGAAATAAGATTTTCGTATGAACATTTGTCTATCTTCTTTGTAACCTCAAAAATTTTCAAAGCCTACTTGTTCTTGACTACACTGCTCTTCCAAGTATTTTCACTGATATGTAGTTCAATCCAAGTATCAATGAGGCTGAGAAGATTGTTAATGAAGAAGAAGTCGATGACGATGATATGATGGTTTCTTTTGCTGATATGTAGTTCAATCCAGAGGAAGATGATGTGCCTGATGATGCAATAAATTCGGGTAAACAATTCAAAATTCTCAATTCAAAGATGAATTCAATTCTTCATTTTTTGAATGATACTTTTGGCAAGACTTTTCTGGTTTTGAGGTTGAATACCTCTTAAAAGCTCAAGAGTCTTGCATGAAAACTCCCATTGAAGATTTTGATAAATGAATAGATGAGAGACTGGTTACTTACTCTCATTCTTTCGATTCCTAGCTTTCGATATTACTTGATACTACTAAAGAGCGTCGTGTACTTTTCGAGAAGACGGTGTCTGAATCTAAAGCCTCTGTTGACTTGAAGATTAAGGAGTTTAGTGATTTTTTCGCCAATGAGGTTCGGAAGCTTGATAACTTCTATGTTTTGATGAATAAGAAAGTTGATTTATTGATGGGAGCAACCACTCGATTGGTGGAAGATATTACTGCATTCAATAATGACTATTCTGGTGATTTGAAGTCAAAGTTTGAAGAAGATGGGAAAACATTTGAGAAGGTTGATAAGTCTCTTTCTGATTTTCAAGAGACTTTGTCGAAAGTTGCTCTTTCGTCTCAATCTTCAATTTCTCAAGAATATATCTCTGCCATGATTTCGTCCATTGAGTCAAGATTCAAAACTGAATTGGTTCCAATACCGAATTTGGTTCTTTGCCTACCAATGAATGTTCCATGTCCTAAGAATGTCTCGTAAGGGAGAGAAAGGGTGGTTGGTTCATCCAAAGGATCTGGCGAAGATAAAGGCGTAGTTGTGGGAAGGGTTTTGTCTATGCAAATTCCTACATCAATCCAATGAAACCTATAGTATCAACAACAACAACATCAAAAACGAATGCTTCTCAAGTCAATGTAGACTTTTCAAAATAACAAAAGAAAGGAATTTTGATTGATGAAGAAGGTTAGAGTTTTGGAATTGTCAAGACAACACCAACAGTCGATCCTAAAGATAAAGGGAAAAGTATCCAGGTTGAACCTTCCAAAGAAGAGAAGAAAATATTGAAAGAGGTTGAAATCAAAAGGTAGAATCAAGTGAACAACATAACGAATCAAAGAGTGAATGATCCTCCCGGATTGAACAAGGGTGATCCCACAAGGCTTGGTGTTATGAGTCTATCGAAATTGATGTGCTCGACAAAGTAGATGAGTTTATGAAGAGACCCAAGAGACGTTATGCCATCAAAAAAACCAACTTCAATAAGCGTGATTTTCCTATAAATTGTCTGATGTTTTCTTTCATTCAATTCAAACTTGCTCCTAATTTCAAGGACAAGGATGAATACAAGAAGTTGAAAATTCGCTTTCACGCAGTTCTGGGAAAAAGCTAACAAGAAGTTTTGTCATTGGTGAAAATCGTGAGGGGGAGAATATGATACTATTCCAATTAATACTTTTGATGATTTCTTTGATGAACCTGAAATGACTATTTCTTCTGAGGCAAAAGTGGTTGATAATCAAGAAGATGAGTTGATGAAGCTTATTGATGATGCAATAAATAATGTTCAAGTTAGTATTGAGGTGGAGCCATCTATTCAAAATCATGACTCTAGTGTTCCAGTCAAGGTGGAGAATATAAGAACTCTCATGTCTCACACATGAAAATGGAGTCTAATTCTTGTGTACATTCAGATGATACTACATCTTTGTAGGGAGAGAATACAACAAGTCAAGATGATCCAATCCAAGGGAGAGTTCTTTACCTGATGACTTTATCCAGTGGGAGAGTTAACATGATCTTAACCAAGGCGAAAATCAACAAATTGGAGATAATGGTAATTATTCAAAAAATGAAGAAGTCTATTTTGAAATTATTCTTAAATATGATTCCAATTATCCACCATTGGTCAAATGGACGAAAGATCATCCAAAATCGTAAGTAATTGGTGAAACATTAACATGTGTTCTTACTAGAGCTCAACAAAAGGAGAAACATTCATTGCTGAATGAGAATCAAGAATTTTGTATGATCAAGTCTATCATATCAAAAATCGACCAAATACTATGAAAATTTCACTTGATCATTCTGATTGGGTCAAAGCAATGCTAGATGAGTTAAATGAATTTGAAAGAAATAAGGTTTGGAGATTAAATGCAACACCTCCAAATACTTTAGTCATATGTTTGAAATGGGTCTTTTACCAAAAGTTAGACAAATAAGCTAATGTTGTGTGAAACAAAGCACGTTTGTTAGTGAAAAGATATCTCTAGGATGAAGGAATTGACTATGAAGAGAGATTTGCTCCAGTTGCGAGGCTGGAATATGTTTGCATTTTCTTGGCATATGTTGCTCACAAAATTTTTGAATTTTTTTAGATGGTGTGAAGTGTGCATTTCTCAATGGAGAACTTGAAGAAATAGTATACGTTGAACAACCACCATGTTTAATTAATGAAGAGTATCCCAATCATTGCTATATACTTGAAAATTTTGTGTGTGGTCTTAAGCAAGCTTCTCGTGCATGGTATAAAACGCTTACTCATTTTCTTAAGTAATCTAAGTATAATCAGGGTTTCATTGATCCCACTTTCTTTCAAAAGAACGATAGTGATCATTTGATGATTGTCCAAATTTATGTTGATAATATTATTTTCGTTTCAACAAATCCTAAGTTGACCGATGAATTCCGAAACCTAGTGGAAACTAAATTCGATATCATCAATGAGTCCATTTTAGCTTTTCATTGGATTAAATATTAAATGGAGCAAAGAGGTGATTTTCATAAATTAGGAAGCTTTTACAAAGTCCATGCTTACAAATTTTGGCATGAATGGTGATAGAAATCAAAACTCCAATGGCGTTCAGAACCAAGTTGACACCATCTCTTAACAAACCAGCAGCATATCTTACTTTGTATAGACAGATGATTGGGTCCTTGCTTTATTTAACATCTAGTAGACCAAACATAATGGTTGTTGTTTGTTATTGTGTGAGATTCCAAGCAAATCCAAAAGAACCTCACATAACGATAGTGAATAATATTTTTAGATATCTTCTCAAAACTACTTCCTTAGGGTTGTGGTATTCTTCTTATATTGGGTTCTTTATGCATGCTTATTCAGATGCATATCTTGTGTAAGTACCAAATTCTCCTACGTATCAATCAAATTCACTTTGATGGTGTGGAATCCCAATCAAAGTGTATGATGCAAGATATAAGATGAATAAGAACAAGATAATTAATCTTCAATGCACACGATATATTGATTAATTGTCCGGTACACAAGATTCCAATTACACAATGTTTTTTCTATGTTTCTCTCTAGATCTCGTTCTAAGCTTATGGCAGCCCCCAAAACGTTCCACACTTCTATCTAGGCTAAAATAACACTATTTATACCTAGACCTAGTAACAAAGCCCAAGCCCAAACCCAAACAAAACAATATTAAGCTTAACCAAAATCACATGTGATTTTGGTCCAAGCAACACCAAAACATGGTGTTTTCGGTCCTAGACCGAGAACTTCAATAGCTTATGAAAAGCAAAGTGTAAACCATAATTTATAACCTAACAATCTCCCCCTTGTTTTATAACTCTCTTTTCACTTAGAATAAACCATAATTTAGTTCTAACAATCTCCCCCTTGGTTTATTGCTTTCTTTTCTTTTCAGTCTTCCTTGATCTTTGGCTTTCAGCTCTAATCTTTGATTTCTTCAAAACTTCAAGATGAACATATGAATTTCTTCATGAATGAATTCATCTTGAACAGTTGGACTTCCTTCAAAGAATTGACCTTGAATGCACATTGGATGTAGAGGCTTCTCGTAGAGATTCTTGAAAATCAGCACTTTCAGCTTTGAAACACTTCAGAGAAAATAACAGATAGACCAATTCTTATGGATCACTTTAACAATTTCATTGATAGTAGCAAATTGATTGAGGAGGCTTCAATGCAATCTGTCACAGAACTTCAAGTACAGCTTCACCTAGCTTTTGGGGTTGAAAGAATTGAATGTTGAAAAATAATATTCACTTCTTGTTCCTTCGAATGAGAATTCTTTAATGATCACCGTTGTGCTTTGAAAAGTAACCATTACTAAAAAGTCCCTGTGGATCAAAGAATCATAAAGATACTTCTCACCATAGTTGTTCAAGGACCCAACCTTGGCTCAGAAGGAGACTACTCACACTCTCACAGTATCTGTGTGAATACGGAGGAACGCACTGCGATTTGTTGAGTATCGGATAACTACTCATGAACTTTTTTTTGTTATCCCAATTATATCCTAGATCAAAGATCTCAATACATTTTTTCAAGTTAACAAGTTAACTTGGCCCCTGGTGATACGTTTAGCGATAATCGTGCCTTGCGAGGTGCATCGCCCTGGTTCCATGACATCTGGATAGTTTCAGACTTTTAATTCCTTAAATATGTCAATTCTTTGAAAGCTACTGCCTAACTAACAATTTGCACAGTTTCAATCCTTCATTTCCTTGTGAAAATAGAGTGATGTATAATGACCATCAACTCCTTTCCAAGTTTCTTCTCCTTGCTCAAAAATTCCGATACAGTCTCCTTGAGTCTCTAATCTTCTTTTTGAATTCGCTTTTAAGACAAATGAAACTTTGAGATAAAAAATAAAAGTAAAAATAAACTTAGCACACAATAGAAATAACTAAGAAATAAAAATAAAATTAAAATACACTCAAAATAAAAATAAAATATTTTGGATTTTTAATTTTCTAAAATGGAAATAAAACAAAAATAAACATTTTTTTTTAATTTTATGATTTTTTGTTTGATTTTTTTTTTAATTGCTTTTTTTTTGTTTGAGTTTTTTTGTTTGATTTTTTGTTAAAATTTTCCCCCTAAATTTTTGCATAGAGGAAAAATATGAACAAATTTAACAAAAACAAAAATAAGATACAAAATGTACAAAACAGAAATTTTTGGTATTAAAGTTGTCAAGCAATTTAATATCGTTTATCAGCACACACATGCATGTTTCGCTCTGGTCAATCACTAATATTGTGATCCACTTTAACACAAAGGATATTGACAAGTTGGACAGATTATAAGTGATAAGACATTGCACTTATATTCCTAAATAGACCATTTAGCTGACGACGACCAAGGATATTGTTGTCCACTTAAATTAAGTAACAAGATCTACAGATAGCCTTTAATCATGAACCAATTCAATTTTAAGCTCACTAGAACGTGTTCCCCAGTTCACGACATACCTTAGCAATCAAGGAATTCTAAAAAGCTCTTTACTTTAGGTGAGTGCTCAATTATTTGAGAGAGAAGATAGATATAGAGATGCATATGTTGTATCCCAGGTCGGATGTCATCCAATCATGCAGAGGGAACAATATATGACTAACATAGATAGAGGTTTAGAGAAATAGAAGGGTGCATATGCTGTGTTCCAGGTTGGATCTTCCGATCACGTAAAGGGGACAACATATGACTGACATAGATAGAAAGAGAGAAACATAGATAGAGATGTATAGAAACAAAGGTGCATATGTTGCGTCCCAGGTCGGATCTTCCGACCACACAAAGGGGGCAACATATGACTGAAAGAGAGGATAAGAAAGAAAACAAATTTCACACCGACCTACTTTATCAGAACCCCCCCAGTCACCCTATCAGCACCAGAATTAAGGACATAAGTCCGTACACTGAAGAAATGTTGAGCCACAGTTCTAGAGGATAAGTAACTTTAATGAATCTCATAGGCTCCCTTGTTTATCTCACTGCTCAATCTATCTAAGCGTCGTATGGTCAGTCCAAATGAAACTATCTAAGTCAAGATGTATTAACATAGTCTAGTCATTTCATTGTCAGTTGTGTGTAGTCCTTTAATTTTTCATCCTTCGTGCCTACCAGCACATTAAACACATGGTCTAAACAATTTAGCTTCAATGCATTACACGCATCTCATATCGCCCTTTAGCACTAGACTTCATATCACTTCCCAATAAAACTTACGAAAGAAAACATATATATATATATATATATATATATATATATATATATATATATATATATATATATATCTCCCCCTTAATTTGTGCATGGGAAGAAAGAAAAGAAAATAAATGTGCAATTTATAAAAAATTTGTCCTCAAAACGAATAATTTTATGAAAAACTTAGAAGTATCGAGAAGAAAACTAAAACCGTAATTCAACAATTGAAATTGCATCCAGATGATCTGATAATAGCACGCATATGCAAAAACACATTCAACCTTAGTTGTGTTTCAATTCCGGAAAATATTCAAAAATTCTTCACATCGTTAAGTACAATCCCCACTTGTGATCCTCTTCTTTCTTCCTTTCCCGCAAAAGACACATACTCTCAATGAAGATTCTGAATGTCGTACAAATGAGAGATGTCTCCTATCATGTGCCTGGAACAACCACTATCAACAAACCAAAGTCTGATGATATTCCTCCATAGCTGCTCCAACACAGAGTGCGAGATTAGTTGGTCTTTGCAACCCAATCCATTTTGAAGATGGGTTGACCATTATCATCTACACAAGGTACTCTCTCCTATGACATATCCTGTTGTCACACACAGAAGATGAAGAAAAGTTAGAATCATTAGATGATTCAGGAGTATGAACTTTTGGTACCCGTCCATAGTCGGGTTTCACCCATTTCTTGTTTGATCGGATGGATGCCTCATCACTTGCTTTAGAACTTGATACCGATCACCGAGATGACTTCGACCTAACCGATCTTTGTCTAATAGAACCATCTCTTGAATTTGGTTTCTTTTCATACATTCCCTTCCTATCCTTAGAATTTTGATTCTTTGCCTTTTTTGCATTCCAGTCACCATTGCGCGATTGTGACCTCGAAGAGTTTCTTTTGGAGGATCTCCCTCTTGGCGCGTTTTGCCAACCTTGTCTGTAGTAAGGAAAATACAAACGATGTGGGCAGTTTCTGGCAATGTGATTGGGAGTCCCATAGTTAAAACAAGTCTGTCTTTTCATATAAATCAGATTGTGACTTGGTCCTTGTCTAACTGATGTTCGTTTCGAAGAACTTCCACAAGAACAAGCACAAGAACATTTGTTACACTGCTTGACATATTTTTGTGGCTTGGATTTTTCAACAGTGGGAGTGTCATCATCACAAGCTTTTGAAACACTTTCAGCAGACTCATAATTGATTTTGATCTGCTCACTCCCATCTTGCACTGCTTCTTTATCTGCACATGAAGTAGAAGCATTAGACTTGTTCATCTTATCACAAGTTTTTGAATCATTTTCAGCAGAATAAGAGTTATTTTTGTTCTGCTCATGCCCATCTTGCACTGTGACTTGCTCTACACTTGAGGTAGAAGTATCAGAATCGTTCACCTCAACACTTCTAGTGGGGCCGGATTGTTCAGTCTTAGCTGAATTTATTACCAGGGGATGGCCATATTGTGCAGGTGTCTCTATCTCATTGGTTTCAAGGTGCGGGGTATAATTATCAGTGAAGGGAGGTGGAACACTGTGATACCCTAGACCCTTATTCTGATTATCTTTAAATTTTAATTGTTTTTCAATCATGGACTCAACTTTCTTACTTGACACATCAATTTTTATAAAATTAAAGTCTGCATTTTCAAACTTATTTTTCAATGTGTCAAGCTCGGCAGTTAGATTGGCAATCCTTATTTGAGCATAATCGTAGCGTTCACATTTAGTGTTATATTCTTCTTGAAGTTTTCTAAAGTCCTTGGTTTTAGCCTCTAATTGTTGTTTTAAGGGTTTTTGAGCCTTTCTGAGGGTATAGCCTTTATATTTAAGGTCCTCATTCTCTCTACGTAATATACCAATTTGACCACGAAGAAATTTAATTGTATCACTACAGGCTTGAGAACAGGAAGTTTCATTGACCTCTTTTGTGATTGATGAACTCATTATTCACAAATTTTTTTTACCTTAAATAGAAATGATTGTGAAACCAAGAAAAATGCCATTTGATCTGAAACCTCAAAAGTCAAGCTTAAAAGTCAAACTTTAAAGTCTAAGGTCAAACTTGAAAATCAAAAGTCAAACTTTTTGTCCAAAAAAAATAACCTTGACCGAAAACGAAAATTTCTAGACCGAAAACGAAATTTTTAGGCCAAAAACGTGAGTTTTTGAGCAAAAGTTAAATTTTGGACCGAAATCGCAAGGCCTCTTAACCAATCCAAGAAGGCTCGCACCGAAATCACTTAAGTGGACCGAAACAGCTTGACTTTCGGACCAAAAACTGCTGACCGAAAACCCCGAAGCTTCAGACCGAGAACGAGGGACCGAGAACCTCCGGACCGAGAATCTACGACGCCAAAGACTTCGGACCGAGATCTTGCGAATTCGACAACAAACGCTGCCGAGCTCCGAAATCTGCTGCTAGCTGCCGAGAACCTCCTAGGGTTTAACCGAGACAAAGGATTTCCGCCTAGATCTCGCAAATCTTGACCTAAAATGCCCAAACCTTGCCAAAAACACGGGATTTTCAAATCTTTAATGCCAAACTCGATCAAAACTCCAAAAATATGAAGAACACGAAGACCAATGGCCAAAAATTCATAAAATATAAATCAAAAACACCAAGAAACTCCAAGAAAAATCATTTGCAATGACCCGATTGATACTGATCCAAGCTCTAATACCACTTGTATGTCCCAAATTCTCCTACGAATCAAACATATTCACTTTGATGGTGCGGAATCCCAATCAAATGAATAATGCAAGATATAAGATGAATAAGAACAAGATAATTAATCTCCAATGCACACTATTTTGATGAATAGTCGGGTACATAAGATTCCGATTACACACTGTTTTCTATCTGTTTCTCTCTATATCACGTCCTTAGCATATGGCAGCCCCCAAGAACGTCCCTCTCTCCTATCTAGGCTAAAATAACACTATTTATACCTAGACCTAATAAAAAAGCCCAAGCCCAAAACCCAAACAAAACAATATTAAGCCTAAACAAAATCACATGTGATTTTGGTCCAAGCAACACCAAAACATGGTGTTTTCGGTCCTAGACCGAGAACTCTAATAGCTTATGAAAAGCAAAGTATAAACCACAATTTATGATCTAACATCTTGGTGGTTGTGATCTTAATTGTAAAAGTATAACTGGTGGATGTCAATTTCTTGATGGGAAGCTTGTAAGTTAGCAATCAAAGAAGCAAACATGTGTTTCATTTTCTACAACAGAAGTTGAATATATTGTTGTTTGCTTCTTGCACGTCGCATTATTTAGATTCAAAACCAATTGCAAGATTTTGGTTTAAGCATGAAGAAGATCACATTGTATTGCGATTCAGAGAGTGTTATTCGTATATGTTATTAAGGATCCTGTTGAAGATGAGAGTGTAGAAGTTCACCTTTTTAGATATGCTGATCAATTAGCAGACATATTTAGAAAAGCTTTACTAGAGGCAACTTTTAATCGAATTCTTCAAGGATAGGGGATGATGGAAGCAGAATCAGTTCCTTTTTCAAATTCAAAATGAAAATGCGAAATGTTATTGTTCACATGCGACGGGATGCGAACGTTCGCAGACAATCGCAACAGGTTTGTTCACATCATATTGTGACAGACACTTGTTCTTATCTTTGTTGTTCACAGTTTTTCATTTCTCGTTGTTACTATTCATCTACGATAGGCTACAAATGCTCCCAACACGTCGTAGTCGTAGCTTACTTGTTTTCTTCTTTTGCGATCAGTCATAGTTCAATTCTTTAACAAAACTTTCAAAAATACAGAAATATTTTTCTTTATAAAATTTTTTCAAGAATCCAAAAATATTTTTTCTTTTATAAAAATTTTCAAAATTCAAAAATATTTTTTTTTTCAAAAATCCAAAAATATTTTCATTATTTTTTTTTGGAACATTAATTTGTTCTGGTATGCAACAAGGAACTGACAATGAACACATGTCGTTCAAGCATGCAACTGAGGAATTTATGAAAAACACTTTTTATTTCGCAATGCTATTTACTAGTTAAGTGTCCCTTGAAGCATGTTGCAACATGTTGTCTAAAGCCTCATAGAGTCTCTCTTTGTGAAGACTTAATGAAATTTCCTTCCTCGAAGAATTTCTTCCCAATTAGCCGTATTAGCAGTAATCATCGAGCTATCTTTCTCTACTCATATTCGGAGTTTAGAGATGCCTTATTCTTATAGCAGAGATACTATGATTCTTCTTAATCAATCTTGAAACCAATGATGTCTCAGATATATACCAACATGGGTATAGGTTTCACAATCTCTAAACCATTATGAATTGACTATGAATTTGTTTACAGATTCTAGAATGGAACTATGAATTGATGGTAGAAACAATCTATGTTTCAATGTACCAACTTCATTTCATCCATTTCTTTTGTACATATCTTTTAGAATTTCATATAAGACCCTTGAGTTTTTGGGCTAATTCCAACTTGAAACGTAGATTTTATAAATTTTAGGTGATAATCACGCTACTTTCACCATAGTTACTGTGATACACCACAAACCTTACCAACTTTCCAAAATCTCGATTATCTAGCACATGCATACACATCACTTAAGACCCATAAGGTTTCAGGTATAAAACAACTCGAACCTTGGTTTTACAAAGTTTGAATTTATGATTACTTATCATTTTGACAATGGTATGTGTGAGATTCCTACCAACACATTTTTTTCTAAATTTCTCTAGAATATTTCACACATTTGCACTTGGAATCACTGAGGTCTAAAGTACAACCAACTTAAACCAAGATATCACAAATTCTAGTTTATGATTCTAATCATTCTTCCGATGATTGGATGAAACTCTTCTTATCCTGTTTCTAGTTACGATTTGGCATCATATGAAGGTAACATTGGTCGTAATTCCAATAAATACTATTTCAATATATATAATATTGAATGGTGGACTCATTGATTACAAAACTACTGGAAACTAAAATGGCATGTTTCTATGATGCAAACAACTCTTTTTTATATTATTATGCCAAGGCATTTATGTGCACAATTGAATAAAGTTGTTTGATTTCCGTTGAAGATAGGTTGAGCTAGCAAGTTCTTATTGGACCTCTTAAACATGATGAGTGGTGATACTCAAGTCTGACGTGGGATTGGATGGGCAATTATGGCATGTGTAACACCTGTATCCTCAGGTATGATTATCTAAGGTTAAATTGTTATTTGTTGCATTTTATGTGCTACGCTGAGCGTAGGATAGTCCCCTACGTTGAGCGTAGGAGGAAGAACTCATACGGGGGTTTAATGACCTACGCTGACCATAGATTCAGTTATTCTGAGCGTAGGTGTGCTGCACTAAGCCCCTAGTTCGTGGGGTTGTGAGCCCTATTTAAAGTCTCTAACTCTTTCAGGGGCTCTCCATGCTAAGCCTTCACCCTCTGAATTAGTCATATCGAAATCCTAGCCACGTTGTGAGAGTTTTGAGGCCATAGAGTGTTCTTGTGTGCATCTTTGAAGGAAGATTTCATTGGAGAAGCATTTAGGAGCTCCAAGCTTTTTAGATATAGATTTTGCACCTCATAATCCACCTCCATAAGGTATAAAGTTCCCATCTTGGTGTTCTTTCACGCTAGATCTAGTTTTATCATGGGTTTATATGCTTTTTGTCCAATAATATTGGTCTTTGAGAGTATGAGTTAATCCAGACCACTTAAATGCCATTTCCATATGTTTTTTTGGTTGTTGAGTCATAAAAATGAGAGCTTGCTCACTCTCAACCATCCATACATGAGTTATTGAGCATTTTGAGTACTTTTTGGACTTAGGGTTTTGTTTTATTGCTCTTTGTTGACATGAAAATGGATAAAGTCAAAGACTTTATCCATTAGATTATTCATTTAGTACACATTTTAAAGTTTAAGGGCCTAACTTTCTGTATTAAGAGATTAATGAGATTTTTGAACATCAGATGCCAACGCTGAGCGTAGATTCCTCTACACTAAGAGTAGCAAAGTTTTGGACCATTTTTCTTCTGGAATTCTACGCTAAGCATAGAGCAGCATGTACGATAAGCGTAGGTCAACTTAGGGTTGACCGTTGACTTTTTAAAAATTTTACTTTTGTTTAACTAGGATGGGTCTTAATATTGGAAGGGCAAAATGGTCTTGTATCCCAAGACAAGTTAGTTATGTACCAAGACCCTTTGAATGTGGGTTATTACCTGGGGTTTTATTATGTATATGTTTAGTGTGAGGAGTTCCTGTATCAGTAGCACGGGTGTGTGATTGTCTATCTACATATTAAGGTGAGTCTTCTTACTATAATGTGTAGGATACTAGTTGTATTTGTGACTCTTACATTTGTATGTTAGGCTGGGCCTATTTTTATGTTGGGTTGGGCCCATTTGTATTCTAGGCTAGTCTTGTTTGTATGTTGGTCGAGGCCTATTTGTATGTTAGGCGGGGATCATTTGTATGATGGGATGGTCCCGATGTGTGGGTTGGGCTCGCTATGATGGGCAGGGCCTGATGTTATGTATGGTTATGTGGTATTTTGGGAAACTCACTAAGCATTGTGCTTACGGTTTTGTGGTTTAAACATTTTCAGGTACTTCTAGTTCTAAAAGGAAGGGCCCGACTTGACTGCACAACATCCCTTGATGATTTTCCGCACTGATGATTGTTATTTTACTCTTATGATTATTTTACATTTTACTATAACGAACTTTGGAACATACATTGTGTGGATTTGATGGTTTGAAAAAATATTATTAGTATTTTTAGGATGTTACAAGTTGGTATCAGAGTCTTGGTTTGAGGGATTTAGGCACACCCTCGGGTGTGTTTGAACTTAAACTGAGGAATTGGTAATCTTTTTGAAAAAAATAAATATTCTAAAAAGATTTTTACAAAGAAATAGGTGTGATGTGTGAAATCAGCCGAGCTCAAGTAAGTGATTTGCAAAATACCCATACATGAGTATTATGTGTTTATGTGAATTGCATGCTAGAGTAGGGCTAAGGATACCTTCAGGAATTGCATGATAGAATTTTTTGATCTGTGTGATACCTTATAGCCTAAGAGGAATTAGATGTTATGCATTATATGGAGTCTATATTGGCAAAGTTAGTTGCTAAGTGTATGCTTAAAAATTGTATACGATTAGGATCGCATAGCCTTAGAATGATTGATTTAGCCTTAATTCATGATCCTTGTCTGGTTGTGGGCTTAGGGTAGAATCATTTATTTGACAATCTATTTGATCCCATATTGTGTATAATTTTCATGCATAAGTCAACCGACAATATTTTAGGATTGTAGAAGCAAGTGGGATGAGGATTCCTAGGATGGCCTAGGGAGTTTTGTAGCGAGATATGTATGTTGTTTGGTATAGGGTTTATGAGAGTTGCATAAGTAAAGTGACTTAGAGGATTCAGGATGATTCTTGATAGAAGTATGGATATATGTAGAAGGTAGTATTGGGCTCATACTACTAAACGCATTGGATATGTACTCGAATCAAGGAAAATCACGGAGATCCTAAGGAGCTTGCATTATGAGAATTTCTCGAGTATATTCTGATCATTTATATTTTTGTAATTCAGTATGGTGGTGAGCACTCAAAGAGGAGATTCTGGTTTAGGTTCTGGTTTTGGCTCTAGTGTTGAACCGATTGATAAGTCGAAGATCACTCACGGTATTCTAGATGCTACTCCTATGATGTTTTGTACCATCAAGGAGGGGATCATTGAGCTACTGTATGATTGTTTAGGGGCCTTTTGTGCTGAGATTGTAGCTGGCCAATTAGGGTCACAAACTCTCTCTTTTTGGGAGTTAAAGGCTGGTGAAACCCAGAGTTTTTCGAGAAGAAGGACCCTATTGCTAGGCGATGGATCGTTGAAATGGAGAATTCTCAGTGGAAGAGTTTCCACCTCAAGGGGTTGAAGGTGGGATTTGTATCTTGCCTTCTGAGGGATGAAGCCTGCGATTGGTGGGATGAGGTTGATCACTCTATGTGAATTGAGGTCATGGCGTCCATGACTTGAGATGATTTTGTGACGAGGTTCATAGATTAGTTTTCACCTGTTATTAAGGTGCAACAATAAGCGAGGGAGTTCCAGGTCCTTCGCCAGACTACAAAGACTATGGCGGAAATCACTACGAAGTTCCGGGAGAGGGCGTTGTCGGTACCCCGGTATGCTGTTGATGAAGAGATGAGGATGACTAGGTATCATGACATGCTCAAGGATAAAATTCGATAGTTTGTGTGCATGTCGAGCTGCAATACCATGGATGAAATTATTAATAGAGCCCGATAACGTGAGATTGAGTTGCAGCTTTGGACGAAGCGTAAGCTGGAGCAGGCACAATAGTAGTAGGCCAATCGAAGAATCCCAAGATTTTTTATTCGCGATCGAGACGCCGTTAGGTCCGAGGCTATTGTGACAAGTACGGGAGGTCTCACAAGGGGATTTTTCGTGGGAAGGGAGGGAACTGCTTCAGTTACGGCCAAATTGGTCATTTTAGCAGTAATTGCACTCGTGGAGCACTCATATGCTTCCATTGCAATCAAACGGGCCATAAGAAGGCTGGTTATCCGAGATTATCAGGTGGAGTTACGAAGGCCCCCGCTCCTACTACGCTGAGGATTACGGATGACCGGGAGTTCAAGGCAGAGGATCCTGTGGTGAGGATAAGAGTTTTTCAGTTGATGGCCGAAGAGGCCTGAGCAGCGCCATATGTGGACAATGGTTTGTATCTTTATCATGTCTTTTACTTCTTTCTCTGTTTATGCTTATGTTTCATCTAATCATGTATATGGACATTTTTATTAAATGGTAGGACTACTCATGTTATGTTCGATTAGGGTGCTACACGATCATTTGTGTCTCTTGCGCTTAGCAAGAATTTTAGCGACACACCGGGGACTCTAGAATACCCGTTGGAGGTGGAGATTGCCAATGATCATTCAGTAAGCGCTTCGAGAGTTAATCGAGGATGTGTTTTGAATATGTTCAGTGAGAGATATTCGATTGATCTGGCTCTGATTCCTCTGCGACGGTCGAAGGTTATAGTGGGTATGGACCGGTTGGGCCCAATAGGGTTATGATTCACCATGAGCACCAGTTAGTGAGAGTTCGAACCCCAATTGGGGGAGAACTAATTATTCATGGCGAGAGTGATTAGCAAGGACCGATTGTTTGTTCAGCTGCGAGATATCGGATATATATTCAGCAGGGGTGCTTCGGATTTCTTGCTTATGTGGTGGATATGCAAGTTGAGGATAAGACGACTGTGGACGACGTGCTCATTCTTAGTCACCCCGTATGTCACATGTCTCCTAAAACTTGACACGTGTATTGATGATTCACCTCTCACTACGTCATTGTAAGCATACCACCATGTCATGGTGGTCAAAGTTTGACCTTTGACTTGAATTTTGTTGATTTTCTCAAAATAGCAACCCATTTTCATCTTAACTTCAAAAGGTCACAACTTTTTAATACTAACTCCGTTTTCGATGATCTTTATGTCCACGAAATCATCTCAGAGTAATCTATCACTTTCTTCCACTAACTTCTGTACATTGTTCCACAATAATGCCTGTTATGAAAAACGGATATTACATTAGGCGGTTACGACACAGAATCACTAATTGTTTTATGCCAAGATCTTCATGTACACGTACACTGCTAGAGTTTGATCTAGGGATAGAGAAGACTAAGGGAAAATGAAGAAAGATGTGAAACCATTAAATATTTAACAAAGTTCTCAGCTTAATCATATTCTCTAACCCTGGGGAAAAACAACCCACAAGGCAGTCCATTGTGGAACGAACCCGAACCAACATTATCATATTTCCCAAAAGCACTGTCGTCTTCACCCTCTCATAGTAAATGAGAAACATACCTGTCATTGTCCATTAAATCCAAAACTACCAACTCTTCTCATTCCAACTTCGAAACACGTGCTCACAAATCAACTATGAGTAACACATACACCGAAGAGCGGATTCTCAGATAGTGTGATACACAAGAGGTCAATCAGCAACATATCTACATTACTTTTCCTGTTGCCTAGAATTTCGAACTTAAATCTGGGTTAATAAACCTCTTTCCCACATTCTAAGGTCTCAAAATAAAGACCCGTATAAATTCCTCAAGGAATTTCATGTAGTCTGTTCCGAAATGAAGCAACACGCCATCACAGAGGATTAGATAAAGTTAAGGGAATTTCCCTTTTCAGTTGAAGATTTAACAAAAAAAATGGTTATATGATCTCCCATCCAGCTTCATAACCATGTGGAATACGCTCGCAAAACTATTTCTACAAAAATATTTTCCGAAAGCGAGAGTTTTAAATCTTCACGTAGAGATACTTGGAATTAAACAAGCAAAAAGGGAAGCTCTACACACCTACTAGGAATGTTTCAACAAGTTGCTTGTTTCATGCCCACAACATGAAATCAATGACTATAAGTGGTACTGGGGTTCTGTGAAGGCCTCACACCCATGGAAAGACATTTGATAAATGCTTCAATCGAAGGATCATTAGGAGATATGACACTAACCTAAATACGAGAGTTAATTGAAAAACTAGCTATAGAATCGATGCATTTCGTAAACAGAAAGAATGGTATCTAGATCAACCGAGGGAAGTGAAAGAGATAAGAAATCCTCATCTCGAAAAGTAACTATCCAAACTGATGAAATCCATTATTTAGATGACATAAGATAAGGGAATTGAACCCAAAATCAAAGCTTGTGGAATATGTTTGTAGACCAAGAATCCAACATACATGTGCCCATTACTGCAAGAAGCTAATGAAGTTGTCCAAGTTGTAGGGGTTATCAGGGTCAGCAACATAGACAAATTAAGTAACCACGTAATAATCAAACTTACAGAGTTACAGGTATGATCACAACAATAACTTCCAGCAAAGACCCCAACAAAACTTCTAGCAAAGGAAGCAGTTCCAACACCCACCAAGATTTTAGCAACATGTTTTTTAGAAAAATCGGCAACAACTTGCTTTTTAGCAACAAGTTGTGCAGCAAAAAGCAAGCAACTCCAGCATGTCATTAGAAGACATCGTGAAAATTCTAACCACCAGCACTCAAGCTTTCTAGAACGAAACAAAATTGATCATCAAAAAATTGGAACAACAAATGGCACAACTCACTAACTTAATGAGAAAACTAGAAGTGTAATGAAAATTTTCGTCTCAGACTCAGAAAAATCCCAAGTATAATGCTTGTGTTATCACTTTGAGAGGTGGGAAAATCTACAAAGGACCGGATCACCTGAAAGATGATAAGGAAGAAAATATAGTGAGGAGAAAGAATACAAAGTGCCAAAAGAAGTTCCAAGGCAAGAGAAATCTACCGGAACTTAGGTAAAAATCACTCCTCCAAGTTACTCTTCAAGACTGCCAAAATACAAAAAAAGAAAAGGATGAGAATGAAATGATGGAACTTATCAGAATAGTTGAGGTAAATATTCCACTCTTAGATGATATTAATGAAATACCCCAATATGCCAAAATTTTGAAAGAATTATGTAATTCTAAAAATAAATCGGTAGGTAATGAAATAGTCAAGTTTAGTGAAAATATGTCAGCCGTCTTACAAAAAAGACTACCCCCAAAATGCAAAGACACGTGTGTTTTTACTATTCCCTATAGTTTGGTGAATCTTTTAGTACCATGTGCCATGTTACATCTAGGAGAACCATAAATCTTTTACCTTACTCAATTTACAAAACTGTTGGGGTAGGGCCATTAAAAAGAACTAGCATTATCATTCAGCTGGCTGAATGTCCGATAGCATAACCAAAAGGTGTATTAAAGGATATTTTAGTCCAAGTGAACGAATTCATCTTTTCAACTGATTTTTATGTTTTAGATATGGGAGATGACAACTCATTAAATTCTAGTTCTATTCTTTTAGGGCGACCTTTCTTAAAAACTACAAGAACTAAAATAGATGGTTTCAATGGTACCCTTTCCATGAAATTTAATAGTGAAGTTATCAAGTTCAATATTTATGCTACTATGTGATATCCCAGTGACATTTCAACTCTTACTTTTATAGATGTAATCAAACATTTGACTGATGAATATTTCGAGATTACTAACCATGATTTGCTAATTTTAGTATTCCACAAAAAATATTAATATTAACGCAACCAAGGAGTTATCAGAAAAATTTATTGTTGACAAGGAAGTGTGGGAATCACAGCTCATATGGACCAAAAGCAAATGATCGAGTATGATACTTAGATTTTAAAGTTACTGGATTCTAACTCCAAACTTTTTCCATATATAGTGCAAGCACCCAACGTGGAGATAAAAACCTTGTCGGGACATCTAAAGTACATATATCATAGAGAAAAGAAACATTGCCAGTCATCATATTAAACAAGTTGTTAAAAAAGAAGAAACTTAGTAGATCGTGATTCTTAAGTAGTACAAAAATGCGATTGGGTGGACCGTAGCTAACATAAAAGGGCTCTGTACATCACTTTGTATGCATAAAATTATAATGGAAGAAGGTTTCAAGCTCTCCCGAGAGGACTAATGTAGACTAAATTCGTCGATGATGGGAGTGGAAAAAAAGGAAATAATGAAGCTCTTAGATGTTGGAATCATATACACCATTTCTAACAGCAAATGGGTCAGTCTAGTTTAAGTTGTACGGAAAAAGTCGATGTTATGGTAGTTGAAAATAACGAACGAGAGTTAGTCCCAAACTTAATTCAAAGTGGATGGCGCATTTGTATCGACTACAGAAAATTAAACGCAGTCATCCGAAAATATCACTTTCTACTTCCATTCATTAATCAGATGTTGGAAAGACACGCCGAAAAATCACAATATTGTTGTTTGGAAAGGTTTTCAAGATTTCATCAAATTCCAGTTGCACCAGAAGATCATGATAAAAAAAATGTTTACCTGCCCATTCGGATTGTTCGCCTATCGACGCATGCCATTTGGATTCTGCAACGCACCAGCCACCTTTCAAAGGTGTATGTATCTTTTCTGAATATGTCAAAAAAACCATAGAAGTTTTTATGAACAATGTTAATGTCTATGACGACTCCTTTGATATTTATCTTAAAAACCTCCTAAATTTTCTTCAAAGATGTATTGAAATGGGTTTGGTCTTAACTTTTGAAAAATGTCACTTTATGGTTGTGACAAAAAGAGGTTTAGAAGTTGACAAAGCTACGATAGATATTCTAAAAAGCTTACCCAACCCGAAAAGTATCCGGGAAGCGCATTCTTTTCTTATTAATGCAAGTTTTTTTAGGAGGTTCATAAAAGATTTTTCGAAGATTATTGTTCCTATGTACAAGTCGCTGCAAAGAGATGCAGATTTTGAGTTCGGTGAAGATTGTAAAAAAAACTTTCGACATGCTGAAAACTCTACTTACCTTAGCTCCAATTATTTAGCCGCCAAATTGGAATTTGCCATTCGAGATTATGTGCGACGCAAGCAACACTATTGTCAAGGTTGTTTTAGCACAAAGAAAAGAAAGGGTGCCACATGTCATTTATGACACATCAAAAATTTTGGATAGTGCACAGTCGAACTACTCCACAACAGAAGAAGAGTTGATGTCCATTGTCTTCATGCTGGAAAAATTCAGATAGTACTTGTTGGGCACGAAAGTTATTTTTTCCAACCACGCAACGATCTGATACCTTCTCACAAAAAAATATTCCAAGCCAAGATTGATAAGATGGTTTCTATTGTTGCAAGAGTTCAACATTGAAACTTGTGAAAATAGTAGAAAAGAAAATTTGGTATATGATCACTTAATTTGAATCATCTTTCCTGAAGACCCAACACCTACTCACTAAACCTTTCCTGATGAACTTTTGTTTGCGGTCCAAACTCCACATTGGTTTGATGATACGTATGGGGCAAGCCCTATTTATAGAATTATTGTGCCGATAAATTAATTAGAAGGTGTGTGCAACAAGATGAGGTACAATCTATTCTAAATTTATGTCATACTAGAGCCTGTGGAGGACATTTTGATCCTCAACGAACTGCTCGTAAACTTTTAAATAACGGTATTTAACTGCCTCATATTTTTCATGATGCTTTTATGTTTTTCAAAAGTTATAACTGATCCCAAAAGACCGGTCCCTTGACCACCCAAAACCAAATGTCACTCACTCCAATTTTAATATGTGAAATCTTCGATGTATGGGGTATAGATTTCATGGGAGTCGTTTCCAACAACCTTTAGGTTTGTCTACATTCTAATAGTTGTGGATTATGTGTCGAAATGGGTTGTCTACATTCTATCTATCAATGGTGCTTAAACTCCATTCCCATGGTAAAATCATCTTCCCACCACAAAACCTAGCTTGTAGTTCAAAATTTCTTTTCAGATCTATTTCTCATTTTGGTAGATTAAGCTTGGGGAAGTTGAAGTAATTGTGTTTCTTGCGTAAGGAAGAGACTCACCGAAAAAACGATTAATAGATCTGTATTAGTTGTTTTTTATAGCATCTATTTTAGCTTTTTTTGACTTCTAATTTTTTTTGAAACAACATGGCCTAATATTAATCATTAATATTGGTCAATCATAAGGTGATATTTTTCAAAATGTACGACCAAAATTGTTTTAATGCATCTTTGAAGAATTTTTATGACGTTTTTTTAGAAAAATATCAAAGGAGTCTCCATAGACAGTAAAATCGTCCATAAAAACATCTATGATATTTTTCACATATTCAAAAAAGATACTTACCATACAAATTTGAAAGGTGACTGTTGTGTTGCAGAGTCCAAAGGGCATACGTCAGTAGGCGAACGTTCTGAATGGGCAGTTAAACGTCGTTTTCTTCTGATCTTCTGGTGCAACTGGAATTTGATGAATCCTGAAAACTTCTCCAAACCAAAGTAATGTGATTTTCTAGCCAGTCTTTCCATCATCCGATCAATGAATGGAAGCGGAAAGTGATTTTTAGGGTGGTTGTGTTTAATTTTCTGTAGTTGATAAAAATCTGCCATCCACTCTGAATTCGGGTTGGGACAACTGTCTTTCGTTATTTTCAACTACCATAACCATGACTTTTTTTGGTACGACTTGAAATGGACCGACCCATTTGCTATCAGATATGGCATATATTATTCTAGTATCTAAGAGCTTCATTAGATCCTTTTTACCACTTCCATCATTAGCGAATTTAGTTTATGTTGGGCCTCTCGGGAAGGCTTGAAATCTTCTTGAATCAGAATTTTATGCATACAAAGCAATGAACTGAGCCCTTTTATGTCAGCTATGGTCCACCCAATCGCATTTTACTGCTTCAGAATCACGATCAACTCAGTTTCTTCTTTTTCTGAAAACTTGTTTGATATGATGACCAACAATGTTTCTTCTTCTCCAAGATACACATACTTCAGATATCTCGGCAAGGTTTTCATCTCCAATTTGGGTGCTTGCACTACAGAGGGAAAAATTTTGTAGTTACAATCTGGTAACTTTAAAATCTGAATATCATACTTGATTTTTCTTCTTCTGGTCCATGCACTACAAGAATCAAGATCATTACCAACGAAGTTATTAGCGGCGACACTGGATTTTAGTGGCGACTTAAGCTTGGGTCATTGCTAAAAGCCGGTGTCGTCGCTAATAACGTCGCTGATAATGCTTTGGTGTATGTATGTGAAAATATATGTATTTGGTGTATCTATGTGTGTATAATATGTAACGAAGATGATAGTTCGTTGGATAATTAATTTGTGTTTTGTATGTTAAATTTGTCATGACACTTTGCTACTTGTTAGAATTATAAAACTTTGGTTGTTTATTTTCGTATGAAATTAGTTATAACACTATTTGGTATCTAATCGGATGTTATTATGTAATTTTTTTCTGCATTTAATGTCGTTATATATCTGTTTTTCTGCACCCAAAATCGTTGATTTAAAAAAAATGAAAAATGTTATTACGAACGACATTATTACCGGCGACAAGGGGTATTACTGGCAATGTCGGGTATTGCCGGCGACAAGAGCATTAGGGGTGAAAAATATCTTTACTGGCGACGTGTGGCCGCTATTACCTTTACCGACGACTTTTCAAGGCTTTAGCGGTGACTTTTGTCGCCGTTAATTCCTTTTCTTCTTGTAGTGATGTGAGCTATGATTTCATGCACTTCCTTGGTAACAATAAAATTTTCTAATAACTCCTTGGCTGCCTTAACACTAATATTTACACTAATATTTTGTGGAGTACTAAAGCTTGCGGATGACGGTTAGTCATCAGTCAAATGTTCAATAAAATTAAGAGTTGAAATGTCACTAGGATATCATATAGCATCATAAATATTGAAGTTTATAATTTCACCATCAAATTCCATGGAAATGGTAATATTAAAAACATCAATTTTAGTTAGTTTTTAAGAAATGTTGCCTTAAAATAATAGAACTATAATTTGATGAGTCGCCATCTCCCATATATTTAAAATGTAAAAATCAGTTGGAAAGATTAATCGATTTACTTGGACTAAAAGGTTTTGTAGTACATCATTTGGGTAAAAAGTAAGGTTTAATTCAAAAAACATATTTTGATTAAACAAATCAGTAAAAGAATATTGTTAGAACTTGTTAATGATTTTCAGTACAAGTTTAGGGATAACACAATTCAAAGAATCAAGTTGTAGGTTATTTGCATGATTAAGATAGTCGTCGTGGAACTAAAATTGCTTTTAATTATTTTAATTCTTTAAGGTATTTCGTTGCATTTTTTTTTCTATTATAATGTTACGTTTAATATTAAGTTTAATCATCAAATTCCCCCATTTAATTTCATGTTAGACTGACGTGCCTTATGTAAAAAAAAACATTGATTTTTGGGACGTGTCCTTGTGAATTCGATCATGCTTTCTTGTACTACCTCTTAGTTCAACCAAACAATATCTTTATACCTTTTTATTATCTATTTAGGCTCTAACTACACACTTAACATGTACACAGTAGTTAAAACGCCAACAACAAATATAACGACAAATAACAACTTTTCTATATTTTGATGCAATTGTTCATTTCTTATCTTATTTATATCTTGTATTATTTTTTTAATAAGGAAATAGTTTTATTTTTATTTAAGAGTATTTGCATCAAATAATTAAGTAGTTACGTAGAAATTATTAGTAGTAACTTAGAAATTGTTTTGAGGTCATGAAATGGTAGGTGTTTCTTTAATTAGATCATGTGAAGTGACAATCATGTATTATCAAGGTGATAGAACTTTCGCTATTGCGGGGTGATAGATAGAATCAATTGTGGATAACCTATTTATCCATATTTAAATCCTGAGACTATTTAGTTTTTGTGGCCTCGTGCTCTAGCAATTGCGTTCCCTAGCTAGACCCCTACCATGTAGTTGTTAGATAGGGACAATCAATCTGGGGATCTAGGAGGAATGAAGGTTCATCTGCAGTGACTTCAGGATATAGTCATAACCTCATTTTTATAGCGGATGATTAGTTGATTCGCGAAAGGGCTCCTAACCCAATGTTATCTAGTGTTGTCATCCATCTTTAAGGTTGAGGGTTCAAGTCCCGTAATAAACATAAATCGAATTATGAACTGTAGGTTTGATGTTTCATAAAAAAAGTGTGCATCAAGTTACCTCAGCTATACCAATATATGGTAGGGAACCATTTCCCATATCCTAATAAGGATACATATAATGACACTTATAAAATTAATCTATTTAAACTTAAAATAAAAAATAATAATTTTTATGAAGTTATTTTAATATTGACACGTGTAGATACCACCTAAAATCGTATCACTTAAGATTAGACCTACGTACGATATTGCCGGGGTCCATAAATGGTCACAACCCCATGTGAAAAATCCCAGAAGACCATGCGATATAATTTCTGATCACGGTGGTCCCTATTACATCCTCACCGTACTTATCTCAACCGTCCACTTATCACCCTGAACCCATTACCCAATAGTTACCGTTACAAGGATTAACTATAAGAGTAAATTACACGAATGGTCCCTATGGTTTAGGGTAATTTGCGCGTTTGGTCCATAACTTATTTTTTTAACTCGGAAGGTCCCTACTGTTTGTTTTTGTTACGCGGTTGGTCCCTATCTTACCTAAAAAGACTATTATGCCCTTGATTTTATTAATTTATCTAAATAAACACACCCCTAATCCCACCCCCTCACCTTACCTCACCTACCCCATCATTTTTCCTCTTTAAATAATAGTCTTTTTTAGATAAGACAAAGACAAAACGCGTAACAAAAATAAACAGTAAGGACCAAACGCGTAACAAAAACAAACCATAGGGATCTTCCGAGTTAAAAAAATAAGTTAAGGACCAAGCACACAAATTACCCAAAACCATATGGACCATTCGTGTAATTTACTCTAACTATAAAAGTGTGAACTTGAACTTGATAGGGATTGAGCTTCCCTCAACAAAATCGAAGTGATAGTTAGGAACTCGAGTTCAAATTTTCTTTAAAATATCTATTGCAATTATATTTGATTTGCAAGTTTAAATATCTCGAAAATATATTTATATAAATCATATTTAATGATACTTGATTTGATTGTTTAAGTATCACCAAAATATCTATAAAAATCATGTTTAAGGAAACAAATCTAATTAAAGCAAAAGTTATTCGATGCACACTGTCCTGCCTCCTTGTCATTATCGAGCTCAACAAATGGATTCGGCAGTTGCTTGAAGATGAAAAGCCTCGTTTTCCTATCATTAGGTTTGTAAACAAACTTAATATGATTATATGAACAAGATTGTTTATTTGCTCGTTCTGTTAAAAGAAAGAACATGGATATTGATGTAGTTCTCTTTACGTAAATACTTTAATGTGAAAGTGTATATACGATTTTCAGAATTTCTAAACCTTTTATTACCCTAAATTTCTAACAAAATCCACAAATCTAAAAATCAATATTGAGTTTGTTTTTTTTAAAGAGAAATGATTCGTACACAACAATTTTTTGTCATACACAAAAATTCATGCATTATATAGTTATACAATACAACATTTTAAAGCACTAATTGTTGTGTATGAAAAAAAAATTATTATATACGAATCAACTCATTTTTTTTTTAAAAATCCGGCAAAGATTAGGGGTGAGAAAATGAAGAAGAAAGGTATGGATTGGTGGGCCCCCTTAATTTTACTTTTTATAAGCAAAACTAAAAAAAAATAATCCATGGTATTTTCACCATATTTTTGGTAAATAAAAATCAAAGTATGTTGATTTGATAATTATTTATCTAATTGCCACCTTTTGGCAAGAAAAAAACTAATCATTTATGTGTTTGTGCCAACATAAGTCGGATTATGTCAACCAAATGAAGTTTTTTTGTCCATATATATATATATATATATATATATATATATATATATATATATATATATATATATATATATATATATATATATATATATATATATATATGTATGGAGTTGTTCAAATGAGAACCAAAAAATGTTAAAAATCGTAAGAACCTCTAACTTTAGATGTTTATAAAGGGTTTAGGGTAACCCTAAACCCTAAACCCTTTATAAACACCCTAAACCCTGAACCGTAAACCCTTTATAAAAATCTAAAATTAGAGGTTCTTAACCTTTTTTGGTTCTTATATGAACATTTACCTCTCTCTCTCTCTCTCTCTCTCTCTATATATATATATATATATATATATATATATATATATATATATATATATATATATATTAAATAGCGAATATATAAAATATGATTTATGCAAAATTGAAAACTATATTTTTAAAATTAATAATTCAAGTTTTTTAAAATAAAACAATTTACAATGATCATCAAAATTAGCATTAGGTAAGATTTTACATATTTGATATTTGAACCATTTGACTTGTTTATGAGCTAAATTTGTTTAGCTTATTGACAAATTGTGGGATTACTAATATATATTTACTTTCACGATAAATATTGTGAATGTATTTTATTTTCCTTCTAAGAATTGTTTTATAAAAGTCTTTATATTTTAAGTTTATTAATGATTAAAGTATTGTTTTATTTTTTAATAGAAAAGAACAAAATACCGGTCATTGTTTACATAAAATGATAAGAAATCGAAAATCATTTATACAGTTGGAGTTTTAGATAGTAATTTTGTATTTTTTATCCTGTAATTATCAGAAAAGTCTTTATATTTTTAGCTCACTAATAATAAAACCATGATTTTTTTGAACAGAAAAGATAATGAATTTCATCATACTACAATTTTACTATGACAAAAGAAATACATATCATTAAGATTGCAGTAAGGTTACACATTCAATAAACACATAAAATATAGTAACATTACAATAAGATAATAATTTATATCAATAAAATGTAGGTGACTATAGTAATTAGTAAGACAATAGGAATATTGTAATGTCTCGTTTTCATAACAAAAAATTTCCGTTTTTATTAAGGTAAAACTTCACCATTACGAAATCCATGTTAAGAAAACCATTTGCTCCAATTTACATTTGTTGAAAATCAGAGTAATATAATAAACACAAAATCTTCATTATTATTGATGAATGTGTACAGTCACGCCTTCGCATTTAACCAATGCTTCTTGAAAAATAACAACTAGGGAAGCACGAAGCTTAATGACTTTCCCCTAAAATACCGCAGACAAACAGAACATATACAAACATACATACTGGTTCCACAATCATTAGATTGGATTACCCTAGGTATGTTAGCATGTCGCCTTAACCCAACCGCTCTTCCCAAATCTCCGTGCCTACGACTTACAACTGACCCGCACCTGGTATCATGGGCTACAACACATAACATGTAACGACCCAAATTTTCCAAAGAATTTTTTTGTTTTTAATTAGTCAATCATAATTCGTAAAACATGAAGATCTAAATAATTGTTTTCAAATCCACCATCATTACACATTATTTTTAAAACATCGGAGTGTCTCCAAATCATAACGGAAAAGAGAGATAGAGTGCACGCCGCATCATCACGCCTTGCCTTTGCCCTTGGGCTCCGATGTACCTGAAACAAATCCACAAACGGTAAGCTAAAAGCTTAGTGAGTCACCCAGAGCATACCACACACAAAGTCCACATGTCATATTAGCTATAAAAGCTATCTCTACCACATAACACATATCGATTAGCTATAGTAGCTACCTCTACCACATATCACACATTATTTAGCTATGAAGCTATCTCTACCGTTAGCCACAAGGGCTATCTCTACCGTTAGCCAGAAGGGCTATCTCTACCGTTAGCCATAAGGCGATCTCTACCATCATCCATAAGGCTATGTCTACCATTATCCATAAGGCTATCTCTACAATTAGCCATAAAGCTATCGTTACCATTAGCCACAAAGGCTATCTCTACCAAATATCATGCACACATACATATCACACCTCTACATAGCAAGTAAACCAACTATCATAAAATGGGCCAGCCTTGGTGCCTTAGACCCATTGGTATGGTGAGAAAACTCACATCTCAAAGGCTGAACTGGCAAACTGAAGCCAGATATATCCCACGCTGCTCCTCCCAAACTGCCTATAATCAATGAGTAAATAACTCAGCATAATCCCATAAATGCCCCTAGGGTCAACCCTGGTCAAAGTCAAGGTTAACAATCCATATTGACCTTGACTCATCGAGTACAATCAGCTACTCGTCGGGTTCCCTGCTTAACTCATCGACTCGCCGAGTCACTCGAGAGACTCGTCGAGTTCCTTGATGTTCACTGTCGTAAACTTCCAACCGAACACCCTTGACTATGAACCCTTGGCCGTGAACCCTAGACCGTGAACCCTTGGCCGTGAAGGAGAAAACCCTCTTGACTCACCGAGTCACCAGAACGACTCGATAAGTTCTCACGTATTCGGTCCTTTCCAGTGGGATTTAAGGTCTCAAACTTCAGATCCATAATCTCCTAGTGAAGATGTCACGTAAAGTTGCAAACTTTACCTGCATGCATGGCCTCACATGGCCATAACACCAAAACTAACCTTCAATCAAGGTTTTCATTCATAGAGAGGGGATAAGCTTATAAAAAGATGTGACTTTATGATATTTGGGACCTAAGAAGGTTTAGATCTGAAACCATATCCTTGTGATAGGTCCAGATCCAAGCCTGATTCCATCTCTTCAAGGTTGGCCATAACTTCCAAAAAGAAATCAAGGCTTTAGGTAGTAGATTAATACCTCAGAAAGATGCCTAACACAAAATAGATGCTTGATCTAATACTTCTCCCTAGATACTTCCTCTTAAAACTTGGAATCCTCCCCAAAATGTTAAAGATAAGCTCCCAACTGTTCTTACTTCACACACTAAAGGGTTTGCGGCCGTGAACATTCTTCTATGGTGTTAAGGGAGGCTACTGGGGCAGATAATGACGTTTATATAGGGGGCAAACCCCAAAATTAGGGTTTTCTCTAAACAGCTCTGACTCGTCGAGTCGGGCCTTCCGACTCGCCGAGTCAGTTCCTACCCGCATCCAAGATGTCACGACCCTACTCGACGAGTTGGACTCCCAACTTGCCAAGTCCATGCATAAAATTTCCTCTAAATGGTAAACTCCAGCCAATCCTCGACATAGATATTACAAGTATTCCCCACTTGAACTAGACTTCGTCCTCGAAGTCTGCTGAAACGAACAATTCCGGATAGTGACCTGACATTTCCTCCTCCGAATCCCAAGTCTATTCGGAACCCATTCGATGCTGCCATTGCACCTTTACCAACCTTACTTCCTTGTTCTGAAGGACCTTGGTCTTCCTATCCAAAATCGCAACAGGATTCTCAATGTAATTTACCGTCTCATCCACTTGAATGTCATCCAACGAGACAACCGCAGCCTCGTCAGTGACACACTTTCGAAGCTGCGACACATGGAATGTGTTGTGAATCTGACTAAGCTCTGCTGGCAAATTCAAGCGGTAGGATACCTTACCTACCCGGTCTACAATCCGAAACGGTCTTATATATCGGGGCCCTAGCTTGCCCCTCTTTCGAAACCTGATGATCCCCTTCCAGGGTGACACCTTCAATAGTACAAAATCCCCCACCTGAAATTCCAGGTCTGAACGCCGTCGGTCGGCATAACTTTTATGACGAATCTACGCAATTCGCAGTCGGCCGCGCACTTGCTGAATCAGTCCGGTAGTCTTGAGCACTACCTCAGTGCTCCCCATGACCCGGTGTCCAACCTTATCCCAACAAACCGGGGCCCTGCACCTTCGACCATATAACATTTCGAATGGGGCTCACTCAATACTGGCATGATAACTGTTTTTGTACGAAAACACTGCCAGTGGAAGATACGTATTCCAACTCCCTCCAAAATCCAGCACACATGCTCGTAGAATATCCTCCAGTGCATGAATCGTCCTCTCGCTCTGACCGTCGGTCTGGGGGTGATACGCCGTGGTGAAGTGTAGCTGAGTGCCCATCTCCTCGTGGAATTTCTTCCAAAACCTAGATGTAAACCGAACATCACGTTCAGAAACTACCGACACAGGCACCCCGTGACTAGCCACCACCTCATGCACATAAATATCTGCCAACGTCTCTACGGATATACTTTTAGAAATCGGAATGAAATGGGCACTCTTCTTCAGCCTATCCACAATCACTCATATGACATCCACACCTATCGGCGTCCTTGGCAGCTTCGTTATGAAGTCCATCGTGATCTCCTCCCACTTCCACATGGGAATGGGTAGCGAATAGACCTTACCATGAGGCCGCTGATGCTCGGACTTGACCTTCCTGCAGGTCAAGCACCGGTCTACAAACCAAGCAATTTCCCGCTTCATGCAGGGCCACCAATAACTCAGCCTCAAGTCCCTATACATTTTCGTAGCTCCTGGATGTATAGAGAACCTGGACTTATGCGCTTCCTCCAATATCTTATGTCTCACTCCCCTAGTCGCTGGTACCCACACCTGACCACACTGCGTTAAAAGACCTCGGCTATCCTTAATAAACAAAGGATACTATCCTCGGATCCTCTCTACCTTCCAATTCTCTTTCTTCACTCCCTCAACCTTTGCCTCCTTGATCATCTCCAACAATGGAGAGATCACTGTCATCCTCAAACACACATTCCCAATCGAAGAACCTTCCGTCTTACGGCTCAAAGTGTCGGCCACTACGTTGGCCTTCCCTGGGTGGTATAGAATCTCGCAATCATAGTCGTTTAGCACGTCCAACCACCTTCTCTATCGCATGTTGAGGTTCTGTTGGTCCATTAAATACTTCAGACTCTTGTGGTTGGTGTAAATGGTACACCGCACTCCATACAAGTAATGCCTCCAAATCTTGAGTGCAAACACCACTGCCCCAATTCCAGATCGTGAGTGGGGTAATTCGCCTCATGCGGCTTCAAATGTCGCGAGGCGTATGCTATCATGTGCCCCTTCTGCATTAGTACCACACCTAACCCTGAAATCTATGCGTCACAGTACACCACCAGATCATCTAATCCCTCCAGTAGTACAAGAATCGGAGCCTCACACAATCTCCGCCTCAAGGTCTTGAAGGCCAACTGTTGATCCATACCCCACCGAAACGTCACATTCTTCTTGGTCAGATGGGACAATGGCACTGCAATCTTGGAGAAATCCTGGATAAATCTTCGGTAATAACCTGCTAAAACCAAGAAGCTACGAATCTCTGATGCATTGTTCGGTACTTCCCACCGCATCACAGCCTCAACCTTGGCTGGATCAACAAAAATACCATCCTGATTGATGATATGCCCCGAAAATTGTATCTCTCGCAGCCAGAAATCACACTTGGAGAACTTGGCGTACAACTTTTCTGCCCTTAGGGTCACCAACACCTCCCTTAAGTGCTGCTCGTGCTGTTCCTTGGTCTTAAAATAGATCAGGATATCATCAATAAAAACGATCACTGGCCGATCCAGCATCGGTCTGCACACCTTGTTCATGAGATCCATGAATGTTTCTGGGGCATTGGTCAACCCAAACGGTATCACCACAAACTCATAGTGCCCATACTGAGTCCTAAAAGCCGTCTTCGATGTGTCCTCGCCTCTAATCCTCATCTCATGATACCCTGACCGAAGATCAATCTTGGAAAACCAAGACGCACCCTGCAGTTGATCGAACAAGTCATCGATCCTCGGCAACAGATAAAGTTTCTTCACCGTTAGCTTGTTTAGTTCCCTATAATCGATACACATCCTGTGGGATCCATCCTTCTTTTTCACGAAAAGGATCGGTGCTCCCAACGGGGAACTGCTCGGACGAATGAACCCTCGGTCTAACAGCACCAGAAGCTGTGTAGATAACTCCTGCATCTCGGGTGGTGCCATCCGATATGGTGCCTTTGCTATCGGAGTGGAAACTGGCACCAAATCGATGCGAAACTCCACCTGCCTCTCCGGAGGCACTCCTGGTAACTCTTCGGGGGAAAACATCCCGAAAGTCCTAAACAACCAGCACACTGCCTACATCCGTTGGGGTCTCAACCCTCGTATCTGAGATATAAGCCAAAAATCCCATACATCCTTGCTGTAGAAACCTCCTAGCTCTCACAGCCGAACAGAGGGTCGGACCCTACGATACCCTATCTCCATGTATCATTAGTTCTCCTCCACTTGGGGTTCGAACCCTCACCAACTGATGTTTACAGTCGAACATGGCCCCGTTGGCCCCCAACCAATCCATTCTGATAATCACTTTCACCCCTCGCAATGGTATCGGGACTAGGTCGACACGAAATCTCTCACCAAGCACATTCAAGACATTGTCCCGATACACCCTCGCAGCACTAACGGTGCGGTCATCTGCAATCTCCACCTCGAGCGGGGAATCCAAAGTTCCTTGCGCGTCCCGGAACTTCTTGCTAAGCGCAAGAGATACGAACAATCGGGTTCGGGTAGCACCCGAATCAAACAAGACATGAGCAGACATACCATTGACCAAAAAGGTCCCTATACAAGTATATAATACACATAAGCCAAACAAATACATAAATCAGAGAAGAATAAATACGTACCAGCCACAACGTTTGGCGCTGCCCGTGCCTCCTCGGTAGTCAGCTGAAATCCACGGCTCTTCACTGTTGGAGCATCCGCATTGGTATGGCGGCCATTGGTAATCCTCAACGTGGAAGACGTAGGCGCCGCCACCACTACTCCCCCTTCCTATAACCTCGGGCAGTTGACCCGCTTATGGCCGATCTGGTAACAGTGAAAACAAATCAAGTTCTTCGCAGGGCAATCCCTGCTCAAGTGGCCTTGCTGGCCGCATGCATAAAATCCTGTACCAGAGATACGATACGCTCCATTGTGCACCCTACTACATTTTGCACACCGGCCCCGACCCTGTTGGCCCTTGCTAGAAGTGTCTTAGGTCTTAGGCTTCTTAGCCTGACCCACCGCTGTCTGTGCCTGCTCCGTCTTCCGCTTAGTGTGGAAGTCCAACTCCATTTCCCGTTCTCGGGCCTTCTATACCATCTCATTAAGGGTTTTGCACCCCTGTAAGGCTCACAAACTCCCGGATATCATCCCTCAGCATGGAATGATATCTCGTCCTCCGCATATCCTCATCGGTAGCATACTGCGGAATCAACAAAGATCGTTCCTGAAACTTGGCGGTGATCTCCGCCACAGTCTCGGTAGTTTGTTGAAGGTCATGAAACTCCCTCACAAGTCGTTGGACCTCAATAGCTGGTGCAAACTCCAAGTCGAACCGCCGAACAAACTCGGCCCAGGTCATCTCAGCCACACCGACTGCTCTCATCTTAATCGTAACCTTGCCCCACCAATCCCGGGCCCTTCCTCTCAGCATACAAGAAGCAAATCCCACCTTTGTCGCATCCGGGCAAGAACTCGTGCGCTAGGCGTTCTTGATATCCGCCACCCAGCATCGGCTAACAATGGGATCCCTGGCCCCGAAAAAATATGGCGCCCCACATGCCATGATATCAAACATGCCCTCCTTGGCCGTCCCAAAAATGACTGGGGTAGCATCTAGGATGCCCCTGGTAACCTCAGCTGCGATAAGCTCGCTCAGCCTCTCATCCATCACATCGGTAGTGTCACCTGACCCTGCCCCAGATCTAGACCCCGATCCTGACCCCCCTACTCCAAATCGTGTTATCACCATGCTGAGCTATAATGTAATAAATCATAACGATCATAATTTCCATACAAGGGATCTTCCCACCCTGGTCCTCCTTAAAGTTGTCAGATCTAACATTGGTTTGGGTATAGGTCCTGTGCTTCCAGTAGTACGAGCCCAATACTACCTTCCACACCCACCTGTACCTATCCCCACTGCTCTACCTGATAACTCCAATTCGTCCCACAACCAAACCATATCCCATAACTACCGCGCACATCAATCTCAGCCTGTCCTAAGATTTACTCTACTCATATCAATCAAACCAATCATAACAGGTTGCTTTCATGCGTGCAAATTGTACACAGAAAAGGATCAAATAGACTTTCGAATACAAGATTCTACCTTAGGACCACAACCACACAAGGAACAGGAAATAAGGCCAAATCAATCATTTTGAGGGTATAAGCTCCTAACCGTATACAATTTTAAAACATACACATAGCAAGTTGCATACGATCATCAAAGCTCAAATATCAGTATAACACGACTAGCACACTGGGAAACTACTTACTTGGCTCGGCTAATCACACGCGTTGCACTCTCATCTTTTCCTTTCTGTCAAAAGCTCTTTGTGTCATTTTTTTTAAAACAACTTTACCATATCCTTAGTTTGAGTGCTGACACACCTGAGAGTATGCCCAAATCCCTCAAACCAAGGCTCTGATACCAACTTGTAGCGACCCAAATTTTCCAAAGAAATTTTTTGTTTTTAATTAGTCAATCATAATTCGTAAAACATGAAGATCTAAATAATTGTTTTCAAATCCACCATCATTACACATTATTTTTAAAACAGCAGAGTGTTCCAAATCATAACGGAAAAGAGAGATAAAGTGCACGCCGCATCATCACGCCTTGTCTTTGCCCTTGGGCTCCAATGTACCTGAAACAAATCCACAAACGGTAAGCTGAAAGCTTAGTGAGTCACCCAGAGCATACCCCACACAAAGTCCACATTTCATATTAGCTATAAAAGCTATCTCTACCACATAACACATATCGATTAGCTATAGTAGCTACCTCTACCACATATCACACATTATTTAGCTATGAAGCTATCTCTACCATTAGCCACAAGGGCTATCTCTACCGTTAGCCACAAGGGCTATCTCTACCGTTAGCCATAAGGCTATCTCTACCATCATCCATAAGGCTATGTCTACCATTAGCCATAAGGCTATCTCTATAATTATCCATAAAAGCTATCTTTACCATTAGCCACAAAGGCTATCTCTACCAAATATCATGCACACATACATATCACACCTCTACATAGCAAGTAACCAACTATCATAAAATGGGCCAGCCTTGGTGCCTTGGACCCATTGGTATGGTGAGAAAACTCACATCTCAAAGGCTAAATTGGCAAACTGAAGCCAGATATATCCTACGCTGCTCCTCCCAAACTGCCTATAATCAATGAGTAAATAACTCAGCATAATCCCATAAATGCCCCTAGGTTCAACCCTGGTCAAAGTCAAGGTTAACAGTCCATATTGACCTTGACTCATCAAGTACAATCAGCCACTCGTCGGGTTCCCTGCTTAACTCATCGACTCACCGAGTCACTCGAGAGACTCGTCGAGTTCCTTGATTTTCACTGTCGTAAACTTCCAACCGAACACCCTTGACCGTGAACCCTTGGCCGTGAAGGAGAAAACCCTCTTGACTCACCGAGTCACCAGAACGACTCGACAAGTTCTCACGTATTCAGTCCTTTTCAGTGGGATTTAAGGTCTCAAACTTCAGATCCACAATCTCCTAGTGAAGATGTCACGTAAAGTTGCAAACTTTACGTGCATGCATGGCCTCACATGGCCATAACACCAAAACTAACCTTCAATCAAGGTTTTCATTCATGGAGAGGGGATAAGCTTATAAAAAGATGTGACTTTATGATATTTGGGACCTAAGAAGGTTCAGATCTGAAACCATATCCTTGTGATAGGTCCAGATCCAATCCTGATTCCATCTCTTCAAGGTTGGCCATAACTTCCAAAAAGAAATCAAGGCTTAAGGTAGTAGATTAATACCTCAGACAGATGCCTAACACAAAATAGATGCTTGATCTAATAGTTCTCCCTTGATACTTCCTCTTCAAACTTGGAATCCTCCCCAAAATGTCACAGATAAGCTCCCAATTGTTCTTACTTCACAAACTAGAGGGTCTACGGCCGTGAACGTTCTTCTATGGTGTTAATAGAGGCTAATAGGGCGGATAATAACGTTTATATAAGGGGCAAACCCTAAAATTAGGGTTTTCTCTAAACAAATCTAACTCGCCAAGTCGAGCCTTCCGACTCGCCTAGGTAGTTTCGGCCCGCGTCCAAGATGTCACGACCCTACTCGACAAGTTGGACTCCCTACTCGCCGAGTCCATACATAAAATTTCCCCAAAATGGTAAACTCTAGCCAATCCTCGACATAGATGTTACACAGCAGGACCGCCTCAACGTCATCCCCACCACCATATGTTGACATGTAAGAAATCAAGGATCAAGTAGGCATAGAATACGAGCAATTATCAGTCATACAACTAACCGCTACCTACTAGACCCCTCACAGCATACTGCTCCGCTACCACCTAATCTACATCGAATGCATGGTCCTAAGTAACCATAGGTGAGATAGCCACCCGAACATATGATCATACTTTAGAGCCACAACTAAACAAGGAACAACAAGAAATCATAGATAAAGAGTTCTCAGGCTATCCTACGTGACTACCTACAACCCCTAGGTCACTCCAGTAGACGATAACCATCCTACTGGTACTCTAACCAGCATACCACTATTGTTTCATCCTAACACACAGGGATATATATATATATATATATATATATATATATATATATATTAGATCACTACAGCACAACAACATCATATACACAAGGATACATAACCAACTCTCCAAGGAATGCATGGCCATATGTACCTAGAGGTGAGATAGACACTGGGACAGATGATCCTACTCTAGAGCCACAGCCAAACAAGGAACAAACAAGAAAGCCTAAATTAAGAGTCATTGATCTATCATGCGTGACTACATACATTCCCTAGGGCATCCCTCTACTAAATGATAACCAAAACTATGTTGGATTAGGTGTCTAAGCCCATAACTATTATTGGTATGTACTTGACCCGAGAGTAGCATGGTCCATTTGGGTTGCATGACATCAAAACAATTTGGATAGACTTTTGTTTAATGAGGATATTCATGATTTATTAATATATTATAAGTTCTAATATATTAATATGAAATCATATTATTTAATTAGTATTGATCAAGAACTAGTTTGGAATTAATTTTGTGATCAAAAGAGACTAATTAAATAAATAGGAATTGATTTGGTAAATCATTCATTCTTATAAAGTGGGCTTATGATCCATAGTTCCTCATGTTGGGCTAAACCCATATGGTGACCCATGGATACTCCATGGAGGTTAAAACCCATGGAGCATGAGGAATATGGAAAGTCATGAGTTATATGGTGTAACCCTAATGTGCACACTATATAAGAAGCCTTATAGCTCATGAAATTGGAACTAAGGAGTGACTAGTGATGGGCACATGAGGGGTAGCCGAATTTTGAGTGTATATAATCTACTCTTAAGTTATTCCAATTGTTGGTGGTGTTGTGTGAACCATTTAAGGTGCAACACTTGGGGAACTAAGCTCTTAAAGCTCCAAGGCTTCCAACAACAAGAAAAGGTATGTTATCCAACTTGTTTTATTACCCAGGTATTAAGCGTTTGTATGCTCGTTAGAGTAATACCTTGGAAAGTTTAAGTTTGCATGTATAATAGAGAAAACATACATCCAATGTATTTAGGGTTGCATGTACACCTTAGAAGTGTTAGAATGCTCAAAACCCAACAGTGGTATTAGAGCCTATGCTTGTTTTCAATCATACTTGATGCTAATTGCTTGGAAATGCTGTAAAAATCGATTTTCTGCTGTTATGGACACTGGACTCGTAGAGTCCACTGATGGACTCGTCGAGTCCACTGATGGACTCACCGAGTCCATGCACAAACTCATCCAACTCGCCGAGTTTGTTCTTGCTCTCGACGAGTTGGAGCCTCTAAGTGCATATTTTCGATGTTTTTGGCTGGAATTGGACTAGGATCATTACCCTAAGCTGTTTTAGAACTTATAAACTTGTTTTTGATGTGGTAATAATCATGCTTATCCAATTTATAAGATAATTGTCAAAGTTTCATATTTTGTGTTAGTTTATATGGTTAGGCTAATTATATGAAATTTGTTTGATATGAATTGTCTTGTTCTTATGAGTTTAATTTAGATCATAGACAAATTGTTTGTTTTTCTTGTTGGAATTTTTTGATCTAAATGATTTTGATGAATTTCGTAACTTGTCCTCAAGCTATGGAAAATGAAAAGTTTTTTCTTTAAAAGAGTCATTAAGCTCATAGGTTATAGAAACTCAAAGAGTCTTTTCCCATAAATGGTTTTATGAACTCCATAACTTGTCCTCAAGTTATGGAATGTCAAAAGTCTTTTCTTAAAACCTATATTAAACTCATAAGTTATGGATTCCAAAAGGTTTTTGAATTGCTCAAAACTTGCCCTCAAGTTTTGGAATTTGTAAAGTTTCATTTTTGAGTACTTTAATTCCAAACCCTAGAATTTTAAAAGTTTAAAAATTCAACCCTTATACTATTATAATATTATAGGTTTAATATTTATATATTTGTATAAGAGTAAAGTCAGTCTTACCGTTAGTAGACCTCATTCATGAAGCCGGTCTATAAGGGGGGTATAATGTTACTGCCTATAAAATGACAGTTTAATGGGTGTCCACTCTAACCCACCGCTTCCTTGACTGGTGGAGGGTCATTAGCTGAATGGGTAGGATAGGACTCTAATTCTCCCTTCATTAAAAGCATAATAATAAATACTAAGTAAACAAACACTTATAAATTCCCAATCTTAGTTACTTAGGAAAATGTGAATATGGTGCTAACCTACGAAATTGCAATTTGCACCTTGTTAAGTTGTTAGTGGAGCATGTGTGGTTAATCGGTACACTAATTGGGAATGATAGTGCATGGAAAATGGTAGCTTAATGTTAATCATAGATCAATGGAGCGTGTGTGGCTAACCGGCACATTGATTAGGTGGTTGTAACATTGGGTGTACCAAGCTAATTTGCATGGTTATTCACACCTTGTTTGTGATCCTCAGCATCCCTAATATGTGCATAATTAGTTAGTTATTTAGCATACATTTTTATTCATTTTTAACTAATTATGTGAATAATATGGAGAAAAGGTACTTAATATTGTTTAAATTTTGTTTTCAGTCCAAAAGACATGCTTGGGAGTGAAAGGGAACAAGGGAAAGCAATTGAAGACCAAAGAGTGAAGATTGAGGGACAAAAGCTCATCTACTCGGCGACTACACGAGTCTACTCGGCGAGTCCAACTGAATATTCCAGAAGATAGCCACGACTCCTGATTTAAGACGGATAACAACGAGTCTACTCGGCGAGTTGGGTCTACTACTCGCCGAGTACACCCTATTTTGAGATATCTATAAAAACCGAGCCTTTATCCGATGGGACTACTTTCTGGCAATTTTTGAAGATCCTTATACGATTGAGAACCCTGGAAGACGCTGGGGAATTCTAATCTTCAACCTTTTGAAGAATTGAAGCAACTAGGTTAATCATTCCACTTAGCTTTAGGATTTGAGTATGTCTAATCTAGTTAAACTTGTTTTTATGTTTGTTTTTACTGCAACTATGAGCTAAATACGTTTTTGTTTCTGTTTGGGGAATACCAAGGAACTCCTATAGTTTAATTCTTAGCTTTTGATTAATTGTTTATTGGTGATCTATTAAATTAAGTTTGTTAAAGAACCTTATGCATTAATCACAATTATTTTCTGTTAATTGGAAGACAATTAAGCTGCATGAACATCTCTTAGTTGTTAACCTCATATGTCTATGTGAATACTAAATCATATGCTTAGGACTAATGATTATGAAACTAAGATTAATAATACAATAGTTAGATTGATGTGTGAGCTTGTTTGAGAAACCATCAAACAAGAGGTTAATTAAACCACTAAATTGATTAACCACTACAAATCTTATTTAATCCAAATTGTTAATCTAGGGAATTAATTAGTTTAAACACTTGATCATTGCTTGAATTAATTGATTGTCTAAGGGTTAGGAGTAATGAACATGAACCTAACTACTATAATTGGTAGCCAATAACAATTAATCTATCATAAATACAAAATAACCATAGGAGTGAATTGGTTGAACCTAAATAGAAACATCTTTATCAAATTTGGTGAATTAGTTGTTTTCTTTAGTTGATTAGTTAATTAGGTGTGCTTAAGTTTCTAGTCTTGCAAAACTAGAAGAAAAACCTTTTACTTTCATTAATTGTTTTAGTTAAAATTAGTGATTAGTTTAATTTTCCGTTCCCTGAGTACGATACCTTACTTACTAAACTATACCACTAAAAGACAGGTTCACTGCCTTTGTGTGCTAAATTTATTAATAAAAAGTAGGGATAAAACAAGTGCATTTTACACACATCAAGTTTTTGGCGCCGTTGTCGGGGAACGGTTCTAAATAATTAATCTAATTCCTAATTTTTTCGATCCTTTGTGTGAGTTTACTTGCATAGAGTTAATTTATTACAATTTAGTAGTTAGTAATTAGGTTTTAGCATCTGTTTTAGTTTTAATATTAAGTTTTTAATTTTTTCAAAATTTCACTTATACTCGCCGAGTGCAGTCGCACCTACTCGGCGAGTACAAGCGTATTTAGCAGTTTAATTTTCGTTTTTTTTAGTACATTTTTTTGTTCTTTTTACGTTTTTATCTTGTTTATTTCAGGACTTTCATGATCACAGGATCAAACACCCCGCTGGTACCCCCGTTTGAAGATCCCGAATCCACATTGAAAAGGAACAAAGGAAAGGACGTGGAGAGCTCAAGTACACCAAAGAAATCACCTTTGTCCAATTTGAAGACTGTTTTTGGGAAAAAGAAGAGCAACAAATCAGGAGCATCCAACGCTTCTTTAGTAATCGACGAACCGGCTAAGGAAGATATTGAGTACGAGACCGAGGAAGAAGAGGAACCTACATACGAGCACAAAACCGATTCCGAGGAAGAGTTAGCTATCAAAATGGCTAACATTGATGAAATCCCCATGGGAGAATGGAAGAAGAGGATGCGCGACGACACCGGACTGGGACTTGTGCAACTCGCAATTCCCGCGACTGCTACCTTCGGGCTAAAGGGTCATATCCTAGCCTTACTTAAAGAAATACCTTTTTATGGAAAAGACCATGAAGATGCCTACAAGCATTTGGACGAAGTCAATGATGTAGCTGATTACTTCAATGTTCCAAATGTGCCCCACGAGACTCAGCTACTTCGTATGCTTCCGGTGACATTCAAAGGAGCTGCAAAAGACTGGCTCAAGTCACTTCCCCCCGGATCAGTCACCACTTAGGCCAAGATGAAAGAAGAATTCATTGATCACTTTTGCCCACCTTCCAAGATAGCCAAGTTGAAGAAGGCCATTGCTAACTTTGAGCAGCAAGCTGGAGAGTCGCTATATGAAGCATGGGAGAGGTACAAAAGCTTACTAAGAAACTGCCCACACCATGACCTAAACAGCCAGCAAGAAGTATCCATCTTCTATGATGGAGTCAATGTCACAACCAGACAGTTACTAGACTCGCAAGGCCCGCTCACGAAGAAGCCGCCCCCGATGATCAAAGAATTGATTGAAGAATTCTCTAAACACTCTAGAGAATACCACAACCCTAGACATGATGTCACTAGGGGAGCCGCTTATGCAGCTACTAAAGACTTATCTGCGGTCATGGCTATGCTTAAAACCATGGATAGGAGGATGGATAACATGGATCAAACAATCCATGCTATTCGGGTGGGTTGTGAAAATTGCAATGGGCCTCACCTCACTAGGGACTGTGATTTAGATGGGAATGGCAACAAGAAGGCGCAAGTGTGTTACTCAAGTGGAGACCAATATGATGAATACTGGCGCAAACAAAAGAAAGATTGGCTCCCTTATGAAGAGTACAAGAAAGCCAAGGAGGAAAGGTTTAGGCAAAAAGGGAGAGGGTTCTACCAAAAGGAGGAGCCGGTGCAAGAAAGGAAGCCAAGCTTGGAAGAAATGCTCACCAAATTTGTAGCTGCTTCAGAAAAAAGACATGGTGACCATGATGCTGCAATTCAAGAAACAAGAACCATGCTTAGGAACCAGCAAGCATCTATCCACAATATAGAAACACAGCTTGCGCAACTTGCTCAACAAATCAACCAAAGGTCACCGGGCGAACTTCCTAGCAAAACTGAAAATAACCCACGAGGCGCGCAAATAAACATAGTCACAAAAAGAAGTGGGAAGATAATCACTCCCCTGGCACCTATTCAAACTGAGTCATCCAAGAAATCACAGAAGGAGGAGGCAGAAAAGCAAGCAGAGAACCAAGACATACAATCTGACAGCCCTACTCGTCGAGTACCACGTATGGACTCGGCGAGTACATCACAAAATCCCACCGAACAGATTCCTGAAAAACTTTACCAGCCTCCCATGCCATACCCAGCCCGAGCTAAGAAGGAGAAGCAGGATGAGGAGTATCAGAAGTTTCTAGATCATATCAAAACTCTTCAAATAAACATACCCTTCATTGAAGCCGTCATGCAAATGCCCAAGTATGCAAAGTTCCTTAAGGAACTTCTCACTAATAGAAGGAAGATGGAAGAAGTGAAGAAGGTAGTGCTCAATGAAAACTGCTCAGCTGCTATGCTAAATAAGCTACCAAAGAAGAAAGGTGATCCGGGGAGTTTGACTTTACCTTGCCAATTTGGCAACTTGGCCACCATTCATGCCTTAGCCGATTCTGGAGCAAGTGTGAACCTAATGCCATATTCATTCTTTAAGAAGCTGGATCTCCCGGAACCAAGGCCAATTCGCATGGCAATACACTTGGCAAACAAGACAGTCACCTTCCCAAGAGGCAGATGCGAAGACATACTAGTCAAGGTGGACAAATTCGTCTTTCCCGCTAATTTTATCATTCTAGACATGGAGGCAGATCCACAAGTACCAATCATCCTTGGAAGGCCCTTCCTCAACACGGCAAGCGCTATAGTAGACATGAGGGACTCGAAGCTCACCTTGCGGGTAGGAGAAGATTCAGTCACATTTGGGGTAGACCAAGCTATGAAGTATTCAAGGAACAGTGACGACACGACATTCTCAATCGATATGTTAGACGAATTATTGAAGGAATGCATAACTGAAGATTCCATCAAGTTCACAACTGAGGATGAAGAATTTGATCCAGAAAAATACTTGATGGAAATTGAAAGACTGCTGGAAGAAGCGGACTATGAAGAATTGGTGAAGAACACTGACAGTCTTACTCGCCGAGTAGGACCGATCTACTCACCGAGTTCCTCTCTAGAAAAGGCAGAAGTCGTGAATACAGCCACCAACTCGCCGAGTACCCTACCTGCACTCGGCGAGTCCAACAGTCAGAACCAAAAAACGGAGCTTAAAACTTTACCAGAACATTTGGAGTATGCCTTCCTTGAAGAAGGCAACCAAAAGCCTGTAATCATAGCTGCTGACCTGTCCAATTCTGAAAAGGAAGAGCTCGTGCAAGTGTTGAAGAAGCGGAAGCGGGCCATAGCATGGAGCATAACTGACATCAAGGGAATAAGCCCATCTTATTGCTCCCATAAGATCAATCTAGAAGAAGGAGCAAAGCCGGTTGTACAACACCAAAGAAGGTTAAACCCGAACATGCAAGAAGTAGTCAAGAAGGAAGTGGTCAAACTCTTAGATTCGGGAATTATCTATTCCATTTCCGACAGTCCATGGGTGAGTCTGGTCCAAGTGGTGCCCAAGAAAGGAGGGATGACGGTCATAACCAACGAAAAGAACGAACTAATTCCGACACGAACGGTAACCGGTTGGAGAGTGTGCATCGATTATCGAAAGCTAAACGATGCCACTCGTAAAGACTATTTTCCCTTACCTTTTATTGATCAAATGTTAGAAAGACTATCGGGCCATAGCTATTATTGCTTTCTAGATGGATTTTCGGGTTATTTTCAAATACCCATAGACCCAATGGACCAAAAAAAGACCACATTCACTTGCCCAAGTGGGACTTTTGCTTATAGACGCATGCTTTTTGGGTTATGCAATGCACCCGCGACTTTTCAAAGGTGTATGACAGCTATATTCCACGATATGGTGGAAAAATTCATGGAAGTTTTTATGGACGACTTTTCCGTTTTTGGATCTTCTTTCCATGATTGTCTCACTAATCTTGACTTAGCTTGCTAGGTGTGAAAAAACTGACGTGGTCCTCAATTGGGAGAAATGTCACTTTATGGTAAAGGAGGGTATAGTTTTGGGCCACAAAGTTTCCAAAAAGGGAATTGAAGTGGATCGGGCAAAGATTGACACCATTGTCAAACTACCCCCACCAACTAATGTAAAGGACATTAGGAGTTTTCTAAGCCACGCGGTTGTTTATCGGCGTTTGATAAAAGATTTTTCCAAAATAACTAGACCTCTAACACAATTACTACTAAAAGATGCACCATTTAATTTTACTAAAGAGTGTTTAGAGTCATTTGAATTTTTAAAGGAAAAATTAACTAATTCCCCGATCATTATTGCACCAAATTGGAACTTACCCTTTGAGATTATGTGTGATGCTAGTGACTATGCATTAGGAGCTGTCCTTGGTCAACGGGTTGATAAGCACTTTCAACCCATATATTATGCTAGCAAGACTCTAAACCCCGCCCAAGAAAATTACACCACCACTGAAAAAGAATTATTAGCTGTGGTGTATGCCTTTGACAAATTCCGCCCTTACTTGGTTTTATCTAAAACTACTATTTCTACTGACCACTCGGCTATCAAGTATTTGTTTGCAAAACAGGATGCCAAGCCAAGACTGATACGATGGGTGCTACTTCTTCAAGAGTTCGACATAGAGATACGAGACAAGAAAGGAATGGAGAATGTAGCAGCTGACCACTTGTCAAGACTGGAGAACCCGCAATTGCAAGAAGATAAAGATGGAGACGACTTCCCGGACGAGTATATTATGGTGACCGTGGGAGAAGAGCCATGGTTCGCAGACATAGCTAATTATTTAGCTACAAAATACATCTTGAAAGATTTTAGCAGTCAACAGAAGAAGAAATTCTTTTTCGAATTAAAATACTACTTTTGGGACGAGCCATACCTCTTCCGGAGTTGTGTGGACGGGATCATACGAAGATGCGTATTCGGGAAGGAAAGCCGGAAAATATTAGAGCATTGTCATAGCGGGCCCACGGGTGGACATCATGGAGCACACTACACGGCAAAGAAGATCTTTGACATTGGGTTTTATTGGCCCACAATTTTTAAAGATGCAACCCAATTTTTCAAAGAATGTGATGCTTGTCAAAGAGTGGGAAACATTTCATCTCGAAATGAAATGCCACAACATAGTATCCAAGTGTGCGAGGTGTTTGATGTGTGGGGAATTGACTTCATGGGACCATTTCCCATGTCTAAAGGGAACAAATACATACTAGTGGTGGTGGATTATGTATCCAAATGGGCAGAGGCACAAGCATTACCAACGAATGACGGTCGGGTGGTGGTGTGGTTTTTAAAGAAATTATTTTCATGATTTGGAGTTCCGAAAGCCCTTATAAGTGACCGAGGCACACATTTTGCCAATGACCAATTGGAAAAGGTGTTAAAGAAATATGGGGTAACCCATAAGTTTTCCACATCATACCATCCACAAACTAGTGGACAAACTGAAGTGACAAATCGAGCCTTTAAGCGAATTTTGGAGAAATCGGTGGGGAACAACCTCAAGGAATGGTCGGATAAGCTAGATGATGCACTTTGGGCTTTTCGGACAGCTTTCAAAACACCTATTGGTACTACACCATATAGGTTAGTTTATGGAAAGCAATGCCATTTACCGGTGGAGCTAGAACACAAGGCGTTTTGGGCTTTGAAGAGGTGTAATTTCAACATGGAGGAACTAAAGAGCAACCGGTTAATGCAAATGAATGCTCTTGAAGAGCTAAGGAATGATGCATACTCTAGTTCATGGCTTTATAAAGAGAAGACCAAGATGTGGCATGACAAAAGGATTAAAGATAAAGAAATTCATGAAGGCCAAAAAGTGTTGCTCTTCAACTCAAGACTAAAGCTTTTCTCGGGAAAACTCAAGTCAAGGTGGGATGGGCCTTTTATAGTGAAGACGGTGTTTCCACATGGTGCTATAGAGCTATTATCAAGAGATGGCACGCCTTTCAAGGTCAATGGTCATAGGGTTAAAAAGTATGAAGAAGGAGTCCCCCGGAATGAAGGAATGGAAGAGTTGCTGCTGCTGGAAGGGATTGCAACCACGTAGAAGGGGAGCAGTCTAGATAATGGCTCCATAAAAAGAAGCGCTTCTCGGGAGGCAACCCGAGTTTCAAGTTTGCATTTTCTTTCCTTTTCTTTATTTTCATTATTTTCTTTTCTTCATCTATTTTTGAGAAAATAACTGCTTGAGGACAAGCAATGCCTAGAGTATGGGGTGGATGGCTTAAAAACATGAGAAAATACACTAATTTTTCAAAATTTTCACAATTTTTTCAAATTGCAAGGTTTACTCGCCGAGTAGGCACGTATACTCAGCGAGTACCTGCCCGAGTAACCCGAAAAAACGCGTAACTGCAATTATACTCGGCGAGTAGGGCCTTCCTACTCGGCGAGTAGACACTGAACACGGGTGAAATATAAAACTGTAAAAAAGAGGGTTTTCACCCATTTCATCCCCATACTCGCCGTGCACTGCGAACCCTCAAGCAGCCCCGGCGATTTTAGCGGTTTTGTCCGATCTCTCCAATTTTCCACTCGATTCTCATCATTCAAGAAAAAAGGTAACATCTTTACACTATAAACGCATGAAAGGTTCGATCTTTAGCATAGATTTGCCCCGAATTTGCTTGATTTCGGATTTGGGGGTTTCCTCAAATTCTAGGGTTTCAAATTAGCCATAAATTAGGTAATGTTAGGATGAATTTTTTTTATGATTTATGGTTAGATAGATCATTACAACAAACCCCTGTGAAAAATTTGGATTCTTGGACAGTTTATATAGGACCGACACGAACAGTCCCGATGTTCATACTACTCGCCGAGTAGACTGCCAATTTTTGATTTCCAAAACTGCTTTGGGCACTTTCACTGCAACAACTACCCACTTTTTGTGAGGATTTGCCACTAGAGATTTTCTTAAGAAGCTTGTTCCGTGAAATTTTCGAGCTGTCAACCACACGAGACAGGACACCCAAGCCATGGATGAGCTGTTCCCATGGCTAAAGTCAAGAGAAGAAGGAGCTAAAGAAGAGAGTATCAACCTATCGACTGCTACCCTAGGGGAGTTTGTTCCAATTCCCTCTATATATTTGCATTTTTATTTTTTTCATAGTATGCAATGAGGGCATTGCATAAAATAAGTGTGGGGTAGGGGGTTGGTCACATATTAGAAAACTTAGAATCTTAATTTAGGCTAATTTAAAAAAAAATTGTTGCATACCAAAAATATTACTTGGGGATTTAATTTAGAAAATTTTGGTAAAAGCAAATTAGGATTCCATATTAGAATTGTGTTGATGATTGCATGAAAACCCAAATGTTTAGTTGAGCCTATATATGTTCTAGTACATTTGTGGCTTCCTTATTCCAGTGAAATCATGGGACAAAAACACGACCCCGCACAGCCTGAGGGATGCAATATGTTTAGCAACCTAAACCTGAAATGTATCCAGGAATTATTATCTTTAGCCAATAAAGGTTGAGATTGAGCGCCCCTGCTTAAGCATGTAGGTTTTGAGTGAAAAAAGTGAGGTACATGTAAAAAAAAAGAGAATTACAAAAAAAGTTGTAAGAATTTTGGAGCAATCAAAGTGAAGATCAAAAGATCAAAATTCCAAGAAATTCAAAAAAGTTGAAGATACTAGAAATCAAATCAACCAAAGGTGGTGAATTCAAAGAAATCAAAGATCAAATGTCAAAGAATAGAAGAATTCAAGAGAGCTCCATAGTGGTATCGAAATGTTGTAATTCTAGATTATGTATGCTTGGGTTGCTCAATTAAAAATACCTTGAGGGTAAGAGGTTTTCTGCGGATGGATTCGGAGGGTTACATAAAATGAGAATAGTTCGGGGTGAGTGGGCGAATGTTTATGAGGATTGTGAGTATTTGGAGTACGGGGGGTCCTTAGGAAAAATTTTAGACACAAATGTATGCGTTGCGGTCTTGGCATAATGGCTGGGTTAGATTGGAGTTGTTATATGTGATTCTGATATGTTTAAAATTTAGTTTTGCTTGGGGGCAAGCAAAAGTCAAGTGTGGGGTATTTTGATATGTGCATAATTAGTTAGTTATTTAGCATACATTTTTATTCATTTTTAACTAATTATGTGAATAATATGGACAAAAGGTACTTAATATTGTTTAAATTTTGTTTTCAGTCCAAAAGACATGCTTGGGAGTGAAAGGGAACAAGGGAAAGCAATTGAAGAACAAAGAGTGAAGATTGAGGGACAAAAGCTCATCTACTCGGCGAGTCCAACTGAATATTCCAGAAGATAGCCATGACTCCTGATTTAAGACGGATAACAACGAGTCTACTCGGCGAGTTGGGTCTGCTACTCGCCAACTACACCCTGTTTTGAGATATCTATAAAAACCGAGCCTTTATCCGATGGGACTACTTTCTGGCAATTTTTGAAGATCCTTCTGCGATTGAGAACCCTGGAAGACGCTGAGGAATTCTAATATTCAACCTTTTGAAGAATTGAAGCAACTAGGTTAATCATTCCACTTAGCTTTAGGATTTGAGTATGTCTAATCTAGTTAAACTTGTTTTTATGTTTGTTTTTACTACAACTATGAGCTAAATACGTTTTTGTTTCTGTTTGGGGAATACCAAGGAACTCCTATGGTTTAATTCTTAGCTTTTGATTAATTGTTTATTGGTGATCTATTAAATTAAGTTTGTTAAAGAACCTTATGCATTAATCACAATTATTTTCTGTTAATTGGAAGACAATTAAGCTGCATGAACATCTCTTAGTTGTTAAACTCATATGTCTATGTGAATACTAAATCATATGCTTAGGACTAATGATTATGAAACTAAGATTAATAAGACAATAGTTAGATTGATGTGTGAGCTTGTTTGAGAAACCATCAAACAAGAGGTTAATTGAACCACTAAATTGATTAACCACTACAAATCTTATTTAATCCAAATTGTTAATCTAGGGAATTAATTAGTTTAAACACTTGATCACTGCTTGAATTAATTGATTGTCTAAGGGTTAGGAGTAATGAACATGAACCTAACTACTATAATTGGTAGCCAATAACAATTAATCTATCATAAATACAAAATAACCATAGGAGTGAATTGGTTGAACCTAACTAGAAACATCTTTATCAAATTTGGTGAATTAGTTGTTTTCTTTAGTTGATTAGTTAATTAGGTGTGCTTAAGTTTCTAGTCTTGCAAAACTAGAAGAAAAACCTTTTACTTTCATTAATTGTTTTAGTTAAAATTAGTGATTAGTTTAATTTTCCGTTCCCTAAGTTCGATACCTTACTTACTAAACTATACCACTAAAAGACAGGTTCACTGCCTTTGTGTGCTAAATTTATTAATAAAAAGTAGGGATAAAACAAGTACATTTTACACACATCAATCCCAGTTACAAACTTCAAGGGTAGAATCGAGATTTAAACATGCCAAAGGATCTAGGAGTTTCAATTCACTTAAAACCTAAAATTCTTTTTCTTTTTTTGTGGTGGAAATTGGTAAATCGTCATTTACCTACCTTCAAATATTTTGTAGTTTGGATTACGACATCCCTCTTCCAAATTGTAAAATATTGTGTTGGGTCCTAGCCTTAATATTTCATTTGGGTGTTATATTAAGGACTAAATCAACTAACTTGAATTTCTCCCTTGTAAATGTCTGCCTCAGATAACTATGGTATTCCTAAATCTTCTACTACAAGCTTTCATTCTGAAGATGATGTTCCATGATTAGATCGTGGAAGTGAAAATCATACTTCACTTCCTCCACCTCCTCCAATTATTCTCCATGACCCACAAGCTCGAAGACTTGAAAAGTTTAGGATCACTCAATCCCTATTGAATAGTAAACACAAAGATGGAAGGCATGTATGTACTCATGTCTTGGACATGAATTTGCATATTGATAGGCTGAGGATGTTGGGTGTCGTCTTCCTAAGGAAGCTGGCTATTCACTAGGTTATTCAGTCACTTCCTGAGTCATATAGTGAGTTCGTTAAAGACTACTATGTGAAAAATCACGACATGACCCTAATTGATCTCACCTATTTGCTAATTGCTGCTGAATCAGCAATGATTTGGCGCAATGGTCAAGCAAATCTGACTGGAAGATCAACATCCCAAGTTGACATGGACATACCAAGAAAGATTCCTTCTCCTAAAGGAAAGGAATTGGCCATGGTGATCATAAGAGAAAGGCCAATTCTGAGACTGCTCCATGTGAGCCTGTGTGTTTCTGCTGCCAAGGAAAGGGACATTGGAAGCGAAGCTGCCCTGACTACCTGAGAAATTTAATCAGATTGTATGGTTCTGCTTCAGCTAAGTCTACTGTCTAACTCTATTAAGTTCCTAATTGTTGATTCTTAATACATTGCATTTTGATGTTTTGTAGGATCAAGCAAAGGGAAGGAAGCTTAAAAGTAAGAGTGGGCTGAATCTAATCGCAAAGTGGATTTCAATCACATGGTTCGAAGATCGGATTTTTGAGATGCTGCTTAGGAGTTATGATAGATTGCTAGGAAATATGTAATAACATAGTTTTCATTTGTAATTGCATTGTAAGGAAAAGTTTTTTCCGCATTTTATAAATAAATAAAATTTTGTTTTATTTTTATATCTCCTTGCAATGGATTTTGTGAAAATTGACTTATCCAAGTGGGAGATTGTTGGATTAGGTGTCTAAGCCCATAACTATTACTGGTATGTACTTGACCCAAGAGTAGCATGGTCCATTTGCGTTGCATGACATTAGAACAATTTGGATATACTATTGTGAGAAGAGGATATTTATGATTTATTAATATATTATAAGTTCTAATATATTAATACGAAATCATATTATTTAATTAGTATTGATCATGAATTAGATTGGAATTAATTTTGTGATCAAAAGTGTAACATACACGTTTTGAAATCGTGTATTGTAAATTATAAAAGAGAATAATATTATGAAATATTATGTGAAATTGAGTGTTGAGTTCTAACAAATAGTTTTACTAGAAATGAAGTAAAACTATGTTTAGAATCACTCAGAAAATATTGGAAGTCTTATGAGATTCCAATTAAAAGTCAAATAGTGAAATTTAGCGAAAATATAAAATTTGAAATAATTAAAATTTTATTATTGAAAGTTGTAAATAATCTCGTTAGAAAGTTGTAGGCGAAAACCTCGTCGAAATCCGAGTTATAACGAAGAAGTTATGACCAATCGAAGATCCACGAAAAAACCGGCACAACAACGAATGACGTAAAAAGTGAGTTTTTGATAAACTACTTTTTAGCCTTAGTGATCTAAATGAAACTTGTAGTATTCGTTAAACCGAGAAGTTCGATAAAAAGAACGCCAAAATCTGACTTCGTATGAGGAAGTTATGATTTTTCTAAGTTTCAGCTTAGCAGTAGACAACTAAAAACTCGAATTTTAGATCGAGTGATTTTCAGCCGACACAACCTAAACGAGAATTGAAGGTCTCGTCAATATTAGTACAACGGTAAAAAGTCTGACGAAAACGGATGTCGGATGAAGAAGTTATGAATTTTTAACGGATTTTCCTGTCCCGGACTGTTAAAAATAACAATATTAAAAATAAATTCAAAATTAACCGACGAAGTCTAAACGAAATTTGTAGAATATATTCCCGCCTACGCGTTCATATAAACAACATCAAAAACGGAGCTCGTATGAGAAAGTTATGGATTTTATAAGATTTAGGCACAATTTCCGAGGAATCTCGCAAGGATAAGGCCAATCTCGGTGAGTCACCCGCTGAGTCCGACGCGTGTCGCTTGCTGATTGGACCGAAGCCGTAGCCTTTCCCCATCCAACGTGCAACTACTATCGACATTGCATTGTAGGCTCTGAACTCGGACGCGTGGCCTTGCATGCGAGACGTGTCCGACGCGTGTCTTCCTACGGATCTGACCACCTGGCCTTCGCTGCTGCTGCCACCTGCCTTCGCTGCCACCTCCTTCTCGGCTGAACCCTCACATCCTTGCCCTATAAATACAAGGCTTGCGAGTCTTCTCGGGAAATTTGGAGAAATTGCCATTTTCCACCCCTTTTCTATATTTTCACTATTTTGACATCCCCCGAAGCCCCGATATCAATTTTAGCACCTGAAACACGCCCCGAAGTGCCCGAAGACCCAGATAAATTTATCTTTTCGGTTTCAAGCTCAACCTTCACAGAGCCCGGTTTTCAAGAAAACTCCCGGTTTTCAACGAAGAAAGCCAATTATAGTAACGAAATGTTGCGCAAATTACTATTTTAACCCCTGATTATTTCACTGTGAGTTTAATATTTAGGAACAATGGTATGTTATGTGTTATATGTGCTATGTGCTTTTCAGTGTTATTATTCCAGGTTATTTTCCCGTGTTATTTTTATTCGCTATTTTTAATAACAAAGAAATACCTTTAACTATGTGATCAGTGAAAGGACTTAGATTCACATTGGTACTGGTATGTAGCCTTTGGCCATGTAGAGCATGTCTCCGTAAGAGAATGATTTCTATTCTATGGTATTGGAAGAAGGTTAGACAGGGCTATAAGCCTGAAATCTACCAAAATGTTAATCCGAAGTTGTATGTCTTCTGTGCCATTTGGGCCAAAGCTTTATTGATGTATATCAAGTATGGAAATTGTTATGTCTCATTGATTGTATATCTTTGAATCAAATCAATGATTGATATGGAAAGTTTGTTACATGATCACATATGCCCTTGTTGTTCCTTGTTCCTCTTTTCTTCTTCCATATTGAAGTATATATATATATATATATATATATATATATATATATATATATATATGGCATAACGTTATATTGTATCTATTATTGAACTCACTAAGCGTCACCGCTTACCCTCTCAATGTTTAACAAATTTGCAGGATATAAGTAACCAGTATAGTCATATACTATCGAAAGGTTTAGAATAGTTGTAATATTACTTTTGTATTTAGGGATCATGTATGTATAAATGTATAGTATCCTGGGTAGTTGTGTAATATATAACACTTTGTAGTAGTCGGTTTGTATCCAGTCATTTGTAATCTCTTTATCAATGTAAAATATTGTTTTTATGAATATGCAAGTAGCATGTTTTGGAGTAAATATATTGTCAAGTATGAAAGTTTGGGTCTTTCAGAAATACGGAAGTGAGGGTCTTTCAAAAAGAGACTAATTAAATAAATGGGGATTGATTTGGTAAATCATTCATTCTTATAAAGTGGGCTTATGATCCATAGTTCCTCATGTTGGGCTAAACCCATGTGGTGACCCATTGATACTGCATGGAGGTTAAAACCCATGGATCTTGAGGAATATGGAAAGCGATGAGTTACATGGTGTAACCCTAATGTGTACACTATATAAGAAGCCTCATAGCTCATGTAATTGGCATTAAGGAGTGACTAGTGATAGACACATGAGGGCTAGCCAAATTTTGAGTGTATATAATATTCTCATAAGTTATTCCAATTGTTGGTGGTGTTTTGTGAACCATTTGAGGTGCAACACTTGGGGCACTAAGCTCTTAAAGCTCCAAGGTTTCCAACTACAAGAAAAGGTGTGCCATCCAACTTGTTTTATTACCCAAGTATGACGCTTTTGTAAGCTAGTTAGGGTAAAACCTTGGAAAGTTCAAGTTTGCATGTATAATAGAGAAAACATAGATCCAAGGTATTTAGGGTTGCATGTACACCTTATGAGTGTTAGAATGCTCAAAACCCAACAAACTAGTGGTCTGGCATTGGTGCCTTCGACCCACGGGTACCATGAGGAAAACTCACTTGAATCGAAGAACCCCGAAACACTGCGACACGCTCCCCTTTCTGCACTGCTTGCTCCACGAGCCCTCTAGCCCAAAACATGGAAGAATCTTAATCGATAGTTCGAAACCTTTAATTTTGACCCAAATTCAATCTAGTCAAAAATTCAACGATCAACGGTCAACAGTCAACTGCCCCTGACGACGTGACACTCTATTAGTTACGTCGTGGGCTACTGAAAGAAAAAATAGTTGGGACTCTTTGATCCTCACGACGTGATAGGCATAGTCTCACGTCGTGAGATCTGTCTAAATGACATTTTCATAATTAAACTCCTTAAACTATTAAACCATTGTTCCATCTTCTCCAGAAGGGTTCTTAATGCCCCAAATACCTTAAAAATCGATGATTTAAGGTCTTACATTCCCAATGAAACACTTGATCTCAAATTATGGAATTCATGAAGAAAAAGGAGGTCAAAACTCAAGCATGATCTCAAACATTACCCAAATCTCAGATCCATCACATATAAACACCAATGGACTCTAAGAACCTATAAAGTTGCTAACTTTATGGGGTCTCAACACTCTAACTCATCTAACCATGGATAATCATGCATAAAACCTTTGACATAGTTGTATGGAATCATTAAATTTGAATATTGGTTAGTCACAATGGTCCAGTGATGTTGCTAGGAGATGCAAATGAAGCTTCCAAGCTGGATCTATGCTCCAAAGGTGATCCCTTCTTCTTCAAGCCACCAAAATCTCAAAAATCACAAAGACATGCTAGTGTTAGGGTTTTTATGTTTTTGAGGACCAATGAGGTTGTAAATTAACCCTAAAATGAACTTTATGGGGTTTAAATACGAAGGCAACCCTAAAAGATCATGGGCTTGGGCTGCAACACATCTCATGTCGTGAGCACTTATGTCTCACGTCGTGAGCTTAGTTAAATCACCATTTTCATTTATTCACTTGTCACATCATGACCTCTCTATGGTCATGTTGTGACACCTGGTTTTACCCACAAACAAGGCATTTGACTCCTTGAAGCCCTAAACCGATCCATTCTGGAAACTAGGTGTTACAAATATAGTAAGATTATATAAGATAACACGTTCACTCATATAAAGATAACACAATAACATTATAGTAAGATAATACTATTTATCATCTCTCTGAGTGAAGGTGTTATCTTAATTTAATCTTATGATATTATCTCCGTTTAACATATAATATTGTCTCACTATAATAAACAACATTATTTTGTTTTTTAAATGAGAGATTAGCTTACTGTAATGTTACTTCATTCTCTTTATATAACAAAGGGTCCTATCTTACCATAACTTTATGTATTTTATACGTTTGACATAAGATATTATTTGTTTGAATAAAATTGTCTTTTTCTTATTTTCAAATTGAGTTTTTAATCTTATAGTAAGACAAACCCCACTATCCGAAAAAAAATACAATAACATAACCTTAGCATAATAAACTCTTAAGACAAAAAAAAATACTTAACATCCTCTTTCCAGGAATTCATTTCCAAATTTAAACATTTTATTATTAAGTTTTAGTCTAGGTCACGTCGTGGCATTCACTGTTGAGGAACACGCATTTGTGTGTTGCAATAGCGTGGTGGTATGTTACCACAACGTGGCAGCCATTTTGGGCCAAAACCCTAATTTTCAGGATTGGTGCCCTATTTAAAGGCACTAACACCTAGGTTTGCCTCATTTTGCAGCCTCCATACTCTAGATCGAATCTCCTCCAAAACCTAACCTCCATATGTGTGTTTTGAGTGTGTGAAGCCACTTTTGTGAAGGATGAAGGAAGAAGGAGTCCATTTTGGAGCTTGTGTGCTTGGTTCCAGCTTAAATATTGCATATTCATTACATTCATGGTCTTTTGGAGGTATAAAGTCTTCACCTTGCTCTTTAGATCTCTAGATCTAGTGTTAGGTCATTTTATGAGCTTTTTGGTCCATATCTTTTGGTTCATGGAGTTTGAGTAAACTCTAGAGCCTTTGAGATCATGGTGGTGGTTAGAAAGAGGGCTTGTATGACTCAGTTGGGTGTCCATGCTTTTGGTGCAAGCATTGAGAGCTTAAGATTTGAGATCTTGGCTTATTTAGATGTCTTGATGGATAATGTTGGAAACTTTATCCATCTAGACCTTGAGAAGGTTCAAATCTGAGATTTAGGGTTCATGGGGTTAAGGCTTAAGAACTAAATTCGTTAAGCTGACGGAGCCCAGTTCCCACAGTGTGGCGATCTGGTTGCCATGACATGGAGATTGGTGTCACCACGACTGTTTTTCCGTGTAGCTGCCATGACATGGTCAATGGGTGGCCACGAATTGGAGGTCAGTTGGGGGCTGACTTTGACCCTTGACTTTTTGAAGAGTTTGATTTTGGTCAAACTTGGAGAGGTGTTAACCTATAGTCTGAGATTTAGCTTGTGACTAGTTTAGGAGGTTTGTGTAGCTAATTTTTTGGGACTTTATGTAGTGGATTTTAGCTCTTCCTCTAGGTGAGTATTCTCAGTATTTACCTGTGTGGTAATGTATACATGTTGACTAGCTGGTTCTTATTTGTTGATTGTTGTATATATGAGCTTGAGTTGTTGATAACACCTAGACTATTGTGAGTCCATGGGACTGCTGATAGTCCCCGTGGTTGCTAATAACTTGTGAGGTCTTGCTGTTAATCCACAGGGCTTGCTGTTAGCCCACTAGGACTGCTGATTGATAACCCAAAGTTGTTTATATTGTTTTTCTATGTTTGATATTCAGGGCTGCTAATAATCCCAAGGCTCTTATAACCCATAATTGATCATTATGTTGTGATGTATGTGATATTTTAGGCAACTCACTAATCTTTGTGGTTACAGTTATTGATTAAAATACTTTTCACGTATTTATCGAATTGCGAAGGCGGGACTGTACACACACATCAACGGTTTTATGATTCGAGATTTCACATTGTCTTCTTATAACTCTGATTTCTGAATAATGGTTTAGGAACAATTGGTTTAACCTAAACGCAACTTTATTAAAAATGGGTGTTTATTTTAATTTATATATGTAAATTTTATTCTGGAAGGCGGGACATTAGAAGTTGATATCAAAGCCCTGGTTCGAGGGATTTGGATGAACACTCGTGGGATTTCAAACTCAAACTATGGATCTAAGAGTTTTAATAAGCCTCTTTGGAAAATATACATTTCAAGAGAAGAAAAGAGAAGATGCAATGTGTAAAGTCATCCGGAGCTCGGGAAAGTGATCTCCCAAAATATCCATACTTGCTTTATATGTTGTATTTGAGTTGTTGTTATATGTGTTATAGTATGATGTGCATGCTATAACTTAGGCTAAGGATCTACTAAGGGTTGCATGTTAGAGTGCCTTCTTAAGAGAGATGCCTTTTTGTGTGTGATATGTAGCTATTAGAGATTCATCATAGCATGTAGGCTAAGGATCCTTAGTAATTACGTGTTAGAAATTCCTGATCCTTATGATGCTGTATTGCTTGTTGGTTCTTCTGCTTGAATGTTGCTTGCTTTGTCCTATGTGAAACCTATATTGATGTTAGTTAACTATTAAGTGAATATGTTAAGTTGCATGCCACGAAGATTAAATAGTTTTAGAATGTTTGATTTGGCCCTAAGCTCTTGTTTCACTCCAACCGTTGTAGTGCAGGATCTTTCAGTCGAAGGACTGTTTAATCCTTGTTTCATGTAATTGTATTCGTAAGATAGTTAGTTGACATTGGTAAAAGTTTCTTTCACAGTTGATAGCAGAGTGGGGTGAGCATTCCTAGTGACTTTGGAAGAGTGCTAGAGTGTGCTAGTATGAGCACTTGTGTATGAGGAAATTTAAGGAAATCTAGGCAGTTTGTGGTGGCGTTTCTAAGCATATGGGTATGCTGGTACACCTAGCAGTGGTGGAGTGCCTAGTGACGTAAGAAAAGTGTTAAAGTATTCTAGTGGGTTCATATGTATGTGAAGAATCCTAGAGGGAGAGTCTAGGAAGAGAAGTGGTGTGTTCCTGTGTGAGCACATGTATCTGCGGTTGGTAGTGGTCATATGTAGTGACTTAGGAACTTTGAGACAATTCGTGGGACACGTATGGATAGGTGTAGAAAGTAGTATAGGCTCGTACTACTGAATGTACAGGATCCATACGGGGGCCAGGAAGGGTAAAAAAAGGTTTCTAAGGAGCTAAGGGAGGGTAGATAGTGTGGCATAGAACCAACATTAATTGTAGTCACCTCCGTCGTTATCGGCCTACCAGCTATGATTTTTTAGGATAAGGATGAGACTGGTAATTGATTGGACCTTAGTGTTCGTGGCAGTTTGGGTCTAAATGGTACCAACCTGTGTGAGTTTTTTGATTCTAAGGTCTCAATGGACTCGCTTGAAGTAGTGCCAATATGAGTCATGGGACTCAAGGAGGAAGCCACTTTGATGATCGACTCGAGGATTACAGTCTGGGGCTGAGTGGTCAACCGATGGCAAGGGATGTCATTTTCTACGATGAAGTTATGTTTTTCAGCCTCTCGTGCTTGAAGGAGAAGAGATTGCATGTGTGTCGGTCGATAGTTAAGCAAAGAGGTGGTGTTCTTCTCATCATTTTCTACTATAAGAATGTGAAGATTGGTTTGTAGTAAATCGTCTCTGTTTTGTAGCGAGGGAATGTTCGAGACTCAAATTTTCTTTTGATTCGACGGAAAGGTTCAGGCCATGTTGCAGGTGGAATATGTTATGCAGATTCGAGAAGATCGAGTGTATCTGAGGAGGCATCAAGATGTTCCTGTTTTGGGTAGGAGAGTTCTATAGATATGTTGGTTTTTTTGAGCTACTATTTGAGTATATGTGAAGGATTCTAGAAGCATTAAAAGAGGATAATGTGTTGGATCACTTCTCTAAATGCAAGGTTTTCTATGTGTAAGTTCGGTTCGTAAGGTGCCCCATCAATAAAATGGTGTTATGTTTGATTTCGCTAAGCTTGAGGCGGAAATGTTGGGAAGAGTTTTTCAGGTCTCCATCTGAGGTTTAAGGTACCTTTATGATTGTTTGGTCATTATCCGAAGGAGTATTCTTAAGTTATGTTGCATTTCTAAATTCAAGGTTGGTGTGTATCTGGTTGAGCTGGTCCTAGACTCTAGTGTAGTAGACATCAGTCGTTGATGGTTCGAACCCTAAGTGGGGGAGAAATGGGTATTCTGCATGGAGGATCATCGGTTGGTCCGATTTTTATGGTTTCGGCAATGGATCAGAGGAATCTACGGTTTCGGTATTTAGATTTTTGGTTTGGGTTTATTGTTTCATAGAGAAGGAAAGTTGGCTACCATCGACGTGCTCATGGGTAGGAAGTTTCTTGTTATGTTCCTCAAATATTAGTCGGTCCTCCATGGTTATGAAGAACTTAAGTATTGGTCAGATTGTGGGTGCAGAGCAAGTTGCCGCTCAGGTTAGGTATCAGATATAGAGAACATGATTATCTCGTAATATGGGTTAGTTATCTTTGGTTGAGTTGGGCAATTGTTGACTAGCCTTATAGTTCAGTAAGAGTATTTTTGTGTGGACTTTGTTCAGTATGTGTGGGATCATGGAGTTTAGTTTTTGGCCTATTTATGATCGTTGGTTATGTCGTTCCTCATTAACAACTGAAGTTATTTGAAGGCTTCAAGTTGTATCAGTCGAGGGTGCAATTGATGCGTCGACCCTTAGTCAAGCTTTGTAAGGTGTACATCTTGGTCACTGTGTATGTGTACTCTTGATTTTTTGGTTGTGGAATTGTTGTTCCTGGTAGGCTTGAGTTTGCATCCGCCCTTGGCTATTGGAAATTTTATTGGTCAATTTGCACATTGGTGAGATCTGTTCGGCTTCATTAAGGTTTGGGATCTTGATTTGGTGGTTAGAGGAATGTTTCTATTAGCGATTGAGGTTCGTCATTTTCTTCGATTCGCTGGTACTTCACTTTTTGGGTAAGGTTATGTTAAGGAGGGATTATAGTCAGCTTAAGGAACATTGTGATTTCTCCTAGGGAGTGTGAAATGTTGTGTTCTCAAGCTGGGGCAATTGTTCAACTATATATCTTGTTTTCTGGTTGTATATGGTCATGTTTCTTCTGATGATGAGTCGGTGGCAGTATGGGTGGTGGAAGAGTTACGTATTGCAATATGGTATGACTCATGTGGTTTTTTCAAGTGTTGAATGGGTTCCTACAGGTCAATGGGATGATAATAGTATGTCTTTAGGTCCACTCAGTGCTGGTCGGGAGTCTTCATGTCTGTGGTTGGGTGATGGCAAGAACGGTGAGGAACCATGATTTTCTCATCCCAATGGTTGGATGGCATCATGGCGTTCCATGAGCCATCGTGGATTTTACTTTCGTGAGTGGGGACAGCAGTTGTGTAGCAGAGACCCGTGTGTTGGTTTGTTAGTCGTGTGGCATAAATGGGTGTTTGAGCAGTATAGTGTTATCACCGGTAGCTTAGTGACCAATAGGTTGGGTCGGGCAATGGTAGGGTGTTGAATTGTTGGGAAAGTCATGGTGGTATATTAGCAGTTCATTTTTGGGTTTCTTGTTAGTGGATTCATGTTCGTTTTATAAGAAAGGTCGTGTGCGGGTTAAGCTACTAGTGATATCATTCGTTGTAAGACTATTGGATGATTTGGTAGATGGTTGTGCACCTGAGTTGTTTTGGGAGCTTGAGTGTCACACGAGATTTGGTATTGACCATGGTTACACTCGTGGGAGAAGTTGTTAGTCACGACTTGTTAGGAAGTCCAGTGTATAATTGAGGACCTCAATCATGACATCTGAATTTGGGATGTTGATCAGACTCGTTGTTTATTTGGGAATATGTAGACTAGTTAGCCTTTACTGGTTTATATTTCGTTCTTGAGTTTGTATTCAAGGTTGTCAGCCTTGACTGTTGATTGTGCATTTTGTACACAGTTATCAGTGGGACAACGCGAGGCCGGGGAAAACCTTGGATGGATTGATTTTGTGAATTTTGGTCAGCATAGTTGATATGTGGAGTGGCCTTGTTTTCCTACAACCAATTTTGATCTGGAAGTTGTCAAATTATATTTAAGGGTTAAGTGCCTCTTGAGGTTGGTTAGTTGCAGTGTGATGGTGTTCGTTTCTTCTTCGAGTCGTGTGCTTCTTGTTGAGGATTGATTCAACTTTTATACCAATAAGAGGATGTCTATTTAGGGTATTGTTTTAGTGCTACATTTGACGAGACGTTAACTTTTCGGAAGTTCCATTTGGGAATGGCTTATGCATCTGTTTCTGAAATCCTTGTAATGATTGTTACATATTCTGGTACGTTGGATTGTGTCGGCTTGCGTGGAAGGGGTGGGCTTGGAAAACCTACAAGTCGTTTTGGGGATGTTTTTAAGAGAAATTCATAAGGGCATATTTCGGGGATGAGATCTAATTTAAGTGGGGGTGGGAGGAATAGTAACATCCTCTTTCCAGTTATTCATTTCCGAGTTTAACCATTTTGTTATTAAGTTTTAGTCTATGCCAAGGCATGGAATAAGAGGGGTAACGAAGTGACATTAACTGTTTAGGAAGCACATTTGTACGTTGCCACGACGTGGCAACCATTTTGGGCCAAAACCCTAGTTTTCGAGATTGGTGCCCTATTTAAAGGCACTAACTCCTAGGGTTGCCTCATTTGGCAACCTCTACCCTCTGAGATCGAATACCCTCCAAACCCTAGCCTCCATATGTGTGTTTTGAGTGCGTGAAACCACTTTTGTGATGGATGAAGGAAGAAGGAGTCCATTTTGGTGCTTATGTGCTTGGTTCCAGCTTAGATCTTCCATCTTCATCACATTCCTGGTCTTTTGGAGGTATAAAGTCTTCATCTTGCTCATTAGATCTCTACATATAGTACTAGGTCATTTTATGAGATTTTTGGCCCATATCTTATTATTCTTGGAGTTTTAGTGAACTCTAAAACCATTGAGACCATTTTTAAGACTTAGTTGGGTGTCTATGCTTTTGGTGCAAGCATTAAGAGCTTAAGATTTGAGATATTGGCTTATTGGGACGTCTTAATGGATAAAGTTGGAAGCTTTATCTGTCTAGACCTTGAGAAAGTTCAAATATGAGATTTGGGGTTCATGGGGTTAAGGATTAAGAGCATAATCCGTTAAGCTGAAGGAGCCCAGTTCCCACGACATGGTGGTTTGGTTGCTACGAAGTGGAGACTAGTGTCCCTAAAACTGTTTTGTCGTGTAGCTGCCACGACATGGCCTATGGGTGACCACGATGTGGCTTATGGGTGGCCACGAACTGGAGATCAGCTCGGGGATGACTTTAACCGTTGACTGTTGACTTTTTCACCAGTTTGACTTTTGGTCAAACTTGGAGAGGTGTTGAGTTATAGTCTGAGATTTAGCTTGTGATTGGTTTAAGAGGTTCGTGTAACTGATTTTGTGGGACTTTATGTAGTGGATTTCAGCTATTCGTCTAAGTGAGTCTTCTCACTATATTTACCTGTATGGTAGTGTATACATGCTGACCAGTTGGGTTTTATTTGTTGATTGTTGTATATGTGAACTAAGTTATTGATAACTCTTGGATGGTTGTGAGTCCATGGGACCGCTGATAGTCCCTGGGGTTTCTCATAACTTGTGAGGTGTGTCGTTAGCTGGATGGGACTGCTATTAGTCCCCAGGGTTGTTAATAACTCATAGTTGTTTATATTTTTGTGTTGTGTGTGATATCCAGGACTGCTGATAGTCCCAGTCTTGCTGATAACCCATAGTTGATTATTATGCTGTGAATTATGTGATATTTTGGGTAACTCACTAAGCTTTGTGTTTACAGTTGTGGATTTAATATTTTTCAGGTACGTATCGGATTGCGAATGCGAGACTATACACACACATCAACGGTTTTATGATTCGAGATTTCGCATTGTCTCCTTATAACTATAATTTCTGAATAATGGTTTAGGAACAAATGGTTTGTCCTGAATGTAACTTTATTAAAAATGGGTGCTTATTCTATATTAAAAATGAAAATTTTATTTTGGAAGGCAAGACATTACATATACAATAAGATGTATAATGATAAATTCTTTATCTTCTTTTGTTAAAAAACTTATGGCTTTATCATTAATGAGCCGAAAATATATGGACATTTTGATTGAAAACCAAAATTATCAACTAAAATCCAAAATGTGTAAACGATTGCAGCTTTCTTGTTCTTTTCTATAAATAATTGATAGTATTTTATACTCTTTTTTAAAGATGTCCTTAATATAAATATATTATTATTTTATGTCCAATGCATTTTTTTTTTCTGAAAATAGAAATATACAACATGAAACCTAGAAAATTCTTACAAGTTTCATGTTGCATATTGCTATGATCGATTATTGCTATTATGGGTAGGGTTTTGTATGTACAGTGGTATTGTGTGCATAGAAATATTAATATGTTTCTTTTATGGGTAATAACTTAAGTGGGTTTTATAGTTTCCAATTTATATAGTGCTATTATCGGTGAAAATATAAGTATGTTGCTATTATGTGTAAAATTTTGAATATTTGATGGTTTTCTAAGGTTACAACAAAATGCTCAATGCGGAAAATCACTTAACAATTAAGAAATGACACATGCAACCTAATAGGATCTATGTATTTCACATTAAGGCAACATACTTGTAATAAAAAAAATCTAGCATAAACCCTAGCAATTTCGAAAACTAGAAATTAGAGTTACATACCTTAAACTTGTTATAGAAAACAAGTTACTTGAATCCTTCCTTTGTAGACTTGAGAAGCTAGCACCAAAATTTTAGTGCCTCTAATGATTTATACCCAAACCCTAGCAACAAAAACACGAGAGGAGTAGAAATTCGGCTATCCTTCTAGCAAAGAGCATGGATGAAAACAAGACACCCAATGGGTCCTATTTATACATAATAGAAAAACCCTAGAAACCCTAATCCTGATTAAAATAATAATATTTCAATTTCAGGTGGTTATCCAGTTTCCATATCTTTAAAAGGAATATTCTAGATGTGTTTAATCACATATGATTATATGTATTTAGAACACATATGATTAAATAGATATAAACACATGTGACTAAATACATGAGATAAATTATTGAATCGTCATGAAATGAATATTGTCCACATAAATCATATGTTATTAAATGCATATAATCGCACTGATTAAATACATGAGAACATTATTGAATTAAGAAAGCAAAAACAAATTTTGTCCACATAAATCATATGTGATTAAATACATATAATCACATGTGATTATAAAAACGAGAACAACTATTGAATCTAGAACAAAAAAATAAATCTTATCCATATAAATTATATGTGATTAAATACATATAATCACATGTTATTAAATATACTAGAAATAATTATTAAATCAAGAGCACATAAATTAATCTAGTATAGATAAATTATATGTGATTAAATACATATAATCACATGTGATTAGATACATATAATCACATGTGAGTATAGACAACAGAACAACCATTGAATCAAAAATATGAAAAACATATATTGGTCACATTAAAGTTATGTTATTAAATACATATAATCAGATATGAATAAATATATGAGAAACATTATTGAATGGAAAAAAAATGAAAACAAAGATTATTTATATAAATCATATATGATTATATGTTTTTAATCACATGCGATTTATGTGATTGAATACGTGTAATCACAATTGATCTATGTCATTATATGCATTTAATCATATATGATGTTGGTGGTTGTAGGTAGTGGGTGGTGATACGTGGTGGGTGGTGGTGGTGGTGGAGATGGGGGGGTGATGAGTGTAGTATAGGTGATGAGTGACAATGGACGTAGGTGATGGTGGTTGTGTTGGTGATGGCGGGTGATAGGGATGGTGGTAGAGCGTGATGTTGATAATGGTGGGTGGGGTGGTTGTGGTAATGGTAATGAGTGGGGTGGTGGTGGTGGGTATTGTTCGGTAGTGGTGACGGGTTGTGGGGGTGGTTGTTGGTGGTGGTGGCGGATGGTGGTGGTGAGGGTGGCACATGGTGGGCGTGGTGGTGGCGGGTGATGGCATGCGGTAGAGGTGGTTGGTGATGATGGGTGGGTGGGTGGCGGTGGTGATGGGTGGTGGTTGGTAATGGAAGATGATGGTGATAGGGATGAATAGGTTGGTGATGGGGAGTATCGTGATGGAGGTGGTAGTGGCGGGTGGTGGTGATAGTGATGGTCGTGGGGTGGTGGAAGTAGATGGTGGTTGGTGGGTAGTGGGTAGTGGTGATGGTAATGGGTGAGTGGTGGTGATGAGTTGTGGGTGGTGATGAGTGGGTAGTGGTGGGTGATGATAATGGTGGTGGGTAGGGTGATAATGATGATGGTAGGTACGGTGATGGTGATGGTGATGGGTGGGGTGGTGGTAGTGGTGGGTGATGGTGGTGGTGACGGGTGATGGTGATGGTTGTGATGGTGGTGGTGGGTATGGTGTTGATGGTGATGGGTGGTGGTGATGGTGGTGGCGGTGGTGGTGTTGAGTGGTGGAGTGTTAGATTAGGTGTCTAAGCCTATAACTATAATTGGTATGTACTTGACCCGAGAGTAGCATGGTCCATTTGGGTTGCATATCACCAGGACAATTTGACAAGATGGACTTTTGAGAAGAGGATACTTATGATTTGTTAATATATTATAAGTTCTAATATATTAATATGAAATCATATTATTTAATTAGTATTGCTCAAGAATTAATTTGGAATTAATTTTATGATCAAAAGAGACTAATTAAATATGAGGGGTTGATTTGGTAAAATCATTCATTCTTATGGTGTGGGCCAATGACCCACTAAACCCATGTGCCAACCCATGGATGACCCATGGGGGTTTAAACCCATGGAGCCTAAGGAATATGGAAAGTCATACACATTAGGATTTACATGGTGTAACCCTAATCTTGCCACAACATATAAGAAGACCCTTAGCATCCAAAATTGACGACTACATACACTAGTGATCTTGGAGTTCATTGAGTTGATTTTGGTGCAAGAAATACTCTCTCAAAAGTCTCATTTGTTGTAGGTGTGTTGTGATTCCATTTGAGGTGCAACACTTGGGGCACTAAGTTCTTAATAGCCAAACTCAAGAAGCTCTACAAGCTAGAACAATGAGGTAATTTTATAACTCTCTTTTATGTTGATTATGTCATTTCCATGCTAGTTGTAGGCTTAATGCTTTGGAAACAATATTGCATGTATAATTAGAGAAAACATAGATCCAAAGCATTTAGGACTGTATGTGCACCATAGGATGTTGTAGTATACCAAAACCCATTAGTGGTATCACAGCCTAGGATTGTTTTCTATTATATTTTATGGAAATGTAATTTTCAAAGTTAAAAAATCGATTTTCTGCATTCTGGACAGTGAACTCGCCGAGTCCACTAAAAAAAAGTCCAACTCGATGAGTCCAGTTCATGTACTCGCCGAGTTGGTGCTCTAGTGGGCAGTTTTTTGAGTTTTTTTTGGCCTGTTTTGGATTAGAATCATTACCACAAAATGTTTTAGTTCATAAAATCTGATTTTGTTGATATGGTAATGATGATTCTCATCCAAATAAAAGATAATTGTCGAAGTTTAATGATTTGTATTAGTTTATGTGTTTAGGCAAATTTCTTGAAACTTGTTTGATATGAATAATCTTAACTTATGAGTTTAATTAGATCATAGGCAAACTTTTTTTTTGTTAGTTGTAATTTTTGATCTAATTGTTTTTGATGAAATCCATAACTTCTCCTCAAGTTATGGAAAGTGAAAAGTTTCATTTTTAAATGTCATCTTAAATGGTTTTAAGTCTTCCATAACTTGTCCTCAAGTTATGGAACTTGAAGAGTCTTTTACATATATGTTTTTTATGAACTCCATAACTTGTCCTCGAGTTTTGGAATGTCAAGAGTCTTTTCATAAAACCTATATTAAACTCATAAGTTATGGATACCAAAAGTTTTTGAATAGTTCAAAACTTGCCCTCAAGTTTTTGAATTTGTAAATGCAAAGTCTCACTTTGAAACATTTAGTTCCAAACCCTAGAATTTTAAAAGTTTAAACTCATAAGTTATGGATTCCAAAAGGTTTTTGAATTGTTCAAAACTTGCCCTCAAGTTTTGGAATTTGTAAAGTTTCACTGTTGAGTACTTTAATTCCAAACCCTAGAATTTTAAAAGTTTAAAATTCAAGCCTTATACTATTATAATATTATATGTTTGATATATATATATATATATATATATATATATATATATATATATATATATATATTTATATGTATGTATAAGAGTAAAGTCAGTTTTATCGTTAGTAGGCCTCATTCACGAAGCCGGTCTATAAGGTGGGTATAAGATTACTGCCTATAAAATGGTAGTTTAATGACTGTCCACTCTCACCCACCGCTACCTTGACTGGTGGAGGGTCGTTAGCCGAATGTGTTTGACAGGACATTTAAATTCTCATTAAAAGTATAATTAAATACTAAGTAACTAAACACTTATAAATTCCCAATCTTAGTTACTTAGGAAAATTTGAATTTGGTGTTAAGCCATGAAATTGCACTTTGCGCCTTGTTAAGCCATTAGTGGAGCGTGTGTGGTTAACCGACACACTAATCTGGGACTGAAAATGTGTGGAAAATGGTAGCTTGATGTTAATCATAGATCAATGAAGCGTGTGTGGTTAACCGACACATCGATTAGGTGGTTGTAACATTGGGTGTACCAATCTAATTTTCATGGTTATCCACACCTTGTTTGTGATCCTTGTCATCCCAGTCACAAACTTGAAGGGCACAATTGAGATTTAAACATGCCATTGAAAAGTTTAATGAATCTCAAAGGATCTAGGAATTTCAATCTATTTAAAACTTAATTATCAGTTTCGTTTTTCATGGTGGAAATTGGTAAATCGTTATTTACCTACATTCAAATATTTTGTAATAGGATTACAACATCATTCTTTCGAATTGTAAAATATTGTGTTGGGTCCTAGCCTTAATATTTCATTTGGGTGTTATATTAAGGACATAAATCAACTAACATGAATTTCTCCCATTGTAGATGTCTGGTTCAGACAACTATGGTCTTCCCAAATCTTTTGAAACAAGCTTTCCTCTTGAAGATGGTATCCCACATGGCGATCAAGGTGAAAAATTAATCCTTTTTTCATGTGTTAGTAGAAATGGAAATCATACTTCACTTCCTCCACCTCCTCCAATTATTCTCCCTAACCCACAAGTTCAAAGACTTGAAAAGTTCAAGATCACTCAATCCCTATTGGATAGCAAACACAGGGATGGAAAGTCAGTGTGTGCACATGTGTTAGATATGAAGTCACACATTGACAAGATGAGAATGTTGGGTGTGGTGTTCCCAAGGAAGTTGTCTATTGATTGGATTCTTTAGTCACTTCCCGAGTCATATAGTGAGTTCATTAAGGACTACTATGTGACAAACCACAACATGACCCTTATTGATCTTACCTATTTGCTTGTTGTTGCCGCATCAGCAATGATTTGGCACACTGGAAAAGCAAATTTGATTGGAAGATCCACTTCTCAAACTTCCATGGACATTAACAATGGTAACATTGGAAGTCCAGAAAAGATTTCTCTTCCCAATGGAAAGGGATCGGCCATAGTCAACTCGGTTGACCAAATGGTGAAGAGAAAGTCTAAGTATGTGATTTTCTCATGTACCAATGCAAAAGAAACCATTTGTTTCTACTGCCATTTGAAGGTACATTGGAAGTGAAGCTGCCCTGACTACCTGAAAGATCTGAGATAAGGTAGAATCAATAAGGTTTGACTCTGCTTCAGGTAAGTCTACTGTCTGACTCTATTAAGTTCCTAATTGTTGATTCTTAATACATGATGCGACAAGGTTGCATTTTGATGTTTTGTAGGATCATGTAAAAGGAAGGAAGCTTAAAGGAAGAGTATGTTGAATCTGGTCGCGAAGATGGATTTCAATGGCATGGTTCGATGATCGGATTTTTGAGCTGTTGCTTAACAGTTATGATAGATTGCTTAGAAATATGTAGTAACACAGTTTTCATTTGTAATTGCATTGTAAGGAAAAGTTTTTCCACATTTTATCAATAAATATATTTTTTTTATTTTGTTATATCTCCTTGCAATGGCATTTGTGAAAATTGATGTTTGTATGTTTCTACGTTAGCAATATGAATTTGATTCTTTCATTTGTGGTAGTGTCAAAATTTACCAAATAAGGAAAGATTCTCATCAACCAAGTTTCAGTCGGATAGAAACTTGGAATCATGAAACTTGCATTGTGTGATGAATGAGAACTTCATCTTTGGGAAATTAAGACTAATTCCTTGTTCACATGAGTATATGAGTCAAGTGAAGGACTGGGGGACCGGGTACACTTGGTTGTGCGCTGGTCAGGTCCACCTCAAAGAATGAAAAGACTATTCGTCATGATTTACTAAAGTTTGGTAAATATGGTTATGCTTACAATTTTAAGTATAATTTTGAACAGTTTCAATGTATGGCAGAACGAATGAGAAGAATCAAATTAGACAGAATGATAAAAGATGGGAGAGTACTTTAGTATTTTGTTTTATGATCATCTTAATGATTACAGAAAACCATATCACAATTGATCCTCTATGGACACCTTACTGCATTTGTATGACTAAGAAGAGGAATCGTGAATGGGTGAAATGGTTAAATCAAAAGGTGAATCATACTTCGTTCCAAATCGAGTCTTAGATTCATATTCCAAGATTGTAACTTGAGTGAAATAATCTTAAGGAAGGTTTAAAACACTCATCAAATGTAGAGTAAAATGTTTCTTACTCTTATACATTTGAAATTGGTAAGTTGTTATGTCTTGGTAAGGGCAGAGACCATCTAAGGCCAATTGTGTGAAGTGTTAGTCTTGATTAGAAACCGAACTGACTATTGAATATTTGTTTGTCAAGGAACGGTTCTTGACAAGAGAGTCTTATATGTCAAGAGGTCAGTGGGAGTCTTAAAGATCTTGAAAGTTTCAAGATCAAATCAAGAGTATACCTATTGTTAATCACTAGCACACGACTTGAGGATTGTAACCTATCGTGTTGACATATTCTTGTTTCGGTGCCCATTCATGTTAAAGTTGACTATGTAGGTGAGTTTTATGAGTTCTAAATTGTTTTCATAACAACTTGGAAGCAATGGTAGGCCCTTGTGTTTCCTAGTGGCAATAAATTAAGATTAAACAAGTTCAGTCCATATGGGTTTGGATTTGTCACTAACCTTGTCTTGTGATTATGGTTATGACAAATTCACATGGATAGGAAGACATATACCATAAAATCTAAGTGTCATAAGGTTTCTCTCCAATTCATGAAAATGATTGTGAGGAAACGCTTTCACTAAGTAGATTTTAAGGAGATAGATTTGTGATATTTGCATTCTCTAATTCAATTATGATTACGGCATCCATCTTCATAATTTGAATTGTGAGAAATGGCAAAGGGTCTAAACATTTGAGACTTACTGCGGTAAGTTCTAAAATTGTTTAGACACACATGTGAGATATCTAAGGAAAGGTGTATGAGTTTGAGAAGCCTAGATAAAGTCTTATCGAAGCATCTGTGTCAAAAATTTGAACTTTGGTAAGAAAGTCAATAAGTATTGATTTCTAGAAGTCCAGCTGATTTCTGAGTACATGTCAAAGCTAGTGGGAGCATAATTGTTATGCCAGTAAGATAATAATTATTATGCTAGTGGGAGCAAAATTATTATGGAAAGCGTTGCAAGTTAGCAATGTTAATTATAGAAAACAAAAGTTTCAATTTGCAAAGATGCAGGGTTTGAAAAGTTGTTTTGATATAATTAAGGGAGAGGAATTCATACTTCATTTCAAAATCTAAAAGCTTAGATTGAGTTTTAATCAAATTTAGTCTAATATATATGAATTTTATGTTGGAATGGTTCAACCTAAGGAAATTCTATATATGGAAATGATACTTGTGTTCCAAAATTTGATTATGATTACGACATCCCTCTTCATAATTCAAATTATGAGATGGAAAATAAAAATATTATAGCATAAGACCGATCAAGTATCATGTCTTTATGTTAGACATTATGAATCGCATCCCATATGCTTCAGGTATAGGATCGATTGCATATGCTATAATATTCTCGTGTTCTAAAATTTCCAAATCCCTAAGGCATCTAGAGGGAAAAAGGAATAGAATCGGGTATGACTAAAGTGGTTTAACAACTGTTAAGAACAATCTAAGGTTCGCGAAGGATTGGTCGGTTACAGACAGTTGGAAGTATAATATTGGATGGAACATATTGACACTATTATGAATAGACAGGATTCTATTAATAATGACTTGTCGTATGGAAAGATTGTTGGATTAATGTCTAAGTCCATAACTGTAATTGGTAAGACTTGACCCGACCCAACATGGTCCATCTAGGTTGCATGGCATCGGGACAATTGGATTGACAAGATGAGGAAAAAGGATACTAGTGATTTATATTAATATATTATAAGTTCTAATATATTAATATATAATCATATTATTTAATTAGTATTGATCAAGTATTAATTTATAATTAATTAAGTGATCAAAAGGAACTAATTAAGTATGGACTCTTAGATATATATGTGTGGTGGGCCAAGTTCATTTAGGTTGGGCTAAGCTTCATGGATAGTCCATGTAGTGTTTAACCCATGTATCATATGAAATGAAAAGTTATGGGTTTAAACCTAATCTCCACACTATATAAGGATGTCATTGGTTGGTGAAATTGGCACTAGTGTGTGTACATAAAAGGGAAATGCCGATTTCACTAGAGAGAACCAAAGTATCCTTATTCTCAAGGTTATTAGAAGTGTTCATGGTCTTGTGTGAACCATTTGAGGTGTCACACTTGGGGCACTAGGCACTCAAGCTTCATGAAGACAAGTTACATCAAAAAAAGGTATGTGTTCTATCTATTTTATTACCCAAGTATATGATATTTGTATGCTAGTATAGGGTAATATCTTGGAAACTTCATATTTGCATGTATAATAGAGAAAACATAGATCCAAGGTATTTCGGGTTGTATGTGCACCATAGGATGTTGTAGTATACTAAAACCCAACAGTGGTATCAGAGCCATGGGTTGTTTTCTGTTATATTGATGCAAATGTATTATTTTCAAAGTTGAAAAAAAATATGATGTTTGTCAAATTTTAAGATAATTACTTGTTTTTGTGAAAAACTAATTATTTGTAAAATTTGAATCATTTGCTATATGAGTTAAATTAGGTCAAATTTAGTAAAAGATAAAATGATATGATTATTTTATTAGTTTTAAAAGTTTGATCTAAAGACTTTTTTGAAACCTCCATAAGTTTTGGATATGTAAAGGTTTAAAAAAAATTGATTCAAAGTTTTTTTATAGAGTTACAAAAATTGGTGTTAATGTTTTAAAGAATTCCATAACTTGTTCTTAAGTTATGGAACATGAAAAGTTTCATCATTAAACAAACACATTAAACTCCATAAGTTATGGAATCCAAAAGTTTTTTTTTTTTTGAATTATCTTGATCTTATGAGTTGATTTAGATTAATAGAAAATTATGTGATAATATGTTTTCAATCCATTTTAATCTAAGAGTTGATTCTAAAATGTGTTTTTGTAACTTGTCCTCAAGTTACATGAAAAGTCACATTTAAGTTTCTTAAAACTCATAAAAGTTGTCATTGGTTACAAAATGAAGAGTCTTGTCCTCATTAAATGGTTTTATGACTCCATAACTTGTCTTCAAGTTTTGGAGGTTCAAGAGTCTCTTCATTAAATAATAAAAAAAATGTGTAACCTTAATTAAATCCATAAGTTATGAATAAGGAAGAGTCACATTCTTTAATGGTTTAAAGTCTTCCATAACTTGTCCTTAAGTTATGGAACTTGAAGAGTTTTTAGTTAAAACTACTTTAAACACATAAGTTATGGAATTAAATAGTTTTGAATAGTTTCAAAACTTGCCCTCAAGTTTTGGAATTTGTAAAGTTTTCCCATGAATACTTTAATTCCAAGTTAAGCCCTTAGAATTTTAAAAGTTAAAATTAAACCCTTATACTTTATAATATTATAAGTTAATAATATTTATATATATACTAAGTAAAGTCAGTCTTATCGTTAGTAGGCCTCATTCACGAAGCTGGTCTATAAGGGGGTATAAGGTTACTACCTATAAAATGGCAGTTTAATGGGTGTCCACTCTCACCCACCGCTTCCTTGACCGGTGGAGGGTCGTTAGCCGAACGGGTAGGACAAGGACTAGAATTCTCCCTTCATTAAAAGTATTAATGATAAATACTAAGTAACTAAACTCTTAATAATAACCAATCTTAGTTACTTAGGAAAATGTGAACAAGGTGCTAATCCATGAAATTACACTTTGCACTTTGTTTAAGTCGTTAGTGGAGCGTGTGTGGTTAACCGACACACTAACCTGGACTTAACAAGGAAGGCAAAGGGTAACTTAATATTTATCATAGTATCGGTGGAGCGTGTGTGGTTAACCGGCACATCGATTAAGGGGTAAATATTAAGGGTACCAAATATATTTGCATGTTTACTTCACACCTTGTAATACATTTCGTTTATCTTGGTGGAAATTGGTGAATCGTCATTCACCCACCTTCAAATATTTTATAGCTTGGATTACGGCATCCCTCTTCCGAGTTATAAAATAGTTTGTAGGGTCCTAGCCTTAATATCTCATATTGGGTGTTATATTAAGGACTTTTAATCAATTATATTGAATATCTCCCAAAAGATGTCTAGTTCATACATCTATGATCCTCCCAAATCTCTTGGAACTTCACTTCCTCCACCTCCTCCAATTATTCTCCCTATCCCATAAGTTCAAGGTCACTCAATCCCTATTGGCAAGGCAAGGTCTAAGTGTGCTCACATCTTGGAGATGAAGTCACATACTGACAAGCCCGGAGAGTTGGGTGTCAAAGTCTTGAGAAATTTGGTGGTTCAATCACTTTCAAAGTCACACAGTGAGTTCCTTTGGGACTCCTATGAAACAGAATATGACAAGAACCTTAATGATCTTATCTATTTTCTAAGATCAACTTCCTAAAACTTTATGGACATTGACAATGAAGACACTGGAAATCCAGAAAAAGCATTCTGTTCCCAATGGAAAGGGGTCGGCCATAGTCAACTTGGTTGACCAAATGGTAAAGAGAAAAGCTAAGTCTGTGATAGTACCGATACCATTACCAAAGGGTCCATATGTTTATATTGCCAAAGGAAGGGGCATTAGTTGCGAGGCTGCCAATTTTACCTAAGGATGTTAAAGTCAATAAGTTTGACCCTACTTCAGGTAAAATCCAATATATAACTCTGCTAAGTTTCTATACTAAGATTCTTGATACATGATGCGACTGGGTTACATATTGATGTTTGTAAGAATCAAAGAAAAGTGAAGAAACTTAAAGAAAGAATATGCTGAATCTGATCGCGTAGATGGATTTCTATCGCATAGTTTGAAGATTGGATTCTTGAGCTACTTCTTAGGAGTTATGATATATTGCTTAGGAATAGATAACAACAAAGTTTTCATGCTCTTTTGCATTGTAAGGATAGTTTTTCTGCAAAGTTTTTAAAATAAAAGGAAAAAATGATGATTTTATTTATTTTAAAATATCCTTACAATGACATTTGAGGAAAAAAATGTTGCTTATATGATTCCATTAATAGCAAGAGTGGAAATATGAAATTGATTCTTTCATTTGTGGTAATGTCTAAATTTACCAAATAAGGAAAGATCCTCATCACCCAAGTTTCAATTGGACCGAAACTTGGAATCACACAAGTTGTATAGCATGATGAATGAGAATTTTTCATCTTTGGAAAATTAAGACTAGTTCCTTGTTCACATGTATATGTGAGTTAAGTGAAGGACTAAGGGATCGAGTACACATTCTTGTGCACTGGCCAAAGTCCACCACAAAAGATCGATAAGATTATTCGTCATAATTTACTAAAGCTCAGTAAATATGGTTATACTTACAAGCCTAAGTGTAATTCTGATACATTGGAAAAGGTTCCAATGTATGGCAGAGCGAATAAGAAGAATCAAATTAGGAAGAAGGATAAAAATTTCTCAAATCTGAAAAGATGGGAGAGTACTTTAGTATCATGTCATATGATCATCTTAATGATTAAGAGACCTTATCGCAATTCATCCTCTAAGTGCATTCTGATAGCTAAGAAGAGGAGCTATGAATTGTTGAAGTGGTTAAATCAAGATGATGAGTCATATTTCATTCCAAAACAATTATTAGAGTCATACCCCGAGATTGTAACTTGAGTGACATGTCTTAAAGAAGGTTTAAAACACTTGTCAAATGTAAGAATAAAAGTTTTCTACTCTTGTACATTTGAAATTGGTAAGTTGTGATGTTTTGGACAAAACAAAGACCAACTAAGGCCAATTGTGTGAAGTGTTTGTCTTGATTAGAATCCGCACTATCTCTTGAATATCTGACAAGAAAGTCTTATATGTCAAGAGGACAGTAGGAGTCTTAAAGGTCTTGAAAGTCTCAAGAACTAATCAAGAATAAAACCTAAAGTTCTTCACTAGCACACGACTTGAGGTTTATAACCTATCGTGTTGACATATTCTGTGCCCATTCCAATTAAAGTTGGCTTTGCATATGAGTTCTTCGAGTTCTCAATTGGTTGCACAACAACTTGGAAGCAATGGCAGGCCCTTGAGCTGCCAGATGGCAAGAAATTAAGATTGAGTTCAGTCCATATGAGTTTAGATTTATCATTATCCTTGTCTTGTGACTATGGTTTTGACAATTCACATGGATAAGAACACATACACCATAAAATCTAAGTGTCATAAGGTTTCTCTCCGATTCATGAAAATGATGGTGAGGAAACACTTTCACTAAGTAGATTTTAACAAGATAGCAATTGTGATATTTACATTCTCAAAGTCGTTAGTGGAGCGTGTGTGGTTAATCGACACACTAACCTGGACTTGTGAGAAGTGGCAAAGGTCTAAACAATTAAGACTATGACTACAACATCCCTTTTCATAGTTCTTAAATTGTTTAGACACACCTGTGAGCTATCTAATGAAAGGTGTATGATTTTGATAAAGTCTTATCAAAGCAATCTAGTATCAGAAATCTGAACTTTGGTAAGAAAGTCAATCAAGTATTGATTTCTAAAAGTCCATCTGATTTCTGAGTACATGTCAAAGCTAGTGGGAGCATAAGTTTTATACTAATAATCATCATGTTAGTGGGAGCATGATAATTATGATAAGTATTGCAAGTTAGAAATGTTAATTATAGAAAAGAAAAGTTTCAATTCGTTGAAAAAAAGGTGTTTTGCTATAATTAAGGGAGAGGAAATTATACTTCGTTTCAATTCTAAAAGATTAGATTGAGATTTTAATCAAATTTAGTCAAGAATATATATGAATTTCATAAGAAAATTCTATATATGGGTTCATTATTTGCGTTCTAAAATTCGATTATGATTACGGCATATCTTTTCATAATCTGAATTATGAGAACTTGGCAAATTGAAATGGATATATTATAGCAAAAGATTGGTTTAGTCTTTACGTGAGACATCATGAATCGTGTTCCATATGCTTCGGATATAGGATCGGTTACATGTGCTATATTCATCCTTTCTAAAATTTTCCAAATGCATGGGGCATTAAGAAGGTAAAAGGTCTAGAATTGGATATGACTAAAAGGATTAAGCAATTGTCGAGGACAATCTAAGGTTTACCAAATATTGGTTGCTCAGGGACAGTTGGAAGTATAGTGTTAATTGTTGGAAGGATCATATTGACATATTTTGAAAAGAGGCAACTCTTGTTCAGAAGTGATAGTCAAAAGGGGAATGTGGAAATGATCCCATTTGTGGAAGTTGTTCAATAAATATGTGTAAGATTAGGAAACTTAATGCAAGGATGTTTCCAAGGAGTTGATCTCCTTTGGAATGCTCTGTAATGTTTGTTGTCACGTCTTTGTGACTTTGTGCATAATCATTACAAGAGAATCATTGCATATAAGTTTAGAATCTAACAGATTTCGGTAAAATGGCATGAATTTAGAATTCCTGCATTTGCCTAAGAATTCGGGAGTGTGAAATTAGAATCATTGAAATTTTGGTCAATTGGTTTATTTCACAAAGTATGGATCATAGACAAACATAGAGTGCATACTAGGTGTATGGCAAAGCTATTGTTTAGAAAAAACATAGTGTACATGCTTGGAGCATGGGACAACTAGTGTTTTTAATTCAAGTATAAAGTTGATAAAACCGAAACAATGAATAATGAGTAATCAGTATGGTGATAAATAAAATGTGTTTTATTTATATTCATAGGGTTTGATACCATATTAGATTCAATTATTCTTATGTTTCATTTTGCATGTTTTGACTTCCAGAATAAACTAGGTTATTCTTCCGGAATGACTAAGTTATTCAAACCATCCACAGTCGGTCATATGCTGGAAGTAGAAATGAATCAAGACTGTCATGGGTTGGCTTGTAGAGGTCCAAGTTGGTGGACAAAGTTGTGCTACAACACTCATGAGTGCTCATAAAATCTGAGTATTAGATTCAACCCGCGCTCATTGGAATCACTTCATGGATTTTATCACGAGTGATCATGAGACGATAATATCTTATATTCTTCAAACCTAGATATATGAGTTGTTACTATGAGTTGGTTGTACATTGATTGCATGAAAACGCATTCGGTAACTCAATGTTATAAAACGTGCCTTTGTGTATGATTCAACAAGTAGTTGAACAATCCATATGAGTCGAATTTTATCCATTCCTTTTACCTTCGGGATAAAAGCAATATTTGTGGGCCCCTCGATGATTTAATGATGATACGTATGAGTGCTTGGCCAAGCCAGGACTGATTTGATCTATTCAATCAGTCAGTCATCATGAATCAGAAATCAGGAAACAAAAATGGACAGAGAGAATGATTTTAATCCATGTCTCAGTCCATATGATATCTAGAATGGAGGAATATGATCCCTTATCTAATGGATAAGTCATTGACAAAGGTCAAAGTTCATCGACAAGGTCAGAGTTCGACAGAAGCTTTTGAGAGCTACGATTGCCAGTCGGTTCTTGAAGGCATAAGAAATAATAGTTTTAGACTTATCCAAGTGGGAGACTGTTGGATTAATGTCTAAGTCCATAACTGTAATTGGTAAGACTTGACCCGACCCGGCATGGTCCATTTGAGTTGCATGGCATTAGGACAATTGGATTGACAAGATGAGGAAAAAGGATACCAGTGATTTATATTAATATATTATAAGTTCTAATATATTAATATATAATCATATTATTTAATTAGTATTGATCAAGTATTAATTTATAATTAATTAAGTGATCAAAAGGAACTAATTAAGTATGGACTCTTAGATATATATGTGTGGTGGGCCAAGTTCATTTAGGTTGGGCTAAGCTTCATGGATAGTCCATGTAGTGTTTAACCCATGTATCATATGAAATGAAAAGTTATGGGTTTAAACCTAATCTCCACACTATATAAGGATGTCATTGGTTGGTGAAATTGGCACTAGTGTGTGTACATAAAAGGGAAATGCCGATTTCACTAGAGAGAACCAAAGTATCCTTATTCTCAAGGTTATTAGAAGTGTTCATGGTGTTGTGTGAACCATTTGAGGTGTCACACTTGGGGCACTAGGCACTCAAGCTTCATGAAGACAAGTTACATCAAAAAAAGGTATGTATTCTATCTATTTTATTACCCAAGTATATGATATTTGTATGCTAGTATAGGGTAATATCTTGGAAACTTCATATTTGCATGTATAATAGAGAAAACATAGATCCAAGGTATTTAGGGTTGTATGTGCACCATAGGATGTTGTAGTATACTAAAACCCAACAAAGATATGGAATGTTTTTATATTGGGAGTTGGAGATTAAGAATATATGAAAAAGTTAGAAAATTTTATGCAAGAAGGATGTTCAAAGGAATGTACTTTGAATTTGAGACTTTGCTTCCTTGGAATGGTTTTGTTATCAATCTCCACTGGAAAGTTTTGTAATATCGTTGGTCAAGTCTCTGTGACTTTTGTTACTATGACATTACAAAAGAATCATTGCATGATAGTTTAGAATCTAACACTTTCTAGCAGTGACAAGAATTTGGAATTCTTACACTTGAAATAAGGATTTGGAATTTTAAAATGAGCATCATTGAAATGTTGTCAATTGATCTATTTCTTAAAGTAAGGATCATAGATAAACATAGTGTGCATGCTTTGAGAATGGGACAACTATTGTTTTAATTCAAGTATTAATTTGAATATTCTAAACATTATACAATGAATAATGAGTAAATAGTATGGGACTCAAAAGTTTTAGGGCCATATAGGGCTAGTATTATTCTTGTGTTTCACTTTGCATGTTTTGACTTCGTCTGAACGGGGCTATTGACCAGTATCTGACAAAAAGGGTAGCCACTCAGTTGAAAGCTATCTTAGAATAGTAAGAAAAAGATTATGATAGAATACGTCTTGTTTATCTCGACCAAATGGGCCAATATTGGCACTGATAGTACGTAAATGTAACTCGCTGTTTAAACCGAATAACTAGGTTATTCAAACCATCCACAATCGATCATGCTTTTGAAGTAGGTATTGAGGCAAGACTGTCATGAATGGGTTTGTAGTTTGTCTAGGTGTTTTGGAATAAGATTCGAGTATTGGATTCAACCCACGCTCATCAGAATCACTTCATGGATTTTATCACGAGTGATTATGAGACGATAATATCTTACATTCTTGAAATAGAGACATGTGAGTTGTAGTTGTGAGTCGGTTGCACATCGAAATATGTAAACACACCAGTAACTTGGATGTTATAAAACATATTGTTGTGTGTAATTTGATGAGTAAGTACAAGCAATCATTTGGGTTGAAGTTTATCCATTCCTTTTACCCCATGAGGATAAAAGTGATATATGTGGTCCCCTTTATGATTTAGTGATGACACCCCTAAGTGCATGGCAAAGCCTGGACTGATTTGATATGTTCAACTAGTCGGTCGTCATAAGTCGAAAATCGGGAAACAACAGATGGACATAGAGAATGATTATAAACCATGTCTCAGTCCATATGATATCTAGAATGGAGGAATATATGATCCTTTATCTAATGGACACGTCATTGACTAAGTCAGAGTTTGACAGCGACTTTTAAGATCTACGATTGCTATTGGGTTGTGGAGTCGTACTTGCAATAATAGTCATTAGACTTATCCAAGTGGGAGACCGTTGGATTAGGTGTCTAAGCCTATAACTATAATTGGTACGTACTTGGCCCGAGAGTAGCATGGTCCATTTAGGTTACATATCACCAGGACAATTTGACAGGATGGACTTTTAGAAGAGGAAAATTATGATTTGTTAATATATTATAAGTTCTAATATATTAATATGAAATCATATTATTTAATTAGTATTGATCAAGAATTAATTTGGAATTAATTTTATGATCAAAAGAGACTAATTAAATATGAGAGGTTGATTTGGTAAAATCATTCATTCTTATCGTGTGGGCCAACTATCCATGATTCCTTAGGTTGGGCTAAACCCATGTGACAACCCATGGATGATCCATGGAGTTTAAACCCATGGAGCCTAAGGAATATGGAAGGTCATACACATTAGGGTTTACATGGTGTAACTCTAATCTTGCCACACTATATAAGAAGCCCCTTAGCATCCAAAATTGACGACTACATACACTAGTGATCTAGGAGTTCATTGAGTAGATTTTGGTGCAAGAAATACTCTCTCAAAAGTCTCCTTTGTTCTAGGTGTGTTGTGATTCCATTTGAGGTGCAACACTTGGGGCACTAAGTTCTTAAAGGCCAAACTCAAGAAGCTCTACAAGCTACAACAAAGAGGTAATTATATAACTCTCTTTTATGTTGATTTGTCATTTCCGTGCTAGTTGTAGGCTTAATGCTTTGGAAACAATATTGCATGTATAATTAGAGAAAACATAGATCCAAAGTATTTAGGGTTGTATGTGCACCATAGAATGTTGTAGTATACCAAAACCCATCACGGAGGTGGGTTGCGGTGATAGGTGTTGGTGGTAGGTGGTGGTAGTGGGTTATAGGTTGTGATGATGGTGGTTAGGAGTGGTAGGGGTGGATGGCGGTTAGTGGTGGGTGGTAGCAGGTGGTTTTTGGTGGTGGTGACGGTCTGTGACGGTGGAGGTGGTGGTAGTGGGTTGTTGGTTGTGGTGATAGGTGGTGAATGGTTGTGGTTGGTGGGTAATGGCTGGTGAGTTGGAGGTGGTAGTGATGGGTTGTATGTAGTGGCCCTAGGTAGTGTTGGTTGGGTGGTGAGTGGTGTAAGTAGTGAGTTTTTTTAATTATTTTTGAATATTTTTTTTATTTATATGAATATTATTTTATAGTGTTTGATTTAATTACAAAAGTGTCACCTTGCAAATTAAAGAAGAATTTTTGTTATCAAATGTTCTGGCAATAAGAAATATTCTCAATTGAACGCCCCTATGTATATATATATATATATATATATATATATATATATATATATATATATATATATATATATATATATAAGGAGTGATTCAAATGAGAACCACAAAAGATAAAGAACCCTAAGAACCCCCATTAGTTAGTAAATATTTACATGATATTCTTATTAAACGTGTGAAAATCCTATTTTTTTCTCTTTTTGATACAAAAAGGGCAAAATGGTAATTTTTGCAGTATAATATTTTCATTCTTATATGCTCTCATATTTGAACACAAAACTTACACAAATTACAAGTTTATACAGTCCATTTATAGTTTAAATCACAAAATTCACAACTTAATACAAATCATTTTTCAATAATTCACAAACTCAAAGAAATCAAAAATTCAAACACTACTACTACCACCACCACACACTGCCACTAACCACCTGTACCAGCATCGCAACCATCATTTTCTTCTAAATCAGATCTGTAAATAAAGTCATGCATTAATAACTTGAATACTACATTCACAGTCTAATAAAACAATTTATTTGACTCATTTTGAATTTAATGTAAAACTATTATATTAAAAGTAATGTATTCTTACATACTTATACAACACAAAAATAAATATATTCAGAAGAAATTTAACAAAAAAATTTATGCATAAATCATTCATATTTTAAATTGTGAATTTAATATATTAAGGTGTAAATAAAATTTACATTATTTTAAAAGCAAACAAAAAATTAGAAAATAATCACAAGTTAATGTCAATTTATTCACAACGTAATATAATCAATTCATAATTTAATACACAAAATTCACAGCTTAATATAGTCAATTCATAGTCTAAAAAGAAAAATCACAGTTTAATGTAGTCAATTCACAATTTAAAACACAAAAATCATAGTTTAATATAGTCAATTCATAGTCTAAGAAGAAAATTCACAGTTTAATGCAGTCAATTTACAATTTAAAACACGAAAATCACAGTTTGGTACACAAAATTCAAAGTTTAATACACAAAAAGTAAGCATCCATAACCATATTTTCAACTTAACACTCTTTATATAGTCCATTCAAAGTTTATACACAAAATGCATAGCTTAACTTAATACAAGTAACTTCATAGCTTCATACACATAATTCACGGCTTAATCTAGTCAATTTACAGTTCAAACATAAAATTCACATCTTAATGCAGTCAATTTGTAGCTTAAAAATAAAATTCAAAGCTTAATGCCATCAATTCACAGTTTAAAACACAAAAATCATAGCTTAGTACACTAAATTCACATTTTAATACACAAAAAGTACTATTCACATCCATATTATCAGCTTAATACACTTATTATAATTAATACACAATTTAATATAGAAAATTCACAAACTAGTATAATAAATTCAAAAAAATTATACATTTACAACTTAATAGCAGTTAAAAGTAAGATTAGCACAATTATACGATAAATGAGAGATTAAAACATCAAATTCACACTTTAACAGAAAAAAAACTATATCATAGAGATCTACAACAGATGCAAGTAGAAAAACAAGTAGAAAACAAAACTTAAAAGAGATTTATCTATAAAAATCGACATACCTGATTTTTTTTTGAAGATTTATCTTCAAAAATCAGATATGATGCAAGCCAACATGAAATGCATCAGATACACCTGATCCATACATGAAATGCATCGTAAACATCAGATTTGATGAAGATCTAGTGTTAGGTAATAGATCTGGCGTTTGAAAATTCGTTAATCAGGAGATCTAGTGCGCCGACCAGATCTGATCTGAATTGAAAATGCACAAACACATCAGATCTAGTGATATCTGATGCACATCTGATGAGATCTGATGTAGATCTATTGGTTCACAAGAAATTGGAGAGAAAATGATGGATATGGTTGTAGATCCGGTGGAGTGATGGTGGAGGATGAGGAAGATGATGTCGTCGGAGGAGGTATGTCTTCGGAGTTGATGCTGTTGTAAATCTGATCTCGCTGGTCGTCGATGGTGGCGGCTACCAGCAAAAATCATAGCTCTGAAGGTGGAGGATGACGAAGCTAGCGATGTATTAGGTGTTTTGATCAAGTGTATCTCAGGTAGAAATCACACATATGGATGACGTCGATGGTGCAAACTTGGATTCCAGCGAGGTGGACATCGGCAGCGGAGGTGACGGCGATTGGAGGTTTCTACCACCGGTGGAATGAAGGAGAGAATTGATGGGTTGGTATTTTGAGAACTATGAAAGAAAGAATCAGATCTATCTTTTAGATCTAGTTTGCAATATTTGATAAATTGTTTGTGAAACTAGACTCACATGTATTGTTATTTACAATAATGCCACTATTTTATTTTAACAAGCTAAAATTAGAAGTTCTTACGGTTCTTATTCTTTTGTGGTTCTCATTTGAACCTTTATATATATATATATATATATATATATATATATATATATATATATATATATATATATGGGGCTAGGTTCATGTGTTTAGAATATCTATTGTGTGGTCGTAAGGACAATTCTGAACCAATCCATGAGAATAATGAATGGCTATGATTTTAAGGGTCTATGATATTACAATGGAATAAAATGTACCATACTATACTATTTTATTTTAAGAAGCTAAAATTAGAAGTTCTTACTGTTCTTATTCTTTTGTGGTTCTCATTTGAACCTTTACATATATATATATATATATATATATATATATATATACATACATACATATATATATATATATATATATATATATATATATATATATGGGGCTAGGTTCATGTGTTCTGAACATCTATTGTGTGGTCGTAAGGACAATTCTGAACCAATGCATGAGAATAATGAATGGGTATGATTTTAAGGGTCTATGATATTACAATGGAATAAAATGTACTATACTATCACTCAAATTTAATTAGTATATGAGTATTTTAGTCAATTAAACTATATTTAAAAAAGGATATCTTCGGATTTTAAAAGATAATTCTGATTTTATTCAAAATTAATTCAATTTCAATTCTAATTTAATTTTTAATCATAACCGATTATAATCTATTTTATTCTATCAGAATGACATTATGTTCAAATGAAAGTTTATGATACTCTTTAAGAAAACATAAATATGAAGAAACATAAATAAGTAAATTATGAAAATAATATACATAATCGATTCTTAAACTAATGATATATCAAATAACTACATTGTATAATTGTGATACAAAAAAACATTCTTGAACAATAAGAACATTAGAATAATAACAACTGTAACATCCTGTTTCGAATTGTTCCCATTTTGAATAAGTGACCAAGGATTAAGTGCTATCAGGCTACGGATACTTGAGGGGTCGGGTTTCGGACCTAGTTGGAGTTGGATAATGTGCCTTGGATTGCTCGGGTATTCAGTTTGAGATTTTGGATCAAAGGGTAATTCAGTAATTTGTCAGCTTAGGTCTTATGGGAAGTGGATTTTGGTTCGGGACATTTTATGGCATGTAAGAATTGATAATTGTGTTGCGTGTCTCGATACCTTTCTATGGATATATGAATGGTTGGAATAGAGTTGTATCGAGTGAGTTATAGCCTTCGGAAGAATTAGGGTTTTGGGAAAAAGCCTTACTACGCGGGGCGTACCAAGATGGTACGCACGGCGTACCGAAGAGAAAGAACTACGCGAGGCATAGCTAGAAGAACATGTAGTGTATATATGAGGATTGGATCGGGGTGTGTAGCCTCGTACGCAGGGCGTACGAGAAGGTATGTTGAGTGTACGAGGGTCAGACTGAAAACCCTAAAATTTGGACTTGACACCTATCTAAACATCCTTAAGTCTTTAGGACTAAACCCTAATCTGCCTCTAGAGCCTCATTTCATCCCTTTTCACCAGAGATACCTTGTGAGAGTGTTTTTGATCTTAAGGAATGTATTGTGGCCATTTTAGAGTTTATTCAAGAAGAAGGATGTGCTAAGCAAGCTTGGAATGGCATTGGGCTTCAAGAATCTGCATCTAGTTCACCTTGAAGAGCTTCTGGAGGTATAAAGCTTTGATCTTTCCATCTTATTCATTAGATCTAGCTATGGTTTTCTATATGGTCCCTTGTAGTTGGTTTTGGACCTTCTCTTGAGAGTTGAGAAACTCCAGGTGCTGAAATAGTTAGATCTGAGCCTTGTGAGCATGTTAGATGCATAAAGGTGCTAGCTTGAAGAGTGTCTAGACTCCATGCATGAGTTGGAAGATTTAAATGAATTCCTAATGTGAATAATGAAGTTTTTATGTCCCATATAGCATGAAAGGGCATAAACTTGCCAACTTTATGCCCTAGGACGTCTTAATGAGCTCAGATATGAGTTTGGGACGTAAAGTCTTCAAGTATTAAGCACTTAATGAATTTTGTGCATAAGTTGTTTGTACGTTTGGCGTACAACCCTTTTGCCCAGTACGCTAAGCATACAGAAGAGGTACGCTGGGCGTACGCTCTTAGGAAGACTTAGGCCTTAGCGGACTTCGAACCTTTGGGCCTTAATGGTTTTAAGCCTGGATTTGTTGGTATTTGGGAGTGAATGTACCTTTGCGCCAATATTGGGATAGTTGGCTCTAATGGGCCTTCTGGCCCAATATAGAAATGGACTTCTCATTATGGGCCTCGGTTTGTGCCATGTCTTGGACTAGGTTGTGGTGGGCCTTCGTGGGCCAATTGGGAACAAGGTTATGGACTAAGAAGTTATTGGGCTTTAGGATAAGGTCCATTAGAGAGTTTTGGGCCCAATTTGGAAAATTGGGCCATCGGTTGATTAATTGGCCTTTGGGCCTTTCGGATTATAGTCTGGGCCAAAGTATTAGAAAAGGATAGGTTAGGGGTAAAATGGTCGTTTTACCCCGGGTATGAAGTGATATGTATGGATTAGAACTCAATTGCTAATTGAGTGTCAATTGATATTGGTAGCTCTAGGAAATAGACAGGACATCATTCAAGGAATTCTTTCGGGAAGCGTATGCATTCGAGGTGAGTCTTTTCACCATGCCAATGGGTCTAAGGCCCTAAGGCCGGCTCATTTAATGTTATGTGGATTGATAGTTGGTTATGTGATATGTTGCTAGGACATTTGTATGGAAGTCCCCCGGGGGTTCCTGTAGCAGTATATTAAGACCATGAGGAGGTTCCTATGGCATTCGGTATAAGTCCTTGGAGGGTTTCCATGGCTTCCTAGTATGTTTACTTGTTTAGCTCGTATGATATTTCCATGATTAGTGTAGACCGTGTGGAGGTTCCCACGACAATTAGCCAAGACCACATGGGGGTTCCAGTGGCGACTAGTAAAGACCACGTGGGGGGTTTCCCGTGGTACTTGGTGTAAGACCTTGGAAGGTTTCCACGACATCCCTATATGTTTATTGTTGGATTAGTGTCTAAGTACATAACTATTTTGGTATGTACTTGACCTGATGGTGCATGGTCCTTTTGGTTTGCCTTCACCAAAGCAACTTGATAGGATGAATTATGGAGAGAGAGGATTAATTACGATTTATTAATATATTATGAGAATAATATATTAAAGGAGAAATCATATTGTTTAATTAATATTAGTCAATAATTAATTAAGAACTAATTTTGTGGCTAAAAGAGATTAATTAAACTTAGGGGACTAGAACTATCAACTGTGTGATAATTGAATATTGGGCTAATGGACCCCATATTAGAGGAGTGGACGAATTCTATGGGGAAACCCATTAGAAATCCTCCTATGCCTCTAAGGAGGGAGTCCATGGGCTACTTAGGCCATAAGCAGTCAAATTAGGATTTCCTTGTTAGTTAACCCTAATAGTCTCACATATTTAAGGACCCCTAGGGCACCAAAAACATGGCTAACTGATTCTTAGGGTTTCTAGATGTTTTTGGGTGCCTCTCCTCTTCTCCTTCTTCATCCTCTTGCTCTTGGTGTTTGTGAGGCATTAGAGGTGTGACATTTGTGACACTAAGCTTTCAGAAGTTGATTATAAGGAAGAATAGATTGTTATTACTACATAACAATCAAAGGTAAGATCTAAACCCTATTCTTATGTTAATATTGTTGGATTAGTGTCTAAGTCCATAACTATTTTGGTATGTACTTGACCCGATGGTGCATGGTCCTTTTGGGTTGCCTTCACCAAAGCAACTTGATAGGATGAATTATGGAGAGAGAAGATTAATTATGATTTATTAATATATTATGAGAATAATATATTAAAGGAGAAATCATATTGTTTAATTAATATTAGTCAAGAATTAATTGATAATTAATTTTGTGGCTAAAAGAGATTAATTAAACTTAAGGGTCTGGAACTGTAATTATAAGATAATTGCATATGGGCTATGGATCACCTTGGAATAATAGGTTGGACGAATTCTATGGGGAAACCCATTAGAAATCGTCCAAGGGATATTCTAAAAGGGTCCATGGGCTGCTTAGGGCTTAAGTAGTCAGATTAGGGTTTCCTAGTTTAAAACCCTAATAGCCTACATGTATATATAGTACGCTTAAGCCCCAAAAACATGGATAAGAGTTCCACTAGGGTTTCTGGACGGTTTTGGGAAGCCTCCTCTCTTCTTATTCTTCATCCTCTTGCTCTTGGTGTTTGTGAGCCAGTAGAGGAGTGACAATTGTGACTCTAAGCTTTCTAAAGTGATTACAAGGAGGATTTGAGATTGTTATTGCTACATAACAATCAAAGGTAATTATCTAAACCCTAATTTCAGTTTATAATATGTTAGATCTAAGATTGTAAGTCTTGGATACATTGCATGTACAACAGAGAAACCTAGATCCAAGCATTAGGGTTTGCATGAGCACATATGATGTTCTTATGGCTGAAACCCATCAGTGGTATCAGAGCCTTGATTGGTTTCTATTGTGTGTGATGCTATGTTGAATTATTAACTGAAAATCGAATTCTGGTCTTCTATTCGGACTGACTCGGCGAGTCACTACATGGACTCGACGAGTCTACCCTACTCGGCGAGTTCCAATGTGTGACTCGGCGAGTCGGAGCGTCAGACAGAGGGAATTTCGGATTTTATTGCTGTTTTGCTTAAGGATAATTACCATATTCGTTTTAAACTTATAAAATACGATTTTTAATGTTTCTAAAAGATTATCCTTGCCAAAACACAAGACGATTACCAATTGATTAGATAATAACTTCCTTATATGATTAAAGATTGATTATTTGTATTAATTGGGTAACTTATCTTGCAAGAAATGGAAATTAGGTCAAATATAGATAATGACAAAATTAATTGTTTAATTTCTATTATTTGTTATTTGATCCTTGTGTTGTGAAAATGGTTCATTTGTGCCCATGTAAGTTTTATGGTTTAAATTTGAACTTAAAGGTTTTTTTTTGAAATTTAAATAGTTGAAACCCTAATGTTTTGAAATGTTTCAAAACTTACCCTCAAGTTTTGGAATTTAAAAGTTGATTAAAAGTTTAATTTAGAAATGTTAAATTCTAAAACCCTAGTATTGATTTGAAAAGTTCAAATCACACCTTTATGGTTTTATTAATTAGTTAAAGTGTATAATTACTAAATTTGACCACCTAGTATTTTAAAAGTGTAAAATACACCCTATACTATATATAACATTAAAAGTCTAATATATATGTATGAGTAAAAGTCAGTCTTACCGTTAGTAGGCCTCATTCACGAAGCTGGTCTATAAGGGGTGTTAAAGGAAATTGCCTATAAAATGGCGATTGAATGGGTATCCACTCTTACCCACCGCACTCTTGACCAGTGGAGGGTCGTTAGCCGAACGGATAAGATAGGACAGAAACCTTCCATTATAAGTATAATGAAGTACAAAAGTAACTAAATGCTTTTACAAATTCCCAATCTTAGTTACTTTAGGCAAAAGTGAATTGATGCAATTCCATGAAATTACACTTTGTGCCCTTGCGAAGACGTTAGTGGAGCGTGTGTGGTTAACCGTCACACTAAATGGTTCTAAGCAAAGGTAGCAAAGGGTGACTTAATGTTTGTTATAGTTCGGTGGAGCGTGTGTGGTTAACCGGCACATCGAATAGGTGACTGTAACATGTGGGGGAATTATGTAAGTCTGCATGGTTATTCACACCCGCTTTGTGATCCTCGGTATCCCAGTCACAAACTAGAGGGGCATATCGAGATTTAAACTTACCACTGAAAAGTTCAATGAATCTCAAAAGATCTAGGAATTTTCAATAGATTTAAAACTTAAATTTCTTTTTCGTTTTTCATGGTGGAAATTAGTGAATCGTCATTCACTTACCTTTAAATATTCTGCAACTAGATTACGGCATCCCTTTTCTAGGTTGTAGAGTATTATGTTGGGTCCTAGCCTTAATATCTCATTTAGGTAATTTATTAAGGACTCAGTCAATCAACTAACTTGAATTTAAATTTTCTCCCGTTTTGTAGATGTCAAAGTATGACAACCATGGTCTTCCCAAATCCCGTGGAACAAGCTTTTCACATGAAGATGATATTACACGATTCGATCGAGGAACACGAGATCATGCTTCACTTCCTCCACCTCCTCCTATTATTCTCTCTAACCCACAAGTTCAAAAGATTGAAAAGTTCAAACTCACTCAAGCCCTTTTGGCAAGTAAACATGAAGAAGGAAAGTCAGTGTGTGCACACATACTAGAGATGAAGTCACACATTGATAGGTTAAGAATGTTGGGATCTGGTGTCTATGAGGAGCTGGCTATTGACAGGGTTCTTCAGTCACTTCCTGACTCATATAGTGAGTTCGTAAGAGAGTACTATATGATGAACCACGACGTAACCCTCATTGATCTCACCTATATGCTTATTGTTGATGAATCAACAATGATTTGGCGCACTGGAAAAGCAAAGTTGATTGGTGGATCTGCCTTCCAGACCTCTATGGATATAGGCAACGAAAGGCATGCCATGATCGAAGGGTTTGATCATAAGATAAAGGCAAAGTCTAGAGTAGTTCCATGCGCTGTTCCAAAAGAGTCAATTTGCTTTTATTGCCAAGAGAAGGGGCATTGGAGACGAAGCTGTCCTATTTACCTAAGAGATCTAAGAGATAGGAGAATCAAAACGTATGGCTCTGCTTTAGGTAAAATCCATTAACTAACTCTTTTAAGTTCCTATTCTAGATTCTTGATACATGATGTGATAAGATTACAATTGATGTTTTGTAGGATCGAAGAAAGGAAAGGAAACTTAAGGGAAGAAGTGAGCAGAATCTAATCATGTAGAAATGGATTTCGATCGCATGCTTGAAGATTGGATTCTTGAGCTACTACTTAGAGTTAGAATAGATTGCTAAGAAAAATGTATTGACATAGTTTTTTTAATGAATTGCATTGTAAGGACAAAATTTTTCCACAATAAAATAGATTTTGATTTAATATTTATCCTTGCAATGGCGTGTATGAAAAATTGATGTTTGAATGTTTCTGTTATTAGCAATAATGGATTTGTTTCTTAATTATGTTATTTGTGGAAATGTCAAGAATTTACCAAATAGGGAAAGTTTCTCATTGCCCAAGTTTCAATTGGAAAGAAACTTGGAATCATACAACTTGGTTGCATGATGAATGAGAAATTTCATATTTGGAAATTAGACTAATTCGTTGACAAAGTGTCAAGTGAAGGACTAGGAGATCGAGTACACAAAGTTGCGTGTTGATCAAGTCCACCATAAGAGTAACAAAGATATTCGTCATGATTTACTAAGCTTAAGTACATATGATTATACTTATAAGATTAAGTGTAATTCTGAGTTGATTGAGAGAGTTTCGATCAATAGCAGAACGAATAAGAAGAATCAAGTAGGCAGAAAGATAAAAGTTTCTCTATTCTAAGAAGAAGGGAGAGTACCTTTTATTATGTTTTATGATAGGTCTTAATGATTAAGAACCATATCTCAGTTGATCCTCTAAGTGAGTCTTAGTGCAATTGTATGTCTGAGAAGAGGAATCAAGAATTGAAGAAATGGTTAAATCAAGAAGTCAATCATACTTCGTTCCAAAAACAAGTCTTAGAGCTAAGATTGTGAGTTGAGTGACAAGTCTTAAGAAGGTTATAACATTCATCAAATGTGGAATTTGAACAAGTTTTCTTATTCTTGTACATTTGAAATTGGAAAGTTGTGATGTCTTGGATAAGACAAAGACCAACTAGAACCAATTTTGTGAAGTGTTTTGTCTTGATAAAAGCTACACTAACTCTTGAATATTTGTTTGTCAAGAAATGTTTCTTGACAAGAGAATCTCATATGTCAAGGAGTCAGTGGGAGTCTTAATGGTCTTGAAAGGTTTCAAGAACTAATCAATAATAAACCTTATCAATCATCACTAGCACACGACTTGAGGTTTACAACCTATCGTGTTGACACTATCTTGTTTCTGTGCCGTTCCAATTGAGTTAATTATGCATGTGAGTTCTATGAGTTCTCATTTGAATGAATAAAAGGCAAGGACCTTGATCAATGAAAAGTACATTGATAAGAAAGGATGAGCTGCTTAACTACTTGGAAGACATGGTGGGCACTCGTGTTACCATAAGGAAAGAAATCAAGATTAAAACAGTTTGGTCCATAAGAGTTTGGATTTGTCGCAAACTTTGGTTTTGGACAAATTCGCATGGATAGGAACACATACACCATTAAAATCTAAGTGTCATAAGATTCCCTCCTTCATGAAAATAACTGTGCGGAAATACTTTCACTAAGAGAGATTTTAAGAAGATAGTGATTGTGAAAATTGTATTCTCAAATTCGATTATGGTTACGGTATCCCTTTCCATAATTCGAATTGTGAAATTTGGCAATTAGTCTGAATTGTTTAGACACACATATGAGCTATCTAAGGCAAAGGTGTATAAGTTTAAGAAGCTTAGATAAAGGATTATCATGTCAAAGCTAGTGGGAGCATATGTATTATGCTTATTTGATAATAATCATCATGATAGTGGGAGCATAAATGTTGTGCTTGTATGATTATTAAGGAAAGTATTGCAAGTTAGCAATATTAATTATAGAAAACAAGAGTTATACTTTGCAAAGTCGTAAGGATTGAATAGTTGTTTTGCTATAATTAAGGGACAGAAAATTATGCTTCATTTCAAATCTAAAGGCTTAGGTTGTGGAATGTTAATAAATTTAGTCAATGATACATAGTGTGTTCTCAAAATTTCGATTATGATTATAGCATCCCTCTTCATAGTTCGAATTGTGAGAACGTGACACATAAAATATTATGGCAAAAGATTGATAAAGTATCAGATCTTTATGTAAGACATTATGCATCGTGTCTCATACGCTTCGGGTAAAGGATCAAATGCAAGTGCTATAATATTTGACCATTCTAAAATTTTCCAAATGTCTAGCGCATTTAGAGGGAAAAAGGACTAGAATCGGTTTTGACAAAAATAATTAAACAACTATCAAAGGACGATCCAAAGCTCGCTGAGGATTGGTTGCTTGTGAGTAGTTGGAAGTATGGTATTGGATGGACCATATCGACATTATTATGAATAGATAAGATTCTATTAAGAATAAGTTGTCATATGGAAAAATATGGAAATGTTTCCATATTGGGAGTTGGATATTGAGAATCTATGTCTAGATTAGAAACTTTTATGCAAGAAGGATGTTCAAAGGAATGTACTTTGAGTGAGAGACATCATATCTCTAGAATTGCTTCTGATAGAGATTGGCCAAATCTTGATGATTTTGAGCTATGACTTTACGAAAGAATCATTGCATAAAATGTTAGAATCTAGCATAAGTAACAAGAATTTGATATTCTTATACTTATTGGGAGTTGTGAAATGAGTATGATTGGAAATGTGTTCATTTGATCTGTTTCACAAAGTAAGGACCGTAGGTAAACATTGTGTGCATGCTGAGAGCATGGGACAAGGGTAGTAATAATTCAAGTAAGAAGTAGATTACCCGAAACAACAAATAATGAGTAATCAATATGGTGATTAAATAAAATGTTTTATTTATACCCAGAGTTTGGGGCCATATGGGATTAGTATTATTCTTGTGTTTCACTTTGCATGTTTTGACTTCCTGAATAATTAAATTGATTCAGAACAATCAAATTATTCGAACGGACCACAGTCGTTCATATGTTGGAAGTAGGTATGAATGAAGACTGTCGTGAATTGGTGTGTGGATTGTCTAAAGTGTATTAGACATAAGCAAATGTTTTCTGAAACGTTCATGAGTGCTTATGAATATGATTTGAGTATTGGATTAAACCCACGCTCACTTGGATCACTCCATGGATTTTTATCGCGAGTGATTGGTGAGACGATAATATCTTATATTCTTGAAACCGAGATGTGTGAGTTGTATCTTGCGAGTCGATTACACATTGATAATATGTAAACGCACCAGTAACTTGGTGTCATAAAACATATTGTTGTGTGTGATTCGGTGAGTGAGTGCAAGCAAGCATTGAATCAAAGTTTATCCATTCCTTTTATCCAAAGTAGGATGAAAGCGATTTATGTGGGCCCCTCGATGATTTAGTGATGACACTAAGTGCTTGGCCAAGCCGGGACTAATTTGATGTGTTCAATTGTAGTCTGTTGTCAGTCATCATAAATCGGGAATCGAGAAACAACACATAGACAAAGATAATGATTTAAATCCATGTCTCAGTCTATACGATATCTAGAATGGAGGAATATATGATCCCTTATCTAAAGGACGCGGATCTGATAAGATCAGAGTTGACAGCGGCTTTTGAAAGCTACGATTGCATATCAGGATCTGAAGTCATACACAGAATAGTTATTAGACTTATCCAAGTGGGAGACTGTTGGATTAGTGTCTAAGTCCATAACTATTTTGGTATGTACTTGACCCGATGGTGCATGGTCCTTTTGGGTTGCCTTCACTAAAGCAACTTGATAGGATGAATTATGGAGAGAGAAGATTAATTATGATTTATTAATATATTATGAGTTTAATATATTAAAGGAGAAATCATATTGTTTAATTAATATTAGTCAAGAATTAATTGATAATTAATTTTGTGGCTAAAAGAGATTAATTAAACTTAAGGGACTAGAACTGTAATTATAAGATAACTGCATATGGGCTATGGACCACCTTGGAATAATAGGTTGGACGAATTCTATGGGGAAACCCATTAGAAATCGTCCAAGGGATATTCTAAAAGGGTCCATGGGCTGCTTAGGGCTTAAGTAGTCAGATTAGGGTTTCCTAGTTTAAAACCCTAATAGCCTACATGTATATATAGTACCCTTAAGCCCCAAAAACGTGGCTAAGAGTTCCACTAGGGTTTCTGGACAGTTTTGGGAAGCCTCCTCTCTCCTTATTCTTCATCTTCTTGCTCTTGGTGTTTGTGAGCCATTAGAGGAGTGACAATTGTAACTCTAAGCTTTCTAAAGTCATTACAAGGAGGATTTGAGATTGTTATTGCTACATAACAATCAAAGGTAATTCTCTAAACCCTAATTTCAGTTTATAATATGTTAGATCTAAGATTGTAAGTCTTGGATACAATGGATGTACAATAGAGAAACCTAGATCTAAGCATTAGGGTTTCCATGAGCACATAGGATGTTCTTATGGCTAAAACCCATCAAATATCGATTATCACATGCTAGATCTAGGGTTTAAAGTCTTGGATGAATGCATGTACAACAGAGAAACCTAGATCCAAGCATTAGGGTTTGCATGAGCACATAGGATGTTCTTATAGCCAAAACCCATCATTTATATATTGGATAAGGTGTCTAAGACCATATCTATATTTGGTATGCACTTGACCCGATTTGGTATGGTCCATTTGGGTTGCATGGCATCGGAACAATTTGGATAGACTTTTATGAGAACAAGATATTTATGGTTTATTAATATATTATAAGTTGTAATATATTAATATGAATTATTTAATTAGTATTGATCAAGAATTAGTTTGGAATTAATTTTGTGATCAAAAGAGATTAATTAAATAAATAGGGATTGATTTGGTAAATCATTCATTCTTATATAGTGGCCTTATGATCCATAGTTCTTCATGATGGGCTAAACCCATGTGGTTATCCATGCATCATGAGGAATGTGGAAAGGCATGAGTTACATGGTGTAACCCTAATATGCACACTATATAAAGAAGCCGCATGCTTGTAAAATCGGCACTTAAGAGATACTAGTGAGGGCTAGCCAATTTTGGTGCATAGTAATCTTCTCTCAAGTTATTCCAATTGTTGGTGGTGTTGTGTGAAGCATTTGAGGCATCGTATTTGAGGTGCTAGGCTCACAAAGTCTTAAGGAATTCAAACTACAAGAAAGGTATGTCATTCTACTAGTTTTTATATTACATATACCCTAATCATATGCTAGTTAGTATGAAACCTTGGAAAAAAATAAAATTTGCATGTATAATAGAGAAAACATAGATCCAAGGTTTCTAGGGTCGCATGCACACCATAGGAGTGTTAGTATGCTCAAAACCCATCAGTGGTATCAAAGCCTAGGCTAGTTTTCAATTATACTTGATGCAAATTGCTGAAAAAGGTCGATTTTCTACTCACTGTTTAGTGAACTCGCCGAGTCTATTGGGGGGAATCGACGAGTCCATGTGAAAATTCATCCAACACGTTGAGTTGGTTCATGCACTCAACGAGTTGGAGGCCCTGAGTGCAAAATTTCGAGTTTTATTGCTGGAATTGGACTAGGCTCATTACCCTAAACTGTTTTTAGATTGTTAAACCTGTTTTTGATGTGGTAATGATTGTGTTTATCCAATTTCAATGATAATTGTCAAAGTTTCAAGTTTTATAATCCTGAAAATTGTTGATATGAATTATGCATGCTTATGAGTTTTGTTAGATCATAGAAATTATTTGACATGCTTGTTAGTTTAATTGTTGATCTAAATGCATTTTAATGGACTCCATAACTTGTCCTCGTGTTATGGAATTCCAAGGGTCTTTTCCATTAAAATCATTAAAACTCATAAGTTAGAGAAATGAAAGGTTTTGAATATTTTCAAAACTTGCCCTCAAGTTTTGGAATTTATAAAGTCACTTTAAAATACTTTAATTCGAAACCCTAGAGTTTTAAAAGTTTAAAATTCAACCCTTATACTATTATATTATTAAAGTCTAGTAATTATATATATATATATATATATATATATATATATATATATATATATGTATAAGAATAAGCGAGTTTACCGTTAGTAGGCCTCATTCACGAAGTCGGTCTATAAGGGGGGGGGGGGGGGGGGGGAAGGTTCCTGCCTATAAAATGGCGGCTTAATGGGTGTCCACTCTCACCCACCACTTCCTTGACTGGTGGAGGGTCGTTATCCGAACGTGTAGGACAAAGACTATAACTCTCATTAAAAGTATAATGATAATAAAGTAACTAAATGTTTTTATTAAATACCCAATCTTAGTTACTTTAGGATAATGTGAAAATTGATTCTAACCCATGAAATTACACTTTGCACCTTGCTAAGTCGTTAGTGGAGCGTGTGTGGTTAACCGACACACTAACTTGGACTTAACAAGGGTGGAAAAGGGTAAGTTAAGGTTTATCATAGATCGGTGGAGCGTGTGTGGTTAACCGACACATCGATTAGGTGATAAAATTTAGAGTACCAAGTTAATTTGAATGGTTATTCACACCTTGTTTGTGATCCTCGGTATCTCAGTCACAAACTTGAAGGGCATAATCGAGATTTAAACATTCCATTGAATTGTTCAATGAATCTCAAAAGATCTATGAGTTTCAATCCAATTAAAACCTAATAATCTATTTCGTTTTCATGGTGGAAATTGGTAAATTGTCATTTACCTACCTTCAAATATTTTGTAGCTTGGATTACGGCATCCCTCTTCCAAGTTATAAAATATTGTGTTGGGTCCTAGCCTTAATATTTCATTTGGGTGTCTTATTAAGGATTCTATATCTAATCTAAACTTGTCTTTCTTCCTTTTCAGATGTCTTCCAACAATGTTGCTTCTGGCTCAAACCCTACTGGCTCTTTCTCTCATGAACCTTTGTGGGAGAGTCATCTTTGATGGAACTAATTTCAATGATTGGATTAGGAATATAAGGATGATCACTCGTTATGAGGACAAGGAATATGTCCTCGACAAGGAGATTAAGGTCATTGATGAGTCTTCTGCTACTCCCGAGGAGATTGTTGAGTACACTAGCCATGAGAAGGATAACACTAAGGTATCTTGTATCATGTTAGCTACCATGACAGTAGAACTCCAGAAATCCTACGAAGATTTCTACCCTTATGAGATGCACCAGGACCTGATGGAAAGATAACATCAGAGTGATCATGAGGAAAGGTATGAAATCATCACCTCCATGATAACAACAAAAATAAAAGATGGAGAGTCTATCACATTTGTTCTGATTTGCAGGCCTAAAAAGAAGTGAGGATGTGGAGCACAGGAAGATAAACTTGATCATGGGGAATAGGAAAACTTCACTTATCACCAAGATTGGAGTTTATTCTTTATTGCTTAGTAGTGGGTTATTAGATCTGAATAAATGTTGTTACTCGTCTGAAATGGTGAGAAATGTTATTTCTTTTCATGGTTTGTACAAACAAGGATTTACTTTTTCATTTGATAATGAATGTGGTGGTATTAATGCTTTTTATAATGGTGTTTTTTATTTTAAAGCATTACCTTGTGATGGTGTGTATGAAACTGTGTCGGTTGTAGACAACTTAGGAAATAATGTATTGCGTATTGATTCTTCCATTAGTTTGGATAAGACATCCTTGTTGCATTGTCGTCTTGGACATGTCAACAAGAGGCGCATAGGCCAACTCCAAAAGGATGGAGTCTTGGAGTCATTTGATTTAAAGTCAGATGATAGTTGCGAATCTTGTTTACTTGCAAAAATTACTAAGTCACCCTTCACTGGTACTTGTGCTAGGGGTAAAGGTTTGTTGGACCTCATTCACACAGATGTGCGTGGACCCTTCAGAACTGCCACAAGGGATTCTAACCGCTTCTATGTGACTTTTACTGATGATTACAGTAGATATGGCTATGTCTACTTAATCAAGCATAAGTCAGAAACCTTTGAGAAATTCAAAGAGTTTAAACAAGAAGTGGAGACTCAGTTGAGCAGGAAGATAAAGATGCTCCAATCCGATCGAGGTGGTGAGTATCTTAGTATCGGGTTCCTTGACTATCTTAAGGAATGTGAAATTGTTTCATAATTGACACCTCCTAGGACACCACAGCTGAATGGTGTGGCTGAGAGGCGCAATTGGACCTTGTTGGACATGGTTCGTTCCATGATAAGTCAAGCTTCGTTACCAATCTCATTTTGCGGGTATGCCTTAGAGACTGCCGCCCATATCCTTAATTTAGTCCCTACCAAAAAGGTTGACAAAACACCTCACGAGATGTGGACTAGGAAAGTTCCCACTTTAGACCACATCAAGATTTGGGGTTGCGAGACTTTCGTGAGGTGTGAGACTCATGACAAGCTCGAACCTCGAAGTGAGCGGTGTATTTTCATCGGCTACCCACATAAATCTTTTGGTTATCTCTTCTATAGACCAAGTGATAATGTTGTCTTCGTGGCAAGGAGAGGAGTCTTTTGTGAGAGAGAATTCATAAGCCAAGGAAACAGTGGGAGGTAAATTGACCTTGAAGAACTTCAAGAGTCAAGCCGTGAAGGAACCTCGAACACTAGCAATCAACCTGAGGAGGAAACTCCTGTTGAGGCGATTGATGAGTCTGTACCTCTGAGGCATTCTATAAGAGTTAGGAGCACACCAGATTTTTATTATGGTTTCCATATTACTACAGAATGTGATGCATTTATCAGTGATAATACATTGATAAATTTGGATGAACCTAACAACTTCAAGGAAGCCATGGTAGGCCCTGAGTCTAACAAATGGAAAGATGCTATGGACAGCGAGATTCAGTCCATGTATGACAATCAAGTTTGGAACTTGGTTGACAATGTACCGGGTCGTAAGACAGTCGGGTGCAAATGGATCTTCAAGAAGAAGACCGGCATGGATGGGAAGGTACACACTTATAAAGTGCGACTAGGTGCGAAGGGCTTTACTTAAACTCCGGGAGTTGACTATGATGAGACCTTCTCACCAGTAGCAAAGATTAAGTCTATTAGGGTTATGCTAACCATTTTTGCATTTCATGATTATGAAATATGACAAATGGATGTCAAAACCGCTTTACTTAATGGGAAATTTGCTGATGATGTTTACATGAGTCATTCAGAGGGTTTTGTTGATGCAAAGTACTCTAATAGAGTGTGTAAGCTTGAGAATCCATCTATGGATTAAAACAAGCATCTCGCAGATGGAATCTTTGTTTCAATGAGAAAGTCAAAGAGTTTGGCTTTTGGAGAAGAGATGATGAGTCTTGTGTATATGTTAAGGCTAGTCAGAGTATAATTAGCTTTTTGGTATTGTATGTGGATGACATACTACTCATAGAAAATGACATCCCAACCTTGCAGGAGTTTAAGTCTTGGCTTGGGAAGTGTTTCGCTATAAAGGACCTTGGAGAAGCTGCCTATATTCTAGGGATAAGGATATTGAGAGACAGGAGTAAGAGACTAATTTGACTTAGTCAAAGTACCTACTTGGATAAGGTGTTGAAAAGATTCAGAATGCAGAATTCCAAGAAAGGTGATTTACCGATCCAGAGTAACGCTAAACTGAGTAAGACTCAGAGCCCAAGTACAGAGGCTGTGATAGCTGAGATGAGTCGAGTATCATATGCTTCCGCTGCAGGCTCGATCATGTATGCTATAACTTGTACTCCCCCTGATGTGGCCTTTGCTTTGAGCATGGTCAGCAGATATCAAGGGAACCCTAGTAAGGCTCACTGGACTATGGTGAAGAACATTCTCAAGTACCTACGGAGGACTAAGGACTGGGTCTTTACCCTTGGTGGGAGTGATGACTTGAGAGTAGTGGGGTATAGTGATTCTAGCTTTCAGACTGATAGGGATAGTTTCCACTCTCGGTCGGGCTGGGTCTTTACCCTAAATGGAGGAGCAGTTACTTGGAAAAGTTCCAAGAAGGAGACAGTCGCTGATTCAACTTGTGAATCAGAGTATATAGAAGCAAGTGAGTAGGAAAATGAGGCAATATGGCTGAAGAACTTCATTAGAGACCTTGGAGTTGTACCATCTATAAAGGAGCCTATAGAGATTTTCTGTGATAACGAGAGTGCAGTTGACTTAGCCAAGGAACCAAGGGATCACGGCAGATCCAGGAATATCGATAGAAAATACCACATCATTAGACATCGAATAGAAGAAGGACTCCTCGTGGCAAATATGGTATCATCGGATGAGAACCCAGCAGATCCCCTCACGAAGGGACTGTGTAGGGTTAAGCATTTACAGCATGCAAGGCGCATTGGGCTGAAGGATGATATTAGTTTTACTAATTAGATAGCTTTCGAAACTTGTAATAGTTGAAATGTAATTGACATTTGATGTTTAAATAAAAGGTGTTTTTATTTACTAGTATGGTAGTGTCTTATGTCAATCATTTACTATTGTTTCCTTTTGCATGTTTTGACTTCCAAAATAATTATATTATTCAAACTATCCACATTCAATCATACTTTGGAAGTAGGTATTGAAATAAGATTTTCATGAATTGGGTTTGTAGATTTGTCTGAATTATATTAGACATAGCAATTTTTGTTGCAACATTCATGAGTGCTCATAAGTTATGAGTATTGGATTCAACCCATGCTCACTTGTATCACTTCATGGAATTTATCTCTAGTGATCGTGAGATGGTAATATCATATAAGTCTTCAAAGCAAGAGATATGAGTTGTTGACTATGAGTTGGTTGTACATTGATAGTACGAAAACGCATCAGTAACTTGATGTTATAAAATGTGTTGTTGTGTACAATTTGATGATTAGTTAGTACAAGCATATGAGTCAAAGTTTATCTGTTCTTTTTAGTCCTTGGAGGATTAAAAGCGATGTCTTGGGCCCCTCAATGTTTTTGTTTTGACTTATGTGTCGGGCCCGGTTAGAACTGAATTGATGTGTTCGATTAAATTCTATGTCAAACAAATCGGAAATCAGGAAACAAACTGCTGGACAATAAGTACGACATTGTTCCATGTATTTGTCCGGCTGATATCTTGAACAGAGGATTATATGATCACTTATGTAAAATGGCACAACTTAGTTCCACGAGACTTTGAAAGAGCTACGATTGATGGTCGGATCATGAAGTCGTACTTGCAGCTATGATTATTAGACTTATCCAAGTGGGAGACTGTTGGATAAGGCGTCTCAGTCCTTAACTATATTTGGTATGTACTTGACCCGATTTGGCATGGTCTACTTGGGTTGCATGGCATCGGAACAATTTGGATAGACTTTTGTGAGAAGATGATATTTATGGTTTATTAATATATTATAAATTCTAATATATTAATATGAATTATTTAATTAGTATTGATCAAGAATTAGTTTGGAATTAATTTTGTGATCAAAAGAGACTAATTAAATAAATGGGGATTGATTTCGTAAATCATTCATTCTTATATAGTGGGCTTATGATCCATAGTTCTTCATGATGGGCTAAACCCATGTGGTTACCCATGGATACTCCATGGAGGTTAAAACCCAAGGATCATGAGGAATGTGGAAAAGCATGAGTTACATGGTGTAACCCTAATATGCACACTATATAAAGAAGCCTCATGCTTGTAAAATCGGCACTTAAGAGATACTAGTGAGGGCTAGCCGATTTTGGTGCATAGTAATCTTCTCTCAAGTTATTCCAATTGTTGGTGGTGTTGTGTGAAGCATTTGAAGCATCACATTTGGGGTGCTAGGCTCACCAAGTCTTAAGGAATCCAAACTTAAAGAAATATATGTCATTCTACTAGTTTTTATAATACATATACCCCAATCATATGCTAGTTAGGATGAAACCCTGGAAAAAAAAGTTTGCATGTATAATAGAGAAAACATAGATCCAAGGTTTCTAGGGTTGCATTCACAGCATAGGAGTGTTAGTATGCTCAAAAACCATCATTATATGTATGGGTTGTATGGTTTATGTAACTTTTATAGCTAATATGAATTATGTGATTATGTGGTTTATGGCTTATGTGATTGATATGGTTCAGGTGATTATGTGGATTATGTGGGGTATGCTCTGGGGAACTCACTAAGCTTCATGCTTACGGTTTATAGTTTTGGTTTCAGGTATCATCGATTTGGAAAAGAAGGTCTCAGACTGATCGCAGTGCACACACCTATGATTTCCGCAATGAATGATTTTGGGATGAACTCTGATAAGTATTTTACTTAACGATGTTTTGGAATGTTTGAAATAAATGGTATCAATGTTTTGGCTATATTAAAAATGAAATTTTTATCTTGATTTTTGGGTCGTTACAACAACATTCTGAAAGAATAACATATGTAATTCTAAAAAATAACAGCATTTTTAAATTGTGAGTGTAATCAATCTTTTATTCATTCTTCAAGCCATTCATATAACGAATGCATTGCAAAAAATTAAATCTAGTCCGTTCTAAAAGAAGATGCTGACGAAATCATATTCTATCAGAATAAGTAGTATTTCGAGAGAAACATCTACTACAAAAAAAAATTAAAAAAATAAACATTAAATATAAAGTGCAATTATTATTTATTCTAACAGAATATATATGATATTTTAAATTTTGAGAACATTTTAAATCAGAAATGCATATGCTATTATGCTAAACTAAAACTATAAAGGAAAATAGAGGCCAATAAAAGAAAAGAAAACACCTGTTGACACTTGATATTAGTTACCATATTTTTTTGTTATAAGATTCTTAATAGAATGATTTTATGTATATTTTAATAGAATGATCATATAAATATTCTAATAAATTGGTTGATGAATATTCTATTAGAATTATCAAGTAAAAATCATCATTACTAAAAAAATGAAAGAACAAAAAATGGAAATGCTAATTATCTACCTTAGTAAATGAAAATGATTTTGCCACATGTTATCTTCTCATTACACTTGACATATGTTATTTTCTAATATGTGTTGATTTTTTTTCCACTAGTCATTTTCCTAAAATTTAAAATTCATTTTTAGCAAGAGTTTATATATAGTTCTCGCAGTTCCTACCGGATCATGACCAAGTAAATGAGTTTGACGTTTGTGTCCTTGACGAAATGATTGGTGGAGAATAGTTCTCGCAGTTCCTACTAATTTTTGGGTTCCTACCGGATCTGGACTATATATATATATATATATATATATATATATATATATATATATATATATATATATATATATATATAAACACATTAAATTCATTTGTTAAAAACTCATTTATTAATTTAAAAGCTTAAAATAATGATCATTTATATATCATTCTTTTAGATTTTCTATTCAATATATATCATAACTACCATCATAAAGATATCATCTATATTAGGGTTGTCAAATATGTACCACAGAGAACCAACTAACATGTTACCAACTGAACCAAGAAAGTTGGTTACCAATATATTTGGTAGCCAACATGCTTGGTTGGTAGTACCGTATCAATTCAGTAAACTTGGTATGGTAATGGTATTAAATTTTGAATACCACAATATTACCGTACCAACCAATTCATATATATATATATATATATATATATATATATATATATATATATAAACGAAATCGTATTTTTAAATGTCAATTGTTTACTGTTTATGATTTTAAAAAGTATGATATTAGACATTAGACTTAGTCAATAGTTATTACCACATTAGATTAAAGAATTGAAAAGTTACTTATTAAATTTTTTTAGTAACTAGAATGGTTAATTTACAAAATTATATTACTAGACGAGAAAAGTGTCCAATATCATTACTAGTCTTTAACTATTGCAATTAAAAATGAGAACAAAGTTAGTAATATACCATTACCAATTTGTATCAATCAAACTTTTTGGTAACCAAACAAGTTGGTACCAAGTGTAGTTGGTACAGTACTGATAGCTAAAAATTTATACCAACTGCAGTTGGTATGGTACATGGTTTGAGTAAAAATCAACTAGTAATGTACCATGTTCAGCCCTAGTTTATATCATATAAAACTGAAGAGAACATTTGTTGATTTGTTTTTAGGAGCATGTTTCTAGGCAACATATTGTATCCAATGAGGCTCTATTTAGGAATAACAACCTCTAGTAAGTCTTCATTTTTCGCTGTGTCGTTCGATTGTGAGATGTGTTGAGTTTTGTATACTATCTATGGTGCACATACAACCCTAAATGTTTTGGATCTATGATTTTTCTAATTATACATGCAATAGTGTTTCCTAAGCATTAAGCATACAACTAGAATACAATTGACATAAACAACATAAAATACTAGTTAGGAATTTACCTTTTATGTAGCTTGTAGAACTTGTTGTATTTGGTCTTTAAGAACTAAGTGCCCCAAATGTTGCACCTTAAATGGTTCACAACACACCTTGGACAAAGGATGAATTTTGAGAGAGTGTATGCACACTAAAATCAGTTATGCCTCTCCGAGAACACTCTAGCAAAACTTGTGCCACCAATTTTAGGCTATAGGGTGTCATATATATAGTGTAGGAATCCAAGAGTCATGGGTAAACCCTAATCCATACACTTGGGCTTATTATCCACGGTCCATGATTCAAGTGGGCTAACTCTTTATGGATTCTTCCATAAACATAGTCCATCATGTATCATAAGCCCAAACCATATATTGTCACACCCAAAAACCGGAACGGCGGAAACGTTCTGGGGTGGATGACGTCATGTCAAGTATCACAACACATGCATTATAGTAATCAAAGTACAACAAAACATTGCATTAATAGTAATAATTTTACATGGTTTACATTACAACGTATCAAAGTAATACAAGTAATAGAATAAATACAGCGTGGTACTTAGCTATCTTCATCAACAGCTCCGGGGATGTACCTGTCTAATGCTAACCTGAGAATACAAGTTATTTGAAACGCGAGTATCAACATTTTTACAAATGCTAGTGAGTTCATAAGTATTTAGTGACATTTATCCAAATAACTTTATAAATTAGTAGTTTAAGTGTTTACTGTGTATTAGAGTTCTTTCCAGAAAATCGCATATTTTCTTTAATAAAGCAGCCTTCTACCAAGACTGGTCAGTGTTATGTAGTAAAAAGTCATTTTCCCTAAATTGCTATCATTATCAAAATACTGAATTTGATTATTGAGGAAAGCAACGACATCAGGGAATAAGATATGCCTCAGCAGTGAGGACTGCTGACTATGGCAAGGAATCATAGACTCCGGGAGAGTATTGAACAAACGACATGCCTGGTTCAGTCTAACAAATAGAGACTCAGACCCCAGAAGGTACCAAATGAAAGGTACAGCTGGTAAGGTCTAAAACAGTGAAAGACAGACCCCAGACAGTATCAAATGAAAGATACGTCTTGTAAGGTCAAAACAGAGAAAACAGACCCCAGACAGTATCAAATGAAAGATACGTCTTGTAAGGTCAAAACAGAGAAAACAGACCCCAGACAATATCAAATGAAAGATACGTCTTGTAAGGTCAAAACAGTGTGACTCTGAAAATGAATTACCAGCATACAGTGTAAATTGCCGGTGAAATACCGTTACCTTAATGCCAAAGAATTATAAGGTAACCCGGGATACTCGTAACCATACTGACTAGAGTACCAGACGCCCTACACGCGTCTAAGATATGACATTTGTCACCCGTTGGCTTGGTAGGCCGGGACTGTAGCTAGCAGTCTGGGTGCGGGGTTGTCAATCCCGTATAGATCTATACACACAATGTTCGCACTCCCTACAGGAGATTTTGGTTACCAACTAGACGACGGAGAAGGCCGTGTCCTGAAGATGCATCCCAAATAGTGGGTAGCGACTTCCAAATAGTGGGTAGTGTGTAAGTGTTGAACTAGAAGTAGAGACTTCCTAATAGTGGGTTTCTAATGTAAGTGTAGACTAGAGGTAGAGACTCTTAACTGAACTGAGAGAATTCCTATATGTCCGTACTCATATACATAATATATAACTAATGAATCAAACGACCTTCGGACGGCCATCCGATCCCACCATACCACATCTCAACGAAGAAAAGGAAATAGGGCGGACGAGCCTTCCTAAGTCTTTCAATCATTACTTATATGTACCTATATAAGCACAGACATACATCTAACTACGACCGAGTGTGTATCAAGTAGAAGTGATTCTTCTGAAGTAGGAGTATCTAACAAGTGAAGTAGGAGTGGTCGCAAGTGAAGTAGGAGTGTCAAACAAGTGAAGTAGGAGCGGTCGCAAGTGAAGTAGGAGTGTCGAATAAGTGAATTAGGAGCGGTCGCAAGTGAAGTAGGAGTGTCGAACAAGTATAAGCGTATCACGAAGTAAAGACGACAATAAGTGAAGTAAGAGCGTCTATCAGGTATAAGCGACTACAAGTATAAGTGAAAGCGTTACTAAGTAGGAGTATAAAATAAGCATAAGCGAAGCAGCAGTATCTAATAAGTAAAAGTATACGTCGTGAAAGGGAAACTTTGATGAAAAACCTTTATATTCGGAGAAAATCACAATTTGTGTTCTTTTGTAAAATATGTTTGAAAACCTTTGAAAATCTTTCATAAACTAGTTTAGAATGAATTTAGGTAAAACAGTATAAGTAAGAGTTTTGAAACAATTGAAAACCATTATAGTGTCCTACTCGGTAAAACAGTGTACAGTGGTAAAATCTTGTGCATGCGGGTTATCAATCACATGTGATTGATATGATAACTGTCATGTTTAACTTGTATTCCCCCACTATAAAACATGTAAAAACATTTAAAAGGTTCATTCAGGGGTATGAACTCACCTGGTGTAAGTAGGTCCGAAGAAGGTGCCGTTTGGGCGTTCGGTGTCACGTAAGGACTCGAACACACTCAATGACCTATTTAACATATGATAACATATGTTCACATACAATTAGTATATTTAATACTAATTAAACAAATATACGCACTCAAAGGAGCGGATAACACTTTAGATAAGTGTTTGGGTGTCCCAGGTAGCGTCTAAAGGTGTGTATGGCTTAGGAATGAAGTTTACCCTCCGAGAGTAAACCCTTAATACCATGTTTACGGCCCAGGGACTACTCACCATGAGTTTACGGCCATAAACTCATGGTGAGGGTATCTAGTGTGCTAAAGTGTCTCATATCAATTGTAGATTTATGCTAAGCTCAAATATCAAATGTGTGAATGGGTTTAAAGCACTAAATGGCCCCTTTGAGGAGTTTACGGCCCTAAGCAAGGGAGCTTACGGCCGTAAACTCTTATACACACTTTCTTTTGGTGTTTTAAGGCTCTATCTTGTTAGTGGAATTTTTCTAAGTCCAAAACCAAAAGGCATGAGTGATTTTAAGGTCTTTAAAGGCTTCATTAGGGATTTTACGGCCCAGGGACAACTCCTAAGGGAGTTTACGGCCGTAAACTCTCATTCCTTGAGTTTTGTGAAGTATTAAGCCCTTATATCACTTCTAGCATTTTATGGTAATGGTCTAAGGCCATTTGGGGGACAAAAACCAACATTTAGGCATGTTTGAGGGGGTTTACGGCCTTGACACATGTCTGGGCCGTAAACTCCTTTTGTGCCTTCATTTCATTGTGTTTAATTGTGCTAAACCCAAAATACTAAGTCCCTAAATTATGCATGAAGCCTAAGGGTGATTTAGGAGTGTTTTGGGGGCACTTTTGCAAGGTTTAGAGGTGTTTACGGCCTAAGCATGTTCTTGGGCCGTAAACTCTCTTTTATGCCTCAAATCATTGTGTTTTTATGATTAAACACTCCTAGACAAGTTCCTTAATTGGTTCCTAGGCTTAAAGGGACAAGCTTGGGTCATTTTGGCCACATTTTGGGTGTTTACGGCCTAAGGAGGAGCTTAGGCCGTGAACTCCTTTCCAACAACTTAAATGGTCAAATTCTAAGCTATAAACACGATTCATAATGTTTAGAGTAAGCTAGGTTAAGCGGACTTACGATTTGGAAGCGTTTGGTCGCGGATTCGGGGCGAAAACGGGTCTAGAGAGAGAGTATAGAGAGAGAGAGAGGGTAAAAAGCTCCAAATGGAGTTTAATCCCCCTTATATATGGGTGGGAGTTGGAGCTCAGTGGTATTCTACCCGATACTGCCGTTAAACGGGGCTTTTGGTCGCACCTGATTTAGTGGTCGTAATAATAAAAGTTAACATTTTCCAAATAAATGGAAATGTGTGTTATGTGTTTTTATTTCCTTTTATCATGACTTAATGGCATAATAAATGCAAGAAATTGGAATGTTTATTAAATTGACGACCTCTAATTAACGGAACTTTTATAAACTGGAATATTCCGTTAACGGTAACGGGGAAATGTAACGGGACAACTTGGGTTGTCACATATATATATATATATATATATATATATATATATATATATATATATATATATATAACTAATTTACACAATTAGTCCCCATTAATTTAATTAGTCTCTTTTGATCACTAAATTAATTCCAAATGAATTCTTGATCAATACTAATTAAATTATATGATTTCATATTAATATATTAGAACTTACAATATACTAATAAATCATAAATAACCTCTTCTCAAAAGTCCATCATATCAAATTGTCGTGGTGATATGCAACCCAAATGGACCATGCTACTCTCGGGTCAAGTACATACCAATTATAGTTTTGGGTTTAGACACCTAATCCAACAGTCTCCCACTTGGATAAGTCTAATAACTATTATTGCAAGTATGACTCCACAACCCGACTAGCAATCATAGCTCTTAAAAGTCGATGTCGAACTCTAACCTAGTCAATGACGCGTCCATTAGATAAGGGATCATATATTCCTCCATTATAGATATCATATGGATTATAATCATTCTCTCTATCCATCTGTTGTTCTCGATTTCCGATTTATGACGACCGACAAATTGAACAAATCAAATCAGTCCAGGCTTAGCCAAGCACTTAGGGTGTCATCACTAAATCATCGAGGAGCCCATAAATATCGCTTTTATCCCCTAAGGATAAAAGGAATGGATAAACTTCGACTCAAATGATTGCTTGTACTTACTCATCAAATCACAGACAACAATATGTTTTATAACACCAAGTTACTGGTGTGTTTACATATGTCAATGTGCAACCAACTTATAAATAACAACTCACATGTCTTGGTTTCAAGAATATAAGATATTATCATCTCACAATCACTCGTGATAAAATCCATGAAGTGATTCAGATGAGCATGGGTTTAATCCAATACTCAAATCTTATTCCAGGAGTACTCATGAACACTGCAGCAAACTTGTGCTATGTCTAAAACACCTAGACAATATACAGTCAGATTCATGACAGTCTTGCCTCAATACCTACTTCCAAAGTATGATCGACTGTAGATAGTTTGAATAACCTAGTTATTCGGGAAGTCAAAACATGCAAAGTGAAACCCAAGAATAATCGAATCCAATATGGTCTCAGAACTTATGAATATAAATAAAACACCTTTTATTTAATCGTCATATTGATTACACATTATTCATTGTATAATGTTTCGATTAATCAACTTAATACTTGAATTAAAACAACAGTTATGCCATGCTCCAAGCACGAACACTATGTTTGCCTATGGTCTTTTCTCTGTGAAATAGATCAATTGAAATCATTTCAATGACACTCATTTCACAATTCCAAATCCTTATCGTAAATGTAAGAATAAAAGTCACAGAGACTTGTCAATGGACACTACAAAGTATTCTAATGGAGATCAATTCCATGGAAATGAAGTCTCACATTTAAAATACATTCCTTTGAACATCCTTCTTGCATTAAGTTTCCTAATCATACACAAATTTAAAGAATAACTTCCACTTATGAAAACATTTCCATATTCCCATTTTGACTATCACTCCTGAACAAAAGTTACCTCTTCTCAGAGTATGTCAATATGGTCCTTTCCAAAATTTACAATATACTTCCAACTGTGCATAAGCAACCAATATTTGGTAAACCTCAGATTGTCCTCGACAATTTCTTAACCATTTTAGTCATATCCAGTTTTGGTCCTTTTTCCCTCTTAATACCCTAGGTATTTGGAAAATTCTGAACACATAAATATTATAGCATATGCAATCGATCCTATACCTGAAGCATATGGGAGACGATTCATAATGTCTTGCATAAAGACATGATACTTGATCAGTCTTTTTCTATAATATTTCTATTTGCCATGTTCTCACAATTCGAACTATAAAGAGGGATGTCGTTATCATAATCGAATTTTGAGAACGCAATTAACATTTCCATATATATATATATATATATATATATATATTGAATTTCCTTATGTTGAACCATTCCAACATAGCATTCATATATCCTTGACTAAATTTGATTAAAAAATCTCAATCTAAGCTTTTAGATTTGAATTTAAGTATGAATTCCTCTCCCTTAATTTTTAGCAAAACAACTTTTCAAACCCTGCATCTTTGCAAATTTAAACTTTTTCTTTCTATAGTTAACATTGCTAACTCGCAACACTTAACGTAATAATTGTGCTCCCACTAGCATAATAATTACATTCTTTTTGGCATCATACTTATGCTCCCACTAGCTTTGACATGTACCCAGAAATCAGCTCGACTTCTAGAAATCAATACTTATTGACTTTCTTACCAAAGTTCAGATTTCTGATATAAGATGCTTCGATAAGACTTTATCTAAGCTTCTCAAACTCATACACCTTTCCTTAGATAGCTCACATGTGTGTCTAAACAATTTTAGAACTTAAAGCAATAAGTCTCAAATGTTTAGACCTTTTCCATTTCTCATAGTTTGAACTATGAAGAGGGATGTTGTAATCATAATCGAATTTGAGAATGTAAATATCAAAATTGAGATCTCCTTAAAATCTACTTAGTGAAAACGTTTCCTCACAATCATTTTTATGCAAACAACTGAGAACTCATAGAACTCACATGCATAGTCAACTTAACTGGAATGGGCACAGAGACAAGAATAAGTCAACACAATAGGTTACAAACCTCTAGTCATGTGCTAGTGTTTAACAATAGGTTTACTCTTGATTAGTTCTTGAAACTTTCAAGATCTTTAAGACTCCCACTGATCTCTTGACATATAAGATTCACTTTTTCAAGTAACATAAACAAAAATATTCAAGAGTTAGTGCGGATTCTAATCAACACTAGCACTTCAAACAATTGGCCTTAGTTAGTCTTTGTTTTATCCATAACATCACAACTTACCAATTTCAAATGTACAAGAGTAGAAACATTTTACTCTACATTTGATGAGTGTTATAAACCTTCCTTAATTTAATGTCACTCAAGGCATAATCGTGGAGTATGGCTCTAAGACTTGTTTTTGGAACGAAGTATGACTCATCTTCTAGATTTAACCATTTCAATAATTGATGATTCCCCTTCTTAGCTATACAAATGCGCTAAGATATCCTTAGAGGATCAATTGTGACATGGTTTTTATAATCACTAAGATGATCATAAAACATGATACTCAAGTACTCTCTCATCCTTTCAGATTGGAGAAAATTTTATCTTTCTGCCTAATTTGATTCTTCTTATTCGCCCTACCATACATTGAAACTTTTCCAATGTTCAGAATTATACTTAAACTTGTAAGTATAACCATATTTACTAAACTGTAGTAAATTATGATGAATAGTGTTATTGTTCTTTATGGTGGACCTGACCAGTACACACCCAGTGTACTCGATCCCCTAGTCCTTCACTTGACTCACATATACATGTGAACAAGGATTAGTCTTAATTTTCCAAAGACGAAGTTCTCTTTCATCACACAATACAAGTTGCATGATTCCAAGTTTCTATCCAACTGAAACTTGGGTGGTGAGAATCTTTCTTTATTTGGTAGATCTTGACACTACCACAAACATAAGAATCAAATCCATTTCCAATACTGCTAGAAACATACGGACATCAAATTTTCACAAATGTCATTGTAAGGAGATATAAGTTAAGTTAAAATCAACAAAAATTTTTATTTATTTATAAAATGTGGAAAAACTTTTCCTTACAATGCAATTAAACATGAGAACTATGTTGCAAAATATTTCCTAAGCAATCTATCATAACTCTTAAGCAGCAGCTCAAAAATCCGATCATCGAATCAGGTGATCAAAATCCATATATTCGCGATCAGATTCAGCTTACTCTTCCTTTAAGCTTCCTTTTGTTTCTTTGATCCTACAAAACATCAAAGGCAACCTTGTCACATCATGTATTTAAGAATCAACAATTAGGAACTTAATCGAGTTAGATAGTGGACAAACCTAAAGTAGAGTCAAACTTATTGACTTCACCTTCTCATAGATCCTTCAGGTAGTCAGGGCAGCTTCGCTTCCAATGTCCCTTCAAATGGTAGTAGAAACAGGTGGACTCTTTGGCATTTGCACATAGAATTATCTCAGAACTGGCTTTTCTTATGGCCTAATATTTTAACCATAGCCAATTCCCTTCCCATAGGAGATGGATCTTTTCTGGCCTATCTATGTCATTGCCCGTGTCCATGGCAGCTTGGGAAGTAGATCCTCCAATCAAATTTGCTTGACCATTGCGCCAAATCATTGTTGATTCAGTAGCAATAAGCAAATACGCAAGATCAATAAGGGTCATGTCATGATCTGTCATATAATAGTCTTTAACAAACTGACTATACGACTCAGGAAGTGACTGAAGAACCCACTCAACAGCCAACTTCCTCAGGAAGAAGACACCCAACATTCCCAGCCTGTCAATGTGTGACTTCATATCCAATACATGTGTACACACGAACATTCCATCTTGGTGTTTGCTAGCTAATAGGGCTTGAGTGACCTTGAACTTTTCAAGTCTTCGAACTTGTGGGTCATAGAGAATTATAGGAGTAGGTGGAGGAAGTGAAGTATGATATTATGGAATATAATCTTCATGAGGAACGCTCTTTCCATAAGATTCAGGAAGACCATAGTTGTTAGTACTAAACATCTACAAGGGAGAAATTCAAATTAAGTTGATTTAAGTCCTTAATATAACACCCAAAATGAAATATTAAGGCTAGGACCAAACAAGGTGTAAATAACCATGCAAATTAGCTTGGTACTCTTGATGTCATTTACCACCTAATCAATGTGACGGTTAACCACACACACTCCATTGATCTATGACAAACATCGAGCTACCCTTTTCCATCCTTGTTAGTCCAAGTTAGTGTGTCGGTTAACCACACACGCCCCACTAACGACTTGGCAAAGTGCAAAGTGCAATTTCATGGATTATCACCAAATTCACATTTTCCTAAGTAACTAAGATTTGGAATTTATAAAGTTTTAGTTACTTTATAATTATCATTATAATTGATGTGAATATTTAATGCACTAGTTTTTTTATTTATAATTCCTAATTTATCGCATCTAAAGCACAACTTACAGGCAGTGAACCCGATCGAGTATAGTATAGCTTTGATAAGCAAGGGTGTCGAATACAAGCGGAACGATAGTGAATTAATTTAGAATGTTTGACTATAGGTCATACAAAAACACACAAAATTAATAAGAAATGTTTTATTAGATCTAAAACGAATAACTACATAGCAAATCTCGATAAACTGACAGGAAGACAAATCTCTTTAGGTATTTTGGTTTAGACAAATTACACGTTAAAATCATAGATTTTTTCACACACAGATTTATTTATTCATGTTCACCGATTTCTAAAATTATTAGTTTCATGTTCATTATTACTAATCCATAAGCAAACAAGTCATTTCAAGCAATGATCAGTTGATGAAACTAACATGTTTCCTAGTGTTCAGTTTGTATCAAGCAAGACTTGTAATAATAGTTAATCAAATTGGTTGGTTCAATTAACTCATATGTGGTTGGTCATCACAGATGCTCATACATTAATTTACTTATTTTCTAGTTAACCCTAGTTTCATGTTCACTATTCCTAGGCATATAATCTTGATGGTCATCGAAATCATAAGAGGCAAGCAATCAAGCAGATGTTCATACAAATCAATATACTTAATAATTAACAGAAAATAAGTGTCATTAACACATAGGGGTCTTTTAACAAGCTTAAAAAGGTAAATTAAACATGAATAAAAAAATCAAATATAGCAATTAATCCATAAATCAAGATTTTATTTAATCATAAACACAATGCAAATGGTTTTAACACCAAAATCAGACAGTAAAGACGTAGTAGTATCACAATGGAATGCTAACCATGGTCACGATAACAAACCACATTATTACTGACACGAATACACTCTCTAATCCTTAAGATATTTGCTCATGTCAGCTTAACGTCCTTCAGGTCGCCTTCTAGACCCTCAAAACAGCCAAATATGTGTTCCTTGTTGACTAAGGATCGATGGTAGTCCAAATCCCCCTTCTAGTTGTCCGAAATTCTCTATTTATAACTTTTGGAACCGACTTACGTACGCTGGGCGTAAATCGGTGTTCGCGGGGCGTACTAAGAAAGCCATCACGATCCATTCTTCGGACCCAAGCTCAGTACGTTAGGCGTACTTGAATCTACGTTGGGCATAGTTGTCATCTCAACAGTACGTTTGGCGTACTTCACACTACGTTGGGCGTATTGGCTGCCTTCAACAATTTTCTTTATTTTTGCTTCTAAGCCCGAATTCCGTTCCAATCCTTTCTTTTCCGCTCTATCGACAACTAATAGCTGTAAATTATAATTCAAAGCATTATAAGTACCTTTTAGTTCTAAATAAGAATAATAAAGGCTAAAGTATTAAGATATGATACACCCACTTGGACGCGAGTGGTGTGCCTTTGTTCATATGGGACCCACGCCATCCCGATCCATTCTTCGGACCCAAGCCCAATACGCTTAGGGATGAGCATAGGCGGGTACCCGCCTCATTTGTCGAGAACCGGAAACGGAATCGGAACCGGCGGTTCCTAGAAAGTTAGAGTCGGAACCAGAACCGTTTTAGGCAGTTCTTGAATGTTTGTAACCATTTGCGGAACCAGCGGTTCCGGTTCCGGGAGCGGGTAACCCGGTTGCATTAATTTTGTAAACTTTTTTCGATAAAACGGCAATTTAGTTTGATCCAAATCAAATCAATTCGAACCAAAGACGGACAAAATCATACCAATATATTCTAAACCGGTCTAAGTAACACACATATTTGTATGGAATAATATATATATATATATATATATATATACCGGTTCTGGCGGGTATTCAGCGGGTAGCGGTTCCGAAAAAATGAGAACCGGAACCGGAACCGGTTCTGGTTCCAAAACCGGCAGTTCCGAGGCGGTTCCGGTTCCAAAAGCGGGTACCCGGTTCCGATGCTCATCCTGTACGTTGGGCGTACTTAAATCTACGCTGGGCGTAGTTGTCATCTCAGCGGTACGCTTGGCGTACTTCACACTACGCTGGACGTACTGGATGCCTTCAGCAATTTTCTTTCTTTTTGCTTCTAATCCCGAATTCCGTTCCAATCCTCTCTTATCCGCTCTATCGACAACTAATAGCTATAAATTATAATTCAAAACATTATAAGTACCTTTTAGTTCTAAATAAGAATAATAAAGGTTAAAGTATTAAGATATGATATATAAAAATATGTACAAAAATACACATATCAAAATACCCCACACGTAGCCTTTGCTTGCCCCCAAGCAAACTTACTTTTAATTTACCAATATCGCATGAAACAATCCATTTTAAACCCAGCCATTATCCCAAGACCGCAATGCATGTATTTGTGTCTATAATTCATAAGAACTTCTCATTCCTACATACTCACAATCCTTATGAACCTTCACCCCTTAGCTTATACGACATTCATTTCTGCAACTATCTGAATCTATCCTCAGAAATCTTTCTTAACCTCAAGGTATTTTTGTAAAGCGACCCAAGCATACATAATCTAGGAATTACAACTTTTGATACCACAATGGAGCTCTTGGAATTCTTCACTTCTTTGAATATTTGATCTTTGATTTCTTTGAATTCACCACCTTTTTGTTTGATTTTTGGTATGTTCAACTTTTTAAATTTCTTCAGAATTTTGGTCTTTTGATCTTCATACTACGATTGCTCCAAAATTCTTTCACTCTTTACTTTATGGTAATTTCTCTTCCTCTTTTTTTAACATGTATCTTACTATTTTTTCACTCAAAACCTACATGCTTAATAAAGGGTGCTTAACTTCAACCCTTATTGGTTAAGGTATTAGTCTAAGTGCAATGACTACATAAGCTCTCCTAGATAGATTTCAGGTTTAGGCTGGAAAACATATTATGTCATATAAACTACCAGATTACCTTTCATATCTCATGACTTTTCACTAGGAAATGGGAAGCTACAAATACACTATAACATGTGTAGGCTCAGGTAAACATTTGGGTTCTCATCGGATCATCCCATACAATATTAGCAAAATTTTAAATTATTATTAGATTATTATTTCAAATCTATAAAAAAAATTTAGAATTTACTAATTTTCTAGCAATTTACTTTTTTGACCCCCTATCCCATACTTATTACATACAATGCCCTCATTGTATGCTAAAACAATTAGAAACATAAAATTAAATAGAGAGAATTGGAATAGACTCCCCTGGGGTAGTAGTGGTGAGATCGAACATGCTGGTAAAAGTTGCTCCACAAATTTGTTGGAAGACTGGAAACTGGAACTACTGCTTCTAAATGTGCCGGTAAATAAAATCAAGAACGTCGACTTCTAAAATGTGGTGCAAAAGATTGAAACTAATGCAATGTATAGTAACCATGACGTGGGAAAGTGTCGACCACATCGTGTCGTCGAGTGAGATAAAATCTACATTGTGAATAATAGCATTGACCACGACGTGGTAATTGGTGGTCACGTCATGATATCGAGAATGAGAGCCTCCTCTCGCGATGAAAAACTCCCCTACGATATAGGAAAGTGTCAACCATGTCGTGGCTGTCGGGATCATACTTCTACCTCGCGTCGAAATAAAACTTCCTAGCATTGGAACAGCTCATCCATACCATAGAAATCAATATATGGTAGAAACGCCACACTTATGAAAAATCATGGGTCTTGACTATAAACTTCAAACTCTCACACAACTTTTTCTCTTGTGATAAAACAACCGTCGGACCTAGCTGCAAAACTTACTACCAGCTTTCTAAGGGCAAAAATTCTGCAAAGATCTAAAACAATCAAAGAGCCTCAACATGGAAAACAAAATTACATAAACCAAAAATAAATAAACATCCTAATTAAAACACACCAAAATAAAAATAAAAACTAAGTCTAACAAACCAAAAAATAAAATAAAAAGGATAACTAGGTCACTCATCATCCCCGTCGTCATGTTGTTGTGTCCCCGATGTGCCTGCTCCATCATGTCGCGACTGGTATGGTGGAGGAAAAGGAACTGGGTACTGAAAATCCTGATGGGCAAAGAATGTGGTCATCACATCCCCATACCACTATTGTCTACTCTCCATGTGCGCATAGCGCTCGTCCAGGCGCTGAAATCTATCGTCTATACGTTGAAATCCCTCGTCCATGCATTGGGCCAGGTAACGTATATCGATCTCCGGCTCTGATCCCTGATTTGATCCTCGAGGAGCAGGTCTACGTCTCCCCTGTCTCTCAGGCGCTGGCTCATCTGCCCCCTCCTCGTCGGCCATGTCATCTGGCCATATCCGTAAAACACCATCCTCACCCCGCTCGAGTACTCACATCGACTCCAATAATTGTAGACTCATCGGCCGGATATCATAGAACACCATCGATCTAGTGATCTCCCGCGCCAATAACTGATAAGATCGAGCCAAACGTGTGATGAAGTGCCCACTGCAAATCGGGTTGTCCTCTCGAAGCCCCCGGGCCCCCTCCCCATGTAAGCAGTTAAAGCAACCGGGAGGTTCAGGTGCCTCCCTGGAGTAACAAGATTCCACAGGAAATACAAATTTGTAGAAGGCACTCTCTCACTATTCTTATGATGCGTGAGACATAGAAATCAGACGATGCAATAGTTTGAAAGTAGTGGACCGAATCATCTTCCCTTGAGCAGTGTAGGGTATGTAAACTCCCCTGGTAATCTCCAACCAAAAAGTATTTTCATTGTAGTCATTTGGCCGTGCCGTAACATAATTAGCAAGGAATTTTAGGAAGTGGACACACCTCGCCTCGTCTGCAGTATAAATCTCAACTCTGGTGGCAAGCTCAATCATGCTACACTCCCAAATCACACCACCAAGTCGAAAGAAAAAAAATTGTCTTGTTATCGGGTGTCTTCCTAGGATCATAGGAAACTGTAGAATAAAACTCCAGCAAAAATTCTCGATAAATAGGTTCCTGAATCCTGAACAATTTGTCCCAACCTCGGGATACGAACAAAGGCATACCACTCGTGTCCAAGTGGGTGTATTGCAAAAAATTCCGGACCAGCTCATCAAGTCCAGTTTGGGACGCCAATCCCCAATCGAATGAAGGTGCAATGTCAATCTCCTTAGTGAGGAGCAAACTTAAATTATTCAAATACTTGCTATGAGTATCATCATTCAAGTTGCGTCGGAATTGCAAGAAACATTGATCAGTTATGTCCTCGGGTGGGTTCCTTCGTTGAACTCTACGAGCCATAATCTGCAAAAATAAGAACAAAACAAAACCAAAACAAAAATACCCACAACATTAAACAGATTTAAATAAAACATAATGTGTTGGGCAAGAACTTTACGTTGGGCGTACGTCCAGGAACTCTAATTTGTTCCCTGTTTGTTCGAAGGTCATAATAAGCCATAACAATTCAATTACGCAGGTATATACGCAGGGCAGTCAACAGGTAAGAGGTTTACACAGGGTGTACATCCAGCGAACGCTAGTCGTACGTCAAGAAGTTCTAGTCGATGGCTCGTACACGAGTTGGAGGCCAAATTAAGTCCAAGGGTTTATGTTATTGGCCAGAATCGATCTATTAAGACATAAATGAGCATATATTCAAGTGAAATCGGCCCTAATTCAAGAAGTGTAATAAACCTTAGATTTTTATAAAGCCTAATCTTACCAAATTCTAAAAATTAAGCATAAATATAAGCCAAAGGGAAAGCAAATAACATACCTCTGTGTCAATCTCTGCAAGAAAAGAAGAAAAGTCGAAGCTTTTTGGAGATTTGTTCGTAACAGCGAATGCGTGAAATAAGTTGAAAGAAGAAGAAAAAGTCAAAGAGGAAAGATATGACCTGTCACTGATCTACGTTGGGCATAACTCCACCGTATGTTGCGTGTAATTGTTCCGCCATAGTACGCGTAGCGTAGACTACATGTACGCTGGGCGTAACTACCAATTCCAGGAAAAACCACTCGCGATCATTTGTTGAGTATGCTTGGTGTAATCGTAATTACGTTGTACGTAATTGTTATGTATTTTTTCTTTTTTCTCTATTTGAATTTCCTTTTCCAACTAACTCATTTGGGGACTTCTGAATATTTTAATTTCTGCAAACAACAGCCACAACTTTCTGACAAGTGACACATTATCATAAAAAAATGAGATATCATGATCACTCATCTTCGTTAAAATCAAACAACAATTATTGATTAAAATCTTGCATGCAAGAAGTGGTTTGTGAAAACAACAACTTTCGGGACCCTTTAGGCTATTTCCTTTGTTTTCTTTGCACCATTAATTAAAAGTAGAACAAGAGTTCACCCAACTAGTCAAGAATAACAAGAGTTCGTTCTTCCAATTAACCACCATGATACGCCTTGCTATACTACGCCTCGTGGATTGAATTGGACAAATCACCAAAGTAGTGCTAAGTAGGTCAAGAATTCCCTAATCGCTTGCAATCTAGAAACTCATGCAAAGCGTAAAGCCAAACAATGTGTATGATCACGAATTCCTGCAAATAACAACAAAACCCTTCCAAACAAGTGACATGATATCACCGAAAATTAAATTAAAAAAATATATATAAATTATAAAAATAGAAAGGTAATTAAAAAAAGTTCTACATAACATAAAAAACAATATAAAATAATAAGAAAACATCATAAATATATGCGAAAAATAGACGTTATCAAACTACCCCACACTAGCCTTTTGTTTGCGCTCAAGCAAAACTGATTTTATTATCTCACCAATATCGCATACAATAATCCATTTCAAACCCAGCCATTATCCCAAGACCATAATGCATGTATTTGTGTCTACAATTCCTAAGAACTTCCCATTCCTAAATACTCACAATCCTTATGAACCTTCACCCCTTAGCTTATATGGCATTCATTTCTGCAACCCTCCGAATCAATCCTCAAAAATCTTTCTTTACCTCAAGGTACTTTTGTAAAGCTACCAAAGCATACATAATCTAGGAATTACAACTTTTGATACCACAATGGAGCTCTTGGAATTCTTCACTTCTTTCAATATTCGATCTTTTATTTCTTTGAATTCACCACCTTTTTGTTTTATTTTTGGTATCTTCAACTTTTTGGATTTCTTTATAGTTTTGATCTTTTGATCTTCATACTTTGATTGCTCCAAAATTCTTTCACTCTTCACTTTTTGGTAATTTCTCTTTCTCTTTTCTTTTAACATGTATCTCACTTTTTTTCACTCAAAACCTACATGCTTAAGCAGGGATGCTTAACTTCAACCCTTATTGGTTAAGGTATTAGTCAATGACTACATAAGCTCTCCTGGATAGATTTCAAGTTTAGGCTGCAAAACATATTATGCCATATAAACTACCAAATTACCTTTCATATCTCATGACTTTTTACTAGGAAATGGGAAGCCATAAATACACTATAACATATGTAGGCTCAAGTAAACATTTGGGTTCTTATCGGATCATCCCATACACTATTAGCAAATTTTTAATTATTAGATTATTATTTCAAATCTATAAAAATTTTAAAATTTACTAATATTCTAGCAATTTACTTTTTCGACCCCCCTACCCTACACTTATTACATACAATGCCCTCATTGTATGCTAAAACAATTAAAAAAACATAAAATTAAATAGAGAGAATTGGAACAGACTCCCCTGGGGTAGTAGTGGTAAGATCGAATGTGCTGCTAAAAGTTGCTCCATAAATTTGTTGGAAGACTGAAAAATGGAACTATTGCTTCTGAATGTGCTGGTAAATAAAATCAAGAACGTCGACTTCTAAAATGCGGTGCAAAAGATTGCAAACTAATGCAATGTATAGTAACCATGACGTGGGAAAGTGTCGACCATGTCGTGTCGTCGAGTGAGATGAAATCTATATTGCGAATAATAGCATTGACCACGACGTCAGTTGGAATAGATGTCTAAGCCCATAACTATTATTGGTATGTATTCGACCCGAGAGTAGCATGGTCCATTTGGATTGCACTTCACCGGAACAATTTATATGGATAGTCTTTTGAGAATACTATGTTTATGATTTATATTAATATATTATAAGTTCTAATATATTAATATGGAATCATATTATTTAATTAGTATTGATCAAGAATTAACTTAGTGATAAAAAAGGAACTAATTAAATATGGACTCTTATATAAATGGTGGGCCAAGCTCATTTAGGTTGGGCTAAGCTTTCATGGATAGTCAATGGAGTGTTTAACCCATGGATTGTAACACCCCGAGTTCAGAAGTGCAAGTTCAAGGTTCTTGGTGTAATTAAGGAAGATCGACTCGGCGAGTCTATGGATAGACTCGGCGAGTCAAGTCGCGTTTTGGTCACGTGCTAAGTGACCGACTCGGCGAGTCAGCGGCTAGACTCGGCGAGTCGATGTTGGAATGAGAAACCCTATTTTTAGGGTTTGCACCCTATATAAAGAACCTTATGTTTTCCCCTCAGCCTCTTTGCTGCCCATTTGAGATCCAGAAACCCTAATTCGTGAGGAAACCCCATTGTGAGTGAATTAGAGCTTGGAGGAGGATCTTTGGTATTGAAGCTTGAAGGTTTGGAAGATTATATCAGGAAGATTGGGGAGATCAGAAATCTACAGTTGTTTGGGCTCATTTCAAGGGTAAGGAACCATTTCCTTGAGCTATTTCTTCATGGATTCATGTATGGTGATTGATATGAGAACTAATTCGAGATAGAAGCTTGGATCTGAGGATGCTACTTCAGATCTAAGCTTGTAATGGTCCTATATGTCATAAATTTCATGTGTAAGAGTTATTGGTGAGGCCCTTTTGTCTTTAGCCTTAGCCCTAGAGTGTTTTGAGCTTATATCTCCTTGGTTTCACGTAAAGTTTGCAACTTTATGTGAGAGCTAGGCTGTAGAAGAGTGGATCTATAGATTTGAGTCCCTGCATGACTTGAAAAGCCTCTATTTGGAATGAGAACTGAAGAGACTCGGCGAGTCACATGGGTGAACTCGACGAGTAGTATGAATATGTGCATGGACTCGACGAGCTGGAAGAACAACTCGGTGAGTCTGTTGAATATGGACTCGACAAGCTGGAAGAACAACTCGGTGAGTCTGTTGAATATTGCCTTGGACTCGGCGAGTCTGTTCTTGGACTTGACGAGTCTGTTCGTGGAGTCCTAACCTTTTCTGGTTGCTCGGTGAATCGGTGAGTCGAGGGATGACTCGGTGAGTTGAGCGTGAAGGGATTCAGAGTTGTTGGACTCGGCGAGTCTTGGGGCGACTCGGCGAGTTGAGTCGCGTCATGGGAGTTTTCAAAGCATAGGGACTCGACGAATCAGCGGGTTGACTCGGCGAGTAGAGTCAGTCAGGAGGGTTGACTTTGACTGAGGACTTTGACATTGACCAAGAGTTGACCAGTTGACTTCAAAGTGTATTTTGGTAATTATTGGTATTTATTGAGTTCAGTCATTTGGTATTGATCAGTGGTGGAGTTTGTGTCGAAAGTTGGAGCAACGTGATCTTATCTCTTCAGTCAGCAGTTTCGAGGTGAGTTATCCTCACTATATCAACAGGGTCTAAGGCACCAAGGCCGGCCCTTTATCGGATAGAAATTCGGGTAGTTGTTATGTTGTTGCTTTGCTATAAGTTTGCATCCTGGTAGTTAGGATGGTATATGTTAGAGACCTGGTTAAGGTCAGAATCCTGGTATATAGGATGATGTTATGTTAGTGACCGGTTAGGTCGGTATCCTGGTTAGAATGTGCTATTTATGTGATCTGTTAGATCGTTTGATTAGTGATGAATTCCTATATGATTATATGTTTATGTGCACATGGTTGGTTGACTGGGTTGGGTTGAGGCGGGTCCTGCTTTGTGCTATAGGCCCACATACCCAAGGCGGACTGGATATCCCGAAGGCCCAGCGAGCGGTCCGGATAGACTGTAGGCCCCACGAGGGCAGAACAGACGTGCCGAGGCTCGGAGAGTGGACCAGGCCGACTGAAGTCCTGGTGCGAGCGGACCAGTCATACTGTAGACTCAGAGAGTGGACTAGGTGGGTTGAAGGCCCGGTGCGGGCGGACCAACCACACTGCAGACTCAATGTATATAGCTAGACTCGGAGGGTGGACCAGGTGGACTGAAGGCTCGGTGCGGCGGACTAGTCACTTAGTAGACCCGAAGTGCATGGCTGTTCTGTTTATGATATGATATGTTATGAGTATGGTATAAGTTGTTGGTATTTTGGGGGTAACTCACTAAGCTTTCGGGCTTATAGTTTTCAATGTATTGTTTCAGGTACTTCAGGAGATCATGGCAAGGCGAAGACGGGATCGTACCGCTCCTCATGATTTATGTACTTATGATGTGGTTCTGGGGAAAATACTCTGATAATAAATGAATTGAAAACCTTTTTGTAATGAATTAATGAAAATAGGTTGTTTTCGAAAAGTTTAAATTGGTTGAAAATTTTTGGATGTTACAAGTTGGTATCAGAGTCTTTGTTTGAGTGAATTGGACGAACATTCGTGTGAATCCAGTCTCAAATCAAGGAGAGTTTTCAAAGAGAAATTAAAAATGGTTTTCAAAAATAAGTAAAAGAGGACGCAGACGGTACGATCAGCCGGAGCCAGTAAGTTACCCCAAAATTACCATACAAGTTATTTATTTATGTGATATGTTAGAACAGCATGCTAGTGTTAGGCTAGGAATCTTCAGGAAGTGCATCATAGTGTTGCTTGATTGTGATGCATGCTAGCCTAGGGTCTCCTTTTATGAGAGTTTTAGTGTTCCTCTAGGAGTGAGGATAGAGTGCTTGATATGTTCGTTAGTGCTTGGGGCGTTGTGATGATACTTTAGACAAATATGGGTAGGTGTGGAAGGTAGTATGGGCCCGTACTACTGAAAGCACAGGACCCATACGTGTATCAAGGAAGTCACAACCCCTAGGTGGTTGATTCGAGAGTCATTCTGGGTGGTTATACGAGGTTTCTGAGAATCTCTTGGTGTATTGCAGAATGGGGATTACGAGACGTTTCGAGGCAGGATCCGGTTCGGGATCAGGAGCGGGAGAGGGTGGTTAGGATGGGTCAGCACCACCCAAGATCGTTGGCCAGATGAGTACGGACGAGTTGGATGCCAGGATTTGTGAGATCCTGCATGACGAGGTTGCTGCTATGCTCCGGGCTGAGTTGCCGAAACTGTTTGGTTCGATCAAGACCGCTATGGTTGAGTACTTTGATGAGCGTTATGCAGCTCTTACAGAGACGGCTGCCGCGGTGGCTGTAGCGGCAGGAGGAGGAGCCGGTAGAGGTTTTCAGTATCAGGACTTCGATAATACGAAGCCCCCTACTTTCGATGGAGTTTAGGATCCAATCGTTGCGATGCGATGGTTGTCGGATGTGGAGGGATGTTTCTTCACATGTTCATGCCCTGCTGATCAGAGGGTGAGGTGTGCTCTGAACCTGTTGAGGCTCGGGGCGAAGGATTGGTGTAGGTTGACTACGGGATCTTATTCTGATGCACAGCAGGCTGCGATTACATGGGATCAGTTCTGGGAGATGTTCAGCACTCGTTATGTTCCATGGGTTGAGAGAGAGAGGTTGGCTCAGGAGTTCCTGGAGCTGAAGTAGGATTCAGAGTTGGTGACGGAGATCACCAGGATGTTCACTGAAAGGGCGATGTTTTGCCCTGAGTTTGCTTCGAAGCAGGCTCAGGTGTCCCGATACCTGAGTATGCTCAAGAGGGACATCAGGTAGTTTGTGTCCACGCAGAGATGTGATACCTTGTTAGAGTTGCAGGAGGCTGCTCGGCGGCGTGAGTTGGAGATTGAGTTGTAGTTGAGAGAGCAGAGGCAGGCCCCGGCGCAATCGCAGCCGGCGCCGAAACGGTCCAAGACCGTTGATTCTAGGTTGGGAGATCAGAGCAGCCGCACTTGTGGCAAGTGCGGGAAGCGTCACACCGGAGTTTGTAGGTCCAGTGGTGCATGCCTCAAGTGCGGGAGAGAGGGGTATTATGAAAGGGATTGTCGTCAGTCAGCCCCAGTTCAGGATATGAGGATTTGTTATCAGTGCCATCCAGGTTGGTCACATGAGGGCCAACTGACCACAACTTACTGTCGGACTGGTGCAGGCTCCAGCGCCGGCCACTTTGAGGATTACGGGTGGAGGTCAGGGTGGAGCAGAGCCCCCGCGGGCTTAGGGACGTGCTTTTCAGCTTATAGCAGAGGAGGTCAGGGCAGAGCCGGATACAGCTGTCGGTATGTTTCCTTCTTGATATCTTGTTATCTTGTGGTTGTTATGGAGTATTATATATCTGCTAGTCTCGTTCGCATGATTCATGGTATTGTATTCGTTTGTCCTTTCGTCGGGTTTATTGTATGATCAAGGGTTTTGGTATTGGGAGTCTTAGTTGGTTATCATCCATGGGGTTTGTTGGTGGGGAATTAGGCTTTTTGGTCTGAGTGTCATGTATAGCATTTGCAATTTGAGGAGTACTCAGCTGAGAGTCGAACTCCCTTATAGTACGAGATGTGCGCGGTCGGAGCATGATTTTGTGGAAGTTTCTCGTTTCAGAATCAGTTCATGGGTAAGAGGAGTATGTTGAGTAGGAATGATTGATTTATGCCGGTTGAATCACCGGTGGTTGGTAGTCAGTGCTCTAAGTGGGGAGAATTGGAAAACTCTCACGAGGATCGACAGCATGAGAGGTCAATTAGTTGTTTGGGTTTCAGCAGTGTTTCAGTAAGCCAAGAGCGTGGGCTGGTATGAGTAAGTGACAGACAAATGGGGCGGGATACAGACCAAGGTTTTCGGAAAAAAGGTGATTGGTGGTTGTGAGGCCTAGGATTAGGCCGGGATCTGAGTAGATCGGATGGAGTTAGAGTTCGGAACCCCTAGAGGGCTAGAACAGTATATACGGGAGGGATTCCCAGGAAGGGTAGTTCGGAATGATGTATGATAGTCTGAGCGGTCCGGGGAGACTGAACGCCTGTGGGTGTACCAGTCAGGTCGAAGGCTTGGAGAACGATCCAGACAGGCTGAAGGCCCTGGAGGGCGGTCCAGACATGTTGAAGGTTTCTGAGGGTGGTCTAGATTGGATGAAGGCCTGGTAAGGCGGTCCAGTCATGCTGAAGACTCTATATGTGTTGATAGATATGTATGAGGAGATGGATTGAGTATGTTGCGATGCAATAGCAAATAGTAGATTTGGCCCTGGGAATCGATCATGTAGTAGAAGGCAGTGCATGGACCCGAGAGTCCTTGCGAGCAGATTCAGAGTGTGTTTGATGCATGGAATAGTGGTTACTCTACGAGGGGATGGTGTAGATTAGGGTGTGAGCACCGTGTCACTTGTTGAAGTAACGAGGTGTTCAAGTAGACTTCCTTAGATAAGGAGAGGGAAAGATATGTAACTCCAGGAGGGAGTGTTGGTTCACGGAAGTGAAAGCAGAAGTGAGAATGGATGATTGAGAGTATTTCAATTATGGTTGTCGAGCACTGTGTTTGTGCCAGTGGTATCGAAGCTCATCCAGACTGGGTGTCTGTTGAGGTTGCGGAAGAATTTCCGGTAGTGTAGAACCAGAGGAGTTCGGAAGGGATGCAAGGATGGAGCCTTGGATTTTCCATATGGTTGTGATCAGGAGGATTGTGTATGCAGTGGTAATTCATCATGGGGATCTCTGGAGGTATCGTCGGTATGTCAAGTTTTTCCAGCCCGAGGATGTTAGAGTAGGTTCAACATGTGTATGTGAATGCAGAGGAGAGCTCATGGGAGTTGCTTAGGAGATGAAGGAGGTGTAATCATGTCAGCGCAGAAAGGAAAGAGTTGGATTCGGAATGGAAGCGGGATGAGTCCCAGCAGTGAAATTCGATGAAAGTTATGCCAAGCGAGGTAAGGGATAGTAGTTGGTACTAGGTCAGGACCTGGTGGTTCAGGATGGTATTCAGTTTGTAAGAGACAAGTGTTTATGTGATTTAGAATGATGGAGGTATCATCGGGTGATCATTGGTTATTAAGGGTCGTTATCAGAAAAAGAAGTCGGTGGCCGGCTTGAATCAGTTGTCGTAACTCTACGAGGGAAGAGTTGGACTTTATATAGGTCTGATAGCAGTGTTCGGAGGAATATGGGTCGGTTGAAACCAAGAGCTGTATTGAGGGAGAATCATTTGGGATGGGTTGTTGTAGGCTTCGAGGACGACGCCTAATTTAAGTGGGGGAGAATTGTAACATGGCGAGTCTATGGATAGACTCGGCGAGTCGAGTCGCGTTTTGGTCACGTGCTAAGTGACCGACTCGGCGAGTCAGCGGCTAGACTCGGCGAGTCGATGTTGGAATGAGAAACCCTATTTTCAGGGTTTGCACCCTATATAAAGAACCTTATGTTTTCCCCTCAGCCTCTTTGCTGCCCATTTGAGATCCAGAAACCCTAATTCGTGAGGAAACCCCATTGTGAGTGAATTAGAGCTTGGAGGAGGATCTTTGGTATTGAAGCTTGAAGGTTTGGAAGATTGTATCAGGAAGATTGGGGAGATCATAAATCTACAGTTGTTTGGGCTCATTTCAAGGGTAAGGAACCATTTCCTTGAGCTATTTCTTCATGGATTCATGTATGGTGATTGATATGAGAACTAATTCGAGATAGAAGCTTGGATCTGAGGATGCTACTTCAGATCTAAGCTTGTGATGGTCCTATATGTCATAAATTTCATGTGTAAGAGTTATTGGTGAGGCCCTTTATTCTTTAGCCTTAGCCCTAGAGTATTTTGAGGTTATATCTCCTAGGTTTCACGTAAAGTTTGCAACTTTATGTGAGGGCTAGGCTGTAGAAGAGTGGATCTATAGATTTGAGTCCCTGCATGGCTTGAAAAGCCTCTGTTTGGAATGAGAACTGAAGAGACTCGGCGAGTCACATGGGTGAACTCGACGAGTAGTATGAATATGTGCATGGACTCGACGAGCTAGAAGAACAACTCAGCGATTCTGTTGAATATTGCCTTGGACTCGGCGAGTCTGTTCTTGGACTCTGCAAGTCTGTTGGTGGAGTCCTAACCTTTTCTGGTTGATCAGTGAATTGGTGAGTCGAGGGATGACTCGGTGAGTTGAGCGTGAAGGGATTCAGAGTTGTTGGACTCGGCGAGTCTTGGGGCGACTCGGCGAGTTGAGTCGTGTCATGGGAGTTTTCAGAGCATAGGGACTCGACGAGTCAGCGGGTTGACTCAGCAAGTAGAGTCAGTCAGGAAGGTTGACTTTGACTAAGGACTTTGACATTGACCAAGAGTTGACCGGTTGACTTCGAATGGTATTTTGGTAATTATTGGTATTTATTGAGTTCAGTCATTTGGTATTGATCAGTGGTGGAGTTTGTGTCGAAAGTTGGAGCAACGTGATCTTATCTCTTCAGTCAGCAGTTTCGAGGTAAGTTATCCTCACTATATCAACAGGGTCTAAGGCACCAAGGCCGACCCTTTATCGGATAGAAATTCGGGTAGTTGTTATGTTGTTGCTTTGCTATAAGTTTGCATCCTGGTAGTTAGGATGGTATATGGTAGAGATCTAGTTAAGGTTAGAATCCTGGTGTATAGGATGATGTTATGTTAGTGACCGGTTAGGTCGGTATCCTAGTTAGAATGTCCTATTTATGTGATCTGTTAGATCGGTTGATTAGCGATGAATTGCTATATGATTATATGTTTATGTGCACATGGTTGGTTGACTGGGGTTGGGTTGAGGCGGGTCCTGCTTTGTGTTGTAGGCCAACATACCTAGGGCGAACCGGATATCCTGAAGGCCCAGCGAGCGGTACGGATAGGTTGTAGGCCCCACGAGGCCGGACCAGACATGCCGAGGCTCGGAGAGTGGACCATGTCGACTGAAGGCCCGGTGCGGGCGGACCAGTCATACTGTAGACTCAGAAAGTGGACCAGGTGGGTTGAAGGCCTGGTGCGGGTGGACCAACCACGCTGCAGACTTGATGTATATGGCTAGACTCGGAGGGTGGACCAGGTGGACTGAAGGCCCGGTGCGGCGGACCAGTCACACAGTAGACCTGAAGTGCATGGTTGTTCTGTTTATGATATGATATGTTATGAGTATGGTATAAGTGGTTGGTATTTTAGGGGTAACTCACTAAGCTTTCGGGCTTACAGTTTTGAGTGTATTGTTTCAGGTACTTCAGGAGATCGTGGCAAGGCGAAGGCGTGATTGTACCGCTCCTCATGATTTATGTACTTATGATGTGGTTTTGGGGAAAATACTTTGATAATAAATGAATTGAAAACCTTTTTGTAATGAATTAATGAAAATGGATTGTTTTCGAAAAGTTTAAATTGGTTAAAAAATTTTGGATGTTACATGGATCCTATGGAAATGAAAGGTCATGGGTATTAGGGTTTACATGAATGTAACCCTAACCCTCCACACTATATAAAGAGGTCTATGGTTCATGAAATGGTGCTAAGTGCTAAGCACTAGTGTGTGTACACAAAGAGGGCAAACCAATTTCATGAGGGTGAACCTAATTATCCTTATTCTCTAGTTATTCCAAGGGTTCTTGGTGTTATGTGAACCATTTGAGGTGCAAAACTTGAGGCACTAGGCTCTTAAAGGTTCAAGACTTCAAGTTTCATCAAAAGGTATGTCATTCTATTAGATACTTATACTTCTTATTATGCTAATTAGGATGAAACCTTGGAATATTGGATATTTGCATGTATAATAGAGAAAACATAGATCCAAGGTTTATAAGGTTGCATGTACACCATACGAGTGTTAAAATGCTCAAAACCCTTCAGTGGTATCAGAGCCTAAGTTTGTTTTCAATTATACTTGATACTACTTGCTTTTTAAGGCTGACAATCGAAGTTTTATGATGTCTGGTCAGCTAACTCGTTGATTCCATTAAGGGACTCGACATGTCCATGTGTAAAATTATCCAACTCGTCGAGTTGGTTCATGCACTCGATGAGTTGAACCTCCTGACAGCATATCTTTGAGTTTTAAGGATGGAATTGGTCTAGAATCATTACCTTAGACTATTTTGGACTTATAAAACTTGTTTTTGATGTGGTAATGATTATGGTAAACCAATTTCAAGGTTATTATCAAAATTTTCAAGTTTTATGTGTGTTTATGTAATTCTTGAAATTGCTGATATGATTGTTCATACACTTATGAGTTTTGGTAGATCATAGGAATTATTTCCAATTTGTTGTTAGTTAATTCTTGATCTAAATGTGTTTTAATGGAGTCCAAAATTTGTCCTCAAGTTATGGATTACCGAAAGTCATTTCTTTTAAAGAACCATTAAAATGTCATATGTTACATAATTGAAGAGTCTTTTCTCATAAATAGTTTTATAGACTCCATAACTTGTCCTCAAGTTATGGATGTTCAAGAGTCCCTTCATTAAAAGTTTTAAAAACCTAAAATAAACTCACAAGTTATGAAAAATCAAAAGTTTTTGAATTGTTCAAAACTTGCCCTCAAGTTTTGGAGTTCGTAAAGTCTCACACACACTTTAATTCAAAACCCTAGAGTTTTAAAAGTTAAAATTCAACCCTTATACTTTATAGTATTATAAGTTAATAATATATATGTATAAGATCAAGTCAGTCTTACCGTTAGTAGGCCTCATTCACGAAGCTGGTCTATAAGGGGGTATAAGGTTGTTGCCTATAAAATGACAGCTTAATGGGTGTCCGCTCTCATCCACCGCTTCCTTGACTAGTGGAGGGTCATTAGTCGAACGGGTAGGACAAGGACTATAATTCTCATTATAAGTATAATGATAAATATAAAGTAACTAAACCTTTTATAAATTAATCTTAGTTACTTTATTTTATATCTCCTTGCAATTACATTTATCGAAAATTGATGTTTGTATGTATCTAGCAATAACGGAAATATGAATTTGATTCTTTCATTTGGGGTAGTGTCTAAATTTACCAAATAAGGAAAGATTCTCATCACCCAAGTTTTCAATTAGACCGAAACTTGGAATCATGCAAGTTGTATGATGAATGAGAATTTTCATCTTTGTAAAATTAAGACTAATTCCATGTTCATATGTATATGTGAGTCAAGTGAAGCACTAAGGGATCGAATACACATTCTTGTGCACTAGTCAAGTCCACCACAAAAGATCAATAAGACTATTCGTCATGATGTACTAAAGTTTAGTAAATATGGTTATACTTACAAAGTTTAAGTATAATTCTGAAACATTGGAAAAGTTTCAATGTATGGCAGAACGAATGAGAAGAATCAAATTTGGCAGAAAGATAAAAGTTTCTCAAATCTGAAAAGTTGGGAGAGTACTTTAATATCATGTTTGATCATCTTAATGATTGTGAGACAATATCACAATTCATCCATTAAGGACATCTTAGTGCATTCTTATGGCTAAAAAGAGGATTCATAAATTGTTGAAGTGGTTAAATCAAGAAAATGAGTCATATTTCATTCCAAAACAAGTCTTAGAGTCATACTCCAAGACTATAACTTGAGTGACACATCTTAAAGAAAGTTTATTAACACTTGTCAAATGTAAGAGTAAAATGTGTTCTACTCATTTGAAATTGGTAAGATGTGATGTTTTGGATAAAACAAAGACCAACTAAGGCCAATCATGTGAAGTGTTTGTCTTGATAAGAATTCGCACTATCTCTTGAATATTTGTTTGTCAAGGAATGGGTCTTGGCAAGAGAGTATTATATGTCAAGAGGACAGTGGGAGTCTAAAAGATCCTGAAAGAGTTTCAAGATCTAATCAAGAATAAAACCTGCAGTTTATCACTAGCACACGACTTGAGGTTTATAACCTATCGTGTTGACATATTCCTATTTATGTGCCCATTCCAGTTAAAGTTGGCTTTGCATATGAGTTCTGAGAAGTTCTCAATTGGTTGCATAACAACTTGGAAGCAATGGCAGGCCCTTGTGCTGCCAGGTGGCAAGAAGTTAAGACTGCACAAGTTCAGTCAATATGAATTTGGATTTGTCACTAACCTTGTCTTGTGATTATGGTTTTGACAAATCCACATGGATAGGAACACATACACCATAAAATCTAAGTGTCATAAGGTTTCTCTCTGATGCATGTAAATGATGGTGAGGAAACGCTTTCACGAAGTGGTTTTAAGTAGATAGAAATTGTGATGTTTGCATTCTCAAAGTCGTTAGTGGAACGTGTGTGGTTAACCGGCACACTAACATGGAGTTGTGAGAAATGACAAAGGTCTAAACAATTGTGACTATGATTACGGCATCCCTTTTCATAGTTCTAAAATTGTTTAGACACACATGTGTGCTATCTTAGGAAATGTGTATGATTTTGATAAAGTTTTATCAAAGCATCTCGTATCAGAAATTTGAACTTTGGTAAGAAATTCAATAAAGTATTGATTTCTAGAAGTCTAGCTGATTTCTGAGTACATGTCAAAGATAGTGGGAGCATAAGTGTTATGCTAATAATCATCATGCAAGTAGGAGCATGATAGTTATAATAAGTGTTGCAAGTTAGCAATGTTAATTATAGAAAACAAAAGTTTCAATTGGGAAAAGTTGTTTTGCTATAATTAAGAGAGACGAAATTATACTTCATTTCAAATCTAAAAGCTTAGATTGTGAGATTTTAATCAAATTTAGTCAAGTATATATATGTATATATATATATATATATATATATATATATATATATATATATATATATATATATATATATATGAATGTTATGTTGGAATGGTTCAACATAAGGAAATTCTATATATGGGAACATTATTTGCTTTCTCAAATTCGATTATGATTACGGCATCCCTTTTCATAATCTGAATTATGAGAACATGGCAAATAGAAATAGAAATATTATAGCAAAAGACTGGTCTAGTATCATGTCTTTATATGAGACATCATGAATTGTGTCCCATATGCTTCGGATATAGGATCGATTGCATGTGCTATAATATTCATCTGTTCTAAATTCTTCCAAATGCCTATGGAATTAAGAGGGAAAAAGTACTAGAACGGGATATGACTAAAGTGATTAAGCAATTGTCGAGGACAATCTAAGGTTTATTAAAGATTGGTTGCTCAGGGACAGTTGGAAGTATGGTGTAAATTTTTGGAGAGGGCCATATTAACATATTCTAAAAAGAGGCAACTCTTGTTCAGAAGTGATAGTCAAAATTGGAATGTGGAAATGTTCCCATAGGTGGAAGTTATTCATTAGATCTGTGTAAGATTAGGAAACTTAGTGCAAGAAGAATGTTCAAAGCATTGTACTTCGAATTTGAGGCTTCATTTCCATGGAATGATCTCCATTGGAATACTCTATAATGACTGTTGACAAGTCTTTGTGACTTTGTGCATAATCATTACAAGATGATCAGTGCATATAAGTTTAAAATCTAACAAATATTGGTAAATGGTAGGAATTTGGAATTCATACATTAAGGATTTGGGATTGTGAAATGAGAACTATTGGAATTATGTTCAACCGATCTATTTCACAAAGTAAAGATCATAGACAAACTTAGTGTGCATACTTGGTGTATGGCATAACTATTGTTTAGAAAACATAATGTACATGCCTGGGGCATGGGACAACTATTGTTTTTAATTCAAGTATTAAGTTGATAAATTTGAAACATTATACAACGAATGATGAGTAATCAATATGGTGTGTTAAATAAAAGGTGATCTATTTAAACTCAAAGGTGCTTGGGGCCATATTGAATTAGTATTATTCTTGTGTTTCACTTTACATGTTTTGACTTCCTGAATAATTGGGTTATTCAAATTCTCCACAGTCGGTCATATGTTGGAAGTAGATATGAATCAAGACTGTCATGAAGTTGGCTTGTAGATGTCTAAGATGTTGGACATAGCAAAAGTTGCTACAACATTCATGAGTGCTCCTAGAATAAGATTTCAGTATTAGATTCAACCCACGCTCATTTGAATCACTTCATGGATTTTATCATGAGTGATCATGAGACGATAATATCTTATATTCTTCAAACCTAGAGATATAACTTTTTGACTATGATTTGGTTATACATTGATTGCACGAAAACGCATCAGTAACTTGATGTTATATAACATGCCTTTGTGTATGATTCAACAAGTAGTAGAACAAGCATATGAGTTGAAGTTTATCCATTCCTTTTATCCTTGAATGGATAAAAGAGATATTTGTGGGCCCCTCGATTATTTGGTGATGACACCCCTAAGTGCTTGGCCAAGCCTGGATTGATTTGATTTATTCAATTAGTCAGTCGTCATAAATAGGAAATCAGGAAACAACAAATGGACAGAGAGAATAATTATAATCCATGTCTCAGTCCATATGATATCTAGAATGGAGGAATATATGATCCCTTATCTAATGTACAAGTCATTTGACCAAGTCCGCACATTTCCTGCCCATCAAAGAAACAGACAAGATGGAGAAGCTTACAAAAACATACATTAGGGAAATCGTACGACTACATGGTGTTCCTATATCTATTATCTCCGATAGAGATAGTAGATTCACTTCAAGGTTCTGGCAGTCACTACAAAGCTCCTTAGGAACGAGGCTAGACATGAGTACAACCTACCATCCACAAACTGACGGACAAAGTGAGAGGACTATCCAAAATTTGGAAGATATGCTGAGAGCCTGCGTGATCGACTTTGGTAAGACATGGGATACCCATTTATCCCTTGTCGAGTTTTCTTACAACAACAGTTATCACACGAACATCAAGGCTGCTCCATTCGAAGCCCTCTACGGCCGGAAGTGCAGATCCCCTTTGTGCTGGGCTGAGGTGGGTGACACTCAGTTAGCTAAAGGACGAGTTCCTGACAGCACTCTCACGAGTCCGTAGATCATCCGAGAAACGACAGAGAAGATCGTTCAGATTCGTGAACGATTGAAAGCCTCTAGAGACCAACAGAAAAGCTACGCAGACAAACGAAGAAAACCTTTGGAGTTCCAGGTGAGAAGATCTTCAGATTCGTGAACCCTTTTAGTAATTGGTGGTCACATCGCGATATCGAGAATGAGAGCCTCTTCTCGCGATGAAAAACTCCCCCACAACGTAGGAAAGTGTTAACCATGTCGTGGCAGCCGGGATCATACTTCTACCTCGCGTCGAAATAAAACTTCATGACATGGGAACAACTCATCCATACGATAGAAATAAATATATGGTAGAAACGCCACTCTTCTAAATAATATACTCTCACAATATCGACACGCACCCCACACTTATGAAAAATCATGGTTCTTGACTATAAACTTCAAACTCTCACACAACTTTTTCTCTTGTGATAAAACAACAGTCGGACCTAGCTGCTAAACTAACTGCCAACTTTCTAAGGGCGGAATTTCTGCAAATATCTAAAACAATCAAAGAGCATCAACATGGAAAACAAAATTACATAAACCAAAAATAAATAAACATCCTAATTAAAACGCACCAAAATAAAAATAAAAACTAATAAGTCTAACAAACCAAAAATAAAATAAAAAGATAACTAGGTCACTCATCATCCTCGTCATCATGTTCTTGTCTCCCTGATGTGCCTGCTCCATCATGTCGCGACTGGTATGGTGGAGGAAAAGGAACTGGGTACTGAAAACCCTGATGGGAAAAGAATGCGGTCATGCGCATCCCCATACCACTGCTGTCTATTCTCCATGTTCGCATAGCGCTCGTCCAGGTGCTGAAATCTATCGTCTATATGCTGAAATCCCTTGTCCATGTGTTGGTCTAGGTAACGTATATCGATCTCCGGCTCTGGTCCCTGATGTGCTCCTCGAGGAGCATGTGACAACCCGAAATTTCTAACTTGTGCATTCTTCAATTTTTATTAAAGATAGCCTCATTTTGCTATTTTATAATAAAGTTTTGAGTCTATTTGGGTGCTTGAGGCTTAGTATAACCTAGATATAAGTCTTAGGAAGGGTGACAATGTGTATATCATCACAAAATCGGGCCAAACACACCCAACGAGGTGTGTGCGGCCAGCCAGCCGCACACAACCAACCGCACACCCCCCTAGCCTCACACTCCAGCCTATATAAAGGACCTCAGTCAACCTTACACCCTTTTTCACACTCCTTCAAGTTGGAGCATTCTCTCTCAAGATTTCTTCAAGAGTTCTTCAAGTTTTCCTCTCCAATCATCAAAACAAGTAAGTAAACACCCTTAGATATTTACTAAAACACGTTGGAAAGCCTTTGCCTCGAGTTTGATCCATGAAATCATCATTTTAGATGATCTTCATGTGTGTACGGCCGCACATACATCATGTGTGACCGTACACACATCTTTTGGCCCTAAAATGGGCTTATACACTCACCCAAGCTTAGCATCGACCAAAACACCTTCTTAGAATCATCACAAAGCCTTGGAAAAATTGATTTGGACAATTTTGTAGGAGTGTGTACGGCCGCACACACCATGTGCAACCGCACACACCCTTTTTAGGGTCCAAAATGGCCCCAAACTCCCAATCCGGCTAAGCAATGGTCAAAACATCTTCACTAGAACGTCCCAAAGGGTTGGAACCATGATTTTGACACACTCCATAGTGAGTGTGCGGCCGCACACACACTTGGCCGCACACTCTGGCCACACACACACACAAAAGCCATGTTTTTGTGGCCCTACACTCCAATATAGGATTATACATTCCTCATGTGCAACCATATGAGTTGATAACACTTAATTCTAAGTGTTTTGTGTCCTTAGTACATGTTCCTATCATCATTAGTGGTGATAACTACTAATGTATTCACATATATGTAATTATATGTTAAATAGGATTCACTTGCGCTCAAGACTCCATTTGACACCCAACAATCCTATAGCGATCTTTCATACGAGTTACTCACTACAGGTGAGTTCATACCCCTTAATCAACCTTCTAAATGTTTTTAAATGCTTTTATGGGGGGGGAATACAATTTGAACCAAACAAGTTATAGTATCAATCACATGTGATTTATAACTTGCAACCAAGAGGATTTTCTATACTTTTAACTTCTTTGCCAACAAAACTGCTTTCAAAGTTTATCAAACTCATTTTTCATGTTAAATTGTTATAAAACTATTTCCAAATTCCTTTAAACTTCTTTTGTTTCCAAACCATATCTACACCAATATATTTATATAAGTAAGACTTGAAGGACTTAGGACTGATAGCTCACCTTACTTCCTATTCTTGTTTGATGTGGACTTAGGGTATATTATTATCTGTCCGACTGTTGTTGAATTCTTAGTTATATATTATATATATATATATATATATATATATATATATATATATATATATATATATTTGTGTTGGATATAAAAGTCTTCACTCAAGTTCGATACCTTTGTGTATCAAAGGCATGCAACTAACATTTTTATTTAACTATAATATGTATAGTTAAGGATTGCCGCTCATTACTACTATTACCATGACACTTACTATAGTTAGTACAGTTATGAGTCAATACATGTTAAATACTATGCAATGAGAATACTATATACTATACAAGAGAACATTCTATACATTATACCAGAAAGTACATTATACACTAATACAATTGAATATACTAAAACAGAATGTGACATACTATTTCGTGATACGACACTTCACTGTGCTATCACCGTGTAACCAGAGTGTCCTGGAGGGAGAGCGAGCATTTTGTGTATAGATCTATACGGGACAGACACTCCCACATCCCGAATGCTAGCTACAGTCCGAGCTGACTAGGCCCAGGGGTGACAAATGTCACCATACTACGTGTGACCTGGAGGGTCATTAGTTATTCGATCGTCAATCAGCATGGTTACATACGAGTTCACATTCGGACCTTTAATTAACACATTAAGAATTAAAGGTGAAACAGACTCCCCGAGGTGTATTGTACATTTAATACTACCTGGAGCCTACAATTTTATTACATTCATCCAGCAGTGACACTGTTGAGGTAAATCATTATTTTCCCAATTACATTACATGAATGAAGTCTAAAACTATATTTTCGTACTGATAGTTTCACTGGGAAAACTTTTACATTTTCAAAGGATCAAACATACAGATAACCGGGACTTGGTAGAAGACTACTTTTACTGGAAAATGTAGGATTTTCTAGGGATCATACTATTTTCAAACATTGATGACATCTATTATATTACATGATTGAAAACACTTTTATACAAGCAATAACACTAAATACTTATGAACTCACCAGCTTTATGTTGATACTCGTTTTCAAAATAACTTGTATTCTCAGGTCATCAGTAGACAGGTACAGATGCAGCTTTTGAGAAGATGGAGCACATACAAGACTCCTTTTTATTTTGATTATACTTTCGGTGTCTAACAAACTGTACAGAACACGCTTGTATTACATTATTATATTAATGCAATGGATGTTGTTGCTTGTCTTTACTATTATGCATTGTTATGATATTGTACACGACGTCCTCCACCCCAGAACGTATTCCGCCATTCTCGGTTTTGGGGTGTGATAGAGCAGGTCTATGCCTCCCTCGTCTCTCAGGCGCTGGCTCATATTCCCCCTCCTCATCGGCCACGTCATTTGGCCATATCCGTAAAACACCATCCTCACCCCGCTCGAGTACTTGCATCGACTCCAATAACTGTAGGCTCATCGACCGCATATCATAGATTTATAAAATGATTAGGTTCATGTTTATTATTACTAATCCTTTAGAAAAAAAGTCAATTCAAGCAATGATCAGTTGATTAAACTAACATGTTTCCTAGTGTTCAGTTCGTATCAAGCAATACTTGTAATAAAAGTTAATCAAATTGGTTGGTTCAATTAACTCATATGTGGTTGGTCATTACACATGCTCACACATTAATTTACTTATTTTCTAGTTAACCCTAGTTTCATGTTCACTATTCCTAGGCATATAATCTTGATGGTCATCAAAATCATAAGAGGCAAGCAATCAAGCAGATGTTCATAAAACTCAATATACTTAATAATTAACAGAAAATAAGTGTCATTAACACATAAGGATCTTTTAACAAACTTAACAAGATAAATTAAGCACAAATAAAACAATCAAATATAGCAATTAATCCATAAATCAAGGTTTTATTTAATCATGAACACAAAGCAAATGGTTTTAACACCAAAATCAGACAGTAAAGACGTAGTAGTATCACAGTGGAATGCTAAACATGGTCACGATAACAAACCACATGATTACCGACATGAATCCGCTCTCTAATCCTTCAAATCTTCGCTCCTGTCAGCTTAACGGCCTTCCGGCCGCCTTCTAGACCCTCAAAATGGCCAAATATGTGTTACTTGTCGACTAAGGATCGATGGTAGTCCAAATCCCCCTTCTAGTTGGCCGAAATTCGCTATTTATAACTTTTGGAACCGACTTGCGTACGTTGGGCGTAAGTCGGTGTACGTGGGGCATACTAAGAAATCCATCCTCGTCCATTCTTCGGACCAAAGCCCAGTACGCTGGGCGTACTTGAATCTACGTTGGGCGTAGTTGTCATCTCAGCAGTATGCTTGGCGTACTTCTCACTACGGTGGGCGTACTGGCTGCCTTCAACAATTTTCTTTCTTTTTACTTCTAAGCCCAAATTCCATTCCAATCCTCTCTTTTCCGCTCTATCGACAACTAATAGCTGTAAATTATAATTTAAAGCATTATAAGTACCTTTTAGTTCTATAAAAGAATAATAAAGGCTAAAGTATTAAGATATAGTGGTAAGTATTCCCACCTATCAGGCCGGTGACCCGGGTTCGATCCCCGGCAACAGCACCAAAAACTTGATGTGAATATTTAATGCACTAGTTTTTTATTTATAATTCCTAATTGATCGCATCTAAACCACACCTTACAGGCAGTGAACCCAATGGAGAATAATATAGCTTTGATAAGCAAGGGTGTCGAACACAAGGGAAATGGTAGTGAATTAATTTAGAATGTTTGATTATAGGTTATACGAAAACACACAAAATTAATAAGAAATGTTTTATTAAATCTCAAACGAATAACTAAATAGCAAATCTCGAAAAACTGACAAGAAGACAAATCTCTTTAGGTACTTTGGTTTAGACAAATTACACCTTAAAATCATAGACAATTGCACACACAGATTTATTTATTCATGTTCACCGATTTCTAAAATGATTAGTTTCATGTTAATTATTACTAATCCTTTAGAAAACAAGTCAATTCAAGCAATAAACAGTTGATTAAACTAACATGTTTCCTAGTGTTCAGTTCGTATCAAGCAAGACTTGTAATAATAGTTAATCAAATTGGTTGGTTCAATTAACTCATATGTGGTTATTCATCACACATGCTCACACATTAATTTACTTATTTTCTAGTTAACCCTAGTTTCATGTTCACTATTCCTAGGCATATAATCTTGATGGTCATCAAAATCATAAGAGGCAAGCAATCAAGCAAATGTTCATAAAACTCAATATACTTAATAATTAACAGAAAATAAGTGTCATTAACACATAAGGATCTTTTAACAAACTTAACAAGATAAATTAAGCACAAATAAAACAATCAAATATAGCAATTAATCCATAAATCAAGGTTTTATTTAATCATAAACACAAAGCAAATGGTTTTGACACCAAAATCAGACAGTAAAGACGTAGTAGTATCACAGTGGAATGCTAAACATGGTCACGATAACAAACCACATGATTACCGACATGAATCCGCTCTCTAATCCTTCAAATCTTCGCTCCTGTCAGCTTAACGGCCTTCTGGCCGCCTTCTAGACCCTCAAAACGGCCAAATATGTGTTACTTGTCAACTAAAGATCGATGGTAGTCCAAATCCCCCTTCTAGTTGGACGAAATTCGCTATTTATAACTTTTGGAACCGACTTACATACGTTGGGCGTAAGTCGGTGTACGCGGGGCGTACTAAGAAATCCATCCTGATCCATTCTTCGGACCAAAGCCCAGTACGCTGGGCGTACTTGAATCTACGTTGGGCATAGTTGTCATCTCAGCATTACGTTTAGCGTACTTCACACTACGTTGGGCGTACTAGCTGCCTTCAACAATTTTTCTTTTTGCTTCTAAGCCCGAATTCCGTTCCAATCCTTTCTTTTCCACTCTATCGACAACTAATAGCTGTAAATTATAATTCAAAGCATTATAAGTACCTTTTAGTTCTAAATAAGAATAATAAAGGCTAAAGTATTAAGATATGATACACCCACTTGGATGCGAGTGGTGTGCCTTTGTTCATTTGGGACCCAAGCCATCCCGATCCATTCTTCAGACCCAAGCCCAGTACGTTGGGCGTACTTGAATATATGTTGGGCGTAGTTGTCATCTCAGCAGTACGCTTGGCGTACTTCACACTACGCTGGGCGTACTGGCTGCCTTAAGCAATTTTCTTTCTTTTTGCTTCTAAGCCCGAATTCCGTTCCAATCCTTTCTTTTCCACTCTATCGACAACTAATAGCTGTAAATTATAATTCAAAGCATTATAAGTACCTTTTAGTTCTAAATAAGAATAATAAAGGCTAAATTGTTAAGATATGATATATAAAAATATGTATAAAATTACGCATATCAATACTTTTAATGAAAATTAATGTCCTATCCTACCTGTTCGGCCAACGACCCTCCACCAGTCAAGGAAGTGGTGGGTGAGAGTGGACACCCATTAAACTTTCATTTTATAGGCAGTAACCTTATACCCCCCTTATAGACCGACTTCGTGAATGAGGCCTACTAACGTTAAGACTGACTTGTCTTTTATATATATATATATATATATATATATATATATATATATATATATATATATATATATATATATTAAACTTATAATAATATAATAGTGTAAGGGTTGAATTTTAGCTTTTAAAACTCTAGGGTTTAGAATTAAAGTATCCAAAAGTGAGACTTTACAAATTCCAAAACTTAAGGGAAAGTTTTGAAACTTGTTAAAACTTTTGGTTTCCATAACTTATGAGTTTAATGTGGTTTTTTATGAAAAACTTTTCAAGTTCCATAACTTGAGGACAAGTTATGGAAGACTTTAAAACTATTTAAAAATAACTATTAAAAATGAGACCTTTCATTTTCCATAACCTATGAGTTTTAATAATCTCTTAAACGAAAACCTTTTCATTTTCCATAACTTGAGGACAAGTTATGGATTTCATTAAGGCAATTAGATGATATTTTTAACTAACAAAAATTATTAAATAATTTATTCATGATCTAACTAAACTCATAAGTACAAGATAATTCATATCATCAATCTTCAAGAAATTAGCCTGATCATATAAACTAATACAAATCTTGAAATTATGACAATTATCTTTAAATTGGACAAGCATGGAAAAACTGATTTCATGGTTCAAAAAATAGTTTGGGGTAATGATCCTAATCCAATTTTTGGCCAAAACTCGAAATTCTGCACACTGGAGCACCAACTCGGCGAGTACATGAACTGGACTTGTCGAGTTGGTCCATTTCTGAGTGGACTCAGCGAGTTCATCAGTTAGAATGCAGAAAAACGATTTTTCCAGCTTTGAAACTTAAGCAATGCATCAAATATAATAGGAAACAATCTGACTCTGATACCACTATTGAGTTTAGTATACTACAACATCCTATGGTGCACATACAACCCTAAATGCTTTTGATCTATGTTTTCTCTAATTATATATGCAATATTGTTTCCAAGGAATTAAGCGTACAACTAGCATACAATTGACATAAACAACATAAAATACTAGTTAGGAATTTACCTCTTTATGTAGCTTGTATAACTTGTTGTATTTGGCCTTTAAGAACTTAGTGCCCCAAATGTTGCACCTCAAATGGTTCACAACACACCTTGGACAAAGGATGACTTTTGAGAGAGTATATGCACACTAAAATCGGTTATGGCTCTCTAAGAACACTCTAGCAAAACTTGTGCCACCAATTTTAGGCTATAGGGTATCATATATATATATATTTTAGGCTATAGGGTATCATATATATATATATATATATATATATATAGTGTAGGAATCCAAGAGTCATGGATAAACCCTAATCCATACACTTGGGCTTATTATCCATGATCCATGGTTCAAGTGGGCTAACTCTTTATGGATTCTTCCATAAACTTAGTCCATCATGTATCATAAGCCCAAACCATATATATAACTAATTTACACAATTAGTCCCCATTAATTTCATTAGTCTCTTTTGATCACTAAATTAATAACAAATTAATTCTTGATCAATACTAATTAAACCATATGATTTCATATTAATATGTTAGAACTTATAATATATTAATAAATAATAAATAACCTCTTCTCAAAAGTCCATCCTATCAAATTGTCGTGGTGATATGCAACCCAAATGGACCATGCTACTCTCGGGTCAAGTACATACCATTTATAGTTATGGGCTTAGACACCTAATCCAACAAGATGGTCATCGGTAGGTTGCAATTACATATTGTATTTGGTTGTTTAGTGACAGTTTTGATCTTCCATCTGTCACTGTAATCATTCATAGTTGAATTTTTAAGTCCTAAGCGTAGAGCAAGGTAACTTATGCTACGTTTGGTAGGCTGTAATCGTGGAATGAATTGAATCAATTAATACGCATGGAATGAAAAAACATATGTTTGGTTGGCAGCGGGAAAAAATGAGTCATTCAAGAAGGAATGGTATTCCTCCAAAAAGCGCGTTTTTATTCCATGGGAACCCCCAACTTTTTTTTCATTCCTTTCCTACACGGCATGATAAGTACCGATTTTTCCCTCCATCGATTTTATGTTCAACTCAAAAAAATCTCAAGAACTTCATCAATATCATCCAGATCCAAACAAAATCATCGTTCCATTCAAATTACTACAACATAATCAAGTTCAGTAAAAGAGATTTTGCCATCCATTGATTTCCTATTGATACGCTCTTCATCGTTTAACACTTCCAATTGGTATCAGTTGTAGTGGTGTTGATTATGATGGCATGTGCGGAATAGAAAAGATCTAGTGAATCATCATGTAAAATCAAGAACACAAGAAGTAAATAATTCTTTTTAAGCTCTCATTAGTTTCATAGAAATAGTACAAATGGGTCTTGCAATATTTCTCTCACTAAACTAATGCTCTCATAAGTGTTCCTTACATAATGGGAGTCACTCACTTCCTATTTATAGGAAAGACTCAACCCATTTACACATACAAAGAGGAAAGCCCAAAACATTACATCCAAGCATGACTTTGCACCCTAACATTCTCCCCCTCAAAATTAGGATTGGATGTCCGGCTTTAATCTCCAACGAGCTAGCGCGATCAAGACCAAACTCCCCCTCGAAGTAACACCGGTCTTCAAATCCGAAAATGAATATTCGACAAACCCGAGAAGCTTCGAATACCCATCATTCTCCCCCTTTTTATAATCAAAAAATGATTATAAAACCCACTAAGGATGAGAAGCACCCGAGGAATAGTCTTCACAATACTCCCCCTTGATGTGTACCAAAAATGAATCACCAAAAATCTTGCACGGAAAAACAATCACGAAAAAGCCACAAAAAATTTTCAATTTATGAAAAATTTTGACTTTTTGGGTGAAAGTTGCAAGATTTTTCAAAATCCGGGTAGAAATTGTCACTTTCTGAAACTTGCAGGGACCCGTTGCTTCCAAAACAGCCAAATATGCAAAACTCTCCCCCTTTTCCAAAGCTGGGTAGAAAGCGTCAATTTGCACAAACTGCAGGGACCAGAAATGAACATTCTTCAATTTTCAGCAAAAAATAGTCCTTTTCGAATTTGGGTGAAAACTGCCAAAAATTCGAAGTTTCAGGGACCATCTTTGAAATTCTGCTCTTTGTTCACAATTCATACGAAGATTCCTCAAATATTCGAAGCTCCATAAAAATTTTCGAAGTTGGGCGAAAAGTGTCAAACATACGAAACATGCTTTAATTTTCGAAGTGTCACATATTTGAAGGTTCAGGGGCCGTTTTCGAAACTTTGTCATTTGCACATTTCTTCCGAAACACGAAGATTTTATCATATGCAAAACTAACGAAACACCAGGGACCATTTTCAAAACTTCATGTTTTCCTTATAAAATCATCAGCACCCTTCGTTAAATGCAAAGCAACCCTTCGTATGAAATCAACAACCCAAAATCAAGATGCAATTTGTATGGATTTCTCATACCCCTTCGTTACAAACAATTTGAATGTTTGTAGCATCCAAAACAATCCTTCGTATCTCGTTGTTTTTTTTTTTTATATTCTTCGTATATATTTGCCCAACCCTTCGAATCCTTCATCAACACACCCTTCGTATATTCACCCAAAGCAAACACTAGTTAACTGCCCTTCGTTCAATTAGAGACCCTTCGTTTTTCCCAATTCACTTATACCAGTCGACTTTTCGACATCGAAGCGTAATAACCACCAAAATCGATATCAGGCAATCCTTCGAAATCGAACTGGCGACCATCGATATCGATGCCATTGACGGACCCATCGACCATCAACTTTAAAGCTTCAATTCGTCACATCAATGCTCGACTCCAAGACATCTGTTCTTCGCTTTTCAATCTAGCACAAAACAAACAAAATCGTGTCTTCGTTTCTTACAGTTCTTCCCAAAATATCGGCTTCGTTCGTTCAAGTATCATCCCTCGATTTCCAGATCATTTGTTCACAATCAAAGTTTCATTTTTAATTCTACTTCACCTTTCGTTCACAATGACCTTTATACCCCTTCGATTCCTTCATCTAGATCTCGTCTTTAATCAATTCGTTTGTTCAACAAACATCACTCATTTCAATTCTTCGTTCATCAAACATGTGAAAATAAACACCAAACATTCGAACAATATGCTTTTCATTCAAGAAATCGATTTTGAAATCCAAAACTCAAATCTATTCATCTGCTTGACATCAATCATCGACCATCAAACGATCTAACTCAGCCCTTCGAAATCTAACGAGTCGAACACATATCAATACCATTCGAAAACAATCATCGTTATACCCTTCGACTGATTAGCTTCAATCAAAACCCAACAATATTTCATCAACACAAGTTGCTCGTCAATTGACCCCAAGGAAGAAATTTCCAAAAGCAAAATCAGACCACTTTCGATTCATTCGAACTCGATTTCCACTTAACATCTTCCCGTTTATTTTTCCAGTTCATCGATATTAAAATTTGAGTTTCGATCCTAATTTTAAAATAGCCTTCACTTTTTTTCGTCGTCAAGAACTTACGAACAATCAGCCACAAAGATATCGATCGACTTGCTTTAACTTTTTCTTTTCTGAGTTTCACTTTTGGAAATCGGTTATCAACAAACAAGAGCTTGATGATATAATCAACAAATTTCAGATCAATATATGAGTATCCAACTCTTCTTCACCTCCTTCAAGTGTTCTTGATCAATTTCTTTAAAATCGAAGACTCGTTGAAACGGAACACAAATCGATTTTATAATACAACAAATCTCATATGAAATCGATTTCTAAATTCAGATTAACAATCAACAATAAATGATTATTAGAGATGAAGGAGTGAAACTGGGACTCAAGAACAACCGATTAACGAACAATCGATGAAGGAAAAACCGATGAAGATAGAAATCAACCTTGAACAAATTGTACAAATAGGTAATGCAAGTGTACAAACCAACAATTCCTTAATTATATGACATCGGCCAATGTAAGATACCAATGGGCATAATCAATGATATCAAAAAGTGTATTGGATTAGACAAAATGGGCTTACAAATCAGATGAATAGTAAATGGATATTAATTTTGGGCTTCCAATCGGATTAATGAATAGTACACAGATCACGATTTTAAAAAGAAATTGAGAGTTTGATTTTGTTTGATAAAAAAAAATTGTTGAATCGCCAATGGGGTTTTTCAAGAAGAATATGATCCAACGAGACAAATAAATCATGGACGTTTTGGAATCCATTTGAGAATTTGAGATACCTTTTTGACGAATTGAGTTCCGTTTTCAATGAACAAATCAATTTTGGAAGATCTTGGTTCTTTTGTCGGAATGAGAAAATCTCCAAATTGAACATTGTACCACCCACCATGCGAGATGTACAACTCGTTCTTCGTGTTCTTCGTGTTCTTCAACGATCCAAGAACATCTTCAAAAGAACCACCAACACTTTTGGGTTTTGACTTCAAATTCAATTCAACACTTGGAGATTGTTGCTTTGGAACCCAAATTTGTTTCACGGATTTTGGCTTCACAACATATGACGATTTTTGTGAGTAAACCCGCTTGTTTTTCCGATTCATCTTCTTCTTCTTTTTCTTTCTCATCTTTTTGCATCTTGAAAACTTGACTTCATGAACAAACCCACTTTCAACAACATGAACATTTTGAGTTTGAATCAAATCTTTTGGAGTTTGATATTTGTGAATTTCTTGAATCACCGGCTTCCGATAAGGAATCATTCCTTCAAACGAATCACAAGAACACAAAATATCATCTGTTTGAACTCCAATTGAGCAAAAAAAAATTTCATCTTGAGAATCAACTTGAACTCCTTTTTCTTGAACATCAAGATCATCACATTGAACTCCTTTTTCTTGAACATCATCATCATCAAGAACACCATCCCGAGCTTCACGACAATTTGCATAATATTCAAGTTTATTGCTTCCATATTTGCATTCGGCACGAGAAATTCCTTTTATGACTTCTCCATCTCTTCTATTTCTTCGTCTCTTTTGATATGTTGTAATCAAACGATCAAACAAATGTTTGGTTCGAAAAATTGGACAACTAATTAATTCTCCAACTTCATTCTTTTCTCCATTTACAACATTATCACATTCACTTATCAATCCAACAGTTAAGCTATAAAGAAGATATTCAAATGAGCATTCACTTTGAAAATCATTCCTACGTATCATCCATTTCTCCATGATTACAAGAACTTGAAATTTTCTAGAGAGAGAAAGTGATTTTGAATGGGTTTTCTAGAAAGATAAAGTGATACAAACAAGTATTCTAGAGAGAGAAAGTCGAATTATGGATCAAATCAAGGAAAAATTCGACTTCTAGAACACAAAAAGACTCTAAACACGAAGATTAATGAACAATAAGAATCACCAAATCAAGAAAGCCATCAAGGATCAATTCTTGATGAAATCAAGAACACCCGCTCTGATACCAATTGTAGTGGTGTTGATTATGATGGCATGTGCGGAATAGAAAAGATCTAGTGAATCATCATGTAAAATCAAGAACACAAGAAGTAAATAATTCTTTTTAAGCTCTCATTAGTTTCATAGAAAGAGTACAAATGGGTCTTGCAATATTTCTCTCTCTAAACTAATGCTCTCATAAGTGTTCCTTACATAATGGGAGTCACTCACTTCCTATTTATAGGAAAGACTCAACCCATTTACACATACAAAGAGGAAAGCCTAAAACATTACATCCAAGCATGACTTTGCACCCTAACATCAGTGTATTTCTTTTATCTTCCTGTCTGCCTTCTATCTGTACATCACATCCCAATATATATATATATATATATATATATATATATATATATATATATATATATATGCTTAGGTTATTTTACTCGAACTAATTATTGTACATCTATCGTATGCTATGAGAATTACTAAGAGAATAAGTTCTTTGGCAATGCGAACACGTTCAACCTTACAAGAATATCGTCATTTTCATGCATTCTCATTAATTATTTTTTTTTTTTGTTCTCACATATCGTTTTTCACTCATTTTCATTCTGACAGAATACGACCCAATAAAACATTCTGACAGAAATGAAAATAATAATAATAAGTATATAATAACCTTATAGACGATTTAATTAGTGAGAATGTGTGTTAATGACAATATTTATGTAAGATTAAATGTATTTATATTATCAAACAACATATTTTCTTTATCATTCTCATAACATACGATAGATGTACAATAATTAGTTAGAATACTTAAACCTAACTCTCTCTCTCTCTCTCTCTATATATATATATATATATATATATATATATATATATATATATATATATATATATATATATATATATATATATATATATATATATATGAGTTTGTTTTGCATACAATTAACTATTTTAAATTGGCTCCTCATCTGCTTCTGACAGAGTTTTACCGCTTATTAGGTGTTTGATAAAACTTTTGGGATTAAAGGATGATGTATATTTGTTTTACTCAATTTTTGATTGATTTAGTCCTTTTTTGTATGCTTTACTTGAAAAAATAATAAATTGGTTGAAGATACAACTAAAAGGTTAATGATGTTTCTAACACTGATACTCTGGTTATGTGGACGCAAGACTCAAGATGTTGATCAGACAGTCAGACACACACTTTTATGGGTGAAAAAGCTTGGCTTTGGTAATCCTCCTAAGGCAAAAAGATGGCTCATGCTTGTGGAATGGCAATTCATTTAAGTGAAGTGCTTTATAGTCTCAAGATGTAATTAGAAAAGTAGGAAAATTATAAATGAAGTGCTTTATACTCTCGAGATGTAATGAGAAAAGTAGGAATAGAAAGCATTTCCATTTATCATTGCTCCATACTCGATATGATAATTTTTCCTCGTTGTACATATTTTTAAGTTGTAATGCGATGAAATTTTGTTTTCATTCAATATCTCATGAAGACACAAAAATATATACTTATGAGATAAATTGTTGAATTGATTGTTTTTAAAAGATTGATATTCATATAACTTATATATGCTAATGCGATGAAATTTTGTTTTCATTCAATATCAATTTAATATGACAGAAAATATATACTTTGATTGGATAATATGTAAAAAATACAAAAATATATGTATTTTGTGTTAGAAGGGTATTTTTGTCATTTACAATTAATTTATTTTATTTATTTGCTATTTCCTACCTACCAAACAACATATATTAATAACTCATTTCATTCCAATACAACAACCAAACATGACAATGAATCATTCCAAGACCTTGTTCATTACATTACTTGATTCATTCTATTCCCTAATCATTCATTTCTATCCAACCAAACATACCAATGACAATAATGAGAGTTTCCATATTTTTCAGAAGTAACCAAGTGAATGTCAAATTGATCTATAATACATAACTTAAATCCCAACACATTTAAATAGTTGCAAAGAATTTTGTAAGAGCTACAATATTTATAGAAACATATATTAAATACAATATACTAAAACCAATTCTAGTGACTAGGCGGTTATTTTTCCATGTCTAATTACCACTCCAATTCTTATTACTACAAATTCATTCTATTATAGATATTAATTATCTACCCTTTGATGCAGGGAGGGAGACAATGAGGAGGCTGCCACGTGCTCTACCATTTCAATCTTTTTTATAACTTCAATTATATAATCTCTTTTATAATATATATATATATATATATATATATATATATATATATATATATATATATATATATATATATATATATAGTCTATGTAGTAATCTTTTAGCCGACGTGGGTTGTTAAAGCCCCTCCCAATCATATTTAAAAATTTAATCATTATTAAATAATAAGCCCATGACAATTACGAAAAAAACTGAGGCATCGTTGGCTAAAATCTCACCACATTAATTCCGGCTTTTTTTTTTTCATCGAGAAACTAATCTACTTCTAATTTCCGCTTATTTTAATTGGCCTATATAATCCCATTTATTTTTATTGGTGTTCATAAATAGCTCTTGTAGCAACCAATTAGTTGATATATTCGTTGGATCTTTTTATTGTATTTTTCATCAACGAGGTTTCACTTAAAAATTATTTTTCTCCTATATCCCACTTATTTTAATTTGTCTATATATTACCCGCTTTATTTTTCTTAGCGTTCATAAATAACTCTTGTAACTGCCAATTAATTGATATATTCGGTGGGTCTTGTAACAAGCTAATTAATGTTGAACCTAAAAAACAATATGTCAAATTTAAGAGAGGTACATTAGATTCTTTGATTCGTGATCCCGAAAAACGGACTTCAATTTTAAGCTATTAGTGTTCTTATTTAGACGATATTTTCTTCATCAATTTCTTATTCAAATTTACAGAGCATATTAAATTATTCAGATATAAAAAATAATTTAATATTCTTATTACGATGTAAGCCCCCCTCATTCTAGAATCCTAGCTCCGCCCTTGCTTCGACGCATTAACCCCAATGAAGTATAGTCTCGAAAGCATACCATACCGGTGTAATCAGATTTTGGTTTATTTGATTTAGTTTATTTTTTAATATATATATATATATATATATATATATATATATATATATATATATATATATATATATATATATATATATATATATATATATACACACACACACACACAAACACACTAAATTCATTTGTTAAAAACTCATTTATTTATTTAAAAGCTTAAAATAATGATCATTTATATTTATATATCATTTTTTTAGTTTTTCTATTCAATAAATATCATAAGTCATAACTATCATCAAAAAGATAACAGCTATATCTTATATAAATGAAGAGAACATTTGTTGATTTGTTGCTAGGAGCATGTTTCTAGGCCACATATTGTATTTGATGAAGCTCTATTTAGGAATAACAACCACTAGTAAGCCTTCATTTTTCGATATGGCGTTCGATTGTGAGATGATCGTCAGTAGGTTGCAACTACATATTGTACTTGGTTGTTTAGTGACAGTTTTTGATCTTCCATCTGTCATTGTACTCGTTCCTCTCGGGGTGTATAGAAAAGGTATATTGTAGTTATCACATGGATATGGTTGCTATTTATGCTACCTTCATTGTTGAATTTTTAAGTCCTAAGCGTAGAGCAAGATGACTTAGATGTGAAGAATGACAATACAAGAATTTCCATTTTTTTTTAGAAGTAACCAAGTGAATGTCAAATTGTTCTACAATATATAACTTAAATACCAACACAGTTAAATAGTTGCAAAGAATTTTATAAGAGCTACAATATTTATAGAAACATATATTAAATGCAATATACTAAAACCAATTCTAGTGACTAGACGGTTATTTTTCCATATCTAATTACCTTTCCAGTTCTTTGTAACACCTCGTTTATTTAATAAATAAATGGACGAAATTAACGAATGAATCGTAGCCCTAAAATTTAATAATTATATAGCAAGGTGTTGGTTTTGGGAAGCCAAATGTCATAAGTTGGATTATTTGGGGGTCAAAGTATAAATTCAAGATTTATTTTGTAAAGATTTTAGAAGACAGGGGGATATTTGGTAAGTATTAGACCTATTATGAAAGGAATTATGAAAACAAGGGCTAAAGAGTAAATTTCAGACCAAATTTGAAAAGGATTTGTAGAGGGAGGGGTTGTTTTGTAAAAATCCAACTTAATTTGTAAAGGAATTATGGATGCAGGGTTCAAATGGTAATTATTGGATTAAATTCGAAAACAAAAGTGTGAGGAGGGGCTGAAGTTGGGTTTTTGGATCAAAGTTTAGAGGAACACGGGATATACTCGGTAACCTCTTACCCCACTGTTACATTGCCAAAGAACCCTAACCCTAGTGTTATTTCTTCCAGCCGCCATAAGAGACTCCAGCAGCAAACCTCGTTCCTCCATCTGCCCAGCCGTCACCTCCTCGCCACCACTGAAGGATCATCGAAGCAGCCGCCATGTCCGTCGCTGACAAAGACGAATAAGGCACGACGAGATCGGGAAACGTGGTTCGTGGGTGCTTTTGCAGTTCATGGGTGGGTCGCACACTCTCTCTTCACGCCTCTTATGTTGCTTCCACAGCCTACGCCGCCGCTGTCACGTTGCTATCGCCTTCGGCTGTTGCTCATCGCCGAGAATGATGGTTGTGGTTTCGTTTTGTGTTCGGTGTGGACTGCCGACTCGCTTCTATTCATGACGGGGCTGTGTGGGTTGATGCACGAATAGGAGTTTGTTTCAGATCGTGTTTGTGTGTGGATGCTCGACTGGGAATCAAGAGAATCGCCGCCACCACCTCACGGTGGCGGCTGTCACCACAATCCGTCACTGATGCCGCTATGTGTGTATGTTGGTGCGTTTGTGTTCATTGTTGTTGTGGGAGGGTATCGTGTGGATGTTTAGATAGCCGGAAAAGCCACCACCACCACCGTGAGGTGGTGGTTGCCACCGTGTACCACCATCGGCCACCATAAAGGTGGTTGTGTGTGTGTATGTTTATATTAGTATGTGTGTGCTATTGTGTTGTATATTGTAAGTGATGCCCAAAATAATAATGAAAATATCAAAACCACCACCGTATGGTGGTGGCCGCCGCCTCCTGCCGCCACCAGCCGTCGTGTCGGGTGGCGGTGTGCTTCGTTGAGTTCGATTCGTTTAGGGTGCTTGAAACCCTAATGGACCTTGTAAGCCCTAATGGACCCTAATTGACCCGATAAAACCCTAATGGGCTTAATGATTTTCAAATGGGCCTAATAGGCCCAATAAAGCCCTAATTGACCTAAAAGCCTAACAAATTGATAAATGGATTAGTATTTGGTTTGGAAAAACCCTAATGCCAATAAAACCCTAATTTGGGGAATTAATCGGGAATTATTTAATAACTTGAGATATTAAATAATAATCATTGGCAAAAATGAATCTAAGCAATATTAGACTTAAGGGATTAAGTCCTTAAAGGATTATGTCCTTAATGGGTTAAGTGAGAAACACTTAACCTTAATTGTCATTTTATGTGAAACCACATTTTCACTTAGGTTTGTTGTTGGGCCTTTCTTTTGGGCCTTGAAAATTGGGTTATTAATGGGTCATCCAAGATCAAGCAAAGGGACTAGAATAATTAATGGGCTGGGAGGTAAGGCCCATGTGGGGAGTTGGTCTCAATTTGGAAAATTGGGCCATAGTTTAGGCCTTAATGATTATATCTTATTGGGCCATTAGAGTGTCAAATGTTGGACCGGAATAAATGGTTGGGCCTTTGAATAAGACCTTGTAAAGGCTTGGGCCCAATTTGGAAAATTAGGCCATATGTTGGGCTTTGATTTTTGGTTTGACTTTTGGGCTTATGGATTGGACCTTAGGCTGGAATAAAGCCAAGCTTAGGGTAATGTAGTAATTATCCAAAGTATGTATTTATGGTTATGTAGTGGAACCCAATTATTAATTGGGTGATGTTTTGATGTTGACAGTTCGGGAACCTGTCAACCAGCACTGGAGTTTTATCTGCAGGACTTCAGCAGTGTCAGGTGAGTCTTCTCACCATACCCATGGGTCTAAGGCACCAATGCCGGCCCATTATGTGTTTATGGTATATGTGTTAGCCATTATGTGCTTGTATATGATGTGTGATCTTATGTTTGCATGAAGACCTCGGGGGGAGCCCGTGGCATTGGATGTAAGACCATGTGGGGTAGTCCATGGCATTGGATGTAAGATCATGTGGGGTAGCCCATGGCAGTCCTAGGTAAAGACCATGTGGGGTGACCCATGGCATTGGATGTAAGACCATGTGGGGTAGCCCATGACAGTCCTAGGTGAAGACCATGTGGGGTAGCCCATGACATTCTTACAGGTTTTGTATGCATGGCTTATATGTTACATGTAGCTTCTATAGCTAGCAAGATATGTGATACAGGTAGCTTTTGTAGCTAACAGGATATGTGATATGTGGATTGTGTGTGCGGTATGCTCTGGGAAACTCACTAAGTTTTGTGCTTACATGTTTTGTTTATGGTTTCAGGTACTTCATTTTAAAGGAAAGGAGTCGGCTCGATCGCAGCGCATCACACTATGTTTTCCGCACATGAGATCTTTGGGATTACACTCTGATATTATTTTATGATGAAATGCTTGATTATTGACACATTGGTTTGACATGAGATATTATTATGACTGTTTTATACTGATGGTTTTATGTATAATAATGTATTTAAAAAAGAAATTTTTTGCCTGAATTTTTGGGATGTTACATTCTTATTACTACAAATTCATTCTATTATAGATATTAACTATCTACCCTTTGACGCATTAACCCCAATGTAGTATAGTCTCGAAAGCATACCATACCGATGTAATCAGATTTTGGTTTATCTGATTTAGTTTAGTTTTTAATATAATTTTAAATTGATTGTAATAAAATAAAGATTCAGTTTAATCGTTTTGGTTTACAGGATAAACAAAACAAAATTTTAATTATGAGTTTTTTTTTTTTAAGATAAATAGTTGGTGAAGTAAATCAAAATTACTCTAAATGGTTTAATTTAGAAAAATCATCAGAAAAGTCATAAATTTTGATCATATTATATCTCTGAATTTTTATTTATGAATAAGCCCAAAAAAACGGTAACCTAGTACAATACTCATTTTTGATAATATATATTGATTTTTAAGAATTAATCGTAAATAAAAGACCAATGATAACTTTTTTATGTAACCAAATTTTAGGAATTTCTCTAAAGATCTCTAAAATTTGCTATAAAATAATCCAAAATTTTCTTACACCCCGACATAACTACTACCAATTTTTGCAATGGCCCGATACGAAATTCACTAGTTGCATGAAACTGGCTTTTTATCAGACCCGAACTATTAAAAGAAATAAAAAAACGATTTTTTATATACGCTAAAAAATACATTATTATGAAAATCAAAACGGTTCTTCATAATACAAAATTGTTTATAGTAAAGAAATCATTGGGATATTTTATAGCAAAATTTTATGCCAACATGACTGGATTTGTCTTTTTCTGTGGATATAATCAATATGATTACGAAAAATAAATTTAACAACCAAAAGTTGATCAAAACAACAAAATATTAATTAATTAACCATAAAGTTATTAAGAATCAACAATTTATTAAATACCAATAACATATAAACGAATGTCAAAATGTACACGGTCAGCTTATTTATTCATATCCTATCATTATCATATTCTTATCAATAAACATATAACCGACATTTACTTTAAACAGATACAGATACAGATACTGATACAGATTCTCTACAAACTATGATCCTACAATCGCTTTGAAAACCCTTTTCATCTCTTGTCTAACATCACCAACCACAGCCGATTTGACACACCAAGCGATATGATCATCGGGCCTAACCAAAATGGCGCCTCTATGTGTCATTTTACATATATCCCACCACGATGATGAACTTAATGGTGATCTAACCTCGACAACATCTACATAGTTTTCCCATGGTGCTAATGATGTTTTGGTTCTTGCATCTCCATCAACTAAACCGTTTGGCCACATCACACAAACCTTAACTACAATCTTGTGTTCTTTGGCGACTGTTAGTGCAACATGAGCTAGGCGATAAGATGAATCTATTGGCGCGATTATCAGAAGGAACTCCAGTTTGTCTACGGATATAAGATCCAATGTGGAAATTGTCGCCTAAAATAACATTATTGTGTGGATATGTTTTGTTAAATCATGTTTTTACACTATTTGAGGTGCATGTTAAGTTAATTACTCTTTAGCCACTAACTATTTCCATTTTACTATTTAACTGTTTTTACACTATTGTCGGAAAATTTTCTTCACATTGTGGCGTTCACATCGATAACTTTATTAAATTCAAAGTCTATTTTAATATTATATATAAATAATTTGTAATCAGACTAATCCCAATTAATGTTTAGTGACTAATGAAGTAAAATTAAATGTCAAGGGACTTAAATTACCAAAAGGGCAATAGTTGGTGGCCAAATAGGGAAATTAGCAAATTGGTAATAAAATTTAGGACATAATTAAGTAAAAGAGAAACATACCTCTTTTGTTTTAAATTGAGTCAACACCCTAATATTCATATGAGGCAACCTTGAGCCAGAATCTGCTGAAGGAATATACTCCCGCCTACGTCCACCTGGCGGCTCTGGCCCACGTCCACCTGGCGATTCAACCTCAGGTACCAGTGCTCCTTCACAGTACCTAAAATGAACTTTCTTTGTCTGAATAAAGTGGTGTATGGATAAATGATGTTTTAAAACCGAGGGCAAATTTGTCAAAAGTTGGGGGTTAATGGGAAACACATTTTTTGTATACCTGAAACCTAAATCTTCTGCAGGGAATTGTAATTGAAGGCTTTTTCCTTCTTGAAAAATGCGTTTTACTTTAGAAAGCCTAGAAGATCCAAGAGGATTGTTTTCGTTTAAGATTAAATCTGAGAGCTGTGCGCGACCAATACTGAAAATTCCATTTAGCAGAGTCTTCTGTAGTGTCGAGGGTAAAATCGTACTTATTGAAGTGTTATTGATAGCTTGATGTACTACAAATTGTTTAAAAAAAAAAAAAAAAAAAAAAAAAAAAAAAGTGAATTGAATTGAATTGTATGTTTGAGAGTAAAAAAGAATTGAGGTTTGAATTTTGAATTTTGAAGACCTGAATTTGCAATGGTTGGATCGAGACCAAGTGCAGCAGGAACTGCCATTGCTGCTTCAAAATTTTGGATGCTGAGGGCAGTATTGAACAGTGCTATCTGCCACACTCAAAAAAAAAAAAAAAAAAAATCATGTTTGGCTTCTAGATTTCTGCAAATTGAATATTAGTGAGGGGGGGTGTTTGGTTTATTGAATGTTTTTGGAAGCTATGGAATCTGTCAAAGGAATTGGAATTTGAATGGCAAGAAACGGAATGAATTTGATAATAGAAATTGAAGAATATTAAATTTGATTTAACTTTTAATATTTTTTGTTTTTGTAAAAAAAATATACCACTGATTTTTTTTAATTTAAATGTATATTAGATATAATGAGGGTATTTTGGTCATATGATTAAAAAAATGAATTTCCTTCCACCCACCCCTAATAGAAAAAAGGTGAAATCCATAAAAAATGGAATTTGAAGGAATCAGAATCCAGCAGGCGTTTGGTTGGAAGGAAAATTCATTCAAGGTATTTTAGATATTTAACAAATAGTTAACCTTCTACTTAAAGTGTGAGTGTAATTGTTTAAAAAAAAAAAAAAAAAAAAAAAAAGTAAAGTACCGGTCTACGCTCCATCTCATAAGTGGAAAGAAAAGACATTGGAGCAATACTCTTCATAACTGCACTCAGCTTCCATGCAAGGTTATGAGCATCTTGAATTCCAGTATTCATCCCTGAAATTAATTTAATCAAAATCTTATTAATTCATATTTCCAATTCTACCCATAGCCGATTAGCCATAGCCCACAATCCGATTTACTAAAACAAGAAAATACCAAACTAGTGTCTGGTTAGATGGAATTGGACGAGTGGAATGGTTCATTACATTGGAATATAATTGGTTGTCTGTTTTGCCTGATAGTGGCTATAGTATTGTATACCTGATTTACATTTCACATGATGCTAATAAAAATTGTCAGATTAACAACAAGTGTATGTAATAATAGCAAAATAACACAAAACAAGCAATAACTTATTCCAAAAACTTTTATACATTAAAAGCGTATCAGATTCAGTCTATCCATTTTCCATTAATTTCACGCATTAACAATCTAGAGTTCCCAACAACACGTTTACTTTCCTCAACAATATAACTACATAGCTCATGCTTAGGCTCTGGGCATAACCTTTTTAACTCAATCAATGGATCTCTCACCACATAACAATTATTATAAATTTCCCTTGCAGGCTGTACATGACCCCACCAAAAATCCGATAATGCCATCTTTAACACTTCCCAATAATCTAAATCCCTATATATCCTAATTAAACTGCTCCCTTTTGGAGTCCACACATAAAAATCCATCCAATCACAATCCAAAACCCCCATCAATCCTTGAGCTTGTGGAATAAAATTATATGGAACTTGAGTCCATGGGTAACCCTTTCTCATATCACCCTTATAAAATGGACATTTTATTTCTAACACCCCTCGGTAAGGCAACCCGTAAACCTTCTTGTCTATTACCCCATCAGGAGATGCTGCAAGCCAATTCCGATTCTGATTCTGATTCTCCCCGGAATTCAAATTCCGGCTAACATGGAAATCAGGAAAGATAACGGAATTCCCGGTTATACGTATGTATCTTCTGAGTGCTTCCTCTTCTTTGATGTTATTCCAACAAGTGGAGAGGTTTCCTGTGAAGGGTTCCACAACACCTATCTTTTCCAGCCAGAGTTGGACTCTTCTGTTTGGCCAAAAGCCAATAGCTTGTGCAAAAGTGCTTGCAGTTAACTTACACATTCTTTGATCTTGCCAGTTTTTAAACCTGTGTTTAAGACTGGATTCAAGAATCGGGTGACTTGAGGTACATAAAGATTTTGTTGTACGATGCAAATGTGCAACAGCTATGATGTGAGCAACCGTGACAACAAGTTGGAGACTTCGAGATTGGAGATGTGATTCATGAAATCTGAAATGCTTGCTCTTGTTGTTACCTGAGTTAGAATTATGAAACCCTTAGTGCAATTTCGCTATCAAAACCATTTTTAGAAACAACTCCATAGAAAAAATGGTTAATTTCATCAAAGACCTAATACTTTTACACTTTCTTTGTTTTAGACCAATACATTTGTTTTTAACCAATTTAAACCACACGTTTTCCTTTTTTTTTTTTTGTTATTTGGCTCCTCCCCAGCGTTTGTCTCTACGTCCCCCATGTCACCACCCCTTCACCCGTGAAAAGAGTGGCGAAGCATGTTTTTTTTTCTATGGAGTTGTTTCTAGACGTGGTTTTGATAGTGAAATTGCACTTAGGGTTTCATAATTTTAACTCAGGTAACAACAAGCACTTCAGATTTCATAAGTCACATATCTTATCTCGAAGTCTCCAACTCGTTGTCACGGTTTCTCACATTGTGGCTGTTACACACATGGATCGTACGACCACAACTTTATGTACCTCAAGTCATCTTCATCTGCAAATAGGGTGGAGTAGATGAAATGCATGTGATATGAGAAAAGGGTAACCCATGGTCTCAAGTTCCATACAATTGTATTCCACAAGCTCATTGATGGGGGTTTTTGGACTGTGATTAGATAGATTTTTATGTGTGGACTCCAAAAGGGAGCAGTTTAATTAGAATATATTTAGGGATTTAGATTATTGGGAAGTGTTAAAGATGCCATTATTGGATTTTTGGTGGGGTCATGTGCAGCTTGCAAGGGAAACTTATAGTAATTATTAAGTGGTGAAAGATCCATTGATCAAGTTAAAAAGCTTATGCCCAAAGCCTAAGCATGAACTATGTAGTCATATTGTTGAAGAAAGTAAACGTGTTATTGGGAACTCAAGATTGTTAATGCGTGAAATTAATGGAAAATGGATAGACTGAATCTGATACACTTTTTGTGTACCATTGGTAACAAGTTTTTGGGATAAGTTATTACTTGTTCTATTTTATTTTGCCATTATTTTATACACTTGTTCTTCTGGCAGTTTTCATTAGCATCACGTGAAATATATATCATGTACACAATACAATAGCCTGATAGGGGTTCACTTCAGACTTCACTGAAGGGTGCTGACAATCCATATTGAAGCAATTTGATTTAGTCGAGGATTCTAGATCTTGGTTGGCCTAAAGCATCCATTGGTCGAGAATGATGAAGCTGCCAGTGTCATGTAATTGAATGTTTTGTTTCCCCTACCCCAGTTAATTCAATTCAAAGGGAAGGTGTTATAGTCTTATAGCATCCTACTTTCAGTTGTCTTGGGTAGATTTCATGTGTAAAGGACATCATGTCTCGTAGTTTGATATTTAGATAGCCTATTTGACTACTTATAAGTTATAATTTCAAGATCTTTTTGATATGTATGCCAACGCTTTGATAACTACTTTGTATTTGAATGTTTAGATTTTTGATGTATAATGTTGTAGCAAAAAGAAATGAAAGTAGGACACTATAGTGTTAGTGCATGTGTTGGTGCCATAACACGAACACGACACAACACGATGTCATGGTTTAAATCGGTAAAAAAAAAAAAAAAAAAAAAAGTTTTGGTCTAAAACGAAAAAAGTGTAAAACCATCAGGTCTTTTATGAAATTAAATACAATATAGTAAATTTCATTTCAATTAAACATGGTCATGCAAACAAGGATGTTGTGTACGTACCAAAACCGCCAGCTGGAGGAAAGCGATGAGCGGCATCACCAGCAAGTATTATCCGGTTGCCACAAGCAAGATACTTTTCAGCAACTTCAGCATGCATCACCCATGGCTTTATGTCTACCACATTAATGTCTTCCACCTCTCTCCCAACCAATTTCAATATTAACATCTTACATGTCTACAACAAGTTCAAAAAAAAATCTCTTTAGATTTAGATTAACATTAGCTGCTATTAAAACTAAAGATTGAAATCATGAAACAAACTATAATGAGGAAAGAAAACTAAAGTACCTCAGATGTGAAATCCTCAAAATTCTGTTGTGGTGGATAAAATGGTGTCTGTAAAAAAGTACCAATGAAATGAATACAATTTTTTGCATTTAGATACTAGAGCTATAAAGTGAGGAAAAGTAAAGAAAGGGGGTTGAAATGTTACATGCACAAATATTGATGTATGTACTTCTGTTGCTTTGTTTATTATAACACCCTAATTTCAATTTTTTTTTTCTATTACAGAATTGTAGTTTGAAAACCCTACCATATTATAGCAATGTCATACAAATAAAAACCAAGTTCATTGTTTTATTTGGTGGATTTCTCAGAGTAAAATGTAATGATAAGAACAAAAAAAATTGCAAGTAAATGCAGTAACTGGGTATATTTTAAGTAGTAGGATGCCTTAATAAAGAAAAAAGTCAAAAACTGAAAGCATGATGCTGTAATGGGAAGATCATAGGTTGAAATGGAAATTTTTATCAGAGAAATAAATTAAATACCATGTGTTACTATCTTTGCATTTAGATATTAAAACTATAAAAGAGGAAAAATTAAAAGAGGGGTTAGATGCAAGAAATATCAAGTACTTCTATAGTTCTATTGCTTTATCTACTATAGCATTCTACTTACATTTTTTTTTCTATTACAACATTGTAGTTTGAAAAAATCTACCCAATTATAGCATGTCATCCAAACACAGAATTTTCACTGTGCTAATTCACTAGATTTTGCAAAGTGTAATGTCCAAATTATTAAGAAAAAAAAAAGGATAATCTTATAAAAGACCTTATATTTTGTGTTCTTTTCTGGATTAAACCTCAACTTTATTTTTTCATGAAAAAGACCTTGCATTTTTTCATTTTTCCGATCTTGCCCTTTTAGTCGTTTTTCTCTAAAAAAAAGTTGTAAAATGTGAGGGGCTTTTCAGGAAAAAACTAAAAAGTCGAGCATTTATTTGGAAACATTCAGAATGTTGAGGGTTTTTGTTTGGAAAAAAAAGACAACATTGAGGGTTTTTTCGGAAAAAACGAAAAAATATAATGTCTTTTTCATGAAAAAAAAAACAAAGATGAGGTTTAATCCGGAAAAAACACAAAAAATAGTCTTTTATGAGACTAGCCCTAAAAAAGGTGAAAGTATAATGCTATGATTCAGGTAGATTTTTCGAAGTCCAGAGCCTTGATAAGAAAATTCTGAAAGTATAATGCTGTATAACAGGAAGAAATGAAACTAGGATGCTATAACACAAGGATAAAGGAAAGTATATTGCTATTGCTATGAAAGGAGTCAAATTGGCAAAACCTGCAATACGAATTCTCCTTGCTTCAAGTCATGAGCAACAAGAACTCCAATGGCTCCAGGATTGAAAATAAAAAATAACATCCCAGGTTTCTCATACATCAAATAGTGTCCAAGTTCTTGACTAACAAAATGGACACTCACAAGCTTTTGCATGTCTTTTTCACCTCTCAATTCTATTCCAACCAGATTTCTCACTGTACTTCCTGCACCATCTGCACCAATTAAGAACTGACATGGGATCTGCTTCTCTGTTTGTTTCCCTTCCTTTAAAAAAGATGTGGTCACATTGATGAAGTCATCAGTTGCATCAATAGATACACAATTGTGTCCCATTAGTATCTCCCTTTCCCTCAAGGGTCTATCATCCAATGACCCATGAGTACAAATACTAAAACCATTTGTTTCTAGTTGTTTCAGTAGCAATGCATTCAGTTTGTATTGTGAGAAATGTGCCACAGATACTGGGCTCACACTCTGATCAAAATCTGCATACATACAAGAGAATAATTAGTAATCACAATACTAACAAGTTAATATAATAAGATTATAAGAATAGCATCAATGAGGTACCTTGAGTTTGCATATGGTCTACTGATCCTATAGTAGAACCAGTCAATGATGTGCAGTATATGAACTTCCTCCAAAGCTCTACAGGTGGTTGACACCTTTGAATCTCCTCTGCTAATCCATCTAATCTGCGAAAAATCTGACAAGTAAATCTAGATCAAATACCTACCCATGTTTAATGATGCTTCAACTTCTTTAACAGTTTAACTACTTATTTCACTGGTTGAATAGCATAAAATACAAACCTCCATAGATCTGTTGTTGATAAAATGTGCTTGTGGATGTTTGGAGAAGGTCATGCTTCTTTCCAAAACTGCACACTTGACACCTACAGGAAGATCAAAATCAAGAAAGCATGAGGCATGCTGATTCCAGTTTAGAGAAAAAGCAAGAGTTATAGTATAAATTTGCTATCAATCAGAAAATGATTACTCAAATAACTAAAACTCCATTCACAGGAATGTGGAGACCTAAGTCAACGCGATCAATAATTTTTTTATGACAATCAGGTCACTGAAGTTCCTCAAAAAGGAAATGTTGCATTTTCAGAGAGCAGCAGCTATGAATTAAACTGTATTCATCAAAATATCAGGGCTTGAACTTCAAATATCTTAGTACATATCAAACATGTAGTCTCCATTTTCTGGCAAACAATGATCAGCACCATTGACAAACTCAAGAGATGAAGTGAATACTTTCGTAAATCAAATGCTTTTCTAATTACATATACATCGACAAGAATATGTAACAAAAATAGTAATTCAATACATGTGCACCACGAAAGAATACCTAATTTGGTAAGAAGAACAGAGAGAACAAGTCCAACGGGACCAGCGCCGATGATCAAAACTGGCAAAATCGAGTCATTCTTCGAGAAATTTGACGATAATTTTCTCTTCTGTATATATTCGCATGAATGCCTTCTATGATTTGCATATTTTGTAAGAGAAAATCTATTAAATCTCCTACCTGCAACTCCTAAAACCCCCATTGCATAACAACATACGGAGGGTTTAGAGTTTAGTGAGACCAACCACCCCATATGAGCTCGCTCTATTTGGCTTTGTTTTTCTTTGGCGAAACAACATAAATGGTCCCTGTACTTATAATACTTTGAGTTTAAGGGCCTTAACTTTTATTTTATCTCACTTTTGCCATTGTTTAGTATATTTTATGTATATGTATAGTTCAAATAAAAAGATTGATATGGATATAGAGCGTGTTTGGCAAAAGTAGTTGTTAGCTGGAAACGGGTAGCGGGTAGCGTGTAGCAGGTAGCTGGTAGCGGCAAGTTGTAACTTTTATTTGTTATATGAATGTTTGGCAAAAGTAACTGGAAGCTTTTGAAATATATAAAATTACATAAAAAAACAATGGATTAAAAATAAATAAATATATAAATATATTTTTAAGGGTAATTACGGAAATTGATTTCAAAAGCCCAGAAGCATTTTGTTAAACGCTACATGAAGTAACTTTTAGAATCGGAGCGTTTTGTTAAAACTAAAAGCTAAACGCTCGTACTGCCAAACGAAGTTTTTTGTTTAACTAGAGCATTTTATCAAAAACTAAAAACTAGAAGCTTCCAAACGCTTCCAAAAGCTCCATGTCAAACACGCTCATAAACTCTATTCGACATGAATAGCAAATGATTAGTTTTAGCAAGCTTCTAAATAACGGTAGACATGACTTTACAACAATGTCAAGTTTCAAGTTTTTACGAGTCGTGATGAACCACATCGTTTGTAAAGTGTGACTTAAGACAACAATTTTGTATATAACTAATAATTATATATATATATATATATATATATATATATATATTCTACTATTATTCATTTTTATATATACATATATGACTTAAGGCGGCATTTTGTTAGAGTGTGGCGTCAAATACAAGACATAGAATCATGACGAGTTTTTTAGAACCTTAAATTTTAGTAAGTGTACCGAACAAAACCTTGTTTTTGAGAATATGATTATACAAAACAAACAGAAAACTAAACCCCTAATAGTTTAAAGAGAGGTCCAAGTCTTTTTGTATAAAGTTCAAACAAACAATTACATACTCTTTAAAAATAAATAATTTCAACAATCTTGTGTTGAATAATTCAATCTCTTAATAGTCCAAGAGAAAATAGAGTACCTTAACCCAAAACAACACCCCCTCCCACCCCACCCCCGATAAACTATCTGAAATACTCTTTAAAAATAAATAATTCATATCATTTTGTAAAACAAAATCATTTAAAGAGATTAATTTTGTGGATAATGTCTCAAACGGTCAAGTTCTTAACAATTAAAAATCATTTAAGTGCCAATGTATACGAGGGTGTATCAAATTAGTCAAGAGACAATGGTTTAAAGTAAACATTCATACATTTGTCACAAATCTCTATACTAATAAAAGAGTAGTCGTTTTGCCAAGTGTCATAATATTAGAACTCCTAATTAATATGATGCCACTTGTCATTCTATTAATTCTCTATTTTAAATTCATTAAACCTCCTAATTAATGTGATGTTATTTGTCAATCTATTTATTCTTTATTTTAAATTTTAAATTTTATATTAGTGTTTTCATTAATCCATAAATAAAAAGAGTCTAATATATATGATAAATTAATTCCACATATTTATTTGAATCAATAATTATAATTTTACATAACTAATAAAAAAATCTCTTAATTAATAATGTATTTAAAATTTTATATAAAATAATTGATTGATAATTTTGAATTTTTTACTATGAATATTTAATTAATTTTGTAACCGTGGTTTCCACGAGTTATAAACTAGTTCATAATAAAGCATCTTATACATTTGTCATAAATTCATAATAAAGCATCTTCTAAAATCCAAGGCTAATTCCATCATCAATCTTCAACTAACTCGTCCAACCTAAATACATAGCTTATGCTTGGATAACTCAATAAGCATTTTCAAGGTAAGTCCTGAGGGTATTGGATTGAAATTTTAAATCACTAATTTTTACTTGGTTTAATTATTTAACTATCTAGTTATTTTTTTATAATTCATTGTTAAAACTTCTAGTCCTAAATAATAGGTGTTAGATAGCTGTTAAGAAAGTTTTGATTTGTTGTTTAGAGGCTACATCAAACATATTGAATGTTGATCGATTTAGACGTAACTCATTACATTCAAAGTTTATTAAAACCTACATGTACGTTAAGTTTAGTGATTTAAAGGAAATCATATTCATTTTGTAGTGGTTTGTACGAGGCTAATGTGTGATTGCTAAATTTCCAAGTTTGATTTTTTTTATTGTTTTTGTTGATTATGATATCAACAAATTGTTCGTTGATATTGTCTTACTAATGACATGTGCTCATTTTAGGATATGTGAGAACTTTAACTGTCAGACAAATTTATGTAGACATTATGGTATCTAATTTCATGTCCCTGATTTTTATAAAAGTTTTGAAATACTATTACTTATCAAATATTAATGTTGCATGTTTTAGTTGAATGTTAATGTTGCATGTTATAGTTAAAATATACATGTGATTACCTGGCAAGAAGGTATATTTGCATTATCCTTGTTTTGATAGTCATGTGTTCTAATTTAAATACCACATGCCTTTGTTTTTTTTTTCCTTCTAAATCTACTATTGCATCAAACAAAAACAAAACACAATGGTAATGGCTTATAACAGCTCATTTTGTTTGAATGCTATTATAATCATGACTTTAGGAATTGTTATCAAATGGATTCATGTCATATTTTGGCCACCAACTAGTATATGTTTGTTTTTATTAATTCATCAATATTTTAATTGTATTTGTTAAGTAGTTATTACTTCTATGTAACATCTAAGTTTATGAATTTTGTTTACATTATGCTTTCATGGTGTTGCATGGTCATGGTGTTCATGTGGACTTTATTATTTAGTTTTAGTTGTATAGAAAGTAAGCATAATTTAACATGTAGATAAAGATATTTGTACTTTTATTTTAATAAAAAACAATATCCATCTTCATCTTGATGGATTCCATATGCACAACTTCCTCATAATCCTTCGTTGATAAACAAAAATAATAATAATAATAATAATAATAAATAAATATATAAATAAAGATAGAGCAAAAACAACTTCATATTTTGGGAAAACATTGTTGCGTTTGGGGATTTATGGTAAAAAATATGAGTTCTTAAGTTTTAACATTGTGATAAAATTCGATTTTTAAATAAAGATGAAGATGGGATGGGAACAAAAAAACCATATGATGAAAGCAATTTCTTATGCAACAAAACCATTATCGATGGCAAACCATTTACCATTATCTTCGATTATTTATTAGCACATCTTGTTTATATATCATCGCGTCTAATTATTTTTGTATGATTTATTAATTTTTCTTAATGGTATATTTTATGTATGTAATTGTTTGATAAAGTTTTTCTAAATTCTATATTGAAACAAAAATATTATTTATTAAAGGCCAAAGAGTATAATACATTGAAGTTGGTCGTCTTTTAAAATTAAGTGCAAGATAGTCAAGATATATGTGGAATGAAGATATATTAGGGGTCCTCGAATTGAAAGTTGACTCAAGTTGAGGGACCATTTGATCAATGTAACTTTCTTCCTTGTAGTATAGGCTTACGTGGTCACTAAGCCACCAATTGTGATTACATGGCGGAGTATAGAAACTAGAAAGTTCTCATAACCCTAACTTAAACTAATAATTTTTTTATAATGATCACACATAAAATCACCGATCTACTTTTTTATACGTAACCCCACTATTATATACCCCTTCATGGCTACATAAGTATATAATAGAGTTTGTGTACCCTTCCAATATGATACTCTATGTGAGTAAGAGATACTTATAACATAACTCTTTTTAAATTATATTATAGTAAGATTGAGAGCATGTTAAGCTGGCCACAACCCACTACTAACCCACTACTGTCAAGGGGTTACTTAAATTATATTATAGTAAGATTGAGAGCATGTTGAGCTGGCCACAACCCACTACTGTCAAGGGGTTACTTAGAGGGACGTTATGTTAACATCAATTATCAAATATCGATGAGCTATAAATCAAACTGTATATTCAATAAGGACAGAATAAGTGAAAATAAGTAGGGATGAAATCTTAAACACAAAATATTATAAAATAATGGTAAGTGTCTGTTAAATGTTATTTTATGGATCTTTTCTATTAATTGTTATAAGTGTGTTGTATCATATCAGAATTCTCATACTATTCATATTTTTATGTCGTTTTCAAGTATTTCAAAGGGATCAATATTTTGGAAGCTTTTAGAAGCAACTTCAATGCATTTTTAGAGTTAAAGCTAAAACACCTGAGGACATCGGAAGCTAAATTAAAATAGCTGAAACTGAAGTTTTCGAGTCTAAACCGCTTGTTTTTGTAGTTACGCGATCACATCCAGATTACATGATTGTGTTTTTGTTCCACAATATTTTTTTTCGCCACTTAAAATCACCTTTGGAGACCTCGAAGTGAAAACACAATCATAGCCTAAAAGCAGGATCGCATTACACGATCGTGTTTTTCATTCGTAACTTTTCCAAGCCTTAAAAAATCGATTTTTGTGACTTTAAACAATAAACACGATCAAAGGTTCAAAACATGATCGCGTTTTTGGTCAAAATCCCCAAAATAGCAGCCTACTTTATTAAACAATGCCCAAACGTATTTTTCTTGATTTTCCTATTTTTTGCAAACATTTTTTTTTTCAGGTAATACCCTTCCTGACTTCCAAATCAATTTAGATTGTTGCAAAGCAAGTCCATACGAATTTGCAAATTATTTTCAGACATTTTTGACTTTTTTTGGCGATTTACGAGGATTTGAAGTGTAACACCCATAATCTTGAGGAGAAATTGTAAGGAATGAATCCCATTTTGGGGTACTAGACACGGCGTGTTAGAGGAACCAACACGGCGCGTCTGGTTGAGGAAAAGCGCGGTTCTCATTAAGTTCAACACGACGTGTTGGTGTCTAAACACGACGTGTTGGTGTCTAAACACAGCGTGTTGGAAGTTGGGAAAGAACCCTGATTTTTTAGAATGTTGCATCTTATATAATCTCTTTAAGCCCCAAGGGTTGGTCTCCCTACCAGCCTCCATTGACACTAAAACCCTAAAACCGATCCTTAAGTCTCTTGTTAGTGTTCTTGAGCTAGTATGAAGTTCTTGGTGCTCATTGTTGGTCTTTGTGAAGGGAGAAGAGATCTTGAAGTTGCTTTGTTTGGGAAAAGGATTTTGATCCAGAATCATCATCTTATGAGGAAGCTTTCTGAGGTATCAAGTTTGCATCTTGTCTTATATATGCTTAGACCTCTTCTTTTGTGCTTTGTTGTGCTTTTGGTCCCTTTTTGGGTTGAGGAGAGAGTGAACACGTTTTAAGGGCTTATTATTCCAGATTTGAGCTTCTTTTGGTCCCTTTGAGCATAAAGGTGCAAACTTTATGAGATTTTAGGTGTCATGCATGCATTAAGTCAATTATTAAGTCCCTTTTAAGCTTAAGAGCTTCATTGAGGCATGCATAAACGTAAAGTTGGCAACTTTATGTAGTTTTCCAGCTCAAGGAAGTCAGATCTATGTTTTGGGGTTATGTCTTCAATGACCAAGTGCTTATTGGTTAATCCCTTGCATAATCAAGCTTTGTGGGTTGGGTTTTTGGACCTTTTGGTAGTCCATATGGGTAAAGATGGAAACTTTACCCTTTTAAGTCTCATTTTGGTCTAGATCTGAGCATTGGAGCTTTTGGAATCGGAGATAGTAGCTTAATGTATTAAGCTGTGGAAACTCAGGCAAACATGACATGTTTGCAAGCCAACACGACGTATTGGCTGGGGTTCTCCAGATTATTTGGATGATGGAAGAACACGACATGTTTTTAAGTCAACACGGCGTGTTTGGTCAACATGGATTGTTGACTTTGACTTTGATTAGAAATTTGACTAGGGTTGACCATGGGATATTTTGGGTCTTGCGTGTTTATTTGGAATTGGGCTTTTGGATTGTTGAATGGGGCCTTGGTTTTGGGCCAAGTTATGAAAAGGGTAAAAAGGTCTTTTATCCTGGTTTCGACACTTAGTGTGGGTCGCATCCGATTAATTATAGATGTTTAACTTGTGATTGATAGCGCAAGGATTCTTGCGGGTCAGCAGCCAAAGATTCTTTCTGTGAGATTTGACAGTGCGAGGTGAGTCTCCTCACTATCTTTAGTGGGTCGAAGGCACCAATTCCGGCCCATGACTTTGTATGTAGAGTGCTAGATGTATGCATGACTCTTGCATATGTATGTGTTTTGTATGCTTACTAGACGGGGCCTGATGGTTATTCAATATGCTAGTACCAGGTTATGCATATATGATTTGTATGTGGGTAGGGCTCGTATCTCAGTGGGCGGGGCTCGTTATGCGAGTGTGAGCGAGGCCCGTATCTTAGTGGGTGGGGCTCATTATGCGAGTGTGGGTGGGCCCGTATCTCAGTGAGTAGGGCTTGATATGCGAGTGCGGGCGGGGCATGTTATGTACTTAGTTATGTATGGTATGTGGTATCTTGGGAACTCGCTAAGCTTTGTGCTTACAGTTTCAGTTTATGTTTCAGGTACTTCAGTTTTCAAATGGAAGGGCTCAGGATGATTGCAGAGCACACACCACAATCAAATAGAAAACATACGACTCTGATACCACTGATGCGTTTTCTAAGTTATAAACAAAAAATACATACTTAAACCCTTAAGTTCACATGCAACCTAGAAAGGATCTATGATTTCTCTATTGATAGCAACTAACTATGAATATCAAGAAAACCCTAGGAGAGAGGCTATGAAATCGAAATTCATACATAAAATTAGGGTTACATACCTTTTGATTATTATTGTAAATATTCAGTGTAGAATCCTTCTTCTAGATCTTGGAAAGCTAGCACCAAAGGAATGGATGCCTCTAATGGCTTGTGTGACAACCCGATATTTCAACTCTATGTAATAACCTAAAAAGTCAAGTATTGTAACCACTTTTGATATAATGAAATTTACCTCGAAAATAAAATGTTCAAAAGTATCTAATTGATTACCTACTATGTTAGATATCATTAAACCGTGATCGTACATAAAAAGAACGTCCAAATCTGACTTCGTATAAGGAAGTTATGATTTTTCCAAGTTCGGCCTAGCGATAGATAGCTAAAAACTCGAAACAGAAATCGAGCGACTTTTGGCCGGAATGACCTAAATGAGAATCGAAGGTCTTGACATTGGTTTTTCAACGGTAAAAAGTCTGGCAAAACCAAACGTCGGATAAGGAAGTTATGAATTTCTAACAAAATTTTCTTACCGCGAACTTTTAAAAATAAATAATAAAAATAAGTTCAAAATTTGCCGACGGAGTCTAAACGAAAGTTGTAGAGCGTAGTCTCACCTACGTGTGGATATAAAGAACGTCGAAAACGGAGTTCGTATGAAGAAGATATGAATTTTTGAAGTTTATTAAATAATAAAAATATAACTTTTAAATCAAAATTCGGTATTATCCGAAGGAGGAGTCACCAGGCCAATCCGAGTTACGCCCAGCGTACTCGAGGACTAGGCCTCTGATCGTCCACGTCGCCCCTATGCGAGGCTATGCCCCGTCCCATCCGAAGTTCCAAAGCAGTCGAGGATGCGGTCACGCATGACGCACGTGTACGCCCATCGTAACTGCGTACGCCCAGCGTACCGAGGCAGTTCCCAGCCCCTATAAAAGGGATGCGGGGGTTTCAAAGAAAGAGCCCAATTCCTCTCATCTTTCTTGCGTTTTTGCCTCGTTTTCCGTGCACGTGATATCCCGAAGCCCTGGTTTCCTTGCTCAAATCCCAAAGGTTGTTTGTGCTCCCGAGATTCCCGAGAAAATCCGCTTTCTCGAGTCGAAGTTCTGCTCGGTTTTCATCTCGCCTTCTTCGATCTTTCAAGTGAGTTCATACCCCTATAATCCACACTTTTAAATGTTTTATAAATGATTTTATATGCTTTTAAGGGGGGGGATACAAGTAAAACACACGATTATTATCGTGTGTTATATAAAGTTTCATTATACACTTTTATCAATGGAATCATATGTGATTTATAACTATTATAGGGAAACTTTCGTATGCAAAATATATCACAATAACATCTTGTCTTTTGAAATGAAAAATTTTGTTATATATATATATATATATATATATAAATCAAACACTCTGCTTGTACTGTATATATATGTGTCCATTTTTGGCACTACAAAAGTTATACTTTCATAACAAGTGAGCATTTCACTAGGGTTTACTATACAAATGAGACCCACTTTTAGAAAACTATAATAGGTATAGTTTTACGAGAACATCACAAACTTTTACATAGTAGAAACACTATTTCAAGGAGATACATTCATATACAAGAGCAAACGAACATTTTCATACGTAAATCCGTTTTATACTAAATGTTGTGAGACATTAAACTGCATGTACGTTCGAGTACACATTTCAAGTCCTGTATTATATACCAGAATCCCTTGGAAGGGGAGCATGGTGTTTGTGTATAGATCTATACGGGATTGACAGCCCCGCGCCCTGACTTTTAGCTACAGTACACCATTTGGGGTGACAAACGTCAGAACATTCCAACGCCTGAAGAACGTTGTGTATAGGCAAATCCAGTCAATAGCATGGTTATAAAACTCACATGGAGTATTAAAAACACATTGATTTACGGGGTTTTTCAAACGCCTTGACGACTTTACACGTACATAAATTAACTACTTTAGGCATGAAAAACATTATTGTGTTGTAGTTTTGGAACTTCTAAACTGCCACCCACATACGGAAAAACATAAATTTTCTAGGAACAAACATTGGTCTTGATAGAAGGCTACATTTATATCAGTAGAAAATGTGGGATTTTCTAGGAAGAAACAAACAAAAACAAACCATTTCATTTTAGTTCATACAAATATTGTCATTTAATACTTATGAAACTCACCAGCTTAAATGCTGATCTACTCTTTCAAAACTACTTGTATGTCCCAGGGATTCAGTAATAACAGGTAACAAATAGCTTTTGAAGAAGGGACGCAGCGTCGCCATTTTAAATTCATATTTTGGCATCATATTGTAATTGGTTTTGAACATGTACCTTTTAACAATGTAAACTTTCAATTATATATATATGATGGTTATATTGCTTTCTTTACTATGTATTCAATTGTTACGGTACTACATGAAGTCATCCGCCCCCGAATGTTTCCGCCGTTCCGGTTTGGAGGTGTGACAGATTGGTATCAGAGCCAAGTTTATAGTGAACTAAGTATATCGAACCACATAAGATATACAAACTATAAATGCTTAAGGGACTAATACTCTCTGACAAAACATTTTTTTTGTTTTACGCCTAAGCCGCGTTTCGTTTAACTTAAATTGTTAGTTCATTTAAGTACAAATACATGCATACAACAACTTATTTTCATGATTATAACTATACAAGAAGTATTTAGACAAGTTGGACACTACGATTAAGACTCGATATATGTAATCAGATTTGGGCCAAATATAGCATGATCAACTATATTTATCCGAGATCAGACCAATGTATATCGAGGAATGCTCGTAGTGAGCAACAAGTCAAAACTTACCAAAACATCACAAGAATCAAACACACGAATTTAAATACTATAGGAGTATTTGGTACATAAAATAGTTTAACATACATGTTTAGTCTTACATGTTCCAAATTTTGTTCAATTCTTATAACCCTATTCTTGTACAGTCAAATGGCTGGATTTCATCACCCCGGCGACCCCTACTATCCCAACCAAGGCAACGGGGGATGGATCGAAGAGGATCCCGAGGAGGACGAAGAACCCATAGAATTGGATGAAGAGGAGGACTCCGGTACCGACTCAGAGCCGGAAGTAATCAACCTAACACCCGCACAACTTCTCGTCTTCGTGAGAAACTTTCAAGGACCGACTCCCGTTTGGGAAGTCACTTCCACCATTGGAGCCAACAACAAAGTCTACGCCCTCCCTACGGCATGTGTCGAGACTTCTACGATGTCCGCGGAGGAGGTTCAGCCGATCGAGCACTCCCAGTCATGGTGGGCAAACTAGTTAACCAGTCCTACCAATCCAGAGTTTAAGCTAGCCGGATTCGGGAAGTCAACGTGGAAGTACAGGTTCACACTTCCGACATCCTTAGGCTGGACAGAGCTCAAGACAATGCCCAACTCCAAACCGAAGCATTCCAAGCTCAAATGATTGCAGCCCTCTCCGAGATGAGGGAGCAACAAGCCGCCTTCGATAGGCGTCTTATGGAATCAAAGCAATCGGATGCGGAGTCAAGCTCCAAGAACAACCTACGTCGCAAGTAGTGCTTGCCAAATCCCAAATTTTGTTATAAGTTAGGACCTCGACTAAAAGTTTTATTTTTCTTAAACTTTGTAACCGGAGATCCTTATAGGGGTCAAATTTTCGTGATCGTTGTATCAACTATTATATTAATATAATTGGCACGCTATTATTACTACATTGAGTATTTCATTCAATCCTTAAAATATTATGGAGAAACCATACGCTTGTTTCATATATTCAGATTTACGAATAACTTCCATTCTTCTATCTTTGAGACTCATACTATCATCTGTTGTTGAACTATAGCGATTTAGTTCATGAGACACATTTATTTTCTATGCTATGGAATTCTTATATGTATCTTCTCAACCTATAGTTGAAGGATGCCTCCGCGTAGAAACCCGAGACGAAACAACGGTGGGGAAGCACCGATACCACCACCGCCTCCACCTCCTTAATTTGTTGTTGCCATGTTCCAAGCAGCAGTTAGAGCAGCTGTGGCGGCTGCCATGTCACAAATCAATACCCCTGTTACTACTGGTTCGGGAATTGACACACTTCCTTCCAACCATGGCGAGAGTCATGGGAAACCCCGAGAGTGCACCTATAAAGACTTTACGAATTCCAAACGCCAGATGTTTAATGGAACTGGTGGTGTGATGATTTTGAGGCAGTGGATCGAAAGGACAGAATCAGTCTTTGAAATCTACTCCTGTCCCAAGCACATCAAAGTCAAGTTTGCAACTTACACGCTTACTGATAGAGCTTTAACTTGGTAGAATGGCCACGCTAAGGTACTTACTCTGATAGTGGCGAATTCAATAAGTTGGGAGAGCTTAAAAATCATGCTGATGAGAGAGTACTGTCCACGAGGAGAGATTCAAAAACTCGAGCACGAACTCTGGACTCTTGGAATGATTGGTACCGACATAGCAACTTATACCAACAGATTCTGCGATCTGGCAATCCTTTGTCCAAATATGATTGCTCCTGAGAGCAAGAAAATAGAGAGATACATTTGGGGACTGTCGCCCCAAATTCAGTCAAGCGTGTTAGCTTCAAAACCTGAGACTTTTGAAAGTGCCAAAGAGCTGGCACAATCTCTTATTGATCACGGAAGTCATCAGAACTCAACAATTTCTGCACCAGAACCACAAAAGGGAAACAACAACAACAATAACAAGAAGAGAGGATGGAATAAGGGGAAGGGTGGGTCTTCCCAAGAATCCTCAAAGAAACAACAACTAGTTACAGTGAATGTTGCTACTGTGCCTACTACCGTTCCTACAAATCTCTACCCAACAAAGCCTTATGTGGGTAACCTTCCAAAGTGCACCAAATGCACTTACCACCACCATGGACCTTGTCGGGAAATGCAGTGCTCCAACTGCAACAGAAAGGGACACATTGTCCATTTCTGCAAAGCCCCCGTAAAGCTGATCACTGAAGTTCCCAACGCTGGTGTAGGCCAAGCTTGCTACGGTTGTGGCGAGGTGGGCCACTACAAAAGAAACTGCCCGAATGCAGCAAATACGGGCGGAGTGCGACGAGTTTTGGCTATAGGCCACGAAGAAGCCGTAGTTGATCCTATAGTAGTTGCTAGTACGTTTCTTCTCGATAATTCATATGCATGCATACTATTCGATAGTGGAGCAGAGAGAAGCTTTGTGAACCAAAATTTTATTCACTTACTTAAACATAAACCTAGCATGTTAGAAAAATCATTCACTGTAGAAATGGCAAACGGAAAAACGGAAAACACTAACTGCATATACATGAGTTGTACATTAACTTTAGACGGTCATTCTTTCCCAATCAACCTCATGCCGGTCCAAATTAAAAATTTCAACGTCATAGTCGGCATGGATTGGTTAAGTCTTCTTCGTGCCGACATCATGTGCTTTGAAAAAGCAGTTCATCTTAATCTCCCTAACGATGAAACATTAGTGATTTACGACGACAAATCAAGTACAAACCTTCGCATCACTTCGTGCATCCAAGCTCGAAAGTGTTTGCGGAAGGATTATCATGCATTTCTTGCACACATCGTCGATACGAGTCAGGAAGTAAAGGACATTAAGAGCATTCCAGAAGTACGCGACTTTCCCGATATCTTTCTAGAAGAACTATCGGGATTACCACCGCAACATCAAGTCGAGTTTAGAATCGACTTAGTTCTAGGGGCTACCCCAATAGCAAAATCGCCTTATCGTCTGGCACCAGCAGAGATGCAAGAACTTTCCAACCAGCTTAACGAACTCCATCAAAAAGGATTCATTAGACCCAACTTCTCACCTTGGGGAGCATCGGTCTTGTTTGTAAAGAAGAAAGATGGATCGTTTCGTATGTGCATTGACTACAGAGAACTGAACAAGCTTACCATCAAAAATTGTTACCCTTTGCCCCGCATTGACGACCTATTTGATCAGCTTCAAGGAGCAAACTACTTCTCGAAGATAGATCTACAATCCAGATATCACCAATTACGAGTACTAGAGGAGGATATTCCCAAGACAACCTTCTGAACTCGTTATGGACACTACGGATTTGTAGTGATGTCGTTCGGATTAACCAACGCACCAACGGTATTCATGGACCTAATGAATAGGGTGTGTCGTCCTTACTTGGATCAGTTTGTCATCGTCTTCATCGATGATATACTTATCTACTCCCGAAGTAAGGAAGAGCATAGTCAGCACCTACGAAAAGTCTTAGAAACATTACGATCGGAGAAGCTCTATGCAAAGTTCTCTAAATGCGAATTTTGGATTCGAAGAGTCGAATTTTTGGGCCACGTTGTTAGTGAAAGGGGATACACGTGGACCCCTCCAAAATTAAGGCCATTGAGAACTGGCGGCACCGAAGACGCTTACAGAGATTCATCAATTTCTAGGTCTCGCTGGCTACTATCGTAGATTCATAAAGAACTTCTCTAGCATTGCGAAACCTCTTACTACATTAACCCAGAAAGGCGTGGCCTTTGACTGGGAAGCAAAACAAGAGAAGGCCTTCCAAACACTAAAACAGGCCTTGTGCACCGCACCGATACTATCCCTCCCCAAAGGGATAGAAGAATTCGTAGTGTATTGCGATGCATCAAATTAAGGACTTGGTTGTGTTCTTATTCAAAGAGGGAAGGTTATTGCCTATGCCTCCCGTCAGCTTAAGATACACGAAGTAAACAATATAAAACACGATCTTGAGTTAGGAGCAGTGGTATTTGCTCTGAAGATCTAGAGACACTACCTGTACGGAACAAAGAGTACTATTTTCACCGACCACAAGAGCCTTCAACACATTTTCGATCAGAAGGAGCTCAACATGCGACAACGACGATGAGTCGAGCTACTCAATGACTACGAATGCGAAATTCGTTATCATCCTGGCAAGGCCAATGTAGTAGCTGACGCCCTCAGTCGAAAAGAATACACTGGTCGGAGAGTCAAATCTCTGACTATGACTATCCATTCCCACTTATCCACACAAATTAAGGAGGCTCAACTAAAAGCTTTGCAACCTGAAAATGTGACGGGTGAATCTCTGAGAGGAATGGAAAAGAATCTAGAAATCAAGGGTGGCGGAGCATATTATCTCATGGACCGTATCTGGACACCGAAACATGGTGGCTTCAGAGACATGGTCATGACCGAAGCACACAACACGAGATATTCCGTTCACCCAGGTTCGGATAAAATGTATCTGGATCTTAAGAAACTGTACTGGTGGCCTAACATGAAAGCAGAAATTGCTACCTTCGTAAGTAAATGCCTTACTTGCGCTAAAGTTAAGGTCGAGTATCAGAAACCTTCAGGATTACTACAACAACCGGAGATACCGGAATGGAAATGGGAACGGATTACTATGGACTTCATAACCAAGTTGCCCAAGACAACGGGTGGACTCGATACCATATGGGTCATCGTCGACAGATTGACCAAATCCGCGCATTTTCTACCAATCAAGGAGACTGACAAGATGGAAAGGCTTACAAGAACTTACATAAGGGAAATAGTACGACTGCATGGTGTTCCAATATCCATTATCTCCGATAGAGATAGTAGATTCACTTCAAGGTTCTGCGAGTCACTACAAAGTTCCATGGGGACTAGGCTAGACATGAGTACAGCCTACCATCCACAAACAGACGGGCAAAGTGAGAGAACGATACAAACTTTGGAAGATATGCTGAGAGCCTGTGTGATTGACTTTGGAAAGGCATGGGATATCCATTTACCCCTTGTTGAATTTTCATCCAACAATAGTTATCATACGAGCATAAAGGCTGCTCCATTTGAAGCCCTCTATAGCCGTAAGTGCAGGTCCCCTCTGTGTTTGGCTGAAGTTGGCGACACACAGTTAGCTAAAGGACGAATTCCTGAATGCAATCTCACCGGTCCAGATTTCATACGAGAAACGACAGAGAAGATCGTTCAGATTCGTGAATGGTTGAAAGCCTCTAGAGACCGACAGAAAAGCTACGCTGACAAAAGAAGGAAACCCTTGGAATTCTAGGTAGGAGACCGTGTTCTATTGAAGGTCTCACCGTTGAAAGGCTTAATACGCTTTGGAAAGCGTGGAAAGCTAAATCCAAGATACGTAGGCCTTTCGAGATTCTCGCCAGAATCGACCTTGTAGCTTACAAACTCAATCTACCACGTGAACTTAGTAACATACATCCAACCTTCCACGTCTCGAACTTGAAAAAGTGTCTGTCCGATGATACTCTTGTTATTCTACTCGACGAGATCGAGATCCACGAGAGCCTCAACTTCGTGGAAGAACCGGTAGAAATCATGGACCGAGAGGTCAAGTAAACGAAACAAAGTCGCATACCCATCGTGAAGGTTCGCTGGGAGGCCAAGCGAGGACCTGAATTCACATGGAAATGTGAAGATCAAATAAAACAAAAGTACCCTCATCTTTTTCTCTGATTCAAGTATCTTTCTTACTTTAAATTTCGAGACGAAATTCCCTCTAACGGGGGGATGATGCGACAACCCGATATTTCAACTCTATGTAATGACCTAAAAAGTCAAGTAGTGTAACCACTTTTGATATAATGAAATTTACTTCGAAAATAAAATGTTCAAAAGTCTCTAATTGATTACCTACTATGTTAGATATCATTAAACCATGATCGTACATAAAAAGAACGTCCAAATCTGACTTCGTATAAGGAAGTTATGATTTTTCCAAGTTTGGCCTAGCGACAGACAGCTAAAAACTCGAAACAGAAATCGAGCGACTTTTGGCCGGAATGACCTAAATGAGAATCGAAGGTCTCGACATTGGTTTTCAACGGTAAAAAGTCTGGCAAAACCAAACGTCGGATAATGAAGTTATGGATTTCTAACAAATTTTTTTCTTACCGCGACCTTTTAAAAATAAATAATAAAAATAAGTTCAAAATTTGCTGACAGAGTCTAAACGAAAGTTGTAGAGCGTAGTCTCACCTATGCGTGGATATAAAGAACGTCGAAAACAGAGTTCGTATGAAGAAGATATGAATTTTTGAAGTTTATTAAATTATAAAAATATAAATTTTAAATCAAAATTCGGTATTATCCGAAGGAGGAGTCACCAGGCCAATCCGAGTTACGCCCAGCGTACACTCGTACACCCAACGTACTCGAGGACTAGGCCTCGGATCATCCCTGTCGCCCCTATGCGAGGCTATGCCCCGTCCCATCCGAAGTTCCGAAGCAGTCGAGGATGCGGTCACGCATGACGCATGCGTACACCCAGCGTACCGAGGCGGTTCCCAGCCCCTATAAAAGGGATGCGAGGGTTCCGAAGAAAAGGCCCAATTCCTCTCATCTTTCTTGCGTTTTTGCCTCGTTTTCCGTGCACGTGATATCCCGAAGCCCCGATTTCCTTGCTCATGTCCCGAAGGTCGTTTGTGCTCCCGAGATTCCCGAGAAAATCCGCTTTCTCGAGTCGAAGTTCTGCTCGGTTTTCATCTCGACTTCTTCGATCTTTCAAGTGAGTTCATACCCCTATAATCCACACTTTTAAATGTTTTATAAATGCTTTTATATGCTTTTAAGGGGGGAATACAAGTAAAACACACGATTATTATCGTGTGTTATATAAAGTTTCATTATACACTTTTATTAATGGAATCATATGTGATTTATAACTATTATAGGGAAACTTTCGTATGCAAAATATATCACGATAACATCTTGTCTTTTGAAATGAAAAATGTTGTTATATATATATATAAATCAAACACTCTGCTTGTACTGTATATATATGTGCCCATTTTTGGCACTACAAAAGTTATACTTTCATAACAAGTGAGCATTTCACTAGGGTTTACTATACAAATGAGACCCACTTTTAGAAAACTATAATAGGTATAGTTTTACGAGAACATCACAAACTTTTACATAGTAGAAACACTATTTCAAGGAGAAACATTCATATACAAGAACAAACGAACATTTTCATACGTAAATCTGTTTTATACTAAATGTTGTGAGACATTAAACTGCATGTACGTTCGAGTACACATTTCAAGTCCTGTATTATATACCAGAATCCCTTGGAGGGGGAGCATGGTATTTGTGTATAGATCTATACGGGATTGACAGCCCCGCGCCCTGACTTTTAGCTATAGTACACCACTTGGGGTGACAAACGTCAGAACATTCCAACGCCTGAAGAACGTTGTGTATAGGCAAATCCAGTCAATAGCATGGTTATAAAACTCACATGGAGTATTAAAAACACATTGATTTACGGGGTTTTTCAAATGTCTTGACGACTTTACACGTACATAAATTAACTACTTTAGGCATGAAAAATATTATTGTGTTGTAGTTTTGGAACTTCTAAACTGCCACCCACATACGGAAAAACATAAATTTTCTAGGAACAAACATTGGTCTTGATAGAAGGCTACATTTATATCAGTAGAAAATATGGGATTTTCTAGGAAGAAACAAACAAAAACAAACCATTTCATTTTAGTTCATACAAATATTGTCATTTAATACTTATGAAACTCACCAGCTGAAATGCTGATCTACTCTTTCAAAACTACTTGTATGTCCCAGGGATTCAGTAATAACAGGTAACAAACAACTTTTGAAGAAGGGACGCAACGTCGCCAGTTTAAATTCATATTTTGGCATCATATTGTAATTGGTTTTGAACATGTACCTTTTAACAATGTAAACTTTCAATTATATATATATATATATATATATATATATATATATATATATATATATATGATGGTTATATTGCTTTCTTTACTATGTATTCAATTGTTACGGTACTACATGAAGTCATCCGCCCCTGAATGTTTCCGCCGTTCTGGTTTGGGGGTGTGACAGTTTGTACCTAAAACTCTAGTGGCAAGAAGACTTGAGGAGAGAGGAGACTAGAGCATAAATTCGGCGATATGCAGCAAGTATATGTGTGTGGAAAATATGCAGCCATGGTGTCCTATTTATACTTGCTTAAGAAAACTCTCATGGAAACCAAAGAGTCCTTTGAATGATTAATGCTAATTAATCTTATAATTAAATCTAAATCAATTCTAATTAATCAATTAATCATAACTATTTCTAATTAACATATTAATCATATAATATATTAATAAATCATATATTTCAATTTCCGATTAGTTCATTATTCATATAATAAACTAACAAATTATCCTCTATCTCCCACTGTCATTCTAATTAGTTACTAGTTTTGAGGGCAACCCAAAAACGACTTTGATTCTAATTCAAGAATATACCAATTTAGTTATTGGCTTAGACACATTAATACAACAACTTCTTTGTTTTCTGTGGAGCTTTAACAACTTCAGAAGGAGCTACTTTTGCCTCCCTTCTTCGGTTCGTTGCCCTCGTCTATCAGCTTTCGTAATCAATCTGGCATTGGGCGGACACCAGAAGATGGCAAATTTTGATATGCGTTAACAATAGCATTATCAGAAGGAACCTTGACCAACATTTCTTCCAGAATAGACCCAATAAAGGTGAAATTCCTGGGATTGGACATCACAAACGTAGATGTTTGGAGCGTCGGAATTGCTGGCATAACTGAATCAGTCATCAATGGGACCTTGAAGTGGCCTAGGGAACGACTGATAACTATTAACTAAAATCTGGCACAAGAAATCTCTGTGTGGCGAGAAGTGGAGATCGTGATCTGAATGAGTTGAGCCCATAAAATAGAACCATAATCGTTATGAACATCGTGGTATAGCCCGTAAATAAGGATATAGAAAAGTTTACTTGCACTGTCGGAACCTGCAACCCTCTCCAAGAAACTTTTGAACAGGAGAGTAAACAACCCATTCCACATTGGTGGATGGAAGGGTTTCCTGAACTTGGACAATAAGGAGATATCCCCGGTGTAACCCATCTGATAAAACATCTCGATTAGGGAATTGTTTGGATTCGATTTTGGATCCACGGGAACTCCAGGTAAAGTGAGCCTTAGAAGTTTGTTGAAGTGAGGCTTAGTGATCGAGGTCTTGTGTGAAGCAACCTTAAAGTGAATAACATCTTCTACTTTACTGTAGATCACAGATGAGTAAGCCTTGGAAAGATGAACCAATGGAACAAACTCCGCCATTGTGAACACCTAAGCCGGTGGCGAGAACTTTAGGCATTCGATTATCGATCAGCTTACTTCATTGTAGCGTGTGGAATCGAGATCGATGATCATGTTTTGGTCATGCTTCACAGTGAGCATGATGACATAGGCTGATTGGTCAGCAAATGAGATGTGCTCAGATGATCCTGGCATTGAAGTGTTGAAGAAGAGGGTGAACAGTGGAGAGATTTTAGGGGGTTTTGCATTGAGAGTTTGAGAATAATGTTTGCGGTGAGAGAAAGTGAACCGTCAAAAACCCTTTTATACGATATATGATGAGTGGAGAAAGAAAACCGTCATTCCACATTCCTGTACACCGTAAAGTTAGCTTGTAAAATCATGATAGCTCATCGTATGTGTCAGACGCCATTGTAACAAACACGCGTGTGTCAGGGAATTTAAAAGCCACGCCTAGGGGTGCAAACGAGCCAAGCTGCTCGCTAGCTACTCGAGATCGAATCATTAAAAGCTCAACTCGAAATCGATTTTAAACAAGCCCGAGCCGAGCTCGAGCTTAATATTAAGCTCGCTTATTAAACGAGCTCGAGCTCGAGCCTATGTTATTAAGCTCGATTAGGCTCGCGAGCCTAAACGAGCCTTTATATAGTATAATTTATTATTATTTTATTATATTAAAATAAAAACATATCATGGGAATTATGGATTTACGGTATTAGTAAACGAGCTTCTTAACGAGCTCGAGGCGAGCTTAAGCTTATTTAGACACGTCAGATAAAAAATAAGTCGAGCCCAAGCCTAAGCCGAGCTTGTATAATTCTTTACGAGCTTGAGCCGAGCTCAGTACAAGAAAGCTCGAATCGAGTCGAGCTCGAGCTCGAGCCTGATCGGCTCGGCTCGTTTGCACCCTTAGTCACGCCTGATTTGATTTTTCGTCTTCCAAGAAATCGTCATTTTGGTATTGACACATTCGGAATCATCATACAATTCACCAGCTTAGAGACCATGATCTGTTCTCAGAATTAAAGTAACCATTCGAAATTAGAACCAGACTTTCATAAATCACAAGGATTTTTGTGCAAGAGTGTGCCAAAGATAAAGAAATAACGCAAATCTAATTTTAAGGATTCTGTGATGTCAACAAGATTGACATGAAAATCAGATGGATCCCTGGCAACAATCTCTTCCTTCTGATTCAAGAGAGACTCTGAAGTGCTTGTGTGGTATCCTGTTGAATTACGTTCACCGGTTTATTAAGAAACTGTGAAAGGCTTCTTTTAATAGGCTTTAAGTGTGGCTTATGCTTCAACCAGATTCTGAAACTTGACATAAGTCCGAAGATCCGAAAGAAGTACTTGTTTGGCTAGTGTAGCCAAAAGAACAAGTAAGCCGTGGATATGCTTTAAGTGACTGGATATGATGGAATTCTTAAAACAAAAAAAGAAAAAAGAAAGAAAGAAATAAAGGGATCTTGTTGGGAAGAAATTCTTAGGTCGAGAGAATTTCATTAAGACCACTAAAAAAATGAGATTTGAAGCTTAGAATGGTACAACCAAAAAGGTTTTATGCGTCAATTCCTTGGTGAAAATATCTAGAACATATAGTTGCTCACCATTAATTTAGAAGTAGGTTTCGAATTTTTGTTTCACTCAAAACTATGGTGATAATAATTTTAAGATCATGAACATAGATGGTGTGTAACCATAAACCTCAATGGTATATCTAAGAATCTCAAGGGTTACGTTTATGAATAGGAAATTGATGGAGAAATTGTATAGATTGGTTCCGAAGAAGATATTGTACCTCTGCTATAAATGAGTGACCAAGCAGGAAACTCTTAACTCGATGTGAGAAGAGTAAGGTAGCTCGATGACTTATATGATTTGATAACTTGATTGGGAAGAAACGATCCGAATGGAAGTTTCATTAAGGCTTAAAACATATAGTCTAAGAGGTTTGGGACTACATTTAGCAACATGCTTCTAGGGACGCTTAGATAGTACATAGTTTCAGAATCATACCTACCCCTTCGTTCTGAATTAGGATAATGGAGAAAACCTTCCTGAGAAAAGAAAATAAATAACATGTTTTTAGTGTTTTTTTTCTTTTGAAAAGAAAATACATAAACACATAAAGTATTTTTGTATTTTTGAATTTTCTAAAAAAATTGAAACAAAAATAAAAGAAAAAAAATATTTTTGATGAATTTTGATGTTCTGAAAAAAAAAACAGAAATAAAGAAAATATTCTTATGATTTTTTATTTTTCTGAATAGATAAAACAGAAATAAAGATAAATAATTTTGAGATTTTTGATTTTCTGAAAAATATGAAAAACAGAAATTAAGAGAAATAACTAAGACAAAAGAATTCAGAAACTTAAATGAACAATAACTTCTGAACCACTCCGAAGCTCGGAGTCAGTCGAAAGATACTTAATTCATAAAGTGTAATACCCAGTTTCGAATCGATTCATTATTCGGGGCTACGTCCCGATCATCAGTTACATAAGGCTTGGGAGCTTGGGGAAGAATGGATTTGGCCTTTTTTTTGGATGAGGGTGTTAAAGTCTAAGTGATCCGAGTGTTCGATGGTGTTTCAGATTATCTCGGTCCTTTATGAATTTTGGGTTTGGTTCGGGGAACTTCAAAGCTATGATGGTTTTCTAGAAGTATAGGGCTTCTCTTCACCTTTCCGTGGATATAAAGTTCGTCGGAAACAGAATTAGAATGAGGAAGTTATGGTATTCAAAGTATATAGGGTTTTGGAGGGAGCTCTAGTATGCATGGCATACCAAGGGAGTATGTGGGGCATACGGCTGCATAGGTCAGTACGCTTGGTGTAAAGGGTATACGTTGGACGTAATGTGAAGAGTGGTGCGGGGTACGAGGCCTCGTACGCTGGGTGTACGAGGATCAGTTAGAAAACCCTAATCTTTTGTTTTGTTCCTTATATAAGCTTTATGATAACCCTTTTTCATCATTTTTAAGACAGCCTCCATGCTCTAAAAACCCTAATTCGACCCCCTAGCCCATGTTTGGTGATCTTGAAGCTCTTGTGAGATTCATGGGGAGTTTTGTGGATCTAGAATAAGAAGGAGAAACTTGAAAACTTTTTGTTTATAGAAAAGCTTTGAGATCTAGCATTTACATCTCCTTTTGTTAGCTTGGGAGGTATAAAGTTAAAACCTTGCCTTTTCATTTCATGGATCTTCTTCTTGTTGAATTTCTTGTCATTTTGACCCCTTTTGGTTGATGATTGGGAGTTGAGTCATTTTTTAGGCTTGAAATTGTAGATCTGGATATATCATGGGTTCTTTGGGCATAAATGTGCAAACTTTATGGTGGTTTTGGTTCCATACATGTATTAAGTCAAGTATTAAGCTCTTTTGAGCTCTAAGTCCCATTTAGCCATTCATGCACATAAAGTTGGCAACTTTATGTGATTAACCACCTTGGGAAAGTCAGATCTGAGCTTGGATCCAAGTATTAATGGTTTAAGTGATAAATTTGGAAAGAAGGTCATGGTTTGTGAGTACACAGGGCGTACAACTATGTACATTGCGCATATAAGCCTCCCATGTTGTATGTGTTGGGTTTTGAGCATTTTAACACTCCTAAGTGTACATGCAACCCTAAATACCTTGGATCTATGTTTTCTCTATTATACATGCAAATATGAACATCCAAGGTATTATACTAATCTAGCATACAAAACAATGAATATAACAAGATAGAATACATACCTCTTTGATGTAGAATGTCTTCATGAAGCTTGAGTGCCTAGTGCCCCAAATGTGACACCTCAAATGGTTCACACAACATCATATGAACTTGGAAGACTTAGAGAGAAACACCACACTTCTAAAATCGGCTAGCCCTTTCTCTATTCACCCATAGTGGCCGATTTTGCCAAAGAATATGATCTTATATAGTTGCTACAATTAGGGTAAACCCTAATTGTCATGGCTTTCCATTTCCTTGGATCCATGGGTTCAAATACACCATGGATCATCCATGGAGCATCTTATGGGTTTTAGCCCAACTTGATAATCCATGGTGCATTAGCCCACTATACAAGTATGGGTGATTTACACAATCAACCCATATATTTAAATAGTCTTCTTTTGATCACTTAATTAATACTAGATTAATTCTTGATCAATACTAATTAAATAATCTTATTAATATATTAGAACTTATAATATATTAACCAACCTTAAGTGTTATTTCTCTCATAGTCTATCCAAATGCATGATGCCATGCAACCCAAATGGACCATGCCGGGTCGGGTCGGGTCAAGTCTTACCAATTATAGTTATGGACTTAGACATTAATCCAACAATCTCCCACTTGGATAAGTCTAAAACTATTATTGTGTATGACTTCAAGAACCGACTGGCAATCGTAGCTCTCAAAAGCTTCCGTCGAACTCTGACCTTGCAGATGATCTCTGACCTTTGTCAATGACTTGTCCATTAGATAAGGGATCATATATTCCTCCATTCTAGATATCATATGGACTGAGACATGGATTATAAATCATTCTCTCTGTCCATCTGTTGTTTCCCGATTTCCGATTCATGATGACTGACTGACTGAACAGATCAAATAAGTCCTGGCTTGGCCAAGCACTCACATGTATCATCACTAAATCATCGAGGGGCCCACAGATATCGCTTTTATCCCGAAGGTAAAAGGAATGGATAAACTTCGACTCATATGGCTTGTTCTACTACTTGTTGAATCATACATAAAGGCGCGTTTTATAACATCGAGTTACCAATGCGTTTTCATGCAATCAATGTATAACCAACTCATAGTAACAACTCATATGTCTAGGTTTGAAGAATATAAGATATTATCGTCTCATTATCACTCGTGATAAAATCCATGAAGTGATTCAAATGAGCGCGGGTTGAATCTAATACTCAGAACTTATGAGCACTCATGAGTGTTGTAGCACCACTTTGTCCAACAACTTAGACCTTTACAAGCCAACCCATGACAGTCTTGATTCATATCTACTTCCAACATACGACCGACTATGGATGGTTTGAATAACTTAATCAATCAGGAAGAACGACCTAGTTATTCTGGAAGTCAAAACACGCAAAATGAAACACAAGAATAATTGAATCTAATATGGTATCAAACCTATGAATATAAATAAAACACCTTTTATTTATCACCATACTGATTACTCATTATTCATTGTTTCGGTTTTATCAACTTTATACTTGAATTAAAAACAATAGTTGTCCCATGCTCCAAGCATGTACACTATGTTTTTTTTCTAAAAAATAACTTTGCCATACACCAAGTATGCACTCTATGTTTGTCTATGATCTTTACTTTGTGAAAGTGATCGATTGAACATAATTCCAATGATTCTCATTTCATACTCCCAAATCCTTACTACAAATGCAAGAATTCCAAATGCATGCCATTTACTAAAATCTGTTAGATTCTAAACTTATATGCATTGATCCTCTTGTAATGATTATGCACAAAGTCACAAAGACTTGACAACAAACATTACAGAGCATTCCAAAGGAGATCAACTCCTTGGAAACATCCTTCTTGTATTAAGTTTCCTAGTCTCACATAGATTTATTGAACAACTTCCACCTATGGGATCATTTCCATATTCCCCTTTTGACTATCACTAATGAACAAGAGTTGCCTCTTTTCAAAATATGTCAATATGGTCCTTCCAACAATTAAAACTATACTTCCAACTGTCCTGAGCAATCAATCTTTGGTAAACCTTAGATTGTCCTAAAAAATTGCTTAATCCTTTTAGTCATATCCAATTCTAGACCTTTTCCCTTCTTAATGCCCCAAGCATTTGGAAAATTTTAGAAAGGATGAATATAGCACATGTAATCGATCCTATATCCGAAGCATATGGGACACGATTCATGATGTCTCACATAAAGACTAAACCAGTCTTTTGCTATAATATTTCCATTTCTATTTGCCAAGTTCTCATAATTCAGATTATGAAAAAGGGATGCCATAATCATAATCGATTTTTAGAACGCAAATAATGAACCCATATATAGAATTTCCTTATGTTGAGACATTCCAACATGAAATTCATATATATATTCTTGACTAAATTTGATTAAAATCTCAATCTAAGCTTTTAGAATTGAAATGAAGTATAATTTCCTCTCCCTTAATTATAGCAAAACAACTTTTCAACCATTGCAACCTCACAAATTGAAACTTTTGTTTTCTATAATTAACATTGCTAACTTGCAACCTTTATCATAATTATCATGCTCCCACTAACATGATGATTATTAGCATAACACTTATGCTCCCACTAGCTTTGACATGTATCCAGAAAACAACTGGACTTCTAGAAGTCAATACTATATTGACTTTCTTACCAAAGTTCAGATTTCTGATACTAGATTGCTTTGATAAAACTTTATCAATATCTTACACCTTATCTTAGATAGCTCACAAGTGTGTCTAAATAATTTCAGAACTATGAAAAGGAATGTCGTAATCATAGTCTCAATTGTTTAGACATTTGCCATCTGCTTCAAATCTACTTGGTGGTAGTGTTTCCTCACCATCATTTTCATGAATCGGAGAGAGAACTTATGACCCTTAGATTTTATGGTGTATGTGTTCTTATCCATGTGAATCGTCAAAACCATAGTCACAAGACAAAGATAATGACAAATCCAAACTCATATGGACTGAACTCAATCTGAATTCCTTGCCACCTGGCAGCTCAAGGGCCTGCCATTGCTTCCAAGTTGTTATGCAACCAACTGAGAACTCTAAGAACTCATATGCAAAGCCAACTTTAACTGGAATGAGCACAGAATATGTCAACACGATAGGTTATAAACCTCAAGTCGTGTGCTAGTGAAGAACCTCATGTTTTATTCTTGATTAGTTCTTGAAATTCTTTTTAGGATCTTTAAGATTCCCATTGTCTCCTTGACCTATAAGACTTTCTTGCCAAATATTCAAGAGATAGTGTGGATTCTAATCAAGACAAACACTTAACACAATTGGCCTAAGTTGGTCTCTGTTTTATCCAAAACATCACAACTTACCAAATTCAAATGTACAAGAGTAGAAAACCTTTTACTCTTACATTTCACTAGTGTTAATAAACCTTCTTTAAGATGTGTCACTCAAGTTACAGTCTTGAAGCATGACTCTAGGACTTGTTTTGGAACGAAGTATGACTCATCTTCTTGATTTGACCACTTCAACAATTCATAGCTCCTCTTCTAAGCTATCAGAATGCACTTAGAGGATGAATTGTGATAAGGTCTCTTAATCATTAAGATGATCATATAACATGATACTAAAGTACTCTCCCATCTTTTCAGATTTGAGAAACTTTTATCCTTCTGCCTAATTTGATTCTTCTCATTCGTTCTGCCATACATTGAAACTTTTCCAGCGTTTCAGAATTATACTTAAACTTATAAGTATAACCATATTTACTAAACTTTAGTACATCATGACGAATAGTCTTATCGATCTTTGTGGTGGACTTGACCAGTGCACAAGAATGTGTACTCGACCCCTTTAGTCATTTACTTGACTCACACATCCATGTGAACAAGTAATTAGTCTTAATTTTCCAATGCTTGAAAGTTCTCATTCATCAAACTATACAACTTGCATGATTCCAAGTTTCGGTCCAATTGAAACTTGGGTGATGAGAAACTTTCCTTATTTGGTAAATTTAGACACTACCACAAATGAAAGAATCAATTTCATATTTCGATGTTGCTATCAATGGAATCATATAAACAATAATTTCTTTCACAAATGCCATTGTAAGGATACTTAAAATAAATAAAATCAAAAATTTCCTTTTGTTTTAAAACTTTGCGGAAAAACTTATCCTTACAATCCATATGAAAACCTTGTTGTTATATATTCCTAAGCAATGTGTCATTACTCCTGAGTAACAACTTGAAAATTCTGATGCGATTGAAGTCCATCTTCGCGATCAGAAGCAACATATACTTTCCTTAAGCTTTCTCTTTTTTTTTCTTTGATTCTTATAACATCATCATGTGACTCAGTCACATTATGTAATAAGAATCTCCAAATTGGAGCTTAACAGAGTTAGACAATGGACTTTACCTGAAGTAGAGTCAAACTTATTGACTTTAACATTCTTAGGTAAGTTTGGCAGCTTCGTAACCAAAGCCCCTTCCTTTGGCAATAGAAACATATGGACCATTAGATAATAGTACATGGGACTATCTCAGACTTAGCCTTTCTCTTTACCATTTTGTCAACCAAGTTGACTATAGCCAATCCCTTTCCATTGGGAAGAGAATGCTTTTCTGGATTTCCTGTGTCACGATTGTCCCTTTCCATAAAGTTTTGGGAAGTTGATATTTTAATCAAATTTGCTTTACTAGCCTTCCAAATCATTTCTAATTCAGCGGTACCAAGCAAATAGATAAGATTATTAAGGGTCATGTCATAGTCTGTTTCATAGGAGTCCCAAAGGAACTCACTATGTGACTTAGAAAGTGATTGAACCACCAACTTTCTCAAGACTTTGACACCCAACTCTCCCGGATTGTCAATATGTGACTTCATCTCCATGATGTGATCACACCTAGACCTTGCCTTGCCAATAGGGCTTGAGTGACCTTGAACTTGTGGGTTAGGGAGAATAATTGGAGGAGGTGGAGAAAATGAAGTTCCAAGAGATTTGGTAAGATCATAGATGTCTGAACTAGACATCTTTTGGGAGATATTCAAGGTAGTTGATCTAAAGTCCCTAATATAACACCCAATATGAAATATTAAGGCTAGGACCCGACAACCTATTTATAACTGGAAGAGGGATGCCGTAATCCAAGTTATAAAATAGTTGAAGGTAGGTAAATGATGATTTACCAATTTCCACCATGAAAAACGAAATATAATTAAGTTTTAATTGGATTTGAAACTCTTAGATCTTTTGAGATTCATTGAACTTTTCCAATGACATGTTTCAATCTCGAGTGTGCCCTTCAGGTTTTGTGACTGGGATGCCAAGGATCACAAAAACAAGGTGTGAAGTAACCATGCAAATTACTTAGTACTCTTAAATGTTTATCACCCAACCGATGTGCCGGTAAACCACACATGCTCCACCGGCCTATGATTAAACTTTAAGAAACCCCTTGCCTACCTTGTTAAGTCAAGCCAGTGTGCTGGTAAACCACACACGCTCCACCAACTGACTTAAGCAAAGTACAAAGTGTAATTTCATGGATTAGCACCTTATTCACATTTTCATAAGTAACTAAGATTGGGAATTTATAAAAGTTTAGTTACTTAGTATTTATCATTAATACTTTTAATGAAGGGAGAATTATAGTCCTTGTCTTACCCGTTCAGCTAACGACCCTCCACCAGTCAAGGAAGCGGTGGGTGAGAGTGGACACCCATTAAGCTGCCATTTTATAGGTAACAACCTTATACCCCCTTATAGACCGGCTTCGTGAATGAGGCCTACTAACGGTAAGACTGACTTGCTCTTATACACACACACACACACACACATATATATATATATATATATATATATATATATTAACTTATAATATTATAAAGTATAAGGGTTGAATTTTAACTTTTAAAACTCTAAAGGCTTAACTTGGAATTAAAGTATTCTTGAGGGAAACTTTACATATTCCAAAACTTAAGGGCAAGTTTTGAAACTATTCAAAACTAATTAATTCCATAACTTATGTGTTTAAAGTAGTTTTTAATTAAAAAACTCTTCAAGTTCCATAACTTGAGGACAAGTTATGGAAGACTTTAAACTAATAAAAGAATGTAATTTTTATTTATTTTGTAACTTATGGAATTAATTAAGGTTACACATTTTATTACTTAATGAAGTGACTCTTGAACCTCCATAACTTGAGTACAAGTTATGGAGTCATAAAAGCATATAATAAGAACAAGACTCTTCATTTTTGTAACCTTTGCCAACTTTTATGAGTTTTAAGAAACTTAAATGTGACTTTTCATGTAACTTGAGGACAAGTTACACAAACACATTTTAGAATCATCTCTTAGACTAAAATGGATTGAAAACACATAATCAATTAACTTATCTATTAATCTAAGCAACTCATATGAACAAGATAATTTAATCAAACTTTTTCATGTAATTAGCATAACACCTAAACTAATACAAAACATGAATCTATTGACAATTATCTTTGAAATTGGATTAGTATGAACATTACCACATCAAAAATAAGTTTATAAGTTCAAAAATAGCTTAGGGTAATGTTCCTAGTCCATTTCTAGCCAAAAAACTCGACAATATGCTGTCTGGGGCTCCTACTCGTCGAGTGTATGAACCTACTCGACGAGTAGGATGATTTTCTTCATGGACTCGGCGATTTCATCAGTGGACACGGAGAGTCCAGTGCCCAGAATGCCCGAAATTCGACTTTTTCAGCATTTTCCAGCAATTTGCATCAAGTATAATTGAAAACAAGCCTTGGCTCTGATACCACTGTTGGGTTTTGAGCATTCTAACACTCCTAAGTGTACATGAAACCCTAAATACCTTGGATCTATGTTTTTTATATTATACATGCAAATATGAACATCCAAGTTATTATACTAATCTAGCATACAAAACAATGAATATAACAAGATAAAATACATACCTCTTTGATGTAGAATGTCTTCATGAAGCTTTAGTGCCTAGTGCCCCAAGTGTGACACCTCAAATGGTTCACACAACATCATATGAACTTGGAAGACTTAGAGAGAAACACCACACTTCTAAAATCGGCTAGCCCTTTCTCTATTCACCCATAGTTGCCGATTTTGCCAAAGAATATGATCTTATATAGTTGTTACATTTAGGGTAAAAAGAATATGATCTTATATAGTTGTTACATTTAGGGTAAACCCTAATTGTCATGGCTTTCGATTTCCTTGGATCCATGGGTTCAAATACACCATGGAGCATCCATGGAGCATCTTATGGGTTTTAGCCCAACTTGATAATCCATGGAGCATTAGCCCACTATACAAGTATGGGTGATTTACACAATCAACCCATATATTTAATTAGTCTTCTTTTGATCACTTAATTAATACTAGATTAATTCTTGATCAATACTAATTAAATAATCTTATTAATATATTAGAACTTATAATATATTAACCAACCTTAAGTGTTATTTCTCTCATTATAGTCTATCCAAATGCATGATGCAATGCAACCCAAATGGACCATGCCGGGTCGGGGCAAGTCTTACCAATTATAGTTATGGACTTAGACATTAATCCAATAGTATGCTGAGCGTACAGGCTGAGTACACCCCACGTACTCAGCAGACTTGGACTTTTTGTATTTTGGGCTTCAGTTTGGGCTTGGTTGTTTTGGGTGATATGAATTTTTATAGATGGGCTGTTGTGTCTTGTTGGACTTTTCTTGGGTAAAGACAACCAACAGCCAGGGATCGTCTTTATGTTTTGACAGTACAAGGTGAGTTTTCCTCATTATACTTACGGATCAAAGGCACCAAGGCTGTGTTGGATAAGGTGTCTAAGTCCATAACTATTTCTAGTAAGTACTTGACCCGACCCGGCATGGTCCATTTGGGTTGCATGACACCATGCAATTGGATAAACTAAATGAGAGAAATAACACATAAGATTTATTAATATATTATAAGTTCTAATACATTAATAATATTATTTAATTAGTTTTGATCAAGAATTAATTTAGAATTAATTAAGTGATCAAAAGAAAACTAATTAGATATATGGGTAGATTATGTAAATCTTCCATATCTTATATAGTGGGCTAAGATGCTCCATGGATTATCAAGTTGGGTTCCACCCATAGGATGCTCCATGGAGTTAACCCATGGATCAAGAAATGAAGAGTCATGGAGCATTAGGGTTTACCTAATGCAACACACTATATAAGCAATGTAACTCTCCCCAAAATCGGCTACACTAAGAAACAAGAGGGCTTGGCCGATTTTGCATGTGTTAGAGTATTCTCTCAAGTTTATTCTTTGCATTTGGTGTTGTGTGAAGCATTTGAGGCATCACACTTGAGGTGCTAGGCTCACAAGGTTTCAAGGAACACTTTCAACAACAAGGTATGTAGTTCTATCTTTTATACAAAGAAAATTGTACCCCATGTATTCTAGATAGGTTCATAACCTTGGAAAACAACTTTGCATGATTATTAGACAAACATAGATCCAAGGTTATTAGGGTTGCATGTACACTTAGGAAGTGTTAGAATGCTCAAATCCCATCAGTGGTATCAGAGCCTAGGCGTGTTTGTTTGATACTTGATGCAAAAGTGTTGAAAAAAGTCGATTTTGTGCAATCTGCCTGATGAACTCTCCGAGTCTATGGGGGGACTCGTCGAGTTCATGTGTGTCTTCAACCTACTCGACGAGTAGGTTCGTGCACTCGACGAGTAGGAGCCTCAAAATGCATATTTTTGACTTTTGCTGCTAGAAATGGACTAGAAACATTAACTTAAACTGTTTTGGTGTAATTAAACTTGTTTTAGATGGTGTAATGTTTGTTCTAATCCATTTACAATGGCTAATATCAATTTTTCATGATTATATGTGTTCATATGGTCTTGAAACTTTGATATGGATATTCATGTTCTTGATCTTATGATGTTTAGATGATCATAGGAATTATTTGTAACCTATGTGGTAGTTTAATTCTTGATCATAATGGGTTTTAATGGAGTCCATAACTTGTCCTCAAGTTATGGAAAACCAAAAGTCACTTTGTTTTAAAACCATTAAAAGAACACATGGGTTATAAAAATGAAGAGTCTTCATTTTAATACTCTAATTAACTCATAAGTTACAAGAAATGAAAAGTTTTGAAAGTTTACAAAACTTGCCCTCAAGTTTTGGAACAAGTAAAGTCATATTAAAACTTTAGTTCCAACCCTTAGAATTTTAAAAGTTAAAATTCAACCCTTATACTTATAATATTATAAGTTAATAATAATATATATATGTATAAGATCAAAGTCGTCTTACCGCTAGTACGCCTCATTCACGAAGATAGTCTATAATGTGGGTATAAGGTTGTTGCCTATAAAATGGCAACTTAATGGGTGTCCACTCTCACTCACCGCTTGCTTGACTGGTGGAGGGTCGTTAGCCGAACGGGTAGGACAAGGACTTATAAATTCTCATTAAAAGTATAATGATAATTATAAAGTAACTAAATGTTTTATTAAATTCCCAATCTTAGTTACTTTATGAAAAATGTGAATAAGGTGCTAATCCATGAAATTACACTTTACACTTTGTCTAAGTCGTTAGTGGAGCGTGTGTGGTTAACCGGCACACTAAATTGAACTTAACAAGGTTGGTAAAGGGTGACTTAATGTTTATCATAGTATCGATGGAGCGTGTGTGGTTAACCGGCACATCGATTGAGGGGTAATACATTAAGGGTACCAAGTAATTTGCATGGTTACTTCATACCTCGTTTTGTGATCCTCGGCATCCCAGTCCCAAAACTTGGAGGGCACACTCGAGATTGAAACATGCCTTTGAAAAGTTCATTGAATCTCAAAAGAATCTAGGAGTTTCTAAGAACCAAATTAAATATTTTTAATATTTCGTCTTTGGTGGAAATTGGTGAATCGTCATTCACCTACCTTTCAAATATGTTATCACTTAGATTACGACATACCTCTTCTAAGTATAATATATTGTGATTGGGTCCTAGCCTTAATACTACATTTGGGTGTTTTATTAAGGACTATCTCCATTTCTAAACTAAACTTTTCTTTTTCAGATGTCTGCAAACACTGCTGCTTCTGGCTCTAATCCTAATGGCTCCTTTTCTCTAATGAACTTGTGTGGGAAAGTCACTTTTGATGGATCCAACTTTAATGAATGGATCAGAAACATCCGAATGATTACCCGCTACGAGGATAAGGAATATGTCCTTGATAAGGAGCTTAAGGAGATTGATGAGACAGTTGCTACTCCTCAAGAGATCGCTGACTTTAGGGCACATGAAAGGGATGCCATCAAGGTGGCATGCATCATGATGGCCACTATGACAGCCGACCTCCAAAAGTCCTACGAGGACTTCTACCCTTTTGAAATGCACCAAGATTTGATGGAAAGATACCATCAAAGTGCAAGACAAGAGAGGTATGAAATCATCTCCTCCTTGATAACAACCCGAATGAAGGATGGTGAACCCATCACGGGCCACATGCAGAAAATGCAAAGATTTGTGAACCGTTTGCTGAAGCTTAATGTGAACTTCCCCGAGGAGCTTGCTATAGATATCATTTTGCACTCCTTACCTTCATGTTATGATCAATTCCGCATGACATACCACATGAACAAGGAAGAGGTCACTCTCAACAAACTTCAAGGACTCTTAAAGACCACAGAAAGTGGTCTTAAGGGTAAGGCGGTTGTTACTACTCCTACTTCTACCAACTTCGCACTATCTTGGCAATCGGGAAAGGACGAGGGAAGAAGAGAAAGAGTTCTTCGAAGGGTACCAAGGCCAGGACCCTTGATGGCTCTTCTTCAAGTGGAACCAAGAAAGGTTTCATCACTCCTTCTTCTGACCCAAAAGAGGCTGAATGCTTCTATTGCCATGAAAAGGCACATTGGAAGCGGAACTGCCCAAAGTACCAGCAAGATGTGAAGGATGAGAAAGTCAAACCCAACCATGCAGGTATTTACACTATATTATCTAATAACTCACCCCATTCTAACTCATGGGTCCTTAATACCGGTTGTGGTATTCATATCTGTTCGGATTTGCAGGGACTAAGAAGAAGTGAGAATGTGGAGCAAGGAAGAATAAACTTGATCATGGGAAACAAGAAAGCTTCACCTGTCACCAAGATTGGAGTTTATACTTTATCGCTAAGTAGTGGGTTTAGTTTAGATTTGAATAAATGTTGTTATTCGCCAGAAATGGCAAGAAATATTATTTCCTTTCATACATTGTATAAACAAGGTTTTACCTTTTCATTTGATAATGAAGTTGGTTCGATTAATGCTTTCTTTAATAATATTCTTTATTTTAAAGCATTACCTTGTGATGGTGTGTATGAAACTGTATCTGTGGTTGATAACTTAGGAAATAATGTTTTGTGTATTGATTCTCTTAATAATAATAACTTGGATAAAGCATCATTATGGCATTGTCGTCTTGGACATATAAGCAAGAAACGCATAGGCCAACTCCAAAAGGATGGAGTCTTGGAGTCATTTGACCTAAAGTCAGATGATAGTTGCGAATCATGCTTACTTGGGAAAATGACAAAGTCACCCTTCACAGGTTCTTGTGAGAGGGGTGAAGGTTTATTGGATCTTGTACACACGGATGTGTGTGGACCATTCAAACATGCCACAAGGGATGCTAATCGTTATTATTTGACTTTTACTGATGATTTCAGTAGATATGGATATGTCTACTTAATCAAGCATAAGTCAGAGACTTTCAAAATGTTTAAGGAATTTAAACAGGAAGTCGAGAATCAATTGGGCAGGAACATTAAGATGCTTCGATCCGATCGAGGTGGTGATTATCTTAGTTCAGAGTTCCTCGGCTATCTTAGGGAATGTGGGATTGTCTCACAATTGACACCTCCCAGAACACCGCAGTTGAATGGTATAGCTGAGAGGCGTAATCGAACCTTGTTGGATATGGTTCGTTCCATGATGAGTCGAGCTTCTCTACCAATCTCATTCTGGGGGTATGCCTTAGAGACTGCCGCCCATATCCTTAATCTAGTCCCTACAAAGAAAGTTGGCAAAACTCCTCATGAGATGTGGACTAGTAAAGTACCCAAAGTATACCACATCAAGATTTGGGGTTGCAAGGCTTTTGTGAGGCGCGATTCTCATGATAAGCTAGAACCCCGAAGCGAGAGGTGTATTTTCATGGGCTACCCACAAAGATCCTTTGGTTACCTCTTCTACAAACCTAGTGATAATGTGATCTTTGTAGCAAGAAGAGGAGTCTTTCGAGAGAGAGAGTTGATAAGCCAAGGAGACAGTGGGAGGCAAATTGACCTTGAAGAACTTCAAGAGCCAAGTGGTGAAGGAACTTCAAAACCTAGCCCTCAACTTGAGGAGGAAACTCCTGTTGAGCCAATTGACGAGTCTGTACCTCTGAGGCGTTCCATGAGAGTTAGGAATGCACCTGAGCATTACTATGGTTTCCATATTACTGCGGAAGGTGAGACACTTATTAGTGATGCGACACTAGTAGGTCTGGATGAACCTAACAGCTACACGGAAGCCATGGCAGGCCCTGAGTCTGCTAAATGGAAAGAGGCTATGGATAGCGAGATACAATCCATGTTTGACAATCAAGTCTGGAACTTGGTTGAGAATGTACCAGGTCGTAAGACTGTAGGGTGCAAATGGATCTTCAAGAAGAAGACCGACATGGATGGTAATGTACACACTTATAAAGCTCGACTGGTTGCAAAGGGCTTCTCTCAAACTCCTGGAGTGGATTATGATGAGACTTTTTCTCCAGTAGCCAAGATTAAGTCTATTAGGGTTATGTTAGCCATAGCTGCATTTCATGACTATGAAATATGGCAAATGGATGTCAAAACCGCTTTCCTTAATGGAAAGTTGACTCAAGATGTTTACATGAGTCAGCCAGAAGGTTTTTTCAGTAACGAGTACCCTGATAGAGTGTGTAAGCTTGAGAAATCCATTTATGGATTAAAGCAAGCACCTCGCAGATGGAATCTTTGCTTTGATGAGAAAGTCAAGGAATTTGGCTTTTCTAGGAGTGAAGATGAATCTTATGTGTATGTCAAGGCTAGTGGGAGTATAGTTAGCTTTTTGGTATTGTATGTGGATGACATACTACTCATAGGAAATGACATCCCAACTCTGCAGGAAGTTAAGTCCTGGTTTGGGAAGTGTTTCTCTATGAAGGACCTAGGAGAAGCTGCCTATATTCTAGGGATAAGGATTTTGAGAGACAGAGTAAAAGACTAATTGGACTTAGTCAAAGTACCTACTTGGATAAGGTGTTGAAGAGATTCAGCATGCAGAACTCCAAGAAAGGAGAGTTACCCATCCAGAGTAACACCAGATTGAGTAAGACACAAAGCCCTAGTACTGAGGCTGAGATAGCAGAAATGCGTCGAGTATCTTATGCTTTGGAAGTAGGCTCGATCATGTATGCTATGACTTGTACTCGACCTGATGTAGCCTTTACCTTGATCATGGTTAGCAGGTATCAGGGGAAACCTGGAAAGGCTCACTGGACTGCGGTAAAGAATATTCTCAAGTACCTGCGGAGGACTAAGGACTGGGTCCTTACCCTCGGTTGGAGTGATGACTTGAGAGTTGTAGGGTATTGTGATGCTGGTTTCCAGACTGATAGAGATAATTTCCACTCTCAGTCGGGCTGGGTCTTCACCCTAAACGGAGGAGCAATCTCTTGGAAGAGTTCCAAGTAGGAGACAGTGGCTGATTCCACTTGTGAATCAGAGTATATAGCAGCAAGCGAGGCAGCAAAGGAGGCTATATGGCTGAAGAACTTCATAGGAGACCTTGGAGTAGTACCAGCTATAAAGGAGCCCATGGAAATTTTTTGTGATAGTGAAAGTGTTGTTGCCTTAGCCAAGGAACCAAGGGATCACGGGAGATCTAGACACATCAACAGAAAATATCATTTTATCAGACATCGCATAGAAGAAGGAATCCTCGTGGCAAAGAGGGTATCATCGGATGAGAACCCAACAGATCCCCTCACGAAGGGACTGAGTAGGGTTAAGCATCTCCAGCATGCTCGGAGCATAGAGCTGAAGGATGATATAAGTTTTAGTAGTTAGATAAATTATGAAATTTGTAAAGTGTAATTGACATTTGATGATGAATAAAAGTTGTGTTTATTCATGAGTAAAGTGTTGCTATCTTTTGTCAATCGTTTACTATAATTTCTTTTGCATGTTTTGACTTCCAGAAAAGTATGTTACACATATTATTCAAATTTTCCACAGTCAGTCATATGTTGGAAGTAGATATGAAGTAAGACTGTCATGAAGTTGGTTGTAGGTGTCAGGATATAAGACAACACTTCATGAGTGTTCATAAGTTCTGAGTATTGGAATCAACCCACGCTCACTGGAATCACTTCATGGAATTTTATCTCGAGTGATTGTGAGACGGTAATATCATATAAGTCTTCAAACCTAGAGATATGATTTGTTGCCTATGAATTGATTAAGCATTGATTGTACGAAAATGCATTGGTAAGTCGATGTTATAAAACGTGCTTTTGTGTATAATTCAACTAGTAATAGAACAAACATATGAGTCGAAGTTTATCTGTTCCTTCTTGGATTAGAAGCTGATATATGGGCCCCTCGATGATTTTGTTTTGACCTATGTATCAACATCTTCTCAGTTCCGAGAGACCTTGAAAGAGCTGCGATTGCCGATCGGTTCCTAAAGTATTGGAGTTATAGTTAATAGACTTATCCAAGTGGGAGACTGTTGGATAAGGTGTCTAAGTCCATAACTATTTCTAGTAAGTACTTGACCCGACCCGGCATGGTCCATTTGGGTTGCATCGCACCATGCAATTGGATAAACTAAATGAGAGAAATAACACATAAGATTTATTAATATATTATAAGTTCTAATATATTAATAATATTATTTAATTAGTTTTGATCAAGAATTAATTTAGAATTAATTAAGTGATCAAAAGATAACTAATTAGATATATGGGTAGATTATATAAATCTTCCATATCTTATATAGTGGGCTAAGATGCTCCATGAATTATCAAGTTGGGTTCCACCCATAGGATGCTCCATGGAGTTAACCCATGGATCAAGAAATGAAGAGTCATGGAGCATTAGGGTTTACCTAATGCAACACACTATATAAGCAATGTAACTCTCCCCAAAATTGGCTACACTAAAAAACAAGAGGGCTTGGCCAATTTTGCATGTGTTAGAGTATTCTGTCAAGTTTATTCTCTGCATTTGGTGTTGTGTGAAGCATTTGAGGCATCACACTTGAGGTGCTAGGCTCACAAGGTTTCAAGGAACACTTTCAACAACAAGGTATGTAGTTCTATCTTTTATACAAAGAAAATTGTACCTCATGTATGCTAGATAGGTTCATAACCTTGGAAAACAACTTTGCATGATTATTAGACAAACATAGATCCAAGGTTATTAGGGTTGCATGCACACTTAGGAAGTGTAAGAATGTTCAAATCCCATCAGGGCGGCGCTTTGGATTCGATATCATGTTATGCATGTTGTTGTTCAGTAGTGATCTGTTAGATCGGTATCCTGGTGTAACAACCCGAAATTCATATCCCTAAATGTAACCCTTTTCGCAACTCGTTCCGATCATCCAATCGCTGTTTCCGATTCCGACATTTTATTAAGTCATTAATGTATATTTTATTTTATGACTTAATAAGTGTCTTAATACCCTTAGAACTCATTCTAACGTCTCATATTAATGATCAGAACATTTCTAGAATCAACCATATCGGGTTACGGCAAATTGGCCGGGTGCGACCAAAAGCCCCGTCTAACGCCGGTATCGGGTAGAATTCTACCGTGTCCCAAACTTGGACACTATTTAAAGTGATCCAAGTCTTCATTTTGAAGCTTTTGCTTCATTTTACAACTATCACTCCAACCTCTCTCCTCAAACTAGATTTAAGGGTCCAAATCTCAAGTTTAAGGTCTCAAATCTTCAAGGTACCTTCCTATACTCATTTTGTATCATATTGGGCCTTCAAATTCGAGATTAATTCATGATTTAGAGGCTTGTATATGAGTTTACGGCCCAGGAAGGTGCTTAGGCCGTAAACCCATATTTAAAGGGTTTTTAAGCCCTTAAACCCTTCCATGACCCAATCTAGACCTAGTTATGACTTTTAGGAACTTGGTAATGGACTTAGAACACTTCAAACATGGATTTTGAGGGATTTATATGAGTTTACGGCCAAGGTATGTTCTTGGGCCGTAAACCCCTCAATAATGAGAGTAAACTCATTTCCAATGTGTTAGAAAGCCATCCAACACCACCAAAAGCCTTGGAATAAATCATAGAACCAACCAAAAATAGTTTAGGGACCTTAAACATAACAAAACCTCACATATGAGAGTTTACGGACATAGAACATGCTCCAGGGCCGTAAACTCCTAACTATATGTTGTTTGATGCCCTAAATTCACCCCAAGCCTTGGAAAATTATCTAGAATCGCATGTGATTGTCCTAAGCATCACAAATTAAATATGGTTTGAGCATGGGAGAGTTTACGGTCGTAAACTCCAATTTTACAGCCATGAACTCTCAAATGTGATGCATATGTTGATTCAATTAAATCCATGACATTAGAAAAATCCATTTCAACATTCCCTTGTCCATTTAAGCCATTTTAGCACTCAAAACCACCTAAACATGAGTTCACGGCCGTGAACTCATGTATATAGGGGTATATGGCCGCAAACTTCATTAGGTAGTTTACTCTTGGGGAGTAAACTCAAATCCCAAGTCCCTCGCTTCAATTCCCGTCCATAGATGTCACCCGGGTCACTCCAAACACCCGTTTTGAGGTGTTTTCGTTCGTTGGAGTGTAACTTCATATCTAATTAGAGTTTTTGAATCTAATTAGATATATTTGTATGCCATTTCATTTTACATAGGAACCTCGCGTGTTATCAGGCCTCGATTCAACGTTTAGCATCCAAAACCGACACATTTCCGCGTCCGGTGAGTTCATACCCCTACCCTTTTTCAATGGTTTTTCAATGTTTTCAGGGGGGGGGGGGGGAATACAAGCAAAAGTACAAGAATATCTTGTACTTAAACTGACGATTTCAGTTAAATGGTTTCATATTTGTATATTTTTAAGAATTGAAAACCCTTTTAACAAACTATTTTTAACTTGCAGAGTTGTTTGTTTAACCCGATTTTCAATTCTTATTATACACTGTTATAATGTATACTTCATGTTTGATTGTTCACACTTAAACTGATAGAACACATAAACCATTGTAATGTCTATAATAAAACACTAAGGTTCGAGTGTAAAAGACAGACACCATCAGAAAACATAAAACATTTGTATGTCCTTAACAACACACCTAGTCTCGAGTGTGATAGATAAATATAATCATAATACACAAATCAATTGTAATGTCCTTAATAATACACCTAGGATCGAGTGTAAAGGACAATCACCATAAGATAACACATATATCATTTGTAACGTCCTTAATAATACACCTAGGATCGAGTGTCAAGGACATTCATCATTAGATAACACCTAGGCTCGAGTGTAATGTCCTTAATAAAACACCTAGGCTCGAGTGTAAAGGATAGGTACGTTAGAACTTAGCTAGTCGTAGATACTACTTTCCTAGTCTAAAAGTAAAGAATAATCTTAAAGATTGGAGACACGTCCTTGTAACACTTCCTTGGCACGAGACAGTGGAGGACTAACCCTGTAACCAGAATCTCCGAACATAGGAGAGCGTGGCTTGAGTGTATAGATCTATACGGGACTGACAATCCCACACCTGGCTGCTAGCTACAGCCGAACCGAAAGGTTCAAGGGTGACGAAAGTCATAAAAAGGATACTGGCCCTGGTCCGAGTCATATCTAGTCTGAGTATGGTTAAGGACTCGCAATCAGGATTATTAACACTTTACGAGTATTTATTAGTTTTATGTACGTAATAAAACTAATGTACGTTCAAGGATGACAGGCACACACATACACACAGTCAGGAAAACATGGGGTTTTCTTGGGGATAACATTGAACATATTCGGAATCGGAAACAGTTAGTACACACAGGATTGGTAACAGTACACACACAGTAAGGAAAACATGGGGTTTTCCTAGGGAGGACACTGACATAATCAAAATTGGTAGTAGTTCACACACACACAGTCAGGAGAATATGGGGTTTTTCCTGAGTAACAGTAGTACGTAACTAGAAAAGTATAACAAGTTAAATAACTGAACTACAATTCACAAGAACAATCATGTTTTCATTGTACATCGTTTACTTTACTTTTCGGATTTGGAAACTAACTTTACATAAGAAAATATGGGATTTTCTTGGATAACCACGTTTTCAGAAAACTAAGGGAACTCGTACATTTTCAGAAAAACAAAACCGCTTATGAATTCACCAGCTTTATGCTGATTTTCAAACCGCTTGTATTCTCAGGTTCACATTAGACAGGTACCTGACGATCTCTTTTGGTGAAGAAGAAGTACGTAGAAGACTCGTTTCGTGTTGTTTATATATGATATGTATCACTTGTATAACTTATGCTTTTGAAACGAATGTAAAACTTTCGTATATGTAATGTAATGGTTGATTTACTTTACTTACTATGTACATTGGATTTGATACTCAACGTGGAGTCAACCCCGGAAATGTTTCCGCCTTCGGTTTTCGGGGTGTGACAGATTGGTATCAGAGCCCTTGTTTATGGTGAATGAAGTATACCAAACCTTACATGGTATAAAACTATAAACATTAAGGGGCCTAAGTGCTCTGAACTAAAAGTATCCTTCAAAATATAAGTATTTTCGAAAGTATAAAAGTATACCGACCCGTCGAGATCCGTAACTACAAGTAGAACAGAACATAAGTAAATGGGTGTTGTACGCTGCGGTTAAACCTGGGCAGTCTAGGATCAATATAGCCTGGCCAACTATATTCATTCGAGACACGACCAACATGTGCTTAGGAGTGACTGTGGTATGCGGCATGCCTAAAACTTACCCTAATACCACAAACATCGAACCAGCGTCGTAACGAATCATGAAATACTATGGGAGTATTTCTCAAGCCAATCCTTGGTAGAAATCCTCGTTCATACATTGTTCTTTGATCATTCTCTTAGCGATAATTTTCTTGTCTTGATAACTCTATCCTGCTTTATCGCTTATTCAACATATATCTGTCATATCTCTTGATTAAATTCAGAGGACTTATCATCCTCTCTCCCTTGATCTTATTAGATCAAGATGCCTCCAAGAAAGAGACCCAACTCCAAGACGAACAACCCTCCGCCACCACCTCCTCCCCAAATTGATCCAGTAGTATTCCAGGCAGCTGTTACAGCCGCGGTAGCAGCTGCCATGTCTCAACGGAACTCCGACGGTTCCGGTGGTTCGGGAGGTGATACCCAAACCCAAAACCAAGAAAGCAGTCAGGGACGCCGGAAAGAGGGTTCCTATAAGGATTTCATGAACGCAAAACCCCCGTCCTTTGATGGCACTGGAGGTGTCATTTCCCTCACCCGATGGTTCGAGAAGATCGAATCCATCTTTGAAATATGTGCCTGTTCAGATTCAGACAAGGTGAAGTTTGCCGCCTGCACCTTTATCGACAAAGCCTTGACTTGGTGGAATGGCCGAGTCAAATCCCTAACCTTATCTGTAGCCAACGCCATGGGTTGGGAAGCCATGAAGGAACTTCTACTGGCTGAGTACTGCCATCGGGGCGAAATGCAGAAGTTAGAACACGAACTCTGGAACCTGAAGATGAAAGGTTCCGATATCACTGCTTATACTTCCAGGTTCGACGACTTGGCATTCCTCTGCCCGGGAATGGTTACCCCGGAGAGTAAGAAGATAGAGAGATTCATCTGGGGGCTGACCCAGCCAACGAAAGGAAACGTCATAGCTGCGAGGCCGGATACATACGACAGCGCCAAACGCTTAGCTCAGATCCTAATCGATCATAGTGAAGACCTTGAGGAGGCAGCTACCACACCTGAGCCGACAGTGAGGAGTGGTGAGAAAAGAAAACTTGGGAAGAAATAGAAAAGTCAGGCATCGTACAAGTCTTCAAAGAGACAGCAAACGGTGGCAGTTCACGCTGTCACTTCCCTTGCAACTGTTTCTGTTGATAGATCCTCAACCTGAAAACCTGCCAATAGGTATACTGGAACCCTTCCTAGTTGTGGCAAGTGCAACTATCATCATCTTCCTTCCGATCCATGTATAGAGTTAATTTGCAACAAATGTGGCATAAAGGGTCACATGACGAAAAACAGTAAGACACCAACCCAATCAACGAGTCAAACTTCCGGAGCGGGCATTGGTCAGGCCTGCTATGGTTGTGGAGAAGTTGGACATCTTAAGCGAAACTGTCCCAAGGCTGTAACACCTGGCAACACCGGAAGAGTTTTAGCGATAGGACAAGAGAAGACAGCCACTGATCCCACCGTTGCCACAGGTATATTTCCCTTGTTAAATTTATATGCCTGTGATTCTTTTCGATTCTAGCACCGAAAGCAATTCGTTAACCATCCATTGGAACATCTTCTAACCCCGTCGTTTGCGAGTAACCAAAAATGTATACCTTCGAGATGGTTATCACGTGAGAACGAGAACGCTTGTGTCGTATCCGTAGATTGTATCCTCAATCCGAACAAATATTCTTTTCCATTCGATCTATTGGCAAACTTTTTATGAAATGCTTTGATGTCACCTTTAGCATTAAATGACCGAGCCTCATTCATGCTGTCTTTCCTAGTTTCGAGAAAGCCGTTCGTTCTACCTTCCCTCCGACCCGACTCTCATGATCTTCGTGCATCAAAGCTTAAAAAGTCTTCCCCTGTATCTCTCGTCCGAGTGATCATCGAGAAACGAGAAGTCTACGATTCTTTCCCCGATACTGTTTCCAAAGAATTCTTGAAAATTCTTTCCGAACGCATAGTCCAGTCTCGCATCGACCTAATCCCATTAATTTCCTCTTAGCCAAACCTCAGTGAGCACGATGTGTGCAAGTCAGCAATCAGGGCTTGATACGATTACTACGAGGTAGTAGTGGCGCCCTTCGGTCGAACCATTTTCTTGGTCCGTAGATAAGCAAAGCAGTCATACTCGTAAACCCCTCCAAAAAGCAAAGGCAATAAAGAATTAGTCGACACCGAGAACACCCATGGAAACTTGTTGATTCTTGGGTTCTGCCGGCTATAATCGTAGACTCATGTAGAAGTTTCCCTTAGAACCATCGAACCCTTAGTTACTCTGCTATGTGAAAATGTACTCACTTGTTGGAAGTCTTACTCTGGAAAGACATAGTACGCCTCGGGGAGTGCGGAAAACTTAACTTGTGGAACCTTAGACTCTTCGAGATCCTCGTTAGGAATCTATTCCATAGCCCTCTCCGAGCTATCTTCAGGAAACTCAGCAGCGAGCATCCGGTATTCCACATCATTTTTGTGAGAAGTGCTAACCTGACGAAAACCTTAGTCACCTTTTGACGAGGTCAAAATCAATAAAAATCCGAACCTTCATGGATGAATCAATTGAGATCGTGATTAAGAGGTTAACCATGTGTAACAAAGACACATCCTGACAGTGAGGGTTCGCTGGAATGTCAAGCGGAGACCTGATTCCACTTAGGAGCTTGAAGACCCGAAGCAGTAGATTCATCCTCATATCTCTTTTCACTTCGTGATTTGTGTTCAAATCTTTGAATTTCAGGACGAAATTCCCTCTAACAGGGGGATAATGTAACAACCCGGAATTCATATCCCTAAATGTAACCCTTTTCGCGACTCGTTCCGATCATCCAATCGCTGTTTCCGATTTCGTTTCCGATTCCGACATTTTATTAAGTCATTAATGTATATTTTATTTTATGACTTAATAAGTGTCTTAATACCCTTAGAACTCATTCTAACGTCTCATATTAATGATCGGAACATTTCTAGAATCAACCATATCGGGTTACGGCAAATTGGCCGGGTGCGACCAAAAGTCCCGTCTAACGCCGGTATCGGGTAGAATTCTACCATGTCCCGAACTTGGACACTACTTAAAGTGATCCAAGTCTTCATTTTGAAGCTTTTGCTTCATTTTACAACTATCACTCCAACCTCTCTCCTCAAACTAGATTTAAGGGTCCAAATCTCAAGTTTAAGGTCTCAAATCTTCAAGGTACCTACCTATACTCATTTTTTATCATATTGGGCCTTCAAATTCGAGAATAATTCATGATTTAGAGGCTTGTATATGAGTTTACGGCCCAGGAAGGTGCTTAGGCCGTAAACCCATATTTAAAGGGTTTTTAAGCCCTTAAACCCTTCCATGACCCAATCTAGACCTAGTTATGACTTTTAGGAACTTGGTAATGGACTTAGAACACTTCAAACATGGATTTTGAGGGATTTATATGAGTTTACGGCCAAGGTATGTTCTTGGTCCGTAAACCCCTCAATAATGAGAGTAAACTCATTTCCAATGTGTTAGAAAGCCATCCAACACCACCAAAAGCCTTGGAATAAATCATAGAACCAACCAAAAATAGTTTAGGGACCTTAAACATAACAAAACCTCACATATGAGAGTTTACATACATAGAACATGCTCCAGGGTCGTAAACTCCTAACTATATGTTGTTTGATGCCCTAAATTCACCCCAAGCCTTGGAAAATTATCTAGAATCACATGTGATTGTCCTAAGCATCACAAATTAAATATGGTTTGAGCATGGGAGAGTTTACGGCTGTAAACTCCAAGTTTACAGCCGTGAACTCTCAAATGTGATGCATATGTTGATTCAATTAAATCCATGACATTAGAAAAATCCATTTCAACATTCCCTTGTCCATTTAAGCCATTTTAGCACTCAAAACCACCTAAACATGAGTTCACGGCCGTGAAATCATGTATATAGGGGTATATGGCCGCAAAATTCATTAGGGAGTTTACTCTTGGGGAGTAAACTCAAATCCCAAGTCCCTCGCTTCAATTCCCGTCCGTAGATGTCACCCGGGTCACTCCAAACACCCGTTTTGAGGTGTTTTCGTTCGTTGGAGTGTAACTTCATATCTAATTAGAGTTTATGAATCTAATTAGATATATTTGTATGCTATTTCATTTTACATAGGAACCTCGCGTGTTATCAGGCCTCGATTCAACGTTTAGCATCCAAAACCGACACATTTCCGCGTCCGGTGAGTTCATACCCCTACCCTTTTTCAATGGTTTTTCAATGTTTTCAGGGGGGAATACAAGCAAAAGTACAAGAATATCTTGTACTTAAACTGATGATTTCAGTTAAATGGTTTCATATTTGTATATTTTTAAGAATTGAAAACCCTTTTAACAAACTATTTTTAACTTGAAGAGTTGTTTGTTTAACCCGATTTTCAATTCTTATTATACACTGTTATAATGTATACTTCACGTTTGATTGTTCACACTTAAACTGATAGAACACATAAACCATTGTAATGTCTGTAAGAAAACACTAAGGTTCGAGTGTAAAAGACAGACACCATCAGAAAACATAAAACATCTGTATGTCCTTAACAATACACCTAGGCTCGAGTGTGATAGATAAATATAATCATAATACACAAATCAATTGTAATGTCCTTAATAATACACCTAGGATCAAGTGTAAAGGACAATCACCATAAGATAACACATATATCATTTGTAACGTCCTTAATAATACACCTAGGATCGAGTGTAAAGGACATTCATCATTAGATAACACCTAGGCTCGAGTGTAATGTCCTTAATAAAACACCTAGGCTCGAGTGTAAAGGATAGGTACGTTAGAACTTAGCTAGTCGTAGATACTACTTTCCTAGTCTAAAAGTAAAGAATAATCTTAAAGATTGGAGACACGTCCTTGTAACACTTCCTTGGCACGAGACAGTGGAGGACTAACCCTGTAACCAGAATCTCCGAACGTAGGAGAGCGTGGCTTGAGTGTATAGATCTATACGGGACTGACAATCCCACACCTGGCTGCTAGCTACAGCCGAACCGAAAGGTTCAAGGGTGACGAAAGTCATAAAAAGGATACTGGCCCTGGTCCGAGTCATATCTAGTCTGAGTATGGTTAAGGACTCGCAATCAGGATTATTAACACTTTACGAGTATTTATTAGTTTTATGTACGTAATAAAACTAATGTACGTTCAAGGATGACAGGCACACACATACACACAGTCAGGAAAACATGGGGTTTTCTTGGGGATAACATTGAACATATTCGGAATCGGAAACAGTTAGTACACACAGGATTGGTAACAGTACACACACAGTAAGGAAAACATGGGGTTTTCCTAGGGAGGACACTGACATAATCAAAATTGGTAGTAGTTCACACACACACAGTCAGGAGAATATGGGGTTTTTCCTGAGTAACAGTAGTACGTAACTAGAAAAGTATAACAAGTTAAATAACTGAACTACAATTCACAAGAACAATCATGTTTTCATTGTACATCGTTTACTTTACTTTTCGGATTTGGAAACTAACTTTACATAAGAAAATATGGGATTTTCTTGGATAACCACGTTTTCAGAAAACTAAGGGAACTCGTACATTTTCAGAAAAACAAAACCGCTTATGAACTCACCAGCTTTATGCTGATTTTCAAACCGCTTGTATTCTCAGGTTCACATTAGACAGGTACCCGACGATCTCTTTTGGTGAAGAAGAAGTACATAGAAGACTCGTTTCGTGTTGTTTATATATGATATGTATCACTTGTATAACTTATGCTTTTGAAACGAATGTAAAACTTTCATATATGTAATGTAGTGGTTGATTTACTTTACTTACTATGTACATTGGATTTGATACTCAACGTGGAGTCAACCCCGGAAATGTTTCCGCCTTCGGTTTTCGGGGTGTGACACCTGGTTTATAGGATGATGTTATTGTTGGGTTTTGTATACTATAACATCCTATGGTGCACATACAACCCTAAATGCTTTGGATCTATGTTTTCTCTAATTATACATGCAATATTGTTTCCAAAGCATTAAGCCTACAACTAGCATGCAATTGACATAAACAACATAAAATACTAGTTAGGAGTTTACCTCTTTATGTAGCTTGTAGAACTTGTTGTATTTGACCTTTAAGAACTTAGTTCCCTAAGTGTGACACCTCAAATGGTTCACATCACACCTTAGACAAAGGATGACTTTTGAGAGAGTTTATGCACACTAAAAATCATCTCCATGAACTCTTAGAACATTAGGGGTGTCGATTTTAGCTATGGGGTGCTCTCTCGCTCTCTCTCTCTCTCTATATATATATATATATATATATATATATTTATATATATATATGTGTGTGTGTGTGTGTGTTAGGAATTCAAGAGTCATGGGTAAACCCTAATCCATACTCTCGAGCTTATTATCGATGATCCATGATTCAAATGGGCTAACTCTTTATGGATTCTTCCATAAACTTAGTCCATCATGTATCATAAGCCCAAAACATATATATATATATATATATATATATATATATATATATATATATATATATATATATATAACTAATTTACACAATTAGCCCCCATTAATTTAATTAGTCTCTTTTGATCACTGAATTAATTCCAAATTAATTCTTGATCAATACTAATTAAATCATATGATTTCATATTAATATATTAGAACTTATAATATATTAATAAATCATAGATAACCTATTCTCAAAAGTCCATCCTATCAAATTGTTGTGGTGATATGCAACCCAAATCGACCATGCTACTCTCAGGTCAAATACATACCAATTATAATTATGGGCTTAGACGCCTAATCCAACAGTCTCCCACTTGGATAAGTCTAATAACTATTATTGCAAGTACGACTCCACAACCAGACTAGCAATCGTAGCTCTTAAAAAGCCATTGTCCATCTATTGTTTCTCAATTTTCCGATTTATGATGACTGACTAATTGAACAAATCAAATCAGTCCAGGCTTGGCCAAGCACTTATGGTTGTCATCACTAAATCATCGAGGGGCCCACAAATATCGCTTTTATCCCCCTAAGGGGAAAAGGAATGGATAAACTTCGACTCAAATTCTTGCTTGTACCCACTCACCAAATCACACATAACAATATGTTTTATAACACCAAGTTACTGGTGCGTTTACATATGTCAATGTGCAACCGACTTGTAAATAAAAACTCACATGTCTTGGTTTCAAGAATATAAGATATTATCGTCTCACAATCACTCGTGAAAAAATCCATGAAGTGATTCAGTGCATGGGTTTCCAATACTCGAATCTTATTTCAGGGGTACGCATGAACACTACAACAAACTTGTGCTATGTCTAAAACACCTAGACAATCTACAGTCAAATTCATGACAATCTTGCCTCAATACCTACTTCCAAAGTATGATCAGCTGTGGATAGTTTGAATAACCTAGTTATTCGGGAAGTCAAAACATGCAAAGCGAAACATTAGAATAATCGAATCCAATATGGTCTCAGAGCTTATAAATATAAATAAAACACCTTTTATTTAATCCCCATATTGATTACACATTATTCATTGTATAATGTTTCGATTAATCAACTTAATACTTGAATTAAAATAATAGTTATCCCATGCTCCAAGCATGCACACTATGTTTTCCTATGGTCCTTTCTTTGTGAAATAGATCAATTGAATACATCTTCAATGAAACTCATTTCACAATTCCGAATCCTTACAGTAGATGTAAGAATACCAAATTCTTTCCATTTACTGTAATCTGTTAGATTCTAAACTTATATGCAATGATCGTCTTGTAATGACTATGCAAAAAAGTCATAGAGACTTGGCAACAGACATTACAAAGTATTCGAATGGAGAGCAATTCCATAGAAACTAAGTCTCATATTCAAAGTATATTCCTTTGAACATCCTTCTTGCATAAAAGTTTCTAACTTTCTCATCTATTCTTCAACTCCCAATATGGAAACATTCCATATTTTCCACAGGACAACTCATTATTAATAGACTCATGTCTATTCATAATAATGTCAATATGGTCCATCCATTACTATACTTCCAACTTTCCTTAAGTGACCAATCCTTGACGAACCTTAGATTGTCCTTAACAGTTGTTTAACCACTTTAGGCATATCTGGTTCTAGTCTTTTTCCCTCTTAATGCTCTAGTGTGACATCCCCATTTTCACGGCCAGAAAAGACCGATTTGTTTATGCTTTGTTTTATAAATCAGAGTGATCGTTTAAAGAAAACGGTTGCAGAATTTGTTCCCAAAATAAAATACGATAACCATTTATCAAAACGTTTCTCAAAGAGAATGTATTTTCATTAAATAATAAAACCTCGGGATGTCATGTTCCGATACAGACCAAAAGCATAAACAATATAAAATAGACCTTACAACAGTTATTCATAACTACTGGCCTATAATCCAAAATCTCTCGTCAAGTCCACCAACTTATACTCTTGTGCCATTACCTGTAATGCAAAGAAAACTGAGTGGGTCAGGCTTGGGAGCCTGGTGAGCATATAGGGTTTTCAACCCACAATAATATAATTATTATATTCAACCATCAAACAATCAACTCAATTACTCATCCCTATTATCTTTCTTAGGATTTTACCCTAGGAATTCAACTACTCGTCATTCATTCATTCCTAAGGATTGACCTAAGCAATTTACACAAACTTCCATTGCTACATAAGGCGCATCTGCCAACATTATCCTTTAAGCGCCTCTGCCAGGATTACGTCATACACTATGAGGCGCGACTGCCAGGTTTATGACATTCTCTTTTAGGCGTATCTGCCGACATTATCTTATAAGCGCATCTGCCAAGATTATCCTATAAGCGCATCTACTATTGTTATGACAATCTCTATTTGGCGCATCTGCCAAGATCACGACATTCACTACTTGGTGCATCTACCGATATTATTCTCAAGCGCATCTGCTAGTTTTATGACATTCTTTAATTGGTGCATCTACCAATATCATTCTTAATCATCTTTCATACCTCATCATTTTATCACATACCAACTATCTCATCTACCCATGTTCTACCCAACATATTTGTAGATATAAAATACATATACAGTTTAACTCAGTTAAAAACTATATAAAACATTCATTCCATACTCATCTCAAATAAACAACAATATATAAACACATAGCACATATTTTATAACAAATACTTCATATTTATGTGTTAGAAGAAAATAACTACACACTCACACGTATAAACCACAATATACTTAATACACTCAAACCATACTTGTATTATTATCGTGTTTATGAAAGGTAGTATACACTCACTTGATCAGAAGATGATCGGACAGCACTACGACTTGCAGAAGTAGTATTCTTCGGTAGATCTGGAAGATCTCCACAAAAACCGGACTTCTCGCGGGCAGAGCTTCGGCTCGAGAATCGCACTTCACAGGATCTCGGGAGCGTAAAACTTCCTTCTTAACTTGGATATGAGATCCGGGGTGTCGGGATGGCTTCGGGGGTTTACACGCAGAGCTTCGACACAAAAACGAGGAGAAATGAGCAAATAAGCCTGGAACCCTCGCATCCTATTTATAGGAGGTTGGAGCCTCGGAGTACGCGGTGCGTACTGGTCCGAAATCGTCATTGCGTTCGTCATCCGAAGAACTCGAGTGCGAAAGGTCGTCATGCTTCGATGTACGCGGGGCGTACAGCAGTACGCTGGGCGTACTTCGGATATGCCCGGTGACTCCCCCTTCGGATAATACCGGGTTTTATAATTAAATTTAAATATTTATTATTTAATAAAATTCTGAAATTCATATCTTCTTCATATGAACTCCGTTTTTGACGTTCTTTATATCCAAGCGTAGGTGTGACTACGCTCTACAACTTTCGTTTAGACTTCGTCGGCTAATTTTGACTTTATTTTTATTATTTATTTTTAGTAGGCCCGGACAGGAAAACTTCGTTATAAATTCATAACTTCTTCGTTTGACGTCCGTTCTCGCCTAACTTTTCTTTGCTTCGATACCAACAACGAGATCTTCGATTCTCGTTTAGATTGTTTCGGCTAAAAACCGCTCGATCTCAAATCGAGTATTTCGGGCTGCATACTGCTAAGTCGAAACTTAGAAAAATCATAACTTCCTCATACGAAGTCAGATTTGGGCGTTCTTTTTATGCACACTCATGGTTTAACGTATTATATGACTTTCATTTAGATTGCTAAGGCTAAATATCACTCTAACATAAATTTACTTTTTACGTCGCGCTGTGTCGTGCCGATTCTGTCGCGAAACTTCGACAGGTCATAACTTCTTCGTTATAACTCGGATTTCGGTGCTCTTTATATGTACGGAATCCTTGTAACATATACTACAACTTAGTTAAGATTATTCATTATAAATAATCTTTCATCAAAAATTCATTTTTTGACGCCTATCGTCTCTAAATTGATTAGCCCTGATCTACGGGCGTTATAATTATCTCCCCCTTAGGATGATTACGTCCCGGAATCATCAACGAAAATAGAACTTGTACAATGATTCCATACGCTATCTCTTCATCCTAGGTAATAACCATAAATTCTATGTTTCCTCGAAAGAGTATTTAACTCTATGACTTTCTTGACCGCAGACGATGCCCAATCTTGCATCTGCTTATCGTACTATGTTTTACTTTCAATCGTAACCCTAGAGTTACCAAATAAGTCGTTAATATGGACTCCTTCTTCTTCTCAGGATAAATACTTTCCTTTATCTATTGTAACAAACCGATGGGTCGTGCTCTACTGACCTCTCATTGAATGATGCAATGCTTAGACTCAGGTCTCTTAGAGTTAAATTCCAAAATGGAATATACCTTCCTTCATATTCTAATGTGATATAATCACATTTCAGCATGTAGCATTTCTACCTACAAACTTCTTTTAACAACGAGCGCGACACTATCAATCGCATTAACTTCAACCTTCTGACTTAAGTCAGATGTTACATCTAACTTGGTCCTCTAGACCACGTAACATACCCCTCGTAGTCGAACTCACATTTGAATATGACCACTAGGGTCGGAACAAGAAACATCTTACTAGTCACTACCGAAACAAAGGTAATGACACACTTAAACAAAACGGAATCAATCACTAGCTTCTTGGTAACCTTGTGACTTTCCCTGATCCAAGTGTGAGTCCTGTGCTTCCGGTAGTATATGCATCTACTACCTTTCACACCTACTGATACTCGTCCCAAGTATTGTCCCGCAGTCAATCAACTCACCATACAAGAAAATCAGACAATCATTCAACGCATCAGTTAGCAAAACTAGGGTTTATATTAATTCCTTGAAACGATTACACAAAAGTTCAAGTTTTCCCTATACTATGCCTCTAATAGGCTACATACATGATACTTTTCATATCGCTACTTTATAACTTGATCTTTAGATATAAGATCCTTATTCCTGATTCCTTGCATTGCGATCTGCTTCATCAAGGATCATTTGAAATGCTCTTGCCTTTAGCTTTGGCGGTGCCTCTAGCCTTGCTGCTTGATTTTTCCTTGGGCAGTCTTGCTTGAAGTGCCCCTCTTCGTTACATTCGTAACACACCTTTTTGTTGAAAATACATTCATCGGCGTAATGCCCATGCTTTCCACACTTGAAACATGTCACCTCCACGCCACATTTTCCTGAGTGCTTCTTCTTGCACTTATCGCACCACCTTGCCTCATCCCTTCCTCCTCCTCCAGACTTCGAGAATTTTCTTTTCTCATTAGAACCTGAAGTTCCTTCTAACTTTCTCTTCTCGCCAACTTCAACCTTACTGTCAGTCCTCCCCTTGATCATATTCTCAACAGACTTGGCAACCCAAATAGCTGCCTCTAGAGTAGGTGCCTGACGCACTGGCACCGCATACTCCCAAGGGAGTCCCTTTGCGTACCGGTCGACTTTTTTCAGTTCGTCTGGGACGATGCGCAAAGCAAACTCCATCTTGTCTGTGAAGGCATTAGTGTACTCATCCACTGACATGCTGCCTTTCTTCAATATCAGAAATTTGTTCTCCAATTCTAGCAGGTTTTGGGCCGAGCAAAACTTGCGCTTGAATTGCACCAAGAACTCTGCCCAGGTCAGTTGTAGTGGCTCATTAGGACTTAGGATCTTCCCCAAGGTGTTCCACCAACGAACAGCCCCACCCCTGAACTGACGTACTGCGAAAGCGGTCTGCAACTTGCCTCTGCAACCACATGTCATGAAGGCTAGCTCCATTTCCGATATCCAATCCATAACTCCGATCGGATCCTCCTTTCCAATGAAGGTCGATGGTTTGCAAGTCAGAAAATCCTTATACTTGCATCCCATTCCATCATTCCTTCCATTCTGGTTGTTTTTCCTAACTATCGGTGGGTTGGCTTGACCAACAGATCCACTGAAGTTTCCTCCTTCCGAGTGCCCTTCATTTAATTCAGGCTCTTCCAATTGAATTGACATTTCTTCACGATTCTGTTGAAGCAACCGCCTGGTTTCATCCATCTGACGATCCAACATCGTCTGAATCATCAATTGTACACCAGCCATTGTTATCGGCTCAGGTGCTGCTGCTACGACAGGTATTTGCTCAACCACTGGTGGTCGATTCCTGTTTTCATCAGCATTTCCAACTCCACTTCTTGTTCTCACCATTTTTGATCTATACACCGAATAAGGTGAAATTAGATCCTCATTCACGATAGATATTCAAATCATCCTTATCACTCCGAAACGTTTACAGGCTAGTTCTAATATAGTAGACGTACGCTTAGAATCCTACACACATAAGGTTTCTAGATCCGGTCGGCAATAGACCATAGATCCGAACAAATAATATCATATATGGCAACATATAACATTTAGCACATAAAGCATTTTAGGCAACTTTCCTAAAATAAACTAGTGCTCGTGTCTAAAACATAACAGACACACATCTCAAAATTCCACTTAGCATTCTAAGTTTAAGTCTAGAAATCCTACAAATTCCTAGTTCGCTTAAACTAATGCTCTGATACCAACTGTGACATCCCTATTTTCACGGCCAGAAAAGACCGATTTGTTTATGCTTTGTTTTATAAACCAGAGTGATCGTTTAAAGAAAACGGTTGCGGAATTTGTTCCCAAAATAAAATACGATAACCATTTATCAAAACGTTTCTCAAACAGAATGTATTTTCATTAAATAATAAAACCTCGGGATGTCATGTTCCGATACAGACCAAAAGCATAAACAATATAAAATAGACCTTACAACAGTTATTCATAACTACTGGCCTATAATCCAAAATCTCTCGTCAAGTCCACCAACTTATACTCTTGTGCCATTACCTGTAATGCAAAGAAAACTGAGTGGGTCAGGCTTGGGAGCCTGGTGAGCATATAGGGTTTTCAACCCACAATAATATAATTATTATATTCAACCATCAAACAATCAACTCAATTACTCATCCCTATTATCTTTCTTAGGATTTTACCCTAGGAATTCAACTACTCGTCATTCATTCATTCCTAAGGATTGACCTAAGCAATTTACACAAACTTCCATTGCTACATAAGGCGCATCTGCCAACATTATCCTTTAAGCGCCTCTGCCAGGATTACGTCATACACTATGAGGCGCGACTGCCAGGTTTATGACATTCTCTTTTAGGCGTATCTGCCGACATTATCTTATAAGCGCATCTGCCAAGATTATCCTATAAGCGCATCTACTATTGTTATGACAATCTCTATTTGGCGCATCTGCCAAGATCACGACATTCACTACTTGGTGCATCTACCGATATTATTCTCAAGCGCATCTGCTAGTTTTATGACATTCTTTAATTGGTGCATCTACCAATATCATTCTTAATCATCTTTCATACCTCATCATTTTATCACATACCAACTATCTCAGCTACCCATGTTCTACCCAACATATTTGTAGATATAAAATACATATACAGTTTAACTCATTTAAAAACTATATAAAACATTCATTCCATACTCATCTCAAATAAACAACAATATATAAACACATAACACGTATTTTATAACAAATACTTCATATTTATGTGTTAGAAGAAAATAACTACACACTCACACGCATAAACCACAATATACTTAATACACTCAAACCATACTTGTATTATTATCGTGTTTATGAAAGGTAGTATACACTCACTTGATCAGAAGATGATCGGACAACACTACGACTTGCAGAAGTAGTATTCTTCGGTAGATCTGGAAGATCTCCACAAAAACCGGACTTCTCGCGGGCAGAGCTTCGGCTCGAGAATCGCACTTCACAGGATCTCGGGAGCGTAAAACTTCCTTCTTAACTTGGATATGAGATCCGGGGTGTCGGGATGGCTTCGAGGGTTTACACGCAGAGCTTCGGCACAAAAACGAGGAGAAATGAGCAAATAAGCCCGGAACCCTCGCATCCTATTTATAGGAGGCTGGAGCCTCGGAGTACGTGGGGCGTACGCCTGTACGCGGGGCGTACTGGTCCGAAATCGTCATTGCGTTCGTCATCCGAAGAACTCGAGTGCAAAGGTCGTCATGCTTCGCTGTACGCGGGGCGTACAGCAGTACGCTCGGCGTACTTCGGATATGCCCGGTGACCCCCCCTTCGGATAATACCGGGTTTTTTAATTAAATTTAAATATTAATTATTTAATAAACTTCGTAAATTCATATCTTCTTCATACGAACTCCATTTTCGACGTTCTTTATATCCACGCGTAGGTGAAACTACGCTCTACAACTTTCGTTTAGACTTCGTTGGCTAATTTTGACTTTATTTTTATTATTTATTTTTAGTAGGCCCGGACAGGAAAACTTCGTTATAAATTCATAACTTCTTCGTTTGACGTCCGTTCTCGCCTAACTTTTCATCGCTTCGATACCAACAACGAGATCTTCGATTCTCGTTTAGATTGTTTCGGCTAAAAACTGCTCGATCTCAAATCGAGTATTTCGGGCTGCATACTGCTAAGTCGAAACTTAGAAAAATCATAACTTCCTCATACGAAGTCAGATTTGGGCGTTCTTTTTATGCACACTCATGGTTTAACGTATTATATGACTTTCATTTAGATTGCTAAGGCTAAATATCACTCTAACATAAATTTACTTTTTACGTCGCGCTGTGTCGTGCCGATTCTGTCGCGAAACTTCAACAGGTCATAACTTCTTCGTTATAACTCGGATTTCGGTGCTCTTTATATGTACGGAATCCTTGTAACATATACTACAACTTAGTTAAGATTATTCATTATAAATAATCTTTCATCAAAAATTCATTTTTTGACGCCTATCGTCTCTAAATTGATTAGCCCTGATCTACGGGCGTTACATCTAGGCATTTGAAAAATTAAAACAAGAGAATATTATAGCATATGCAATCTATCCTATACCCAAAGCATATGGGATGCGATTCATAATGTCTAACAAAAAGACACGATACTTGATCAGTCTTTTGCTACAATATTTCTATTTGTTATGTTCTCACAATTCGAACTATAAAGAGGGATGACGTAATCATAATAGAATTTGAGAACGCAACTAACATTTCCATATATATATATATATATATATATATATATATATATAGAATTTCCTTATGTTAAACAATTCCAATATAGCATTCATATATATTCTTGATTAAATTTGATTAAAAAAAATCTCAATCTAAGTTCAAAGATTTGAAATTAAGGATGAATTCCTCTCCCTTAATTATAGCAAAACAACTTTTCAACCCTGCAACTTTGCGATTTGAAACTTTTGTTTTTTTATAATTTGTTGGATTAGGTGTCTAAGCCCATAACTATAATTGATATTTATTTGACCCGAGAGTAGCATAGTCCATTTGGGTTGCATATCACTAGGACAATTTGATAGGATGGACTTTGGAGAAGAGGTTATTTATAATTTGTTAATATACTGTAAGTTCTAATATATTAATATTAAATCATATGGTTAATTAGTATTGATCAAGAATTAATTTGGAATTAATTTTGTGATCAAAAGAGACTAATTAAATATATGGGGATTGATTTGGTAAATCATTCATTCTTATGGTGTGGGCTAATGATCCATGATTCTTTGGGTTGGGCTAACCTAATGTTACAACCCATGGATGATCCACAGAGGTTTAAACCCATGGAGCCTAAGGAATATGGAATGTCATACACATTAGGGTTTACATGGTGTAACCCTAGTTTTTCCACATTATATAAGGAGCCCCTTAGCATCCAAAATCATGCACTAGAGGTTCTAAAAGTTCATGAGCCAATTTGAGTGTAAGAATATTCTCTCAAAAGTCATCCTTTGTCCAAATGTGTGTTGTGATTCCATTTTAGGCGCAACACTTGGGGCACTAAGTTCTTAAGGCCAAACACAACAAGTTCCACAAGCCGCAACCAAGATGTAACTCCATAACTCAATTATATGTTGTTTATATCATTTTGTATGATAGTTGTAAGCTTAATGCATTGGAAACAATATTGCATGTAAAATTAGAGAAAACAAAGATCCAAAGCATTTAGGGTTGTATGTGCACCATAGGATGTTGTAGTATACTAAAACCCATCAATGCTATCAGATCCTAGGATTGTTTTCTATTATACTTGATGTTTTATTGGTTTTCAAAGTGAAAAAATCAAATTTTCTGCCTTCTACCCAGTGAACTCGCCGAGTCCACTGGGTGACTCGCTGAGTCCCCTCATAAAATGGTCAACTCGACGAGTCCAGTTCATGTACTCGTCGTGTTGGTGCTCCAGTGCACAGATTTTTGACTTTTGGCCAGAAATTGGATTAGGATCATTACCCCAAACTGTTTTTTGAACCATGAAATGTGTTTTTTCATAAGGTAATGATCATGCTAGTCCAATTAAAAGATAATTGTCATAGTCTCAAGATATGTATTAGTTTATATGATAGACTAATTTCTTGTAAATAGTTGACGTAAATTATCTGAACTTATGAGTTTAATCTAGATCAGAGAAAATTTATTTGATTATTGTGTTAATTGAAATATTTGATCTAAATGCCTCTTATGAATTCCATAACTTGTCCTCAAGTAATGGAAAATAAAAAGTTTTTCATGAATGTTTTTTATGAACTCCATAACTTGTCCTCAAGTTATAGAATTTCAAGAGTCTCATTTTAAAAGTCATCTTAAATGGTTTTAAGGTTTTCCATAACTTATCTTCAAGTTATGGAAATTGAAAAGTTTTTCCATAAAAACCTCATTAAACTCATAAGTTAGAGAAATGAAAAGTTTTGACAAGTTTCAAAACTTGCCCTCAAGTTTTGGAATTTGTGAAGTCTGACTTTTGAATACTTTAGTTCCAAACCCTAGAGTTTTAAAACTTAAAATTCTACCCGTATACTTTATATTATTATAAGTTTAATAATTATATATATCTATACGACAAGTCAGTCTTACCGTTAGTAGGCCTCATTCACGAAGTCGGTCTATAAAGGGAGTATAAGGTTACTGCCTATAAAATGGCAGTTTAATGGGTGTCCACTCTCACCCACCGCTTCCTTGACTGGTGGAGGGTCGTTAGCTACACTACTAGAAAAACAGCCTTTTACGACGCGCAATTAATGACACACACTGATAGAGGACGCGTATTTGTGTGTGCCCTAAAAGATAATGTCAGTTTTGCAAAATATGAAGGATAGAGGACACAGATTTGTGTGTGCCCAAAAATTAGTGTCAGAAAAGAAAAAAATAGAAATGCGGAGGGCGCCTTTCATAAAATGTGTGTCATCTAAGTGTGTCGTTTTATAATTTTTTAATGAAACACGCGTTTTAAGCAGGATTTCACCCGCCTATTGGATCCTAAAAATTAGAACCCTCCCTCTTCTAATTAGCAAGAAAAAGACCTAGCCTTCGTCTTCATAGCAGAATTGCTCTTGCTTTCGTGATCAAATGCCTTGCGACTACGATGAGATAGTGTGAGATCTATGAGAGATCCAATCCAGAGCATGCTTGTGATTGTGTGGCCATCCTTGGTTAACTCACACACTTTGAAACCCTAATATCATATCATGCCTGCCACTAGCGAGCATCATTTACAAGCTGAAACCCTATTCACATATGGAAACAGAATCATCCTGATACCCTCGTCCTCAAGCTCTTTTAACTCCTTCATACTTCTTCCAGTGGAGTTATTTTCCAAACTAGCAGCTCCTGCCGCTACACCACCACCAACCCTAGAATCTTAGTCGCCATCTATATCTGTTCCATCCCCGAGTTTGATCTCTACATCAATTGCTTTATCACATGCACCTATCGTTGGAATCCCACCTGTGGTACTGGTGATTCCACCTCTAGCTCCCACGATTCCCCCAATCGTAATATCTAGGGTTAACCAGGTGACTTGGGATGAACACATAGAGATGAGTGCACCATGGAAACAAGAGCAAAACGTAAGCTTTTTAAAGTAATTACATAGCATGAAACATGAATCGTGTTGTTAGTTTCAAGTATATGAATCGCTAATTAGTTTGGGATGAATTTTCGGTAATTATCATGCACCTGTCGTTGGTAAATTTGTTTGCAGTCTGCAATTCCAATCGCAATATCTAGGGTTAACCAGGTTAACGCACAGAGATGAATGCACCATGGAAACAAGAGTAAAAGGTAACCTTTTTAAAGCAATTACATAACACGAAACATGAATCGTGCTGTTAGATTCAAGTATATGAATCGCCAATTAGTCTGGGATGAATTTTCGGTAATTATCGTTCTTATTTATTTGACTATCATTTAAATCACTAATTAATTTTTTTTTTTGTAATTTTTGTTCAGGAAATGTTGTTGTTGCTTCTTCCCCTTGTCAATTTGTCTTCCATGAAGAATTTTCTTCTTCCATTCTCAAAAGATAACTCTTTAGGCTGTGCTGGAGATGAAACACTATGCCCTATCTGTCAGGCCAATCCAACAACCGTGTATCTCGCCCTTCATTGCCAGCATAGGTACTTTGCTAAATAAAAATTACCTTTTTACCCTTTACACTAGGGACCGGGACTGAGACCAATGCCAATGAGAATAAATGTGAAATATGGTGGGACGGGGACTTGCTCTTGATATCTCGTCTATGCAAAAGACATAAATGCCCTATGCAAAGAAATGAATGTCAAGGCAATTGATCTTTTCACCTTAATTCAACAACAACCTGACTGGTTGACAACTAGATTTATGTAAGTATATATGCATTATTTGTTCCTAAATTTTACTTTATCATTTCATTTATTAGTGTATGTTTAGACAAGTATGCTGCTACTTCTTTTGTTATCTTCAGGACTTCATAGGAACATGACCTAATATATGGTTTAGAGTATGGGATTGGATCCCGAGGTGCAGTCAAGGTAATTCATTCTACTTTGGAGTCACCTCAAGAAATAGGAAATGTATTTTCACATCATGATTTTAGGAGTTTAGATACTTGAAAAGTCCATATTGATGTGAATTTGATACTTACATGATGTGTTTCATGAATCATCGTGGTAAAGTTGAAGAACGTGTCCATTTCCAAGAGTCTGAACCCTTGATGACACATAGCAGAGCATCTGGATGGTGTCTAGATGATATTAGCTTAAGAAAACTTAGAGAGAACATGATGTGGTATCCTCTATCATTTATCATATGCAACACCAAACCAGTTGGTTATCAGGTAAACTCAACCAATCGTGTTGTGTTTCATGTTTGGGCGTGTTTAGATGGAGTATTACTTACTTTTGTAATATTATAATTATTTAATGGTGCGCAGGATCTTGTGGGGTTGGTGATATCTATTCTTCTTTTAGTAGATTTTATACTTGTGTTACTGATGTTGCTTCAGCTTTACTCAAATTCCATGGTGGATTTATTTTTGGTGTTATCTCTTCTCTCTCTCGGAATTCTCCTTCCATTTCTAGCTGGAATTAGCGCTTTATTTAAGCATACTCCTAAGTGTTCATCAGGGATTGCATGTTTTTATGCACTCTGGAACATCACATCCTTGGTCAATGTTGTAAGTCTAAGTCATTCCCTTCAACACTTGAAAAAAATAAATTACATGAGCCTTTGTAACTATAGTTTCTGAAACAGGTTGTTGCTTTCATATGTGGATATTTTCATTACAAGAATCAACTCCCCCTAAACAACAATCATCTAAATTCTGTCTTGGAGCTTAAGCTTGTAAGCTACTATTTTACTGTTATCTTATTTTATTTACCTTAAAAACCTAAGTCTAGTGGTGGTGGTGTGCAGGGATGATGGTGGATGGTGGATGCTTCCATCTGGATTGATGGTGTGTAAAATTGTACAATCACAACTAATTGATTATCATGTGGCTGATCAAGAAATTCAAGATCGAACATTATACTGTAATGATCCCATAGTTTTTTGGCAGTCATGAAACAAAACATATATCCACATTCCTTTTTTTAATTTATTTATTTGTGTGTGTAGTTTTATAGGAAAGAAAGTACAAAAAAATATAAATTTTAAAACATTAGATTTACCAAAAATCATGAATACACGCACGTATATGGAATGGATGTAGGTTTAGAGTATGGGATTGGATGTCGGGTTTTGAAAAACGAGTAAACTGCTATAATGATCCAATCTCACAATTTCAGGCTTTGATGTACCTCAAACCTGCAACTTGGTCAAAAGGCTGTGGCTGGAATCAGAGTAGGTTTTTTCTCACTACATAAATAAATGCTTGTGTATGAAATACAATTACAATCACAAACTTCTTTTTCAGAGGATGATGCAAGGCTGCTACTAGGGATCCACTAACATGGATTTGGGAACTGGGAAAAGATATGTTTGGATGAAAAGCTTGACCTTTTGAAGAAGATTGACATTAGGTAATGTTATCTAAGTCCTAACTTCTACAAACTATATTATCATTTATGAAACTCATTATTCTTTTTTACAATGATATCTTTGCATTACTACAATTCCAACTCCACTTGTTAACTATATATGTATATATTTGTACTTGATAGAGAGGTACTAGGAAGCTTCATGAACAAACAAAAGAAGTTCAATCTTTGCAGGGGTATAGCAAACAGGAAATATCTTAGCTCACAGAGCAGATGCATAAATCATATGAAGAGCACGTTAAGCAAATCACTGAAATGGTATTCCTATTGCTAAATTTGATATATATATATATATATATATATATATATATATATATATTGGTATAAATACATACAAGGAGGGGACTTATTTGGAATTTGTGATGTATTTATTGTACAGCATCATGCAAAGAAGAAAAAGTGTTATGTGTGCAATACGAAAGAGGATGGTTGCTGGAGGGAAATAATGAACATGTAAGTTTCAACCTTTTTCTTTTAGCTTTCTGATACATCTTATGTACTTTACTAGTGTTATGCAAATTAAATTCACTTTTTGAAGTTAATCAATCTTTGCTGATATGATGGAGTTTCACTTGATTGCTTTTTGTTTTAAATTAATTGCTTTCTACTGAATATTGCTTTGGACTCATAACAGCAGGTTGGGCGCAAGTTTTACACCAATGGGCTATAAGGTGGACTGAGGTGGACTGAGGTGATAGATCAACCAGAGGCGTCATCTTTTTGTACACATTGTGAAGATCCATGTAATGCTTCTTTACTTGGTGGATCACCTATATGGTGTTGTTTATAGTGTCACAGATTAATACATGTTGATTTTCATAGCAGCATGTATCGTGAAACAGGTGATATTTGAGACTTGGGTCCTTTTAAAAGATTGATTTTATCCCCTCTACATGTTAAAGGACTTGGTAGATCATCATCTAGTGGAATCTTGAGTTTCGTTACTTATGGAGCCAATGAGATTGCTTCTTCTGTTCTAGCAAGTATCACAAGTCAAAGTAAGAAAAACAAAGGGAATTTCAATCGAGTGAATTTAGATAAAGATAAAGGTATAGGGGAATCGTCTATCTTCTTGCATGCCTTCTAGAACCTTTTATGCCATTGGTTTCCATTGAGGCAAGTAAATTCCCACTAATCTGTTTCCAATCTGTAAAAATGCCGTTTTTATCCCTTCAAATAGTTCTTTCTATTTGTTTTATTGATACACAGGTACTCAAGCAGCTCAATTTGCCCCTTCAACTATCCTTCTGTGATGATAAGGGAGATATCAAAAAGGCCAAAACGCCTTGGGAGTTCATACCTATTGGCCACAAAATCGGGACCCCTGTTCCATTATTCAAGGAATTGGTAATTAACTAATTATCAATAACAAAAACTCAATATTAAAAATATTTCTTTTTAATTTTTTTTCGTGTGTAGAAAGATGAAGAAGTGGAGTTTTTCCGGAATAAATTTGCTGGCAGTCAAGCTGACCGAGCTGATTGGGCTGTTAAGGAAGAAGCTGAAGCAAAAAAAAAGTAACGTAAAAGTTGAAGAACACAAAAATTTCAGGTCATTATTATTTTTCCCTAAAAACCCTAAACCTCTGAATATTTAGTGATAAAGCAAAAGGGTTGGTAATTATTATTATTATTATTATTATTATTATTATTATTATTATTATTATTATTATTTTATTTAATTTTAATAATGTTTGCAGATAAAAGTGGAAAGAAAGAAAAGGGGGAAAGTCTAGTGTTGGTGAAAAAGCAAAAACAAAGGGAGCTGTTGTGGAAAAGGAAGTAACAAAGGGAGATGATTCTTTTCTATCATTAACTAAAATAACATGAATTATGCTTTGATTTGTTTTTTTTACTGATGTGTTGTTTTTTGGTGACCACCAGCCACCACCGGAAGACCACCGTTGAAGCCAACCCGGAGAAATCCCGCTGCCACTGCCATATAACATGTATGTTTTTTTATGTTATTTTATTTTGGTTGGATAATCTTATAAATTTCTGATATCTTGTATACCTCGTATGATTATTTGTATAATTGTTTGAATTTGATTATGTGAAAATCATCTACTAAAGCAAGGTTGGTGTAAGAGTTGATGACGAGAACATTGTTCGAAGACCTTCAGTGAGTTATGATGATGTCCCTTAATAGCAATGTAGTATTAGGTTATATAGTTAGCGATGATTATTTGTATTTGACATTTTAGTGCAACGAATTATCTTTCTTATTTATTATATTATATTTTGTATTTTGTATGACATTAATTTTTGTGCAATCGATTGTATTTTTTTGTATATGGTATTTTATTTTCTATTATGGGACATGAAATGCAAATTTAATTTTAAAATTACTAAATCTATAAATAATTTTTTTAAAAATAAAAAATAAAAATTACGATACGCAAAAATGTGTGTCATCTTCATTTATGACATGGCCTTTCTTGACAGTTGCTTTAATGATATGCAATGCGTGTCATAAATGCGCGTCGTAAATGCGCGTCGTCTATAGACGACGTGCAAAAGCGTGTCGTCTCTCGTTATGATAGTGCCTTCCTTGACGCGCATTTACGCGTCGTCTGAGCGTTTTACGACACGCAATGAGCGTCGTAAAAGGCCTTTTTTCTAGTAGTGCTAAACGGGTAGGATAGGACATTAATTCTCATTGTAAGTATAATTATAAAGTAACTAAACTTTTATTAAATTCCCAATCTTAGTTACTTTAGGAAAAATGTGAATTTGGTGCTAACCCATGAAATTGCACTTTACACCTTGTTAAGTCATTAGTAGAGTGTGTGTGCTTAACTGGCACACTAATCTGGGACTGACAATGTGTGGCGAAGGGTAGCATGATGTTAATCATAAATCAATGGAGTGTGTGTGGTTAACCGGCACATTGATTAGGTGGTTGTAACATTAAGTGTACCAAACTAATTTTCATGGTTATTCACACATTGTTTGCGATCCTCGGCATCCAAGTCACAAACTTGAAGGGCACAATCAAGATTTAAACATGCCATTGAAAAAATCGATGAATCTCAAAGGATCTAGGAATTTCAATCCAATTAAAACTTAATAATCACTTTCGTTTTTTCATGGTGGAAATTGGTAAATCGGCATTTACCTACCTTCAAATATTTTGCAATTAGATTACGACATCCCTCTTCCGAATTGTAAAATATTGTGTTGGGTCCTAGCCTTAATATTTCATTTGGGTGTTATATTAAGGACTTAAATCAACTAAATTGAATTTCTCCCATTGTAGATGCCTAGTTCAGACAACTATGGTCTTCCCAAGTCTTTTGGAATAAGCTTTCCTCTTGAAGATGATGTTCCACGGTTAGATCTTGGAAGTAGAAATCATACTTCACGTCCTCCACCTCCTCCAACTATTCTCCCTAACCTACAAGTTCAAAGACTTGAACAATTCAAGGTCAATCAAGCCCTATTGACTAGCAAACACCAAGATGGAAGGTATGTGTGTACTCATATCTTGGAGATGAAGTCACATATTGACAAGCTGAGAGTATTGGGTGTTATTGTCTCAAAGAAGTTGCACTACTAGAAAAACAGCCTTTTTACGACGTGCAATACATGTCGTAAAACACTCAGACGACGCGCGAATGTGCGTCAAGGAAGGCCCTGTCATAACGAGAGACGACACGCTTTTGCGCGTCGTCTATAGATGACGCACATTTATAACGCACAATGTGTATCATTAAAACCCGTGTCAAGAAAGGCCATGTCATAAATGAAGATGACACACATTATTGCGTATCGTAAATTTAAATGTTTAAAAAAATATTTATATATTTATTAATTTTTAAATTAAATTTACATGTAATGTCTCATAATAGAAATAAAATACCATATACAAAAATACAATCCATTGCATAAAATTTAATGTCATACAATTCTATTTCTTACAATATATAAATTTGCATTCATCTAATCTAATGTGTGTTTCATACTAACAATTCAATTGAAGAATGAAACCCTCGCATTTGTAACATCTTATCTATTTCAGCTTAAGATTTCTTTTCCTCTTCTAACTCCAGAGCTATTCGCTTTCATCAACCCTGTAAACGTCAACACAAAATCACTTGACATTTTCATTCTACTTTTAAAATTAATTCTTATCAGGACAATCTACTTTTAAACCTACCAATCTAGCAAAGCTTCCAAGATAATGAAGGGTATTTATGTTAATCTCTGAGCAACCTCCTTAGCAATAACCCTCTCTTTTGCTTTGGTTTTAGCCTGTGATTTTGACCCTATTATCCCAACACCCCACTTCTTTCTATACTCATCATACTTATCATTGAAATTGGCCTAAAACAAACAACATAAATTCATTCATCATATCAGAATCAACCATAAAATTTTCCATATAATTTTTGAATAAATAAATTTTATAAAAAAACAGATACCTTGATGGCTTCCAAGATTCTGATGAACTCCATCTCATCTTCATTCTTGACTGTAGTCAAGCACAGAGTTGCTGCAGTTTTCTGATGAACAATCTCCCATAACATCCACAATAAACATGTTAACTCAAGCAAAACAATCAAAGGATATTTAAGTAAAAATACGTGTAGTTCAATTCCCAAACGACATTTTCCCTTCACAGATGCATCTTTCTCATTTTCTTTCTCCAAAAACACTCTAAATTAGTGTTAAGGTAGCATCTTCTTTTCATCACCACACGGGTTGTATGATCAGAAGGACCTAAAGGAAAATGCAAAATAAAGACAATAAACAACCGAATCCAAAAGGTATTAATGGTATATGGAAAAAAATAGTAGATATACTTTGAGAAAGGAAGTAAGAAAATACAGAACCTAGAAGAATGAATGTCCACACATTGTCACAAAATCTGTACATACGTGTACAAATGCCCCTGTCGTTATATAAACCAAATCATCAGCATCCATACACCAAGGGTATAATCGTCATTTAACTCTTACATGCTTAAGCCAAATCCTAAGAGTGAATGTATCAATACATTATTAACTCTTTGCCTTATGTAACTTATCTCATGTTCAAAGTGATGATATTATGAAATTTTTTAACTGGAATGTAAAGGGTATAATGGTCATTTTCTCTCCACACGAGAATTAAAGAGATGAAAATGATTTACCTTAATAGAGACGTTGGTCTTAAACTGATTGTCCAGAGCTTCAGCCATTGACTACAACCAATGAAACATGAAGTGATAATGATATCTCATAGATTAAATAATCATCAAAACACATACTACCTTCATACTAAATTAACACATAGTTAAAAAAGAAGAATAATAAGAAGAAGCTCTGAAGAGTTAAGAGACCTTATCAAACTGAACAAGAACTTGAATAGCAAGCTCAGGACCAAGAATCCCACTTGATACCATCTCATCCAAAGTTTCAGTCAAACACCTTATTCATGATTCTAAGATAGTGGCATCACTACTAGAAAAACAGCCTTTTACGACGCTCATTGCACGTCGTAAAACGCTCAGACGACGTGCAAATGTGCGTCAAGGAAGGCCCTGTCATAAAGAGAGACGACGCGCTTTTGCGCGTCATCTATAGACGACGCGCATTTACGACGCACAATTATGACACACAGTGCGTATCAAGAAAGGTCTTGTCATAAAGGAAGACGACGCGCATTTGCGTGTCGTAACCTTACGACGCGCGTGTTTATGACACTCAATGCGTATCAATGAAGCCCCTGTCAAGAAAGGCCATGTCATAAATGAAGATGACACACATTTTTGCGTATCGTAATTTTAAATGTTTAAAAAAAAATATTATTTATAGATTTACTAATTTTCAAATTAAATTTGCATTTAATGTCTCATAACAAAAAATAAAATACCATATACAAAAAATACAGTCCATTGCATAAAATTTAATGTCATACAAATAGTCGATCCATGGAAAGATAAAACAAATCAATAGAAGTTGTTTTCTCCCTATACATGATTATCACATACTAAATAACAAACTTTATTTCATATTCATACATATGATTACATTATTCATTAAAAAAACATATACCTACATCTTTGCCTAAAATGTTATTACATGATGCAAGTTGGCCACTTAATTGATGGATCACCAAGAGGAAGACCAACAACTACCCTAAAATGTTCCATGATGTGTCCATACTCATGTCCTGTAACTTTAAATATTAAATAATGTAAAATACCTCCTAAAAATAAAATTGCACAAGAAACAACACATCATAATGAGAAATTACTAACATGAATGGAAGAAATACACTATAAATTTGTTTTACCAAGAGTGGCATGGACGATCAGGTGCTACAAGTTTGTCCAAGCTGCCAAACAAAAGCCAAAACATTGGAAACTATGCAGCTACAAAAGCCAAAACATTGGAAAAAGTTGAAGCAGAGCTTCTTAGAATCTCCATATTTTTCACAGTTCATGAAGGATTTGGCAGTGCCTGCAGATAGCTCAGAGGCAAAATTTTGACATAGAAAAATGTAGCATGCTTCTTTTGAAGTGTGACATAGCTCAGGGGAAAAAGGTAATTTGACAGAGAAACATGATTATCTTACCATGTATGAGCAGAAGGCAAACGATAAGAGCTTCCATAAACTTTGTGAATCTGGATGGTGGTGCTAGTCTTTGGAGTAGCTTGAAATCGATTCCCAAATCCAGGCGTCACCTCCTTTCATACAGCCAATAAACATGTTCGTATCAGAAACAACTAATAAACCATGTTAATTCTTCAAGAAAATTTAAATAAATACACAAAGTATATGGACAACTTTATATAAAATGTAGCTATTTGGAATTCCGACAGCCATGCAAGCTCTCTTATAATGGGGGTTACTCATTTCTAAAAAGAGACCTTGAAGATTCCTCCTTGTCTTACAGATAAAGGAAATGTAAGAAAAAAATTAAGTCTCACAAAGTATATGGACAATTTTATACAAAATTCTATTGAAACAGATAGAAACTTGGGAGTATTTATATTAGGTCATATCCTAAGAAGGCCCATAAACAAGTGATATGCTTAAACAATCCTTAATTGTTTTCCAGAGTGTGGTAGTTTGTTATTAACATGGAAGGCTCATAAACATCTATTATACATCATCCTACTTTCCTTTCATCTTATTACAACATTCTACTTTCAGAAATCTACCCAGTTTTAGCAAATGTATTACAAATACAAAGTGACTTCGCCGCTTAATTAGGAAAAAAAATTTAGAGTATAATGTCCTAATAAGCAAAACAATTATAAGTAGAATATCAGACATATTATATTCTTTAAGAAAATCCATGACATCAGGAGACAAGGGTGATGGCTAAGTTTGTCTGTTTAAATTTATCATCAAAAAACAAAAAAGTTTATTTGAAAAGACTAAATTCTAACATGTATTGCATGGCCAATATGTCGGACAACCACCATTTGAAACTTTCCCTGCATTTGTCCTATCGTGAGAGCCCTAGTACAAAAACTTACCATCTTACCCTTCCACCAATAATATTGACTTTTTATTTAACAATTATTATATATTATATTGTGAGGGCCCTGATGCAGTCATATTCTTAATTAAAATTTAAACATCATTTATCCAAACAACACTGAATGGGAAGAAAAAGAAAGAATCTGTCAAGTCTATCTATTCCAGCCAACAACAACAACTTTGGGACAGGAGATGACAAAAAATTTTCCGAGAGGCCTTCATACCTGAATACTTTTTATTTACAAAAATAGAAAGTTAAACATAATAAAAAAAATTCCTTCAATGACTACAAATATCAAAGAGTTCATTTTTACCATCCTCTTCAATATTGCTTTGTTTCCTCCAATCGTGCTCTGTGTCGATAGCTGTACATACAACAACAAGATCAGTTAATTTGCACAAAAGGAATTCAATATATTTGTAAAAAATATTTACAAGGGAGTTGAATTACTAATCTGTTAACTTTTGTTTCTAAATTCCAACAAATAATTTACAAGAATCAAGATATGTTGTATAAAAATTAGGAATGACAAAAGAAAAAAGAAATTAGTTTTCAAAAAATAAAAAACCTAAAAACTTACCACTGCTGTGAGTCATCGTACTTTACAGTCGTGGGAATTGATATTTGAGCAGAATCGATGTTTCTTAAAGGGCCTGATCTCACATTCCACTCAATCTATAAGTATTTACAAATTACAATTCAAATTTATATAAAAAAATTTAACAGTTTTTTAGATTCTTACATATATATGAAATAAGTGAAGTCAAAAGGCTGATTTTACAGCTTTCTTAAGAGTTGGAAAATGTTGCACTCTATTTGATAGAATTTTCTGCATATGCATCAATGAAGCCATAGTTGTCCCCTGAAATTGTAATTTTGAATTTTAATATTTTAAAAAAAGTTGAAAACAAAAAGTTTATAGTAAAATACACTTGATAGGAGTGAAACTACCTTTTTCTTTTTCATCATAATCTTGGCAGCAGCCTGAAAGAAATATCTACATATAGCTTCCATGATTAAGTGCATGCTTCTTTTTGACTTGATAGACTTAATATTTGTTTTTTAACCTGTTAAATAGTGTGTCAAATTTAAGTTGTTATTGATTAAACAGCCATTTACAATTTCAGTTTGTAAAAGTTCTTGATTAAACAATCAGTTCTTGTTTAGCATCACTTCCAAACAGAAAGGGTAAAATGGTCATTCACTAACATCCAGACGATTAATCTTAGCAAAAAAATTTGCTTGAATCTAGATTGGTGTTCTTATATGACTCACAGTTTTTTCATTCCACTCATCTGTACTGTGTACTAAGGTATTGAACTTTTAAGCAAGCAATTTCTCAAATGCCTGCAGAAAATTAATTAAAAAAATAATGTCAAGTTTCTGTATGAAGTTAATAACTACAATTATCCCCCTTTCTATAACATTGCCATGAAATCAACTTATAGTCTTACCACCCGTGTCTGGTTTTGCAGATTGGGAAAGGTTGTACTTGGTCCAGTCAAATCAGTTATCCTCCTGAAAACCAAAATGCAAAATTAAAGTAAGTTTCATTGGTGGATGAAAAATTAGTTAAATTTTTTGACAGAAAATGGAATCAGAATTCTTGTAAGTTTGTCAACAAAGATCTTGTAGAAGGAGTAGGTCCCTCCATCGATCTTCCTTGCCAATCACTGCATGATAAATGATTTTATTAAAATAAAAAACCAGAAATATTTGGAAAATGGAAAAGATTTATCGAACTAGGAACAAGAAAAGCAAGATAATATACTCACAGTCTTATGATCCTTGTCCAGTTTCCAATAGGATCAGGGGGGAAGAGATGTGTGCGAAGACCATCGATTCAAGAAGAAATACAATTTACAATTCAGTAATGGGAATAAAAACAGGTAGAATGCTATAACAATTAACAAAAACAAATCAAAGAATGTTTGTTGGCATTTCTTGTAGTAGCCCTAATGTTCTTACACACTCTTCATATTATCAACAATAGTTAAAAAAAATAGAAATTATTACATGTTTCGGATTGGAGCTGTAAAAGGTAGAACAAAAGGAAGATGATGTAGAACACCAGCCTAAAATTCTTTAGACTACCCATCCCCTTTAAAGAATCCTTCCTCTAAATTGAACCTACAATTACAATTTACAAGTAGGGTTAATGTCATAAATTGTGTTGTTTGTCACAAAACACCATTGGTTTATAAAAATGCTAAGCAGGCAACTGTAACTTTCTTTGTGCTCACAAAATAAAATTATTTCAATGGTGTTCTTTCAACAAAAACAAACAGTTTGCGACAGACCTGTTTATGGCATTTTGTTTTTTAAATCAAAGGTATTTTGTAAAAATGAAAAATAGTTGGTCACTTATTTTACTAACCCTTACAAGCATAATCAGTATGTGAATATACCAGAGCAGAGCAAAATACACTTTATTTTTTGTGGGTGCATGTGCAAGTTTAGTAACAATGTAACATGGATAACAAAGAACCCATTATTCTAACAACTAGAGTTAATGTGAAATAAGTTCACATCTAAAACTAAATGAGATTTAATTACAGCTAGGGGTGAGCATCGGAACCGGAACTGAAACCGCGTTGGAACCGTCGGTTCCGGTTCTGGTTCTTTTTTTTTCGGAACCGTTATCCGCTGGGTAACCATCGGAACCGGTTTATATATATATATATATATATATATATATATATATATATATATATATATATATATATATATATATATATATATATATATCATATTTGGAATTGAGGGATGTCATATTTGCTATTGCTGCGATGTCCAGATTAAAAAAGAGTTTACATAAATTCAAAATTAATGTATTGTAAGTGAGAAGCCAAAAGAAACTGAACTTGTTATGTTATTTTGGGATGGCTACTTATACTACATAGATGCTGCAACAAAGTAACATGACTTGTTTCTAAATAGAATGGAGAGACAGTACACGACAGTATATCATTCCCGCATAGTAAAAAGCAAATGGTTGGTTTGTGGTACTTAAAAACCAATGGTTAATTTCTAAATGATATGTTTATATAACTTTTTAATAATTAATGATTTGTAATTGTTGATTTATAATGGAATAATAATAATAATATTAAAAGCTTAAAACAACCGGGTACCGGAGCCAGTTCCGGTTCCAGTTCCTACATTCCATGAACCGCCGGCTCCGGTTCTGGTTCCGGTTCCAGACAATTAAGGTGGGTACCCGCCTATGCTCATCCCTAATTACAGCAAAACCACTAGACTTCATGCACCCACAACAAATAAAGTGTATTTTGCTTTGCTATTTTTAACAATTTATTGATAAGTTTGGGTAGAAGTAGAACTGGCTTTCCAAACGTAGCAATAATAAAGATTATAATTGCAGGGCCAATGTATTTTTCTTTGCTATTTTTTAACAATTTATTGATAAGTTTGGGTGAACTTACATAAAGTAGAACTATATGAAATGAAAGATCAAATTTGGCATGATATGATGTTCAAGTAGATATGTAACGAGTGTATACCTTCCAGTAATCCAAGGACCTAACGACGCATCTCGACACAAACCTAAGCAAGTAAAATGTAAAATTACATTTACACCATAAAAAAATAATCTGAAAGATCCCCTGGGTTGCAATTAATATATCTGTTTCTAGTGGTTGGGAGTCATATGTAAGCATGGCCTATAAAATATGGAAGGATGAGTGTTTAAATTTTGATTTAGCTATGTTGTATGATTTTCATGAAACCACGAGTAAATGAGCACCTTTAATCCATAAAGTAATCCCACGCATACATTTGTGACACTGGTTGAATGTAAAACATGTCTCCTTCCAGTTTTAAGAGACTGCTCAAGTATGCCAAGAAGTGATAACATCCCACTACTATCCTGGGGTGATTCTCAGATCAAGTTAAATTGAAATCCAGGAATCAATGATAATAAAGAGGAAAAATTAATGCACAAAATGATACAAAGAAAACACTACCTGAGTAACAAACATGACTCCAAAGCAAAGGAGCATTTGGTTCACCAACATCTTGCTAATAGTCTCTGGCTGCATATTCATTCACCCAATAAGTGTACATCAAAGAGTATGATTTTTTTTATTCTCCATTTGGATCAACAAAATATACCTGAGGGAAACTAGGGAGCTCATTCTCCCATACACATGGCAAAACGCCATCTTTTCCACCTTGAAATGCCCAAAGTTCATCTTCGAACCAATCCCTATATGCCAACAAGGATAGTATAGACATACTATAAACATACATTAAGTATCAAGCATTAAGGATCCATAACACAACCTGAATTCTAAATAGTATGTTGTTTCTTTTTCCTGTCTATATTTTATCTCCTTTTGTCATTAAATACTTCTTTTTTCCGATTTACTTTCTTTTTCAATTTGCCTACACTAAAAACATATGCAAACAAAAATGAAATAAGGATCAAAATTCTAAATCTCTTTTAGGGTGAAAGCACATGTCGATCAGTTAATTTGACTGTTGAAAGCAAACAAGTAATTAAAACCCCACTCATCTACTGTTCTACAATTAACAAGAAATAATAGGCAATCAAGATTCAAGAATTCAGAGAAAAAAAAACTATTAACCATAGAAAATGATCTTTTTAAGGAAATAACTTTATTAGAAACCAAGATTCAAGAATTTGGAAAAAAAACTTACTCAGATCTGTAAGGAGGGTCAACGGAAATCAAACTCAGGACTCAAGAAGTTGGATTCCATAAATATGAAATCTCATATGGAGATCAGGCATTCAAGTTTCAACGAGTTTTATACTTTCAGTCAATCACACATTTGAGTAATCGATTTTTAGCAATTCCAGGCTTTCAGCGGTTGATCCAGTTTGGTTTCCGTGATGGGCTGATGGCGACTGGAAGAAATCTTGACCTAAAATCAAAATTCGATGGAAGAAATCAGAAATTATAACATCAGATGGGAAGAAATTTGTGAAAAGAGTTGAATTCGTTTGAGATACCGATGTTAATCATTAGAAATACCAATCGAAAAGAGAACAGTGAGTCACTTCCTTTTTTGGCGTTGAATTTTTGGTAGGGCAATCTGATGAGAAGCGATTGTTTGAGATATCGATGTTAACCTTTGCTTCTTTTTTCCATCCTTGTACACATTATGCAGGGAAATATGGTCATTCTTGCTCTATAAGCACAAAACCAATTGATTATGAGGAGAAGCGAAGAAATGGTGAGGGAGCAAGGTTTGAATTATTTCACCACCAAACACCCTCGCACATACTGGGTTGAGAGAAAACGAGAGAAGAGGAAGCTTAGAATAAAATAAAACCCTAGCACATCCTAGAGAGAAGGGAGGTGGCGATGCCTTAGGGTTTGTAGAGAGAAGGGAGATCTAGAGGAAAAAGCGAAGAAGCGGGCACTTAAAATTTTAGAATTTTTGAGGATTTCATTCTCCGCCTTTAAAAATGCGCGTTTGATAAAAAAAATATAAAGCGACATTTCTAGAGGACACACATTTAAAACAAGTGCCCTCCGTGTTTGTATTTTTTTTTTGTTGGACATTAATTTTAAGGCACGTAAAAATGCGTGTCTTCTATCCTTCAAATTTTGGAAGGCTGACATTATTTTTAAGGTCACACAAAAATGCGTATTGTAAATCAGCGAGTGTCATTGTTTGCGCGTCATTAAAGGGTATTTTTCTTGTAGTGCATGTGACTCAGTTACATAGATATTAAAGAGAAGAATTTGGAGAAGTGTGAATCGAACACCTTATTCTTTTTGTCTAATTTACACTTTACCCAATCATTTGAAACTCAGATCCATTGGTGTATGCATTACTATCCCGCATCATTGATTTATCACTAAGACTCATAATTAGGCGTTACAGCGTGATACTAGATTGCCGCTTCCAGCTCCTCTGCATATGTAATCTAGAAACTAAAAGTATTAGGCTTAAAATTGATATGTAAAAGATGAGAAGATGAGAAGATAGATGTACCCTGGCATTAAAATTGATACAAACCTTTGTTGGTCAAGTATGGATGTTTGATATGGGTGTTCTGGTCATCAATCTCGTTTTCTTGATTTGTTAGACCATCTGCTGATAGACTCATGCCTGTTGCTAGGTCGGAATGTTCAGATGGAGCAGAGTTAACCCTACCTCCGGCGGCAGGAATGCGAGGGTTAGTTAACCTAGCCACGATTTGAGGTTCGGGAGTAGTGCTTCTAGACAAAGAACCACCGAGTGCAGATGCGTAAGTAAGAGAAGCTGATGACATTGCGTGAGGATGGTTTGGGCTCGAAATGTAAAGATTACATGGAAACCAGATCTTGGTGAAGTCCAAAATATGCAAAGAAATAGTGTGTTTGTCGCCCCTTATGTGTTTTGAACCAGGCAAGAGGGATAAGATGGAAATACGAGAGTGAGATAGAAAAAATTAGGGTCAGATTTAGGAACCCTAAATCATCGGCTCAAATTGATAACTAGGAGGTAAGAACCCTAAATCCTCAGCTCATTAGGGTCGAATTAAGAGTGTAAGAACTTGTTGGAACCGAGAATTAGGTTTTTGGTGGAGGTGATGGATCGAGGAATTGAGGAAGCTGTGGATGAAGACGAAGGCCCTAATTCGAAGAGGCGGGGAATTTTTAGGATAAATAGGTGGGGGTTAATTTTTTGGATTTCATTTTCCCCCCTAAAAACTCGTGTTTCCTTAAAAAATATAAAGCGACACAGTTACACAACACACATTTTTTTATAGGTGTCCTCCGTATTTCTTTTTTTTTCTTTTCTGACACTAACTTTAGGGCATGCAAAAATGTGTGTCCTCTATCCTTTAAATTTTGGAAAACTGACATTCATTTTTAGGGCACGCACAAATGCACATCCTCTATCAGTGTGTGTCATTAATTATGCGTCGTAAAAGGCTATTTTTCTAGTAGTGTTGGCTGTAGACTGGGTTCTTCAATCACTTCCCGAGTTATATAGTAAGTTCATTAAGGACTACTATGTGACAGACCACGACATGACCCTTATTAATCTTACCTATTTGTTTATTGCTGCTGAATCAGCAATGATTTGGCGCACTGTAAAAGAAAATTTGATTGGAAGATCTACTTCTCAAACTTCTACAGAAATTGACAATGGTAACATTGGAAGTCCAGAAAATATTTCTCTTCCCAATGGAAAGGGATCGGCCATAGTCAACCCGGATGGCCAAATGGTAAAGAGAAAGGCTAAGTCTGAGATTGTCTCATGTTTCAATGCAAAAGAAGCCATTTGTTTCTACTGCCATTTGAAGGGACATTGGAAGCGAATCTACCCTGACTACCTGAAAGATCTGAGAGAAGGTAAAATCAAAAAGTTTGACTATGCTTAGGTAATTCTACTGTCTGACTCTATTAAGTTCCTAATTGTTGATTCTTCATACATGATGTGACAAGGTTGCATTTTGATGTTTCGTAGGATCATGTAAAAGGAAGGAAGCTTAAAGCAAGAGTATGCTGAATCTGGTCACGAAGATGGATTTCAATCGCATGGTTCAATGATCGGAATTTTGAGTTGCCGCTTAAGAGTTATAATAGATTGCTTAGAAATTTGTAATAACATAGTTTTCATTTATAATTGCATTGTAAGGAAAATTTTTTGCACATTTTATAAATAAATAAAATGTTGTTTTTATTTTATTATATCTCCTTGCAATTACATTTGTGAAAATTGATGTTTGTATGTTTCTATGTTAGCAATATGAATTTGATTCTTTCGTTTGTGGTAGTGTCGAGAATTTGCCAAATAAGGAAAGATTCTCATCACCCAAGTTTCAATTGGATAGAAACTTGGAATCATGCAACTTGTATTGTGTAATGAATGAGAACTTTCATCTTTGGGAAATTAAGACTAATTCGTTGTTCATATGTATATGTGAGTCAAGTGAAGGACTAGCGGATCGGGTATACTTGGTTGTGTGCTGGTCAGGTCCACCATAAAGAACGATAAGAATATTTGTCATTATTTACTAAATTTTAGTAAATATGGTTATACTTATGAGTTTAAGTATAATTCTGAACATTAGAGAAGTTTCAATGTATGGCAGAACAAATGAGAAGAATCAAATTAGGCAGAAAGATAAAAGTCTCTCCAATCTAAAAAGATGGGAGAGTACTTTAGTATCGTGTTTTATGATGATATTAATGATTATGAAAAAACATATCACCATTGATCCCCTAAGGTTATCTTAGTGCATTTGTATGGCTAAGAAGAGGAATTGTGAATTGTTGAAATGGTTAAATCAAGAAGATGAGTCATACTTCGTTCCAAGAACAAGTCTTAGAGTCATACTCCAAGATTGTAACTTGAGTGACATAATCTTTAGAAAGGTTTATAACACTTGTCAAATGTAGAGTAAAATGCTTTTTACTCTTGTACATTTGAGATTGGTAAGTTGTGATGTTTTGGATAAAACAAAGACCAACTAAGACCAATGGTGTAAAGTGTTTGTCTTGATAAGAATCCGCACTGACTCTTGAAAATTTGTTTGTCAAGAAATGGTTCATGAAAAGAGAATCTTGTATGTCAAGAGGTCAGTGAGAGTCTTAAAGATCTTGAAAGTTTCAAGAACTAATCAAGAGTAAACCTATTGTTAAACACTAGCACACGACTTGAGGTTTGTAACCTATCGTGTTGACACATTCTTGTTTTTGTGCCCATTCCAGTTAATGTTGACTATGCATGTAAGTTCTATGATTTCTCAGTTGTTTGCATAATAACCTATGAAGCAATGGTAGGCCCTTGTGCTGCCAGGTGGCGAGAAATTAAGATTGAACAAGTTCAGTCCATATAAGTTTGGATTTGTCACTAACCTTGTCTTATGATTATGGTTTGACAAATTCACATGGATAGGAACACATGCACCATAAAATCTAAGTGTCATAAGGTTTCTCTCGAATTCATGAAAATGGTTGTGAGGAAACACACTAAGTAGATTTTAAATAGTTAGCAATTGTGACATTTGCATTCTTAAATTTGATTATGATTACAGCATCCCTCATCATAGTTTGAATTGTGAGAAATGACAAAGGTCTAAACATTTGAGACTTATTACTGTAAGTTCTAAAATTGTTTAGACACACATGTGAGCTATATAAGGAAAGGTGTATGAGTTTGAGAAGCCTAGATAAAGTCTTATCGAAGCATCTCGTATTAGAAATCTGAACTTTGGAAAGGACGTCAATAAGTATTGATTTCTAGAAGTCCACCTGATTTTAGAATACATGTCAAAGCTAGTGGGAGCATAAGTGTAACAACGTAAATTCCAAACCAAAAATTTCATTTTTGTCACAACCATTTTCACATAAAATGTTTTATAAAGTATCCAATATTAGTTATCAAAACATATCATATCCCAAGATCACAAAAATCAAATCCTCTCTCTAGTGTGTACGAGTCACGCCGGCGCCTTCCCACGGTCCTCGCTAGTACCTGAAACACATAACACAACAACTGTAAGCATATTGCTTAGTGAATTCCCCAAAATACCCTTACACACATATGCCTTTCTGGGCCATACTCTACACGACCTTCCGGTCCATGTGTCTTAGGGGACTTCCGTCCTAGTCCTAGTAGACCTTCCGGTCCTACTCGTATCGACCTTCCGATCCATGACTCCCTCACCTTCCGGTCCACGTCATAATGCCTTCCGGCCCATATCATACATAGCATACATATCACATACATAATGCATACAGAACGTGCAACGCATAGCATACAAAACATGCAACTCATAGCATACAAGACCTTCCGGTCACACATAGGTACCTTTCCAGGTACAGTATAGTGAGAAGACTCACCTCAGATATCTCGATAAGTCTTTGTCTCGGTAGAAATGTGATCTAGCCTATGCCTAATCACATAAAGAAAATACTCCCATAAATACAACTGAACTCAGCCCTAAAAGTCAACAAGGTCAACGGTCAAACTTTGACCCGACTCGGCGAGTGCACTAGGGCGACTCGGCGAGTCTACACGTGTCAACTAACTCACTCTTAGACCCTCTCTTGGCACGTCGAGTACTCCCCTGACTCGACGAGTTCCACCTGGCAAGAATCGCGGGGCCGCCCCGACTCAATTCGCTGAGTCCCAAGAACAACTCGGCGAGTTCCAACTTGAACTCAGACCCCTGACTCTCCCTGGCTCACCGTGTCATTCCCCCAAATCGACAAGTCCACTCACTGAGTGATTAACGGGCAACCTTCAAACTACTCGCCGAGTCTGTTCTTCGGACTCGGCGAGTTCATGCCATGCACAAACTCAAAACGACTTCTGAGGTTAGATCTATTCCATACAATCATAGATCTAGCCTCCCCAAGCACGATAAACACGTAAAGTTCGGACCTTGACCCACATATATCATAGAAATGGTCCAAAATGGTGATTTAGCTCCAAAAATGACATTCTAAGCTCATGACTTCCAAAATGGCTCATAAAGCTCCAAGGGTTAAGGTCTCTAGACCTCTTTGAGTCCAGATCCAAAGCACAAACTCGAAAGGGGACTAAATACTCTACATACTCTTCTTCTAAAGGGTTTAAAAACCCTAACTCTATGAATCAACACCCAAAACTGGAGAAGTTCCGAAGGAATACCTTAATATGAAGCCTTTGATCTCTGAAGACACTAGATTTGCACTTCCTTCAACCTTCTTTGCCTTGGTCACCTTCTCCTTCAAATTTCACCAACAAAAGATCAACAATAGCCTCTCTTCACCTCACAAACGATCTAAGACTCTCTCTAGGGTGTGGTAGCCGCAATGGACGACCATAAGGGCCTTTATATAGGTCTCAAACCCTGGAAATTAGGGTTTCATTAAACAGCATGGACTCGCCGAGTCCACTCATGAACTCGCCGAGTCCAGCTGTGAACTTGCATCCGAATCCACGACCATACTCGGCGAGTCTAGACGCCAACTCGCCGAGTTCCCCCACAAAACCCAAAAATAAAGGGACAAAATCTCATACCTGGAAATCCTGGTGTTACAATAAGTGTTATGCTAGTAAGATAATAATTATTATGCTAGTGGGAGCATACTTATTATGGAAAGTGTTGCAAGTTAGCAATGTTAATTATAGAAAAACAAAAGGTTTCAAATCGCAAAGTTGCAAGGTTTAAAAAGTTGTTTTCCTATAATTAAGGGAGAGAAAATTATACTTCATTTCAAAATCTAAAAGCTTAGATTGAGTTTTTAATCAAATTTAGTCAAATATATATGAATGGTATGTTGGAATGGTTCAACATAAGGAAATTCTATATATGGAAATGTTAATTGCATTCTCAAAATTTGATTATGATTACGGCATCCCTCTTCATAATCAAATTTATGAGAACATGACAAATAGAAATATTGTAGCAAAATACATGTCAAGTATCATGTATTTATGAATCATGTCCAATATGCTTCGGGTATAGGATCGATTGCATGTGCTATAATATTCATATGTTCTAAATTTTCCAAATGCCTAGGGCATTAAGAGGGAAAAAGGAATAGAATCGGGTATGACTAAAGTGGTTAAACATCTATTAAGGACAATCTAAGGTTCGCCAAAGATTGGTTGCTTGTGGACAGTTGGAAGTATATTTTGAATTTTAGAAGGACCATATTGACATACTCTGAGAAGAGGTAACTCTTGTTCAGAAATGATAGTCAAAATGGGAATATGGAAATGTTTCCATAAGAGGAAGTTATTCTTTAAATCTATGTAAGATTAGGAAACTTAATGCAAGAAGGATGTTCAAAGGAAGGTTTTGAATTTGAGACTTTGTTTCCATGGAAGTGCTCTCCATTGGAATACTTTGTAATGTCCGTTGCCAAGTCTCTATGACTTTTATGCATAGTCATTAAAAGAGGATCGTTGCATATAAGTTTAGAATCTAACAAATTACAATAAATGGTAAGAATTTGATATTCTTACATTTACAGTAAGGATTTGGAATTATGAAATGAGCATCATTGAAATGTTGTCAATTGATCTATTTCACAAAGTAAGGATCGTAGATAAACATAGTGTGCATGTTTGGAGCATGTGACGACTATTGTTTTAATTCAAGTATTAAGTTGATTATTCGAAACATTATACAATGAATAATGAGTAATCAATATGGCATTCAAAAGTTTTAGGGACATATAGGATTATTATTATTCTTGTGTTTCACTTTGCATGTTTTGACTTCCCAAATAACTACGTTATTTAAACCATCCACAGTCAATCATAATTTTGAAGTAGGTATTGAGGCAAGACTGCCATGAATGGGTTTGTAGTTTGTCTAGGTGTTTTATACATAGCTGCAGTGTTGATGAGTACTCATGGAATAAGATCCGAGTATTGGATTCAATCCACGCTCATCTGAATCACTTCATGGATTTTATCACGAGTTATTGTGAGACGATAATATGTTATATTCTTGAAACAGAGACATGTGAGTTGTAGTTGCGATTCGGTTGCACATTGACACATGTAAACGCACCAGTAACTTGGTGTTATAAAGCGTATTGGTGTGTGTAATTAGATGAGTAAGTACAAGCAATCATTTGGGTCGAATTTTATCCATTACATTTACCCCATGTGGATAAAAGTGATATCTGTGGGCCCCTCGATGATTTAATGACGACAAACCTAAGTTTTTAGCCAAGTCTGGACTAATTTGATTTGTTCAATTAGTCGGTCGTCAAGAATAAGAAATCAAGAAAAAATAGATGGAGATAGAGAATGATTATAATCCATGTCTCAGTCCATATGATATCTAGAATGGAGGTATATTTGATCCCTTATCTAATGGATGTGTCATTGACTAGGTCAGAGTTCGACAACGACTTTTAAGAGCTACGATTGCTAGTCAGGATTTTGGAGTCGTACTTGCAATAATAGTTATTAGACTTATCCAAGTGGGACACTATTGGATTAGGTGTCTAAGCCCATAACTATAATTGGTATGTATTTGACCCGAGAGTAGCATGGTCTATTTGGGTTGCATATCACCAGGACAATTTGATAGGATGGACTTTTGAGAAGAGGTTATTTATGATTTGTTGATATATTATAGGTTCTAATATATTAATATTAAATCATATGATTTAATTAGTATTGATCAAGAATTAATTTTGTGTTCAAAAGAGAATAAAATAAATATATGGGGATTGATTTGGTAAATCATTCATTCTTATGGCGTGGGCTAATGATCCATGATTTTTTAGGTTGGGCTTAACCAATGTTACAACCTGTGGATGATCCATGGAGGTTTAAACCCATGGAGCCTAAGGAATATGGAAGGTCATACACATTAGGGTTTACATGGTGTACCCTAGTTTTGCCACACTATATAAGGAGCCCTTTAGCATCCAAAATCGTGCACTAGAGATTCTAAAAGTTCATGAGCCGATTTGAGTGTAAGAATATTCTCTCAAAAGTCATCATTTGTCCAAAGGTGTATTGTGATTCCATTTGAGGTGCAACAGTTGGGGCACTAAGTTCTTAAGGCCAAACACAACAAGTTCCACAAGCCACAACCAAGAGGTAACTCCATAACTCAATTTTATGTTGTTTATATCATTTTGTATGATAGTTGTAGGCTTAATGCTTTGGAAACAATATTGTATGTATAATTAGAGAAAACATAGATCCAAATCATTTAGGGTTGTATGTGCACCACAGGATGTTGTAGTATACTAAAACCCATCATAATTAACATTGCTAACTCGCAAAACTTATCGTAATAATTGTGCTCCCACTAGCATAATAATTACATTCTTATTAGCATAACACTTATGCTCCCACTAGCTTTGACATGTACCCAGAAATCAGTTGGACTTCTAGAAATCAATACGTATTGACTTTCTTACCAAAGTTCTTATTTATGATACGAGATGCTTCGATAAGACTTTATCCGGGCTTCTAAAACTTAAACATATTTCCTTAGATAGCTCGCATGTGTTTCTAAACAGTTTTAGAACTTACAACAATAAGTCTCAAATGTTTAGACCTTTGCCATTTCTCACAATTCGAACTATGAAGAGGGATGTCGTAATCATAATCGAATTTGAGAATGCAAATACCACAATTGTTGTCTTCTTAAAATCTACTTGGTGAAAGCGTTTCCTCACAATCATTTTCATGAAGCGTAGAGAAACCTTATGATACTTAGATTTTATGGTGTATGTGTTCCTATTTATGTGAATTTGTCAAAACATAATAATAAGACAAGGTTTGTGACAAATCCAAACTCATATGGATTGAACTTGTTCAATCTTAATTTCCTGCTACTTGGTAGCACAAGGGCCTACCATGTCTTCCAATTTTTAAGCAGCTCACCCATACTGGTCAATGAAACTTTCATTGATCCAGGTGTTTTGCCTTATGCAAACAACCGAGAACTCATAGAACTCACATTCATAGTCAACTTTTAACCGGAATGGGCACAAAAACAAGAATATGTCAACACAATAGGTTTCAAACCTCAAGTCATGTGCTAGTGAAAAACAAGAGGTTTTATTCTTGATTAGTTCTTGAAACTTTTTCAAGATCTTTAAGACTCCCACTAACCTCTTGACATATAAGATTTTCTTGTCATGGACCATTCCTCGACAAAACAAATATTCAAGAGTTAGTGCGGATTCTTATCAAGATAAACACTTCACACAATTGGTGTTAGTTGGTCTTTGTCCTTACCAATACATCACAACTTACCAATTTCAAATGTACAAGAGCAAAAACATTTTAGTCAACATTTGATGAGTGTTTTAAACCTTTTTACGATTATGTCACTCAAGGCACAATCTTGGAGTATGACTCTAAGACTTTTTTTTGGAACGAAGTATGACTCATCTTCTTGATTTAACCATTTCAACAATTCACGATTCCTCTTCTTATCCATACAAATGCACTATGATATTCTTAGAGGATCAATTGTGATATCGTTTTCATAATCATTAAGATGATCATAAAACACGATACTCAAGTACTCTCCCTTCTTTTTAGATTGGAGAAACTTTTATCTTTCTGGTTAATTTGATTATTCTTATTAAGTCTGCTATAAATTGAAACTTTTCCAATGATTCAGAATTACAATTAACCTTGTAAGCATAACCATATTTACTAAACTTTGGTAAATCATGACAAATAGTCTTATCGCTCTTTTTGGTGGACCTGACCAGCGCACATCCAAGTGTACCCGATCCCCTTGTTCTTTACTTAACTTACATATACATGTGAACAAGGAATCAGTCTAAATTTCCCAAAGATGAAGTTCTTATTCACCACACAATACAAGTTGCATGATTCCAAGTTTTTATCCAATTGAAACTTGGGTGATGAGAATCTTTCCTTATTTGGTAAATTATGACAGTCCTACGAAAGAATCAAATCTATTTCCAATATTGCTATCAGTGGAAACATATAAGCAACGATTTTCACAAATGCCATTGTAAGGAATCTTAAAATAAGATAAAAATAAAAAAACTTTTCTTTATTTATAAATGTGCAGAAAAATTGTTCTTACAATGCAAATACATATGAAAACTATGTTGTTATCTATTCCGAAGCAATCTGCCATAACTCTTAAGCAGTAGCTCTAAATTTTGATCATTGAACCATGCGATCGAAATCCATCTCTTCACGATCAGAATCAAATTACTCTTCCTTTAAGTTTCCTTTCATTTCTTCGATTCTACAAAACATCAGAATGTAATTACATTATATCATGTATTAAGAATATCCAATTAGGAACTTAATTGAGATAGTGGATTTTACCTGAAGTAGAGTCAAACTTTTTAACTTTACCATATTTGCGATCTTTCAGGTAAATATGGAAGCTTCGCAACCAGTGCCCCTTCTCTTGGAAATAGAAACATATGGACTCTTTGGGAATGGTACATATGACTATCTCAAACTTAACCTTTCTCTTTACCATTTGGTCAAATGACTTGAGTATGATTGATCCCTTTCCATTGGGAAGAGAAAGCTTTTCAGGGCCTATAATGTTCCCATTGTCAATGTTCATGGAAGTTTGGGGAGTAGATCTTTCAATCAAATTTGCTTTACCAGTGTGCCCAATCATTACTGATTCAGCACCAACAAGCAAATAGGCAAGATCGATAAGGGTCATGCTGTGATATGGCATATAGTTGGCCTTAATGAACTCACTATACGACTCAGGGAGTAACTGAAGAACCCAGTCAATAGCCAACTTCCTCGACATCGACTCCTAACCTTCCCAACCTGTCAATGTGTGATTTCATCTCCAGGACATGTGCACACCCAAACCTTCCATCTTGGTATTCGCTAGCCAATAGGGCTTCAGTGACCTTGAACTTTTCAAGTCTTTGAACTTGTGGGTTAAGGAGAATTATTGGAGGAGGTGGAGGAAGTGAAGTATTATATTGTGGAATATCATCTTCATGTGGAAAGCTTTTTCCAAAAGATTTGAGAAAACCATAGTTGTCTGAACTAGACATCTACAAGGGAGATTCAAGTTAGTTGATTTAAGTTCTTAATATAACACCCAAATGAAATATTAAGGCTAGGACCCAACACAATATTTTACAATTAGGAAGAGGGATGTCGTAATCCAATTGCAAAATATTTGAAGGTAGGTAAATGACGATTTACCAATTTCCACCATGAAAAACGAAACTGATTATTAAGTTTTAATTGGTTTGAAATTCCTAGATCCTTTGAGATTCATTGAGCTTTTCAATGACATGTTTAAATCTTGATTGTGCCCTTCAGGTTTGTGACTGGGATGCCGAGGATCACAAACAAGGTGTGAATAACCATGCAAATTAGCTTGGTACACCCAATGTTACAAATCACCTAATCAATGTGTTGGTTAACCACACACGCTCCATTGATCTATGATTAGCATCAAGCTACCCTTTTCCAAGCACTGTCAGTCCCAGATTAGTGTGTCAGTTAACCACACACGCTCCACTAACGACTTAACAAGGTGCAAAGTGCAATTTCATAGGATAGCACCATATTCACATTTTTTCTAAATTAACTAATATTGGGAATTTAATAAAAGTTTAATTACTTTATAATTATCATTATACTTATAATGAGAATTAGTGTCCTATCCTTCCCATTCGGCTAACGACCATCCACCAGTCAAGGAAGCGAAGGGTGAGAGTGGACACCCATTAAACTGTCATTTTATAAGCAATAACCTTATACCCCCCCCCCCTATAGACTGGCTTTGTGAATGAAGCCTACTAATGATAAGACTGACTTTTCTGATATATATATATATATATATATATATATATATAATTATTAAACTTATAATAATATAATAGTATAAGGGTTGAATTTTAACTTTTAAAACTCTAGGGTTTGGAAATAAAGTATTGAAAAGTGAGACTTTACAAATTCCAAAACTTGAGGGCAAGTTTTGAAACGTGTCAAAACTTTTGGTTTCCATAACTTATGAGTTTAATGAGGTTTTTATGAAAAAAATTTCATGTTCTATAACTTGAGGACAAGTAAAACCATTTAAAATGACTCTTAAAAATGAGACCTTTCATTTTCCATAAACTATGAGTTTTATTAACCTTTTTAAAAGAAATTTTTTTCATTTTCCTTAACTTGAAGACAAGTTATGGATTTCATTAAGGCATTTAGTGATGGGTTTTATACAAAAGAACATCCTATGGTTTTAGACAAAATTAAGTTTTAAATGTATTGAAAACTCCTAGATCTTTTGAGATTCATTGAACTTTTTAATGGCATGTTTAAATCTTGATATGCCCCTCAAGTTTGTGACTGAGATGTCGAGGATCACAAAGCGGGTGTGAATAACCATGCAAATGTACACGGTGCCCTCAATGTTATAGTCACCTATTCGACGTACCGGTTAACCACACACGCTCCATCGAACTATGAAAACATCGAGTCACCCTTTTCCATGTTTTCTTAGAGCCCAATTAGTATGCCGGTTAACCACACACACTCCACTAACGTCTTAGCAAGGGTACAAAGTGTAATTTCATGGAATTGTATCAATTCACTTTTGCCTAAAGTAACTAAGATTGAGAATTTTGTAAAAACATTTAGTTACTTTATAAATTCATTATACTTTTATTGAGGAAAGGGTTGCCCTATCCTACCCGTTCGGCTAACAACCCTCCACCAATCAAGGAAGCGGTAGGTGAGAGTGGACACCCATTAAACGGGCATTTTATAGGCCATAACCTTATACCCCCTTACAAATCGGCTTCGTGGATGAGGCCTACTAATGGTAATACTAGCATTTAATTTATACATATATAATAATTATTCTTATAATATTATAATAGTATAGGGTGAATTTTAAACTTGTAAAATTCTAGAGTTTGGAATTTAATAATTTCAAATTAAACTTTTAAGTAAAAATTTAAATTCCAAAACTTGATGGCAAGTTTTGAACTTTTCAAAACACATAGAATCAAATAGCAAATAATTTAAATTAAACATCTAATTTAATGATTATCTAAATTTGACATCTTCCATTTTATTCACAAGATAATTCATCAAATAATTCAAATAATCAAATTTTATCATATAAGGAATTTATTATTCAATTAATTGGTAATTATCTTTTGTTTTGGTAAGGATAATCACATAATAATAATAAAATTTGGATTTTATTAGTCAAAAAGAGTTTTGGTAATCATCCTTCAGCAAAACAACAAGAAATCTCGAGTTTCCCTCTGTCTGACTCCCCAACTTGCCGAGTCACTCACTGGACTCGCCGAGTTGGGCCGACTCGCCGAGTCAGGTCGGGCAGAGGACAGAAAAAATGATTTTTAGCAAGATGAACATACAAGGCATCAATACAATAGAAACCAATCAAGGATCTGATACCACTGATGGGTTTTAGACAAATGAACATCCTATGTGCTCATACAAACCCTAAAGCTTGGGTCTAGGCTTCTCTATTGTACATGCAATTCATCCAAGACTTATGAACCCTAGATCTAGCATACATATTTCGAAATTATCATATAAGATCAGATCTAGATGATTACCTATTCAAGAATGGATTGAATCTTCTTGTCTTGGAGATTAGAGTCATAAATGTCACTCCTCTAATGGCTTACAAACACCACAAGCAAGTGGATGATATTGGAGAGACGGGAGGAGGCACAATTTCGGCTATGAACTCTTCTAGGGTTTTCAGTGCACCAAAACTGATGCCCTAGGGGTCTATTAGTACTTGTGCTACTAGGGTTTCAGTCAAAACCCTAATGGAAAGCTTAGGCCTTAAGCAGTCCAAGGAACCTTTTGGAATAAGGCCTCCTTGGATGAATTCAAGACGGGCTTCATCTAATTTCGTCCATGCCTTAGTCCATAAGGATTCTCAGCCCAAAACTCAATTATCTTATAATTCCAATCTAGTCCCCTATATTTAATTAATCTCTTTTAGCCACCAAATTAATTCTTAATTAACTCATGACTAATATTAAGTAAGTAATGTGATTTCTCTTTTAATATATTATTCTCATAATATATTAATAAACCATAATATCCTCTCTCTCTCTCTCTCCATAAATCACCCTGTCAAGTTGCTTCGGTGAAGGCAACCTAAAAGGACCATGCACAGCCGGGTCAAGTACATACCAAATATAGTTACGGGCTTAGACACTAATCCAACAATTAGATCATATTTTTAACTAACAAATAATTATCAAATAATTTATTCATGATCTATCTAAACTCATAAGTAAAAGATAATTCATATTATCAATCTTCAAGAAATTAGCCTATTCATATAAACTAATACAAATCTTGAAATTTTGAAAATTATCTTTAAATTGGACAAGCATGATCATTAGCTTATTAAAAAACAAAATTCATGGTTCAAAAAACAGTTTGGGTAATGATCCTAATCCAATTTCTGGCTAAAACTCAAAATTCTGCACATTGGAGCACCAACTCGGTGAGTACATGAACTGGACTCGTTGAGTTGGTCCATTTCTGAGTGGATTCGTCAAGTCACCCAGTGGACTCGGCGAGTTCAACAATTAGAATGCAAAAAAACGATTTTTCTAGCTTTGAAACTTAAGCAATGCATCAAATATAATAGAAAACAATCCTAGGCTCTGATACTACTGTTGGGTTTTGTAGACTACAACATCCTATGGTGCACATATAACCCTAAATGCTTTGGATCTATGTTTTCTCTAATTATACGTGCAATATTATTTCCAAAGCATTAAGCCTACAACTAGCATGCAATTGACATAAACAATATAAAATACTAGTTAGGAGTTTACCTCTTTATGTAGCTTGTAGAACTTGTTGTATTTGGCCTTTAAGAACTTAGTGCCCCAAGTGCGACACCTCAAATGGTTCACAACACACCTTAGACAATGGATGACTTTTGAGAGAGTTTATGCACACTAAAAATCATCTCCATCAACTCTTAGAACATTAGGGGTGTCGATTTTAGCTATGGGGTGCTATATATATATATATATGTGTGTGTGTGTGTGTGTGTGTGTGTGTTAGGAATCCAAGAGTCATGGGTAAACCCTAATCCATACTCTTGGGCTTATTATCCATGATCCATGATTCAAGTGGGCTAACTCTTTATGGATTCTTCCATAAACTTAGTCCATCATGTATCATAAGCCCAAAACATATATATATATATATATATATATATATATATATATATATATATAACTAATTTACACAATTAGTCCATATTAATTTAATTGATCTCTTTTGATCACTGAATTAATTCCAAATTATTCTTGATCAATACTAATTAAATCATATGATTTCATATTAATATATTAGAACTTATAATATATTAATAAATCATAAATAACCTCTTCTCAAAAGTCCATCCTATCAAATTGTCGTGGTGATATGCAATCCAAATGGACCATGCTACTCTCAGGTCAAGTACATACCAATTATAGTTATGGGCTTAGGCACCTAATCCAACAGTTATGTTCAGTGATCTGTAGATTTGCTTATCTACCTATAGACTGTTTATATGGTTATCTGTTATATGTCGGCATTTTGTGTTGGGTTGAGGTTGTACTACTCCGTGTTGTAGCCAACAAACCCTGGAGCATTCCAGATACGAGCTGAGGACCCGATGGTATGTCAGACTCGTACTAAGGGCTTAAGGGTATTCCATCCCGAGGATGATTGGAACCGTTATGTATCGGAATTCCAACCCGAGGGTTGATTGGGCCTGGGGTATTCCAACCCGATGGTTGATTGGACCCAATATGATAGTATGGATTGTGGTGAGACTGGACTGCTTTGTGTGTCAGTCAAGAGGCCTGGGCTATTCCAATTCGACGGTTGAATGGACCCGACACGTTTGGTATTCCAACCCAATGGTTGACTAGACCAACCTGCTTATGATACGAGGGTATTTTTAACACTCGTGTTTCTAGCCTAGGCATTTATATGGAGTTGATAGTGTAGGTTAACCTTTGTAACTCATTTTGAAGAAATGAAAAGGAATTATGTGAATATTATGTGAATTATGTGTTTTATGCTTAATTATTAAGGCTTAATTAATTAAGAATAAAAATAAGCGTCAAAATTAAAGTGTGAGATAATCCCGATATCTTTATATAAAGTTGTAGTGGTCGAAAAAAGGATTTCGGGGATATAAAGAATACCAAAATCCGAGTTATAACGAAGAAGTTATGACCTGTCGAAGTTTCGCAACAAAACCGGCACGGTGCTGAATGTCGTAAAAAGTGACTTTTCGATAAAATACTTTTTAGCCTTAGTAATCTAAACGAAAGTAGTAGTAATCATTAAACCGAGAAGTTCGATAAAAAGAACGCCCAAATCTGACTTCGTATGAGGAAGTTATGATTTTTCGAAGTTTCAGCTTAGCAGTAGACAACTAAAAACTCGAATTTTAGATTGAGCGATTTTTAGCCGACACAACCTAAACGAGAATTGAAGGTCTCGTCATTAGGAGCACAATGGTAAAAATTCTGACGAAAACGGACGTCGTATGAAGAAATTAAGAATTTTTAACGGATTTCTGTCCCGGTGTGTTAAAAATAATAATATAAAATTTAAAGTCAAAATTAGCCGACTAAGTCTAAACGAAAGTTGTAGAGCGTAATTTTAGCTACGCGTGTATATAAAGAAGGTCAAAAACGGAGCTCGTATGCGAATGTTATGGATTTTAGAAGTTTTGGCGCGAAAATCGAGAAAATTCGCATAGTCACGAGTTGCCACGTCACCCTCGCTGAAAAAGTGCCACGTGTCCTGCTGAGTCACCCGAGCTGCTGAGTCATCCGAGCACATGGCCTTATCCGAAGTGGTCCAGTGAAGATCCGACGCGTGTCTTCTCCCTCGTGTCCGAACCCTCGCAGAAGCCACGAGCTTCCCTTATCGGATCCGGACTTCGGTCCAATCACAGGCCACCAGCAGCCCCCTCGCACGCGCAGCCCTCGTGCGAGCCACCCCCCCCTGCGAAGCCTCTCAGCCGTCGGATCAGAAGACTCTCAGCCCTTGGATCAGAAGCTTCACCCTATAAATAGAAGGCTGCGAGCCTTCTCGGATATTTTTAAGAAATTGCCATATTTAGCCCCTTTCTTCATATTTTCTTCACCTTAACCTTCCGCGAAGCCCCGGTATCGATTGTAAAGCCCGGAATACTCCACGAAGTGCCCGTGAAGCCCGCAAAATTTATCTTTTCGGTTTCGAAGCCCGAATTTTGCAGAGCCCGGTTTCTCAATAAAACTCCTAGTTTTATTAGAAACGATCGTTTTAGGAAACGAATTGTTGCCCGATTTTCATCAAAATATGTGAGTGTGTAGTTACTTTTAATTTACACATAGATATTAAGTATTTACCTTGAAATACGTGTTATGTGTAAATATATTAATTGTTTAATTAAGGTGACTGTTGAATTGATGTTTTATACAAGTTTTAAACTGTATATGCTTTTTATCTACAAAATATGTTGGGTAGAACATGGGTAGATGAAATAGTTGATGTGTGTTAAAAAGGTGAGAGGCCTCGATGTTGTTGTTGTTGTTGTTGTTGTTGTTGTTGTTGTTGTAGTCATCTAGCGGAGTATAGATGACGACCACGAACTTTCTAGATAGTCTAGTGGAACACTAGCAGGTTCGCAACTTGTAGGTGTTGATGAATTAAATGTTGATTGTCGTACTCCATCCCCCTCATGGTTGCCTTAAGGACATGTATGGCTGAGGAAACCCCTTAGCAGTAGTGTCCATCCCGATGATAATCCTTAGGCTAGGTCCCTTGTGATAGGTGTTTAGGGACGTAAAGTGAGGACAACGGGAATGAGTAATCAGGGTTATTGTTGATTGGTGAACTTAATAAGTATATTATTATTGTGGGTTGAAAACCCTATATGCTCACCAGGCTCCCAAGCCTGACCCACTCAGTTTTTATGATTACAGGTAATGGACCTCGAGCATAGTCGGAGGACGACGAGAGATTTTTGGATTATAGGCCAGTAGTTGTAAATAACTGTTGAAAGGCTTATAATGTCTTGTTTATGCTTTTGATCTGTATCGGAACATGACATCCCGAGGTTTTGATATATATGGAAAATATATACCTTCTTAATGAAGGATTTTGATAAACTTTTATAATATGTTGTTTGGGGACCAATTCCGCAACATCTTTTAAAAAGATTTATCTAATTTTATTTTAAAAAGCATAAATTAAATCGGTCTTTTCTGGCCGAGAAATTAAGGGATGTCACAGTATTTCGTCCCAGGGATGACTGGGTCCATTGTAAACATGCCTGGTATTCCAGCCTGAGGCTGATTAGGCCAGGCATGAGTATTTGAGCATGCATATTGTATATGTTGTCTGTTTGTGTGGTAATATTTTGGGGGAACTCACTAAGCTTTGTGTTTACAGTTTTGTTTATGGTTTCAGGTTCTCCAGATGATTCGTGGCAAGGCGAAGGCGTGACCGTATACATCCTTGGTTTTACAACAAATTGGATATTGGGAGACTCTGATTTTAAATCATGTTCTGGAAACAATGTTTTTTGTAAACACGTTTGTTAATAAATGAGTTGTTTTGAAAAGTTTAATTTTGTTGAAATTTTCGGAATGTCACACAAAGGATATACATCATTCCGAAACGAGGATGAACAATAACATCCGAAGCATTCCGAAGATCATAACCAATCGGAATGTGAATAGTGAATTCTGAAACATTCTGAAGCTTGGAACCGTTCGTAATGTGAACAGTAAAATTTGAAACGTTCTAAAGCTCGGAACCATCATGAACAGTTACTTTCGCAATTACGAAGTTGATTTCGGAACTGACTCTGCTTCAATCATTCCTAACCCTTGTAAAATTTGATTGAATGAAGCTTCAGGAAGGACCTTTTTGAAGATATCAGCCAACTGGTCTGAGGATCTAACAAAATGAACTTCGATATTTTCATCCTCAACATGATCTTTTATAAAGTGATATATCAGTGCAATATGTTTTGTGTTGGAGTGTTGCACTGGATTGTGACAAATTCTTATAGCATTTTCGAAATCACAATAGAGAGGAATTCTTTTCATGTTAATTCCATAGTCTCTAAGTTGGTTTTGAATCCACAGTACTTGGGACGTACAAGATGATGTTGCAATGTATTCAGCTTCAGCAGTGGATAAGGACACACATGTTTGCTTCTTAGATTGCCAACTAACAGGCTTGCCATCTAGAAACTGACATCCCCCAGAAGTGCTTTTACGATAAGGCCACATCCTCCTAGACCAGCGTCGGAATAAGTTTGCACAAAGAATCCTGAATTGGATGGATATCAGATTCCGAGAGACGTTTTTCTTTTGAGGTATCGGAATATATTCTTTACAACTACCATACCAGGTTTACGGGGATTCGTTTGAAACTTGGCACAACCCAACACCAAGTTACCTGTCTTGGTGGACAAGTTGTTGATCAAGATGTCTCCAATTTGTCGGGAAATCTCCTTATGCTTGTCTTCTGTTTCCTCCTTGGATTTGGTGAACTCAACTTCCAAACTCTCAATCTTTTTGTTGGCCTTCTTCTTGTGAATAGCAACACATGAACAATTTCAGTCATAAGAAGTACGCTTACCCCATAATCTCTTATACCAATTTGATAAGAACTAGCCTCGAACGACGAACACGTAGGCTAGGTGCCACCAAACCTTGTAGTTCAAGAAACAGGGGAGGTTTCCAAGAATCAAATACTCAAATTAATTATTCATAACCATAAAAAAAGTTTCACAAGGTCCAAATCTGTCGAACCCTACCTACCAAAATAATAGCATACCAAAATAAAAAGATGACTATTAAGGAAATACTAATCTTAATTAACGATAAAATATAACTCCGACTTATTTGTGATGCGGATAAACTCGCCCAAATGCCACGTCGTATAGATAAACCAATATGTTACCAATCCAAACTCCATTTCACCATCTGTAGTCGATAATCAACAAACATTGAAGAACCCAGAGAAAGATCAAAGATTATGAAAGTCAACAAGAAGAAACACAAAAGAACTTGTTTTATACTATCAACCTCTCAAGTTACATATTCAAAAGTCAATCAACAATTGCATAGCAGCACTAATACCACAATCAAATAAACAACACTTAGGTCATCATTCTCCTCTCCTCTATAACATATAAATACCAAACCCAAATCACTAATAAAAAAATAAAAAATAAAAATACAAACCAAATCTAACCTACTAATTAACTTTCTTTACAAAAATACTTACACAATCAACCAAAGTCAAACCAAGTGGAAGAACCCAAAAATCAAAACACTTTCTCTCACATAATACTACAATTGCATTTAGATTCTAGTTTTGGAGGTCTCCTATTCTCTTTATTATTAGGATAAACAATACGCGGTTTTACCAAATCACTTTCCTCATCCGTATTTGTGTTGTTGTTGTTAGGAGGTTTTGTAGTCGTCACCTTTTTGTTTCTGTTTTTCTGAGACTTCGATGATGTTTTTTTTGTTTTTTTGGTTTGAATCTCTTTTGTAGGTTTTCCTATGGATGGAATAAGTTGCCCTGAAGATGAAGTATTGTTGTTTTCAGTTTGAGAAGCATCTGAATGTTGTTTCTGAATGGCTAAAGTTGCAGCTTCATAGGCTATGTTATGGACTATTGAGCTGCAAAAGAGTATTGTCTCTGTTGCTTCTTCTAGTGTTAGCCTTCTTCCTTTCGTTTTTCCTTCATCTTCGATTAACACCAACGATTCCGATTCCGGTTCCGGTTCCGGTTCCGATTCCGATTCCGATTCTATGTTGTCATCATCCATGGCTGAAACATTACATTGTGAAACAGGAGGAGAAGCACAACTTTGATCAATTTCTCCTTCCGAAATCACACTCAATTCAACTTCAACTTCTGCAACACAAACACTTACACCTTTATCTTCCTCTTCCTCACTCTCTTCAACATTTGAACATTCATGTCCTGTTTGATTATCCACATCTTCGTTTTCAGTCCACGTGTCGTTTTCACATGGGGTGGTTTCTTGAGGACATGTTATAGATGCCACGTCAGCAACATCTTTCACTACATGAACACTGGATACCTCGAATGAATCAAGAGTGCTTGTTCCAACGCTTGAAGGATGAAAAGCATGACTAGAGCTTCCAGAAAAAGATGACACACTTCGTTGATGCTGTTTTTTGTTACGATTTAAACGAGTGTCTGTATGTGTATTTGTGGTTTGACCAAAGTCAAATGAAGATGAAGCAGATAAACTCCCACGTCCCAAAGAGCTTCTCATGCTGTTTGTATTTGTACTATAGTATCTCACATATGAAAGATCATCTAAAGAGATACTACTAGCTGAAAAGTTCCCGCTTCTGACAACAATGCCCTTCATGCTGTTTGACTTTTTCAAGACTAAAGAGTCTTCAACCTTTGAATCTGAAAAGTCAACAGCATCAGTATAACTTGGTTGACTTATGACTTCATGGTTGACTTCTGTTGCTTCTTTAACCACATCTTCATGTAGTTCAAATGGAGTTAATTCTAGGGATTCAACTTCAACTTCAAGAACTGGATTCATTTGAGGCTTCATTGTGTTGAATGATTCATGATCTTCATCTGATATGTTGACTTCTTCTGCTTGAGGCTTCAATGATGGATACGAATTTTGGCAATTTTCACATAATTTGATTTCTTTTTCTGATTGTATGAAATCATCAGAGTATCTACAACCACATCTGGAACAAAGTAACATATCCTTTAGGGTTTCAACTTCCGTTTCTTTAAAATCATCATCTAAAACTACACACATTTCAGTATCACAATCTGCAAGATTTTCAACCCCATCTTTCAAATCACCAAGCTGAAGAGTTGGTGAAATTTCATGCGTTTCATTCGTCATATCTTCAGTCAAAGAATCGGTTTTTTCGGATATAAATACTTGATCATCAACAAAAGAAGAAGAAGAAGAATCTTGCAACTTTACACATGATCCACTTGTTGCTTCATCATCGTTTAGTTGAGTTTCTTGAATTTCATGTGCATAAGTTGTGGGAAGATCAGAACTTGCATTGCTGCTAGTTGTCACAGAAGAATTCCAAACAGGAGCTGATTTTCCAGCATAAAATGTTGAACTAGGGACACTGGTGAGTAGTGGTCTGAACATATTTTGAGGAACTCTTTTATTATCCTACACAACAACATTAAGACATTCAGCAACTTCATCATAAAACATAAAATGATACATGGATGTTTCTTTTTTACTTGATTCATCAATATTGTAAAACTTGATTCATGAAATGTAAGGGTAAAATGGTCATTTAATCTCATTCAGACAACTTATTCATTCTAGAAAAGAAATAGACCTTATCATTACCATTCAGCCACTTTATCCATACAGGATTTTATATATGCTAATGATAAAATTTCAAAGAAAAGGGGAATGGAATTAAGTCATTAACATCTACAAAGCAAAAACATTACCATTTGTCGAAGTGCCATGTCAAATGATCTTTTAGGAGCAGAGATAGAAGAAACTGTTCTGTTTGTCTTTTGAGAAAAAGAAGCTTTATTATTATTATGACTATTATTCTGAAATCCACCGAGTTTCCTTGAATTCAACCTTTGTGAGACATCAACAACAAAAACAGATGGCAGAGATTCAATTTCAACATCATCATCAGCAGAAGACGCAATTGACCCTTTACTCCTTGGGCTAAATCTATCTCTATCATGACTATGAGATGAACTAATGCTTCTAGGAGTAGGTGACATTGATTGTCTACTGCTTCTAGAAGCTGGTGAGGACCCACGTACATATGAAGCTGGCCTATCAGCCAAAGATGTCCTCAGATTTGGAGGTGCTTCTGTGGAAAAACCAGGAATGTTCGCCTGCCATGCCCTTATCTTGGGTGAAGCTGAGTTTCCTCTTGTTGTCTTCACAGGTGAAATACCCGAAATACCCTTGGTAGTAATGGAACTGGATCCTGTGCTTAATCTTCGTGAAGCTGGAGGTGGTGTTGAAGGTTTACTTGATGGGGAAGATGGTCTCTTTGATCTAGTGGGAGGCTGAAATGTGATATTACTAGATTGTGGAGATGGGGTTAGGCGATTTGGGCTTGGACTACTTCTACTACTTCTTTGATGCTTTTCCATCTGTAGTTAAGTTAGATTACACACATAAATTAAGGGTTATGATGAATATGTTTGAACACATTAGTGTGTGTTAATGAATAGTGATTAGCTTGGGATATATAAGACTTACTGTGGATGATCTTGAGAGTGAGATGGGTTGAGCACGTGGCCTTCCCCTCTGTGGAAGAATAACTTGAGGTGTCTCATCATCCAATGAGGAAAACAGAGGGGTATCAGGTGGAGTTATTAACCTTCATTAGCATAAAAGAAATTAGTATAAAGTGGAGAGTAATTAACTTGAGATGATCTGATGCAACAGTTTATATGTAGTTAAAGATAAGAAGCAAATGAATACCAACCATTCATAATCGTTCTTTTCCTCTTCTGTATTGAGGAAGTCGCTACTTTCTCCTCTAGCAGCAATGTTTATTCCAAGCTTGTGATCAGAAAAATCGCGTAACTTGGTCACTGCAAAAATGCAAGTAGACAAAAAAAGAAGAATGTATGAGACGCAATAAGTAACAAATATCTAATTCCCATATAAAAGTACGTTGTTTTGAATATACACATGAAGAAAAGCTAAAGAAATTACCGAAAGTATCTTCAAAATCATCATTAGACTGAAGCAAGAAATTGTCTTGTTCTCTAGTTTGCACCTCATTGAATAAAGCAAGATCATCATCTCTCTCTTTGAAAACTACTCCGTTCTCAAGACTACGACCTCTCTTGTGATTATCAGCCCTTGATTCCCTCCCTGGAGAAAATCTCATTGCTGGTGAAGCAGGCATTTTGGCTACCTAACTCTTTCAACGACCATTGTTCCCCAATTCAATCCCATTCCCGTAAAACACCATCAATTCAATTCCAACTTCTAATTTGATGCGATAAATCCTCAGAAATCAGCTTATTTCCGATGAAAACACTCCAATTTAATATATATCAACCGTGTAAGCATCAGAAACCTCACCAGCTAAGAATATTTCGAAATCACTAGATCCACTAATAGTTAAAGCATAAAATATGCCCAAACTGTTGTCAAATTCGAACCTAACCACAAGTTAATATTCTCTTCTATTCCTGTACGCCAACCTGTTGACTTACCCGTACGGAAGTCAAATTCGATAGAACGACAACCAGTAAACCAACCTGATTGGACGTAATCACGAAATCAGAGGCAAGTTGTAGTGCAATAAAAGTTTGGAAAGGAATCAATTTGTCGGATCTGCTTGGGATTTGGGCGGATCAAGGAAATCTGCCGGTGGAATGTAATCAAAATTGCAGTTGAGAAAACCCTAAGAAAAAGGGAAGAAGGATGGGGAGTCACGTGAAGAGAGGTGGAGTGTTGATGGAGAAACGGTGAGAGAGAGAGAGAGAGAAAGTGGAGGTGATGAAGGTAGCACAAGTGCAGCTGTTGCTTTGCTTCTTTCTTTCTTTCTGTAATTCTCTGTCCCAGTTCAGCATGTTTGCTGTTCATACTTTTTTTAATCTATTTTTTCAATAAAATAATCATATTACCTTGTAACCAACTTTTGTACAAATATATCATAAACAAATCAATAATACGTTCATGCAATTTAGAAAGCGATATAAATCAAAGTTATGTTTTTTTTTTTTTTTTTTTTTTTTTTTTTTTAATTTATTTTCAGTTAAACTATTATTTGTTTGTTAACCATAAATATTTATTTTCGAAAGAAATTTTCACATTGACCGTTCTGATCTTGTATTTTTGGTTAGTACGTGTTAAAATTAATACAATTTATCATTTACGTATGAAAGTTTTTTTTTTTTTTCACTTATCAGATTCTTATTTAATTTGACAAATGTTATTTTGTGGTTATTTTAAATTAATTTTTTTTACATATTATTTTATGATTTTTTCTATTTTATTAAATTTCATATAATATTTTAATAAATATAATAATAAATGGGTCTCACAACTAGTGTTTTTTATTTGACGGATTATATATATATATATATATATATATATATATATATATATATATATATATATATATATATATATATATATATATATATAAAGAGGTAGAGGCTCAAATGAGAACTTAAGAACCACTATTTTAAATATTTTCATTAAAAGCATTTTAGACAAATCTAACATTTATATTGTATTAAGCAAACTTTTTCATTTCATAGTTTACAAACTACTTGACATTTATCGACAGACCACCGTCGGACCATCTTAGGATCATCACCGGAGCGTGGCTGGACCGCCACCATATTAACATTAAATTCAATAACAGTTTTGTATCCATATTCACAGCTTAATAAAACAAATATTGTAGCTCCCATTTTCTTGGTAATACTTTTTAATTTTACAGCTAAAATATACAAATTTTAGCAAAAATTAGAATTATGATTTGAAAAAATCAATTTTCCTTTTTCTAAATTGTAGATTTATTTAGAAAATATACCGTGCATAAGAAATATTCACAGTTTAATAAACATAATAAATCACTAATACACGGTTTAATATTTTCATGCATACCTCCATACATAGTTTAACACAAAATTTATATAAAATATACAACTTAATACAATCCATTTTTAGTTAAATTCATAAAATTCATAACATGACATTATACAATCCATTATATACTAATTCATATATTTAAAGAAGTCAAACTCAGATTCGTCCGCCACCACGGCTAACTACCATACATCACCACCAAGCACTCGTGTCATTGTTGCAGTCATTATTTTTTCCAAATCAAATATGTATATAAAATCATTGATTGATATTTAAATACTATATTCACAATTTAATAAACCAATTAATTCACATTTTGAAAGTGTAATGGAAAATAATTATAAAAACAAATACATTTGTACATATTTATACAACAAAAAATAAATATATTCACTAGAAATTAGTACAAACATTCATACATATATCATTCATAATTTAACATAAAATTCATATAAAATTCACACTCAATTCACAATTTAAATAGAAAATTCATTGTTTAGTGCAGTCAATTCACAATTTATAACACAAAAATCACAGTTAAAAATACATAATTCACAGGTTAATAAAGTCAATTCACAGTTTAAACAGAAAATCTACAGCTTAATGCAGTTAATTCACAGTTTAAAACCTCAAAATCACAGCTTAACACAAAATTTATAGCTTAATACAAAAAAAATTCGCGGTTTAATACACAAATTATGCATTTACAATCATATTATCAACTTAAAACTCTTAATACAATTAATTCATAGTTTAGTACATAAAATTCACGAATTAATTGTAACGTCCAAAAAATTTCATAAAATTTAAACTTTTCAAAGCAACCATTTTTTCTATAGAACTGTTAACAAAAACCGTTGTCCCCAAAACATTATTTAAAAATCAAAATCTATTTCAACATAGTTTCTAAAATGTTCACATTATCAGAGTTTCCGAGAAATCATAAGTCTAATACGTGAGGATGTGTATGGCCATGCCTTCACCTTGTCAAGATCTACTGAAATGTAACATCTTGATCGATCATTTATGAATTTTGAGTTTTATTTGTGGAGCTTTGAGGCTGTGATATGTTGCTAGAAGTGTAGGGCTTCTCACCACCTTTCTGGGGATATAAGGTTCGTTGGAAACGGACTTGTAACGAAGGAGCTACGATAGTTTGAAGTTTTGGCAAGTTTAGTCCTCATTGTGAAATGTGTGGCAATTAAGTACGTGGGGCGTAATTATGTGCGTGGAAGGAACGTGAAGGCCACCTAGTACGCTGGGTGTACCAGAGGGTACGAAGGGCGTACTAGGTCCTGAAAGAAACCCTAATGTTTTCGAGTATCCCTATTTAAGGAACACTATATGTTCATATCCAGCCACCATTTCCAACATCCTACTTCTCTTAAAACCCTAAATCTCGTTTCTTAGCTTGTGTGAGCAATGGAAGCCTATGGAGTGATCTTGTGGGATTCTTTTGTGAAGAAGGAACTTTGAAGGAAGAAAGAGTTGACGTTCAAGCTTTTGGATATGAGTTTCCTTGTGGGTGGAGCATCATTCTGAGGTATCAAGCTCAAAACTTTGCTCTTATTTTTCATAGTTCATTTCATGGTCCATTTTAGGGTTTATGTCCCCAAAGCTTGAAGCTTTATGAGTTGGTTAACCCCAGAGCTTTATACATGTCCTCCTTGATGTGTTTAGATGTTAGAGTTCATAAAAATGGAGTCTTGGTCGTCAAGACCTCCCTATCTATGAGATATGTGGATTTTTATGTTGAATAAGTGAGAGTTTATGAGATCTAGACTTGTCCAGCCTTGATAAGGCTTAAAGTCACCAACTTTATGCTATAAGAGACTTTATTTGACCAAGATCTAAGATGGTAGCCTTTGTCTTAATGGGTTAACACCAATAGAGTGGAATAAGCAAGCCTAGGACATACGCCAAGCGTACTCCCAGCTACGTGCAGCGTAGCACTGAGCCACCCCGATGCATGCATGGCTGGCCGTACACCCAGCGTAGTGAGATGTACGCCCAACATACGCGTTGTGTGTTGACCCCTCCGTTGACTTTTAGGTTTTCGAGCAAATGTGGACTTTTGAGGGGTAAAATGGTCTTTTTACCCTCTTGGGATTTAGTAGAGGAGTTGACCTAACATTTATGGGATATTCATGTGATGTATTAATTGGTGGAAATTGTGACATATCTTAGGCGGGGATTAGATTAGCGGGTCGGGTGCAGGAGTTGCTTATTCTACTTGCGAGGTGAGTCTTCTCACTATACTTTACCTAGAGTGGTAATATTTGTGTGACCGGAGGGTCTTATGTGTTTATATTGAGTATTTTGATATCCTGCATTATGTCTTGGTGATTTATGTTGTATATTATTCTGAGCTTTACTGAGTTAGGACCGGAGGGTCCACCTGAGCTGTGGGACCGCAGGATCCCATTGAGACACATTGACTGAAGGGTCTTATTTGAGCATAGCCATGAGAGGCTAATGAGATATGTGTGGTATTTTGGGGAACTCACTAAGCTCTGTGCTTACCGTGTTATGTGTTATGTGTTTCAGGTACTTCTTAGGATCACAGGAAGGCGTCGGCTTGATTGTACACATGGGACTGAGTTATATTTTGTGGATCCTGGATTTTGTTATTATAGACATGTGGTTGATAAATTGAGATTTTGGAGATTTTGTGATTTATGTTAATGAGATTAATGTGATTTTTAAATAAAAATTTTGTTTGAAAATTTACGGTGTTACAAGTTGGTATCAGAGCCTTGGTTTGAGGGATTCGGATGCACCTTCGGGTATGTCTGGACTCAAACTGAGGATTTCAGAAAAGTTTTCAAAAGAAATGATTTTCTAAAACGATTAAGAGTTTCTAAGACAAAAACGAGAAGGAGCAGTGTGTACAATCAGCCAGAGCCCGAACGGTGATTTCCCAAAATACCTTAATTGTTTACTTTATGAGATATTTATGAGATGTTTATGAGATATTAGAATTGCATGCTATAGGATAGGCTAGGTATCTCAGATTTTAGGGCCAGAGTTGCCTGATTTGTGATTCCTTAGCCTAGGAGATGTTGTTATCTGTTATTTTCTCTGTGAATGTGCTTAGTAGGAGTACCTAGCAAGAATCTTTTAGAGAGAGGGAGCTTTGAGTAGCAAGGTAATCTAGGAGAGATACCTAGATGAGCATTTGAGGAGTCTATTGAGAAGAGTGATTAGATACCATGAGAGGTAAGATATCCTGAGTTCGGTGATGCTTTTTGAGTTGTGAATAGAGCAAGTGGAGTTGTGTGATCGAGTAGTGTTTTGTGTTGGTGAAGGTTATTCGATGTCCGAATGTTGCTTGCTTCGTGCTTTGTGGAACTCTTGATGATGGGAGTCAGCTACTAAGTGAATATGACAATATTCAGGAGGTAGATGGTTAGCATCATAAGGAGTTCTTCAACAGTTGATGGTAGAGAAGTGTGAGAACCTAGGAAGAGCCTAGGGAGTGACCTTAGTTAGATGAGTACACTAATAGAGGAGAGGATTTGCTGGAGAGCGACCAGGTATAACGAGATTGGTGACCGAGAAGGTTGAGCAACTACTTAGGAAATCTGGGATGATCCGTGTGGAAAGTATGGGTATATGTGGCAGGTAGTATGGGCCCGTACTACTGAAAGCAGAGGACCCATACTCGAAATAGGAAGAATTCCAGGAGTTCTAAGTAGCAGATTGAGGGGAGATAACATGGTTCGAGTACCATGATTCGTAGCAGATAGTGCTTCTAACTTTACCAGTTGTCCCGTTGTGATTGTTTAGACTGAGAACTTATATGATAGAGTGTGGAGCCAGAGGTCCATGTCGAGCAAGATTCAATTAGAGCATACCTTGAGGGGGAAATTGAGTTAGTTTTCGAGAGATTTTACTGGTGAGATGCCAGTTGGAGTCGCAAGACTTAGGGATAAGCAAAGATGGTGCTTATGGAGGATTGCAGTCTGAGTTGAGCAATCGGCCGATAGTTGAGATGTCACTTTTTGTGACCAGAGTTGCGTTATTTCTGTTTCCTGTGAGAAGCAGAAGAGATATTGAGCTTTCGGTTTCCGAGTCTGGAGGTAAACCTCGTGGGGTAGAATATGGTTGCGACCTTTTCACCAAAGTATGTGGGAAGTATGTCTGTTGTGAGGTATTTGTTATACCATGGGAGAGTCATCAGTAGGGACTGAAATGGATGAGGACAGGGGTATACCTTCGTTGAGTATAGTAAGGTATAATCAGTAGCAGTTCCCGGTTCAAGGGAACGTATCGGGGCGGTGGCCCTCATGGGTTATATCGGACATCGAGTGTGGGAGTAAGGTCTCTTGCTTCCATGATAATTCTCATGATGAAACATTGGTTGATGAGTCGAAGATGAGGAGTGTGATAGTTCATTATCTTCAGACTGAGAGTCATGGCTACTGCGGGACGGTTGAGATGCCCGGTAGTGTTTCGGTATGAGATTTTGGATGACTAGAGGCAGTCACGTTGGGAAGTTTCTGAGGATTTCATATGAGATTCGGGATATTTGGAGTCGCTTGGTCTCTATCGGGAAGATCATTGAGTGTTACGTAGTACGTTCCAAGAGTCAAGTGAAACAGTCTATGGAGTAGACTGTTGGTATGCCAATTGGTGATGGTTCGAACCCTGAGTAGGGGAGAACTGGGTATTTTATTGAGAGGATCAGAGATTTGTTCAAGTGTGGTTAGAGAACTGGTTATGGAGATCTGCGGTATGGATTCATGAGACTTGGGTTATTGGTTGATGAATCAAGGTGCGGAGCGAGAAAATGCATGTTGCACATGTTCAAGAAAGGATGGGTGTATCACGGCGAGTAGCCGTTGGTCAGGGACCTTATGGTGGTTAAGAACACTTCAAGGTTGTAATGGTTGAGTTCAAGGCGGTTGGCTCGTTAAGGATAGTTTCAACGGTTGAGAATTTATAGTTTGATGTATGGTTTGTTATGTGCACTTTGGGAAGGGCAGAAGTTGATTGGCAACCAAATTCAGAGTCAGTGTGAGTATTCTTTCTTGGGTTTTTGAGCAATAGAGGATGGGGTTTCGGATTGTCATCAACGTGTTGTGATTCATTGACGATTCCTCAGTGTTTCAAATTGAGAGTTGGAGTATTTCGAAGTTACGAGTTGTGCAAGAGGAAGATTAATGGTCGAGGAAAGACATTGTGAGATTCTGATAGGGTGCATTGCGGTATCTGATTATGATGTCGTGAGTGGGAGATCAGTGGTTGAGGAAAGACATCGTGAGGTTCTGTGATGGTGTACCGAGGTATCCGATCATGATGCTCTAAATTTTTGGATTATTTAGAGACTTGAGTTGTGAGATGGCAAGTGGGGTACCAAGTGACTATGGTTCCAGTGGGAGCCCTTCAGCTATTTTTCATCAAACGGTATTATCCAAGAATGTGAATTCCAGCGAGAGAAAGTGTTTTTTCATGACGGTTGTTGTTAGAAGTAGTGATGCTTAACCTAGGTGGGTGGGTGTACCTATTTATGCTAGACCATGGAGTATTCGATAGTAAACTCAATGGGGTGATGAATCGATGATGAGATTATGCGGGTGATAAGAGAGTGAGTGGATCTAAGTGGGAGTAATCACTTGAGGCTATCAAGGAAAAACCATGGGGTGAGCCCCTAGCGAGCGAGAGAGTATTGTGAAACTGCGGGGAGCAGTAGCTTTCACTGGCGAGCGAGAGAGTATTGTGAAACTGCGAGGAGCCGTAGCTTTCACTAGCGAGCGAGAGAGTATTGTGAAACCGCAGGGATCCGTAGCTTTCACTAGCGAGCGAGAGAGTATTGTGAAACCGCAGGGAGCTGTAGCTTTCACTAGCCAGCAAGAGAGTATTGTGGAGCTGCGGGGAGCCGTAGCTTCCACTAGCCAACGAGTGAGAGAGAGCGTAGAGAATCTGCGAGGAGTCATAGCTTTCACTAGCCAGCAAGAGAGTATTGTGAATCTGTGGGGAGCCGTAATGATCACTAGTCAGAGCATGACGCAAAGGAATTCTTAGGCTTGGGTAGCCTTACCCATCGAGTCTTTGGGAACCTGGTGGCCGGACCAGGGGAGGGACTGGGGTCTCCGTAATGGTCTGAAATCGTTATGTCCCAAGTCGAGGAGGGATTTTCGCAATCGGAAGGAATTGGAGAGATGGTGTGTGCATGAGTTTGAGAATCACGGGCCATGAGTGGAGTATCAGATTGCAGATGAGTGGTTCCAACTCTGTTGTTGAATCCGACTCTCGAGCTTGAGTTTGGATCCATGTGTGTATTGAGTAGGCATGATGAGATTCCGGATTCATAGATGGGTTTCATTTTTAGAGGTATTGATTTCCATCTAATGTCTTAGACCTGAGTGGGTCAGTTCGTTGGTATGGGAAGGACCACAAGATGCATAGAACTAGTGAGTAGTAGACGACAAAGGTCAGAGGTGAGGCGACTTTAGTTGAGATTGTAGTATTCGCTTGGGATAAAGCGAACTTCATGACTTATGTGTCGCAATGGGCCGAGATAGTTATTATGAGAAGGAAACCAATGATACGTTTTTGGTATGCAATGGGTAACCTTTGGAGGTTCAACTATTGGGTCGGGAGCTGACCTGGTGCTCAGTGTTGAAGGGGATATTTGAGAGGAAGCTGGGGCTTATGTCTATAGATGTCAGAGGATACTTCCAAGCTAGAATGATCATTTTCTTGTGTCTGAGGACAAATTTTTGAGGTTCATTCTTTTAGATGAGTTCTGATAGTTGTTCAGGCGGTGGGTCCTTGGTGGGACGTGACCTTTCCGTTCCTTTTGAGTTGTGATCTGGATCGATTGGTATATCTGGTATGAGTGATCGGTAGCCAATTGGTGGGTAATGACTTGTTTCCATCAGTCGCAACAAGAGAATCAGAGTTAACAATGTGTTCTCAGGGTCTGTTACTCGATGAACGATTATCATGATGATATCTTGCAAGGGCGGTCTGGCAGGCAAACAGACCACTAGAGTTCTCAAGTTCTGGAGAGTCAGAACGGGTACCGTAGCAGCAGAGGGTTTGTCTTTTCAGGATTAGGAGTTCATGTTTGGGTTCAGGTGTCTTTGGTGGGGGATTGTTTTGGATTAGTGTCTAAGTCCATAAATATAATTGGTATGTACTTGACCCGATTTGGCATGGTCCATTTAGGTTGTATAGCATCAGAACAATTTGGATAGACTTTTGTGAGAAAATGATATTTATGATTTGTTAATATATTATAAGTTCTAATATATTAATATAAAATCATATTATTTAATTAGTATTGATCAAGAATTAATTTGGAATTAATTTTGTGATCAAAAGGAGACTAATTAAATATATGGGGATTGATTGTGTAAATCATTAATTCATATATATATTTGGGCTTATGATCCATAGTTCTTCATGTTGGGCTAAACCCATGGAGTAAACCATGGATACTCCATGGAGGTTTTAACCCATGGAGCATGAAGAATATGGAAAGACATGAGTTACATGGTGTAACCCTAATAGCCACAATATATAAGGACCCTATGGCTCAAGAAATCGTACCAAGGGTTTCACTTATGAGGGCTAACCGATTTGAGCATAAGACCTTCTCTATCAAGTTATTCCAAGTTGTTGGTGGTGTTGTGTGAACCATTTGAGGTGTCACACTTGAGGCACTAGGCTCTTAAGCTCCATGGAATCAAGCTACAACATCAAAATGTATGTCATTCTACTAGATTCTTATAGTATAGTTGCTTCATATTATGCTAGTTACGATGAAACCTTGGAATATCAATTATTTGCATGTATAATAGAGAAAACATAGATCCAAGGTTTATAGGGTTGCATGTACACCGTAGGAGTGTTAGAATGCTCAAAAACCTTCAGTGGTGTTAGAGCCTAGGCTTGTTTTCATTTATACTTGATGCAAATTGCTGAAAATCGAAGTTTATATGTTGTCTGGACAGCTAACTTGCCGAGTCCATTAAGGGACTCGACGATTCCATGACTAAATTCATCCAACTCGTCGAGTTGGTTCATGCACTCGACGAGTTGGACCCCCTGACAACATATCTTCGCATTTTAAGGCTGGAATTGGTCTAGAATCATTACCTTAAACTGTTTTGGACTTATAAAACCTGTTTTTGATGTGGTAATGATTATGGTAAATCAATTTCAAGGTTATTATCAAAATTTCAAGTTTATGTGTGTTTATGTAATTCTTGAAAGTGTTGATATGATTGTTCATACACTTATGAGTTATGGTAGATCATAGGAATTATTTGCAAATTGTTGTTAGTTAATTCTTGATCTAAATGTTTTTAATGGAGTCCATAACTTTTCCTCAAGTTATGGATTACCAAAATTCATTTCTTTTAAAGATTCATTAAAATGCATAGGTTACACAATTGAAGAGTCTTTTTTGTTTTATGAACTCCATAACTTGTCGTCAAGTTATGGATGTTCAAGAGTCTCTTCATTAAAGTTTTTAAAACCTTAATTAAACTCATAAGTTATGAAAATCCAAAAGTTTTTGAATAGTTCAAAACTTGCCCTCAAGTTTTGGAATTTGTAAAGTTTCCCCTCATTAATACTTTAATTCCAAGTTAAGCCCTTAGAATTTTAAAGTTAAAATTCAACCCTTATACTTTATAGTATTATAAGTTAATTATATATATATATATATATATATATATATATGTGTGTGTGTGTGTGTGTGTGTATAAGAACAAAGTCAGTCTTACCGTTAGTAGGCCTCATTCACGAAGCCGGTCTATAAGGGGGGGGGGGGGTATAAGGTTACTGCCTATAAATTAGCAGTTTAATGGGTGTCCACTCTCACCTATCGCTTCCTTGACTGGTGGAGGGTCGTTAGCCGAACGGGTAGGACAAGGACTACAATTCTCCCTTCATTATGAGTATAATGATAAATATAAAATAACTAAACCTTTTATAAATTCTGAATCTTAGTTACTTTAGGAAAATGTGAATTTGGTGCTAACCCATGAAATTACACTTTGCACTTTGCTTAAGTCGGTAGTGGAGCGCGTGTGGTTAACCGGCACACTAGACTAGATTTAACAAGGTAGGCAAAGGGTAACTTAATGTTTATCATAGGATCGGTAGAGCGCGTGTGGTTAACTGACACATCGATAAAGTGATAAATATTAAGGGTACCAAGTATATTTGCATGGTTATTCATACCTTGTTTTGTGATCCTCAGCATCCCATTCACAAAACTTAAGATGGCACAATCGAGATTGAAACATGCCATTGAAAACTTCAATGAATCTCAAAAGATCTAGGAGTTTCAAATCCAATTAAAACCTAATAAATTATTTTGTTTTTCATGGTGGAAATTGGTGAATTGTTATTCGCCTACCTTCAAATATTCTATACCTTTGATTACGGCATCCCTCTTCCAAGTTATAAAATATTGTGTTGGGTCCTAGCCTTAATATTTCATATTAGGTGTTATATTAAGGACTTAAATCAACTAACTTGAATTTCTCCCAGTGTAAATGTCTGGTTTAGAAAACTATGATCTTTCCAAATCTCATGGAAATCATACTTCTCTTCCTCCACCTCCTCCAATTATTCTCCCTAACCCACAAGTTCAAGGTCACTCAAGCCCTATTGGCAAGCAAGGTCTATGTGTGCTCACATCTTGGAGATAAAGTCACATATTGACAAGCCGGGAAAGTTGGGTGTCAAAGTCTTGAGAAAGTTGGTTGTTGACTAGGTTCTTCAATCACTTTCTAAGTCACATAGTGAGTTTCCTTTGAGACTACTTTGTAACAGACTATGACATGACCCTTAATGATCTTATCTATTTGCTTGGTGCTGCTGAATCAGCAATGATTTGGAGCACTAGTAAAGCAAATTTTATTATAAGATCAACTTCTGAAACTTCCATGGACATTGACAACGGTAACATTGGATATCCAGAAAATCTTTCTCTTCCCAATGGAAAGGGGTCGGCCATAGTCAACTCGGTTGACCAAATGGTAAAGAGAAAGGCTAAGTCTGAGATAGTCCCATGTAACATTACCAAAGAGTCCATATGTTTCTATTTCCAAAGGAAGGGGCATTGGTTGCGAAGCTGCCCTTGCTACCTAAAAGATCTGAGAGAAGGAAGAATAAAAAAGGTTGACTCTGCTTCAGGTAAGTCCACTATCTAACTCTGTTAAGTTCCTAATTGATGATTCTTAATACAAAATGTGACTAGGTTATATTTTGATGTTTCACAGGATCAAGCAAAGGGAAGGAAACTTAAAGGAAGAGATCGCGAAGATGGATTTCAATCGCATGGTTCGAAGAGCGGATTCTTGAGCTACTACTTAGGAGTTATGATAGATTGCTAGGAAATATGTAATAGCATAATTTTCATTTAAAGTTGCATTGTAAGGAAAAAGTTTTTTCCGCATTTATAAATAAATAAAATTTTGTTTTATTTTATTATATCTCCTTGCAATGACATTTATGAAAAATTAATGTTTGTATGTTTCTAGCAATAATGGAAATATGAATTTGATTCTTTCATTTGTGGTAGTGTCTAAAATTACCAATTAAGGAAAGACTCTCATCACCCAAGTTTTCAATTGGACAGAAACTTGGGATCATGCAAGTCGTATGATGAATGAGAATTTTCATCTTTGGAAAATTAAGACTAATTCCTTGTTTACATGTATATGTGAGTCAAGTGAAGGACTAAAGGGATCGAGTATACATTCTTGTGCACTGGTCAAGTCCACCACAAAAGATCGATAAGACTATTCATCATGATTTACTAAAGCTTAGTAAATATGGTTATACTTACAAGTTTAAGTATAATTCTGAAACATTGGAAAAGTTTCGATGTATGGCAGAACGAATGAGAAGAATCAAATTTGGCAGAAAGATAAAAGTTTCTCAAATCTGAAAAGATGGGAGAGTACTTTAGTATCATGTTTTATGATCATCTTAATGATTGTGAGACCATATCACAATTCATCCTCTAAGAACATATTAGTGCATTCTTATGGTTAAGAAGAGGAGTCATCAATTGTTGAAGTGACTAAATCAAGAAGATGAGTCATACTTCGTTCCAAAACAAGTCTTAGAGTCATACTCCAAGATTGTAACTTGAGTGACACATCTTAAAGAAGGTTTATTAACACTTGTCAAATGTAAGATTAAAATTTGCTCTAATCTTGTACATTTGAAATTGGTAAGTTGTGATGTTTTGGATAAAACAAAGGCCAACTACGACCAATTATGTGAAGTGTTTGTCTTGGTAAAGAATCTGCACTATCTCTTGAATATTTGGCAAGAGAGTCTTATATGTCAAGAGGACAGTGGGAGTCTTAAAGATCATGAAATAATTTCAAGATCTAATCAAGAATAAAACATGTAGTTTATCGCTAGCACACAACTTGAGGTTTATAACCTATCGTGTTGACATACTCCTATTTCTGTGCCCATTCCAGTTAAAGTTGGCTTTGCAAATGAGTTTTGAGAATTCCCAACTAGTTGCATAACAACTTGGAAGCAATGGCAGGCCCTTGTACTGCCAGGTGGCAAGAAGTTAAGACTGCACAAGTTCCGTCCATATGAGTTTGGATTTGTCACTAACCTTGTCTTGTGATTATGGTTTTGAAAAATTCACAAGGATAGGAACACATACACCATAAAATCTAAGTGTCATAAGTTTTCTCTCCGATTCATGAAAATGATGGTGAGGAAATGCTTTCACTAAGTGGTTTTAAGTAGATAGCAATTGTGATATTTGCATTTTCAAAGTTGTTAGTGGAGCGTGTGTGGTTAACCGACACACTAACATGGACTTGTGAGGAATGGAAAAGATCTAAACAATTGAGACTATGATTATGGCATCCCTTTTCATAGTTCTTAAATTGTTTAGACATACATGTGTGCTATCTAAGGAAAGATGTATGATTTTGATAAAGTTTTATCAAAGCATCTCGTATAAGAAATTTTAACTTTGGTAAGAAAGTCAATAAAGTATTGATTTCTAGAAGTCCAGTTGATTTATGAGTACATGTCAAAGCTAGTGGGAGCATAAGTGTTATGCTAATAATCATCATGTTAGTGGGAGCATGATAATTATAATAACTGTTGCAAGTTAGCAATGTTAATTATAGGGAACAAAAGTTTCAATTGGGAAAAAATTGTTTTGCTATAATTAAGGGAGAATAAATTATACTTCATTTCAAATCTAAAAGCTTAGATCGTGAGATTTTAATCAAATTTAGTCAAGTGTATATATATATATATATATATATATATTTGAATGTTATGTCGGAATGGTTCAACATAAGGAAATTCTATATATGGGAACATTATTTGCATTCTAAAATTTGATTGTGATTACGGTATCCCTTTTCATAATCTGAATTATAAGAACATGTCAAATAGAAATAGAAATATTATAGCAAAAGACTGGTCTAGTATCATGTCTTTATATTAGACATCATGAATCGTGTCCCATATGCTTCAGATATAGGATCGATTGCATGTTCTATAATATTCATCTGTTCAAAATTTTTCCAAATGCCTAGGGCTTTAAGAGGGAAAAAGTATTAGAACTGGATATGACTAATTTGATTAAGTAATTGTTGAGGACAATCTAAGGTTTACCAAAGATTGGTTGCTCAGGGATAGTTGGAAGTATGGTGTAAATTTTTGCAGAGGACCATATTGACATATTCTGAAAAGAGGCAACTCTTGTTCAATAGTGATAGTCAAAATGGGATATGGAAATGTTCCCATAGGTGGAAGTTATTCATTAAATCTGTGTAAGATTAGGAAACTTAATGCAAGAAGGATGTTCAAAGCAATGTACTTTGAATTTGAGACTTCGTTTCCATGGAATGATCTCCATTGGAATACTCTGTAATGTCTGTTGCCAAGTCTTTGTGACTTTGTGCATAGTCATTACGAGAGGATCAATGCATATAAGTTTAGAATCTAACAGATTTCGGTAAATGGCAGGAATTTGTAATTCTTACATTTATGATAAGGATTTGGGTTTGTGAAATGAGCATCATTGGAATCATGTTCAATTGGTCTGCTTCACAAAGTAAGGATCATAGACAAACTTAGTTTGCATACTTGGTGTATGGCATAACTATTGTTTAGAAAACATAGTCTACATGTTTGGAGCACATGACAACTATTGTTTTAATTTAAGTATTAAGTTGATAAATTTGAAACAATGAATAATGAGTAATCAATATGGTGTTTAAATAAAAGGTGATCTATTTACTCTCAAAGGTGCTTGGGGCCATATTGAATTAGTATTATTCTTGTGTTTCACTTTGCATGTTTTGACTTCCAGAATAACTAGGTCATTCTTCCCGAATGACTAAGTTATTCAAACCATCCACATTCGGTCATATGTTGGAAGTAGGTATGAATCAAGACTGTCATGAAGTTGGCTTGTAGATGTCTATGGTGTTGGACATAGCAAAAGTTGCTACAACATTCATGAGTGCTCATAAGTTCTACGTATTGGATTAAACCCACGCTCATTTGACTCACTTCATGGATTTTATCACAGGTGATCATGAGACGATAATATTTTATATTCTTCAAACTTAGAGATATGAGTTATTGATTATGACTTGGTTAAACATTGATTGTATGAAAATGCATTGAAACTCGATGTTATAAAATGTGCCTTTGTGTATGATTTAACAAGTAGTAGAACAAGCATATGAGTCGAAGTTTATCCATTCCTTTTACCCTTAAAGGGATAAAAGCGATATCTGTGGGGCCCTCAATGATTTAGTAATGACACCCCTAAGTGCTTGGCCAAGTCTGGACTGATTTGATTTGTTCAACTAGCCAGTCGTCATAAATCGGAAATCGGGAAACAAAAAATGGACATAGAGAATGATTATAATCAATGTCTCAGTCCATATGATATCTAGAATGGAGGAATATATGATCCCTTATCTAATGGACGCGTCATTGATTTATTCAGAGTTTAACAACGGCTTTTAAGAGCTACGATTGCTAGTCGGGTTGCAGAGTCATACGTAATAATAGTTTTAGACTTATCCAAGTGGGAGACTGTTGGATTAGTGTCTAAGTCCATAACTATAATTGGTATGTACTTGAACCGATTTTGCATGGTCCATTTGGGTTGCATGGCATCGGAACAATTTGGATAGACTTTTGTGAGAAAAGGATATTTATGATTTGTTAATATATTATAAGTTCTAATATATAAATATGAAATCATATTATTTAATTAGTATTGATCAAGAATTAGTTTGGAATTAATTTTGTGATCAAAAGGAGACTAATTAAATATATGGGGATTGATTGTGTAAATCATTCATTCTTATATATGTGGGCTTATGATCCATACTTCTTCATGTTGGGCTAAACCCATGGAGCAAGAAGAATATGGAAAGACATGAGTTACATGGTGTAACCCTAATAGCTACAATATATAAGGACCCCATGGCTCAAGAAATCATACCAAGGGTTTCACATAAGACCTTCTCTCTCAAGTTATTCCAAGTTGTTGGTGGTGTTGTGTGAACCATTTGAGGTGTCACACTCGAGGCACTAGGCTCTTAAGCTCTATGGAATCAAGCTACAACATCAAAAGGTATGTCATTCTACTAGATTCTTGTAGTATAGTTGCTTCATATTATGCTAGTTAGGATGAAACTTTGGAATATCAATTATTTGCATGTATAATAGAGAAAACATAGATCCAAGGTTTATAGGGTTGCATGTACACCATAGGAGTGTTAGAATGCTCAAAACCCTTCAGATTGTTGTATGATATAAGATCCTTTCGGGGGTGATTCTCAGATTCTTGGGTTCGATCTATGTGTTGTTAAGGAGCGATTTCGAGGGTGAAATCAAATTAAGTGGGGGAGAATTGTAACATCTCGATTGATCATTTATGAATTTTGAGTTTTATTCGTGGAGCTCTGAGGTTGTGATGTGTTGCTAGAAGAGTAGGGCTTCTCACCACCTTTCCGGGGATATAAGGTTCGTTGGAAACGGACTTGTAACGAAGGAGCTACGATAGTTTGAAGTTTTGGCAAGTTTAGTCCTCATTGTGAAATGTGTGGCAATTGAGTACGTGGGGCGTAATTATGTGTACGCTCGCGTACTCATGTGCGTGGAAGGAAGGCGAAGGTTGCCTAGTACGCTGTGCGTACCAGAGGGTACGAAGGGCATACTAGGTCCTGAAAGAAACCCTAATGTTTTCGAGTATCCCTATTTAAGGAACATTATGTGTTCATATCCAACCCCCATTTCCAGCATCCTACTTCTCTCAAAACCCTAAATCTTGTTACTTAGCTTGTGTGAGCAATGGAGGCCTATGGAGTGATCTTGTGGGATTCTTTTGTGAAGAAGGAACTTTGAAGGAAGAAAGAGTTGACGTTCAAGCTTTTGGATATGAGTTTCCTTGTGGGTGGAGCATCATTCTGAGGTATAAAGCTCAAAACTTTGCTATTATTTTTCATAGTTCATTTCATGGTCCATTTTAGGGTTTATGTCCCCAAAGCTTGAAGCTTTTTGAGTTGGTCAACCCCAGAGCCTTATACATGTCCTCCTTGATGTCTTTAGACGTTAGAGTTCATAAAAATGGAGTCTTGGTCGTCAAGACCTCCCTATCTATGAGATATGTGGATTTTTATGTTGAATAAGTGAGAGTTTATGAGATCTAGACTTGTCCAGCCTTGATAGGGCATAAAGTCACCAACTTTATGCTATAAGAGACTTTATTTGACCAAGATCTGAGATGGTAGCCTTTGTCTTAATGGGTTAACACCATAAGAGTGGAATAAGCAAGACTGGGACATACACCAAGCGTACTCCCAACTACATGCAACGTAGCACTGAGCCACCCCGATGCATGCATGGCTGGCCGTACACCCAACGTAGTGAGACGTACTCCCAACGTACGCATCGTGTGTTGACCCCTCCGTTGACTTTTAGGGTTTTGAGCAAATGTGGACTTTTGAGGGGAAAATGGTCTTTTTAACCTCCTAGGATTTAGTAGAGGAGTTGACCTAACATTTATGGGATATTCATGTGATGTATTAATTGGTGGCAATTATGACATATGTTAGGCGGGGATTTGATTAGCGAATCGGGTGCAGGAGTTGCTTACTCTACTTGCGAGGTGAGTCTTCTCACTTTACTTTACCTAGAGTGGTAATCTTTGTGTGACCGGAGGGTCTTATGTGTTTATATTAAGTATTGTGATATCCTGCATTATGTCTTGGTGATCTATGTTGTATATTATTCTGAGCTTTACTGAGTTAGGACCGGAGGGTCCACCCGAGCTGTGGAACTGGAGGGTCCCACTGAGACACATTGATCGGAGGGTCTTATTTGAGCATATCCATGAGAGGCTAATGAGATATGTGTGGTATATTGGGGAACTTACTAAGCTTCGTGCTTACTGTGTTATGTGTTATGTGTTTCAGGTACTTCTCAGGATCACGGGAAGGCATCGAATTGATTGTACACACAAGACTGAGTTATATTTTGTGGATGCTGGATTTTGTTATTATGGACATGCGATTGATAAATTGGGATTTTAGAGATTTTGTGATTTATGTTAATGAGATTAATGTGATTTATAAATGAAAATTTTGTTTGAAAATTTACGGTGTTACATGAAATACCTGAAACCATAAACAAAAATTGTAAGCACGAAGCTTAGTGACTTCCCCAAAGTACCAACACCAAGACATATAACAGATACAAATAACAACATGCATACAAGGGCTTTAGCATGACTGGAACGGCCCACCGTACTATAGTCCATCTGGTACGCCACAAAGCCTTCAGTCTGACTGGAACGCCCCACCGGCCTACAGTCTGTTTGGTACGCTCACAAAACCTTCCGCATGACTGGTTCGCCTCACTGGGCCTTCAGCCTATCTGGACCGTTTTTCGGGCCGTCGGCCTGACTAGTACGCCCCACTGTCCTTCAGTCTATCCAGGAGGCCTTAGGTCTATTTCCCTTAAGCATAAAGCAGGCCCATCTCAACCCAACCGCACACAACATGTTGACATATACATAACAATTAAACATATAACAAGTCAATAGACAGATCCTACAGATCACTAAGCATATCATCATCCTATCTACCAGGATATAGATCTAATAGATCATAACAACATAGCAACATCCTATCTACCAGGATACTGATCTAATAAATCATAACAACATAGAAACATCCTATCTACGAGGATACCGATCTAACATATCATATCAACATAGCAACATCCTATCTACCAGGATACCGATCTAACAGATCATAACAACATAACAACATCCTATCCACCAGGATATCGATCTAACAGATCATAACATCATAACAACATCCTATCCACCAGGATACTGATCTAACAGATCATAGCAACACTCAATCGTAAGATAAACCAGGATAACAATCCATGAGGGTCAGCATTGGTGTCTTCGACCTATAAGTACAGTGAGGAAAACTCACCTCGAATGCAAAAGCTCCCCAAAAGAAATCCCTAGCTGCTGCCCTGCCGGCTTCGCGAGCTATCAATATCAATCAACACACTCAATTGGCAGTTGGGTTCCATGCGATAATCCATAATCCATACTTGGGGTAAAATGACCATTCAACCCCTGACCCAACATACACCAAAACTGAGGTCCAAAACCAAAAGATCCACAAAGGCCCACTAATGGCCCAATTGTCCAAATTAGGCCCAACCCCATATGGGTCTTATCCTAAGCCCATATTCTCCTTAAATCCAAATCAGGTTACCACAAACACCCTTAGGGACAAACTTGGTCAAAGACATAAGTCAAAAGTAAATGTCAACGATCCAAGTTGACCCAACTCGCCGAGTTGTCCTTCAACTCGTTGTGTTTCTCCATAAATCTGCACAGATCGAGAAAACCCAAGTCAACTTGCCGGGTTTACCCACCAACTCGTCGAGTTCCTCTATTAATCTGAAAATGTCGGGGAAAACTGAGCCAACTCGTCAAGTTTATCCATAAACTTGCCAAGTTCGCTCAAAGTCCAGAAGTTTAATTCATTAAGCACCTACTCCATAAGGACATGGCCAAAAAACATAGATCTAATTTCCTTCAGCTGGAAAACTACATAAAGTTACCGACTTTACGTTCATGCATGTCTAAACGAAGCTCTTAAGCTTCAAATGAACTTAACACTCGACTTCATGCATGCATGACATCAAGATCCTCCTAAAGTTTGTACCTTTAAGATCAAGGGTAGCAAAACAAACTCAGTTATGAAAGGATGAACCTTTACACCACCTAACTTATCCATAAACTCAAAAAGGAGGCCAAAATCACAATAAAACCCAAATAAGAAGATCTAATCATCTACCAATCAAGGTTTGAACTTGATACCTCGAAATCGCTACAAAAAATGAAGTGATTCTGGATCCAACGCTTCCTTCTCCAATCTTGAAACTTTAAGATCTTCTACTCCCCTTCACAAGGCACAAAATGGACACCCAACTCTTCTACAAGGTCCAAACACTTGATAGTGGAGGCTAAAATTCGATTTAGGGTTTTGGGGAACAGTGGAGGCTCATAAGGAGGCCAAAAGAAAGACTTCAGGCATTTAAATAGGGTGCAAGACCCTAAAAGTTAGGGTTTCTCAAACAACGTCCAAGTCGTCAAGTTGCCTTCACCAACTTGCCGAGTTGGTCCTTAGGAATGCGCGTGCCAAAGACCAGCAACACGTCGAGTCTCTCCCCCCCACCCAAGAACTCGACGAGTTGGTCTTTAGAAAAGAGGATTTATTTCCATAATTGACCTTCTAGATTCCGGATGTTAAAACTCTCCCCCACTTAAATTAGATTTCGTCCTCGAAATCGCTCCTCATTAATACTCATATCAAAACGACCAACCTAATGATCACAAACATAAATTTGGTGCCTAAGACAGTCTTCCCATGGCAACCGAAACCCGAACCAAAACTTCCATCCCGAAGACAACAATCAAAACTTCAGCCCATGAAAACTACTTCTTACCCTTTTGAGACCTGAAATCTATAATGGTCTGACTCCCATACAGACCCCCCCACTAAAGCAACTCCATGCCAAGCTCTCAACGAGCAACATACCAACCATAACACTTCCAACCATGATCATTCAACGGTCCAACCCGATCTACCGAAACCATCCGTAGAATAGTTCTTCAAGCCCGATGGAGAATGAATCCTCAATATTTTGGATAAAAACCAATCTTACCTCCCCTGAGATCTGAAACCTAAAGTCTTAATGGTCTAACACCCTGTTAGAACTCCCCCATTGAACTGTCACCAAGCCAACCTCATAGGGTCTCGCACCAAACAAAAAGCTTCCAACCCCTGATCAGATGCCACTTCAAAGGGAAACAAAGTCACTAACCATATATAGCGACATAACACTTATACTCGACAAGAGGCTCAGATAATCCTTTGAGTAGAAGATACATTCCTGCAATGGTTAGACTCAGACGAGAGCTGCGCAACAGGGTCAACCAATTACTCTAATATTATTTAATCCTGATGCGAGTGACTTATAATTTCCTAAACACCAAAAATCTCCACACATACGTGAAATCCCACGTCACTAATACCGCCCGAAACACGGATACCGCCCAAAACACTGGTACTGCCTAAAACACTAATACAACCCAAAGCACTGATACTGCTCGAAACACTAATACTAGGAGCCTAAAACCTCTTTACAAGCCCAACCTTCACAATGGTAGAACCATCCATTTCCAATCTACCCCCAGTCCCTAACTGGGTCATTACTAGAACCATGAACAATGATCCTCAAGACACACTGCTCGCTAACTTATCCCAAAATCAAACCATATGATGAGCCCAAAATCTTAACACCCTTGACTCTTTGCTATGCCATTACCAACCATTGTTAGCAATGACAATCAAACCATGAACTTTTGTGATACATCCAACCCTTACCGACGCCGATGCACTACCACCAGGGAACCTACTCGATACAATCACCAATAATTTTACAACTTACGACTGCATAAGGAATTTCCAACTTGAGAATCACAAATCTAACAACCGCTTCCGAACAATTGGAATTATTGCATACAATCTTCCGAGACTTTCTGATACCTGACTGATACTTCCCTCAATCCTTACTACTTCCTTTATCCAACCACAGATTTACGACTCTCCCGATCCCCATCAATGCGTCAACCCCAAAAACACTACAAACAGAAGAAATGAACCATATGATCTCTAGGCCCACAACCTATGACTGGAATGCTTCCGATAACACGCAGGCCTTGACGACACTCTCATAGCACCACTGAGCACCACATAGTTGCTACCCAAGAAATCCTTACGAAAACATAGTCGCACACGATCCGCAGAAAGGATAATGCTCGGATTCTTGATCCAAATCGGAAGCTGAAACCCAAGAGAACCATGCACATGATTTGAACCAAGAGTCCCAATGCTCTTTTACTCAACTCACAAGGAGCACCCCCATACACATACTTCAGAAATCCATAATTTCATCCAAAATGAAAAGAAACACCAGAGATAACCGAGAAGGCCACCTTGCTCAAAACAGGAAATATCCCCGTGATCGGTCAAACAAGACCCCATACTTGTGAGACTGAACGAAGTCCATCACTACCCCACTAGCTCGAGAAAACCTTCAAGATGATCCTAAAGGTTACCAACACCTGAGTCTGCTATAAACCAAGCTTCCACTCTACCATTAAGGGTAAGCACACTTGAAGACCGAAGGGACTTAGAATATACCGAACAACAGGGTAGCTGACACATTCCTTTACCTTTAACTAGCACCACTTAAACCCTTCGAAGAATTCCCACTAAAACGAACTCAACGACCAATGGGCTCGAATACCTTGACACCCATACTAGAGAAACCACAACCCACCTGGAGCTGAACATACCTGCTTCTGAAAAGGTTCCACCAACCAACATCTGCCCAACAGATTTGAAAGTAGCAAACCAACCAGCAAACTAACAGAACCCTCAATGAATGACGTTCAACCTGAGAATTCCAATTCTCCCCACTTAGAACTCGAACCACTGCTCACTGGTGATGAACCAAAACATAACCCAAGTAGCCCATCCAGGTACAACCATACCTAACCATGAAATGAATATCACCAACAAAATATTCCTCCAGGTACGGATCAAACGAAACCCACGAGGAACCTAAAATACAACTGAAGACCTCAGATCTTCCCATAATAACCACTTACAAAGCATAGGCAACTGTCCGTTTACGATCCACATATACATCCCTGCATGCAACCCACACGACAATCTGGCAATTGGCCTTCCCACCCCCCCCCCAAGGATACGACCCTTGCTCACATCACTAAGATACTCGTGGCACATCAAGCCACTTACACATACCGGCACATACATGCTATTTCCAACCACCACGACCAGCAGACCTCAAGCTGAGAATCCAACCTAACTCGGGAGGTTAAAAGCCTGCCTACTCCCTCTAACTCGGAAAACTGAAGACAAAAGTCCCTACCACAGATAGCGACAACCAAACCGACAATCTGCCACTTAAATCCCATATGCTATTCTAAACTGATCATGACAACCGCTTCCTCCCCCTAACTCAAGGCTCAAGGCGCGACCCCTAACAAAAACCCTCGAGACTTCCAATCAACATACTCAACCAGGTCTGAACCATTCAACCCATATCAATATCGCCACAGAGTCCTAAACAAACACAAAATCCATCCTCGCCTGGGCAGCCTAGTGCCGAAAGATTGACAGATACGAAACCACTAACTCGAACCGTGGTATTTAACCATGCTATCTACCCAGACCAATCCTTAGAATCTTTGAAGTGCTCCTTGATTTGATTATGGATCCTGTGCTTCCAGTAGTACGGGCCCAATACTACCTTCCACACCTATCCATACTCTCCTCAAGAATCATCTCGGGTCCTCTAAGACCTAGTCATAAAATACTCCTAAAACCTGCTTAACAGCGAAACAACTGCACCAAAATACTCTCTAGGCTATCCTAGCATTCACTCACACCCCCTCTGCCATCAGCTGCTGAGAAATTCCTCACAATATCAATTAGCCATTCCATAAATACAATCACATGCAACAAAGCTTAAATAATCCTTTGAGTAACAGTCTCATCCCTACAATAGTTGGACTCAAACAAAAGTTGCAAAGCAGGGTCAAATGTGTCACTATGAGATTATCCAACCTTTTTCACATATGACTTGACATATTCACTTAATGGCTAACTCATATCACTCATGAGTTCCACAAAGCACAAAGCAAGCAACAGTCGAGCAGAGAAGTTGACTAGCACTAAAATGCAATAAAATCAGACACATCCTCGAAATCCTCGATCTCGAATTCCCAGCTCCACAGGTATACCTTCGCACTTCCCTTACTCTCTCAAGAGTGGCTAATCATTCCTTGCGCTGACTCGCTATACACTGCACTTGCTCATGAAACTTCCACCAACCCTGCAGCACTCGCGTATGCTAGCCATACATCACACTGGATCCTATAGATAGTCGAATACTCAGTCCTACTCTAAGCCCACAACCAGACAAGGAACAAGATATAAAGCCAAACCAAATATTCTCAGGCTATAGAATCTTAGTTATGTACAACTATGATGCATACACTAAGAAACTACAGTAATGATGTCAATTTCATATAAAGGAGAATCCTAGGCTATCAGACATCATATAATCAGGGAATTCTATCATGCAATTCTTGAAGATCCTTATCCTATCATTAGCTTGCTGTTCTAACATATCATAATATCAAATAACAGTATGGTATTTTGGGGTCTACTTACTGGCTCCGACTGATCGTACACATTGCATCCTCCTTAAGTATTTTGAAAACTATTTGAAAATAATTTTAAAAATCTTTTTCCTTAGTTTGAGACTGGATTCACATGAGTGTTCCTCTAATTCATTAAAACCAAGGCTCCGATACCAACTTGTAACATCCCAAAAATTTCATAAAATTTAAACTTTTCAAAACAACCCTTTTTCTATAGAAGTATTTATAAAAACCGTTGTTCCCAAAACATTATTTAAAAATCAGAATCTCTTTCAACATAGTTTCCAAAACGTTCACATTATCAGAGTTTCCCAGAAATCATAAGTCCAAAATGTGAGGATGTGTACGGTCACGCCTTCACCTTGCTACGATCTCCCAAAATACCTGAAACCATAAACAACTACTGTAAGCACGAAGCTTAGTAAGTTCCCCCAAAGTACCAACACCCAGACAGATAACATATACAAATAACAACATGCATACAGGGCCTTCAGCATGACCGGAACGCCCCACTGGCCTACAGTCCATCTGGTATGCCATAAAGCCTTCAGTTTGACTAGAATGCCCCACCGGCTTACTGTCTGTTTGGTACGCTCACAAAACCTTCAGCATGACTGGTACGCCTCACTAGGCCTTCAACCTATCTGGACCGTTCTTCAAGACTTCAGACTGATTGGTAGGCCCCACTGGCCTTCAGTCTATCTGGGACGCCCTAGGTCTGTTTCCCTTCAACATAAAACATGTTCGCCTCAAGCCAACCGCACATAACATGTCGACATATACATATCAATTAAACATATAACCAGTCAACAGAAAAACAAACAGATCCTACAGTTCACTAAGCATAACATCATCCTATCTACCAGGATATAGATCTAACAAACCATAACAACATGGCAACATCCTATCTACCAGGATACTAATCTAACAGATCATAAAAGCATAGCAACATCCTATCTACGAGAATACTGATCTAATAGATCATAACAACATAGCAACATCCTATCTACCAGGATACTGATGAGTTTAAGAAACTCTTTGATTGTTTAGATCTTCAAACAGTTTAATCAGAAAAGTACTAACAGAAAGATCAAACACAAGAAAGAATCTGAATATGTCGAATGATTCTATTGATTCAATCCTCAGCAGAGCTCGATAAAGAACTTCCGCTGTAGAGGATATTAGGGTTACAAAAGATAAAAGATCAAAATACTTGACAGAATTACTTCTAAAATCTTACGTTTTAGGATGCATGCAAGCACCTATAAATACGAAACCCTATAAAATAACTCTCGGATGGACAGGCCCATACCGGAGACTGAATGGACTAAATAGCGAGCCCAAGACGCAACACCTTCTGGACCTAACAATCTCCCCCTTTGCGAAAATTGGAGCGAGACTATCTCTTCGGCTTGCTGGGTCCACCTGCAGGAACTTTCTTAGTGGTGTCAAACAGACATGGGATGAGAGCAAGGATTGTCTGTCTGAAGCGAATGTAACACTGAATCATGTCATCGAAGTACTTCTTATCATCTGTCGAATTCTGCTTGCATCGATGAATGATACTCAGAACATGTTCCAAGCAAGCAGTGGTGTAAAGGTGTTTGTCAGCCAAGGTGAACAGGCATTTTTGGCCTTCGTTCCTTGTAAACATGACAGAATTCCATTTCGGGTCGATCCTACCCATCTGCATCATGTTCAAATCACTAGCAGAGCCAACAGGAGAAATAGTGGGCTTTTTCTTGAATACGCTAGTGATCTCCTGATCCATCTTGACAACCTCCATAATGTAGCATACGAGCATCCTTTTGAAGTGATTAATAATTGGACCATACTCAGCTTCGTTGGTGAGGAGGATGTTGTGCAAAATAATCCAGTCATGTGGATTCAGGTTGGGAAGATCAGCAAGCGATATGGCATGTTCGGTTTTAGCATAACCCCTCAGCACTTTGAACCGAACGTTAGTGAAGTTCCCCTCACGAAACGGCTTGAGGACCCGAACATTGACAATCTTCTGAGCGCTCCAAGTTTGATACTATGGTTGAGCAGACTCCAGATAAAATTCGAAGAGTTCCTTATCAACCTTTGGATGAGGATGAGGGACATCAGCAACATTATCAAAGGCATGGAAGATGAAGGCTTTTCGGGTTAGTGGCATGTCAAATTGAGAATCGACAGAGTTGATACGATCCAATGAAATCACTGGTTGAAGCCACAGAATGATGGGAGTTTCAATCGCCTCTTTCAAAAGCTTCTCAAGAGTCCACGGAGGAAAAAGGGTTTTCTTGCTCTCAAGAAGGTCATGAGCCTCCTTCATTTTTCTTTCGTTCGCCTCAGCCTCTCTGGCAACCCGAGCGCTCATGTCAGCATCTTTATCACGACCTTGTTTCTTTAAGAGATCTGTAATCGTCTCTTTATCATCATCATCATCACTGTCTTCAGCAATTTTCTTTCCTTTGTCTTTGACACTCGAACCTGAGGATTGACCTGCTGAAGGAGGTTCGGTTGCTTTAGTTGCTGTAGAAGTGGGAGGCGGTTGAGATACATCTTCTCCCCCTTGTTTCGGAATGAACACGAACTCAAGGAGCCCTTCAATTTTGCTTAGAAGATAAAGGACAGGAGCAAGCTTCTCCACGAGAGTACGCCTCACTGAGTAATTCAGGATCGGATCATGGGCTTCAAGGATGTTGGAAAAGGCGGCGTGGACATCCGAAACACATGAAGAAATAACCTCACGCTCAGATCGAAGAGAGTCAACTTCCTTTTGAGAGTGGAAAAGCTGAAGACTCTTGACCTTGAGGGCGGTGGTCTGACGAGCAAGAGCGTCCATGACTGAGTTCTCGACAGCTTAGTCAGGCGCTCCTCAATAGTCGTTTTAAACAATGTGTTGTCATCACCGAGAGCTTGACGAAGACTGGCAAATGAATGCAGTTCTAAGAGGGAGCTTTCGCTCCCTTGACAACATTCTTGTCTTTTCCTTTGTCATTCTTCTTTCCCCTGGGAGCAGGCCGATCAGCGTCATGAATTGATTGAATCATGTCAGGAGTGAGTTCTCTGGGACCAGAACGACGAAACTCCTTGTAAGTTCTGATGATCCGGCTGTCGCTTGGAACATCCCCATACATTGACTCAGGGATTGAGCCAATAAACTGAAACTTAGAGGAATCAGATACAATTATCTTCGTGGTGTGGAAAGTACCTATCGAAGACCCTAAAAGCGAACATAATCGCTGCTTGGAGATGGAGGCCTTGTGATCAAGAATGTCGAAGAAGATTCGATCGACAGACTTGTCATAGTGGGCAGTGGAGAATATTTGCGAGAGACACTCCATTGGAACTGTTTCAACCTTGGTAAGAGCTGGAGCCAGCGGTGAATACTTGAGACATTCCATGATTGGAAACATGAATGCATCATAAACTTGAGGAGTGAGGTCGATAATCAGGCTTTGTTGAGGACGGATGGGCAGAATGTGAGAAGTAGCATGAACTAATGATGAGTCCGCCATTGAAGGTAAGAATTTGGGAGGGATGATGAACAGTAGAAGAATCAAAGCTTTTCTTGCTCTCTGAAGTTTTGGTGCAGTAAAGAGGTAAATTATGGTAGAAAGTACCTTTTATACCGTGGTGAGAAGAGAGAGAAAAATCTGTTCCCAAATCTTCAAGGGAAATACGAAGAAGTTCCTTAGATGATTGACGCATGACAGTGTGGAGCCCCGATGATTACGCAGGAGAGAGAAGGACTGTCCCGTTTCACACGCCTTCCCATCAGGCGCCGTTTAAAATGTCAAAAATGGTTCCACTTCACACGCTTTCCCATTAAGCGCCGTTTGAAATATCAAACCGATTGGACTTTCGGCTGAGTCAGCAACTTATCCCTTTAGAGTGAGCTGTCGTCATAAAGCTAAATATCCACGTGTAGCATTGTGAGCCACATCTCTTTTATAACGTTAAATCTCATAGCCAAAATTTGCTTGTAAGTAATGAAACCAGAATTATGGAAAATCAAAAAGATTTTCGTGCAAAGTGTGTAAAAGAAAAAGAAATAAAGCAACACATATGTGGGAAATTGTGATGTCAGTAAAGACACGAAACAATGGATCCCGGGCACGAATCTCTTCCTTTAAAGTCAAGAGAGACTTTAAAGTGTTTGTGTGGTTTCCCGTTGAAATACGATCAAACACTTATTAAGAAGTGTTGAAAGGCATCTTTTAATAAGGCTAATGAGGGTGGCGTTCGCTTCAGTGCAGAATTCCTGAGCTTGACATAAGACATAAATCGACCGAAGTACTTGTGAGACCAATGTAGTCTGTTGAACAAGTAGGTGTGAAGAGAATTTAAGTGGCAGTTTGAAAATACTTTTAGGGAAAATCTCAAAAAAAATAGAAACTGGATTCCAAGGGAAGAAATGTTATGGGATTTAACAATTTCATAAGAATCACACAAAGAGAAAATTTAGAGATTTCAAGGTACAGCCCCATGGGTGAATTCGTCAATTCTTTAGTGAAAACTAGAGCAAATTTAATTGTTCACCGTCAATTCATAGTAGGTATTGAATTATGGGTTTCACTTAGCACGTAGTGGCATGAAGCTAAGATCATGAACACATAAATTGTGTAACCATAAACCTCAGTGGTAATTGCCGAGAGTCTCAAGGGTTACTTGTATGAGGCGAATAGGATGGAGAAAAGTATTGGAGATGGTGTAAAGAAACCAAAGTACCTCTGCTGTTAAAATAAGGACCAAGCAGAAAACTCTTATCTCATGTGAGAAGAGAGTAAGGTAGCTCATGATTAGAATAAATATAAAAGCCTAATTGGGAAGACAAGGGTTGTATATACCAAGCCAGGAAGGCTATTATTCAGAATCGGGTGAGGCTTTGGACACATACAGCAACATACTTCTAGGGACACTTAACTAATAAAACGTGAGAACTGGAATCTCCCCACAAATATCCACAAATAAAAAAAATTAACGAACACAAAAAAAATGTTTTTGGAGTTTTTGATTTAAAGAGAAAAATATTTTTGGAGTTTTTGAGTTAAAGAAATAAATAATAAAAAAAACACAAAAAAAAACTTTGGAACCGAACCCGAAATAGGCCGCACGCTCGGTTCATTTCGGTTAAAAACTTACAACCAAAGAAACTACCTTTAAGTGATACGCGAAGATAAGAGAATAGGACCGAACCCGAGCATTCAGTTCATTTCGGCACACACGTGAACCGAACCCGAACGTTCGGTTCATTTCGCTTCCAACTTTTAGTTTTGAGAAGTAGTTTTTGGTACTGAATCCGATTCCATCATACCTAGCCCGTGTAGAATTTTATTGAAACTTGCTTCAGGAAGGGCTTTGGTGAAGATGTCAGCCAGTTGATCAGTAGTGGGAACAAAATGAATCTATACGTTTCCGTCTTCTACGTGATCTTTAATGAAGTGATACCTCAATGCAATGTGTTTAGTTTTGGAATGTTGCACTGGGTTATGACAGATTCTAATTGCACTTTCTGAGTCACAATATAAAGGGATCTTTTTCATATTGAGTCCATAATCCCGGAGTTGGCTTTGGATCCAAATCACTTGAGATGTGCAAGAAGCGGCTGCAATATATTCTGCTTCGGCTGTAGACAGTGAAACACATGTTTGTTTCTTAGATTGCCAGCTCACCAACTTGCCGTCGAGGAATTGACACCCTCCTGTAGTGCTTTTCCTATCTAAACCACATCCTCCAAGGTCTGCATCTGAGTAGGCTTGAACAAAGAAACTAGAGTTTGATGGATACCAGAGACCAAGGGAGGTGGTTCGCTTCAGATATCGGATAATGTTTTTCACTGCTAGCATGTGTGGTTCACGAGGATTCGCCTGAAACCTGGCACAATAAGACACACAAAACATTATATCGGGCCTGCTAGCTATGAGATACATCAGGGAACCAATCATTTGGCGATATAGCGTAATATCGACTGCCGGTTTTTCCAAGGATGGTGTGAGTTTGGTTCCGAATGCCATTGGAACTTTGACCTTTGAATCTCCCATCATGCCGAATTTAGCAAGAAGAGTCTTGGTGTATGCTTCCTGGTTGATAAAGATGCCTCCGGGTCCCTGTCTAATGTTTAAACCAAGGAAAAAGTTAACCGGACCCATGGAGCTCATTTCAAATTTAGTATCCATCAGCTCTCTGAATTCAACTGTTAAGCTAGGATTCGTTGAGCCAAAGATGATGTCATTGACATAGATTTGAACTATCATAAGGTGGTTAACTTCCTTCTTTCGAAAGAAGGTTGGGTTAACCGAACCTTGTTTGAATTTAGACATCTTTAAGAACTTAGTTAGCGTTTCATACCATGCCCTAGGCGCTTGTTTCAGACCATAAACTGCCTTGTCTAGAATGTAACAGTGATTTGGATGCTTTTCATTCACAAAACTTGGAGGTTGCTCCACATAAACCGTTTCTTCAAGCTCTCCATTCAGAAAGGCGCATTTCATATCCATTTGATAGACCTCGAAGTTCTTGTGTGCAGCGTAGGCAAGAAATATTCAAACAGATTCCAGCCTTGCTACCGGAGCAAAAGTTTCTTCGTAATCAATTCCTTCTTCCTGGCAGTAACCTTTCACCACGAGACGAGATTTATTTCGAATCACATTACCCTCCTTGTCTATTTTGTTTCTGAATACCCATTTGAGACCAACGACTGAGGCATGTTTAGGTGTTGGAATGAGGCGCCAAACCTTGTTTCTTTCAAACTCATTGAGTTCATCTTGCATAGCCTGAACCCAATCAGAATGATCAAGAGCAGTGTTGACTGTCTTCGGTTCAACTTTGGATACGAAAGAATTATACACGCAGAACTCTACTTTGGAGAATAGGGAGGATTGCTTTGCTTTCACTTGGGATCAGGTCAGGACCTTTTCAGATACATTACCCACTATCTGAGATACAGGATGATCTTTGGTCCATTTAATGAGGGGAGGAGAGTTTGAATCATAGGATGGATCCAATTCGGCATTGACCATTTCTTCCAATTCAGATTGACTATCGTCATCATAGAACATATCGGAATTCTCCCCCTTGACTGATGATGAATCATTTGGAATTTCAGATTGATTCGGACCTTCGGGTGCAACAGAACTCTCAGGTGTAGCCGGACTTTCGGGTGCTACAGGATTTTCGGGTGTAGCTGGGCTTTCGGGTGCTACAGGAATAGAATTCTCCCCCTGAAAGTGTGAGTTCGGTTGATTTGAAGAAAATAGATTCTCCCCCTCGACTGAAGTGCTGTGCGAAGGAGGTTCGTTTGGAACTTGTTCTCCTTCACCCATTCGTTTGGCTGCATCTTCGACAATTTTCTTCAGACGTTCGATTTTGTTGTCTGCCGCATTGGCTTCCGAGAGAGTGGCTTTCTTAGGTTCATCAAATAAGTCAGCAAACTGATCGAATAAATTAGCAATCGTGGCTGTGACTTGACCTGTTTGAGAGAAAATCTCTCCAATTTCTTCTTCAGTAGTCTTTAGCTTCTTGATGTAGCTGTCATCAAAAGTCACATAATAAGTTTCTTCAATCTTTCTAGAGCGCTTATTTAAAACCCGGTATGCTTTTGAAGTAAGAGAATATCCCAGAAAAATTCCTTCGTCAGCTTTAACATCAAACTTGTTATGATGTTCTTTGGAGTTGAAAATGAAGCACTGTGAACCGAACACATGGAAGAATTTTACGTTCGGCTTTCTGTTATTGATGATCTCATAGGGAGTGAGAGAGAAACGCTTTTTGAAATAAGATCTATTTTGCGTAAAACATGCTACAACAATAGCATCAGCCCAGAAATATAAGGGAAGAGAAGCAAAACTTAGCATAGTTCGGGCCGCCTCACATAAGGATCGGTTTCGCCTTTCGACAATACCATTCTGTTGAGGCGTGTAAGGGGCTGAGAAGTTATGACTGGTTCATTTTTCTGCCAAAAAGTCTTCAAATTCTTTGTTCTTGAATTCCAGTCCATTGTCGCTCCTAATGTTTCGAACGACTTTTCTCAGTTGCACTTCAACCTGCTTGATAAACATTTTTAACTTCGGAGTGGCCTCAGATTTGTGCTTTAGAAAGAATACCCATGTAAAGCGTGAGAAGTCATCAACAACAACAAGAATGTACTTGCTTCCGCCAATGCTCTCGATTGATGATGGACCACACAAGTCGATGTGAAGCAACTCAAGTGGTTCAACAAATTTTGTGTTTATAATTAATGGGTGACTTTGACGACTTTGTTTCCCCATTTCGCATGCAGCACATAAGTGTTCTCGATCAAACTTGAGCAACGGAAGACCCCGAACATGACCTCCAGTGACAAGCTTGTTGATGTCTTTGAAGTTGAGATGTGAGAGCCTTCAGTGCCACAACCAACTTTCGTCAGAATGAGCTTTGGACAAAAGACATATGGCTGGATTTCCATTGATTGGTCTGAGATTCAGAGGAAACATTTCTCCTTTTCGATCTGATTTGAGAATGACCTTGTTGGATTTCTTCTCTATAATCTCTGAGCCTTTGTCGTCGAATGAAACTTTGAGACCGGTACCTCCTACCAGTTGAGATACACTGATGAGATTATGCTGTAACCCTTCTACGTACGCCACCTTTCTTATTGTGAAGTCTCCATTGGTTATCATTCCATAACCCTTTATCGTTCCAAAGGAGTTATTACCGAACTTTACATTGCCACCATTTTGAAGCGATCTAAACTCTCTTAACTCTTCCTTCCTTCCTGTCATGTGACGCGAGCAGCCACTGTCATTGTACCATTCTTCGTCAAACTGCTCGTCACTGATAACCTACAAAAATTAAGCAGATTTAGGAACCCAAAGTTTCTTGGGTTCACGTGAGCCTTTCACAGGAACAGGAATAGTAAGAGAAACATCAACTAGATATGTTCGTTTTACTAAGGTTGTTTCATCTTTTCTTTTAATAGTAAACACTTTGATTTTGTTAGAATTAGCTATAGGTGTTTTGGATCCAAATTCTGGTGTTTGAGCACTAGACTGCTTTCGGTCTTCCTTAGCTGAGAAAATCTTCCTTTTTCCTTTAAAGTTCGTTGATGATCTTGAATTTTGTGTAGGAACCGAATTAGGCTTAGAAGAAGATTGAGAATGAGAAGAATTAGAGACAAAGAAATTAGAATGAGAGTTTCTCCTAACTTGAGGTTCGAAATGACCCTTTCATTTGTGGTCATTAGAGGGACCGAACCTGGACCTTCGGTAGCCGCTCGATGATGAGCTGAAGTTTGAATTTTGAGTGTTGTTGGATGGTGATTCAAAACTTGGTCTTTTATTATAAAAGCTTGAAGGACTGAAATCAGGTCTTTGCCTGTTATTACTTGGCGGACCGAAGCTCGCTTTTCGGTTGCTGCTGCTTTTGGGACCGAACCTATCCTTTCGGTTCTGTGCTTCATGTGGCCCGAAAGTCTTTCTCTCTGACTTAGAATCTTTATCATGGTAAGAGTAATGAGGATTTTGAGAGCGGCAAAAACTGTTTTCGCTCTTAGAGATTTTTCTTGTACCTAAGATTTCTCTGCTGCTTTTGATTTTTCACCTGTTTCGGTTGTTTGTGGATATTGGCTTTTTGTTTTAGCTTCTTGACAGCTGGTTCACTCTTCACAGATGAGGATTCGCTTGTGGAGGTGACTTCTTCTACAGAGATTTCTTTTGTGCCACTTGTACCAGGTACGTCAAAGTTGGTAGGCTTATTCAGCGGTTCTGGCACATATCTTCCTTTCGTCTTCCAGGATGTTCGCTCCGACAGACCAACCGTTTCGTCTGCATTGTCTATAGGAGCTGACCAGAAAAAATCATCACAGCCATCTGCATTGTCTTCATTCACTATGGCAGTGAGTTCGGCTGTTTGATGTTCGGTTACTCCTGTGACCTTGTACACCTGATTGGGAGTAGTTCTAACTTTCTGAAACACAACGGCCTTTTCTTTAAGGGCTGGGGACTTGGTTTTGGACAGACGGGCAAATTCTATAGAATTTTCAGAAGTCAGATTTTTGTGGTTTTCGGGTTCGCTCTTGACAAACTCAGAACAGTCGACTTCAACCTCTACAGAAATTTCACTCATATCATCGTCCTCATCAAGTTCAGATGCGTTTTCAACATCAATTTTATTTTCTGAACTTAAATTGGCACTCAATGAGTCGAATTTTTGTATGGTTTCGGTTCTTAGTTTCAGCTTATCGTTTTCATCCAAAAGATTTTTAAGCATGCCCTTATTGTCTTTGGACTTTATAAAAGATTCTATTTTGTCCAGACCATACATATAGGTGGGATTGACATCATCAGAAGATACAACACTTTCACAGTTGTATGCTTCGGCATCGATTTCATCCTCCTTAAACTCAAGGAAGGGTAGAATCATGCGATGTATCTTTTGCCCTATTTCACAATTTAGATGCAGTTGAGTAATGTTAGCATAAAGTCTTTTAGCGATCAAACAAAAAACATTCCTTTGTTTTAACAATTTCAAATTGTCTCTTTGTAAATAAATGTTTTCATCCCTAGACTTAATTAGCTCCGACTCCTTCTGCTCAATCCACATCTTTCGCTCCTCACTCTTGGATGATACCCTGCTTATTTGGTCAGTCAGATTAGAATTTGTGACTCGAGTTTGAGTTAAACAACTATCTAGATTTGAAAGTCTTGAATTCAAGTTATTTAATTCCTTTTCATATGATTTTTGTGGAATTTTAAACGAAACAAAAACAGATTGTAACTTCTTGATCAGTTCATCAAGTTCACTGATCTGCACACTGAGAGGTTTTGCTGTGAAGCATAAGTCCTCTCGCTCCTTGGCTTCGTCATTTCCACCATCAGTATTATATCCCCTCATCTGAGATACATCAGTCACCATCAGACACCTTCCGCTGGTTTCATCATCTTTTGCAACATAAGCCTTTCCATGCGAAGGCTTTCTCACCTCATCGTCTTCTGAATCAGTCCAAACCTGTACGCCACCGAACTTGTCATCCTCTGCTGAACCCTGCACAATAAGAGCATTCATAGAGGGATTAGTAGCAGCTTTCTTCCTTTTAATCTCCTCCAGCTTTTTCATAAGAATTGCCTCTTCATCTTTCTCCTTATCTTTCTCAACCATCTTCTTCAGCACACAATCCTTTGCATAATGATTCTTTCCCCCACAGTAGAAGCAACAGACACCAGAGTCAGCTTCACCCTTAGCTTCCTTTTTCGACTCCTCAACTTTTGGTTCATCTTTTACTCTTTCGGAACTATAGCTTCCTTGCCAATTACGATTTTTGTTGGAAGGAAACTTCTTCTTGATAAACCTTTTGGGATTTGACACCATTAAAGCATAATCTTCGGCTGTCAGATCATGATCTCCTAGATTAAGATCCTCTTCATCTTCTTCTACACATTTACCCTTGGATAAGAGCGCCTGAGACCCCAGACTCGAAACCACGCTCTTTTCTTGCAGCACTATCTTTTTTTGGGATTTCAGAATTCCCACCAGTTTCGCCAGCGAATATGATTTGAACTGCTCGTGTGCTTTAACTGTAGACACACCAGCTCTCCATTCGGATCTTAAACCATTCAGAAAAGTGACATTTTGTTCAATAAGCTTCCTTTCAATATCATGTTTGATCATCTTGCTGAGAAGATGATTGAAGCGATCAAACGTCTGTGTAACAGACTCATCAGGATTTTGCTTGAACTCTCCAAACTTAGACAGAAGCAAGTTTTGGATTGAGTGCTCCAAATCTTCATCTGTGGAATACAGCTCTCGCAACCAATCCCAGATTTCTTTAGCAGTACTGCAGGAACTCACCAATCTAAATGTGTTAGATTGAAGAGCGAATCGAATCAGTCTCAATGCCTTGATGTTGCACTGAAACTTCTCCTTTTCGTCCTGAGCGACATCTTTCACATCCTTCAACAGATCATTATACTCCTTTTGAGTTTTAATAATTCTGGATGTTCCTGAATGAGCAAATGGTCCAGACACAATGGCTTCCCATATCAGATACCCATTGTCTTCAGATCCAATGACGTAGTCTTCAAAATGATGCGCCCAAACTTCGTAATCTTGAGTGTAAAGAATTGAAATCTTAGTTGTAGATCCTATACTGTTTGAGATGTTGATAGTGATATGTGTATTTATATATATATTTATGTATAACATATCTTAATATTTTAGCCTTTATTATTATTGTTTAGAACTAAAATATACTTAATATGCTTTGAAATATTTAATTACAGTTAAAATGGGAGATGGATTGCAAAAGAAAGAGAATGGAGCTGAAAAGATGCAAAAAGGATATTGCTGGCAGATTGACCCCTCTTCAGTGTTTCGGGTATATCTGATGACTCACAAGTCCAATTGACGAGATTCAAAGTTTTCTGAAAACTAGACAAAATTTCCTACGACTTATGTGAGAGGGACTTTTGGCTAATTCGACACTTATCTTATCCAAAATCGGCCATGAAGATGAAACATAAAAGCTGGATGGAAATTCCCTCCAAGTTACTTATTCCCCAAGCACCACTTTCCTTATCTTTATTTGTTTAATCCCTAAGCCACATTAGTTTCCTTATTCCAATCCAACTCTAATATTCCATATAATTCCATCTCCATCAACTACAAATACCCCATATCATTCCACCAGTTTCATAATCTATGATATTCCACTTCGAGTTGTGCAATAAGAAAACTTCATAGTTGCCGTTTTGAGGGTCTAAGAGGCGGCCGGAAGGCCGTTAAGCTAATGGGAGCGGAGATCGGAAGGATTGGAGAGCGGATACATGTCGGTAATCATGTGGGTTGTTAACGTGACCATGTTTAGCATTCCACTGTGTTACTATTATGTATTTAGTTTCTGATTTGGGTGTAAAAACCTTTTACTTTGTGTTTATGTTTGAATGAAACCTTGATTATTAGACTAATTGCTATATTGAATTGTTTTTTTATGTTTAATTTATCTTGCCAAGCTTGTTAAAAGATCCTTACATATTAATGATAATTATTTGCTGTTAATTGTTAAGTGAATTGAGTTGTGTGAACACCTGCTTGATTGCTTGTCTCTTATGATTTTGATGACCATCGAGATTATAAGTCTAGGAATAATGAATGTGAAACTAGGATTAACTTGGAATAAGTAAGTTAATGTGTAAGCCTTGTTTGATGACCATCAACAAGAGGTTAAATTGAATGATTAATTTGATTAACTATATTTACAAGTCTTGCTTGATACGAACTGAACACTAGGAAACATGTTAGTTTAATCAACTGATCACTGTTTAAATTGACTTGTTTGCTAAAGGATTAGTTATAGTGAACGTGAATCTAATCATTTTAGGAATCAGTGAACATGAATAAATGAATTTGTGTATGCAATTGTCTATGTTTTTAAGGTGTAATTTATCTAAACCAAAGTACCTGAAGAGTTTGCTTTCCTGTTAGTTTATCGAGAGTTGTTATTTGTTAGTTTGAGATTTATTAAACTATTTTCTTTATTATTTTTGTGTGACCTGTAACCCATAATCAAATATATTAAATTAATTCACCATCGTTCCCTGTGATCGACACCCGACTTACCTAAGCTATACTGTAATCTGACTAGGTACACTGCCTATAAGTGCATAGTTAGTCTAAGTTTGTTAGGTTATAAATATTAAAATTAATGGTTACTTTTATGCACATCAAGTTTTTGGCGCCGTTGCCGGGGAACGGCTTTCAATTAATTTAGTTTATTTGATTATTCGTTATTTGTTTTTAGTTAGTTTTTTATTTTATTTTTTTTAGTTTTATTTTCGTTGATATCATTTCACTTGTTGGGAAGGTTTTTGTTGCTATGTGCAGGAATTCGTGATCATACACATTGTTTGGTTTTACTTTTTGCATGGGTTTCAAGATTGCAAGCGATTAGGGAATTCTTGACTTGTTTAGTCTACTACTTTGGGTGATTTGTCCAACTCAATCCACGAGGCGTAGTATAGCAAGGCGTATCGAGGTGGTTAAGTGGAAGACCGAACTCTTGCTACTCTTGACTAGTTGGGTCGACTCTTGTTCTACTTTTTAGTTAATGGTGCAAAGAAAACAAAGGAAATAGTCTGACAGGTCCCGAAAGTTTTTGTTTTCACAAACCACCTCTTGCATGCAAGGGATTTAATCAACAATTGTAGCTTAATTTCGACGAAGACGAGTGATTGTGATATCCTTTTTAGTTATTTTGTTATTTTAGTGAGTTTTTATTTTTATTTTTAGTTTGTTTAAATTTTGTTTTCCATGTTGATGCTCTTGATGTTTCAGATCTTTGCAAAACTTTTACCCTTCAGATGCTTTCTGAAATTTCAATAATTAAGGTCGAATATTGATTTGTCACGAGAGAAAAAACCATGTGAGAGTTTGAAGTTGAGACTTGAGAGCCATGACTTTCAATAAGTGTGGGGTGCACGTCGATATTTGGAGGGATTATTATTTCGAAGAGTGGCGTTTCTAACTATACATTGATTCCCATGGCATGGATGAGCTGTTCCCACACCATGGAGTTTTATTTTGACGCAATGTAGAAGTATCATCCCGACTGCCATGACATGGTTGACACTTTCCTATGTCGTGGGGGAGTTTTTCATCACGAGAGGAGGCTGCTATTCTACATACCACGACGTGACCACCACTTACTGCATCGTGGCCATGCTATTATTCGCGATATGGATTTTTCCTCACTCGATGACACGACGTGGTTGACACTTTCCCACGTCATGGTCACTATATATTGCTTTAGCTTGCAATCGTTTGCACCACATTTCAGAAGTCAATGTTCTTTTGTATTTTCCGACACATTCAGAAGCAGCAGTTCCAGTTTCCAGTCTTCTAGCAATTTTCAGAGCAGCTTTTAGCAGCCCCATTCGATCTCGTCACTACTACCCCAGGGGAGTCTGTTCATTTTTCTTCGTTTTTATTATTTTTATGAGCTTAATTAGTTTTATGCATACAATGAGGGAATTGTATTAAATAAGTGTGGGGTAGGGGGTCGGAAAAGAAAATTAAAAATTACTAGATTAGGAAAATTTAAAAAAATTTATAAGCTTGAAATAATAGTTTAATTTAAGAAAATCTAGTGATAATTAAAAATTTTGCTAATATTGTATGTGATGATCCAATGAGAACCCAAATGTTTACCTGAGCCAACACATGTTATAGTGTATTTGTGGCTTCCCATTTCCTAGTGAAAAGTCATGAGATATGAAAGGTAATCTAGTAGTTTATATGACATAATATGTTTTGCAGCCTAAACCAGAAATCTGTCCAGGAGAGCTTATGTAGTCATTGCACTTAGACTAATACCTTAACCAATAAGGGTTGAAGTTAAGCTCCTTGCTTAAGCATGTAGTGTATGAGCGAAAAAAGTGAGATATAGAAAAAAGAGAGAGAAATTACAAAAAAAGTTGTTTGAATTTTGGAGCTATAAAAGTATGAAGATCAAAAGATCAAAATTCTGAAGAAATCCAAAAAGTTGAAGATATCAAAAATCAAACAATATGTGGTGAATTCAATGAAAGCAAATATCAAATATTCGAAGAAGTGACGAATTCAAAGAGCTCCATTGTGGTATCAAAGTTGTAATTTCTAGAATTTATGTATGCTTGGTTGTTTAGCCAAAAATATCTTGAGGTTAAGGAAGATTTCTGAGGATTGATTCGGAGGGTTGCAGAAATGAATGTTGTATAAACTAAGGGGTGAATGTTCATAAGGATTGTGAGTATTTAGGAGTGGAAAGTTTCTTAGGAATTATAGACACAAATACATGCATTCCGGTCTTGGGATAATGGATGAGTTTGAAATGGATTATTCTATGCGATATTGGTGAAATAATAAAAGTCAGTTTGCTTGGGGGCAAGCAAAGGCTAAGTGTGGGGTATTTTGATATGTGTATTTTTATATATATTTATGTATAACATATCTTAATATTTTAGCCTTTATTATTATTATTTAGAACTAAAATATACTTAATATGCTTTGAAATATTTAATTACAGTTAAAATGGGAGATGGAATGCAAAAGAAAGAGAATGGAGCTGAAAAGATGCAAAAAGGATATTGCTGGCAGATTGACCCCTCTTCAGTGTTTCGGGTATATCTGATGACTCACAAGTCCAATTGACGAGATTCAAAGTTTTCTGAAAACTAGACAAAATTTCCTACGACTTATGTGAGAGGGACTTTTGGCTAATTCGACACTTATCTTATCCAAAATCGGCCATGAAGATGAAACATAAAAGCTGGATGGAAATTCCCTCCAAGTTACTTATTCCCCAAGCACCACTTTCCTTATCTTTATTTGTTTAATCCCTAAGCCACATTAGTTTCCTTATTCCAATCCAACTCTAATATTCCATATAATTCCATCTCCATCAACTATAAATACCCCATATCATTCCACCAGTTTCATAATCTATGATATTCCACTTCGAGTTGTGCAACAAGAAAACTTCATAGTTGCCGTTTTGAGGGTCTAAGAGGCGGCCGGAAGGCCGTTAAGCTAATGGGAGCGGAGATCAGAAGGATTGGAGAGCGGATACATGTCGGTAATCATGTGGGTTGTTAACGTGACCATGTTTAGCATTCCACTGTGTTACTATTATGTATTTAGTTTCTAATTTGGGTGTAAAAACCTTTTACTTTGTGTTTATGTTTGAATGAAACCTTGATTATTAGACTAATTGCTATATTGAATTGTTTGTTTATGTTTAATTTATCTTGCCAAGCTTGTTAAAAGATCCTTACATATTAATGATAATTATTTGCTGTTAATTGTTAAGTGAATTGAGTTGTGTGAACACCTGCTTGATTGCTTGTCTCTTATGATTTTGATGACCATCGAGATTATAAGTCTAGGAATAACGAATGTGAAACTAGGATTAACTTGGAATAAGTAAGTTAATGTGTAAGCCTTGTTTGATGACCATCAACAAGAGGTTAAATTGAATGATTAATTTGATTAACTATATTTACAAGTCTTGCTTGATACGAACTGAACACTAGGAAGCATGTTAGTTTAATCAACTGATCACTGTTTAAATTGACTTGTTTGCTAAAGGATTAGTTATAGTGAACGCGAATCTAATCATTTTAGGAATCGTTGAACATGAATAAATGAATTTGTGTATGCAATTGTCTATGTTTTTAAGGTGTAATTTATCTAAACCAAAGTACCTGAAGAGATTTGTTTTCCTGTTAGTTTATCGAGAGTTGTTATTTGTTAGTTTGAGATTTATTAAACTATTTTCTTTATTATTTTCGTGTAACCTGTAACCCATAGTCAAATATATTAAATTAATTCACCACCGTTCCCTGTGATCGACACCCGACTTACCTAAGCTATACTGTAATCTGACTAGGTACACTGCCTATAAGTGCATAGTTAGTCTAAGTTTGTTAGGTTATAAATATTAAAATTAGAGGGTACTTTTATGCACATCAATAGGATTGGATTGAGAATCGTCCATGCTTGATCGTTTAACCTGTTGCAAGATCAGACTTGTAATACGTAATATTAGGGCAAAACGAATAAATAATGAGATGCATCAATTATGGAGTGACGGCTCAATAAATATCAGTAAATGCGGAATAAACCCTAATCACTTCTTTCACAGAAGAGATGTGTATGAATTACACAGCCTCCTGCTCTGATACCAATTGATGAGTTTAAGAAACTCTCTGATTGTTTAGATCTTCAAACAGGTTAATCAGAAAAGTACTAACAGAAAGATCAAACACAAGAATGAATCTGAATATGTCGAATGATTCTATTGATTCAATCCTCAGCAGAGCTCGATAAAGAACTTCCGCTATAGTGGATATTAGGGTTACAAAAGATAAAAGATCAAAATACTTGACAGAATTACTTCTAAAATCTTACGTTCTAGGATGCATGTAAGCACCTATAAATACGAAACCCTATAAAATAACTCTCGGATGGACAGGCCCATACCGGAGACTGAATGGACTAAATAGCGAGCCCAAGACGTGACACCTTCTGGACCTAACAGATACTGATCTAACATATCATAGAAGCAGTCAATCATAAGATAAACTAGGGTAATAATCCAGAAGGGCTGACATTGGTGCCTTCGATCTATAAGTACAATGAGGAAAACTTACCTCGAATGCAAAAGCTCCCCGAAAGAAATCCCTAGCTGCTGCTCTGCCAGCTTCCCGAGCTATCAATACCAATCAACATACCCAATTAGCAGTTGGGTTCCATAATTGATAATCCATACTTGGGGTAAAATGACCATTCAACCGCTAACCCAACATACACCAAAACTAAGGCCCAAAAACAAAAGATCCACAAAGGCCCACTAATGGCCCAATTTTCCAAATTGGGCCCAACCCCATATGGGTCTTATCCTAATCCCATATTCTCCTATAACCCAAATCAGGTTACCACAAACACCCCTCACGACAAACTTGGTCAAAGACATAATTCAAAAGTCAAATTCACGGTCCAATTTGACCAAACTCATCGAGTTGTCCTTCAACTCGTCGAGTTTCTCCATCAATCTGCATAGATCGAGAAAACCCAAGTCAACTCGCCGAGTTTACCCACCAACTCATCGAGTTCCTCTATTAATCTGAAAATGTCGAGAATAACCGAGCCAACTCGGTGAGTTTATCCATAAACTTGTCGAGTTCTCTCAAAGTCTAGCAGCTTAATTCAGTAAGCACCTACTCCATAAAGACATGGCCACAAAACATAGATCTAACTTCCTTGAGCTGAAAAACCATGTAAAGTTGCCAACTTTACGTTCATGCATGTCTAAATGAAGCTCTTAAAGATTTAAATGAACTAAACACCCGACTTAATGCATGCATGAGATCACGATCCTCCTAAAGTTTGCACCTTTAAGCTCAAGGGAAGCAAAGCAAACTCGGATCTGAAAGGAGGAACCTTTACACCACCTAACTTATCCACAAACTCAAAAAGGAGGCCAAAATCACAAGAAAACCTAAATGAGAAGATCTAATCATCTACCAATCAAGGTTTGAACTTGATGTTGGGTTTTGAGCATTCTAACACTCCTAAGTGTACATGCAACCCTAAATACCTTGGATCTATGTTTTCTCTATTATACATGCAAATATGAATATCCAAGGTATTATCCTAACTAGCATACCAAAACATTGATACATAGTAATATAACAAGTTAGAATACATACCTCTTTGATGTAGCTTGATTTCATGGAGCTTAAGAGCCTAGTGTCACAACTGTGACACCTCAAATGGTTCACATAGCACCAAATGCACATGGGATAAATTGAGAGAAAATGCACACTTCATGAAATCAGCTTCCTCTCTACATACACACATAGTCGCCGATTTTGCACAAGAATATGATGCTTATATAGTTGTTACAATTAGGGTAAACCCTAATTGTCATGTATTTCCATTTCATTGGATCCATGGGTTCAAATACACTATGGAGCATCCATGGAGTATCCTATGGGTTTTAGCCCAACTTGATAATCCATGGAGTGTTAGCCCACTATACAAGTATGGATGATTTACACAATCAACCCATATATTTAATTAGTCTTCTTTTGATCACTTAATTAATTCTAGATTAATTCTTGATCAATACTAATTAAATAATCTTATTAATATATTAGAACTTATAATATATTAATAAACCTTAAGTGTTATTTCTCTCATTTTAGTCTATCCAAATGCATGATGCCATGCAACCCAAATGGACCATGCCGGGTCGGGTCAAGTATATACCAATTATAGTTATTGACTTAGACACTAATCCAACACTTGATACCTCGAAATGGCTGCAAGAAATGGAGTAATTTTGGATCCAAGGCTTCCTTCTCCAAGCTTGAAACTTCAAGATCTTCTACTCCCCTTCACAAGACTTAGGGTTTTAGGAACATTGGAGGCTCATATGAAACACCCCAAAAATCTTGACCAAATTTTTTTTTTAAATCATTGAATAAACCATAGTTACTAAAAAATCATTTATCAAAACAGGAACCATAATATCTCAAAACATCAAAATCAGTATATAAATATCAAAACATATGTCAAATGTATATCAGAGTAACATACGAGGCTAATATCATGGTGTGTGCAATGCAGTCATCCCGGGCTTTTCCCCTTGCTACCGAAAGTAAATGAAACCAAAACTGAAAACTGTAAGCATGAAGCTTAGTGAGTCTCTCCAAACTACCACATACCATACACATAATCACATAATAACATATCTGATGGGTTTTATACAAAATAAACAATCCTATGTGTGCATGCAACCCTAATTTGAGGATGTATGTTTTCACTATTAGATATACAAGCATTAAACACAAAAACTAGAAACCCTAGGAGGCACATGTAATTTTCGAGATTAACATATAATTAGGGATATGATACATACCTTTATTGTTATATTGTAATAACAATCAAATCCTTGAATATGTTGAACTTTGGTATCAAGCGCCCCAAGTGTCGCGCCTCTAATGGCTCACAAACAAACCTAGCAACCAAGGATTACTATGGAGAGAGAAGGGAAGTGGAAAATTTGGCCCTAGCCTCTCTTAGAGTTCCCTTAGATGAAATCCATCCCTATAGGGGTTTTTATCGGTGATAAGGAAGGTTTAGGATAAGGCAGGTGTATCTAAAACTATTATGGCGTACGACTCTGCAACCTGACTAGCAATCGTAGCTCTTAAAAGCCGTTGTTAAACTCTGAATAAATCAATGACGCGTCCATTAGATAAGGGATCATATATTCCTCCATTCTAGATATCATATGGACTGAGACATGGATTATAATCATTCTCTCTGTCCTTTTGTTGTTTCTCGATTTCCGATTTATGACGACCGACTAATTGAACAAATCAAATCAGTCCAGGCTTGGCCAAGCACTTAGGGGTGCCATCACTAAATCATCGAGGGGACCATATATATCACTTTTATCCCATTAAGGATAAAAGAAATGGATAAACTTCGACTCATATGCTTGTACTAACTACTTGTTGAATTATACACAAAGGGACGTTTTATAACATCGAGTTACCAATGCGTTTTCGTGCAATCAATGTATAACCAACTCATAGTCAACAACTCATATCTCTAGGTTTGAAGAATATAATATATTATCGTCTCATGATTCACTCGTGATAAAATCCATGAAGTGATTCAAATGAGCGTGGGTTTAATCCAATACTCAGAACTTATGAGCACTCATGAATGTTGTAGCAACCATTACTATGTCTAATGCACATTAGACGAATCTTACAAGCCAGATTCATGACAGTCTTGATTCATATCTACTTCCAACATATGACCGACTACGGATGGTTTGAATAACATAGTTATTCGGGAAGAATGACCTAGTTATTCTGGAAGTCAAAACATGCAAAGTGAAACACAAAAATAATACTAATCCTGGATGGCCTCAACACTTTGAGTGTAAATAAAACATCTTTTATCTATGCACCATTTGGACTACTCATTATTCATGTTTCGATTAATCAACTTAATACTTGAATTAAAACAGTAGTGATGCCATGCTCCAAGCATGCACACTATGTTTGTCTAAACAATAGTTATGCCGTACTCCAATTATGCACACTATGTTTACATATGGTCCTCTCTTTGTGAAACAAATGGATTGACAACATTTCAATGACGCTTATTTCACAATTCCAATCCTTATTGTAAATGTTAGAATACCAAACTCTTGCCATTGACTATAATCTGTTAGATTCTAAACTTATATGCAATGATCCCCTTATAATGACTATGCACAAAGTCACAAAGACTTGGCAACAGACATTACATAGTATTCCAATGGAAAGAAATCCCATGGAAATGAAATCTCAAATTCAAAGTACATTCCTTTGAACATCCTTCTTTGCATTAAGTTTTCTAATCTTACACAGATTCAAAGAATAACTTCCACCTATGGAAACAATTCCACATTCCATCTTGACTATCATTTCTAAATAAGAGTTGCCTCCTTTCAGAATATGTCAATATGGACCTTCCAAAACTCAAACTATACTTCCAACTATCCCTGAGCAACCAATATTTGGTAAACCTTAGATTGTTCTCGTCAATTGCTTAATCATTTTAGTCATATCCAGTTCTATTCCTTTTTCCCTCTTAATGTCCTAGGCATTTGGAAAATTTAGAATGGATAAATATTATAGCACATGTAATCAAACCTATACCCAAAGCATATGGGACATGATTCATGCTATAAATTTTTTATTTGCCATGTTCTCACAATTCGAACTATGCAGAGGTATGTCATAATCATAATCGAATTTTGAGAATGCAACATATATAGAATTTCCTTATGTTGAACCATTCCAACATAACATTCATATATATATATATATATATATATATATATATATATATATATATATATCCTTGACTAAAGTTGATTAAAATCTCAATCTAAGCTTGTAGAATTGGAATGAAGTATAAAATCTTCCCCCTTAATTATAGGAAAACAACTTTTCAAAGTGAATTGAAACTTTTGTTTTCTATAATTAACATTGCTAACTTGCAACATAATCATCATGCTCCCACTAGCATAATGATTATTATCTTACTAGCATAACACTTATGCTCCCACTAGCTTTGACATGTACTCAGAAATCAGCTGGATACGAGATGCTTTGATAAAACTTTATCAAAATCATAAACCTTTCCTTAGATAGCACACATGTGTGTCTAAGCAAGTTCAGAACTATGAAAAGGGATGCCGTAATGATAGTCTCAATTGTTTAGACCTTTGCCATTTCTTACAAGTCCATGTTAGTGTGTCGGTTAACCACACACACTCCACTAACGACTTTGAGAATGCAAATATCACAATTGCTATCTACTTAGTGAAAGCGTTTCCCCACCATCATTTTCATGAATCGGAGAGAAACCTTATGACACTTAGGTTTTATGTGGTGTAAGTGTTTCTATCCATGTGAATTTGTCATAACCATAATCACAAGACAAGGTCAATGGCAAATCCAAACACATACGGACTGAAGGTCGTGGGCTAGTGATTAACAATACTCTTGATTAGTTCTTGTAACTATTTCAGGATCTTTTAGACTCCCACTGTCCTCTTGACATATAAGACTCTCTTGTCACGAACCATTCCTTGACAAAACAAATATTCAAGAGTTAGTGTGGATTCTTATCAAGACAAACACTTCACACAATTAGCCTTAGTTGGTCTTTATTTTATCCAAAACATCACAACTTAACAATTTCAAAGGTACCAGAGTAAGAAAACATTTTACTCTACATTTGACAAGTGTTTTAAACCTTTCTTAAGATTATGTCACTCAAGGCTCAATCTTGGAGTATGACTCTAAGATTTGATTTGGAACGAAGTATGATTTATCTTTTGATTTAACCATTTCAACAATTCATGATTCCTCTCCTTAGTTAAACAAATGCACTAAGGTGTCCTTAGAGAATCAATTGTGATATGGTTTCATAATCACCAAGATAGTCATAAAACAAGATACTCAAGTACTCTCCCATCTCTTCAGATTGGAGAAACTTTTATCTTTCTGCCTTATTTGATTCTTCTTATCCGTTCTGCCATACATTGAAACTTTTCCAATGTTTCAGAATTACACTTAAACTTGTAAGCATAACCATATTTACTAAACTTTAGTAAATCATAACAAATAATATTATCAACCTTTGTGGTGGACCTGACTAGCACACAACCAAGTGTACCCAATCCTTTAGTCCTTCACTTAACTCATACATACATGTGAACAAGGTCTTAGTCTTAATTTCCCAAAGATGAAAATTCTCATTTATCACACAATACAACTTCCATGATTCCAAGTTTCTATCCAGTTTAAACTTGGGTGATGAGAATCTTTCCTTATTTGGTAAATTATGACACTACCACAAATGAAAGAATCAAATCCATTTACCAATATTGCTTATCAATGGAAACATATAAACAACAATTTTTTCACAAATGCCATTGTAAGGATACTTAAAATAAATAAAACAAAAATAATCTTTACTTTTAACAACTTTGCGGAAAAACTTACCCTTAAAATGCAAATAGATACAAAAAACATTTTGTTGTCTATTCCTAAGCAATATATATCGTAACTCTTATGCAGCTGCCCAAAATTCTGATCATCGGACCATGCGATCGAAATCCATCTTCGCGATCAGAATCAGCATAATCATACTATAAGCTTCCTTTGATTCTTCAAAAACATCATAATGTAATTACATTACATCATGTATTAAGAATCTCAAAAAGAGACTTAATAGAGTTAGATAATGGAGTTTACCCGAAGCAAAGTCAAACCTTTTTTACTTTACCTTCCTTATGAAATTTCACGTAAATTGGGCAGCTTCGCAACCAATGTCCATTTTATTGGAAAAAGAAATATATCGACTCTTTGGAAATGGTATACGAGACTATCACAGACTTAGACTTTCTCCTTACCATATGGTTAAACGAATTGACCATGGCCGATCCCTTTCAGTTGGGAAGAGAAAGTTTTCTGGACATCCAATGTCACATTGTCAATGTCCAAATAGGTTTGGGAAGTAGATCTTCCAATCTAATTTGCTTTACTAATGCTCCAAATCATTGCTGATTCAACATCATTATGCATATAGGTAAGATCATTAAGGGTCATATCATTATCTGTCATTAGGGAGTGACTGAAGAACCAAGTCTACAACCAGCCACCTCGAGACTTCGACACCTGAATCTTCCGGCTTGTCAATATGTGACTTAACCTCTAAGATGTAAACACATATAGACTTTTCTTGCCAATAGGGATTGAGTGACTTAGAACTTATCAAGTCTTGAAACTTGTGGGATAGGGAGAATAATTGGAGGAGGTGGAGGAAGTGAAGTATGATTCCGGTCCCATCAATGCACAACAAAGGGATTAATCTTTCACCTTGATTGTCATGTGGGATATCATCTTCATCAGGAAAGCTTGTTCTTAAAGATTTGGGAAGACCATAGTTGTCTTAACTAGACATCTATAATGGGAGAAATTCAAGTTTAGTTGATATATAGTCCTTAATATAACACCCAATATGAAATATTAAGGCTAGGATCCAACAACCTACTTATAACTGGAAGAGGGATGCCATAATCCGAGTTATAAAACAGTTTAAGGTAGGTACATGACAATTTACCAATTTCCACCATGAAAAACGAAATATAATTAAGTTTTAATTGGATTTGAAACTCCTAGATCTTTTGAGATACATTGAACTTTCAATGGCATGTTTGAATCTCGACTGTGCCCTCTCAAGTTTGTGACTGGGATGCCGAGGATCACAAACAAGGTGTGAATAACCATGCAAATTGACTTGGTACCCTTAACTTTATCACCTAATCGATGTGTCGGTTAACCACACACGCTCCACCGATCTATAATAAAGTCAAGTTACCCTTTGCCACTCTTACTAGTCCTTATTAGTGTGCCGGTTAATCACACACGCTCGACTAACGACTTGGTAAGGTACAAAGTGTAATTTCATGGGTTAGCACCTTTTCACATTTTCCTAAGTAAATAAGATTGGGAATTTATAAGTGTTTAGTTACTTAGTATTTATCATTATAATTTTAATGACGAGAGAATTATAGTTCTTGTCCTACCCGTTTGGCTAACGACCCTCCACCAGTCAAGGAAGCGGTGGGTGAGAGTGGACACCCATTAAACTACCATTTTATAGGCAGTAACCTTATACCCCGTTATAGAGTGGCTTCGTGAATGAGGCCTGCTAATGGTAAGATTTACTTTATCTTATACATATCTATATAATTAAAATTATAATAATAGTATAAGGGTTGAATTTTAAACTTTTAAAATTCTAAGGTTTAATTTGGAATTAAAGCATACATGAGGGGGTCACTTTACAAATTTAAAAACTTGAGGTGAACTGGCAGATTAAAAAAAATGATTTTTCTAGCAAATAGCATCAAGTATAATTGAAAACAAGCCTTGGCTCTGATACCACTGTTGGGTTTTGAGCATTCTAACACTCCTAAGTGTACATGCAACCCTAAATACCTTGGATCTATGTTTTCTCTATTATACATGCAAATATGAATATCCAAGGTATTATCCTAACTAGCATACCAAAACATTGATACATAGTAATATAACAAGTTAGAATACATACCTCTTTGATGTAACTTGATTTCATGGAGCTTAAGAGCCTAGTGTCCTAAGTGTGACACCTAAAATGGTTCACACAACACCAAATACACATGGAATAACTTGAGAGAAAATGCACACTTCATGAAATCGGCTTGCCCTCTACATACACACATAGTCGCCGATTTTGCACAAGAATATGATGCTTATACAGTTGTTACAATTAGGGTAAACCCTAATTTTCATGGCTTTCCATTTCATTGGATCCATGGGTTCAAATACACCATGGAGTATCCTATGGGTTTTAGCCCAACTTGATAATCCATGGAGTCTTAGCCCACTATACAAGTATGGATGATTTACACAATCAACCCATATATTTAATTTGTCTTCTTTTGATCACTTAATTAATTCTAGATTAATTCTTCATCAATACTAATTAAATAATCTTATTAATATATTAGAACTTATAATATATTAATAAACCTTAAGTGTTATTTCTGTCATTTTATTATATCCAAATGCATGATGCCATGCAACCCAAATGAACCATGTCGGGTTGGGTCAAGTATATACCAATTATAGTTATAGACTTAGACACTAATCCAACACTTGATACCTCGAAATGGCTGTAAGAAATGGAGTGATTCTGGATCCAAGGCTTCCTTCTCCAAGCTTGAAACTTCAAGATCTTCTACTCCCCTTCACAAGGCACAAAATGGACACCAAACTCTTCTCCAAGGTCCAAACGCATGATAGTGGAGGCTAAAATTCCATTTAGGGTTTTAGGAACATTGGAGGATCATATGAAACACCCCAAAAATCATGACCAAAAATTTTGTTTTTAAATCATTGAATAAACCATAGTTACTAAAAAATCATTTATCAAAACAGGAACCATAATATCTCAAAACATCAAAATTAGTAAAACATATGTCAAATATATATCTATATATATATATATATATATATATATATATATATATATAGAGAGAGAGAGAGAGAGAGAAAGAGAGAGTAACATATGAGGCTAATATCATGGTGTGTGCAATGTAGTCATCCCGGGCTTTTCCCCTTGCTACCGAAAGTAAATGAAACCAAAACTGAAAACTGTAAGCATGATGCTTAATGAGTCTCTCCAAACTACCACATACCATACACATAATCACACAATAACATATCTGATGGGTTTTATATAAAACAAACAATCCTATGTGTGCATGCAACCCTAATTTGAGGATCTATATTTTCACTATTAGATATACAAGCATTAAACACAAAAACTAGAAACCCTAGGAGGTACATGTAATTTTGGAGATTAACATATAATTAGGGATATGATACATACCTTTATTGTTATATTGTAATAACAATCAAATCCTTGAAGATCTTGAACTTTGGTAACAAGCGCCACAAGTGTCGCGCCTCTAATGGCTCACAAACAAACCTAGCAACCAAGGATTACTATGGAGAGAGAAGGGAAGTGGAAAATTTGGCCCTAGCCTCTCTTCGAGTTCCCTTAGATGAAATCCATCCATGTAGGGGTTAATATTTATGGGTTTTAGCCATAAGAACATCCTATGTGCTCATGCAAACCCTAATGCTTGTATCTAGGTTTCTCTATTGTACATGCAATGTATCCAAGACTTACAATCTTAGATCTAACATATTATAAACTGAGATTAGGGTTTAGAGAATTACCTTTGATTGTTATGTAACAATAACAATCTCAAATCCTCCTTGTAATGACTTTAGAAAGCTTAGAGTCACAAGTGTCACTCCTCTAATGGCACACAAACACCAAGAGCAAGAGGATGAAGAATAAGGAGAGAGGAGGCTGCCCAAAACGTCCAGAAACCCTAGTGGAACTCTTAGCCACGTTTTTGGGGCTTAAGGGTACTATATATACATGTAGGCTATTAGGGTTTTCAACTAGGAAACCCTAATCTGACTACTTAAGCCCTAAGCAGCCCATGGATACTTTTAGAATATCCCTTGGACGATTTCTAATGGGTTTCCCCATAGAATTCGTCCAACCTATTATTCCAAGGTGATCCATAGCCCAAATGCAATTATCTTATAATTACAGTTCCAGTCCCTTAAATTTAATTAATCTCTTTTAGCCACAAAATTAATTATCAATTAATTTTTGACTAATATTAATTAAACAATATGATTTCTCCTTTAATATATTATTCTCATAATATATTAATAAATCATAATTAATCCTTTCTCTTCATAATTTATCCTATCAAGTTGCTTTGGTGAAGGCAACCGAAAAGGACCATGTACCATCAGGTCAAGTACATACCAAAATAGTTATGGACTTAGACACTAATCCAACAGTCTCCCACTTGGATAAGTCTAATAACTATTCTGCGTATGACTTCAGATCCTGATCTGCAATTGTAGCTTTCAAAAACCGCTACCAACTCTGATCCTATCAGAAGCATGTCCTTTAGATAAGGGATCATATATTCCTCCATTCAAGATATCATATAGACTGAGACATGGATTTAAATCATTCTCTCTATCTATGTGTTGTTTCCCGATTTCCGATTTATGACGACTGACAACAGACTACAATTGAACACATCAAATTAGTCCCGACTTGGCCAAGCGCTTAAGGTGTCATCACTAAATCATCGAGGGGCCCACAGATATCACTTTCATCCCACTTTGGATAAAAGGAATGGATAAACTTTGATTCAATGCTTGCTTGCACTCACTCACCGAATCACACACAATAATATGTTTTATAACACCAAGTTACTGGTGCGTTTACATATTATCAATGTGTAACCGACTCGCAAGATACAACTCACACATCTCGGTTTCAAGAATATAAGATATTATCGTCTCACCAATCACTCGTGATAAAACCCATGAAGTGATCCAAGTGAGCGTGGGTTTATCCAATGCTCAAACTCATATTCATAAGCACTCATGAACGTTGTAGCAAACATTTGCTTATGTCTAATACACTTTAGACAACCCACACACCAATTCACGACAGTCTTCATTCATACCTACTTCCAACATATGAACGACTGTGGTCCGTTCGAATAATTCAATTGTTCTGAACCAATTTAATTATTCAGGAAGTCAAAACATGAAATGTGAAACACAAGAATAATACTAATCCCATATGGCCCCAAACTATGGGTATAGATAAAACATTTTATTAAATCACCATATTGATTACTCATTATTTGTTGTTTCGGGTAATCAACTTCTTACTTGAATTATTGCTACACTTGTCCCATGCTCTCAGCATGCACACAATGTTTACCTACGGTCCTTACTTTTTGAAATAGATCAAATGAACACATTTCCAATCATACTCATTTCACAACTCCTAATCCTTATCACAAGTGTAAGAATATCAAATTCTTGCTACTTATAGAATATGCTAGATTCTAACATTTTATGCAATGATCCTTTCGTAAAGTCATAGCTCTCTATCAGAAACAATTCTATAGATATGATGTCTCTTACTCAAGGTACATTCCTTTGAACACCCTTCTTGCATAAAAGTTTCTAATCTAGAAATAGATTATCAATATCCAACTCCCAATATGGAAACATTTCCATATTTACCATATGACAACTCATTCTTAATAGAATCTTATCTATTCATAATAATGTCGATATGTTCCATCCAATATCATACTTCCAACTACTCACAAGCGACCAATCCTTAGCGAGCTTTGGATCTTCCTTTGATAGTTGTTTAATTATTTTAGTCAAAAACCGATTCTTGTCCTTTTTCCCTCTTAATGCACCAGACATTTGGAAAATTTTAGAATGGTCAAATATTATAGCATCTGTAATCGATCCTTTACCCGAAGCGTATGGGACACGATGCATAATGTCTTACATAAAGATTTGATACTTTATCAATCTTCTGCCATAATATTTTATGTGCCACGTTCTCACAATTCGAACTATGCCATAATCATAATCGAAATTTGAGAACACACTATGTATCCTTGATTAAATTTATTAACATTCCACAACCTAAGCCTTTAGATTTGAAATGAAACATAATATTCTCTCCCTTAATTATAGCAAAACAACTATTCAAACCTTACGTCTTTGCAAAGTGTAACTCTTTTTTTTCTATAATTAATATTGCTAACTTGCAATACTTGTCTTAATAATCATACAAGCACAACTTTTATGCTCCCACTATCATGATGATTATTATCATATAAGCATAACACTTATGCTCCCACTAGCTTTGACATGTATTCAAAAAACAGCTTAACTTCCAGAAAAAACAATACCTATTGAATTTCTTAAGTTCGTATTTCTAAGACCTAATGCTTTGATAATCCTTTATCAAAGCTTATCAACCTTATACATCTTTGCCTTAGATGGCTCATATGTGTGTCTAAACAATTTAGACTAATTGCCAAATCTCACAATTCGAATTATGTAAAGGGATACCGTAACCATAATCAAATTCGAGAATACAATTTTCACAATCACTATCTTCTTAAAATCTCTCTTGGTGAAAGAATTTCCTCACAGTCATCTTCATGAAGGAGGGAATCTTATGACACTTAGATTTTAATGGTGTATGTGTTCCTATCCATGTGAATTTGTCCAAAACCAAAGTTTGCGACAAATCCAAACTCTTATGGACTGAACTTTCTGAATCTTGATTTCTTGCCTTATGGTAACACGAGTGCCCACCATGTCTTCCAAGTAGTTAAGTAGCTCACCCTTTCCTATCAATGTAGTTGTCATTGATCAAGGTCCTTTCCTTTTATGCATTCAAATGAGAACTCATAGAACTCACATGCATAATTAACTCAATTAGAACCGCACAGAAACAAGATAGTGTCAACACGATAGGTTGTAAACCTCAACGCGTGTGCTAGTGATGATCGATAAGGTTTATTCTTGATTAGTTCTTGAAACTTTTCGAGACCATTAAGACTCCCACTGACTCCTTGACATATAATATTCTTTTGTCAATAAAAATTTCTCGACAAACAAATATTCAAGAGTTAGTGTAGCTTTTATCAAGACAAAACACTTCATAAAAATGGTCCTAGTCGGTCTTTGTCTTATCCAAGACATCACAACTTTCCAATTTCAAATGTACAAGAATAAGAATTTTTTTTCAAATTCCACATTTGTTGAATGTTATAAACCTTCTTAAGACTTGTCACTCAATGTCACAATCTTAACTCTAAGACTTGGTTTTGGAACGAAGTATGATTGACTTCTTGATTTAACTATTTCTTTAATTCTTGATTCCTCTTCTCGGACATACAGTTGCACAAAGACTGACTTACAGGATCAATTGAGATATGGTTCTTAATCATTAAGACCTATCATAAAACATAATAAAAAGTACTCTCCCTTCTTCTTAGAATAGAGAAACTTTTATCTTTCTTCCTACTTGATTCTTCTTTATCCGTTCTGCTATTTATTGAAACTCTTTCAATCAACTGAGAATTACACTTAATGTCATAAGTATAATCATATTTACTTAACCTTAGTAAATCATGACGAATATCTTTGTTACTCTTGTGGTGGACTTGATCACCACACAACCTTGTGTACTCGATCTCCTAGTCCTTCACTTGATCCTTTGTCAATGAATTAGTATAATTTCCAAATATGAAATTTCTCATTCATCATGCAACCAAGTTGTATGATTCCATGTTTCTGTCCAATGGAAACTTGGGCGATGAGAAACTTTCCATATTTGGTAAATTCTTGACATTTCCACAAATAACATAATTAAGAAACAAATCCATTATTGCTAATAACAGAAACATTCAAACATCAATTTTTCATTCATGCCATGGCAAGGATAAATAAATAAAATCAAAATTTATTTTACTGCGGAAAAATTTGTCCTTACATTGCAATTCATTGAAAAAACTATGTTAATACATATTTATTAGTAATATATTCTAACTCTAAGTAGTAGCTCAAGAATCCAATCTTCAAGCAATGCGATCGAAATCCATTTCTTCACGATTAGATTCTGCTCACTTCTTCCCTTAAGTTTCCTTTCCTTTCTTCGATCCTACAAAACATCAATTGTAATCCTATCACATCATGTATCAAGATTCTAGAATAGAAACTTAAAAGAGTTAGTTAATGGATTTTACCTAAAGTAGAGCCATACGTTTTGACTCTCTCATCTCTTAGATCTCTTAGGTAAATAGGGCAGCTTCGTCTCCAATGCCCCTTCTCTTGGCAATAAATGCAAATTGACTCTTTTGGAACAGCACACGAAATTACTTCTGACTTTGCCTTTCTCTTATGATCAAACTTTTCGATCATGGAATGCCTTTCGTTGCCATTGCCTATATCCATAGAGGTCTTGAAGACGGATCCATCAATCAACTTTGCTTTTCCAGTGCGCCAAATCATTGCTGATTCAGCAGCAATAAGCATATAGTTGAGATCAATGAGGGTTACGTCGTGGTTCATCATATAGTACTCTCTTACGAACTCAATATATGAGTTAGGAAGTGATTGAAGAACCCAGTCAACAGCCAGCTCCTCATAGACAACAGATCCCAACATTTTTAACCTATCAATGTGTGACTTCATCTCTAGGATGTGTGCACACACTGACTTTCCTTCTTCATGTTTACTTGCCAAAAGGGCTTGAGTGAGTTTAAACTTTTCAATCTTTTGAACTTATGGGTTGGGGAGAATAATAGGAGGAGGTGGAGGAAGTGAAGCATGATCTCGTGTTCCTCGATCGAATCGTGGAATATCATCTTCATGTGAAAAGCTTGTTCCACGGGATTTGGGAAGACCATAGTTGTCATACTTTGACATCTACAAAACGGGAGAAAAATTAAATTGAAGTTAGTTGATTGATTGAGTCCTTAATAAATCAACCAAATGAGATATTAAGGCTAGGACCCAACACAATACTCCACAACCTAGAAAAGGGATGTCGTAATCAGTTGCAGAATATTTGAAGGTAAGTGAATGACGATTCACTAATTTCCACCATGAAAAACGAAAAAGAAATTTAAGTTTTAAATCTATTGAAAATTCCTAGATCTTTTGAGATTCATTGAACTTTTCAGTGGCATGTTTAAATCTCGATATGCCCCTCTAGTTTATGACTGGGATACCGAGGATCACAAAGCGGGTGTGAATAACCATGCAAACTTACATGGTGCCCCCACATGTTACAATCACCTATTCAATGTTCCGGTTAACCACACACGCTCCACCGAACTATGACAAACATTGAGTCACCCTTCGCTACCTTTGCTTAGAACTATTTAGTGTGGCGGTTAACCACACACGCTCCACTAACGTCTTCGCAAGGGCACAAAGTGTAATTTCATGGAATTGCATCAGTTCACTTTTGCCTAAAGTAACTAAGATTGGGAATTTTTATGAAAGCATTTAGTTACTTTTGTACTTCATTATACTTATAATGGAAGGTTTCTGTCCTATCTTACCCGTTCGGCTAACGACCCTCCACTAGTCAAGAGTGCGGTGGGTAAGAGTGGATACCCATTCAATCGCCATTTTATAGGCAATTTCCTTCAACACCCCTTATAGACCAGCTTCGTGAATGAGGCCTACTAAAGGTAAGACTGACTGTTTACTCATACATATATAATATTAAACTTTTAATGATATATATAGTATAGGGTGTATTATATACTTTTTAAAATACTAGGTGGTCAAATTTAATAATTATACATTTTAATTAATTAATAAAACCATAAGGGTGTGATTTGAACTTTTCAAAACAATACCAGGGTTTTAGAATTTAACATTTCTAAATTAAACTTTTAATCAACTTTTAAATTCCAAAACTTGAGGGCAAGTTTTGAAACATTTCAAAACATTTGGGTTTCATCTATTTAAATTTCAAAACAAAACCTTTAAGTTCAAATTTAAACCATAAAACATACATGGGCACAAAAGAAACTATTTCACAACACAAGGATCAGATAACAAATAATAGAAATTAAACAATTAATTTTGTCATTATCTATATTTGATCTAATTTCAATTTCTTGCAAGATAAGTTACCCAATTAATACAAATAATCAATCTTTTATCATATAAGGAAGTTATTATCTAATCAATTGGTAATTATCTTGTGTTTTGGCAAGGATAATCTTTTAGAAACATTAAAAATCATATTTTATAAGTTTAAAACGAATATGGTAATTATCCTTAAGCAAAACAACAATAAAATCCGAAATTCCCTCTGTCTGACGCTCCGACTCGCCGAGTCACACATTGGAACTCGCCGAGTAGGGCAGACTCGCCGAGTCCATGTAGTGACTCACCGAGTCAGTTCGAATAGAAGGCCAAAATTTGATTTTCAGTTAATAATTCAACATAGCATCACATACAACAGAAACCAATCAAGGCTCTGATACCACTGATGGGTTTTAGCAATAAGAACATCCTATGTACTCATTCAAACCCTAATGCTTGGATCTAAGTTTCTCTATTGTACATGCAATGTATCCAAGACTTACAATCTTAGATCTAACATATTATAAACTAAAATTAGGGTTTAGAGAATTACCTTTGATTGTTATGTAACAATAACAATCTCAAATCCTCCTTGTAATGACTTTAGAAAGCTTAGAGTCACAAGTGTCACTCCTCTAATGGCACACAAACACCAAGAGCAAGAGGATGAAGAATAAGGAGAGAGGAGGTTGCCCAAAACGTCCAGAAACCCTAGTGGAACTCTTAGCCACGTTTTTGGGGCTTAAGGGTACTATATATACATGTAGGCTATTAGGGTTTTCAACTAGGAAACCCTAATCTGACTACCTAAGCCCTAAGCAGCCCATGGATCCTTTTAGAATATCCCTTGGACTATTTCTAATGGGTTTCCCCATAGAATTCATCTAACCTATTATTCCAAGGTGATCCATAGCCCAAATGCAATTATCTTAGAATTACAGTTCCAGTCCCTTTAGTTTAATTAATCTCTTTTAGCCACAAAATTAATTATCAATTAATTTTTGACTAATATTAATTAAACAATATGATTTCTCCTTTAATATATTATTCTCATAATATATTAATAAATCATAATTAATCCTTTCTCTTCATAATTCATCCTATCAAGTTGCTTTGGTGAAGGCAACCCAAAAGGACCATGCACCATCGGGTTAAGTACATACCAAAATAGTTATGGACTTAGACACTAATCCAACAAATATAAGTGATAAGGAAGGTTTAGGATAAGGCAGGTGTATCTTAGATAACCCTAATCCCTTAACTTCCTCCCTAAGGCTTCCAAGGCACCCTTAGAGCCCAAAGAAACCCTAGGACACTCTAGATTTCATTCCATCCCTCTAAGGGAGGTTCTAGAATGCTCAATGCTCAACTTTTGAACATTGTCACCTTTAGTCCTTGCAGTTTCAATTAATTCCTTTAATTCCAAAATTAATTTCTGATTAAATATTAATTAAACAATATGATTTCTAATTAATATATATTATATCCATAATACATTAATAAATTAATTTATTAACCAAGTAATAAATTAATAAATCATTCTTCTCTCTCCAACAATAATCCTATTCAATTGCTAGGTTTGAAGGCAACCCAAAAGGACATTTGCTACTATCAACTCAAGTACATACCAATTATAGTTATGGGCTTAGACACCTAATCCAACAGTCTCCCACTTGGATAAGTCTAATAACGATAGTTGTAAGTATAAATTCAAAATTGACTAGCAAATTTTAGCTACCAAAAGCCGCTGTCGAACTCTGATCTTATCAGTGACATGTCTTTAAGATAAGGGATCATATATTCCTCCAGTCTAGATATTGTATAGACTGAGACATGGATTTTAATCATTCTCTCTGTCTATGTGTTGTTTCCCGATTTCCGATTTATGACGACTGACAACAGACTACAATTGAACAAATCAACTTAGTGCCGACTTGGCCAAGCGCTTAGGCTGTCATCACTAAATCATCGAGGGGCCCACATATATTGCTTTTATCCACTTTGGGTAAAAGGAACGGATAAACTTCGACTCCAATGCTCGCTTGTATCTACTTATCAAATCACACACAACAATATGTTTTATAACACCAAGTTACTGGTGCGTTTACATATTATCAATGTGCAACCGACTTGCAGAATACAACTCAAACGTCTCGGTTTCAACAATATAAGATATTATCGTCTCACCAATCACTCGTGATAAAATCCATGAAGCGATCCAAGTGAGCGCGGGTTTAATCCAATACTCTAATCTTATAGCAGCACTCATGAACTCTGTAGCAAACTTGTGCTATGCCTAAACACTTTAGATAATCTACAAATGGATTCATGATAGTATTCATTCATACCTACTTCCAAAGTATGAGCGACTGTGGAGGATTTGAATAATATTATTAATCGGGAGGTTAAACATGCAAAGTAAAACACAAGAATAATACTAATCCTATATGGCCCCAAACCTTTGGGTATAAATAATATAATTTTTATTTAATCACCATATTGATTACTCATTATTTGTTGTTTCGGGTAATCAAATTCTTACTTGAATTATAACAACAGTTGTCCCATGCACCAAGCATGCACACTGTATTTACCTATGGTCCTTACTTCGTGAAATAGAACAAATGAACACATATCCAATGATGCTCATTTCATAATTCCTAATCCTAGTCATTAGTGTAAGTATACAAAATTCTCGCCAGTACTAGAATATGTTAGATTCTAATATTTTATGCAACAATCGTTTCGTAATTTCACGACACAAAAGTCACCAAGACTCGTTCAGTACATTCCTTTGAACATCCTTTTTGCATAAAAGTTTCTAATCTAGACATAAATTCTTAACGTTTAACTCCTAATATGGAAACATTTCCATATTTTCCATATGACAACACATTCTAAATAGAATCTTGTATATTCATAATATTGTCAATATGGTCCATCCATTATTATACTTCGAACTACTCACAAGTGACCAATCCTTGGTGAACCTTAGATTGTCCTTGACAGCTGTTTAATTATTTTAGTCAAATCCGATTCTAGTCCCTTTTTCCCTCTTAATGCCCTAGACATTTGGAAAATTTTAGAACGGTCAAATACTACAACATATGCAATCAATCCTATACGAGAAGCGTATGGGTCACGATTCATAATGTCTTACATAAAAGCATGATACTTTATCAGCATTTTGCCATAATATTTCTATTTGCCACGTTCTCACAATTCGAACTATGAAGAGGGATGCTGTAATCATAATCGAATTTTGAGAATGCAGTTAATATATCATTGACTAAATTTGATTAAAATTTCTCGATCTAAGCTTTTAGATTTGAAACGAAGTATAACATTCTCTCCTTTAATCATAGAAAAACAACTTTTCAACCCCTGCAACTTTGCAAAGTGAAACTTTTGTTTTCTATAATTAATATTACCAACCTGGAACACATAAAATATTAATCATGCTCCCACTATCATGATGATTATATCCATTCCAGCATAGCATTTATGCCCCCACTAGCTTTGACACATATTCAGAAATCAGTTAAACTTCTAGAAAACAATACTTATTGACTTCCAAAGTTCATCTTTTTTAGTACGATATGCTTCGATAAGACTTTATCTAAGCTTATCAAACTCATACACCTTTCCATAGATAGCTCACATGTATGTCTAAACTAATTCAGAACTTATATTACTTAGTCCCAAACGTTCAGACTAATCACCAAATCTCACAATTCGAACTATGAAGAGGGATGCCATAATCATAATCGAATTTGAGAATGCAATTTACATAATCGCTATCTTCTTAAAATCTCTCTAATGAAAGATTTTCCTCACAATCATTTTCATGAAGGAGAGAAACCTTATGACACTTATATTTTATGGTGTATGTGTTCCTATCCATGTGAATTTGTCATAACCATCATCATAAGATAATGTTCGTGACAAATCCAAACTCATATGGACAGAACTTGTTCATACCTTATTTCATGCCATCAAGGGTCCCACCATTGCTTGCAGTTATTTAGCAGTTCACCTTTACTTGTCAATGTTCTTTCAGTAAACAAGGTGCTTGCCTTTATGCAGTCTATTGAGAACTCGTAGAACTTATATGCATAGTTTACTATACTGGAATGGCACATAAACAAGGATATGCCAACACGATAGGTTACAAACCTCAAGTTGTGCGCTAGTGTTTAATAATAGGTTTACTCTTGATTAGTTTTTGAAACTTTTCAAGATCATTTAGACTCCCACTGACCTCTTGACATATAAGATTCTCCTGTCAAGAAACATTTCTTGACAAACAAATATTCAATAGTTAGTGTGGATTCTTATCAAGACAAACACTACACACAATTCGTATTAGTTGGTCTTTGTCTTATCCAAGACATCACAATTTACCAATTTCAAACGTGTAAGAGTAAGAAAAACAATTTTCTACTTCACATTTGAAGATTGTGTTAGAACTTCTTAAGATGTGTCACTTAATTCATAATCTTGGAGTATGACTCTAAGAATTTATTTTGGAATAAAGTATGACTCATCCTTTTGATTTAAACATTTCAACAATTTCTGATTCCTCTTCTTAGCCATACTAGTGCAATAAGATGTCCTTAGAGGATTAATTGTGATATGGTTTCATAATCAACAAGACAATCATAAAACACGATACAAAAGTACTTTTTATCTTTCTGCCTAATTGATTCTTCTTATTCGTTCTGCCATACATTGAAACTTTTCAATGATTCAGAATTACACTTAATCATGTAAGCATAACCACATTTACTAGACTTTTAGTAAATCATGAAGAATAATCTTATTTTTCTTTGTGGTGGACTTGACTAGTGCACAACATTGTGTACCAGTTCTCATAGTCCTTCACTTGACTCTTTGTCAAGGAATTAGTCTTAATTTTCCAAATATAAAGGTTCTCATTGATCATACAATACAATTTTTATGATTCCAAGTTTCTATCCAATTAAAACTTGGGTGACAAGAATCTTTCCTTATTTGGTAAATTCTCTACATTTCCATAAATAACATAACTAAGAATCACATCCATTTCAACATTGCTAAAACTAGAAATACACAAACGTCAACTTTTCATACATGCCATTGCAAGGAAATAAATAAATAAGAAAAAAACAAAAAATTATTTTCTTTATAAAAGGTGCGAAAAAACTTGTCCTTACAATGCAATTCAAATGAAAAAAATTTCATACATGCATATTCCTAAGCAATCTATCATAACTCTAAAAGTAGCAGCTCCAAAAATCCGATCATAGAATCATGCGATCGAAATCCATTTCTTACACAATGTATTATGAATCAAAAAATAGGAACTTACAGAGTTAGTCAATGGATTTAACCTGAAATGGAGTCATACGTCTTGACTCTCCCATCTCTTAGATCTCTCAGTGTAACAACCTGAAATTCATATCCCTAAATGTAACCCTTTTCGCGACTCGTTCCGATCATCCAATCGTCGTTTCCGATTTCGGTATTTTATTAAGTCATTATGGAATATTTTATTTTATGACTTAATGAGTGCCCAAATACCCTTAGAACCCATTCTAACGCCTCGTATTAGTGATCGGAACATTTTTAGAAACAACCATATCGGGTTACGGCAAATTGGCCGGGTGCGACCAAAAGCCCCGTCTAACGCTGGTATCGGGTAGAATTCTACCATGTCCCGAACTTGGACACTATTTAAAGTGATCCAAGTCTTCATTTGAAGCTTTTGCTTCATTTTACAACAATCACTCCAACCTCTCTCCTCAAACTATATTTATGGGTCACAATCTCAAGTTTAAGGCTTCAAATCATCAAGGTATCTTCTCTAACTCATTGTGTATCATATTGGACCTTCAAATTCGAGATTTAATCATGATTTAGAGCCGTGTATATGAGTTTAAAGCCCTGGAAGGTGCTTAGGCCGTAAACCCATATTTAAAGGGGTTTTAAGCCCTTAAACCCTTCCATGACTCAAACTACACCTATATATGACTTTTAGGAATTTGGTAATGGACTTAGAACACTTTAAACATAAATTTTGAGGGATTTGTATGAGTTTACGGCCAAGGCATGTGCTTGGGCCGTAAACCCCTCAAACATGGGTGTAAACTCATTTCCAATGTGTTAGAAAGCCATCTAACACCACCAAAAGCCTTAGAATAAATCATAGATCCAACCAAAAATAGTTTTGGGGCCTTAAACACAACCAAACTTATCATTTGAGAGTTTACGGCCATAGCATGTGTCCCATGGCCGTAAACTCCTAAAAGTATGTCAATTGTGCCCCAAATTCATTTCAAGGCTTGTAGGAATTTTTAGAATCACATGTGATTAACTTTGAGACATTAAAAACACTTATTCATGGGGGTATGAGAGTTTACGGCCATAAGCTCCATGCTAAGGTCGTAAATTCCCCTAAGTGTTGTTATTTGATGTTTTAAATTAACCCCAAGCCTTAGGAAAAATTGTTCCAGCCATTCCCAAGTGTTGTTAACCCATTAAGCACCATAAAACACCCGGACATGAGTTCACGGCCGTGAACTCATGTGGGTATGGGTTAAGAGGCTGTAAACTCATTAGGGGGTTTACTCTTGAAGAGTAAACTCAAATCCCAAGTCCCCCGCATCAATTCCCATCCATAGATGTCACCCGGGTCACTCCAAACACCCGTTTTGAGGTGTTTTCGTTCGTTGGAGTGTGACTTCATATCTAATTAGAGTTTATGAATCTAATTAGATATATTTATATGCCATTTCATGTTACATAGGAACCTCACGTGTTATCAGGCCTCGATTCGACGTTTAGCATCCGAAATCGACACATTTCCACGTCCGGTGAGTTCATACCCCTACCCTTTTTCAATGGGTTTTCAATGTTTTCAGGGGGGGGGGGGGGGAATACAAGCAAAAATATAAGAATATCTTGTACTTAAACACATGATTTCAGTTAAATGGTTTCATAATTGTACATTTTTAAGAATTGAAAACCTTTTTACAAACTGTTTTAACTTGCAGAGTTATTTGTTTTAACCCGATTTTCAATTCTTATTATACATTGATGTATTGTATACTTTATATTTGATTATTCACAATTAAACTGATAGAACACTTAAACCATTATAATGTCTGTAATAAAACACTAACGTTCGAGTGTAAAAGACAGACACCATCAGAAAACATAAAACATCTGTATGTCCTTAACAATACACCTAGGCTCGAGTGTGATAGATAAATACCATCATAATACACCTGGGATCGAGTGTAAAGGGAAATCACCATAAGATAACACATATATCATTTGTAATGTCCTTAATAATACACCTAGAATTGAGTGTAAAGTACAAGCATCATTAGATAACACCTAGGCTCGAGTGTAATGTCCTTAATAAAACACCTAGGCTCGAGTGTAAAGGACAGGTACATTAGAACTTAGTTAGTCGTAGATACTACTTTCCTAGTCGAAAAGTAAAGAGTAATCCTAAAGATTGGAGACACGTCCTCTGTAACACTTCCTTGGCACGAGAGAGTGGAGGACTAACCCTGTAACCAGAATCTCGAGAGGGGAACGTGACTTGAGTGTATAGATCTATACAGGACTGACAATCCCACACCTGGCTGCTAGCTACAGCCGAACCGAAAGGTTCTAGGGTGACGAAAGTCATAAAAAGGATACTGGCCCTGGTCCGAGTCATATCTAGTCTGAGTATGGTTAAGGACTCGCAATCAGGATTATTAACACTTTACGAGTATTTATTAGTTTTATGTACGTAATAAAACTAATGTACGTTCAATGATACACAGGCACACACATTCAGGAAAACATGAGGTTTTCCTGGGGAGAACACTGAACATAACCAGAATCGGTAATGATACACAGGCACACACATTCAGGAAAACATGGGGTTTTCCTGGAGAGAACACTGAACATAACCAGAATCAGTAATGATACACAGGCACACATATTCAGGAAAACATGGGGTTTTCCTGGGGAGAACAACATTGAACATAACCAAAATCGGTAATGATACACATACACACACAGTCGGGAGAACATGGGGTTTTCCTGGGGAGGACACTGAACATAATCAGAATTGGTAATAGTTCACACACATACAGTCAGGAGAACATGAGGTTCTTCCTGAGTAACAGTAGTATGTAACTAGAAAAGTATAACAAGTTAAATAACTGAACTACAATTCACAAGAGCAATCATGTTTTCATTGTACATCGTTTACTTTACTTTTCGGATTTGGAAACTAACTTTACATAAGAAAATATGGGATTTTCTTGGATAAACACTTTTTCAGGAAACCAAAGGAACTCGTACATTTTCAAAAAAACTAACCGCTTATGAACTCACCAGCTTTATACTGATTTTCAAACCGCTTGTATTCTCAGGTCTACGTTAGACAGGTACCCGAAGATCTTTTTGTTCGAAGACGGAGTTCTTAGAAGACTCGTTTCATGTTGTTTATATATGATATGTATCACTTGTATAACTTATGCTTTTGAAACGAATGTAAAACTTTCATATATGTAATGTAATGGTTGATTTACTTTACTTACTATGTACATTGGATTTGATACTCAACGTGGAGTCAACCCCGGAAATGTTTCCGCCTTCGGTTTTCGGGGTGTGACAGATTGGTATTAGAGCCCTTGTTTATAGTGAATGAAGTATACCAGACCTTACATGGTATAAAACTATAAATATTAAGGGGCCTAAGTGCTCTGAACTAAAAGTATCCTTCAAAATATAAGTATTTTCGAAAGTATATAAGTATACCGAACCGTCGAGATCCGTAACTACAAGTAGAACAGAACATAAGTAAATGGGTGTTGTACGCTATGGTTAAACCTGGGCAGTTATGTAGTCGTGTCTAGGATCAATATAGCCTGGCCAACTATATTCATTCGAGACACAGCCAACATATGCTTGGGAATGACTGTGGTATGCGGCATGCCTAAAACTTACCCTAATACCACAAACACCGAGCTAGTGTCGTAACGAATCATGAAATACTATGGGAGTATTTCTCGAGCCAATCCTTGGTAGAAATCCTCGTTCATACATTGTTCTTTGATCATTCTCTTAGCGATAATTTTCTTGTCTTGATAACTCTACCCTGCTTTATCGCTTATTCAGCATATAACCCGTCATATCTCTTGATTCAATTCAGAGGACTTATCATCCTCTCTTTCTTGATCTTATTAGATCAAGATGCCTTCCAGAAAGAGGCCCAGCTCCAAGACCAACAACCCTCCGCCACCACCGCCTCCCTAAATTGATCCAGTAGTATTCCAGGCAGCTGTTACAGCCGCGGTAGCAGCTGCCATGTCTCAACGGAACTCCGACGGTTCCAGTGGTTCGGGAGGTGATACCCAAACCCAAAACCAAGAAAGCAGTCAGGGACGCTGGAAAGAGGGTTCCTATAAGGATTTCATGAACGCCAAACCCACGTCCTTTGATGGCACTGGAGGTGTCATTTCCCTCACCCGATGGTTCGAGAAGATCGAATCCATCTTTGAACTTTGCGCCTGTTCAGATTCAGACAAGGTGAAGTTTGCCGCCTGCACCTTTATCGACAAAGCCTTGACTTGGTGGAATGGCCGAGTCAAATCCCTAACCTTACCTGTAGCCAACGCCATGGGTTGGGAAGCCATGAAGGAACTTCTGCTGGTTGAGTACTGCCATCGGGGCGAAATGCAGAAGTTAGAACATGAACTTTGGAACCTGAAGATGAAAGGTTCCGACATCACTACTTATACTTCCAGGTTCGACGATTTGGCACTACTCTGCCCGGGAATGGTTACCCCGGAGAGTAAGAAGATAGAAAGATTCATTTGGGGGCTGACCCAGCCAACGAAAGGAAACGTCATAGCCACGAGGCCGGTTACATACGACATCGCCAAACGCTTAGCACAGATCCTAATTGATCATAGCGAAGACCTTGAGGAGGCCGCTACCACTCCTAAGCCGACAGTGGGGAGTGGTGAGAAAAGAAAACTTGGGAAAAAAGAGAAAATTCAGGCATCGCACGAGTCTTCGAAGAGACAGCAAACAGTGGCAGTTCACGTTGTCACTTCCCCTGCAACTATTTCTGTTGATGGATCCTCAACCCGAAAACCTGCTAATAGGTATGCTGGAACCCTTCCTAGTTGTGGCAAGTGCAACTATCATCATCTTCCTTCCGGTCCATGTATAGAGATAATTTGCAACAAATGTGGCATAAAGGGTCACATGGCGAAAAACTGTATGACACCAACCCAATCAACGAGTCAAACTTTCGGAGCGGGCATTGGTCAGGCCTGCTATGGTTGTGGAGAAGTTGGGCATCTTAAGCGAAACTGTCCCAAGGCTGTAACACCTGGCAACACCAGAAGAGTTCTAGCGACAGGACAAGAGGAGACAGCCACCGATCCCACCATTACCACATGTATATTTCCCCTTGTTAAATTTATATGCATGTGATTCTTTTCGATTCTAGCACCGAAAGCAATTCGTTAACCATCCATTGGAACATCTTCTAACCCTGTTGTTTGTGAGTAACCGAAAATGTATACCTTCGAGATGGTTATCACGTGAGAACGAGAACGCTTGTGTCGTATCCGTAGATTGTATTCTCAATCCGAGTGATTATTCTTTCCATTCGACCTATTGGCAAACTTTTTATGAAATTCTTTGATGTCACCTTTAGCATGTAATGACTGAGCCTCATTCATGCTGTCTTTCCTAGTTTCGAGAAAGCCATTCGTTCCAACCTTCCTCCGACTCGACCTTCATGATCCTCGTACATCAAAGCTTAAAAAGTTTTCCCATGTACCTCTCGTCCGAGTGATCATCGCGAAACGAGAAGTCTACAATCCTTTCCCGATGCTGTTTCTGAAGAATTCATGGGAATTCTTTCCGAACGCATAGTCCAGTCTCGCATCGACCTAATCCAATGAATTTCCTCGTAGCCAAACCTCAGTGAGCACGATTTGTGCAAGTCAACAATCAGGGCTTGATACGATCACTACGGGGTAGTAGTGGCGCCCTTCGGTCAAACCATTTTCTTGGTCATGTAGATAAGCAAAGCAGTCATACTCGTAAACCCTTCCAAAAAGCAAACGCAATAAAGAATTAATCGGCACCGGGAACACCCATGGAAACCTGTCGATTCTTGGGTTCTGCTGGCTATAATCGTAGACTCATGTAGAAGTTTCCCTTAGAACCGTCGGACTCTTAGTTACTCTGCTATGTGAAAATGTACCTACTTGTTGGAGGTCTTACTCTGGAAAGACATAGTACGCCTCGGGAAGTACGGAAAACTTAACTTGTGGAACCTTAGACTCTTCGAGATCCTCGTTAGGAATCGATTCCATAGCCCTCTCCAAGCTATCTTCAGGAAACTCAGCAGTGAGCATCCGGTATTCCACATCATTTTTTTTATGAGAAGTGCTAACCTGACGAAAACCTTAGTCACCCTTTGACGAGGTCAAAACCAATAAAAATCCGAAACTTCATGGATGAATCAATTGAGATCGTGGATTGACAGGTTAACCATGCGTAACAAAGCCACATCCTGACAGTGAGGGTTCGCTGGAATGTCAAGCGGAGACCCGATTCCACTTAGGAACTTGAAGACCCGAAGCAGTAGATTCATCCTCATATCTCTTTTCACTTCATGATCTGTGTTCGAATATTTGAATTTCGGGACGAAATTCCCTCTAACGGGGGGATAATGTAACAACCCGAAATTCATATCCCTAAATGTAACCCTTTTCGCGACTCGTTCCGATCATCCAATCGCCGTTTCCGATTTCGGTATTTTATTAAGTCATTATTGAATATTTTATTTTATGACTTAATGAGTGCCCAAATACCCTTAGAACTCATTCTAACGCCTCGTATTAGTGATCGGAACATTTTTAGAAACAACCATATCGGGTTACAGCAAATTGGCCGGGTGCGACCAAAAGCCCCGTCTAACGCCGGTATCGGGTAGAATTCTACTGTGTCCCGAACTTGGACACTATTTAAAGTGATCCAAGTCTTCATTTGAAGCTTTTGCTTCATTTTACAACAATCACTCCAACCTCTCTCCTCAAACTAGATTTAAGGGTCAAAATCTCAAGTTTAAGGCTTCAAATCATCAAGGTATCTTCTCTAACTCATTGTGTATCATATTGGACCTTCAAATTCGAGATTTAATCATGATTTAGAGCCTTGTATATGAGTTTACGGCCCTGGAAGGTGCTTAGGCCGTAAACCCATATTTAAAGGGGTTTTAAGCCATTAAACCCTTCCATGACTCAAATTAGACCTAGATATGACTTTTAGAAATTTGGTAATGGACTTAGAACACTTTAAACATAAATTTTGAGGGATTTGTATGAGTTTACGGCCAAGGCATGTTCTTGGGCCGTAAACTCCTCAAACATGGGTGTAAACTCATTTCCAATGTGTTAGAAAGCCATCCAACACCACCAAAAGCCTTAGAATAAATCATAGATCCAACCAAAAATAGTTTTGGGGCCTTAAACACAACCAAACTTATCATTTGAGAGTTTACGGCGATAGCATGTGTCCCATGGCCGTAAACTCCTAAAAGTATGTCAATTGTGCCCCAAATTCATTTCAAGGCTTGTAGGAATTTTTAGAATCACATGTGATTAACTTTGAGACATTAAAAACACTTATTCATGGGGTATGAGAGTTTACGGCCGTAAGCTCCATGCTAAGGCCGTAAACTCCCCTAAGTGTTGTTATTTGATGTTTTAAATTAACCCCAAGCCTTAGGAAAAATTGTTCCAGCCATTCCCAAGTGTTGTTAACCCATTAAGCACCATAAAACACCCGGACATGAGTTCACGGCCGTGAACTCATGTGGGTATGGTTTAAGATGCTGTAAACTCATTAGGGGGTTTACTCTTGAAGAGTAAACTCAAATCCCAAGTCCCCCGCATCAATTCCCACCCGTAGATGTCACCCGGGTCACTCCAAACACTCGTTTTGAGGTGTTTTCGTTCGTTGGAGTGTGACTTCAAATCTAATTAGAGTGTATGAATCTAATTAGATATATTTATATTCCATTTCATGTTACATAGGAACCTCGCGTGTTATCAGGCCTCGATTTGATGTTTAGCATCCGAAATCGACACATTTCCACGTCCGGTGAGTTCATACCCCTACCCATTTTCAATGGTTTTTCAATGTTTTCAGGGGGGAATAATGGCAAAAATATAAGAATATCTTGTACTTAAACACATGATTTCAGTTAAATGGTTTCATAATTGTACATTTTTAAGAATTGAAAACCTTTTTACAAATTGTTTTAACTTGCAGAGTTATTTGTTTTAACCCGATTTTCAATTCTTATTATACATTGATGTATTGTATACTTTATATTTGATTGTTCACAATTAAACTGATAGAACACTTAAACCATTATAATGTCTGTAGTAAAAGACAGACACCATCAGGAAACATAAAACATCTGTATGTCCTTAACAATACACCTAGGCTCGAGTGTGATAGATAAATACCATCATAATACACCTGGGATCGAGTGTAAAGGGAAATCACCATAAGATAGCACATATATCATTTGTAACGTCCTTAATAATACACCTAGAATCGAGTGTAAAGGACAATCATCGTTAGATAACACCTAGGCTCGAGTGTAATGTCCTTAATAAAACACCTAGGCTCGACTGTAAAGGACAGGTATGTTAGAACTTAGTTAGTCGTAGATACTACTTTCCTAGTCGAAAAGTAAAGAGTAATCCTAAAGATTGGAGACACGTCCTCTGCAACACTTCCTTGGCACGAGAGAGTGGAGGACTATCCCTGTAACCAGAATCTCGAGGAAGGGGAACGTGACTTGAGTGTATAGATCTATACAGGACTGACAATCCCACACCTGGCTGCTAGCTACAGCCGAACCGAAAGGTTCAAGGGTGACGAAAGTCATAAAAAGGATACTGGCCCTGGTTCGAGTCATATCTAGTCTGAGTATGGTTAAGGACTCGCAATCAGGATTGTTAACACTTTACGGGTATTAATTAGTTTTATGTACGTAATAAAACTAATGTACGTTCAATGATACACAGGCACACACATTCAGGAAAACATGGGGTTTTCCTGGGGAGAACACTGAACATAACCAAAATCGGTAATGATACACAGACACATACATCCAGGGAAACAAAGGGTTTTCCTGGGGAGAACACTGAACATAACCAGAATCGGTAATGATACACAGGCACACATATTCAGGAAAACATGGGGTTTTCCTGGGGAGAACAACACTGAACATAACCAAAATCAGTAATGATACACATACACACACAGTCGGGAGAACATGGGGTTTTCCTGGGGAGGTCACTGAACATAATCAGAATTGGTAATAGTTCACACACACACAGTCAGGAGAACATGAGGTTCTTCCTGAGTAACAGTAGTACGTAACTAGAAAAGTATAACAAGTTAAATAACTGAACTACAATTCACAAGAACAATCATGTTTTCATTCTACATCGTTTACTTTACTTTTCGGATTTGGAAACTAACTTTACATAAGAAAATATGGGATTTTCTTGGACAAACACTTTTTCAGGAAACCAAAGGAACTCGTACATTTTCAGAAAAACTAACTGCTTATGAACTCACCAGCTTTATGCTGATTTTCAAACCGCTTGTATTCTCAGGTCTGCGTTAGACAGGTACCCGAAGATCTTTTTGTTCGAAGACGGAGTTCTCAGAAGACTCGTTTCGTGTTGTTTATATATGATATGTAGCACTTGTATAACTTATGCTTTTGAAACGAATGTAAAACTTTCATATATGTATTGTAATGGTTGATTTACTTTAATTACTATGTACATTGGATTTGATACTCAACGTGGAGTCAACCCCGAAAATGTTTCCGCCTTTGGTTTTCGGGGTGTGACACTCAGGTAGACAGGGTAGCTTCGTCTACAATGCCCCTTCTCTTGGCAATAAAAGCAAATTGACTCTTTTGGAATAGCACACGGAACTACCTCAGACTTTGCCTTTCTATTATGGTCAAAATTTTTGACCATGGCATGCCTTTCGTTTCCATTGCCTATGTCCATGGAGGTTTGGAAGGCAGATCTACCAATCAACTTTGCTTCTCCAGTATGCCAAATCATTTCTGATTCAGCAGCAACAAGCAAATAGGTGAGATCGATGAGGTTCACATTGTGTTCCATCATATAGTACTCTCTTACTAACTCACTATATGAGTCAAGAAGTGATTGAAGAACCCAGTCAACAGCTAACTTCTCACAGACAGTGACTCCCAACATTCTTAACTTGTCAATGTGCGACTTCATCTTTAAGACGTGTGCACACACTGACTTTCCTTCTTCGTGTTTACTTGCCAAAAGGGCTTGAGTGAGCTTGAACTTTTCAAGCCTTCAAACTTGTGGGTCAGGGAGAACAATAGGAGGAGGTGGAGGAAGTGAAGAATGATCTCTTGTTCCTCAATCGAATCGCGGAATATCATCTTCATGTGGAAAGCTTGTTCCAAGGGATTTGGGAAGACCATAGTTAGAATCAGACATTTATAAACCGGGAGAAAATTCAATTTAGTTGATTGAGTCCTTAATAAAATACCCAAATGAGATATTAAGTCTAGGATCCAACACAATGTTCTACAATTTGGAAGAGGTATGCTGTAATCCAAATTGCAGAACATTTGAAGGTAAGTAAATGACGATTTACCAATTTCCACCATGAAAAACGAAAAGGAGATTTAAGTTTTAAATGAATTGAAACTCCTAGATCTTTTGATATTCATTGAACTTTTCAATGGCATGTTTAAATCTCGATTGTGCCCTTCATATGTGACTGGGATGCCGAGGATCACAAACAAGTTTGTGGATAACCATGAAAATTTGCTTGGTACTCTAGTGTTACAAATCACCTAATCAATGTGCTGGTTAACCACACACGCTCCATTGATCTATGATAAACGTCAAGCTACCCATTGCCATCCTTCACTGGTCCCATATTAGTGTGTCGGTTAATCACACACGCTCTACTAATCGACCAATAAGGGTGCAATGTGCAATTTCATGGATTAGCACCAATTCCATATTTTTCCTAAAGTAACTAAGATTTTGGAATTTATAAAAGTTTTTAGTTACTTCGTTTTTCATTATACTTATAATGGAAGGTTGTGTCCTATCCTACCCGGCTAACGACCCCCCCCCCCCACTAGTCAAGAGTGCGGTGGGTAAGAGTGGATATCCATTCAATCACCATTTTATATGTAATTTCCTTAAACACCCCTTATAGACCAACTTCGTGAATGAGGCCTACTAACGGTAAGACTGACTCTTTACTTATACATATATAATATATTAGACTTTTAATTTTATATAATATAAGGTTGTATTTTAACCTTTTAAAATACTAGGGTTTTTTTTTAATTTTATTAAATTTTTCAAAAAATTAAAACCATTTAATTTAAAATCTTAAAATTTAAAAAACTTTTGATTTAATAATTATTCAAAAGTTAAAAGATTAATTAAATTATTAAATCAAATAAGGATTACCAATTTAAATTAAACATATGAACTTAATTTAATCCTTTATCCATGGATTTCGAAATTTAGGTAGGGATATATTTAATTATCCAATTAAACAATTTACAAGATAATTACCAAAAATAACAACCTACTAACTTATTCCTTAGATTTCGAAATCCTTTATCAAAACAGGAACCATAATATCTCAAAACATCAAAATCACTATATCGATATCAAAACATATGTCAAATGTATTTCAGAGTAACATACCAGGCTAACATCATGGTGTGTGCAATGCAGTCATCCCGGGCTTTTCCCCTTGCTACCGAAAGTAAATGAAACCAAAACTGAAAACTATAAGCATGAAGTTTAGTGAGTCTCTCCAAACTACCACATACCATACACATAATCACATAATAACATAACCGATGGGTTTTATACAAAACAAAAAATCCTATGTGTGCATGCAACCCTAATTTGAGGATCTATGTTTTCACTATTAGACATACAAGCATTAAACACAAAAACTAGAAACCCTAGGAGGCACATGTAATTTTCGAGATTAACATATAATTAGGGTTAGGATACATACCTTTATTCTTATATTGTAATAACAATCAAATCCTAAAAGATTTTGAACTTTGGTAGTAAGCGCCACAAGTGTCGCGCCTCTAATGGCTCACAAACAAATCTAGCAACCAAGGATTACTATAGAGAGAGAAGGGAAGTGGAAAAATTGGCCCTAGCCTCTCTTAGAGTGCCCTTAGACAAAATCTGACCATATAGGGGTTTATATAGGTGATAAGGAAGGTTTAGGATAAGGCAGGTGTATCTTAGATAACCCTAATCCCTTAACTTCCTCCCTAAGGCTTCCAAGGCACCCTTAGAGCCCAAAGAATCCCTAGGAGACTCTAGATTTCATTCCATCCCTCTAAGGGAGGTTCTAGAATGCTCAATGCTCAGCTTTTGAACATTGTCACCTTTAATCCCTGTAGTTTCAATTAATTCCTTTAATCCCAAAATTAATTTATGATTAAATATTAATTAAACAATATGATTTCTAATTAATATATTATATCCATAATACATTAATATATTAATTTATTAACCAAGTAATAAATTAATAAATCATTCTTCTCTCTCCAACAATAATCCTATTCAATTGTCAGGTTTGAAGGCAACCCAAAAGGACATTTGCTATTATCAATTCAAGTACTTACCAATTATATTTATGGGTTTAGACACCTAATCCAACAATATCATGGGCCTTGCCTACTTCATCGGTCCCTGCCCGGCATCGGACAATGTCCGGCATCGGGCCTCGCTCGGCATCAGACCGAAATCTAGCATCGAGCCCCACCCGTCATCGAGAAAAGCTTGGTATACATATAAACCTATCAACAAATACACATAAATACTCACATAACATTAATATATAAACATTCCTCGGGCCTCGCCCGACATCGGACCGATATTCGGAAGCATACAAACATTCCTCGGACATCGCCCGACATCAGAACGTAATACAGAAACATACAAAAAAGACACGTGCAAGAATCACGAAGACATCATGCATACAAACATTACTCGGGAACCGCCCAAAATCGGATCGAAAATCCGGAAACATATAAACCTACATCAGGCACTGCCCGTCATCGGACCTTGGTCCGGAACTAGCATACATATACGGGCCGACATTGGTGCCTATGACCTATTCATACTGGAGGAAACTCATCTTGCAAAGGTGAATGCATAATCTCACGATAAGGAATCTTTAACGGCTACTCCAACGACTCCACGAGCTATCATTATCACAATAACATTCATTCAAAATCCAACAATCCTTCTTAGGGTAAATGACCATTTTACCCCTAGTCTAATTTGGACCATAAGCTAGGCCCAATTCCATAACATCCATGGTCCAATTCTATATAGCCTTTCCAAGCCCACTAATGGCCTACTTATGGCCCAATTTTCTAAATTGGGCCCAACTCCTCAAATTGGCCTTCCCTTAAGCCCAAACATGTCTTAAGCCTAATAACTGACTTTTGATGGCCCACTAAGGCCCAATAGCTAAGAAGTCCAAAGATTGGCCCAAACCGAGGCCCAAATGACGAAGAACCCGAATCCAATGAGTATGCGGGGGCGTACTCCTCTGTACGTTAAGCGTACATGTTGTATGGCTTGTACGCTGCGTGTACGGGCTTATACGCCCAACATGCTACCCTATTAAGCCATAAAATCTAAAAAGGGCTTAATCCCTTAAGACCTTAAGCTCCAAACACAGATCTGTGTCCACTAAAGTGTCTTTACCCATAAAGTCGATTAATTGGTGGCTTGCAACCCACCAAATGGATCCAAACTTGAAATATAGAAACTAACTTCCATGGAAATGACTAAAACTCATGCATGTACTCAAGAGGACCTTCAAGATGGAAACTTTTCTGTTCTTGGGACTCATATAGCACTAAGGGTGGCAACCCCAGGCCTAGAAACAACTTTGGACCATAAAAATCCATTCTTGGGACAAAATGTTGGATTAATGTCTAAGTCCATAACTATAATTGGTGAGACTTGACCCGACCCAGCATAGTATATTTGGGTTGCATGGCATCATGCATTTGAATAGACTATAATGAGAGAAATAACACTTAAGGTTGGTTAATATATTATAAGTTCTAATATATTAATAAAGTTATTTAACTAGTATTGATCAAGAATTAATTTGGAATTAATTAAGTGATCAAAAGCAGACTAATTAAATATTTGGGTTGATTGTGTAAATCATTCATTCTTATATATGTGGGCTTATGATCCAAGATTCCTTATGTTGGACTAAGTCCATGGGGGTGACCCATGGATACTTCATGGAGGTTAAATCCATGGAGCATAAGGAATGGGTGAAGTTATGAGTTACATGGTGTAACCCTAATAGCCACCATATAAAAGAATCCCATGACTCAAGAAATCGGACACTAGTGTGTCTGTATGAGGGCTAGACGATTTCAAGGAGTGTTCCATTTCTCTCAAGTCATTCCATGTGTATTTGGTGTTGTGTGAACCATTTGAGGTGTCACACTTGGGGCACTAGGCTCTCGAGCATCATGGAGTCAAGCTACATCAACAAGGTATGTATTCTATCCTTTTATTACTCAAGTATCTAAGAGATTGTATGCTAGATAGGGTAATACCATGGAATATTCATATTTGCATGTATAATAGAGAAAACATAGATCCAAGGTATTTAGGGTTGCATGTACACTTAGGAGTGTTAGAATGCTCATAACCCAACAGTGGTATCAGAGCCTAGGCTTGTTTTCAATTATAATTGATGCAAATTGCTGAAAAATACTGAAAAAATTGATTTTCTGGCTTTCTGGGCACTAGACTCGCCGAGTCCTCTGATGAACTCGTCGAGTCCATGAAGAAATTCATCCTACTTGTCGAATAGGTTCATGCACTCGACGAGTAGGAGCCCCAGACAACATATTTTCGAGTTTTTTGGCTGGAATTGGACTAGGAACATTACCTAAGATGTTTTTGGACTTATAAACTCGTTTTTGATGTGGTAATGTTCATGCTAATCCAATCTCAAAGATAATTGTCAATATATTCATGTTTTGTATTAGTTTAAGGTTTAGACTAATTACATGAAAAAGTTTGTTTTGAATTATCTTGTTCTTATGAGTTGCTCAAATTAATAGAAAGTTATGTGAAATTGTTGTTTTCAATCCAAATTAATCTAAGAGTTGATTATAAAATGTGTTTTTATAACTTGTCCTCAAGTTATATGAAAAGTCACATTTAAGTTTCATAAAACTCATAAAAGTTGGCAATGGTTACAAAAATTGAAGAGTCTTGTCCTCAAGTTATGGAGGTTCAAGAGTCACTTCATTAAGTAATAAAATGTGTAACCTTAATTAATTCCATAAGTTACAAAATAAAGAAAAATTTACATTCTTTTATTAGTTTAAAGTCTTCCATAACTTGTCCTCAAGTTATGGAACTTGAAGAGTCTTTTAATTAAAACTACTTTAAGCACATAAGTTATGGAATTAATTAGTTTTGAATAGTTTCAAAACTTGCCCTCAAGTTTTGGAATTTGAAAAGTTTTCACTTATGAATACTTTAATTCCATGTTAGCCCTCAGAATTTTAAAAGTTAAAATTCAACCCATATACTTTATAATATTATAAGTTAATATATATATATATATATATATATATATATATATGTATAAGAGTAAAGTCAGTCTTACCCTTAGTAGGCCTCATTCACGAAGCCGATCTATAAAGGGGGGGGGGGGGTATAAGGTTACTGCCTATAAAATGGCAGTTTAATGGGTGTCCACTCTCACCCACCGCTTTCTTGACTGGTGGAGGGTCGTTAGTCGAACGGGTAGGACAAGGGCTAGAATTCTCCCTTCATTAAAAGTATTAATGATAAATACTAAGTAACTAAACTCTTATTAATACCCAATCTTAGTTACTTAGGAAAATGTGAATTTGGTGCTAACCCATAAAATTACACTTTGCACTTTGCTTAAGTCGTTAGTGGAGCGTGTGTGGTTAACCGGCACATTAACATGGACTTAACAAGGTAGGCAAATGGTAACTTAATATTTATCATAGTATCGGTGGAGCGTGTGTGGTTAACTGGCACATCGATTAAGGGGTAATTAATTAAGGGTACCAAGTATATTTTCATGGTTATTTCACACTTTGTTTTGTGATCCTCGGCATCCCAGTCACAAAACCTGAAGGGCACACTCGAGATTGAAACATGCCATTGAACAGTTCAATGAATCTCAAAAAAATCTAGGAGTTTCAAAAACCAATTAAAACCTAATTATACATTTCGTTTATCTTGGTGGAAATTGGTGAATCGTCATTCACCTACCTTGAAATATTTTATAGCTTGGAATACGGCATACCTTTTCCGAGTTATAAAATAGTTTGTAGGGTCCTAGCCTTAATATTTTATATTGGGTGTTATATTAAGGACTTTTAATCAACTATCTTGAATGTCTCCCAAAAGATGTCTAGTTCAGACATATATGATCCTCCCAAATCTCTTGGAACTTCACTTCCTCCACCTCCTCCAATTATTCTCCCTAACCCACAAAGTTCAAGGTCACTCAAGCCCTATTGGCAAGGCAAGGTCTAGGTGTGATCACATCTTGGAGATGAAGTCACATATTGACAAGCCGAGAGAGTTGGGTGTCAAAGTCTTGAGAAAGTTGGTGGTTCAATGACTTTCTAAGTCACATAGTGAATTTCTTTGGGACCTCTATGAAAGAGACTATGACAAGACCCTTAATGATATTATCTATTTGCTAAGATCAACTTCCTAAAACTTTATGGACATTGACAATGATGACACTGGAAATCCAGAAAAAGAATTCTCTTCCCAATGGAAAGGGATCGGCCATAGTCAACTCCGTTGACCAAATGGTAAAGAGAAAAGCTAAGTCTGTGATAGTACCGGTACCATTACCAAAGGGTCCATATGTTTATATTGCCAAAGGAAGGGGCATTAGTTGCGAAGCTGCCAAATTTTACCTAAGGATGTTAAAGTCAATAAGTTCGACTATACTTCAGGTAATGTCCACTATCTAACTCTGCTAAGTTTCTATTCTGAGATTCTTGATACATGATGTGACTGGGTCACATGTTGATGTTTTAAGAATCAAAGAAAAGTGAAGAAACTTAAAGAAAGAATATGCTAAATCTGATCGCGTAGACGGATTTCTATCGCATAGTTTGAAGATCGGATTCTTGAGCTACTTCTTAGGAGTTATGATATATTGCTTAGGACTAGATAACAACAAGGTTTTCATGCTCTTTTGCATTGTAAGGATAATTTTTCCGCAAAGTTTTTAAAATAAAAGGAAAATAATGTTTTTATTAATTTTAAAATATCCTTACAATGGCATTTGAGGAAAAATTGTTGCTTATATGATTCCATTAATAGCAAGAGTGGAAATATGAAATTGATTCTTTCATTTGTGGTAATGTCTAAATTTACCAAATAAGGAAACATCCTCATCACCCAAGTTTCAATTGGACCGAAACTTGGAATCATGCAAGTTGTATAGCATGATGAATGAGAATTTTTCATCTTTGGAAAATTAAGACAAGTTCCTTGTTCACATGTATATGTGAGTCAAGTGAAGGACTAAGGGATCGAGTACACATTCTTGTGCACTGGTCAAGTCCACCACAAAAGATTGATAAGATTATTCGTCATAATTTACTAAATCTCAGTAAATATGGTTATACTTACAAACTTAAGTGTAATTCTGAGACATTGGAAAAGGTTCCAATGTATGGAAGAGCAAATAAGAAGAATCAAATTAGGCAGAAGGATAAAAGTTTCTCAAATCTAAAAAAATGGGAGATTACTTTAGTATCATGTCATATGATCATCTTAATGATTAAGAGACCTTATCGCAATTCATCCTCTAAGTGCATTCTGATAGCTAAGAAGAGGAGCTATGAATTGTTGAAGTGGTTAAATCAAGAAGATGAGTCATATTTCATTCCAAAACAATTCTTAGAGTCATACTCCAAGATTGTAACTTGAGTGACATGTCTTAAAGAAGGTTTAAAAACACTTGTCAAATGTAAGAGTAAAAGTTTCCTACTCTTGTACATTTGAAATTGGTAATTTGTGATGTTTTGGATAAAACAAAGACCAACTAAGGCCAATTGTGTAAAGTGTTTGTCTTGATATATGATGTAGAATCCAAACTATTTCTTGATTATTTGGCAAGTGAGTCTTATGTGTCAAGAGGATAGTGGGAGTTTTAAAGATCCTGAAAGGATAATCAAGAATAAAACCAGAAGCTCTTCACTGGCACACGACTTGAGGTTTATAACCTATCGTGTTGACATGTTTTCTGCTCATTGCAGTTAAAGTTTGCTTTGCATATGAGTTCTTAGAGTTCTCAATTGGTTGCATAACAACTTGGAAGCAATGGCAGGCCCTTGAGCTGCCAGGTGGCAAGAAATTAAGATTGAGTTCAGTCCATATGAGTTTGTTTTTGTCATTATCCTTGTCTTGTGAATATGGTTTTGACAATTCACATGGATAAGAACACATACACCATTAAATCTATGTGTCACAAGGTTTCTCCCCGATTCATGAAAATGATGGTGAGGAAACACTTTCACTAAGTAGATTTTAACTAGATAGCAATTGTGATATTTTCATTCTCGAATTCGTTAATGGAGCGTGTGTGGTTAACCGTTACACTAACCTGCACTTGTGAGAAGTAGCAAAGGTCTAAACAATTGAGACTATGATTACGACATCCCTTTTCATAGTTCTTAAAATTGTTTTGACACACATGTGAGATATCTAAGATAAGGTGTATGCCATTGATAATGTTTTATCAAAGCAATCTAGTATCAGAAATTTGAACTTTGGTAAGAAAGTCAATAAAGTATTGATTTCTAGAAGTCCAGCTGATTTCTGAGTACATGTCAACGCTAGTGGGAGCATAAGTGTTATGCTAATAATCATCATGTTAGTGGGAGCATGATAATTATGATAAGTATTGCAAGTTAGCAATGTTAATTATAGAAAACAAAAGTTTCAATTCGTGAGGCTGCAGGGGTTGAAAAACAATTGTTTTCCTATAATTAAGGGAGAGGAAATTATACTTCATTTCAATTCTAAAAGCTTAGATTGAGATTTTAGTCAAATTTAGTCAAGGATATATATATATATATATATATATATATATATATAGAGAGAGAGAGAGAGAGAGAGAGAGTTAGGTTTATATATGAATTATAATTATTGTGTGATTGTATAACCAATTCTAGACCAATCATTTTATACATTAATTTTGTCATTCTGTTAATTAAATTAATAACTATCTAATATAAATTACTCTAAAATTATGGTAACTAACGGGTTATTATCTATAATTTTGGTATCCTATATCCTTCATATCGACCAAATCTTTACCACCATTAACCTTCTCCAACCTTGCATTGATTTCAACCCATTCACTAATGCCACTGCCTCACCATCCTGTCTTCACAATGTCTGACTGTGTATTGCATGTCGGCTCAATTAAATCTTGAATACCCCTCCCCAGAAGGTAAGATATGATATCAGGTAGAAGAATAGAGGGACGAAGGTAAGAGATGAAATAATACCCATCCATATAGTCTCGATTAATGGTTTGTTTCTGCGATCCCATAAGGTCTCCGATTTTTTGTGCCCTCAACTCCAAAGCCGGTAATTCTCGTAAAGCCCTTGGCCAGGTAATTTATCGATATTTGTGTTCAATATTTTTGTTGTTTAATTCGATTTGTTCTTAGTTTCGTAATAATGATTGTCCTATAAAAATGTTCAGTTGGTACTCTCTTCCTAACCTTGGTTGATCATAGTTGTTTTAATTTAGTCAAATGGGTGCGATCACATTAATTTGTTTTCATGGATCTTGGGTATTTTTTATAACGAAAGCATTAAGCTCAAGAATTACTTATTGTTTTCATGGATCCTGGGTATTTTATTTGATGAATTTGGTGTTGTGGTGTGGATCTCTATTATCCACTAATACTGGTAGAGACTTTATCGCACTAGTTTATTACTATAACTTCTGTAAAAAAAATTTATGTGTACTATTGTCGAACTTTACATTTTATTTGAATAGAATCACATGTCATTTTAAAAAGAATTTATTGAAAATGGCATGAACAAATAGACCATTACAGTTGGTCCGATTATACTAATCTTTTCCCTTTTTTCTAAATTGCGATGAACACATTCACAAGTGTGTGTATGTGTGTATGTATTTGTATGATTTTGTTTGAATTGTTTAAGAAATAACTCATTCTGAAAGAATTGCTACAATTTTTGCTTATATCATCAAGAATTATTGATTATGGTATTTTGTTTATCAGATTTGGTATTTTTTTTTATCAAATTCTTAATGAATCTGATCAAATTCTTATAGAATATGCTTTATTTTTATATTCCTTTTTATAATCTTAAAGAATGTGGTAGCATTTTGGTAGAATATGTTAAATTTCTTATAACTTCATTCTTCTAGAATTTATTGCTTATATCACATAGATTTATTGATTCAGGAAATCTGTATCTCACATGTTATATTTTTTTTATCTCATTCTTAAAGAATCTATCAGATTCTTGTTATATTATTTTTTTACACTCTTCCTGATAGTGGATATAATATAGTTTTAAAAGTTCTTTTTTTCATGTTGAAGAATGGAACGTTGTATGGAGTTCTTCAAAGGAATGCATAACAGTGGAATGGAATCGGAACTAATTATTGAAGAATAAAAAGTTAAACCGAAACAAATTCTTGAAGAATGGAACATAGAATTAAAGATGGTTTTCGAATAACGAAACAAAAAAAATTGTTTATTTGGATTTGAAATGTTAATTTGTAATTTTGTATTGTTAAAATTTAATTTAAAATTTTCCAGAATTTTTGGTTTGTATTCCTTAATATTTGCATTTCTTTAATTTGTTACTAAACGAGGTGTCACTGGTTGTTTTAATATATATAAGAATTTTTTTTTCAATTAATTACCATCACGCCATTGTTATCCTAACCACTCATTTTTTTTAATCTAACGGACCAAAATTAGTCATACATGCATACAATAATTGTAATTCATATTTAATCCTAGCCCTATATATATATATATATATATATATATATATATATATATATATATATATATATATATATGAATTTCATGTTGGAATGGCTCAACATAAGGAAATTCTATATATTGGTTCATTATTTGCGTTCTAAAATTCTATATTCATCCTTTCTAAAATTTTCCAAATGCTTGGGGCATTAAGAAGGGAAAAGGTCTAGAACTGGATATGACTAAAACAATTAAGCAATTGTCGAGGACAATCTAAGGTTTACCAAAGATTGGTTGCTCAGGGACAGTTGGAAGTATAGTGTTAATTGTTGAAAGGACCATATTGACATATTCTGAAAAGGGGCAACTCTTGTTCAAAAGTGATAGTCAAAAAGGGAATGTGGAAATGATCCCATTGGTGGAAGTTGTTCAAGAAATATGTGTAAGATTAGGAAACTTAATGCAAGATGGATGTTTCCAAGGAGTTGATCTTCTTTGGAATGCTCTGTAATGTTTGTTGTTCAGAAGTGATAGTCAAAAAGGGAATGTGGAAATGATCCCATTGGTGGAAGTTGTTCAAGAAATATGTGTAAGATTAGGAAACTTAATGCAAGATGGATGTTTCCAAGGAGTTGATCTTCTTTGGAATGCTCTGTAATGTTTGTTGTCAAGTCTTTGAGAGCTTGTGCATAATCATTACAAGAGAATCATTGCATATAAGTTGAGAATCTAACATATTTTGGTAAAATGGCATGAATTTGGAATTCCTGCATTTTCCCTAAGAATTCGGGAGTGTGAAATTAGAATCATTGAAAGTTTGGTCAATTGGTTTATTTCACAAAGTAAGGATCATAGACAAACATAGAGTGCATACTTGGTGTATGGCAAAGCTATTGTTTAGAAAAACATAGTGTACATGCTCGGAGCATGGGACAACTATTGTTTTAATTCAAGAATAAAGTTGATAGCTGAAACAGTATGCAATGAATAATGTGTAATCATATGGTGATAAATAAAAGGTGTTTTATTTATGTTCATAGGTTTGGATACCATATTAGATTCAATTATTCTTGTGTTTCATTTTGCATGTTTTGACTTCCAGAATAAACTAGGTTATTCTTCCGGATTGACTAAGTTATTCAAACCATCCATAGTCGGTCATATGTTGGAAGTAAATATGAATCAAGACTGTCATGGATTGGCTTGTAGAGGTCCAAGTTGGTGGACAAAGTTGTGCTACAACACTCATGAGTGCTCATAAGTTCTGAGTATTGGATTCAACCCGCGCTCATTGGAATCACTTCATGGATTTTATCACGAGTGATCATGAGACGATAATATCTTATATTCTTCAAACCTAGAGATATGAGTTGTTACTATAAGTTGGTTGTACATTGATTGCACGAAAACGCATTTGGTAACTCGGTCCTATAAAACGTCTCTTTGTGTATGATTCAACAAGTAGTAGAACAAGCCATATGAGTCGAAGTTTATCCATTCCTTTTACCTTCAGGATAAAAGCGATATATGTGGGACCCTCGATGATTTAATGGTGATACATGTGAGCGCTTGGCCAAGCCAGGACTGATTTGATCTGTTCAATCAGTTAGTTGTCATAAATTGGAAATCGGGAAACAACAAATGGACAGAGAAAATGATTTTAATCCATGTCTAAGTCCATATGATATCTAGAATGGAGGAATATATGATCCCTTATCTAATGGACAAGTCATTGACAAAGGTCAGAGATCATCGGCTAGGTCAGAGTTCAACAGAAGCTTTTCAGAGATACGATTGCCAGTCGGTTCTTGAAGTCATACGTAATAATAGTTGTAGACTTATCCAAGTGGGAGACTATTGGATTAATATCTAAGACCATAACTATAATTGGTAAGACTTGACCCAACCCGGCATGGTCCATTTGGGTTGCATGGCATCATGCATTTGGATAGACTATAATGAGAGAAATAACACTTAAGGTTGGTTAATATATTATAAGTTCTAATACATTAATAAGGTTATTTAATTAGTATTGATCAAGAATTAATTTGGAATTAATTAAGTGATCAAAAGGAGACTAATTAAATATTTGGGTTGATTGTGTAAATCATTCATTCTTATATATGTGGGCTTGTGATCCAAGATTCCTTATGTTGGACTAAGTCCATGGGGTGACCCATGGATACTCCATGGAGGTTAAAATCCATGGAGCATACAGAATGGGTAAAGTTATGAGTTACATGGTGTAACCCTAATAGCCACCATATACAAGAATCCCATGGCTCAAGAAATCGGACACTAGTGTGTGTGTATGTGGGCTAGAAGATTTCAAGGAGTGTTCCGTTTCTCTCAAGACATTCCATGTGTATTTGGTGTTGTGTGAACCATTTGAGGTGTCACACTTGGGGCACTAGGCTCTCGAACATCATGGAGTCAAGCTACATCAACAAGGTATGTATTTTATCCTTTTATTACTCAAGTATCTAAGAGATTGTATGCTAGATAGGGTAATACCTTGGAATATTCATATTTGCATGTATAATAGAGAAAACATAGATCCAAGGTATTTAGGGTTTCATGTACACTTAGGAGTGTTAGAATGCTCATAACCCAACACAAAAAAGGTCCAAAACACCATTATTATAGATCTAAGCATACATGAGGCAAGTTGTGAGTTTTTTTACCTCAAATGATTGCTAGATGGTGATGATATCTCAGATACTTGATCTCAAGCTACTCAAGTTCTTCTTGTTTAACTTACTCTTTCTCCATCCAAGCTTCAAAACACCACAATGAGCTTCACAAAATCAAAATCACACAAAGATGAAGAGGGTTAGGTTTCTAGGGTTTCTGAATCAAGGTGGATGGTAAGGAGGCTAGGGTTTGGGACATAATGTGGTATTTATATGGCTTAAATCTTAAAAAATAGGGTTTTGAGTCAGATCGCGTACGCTGCGTGTACTCCTTGGTACACTGTGCACACACATATCGATCCCCCGCATCCAATGCCGCCACTACACCCCGCGTATGCCAAGCTTATGCCCAACATACGTCTTTAGTCAACCCACTTACTAATGGCCCAACTCAACAAGGTTCAACTTACATAGTTCAACATTACTCTAATAGTCCAACAATTAATTACAAATTTAAATAATTATCATTACCTCAAGTCACGGGTGTTACATCATAAGGAGGCCAAAAAAAGACTTAGGGCCTTTAAATAGGGTGCAAGACCCTAAAAATTAGGCTTTCTCAAACAGCGACTAATTTGTCGAGTTGCCTTCACCAACTCGCCGAGTAGGTCCTTCGGAATGCGCGTGCCAAAGACCACCAACACGTTGAGTTCTCCCCAAGTACTCGACGAGTTGGCCCTTAGAAAAGATGATGTATTTCCATATTGACCTTCTAGATTCTAGATATTACATTAATGCAATAAATTCATAGTATAATAGACACAATATATATTCGTAGCCATATTCTCAAAGTAAAACTTACATTTATACATTCATGTATGGGGGCATTTCTATGTATTAAATTGTGAATTTGATACATTAAGTCGTCCATAAAATTCACAACTTAATACAAAAAATTCACAGTTTAATACAATACATTCAAAGCTCATTTATAAATATAATTTCTTATATCATTCACAATTTAATATATACGTAAATTATGTCATATTTCAAGTTACTTACAAAATATTAAAATATTATATTTTACACTAAAAGTTAACTTTAATATTATATTACTCAATATGAAACTAAGCATATATTATTTTGTTCACACTTTACAATAAGAATTGTATGACTTCGAAAATTTAATAACTAAGCATAATATTTGTAATTGATATTATTTTTTTAAAAAAATTCATAATATATTTAAATATGATAAATCCTAGAATTTATATTTATATTTATAAATGTGAATAACATGACTATTTCTATTTTATTTTTCGTAAATCAATATAATGTTAAAAAGATTAGTATAATATTAAGCCGTCAAATTATAATATAAAAAATTATTTTATTTATTATATTATATAAATTTGAAATAATAGAATGACCGAGAAAGAGATCAAGGGATAGTATGATTAATTGATTACACCATGAGCCATAATTGCGTGTAACATTTTTTTTGGAAAAAGAAATACACAATTTAAAATAAATATCTCATAAACATAAGACATAAGACATAAGGAGGTGATAATAAGACATAAGACATAAGGAGTTGATAATAAAGTAACCTTATTGATTGTTTAGCGTGGACCTAAAAAAAGTCAAAAGATTATTTTCTAGATAGTTTACTTTATAAGCATAGACACACACACATATATATATATATATATATATATATATATATATATATATATATATATATATATATATATATAAAATTTAATCTATAACCACGTATATAAATTTAATATGCATTTAAGTAAAAAGATTATCCAAATTTCTATTTGTATTTTCGTGAGAGTTTTGTACCAGTCATTTCATTCATGAATTAAAGTTTAAAGATTTATAAATGGACGAAAAATAAAAAAAAATAAAACATTGTTGAATTTGTTTACTTTAAAACTAGTTTAGTATTTCAAGTTTCAATAATATTACATTCTACTAGAGAGAAAAATAAAAAGTTCAGGACTCTCATTCACAGTTTAGTAAAACCGTTCACAATTCTTATTCACTGTTTAATACAACAATTCAGGATACTAAGACACCACTAAAAATACTAGTTCAGACACTAAGACACAACTTAAAAATACTAGTCTAATATCTATTTACATCTTAATAGATTATTTCAAATACTCATTCACAACTTAAAATATACAATCATTTCATTAAGGCATTTCATCAAACACCTTCTATGCATATTTTTCTAGTTATTTTATTTCTAAACTTTTCTACTAGATAACTGATCACAGAAGAGAACAGAAGGTAAGCATTTATCAAACATATTGTGTGCATAATACATACCAGATCTATAAGCACAACGCATAAGATCTAACATGATTTATACTTATACATCAAACACCTTGAGAATAGTTCTATGGTGGTGGCGGTTGTTAGCAGTAGCAGCGTTCAACAATGATGGCGGAAGTGTGATGGTAGATCTGAAGGAGGATGTTATAGATCTGAGGCGTAGGTTGTAGATCTGACCAGATCTAGACTAGGAACACCATCAGAGACGAGGAAAACCCACCGAAATCATTTAGAACTAAACATATTTGAGCAAAAAACACAAAAGAAAGTGGTATGAATCACATCACCAGAGATGACAGGAATAGGAGGTGGTTCGCCGTTGATATGAGATAATGATAGTGGTGGCGATTATCAGCATAAATCATAGATCTGGAGGTGGAGGACGACGAAGCTAGCAATTTATCTGGTGTTTCTTTGGTGGTTCAATAATAAAATGGATCTAAAGCAGAAATCAGAGATCTAGCAAACAACGACAATACACACTTAGATTCCGGAGTGGCGGTAGTCAGGTAGAGATCGACGGCGATGACGGTTGGAGGCTCATGACGTCGGTGGTAAAAGAATGGAGAGGATGGATGTAACATCCTGTTTCAGATCGTTTTGTGATTTAAGACTCATGGGTCGTAATTCGGGTATGAGAAGGTTTTGAGGCTTTTAAGAAGAAAGGTTTAAACCCTTTTGGATGTGGGTAAGGTCGGTTGTGTGATAAAAGAGTTTGGTTTGTGCTTTAGAGCCCAAGGGTATCGGTAAAGGCATTGGTTCGAGCCTTTCATAAATTTTGGATCTGGGTTCGAATGGGTTTCAAGAAAAATAAATCTGATAGAAGTGTAGGACTTCTCGTTACCTTTATGTGGATATAAAAAAAATGTCAAAATCCTATTTAGAACATAGAAGTTATCACCGTTTGAAGTATGGGTGGTATTGGGCTAAGCTGAGTGCGTTGGGCATACCAGGAGTACGCTAGGCATACGCAATCAGTTCCCAAACCCTATTTTCGTGGTTTGAGCCCTATTTAAGCTCCTTAACTCCCCCAAAACCATCCCATTCTCAACCTCCACCCTTCCATGAAACCCCAACCCTAGTTGAGCCTTGTAAGCTAAAAGAAGGTATATTTGAGTGCTTTGGAGTATGCATGGTGCACCTTGCAGGAGAAGGAACTTCTTGGAGAAGTCTTGGTTGATTGAAGCTTGTAGATCTGGACTTTTTTCACCTTGATCTATCTTCTAGAGGTATAAAGTTTGAATCTTGATGATGCATTTGTTAAATCTAGCTACTTTTGAGTGTTATGAGTTTTTGGTCATTTTAGTGCATAAAGTTTAGATCTTGAAAGTTTGTGACCTTGTTATGGATAAAGTTGGAAACTTTATCCATCTAAACATCATTGTAATTCATATCTGAAGGTTGGAGACTTGGACTTAATGGAGTAAGTTGAAAAAGATGGACTTTTGGTCCCATTTGATGCTTAAAGGCTAGATCTTGGTGGTTTGGGCCATTATAATGGATAAAGTTGGAAAGTTTATCCATTATGGAGCTTTTAGGATCCATAAAAATGTGATCTTGATCCTTCTATACCTTACATGAAAGTGTCATGATGTCTTAATGGATTATTAAGTTAAGGCTTTGGCTTTTGGAACTTTTCTAGACCTGGAAAGTCATAAAGGTGGAAACTTTGTGACTTAGATGTTGGGTTTTGAGCAATCTAACACTTCCTAAGTGTGCATGCAACCCTAATAAACCTTGGATCTATGTTTGTCTAAATACATGCAAAATAATAATTTTCCAATGTTCATAACCTATCTAACATGGCATGGGGTACTTTTTAACATAAAAGAATTAGATGAGATTACATACCTTTTGATGATGAGTTCAATTCCTAAGGAGTTTGAGGGCCAAGCACCAATAGTGTGAATGCCTCAAATGGAATCACAAATCACCACAAACTCTTGGAAAACTTTGAGAGAGTGTACACACACTTATAAAGTCGGTCACACACAAACACATATTCTTTCTAGTTACACTAGTCACCCTAGTGACCATTTCATGCAACATAAGCATGCTTATATAGTGTACATGATTAGGGTGAAACCCTAATAACCCATGTCTTTTCCTTTCCAAGGATCCATGGGTTAAAGGCTCCATGGATCATCCATGGACTTCCACATAAGCCTAGCCCATTAACAAATGAGTGTTAGCCCACACCATATAAAACCAATAGCCCACAATCTAATTAGTCTTCCTTTTAATCTCTAAATTAATTCATAATTAATTTAAGACTAAGACTAATTAAATAACATGACTTCATATTAATATATTATAACTTATAATATATTAATAAACATATGTGTATAACTCTCATAAAATTATCCATAAATAGTTTGGATGAAATGCAACCCAAATGGACCATGCCGGGTCGGGTCAAGTATATACCAAATAAGTTATGGACTTAGACACCTTATCCAACAGACTCCCACTTGGATAAGTCTCATAACTATATTTGCATATGTTACTTCAGGAACCAACCAGCAATCGTAGCTCTCAAAAACTCTGTTGAACTATGAAGCGCCATTTTAGATAAGTGATCATATAATCCTCTGTTCTCATGATATTAGCCGGACAAATACATGGAACAATGTCGTACTTATTGTCCAATAGTTTGTTTCCCGATTTTCGATTTGTTTGACAAAGAACTTAATCGAACACATCAATTTAGTTTTGACCGGCCGGTACATAGGTCACAACAAAATCATCGAGGGGCCCATATATCGCTTCCATTTCTAGAAGGAACAGATAAACTTCGACTCATATGCTTGTTCTACTACTTTTTGAATTGTACACAAAGGCACATTTTATAACATCAAGTTACTGATGCGTTTACGTGCAATCAATGCACAACCAACTCATAGGTAACAACTCATATCTCTAGGTTTGAAGATTTATATGATATTACCGTCTCACGATCACTCGAGATAAATTCCATGAAGTGATACAAGTGAGCGTGGGTTTATTCCAATACTCATAACTTATGAGTACTCATGAATGTTGTAGCAACCATTGCTATGACTAAACCCATTTAGCCATGTACAAACTCGATTCATGACAGTCTTGATTCATACCTACTTCCAACATATGAACGACTGTGGAGTGTTTAAATAACTTAGTCATTCGGAAGGAATAACCTAGCTATTTTGGAAGTCAAAACATGCAAAGTGAAACACAATAATAATCGAATCCAATATGGTCTCAGAACCCTTTTGAATATAAATAGAACCACCTTTTATTTATCACCATATTGATTACACATTATTCATTGTATAATGTTTCAAACAATCAACTTAAGACTTGAATAAAAACAACAGTCGTCCCATGCACCTAGCATGTACACTTTGTTTTTCTAAACAATAGTTATGCCACACTCCAAGTATGCACACTATGTTTGTCTATGATCCTTACATTGTGATGTAGATCAATTGAACATGATTCCATTGATACTCATTTCACAATCCCAAATCCTTATTGTAAATGTGAGAATCCCCGATTCCTATCATTTACCAAAAAATCTGTTAGATTTCAAACTTTTATGCAATGTTCCTCTTGTAATGATTATTCAGAAATTCACAAAACTTGTCAACAGTCACTACAGAGTATTCCAAAGGAGATCAGCTCTATGGAAACGAAAGTCTCATATTCAAAGTACATTGCTTTGAACATCCTTCTTGCATTAAGGTTTTCTAATCTTACATAGATTGAATAACTTCCACCTATGGAGACATTTCCATAGTCCCATTTTGACTATCACCTCCGAACAAGAGTTACTTCTTTTCAGAATATGTCAATATAGTCCTTTCCGACAACTTACATCATACTTCCAACTGTCCCTGAGCAACCAATCTTTGGCGAACCTCAGATTTGTCCTCGACAATTGCTTAATCACTTTAGTCATATCCAGTTCTAGACTTTTCCCTTCTCAATGCCTTAAGCATTTGGAAAACTTAGAAAATATGAATATTATAGCACATGAAATCGATCCTATATCCGAAGCATATGGGACACGATTCATGATGTTTTACATAAAGACATGATACTAGACCAATCTTTTGCTACAATATTTTTTTTTATTTGCCATGTTTTTCAAAGTTTAACTATGAAGAGGGATGCCGTAATTATAATCAAATTTTGAAAACGCAATATATATAGAATTTCTTCAAGTTGAACCATTCCAACATAAAATTCATATATATATATTCTTGACTAAAGATGATTAAAATCTCAATCTAAGCTTTAGAATTGAAATGAAGTATAATTTCCTCTCCCTTAATTATAGCAAACCAACTTTTCTACCCCTGCAACTTCACAAATTGAAACATTGTTTTCTATAATTAACATTGCTAACTTGCAACACTAAACGTAATAATCATGCTCCCACTAACATGATGATTATCTGCATAACACTTATGCTCCCACTAGCTCTGACATATTTCAAGATATCTGCTGGACTTCTGAAATTTAGATTCATACACCTTTTCTTAGATAGCTCACATGTGTGTCTATGCAATTTTAAGAACTATGAAAAGGGATGCCGTAATCATAGTCTCAATTTCTTAGACCTTTGCCATTTCTCACAAGTCCATGTTAGTGTGCCGGTTAACCACACGCGCTCTACTAACGACTTTTGAAAATGCAAATAACACAATTGATATCTACGTAAAATCTACTTAGTGAAAGCGTTTCCTCACCATCATTTTCATGAATCGGAGAGAAACCTTATGACACTTAGATTTTATAGTGTATGAGTTCCTATCCATGTGAATTTGTCAAAACCATAATCACAAGATAAGGTTAGTGACAAATTCAGCCTTACGTGGATTAAACTTGTTCAATCTTAGTTTCTTGTCACCTTGGTAGCACAAGTCCCACCAATGCTTCCAAGTTGAACTCTGATAACTCACATGCAAATTCAACTTATTTGAAGTAGGTACAGAAATAAGAATTATGTCAACACGATAGGTTGCAAACCTTAAGTCGTGTGCTAGTGATAAATTACAGGTTTTACTCTTGATTAAATCTTGAAACTCTTTCAGGATCTTTAAGGCTCCCACTGTCCCCTTGACATATAAGTTTCCCCAGTCAAGAACCATTCCTTGACAAAACAAACATTCAAGGGACAATGCGGATTCTTATTAAGACTAGCACTTCACACAATTGGTCTTAGTCGGTCTTTGTCTCATCCAAGACATCACAACTTACCAATCTCAAATGTACAAGGGTAGAAACATTTTACACTACATTTGATAAGTGTTTTAAACCATAATTTATGTCACTCAATGTTACAATCTTGGAGTATGACTCTAAGAATTGTTTTGGAACGAAGTATGACTCATCTTCTCGATCTTAACCAATCCAACAATTCATGACCTCTCTTCTTAGCCATAACAATGCACTAAGACGTCCTTAGAGTATGAATTTGTGATATGGTTTCATAATCATTAATATGATCATGAAATACGATACTAAAGTACTCTCCCATCCTTTCAGATTTGAGAAACTTTTATGTAACGCCCGCAAATCTGGGCTAGTCAAATTAGAGGCAATGGGGGTCGAAAACGACTTTTCGACAAAAGATTATTTAGAATAAATAATCTTAATCAAGTTGTAGAGTATGTTACAAGGATTTCGTACGTATAAAGAACGCCGAAAACCGAGTTATAACGAAGAAGTTATGACCCGTTGAAGTTTTGCGACGGAACCGGCACGATACCGAGAAGCGTAAATAGTGAATTTACGATAGAGCGAGATTTAGCCTTAGTAAACAAAAGTCGTAGAATATGTTAAACTAAGAACATCGATCAAAAGAACTCCCAAATCTGACTTCGTATGAGGAAGTTATGATTTTTCTAAGATTTAGCATAGCAGTGCACAGCCCGAAATCTGAATTTTAGATCGGTCGATTTTTAGCCGACGGGATCTAAATGAAAGTTGTAGTACTCGTAAATACCAACACGTGGATATAAAGAACGTCGATAATAGAGCTCGTATGCAAAAGTTATGGACGAAGCTTAGTCCCTACTTTTCGAGCGCGGCGAATTCGATACAGTTTTGTAAATACGAGATAGAATGAGAATTAGCCAACGAGGTCTAAATGAGAGTTGAAGATCTCATTAATAGGAACTCAACGGTAAAAAGACAGACAAAAATGGAGCTCGTATGCAAAAGTTATGGACGAAGCTTAGTCCCTACTTTTCGAGTGCGGCGAATTCGATACAGTTTTGTAAATACGAGATAGAATGAGAATTAGCCAACGAGGTCTAAATGAAAGTTGAAGATCTCATTAATAGGAACTCAACGGTAAAAAGACAGACAAAAATGGAGCTCGTATGCAAAAGTTACGGACGAAGCTTAGAGACTACTTTACTATAAAACTCCTATAAATACAAGGGTGAACTCCTCATATTTTCTTCACACCATAAGCCTTTCTTTCTCTCTCTAACTTCTCTCTAACCTCCCTAAACCCCTCCCAAGTCTAGGGAACCTCCCTATCATGAGAAGAAAGCCCCGGAGCGCCCGACGGCTCCGAGAAGAAAAGCTTTCGGCTCGGAAACGCTGCTCCAGCGAAGCCCGGTTTTTAATAAAAACCCGCTGTAAGTGAGCTACGCCTATAGTATATTTAATATAGATTTTATTTAATTATAGTAACATTGTTAGGACCTTAAAATAATTATTTAGGCTATTATTATGAGTTATATTGAGTGTTATTTAACGCTTATATAATAGTAATAATAGCTAGACTATTAAATTAGTCTCGTCAAGCGTTAGACTAAACTCTAGTGGTAATGATACTAGGTTTCGTCAAGGGATAATTGTTTTAAGAGTAACGAAGTGCTGTCCGAGTGCCGACTCACCACCTTTCAAGTGAGTGCATAGTTACTTTCATCTTACACATAGATATGAAGCATTTTATTATAAATTTACGTGCTATGTGTGCATATTGTCTGAATACTTGCTGTCTATGCTGGTGAAAGATTTTTATACATGTTTTAAATGATGTAAACTGTATAAAGTATTCTATATCTACAAGATATGTTGGGTAAAACATGGGTAGATGAATGATGATGGATAAAAGCTGAAATAGAGGAACATTAGTAGTACGGACCTAGTGCCCTATAGGTATACATTGGCAGCAGTGGACCTAGTACCTTATAGATGAGCACTGGCAGCTGCGCCACAACCCGTAGATGATTTAGATCTACGGTAAACGTCCTAGCAGCTGCGCTCCAAGGATAGTATCGGCAGCTGCGCCTAATCGGGAGCCTTATGACCATGACAGTAGTGTTTAAAGGTCAATACCGGCAGAAGCGCCTCATAGAAAATGTCCTAATTCTGGCAGCTGAGCCTAAGTGACAATATTAGCAGTTGCGCTTGACCAATGTGTCATTGGCAACAATGGACTTCATGTTGTTTCCTTAGGATGATCCTTAGGAATGAATGAATGAGAAATAGCTGATTCTTAGGGTAGATCCTTAAGAATAAAGAAGATAATGGGGATGGGTAATTGGGTTGATTGTTTGATTGTTTAAACATAATAATTATATTATTGTGGGTTGAAAACCCTATGTACTCACCAGGTTTCCCAACCTGACCCACTCAGTTTATTTATATCACAGGTGTTGATATGAAGTGACATTACACTGAGAGATTTAAAGAGATGTAGATCACTAGTGTAAATAATTGTAAGTTCTGTTTATGCTTATGTTTCTGTATTAACGATGACATCCCAAACGTTTTAAAATGAAATAAATACGTTTCTTCGAAAATGTTTTAATAACGTATTTACCATGTTTTTCTGGGAACAAATTCCGCAACATTTTTATAAAATGAAGTACTCTGATTTTTATAAAGCATAAACAACATCGGTCTTTTCTGGCCGTGAAAATGGGGATGTCACAGTTGGTATCAGAGCATTAGTTTAAGCGAACTAGGAATATGGATTTATTTCTAGACTTAAACTTAGAATGCTAAGCGATGATTGTGAGGTGTGAGCACTAGCTTATTTTAGGAATTATGCCTAAAATGCTTTTATGTGCTAAATGCTTTATGCCTTATATGCTGTTATTTATTCGGATCTATGGTCTGTTGCCGACCGGATCTGGAAACCTTATATTTTTAGGATTCTAAACGTACGACTACGATATTAGAACTAGCATGTAAACGTTTCGGAGTGATAAGGATGATTTAAACGTCAATCCTAAGTAAAGGTCTAGATTCACCTTATTCGGTGTATAGATCAAGATGGCAAGGACCCGTAGCGGAAACGTGAATGCAAATGAGAATAGGAACCAACCCCTAGTGGTTCAGCAAATACCTGTTGTAGAAGAAGTTGCACCTGAGCCAGTCACGATGGCTAGAGTTCAAGCCATGATTCGGGCTATGCTAACTGAATAAAGGGAAGAAATGAGGAGGATGTCGAATAGGGACGAACCTACTATGCCCACTGAGCAACCTGAGCTGATTCCCGAGCAATCGGAGGAAGGGAACTACAGTCGCCAAGTGAGTCAAGTGGGGACTCAAGATGGCCTGGAGAGGAGAAACGACAAGGATGGGCGAATGTACAAGAATTTCTTGGGTGCGAAACCACCAAGTCTCTCAGGAAGCCCAAAGCCTGTTGAGATTATGGATTGGATCTCCGAGATGGAAATGGTGTTTGAGAGCTGCGACTGTAGCGAGAAACAGAAGAATGTCTTCGCCGTAAGACAACTGAAAACTGGAGTCTTGAGCTGGTGGAAGCTATTGGCAGATACGATGCCACGAGGAGAAGCCTTAAGGATGTCATGGGAAGAGTTCTTGGAACAGTTGAAAATGCAGTACTGCTCGGAGATAGATCTGATAGACCTAAACAACGAGTTTCAGAACCTGAAGAAAGGGAAGATGAGTGTTGATGAGTATGCCACCGCATTCACCAAGAGGATGAAGCTATTCCCCTACTTGGTGCCTTCTAAACTCTCCAAGATTGATAGGTTTGCTAACGGACTGCCCACTGACTTTGGCCCAATGGTCAAAATGGCAACTACCTTGAAAACAGCTGTTAGGGCAGCTAAGAACGTAGAGGCCCAGGTAAGAGAAAAGGGTCTAGAAAAAGATAAGTCAGGAGAGAAGCGGAAGTTTGAAGGATCTTCAAGGTCCAAAAAGGAAAGCAAGACTACCCAAAGAGAGAGGGGGCTACAAAGCCATATGTGCCGCCAAAGCAAAAGGCGAGAACATTTCAAATGATCCTTGACGAAGCAGATGACAATGCGAAGATTCAGGAGTTAACGCTTGACATCCAAGGATCGAGTTATGGAGTAATCGTGTAGATAGTACCTCGCGATGTAGCCTGTTAGGGGCATAGTTTAGGGTGAACTTGAACACCTATGTAAACATTTTAAGGAATAATATAAAACCTTCGTTTTGATATTTGATGTGTTAAACTGTTATGTGATTTTCTTGTATGGTGACTTGGAAAACTGCGAGACAATACTTGGGACGGGTATGAGTAGGTGTGGATGGTAGTAGAGGCCTATACTACCGGAAGCACAGGACTCACACTTGGATCAGGGAAAGTCACAAGGTTACCAAGAAGCTAGTAATTGATTTCGTTTTATTCAAGTGTGTTGTTACCATCGTTTCGGTAATGACTAAGAAGATTGTTGATATTCCGACCCTAGTGGTCATATCGAATCGAGTCCGACTACGATGAGTATGTTGTGTGGTTCAGAGAACCAAGTTTGATGTAGCGTCCGACTTAAACCAAACGGTTGAAATCAAAGCGATCAATAGAAGTATCACACTCGTTGTTAAAGAAGTTGGTGGCTAGAAATGCCTAATGTTAAAGTGTGATTATATCACATTAGAACATGAAGGAAGGCATAGTCTGTTTTAGAATTTAACTCTAAGAGACCTAAGTCTAAGTGTTGCAACATACGATGATAGGTCATTAGAATATGACACATCGATCTATAGTAGTAATAAAAGAACTTATCTCAAGTCCGTATCCAGCAAGGATCGAGATTGTGACTTGAAGGTCATAATTTGGAGTCTAACCTGAGGTAGAGAGCAGGTGCACGATCGAGTACTCTTACAGTCAATGAGTTTAAGAGATAGAATCGAAGGAATGTAGAAGTTATAATTATTACCAAGGATGAAGAGATGACGTATGGAGTCATTATACGACCCTGTTTCGTTGATGATTCCGGGACGTAATCATCCTTAGGGGGAGATAATTGTAACGCCCGCAAATCTGGGCTAGTCAAATTAGAGGCAATGGGGGTCGAAAACGACTTTTCGACAAAAGATTATTTAGAATAAATAATCTTAATCAAGTTGTAGAGTATGTTACAAGGTTTTCGTACGTATAAAGAACGCCGAAAACCGAGTTATAACGAAGAAGTTATGACCCGTTGAAGTTTCGCGACGGAACCGGCACGATACCGAGAAGCGTAAATAGTGAATTTACGATAGAGCGAGATTTAGCCTTAGCGATCTAAACAAAAGTCGTAGAATATGTTAAACTAAGAACATCGATAAAAAGAACGCCCAAATCTGACTTCGTATGAGGAAGTTATGATTTTTCTAAGATTTAGCATAGCAGTGCACAGCCCGAAATCTGAATTTTAGATCGGTCGATTTTTAGCCGACGGGATCTAAATGAAAGTTGTAGTACTCGTAAATACCAACGCGTGGATATAAAGAACGTCGATAATAGAGCTCGTATGCAAAAGTTATGGACGAAGCTTAGTCCCTACTTTTCGAGCGCGGCGAATTCGATACAGTTTTGTAAATACGAGATAGAATGAGAATTAGCCAACGAGGTCTAAATGAGAGTTGAAGATCTCATTAATAGGAACTCAACGGTAAAAAGACAGACAAAAATGGAGCTCGTATGCAAAAGTTATGGACGAAGCTTAGTCCCTACTTTTCGAGCGCGGCGAATTCGATACAGTTTTGTAAATACGAGATAGAATGAGAATTAGCCAACGAGGTCTAAATGAAAGTTGAAGATCTCATTAATAGGAACTCAACGGTAAAAAGACAGACAAAAATGGAGCTCGTATGCAAAAGTTACGGACGAAGCTTAGAGACTACTTTACTATAAAACTCCTATAAATACAAGGGTGAACTCCTCATATTTTCTTCACACCATAAGCCTTTATTTCTCTCTCTAACTTCTCTCTAACCTCCCTAAACCCCTCCCAAGTCTAGGGAACCTCCCTATCACGAGAAGAAAGCCCCGGAGCGCCCGACGGCTCCGAGAAGAAAAGCTTTCGGCTCGGAAACGCTGCTCCAGCGAAGCCCGGTTTTTAATAAAAACCCGCTGTAAGTGAGCTACGCCTATAGTATATTTAATATAGATTTTATTTAATTATAGTAACATTGTTAGGACCTTAAAATAATTATTTAGGCTATTATTATGAGTTATATTGAGTGTTATTTAACGCTTATATAATAGTAATAATAGCTAGACTATTAAATTAGTCTCGTCAAGCGTTAGACTAAACTCTAGTGGTAATGATACTAGGTTTCGTCAAGGGATAATTGTTTTAAGAGTAACGAAGTGCTGTCCGAGTGCCGACTCACCACCTTTCAAGTGAGTGCATAGTTACTTTCATCTTACACATAGATATGAAGCATTTTATTATAAATTTACGTGCTATGTGTGCATATTGTCTGAATACTTGCTGTCTATGCTGGTGAAAGATTTTTATACATGTTTTAAATGATGTAAACTGTATAAAGTATTCTATATCTACAAGATATGTTGGGTAAAACATGGGTAGATGAATGATGATGGATAAAAGCTGAAATAGAGGAACATTAGTAGTACGGACCTAGTGCCCTATAGGTATACATTGGCAGCAGTGGACCTAGTACCCTATAGATGAGCACTGGCAGCTGCGCCACAACCCGTAGATGATTTAGATCTACGGTAAACGTCCTAGCAGCTGCGCTCCAAGGATAGTATCGGCAGCTGCGCCTAATAGGGAGCCTTATGACCATGACAGTAGTGTTTAAAGGTCAATACCGGCAGAAGCGCCTCATAGAAAATGTCCTAATTCTGGCAGCTGAGCCTAAGTGACAATATTAGCAGCTGCGCTTGACCAATGTGTCATTGGCAACAATGGACTTCATGTTGTTTCCTTAGGATGATCCTTAGGAATGAATGAATGAGAAATAGCTGATTCTTAGGGTAGATCCTTAAGAATAAAGAAGATAATGGGGATGGGTAATTGGGTTGATTGTTTGATTGTTTAAACATAATAATTATATTATTGTGGGTTGAAAACCCTATGTACTCACCAGGTTTCCCAACCTGACCCACTCAGTTTATTTATATCACAGGTGTTGATATGAAGTGACATTACATTGAGAGATTTAAAGAGATGTAGATCACTAGTGTAAATAATTGTAAGTTCTGTTTATGCTTATGTTTCTGTATTAACGATGACATCCCAAACGTTTTAAAATGAAATAAATACGTTTCTTCGAAAATGTTTTAATAACGTATTTACCATGTTTTTCTGGGAACAAATTCCGCAACATTTTTATAAAATGAAGTACTCTGATTTTTATAAAGCATAAACAACATCGGTCTTTTCTGGCCGTGAAAATGGGGATGTCACATTTTATCTTTCTGCCTAATTTGATTCTTCTCATTTGTTTTGTCATACATTGTAACCTTTCCAATGTTACAGAATTATACTTAAATCATATTTACTAATCTTCAGTAAATCATGAAAAATCAATCTTTGTGGTGGACCTTGACCAGCGCACACCCAGTGTACCTAATTCCTTAGTCCTTCATTTGACTCACATATACATGTGATCAAAGAATTAGTCTTAATTTTCAAAGATGAAAATTCTCATTCATCATACAATACAACTTGTATGATTCCAAGTTCCTGTCTAATTGAAACTTGGGTGATGAAAAACTTTCTTCATTTGGTAAATTCAGACACTACCACAAATGAAAGAATCAAATCCACTTTCCAATATTTCTATTACTGGAAACATATAAGCAACAATTTTCCACAGATGCCATTGTAAGGATATTTTTTTTTAAAAATAAATAAAATTAAAACCCCTTTTTTTTTCTTTTATTTTAAAACTTTGTGGAAAAACTTATCCTTACAATCCACATGAAAACCTTGTTGTTATCTATTCATAAGCAATATATTATAACTCTTAAGCAACAGCTCAAAATTCTGATTACCAAACCATGCGATCGAAACCCACCTTTGCAATCAGAATCAACATATACTTACTTTAAGCTTCCTATCTTTTCTTTGATTCTTAAGAGCATCAGCATGTGACCCATTCACATTATGTAATAAGAATCTCCAAATAGGAACTTAATAGAGTTAGACAGTGGACTTTACCCGAAGTAGAGTCAAACCTCTTGACTTGATCAACCTTATGACCTTTCAGGTGAATAGGGCAGCTTCGCAACCAATGCCCCTTCCTTTGGCAACAAAACACATGGACCCTTTGGTAATGGCACATGAGACTATCTCAGACTTAGCCTTTCTCTTTACCATTTGGTCAACCGAGTTGACTATGGCCGATCCCTTTCCATTGGGAAGAGAAATCTTTTTCTAGATATCCAATGCTACCATTGTCAATGTCCATTTAAGACTTGGGAAGTTGTTCTTTTAATCAAATTTGCTTTACTGGTGTTCCAAATCATTGCTGATTTCACAACATCAAGCAAATAGATAAGACCATTAAGGGTCATGTCATAGTCTGTCTCATAGTAGTCCCAAAGAGACTCACTATGTTACTAAGAAAGTGATTGAACATCCAACTTTCACTAGACTTTGACACCCAACTCTCCCGGCTTGTCAATATGTGACTTTATCTCCAAGATGTGAGCACACATAGACTATGCTTGCCAATAGGGATTGAGTGACTTTAAACTTTTCAAGAACTTGTGGGTGAGGGAGAATAATTGGAGGAGGTGGAGGAAGTGAAGCATGATGTTGAGGGACACCATCTTCAAGAGATTTGGGAAGATCATAGTTGTCTGAACCAGACATCTATAATGGGAGAAAATCAAGTTAGTTGATTCAAAGTCCTTAATATAACACCCAATATGAAATATTAAGGCTAGGACCCAACACAATATTTTATAATTTGGAAGAGGGATGCCGTAATCCAAGCTATAAAATATTTGAAGGTAGGCGAATGACGATTCACCAATTTCCACCATGAAAAACGAAATAATTTATTAGGTTTTAATTGGATTTGAAATTCCTAGATCTTTTGAGATCCATTGAACTTTTCAATGGCATGTTTCAATCTCCAGTGTGCCCTCTCAAATTTTGTGACTGGGATGCCGAGGATCACAAAACAAGGTGTGAATAACCATACCAATTCACTTGGTACCCTTAATATTATCACCTAATCAATGTGCCGGTTAACCACACACGCTCCATTGATCTATGACAAACATTAAGTCACCCTTCGTGATCCTTACTAGTCCAAGTTAGTGTGCCGATTAACCACACACGCTCCACCAATGACTTGGTAAGGTACAAAGTGTGAATTCCATGGGCTAGCACCAAATTCACATTTTTCCTAAAGTAACTAAGATTGGGAATTAAATAAAAATATTTAGTTACTTTATAATATTCATTATACTTTTAATGAGAATTTAAAGTCATTGTCCTACCCGTTCGGCTAACGACCCTCCACCGATCAAGCAAGCGGTGGGTGAGAGTGGACACCCATTAAGTCGCCATTTTATAGGCAACAACCTTATACCCACCTTATAGACCGGCTTTGTGAATGAGGCCTACTAACAGTAAAACGACTTGTTCTTATACATATATATAATAATTAACCATTAATGTTATAAATATTATAAGTGTTGAATTTTAACTTTTAAAATTCTAAGTGTTGGAATTAAAGTTTATTAAAGTGTGTGAAACTTTTCCAAATTCCAAAACTTGAGGGCAAGTTTTGAAACTATTCAAAACTAATTAATTCCATGATTTATGTGTTTAAAGTAGTTTTAATCCAAAAACTCTTCAAGTTCCATAACTTGAGGACAAGTTATGGAAGACTTTAAACTAATAAAAGAATTACTTTTCTTTATTTTATAACTTATGGAATTAATTAAGGTTACACTTTATTTATATATTTATTAATGAAGTGACTCTTGAACCTCCATAACTTAAGGACAAGACTCTTCATCTTTTGTAACCATCCAAGACTTTTCATTTCATAACTTATGAATTAAAGGTTCATAAAATTGAAGACTCTTCATTTTCATGTAACTTATGTGTTTTAAGTGTGTGTTAAAGAAAAGTGACCTTTGGATATCCATAACTTGAGGACAAATTATGGACTCCATTATAACACATAAGTGATCAAGAATTAATTCTAAACAATTCAGCAAATAATTCCTATCATCTTCTAAATTCATAAGAACATGAACATGATCATCAAAATTTAAAGAATTATATGAACACATAAAATCATGGAATTTTGATTATAACTTTGAAATTGGTCCACCATCATGATTACCATATCAAAAACAGGTTTTATGAGTCCAAAACAGTTTAAGGTAATGATTCTAGACCAATTCCAGCACCAAAACTCGAAGATATGCTGTCTGGGGTTCCAACTCGTTGAGTGCATGAACCAACTCGCCGAGTTGGATGAGTTTTGCCTTGGACTCGTCGAGTCCCTTCATGGACTTGGCGAGTCAGCTGTGCCGACAGCATAAAATGTTCGATTTTCAGCAATTTGCATCAAGTATTCAAACATGCAAGCCTAGGCTCTGATACCACTGTTGGGTTTTGAGCAATCTAACAATTCCTAAGTGTGCATGCAAGCCTAATAAACCTTGGATCTATGTTTGTCTAAATCCATGCAAAATAATAATTTTCCAAGGTTCATAACCTATCTAACATGGCATGGGGTACTTTTAAACATAAAAGAATTAGATGAGATTACATACCTTTTGATGATGAGTTCAATTCCTAAGGAGTTTGAGGGCTAAGCACCAATAGTGTGAATGCCTCAAATGGAATCACAAATCACCACAAACTCTTGGAAAACTTTGAGAGAGTGTACACACACTTATAAAGTCGGTCACACACAAACACATATTCTTTCTAGTAACACTAGTCACCCTAGTGACCATTTCATGCAACATAAGCATGCTTATATAGTGTACATGATTAGGGTGAAACCCTAATAACCCATGTCTTTTCCTTTCCAAGGATCCATGGGTTAAAGGCTCCATGGATCATCCATGGACTTCCACATAAGCCTAGCCCATTAACAAATGAGTGTTAGCCCACACTATATAAAACCAATAGCCCACAATCTAATTAGTCTTCCTTTTAATCTCTAAATTAATTCATAATTAATTTAAGACTAAGACTAATTAAATAACATGACTTCATATTAATATATTATAACTTATAACATATTAATAAACATATGTGTATAACTCTCATAAAATTATCCATAAATAGTTTGGATGAAATGCAACCCAAATGGACCATGCCGGGTCGGGTCAAGTATATACCAAATAAGTTATGGACTTAGACACCTTATCCAACATTAGAATGATGTTGTGGGACTAGATATGAGTGTTGGATGAAAGGAATTAAGAGATTAAGCACTTAATGGAAAAGTGCCTTTTGGCCGAGTACGCCAAGCGTACCTTTGGGTATGTTGCGTGTACTTGTATGAGGTCCCGATTCTAGATGGTGAGTATGCCATGTGTACGAGCTAAGTTCGTTGGGTGTACTCAGCCTGAAGTTGATTTATTGACCGTGACTTTCGTTTACCATTGAATTTTGACCAAGTTTGACCTTGGGTCAAACTTGAGGGTTTTGGGCTGTTAATTAAGATTTTATCTGGTTTTAGTATTAGTGGATTTGCGTGTGCAAGAAGTGCAGAGAAGGGATTGTGTCGGAGTGTATTAGGGTTCTTCGATTTAGCTGAGTCTTCTCACTATACTTAACTGTGTGGTAATTTTATGTGTGACTGAAGGGTCTTATTCTTGTTAACGACCTAAGGTTCTTTTTCGTATTATAGTTCGGAGGGTCATATTTGTTTATATTGAGTTATGTGTTATTATGCATTCTATCTTTGTGAGTTATGCTATTATATTATTCTGTGTATATATTGAGTTATGACTGGAGGGTCCATACCGAGACGTGCGACTTGAGGGTCTTCACTAAGGCACATGACCAGAGGGTCCTTATTGAGATATAGCCATGAGAGGCTAACTATTTGTGTATGTGGTATTTTGGGGAGCTCACTAAGCTTCGTGCTTACAATGTTGATTTAAATGTGTTTCAGGTACTTTGTAGATTTCGGGAAGGCAGAGGCATGATTGTACACATTCGTCGGCTTATGATGTCATGTGGATTTTGGGATACTTTGATATTGTTTTGATAATGATTTATAATTTTGTGATAACTTGGATTCATGAATAATGTTTAGTGAATTAAAAATGATTTTTTTTTTTGAAATTCGAGGTGTTACAATTTGGTATCAAAGCATTGGTTTGAGGGATTCGGGCACATCCTCGGTATGTATAGACTCAAGCTAAGGAGTTGATAAATTTTCAAAAGAAATGATTTTTTTCATCACACGATTTTCCAAGGAAATTAAAGAGTTTTGAAAGCAGGTTTGAAGCGATGTGTACAGTCAGACAGAGCTCGAGCGGTTATTTCCCAAAATACCCTTACTTGATTATGTGTTGTGACGAGTTGTAAATATGAGCTGATAGAATTGCATGTTAGTTTAGGGGTAGGGATATGTACAGTATTGCACCGAGTGTTCCTGCTTAGGAGAGATGCCTTTATGCCTGTTAGGTGAGCTGGTAGTGTTGCATGCTTATGATTAGTGATCTCTAGGAGTTATGAGGTAGCATTGCATGAGTTTGATGATGCATTCTGTGTTGTGATTAGAGTAGTTGGGGTTGTATGCTAGTGTGGTTTCATGTGTTGGTTTTGATAGCCTGTTTAGGTTATGTGCTAGTAGAGGTTACTTGATGCCCGAATGCTGCTTGCTTTGTGCTTTTAGAGACTTCCATTAATATTGACTAACTATTAATCGAATGCGTTAGGTTGCATGTTACAGGGATCAGATAATTTTAGAAGGTTAGATTTAGCTCTATTTCACAGCTCTTGTTTGAGTCTAACCGTTGTAGGGTGGGATCTTGCAGTCAAAGAATTATCTAGTGCATGTAGCATGTAATTGTATTCGAGAAGTAGTGAGTAGGTATTAAAGGGAGTTCCTTTTGCAATTGATGAATGAAAGAGGTGTGTGAAGGGAATCCTTGGAGAGCCTAGGGAGTATTTTCAGTCCGATGAGTACGTTGTTTAGCGGTGAGTATTCGCAAGAGAGCAGGTATGTGGAATTGGATTGGTCGATAGTGGAGTTGAGTAGCTACTTAGAAAATTTGGAACAATTCTCGAGGAAAGTATGGATAGGTGTGGAAGGTAGTATTGGGCCCGTACTACTTAAAGCAGAGGATCCATACTCGAATCGAGGAGAATTCCAGGGTTTCTAAGTAGCAGGTTGAGGGTGGATAACATGGTTTAGGTGCCATGATTCATTGCAGAGTGTATTTCCGTCTTTATCGATTATTCGGTTGCGGTTGTTCAGACTTTGAATGGGCCTGGTGATTGTTGGGGTCGAGGGCCATGTTGGTCGGGTTTGAATGGAGTAGGCCTTGCGAAAAAGTTAAGATTAGGTCTCGAAGGATATGATAGGTTAGGTGCTAGTTTGAGTGGCAGGACTCAAAAAGGAAGTGGATGTGATTAGCTGTTTGAGGATTTGCAGTCTAAGTTGAGTGTGTTGGATCTATATGCCCAAGAATCATTATGGAGTAATATTGTTAATAATATAAGATCATATAGGGTCACACCTTTGTCAAGTTGACACCTTTTGTATATTTATTATTAATAAATAATATCAATTCTTGTATTTTAATTTGAGAATAATTATTGTTTTGTGAAAATAATAATTATAAGAGAGTATAACTAGTTATTATTTCATAAGGTATGAATTAATAAGTCATGCACAATATTATGTACTAGTTGGATTCTTTTGTCTATTACCTAAAGACAAAGTTTATATTTTATAAACTTGGAGTTTATAAAAAAATAAAGAATCATTCCTTTTTAAACGACATGGCCTAAAATATTAAAAAATGGAGTTTGCTTTTCAACCTCCATGCATTGTCTCCCATGCTTCTAAAGGCTAGCCATTACTTTAGAGTATTTTAATGGTTAGACCTTACTTTTCATGGGTTATATAAGAGATGCATGAGGCTTGTATTTATGCAAGAATGAAACTGAAACATCCCAAAAATACAGGCCAAAAATTTCGTTTTTAAATCATTAATAAAACCATAAATATCATCATCATATAAAAACCGTAAATAGTATATCTCAAAATATCTTAACAGCTGTCAAAATATATCAGAGTATTAACATCCCAGGCTAAACAAATGGTGTGTGCACTACAATTCTACCGAATTCTTCTTTTGAAAACCGAGGTACCTGAAACCAAAACTAAAAACTGAAAGCACGAAGTTTAATGAGTCTCCCCCTACTACCACATACCATACATTGGGCCTTGCCCATCTGGTATACATATAAACACATCAATAATGCAAATAAAATAAACACATAACATACACATAACTTGGCCCAAGCCCACTGCATCAGGCCCCACCCGGCATCAGACTAATCTGGCATTGGGTCCCGCCCAACATCAGACCGAAGTCTGGAATACATATCATATCAACAAGCACATAACAAATAAGCATATAACATATAAACATAATAACTTCCTCGGGATTGCCCCGACATCAGACCGAAGTCTGGTACACATAACATATAAGCTAATTCTACATCGGGCTTACCCCGACTTTGGGCATGCCCCAGAATACATAATACATAACATACATGAATCACAAAGACATCAAGCATACGTATACCCTTCTCGGGACCGCCCTGGAATCGGATCGGAATCCGGAAAACATATAAACCTACTTCGGGCCCCGCCCGACATCGGACCATGGTCCAAAACTATTGCTATCTAAACGGGCCAACTTTGGTGCCTTAGACCCGTTCCTACTGGAGAAAACTCACCTCACACTGCTGAAGCCCTACTGACAAAACCCTAGCTGCTGGATGACAGATTCCTGAATCTGTCAACATCAAAATAACACCCAATTAATAATTGGGTTCCATCACTTATACCCATAAGTCGATGCTTGGGGTAAAAAACTGCTTTACCGCCATCTTAGCATGATTCAAGCCCAAGGCCCAATCCAAAGGCCTAAAAGTCAACTATGAGTCAAAGCCCAACATATGGCCTAATTTTCCAAATTGGGCCCAAACTTCTACATGGCCTTACCCTGAGGCCTAACCGTTTAGTCCAGTCCAAACATTTGGCATTCTGATGGTCCAATATCTCATAATCATAAAGGCCCAATTATGGCTCATCTATGGCCCAATTTTCCAAATTAGGCCCAAACCCCTTACATGGGCCTTAACCTAAAGCCCATTAAATTGTTCTAGTTTATATAACTGCTCTTGAATGACCCATTATTGGCCCAATCACCAAAGCCCAATATAAAAGTCCAACTTAAGGTCCAAGTGAAATTAGGGTTTCATATAAAATGACAAGTAGGGTTAAGTGTTTCTCACTTAACCCATGAAGGACTTAAGCCATTAAGTTCATCACTCTACTAGATAAATCATATGGTGTGATTGGGTGTAATTTACAATTCCATTCCAATTGCCCAAATGTGGGTCTCGATAAGTCCAAGGCCCATATATCCAAAATTAGGGTTTTCTAAACCCTAATGAGGGTTTCCCACACAATCATTGCCTACTAGGCCCAAAACAAAATATTTAAGCCCATTAGGGTTTCATTAGGTTAATTAGGGTTTCACTAGGCGCATTAGGGTTTCACGAGTCGGGCACCACCCACTACCACCTCGGTTAGTGATGGTCAATGACGGCTTACGGCGGCAGCCACCACCTCATGGTGGTGGTTTTGAGTTTCTTTCCATTATTCTAGTCACCAGTTAGAATATTACAATGAAAAATACCAAATAGACACACACACTCACTCACTAAAATAAACACACAAAACCACCCTTGTGGTGGTCGACGGTGGCACATGGTGGCAGCCACCACCTCACGGTGGTGGTGGTGGCTTTCTTAGTTTTCTAACCACTCAAAACACCCACAAACCCTAAGATAATCACACACACACATGCTACAGATATGCAAGATGCACCCCAGCCACCCACTTGGTGGCTTATGGCGGCGACAACAACAGATTGCGATGATAGCTACCACCTCACGGTGGTGGCAGCGGTTCTTTTGATTCCCAGCCGAGCAACACACGTCCATACGAACATGCTCGGAGAATGGAGGTGGCGGAACAATAACGTTATAATGGGGCTTATGGCGACTGATTCTTCACTGGCGGCGGCACTCTTTTCTGACGGTAAGAGATGGTTGGATGGAGCCCGTTCGTGAAGAATGCTTGTGATGGCGTCGGCGGTCGTGTACTGCGGTGTAGCGGCAGGAGATACGGAGGAAGGAACAAATAGCAGTGGTAGTAGTGGTTGAGCTCCACTATGAAAGACAGTTGGTGAGCGACAACACTTGTGAGCTTGTTCACCCTATCATTCCCAGCTACGACGTCGGGTCCTTGTCTTCCCATATTGAACGGCAGTGGGTGGTGGAACTCGACTAGGTAGCGGCGACCTGAGGATGAAGGTGGAGAGGGTGGCGGATAATAAAAGGCCGTTAGAGTTAGGGTTTGTAGAACATTTAAATACCCGCCTCCATTCTAAAAGTTTTCAATAATGACAACAATAGTCCCTCCCTTCCCTTCTTCTTTCAATCTTAGCCCAAAATTTACCATTTAAACCCTTAACATTAAAATCGATTACAATTTAGGTACAAAATTTACCAATTACACCCCTGCTTCCATAATTCCTCTCAAATTCGATCCCTAATTTACCAAACAACCCCTTAGCCTCCAAAATCTCTTCAAATGAAGTCCCAGAAACTACCATTTAGTCCTCGCCTTCAATATTGCTTACAAATTAAGTCCGGATTTTACAATTTAATCATCGCCTTCTAAAATTATGACAGTTAACTCCTCGAGACCAACACCTTGCTATATAATTATTAATTTTAGGGCTACTATTCATTCATTAATTTGTTTATTTATTTATTAAATAAACAGGGTGTTACAACTCTCCCCCACTTAAATTAGATTTCATCCTCGAAATCATTCCTTACCATTTCTAATGCGCCAGACAACTTGAATAACATGGCCACAAACCTAGGCGCACCCTAGTCTTCCCAGGGTATCCGTGAGCAAACTTCACAAGGCCCTAAAATCCACAGATGAATGAGTTACTTGCATCAAGATCACATCTACTCAATCTAAAATTTGCAGTGTCGAGGTTCCCACTAGAAAACAGAATCACTGACCCAATTATCCCTGTAGATCACTTATACTTGGCCAAGGCTCAGATAATCCCGTTGTGAGTGAGTTAGGATAACCCAATCTATCCGTGACTCTAACCATACATGAAATCCCAAAATATCGTTACTGCTTGAGACACTGAAACTGTCCGAAGCACTGATCTGCCTGAAACATTGAACTGCCTGAAACAGCATGTTGCTACATGGCTGCTTTTCAAAAAATGTCAAGACCTTCCTGGTCTCAATTTATTCGTCAGTCATCTGAAGTACCGCGTTCCGGCCGGACTGCAGAGCCAAAGGACTCCCATTTAGTCACCTCACACGACTTCCAAACGAAATACTCTTCTATCAATAATTACCACTAGTTATCTTGCCAATGTGGCCCTAACAACCTCCTGATCCAACCGATCGGGTCCATGCGTCAAGTCCTAACGTTAGCAAATCCAAGGCTAAAAGTAATTGCTACATGACCAATGATAGTCTTATATCACAAACGACCTTAAGCAGTCTGTTGCTTCCTTGATCCTATAACTGTAGTGGCATTCCTACGATCTCATCACTGGCTCAACCAGGTCTAATTCATCTGGGGAAATCCGTAAACTAATCTGTGGATTTGCCATGCCCTCACTGCTATACCCGAAGTTCCGTATATCAGTTTTTTTCTTTCGAATTTCTCGTCTCGTTTTTCGTGGATTAGCATCTCGAGGTCCTTTGATAGGCATAAAGAAATCATCTTGGTAGCATCAAACCAATAGAACAAGGGTTAGCTCTGCAGCTGGTCTACAAGCAAGGTAAGTAGGTCTATATTTTGTTTTTACTTTATTTAAGATTTAAGAGAATAAAAATCCTTCTTCTTTTTTCTTTTCATGGTGGGTACCACTATTCTTTCTGTGATCTAACAACACTCACATGCTATCTGTTATCTTAGTGAGTACTACGGCTACACCCACAGATTTACAACACTCTAGCACTATCTACCAACCTTGTGAATCCTACGGCTACACCCACAGACTTACAACACTCTAGCACTATCTACCAACCTTGTGAATGCTACGACTACACCCGCAAACTTACAACACTCTAGCACTATCTGGCTGCTAGTGAATGTTATGGCTACACCCGCAAACTTACAACACTCTAACACTATCTGGCTGCTAGTAAATGCTACAACTACACCCGCAGACTTACAACACCTTCTCACACTATCTGGCTGCTAGTGAATACTACGGCTACACCCATAGACTTACAACACTTTCTCATACTATCTAGCTGCTAGTGAATACTACAGATACACCCACAAACTTACAACACTCTAACACTATCTAGCTGCTAGTGAATGCTACGGCTACACCCGCAAACCTGCAACACCTTCTCACACTATCTGGCTGTTGATTACTAATCCGAACATATCCAACATCGAGCATACACACAACCTACCATCCCAAACTGAACTCATGTCCTGAATGGAATCCCCAACCTGATTCCTTAAGGCCTGCTATCATGTGACCGTGCTGCATCAGTACCGCACCCATGCCCGTAATTAAAGCATCACAATAACCCAAGAAATCATCTACACCCTCTGGTAGGGTGAGAATCAGTGCCTTGCACAACCGCTGTCTGAGAGTCTTGAAGGTTGTCTGCTGCTCAGGCCCCCAGAGAAAGGCCACCGACTTCTTTGTCAATCGAGTCAACGAAACTGCAATCTTGGAGAAGTCCTGAATAAATCTTCGGTAATAACCCGCTAGACCCAGGAAACTCTGAATCTCATTTGGAGACCTCGGAATCTCCCACTGCACCACGACCTCTATCTTGGCCGAATCGACTAGTATACCCATCTGGTTGACACGGTACCCAATAAATTGCACCTCGCACAACCAGAACTCCCATTTGGAGAACTTTTCAAAAAGTCTCTCCCTCATCAGATTCTGTAGCACCTCCCTTAGGTGCTTCTCGTGCTGATCCTCAGTCATGAAATAAACCAAGATGACGTTGTACTCTCACAATCCCGCCATTTCTACACCGAATCTGGCTCTGCAGGCCTCTCAAAAGTTGGTCTAAAATTTTGGGTCTCCTCCCGAGACCCTTCAATATAAGCAACTAATCTGGATCGCTCTTCCCAATGTGCTCCAAGTCAATATCTCATTCTCGGGCTCTGGAAGTCATATTATTCAGGGTTTCGCACCCCGAGATACTCACGATCTCCCCGCTATCATTCTGCAGTATGTCCTGATACTTTATCTTCTTCAATTCCTCATCTGCTGCATACTGCGATACCTGTTAGATTAGATGTCTAAGCCTATAACTATTATTGGTATGTACTTGACCCGAGAGTAACATGGTACATTTGGGTTGCATATCATCAGGGTAATTTGTTAGGATGGACTTTTGAGAGAAGATGTTGTATATGATTTATTAATATATTATAAGTTATAATATATTAATATGAAATCATACGTTTTAATTAGTATTGATCAATAATTAATTTGGAATTAATTTAGTGATCAAAAGAGACTAATTAAATCTATGAGGACTAATTATGTTAATAAGTTATATTTATATGTGTTAGGCTTATGATCCATGTTGGACCAAGATTATGTATGGATACAAAAAGAGTTGGGCCACATGAACCATGGATCATTAAACCCATGGGTATGGATTTGGGTTATATCCATGACCCTAGAAATCCCACATATAAATACATACTTCATTGTCCAAAATCGCTACTAGTGCATTCTTGGAGTTCATGGTGGTTTTTGGATGCATGAAGATTCTCTCTCAAGTTCATCTTTTGTACATGGTGTGTTGTGATTCCACTTGAGGCTTCCACACTATTGGGGCTAAGCTCTTAAGGCTAGATACATCAAGACATCAAGCTCCACCATAAGGTATGTTATCCTAATTAGATTCTTGATAATCGTATGCTAGTTATAGGTAATACCTTGGAAAGTTCATATTTGCATGTATAATAGAGAAAACATAGATCCAAGGTATTTAGGCTTGCATGAACACCTTAGGGGTGTTAGAATGCTCAAAACCCAACAGTGGTACCAGAGCCTAGGCTTGCTTTCTTTATACTTGATGCAAATTGCTGAAAAAAGTCGATTTATCTGCACACTGTCCAGTTGACTCGCCGATTTCCTCATAGGACGCGACGATTCCATGCCTATCTTCAACCAACTCGCCGAGTTAGTTCGTGCACTCGACGAGTTGGCAGCCCTGAGGGCTGAATTTCAAGTTTTGTTGCTGGAATTGGTCTAGAATCATTACCTTTAACTATTTTGGGCTTATAAAACCTGTTTTTGATGTGGTAATGATTATGCTAAACCAATTTCAAAGCTATAATCAAAGTTTCAAGTTTTATATATGTTTATATGATTCTTGAAAATTGTTTATTATGAATGTTCATGCTTAAGAGTTTTAGTAGATCATAGGAATTATATGCAAATTTTTTGTTAGTGTAGTTGTTGATCTTAAAGAAATTTTATGAACTCCATAACTTGTCCTCAAGTTATGGATTATAAAAGTTTTTTTTTGTGTTACCTTGTTTTATGAGTTTATTTAGGTTAATGAAAAAAAACTTATGTGTTAGTTGTTTTCAATCCAAATTAATCTAAAAGAAGTTCATAAAATATGTTTTTGTAACTTGTCCTCAAGTTATGTGAAAAGTCATATTTATGAATCTTAATAACTCATAAAAATGTCATAGGTTACAAAAATGAAGAGTCTTTAGTCATAAATAGGTTTTATGAACTTCATAACTTGTCCTCAAGTCATGGATGTTCAAGAGTGACCTCTTTAAAAGTGTGATTAACGAATAAGTGGTTACATAAAATGAAGAATCTTCATTTTTATGAACCATTAAACTCATAAGTTATGAATTGAAGAGTCTTGAAATAGTTTCAAAATTTGCTGTCAAGTTTTGGAATTTGTAAAGTTACTCCTCATGTATACTTTAATTCCAAATTGAACCTTAGAATTTTAAAAGTTTAAAATTCAACTCTTATATTATTATTATAAATTTAATTATATAGATATGTATAAGATAAAGTTAGTCTTACCAATAGTAGGCCTCATTCACGAAGCTGGTCTATAAGGGGGGGTATAAGGTTACTGCCTATAAAATAGCAGTTTAATGGGTGTCCACTCTCACCCACCACTTCCTTGACTGGTGGAGGGTCGTTAGCCGAAAAGGTAGGATAGGACCTTAATCCTCATTAAAAGTATAATGAAATTATAAAGTAACTATACTTAATAATTCCAAATCTTAGTTACTTTAGGAAAATGTGAAAATGGTGCTAACCCATGAAATTACACTTTGTACCTTACCAAGTCGTTAGTGGACACTAATAAGGACTAGTAAGAGTGGCAAAGGGTGACTTAAGTTTTATCATAGATCGGTGGAGCGCATGTGGTTAACCGGAACATTGATTAGGTGATAAAATTAAGGGTACCAAGTCAATTTGCATGGTTATTCACACCTTGTTTGTGATCCTCGACATCCCCGTCACAAACTTGAGAGGGCACAATCGAGATTCAAACATGCCATTGAAAGTTCAATGTTTCTCAAAAGATCTAGGAGTTTCAAATCCAATTAAAACTTAATTCAATTTCGTTTTTCATGGAGGAAATTGGTAAATCGTCATTTAACTATCTTCAAATATTTTATAACTTGGATTACGGCATCCCTCTTCCAAGGTATAAAATAGTTTGTTGGGTCCTAGCCTTAATATTTCATATTGAGTGTTATATTAAGGACTTGAAATCAACTAAACTTGAATTTCTCCCATTATAGATGTCTAGTTAAGACAACTATGGTCTTCCCAAATCTTTAGGAACAAGCTATCCTATTGAAGATGATATCCCACATGGAAATCAAGGTGAAAGATTAATCCCTTTGTTGTGCATTAATGGGACTGGAAATCATGCTTCACTTCCTCCACCTCCTCTGATTATTCTCCCTATCCCACAATATCAAATACTTAAAAAAATCAAGGTCACTCAATCCCTATTGGAAAGTCGGGAGAGTCGGGTGTCGCAGTCTCGAGGTTTATGGCTGTTGACTTGGTTCTTCATTCGCTCCCTGATGACAGATCACGACATGACACTTAGTGATCTTACCTATTTTCTTGATAATGCTAAATCAGTAATGATTTGGGGCATTAATAAAGTAAATTAGATTGCAAGATATACTTCCCAAACCCAGTTGGACATTGACAACGGTGACATTGGAAGTCCAGAAAAGCTTTCTCTTGCTAATGGAAAGAGATCAGCCATGGTCAAGTCACTTGACCTAATGGTAAAGAGAATGGCTAAGTCTGAGATTATCTCGTGTACCATTTCCAAAGAGTCGATATGTTTCTTTTGCCAAAAGAAGGGGCATTGGTTGCGAAGCTGCCAAATATACCTGAAAGTTCATAAGGATGGTAACTTTTTTTTGACTTTGCTTTAGATAGAAGTCCATTATCTAACCCTATTAAGTTCCTTTTTGGAGATTCTTAAGACATAATATAATCTAATTACATTTTTGTGTCAAAGGATACTTAAAGTAAAGAGTATGCTGATTCTGATCGTGAAGATGGATTTCGATCGCATGGTTCGATGATCAGAATTTTGAACTGCTGCTTAAGAGTTATGATATATTGCTTAAGAATAGATAACAACATAGTTTTCATATGTATTTGCATTGTAAGGATAAGATTTTTTCCACAAGTGTTTTATAATAAAAGCAAAAAGTTTTGATTTTATTTATCTTAAATATCCTTACAATGGCATTTGTGAAAATTATTATTTATATGTTTCCATTGATAAGCAATATTGGAAGATGGATTTGATTCTTTCATTTGTGGTAGTGTCATAATTTACCAAATAAGGAAAAAAGTCTCATCACCCCAGTTTCAGTTGGTTAGAAACTTGGAATCGTGCAAGTTGTATTGTAGGATGAATGAGAATTTTCATTTTTGGGAAATTAAGACTAAGTCTTTATTCACATGTATGTGTGAGTCAAGTAAAGGATTGGATACACTTAGTTGTGTGGTTGTCAAGTCCACCACAAAGAATGATAAGACTATTTGTCATGATTTACTAAAGTTTAGTAAATATGGTTATGTTTACAAGTTTAAGTATAATTCTGGATCATTGGAAGAGTTACAGTGATAGGAAGAACGAATGAGAAGAATCAAATTTGGCAGAAGGATAAAAGTTTCTCAAATCTGAAAAATGGGAGAGTAGTTTAGTATCATGTTTTATGATTATCTTAGTGATTAGAAAAACCATATCACAACTGATCCTCTAAGAACACCTTAGTGCACTTGTTTGGCTAAGGAGAGGAATCGTGAATTGTTGAAATGGTTAAATCAAAAGATAAATCATACTTCGTTCCAAAATCAAGTCTTAGAGTCATACTCTAAGACTGTAACTTGAATGATATAATTTTAAAAAAGGTTTGTAACACTTATCAAATGTAGAGCAACATGCTTCTTACTCTTGTACATTTGGGATCGGTAGGTTGTGATGTTTTGGATAAGACAAAGAGAAACTAAGATCAATTGTGTGAAGTGTTAATCTTGATAAGAATTCTCACCAACTCTTGAATATTTGTCTGTCAAGGAATGGTTCTTGACAAAGAGAATCTTATATGTCAAGAGGACAGTGGGACTCTTAAAAGAACTTGAGAGAGTTTCAAGAACTAATCAAGAGTATTGTTAATCACTAGCCCATCACTTGGGGTTTGTAACCTATCGTGTTGACACATTCTTATTTATGTGATCATTCAGTTAAAGATGTCCATGCATGTGAGTTATAAGAGTTCTCAGTTGTTTGCATAACAACCTGGAAGCAATGGTAGGCCCTTGTGCTGCCAGATGGCAAAAAATTAAGATTGAACAAGTTCAGTCCATATGAGTTTAGATTTGTCACTAATCTTGTCTTGTGATTATGGTTATGACAAGTTCACATGGATAGGAACAGTTACACCATAAAATCTAAGTGTCATAAGGTTTCTCTTCGATTCATGAAAATGATAGTAAGGAAACTCTTTCACTAAGTAGATTTTGATTAGATAGCAATTACGAGAATGACAAAAGGTCTAAACATTATGATTATGACATCCCTCTTCATAATTGTTTAGACACACATGTGAGCTATCTAAGGAAAGGTGTATGTTTTTGATAAGGTCTTATCAAAGCATCTCGTATGAGAAATCTGAACTTTGGTAAGAAAGTCAATAATAATATTGATTTCGAGAAGTCCAGTTGATTTCTGGGTACATGTCAAAGCTAGTGGGAGCATAAGTGTTATGCTAGTAAGATAATAATCATTATGCTAGTGGGAGCATGATTATTATGTGATCAAAAGAGACTAATTAAATCTATGGGGACTAATTATGTTAATTAGTTATATTTATATGTGTTGGGCTTATGATCCTTGTTGGACCAAGTTTATGTATACATACATAAAGAGTTGGGCCACATGAACCATGGATCATTAAACCCATGGGTATGGATTTGGGTTATATCCGTGACCCTAGAAATCCCACATATAAATACATACTTCATTGCCCGAAATCGCTACTAGTGCATTCTTGGAGTTCATGGTGGTTTTTGGATGCATGAAGATTCTCTTTCAAGTTCATCTTTTATCCATGGTGTGTTGTGATTCCACTTAAGGCTTCAACACTATTGGGGCTAAGCTCTTAAGGCTACATACATCAAGACATCAAGCTCCACCATAAGGTATGTTATCCTAATTAGATTTTTGATAATTGTATGCTAGTTATAGGTAATACCTTGGAAAGTTCATATTTGCATGTATAATAGAGAAAACATAGATCCAAGGTATTTAGGGTTGCATGAACACCTTAGGGGGTGTTAGAATGCTCAAAACCCAACAGTGGTATCAGATCCTAGGCTTGTTTTCTTTATACTTGATACAAATAGCTGAAAAAAGTCGATTTTCTGCACACTGCCCAGTTGACTCGCCGAGTTCCTCATAGGATTCGCCGAGTCAGTTCGTGCACTCGATCAGTTGGCAGCCCTGAGGGCAGAATTTCGAGTTTTGGTGCTGGAATTGGTCTAGAATCATTACCTTTAACTGTTTTGAGCATATAAAACCTGTTTTTGATGTGGTAATGATCATGCTAAACCAATTTCAAAGCTATAATCAAAGTTTCAAGTTTAATATATCTTTATATGATTCTTGAAAATTGTTGCTTATGAATGTTCATGCTTAAGAGTTTTAGTAGATCATAGGAATTATATGCAAATTGTTTGCTAGTGTAGCTCTTGATCTTAAGGAAATTTTTTGAACTCCATAACTTGTCCTCAAGTTATGGATTATAAATGTTTTTTTTTGTGTTACCTTGTTTTATGAGATTATTTAGGTTAATGAAAAAAAAACTTATGTGTTAGTTGTTTTCAATCCAAAGTAATCTAAAAGAAGTTCATAAAATATGTTTTTGTAACTTGTCCTCAAGTTATGTGAAAAGTCATATTTATGAATCCTAAAAACTCATAAAAATGCCATAGTTTACAAAAATGAAGAGTCTTTAGTCATAAATAGGTTTTATGAACTCCATAACTTGTCCTCAAGTTATGGATGTTCAAGAGTAACTTCTTTAAAAGTGTGATTAACGAATAAGTGGTTACATAAAATGAAGAGTCTTCATTTTAATGAACCATTAAACTCATAAGTTATGAATTGAAGAGTCTTGAAATAGTTTCAAAACTTTCCCTCAAGTTTTGGAATTTGTAAAGTTACTCCTCATGTATACTTTAATTCCAAATTGAACCTTAGAATTTTAAAAGTTTAAAATTCAACTCAAATATTATTATTATAATTTTAATTATATAGATATGTATAAGATAAAGTCAGTCTCACCATTAGTAGGCCTCATTCACGAAATCGGTCTATAAGGGGGGGGGGTATAAGGTTACAACCTATAAAATGGCAGTTTAATGGGTGTCCACTCTCACCCACCGCTTCCTTGACTGGTGGAGGGTCACTAGCCGAAAATGTAGGATAGGACCTTAATCCCCATTAAAAGTATAATGAAATTATAAACTAACTATACTTAATAATTCCTAATCTTAGTTACTTTAGGAAAATGTGAAAATTGTGCTAACCCATGAAATTACACTTTGTACCTTACCAAGTCGTTAGTGGACACTAATAAGGACTAGTAAGAGTGGCAAAGGGTGACTTAAGTTTTATCATAGATCGGTCGAGCGCATGTGGTTAACCGGCACATCGATTAGGTGATAAAATTAAGGGTACCAAGTCAATTTGCATGGTTATTCACACCTTGTTTGTGATCCTCGGCATCCCAGTCACAAACTTGAGAGGGCACAATCGAGATTCAAACATGCCATTGAAAGTTCAATGTATCTCAAAAGATCTAGGAGTTTCAAATCCAATTAAAACTTAATTCAATTTCGTTTTTCATGGAGGAAATTGGTAAATCGTCATTTACCTACCTTCAAATATTTTATAACTTGGATTACGACATCCCTCTTCCAAGGTATAAAATAGTTTGTTGGGTCCTAGCCTTAATATTTCATATTGAGTGTTATATTAAGGGCTTTAAATCAACTAAACTTGAATTTCTCCCATTATAGATGTCTAGTTAAGACAACTATGGTCTTCCCAAATCTTTAGGAACAAGTTATCCTATTGAAGATGATATCCTACATGGAAATCAAGGTGAAAGATTAATCCCTTTGTTGTGCATTAATGGGACTGGAAACCATGCTTCACTTCCTCCACCTCCTCCGATTATTCTCCCTATCCTACAATATCAAATACTTAAAAAAATCAAGGTGACTCAATGCCTATTGGAGAGTCGGTAGAGTCGGGTGTCGCAGTCTCGCGGTTGCTGGCTATTGACTTGGTTCTTTAGTCACTCCCTGATGACAGATCACGACATGACCCTTAGTGATCTTACCTATTTGCCTGATAATGCTAAATCAGCAATGATTTGGGGCATTAATAATGTAAATTAGATTGGAAGATCTACTTCCCAAACCTAGTTGGACATTGACAACGGTGACACTGGAAGTCCAGAAAAGCTTTCTGAGACTGACCTAATGGTAAGGGGTCATCCATGGTCAAGTCACTTGACCTAATGGTAAGGAGAATGACTAAGTCTGAGATTGTCTCGTGTACCATTTCCAAAGAGTCCATATGTTTCTTTTGCCAATAGAAGGGACATTGGTTGCGAAGTTGCTAAATATACCTGAAAGTTCATAAGGATGGTAATTTTTTGACTTTGCTTTAGATAAAAGTCCATTATCTAAATCTATTAAGTTCCTTTTTGGAGATTCTTAAGACATAATGAAATCTAATTACATTTTGGTGTCAAAGGATGCTTAAAGTAAAGATTATGCTAATTCTGATCGCGAAGATGAATTTCGATTGCATGGTTCGATGATTAGAATTTTGAATTGCTGCTTAAGAGTTATGATATATTGCTTAAGATTAGATAACAACATAGTTTTCATATGTATTTGCATTGTAAGGATAAGATTTTTCCCACAAGTGTTTTAAAATAAAAGAAAAAAGTTTTGATTTTATTTATTTTAAATATCCTTACAATGGAATTTGTGAAAATTATTATTTATATGTTTCCATTGATAAGCAATATTGGAAGATGGATTTGATTCTTTCATTTGTGGTAGTGTCATAATTTACGAAATAAGGAAAAAAGTCTCATCACCCAAGTTTCACTTGGTTAGAAACTTGGAATCGTGCAAGTTGTATTGTAGGATGAATGAGAATTTTCATTTTTGGGAAATTAAGACTAAGTCTTTATTCACATGTATGTGTGAGTCAAGTGAAGGATTGGATACACTTAGTTGTGTGGTTGTCAAGTCCACCACAAAGAATGATAAGACTATTCGTCATGATTTACTAAAGTTTAGTAAATATGGTTATGTTTACAAGTTTAAGTATAATTCTAGATCATTGGAAGAGTTACAGTGATAGGCAGAACGAATGAGAAGAATCAAATTTGGGAGAAGGATAAAAGTTTCTCAAATCTAAAAAGATGGGAGAGTACTTTAGTATCATGTTTTTGTTGGAATAGTGTCTAAGGCTATAACTATATTAGACAAGTATTTGATCCGATTGTGCATGGTCCTTTTGGATTGCCTTCACCATAGCAACTTGACAGGATGATTTATTATGAGAGAATAAATATTATTGATATATTATGATAATAATATAAGGAATAATAATATTGTTATTTGATTGTATAAGTCATAAATTAATTAGAATTAATTTCGTAACTTAAAGAGATTAATTAAATAAGAGGGTATAACATGTCAATTGTTTGATAGTTACACTTTGGGTTGTAAATCCTTCTTGGATAGGGTTGGACGATTTCTAGGGCTTGGGATAAGCCACAAATCGTCCAAGGGCTTATCTTGGAAAGGATTTGGATTGCTTTGAGTAAAGATTATCCAACTAGGGTTTAAGGGTGAAACCCTAGGAGCCTTACAAGTATAAATAGACCCTTGGGGCAAGGGAAATCGGCACCTCTGATAAAGAAAAGAAACCCTGGCTTATTTCTATTCCCTCTCATCTCTCTCCAATCATCCTCTTCCTAGTTGGTGTTTGTAAGCCATTAGAGGAGTGACATTTGTGACTCTAAAGCTCCAAGAACAAGAAGATCTAACAAGTGTTTCAAGGTATACTTCTAACTTTGATTTTGTATTGTTCTTATACTCTATTAGTCATTAGAAGTCTTGGATCCAATGCATGTTTAATTAGAGAAACCTAGATCCAAGCATTAGGGTTTGCATGTGCACATAGGAATGTTCATATGGCCAAAACCCATCAGTGGTATGAGAGCCTAGATTGGTTTCTATTAAATTGATGCATAATTGTTTGTTTCTTGCTTGCAAAATTCGAATTTTGTGGTTCTGTGTCATGAACTCGACGAGTCCCATGGTGGACTCAACGAGTTGGCCTGACTCGACGAGTCTAGTTGGGAACTCGACGAGTCCGAGCATCAGGAAGGGCCAAAATCGGGATTTTTTGATATTTATCTTATGAAAACTTTCCTTTATCATATTAGATCAACCCTAATCCGATTTCTTGATATATATGACTATAACCTTGATCTAATTAAAGATATTTATCAATCAATAAAAAATTTAATTTCCTTATGTGATAATTAATTAATTATTTTGATTAAATTGGTCAATTATTTTGCAAGAAATCATTAAATAAATCAAATATGGATAATTATGGAATGAATTATTAATTAAGATTGTTTGTTATTTGATCCTCCATGTTTTAAATGTTTAAAACTTGCCCTCAAGTTTTGAAATTTATGTTTTATGATTAAAAGTTTAATTTAGACAATTTAAATTTCAAACCCTAGAATTTTACAAGTTTAAAATCCAACCCTATACTAATATAATATTACAAGATTAATATGTATATATATGTATAACTAAAATGCTAGTCTTACCGTTAGTATGCCTCATTCACGAAGCCGATCTATAAGGTGGGTATAAGGTTGTTGCCTATAAAATGGCGCTTAATAGGTGTACACTCACACCCACCGCTTGCTTGATCGGTGGAGGGTCGTTAGCCGAACGGGTAGGATAGGGTAACCTCATCTCTCATTAAAAGTATAATATGAAATACAAAGTAACTACATGTTTTTCAAAATTTCCCAATCTTAGTTACTTTAGGAAAAGTGAATTGATGCAATCCCATGAAATTACACTTTGCACCCTTGCTAAGAAGTTAGTGGAGCGTGTGTGCTTTACCGGCATACTAATTGGTTCTAAGCAAAGGTGGCAAAGGGTGATTCATTGTTTATCATAGTTCGATGGAGCGTGTGTGGTTTACCGGCACATCGAATAGGTGATCGTTACAATGAAGGCACCATGTAAATTTGCATGGTAATTCACACCCGCTTTGTGATCCTCGGTATCCCAGTCACAAACAAGAGGGGCATATCGAGATTTAAACATGCCATTAAAAAGTTTCAATGAATCTCATCTAAACCTAGGAATTCTCAATACATTTAGAACTTTAAGTTATGTTTTGTGGTGGAGAATTAGTGAATCGTCATTCACTTACCTTCAAATTGTTTGCATGTTAGATTACGGCATCCCTTTTCTAATATGTAAATATTGTTGTTGGATCCTAGCCCTAATTTTCTTATTGGGTGATAATTAGGGATTCATATTCTAATCTATCTTTGTCCTTTCTATTTGTAGATGTCGAACGCAAACAACGCTGCTGCTAGTTCATTCACATTGATGAGCCTTTGTCAAAAGGTCACTTTCGATGGGACGAACTTTAGCGAATGGATAAGATACATTCGCACTATTGCTCGCTATGAGGACAAGGAGTATGTCCTCGATGAGAAGCTCGAGAAAATCAACCCTGAAATCGCTACTCCGGCTGAAATAGCCGCTTTTGAAACTCACGAGCGTGATGCAACGAAGGTACATTGCATCATGATAGCCACTATGAACTCTGAATTCCAAAAGTCCTATGAGGACATGTACCCGTACGAGATGCACCAAGACTTGTTGGAGAGATACCACCAAAACGCGAGACAAGAGCGTTATGAGATTTTCACTAACATGATTTCCGCTAAAATGGGTCATGGAGAGTCTCTTACCGTGCACCTACAAAAGATGCAAAGGTATGTCGACCGTCTTCGCAAGTTGAATGTTGACTTTGGGGAAGACTTGGCGATCGACATGGTGCTTCACTCTTTGCCTCCAAGTTCGAATCAATTTAGGATGACCTACCACATAAACAAAGAAGAGATCACCCTAAGCAAGCTCCAAGGTCTCTTGAGGGTCGCTGAGAGCAACTTCAAGGACAAGTCTGTTGCACCAACTCCCAATCCACCCGCTACTCCTGTGTTGGCTATTGGACAAGGAAGGGGAAAGAAGAGGAAGGCTTCATATAAGAACCATCGCAAGGTTAAGTCCCGAGATGGTGCCTCTTCTAGTAGGACCAAAGTTGATCCTGCTAAACCCTGCCCTAACCCAAAGGAGGCAGAGTGCCACCACTGCCACAAGATAGGACATTGGAAGAGAAGCTGCCCAGAGTACCTGCAAGCCATCAAGGAAGGAAAGATCAAGCCGTCTTTCACAAGTATATACTCAATTAAATCTAACGATTCATCTCATGCTATTTCTTGGGTTCTTGATACCGGTTGTGGTTACCACATTTGTTCTAATGTGCAGGGACTAAGAAGAAATAGGGATGTGGAGGCTGGAAGAATAAATCTAATCATGGGGAACATAAGATCGTCGCCTGTGACCAAGATTGGAGTATATTCTTTAGTGCTTAGGAATGGTTTATCTTTAGATTTGAACAATTGTTGCTATTCGCCAGAAATGGCTAGAAACATCATTTCATTTCATGGTTTGTTTAGACAAGGTTTTAGATTTTCTTTTAATAATGAGAATGGTTCTATTTTGGCTTATCTAAATGGTGTCTTTTATTTTGAAGCTATACCATGTAATGGAATTTATGAAATCGTTATGATTGTAGATAACTTAGGAAATGATGTTTTATGCATGGATTCTTCCAATAGTATGGATAGAGCATCCTTGTGGCATTGTCGTCTTGGACATGTCAACAAGAAGCGCATAGCCCAACTCCAAAAGGATGGAGTGTTGGAGTCATTCAACCTTAAGGAAGATGACACATGCGAGTCTTGTTTACTTGGAAAGATGACTAAGTCACCCTTCACAAGTACGTGTGAAAGGGGTGAGGGTCTATTGGACCTAATACATACCGATGTATGTGGACCGTTTAGATCAACCACAAAGGATGGGAACCGCTTCTATGTGACTTTTACCGATGACTATAGTAGATATGGGTATATCTACTTAATCAAGCAAAAGTCAGAAACTTTTGAAAAGTTCAAAGAGTTCAAGAATGAAGTGGAGAATCAATTGGGCAGGAAAATCAAGATGCTTCGATCCGATCGAAGAGGAGAGTACCTAAGTCTTGAATTCCACGATTATCTCAAGGAGTGTGGAATAGTTTCACAATTGTCGCCACCTAGGACACCACAATTAAATGGTGTGGCAGAAAGACGTAATCGAACCTTGTTGGACATGGTTCGCTCTATGATGAGTCGTGCTTCACTATCGATCTCTTTTTGGGGGTCTTCCTTAGAGATTGCCGCCCATATCCTTAACCGAGTCCCTACTAAGAAGGTTTCCAAAACACCTCACGAGATGTGGACAGGGAAAGCTCCCTCGTTGGCACATATCAAGGTTTGGGGTTGCGAGGCTTTCGTAAGACGAGATACTCACAACAAGCTCGAACCTCGTAGTGAGCGATGTATTTTCATCTGCTACCCGCAGAAATCCTTTGGATATCTCTTCTATAGACCGAAGGACAATGTTGTCTTTGTTGCGAGGAGAGGAGTTTTACGAGAGCGAGAACTCATAAGCCAAGGAGACAATGGGAGGCAAATCGAGCTTGAAGAGATTCAAGAATCGATAGATGAAGGGACCTCTACCGCTGGCACTCAACCCGAGGAGGAAACTCCGGTTGAATCGATTGACGAATCCTTACCTCTTAAACGTTCCGAAAGAGTTAGAGTTCAACCCCAGTGTTATGGTTTTCATATTACTATCGAAGGGGACACATATATTAGTGATGGTACACTAATAAACCTTGATGAACCTAATAGCTATAAGGAAGCCATGGCAGGCCCGGAGTCTGCGAAATGGAAAGAGGCGATGGATAGCGAGATCCAATCCATGTATGATAACCAAGTTTGGAATTTGGTTGATAATGTGCCCGAACGTATGACTGTTGGGTGCAAATGGATCTTCAAGAAGAAAACCGACGTGGATGGAAAAGTACACATGTATAAGGCGCGATTGGTTGCGAAGGGCTTTACTCAAACTCCAGGAGTTGACTATGATGAGACCTTCTCACCAGTTGCGAAGATAAAGTCTATTAGAGTAATGCTAACTATTGCTGCATTTCATGATTATGAGATTTGGCAAATAGATGTCAAGACCGCTTTCCTTAACAAAAAGTTTGCTGAGGATGTTTACATGGCTCAGCCTGAGGGGTTTGTGGATCCAAAGCATCCGAATAGAGTGTGTAAGCTTGAGAAGTCCATTTATGGACTTAAGCAAGCATCTCGAAGATGGAATCTTTGCTTCGATGAGAAAGTCAAAGAGTTTGGATTTGTACGAAGCGAAGATGAATCGTGTGTATATGTCAAAGACAGTGGGAGTATAGTAAGCTTCCTCGTTCTATATGTCGATGACATATTACTCATAGGAAACGACGTCCCGACTCTGTAGGAGGTTAAGTCCTGGCTCGGGAAGTGCTTCGCTATGAAGGACCTCGGAGAGGCTTCTTATATTTTGGGAATAAGGATAGTATGAGAAAGAAGTAAGAGACTAATAGGACTTAGTCAGAACACTTACTTAGAGAAGGTACTAAAACGTTTTAGTATGGAAAACTCGAAGAAGGGAGAATTACCGATACAAAGTAATGCCAAGTTGAGTAAGACTCAAAGTCCGAGTACCGAAGCTGAAATAGTAGAAATGAGCCGAGTACCATACGCTTCTGCAGTTGGCTCAATCATGTATGCTATGACTTGTACTCGCCCTGATGTAGCCTTTTCTTTGAGCATGGTTAGCAGATATCAAGGCAATCCTGGCAGAGCCCATTGGATTGCGGTTAAGAATATCCTTAAGTACCTTCGGAGGACGAAGGAATGGTTCTTAGTCCTCGGAGGGAGTGATGAATTGAAGGTGCGAGGGTATAGTGATGCCAGTTTTCAGACCGACAGGGACAACTACCGTTTGCAGTCGAGCTGGGTCTTTACCCTGAATGGAGGAGCAGTAACTTGGAAGAGTTCGAAGCAGGAAACCGTAGCTGATTCAACGTGCGAATCAGAGTACATTGCAGCGAGCAAAGTGTTGAAGGAGGCGATATGGTTGAAGAACTTCATCAGTGATCTTGGAGTTGTACCTGCCATAAAGGAGCCCATGGAGATTTTCTGTGATAATGAAGGAGTGGTTGCCTTGACCAAGGAACCGAGGATCATGGTAGATCTCGACATATCGACAGAAAATATCACTTTATAAGACATCGTGTAGAAGAAGGACAACTCGTAGTGAAGAGGATATCATCAGAAGATAACCCAGCATATCCGCTTACGAAGGGACTGAGTAGGGTTAAGCACTTGCAGCATGCTAGGAGTATTGGGCTGAAGGATGATATTAGCATATATTAGATAGTAGTAGAAACATGTAATAGATAAATGTAATTAACATTTGATGATTAAATAAAGGAGTATTATTTATGAGTAATGTTACTGTCGTGTGTTAATTGTTTAACTATTGTTTCATTTTGCATGTTTTAACTTCCAGAATAATTGCGTTTATTAAGAATAATCGAATTATTCAAATTGTCCACAATCGTTCATATGTTGGAAGTAGATATGAATGAAGATTGTCATGAATCGGTGTGTATATTGTCTAAATGGTTTTATACATAGCAAAAGGTTGCTGCAACGTTCATGAGTGCTTATGAACTGGTTTTGAGCATTGGAACAAACCCGCGCTTGCTGGAATCACCTTATGGAATATGATATAAAAGGGTGATCACAAGACGATAATATCATATAGTCTTATAACCTAGATATATGGTTTCTTATTTGTTAATTGATTGTACATTGATAATGCGAAAATGCATCAGTAACTTAGTGTCATAAAACGCATTGTTGTGTATAGTTGATTAATGAATAAGTAAATGCATATAAGTCGAAGTTTATCTGTTACTTTTATCCCAAGAGGGTAAAAGCGATATCTCGGCCGCTCGATGATTTGATTTGAATTATGTGTCGGGCCCGGTCAGAACTGAATTGATGTGTTCGATTAAGTTCTATGTCAAATGAATCAGAGATCGAGAAACCAAAATGCTAGACTAATTATTCCATAGAATTGTCAGCATGATATCTAACAGAGGACTGTACGATCCCTTATCTAAAGGACAAGATTGATTAGATCAGAGTTTGACAGCGTCTTTGAGAGCTACGATTGCAAATCGACTTGTACTTGTGCATATAGTTACTAGACTTATCCAAGTGGGAGACTGTTGGAATAGTGTCTAAGGCTACAACTATATTAGGCAAGTATTTGATCCGATTGTGCATGGTCCTTTTAGGTTGCCTTCACCATAGCAACTTGACAGGATGATTTATTATGAGAGAATAAATATTATTGATATATTATGATAATAATATAAGGAATAATAATATTGTTATTTGATTGTATAAGTCATAAATTAATTAGAATTAATTTCGTAACTTAAAGAGATTAATTAAATAAGAGGGTATAACATGTCAATTGTTTGATAGTTACACTTTGGGTTGTAAATCCTTCTTGGATAGGGTTGGACGATTTCTAGGGCTTGGGATAAGCCACAAATCGTCCAAGGGCTTATCTTGGAAAGGATTTGGATTGCTTTGAGTAAAGATTATCCAACTAGGGTTTAAGGGTGAAACCCTAGGAGCCTTACAAGTATAAATAGACCCTTGGGGCAAGGGAAATCGGCACCTCTGCTAAAGCAAAGAAACCCTGGCTTATTTCTATTCCCTCTCATCTCTCTCAAATCATCCTCTTCCTAGTTGGTGTTTGTAAGCCATTAGAGGAGTGACATTTGTGACTCTAAAGCTCCAATAACAAGAAGATCAAACAAGTGTTTCAAGGTATACTTCTAACTTTGATTTTGTATTGTTCTTATACTATATTAGTCATTAGAAGTCCTAGATCCAATGCATGTTTAATTAGAGAAACCTAGATCCAAGCATTAGGGTTTGCATGTGCACATAGGAATGTTCATATGGCCAAAACCCATCAGTTTTATGATTATCTTAGTGATTAGAAAAACCATATCACAATTGATCCTCTAAGGACACCTTAGTGCATTTGTTTGGGTAAGACGAGGAATCGTGAATTGTTGAAATGGTTAAATCAAAATATAAATCATACTTCGTTCCAAAATAAAGTCTTAGAGTCATACTCTAAGATTGTAACTTGAGTGATATAACTTTAAGAAAGGTTTCTAACACTTATAACATGTAGAGTAACATGTTTCTTACTCTTGTACATTTGAGATTGGTAGGTTGTGATGTTTTGGATAAGACAAAGACCAACTAAGATCAATTGTGTGAAGTGTTAATCTTGATAAGAATTCTCACCAACTCTTGAATATTTGTTTGTCAAGGAATGGTTCTTGACAAAGAGAATCTTATATGTCAAGAGGACAGTCTGAGTCTTAAAAGAACTTGAGATAGTTTCAAGAACTAATCAAGAGTATTGTTAATCACTAGCCCACGACTTGGGGTTTGTAACCTATCGTGTATACACATTCTTATTTTTGTGACCATTCCAGTTAAAGTTGACCACGCATGTGAGTTCTAAGAGTTCTTAGTTGTTTGCATAACAACCTGGTAGAAATGGTAGGCCCTTGTGCTGCCAGATGGCAAGAAATTAAGATTGAACAAGTTCAGTCCATATGAGTTTAGATTTTTCACTAATCTTGTCTTGTGATTAAGGTTATGACAAATTCACATGGATATGAACACTTACACCATAAAATCTAAGTGTCATAAGGTTTCTCTTCGATTCATGAAAATGATGGTAAGGAAACTCTTTCACTAAGTAGATTTTAAGTAGATAGAAATTGTGAGAATGACAAAAGGTCTAAACATTATGATTACGGCATCCCTCTTCATAATTGTTTAGACACACATGTGAGCTATCTAAGGAAATGTGTATGTTTTTGATAAAGTCTTATCATAACATCTCGTATTAGAAATCTGAACTTTGGTAAGAAAGTCAATAAAGTATTGATTTCTAGAAGTCCAGTTGATTTTTGGGTACATGTCAAAGCTAGTGGGAACATAAGTGTTATGCTAGTAAGATAATAATCATTATGCTAGTGGGAGCATGATTATTATGTTAAGAATTGCAATTTAGCAATGTTAATTATAGAAAACAAAAGGTTCAATTCTCTTTGAAAAGTTGTTTTACTAATTAAGGGAGAGGATTTTATACTTCATTCCAATTCTGCATGTTTAGATTGAGATTTTAATCAACTTTAGTCAAGGATATATATGAATGTTATGTTGGAATAGTTCAACATAAGGAAATTCTATATATGTTGCGTTCTCAGAATTCGTTTATGACTACGACATCCCTCTTCATAGTTCGAATTTTGAGAACATGGAAAATTAAAATTTTATAGCATGAATCGTATCCCATATGCTTCGGGTATAGGATCGATTACATATGTTATAATATTTATCCATTCAAAATTTTGCAAATGCCTAGGGCAATGAGAGGGGAAAAGGTCTAGTATTGGATATGACTAAAATGATTAAGCAATTGTCGAGGACAATATAAGGTTTACCAAAGATTGATTGCTAAGGGACAATTGGAAGTATAGAGCTAGGACAATATTGACATATTCTGAAAAGAGGCAACTCTTGTTCAGAAGTGATAGTCAAAATGGGAATATGGAAATGTTTCCATAGGTGGAAGTTATTCTTTGAATTTGTGTAAGATTAGAGTACTTAATGCAAAGAATGATGTTCAAAGGAATGTACTTTGAATTTAAGACTTTGTTTCCATGGAATTGCTCTCCATTGGAATACTTTGTAAATGTCTGTTGCCAAGTCTTTGTGACTTTTGTGCATAGTCATTGCAAAGGGATCATGGCATATAAGTTTAGAATCTAACAGATTATAGTAAATGGCAAGAGTTTGGCATTCTTACATTTACTATAAGGATTTGGGATTGTGAAATAGAATAATTGGAATTATGTTCAACTGATCTATTTCACAAAGTAAAGATCATAGACAAACATAGTATCCATACTTGGTGTATGGCATGAGTATTGTTTGGACAAACATAGTGGGCATGCTTGGAGCATGGCATAACTATTGTTTTCAATTCATGTATAAAGTTGATAAATCGAAACATAAATAATGAGTAATCCATATGGTGCTTAGATAAAAGGTGTTTTTATTTACACTCATAGTGTTGGGGCCATATAAGATTAGTAATATTCTTGTGTTTCAGTTTGCATGTTTTGACTTCCAGAATAATTAGGTCATTCTTCCCGAATGACTGAGTTATTCAAACCATCCACAGTCAGTCATATATTGGAAGTAGGTATGAATCAAGACTGTCATGAATTTGACTTGTACGATTTGTCTAAGGTGAATTAGACATAGCAATGGTTGTTGCAACATTCATGAGTGCTCCTGGAATAAGATTCGAGTATTGGATTAAACCAACGCTCATTTGAATCACTTCATGGATTTTATCACGAGTGAATCGTGAGACGATAATAGCTTATATTCTTGAAACGTAGAGATATGAGTTGTTACTATGAGTTGGTTATACATTGATTGCACGAAAACGCATTCGGTAACTCGATGTTATAAAACGTGCCTTTTGTATGATTCAACAAGTAGTAGAACAACCCATATGAGTCGAAGTTTATCCATTCCTTTTACCTTCGGGATAAAAGCGATATCTGTGGGCCCCTCGATGATTTAATGATGACACATGTGAGTGCTTGGCCAAGCCAGGACTAATTTGATTTGTTCAATCAATCAGTCGTTATAAATCGAAAATCGAGAAACAAGAAATGGACAGAGAGAATGATTATAATCCATGTCTCAGTCCATATGATATCTAGAATGGAGGAATATATGATCACTTATCTAATGGACGTGTCATTTGATTTGTTTAGAGTTCAACAGCGCCTTTAAGAGCTATGATTGCTAGTCAGGTTATGAAGTCGTACTTGCAATAATAGTGTTAGACTTATCCAAGTAGGAAACTGTTGGATTAGATGTCTAAGCCCATAACTATTATTGGTATGTACTTGACCCGATAGTAGCATGGTCCATTTGGGTTGCATATCATCAGGGCAATTTGCTAGGATGAACTTTTGAGAGAAGATGTTGTATATGATTTATTAATATATTATAAGTTATAATATATTAATATGAAATCATATGTTTTAATTAGTATTGATCAAGCATTAATTTGGAATTAATTTAGTGATCAAAAGAGACTAATTAAATCTATGGGGACTAATTATGTTAATTAGTTATATTTATATGTGTTGGTCTTATGATCCGTGTTGGACCAAGTTTATGTATACATACATAAAGAGTTGGGCCACATGAACCATGGATCATTAAACCCATGGGTATGGATTTGGGTTATATCCATGACCCTAGAAATCCCACATATAAATACATACTTCATTGCTCGAAATCGCTACTAGTGCATTCTTGGAGTTCATGGTGGTTTTTGGATGCATGAAGATTCTATTTCAAGTTCATCTTTTGTCCATGGTGTGTTGTGATTCCACTTGAGGCTTCCACACTATTGGGGCTAAGCTCTTAAGGCTAGATACATCAAGAAATCAAGCTCCACCATAAGGTATGTTATCCTAATTAGATTCTTGATAATTGTATGCTAGTTATAGGTAATACCTTGGAAAGTTCATATTTGCATGTATAATAGAGAAAACATAGATCCAATCTATTTAGGGTTGCATGAACACCTTAGGGGTGTTAGAATGCTCAAAACCTAACAATACCAACTAAGCTCTCTCCCGAGATTTGGCAGTGATCTCTGCCACAGTCTAAGTAGTATGATAGAGATCTAACAACTCTCGCGCCAACTACTGCGCCTTATTCGCCTGGGAAAACTTTGCCCGAAATCTGGTTGAAAAGTCATCCCGTGACATAACATCGACTGAATCATCACCAAACTCAATACCCACCTCTTCCCATCAATCACATGTCCTGTCCTTAAGGAGAGGAAGGAAGTAAATCGAACCTTGTCCCTCACGGGAAACGGCTGGTACAAAAAGTGTTAGCGACATGTACCAACCATCTGCTGCTAGCAATGGGGTCCCTAGCCTTATAAGGATCGGGAGCTTCACAACCTCTAAACTCCTGAATCATCATAGCACGCATCCTTATCATGGATGCTATCTTAGTGTAGCATGAACTCATCCTCTCATCACAAACCTTTAAAGTTCCCTCCTTGATCATACCGAAGATCACAGGAGTCTGGTAAACGATACTATGCATACTCTCAGATGGAATGAACTCCCTCATCTGACCATCAAGCTGCCCGGCTCCAGAGTCCGAGCCTGATCCCTCGCCAACACCAGAACTACCATCTGGCCAACCACATAGCGTCACCATACTCGGAAATATACCATCTCAATCATCAGAATACTCATCATAACTCAAGGGGATCTCAGCCTTCCTTGATTCGAGTATGGATCCTCTGCTTTCAGTAATACGAGCCCATACTACCTTCCACATCTATCCGTACTTTCCTCAAGAACTGCCTTCACTTCACCAAGTCCCTTCTACTACTACTGCTGATCTCATGCTAAACTCGTCCTAGGATTGTCCTAGGAAAATCACCAACCCACTCTCCACTATCAACTACATAAGAAGTCCCTGCTATCTCCCACTAACTAGCTCATGAATACTATTACATATCACTAAGACTAGATAATTCTTCGAATGAGAGATCCTACCCTACAACGGTTGGACTCAAACAAGAGCTGCACAATAGAGCTAGACCTAACCTTCTAAAATCATTCAGTCCTCGCAATATGTAACGTAACATATTCGTTTACTAGTTAGTAAAAGATAACTAGAAATCCTAAGCACAAAGCAAGCAGTATTCGAGCATCGAGTAAACATAATCAAGCATATTTCTCTCAGGCTATCCCTGACTAATCTGTACTAGCATGGAGTTCATAAAGTTGAGATACATATAACAGGCACATAAGGCATCCTTCCTAGATCCTTAGTCCTAAACTAGCATGCAATTCTCATAAAGCTGATACACATATAAAAGGCACATAAGGCATCCTTCCTAGATCCTTAGTCCTAATCTAGCATGCAGTTCTCATAAACATATCATAACATAAACTTGTATGGGTAATTTGGGAGTACTTACTTGAGCTTGGCTGATTGCATGCACCACACCCTTTTCTCTTTTTCGAAATTCTTTTAGCTTTTTCTAAAACTCTTTTCTTTTCTCAAAATCCTTTTATAAACATGGTTTTCTTTTGAAAATTTCTATACCAATTCCTTTGTTTGAGTTCAAACACCCCCGAAAGTGTGCCTGAATCCTTCAACCCAAAGCTCTGATACCAACTTGAAACATCCCAAAAATACAGGCCAAAAATTTTGGTTTTAAATCATTAATAAAACCATAAAATATCATCATCATATAAAAAACATAAATAGTATATCTCAAAATATCATAACTGCTGTCAAAATATATCAGAGTATCAACATCCCAGGCTAAAAAAAATGATGTGTGCATTGCAATCTTCCCGAGCTCTTCTTTTGAAAACCGAGGTATCTGAAACCAAAACTGAAAACTGTAAGCACAAAGCTTAGTGAGTCTCCCCTTACTACCACATACCATATATTGGGCCTTCCCCGCTACATCGGGCCTCGCCCGACATCGGACCGAAATCTGATATACATATAAACACATCAATAATGCAAATAACATAAACACATAGCATACGTATAACTTAGGCCTAGCCTACTGCATCGGGCCCCGCCCGACATCTGACTAATCTGACATCTGGCCTCGCCCAGCATCGGGCCCCGCCCGACATCAGAACGAAGTCCGAAATACATATCATAGAAACAAGCACATAATACATAAGCATATAACATATAAACATAATAACTTCCTCGGGCTTGCCCCGACATCAGACCGAAGTCTGGTACACATAACATATAAGCTAATTCTGCATCGGACTTACCCCGACATCAGACTTGCCCCTGAATACATAACACATAACATGCATGAATCACAAAGACATCAAGCATACATATAACCTTCTCGGAACCACCCTGAAATCGGATCGGAATTCGAAAAACATATAAACCTAATTCGGGCCCTGCCCGACATTGGACCTGTTGGATAAGATGTCTAAGTTCTTAACTATATTTGGTATGTACTTGACCCGACCCGAAATGGTCCATTTGGGTTGCATTTCACCGAATCAATATGGATGGATAATCTTTTGAGAATAGTATATTTATGATTTATTAATATATTATAAGTTATAATATATTAATATGAAATCCTATGGAAATGAAAGGTCATGGATATTAGGGTTTACATGGATGTAACCCTAATCCAACATACTGTATAAAGAGGTCTTCGGCACATGAAATGGCACTAGTGTGTGTGAGAACATGGGTGGGCTGATTTCTAGAGTGCTTCATATTCTCTCAAAGTCTTCCAAGTTGTTTTGGTGATTTGTGATTCCACTTGTGGCATTCACATTATTGGTGCTAGGCTCTTGAAGCTCCAAGCAATCAACCACAAGAAAAGGTAAGTCATTCTACTAGTTTTTTATATTACAATTACCCCATGATATGCTAGTTAGGATGAGAGCCTTAGATAAATCAAATTTGCATGTATAATAGAGAAAACATAGATCCAAGGTTTCTAGGGTTGCATGTACACCATAGGAGTGTTAGAATGCTCAAAACCCTTCAGGACTGTGGTATGAAACTACTACTATCTAAACGGGCCAGCCTTGGTGCCTTAGACCTGTTCCTACTGGAGAAAACTCACCTCACACTGCTGAAGTCCTGTTGACAAAACCCTAGCTATTGGATGACATATTCCCGAATCTGTCAACATCAAAATAACACCCAATTAATAATTGGGTTCCATCACATATACCCATAAGTCGATGCTTGGGGTAAAAGACTGCTTTACCCCCATCTTAGCATGATTCAAGCCCAAGGCCCAATCCAAAGGCCTAAAAGTCAACTATGAGTCAAACCCCAACATATGGCCCATTTTCCAAATTGGGCCCAAACTTTTACATGGTCTTACCCTGAGGCCCAACCATTTAGTCCACTCCAAACATTTGGCATTCTGATGGTCTAATATCTCATAATCATAAAGGCCCATTTATGGCTCATCTATGGCCCAATTTTCCAAATTGGGCCCAAACCCCTTACATGGGCCTTACCCTAAAGCCCATTAAATTATTCTAGTGTATATAATTGCTCTTGAATGACCCATTACTGGCCCAATCACCAAATCCCAATATAAAGGCCCAACTTAAGGTCCAAGTGAAATTAGGGTTTCACATAAAATGACAATTAGGGTTAAGTGTTTCTCATTTAACCCATTAAGGACTTAAGTCATTAAGTCCATCACTCTACTAGATAAATCATACGGTGTGATTGGGTGTAATTCACAATTCCATTCCAATTGCCCAAAATGTGGGTCCCGATAAGTCCAAGGCCCATATATCCAAAATTAGGGTTTTCTAAACCCTAAATAGGGTTTCCCACCCAATCATAGCCCAATAGGCCCAACACTAAATCTTTAAGCCCATTAGGGTTTCATTAGGTCAATTAGGGTTTCACTAGGCCCATTAGGGTTTCACTAGGTCTATTATGGTTCCACTAGTCAGGCACCACCCACTACCACCTCGGGTAGTGGTGGTCAATGGCGGCTCACGACGGCGGCCACCACCTCACGGTGGTGGTTATGGTTCTTGTCCAATCATGTCCAAGCACTTCAAAAGCAATCCAAACAAAGACTAAGCACACCGCCACCCAACACGGCGGCTGGTGGCGGCAGGATTCTTCATTGGTGGCGGCACTCTTTTCTGACGGTAAGAGATTCTTCACTGGTGGCGGCAGGATTCTTCACTGGTGGTGGCAAGATTCTTCACTGGTGGCAGTAGGATTCTTCACTGGTGGCAGCCACCACCTCACGGTGGTGATTTTTAGTTTCTTTCCATTATTCTAGTCACCGGTTACAATATTACAATGCAAAATACCAAATAGACACACACACACTCACTAAAATAAACACACACAACCACCCTTGTGATGGCAGGCGGTGGCACATGGTGGTAGCCATCGCTTCATGGTGGTGGTGGTGGCTTTCTTGGTTTTCTAGCCACACAAAACACCCTGAAACCCTAAGATAATCACACACGCTACATATTTGCGAGATGCACTCCAGCCACCCACCTGGTGGCTCACGGCGGCGACAACAACATATTGCGATGACAGCCACCACCTCACGGTGGTGGCGGCGGTTCTTTTGATTCCCAGCCGAGCAACACACGTCCATACGAACATGCTCGGAGAATGGCGGTGGCGGAACAACAACGCTACAATGGGGCTTATGGCGACTGATTCTTCACTGGTGGCGGCACTCTTTTCTGACGGTAAGAGATGGTTGGATGCTGACCATTCGTGAAGAATGCTTGGGATGGCGCCGGCGGTCGTGAACTGCGGTGTAGCGGTGGGAGAAAGAGAGGAAGGAACAAATAGCAGTGGCAGCGGTGGTTGAGCTCTGCTATGAAAACCAGTTGGTGAGCAACAACACTCGTGAGCTTTTTCACCGTATCATTCCCAGCTACGACGTCAGATCCTTGTCTTCCCGTCTTCAACGGCAGTGGGTGGTGGAACTCGACTAGGTAGCGGCGACCTGAGGATGAAGGTGGAGAGGGTGGCGGCTGATAAAAGGCTGCTAGAGTTAGGGTTTGCAGAACATTTAAATACCCGCCTCCATTCTAAAAGTTTGCCATAATGACAACAATAGTCCCTCCCTTCCCTTCTTCTTTCAATATTAGCCCAAAATTTACCATTTAAACCTTCTACATTAAAATCCATTACAATTTAGGTACAAAATTTACCAATTACACCCTTGCTTCCATAATTCCTCTCATATTCAATCCTTTATTTACCAAACAACCCCATAGCCTCCAAAATCTCTTCAAATGAAGTCCTAGAAATTATCATGTAGTCACTGCCTTCAATTTTACTTACAAATTAAGTCTGGATTTTACACTTTAATCCTCGCCTTCTAAAATTATGACAGTTAACTCCTCGAGACCAACACCTTGCTATATAATTATTAATTTTAGGGCTACTATGCATTCATTTATTTGCTTATTTATTTATTAAATAAACGGGGTGTTACATAAACACTTCTTTTTTTCACTTCTTCTTCTCTCTAAAAACCGTAAGTGTGGAGATGCTTCTTCTCCATGCATTTTGATGGTTTACTTTGGTGTTTAGCATACCTCTTGAGTTGTTCCCTTTAGTGCTTAATTGAGTTAAACACTTAAAGGCTTTAGACACTCAAGAATACAAGAAGGAACTAGCATTCCAAGTGCCTTACTCTTGATGGTGGATACTTGTAGAGAAGATCATACACTTTGATCTTTTGTTATCTTCAACAACACCCCAAAACCAAGTGGGTTCAAAGGCTTCAAAGGTTATCTCTAAAACATAAAATGGTTGTTTTTTTCATTCTAACTTCTATAAATAGATCCATGATGGTTCGGTTTTGTTTTGAACTAAAAGTAAACTTGTTATTTTTAAAGTCTTTCGTTGCCAGTTTTTTAGAAAAACAAATTTTTATTTCGTATCAAAACCTATTAGTGGTATCAGAGCCATCTTTTATTTGTTAGAATGATTTTGTATGTTTGATAATCTTTGGTTTTTGAAAAATTAATCACAAATTTCTTTTGGTTAAGAGAAATCCATATTTGTCTTCTTTGACAACTTCTTGGTTAAAATTGTTTATTTTTATATATAACAAATTTTCATGCATTTTGGTTATATATAAGTTGCCTTAGGAAAAAAAACAGTTGTTTGTTATAATATTTGATATGTTGTTGTGTATAGACAAGCCATTTGGAACTTTGTGTTGTGTTTGGTTGATATTTATTTATTCATAAGATGTAATAGATAAATAAGTATTTTTCGTTTGTTGATTTGATGTAATAAATTTGGTAGACTAGTTGTATTTACTTTAAATGTAACAAGATGAAGAAATTACCAGCTTGAAGACCTTTTGAAATGTCCCTTAAGTCCTTTAGGAAAGACTTAATAGTTCTTGTGATGGCTCACAAAACTTATTAGTTAACATGGCTTGGTTTATACACATTATAATGCATGCTTGTGATGTTTATTTTTTGTTAAATGTATGTTATGTTTTATGTATAAAAATGGTTTTTACTTGTCAAATAACATTTTTTCATAAGATAATATCACTTGGAGTTTGAGTAAAAAATATTTAAAAGATAACATATGATGTTTATAAATGGATATTTACAAAAACGTTTTACCGGTTAAAACTCAATTTTTGTTGAAAATAGTTTTATTGTAAAACTTATAAATACCCAACTTTAAAATATTTAAAATGGTTTAAAAGATGTTTAAACTTTATACACACTCCATGTCTTTATAATAAATAATGAGCTTTTATTAAAAAGACTAAAATCACTTTATAGTGTTATAACGACAAATAATAAAACTAGTGATTATTTTTTTGCGTCAAAACTTTAATATATGATATTGGTGTTTTAAACATAACGCAACATGTTGATATTGTGTTTTATGCATGCTAAATGAGATTTAAAACATAAGTATCATCACCCAAGTTTTGGTTTATCAAAATATGATTTTTATCATAAGATGCTTAAAATTGAGTTTATAAAATAAAATGAGTTTATTGTATAAATTCATGAAGTCATAAGTTTTTGATTGTTAAAAGGAGATTTAAAATAGTGATTTTATAACTCAGCCAAAACTCCAAGTCTTAATAAAATAAAGTTTTATTAAGACTATTACCGGTTCTTAAAACCGATCTATGACTAAACTTTAAAATACTGGATTTTAGTTTATAATTGATAGTAGTTAATGACAAATAAAATGAAGTTTTATTTGACACCAAAAGAAAATCATAACAAGTGATATGAATTTTACAAAATGGTACATGAATTGTTGAATGCATGCAGTATTTATGAGACCATGTTTTTATAAACTATAATTGTAAAACATATACAAATCTTTATTTACAAAACTTCAAATCTATGCAATCCATTTAAAATTCACTTGTGATTTTTGTGCAGTTCATATGGATATTTGGGTCACCATATTCATTTGAGTTGTCAAAAATAGTCAAGGTGTTTTCGTATTTGCTTGTGGGAAAAGGGTCACCTAACCATTTGTGGAATATAACTCACATGTTTTTAAATGGATGATTTGATCAATTTCTTTTGAGGCATAGATGAGATAAACATGCCAAGCTAAACAATAGTTGTTTAGGATCCCATAATCTAGGAGTTACATATCGTATGCAATTGATGATCGCTACCTACCGAGTTTGATTAAGTTTATGGGATAAAGGTCTCCTACCATTTACTTGTTTTGTTACTTGGATCCTAGACTTTAATAAATTAATGTTTTAAGAAACAATATAAGGTATTAATTTTTAAAGACTAAATATTGAAAATACTAAATGAAACTTTGTTAAATTCTGTTGATAACTGTTAATAGTTTTACGCCTGACCAAATCTCTCTCTTGTTGAGTTTCACGAGACAATAACATTTGATGGTTATAATTTCTACAACTGGTATAATATCTTGAGTTTCTACCTTTATGATAAATAGAAATTATATATATATACTGAAATATCTTATACTTGAAGAACCTCTACAACCAGTTAGTCTGATCATGATACTTTGATGGAAGTATTATTGTGATGATATTAATGTGTCTCACATTAAACTGAAGAACTTAACCATGACTTGTAGAAAGTCTTGGATAATTATGAAACATATTAGATGTTTCATCAAGTAAAGCATATATTTAATCAGAACACTAGAAATAGCTTCAAGTCTGTTCAAGCATTGAAAAAAAGGAAATATAAGAGATTGTGCACTCATATAGACTTATAGTTTAGTTAAGGGAAATACAACATTAATCCAGAAATCAAGAAAGGACCAAATGATTAGTGTTGTTTCTATTGTGGAAGAAACTAGAAACTAAAGGAGGAATTGCTCCTCTCATCTCATCGAGCTGAAGTAGTATGACTTGGACAATACTTCAGATATCTATATGATAGAACTATTTATTTTTCCATCATTCACTTGAGTATGTAATACATCATGTGACACTAATAATTAATATTATGTGTTGATGATTGGAAGAAATAATCAACTGATTACAAACAAATGATATTTCGTGTTAAAGATATAACAAGTGTTATTATAGTCTTTTATTTAAACAATACATGTATTGTACCTATCCTTATAGGGATATGTAACAGTTGTAATTCATGAATAAATCTAGATTTACTTATCGTTTAATGAATGTTCAAATTCATGTTCTGAAACAATGTATTCTATGTTAAAGAATATTTTCTCATAATGTTATTTATGAATTAAATCTATAATCTTTCATTAAATTAATAGTTTTGATCATAACACCTATATAATCAAATGATATTTGATTGGAACTAATCTATGTCATAATCATGACAATATAAATAAGAAATACATATACCAACTTCAAAAGATGAGATTTTTGAAGGCAAATGAACTTGATTCATTTGATATATGTGAACCCTATTTATATGGGAAGATGATCCACAAGTGTCTTTATCTATTAGTAGTGAAAGAAAAAAAGGCTTGACAAAGAGTTATACATAAGTGATGTATGTAATATTTTCAATCCATGAATAAATATGGTGATAGATGTTTAATGAATTTCACTAACAACTTTTATTCGTCGTTGATGAAACCTTTTGATTTGATTAAATTTTTCACAGTGAAGATTGAAATATAACTTAATGAGATCATCAATAACCTTCCGTTGTGATAAAGAAAATGAGTTTTGTAAGTCAAGTCTTCTTGGAACATCTTAGGAATTGTGGAATCAATTCACAACTCATTCCGACAAAAACACTCACTTGTCATTAGTATGTTTCTTGTGGCACATGATCACCTGGTCACTTGAATCTATCTTTTGATATTCTAGGTAGCCTTCAAATTCTCTAGTGGACACGGTCACCTAGCCACTAGTTGAATGTCGATAGTACAAGTTTTGCAGAGTATAAAAAATAGACATTGCAATCTATTATATGATGTTTTAAAGGAACTATTTACTTTATAAAATTTTGGAATTATGCTCACTGCAACAAATATATATTGAACATATATATTTTCAAACCAAACAAGTGGATTAGATGCTTATATTAGGCTAAGGATGAAATGGTTTATCCTTATCTAAAAGGAATAGAGTTATAGAGATTATGTTAAACAATAAGCTCAACCACTATGGTATCTACTAATTGCATTTATGTATAATATCCTAAATGATTTTTTAGGATGAAGTTTCTACTGATCCCACTAATTGTCATTCCATAAGACAAGTGATTAGAAGGTTCTTTTTCTAAGTGGGAGCTATATGGGACTTTAAGAGCTTAAGAACCATAAACTAAATCCATCATAGTTTTGAACTAGCAAATTTCAATTGTTGTTGAATCTGCTCAATGGTTGACCAGAAACTAATAAAACACATAGAGATGCATTCATGTATGATTATTAAGTATGGGCTTGATTAATCTTCCTCGCTATAGTTTGACTATAAAGAGTAAGTGAGTTTTCAAGGGAGAAAACATACATTATTGAAAATCTTTCCAAGATTTCAGCTAACATCTCAAAGTAAGAATCTTCTTTCTTATAAGTTAATTTAGTAGTGTGATTTAATTATGAATCAAGATGACTCTTGTGTTTTTCTACAAAGCTAGTGGAAGCGAGTAACATTCCTAGCCTTATATGTAATTGACATATTAATTCATGTAATAAGGATCTATATAGATAGATCATGGCCACTAAAAGGATTAAGTAAAATTGCATTAATGGTCAAGAATCTTAAAGAGCTTAAGATAAAGGACTCTAAGAGAGTTATCTTGTCAAATACCATATGACATGATTTTGAGCAAAATCCTAGTGTAATATTTTTTGAACTAGATAATATGATTGTATTCCATGTGCTGCTACAATTAGATTAATCATATATGTCATGATTATGCATAAATTCCAAATAAGTCGTATGCTTAGAGCATGTCGAATGATACCAATATAATCTGAGTACAAGTCATCGTGTGAATCATAGGAATATTCTAAAGTACTTATGAGAACTAGAGAAATATTCCTAGTCTATGAAGTATTTGAAAGAAAGCTATGTTTAAAGTTGTTACACATGTGCTAAAAATTTCAAATAGATTGAGATGACTCTCAGTCACAATCAGGCGTGTCCTCATTATGAATGAAGAGATAGTTACATGGATAGTGGTTCCATGTAGATTTCAATTACAGTTACACATCAGAGTTAGAGTACGTCGTGGTTTGGAGAACAACGTACAAAGATGGTTAATGTATAGTTCATTATGACTATGAGTAATCCCATTACACAAGTATTGGTATCTAAGTCATATTCAAGCATCTAATTCATTCTCAATAAATTTTTTTATATAGGAGTTATATATAAAACTAAAAAGGATTGTATTCGCAAAGTTTACACAAATCAAGTTTGTCAAATCTACTTAACAAATTTGCTTCATTAGCTAAAGCATGAAAGTCAAGCTGGTGCTATAGAGCATTGTTGATACAAGTAGATGTATTTGATTGAAATTTAGTATTTAGATATTGTGAACAATAAAGCAACATATATTGTAATGAATGATATATTGGATATGAGTCTTTCATTAAATAATTGTTGTGTTCTATATTAGCGTGTTTAAATCCTTGAATTACCAGGTTATTCTAAATGTCCTTAGTCGTTCATATTTGTGGGAGCATATATGAAGTATGACTAATATGAATATGGTGGATTCTCATGGAGATGAGAATGGCAAAGAGCTGCTACCAACTTCATAGATACTTGATTGGGAGAACAAGTATTGGACTTGGCCCGCATCAAAACCACTTTATGGATCGTAGTCAAGAGTGATGTTTTGATCATGGTTGTATATTTTTAATCTTAGATATGAGATGCAAGTTTAGGACTTCAAGTGTAGGGATTGTTGTGCTTAGACATGGTTCAACATTGTTTCGTAAAAGGCAGTCATAAAGGCCATCGTTAGGTATGACTTGAACTGTAGTGATAGGCGTATGTAATCAAGATGATCTTTGTATTCTTAGACCTGAGATGCATATTTGGGAGTTGAAGTGTAGGGATTATTGTGCTTAGACAAGGTTCAGCGTTGTTTCGTAAAAGGCAATCATAAAGGCCATCGTTGGGTATGACATGAACTGCATTGATAGGCGTATGTAGTCAAGATGAGATTTGTCCCTCTTATTCGTTGAGAACATGACATCTAAGGCCTTAGTTAAAGTTGAACACTAAATGAGATTGATCGCGATCCATATCTCATGTTCAACATGATGTTTGAGACAAAGGAATAAAGCCTTTAGTAACAATTGTAGCTTTGAGCTTGTGGAATTGGCTGTTGATGAGATGGCACCCTTCATATGTTGTTAGGGTCAGTAGCCCATTGCTAGACGTCAACTACTGTTTATGTTAGTCTATAATGAATCTTGTGCAATTGGGAGATTGTTGGATCTATATGCCCAAGATTCATTATGGGGTGATATTACTAATTATATATGATCCTATAGGGTCACACCTTTATCAAGTTGGCACATTTTGTATATTTATTATTATATGATTATTAATAAATAATATCACTTCTTGTATTTTAGTTAGAGAATAATTATTGTTTTGTGAAAATAGTAATTATAAGAGAGTATAACTAGTTATTATTTAATAAGGTATGAATTAATAAGTCATGCACAATATTTTGGACTAGTTGGATTCTTTTGTCTTTTACCTAAAAACAAAGTTTATATTTTATAAACTTGGAGTTTATAAAAAATAAATAATCTTTCCCTTTTAAAAGGTATGGCCTAAAATATTAAAATATGGAGGTTGATTTTCAACCTCCATGCTTTATCTCCCATGCTTCTAAAGGCTAGCCATCACTTTAGAGTATTTTAATGGTTAGACCTTAATTTTCATGGGCTATATAAGAGATGCATGAGGCTTGCATTTATTTAAGAGTGAAACACTTCTTTCTTCCCTTCTTCTTCTCTCTAAAAACTGTAAGTGTGGAGATGCTTCATCTCCATGCATTTTGATGCTTTACTTTGGTGTTTAGAAGACCTCTTGATTTGTTCCCTTTAGTGCTAAATTGAGTTAAACAATTAAAGGATTTAGACACTCAAGAATACCAGAAGGAACTAGCATTCCAAGTGCCTTACTCTGGTGGTGGATACTTGTAGGGAAGATCATACACTTTCATCTTTTGTTATCTTCATCAACACCCCAAAACCAAGTGGCTTCAAAGGTTTTAATGGTTATCTCTAAAACATCATATGGTTGTTTTTATTTCATTCTAACCTCTATAAATGGATCCATGATGGTTCGGATTTGTTATGATCTAAAAATAAACTTGTTATTTTTAAAGTCTTCCGTTGTCGGTTTTTGTGAAAAAAAAAACTCTTATTTAGTATCAAAACCCATCAGAGTGATCGGCTGATGGTTTATGATGTCATTTTCTATGACGAGGATTATATTGTTCCAGTTTTTCTTTATTGGAAGGAAGAGAGAGAGCTTTTATGTCACACCCCCAAACCTGGACGGCGGAAACATTCGGGGGCGGATGACTTCATGTACAGTATCATAACAGTTGAATATGAATGAAACATAGCAACCAAACGTCATACATTGAAGATACACACTTACATAGTTTAGATATTGAATCTTGTTCACCAGTTACACAAAAAGTAAGAAAGTAGAATTTCTTGAAGTCGCACCACTTGATATTATAGTCGAACTTAATACTTGCTACTGGAATTCCTTAGAATACAAGTCGTTTTGAAAAGCGTCAACTAAAAAGTTGGTGAGTTCATAAGCAGTTTTGAATAAAAATGGTTTTTGTACTTGTTTAGAATCGTTTCACAGTGCTTTCAAAATCTGATATTTTCTAATAAGAAATGGTATGAAATATTTGTGTCCGGTCTTATATTAGTGCACGTGTGTTAATGTTTACAAAAATAGAAAGAGAATGATTTCCAGACAACCCGATGTTGTTGTGATAGATGATGCTGGAATCTCATCCCCCGTGGTTGAGTACCAGTGCGTACAGATTTCCGTTTTATCAAAAATAAGGTTTCCCATTTTATCCAAAAAGAACATAGAATGGTTTCCCGTTTTATCCAAAAGCACATAGAATGGTTTCCTGTTTTATCCAAAAAGAACATAGGATGGTTTCCCGTAAATCTTATAACGTTAATTCCTCTAAGTGAGTCGTTATAACTGTTGGATTAATGTCTAAGTCCATAACTATAAATGGTAAGACTTGACCCGACCCGGCATGGTCCATTTGGGTTGCATGGCATCATGCATTTGGATAGACTATAATGAGAGAAATAAGACACTTATGGTTATTAATATATTATAAGTTCTAGTATATTAATAATAAGAATAATAAGATTATTTAATTAGTATTGATCAAGAATTAATCTAGGATTAATTAAGTGATCAAAAGAAGACTAATTAAATATATGGGTTGATTGTGTAAATCATCCATACTTGTATAGTGGGCTAATGCTCCATGGATAATCAAGTTGGGCTAAAACCCATAGGATGGTCCATGGATGCTCCATGGTGTATTTGAACCCATGGATCCAAGGAAATGGAAAGTCATGACAATTAGGGTTTACCCTAATTGTAACACTATATAAAGATCTTATTCTTGACAAAATCGGAGACTAGTATCATCTAGAGAGGGCTAGCCGATTTCATGAAGTGTAGATTTCTCTCAAGTTATTCCAAGTGTATTTGGTGTTGTGTGAACCATTTGAGGTGTCACACTTGGGGCACTTGGCACTCAAGCTTCATGAAGACTTTCTACATGAAAGAGGTATGTATTCTATCTTGTTATATTCATTATTTTATATGCTAGATTAGGATAATACCTTGGAAGTTCTTATTTGCATGTATAATAGAGAAAACATAGATCCAAGGTATTTAGGGTTGCATGTACACTTAGGAGTGTTAGAATGCTCAAAACCCAACAGTGGTATCAGAGCCTAGGCTTGTTTTCTTGTTATACTTGCAAAAGAAGCTGGAAAATCGAGTTTTGATGCTGTCTGCCCAGTAGACTCGCCGATTCCATCAATGGACTCGCCGAGTCGAAGGCAAAAAGCATCCAACTCGCCGAGTTGGTTCGTGCACTCGACGAGTTGGACCTCCATACAACATAAATTCGACCTTTTTGGCTGGAATTAGACTAGGAACATTACCCTAAGATGTTTTTGAACTTATAAACTTGTTTTTGATGTGGTAATGTTCATGCTAATCCAATTTCAAAGATAATTGTCAATAGATTCATGTTTTGTATTAGTTTAAGGTTTAGACTAATTACATGAAAAAGTTTGATTTGAATTATCTTGTTCTTATGAGTTGCTTAGATTAATAGAAAAGTTGAGTGAAATAGTTGTTTTCAATCCAAATTAATCTAAGAGTTGATTCTAAAATGTGTTTTTGTAACTTGTCCTCAAGTTATATGAAAAGTCACATTTAAGTTTCATAAAACTCATAAAAGTTGGCAAAGGTTACAAAATGAAGAGTCTAGTTCTAATTAAATGGTGTTATGACTCCAAAATTTGTCCTCAAGTTATGGAGGACCAAGAGTCTCTTCATTAAATAATAAATTAAAAAAAGAGTGTAACCTTAATTAATTCCATAAGTTATAAAATAAAGAAAAATTAATTCTTTTATTAGTTTAAAGTCTTCCATAACTTGTCCTCAAGTTATGGAACTTGAAGAGTTTTTGGATTAAAACTACTTTAAACACATAAGTTATGGAATTAATTAGTTTTGAATAGTTTCAAAACTTGCCCTCAAGTTTTGTAATTTGAAAAGTTTTCACTTATGAATACTTTAATTCCAAGTTAGCCCTTAGAATTTTAAAGAGTTAAAATTCAACCCTTATACTTTATAATATTATAAGTTAATAATATATATATGTATAAGAGTAAAGTCAGTCTTACCGCTAGTACGCCTCATTCACGAAGCTGGTCTATAAGGTGGGTATAAGGTTGTTGCCTATAAAATGGCAACTTAATGGGTGTCCACTCTCACCCACCGCTTCCTTGACTGGTGGAGGGTCGTTAGCCGAACGGGTTTGACAGGACTATAATTCTCCCTTCATTAAAAGTATTAATGAGATATACTAAGTAACTAAACTCTTAATAATACCCAATCTTAGTTACTTAGGAAAATGTGAATAAGGTGCTAATCCATGAAATTACACTTTGCACTTTGTTTAAGTCGGTTATTGGAGCGTGTGTGGTTAACCGGCACACTAACTCGTATTTAACAAGGTAGGTAAATGGTAACTTAATGTTTATCATAGTATCGATGGAGCGTGTGTGGTTAACCGACACATCGATTGAGGGGTAAACACTTAAGGGTACCAAGTAATTTGCATGGTTACTTCACACCTTGTTTTGTGATCCTCGACATCCCAGTCACAAAACCTGAAGGGCACACTCGAGATTGAAACATGCCATTGAACAGTTCAATGAATCTCAAAGATCTAGAAGTTTCAAAAACCAATTAAAACCTAATAATACATTTCGGTTATCTTGGTGGAAATTGGTGAATCGTCATTCACCTACCTTCAAATATTTTATAGCTTGGATTACGGCATACCTCTTCTAAGTTATAAAATAGTTTGTTGGGTCCTAGCCTTAATATTTCATATTGGGTGTCATATTAAGGACTTTATATCAACTATCTTGAATATCTCCCAAAAGATGTCTGGTTTAGACATTTATGATCTTCCCAAATCTCTTGAAACAAGCTTTCCTAATGAAGATGATGTCCCATGGATATCATACTTCATTCACCTCCTCCAATTATTCTCCCCAACCCACAAGTTCAAGGTCACTCAAGCCCATTTGGCAAGGCAAGGTCTAGGTGTGGTCACGTCTTGGAGATGTAGTCACATATTGACAAGTCGGGAGAGTTGGGTGTCAAAGTCTTGAGAAAGTTGGTGGTTCAATCACTTTCTAAGTCACATAGTGAGTTCCTTTGGGACACCTATGAAACAGACTATGACAAGACCCTTAATGATCTTATCTATTTGTTAAGATCAACTTCCTTAAAACTTGATGGACATTGACAATAGTGACACAAGAAATCCAGGAAAGCATTCTCTTCCCAATGGAAAGGGATCAGCCATAGTCAACTCGGTTGACCAAATGGTAAAGAGAAAAGCTAAGTCTGGGATAGTCCCGTGTACCATTATCAAAGGGTCCATATGTTTATATTGCCAAAGAAAGGGGCATTGGTTGCGAAGCTGCCAAATTTACCTAAGGATGTTAAAGTCAATAAGTTTGACTCTACTTCAGGTAAATTCCACTATCTAACTCTGTTAAGTTTCTATTATGAGATTCTTGATACATGATGTGACTGGGTCACATGGTGATGTTTTAAGAATCAAAGAAAAAGTGAAGGAACTTAAAGAAAGAATATGCTGAATCTGATCGCGTAAATGGATTTCTATCGCGTAGTTTGAACATCGGATTCTTGAGCTACTTCTTAGGAGTTATGAGATATTGCTAAGGAATAGATAACAACAAGTTTTCATATGGATTGTAAGGATAAGTTTTCCGCAAAGTTTTTTAAAATAAAAGGAAAATTTTGATTTTATTTATTTTAAAATATCCTTACAATGGCATCTGTGGAAATTTTTGTTGCTTATAAGATTCCATTAATAGCAAGAGTGGAAGTATGAAATTGATTCTTTCATTTGTGGTAATGTCTAAATTTACCAAATAAGCAAAGATTCTCATCATCCAAGTTTTGATTGGACCGAAACTTGGAATCATGCAAGTTGTATAGCATGATGAATGAGAACTTTCAAGTATTGGAAAAATTAAGACTAATTACTCGTTCACAAGGATGTGTGAGTCAAGTGAAGGACTAAGGGATCGAGTAGACATTCTTGTGCACTGGTCAAGTCCACCACAAAAGATTTATAAAACTATTCGTCATAGTTTACAAAAGCTCAGTAAATATGATTATACTTACAAGCTTAAGTGTAACTCTGAGACATTGGAAAAAGGTTCCAATGTATGACAGAGCGAATAAGAAGAATCAAATTAGGCAGAAGGATAAAAGTTTCTCAAATCTGAAAAGATGGGAGAGTACTTTAGTATCAGTTTTGTGATCATCTTAATGATTAAGAAACCATAGCACAATTAGTTCTCTAAGGAAATCTTAGTGCATTCTTATGACTAAGAAGAGGGATCTTGAATTGTTGAAATGGTTAAATCAAGAAGATGAGTCATACTTCGTTCCAATACAAGTCTTAGAGTCATACTCCAAGATTGTAACTTGAGTGACATGTCTTAAAGAAGGTTTAAAACACTTGTCAAATGTAAGAGTAAAAGTTTTCTACTCTTGTACATTTGAAATTGGTAAGTTTTGAAGTTTTGGATAAAACAAAGACCAACTTAGGCCAATTGTGTGAAGTGTTTGTCTTGATTAGAATCCACACTATCTCTTGAATATTTCACAAGAAATTCTTATATGTCAAGAGGACAGTGGGAGTCTTAAAGGTCTTGAAAGTCTCAAGAACTAATCAAGAATAAAATCTGAAGTTCTTCATTAGCACACGACTTGAGGTTTATAACCTATCGTGTTGACATATTCTGTGCCCATTCCAATTAAAGTTGGCTTTGCATATGAGTTCTTAGAGTTCTCAATTAGTTGCACAACAACTTGGAAGCAATGGCAGGCCCTTGAGCTGCTAGGTGGCAAGAAATTAAGATTGAGTTCAATCCATATGAGTGCGGATTTGTCATTATCCTTGTCTTGTGACTATGGTTTGACAATTCACATGGATAAGAACACATACACCATAAAAATCTAAGTGTCATAAGGTTTCTCTCCGATTCATGAAAATGATGGTGAGGAAACACTTTCACTAAGTAGATTTTAGCTAGATAGCAATTGTAATGTTTGCATTCTCAAAGTCGTTAGTGGAGCATGTGTGGTTTACCGGAACACTAACCTGGACTTGTGAGAATTGGCAAAAAGGTCTAACTATTATGATTACGGCATCCCTCTTCATAATTGTTTAGATACACAAGTGTGCTATCTAAGGGAAGGTGTATGATTTTGATAAAGTTTTATCAAAACAATCTAGTATCAGAAATCTGAACTTTGGTAAGAAAGTCAGCTGCTTTCTGAGTACATGTCAAAGCTAGTGGGAGCATAAGTGTTATGCTAATAATCATCATGTTAGTGGGAGCATGATAATTATGATAAAGGTTGCAAGTTAGCAATGTTAATTATAGAAAACAAAAGGTTTCAATTGGGAAAAAGTTGTTTTGCTATCATTAAGGGAGAGGAAATTATACTTCATCTCAAATCTATAAGCTTAGATCGTGAGGTTTTAATCATTTAGTCAAGAATATATATATGAATTTCATGTTGGAATGGCTCAACCTAAGGAAATTTTGTATATGAGTCCATTATTTGCGTTCTAAAATTCGATTATGATTACGGCATCCCTTTTCATAATCTGAATTATGAGAACTTGGCAAATTGAAATGGAAATGTTATAGCAAAAGACTAGTTTAGTCTTTATGTGAGACATCATGAATCATGTCCCATATGCTTCGGATATAGGATCGATTACATGTTCTATATTTATCCATTCTAAAATTTTCCAAATGTCTGGGGCATTGAGAAGGGAAAAGGTTTAGAACTAGATATGAATAAAAGGATTAAACAATTGTCGAGGACAATCTAAGGTTTACCAAAGATTGGTTGCTCAAGGATAGTTGGAAGTATAGTGATAATTTTAGAAGGACCATATTGACATAATCTGTAAGGAGGAAACTCTTGTTCAGAAGTGATAGTCAAAATGGAATCTGGAAATGTTTCAAAGTTAGAATTTTCAATCTGTGTAAGATTAAGGAAACTTAATGCAAGAAGGATGTTTCCAAGGAGTTGATCTCCTTTCGAATGCTCTGTAATGATTGTTGTCAAGTCCTTCTGACTTTGTGCATAATCAATACAAGAGGTTCAATGCATATAAGTTTAGAATCTAACAGATTTCAGTAAATGACATGAATTTGGAATTCTTGTATTTGTAGTAAGGATTTGGGAGTGTGAAAAGAGAATCATTGAAGTTATGTTCAATGGATCTAGTTCACAAAGTAAAGATCATAGACAAACATAGTATGCATACTTGGTGTATGGCATGACTAGTGTTTAGAAAACATAGTGTACATGCTTGGAGCATGGGACAACTATTGTTTTAAATTCAAGAATAAAGTTGATAACTGAAACAGTATACAATGAATAATGTGTAATCATATGGTGATAAATAAAAGGTGTTTTATTTATGTTCATAGGTTTTGATACCATATTGGATTCAATTATTATTGTGTTTCATTTTTCATGTTTTGACTTCCAGAATAAATTAGGTTATTCTTTCGGAATGACTAAGTTATTCAAACCATCCACAGTAGGTCATATGTTGGAAGTAGATATGAATTAAGACTGTCATGGGTTGGCTTTTAGAGGTCTAAGGTGTTGGACAAAGGGCTACAACACTCATGTGTGCTCATAAGTTCTGAGTATTGGATTCAACCCGTGCTCATTGGAATCACTTCATGGATTTTATCACGAGTGATCATGAGACGATAATATCTTATATTCTTCAAACCTAGAGATATGAGTTGTTACTATGAGTTGGTTGTACATTGATTGCACGAAAACGCATTTGGTAACTCGGTCCTATAAAACGTCTCTTTGTGTATGATTCAACAAGTAGTAGAACAAGCCATATGAGTCGAAGTTTATCCATTCCTTTTACCTTCGGGATAAAAGCGAGATCTGTGGGCCCCTCGATGATTTGATGATGACAAATGGAAGTGCTCGGCCGGGCCAGGACTGATTTGATTTGTTCAATTAGTCAGTCATCATAAATCGGAAATCAGGAAACCACAAATGGACAGAGAGAATGATTATAATCCATGTCTCAGTCCATACGATATCTAGAATGGAGGAATATATGATCCCTTATCTAATGGACAAGTCATTGCCAAAGGTCAGAGTTCATCGACAAGGTCAGAGTTCGACAGAAGCTTTTGAGAGCTACGATTGCCAGTTGGTTCCTGAATTCATACGCAATAATAGTTTTAGACTTATCCAAATGGGAGACTTTTGGATTAATGTCTAAGTCCATAACTATAAATGGTAAGACTTGACCCGACCCGGCATGGTCCATTTGGGTTGCATGGCATCATGCATTTGGATAGACTATAATGAGAGAAATAAGACACTTATGGTTATTAATATATTATAAGTTCTAGTATATTAATAATAACAATAATAAGATTATTTAATTAGTATTGATCAAGAATTTATCTAGGATTAATTAAGTGATCAAAAGAAGACTAATTAAATATATGGGTTGATTGTGTAAATCATCCATACTTGTATAGTGGGCTAATGCTCCATGGATAATCAAGTTGGGCTAAAACCCATAGGATGGTCCATGGATGCTCCATGGTGTATTTGAACCCATGGATCCAAGGAAATGGATAGTCATGACAATTAGGGTTTACCCTAATTGTAACACTATATAAAGATCTTATTCTTGACAAAATCGGCGACTAGTATCATCTAGAGAGGGCTAACCGATTTCATGAAGTGTAGATTTCTCTCAAGTTATTCCAAGTGTATTTGGTGTTGTGTGAACCATTTGAGGTGTCACACTTGGGGCACTTGGCACTCAAGCTTCATGAAGACTTTCTACATGAAAGAGGTATGTATTCTATCTTGTTATATTCATTATTTTGTATGCTAGATTAGGATAATATCTTGGAAGTTCTTATTTGCGTGTATAATAGAGAAAACATAGATCCAAGGTATTCAGGGTTGCATGTACACTTAGGAGTGTTAGAATGCTCAAAACCCAACAATAACCATACTAAATAATGACAATTTCGCCTGTCTTTGTGTCTTTGGGACGCCGACAAAATAGGATAAGGTTTTTGTCACCCTAGACTGGCCTAGTCTAACTGTAGCGAACAGCTCCTGTGTGGGGTATCACCCCCGTATAGATCTATACACAAACTTCTGTTTTTCCTCCAGGGAACTTTGGTTATAACTATAGGCTACGATTGTACACTCAAAGGTGCCAACCTACAAGTCTCACTAGATCCTTAATCGAAAATTTACATGAAAAAGAAAGAACACATATAAAACTCATTCCTAGGCCCAATAAACATGTAAGTGGACCACTAAGGCCCACTATACGTGTCTATTATTTCCAGACTCAAAAGGAATATGAATGTCTATCATGAGCCCAATATACATGTAAAATGATACTAAGGCCCACTAAACATGTATATTATTTCCAGGCCCAATAAGGATATGAATGTCTATCTTGAGCCCAATATACATGTAAAAGGACACTAAGGCCCACTAAACATATATATTATTTCCAGGCTTAATAAGGATATGAATATCATTTTTAACCCGTTTGTTATTATTTTGTTTATTTTAGCTTAATTATTTACAAAATTGATATAAAAAGCCCACTTTTTGTAAAAATGACGCTCTTGGCCCAATAAGCCACAAAATTTTCAATTAAGGCCTAATTATCGTAAAAATAACACTTTAGTCCCCATTTTTGTTCAAAACTTGTGTTTTTGACTAGTTTGTGGTAAAAATAACATTTTAAACCCATTTTTGTCAAAAATATCATTTTTGGCTTGATTTTTGTGAAATACACCTTTTTCTGGTTTTTGGCTTTTCTGACCTAGTTGTTGGAAAATTTGTAGAAAAATCATCTTTAGACGAAATTTGGATCCGTAAATTCTGGAAGTTTGGAAATTTTGTCTAATTTGTTAACAATGTTTCGCATAATTTTTATTGGCCTATAACAAGTGTGAAATTTTTCACCTTCACAGATTGGTCCGAAATTATTTCAAATCTGATAGCCAGTTTTGTAAAATTCGTCAAAAATTGTAGAAAAATCGTATGAAAACGTGAGAGTAGTCATTTTAAAGGTAATAACCGGAACTTTTTCCACGTACAACAGTTTTGAAAAATATTACCATTAAGGAGGTCAAAGCAGTTCGATATTAGACTAAAACTTTTCTATCAAGGGCTAATTTTTGAGTTTAAGTTATTTAAGTTTGTTCACAAGACTTGTTTTTGCTATTTTAAGTGTATAAATCCCAGATATACAAGTTTACATGTATTATATGTGAAGACACATACTTTTCTCAAGGTATTTATGAAGATCCAAGTGATAAACTTCATTTTCAAGTAAAGATCTAAAAGTTAAACACATAAACATGCATATATACATAGATCTAACACAAAAGCACTTGTATTCTCCCCCAAAAACATTATAAAACCGAAAAAGGGGGGGTATGAACTCACCTTTGGGGTTTTTGAGATGTGGATGAAGAAGAAGATGGAACTTTGAACCTAGCTTGAGTTTTTTGGTGAGATCTCAAAATGGTGGTGGATCTAAGAGTTTTTAACACAATCAAAGGATGTAAACAAGAGTTTTAGCTTGAAAGATGTGATAATCTTTAAGATTAACAAGAGTACTTACCATGTTATGAACGCTTGAAGAGAACTTCTTGAAAAACATGCTAACAAGCCCATGAATTTTTGAAGAAAAAGAAGAGAGAATCCTTGAGTTGTTGGGAGAAATTGTGTTGGAGATGAAATTTTGAATGTGGGTGGAAAGGGAGAAGTGGCCGAGAGATAAGAGGGAAGAGAGGGAGAGAGAAGATCATTGATATATGATGGTTAATCCAATTTTGCATAGATGTATGCAAGATAATAGCTTTGTTGCATGTAGTATAATATGGAGGTGGCAACAAAAGTCAACCTCCCTGTTATTGGTGTCTCTCTTTTTTTTTTGTTCAATGGGCAAACCTATTAGGGGTGTTTCTTGGCCCATATGATGGCCCAAAATGATGGGCTTCGATTTGGCTTGGCCCCATGAAGGATTCTCGACTCATTAAAGCTTAGGAAAAGGTTTTTGGTTCAAAGGATCCAAAAATAATAATTATCGGCCCAACTAAGGTCCTAGTATATGTTTTTGGCCCAAAAGGCCCAATAAGAATGTCTTATGACCCAAAAGAACTAAATTGAGGGATTATTGGATCGAGTTTTGGGATTATACAAGGAGATTATATTGTTTTAGGAATTCACATCTTGACCTAATTTTACCGGTTGTGACATTCTAATTTTAGAATTTAGAGATAGACCCTGTGGGGTACCAGATAGTTGTGGTATTTGCACCAAAGGGTTCTTGTGGTATAACTGTCTTAAGGTATTTCTTATGTCGTAAGAGAGTCATTACAGTGGGGACTGTGAAAGATAAGGACATGGATATGCCTTATTTGAGTATAGTAAGGCGTATTCTAGAAACTGTTTTAGGTGATCGGGAGGAGTGTCGGAAACGACAACCCAAGTTGTATATGTTGCCTATCGACTGTGAGAGTGAGGTCTCCTGTTTCTGTGTTGATTCTTGCGATGTGGTGTTAGTTGAGGATTCAGAGATGAAGTATGTGATAGTCCATTTATTCTGAAATAAAGAGTCGGTGCTATTTAGCATTGTCGAAATATCTTCTTATGCAGCAGCATAAGATTCTTGTTAATTGGAGGCTGTCACGTTGGGAAGTTTCCAAGGTGTCCATATGAGATTCGGAATGCCCAGAGTTGACTGGTCTTTACCTGGAAGGTCATCGTGTATTGTGTGGTATGCTCCAAGAGTCGGGTATGGTATATCTGGTGAGCCAGTTTGAAGTTTGGTCTGTTTGGAATACCAATTCGCGGTGGATCGAAGCCTAAGAGGGGGAGTACTGGGTATTCAGTTGGAAGGATCATCGATCTGTTCGAGTTGTGGCTTCAAAAGATTGGGTTATAGGGATTTGCGGTTCGGTTGTTGGATTAATGTCTAAGTCCATAACTATAATTGGTAAGACTTGACCCGACCCGGCATGGTCCATTTGGGTTTCATGGCATCATGCACTTGGATAGACTAAAATGAGAGAAATAACACTTAAGGTTTATTAATATATTATAAGTTCTAATATATTAATAGAGATTATTTAATTAGTATTGATCAAGAATTAATCTAGAATTAATTAAGTCATCAAAAGAAGACTAATTAAATATATGGGTTGATTGTGTAAATCATCCATACTTATGTAGTGGGCTAATGCTCCATGGATTATCAAGTTGGGCTAAAACCCATTGGATACTCCATGGATGCTCCATGGTGTATTTGAACCCATGGATCCAAGGAAATGGAAATCCATGACAATTAGGGTTTACCCTAATTGTAACAACTATATAAGCATCTTAGTGATGTGAGAACTCGGCCACTAGAGATGCATGGAGGGCAAGCCGATTCTTGAAGTGTTCTAATTTCTCTCTAAGTTATTCCAAGTGCTTATGGTGCTGTGTGAACCATTTGAGGTGTCACACTTGGGGCACTAGGCACTCAAGCTTCATGAAGACAAGCGCCAACAAAAGGTATGTTATTCTAACTTCTCTTATTCAAAGGTTTGTATGCTAGAATAGAACAATTCCTTGGAAAGTTGATATTTGCATGTATAATAGAGAAAACATAGATCCGAGGTATTTAGGGTTGCATGTACACTTAGGAGTGTTAGATTGCTTAAAACCCAACAGTGGTATCAGAGCCTAGGCTTGTTTTTTTTGTTGTACTTGCTTAAACTACTTAAAAATCGACTTTTGGTGCTGTCTGCCCAGCAGACTTGCCGAGTCCATGAAGGAACTTGACGAGTCCAAGGAAAAATGCATCCAACTCGCCAAGTTTGTTCATGCACTCAACGAGTTGGACCCCCAGACATCATATTTTCGAGTTTTGGTGTTGGAATTGGTCTAGAATCATTACCTTTGACTGTTTTGGGCTTATAAAACTTGTTTTGAATGTGGTAATGATGATGTTAAACCAATTTCAATTCTATAATAAAAGTTTCAAGTTTATATGTGTTCATGTTATTCTTGAAAATTGTTGATTATGAATGATCATGCTTATGAGTTTTGCTAGATCATAGGAATTGTGTGCAAATTGTTTGGTGATATAATTCATGATCTTGTTGAAAATTGTATGGAGTTCATAACTTTTCCTCAAGTTATGAATTTTCAAGAATTTTATGTTTCCTTGATTTATGAGTTAGTTTAGATTGATAATGAAAAATTATGTTTTAGTTGTTTTCAATCCATATTAGTCTAAAAGAAGTTCATAAAATATGTTTTTGTAACTTGTCTTCAAGTTATGTGAAAAGTCATATTTATGAATCTTAAAAACTCATAAAAGTTTTGTAGGTTACATAAAATGTAAGAGTTTTTCCATTAAATAGTTTAATGACTCCATAACTTGTCCTCGAGTTATGGATGTTGAAGAGACACTTCTTTAAATTGTTTTTTAAAGAATAAGGGGTTACATTAAAATGAAGAGTCTTCATTTTAATGAACCATTAAACTCATAAGTTATGATTTAAAGAGTCTTGAAATAGTTTCAAAACTTGCCCTCAAGTTTTGGAATTTGAAAAGTTACTCCTCATGTATACTTTAATTCCAAATTGAACATTGAAATTTTAAAAAAGTTTAAAATTCAACCCTTATACTATTATTATAATTTTAATTATATAGATATGTATAAGAGGAAGTCAATCTTACCGTTAGTAGGCCTCATTCACAAAGTCGGTCTATAAGGGGGGTATAAGGTTACTACCTATAAAATGACAGTTTAATGGGTGTCCACTCTCACCCACCGCTTCCTTGACTGGTGGAGGGTCGTTAGCCGAACGGGTAGGAATGGACTATAATTCTCCCTTCATTAAAAGTATAATGAAAAATACTAAGTAACTAAACACTTATAAATTCCCAATCTTAGTTACTTAGGAAACATGTGAAAAGGTGCTAGCCCATAAAATTACACTTTGTACCTTACCAAGTCGTTAGTGGAGCGTGTGTGGTTAAACGACACACTAACATGGACTAGTAAGAGTAGCAAAGGGTAACTTGACTTTATTATAGATCGGTGGAGCGTGTGTGGTTAACCGGCACATCGATTAGGTAATATTGTTAAGGGTACCAAGTCAATTTGTATGGTTATTCACACCTTGTTTGTGATCCTCGGCATCCCAGTCACAAATTTGAGAGGGCACGATCGAGATTCAAACATGCCATTGAAAAGTTCAATGTATCTCAAAAGATCTAGGAGTTTCAAAACTAATAAAACCTAATAATAAAATATTTCATTTTCATGGTGGAAATTGGTAAATCGTCATTTACCTACCTTCAACTATTTTATAATTTGGATTACGGCATCCCTCTTCCAGTTATAAATAGGTTGTTGGGTCCTAACCTTAATATTTCATATTGGGTGTTATATTAAGGACTTTAAATCAACTAACTTGAATTTCTCCCATTATAGATGTCTAGTTTAGACAGCTATGGTCTTCCCAAATCTTTAGGAACAAGCTTCCTAATGAAGATGATATCCCAAATGGCAATGAAGATGAAAGATCAATCCCTTTGTTGGGCATTTGTGGGACTAGAAATCATACTTCACTTCATCCACCTCCTCCAATAAATCTCCCTATCCCACAAGTTTTAAGACTTGATAAGTTCTAAGTCACTCAATCCCTATTGGCAAGCAAAGTCTATATGTGCTTAGATCTTGGGGATTAAGCCACATATTGACAAGTCGGGAGAGTCGGTGTCGAAGTCTCGGGGTAGCTGGCTGCTGACTTCGTTCTTCAGTCACTCCCTGATGACAGGTCGCGACAAGACCCTTAATGATCTTACCTATTTGCTTGATGATGCTAAATCAGCAATGATTTGGAGCATTGGTAAAGCAAATTGGATTGGAAGATCTACTTTCCAAACCTATTTGGACATTGAAAATGGTGACATTGGAGGTCCAGGAAAAAGTTTCTCTTCCCAATGGAAAGGGATCGGCCATAGTCAACTCGGTTGACCAAATGGTAAAGAGAAAGGTTAAGTCTGTGATAGTCCCATGTACCGTTTCCAAAGAGTCCATATGATTCTGTTGCCAAAGGAAAGACATTGGTTGCGAAGCTGCTAGATTTACTTGAAACATCTTAAGGATGTTAAAGTCAATAGGTTTGACTCTACTTCAGGTAAAGTCCATTGTCTAACTCTATTAAGTTTCTATTCTGAGATTCTTATTGCATAATGTGACGAGGTCACATGTTGATGTTTTAAGAATCAAAGAAAAGGTGAAGAAACTTAAAGGAAGTATATGCTGATTCTGATCGCGAAGATGGATTTCGATCGCATGGTTCGGTGATCAGAATTTTGAGCTGTTACTTAAGAGTTATGATATATTACTTAGGAATAGATAAAAACAAGTTTTCCATATGGATTGTAAGGATAAATTTTTCCACAAAGTTTTAAGATAAAAAGAAAAATGGTTTTGATTTTATTTATTTTAAGTATCCTTACAATGGCATTTATGAAAAATTGTTGATTATATGTTTCCATTGATAAGCAATATGGGTAAATGGATTTGATTCTTTCATTAGTGGAAGTGCCATAATTTACCAAATAAGGAAAGATTCTCATCACCCAAGTTTCAGTTGGATAGAAACTTGGAATCATGCAACTTGTATTGTATGATCATGAGAATTTTTTTTTATATATTTGGGAAATTAAGTCTAATTCCTTGTTCACATGTACATGTGAATCAAGTGAAGGACAAAGGGATCAGATACACTTGGGTGTGCGCTGATCAAGCCCACCACAAAGTTGCTAAGCTTATTCATTATGATTTACTAAAGTTTAGTAAATATGGTTATACTTACAAGTTTAAGTATAGTTCTGGATCATTGGAGAAGTTTCAATGATAGACATAATGAGTAAGAAGAATCAAATAAGGCAGAAAGATAAAAGTTTCTCTAATCTGAAGAGATGGGACAGTACTTGAGTATCTTGTTTTATGATTATCTTAGTGATTATGAAACCATGTCACAATTGATCCTCTAAGGACACCTTAGTTCATTTTGTATGGCTAAGGAGAGGAATCGTGAATTGTTGAAATGGTTAGATCAAAAGATAAATTATACTTCGTTCCAAAATTAAATCTTAGAGTCATACTCCAAGATTAAGCCTTGAGTGACATAATCTTTAAGAAAGGTTTAAAACACTTGTTAAATGTAGAGTAAAATGTGTTCTTACTCTTGTACATTTGAAATTGGTAAGTTGTGATGTTTTGGATAAAACAAAGACCAACTAAGACCAATTGTGAGAAGTGTTTAACTTGATAAGAATCTGCACTAACTCTTGAATATTCGTTTTGTCAAGGAATGGTTCTTGACAAAGAGAATCTTATATGTCAAGAGGTCAGTGGGAGTCTTAAAAGGATCTTAAGATAGATTCAAGAACTAATCAAGAGTTTTGTTAATCACTAGACCATGACTTGAGGTTTGTAACCTATTGTGTTGACATATTTTGTGCCCATTCCAGTTAAAGTTTGTTTTGCATTGGAGTTCTGAGAGTTCTCAACTGGTTGCATAACAACTTGGAAGCAATGGTAGGCCCTTGTGCCACCAGGTGGCAAGAAATTAAGACTGCACAAGTTCAGTCTATATGAATTTGGATTTGTCATTAACCTTGTCGTGTGATTATAGTTATGTCAAATTCACATGGATAGGAATACATACACCATGAAAATCTAAGTGTCATAAGGTTTCTCTCCGATTCTTGAAAATGATAGTGAGGAAACTCTTTCACTAAGTAGATTTAAGTGGATGGCAAGTGTGAAGTTTGCATTCTCATGTCGTTAGTGGAGCGTGTGTGGTTAACCGACACACTAACTAATGAGAATGGCAAAGGTTTAGACTCACATGTGAGCTATCTAAGGAAAGGTTTAGACTCCAGGTGTATGACTTGATAAAGTCTTATCAAGGCAATCTAGTATCAGAAATCTGACTGATTTCTAGGTACATGTCAAAGCTAGTGGGAGCATAAAGTGTTATGCTAGTTAGATAATAATCATTATGCTAGTGGGAGCATGATGATTATGTTGCAAGTTAGCAATGTTAATTATAGAAAACAAAAGTTTCAACTCGCTTTGAAAAAATTGTTTTACTATAATTAAGGGAGAGAAATTTATACTTCATTCCAATTCTACAAGATTAGATTGAGATTTTAATCAACTTTAGTCAAGAATATATATATGAATGTTATGTTGGAATGGTTCAACATAAGGAATTTATATATATGTTGCTTTCTCAAAATTCGATTATGATTACGGCATCCCTCTTCATAGTTCGAATTATGAGAACATGGAAAATAAAATTTTATAGCATGAATCGTATCCCATATGCTTCGGATATAGGATCGATTGCATGTGTTATAATATTCATCCATTCTAAATTTTCCTAATGCTTAGGGCGTTAAGAAGGGAAAAGGGATTAGATTTGGATATGACTAAGATGATTAAGCAATTGTCGAGAACAATTTGGGGTTTTCCAAAGTTTGGTTACTCATGGACAATTGGAAGTATATAGTAAGGATCGTATTGACATATTTTGGAAAGAGGCAACTCTTGTTCAAAAGTGATGGTCAAGATGGGAACATGGAATTGTTTCCATAGGTGGAAGTTATTCTTTGAATCTGTGTAAGATTAAAGAACTTAATGCATAGAAGGATGTTCAAAGGAATGTACTTTGAATTTGAGACTTCATCTCCATGGAATTGATTTCCATTGGAATACTTTGTGATGGTTGTTGCCAAGTCTTTGTGACTTGTGTGAATATCATTACAAGAGGATCATTGCATAGATTACGGTAAATGACAAGAACTTGGTATTCTTACATTTACAATAAGGATTGGGATTGTGAAATCAGAATCATTGAAGTCATGTTCAATTGATATACATTTAACAAAGAGATGACCATATGTAAACATAGTGTGCATACTTGGAGTATGGCATAGCTATTGTTTAGAGAAACATAGTATGCATGCTTGGAGCATGACATCACTACTGATTCAATTCAAGTATTAAGTTGATTAATCGAAACATGAATAATGAGTGATCAATATGGTGCTTAGATAAAAGGTGTTTTATTTACGCTCAAAGTGTTGAGGCCATATAGGACTAGTATTATTTTGTGTTTCACTTTGCATGTTTTGACTTCCAGAATAATGAGGTCGTTCTCCTGATTGACCAAGTTATTCAAACCATCCACAGTCAGTCATATGTTGGAAGTAGATATGAATCAAGACTGTCGTGAATTTGGCTTGTATGATTTGTCTAAAGTGCTTTAGACAATGCAATAGTTGCTACAACATTCATGAGTACTCATAAGGGCTGAGTATTGGATTCAACCCACGCTCATTTGGATTCACTTGATGGATTTTATCACGATTGAATCATGAGACGATAATATCTTATATTCTTCAAACCTAGAGATATGAGTTGTTGACTATGAGTTGGTTATACATTGATTGCACGTAAACGCATTGGTAACTCGATGTTATAACACGTGCCTTTGTGTATGATTCAACAAATAGTTAGTACAAGCATATGAGTCGAAGTTTATCCATTCCTTTTACCTTCGGGATAAAAGCGATATCTGTGGGCCCCTCGATGATTTGATGATGACAAATGGAAGTGCTCGGCGGGCCAGGACTGATTTGATTTGTTCAATTAGTTAGTCGTCATAAATCGGAAATCGGGAAACAACAAATGGACAAAGAGAATGATTATGATCCATGTCTCAGTCCATATGATATCTAGAATGGAGGAATATATGATCCCTTATCTAATGGACAAGTCATTGACAAAGGTCAGAGTTCATCTACAAGGTTAGAGTTCGACAGAAGCTTTTGAGAGCTACGATTGCTAGTCGGGTTCTGAAGTCATAGTTGCAATAATACTTTTAGACTTATCCAAGTGGGAGACTGTTGGATTAATGTCTAAGTCCATAACTATAATTGGTAAGACTTGACCCGACCCGACATGGTCCATTTGGGTTGCATGGCATCATGCACTTGGATAGACTAAAATGAGAGAAATAACACTTAAGGTTTATTAATATATTATAAGTTCTAATATATTAATAGAGATTATTTAATTAGTATTGATTAAGAATTAATCTAGAATTAATTAAGTGATCAAAAGAAGACTAATTAAATATATGGGTTGATTGTGTAAATCATCCATACTTATGTAGTGGGCTAATGCTCCATGGATTATCAAGTTGGGTTAAAACCCATTGGATGCTCCATGGATGCTCCATGGTGTATTTGAACCCATGGATCCAAGGAAATGGAAATCCATGACAATTAGGGTTTACCCTAATTGTAACAACTATATAAGCATCTTAGTGATGTGAGAAATCAGCCACTAGAGATGCATGGAGGGCAAGCCGATTCTTGAAGTGTTCTAATTTCTCTCTAAGTTATTCCAAGTGCTTATGGTGTTTTATGAACCATTTGAGGTGTCACACTTGGGGCATTAGGCACTCAAGCTTCATGAAGACAAGCACTAACAAAAGGTATGTTATTCTAACTTCTGTTATTCAAAGGTTTGTATGCTAGAATAGAACAATACCTTGGAAAGTTGATATTTGCATGTATAATAGAGAAAACATAGATCCAAGGTATTTAGGGTTGCATGTACACTTAGGAGTGTTAGATTGCTCAAAACCCAACAGTTCGGGTATATGAGACTTGGGTCTAGATGTGGTCAAGGCGAGGTGCAGAATGAGATGATGCATGTTGCATGTGCTCAGGAATGAATGAGTGTGTTCACGACAGGTAGTCGTTGGTCAGGGAGCTCGTTATGGTCAATGTTTCTTTCGGGTTCGCAAATGTTTGGGTTATGAGGCGGTTCGGTCATTTGGATCAAGTTTTGGTTGTTGAAGGTTTTGCTAGTTCGATGTTTAGATTGCTATCTATACTCCAGGAAGAGAGGCGATTGATCTGTCAATCAACTTCATAGTTGGTATGTGTAGTTTTGGATGGGTTTTATTCAGTAAATATTGGGGTTTTGGGTTGTCGTCAACGTATTCTCAATCGGTGATTACTTTCTGTTCTTATTTAATAAGTTGGAATACTCCTAAGGTTTTGAGCTGCATAACTTGAAGATCAATGCTCGTGACAAGCTATCGTTAAATTATGTGATGGTGTATCTTGGCTTCCGAGTGTGTTGCCCTAAATTGTTGGATTGTAGAATTATTGTATGTCACACCCCAAAACCAAGAACGGCGGAAACGTTCTGGGGTGGAGGACGTCATGTAAAGTATCACAACACAGTAAATGTAAATAAGCAAACAACATCATCCATTGCATTAAATATATAATTTTAATACAAAAGTGTTATGTACAGTTTTAGACACCAAAATATGAAAAACAAAATAATATGAGATGAGTCTTGAATGCGCTCCATCTTCTCAAAAGCTGGCCTCGGTACCTGTCTACTGATGACCTGAGAATACAAGTTATTTTGAAAGAGTTTATCAGCATTAAGCTGGTGAGTTCATAAGTATTTTAGTGTCGGTGTTTGTTATCAAAATCGTTTGAACGTGTCTCAAGTATAAGTTTGTAAAATGTATGTGAGTGTTTGTAAAAGTTTGAATCCTTCAGAAAAAACTATATTTTCTATTAAAGTAGCCTTCTACCAAGGCTCAACTGTTTTGTATGCTCGTTTGTTGTAAAAGTGTGTAATTTACCAAGTGTAACTATCATTTAATAAAATATAGTTTGTACATTTAATGTTTAAGTGAGGTTATCACTAAAAATATGTAATGGGTAAATCAATGTAGTACTGTAGTTTTGTTTTGATAGTAACTACTGTTGTACTAACTACCTTAAACCGGATTTATATTAAGGTAATATGTGATAATTGCACCATGCTATCGACTGGTAACAACGACATACGAATGGTCATAATAACGGAATGACGTTTGGCACCTGCAGACCTGCAGGTCCAGCTGTAGCTAGCAGCAAGGTGTAGGATAGTCAATCCAGTATAGATCTATACGCAAACTCACGCTCTCCCTCCAAGAGAATTCTGGCTACAACTCGGGACATGACATTTAAGGCATGCTCCGATACAGTGGATCACAATTGTTAACGTATTCTCGTATATGTAATGTAATGTTTCTAGTTCTAGTATAGTTGTATATGTTCTCCTCCTAGTATAGTTGTATATGTTCTCGTAGTATAGTTGTATATGTTCTCATAGTATAGTTGTATATGTATGATCCTGTGTTACCCCGATGGTAACTAACTAATGATGTGTCTAGTACGTATGAATATGGGAGTACTTTTATGTCTATATATGTATATTTGATATATAATTAATATTGAAACGACCTTTGGATGGTCACCCGAAATCCCACCAGACCACATCCAAATCGAGGAAAAGGAAATAGGGCGGATGGCATTCCTAAGCCCTTTAAACATTATTTATACATCTATACATATATGGGCATGCAATTTATAAGAAGTAAATGCATAAATAAGTTTTTATAAGACATTTGGAACATAAATATTATTTCAAGAAAAGATCGACTTGATGTCAATCTATAAAAACAATTTGAAGGCATAAGTTTGATAAAACATTTTAAGTATAAGGAACATTTGTTTGAATCACAGTTGTAAATAACTTTGAAGAGTAAAAGAGTTTGTAAAACATTTTGAAGTAAAACAGTTTGATAAACAGTTTCAACAGTGATAAAATCATTGGTTTCCTAGTTATTAATCACATGTGATTAAATGCAATCACATGTGATTGAAGCAATAACTATAAGTGTTTGACTTGTATTCCCCCCCATAAAGTATTTAAAACATTTAAAATCATTTCAAAGGTTGATTAAAGGGGTATGAACTCACTTGTGGTGAGCTGTTTGAATTGCAGTGTTGGATACCGTGCTAGGTGGCAAACGGAGACTTGTTTACACGCACGAGCCTAGTTATCATATAATAAGCATATATATATATATATATATAACTAATTAGCCAAATAATAACTTAATAAAATAAGTTGGGACACTTAGGAACATGAAAACACTTTGTATAAATGTTATAGGTCCTAAGGGTTGCATCTAAGTCGATACGGGACAAGGCAAAAGGGTTTAAAGCACCAAATGACCTTGTATAATAGTTCACCACCCAACAAACCCCACCTTTGGAGTTTACGGCGGTGAACCCATGAGTTTACGACCGTGAACTCTTCACTTGGTGGTTTTGGGTGTTTTAAGGTGCTATATTGATCCTAGAATAAGCCTAGCTTTGTTGGAATAATCCTTGAAGTAGTTTAAGGCCCTAGAATGCTCCATAGAGGAGTTTACGGCCTAAAGACCATATCCCCTAGAGTTTACAGCCGTAAACTCCTATGGGGTGTTGGTTTTAATTCTTTTAAGTCACTTGCACATGTAGGATAGCTTCTATGTTTTTATCTAAGGCTAAAGGGGACATTAGGCACACATTTGTGCCTTTACTTGGAGTTTACGGCCCAAGTGATGTTCCTTGGCCGTAAACTCCCTTTAAGGGATGGTTTTGATGTAGTTTAATCCCCATTCAAGTTACAAGTATCAAAGGGTAATAGTCTTAAAGCCTTGGGGGTGTTTAGGGCACACTTTGCCCTTGAAAAAGGGGTTTACGGCCCAAGAGCATATCTTGGCCGTAAACTCCTAAAACTTTATGATTTTGAAGTGTTTTGGTGTCCAAATTAGCTACAAGCATTAGAGGGTAAATGTCCTAAGCCTTAGGGGTGATTTAGGGCTCACTTTGGCCCATGGAAATGGTGTTTACGGTCCAAGAACTCTTGGGCCGTAAACTCCAAAAGCCTTATGATCTTGGATGATTTCTAGCCTCTAATGTTTATACATTAAGTCCTTAACTAGTTGCCTAACAAGGAAACGGGACTAGGTAGCCTTAAAGCTCCATTTTGGAGTTTACTCCCCAAGAATGTTCTTGGGCGGTAAACTCCCGGATCTTGCATTCTAGACATGTAATCTATGTTATAAAGCATAAAAAAAGTAATAAAACACATCTAGGAAAGTAGACTCACAATCTGGGATGAAAACCCGAAGATCCGTCAGAGAGAAAATGGCTTTTCTCTAGTTGGAATTGTGAATAATGAATTAATTAAATTCAGAAATCTATTTATAGTCCTGAAATATTTTGGCAGAAAATATTTCTATTCCGGAGATTGGACTATGACATTATGAAACTTGGAATGTTCAAGTTTCACAATTCCAGGAGCATCCACTCTCCTGATATCTCCTGAAATGTAAACCCTAATGTACACAAACTTGTTCGGAAAAGTCTGAAAATCACTGAAACTGGACTGGCTTCTATTGAATAGATATTGTTCGTACAAAATGGAAATTTCGGGTTGTCATATTGTAAGACACGGGTTTCTTTTGGTAGTAAGTGGAGCAACGAATCGACTATCAACCTATCCTAATTGTGGGCCTATCAGTTCTTTGTCATCATATGGAGTTGTTCAAGGGTGTGGAATGGTATTGAAGGAAGGTGCTTTGGATGCAAAAATCTTCATCGAGAGTGGTAAAGTGCTTAATCTGGTTTGGGTTTGGGCACCTATTAATGGTCTGTTATGGGGTATTAGTTCAGTACACTTACTATGGTGGTGCTTTCGTAACGAGATTGTGGGATGGTTCGGTAATCTAGCGGTTACGAGGTCGTAAGAGAGTGGATGAACCCAAGTGGGGGTAATCACATTGGATTGTAAGGGGATAGCTCCAAGTGTGAGCCATTTTAGGGTTCGTACCTAGGACAAAATTTGAATCGGTATATTTGGAGGTAATGCCAGAGTTCCTTGCGGCCGAAAAGAATCCAAGATAAGTGCGGTTGTGAGTGTGGAGCAAGTTCAGTTAGGCCAGCGGGGCCTTAACCAGTTGATTAGGTCCATAGGGAATACGTGTCACACCCTCGAACCAGATAGCGGAAACGTCCGAGGGCTATTGTGACTTAATTGAATACCATCACAATAATTATACATGAATCATAACATCATTCATCACCATGCATTGAAATATTACAACTGATATTGTTTACATTCAGTACATTGTTTTAAACATCATAAACCGTTCGATAATAAATCTAAGCAAAACACCATGACATCACTTGGTACTTATTCCTCGGTTTACCTGTTACCTGAGAATACAAGTATTTTGGAAAAACGTCAACATATGAAATGTTGGTGAGTTCATAAGTAATGTTGTGAAAAATGATTTTTGTGAAGTTTGAAAAACCCAGAAAAATCCGTTATTTCTGAAAAGAGTTTTGTTCATAAAAAGTGTGAAGATACGTAAGTATGCTTTTCGATTTTTGTAAACATGTATAATTGTTGAACTTTGTATACATCACATAGGTAAAAGTGTCGAACTCCCCGGGAAAACCCGATGTTTTCCCAATACATAAAATTACGTGTCTTATTTATTGTTATACCGATACGACGATTGTTTTTGATTACCCAGGTGACATTGGATTAATTATGGGTTGTGAGTTGTTATAATCACGCATTAATGAAAATGACTAGTTTATAACTACCAATTACAAACGATCCTTTAGGCGTCGTCCGTACTACTCACTTAATCCAACCACCCTGACTTCTCTTGATTTACGCCACGAATCTGTCTACTCGATATTACCCAGGTGACATTGGATTAATTATGGGTTGTGAGTTGTTATAATCACGCATTAATGAAAATGACTAGTTTATAACTACCAATTACAAACGATCCTTTAGGCGTCGTCCGTACTACTCACTTAATCCAACCACAACCGAGGAGAAAGGAGGGTACGAAGCCCCCTTTATTTCCATAAGTTGGTCAAGGCTATCGGGAATGCGAAAGGCACTTGGATCGACTTGCATTTGACTTCTCGACTTCGCTAGCAGTACCAATGGACCCTTGGGGTCCAACCGCACAATAGAGCAATTGAAAGTCCTTTTACATGGAAATTAGGTCATAGAAGGCCCAATAACATGTAAGCGCGTTCCCTTCGGGCCCAAAGATCATGTTATTGGGCTAGCAAGGCCCAACAAGCACGATTTCAAACTTTCAAGCCCAAAGATTGAATATTGACTCCTCGTAGATCTCGTGTGCTTATTGAAGTACTATTGTTTATTGATTTTTGTCTTGTTATTGATTCGAGACCGAATCAATTCGTTTGGTAACGATATTGGTGTTGAAAGTGTATTTGTTGTTATGTTTCGCTGGTAGTCGTGGATCTCGTATTTTTTCTTAAGGGATTTATTTGTTTAAAAGTAAGATTTTACCATTTCATGACCCTTCTTGGATAAAATTTACACTTTTAGTCCTTTATATAAAAGAATTTCCATTTTAGTCCTTAAACCATTTTTCTTGACACTTTAGTACCATAACTTATTGAAAAGACATTTTCAGCCCAAAGTTACTTTGTAAACAGCTTAAGTCCTTCAAAAATGAAGTTTTCTCGGTTGCAACCCCCATTTTCGTAACTTTTACAGTTTTGGCCCAAAATGGAAAAGTTTTGCATTTTTTATCCCATTTGAATTTGAAAAACATTTTTGACCTTTGAAATGGTTTTAATACACTTGAAATCCCCTGTTTTACAGAAATTGGCATTTCCAGCCCCTCAAATTGAAAAATCTCGCAATTTGAAGCTTATTGGACCGAAAAGCCCATTTTAGCCCATTAGGTTCAAAATTTCCATTTTAACCCCTCAAAAATGTTGATATTCAGAAATATTGTTATAGAAACTGTTTGGACCCTTTTTAACCTCCAGAAATTATAATTTGTCGTTTTCGGCCCTTAGTTTTGTATTTTTGACAATTTAAGCCCAAAAATGGGTTTTATGTCCAAATATGATCATCCTAACCAAATGAACTATTTTTCTTGACTTGGTTAGTGTAAAATGGTTTAAGTTATGTTTATTTCATTCCTCATGTTATAGATCTCGGTTTTTAGATACTTTTTGGATAACATATTCATCACAACACATGATATTACACACAAACATGCATCAAATCACAGATAGCATACATTTACTCATAGATCTACACATTTGCTTGTATTCTCCCCCATAAAAACTCATAAAAACCGAAAAAAAGGGGGTATGAAACTCACCTTGAGTGTGGTTTCGGTTTTTGGAAGGAAAAAATGAGAAAAATTCAGCCCTAGCAACCTTTCTTGGAAGATCTAGAACTTAGATGCTTCTAAGGTGCTAAATCATAAGTTTGAATGAATTAATAGATGATTCTTGAATGGAATGAAATAGCTAGCTTATGGATCTAAGCAACATCTTACCTTAGATGATGATTTTTATGTAAGAATCCCTTGAACACCTCTTAGATCTCGAAAATATGGAGAAGGAATGAGAGAGTTTCTTGAGGGAATTGTGAGTGAAATGTGTGTGTGTGTGTACTTGGATTCAGCTGAGAGCAAGAGAGAGAGAGAGGAGAGAAGAGTGATTTTGAAGTGAGTTGCATGAAAACATGAGATGGCATGGATGTTTGGAGTGTAATAACCTAGATATCTTCCATACAAAGATGAGGTGTCATGCAAGAAGTCAACTTCTTCTTCTCCTTTTGGGCTTGGGCCGAGAATTAGAGAGGAAAAAGAAAGGAATTTGGGCCTTGTATGCTTAAGCCTTTTTCATGGTTATGTTGAGTGATGTTTGGTCCAAATAATTATAAATGTGATTCTTATGACCTATTAGGGCTAAATTAGGTTAATTATGGCCCAATATGGTTCATTTATTTAATTTATTTCATTATAGGCCCAATATGGCCCAAAAATTGAAATAAATGGAAGTGGGTCCAATTAGAGCCCATTTAAGAGTTCTAAGCCCAAGATGGTCAAATTGGAAGCTTATTGGTCCATTGGGCCCAATAAGGAAGTCCTAGTCCAAAATGGACTTAAACAAGAACTTCTAGGGTTTCCAATTGCTTATTGACTACTTGAAATGCTTGTATGAGGTGTTTGATTGAAATTCTGTTGTCATAGAGTATGCATCATACATGCTCTCATGTCTTTGATTCATAATTTGGCTTAAGTGTTGTAGTTACAAGGCACAAAAAATTCTAGTTGTGACATCATCCCCCCGTTAGAGGGAATTTCGTCCCGAAATTCTTTTGAAAGCTAGATTTGAGAATGATAGAATAGGTGAGGGTACTTTTGCTTCATTTGGTCTTAGCGTTCCCACGTGAATTTTGGCCCATGCTTCACGTTCCACCGTACTTTCACAATCGGGATGCGACTTTGTTTAGTACGCTTCACCTCCCTGTCCATGATTTCAACTGGTTCTTCAATGAACAGGAGATTCTCATTGATTTCAACCTCGTCAAGGGGAATGACGAGAGTTTCATCTAATAGGCACTTCTTCAGATTGGAAACATGGAACACGGGGTGTACATTGTTTAGCTCAGCGGGTAACTGCAGATTGTACGCCACTGGACCTATTCAGGCAACAATCTCGAAAGGTCCAATGTATCGTGGGTTCAGTTTTCCGAAACGAATGTCTCCTTTCCAAGGTGAAACTTTTAACAACACTCGATCCTCGACCTGAAACTCTAAGGGCTTTCGCCGTTTATCAGCGTAGCTCTTTTGTCGGTCGCGCGATGCTTGTAGTCGAGCTCTGATTTGAACTATCTTTTTCGTGGTTTCACGTATGATCTACGGTCCCATTAACGTCTTGTCTGATGTTAGTTCCCTCACTAGCTGGGTGTCGCCCACTTCAGCCCAACACAACGGTGATCTACACTTACGTGCATATAGCGCTTCGAAAGGAGCGACTTTGATGCTCGAATGGTAACTGTTGTTATACGAGAATTCAACTAAGGGTAAGTGGGTATCCCAAGACTTCCCAAAGTCTATCACACATGCGCGAAGCATGTCTTCGAGCGTCTGGATGGTTCGTTCGCTTTGACCGTCCGTTTGTGGGTGATAAGCGGTGCTCATGTCAAGATGGGTTCCAAATGCTTTCTGAAGTGATTGCCAAAAACGTGAAGTGAATCTATTGTCTCTATCTGAAATGATAGACACTGGTACTCCGTGAAGCCTCACGATTTCTCGGATGTATATTCGTGTCAGTCTCTCCATCTTGTAGGATTCTTTTATGGGCAGGAAATGGGCGGATTTCATCAGTTGGTCAACCATTACCCATATAGTGTCTAATTCGTCTGACATCTTGGGTAGCTTGGTCACAAAGTCCATGGAAATCCCTTCCCATTTCCACTCGGGGATCACCAGTTGCTGTAATAGCCCCGAGGGCTTCTGGTATTCTACCTTTACTTTGGCACAAGTAAGGCACTTGCTGACATATGTGGCAATTTCTGCCTTCATGTTAGGCCACCAATATTGTTGTTTAATATCCAAGTACATTTTGTCTAAACCTGGATGGATGGAGTATTGCGTCTTGTGAGCTTCATTCATGACTACCTCCCTAAATCCTCCGAGTTTAGGGACCCAGATACGTTTCATGAAATAGTATACTCCGTCCTCTTTTACCTCTAGATACTTCTCCATTCCGCGTAATGCTTCGCTTGCTCTGTTTTCCGTCTTCATGGCATCTGATTGGGCTACCCCGGTCTGAGTGGTTAGGTGAGATTGGATTATTATTGAGAGAGTTTTCGCACGACGATTAGAGTACTCCTTCCAGCTCAAGGCATCAGCTACCACGTTGGCCTTGCCTGGGTGGTACTCGATTTCACAATCGTAATCGTTTAATAGTTCAACCCATCTTCGTTGCCTCATATTCAGCTCTTTCTGATTCAAGATGTGTTGGAGACTCTTCTGGTTCGTGAAGATGGTGCACTTCGTACCATAAAGGTAATGCCTCCAAATCTTCAGAGCAAAGACCACTGCTCCTAATTCCAGATCATGGGTTGTATAATTCACTTCGTGTGTCCTTAGTTGGCGGGATGCGTAAGCTATCACTCTTCCACGCTGCATGAGAACACAACCTAAACCCTGATTTGACGCGTCACAGTAGACCACGAAATCTTCCGTTCCCTCTGGTAGAGATAATATCGGGGCACTGCAGAGTGCTTGCTTCAGAGTTCGGAATGCAACTTCTTGTTTGTCCGTCCATTTGAATGGTATGCCCTTTTGTGTAAGCGATGTAAGTGGCTTGGCCATCTTAGAGAAGTTTTGAATGAACCTCCTATAGTAGCCTGCTAGGCCTAAGAATTGGCGAATTTCTGTGGGTGTCGTCGGGACCGCCCATCCTTCAACGGCTTTGACCTTAGAAGGATCCACATGTATTCCTTCCTGACTAACAACATGACCTAGAAAGTTCATGCTACGGAGCCAGAACTCACACTTGGAGAGTTTTGTGTATAGCTTCTCCGTCCGCAGGGTTTCCAGGGTTTATCGGAGATGTTGGCCATGCTCTTCTTCGCTTCGGGAATAGACTAGAATGTCGTCAATGAAGACGATAACAAAGTTTTCGAGGAATGGTCGACAGATTCGATTCATCAGGTCCATAAATGCGGCAGGGGCATTCGTTAGACCGAAGGGCATTACGACAAATTCATAATGTCCGTAACGAGTTCGGAAAGCGGTTGTGGCAATACCCTCTTCCCGGACCTTGAGTTGATGGTACAAGGACCGTAGATCTATCTTAGAAAAGTAACTAGCTCCTTGGAGCTGGTCAAATAGATTGTCGATTCGTGGGAGTGGATAGCGATTTTTGACAGTGAGTTTGTTTAGCTCCCTGTAATCGATGCACATTCTAAAAGATCCATCCTTCTTTTTGACAAAGAGGACCGGAGCTCCCCATTGCGAGTAGCTGGGTCGGATGAATCCCTTGCCCAGGAGTTCGCTGAGTTGGCTGGACAATTCCTGCATTTCAGCAGGAGCTAGCCGGTAAGGCGATTTAGCGAGAGAAGTTGCTCCTGGAACGAGATCAATTCGGAACTCAACTTGTCTCTCTGGGGGTAATCCAGGAAGAACTTTAGGAAATACGTCTGGGAATTCACGTGCTACTGGAATATCTTGAATGTTAACCCCTTCCTTGGTTTTATCCACTATGTGAGCCAGGAACGTCAAATCGTTCTTTCGCAGATGTTTCTGTGCCTGGATGCACGAGATGAGGCGAAGGTTCGTGCTAGGTTTGTCTCCGTAAATAACTAGGGTTTCGTGATTGGGAAGGTGAAGGCGAACGGCCTTCTCATGACACATAATTTCAGCATGGTGAGGGCTTAACCAGTCCATGCCAATAATCACATCGAAACTCCTAATGGAAACAAGCATTAAGTCTATTCGAAAGACGTGTTGATTTAAGGTTAGGGTACATCCGATGTAGATTTCCCCAGTGGATTCGGTTTTCCCATTGGCCATTTCCACCGTAAAGGTTTCATTGATATTCTGGGGTTGTTGTTTTAACAAATGTTTAAACTTATTGCTCATAAAACTTTGCTCTGCTCCGGTGTCAAATAGGATGCATGCATAAGTGTGGTTTAGGGGAAACATACCGGTAACAACAGCGGGATCCTGAATCGCCTCCCCCTGACCCATGGTCAACACCCTTCCTGTTCCTCCATTTCCGAGATTGTTGTTGTTAGGGCAATTTCGACGGAAATGCCCAGTCCTTCCACACCCATAGCAGGTGTGGCTAGGTCCTGCATTGTTGCCGCCAGTGTTGGTGTTGTTGTTGTTGCGGTTGTTGTTGCTTCCCTGTTGTTGATTCTAAGGAGGGTAAGTCCTGCAGTACCTTCTCGTGTGCCCCTTCCGATTGCAACTTGTGCACTGCATCTCCCTGCATTCTTCATTGTGATGGAGACCAGACTTTTTGCACTTGGGAAGATTACCGGAATAAGGTCTAGGAGCACTTGGAGCAGCTGAGGCTGGAGCATGTGGTGTGGGCGGAACTTGCGCAGTTGCAGCATTAACTGCCACTGTTTCCTGCTTCTTGGAAGATTCGGAGCCTTGACGCCCCTTTCTCTTGTTGTTCTTCCCCTTCTTGCTATCATTTTCCTTCTTAGCTTCAGTCTCCGCTGGCTTCTCACCCTTCTTGTTGTTGTGGTCATACAACTTCTTTGCCAATCTCTTAGCACTGTCGAAAGTTTCGGGATTTGCAGCTATCACGTTTCCTTGGATCGGGGAGGTTAGTCCCCAGATGAATCGCTCGATCTTCTTTCCTTCTGAGGTGATCATGCCAGGGCATAACAGAGACAGTTAGCTAAATCTTGATATGTAGGCATCTATATCAGCGTTCCGGACAGTGAGGTTCCACAGGTCTTGTTCCATTTTCTGAATTTCACCACGAGGGCAGTATTCGGCCATCATAATTTCTTTCATTTCTTCCCATGGCATGGAATTGGCTACGGGGAGTGTCATGGCTTCCACGTGTCTGTTCCACCAAGTGAGCGCTTGGTCAACGAAAGTGCATGCAGCAAACTTCAGCTTCATCTCTTCAGGGCAATCGCATATCTCGAACACCGATTCCACCTTCTCAATCCATCGTTTTAGGGTGATCATTCCTCCAGTGCCGTTAAAGGTTCGTGGTTTGGCGTTTGTGAAGTCTTTTTAGGAACATGTTTTGATGGGTCCTTGATTCATTCCATTGTTCGAACTCCTGGCCCCTTGTCCGTTGACTCCTCCATTGTTCCCTTGGTGAATTTGTGCCATTGATGTGGTGACCGCAGCAGATACAACTGCCTGGAATGCAGTTGAGTCAACTTCGGGTGGGGTTGGTCCAGGGTTTCTATGAGTGGGTCGTCGAGGCATCTTTCTGCCAAGGAACAGAAAGATGTTGAGTATCTGTGCTTTTTGTGAGAGCGTGATCCTATGAGCTAAGTGTGTGGCACTAACTTAGGTACTTTCACAATTTGGCACACAATCATGGATTCGTACACATAGAAGATTACAACATCAAAGTAAAACACATAAAAGTTTACTAATATTATCCGCATTTGATACATGAAAATTTAGCTCGAAAGAGCATACATAAGTGATATTAGTTCGACAGCATAACGGCTCTATGAGTAGTGTAGTCACTTAAACATAGAGTCATGGTACATAGCATAGATCCTAATGACCTATTAAGATAAGTCTATCCCTAACACTCCATGGTGTGTCCTAATATAGTGGCGGGATCATATGCCGAAGTGTTGAGCCAACAACTGATCCATCTCAGTCATGTCTCCAATGACCTCATCCCTTTCATGCTTAGCTTGTCCTGCACGTGCTTCCATGGCGAACAGCTGTTGCCGCAGGGCGGCAATCTCAGCTTCAGGAGAGCAGTTCTCCCTTGCGGGGTTCACTGGTGGGGCGGGGTGGTTCGGTTGCGCCTCGCCGACAAATGATGTGGTGTTATCTTTGCCCGAGTTTTTCCCTTCCTCCATGTCATCATCAGTCTCCTCAAACTCGTAGTCAGTGTCCGTGTACTCGTCTGGTCCGACGTCGTGTGCTCCCTCTTGATTCCCTTCTGGTTCATTTTCAAGCATCCCGTGAGCCACTAGGACTTGGTGAAACTGAATGCCCTGCTGCTCTCCTTCCATGAAGGCTGGGAGAAGGTATACGAATAAGCTATCATTATCCTATGACTCTACAACTATTGTATAGACTAAACAGATGTTCTCTTCTTGGTGATAAAGGGGTATGTTTTTAGGTTCCCTAGCTCTCACGATCTCCTCAGGAAGTGTGATAGTTACACCTTGGAGGGAATGTAGTTGATCAGGCTACATCCACTCCTCCATATGACTAGAACACTTCTGGATTAACCGAGGTACTAGCATTATCTTGTTTGGTTCGGTATTATGTTCTTGTTCCTAATACAAGCAAGGGTGTTTTTATTGTTATGTTTTACTTGTTTTGTTTAGAGTTGTGTTAGTCCCTCTTTTGGATTATAGTTGCATATCAATGTGTGGTTAGATATGCTAGTTCACTATAAACAGAGCTCTGATACCAACCTGTCACACCCCCAAACCAGACGGCGGAAACGTCCAAGGGCTATTGTGAGTTAATTGAATACGATCACAATGATTATACATGAATCATAACATCATTCATCACCATGCATTGAAATATTACAACTGATGTTGTTTACATTCAGTACATTGTTTTAAACATCATAAACCGTTCGATAATAAATCTAAGCAAAACACCATGACATCACTTGGTACTTATTCCTCGGTTTACCTGTTACCTGAGAATACAAGTATTTTGGAAAAATGTCAACATATGAAATGTTGGTGAGTTCATAAGTAATGTTGTGAAAAATGATTTTTGTGAAGTTTGAAAAACCCAGAAAATCCGATATTTTCTGAAAAGAGTATTGTTCATAAAAAGTGTGAAGATCCGTAAGTATGCTTGTCGATTTTTGTAAACATGTATAATTGTTGAACTTTGTATACATCACATAGGTAAAAGTGTTGAACTCCCCGGGAAAACCCGATGTTTTCCCAATACATAAAATTACATGTCTTATTTATTGTTATACCGATACGACGATTGTTTTTTATTACCCAGGTGACATTGGATTAATTATGGCTTGTGAGTTGTTATAATCACGCATTAATGAAAATGACTAGTTTATAACTACCAATTACAAACGATCCTTTAGGCGTCGTCCATACTACTCACTTAATCCAACCACCCTGACTTCTCTTGATTTACGCCATGAATCTGTCTACTCGATATTACCCAAGTGACATTGGATTAATTATGGGTTGTGAGTTGTTATAATCACGCATTAATGAAAATGACTAGTTTATAACTACCAATTACAAACGATCCTTTAAGTGTCGTCCGTACTACTCACTTAATCCAACCACCCTGACTTCTCATAGCCCCAAAACCGAGGATAAAAGAGGGTACGAAGCCCCATTTATTTCCATAAGTTGTTCAAGGCTATCGGGAATGCGAAAGGCACTTGGCTCGACTCGCATTTAACTTCTCGACTTCGCTAGCAGTACCAATGGACCCTTAGGGTCCAACAGCACAATAGAGCTATTGAAAGTCCTTTTACATGGAAATTAGGTCATAGAAGGCTGAATAACATGTAAGCGCGTTCCCTTCGGGCCCAAAGATCATGTTATTGGGCTAGCAAGGCCCAACAAGCACGATTAGAAACTTTCAAGCCCAAAGATTGAATATTGACTCCTCGTAGATCTTGCGTGTTTATTGAAGTACTATTGTTTATTGATTTTTGTCTTGTTATTGATTGGAGACCGAATCAACTCGTTTGGTAACGATATTGGTGTTGAAAGTGTATTTGTTGTTTCGTTTCGCCGGTAGTCATGGATCTCGTATTTTGTCTTAAGGGATTTATTTGTTTAAAAGTAAGATTCTACCTTTTCATGACCCTTCTTGGATAAAATTTACACTTTTAGTCCTTTATATAAAAGAATTTCCATTTTAGTCCTTAAACCATTTTTCTTGACACTTTAGTACCATAACTTATTGAAAATACATTTTCAGCCCAAAGTTACTTTGTAAGCATCTTAAGTCCTTCAAAAATGTAGTTTTCTCGGTTGGAACCCCCATTTTCGTAACTTTTACAGTTTTGGCCCAAAATGGAAAAGTTTTGCATTTTTTATCCCTTTTGAATTTGAAAAACATTTTTGACCTTTGAAATGGTTTTAATACACTTGAAATCCACTGTTTTACAGAAAGTGGCATTTCCAGCCCCTCAAATTGAAAAATCTCACAATTTGAAGCTTATTGGGCCGAAAAGCCCATTTTAGCCCATTAGGTTCAAAATTTCCATTTTAAGCCCCTCAAAAATGTTGATCTTCAGAAATATTGTTACAGAAACTGTTTGGACCCTTTTTAACCTCCAGAAATTATAATTTATCGTTTTCGGCCCTTAGTTTTGTATTTTTGACAATTTAAGCCCAAAAATCGGTTTTATGTCCAAATATGATCATCCTAACCAAATGAACTATTTTTATTGACTTGGTTAGTGTAAAATGGTTTAAGTTATGTTTATTTCATTCCTCATGTTATAGATCTCGGTTTTTAGATACTTTTTGGATAACATATTCATCACAACACATGATATTACACACAAACATGCATCAAATCACACATAGCATACATTTACTCATAGATCTACACATTTGCTTGTATTCTCCCACATAAAAACTCATAAAAACCAAAAAAAGGGGGTATGAAACTCACCTTGGGTGTGGTTTCGGTTTTTGGAAGGAAAAAATGAGAAAAATTCGGCCCTAGCAACCTTTCTTGGAAGATCTCGAACTTGGATGCTTCTAAGGTGCTAAATCATAAGTTTGAATGAATTAAGAGATGATTCTTGAATGGAATGAAATAGCTAGCTTATGGATCTAAGCAACATCTTACCTTAGATAATGATTTTTATGTAAGAATCCCTTAAACACCTCTTAGATCTCGAAAATATGGAGAGGGAATGAGAGAGTTTCTTGAGGGAATTATGAGTGAAATGTGTGTGTGTGCTTGGATTCGGCCGAGAGCAAGAGAGAGAGGAGAGAAGAGTGATTTTGAAGTGAGGTGCATGAAAACATGAGATGGCATGGATGTTTGGAGTGTAATAACCTAGATATCTTCCATACAAAGATGAGGTGTCATGCAAGAAGTCAACTCCTTCTTATCCTCTTGGGCTTGGGACGAGAATTAGAGAGGAAAAAGAAAAGAATTTGGGCCTTGTATGCCTAAGCCTTTTTCATGGTTATGTTGAGTGATGTTTGGTCCAAATAATTATAAATGTGATTCTTATGACCTATTAGGGCTAAGTTAGGTTAATTATGTCCCAATATGGTTCATTTATTTAATTTATGTCATTCTAGGCCCAATATGGCCCAAAATATTGAAATAAATGGAAGTGGGTCCAATTAGAGCCCATTTAAGAGTTCTAAGCCCAAGATGGTCAAATTGGAAGCTTATTGGTCCATTGGGCCCAATAAGGAAGTCATAGTCCAAAATGGACTTAAACAAGAACTTCTAGGGTTTCCAGTTGCTTATTGACTACTTGAAATGCTTGTATGAGGTGTTTGATTGAAATTCTGTTGTCATAGAGTATGCATCATACATGCTCTCATGTCTTTGATTCATAATTTGGCTTAAGTGTTGTAGTTACAGGGCACAAAAATTTCTAGTGGTGACAAAAATTTCTTGTATGATTTTTCACTCTTGGGTGGATCATCTGTTCGACCGTCTATCTGACCCCTGACTACATGCAACATCATGACTGTCATGGAAAGACTGTGGTGCGAGCCCATGGCAAGTGATGGAGTGTTGTAAGACTAGGGGGTCGTAGAATTCACTAGTCGGTGTGGGAGTGTTATAAGACTCCAGGGTGCCGTAGCATTCACTAGTATGTGTGGAAGTGATGTAAGACTCCTGGGTAGTTGTAGCATACACTAGGTTGGTAAGCGGTTGAGGGAATGTGTGAAGTCTATGACTTGGCTTGTAGCATTCTCTAAGATGATTTGGACCATCTTAGAAATGGGTGTTGGGTTGTGGGAGAGCCACAACGTTCTTGGATTTTAGATAGATCATAGGTCGATGTGGGGGGCGGAGGTGATGTGTGACTACAGATCGGTTTGTAGTATTCTCTTAGAGTGAAGCAAACTTAATGATTACACGTGCAATGTGATTGGTTGAGATAGCTCTATTGGATGGAACTACTTTTGGAGTCGTTTTGACGAATGAGCTAGAGTAGCCTTTATCAGTTCAACTTTTGGGTCGAGATTCGATCTCTTATTCGGAGTTGGTGTTAAGCATTGGAAAGTAGCTATGGCTTATGTTTGCGGATATCAGTGGATAGTTCCGGTCGAGCATGGTCAGGTAGATAGGGGTTCGGAGCTGAAGTTCAGTCTGTCGGGAGGTCAGACATAATGTAGAGTTTCAGCTCATAGGCGGATCGGCATGTTATTCTTTTGATAATTGAGGGCAGGGTATTAAGGTTCATTCTTCATATAGGTTTTGATAGCAGTATCGATGGGTGGTCTTCGGTGCGAGACGACCCCTCCGTTTCTTTTGGGTTTCAGTCAATATCGACTAGTGTGGCAAAAGAAGTCGAAAGGAATGATTTTGAGGACGAAATCTAATTTACGTGGGGGAGAATTATAACATCATGTTTTAGATTGTTCTGTGATTTAAGGCTTGCAGGCCGTAATTCGGGTATGAGAAGATTTTGAGGCTTTTAAGAAGAAAGGTTTAGACCCTTTTGGATGTGGGTAAGGTCGGTTGTATGATAAAAGAGTTTGGTTTGTGCTTTAGAGCCTAAGGGTATCGGTAAAGGCGTTGGTTCGGGCCTTTCATGAACTTTGGATATGAGTTCGAGTGGGTTTCACGAAAAATAAATCTGATAGAAGTGTAGGGCTTCTCGTTACCTTTACGTGGATATAACGAACATCAAAATCAGAGTTAGAACGAAGAACTTATGACCGTTTGAAGTTTGGGTGGTTTTGGGCTAAGTTGAGTGCGTTGGGCATACTAAGGGAATCCTTAGCATTGGGCATACCAGGAGTACGCTGGGCGTACGTAATCAGTGCCCAAACCTTGTTTTCGTGGTTTCAGCCCTATTTAAGCTCCTTAACTCCCCCAAAACCATCTCATTCTCAGCATCCACCCCTCAAACACCCCTTCCATGAAACCCTAACCCTAGTTGAACCTTGTGGGCTAAAAAAAGGTGTTTTGAGTGCTTTGGAGTATGCATGGTGCACCTAGGAGAAGAAGGAACTTCTTGGAGAAGTCTTGGTTGCATTGGAGCTTGTAGATCTGGACTTTGTTCACCTTGATCTATCTTCTAGAGGTATAAAGTTTGAATCTTGATGATGTATTTGTTACATCTAGCTACTTTTGGGTGTTATGAGATTTTGGTCATTTTAGTGCATAAATTTTAGATTTTGAAAGCATGTGACCTTGTTATGGATAAAGTTGGAAAATTTATCCATCTAAACATCATTGTAATTTAGATCTGAAGGTTGGAGACTTGGATTTAATGGATTAAGTTGAAAAAGATGAACTTTTGGTCCCATTTGATGCTTAAAGGCTAGACCTTGGTGGTTTAGACCATTATAATGAATAAATTTCGAAACTTTATCCATTATGGAGCTTTTAGGATCCATAAAAATGTGATCTTGATCCTTCTATACCTTCCATGAAAGTGTCATGATGTCTTAATGGATTAATAAGTTAAGGTTTTGGCTTTTGGACCTTTTCTAGACCTGGAAAGTCATAAAGGTGGAAACTTTATCACTTAGAATGAAGTTGTCGGACAAGATATGAGTGTTGGATGAAAGGAATTAAGAGATTAAGCACTTAGTGGAAAAGTGCCTTTTGGCCGAGTACGTCAGGCGTACCTTCGGGTACGTTACGCGTACTTGTATGCGGTACCGATTCTGGATGGTGAGTACGCCATGTGTACGAGCTGAGTACGCCCTGAAGTTGACTTGTTGTCCTTGACTTTCGTTGACCATTGACTTTTGACCAAGTTTGACCTTGGGTGCAAACAGTGCAGAGAAGGCATCGTATTAGTACCGATTCTGGATTTTGGGCTGTTAATTAAGATTTTATCTGGTTCTAGTATTAGTGGATTTGCAGGTGCAAACAGTGCAGAGAAGGCATCGTGTCGTAGTGTTTCAGGGTTCTTCGATTCAGGTTTGTCTTCTCACTATACTTACCTGTGTGGTAATTTTATGTGTGACCGAAGGGTCTTATTCGTGTTATTGACCGGAGGGTCTATTTCGTATTATTGACCGGAGGGTCTTATTTGCTTATACTAAGATTTGTGTTATTATGCACTTTGTCTTTGTGAATTATGTTGTTATATTATTCTGTGTATATATTAAGTTATGACCGGAGGGTGCATACCGAGACGTGAGACCGGAGGGTCTTCACTGAGGCACGTGACCAGAGGGTCCTTATCGAGATATAGCCATGAGAGGCTAATTAGTTATGTATGTGATATTTTGGGGAACTCACTAAGCTTCGTGCATACAATTTTGATTTGAATGTGTTTCAGGTACTTTTGTAGATCTCGGAAAGGTGGAGGCATCATTGTACACATTCGCCGACTTATGGTGTCTTGTGGATTTTGGGATATTGTGATATTATTTTGATAATCATTTATAATTTTGTGATGAATTGGATTCATGAATAATGTTTGGTGAATTAAACATGAAAAATTTGTATTGAAATTCGAGGTGTTACAATGGAAGTGTTGATTTTTTTAGAACTATGAAAAAATGAAACATATCTAGCATTTAGATCTAATTTGCAACATCTGATAAGTTGTTTGTGAAACTAGGCTATGGTGTTTTGTTATTTATAATAATGGCATTGTTGTTATTATTATTATTTTAACAATTGGTGTACGAAAATGCTCTTTTTAATATTTATAAACCTGTATTTGATAATTAACAAATATACCTTGAGTTATAAAACTAAAACTAAAGGTTCATAGGGTTCTTATTCTTTTGTGGTTCTCATTTGATCTTCTCTCTCTCTCTCTCTCTCTCTCTCTCTCTTTATATATATATATATATATATATATATATATATATATATATATATATATATATATATATATATATCATACATACTTATAAAGCTAACATTTTTTTTGAATCTCATGCATTTGAAACCCCATTTTTTAACTTCCTCAAACTACATTCATTTGAAACCCCCTTATTTAACTAATACAACTAAAAAGTTTTCTTAATTATTATTTATCACTCAAAAGTTTTATAACTTATATTATGTTTAATTAGCATTTAGTGAAAAGTTTACGATAAAATGACTAATCTTTTGGGAAGACATGCATACAAATCATATACAAATTTCAGAAAGAAAACAAACTTAAAGGTTTTTGTGTTGGGTTGAGATCTTATGACCACTTTTGGAGATATGCTACTATATTAGATCTTTTAATTTGTAAGTTTGTTAAACTAATTCATTTTTATATTTTCTTCGTTTTTGGATTATTGTAATACACTTTTGGAGATATGCTATTATATTAGAGCTTTTAATTTGTAAGTTTGTTATACTAATTCGTTTTTATATGTTCTTCGTTTTTGGATTATTGTAATACAGTCGTTGTATATTGTGGTTTAATCGTTAATATATTGATCATATGTTATATAGGGTGATATCGAAAATATTTAATTAAATATTTTAAATATGTTTTTTTGTTTTGTAATTGTACTGTTTCAAAAAGATAATTAATTAAAAACTCATACATATGTTATACTTTCCATTTCTCTCTCTCTCTCTCTCTCTATATATATATATATATATATATATATATATATATATATATATATATATATATATATAGGCCTAGGTTATTCTATTCAAAGTAATTATTGTGTTATTGTATTCATAACTGTGGGCCAATCAATTTTACTTATTTTAAGAAAGTGATTAATATATATTATTGAATTAAAATAGATTTAATAAAGGAAAATTTCATATTTTAAGGGATCATAGATTCTATTAATTTTAAAAATCCTATTTTACGAATTATAACTATTTTAATTCGGACATTCTGACAGAATATGTTTATTTATTTAATTATTTACTCAAAAAAAATATTCTTGAAACATAAATTCTTTAACTTCTTGTAGAATAACAAATTCTTAAACAATCAATTGAAGAATAAAAACACAAAATACATTATTTCTTATAGAATACGATTAACAAATTCTTGGCCCACATTTATGAATACGATAACACAATACTTAGTTTAAACAAATGAACCTAACTCTCTCTCTCTCTCTCTCTCTCTATATATATATATATATATATATATATATATATATATATATATATATATTATAATAGAATTCAAAATAATTCAACCAAAATTCATTTAAAATATAATATTTCAAATGCTTTTTAATAATGATTGTAAAAATTTCAACATGTGTTACTTAATTGATTGATTAATAAAAATATTAATGTTTTGATACTCCTAACTCTTAAACTTATATTATTTAATTTGTTAGTTAACTAAAATATTTTTCCTACATAAAGATAACATTTTTATGTTTGGATACTCAGATTTGTTTAGGTAATTAGAAAACAAGGTGTACATAGAATGACTACTTCAATTTCACATAGGAATCGATACCACAAGAGATGTATGTTGTCTTTAACCGGTGGTAGGAGATCCACATACCCTTTTGAATTATTTATATTAATGCTTAGTAATATCTATTTTATATTCCTATTCACCTTATTTTTTTTGTACAAATTAAGGAAGAGGATTATCGGCGCACCAACATAAAGTCAAACGTATGCCTTGCAAAATATGTAATTAAAATTAAATATCATATTTACTAATCGGTTTATTTTAAAACTCTTGATGAAGTTTATGTATAATGATATATTTTGTATGACTTCATTCTTAATTTCAATGTTTAATATTTGAAAGTTCATATATGAAACCTTGGATGTTTTGGTGTAATATAAATAGTGTAATACAAAGTTTATTAGTTCAATATTGTTTATTAATTCTCATGCATTTGAAACCCTCTTTTTTAACTTCTTCAAACCACATTCATTTGAAACCCCTTTTTTTAACTAATGCAACTCAAAAGTTTTCTTTGTGACAACCCGTTATTCCCTATCTTGTAAAAGTCGATAAAAGTCAAACATAACAAATAAAAGTCAAACTTATTGATTTGGTAATTTAATAAAATTAAATTAATTTTTTTAGTAAAAAGGTTGTAGAAATAAGAAGTTGAAACCCAAGGAAAACCAAGGATTCTCGCCCTAACTGAAAACCCTCGCAAATCCCTTCTTTCTTCGGACCGCAAACCGAAGGCAACAAACCGTTTGCAGCCGAGAACCTCGGACCGCAAACGTGCGAGGCCGAGAACCTCGGACCTCAAACGTGCGAGACCGAGAACTAACTTCAGTAGAAAACTACCCTTGATGGTTTCCTCTTCAAACCGAAAATGCGAAGCTGACGTCAGGTTTACAACTGCAAACCTCGCATGCTTATCCCTCGGTATGAGTTCCCAACCGAGAACCCTTCCTCGGTTTGTGTTCTCGGCCGAGAACCACTAACAGCCACACTTTAAGCTTCTTATATACATGATGTCCGAATACACTCCTCATTTATACAAGATTCAGCCGAAAACTTCCCTTTTCTCTCAAGTATCATCAACCGAAGCCTCCCCTCTCCTCTGAAGAACATGCGAAACCTCTCATTTCATTGATTTCCATGCGAAAAACCATTGGTTCTTCTTGAAAACATTGCAAGTATCATCCACTGATCTTTTTATCATTCCAAAAACATCTTTCAATCTTCATAGATTGGGCGGAAAACACCCAATTTAGCTAGTTTTCATCAAAAACACACGAAGAACACGAAAAACACCTACACACTATTCTAAGGATTATTGTAAGCATTTTTACAATAATTAAGTGTTGTTTAACACTTTAAACTTCATTAGATTATCTAATTTATACTTAATATAATGTTAATATAAATTAGGATTCGGTTTTTCTCACGGGTTCTAACTTGTGGAATTAACGCTACTACACCGTATCTTCAACTGGAAACTCACAAAGGGTGAGTTCATACCCCTGCGTTTTTACTATTTTTCACTGTTTTAGGGGGGGGGGGGGGGAATACAAGTCTAACACAAGCATATTCTGTTTTATAATCACATGATTTCTAAATATTTCTAAATTAACTTAAAATTACTGAAACTCTTTTAAATATTGTCAAACTCTTTTAAATGTTTTTAAAACTCTTTTAAACTTATATTTTGCCAAAATCATATATATATATATATATATATATATATATATATATATATATATATATATATATATATATAAGATTTAAAGGGCTTAGGACTAATAATTCGCTTTATTTCCTTTTCCTTGTTTAGATGTGAGTTTAGGATAGAGTTATTTGTCCGAATGTCGTTTTAATTTTAATTATATATATATATATATATATATATATATATATATATATATATATATATATATAAGTTATTTCAATCAGATTCATATTCCCTTTGTAACATGTCGAGCAAAAGGGGATACTTTCATCAATATTACATATCAAGTAGAACACCCATATAAACCATAATAGATATAGTTTATGGAACTCTCAAACTATTTTCACTAATCAGTTATACAAAGTTTAACGGTATACTCTCATACAAATACTTTACATTCAAGTATATTAGAGAAAGATCATACTATCAGTTCATTTATTTCAAAATGACTTTTCATCATTATTATATATGTAATCGTCAATATGGTTTTTGTGAGACAATGTTAAGTTGTTTATTCATTTAGTCAATATTATTAAAGTCCTGATATTATAACCAGAAGCTCAGAGAGTGATACAAATGTGTATAGATCTATATGGGATTGACAATCCCGCACTCAGATTGTTCACTACAGTTGGGTTGGTATACCTATGAGTGACAAATGTCGTTACAGTTCCGACGCCTACAAAGCGTCAAATCAGGCCATCTAGTCATAGCATGGTTATAATAACTCACAAAAACGTATGAGCAAATACGATTAATGTATGAATAATTAAATCAATGATTACGAATACAAAGTACTGTTTTTACAATAGTACAATTTACAGTATTACATTACAATTTACAATTACAGCTGGTGGAGCCAGGCATACTCACTTTTACAGGGTTTTCAAAGAATACAATTATAGAACTTGGAAAACTTAAACAATACAAAAAACAGTTCTCTTATAGTTTTACTATGAACTAAAACTATGTTACACTATTTTATAGTACAACAACACTTATACATAACGATTTTATGGTATTAAAACTACTTTTCAGTTAAAATAGAAAATATTGGATTTTCTTGAACAGTAAACATACTCGCTATTTCAAGGAACAGAAAACAAACTTTTAAACATAAATACTTATGCACTCACCAACTTAATGTTGGATTAGTGTCTAAGTCTATAACTATTTTGGTATGTAGTTGACCCGATGGTGCATGGTCCTTTTGGGTTGCCTTCACCAAAGCAAGTTAATAGGATGAATTATGGAGAGAAAGGATTAAATACGATTTATTAATATATTATGAGAATAATATATTAAAGGAGAAATCATATTGTTTAATTAATATTAGTCAAGAATTAATAAGAATTAAGTTTGTAACTAAAAGAGATTAATTAAACTTAAGGGACTGGAATTGTAATTATAAGATAATTGCAATTTGGGCTATGGATTGCCTTATATTAAGGAGTGGACGAATTCTATGGGGAAACCCATTAGAAATAGTCCAAGGCCTTTAAGGAAAGGAGTCAATGGGTTGCTTAGGGCTTAAGCATCCAAATTAGGGTTTCCTTGTTAGATAACCCTAATAGCCTCACTATATATAGAGCTCTTATGCCCCAAAAACATGGACAAGCTTTCTCCTAGGCTTTCCACACGTTTTGGGCAGCCTCCTTCTCTTCTCCTCTTCATCCTCTTGCTCTTGGTGTTTGTGAACCATTAGAGGAGTGACATTTGTGACTCTAACCTTTCTAAAGTCAATACAAGGAGGATTTGTTATTGTTATTGCTACATAACAATCAAGGTATGATCTAAACCCTAATTATTTGTTATATTGATTATCATATGCTAGATCTAGGGTTTATAGTCTTGGATGAATTGCATGTACAATAGAGAAACCTAGATCCAAGCATTAGGGTTTGTATGAACACATAGGATGTTCTTATGACCAAAACCCATCAGTGGTATCAGAGACTAGATTGGTTTCTATTGTATTGATGCTTTATGTTGCTGAAAATCATTTTCTAGCCTTCTGTTCGACCTGACTCGACGAGTCACTACTTGGACTCGGCGAGTCAGCCCTACTCGGCGAGTTCCAAAGTGTGACTCGGCGAGTCGGAGCGTCAGACAGAGGAAACTTTGGATTTTGTTGCTGTTTTGCTTAAGCATTATTACCATATTCGTTTTAAACCCATAAAATACGAATTTTATTGTTTCTTAATGAATATCCTTGCCAAAACACTAGATAATTACCAATTGATTAGATAATAACTTCCTTATATGATAAAGATTGGATTATTTGTATTAATTGGGTAACTTATTTTGCAAGAAATTGAAATTAGGTCAAATATAGATAATGATAAAGTTAATTGTTTAATTTATATTATTTGTTATTTGATCCTTGTGTTATGAAAAGTTTCAATTTTTCCCCTTTAGGTTTTATAGTTTAAATTTAAACTCAAAAGTTTAGTTTTGAAATTTAAATAGTTGAAACCCTAATGTTTTGAAAAGGTTTCAAAACTTGCCCTCAAGTTTTGGAATTTAAATTTTGATTAAAAGTTTAATTTTCATGTATATTTAAATTCTAAATCTAAATGTTTTGAAATGTTTCAAAACTTGCCCTCAAGTTTTGGAATTTAAAAGTTGATTAAAAGTTTAATTTAGGAATGTTAAATTCAAAAACCCTAGTATTGTTTTGAAAAGTTGAAATCACACCCTTATGGTTTTATTCATTAATTAAGGTGTATAATTAAAAGAGGTTTAATAAATCCATAAAGGTTTAGGTTTACAATTTAATTGAATTAAAAGTATAATTGTTAAATTTGAGCTCCTAGTATTTTAAAATGTGTAAAATACACCCTATACTATATATAACATTAAAAGTCTAACATTATATATATGTATGAGTAAAAGTCAGTCTTACCGTTACTAGGCCTCATTCACGAAGCTGGTCTATAAGGGGTGTTTAAGGAAATTGCCTATAAAATGGCGATTGAATGGGTATCTACTCTTACCCACCGCACTCTTGACTAGTGGAGGGTCGTTAGCCGAACGGGTAGGATAGGATGAAACCTTCCATTATAAGTATAATGAAGTACAAAAGTAACTAAATGTTTTACAAATTCCTAATCTTAGTTACTTAGGAAAAAGTGAATTGATGCAATTCCATGAAACTACACTTTGTGCCCTTGCGGAGACGTTAGTGGAGCGTGTGTGGTTTACCGGCACACTAAATAGTTCTAAGCAAAGGTAGCAAAGGGTGACTCAATGTTTGTCATAGTTCGGTGGAGCGTGTGTGGTTTACCGGCACATCGAATAGGTGACTGTAACATGTGAGGGCACCATGTAAGTTTGCATGGTTATTCACACCCGCTTTGTGATCTTCGGCATCCCAGTCACAAACTAGATGGGCATATCGAGATTTAAACATGCCATTGAAATGTTTAATGAATCTCAAAGGATCTAAGAGTTTTCATAGACTTAAATTTCTTTTTCGTTTTTCATGGTGGAAATTAGTGAATCGTCATTCACTTACCTTCAAATATTCTGCAACTAGATTATGGCATCCCTTTTCTAGGTTGTAGCATATTGTGTTGGGTCCTAGCCTTAGTATCTCATTTCGGTGATTTACTAAGGACTCAATAAATCAACTAACTTGAATTTGTTTTCTCCCGTTTTGTAGATGTCAAAGTTCGACAACTATGGTCTTCCTAAATCCCGTGGAACAAGCTTTTCACATGAAGATGATATTCCACGATTCGATTGAGGAACAAGAGATCATGCTTCACTTCCTCCACCTCCTCCAATTATTCTCCCTAACCCACAAGTTCGAAGGCTTGAAAGGTTCAAGCTCACTCAAGCCCTTTTAGCAAGTAAACATAAAGAAGGAAAGTCGGTGTGTGCACATGTCCTAGGGATGAAGTCACACATTGATAATTTAAGAATGTTCGGATCCGTTGTCTGTGAGGAGATGGCTGTTGACTGGGTTCTTCAGTCACTTCCTAAATCATATAGTGAGTTCGTGAGAGAGTACTATATGATGAACCATGATGTGATCCTCATCGATCTCACCTATATGCTTATTGATGCTAAATCAATAATGGTTTGGCGCAATAGAAAAGCAAAGTTGATTGGTGAATCTGCCTTCAAGACCTCTATGGATATAGACAATGGCAACAAAAGACATGCTATGATCAAAAAGTTTGATCATAAGAAAAAAGCAATATCTGAAGTAGTTTCATGTCCTGTTCCAAAAGAGTCAATTTGGTTTTATTGCCAAGAGAAGGGGCATTGGAGACGAAGTTGCCCCATTTACCTAAGAGATCTAAGAAATGGGAGAGTCAAAACGTATGGCTCTGCTTTAGGTAAAATCCATTGACTAACTCTTTTAAGCTCCTATTCTATATTCTTAATACATAATGTGATAAGATTACAATTGATGTTTTGTAGGATCGAAGAAAAGAGAGGAATCTTAAGGGAAGAAGTGAGCAGAATCTAACCGTGAAGAAATGGATTTTGATCACATTACTTGAAGATTAGATTCTTGAGCTACTACTTAGAGTTAGAATTAGATTGCTAAGAAAGACGTATTAGCATAGTTTTTCAATGAATTGCAAGGACAAAAAATTTTCCACAATAAAATAAATTTTGATTTTATTTATTTATCCCTGCAATGGCGTATATGAAAAATTGATGTTTAAATGTTTCTATTATTAGCAATAATGGATTTGATTCTTAATTATGTTGTTTATGGAAATGTCAAGAATTTACCAAATAGGGAGAGTTTCTCATCGTCCAAGTTTCAGTTGGACAGAAACTTGGAATCATGCAACTTCGTTGCACGATGAATGAGAAATTTCATATTTGAAAATTAGACTAATTCATTGACAAAGTGTCAAGTGAAGGACTAGGAGATCGAGTACACAAAGTTGCGTGTTGATCAAGTCCACCATAAGAGTAACAAAGATATTCATCATGATTTACTAAAGGTTTAGTAAATATGATTATACTTATAAGATTAAGTGTAATTCTAAATTGATTGAAAAATTTTAAATCAATAGCAGAACGAATAAGAAGAATCAAGTAGGCAGAAAGATAAAATTTTCTCCATTCTAAGAAGAACGGAGAGTACATTTTATGCTTTATGATAAGTCTTAATGATTAAGAACCTTATCTCAATTGATCCTCTAAGTGAGTCTTAGTACAATTGCATGTCTAAGAAGAGGAATCAAGAATTGAAGAAATGGTTAAATCAAGAAGTCAATCATACTTCGTTCCAAAACAAGTCTTAGAGTTAAGATTGTGAAATTGAGTGATAAGTATTAAGAAGGTTTATGACATTCATCAAATGTGGAAAGTTGTGATGTCTTGGATAAGACAAAGACCAACTAGGACCAATTTATGAAGTGTTTTGATAAAAAAACTACACTAACTCTTGAATATTTGTTTGTCAAGAAATGTTTATTGACAAGAGAATCTTATATGTCAAGGAGTCAGTGGAAGTCTTAATGGTCTTTAAAGGTTTCAAGAACAAATCAAAATAAACCTTATTGATCATCACTAGCACACAAGTTGAGGTTTACAACCTATCGTGTTGACACTATTTTGTTTCTGTGCCATTCCAATTGAGTTAATTATGCATGTGATTTCTATGAGTTCTCATTTGAACGCATAAAAGGCAGGCACCTTGATCAATGGAAAGTACATTGATAGGAAAGGGTGAGCTGCTTAACTACTTGGAAGACATGGTGGGCAGCTGTGTTACCATAAGGCAAGAAGTCAAGATTAAGAAAGTTCGGTCCATATGAGTTTGAATTTGTCGTAAACTTTGGTTTTGACAAATTCACATGGATAGGAACACATACACCATTAAAATCTAAGTGTCATAAGATTCCCTCCTTCATGAAAATGACTATGAGGAAATGCTTTCACTAAGAAAGATTTTAAGAAGATAGTGATTGTGAAAATTGGATTCTTGAATTCGATTATGGTTACGGTATCCCTTTCCATGATTCGAATTGTGATTTGGCAATTAGTTTGAATTGTTTAGACACACATATGAACTATCTAAGGCAAATGTGTATAAGTTTAAGAAGCCTTGATAAAAGATTATCAAAGCATTAGGTATTAGAAACATGAACTTAAGAAATTCAATAAGTATTGTTTTTCTGGAAGTTAAGCTGGTTTCTGAATACATGTCAAAGCTAGTGGGAGCATAAGTGTTATGTTTATAATAATCATCATGATAGTGGGAGCATAAGTGTTATGATTGTATGATTATTATGGAAAGTATTGCAAGTTAGCAATATTAATTATAGAAAACAAGAGTTATACTTTGCAAAGTCGCAAGAGTTGAAAAATTGTTTTGCTATAATTAAGGGAGAGAATATTATGCTTCATTTCAAATCTAAAGGCTTAGGTTGTGGAATATTAATAAATTTAGTCAAGGATACATAGTGTGTTCTCAATTTCGATTATGATTATGACATTCCTCTTCATAGTTCAAATTTTGAGAACGTAGCACATAAAATATTATGGCAGAAGATTGATAAAGTATCAAATCTTTATGTAAGACATTATGCATCGTGTCCCATACGCTTCAGTTATAGGATTGATTGGAAATGATATAATATTTGACCATTCTAAAATTTTCCAAATGTCTAGCGCATTTAGAGGGAAAAAGGACAAGAATCGGTTTTGACTAAGATAATTAAACAACTATCAAAGGACAATCCAAACTTCGCCTAGGATTGGTCGCTTATGAGTAGTTGGAAGTATAGTATTGGATGGACCATATCGACATTATTATAAACAGATAAGATTCTATTGAGAATGAGTTGTCATATGGTAAGTATGGAAAGGTTTCCATATTGGGAGTTGGATATTGAGAATCAATGTCTAAATTAGAAATTTTACGCAAAAGGATGTTTACAGGAATGTACTTTGAGTGAGAGACATCACATCTAAGGAATTGTCTTGTAACAATCTCCGATAGAGGACTTTGTAATATCATTGGAAATAGTCATTGTGACTTTTGTGCTATGACATTATGAAAGGATCATTGCATAAAATGTTAGAATCTAACATATTCCATAAGTGGCAAGAATTTGATATTCTTTCACTTGTGAAAAGGATTAGGAGTTGTGAAATGAGTATGATTGGAAATGTGTTCATTTGATCTATTTCACAAAGTAAGAACCATAGGTAAACATTGTGTGCATGCTAAGAGCATGGGACAAGTGTTGTAATAATTCAAGTAAAAAGTTGATTACCCGAAACAAAAAATAATGAGTAATCGATATGGTGATAAATAGAAGGTGTTTTATTTATGCTCAAAGGTTTGAGGCCATATGGGATTAATATTATTCTTGTGTTTCACTTTGCATGTTTTGACTTCCTGAATAATTTAATTGGTTTAGAACAGTCAAATTATTCGAACGGGCCACAGTCGTTCATATGTTGGAAGTAGGTATGAATAAAGACTGTCGTGAATTGGTGTGTGGATTGTCTAAAGAGTATTAGACATAAGCAAATGTTTGCTGCAACGTTCATGAGTGCTTATGAATATGATTTGAGCATTGGATTAAACCTACGCTCACTTGGATCACTCCATGAATTGTATCACAAGTGATTGCTGAGACGATAACATCTTATATTCTTGAAACCAAGATGTGTGAGTTGTATCATGTGAATCGGTTGCACATTGATAATATGTAAACGCACCAGTAACTTGGTGTCATAAAACATATTGTTGTGTGTGATTCGGTGAGTAAGTGCAAGCGAGCATTGAATCAAAGTTTATCCGTTCCTTTTATTCAAAGTAGGATAAAAGCGATATCTTTGGGCCCCTTGATGATTTAGTGATGACAAACGTAAATGCTCGGCCGGGCTAGGGCTATTTTGATTTGTTCAATTAGTCAGTCGTCATAAATCGGAAGTCGAGAAATAGTACAGAGAGAATGATTAGAAATCATGTCTTATACGATATCTAGAATGGAGGAATATATGATCCCTTATCTAAAGGACATGCGTATCTGATAGGATCAGAGTTGACAGCGGCTTTAGAAAACTACGATTGCAGATCAGGATCGGAAGTCATACGCATAATAGTTATTAGACTTATCCAAGTGGGAGACTGTTGGATTAGTGTCTAAGTCCATAACTATTTTGGTATGTACTTGACCCGATGGTGAATGGTCCTTTTGGGTTGCCTTCACCAAAGCAACTTGATAGGATGAATTATGGAGAGAAAGGATTAAATATGATTTATTAATATATTATGAGAATAATATATTAAAGGAGAAATCATATTGTTTAATTAATATTAGTCAAGAATTAATAAGAATTAAGTTTGTGACTAAAAGAGATTAATTAAACTTAAGGGACTGGAATTGTAATTATAAGATAATTGCAATTTGGGCTATGGATTGGCTTATATTAAGGAGTGGACGAATTCTATGGGGAAACCCATTAGAAATAGTCCAAGTCCTTTAAGGAAAGGAGTCAATGGGTTGCTTAGGGCTTAAGCATCCAAATTAGGGTTTCCTTGTTAGATAACCCTAATAGCCTCACTATATATAGACCTCTTATGCCCCAAAAACGTGGACAAGCTTTCTCCTAGGGTTTCCACACGTTTTGGGCAGCCTCCTTCTCTTCTCCTCTTCATCCTCTTGCTCTTGGTGTTTGTGAACCATTAGAGGAGTGACATTTGTGACTCTAAGCTTTCTAAAGTCAATACAAGGAGGATTTTTGATTGTTATTGCTACATAACAATCAAGGTATGATCTAAACCCTAATTGTATGTTATATTGATTATCATATGCTAGATCTAGGGTTTATAGTCTTGGATGAATTGTATGTAAAATAGAGAAACCTAGATCCAAGCATTAGGGTTTGTATGAGCACATAGGATGTTCTTATGACCAAAACCCATCACTTAAATTTTGATACTCTCTTTTTCAAAACACTTGTATTCTTATGGAACCAGTAGACATGTACATTCCCTAGATTTTGAGAAGACGGAACAATATAGAGTTGCGTCTTTTGTCTTTTGCTATATATAACTTTTGATGTAATATATACAATGACTTGAATACTATGTAAAACTTATAAATTATTAATGCAATGGTTTTTGTACTTTGATTACTATGATGCATGTGTTGTGATACTTAACATGAAGTAATCCACCCTTGGACGTTTCCGCTGCTCTGGTTTGGGGGTGTGACAGATTGGTATCAGAGCACTGTTTATAGTGAACTCAGTATATCAATTCATAAAAGATATACAACTATAAATACATTGGGTCTAAAGAGCTCTGGCTACAAGTATACTTTCAAAATATAAGTATTTTATAAAAAGTATACTAACACTCATATATACAAGAACAACATCACAGTGAGTAACAACATAAAATTATTTGGATGTTGGACACTGCAGTTAAACCTGGACAGTTATGTAATCATTTCTGGGATAAATATAGCCTGATCAACTATATTTATTTGAGATACGACCAACATGTGTTTAGGAGTGATAGTAGTGTTGCGACAAGTCTAAAACTTACCAACTCTACATATACAAAAGAACTCTAGAACAGAAGATAAGATTTAAAATACTATCTGAGTATTTAAGGCACTATAATACTAAGAACCAACCATGTGAAAACAAAGGACCCTTGCTGGTAGATCTATAAGTACTAAGTGTATATATTACGATTATATATAATTAAGGTTTTATAGACTTAGAATGTGTAGTTTAACTTTAATTCCTTTTCCTTGTTTGGATGTGGATGTAGAGTAGGATCATTTATTCGAAGGTCTATTCAACCCAAGTTGTATATAATTGGTATACACTTTGTGGTTATAGAAGGACCTAGTATGAGTCATACCATACATAATACATTAACTATTAGCTGGAAGATTCTTATATAAAAACTTGAAATTATTTACTTGTCTTTACTAAATCTATTAGATGTCTCTTATATCCCTATTCTCGCATAGATAACATGGCTGGATTTCATCTACTGGGAGACCCGTACTTTCCCAATCAAGGAAATGGTGGTTGGACTGAACTAGAGGATGACCATGTGGTTCCAATAGAAGAAGACTTCGAAGAAGATTTTCCAGAAGACTCTGACTCAGAATCAGAGGTCTATGATCCACCACAATTTACCCAAAACCCCAATCCCCATCAGGACTCCTAAGGTCCGACGCCTCAGTGGGCAGTGAACTTAGATAGGTGGAGTCATGAGTAGGGTCAGGATCGTCCTTAGAATGGAGACCGAAGCTTCTACAACATTGATGAGGGAGGCTTAGCAGACAAATCCCTCCCTGTGATAGTACGTCGAGTTGCTCGTAACGACGAACAAGCAAGGGCATCCATCCATCGAGTTGTAGAGGTCGGTGCAACCTCAGTAACTAATATAGTTTGCCTTTGTCATTTGAACAAAGACCAAAAGTTAACCAGAAATCACACTGATTCCCTACAAAGGGAACTAACCGCAACCTGATCTGAAGTCAAAGAACTTCGAGAACACCAAGTATCATTGAAAAGGCTCGTGTTTGAAACAAAACACCAGTTGGCTAAATCCAGGGTTGAAACTAGTAGAAAGTCAAACAACACTGCTCGCGATTAGAGCATACTCTACTCACTCTTTTGGATATATAGATTAAGTCTACATATATACACTAGTGATGTTTTCATGTTCATAGTACGACCTCAAGATTTCATTTCTCTATAGGTCGGTATGCTGTCAAGTTTTCTGTTAAATTGGTATATTGTAGACCTATTACAAGGTCAGGTTTTCCGAACTCTATGTATCTCATATACCAACGAAATTGACAGACATCTCATTTCCTTTGAAAAATCACTATTCTATTTCATATAATCGCTTTGCAAGTCATTTCTGGTGGTAGACTTCTATTGTAACTTCCTACCGTATACATGTTGAACTAGTATATTTAGTTCAAAGACATCTGATTCATAATCTCTATTGATGTCTTACCACATTTTCATCTTTTTAATCTTAAAGCAAAAGATGCCTCCAAGGAGAAATCCAAGGCATATCAATGTCAATGCAGCAACAACACCACCTCCACCTCTGCCACCACCTCCATAGTTTGACGCTGCCATGTTTCAAGCATCTGTCACTGCAGCTGTGGCAGCCGCCATGTCACACATCAATACAACAGGTGCCAGTGGATCTGGGAGTGGTGCTCATCCCTCCAATCATGGTGAAAGTCATGGACACCCACGGGAGTGTTCTTATAAGGACCATACAAATGGCAAACCAAGAAACTTTAATGGGACTAGGTGAGTCATGGTTCTAACCCAATGGATAGAGAAAACTGAAGCAGTCTATGAGATTTGCTCGTGCCCCGAAGGGAGCAGAGTGAAATTTGCTGCCTGCACCTTTTCTGACCGAGCTCTTACATGGTGGAATGGCTATGTTAAGTCACTGACTCTTACAGTGGCTAATTCAATGATCTGGGAAAATCTGAAATCACTGATGATGCAAGAGTACTGCCCAAGGGGTAAAGTACAAAAGCTCGAGCAAGAGCTTTGGGGCCTTACCATGACAGGTATAGACATAGTAACTTACACCAATAGATTTAGTGATCTAGCGATCCTATGTCCTGGAATGGTTCCTCTAGAGAGCAAGAAAATCGAAAGGTGTATGTAGGGGCTATCACCATAGATCCAAGGGAGTGTGTTAGCTTCAAAGGCTGTTACATTCGATAGTGCCAACAAATTGGCACATTCTCTAGTAGATCATGGAGTCCGTCAAGGCTTCATGACTGTTGCTCCAGAACAACCCAAACAACAGCAACAACAACAATAACAAGAAAAAGCCCTAGAATAAAAGGAAGGGTCAATCTTCCCAATAGCTTTCCAAGAAGCAACATATAGTGGCGTCTATGCTGCTACCACTCCTGCTACCGTTCCTGCTACTCCTACACCAGAAAAGCAGTATGCTGGTAAATTACCGAAGTGCAACAAGTGTAATTTCCAACACAAAGGAAATTACCTTGAGATGCAACATAGGAACTGCAACAGAAAAGGGCACACTAACCAATTGTCACACCCCAAACCCGAACAACGGAAATGTTCGAGTACGGAGGACGTCATGTATAGTATCATAACAATGCATAATAGTAAACAAGCAACAACATCATCCATTGCATTAATAATATAATTTAATACAAGTGTGTTCTTAGTATAGTTTGAAAGACACCAAAATACGAATCAAAATAAAAGACGAGTCTCGAATGTGCTCCGTCTTCTTAAAACTTGGTCAAATGTACATGTCCACTGGTGACCTGAGAATACAAGTTATTTTGAAAGAGTAGATCAACATTTAAGCTGGTGAGTTCATAAGTATTTTAGTGTCAATGTTTGTATAAGTTTGATGAAAGTGTTTGTAAGTGTTTAATGTAAATGTTTGTAAGTGTTTGATGTAAATGTTTGTATCTCCTAGAAAATCCTATATTTTCTACTTATAATGAAATGTACAATAGTATTGTATAAAGTAACTGCCGTTGTACTAACTACCTTAAACCAATTGTTTAATTAAGGTAAAATATGATGAGATTATAACCATACTTTATTGACTAGTAAAACACGATGATCAAAACGTTGAAATGGTATGACATTCGTCACCCGTAGACCGGCAGGTCCCACTGTAGCTAGCAACAAGGTGTAGGATGATCAATCTCGTAAAGATATATACACAAACTCACGCTCTCCCTCCAAGAGACTCTGGTTACAAAACGTTACACAACAGTATATTGCCATGCGATGAAGTAGTGGCTCACATTAGTGTTATATTGTTCTTGTATTAGTGTAGTATGTTTCTTCTGTTCTAGTGTATAGTATGTTTGTTCTGTTCTAGTGTATAGTATGTTCCTTCTGTTCTAGTGTCCAATATATTCTTTCTGTTCTAGTGTATAGTATTTTCTTTATGTTCTTGTTATATTATGCTTGAACTTACTCATATATGAACTGGCTCTTGTAAGTTTCATTGTTCTAGAAATAGCGAGTAGTAATCCTCTAACCTATACCTATTATAGTTTACTAGTACTGTTGTTTGAATGACTGGTCATGTTTGTACACCTTTGCTACCCAAAGGTATTGAACTGATTGGAAGAACTTTTATATCTACATACATATACATGATATATAACTAAGATTCAAATGACACTCAACCAAACAACCGATACCCTATGTCCAAAACCAAACAAGTTACGAAAAATAAAGCGAGTTGTCAGTCCTAATCCCTTTCAACCTTATTTATATAACTATATCTATATAGACATGACTTTGACAATATATAAGTTTAAAAGAGTTTTGTAAAATGATAAAGAGTTTATATAAAAAAGCTTTAACCATTTGAATGGTTATTGATGACTTAATGTTAGTTTATAAAATGATTTGAAACAGTTTGTTTGATAACGCAAGTTTAAAGTATAAGAAATCCTCTTGTTTGATAGTTATAAATCACATGTGATTGATACTATAACTATAATGTTTTTTACTTGTCTTCCCCCCCCCCCCTATAAAAGCATTTAAAATCATTTAAAAGATAAGTTTAGGGGTATGAACTCACCTGTAGTGAGTGACTCGAATGAAAGATTGATATAGGATGCTAGGTATGCCAAGTGATGTCTTGAGCACAAACGGATCCTATTAAGCATATAATGACACATATATGTATATAATTAGTTTATATAACAACTAATCATGCAGGGGAACAACCTTAGGGACTAGGAAACACATGGAATGAAGTGTTACAATCATATATGATTGTATAAAGGGTGTTCACGGCCACACAAGGATGTGTTCACGGCCAAGGGGTGTTCACAGCCAATATGTTTACAGCACAAGAGTGTTCACGCCCAAGGAGTTTACGGCCTACATATGAAGTTTAAGGGTTTATGGCCATGGCTTGAAGGGTTCACGACCATCATGATCTTATGAAGGGTTAACGACCACTTGAAGGGTTTACGACCGTAAAATCTTGAAGATCAAGCATTTTCTTCTTGTTTCATGCTTAAAGGGTGTTTGTTTCATCAGGCTTCAAGAGTTTCAAATGGGTAACAAGAATATGGAAAGCATTGTTACGATTTGGAAGCCCTTGGGGGTTCACGGCCACCAAGAACAAGTGAGTGTTCTTGGTGTTCTTGGTGAAAAGATGAAGACTTGAAGATCTAACCCAAAAGAGATGAATTCACAGATGAAATCAAAGGGTTTCATAAGATCAAGAAGGATATCTAGAAATAATGGAAGAATCACTTACAAATTTGAAGAGAAAAGGAAGTTTTCTTGATGATACTTGAGAGACAAAATGAGTGTTCTTGAATTGAAGATGTGAGAAGTGAAGAGATAATGAAGGAAGTGTATTATATAGGGAAAAGTTCACGGCTACCAAGAATTTACGGCCGTAAACTCTATTTTGTGGCCGTAAACTCCTTGTGATGGAGTTTCTGGCTTGAATGCAACATAATGAACTTTAGCTAACACATCCTATAAAACAATCCTTGAATGTACTAGGCTTAGAACACTCAAACAGACCCTTAACAATGCTAAAAGATAGCAGAAACAAGTCTGACTTGTGATTGAATTGATTGGCTTTACAAGATAGAAATTGTGGGTTGTCACATCATCCCCCCGTTTAATAGAATTTCTTCCCGAAATTAGAGTTTAAGTAAATACAAATAACTATGTAAAAAGATGAGGATATTTCAGTTTCATTTGATCCTTGCGCTCCCAAGTGTATTTAGGTCCCCGCTTGGCATTCTAGCGAACCTTCACTATCAGGATACGACTTTGCTTCGTTTGCTTGACCTCTCGGTCCACGATCTCTACTGGTTCTTCCATGAAGTTAAGGCTCTCATTGATCTCAATCTCGTCGAGTGGGATTACAAGAGTCTCATCGGATAGACACTTTTTCAAGTTTGAAACATGGAAAGTAGGGTGTACGTTACTAAGTTTGTAAGGTAGTGTAAGTTTGTAAGCTATAGGGCCGATTCTAGTGAGATTCTCGAAAGGCCCTACGTATCTTGGATTTAGCTTTCCACGCTTTCTGGAGCATATCAAGCCCTTCCAGGGTGAGATCTTCAATAGAACACGATCACCAACCTAGAATTCCAAAGGTTTCCTTATCTTGTCTGTGTAGCTTTTCTGTGGGTCTCTAAAGGCTTTCAATCGTTCACGAATCTGAACGATCTTCTTGTTAGTTTCTCCATCTTGTCAGTTTCTTTAATAGTAGGAAGTGTGTGGACTTGGTTAACCTGTCTACGATCACCCAAATGGTATCAACACCACTTGTTGTCTTGGGAAACTTGGTTATGAAGTCCATTGTGATCCGCTCCCACTTTCATTCCAGTATCTCCGGTTGCTGTAGTAAACCCGAGGGTTTTGGTATTCGACCTTAACCTTGGCGCAAGTAAGACACTTACTCACGAAGGTAGCAATCTCTACTTTCATGTTAGGCCACCAGTATAGCTTTTTGAGATCCAAATACATCTTATCTAAATTTGGGTGGACGGAATATCGAGTGTTGTGTGCTTCAGTCATGACCAGGTCTCTAAAACCACCGTGGCTCGGTGTCCAGATCCTATCCATGAGGTATAAGGCTCCGCCACCCTTGACTTCCAATTTTTTATCCATCCCTCTCAGGGATTCACCCGCCACATTTTTAGGTTTCAAGGCTTCTAGCTGAGCCTCCTTAATTTGTGTGGACAGATGTTAATGGATAGTCATAGTCAATGATTTAACTCTACGACTAGAGTCTTCTTTCTGGCTTAGGGCGTCAACTACTACGTTGGCTTTACCGGGATGATAACGAATTTCACATTCGTAGTCATTGAGTAGCTCGACACACCGTCATTGTCTCATGTTGAGCTCCTTCTGGTTGAATATTTGTTGATGGCTTTTGTGTTCTGCAAAGATAGTGCTTTTTGTACCATACAGGCAGTGTCTCCAGATCTTCAGAGCAAATACTACTGCTCCTAACTCAAGATCATGTGTGGTGTAGTTGACTTCGTGTGTATTTGGTTGTCTTGAGGCATAGGCGATGACCTTTCCTTGTTGCATAAGAACACAACCAAACCCTTGGTTGGATGCATCGCAATAAACCACAAAGTCTTCTATCCCTTCTGGGAGGGATAGTATCGGTGTGCTGCATAAGGCTTGCTTCAACGTTTGGAATGCCTTTTCTTGTTTCTCTTCCCATTCAAAGGTCACGCCTTTCTGGGTCAATATAGTAAGCAGTTTCGCGATCCTAGAGAAGTTCTGAATAAACCTACGATAATAGCCAGCAAGACCTAGAAATTGACGAATTTTTGTAGGCGTCTTCAGGGCTGACTGGTTCTTAATGGCCTTTATTTTGAAAGGGTCCATGTGAATTCCTTCTTCGCTAACCACGTGACCCAAGAATTCAACTCCTTGAATCCAAAATTCGCATTTAGAGAACTTCACGTAGAGCTTCACCGATCGTAGTGTTTCTAAGACCTGACGTAGGTGTTGACTATGCTCCTCCTTGCTATGAGAGTAGATAAGTATGTCATTAATGAATACAATGATGAATTGATCCAAGTAAGGATGGCACACCCGATTCGTTAAGTCCATGAATACTGTGGGTGCATTGGTCAATCCGAATGGCATCACTACAAACTCGTAGTGTCCATAACGAGTTTGGAAGGCTGTCATGGGAACATCCTCCTCTAAAACTCGTAACTGGTGATAGCCGGATCTCAGATCAATCTTTGAAAAGTAATTCACCCCTTGCATTTGGTCGAACAAATCGTCTATGTGAGGTAGAGGGTAACGATTTTTTACGGTAAGCTTGTTTAGTTCTCTATAGTTGATGCACATACGGAACGATCCGTCTTTCTTCTTCACGAACAAGACCGGTGCTCCCCAAGGTGAGAAGCTTGGTCTTATAAAGCCCTTGCTGAGTAGTTCGATAAGTTGACCGAATAGCTCCTGCATCTTAGTTGGTGCTAGACGATAGGGCGATTTGGCTACTAGGGTAGCCCCTGGAACTAAGTTGATTCTGAACTCGACTTGACATTGTGGTGGTAATCCTGGTAGTTCTTTTGGAAAGATGTTGGGAAAGTCGCATACTTCTTGGATGTTCTTTATGTCTTTCGTTTTTTGGCTCATATCAACCACATGAGCAAGGAATGCATGGCATTCCTTTCGTAAGTACTTATAGGCTTGTATACTCGAGATGATACAAGGGTTCGTGATGGGTTTGTCACCATAGATAACTAGAGTTTCCTTAGATGGTAGATTAAGACGAATGGCCTTTTCATAACACATGATATCAGCATGATGAAGACTCAACCAATCCATGACGATAATGACGTCGAAACTTTTAATTGAGACTAGCATGAGGTCGATCGGAAATGAATGGCTATCTAGAGTTAGGGTACAACCTATTTATATGCAGCTAGTGCTCTTAGTCTTTCCATTAGCCATTTCTACAGTGAATGGTTCTTTCAGTGCATGTAGTTTTTGTTTACGTATGTGTGCAAATTTCTGGTTCACGAAACTCCTCTCTACTCCAATCTTAAACAGTATGCATGCATATGAGTTATCGAGGAGAAACATACCAGCGACCATTGTAGGGTCTGCTACCGCTTCCTCGTGACCTATAGCCAAAACCCTTCCCACTCCGCCAGTGTTCCCTTCCTTCGAGCAGTTCCTCTTGTAGTGACGTACCTCGCCACATCCGTAGCAAGCCTGACCCACACCAACGTTGGGGACTTGGTTGATTGGCCTAGTCGGAGACTTGCAGAAACAGGCAGTGTGCCCCTTCCTGTTGCAGTTAATGCACTGCATTTCCCGACAGGGCCCGTTGTGGTGGAAGCTGCACTTGGGCAAGCTTCCAGCATACTGCTTCACCGACGTAGTGGCAATAGGTGCTATTGCGGCATGAATAGCCACAACCTGCTGCTTTTTGGCAGATTTTTTCACCGCATTGTTGTTCTTCTTGTTATCCCAAAACTTCCGCTTGTTGTTAGCGGCCTTGGATGGTTCTGGGATGTCCATGGTTGTTGTTGTCGGCGTGCGGACTCCGTGATCGATGAGCCGATGTGCCAGTCATTTGGCACTGTCGAAGGTGGTGGGGTTTGAAGCTAACACATTCCCCTGGAATGGAGGCACCAGCCCCCAAATGTACCTCTTTACTTTATTCTCCTCAGTATGGACCATTCCCGAACATAGAGCCACCAGATCGATGAACCTGGCGGTGTAGGCAACTATCTCGGAGCCCTTCATGGTTATGCTTCAAAGCTCCTATTCAAGTTTCTGAACCTCGCCCCTCGGGCAATATTCCTCAATCATAAGCTCCTTCAGAGCTTCCCAGCCCATTGCATTAGCCATGACCAGAGTAAGTGACTTAACATGGACATTCCACCATGTCAGGGCTCTGTCCGCAAAGGTGAAGGCAACAAATTTAACTTTGCTCCCTTTCGGACTGGAGCATATCTCGAAGATCGACTCCATTTTCTCGAACCATTACGAGAGGCCAATAATTCCTCCAGTCCCGTTAAAGGTCCTAGGCTTGAAGTTGGTGAATTCCTTATACGAGCACTCCCTAGAGCGCATGGGAGCATCACCTTGAGTAGAATGTACAGCTGTTCCACTCACGCTAGTATCGTTAGCGCTGAATTAGGCTAAGGCTACTGTAACAGGTGCATATACCGTAGCTTGGAGAGCTGCAGGATCATATTGTGTAGGAGGTGGTGGTTAAGTTGGAGTTATCGGAGGGTTATTTCTCAGAGAACGACGTGGAGGCATCTTTCAACTAAAAGTTTACAAAGATAAAGATGATAGTAAGAATTTGATAGTAAGAATAATGAGAGTGCTCCACGAACTAACTTGCCATAGTTCAACAAATAAATGAGAGTATGATTGAAATAGAGATCTAAAAATAGAAGGATGAAAGTATTTGTATAAAGATTTCCCATGAGTTTAGATGTCTGTCAATATCATTGGCATTAAAGATGTAACAAGTTCGGGAAAAATGACCTTGGAGTAGGTCTTACATCAAACTAGAAATGAGAAAATTTTGATAGCACTAAGACCTAATAGACTGAAAGTTCAAGGTCTTAACCTAAGCAGGAAGTTAGTAATAGAGTCTATACATAGACCTAATTATATCCAAAAGGCAGAGTAGAGTAGACTCTACTTGCGAGGGGAGTTGTTTTGGTTGGTACTTGATTTAGCCTTGGCTTCAGCCAGCTGCTGTTCCATTTCCTAAACATGTCTCTGTAGTGCCATCTGGTTCTGACAAAGATCCTTGATCTTAGATTGACAGGTATTCAGCTCCACTTGTAGGGCGTCAGTACGAGACCTTTCAAAGTCCTGGTCATCGGGCAGATGATGAAGATGGACTGTGTTGACTCCAGAGTTAGCATGGATCTCTATGACTTGGTCGAAGTTCACTCTTCCCTGCTCAACATTGCGAGAAATACGCTGCACCAAGATAGGAAGGAATCTGTTTGCTGAGCCTCCCTCATTTAAGTTATAGTAACTCCGTTCTCCGTCATAGGGTTCTGTTTGTCCCTGCTCGTGGCTCCACCTGCCCAAGTTCACTGCCCATAGAGGCGTCCGGCATTGAAAAGACGGACGAGGGTTAGGATTTTCTACAACTTGGGGTGGATTGTAGACCTCCGGTTCTGAGTCTGAGTCTTCTTGTACTTGCTCCTCATTCTCTTCATCAGAACTCTCTTCGGGGTCTTCTTCTGATGGGACCATCGGATTCTCGTTTTCAGGTTCAACCTCGAGCCATCCACCGACTCCTTGCTCGGGAAAGTATAGGTCGCCAGGGAGATGGAATCCAACCATGTTATCTAAGCAAGAAAAGGGATGTAAGAATCATATAATAGACGTACTACTTAAGATAATTATAGGAGGATCCTTATCAGTTACTCCAATACTTGCGTAGTACATACCAGGTATATGTAACCGAGATAGAATAGGCCTTCGAATAAGTGACCCTAACTCAAAATCCACAGCCAAACAAGGAACAAGAAATAAAGCAAAGATCACAGATTCTAAGTCTATGACACCCTAGTAACATATAACCTTAGCATATCCACTCAACAACTATTGACATACTAATAAAGATCCTTTTAGTTCTCAAATAATTAATTATAGTAACACAAAATACTCCTATAGTATTTTAAGTTTATGTTATGTTCCAAAGTTTTCATTGTAGTAGTGTTGGTAAGTTTTTAGACTTGCTGCAACACCACAACCATTCCTAGGCACATGTTAATCACTTCTCGGAAAGATATAGTTGAACCGACTATATCACTCCTAGATCTGATTATATGTCCCCAAGCCTACTTGTGTTGTCCAACAACTGCAATACTTTTGTTCTGTTCTAGTATGCACTGATCCTAGTATGAATGCTTGTATGTATACTTTAGTTAAATATTTTATTATTTAAAAAGTATAAACTCTTGGTCAGAGTATTTTAATCCCATTGTGTTTATAGTTGTATATCTTTTATGGGTTGATATACTCAATTCACTATAAACAAAGCTCTGATACCAATCTGTCACACCCCCAAACTAGAACGGAGGAAACGTTCAAGGGCGGAGGACGTCATGTACAGTATCATAACAATGCACAATAGTAAGCAAGCATTAACATCATCCATTGCATTAATAATACAATTTAATACAAGTGTTTTGTGTATAGTTTGAGAGAAACCAAAATATGAATTAAAATAAAAGACGAGTCTCAAATGTGCTCCGTCTTCTCAAAACCTGGTCAATGTACCTGTCTACTGGTGACCTGAGAATACAAGTTATTTTGAAAGAGTAGATCAGCATTTAAGCCGGTGAGTTCATAAGTATTTTAATTTCAATGTTTATATAAGTTTGATGAAAGTGTTTGTAAGTGTTTAATGTAAATGTTTGTAAGTGTTTGATGTAAATGTTTATATCTCCTAGAAAATCCAATATTTTCTAGTTATAATGAAATGTAGTCTTTTACCAAGACCCGACTGTTCTGCATGTTTGTTCTTTTGTAAAAATCCCAAGTATAACTATCATTTCCATAAAATAGTTATAAATCACATGTGATTGATACTATAACTGTAATGTTTTTTACTTGTCTTCCCCTCCCCCCCCCCCATAAAAGCATTTAAAATCATTTAAAAGATACGTTTAGGGGTATGAACTCACCTGTAGTGAGTGACTCGAATGAAAGATCGATATAGGATGCTAGGTATGCCAAGTGATATCTTGAGCACAAATGGATCCTATTAAGCATATAATGACACATATATGTATATAATTAGTGTATATAACAACTAATCATGTAGGAGAACAACTTTAGGGACTAGGAAACACTTGGAATGAAGTTTTACAATCACAAATGATTGTATGAAGGTTGTTCACGGCAACACAAGGATATGTTCATAGCCAAGGGGTGTTCACGGCCAACGTGTTTATAGCCGAAGAGTGTTCACGATCAATGAGTTTACGGCCTACATATGAACTTGAAGGGTTTACGGCCATGACTTGAAGGGTTCACGACTATCATGATCTTATGAAGGGTTTACGGCCACTTGAGGAGTTTACGGTTATAAACTCTTGAAGATCAAGCATTTTTGTTCTTGATTCATGCATAAAGGGTGTTTGTTTCATGTGGTTTCAATAGTTTCAAATGGGTAACAAGAATATGGAAAGGATACTTACGATTTGGAAGCCCTTGGGGGTTCACAGCCACCAAGAACAAGTGTGTGTTCTTGATGAAAAGACGAAGACTTGAAGATCTAACCCAAAAGAGATGAATACACGGATGAAATCAAAGGGTTTCATAAGATGAAGAAGGATATCTAGAAACAATGGAAGAATCACTTACAAATTTGAAGATAAAAGGAAGTGTTCTTGATTATACTTGAGAGAGAAATGAGTGTTCTTGACTTGAAGATGTGAGAAGTGAAGAAATAATGAAGGAAGTATATTATATAGGGAAAGGTTCACGGCTGCCAAGAGTTTACGGCAGTAAACTCCATGTGATGGAGTTTCCGCCTTGAATGGAACACAATGAAATTTAGCTAACACATCCTAACACACAATCCTTGAATGTACTAGGCTTAGAATACTCAAACAGACCCTTAACAATGCTAAAAGATAGCAGAAACAAGTTTGACTTTTGATTGAATTGATTGGCTTTACAAGATAGAAATTTCGGGTTGTCACACCAATTCTGTAAGTCACCTCCACAACCGATCACTCAAGTTCCTAGCGTTGGAGTAGTTCGGGCATGTTATGAATGCGGTGACACTGGACACTTCAAAAAGGATTGTCCAAAGGCGAGGAATGCTGGTGGAGTAGGAAGAATACTAGCTATTGGTCATGAGGAAGACGTGGCAGACCCTACGGTGGTCACGGGTACGTTTCTTCTCAACAATACATATGCATGCATTCTATTTGATAGTGGTGTAGAAAAAAGCTTCGTGAGCCATAAATTCGAACACCTACTTAAACAAAATTCTCAACCACTAAAAGATACCTTTATCGTAGAAATGGATAACGGGAAAACCGAGAACACTAACAATATATACATAGGATGTACCCTTACTCTAAATAACTTTTCCTTCCCAATCGACCTGATGCCGGTCTCCATAAAATGTTTCAGGATCATCATTGGTATGGATTGGTTAAGTCCTAATCGTGCTGATATCCTATGTTACGAGAAATCCATTCGCCTTAACCTACCTAGCAACGAAACCCTTATCATTTACGACGACAAATCCGACGCGAACCTACAAATCATTTCTTGTATCAAGGCGTAAAATTATCTTCGCGAGGAGTAATATGCTTTTCTAGCGCACGTGGTAGACAAGAAACAAGAAGTGAAGGACTTCGAGATCATTCCCAAAGTCTGTAATTTCCCTGACATTTTCCCCGATGATCTTCCAGGAGTCCAACCTGAAAGACAAGTCGAATTCAAAATCGACTTAATCCATGGAGCTACCCCCATAGCCAAATCACCTTATTGTCTTGCACCGAAAGAAATGCAGGAACTATCTAGCCAGCTGAACAAACTTCTTAGCAAAGGATTCATTAGACCAAGCTTCTCACCCTGGGGAGCACCGGTCTTGTTCATGAAGAAGAAGGATGGATCTTTCTGTATGTGCATAGACTATCGCGAGCTAAACAAACTGACCTTCAAGAACCGATACCCTTTACCGCGGATAGACGAATTGTTCGACCAAATTCAGGGAGCAATCTACTTTTCAAAGATTGACTTAAGATCCGGGTATAACCAGTTACGAGTTTTAGAGGAAGACGTTCCCAAAACAGCCTTCCAAACTCGTTATCGTTACTATGAGTTTGTAGTGATGCCTTTCGGATTAACCGAGGCGCCCGCGGTGTTCATTGACTTGATGAACATGGTGTGTCATCCATATTTGGAAAAATTCATAATAGACTTTATAGATGATATCCTTATTTACTCACAAAGTGAGGAGGAGCATAGCCAACATCTCCGACAACTCTTGCAAACATTTAGAGCAGAGAAGCTATATGCGAAGTTCTCAAAGTGCGAATTTTGGATTAGGAAAGTAGCTTTCCTAGGTCACGTGGTCAGTGAAGAGGGAATACACGTGGACCCATCCAAAATAAAGGCAATCGAGAATTGGTTAGCACCTAAAACGCCTACAGAAATCCGTCAATTCTTAGGCCTTGCTGACTACTATTGCATATTCATTCAGAATTTCTCCCGAGTTGCTAAGCCACTTACCACCCTGATACAAAAGGGTGTAACTTTTAATTGGGAGAGAGAAACAAGAAACAACATTCCAAACGCTAAAGCGAGCCTTATGCAACTCACCTATTTTGTCTCCACCAGAAGCGACAGAAGACTTCGTAGTATACTACGATGCGTCTAACCAAGGGCTAGGCTGTGTTTTTATGCAGCAAGGAAAGGTCATATCCGATGCCTCAAGACAGCTTAAGACACATGAGGTCAATTATACTACTCACGATCTTGAACTGGGAGCAGTCGTATTTGATCTGAAGATATGGAGATATTACCTTTATGACACGAAATACACAATATTCACAGACCATAAAAGTCTTCAGCATATCTTCGACCAGAAAGATCTAAACATGAGACAACGACGTTGGTTGGAGCTACTAAACGATTACGAATGAAAAAATCGTTATTATCCAGGTAAGGCCAATGTAGTAGTTGATGCCCTTAGCAGAATTGAATACTCGGGACGTCAAGTAAAGTCGTTGACCATGACTATCCATTCACACCTGACCACACA